>NC_089240.1:47745620-50291854 GCF_963924675.1 Phocoena phocoena
GTGGCTATACTAATTTCAGACAAAGAAGACTTCAGAGCAAGTAAAATCATATGAATAAAGAGGGGTATTATATAATGATAAAGAGGTCATTTCTCCAAGAGGACATAACAATCCTTAATGTGTACATTCCAATCAGCAGAGTGTCAAAATACGTGAAGAAAAAATCTGATAGAATTTTGAGGAGAAATAGATGAATCCACTATTATACTTGGAAACTTCAACAACTGTCTATCAGAAATAGAAAGATCCATTAGACAGAAAATCAGTAAGAGCACAGTTGAACTAAATAGCACCATCAGTCAACTTGATTGATTAATTCATCCACCAATAGCAGAATATAGATTCTTTTCAAGTTCACATGGAACATTAATCAAAATAGATCACATACTGGATTATAAAACACACCTTAACAATTTTCAAAGAATGGAAATCATATAATCTATGCTTCCAATCCACAATGGAATTAAAGGAGAAATCAATAACAGAAGGATAATTGGGGGAAAAAAACTCAAAATACTTGGAAATTAAACAACACACTTCTAAATAAAAAATGGTTCAAAGAACAAATCTCAAGAGAAATAAAAACTATTGTTAACTAATTGAAAATGAAAATACAACTTATCAAAATTTGTGAGAATAAATTAGGAAGTATTACCTCTGCTTCTATATTCTGAAAGAAATTTTAGATAATTGGTATAATTTCTTTCTTAAATGTTAGGTGGACTTCTCCAGTGAAAAATTCTGGGCTGAGTGCCTTATCTTTTGAACATGTATTAATTATAGGTTCAATTTCTTTAATAGAAATAAGCCTATTCTTTTTGTCTATTTATTCTTGTGTGAGTTTTTTCAGATTGTGTCTTTCAAGGGGTTGGTTCATTTCATCAAGGTTATCAAGTTTATGGACATAGAGTTGTTCACAGTATTCCTTTATTATCCTTTTGATGCCCATGGAATCTCAATGTGACTTCTTTAATTTCTGGTTGCCAATTAAAAGTCAAATAATAATAAGCTAAGAAGAAAGAAAAGAGAATTTTACTCAAGCCAAACTGAGGATTTTAACTCGGGAAACAGATTCTGAGAAGTCCTGAGAACTGCTCCACTGATTAGGAGTTAGAGATACAGTTTTATACATTTTTGAGACAAAGAAATTATGTAGCATATTGACAGGTTAGCATTGGGCACATAGTTCAATCAACAAAGTTTTTTTCAATTATGCATGTACAGACAAGACTTTGGTCAATGGGACCCCTTGTATGAGATGAAAAAGAAATATATTAATCATAGAATTACAACATTATAACGCTGGCATCTGAGAAAGGGTCCAACTTTTCCTCAAAGGTTGATTTCCTCCTCCTGCTTTAATGATGCACATTGCACATTGGAAAAGGCTTGCCACAAAGGGGGCATGTCATTTTGTTTTCTTTCTGTCTTAGTTTGATTGTCCTGCCATAGACTATTTGTGATTTTCCTCGTCATGGTATTAGTATTTTGTGTCTGATGGGAAGGCAGTTTCATGTGCACAGTCTTTTGACTGCACTGGACCACATAAGAATGAGCATGTAATGCTTACATATCAAGAGATAAAGAGCTGTGCCACTGCTGTGCTTACCATCTTGTGTGGGAATATTTTTCCCAGTTTAATGCTCAATATGTGTTCCTATGTTTTGCTCACAAATGTGCATAAATGACCTTCAGACACGCCCTCAGTTTTCAGTACTTTTTATTCCACAGGGGAAACACAGGGTCCTTTTCATGCAGCAAGAGAAGAGTGTACATAGCCAAGTGTCCTACACCAGCTGCCGGGGTGGGGAGTACCCAATAACCATATGGGAACCTCGTACATTATTGGAGCTGATCTTGCTCTGTCTCTTCTCTATGAAAGTAAAGTGTTGTTCCAACCAGTGATTGACTGTTTTGTGTTTTCCTTGGCTACTCTGATCCAATGGGCAGAAGCGTTTGGAGTCTGCCCCTGGGATTAGTAACCAGTGTTCAGGGTGCTGATGCCCTGTGACAGATAGCTGGTGCAAGATACACTACTTAGCCATATCTTTTTTTTAAACTTAGGTTGGCTAGTGGCTTATAGATTTTATTGATCTTTTCCGAGATCCACTTCACTGATCTTTTTCTATTGGTTTCTTATCTTCAATGTCAGAGATTTTTGCTCTAATTTTTAGTTTTTATTTTCTTCTGCTTACTTTTAATTTACTTTACTCTTCTTTTTCTAGTTTCCTAAGGTAGAAACTTAGATTATTGATTTTTAGTGTTTTCTTTCTTTCTAGTATATGCGTTCAAAGCTATAAATTTCCCTCTAATTTTCACTGAATTGTACAAATTTTGATATTGTATTTCCATTTGCATTTAGTTCTATTTTATTTTATTTATACATTATTCTTTTATTCTACTTTATCTTATTGTGGAAAGATCATTTAATGTGAGATCTATCCTCTTATATGTTTAGTGTACTATATACTATTATTGATATAGGTACAATGTTGTTCAGCAGATTTCTAGAGCTTATTCATCTTGCTTGACTGAAATGTAACGCCTATTATTAGCAATTCCCTATTTCCCCGTCCACCTAGCCCCTAGAAACAATCATTCCACACTTTGATTCCATGATGTTTTTTCTTTGTTTTTGTCAGTTTTTTTTTTAACATCTTCATTGGAGTGTTATTGCTTTACAAGGATGTATTAGTTTCTGCTTTACTACAAAGTGAATCAACTATACATATACATATATCCCCATATCTCCTCCTTCTTGCATCTCCCTCCCACCCTCCCTATCCCACCCCACTAGTTGGTCACAAAGCACTGAGCTGATCTCCCGCTGCTATGCGGCTGCTTCCCACTAGCTATCTATTTTACATTTGGTAGTATATATAACTCCATGCCACTCTCTCACTTCGTCCCAGCTTACCTTTCCCCTCCCCGAGTCCTCAAGTCCATGGAATCAGGCAGTACTTGTCTTTCTGTGACTTGCTTATTTCATTTAGCATAGTGTCTATAAGGTTCATCTATGATGTGTCACATATTGCAGAATTTCTTTCTCTTTTAAGGCTGAATAATATCCCATTGTACATATATACCACATTTTCTTTATATATTCATTGGTCAATAGACATTAAGTTGTTTTCACAGCGTGGCTATTGCAAATAGTGTTGAAATGAACATAGGAATGCTAGTATCAATTTGATATTCTGCCTTCATTTCTTTTGGGTAAATATTCAGAAGTGGGATTGCTGAATTGTATAATAGCTCCATTTTTAATTTTTTGAGGACTCTCCATACTATTTTCCATAGCAGCTGCACCATTTTGCATTTCCACCAACAGCGTTCAAGGGTTCAAATTTCTTGTTACCTCTTATCATTTGTTTTTAGGAATATAATTTTATTTATATAAGTAATAAAAGGAATATACCACACAAATATTTTACGTACAAAACATCTTAGAAACACAAAGATGGAAGTGAATTTTTATAGTTTATTCACACTGAGTCTAGAATACTAGGTGACCTATTGTCACCTTTAAAAAATGGAACCTTGTCACATCTTTTGAATACAAATTTAAATTATCTTTTTGATAATAGCCATCCTTACAGGTATAAGGCAATATGTCATTGTGGTTTTGATTTACATTTCTTTGATAGTTATTGATGTTGAGCACCTTTTCATGTACCTGTTGCTCATTTGTATATCTCCTTTGGAAATTGTTTGTTCAGGGCCTTTGACCATTTTTAATTGGATTCTTTCTTTCTTTCTTTTTTTTTTTCTTTCTTTCTTTCTTTCTTTCTTTCTTTCTTTCTTTCTTTCTTTCTTTCTTTCTTTCTTTCTTTCTTTCTTTCTTTTTTGCTATTGAATTGAATGAGACACTTAAAATTTTGGACATTAACCCTTATCAGATATATGGTTTGCAAATATTTTCTCCCATTTCATGGGTTGCCTTTTCATTTTTTGATTTTTACTTTTTCTGTGGAGAAATTGTTAATTTGCTACACTCCAACTTGTTTATTTTTGCTTTTGTTGCTTATGCTTTTTATGACATATCCAAAAAATTATTGCCAAGACCAATGTCAAGGAGCTTTTTTCCTGTGTTTTCATAAAGGACTTTTACAGTTTTCGGTCTTGTGTTTCTCTTTACTCTATTTCGAGATAATTGTTGTGAAGTCAATTTTTGTGCAAGACAGGGGTCCAATTTCATTCTTTTGCATGTGAATATACAGTTTTCCCAGCATCATTTCTTGAAGTCTATCATTTCCCTATGGAGTCTTCTTGGCTCCTGTTTTGAGTTGGTCTTGCCTATCAATAATTATGCTATTGACTAGAAATGCCTGGCAGAACTGACCTGGGCCCATACTATATGTGGCAATCCCCCACAGATATTTCCCCATTTGGAGGCAATGTTGTGGCTGGACTGGCGCTTATGGTTCTTATTATTACTGAGAGACACACTTCAGCAGCAACCATCAGGGAACTTTGAAAAGCCAAGGTCTATTACTTACAGGTCCTGGAGAGTACCCAGAACACGAGGGACCACAAAGGAAGGTCATGAATAGAGAGAGAGAAAGAGCAAAAACCAGGGGTTTTGTTTTTACTGGGCTTGAGAGTGCGGTACTTAGGCTTTCTTGGGGTTACTCTTTTTTTCTTCCAGTTTTATTGAGATAAAATTGACACACAATACAGCAGTGTATAATTTTAATGTATACAACATGATGTTTTGACTTACATACATCATGAAATGATTGCCACAATACATTTAGTGAACATTCATCATCTCTTATGGATATAAAATTAAGTAAATAGAAAAAAATATTTTTCCTTGTGTGAGAACTCAGGATTTACTCTGTAAATCTGTATAGCAGTGTTAATTATATTTATCATATTGTATATTACATCCAGAGTACTTATTTATCTTATAACTGAAAGTTTCTACCTTTCACTACTTTCAACCTCCATCCACCCACTGCTCCTGGTAATCACAAATATGATCTCTTTTTCTACAAGTTTATTTGTAATGAAGTATAATTGAGCTACAGTACAATGTTAGTTCCTGGTATACAACATAGTGATTCAATATTTCTATACATTTCAAAATGTTCATCATGATAAGTCTAGTTACCATCTGTCACCACACAAAGATATTACATAATTATCGACTATATTACCCATACTGTACGTTTCATACTCATGGTTCAGTTGTTTTATAACTGGAAGTTTGTACCTCTTAAACTTCCTCACTTATTTTCACTCCTCTGCACCCTTAATTTTTAACAACCACCAGTTTTTTCCCTTTATCTATGGCTCTGGTTCTGTTTAATTAGATTTAGCTATGATCATTTGTTTTTCAGATTGAACACACAAGTGAAAACACAGAGTATTTGTCTTTCTCTGTCTAATTTATTTCAATTAGCATAATATCCTCTTAGTCAAACCATGTGGTTGTAAATGGCAAGATTTTATTTTTAACATCTTTATTGGGGTATAATTGCTTTACAATGGTGTGTTAGTTTCTGATTTATAACAAAGTGAATCAGTTATACATACACATATGTTCCCACATCTCTTCCCTCTTGCGTCTCCCTCCCTCCCACCCACCCTATCCCACCCTTCCAGGTGGTCACAAAGCACTGAGCTGATCTCCCTGTGCTATGCGGCTGCTTCCCACTAGCTATCTACCTTACTACATTTGTTAGTGTGTATATGTCCATGACTCCCTCTCGCCCTGTCACAGCTCACCCTTCCCCCTCCCCATATCCTCAAGTCCGTTCTCTAGTAGGTCTGCGTCTTTATTCCTGTCTTACCCCTAGGTTCTTCATGACATTCTTTTTTCTTAAATTCCATATATATGTGTTACCATACGGTATTTGTCTTTTTCTTTCTGACTTACTTCACTCTGTATGACAGACTCTAGGTCTATCCACCTCATTACAAATAGCTCAATTTCGTTTCTTTTTATGGCTGAGTAATATTCCATTGTATATATGTGCCACATCTTCTTTATCCATTCATCCGATGATGGGCACTTAGGTTGTTTCCATCTCCGGGCTATTGTAAATAGAGCTGCAATGAATATTTTGGTACATGACTCTTTTTGAATTTTGGTTTTCTCAGGGTATATGCCCAGTAGTGGCATTGCTGGGTCATATGGTAATTCTATCTGTAGTTTTTTAAGGAACCTCCATACTGTTCTCCATAGTGGCTGAACCAATTCACATTCCCACCAGCAGTGCAAGAGTGTTCCCTTTTCTCCACACCCTCTCCAGCATTTATTGTTTCTAGATTTTTTGATGGTGGCCATTCTGACTGGTGTGAGATGATATCTCAATGTAGTTTTGATTTGCATTTCTCTAATGATTAATGATGTTGAACATTCTTTCATGTGTTTGTTGGCAGTCTGTATATCTTCTTTGGAGAAATGTCTATTTAGATCTTCTGCCCATTTTTGGATTGGGTTGTTTGTTTTTTTGTTACTGCATGAGCTGCTTGTAAATTTTGGAGACTAATCCTTTGTCAGTTGCTTCATTTGCAAATATTTTCTCCCATTCTGAGGGTTGTCTTTTGGTCTTGTTTATGGTTTCCTTTGCTGTGCAAAAGCTTTGAAGTTTCATTAGGTCCCATTTGTTTATTTTTATTTCCATTACTCTAGGAGGTGGGTCAGAAAGGATCTTGCTGTGATTTATGTCATAGAGTGTTCTGTCTATGTTTTCCTCTAAGAGTTTGATAGTTTCTGGCCTTACATTTAGGTCTTTAATCCATTTTGAGCTTATTTTGTGTTAGGGAGTGATCTAATCTCATACTTTTACATGTACCTGTCCAGTTTTCCCAGCACCACTTATTGAAGAGGCTGTCCTTTCTCCACTGTACATTCCTGCCACCTTTATCAAAGATAAGGTGTCCATATGTGCGTGGGTTTATCTCTGGGCTTTCTATCCTGTTCCATTGATCTATCTTTCTGCTTTGGTGCCAGTACCATACTGTCTCGATTACTGTAGCTTTGTAGTGCAGTCTGAAATCAGGGAGCCTGATTCCTCCAGCTCCTTTTTTCGTTCTCAAGCTTGCTTTGGCTATTCGGGGTCTTTTGTGTTTCCATACAAATTGCGAATTTTTTTGTTCTAGTTCTGTGAAAAATACCAGTGGTAGTTTGATAGGGATTGCATTGAATCTATAGATTGCTTTGGGTAGTAGAATCATTTTCACAATGTTGATTCTTCCCATCCAAGAACATGGTATGTCTCTCCATCTATTTGTATCATCATTAATTTCTTTCATCAGGGTCTTATAATTTTCTGCCTACAGATCTTTTGTCTCCTTAGGTAGGTTTATTCCTAGATATTTTATTCTTTTTGTTGCAATGGAAAATGGGAATGTTTTCTTGATTTCACTTTCAGACTTTTCATCATTAGTGTATAGGAATGCCAGAGATTTCTGTGCATTAATTTTGTATCCTGCTACTTTACCAAATTCGTTGATTAGCTCCAGTAGTTTTCTGGAAACATTTTCAGGATTCTCTATGTATAGTATCATGCCATCTGCAAGCAGTGAAGGCTTTACTTCTTCTTTTCCAATTTGGATTCCTTTTATTTCCTTTTCTTCTCTGATTGCTGTGGCTAAAACTTCCAAAACTATGTTGAATAAGAGTGGTGAGAGTGGACAACCCTGTCTTGTTCCTGATCTTAGTGGAAATGCTTTCAGTTTTTCACCATTGAGGATGATGTTTGCTGTGAGCTTGTCATATATGGCCTTTATTATGTTGAGGAAAGTTCCCTCTATGCCTACTTTCTGCAGGGTTTTTATCATAAGTGGGTGTTGAATTTTGTCAAAAGCTTTCTCTGCGTCTATTTAAATGATCATATGTTTTTTCTCCTTCAATTTGTTAATATTTTTTATCACATTGATAGATTTGCGTATATTGAAGAATCCTTGCATTCCTGGAATAAACCCCACTTGATCATGGTGTATGATCCTTTTAGTGTGCTGTTGGATTCTGTTTGCTAGTATTTTGTTGAGGATTTTTGCATCTATGTTCATCTGTGATATTGGCCTCTAGTTTTCTTTCTTTGTGACATCCTTGTCTGGTTTTGGTATCAAGGTGATCGTGGCCTCGTAGAAGGAATTTGGGAGTAATCCTCCCTCTGCTATATTTTGCAAGAGTTTGAGAAAGATAGGTGTTAGCTCTTCTCTAAATGTTTGATAGAATTCGCCTGTGAAGCCATCTGGTGCTGGGCTTTTGTTTGTGGCAAGATTTTTAATCATAGTTTCAGTTTCAGTGCCTGTGACTGGTCTGTAAATATTTTCTATTTTTTTCTGATTCAGTCTTGGCAGTTGTTCATTTCTAAGAATTTGTCCATTTCTTCCAGATTGTCTATTTTATTGGCATAGAGTTGCTTGTAGTAATCTCTCATGATCTTTTGTATTTCTGCAATGTCAGTTGTTACTTCTCCTTTTTCATTTCTTTTTTTTTTTTTTTTTTTTTTTTTTTTTTTTTTTTAACATCTTTATTGGGGTATAATTGCTTTACAATGGTGTGTTAGTTTCTGATTTATAACAAAGTGAATCAGCTATACATATACATGTGCTCCCATGTGTCTTCCCTCCTGCATCTCCCTCCCTCCCACTCTCCCCCTCCCACCCCTCCAGGCTGTCCCAAAGCCCCGAGCTAATATCCCTGTGCCTTGCGGCTGCTTCCCCCCAGCTATCCACCCCACCACGTTTGTTAGTGTGTATATGTCCATGACTCTCTCTCGCCCTGTCAAAACTCACCCTTCCCCCTCCCCATATCCCCAAGTCCGCTCTCCAGTAGGTCTGCGCCTCCATTCCTGTCTTATCCCTAGGTTCTTCATGACATTTTTTCCCCTCAAATTCCATATATATGTGTTAGCATACGGTATCTGTCTTTGTCTTTCTGACTTACTTCACTCTGTATGACAGACTCTAGGTCTATCCATCTCATTACAAATATCTCAATTTCATTTCTTTTTAAGGCTGAGTAATATTCCATTGTGTATATGTGCCACATCTTCTTTATCCATTCGTCCGATGATGGGCGCTTAGGTTCTTTCCATCTCCGGGCTATTGTAAATAGAGCTGCAATGAACATTTTGGTACATGACTCCTTTTGAATTTTGGTTTTCTCAGGGTATATGCCCAGTAGTGGGATTGCTGGGTCATATGGTAATTCTATTTGTAGTTTTTTAAGGAACCTCCATACTGTTCTCCATAGTGGCTGAACCAATTCACATTCCCACCAGCAGTGCAAGAGTGTCCCCTTTTCTCCACACCCTCTCCAGCATTTATTGTTTCTAGATTTTTTGATGATGGCCATTCTGACTGGTGTGAGATGATATCTCATTGTAGTTTTGATTTGCATTTCTCTAATGATTAATGAGGTTGAGCATTCTTTCATGTGTTTGTTGGCATTCTGTATATCTTCTTTGGAGAAATGTCTATTTAGGTCTTCTGCCCATTTTTGGATGGGGTTGTTTGTTTTTTTGTTATTGAGCTGCATGAGCTGCTTGTAAATTTTGGAGATTAATCCTTTGTCAGTTGCTTCATTTGCAAATGTTTTCTCCCATTCTGAGGGTTGTCTTTTGGTCTTGATTATGGTTTCCTTTGCTGTGCAAAAGCTTTGAAGTTTCATTAGGTCCCATTTGTTTATTTTTGTTTTTATTTCCATTACTCTAGGAGGTGGGTCAGAAAGGATCTTGCTGTGATTTATATCATAGAGTGTTCTTCCTATGTTTTCCTCTAAGAGTTTGATAGTTTCTGGCCTTACATTTAGGTCTTTAATCCATTTTGAGCTTATTTTTGTGTATGGTGTTAGGGAGTGATCTAATCTCATACTTTTACATGTACCTGTCCAGTTTTCCCAGCACCATTTATTGAAGAGGCTGTCCTTTCTCCACTGTACATTCCTGCCTCCTTTATCAAAGATAAGGTGTCCATATGTGCATGGGTTTATCTCTGGGCTTTCTATCCTGTTCCACTGATCTATCTTTCTGTTTTTGTGCCAGTACCATACTGTCTTGATTACTGTTGCTTTGTAGTATAGTCTGAAGTCAGGGAGCCTGATTCCTCCAGCTCCTTTTTTCGTTCTCAAAATTGCTTTGGCTATTCGGGGTCTTTTGTGTTTCCATACAAATTGCGAAATTTTTTGTTCTAGTTCTGTGAAAAATGCCAGTGGTAGTTTAATAGGGATTGCATTGAATCTGTAGATTGCTTTGGGTAGTAGAGTCATTTTCACAATGTTGATTCTTCCCATCCAAGAACATGGTATATCTCTCCATCTATTTGTATCATCTTTAATTTCTTTCATCAGTGTCTTATAATTTTCTGCATACAGGTCTTTCGTATCCTTAGGTAGGTTTATTCCTAGATATTTTATTCTTTTTGTTGCAATGGTAAATGGGAGTGTTTTCTTGATTTCACTTTCAGATTTTTCATCATTAGTATATAGGAATGCCAGAGATTTCTGTGCATTAATTTTGTATCCTGCTACTTTACCAAATTCATTGATTAGCTCTAGTAGTTTTCTGGTAGCATCTTTAGGATTCTCTATGTATAGTATCATGTCATCTGCAAACAGTGACAGCTTTACTTCTTCTTTTCCGATGTGGATTCCTTTTATTTCCTTTTCTTCTCTGATTGCTGTGGCTAAAACTTCCAAAACTATGTTGAATAAGAGTGGTGAGAGTGGGCAACCTTGTCTTGTTCCTGATCTTAGTGGAAATGCTTTCAGTTTTTCACCATTGAGGATGATGTTTGCTGTGGGCTTGTCATATATGGCCTTTATTATGTTGAGGAAAGTTCCCTCTATGCCCACTTTCTGGAGGGTTTTTATCATAAATGGGTGTTGAATTTTGTCAAAAGCTTTCTCTGCATCTATTGAGATGATCATATGGTTTTTCTCCTTCAATTTGTTAATATGGTTTATCACATTGATAGATTTGCGTATATTGAAGAATCCTTGCATTCCTGGAATAAACCCAACTTGATCATGGTGTATGATCCTTTTAATGTGCTGTTGGATTCTGTTTGCTAGTATTTTGTTGAGGATTTTTGCATCTATGTTCATCAGTGATATTGGCCTGTAGTTTTCTTTCTTTGTGACATCCTTTTCTGGTTTTGGTATCAAGGTGATGGTGGCCTCGTAGAAGGAATTTGGGAGTGTTCCTCCCTCTGCTATATTTTGGAAGAGTTCGAGAAGGATAGGTGTTAGCTCTTCTCTAAACGTTTGATAGAATTCACCTGTGAAGCCATCTGGTCCTGGGCTTTTGTTTGTTGGAAGATTTTTAATCACACTTTCAATTTCAGTGCTTGTGATTGGTCTGTTCATATTTTCTATTTCTTCCTGATTCAGTCTTGGCAGGTTGTGCATTTCTAAGAATTTGTCCATTTCTTCCAGATTGTCCATTTTATTGGCATAGAGTTGCTTGTAGTAATCTCTCATGATTTTTTTTATTTCTGCAGTGTCAGTTGTTATTTCTCCTTTCTCATTTCTAATTCTATTGATTTGAGTCTTCTCCCTTTTTTTCTTGATGAGTCTAGCTAGTGGTTTATCTATTTTGTTTATCTTCTCAAAGAACCAGCTTTTAGTTTTATTGATCTTTGCTATCGTTTCCTTCATTTCTTTTTCATTTATTTCTGATCTGATTTTTATGATTTCTTTCCTTCTGCTAGCTTTGGGGCTTTTTTGTTCTTCTTTCTCTAATTGCTTGAGGTGCAAGGTTAGGTTGTTTATTCGAGATGTTTCCTGCTTCTTAAGGTGGGCTTGTATTGCTATAAACTTCCCCCTTAGAACTGCTTTTGCAGCATCCCATAGGTTTTGGGTCGTTGTGTCTCCATTGTCATTTGTTTCTAGGTATTTTTTTATTTCCTCTTTAATTTCTTCAGTGATCACTTCATTATTAAGTAGTGTATTGTTTAGCCTCCATGTGCTTGTATATTTTACAGATCTTTTCCTGTAATTGATATCTAGTCTCATGGCGTTGTGGTCAGAAAAGATACTTGATACAATTTCAATTTTCTTAAATTTACCAAGGCTTGATTTGTGACCCAAGATATGATCTATCCTGGAGAATGTTCCATGAGCACTTGAGAAAAATGTGTATTCTGTTGTTTTTGGATGGAGTGTCCTATAAATATCAATTAAGTCCATCTTGTTTAATGTATCATTTAAAGCTTGTGTTTCCTTATTTATTTTCATTTTGGATGATCTGTCCATGGGTGAAAGTGGGGTGTTAAAGTCCCCTACTATGAATGTGTTACTGTCTATTTCCCCTTTTATGGCTGTTAGTATTTGCCTTACGTATTGAGGTGCTCCTATGTTGGGTGCATAAATATTTACAATTGTTATATCTTCTTCTTGGATCGATCCCTTGATCATTATGTAGTGTCCTTCTTTATCCCTTTTAATAGTCCTTATTTTAAAGTCTATTTTGTCTGATATGAGAATTGCTACTCCAGCTTTCTTTTGGTTTCCATTTGCATGGAATATCTTTTTCCATCCCCTTACTTTCAGTCTGTATGTGTCTCTAGGTCTGAGGTGGGTCTCTTGTAGACAGCATATATAAGGGTCTTGTTTTTGTATCCATTCAGCCAATCTGTGTCTTTTGGTGGGAGCATTTAGTCCATTTACATTTAAGGTAATTATCGATATGTATGTTCCTATTCCCATTTTCTATATTGTTTTGGGTTCGTTATTATAGGTCGTTTCCTTCTTTTGTATTTCTTATCTAGAGGAGTTCCTTTAGCATTTGTTGTAAAGCTGGTTTGGTGGTGCTGAACTCTCTCAGCTTTTGCTTGTCTGTAAAGGTTTTAATTTCTCCATCAAATCTGAATGAGATCCTTGCTGGGTAGAGTAGTCTTGGTTGCAGGTTTTTCTCCTTCATCACTTTCAGTATGTCCTGCCACTCCCTTCTGGCTTGTAGGGTTTCTGCTGAGAGATCAGCTGTTAACCTTATGGGGATTCCCTTGTGTGTTATTTGTTGTTTTTCCCTTGCTGCTTTTAATATGCTTTCTTTGTATTTAATTTTTGATAGTTTGATTAATATGTGTCTTGGCGTATTTCTCCTTGTATTTATCCTGTATGGGACTCTCTGTGCTTCCTGGACTTGATTAACTATTTCCTTTCCCATATTAGGGAAGTTTTCAACTATAATCTCTTCAAATATTTTCTCAGTCCCTTTCTTTTTTTCTTCTTCTTCTGGAACCCCTATAATTCGAATGTTGGTGCGTTTAATGTTGTCCCAGAGCTCTCTGAGACTGTCCTCAGTTCTTTTCATTCTTTTTTCTTTATTCTGCTCTGCAGTAGTTATTTCCACTACTTTATCTTCCAGGTCACTTATCCGTTCTTCTTCCTCAGTTATTCTGCTATTGATCCTATCTAGAGTACTTTTAATTTCATTTATTGCGTTGTTCATCGTTGCTTGTTTCATCTTTATGTCTTCTAGGTCCTTGTTAACTGTTTCTTGCATTTTGTCTATTCTACTTCCAAGATTTCGGATCATCCTTACTATCATTATTCTGAATTCTTTTTCAGGTAGATTGCCTATTTCCTCTTCATTTGTTAGGTCTGGTGGGTTTTTATCTTGCTCCTTCATCTGCTGTGTGTTTTTCTGTCTTCTCATTTTGCTTATCTTACTGTGTTTGGGGTCTCCTTTTTGCAGGCTGCACGCTCGTAGTTCCCGTTGTTTTTGATGTCTGTCTCCAGTGGCTAAGGTTGTTTCAGCGGGTTGTGTAGGCTTCCTGGTGGAGGGGACTAGTGCCTGTGTTGTGCTGGATGAGGCTCGGTCTTGTCTCTCTAGTGGGCAGATTCACGTCTGGTGGTGTGTTTTGGGGTGTCTGTGGCCTTGTTATGATTTTAGGCAGCCTCTCTGCTAATGGGTGGGGTTGTGTTCCTGTTTTGCTAGTTGTTTGGCATAGGTTGTCCAGCACTGTGGCTTGCTGGTCGTTGAGTGAAGCTGGGTGCTGGTGTTAAGATGGAGGTCTCTGGGAGATGTCCACCGTTTAATATTATGTGGAGCTGGGAGGTCTCTTGTTGATCAGTTTCCTGAAGTTGGCTCTCCTACCTCAGAGGCAGAGCCCTGCCTCCTGGGCTGGAGCACCAAGAGCCTTTCATCCACACGGCTCAGAATAAAAGGGAGGAAAAGTAGAGAGAATTATTAGAAGTATGAGGAAAGAAAGAAGGAAAGGAGGAAAGGAAGGAAGGAAGAAAGAAGCAAAGAAGGAAAGAAAGGAGGGAGGGAGGGAGGAAGGAAGGAAGGAAGGAGGGAAAGAAGGGGAAAATGTAGAGAGAATTATTAGAAGTTTGAGGAAAGAAAGAGGGAAAGGAGGAAAGGAAGGAAGGAAGAAAGAAGCAAAGAAGGAAAGAAAGGAGGGAGGGAGGGAGGGAGGAAGGAAGGAAAGAAGGAGGGAAAGAAGGAGAAAATGTAGAGAGAATTAGTAGAAGTTTGAGGAAAGAGAGAAGGAAAGGAGGAAAGGAAGGAAGGAAGAAAGAAGCAAAGAAGGAAAGAAAGGAGGGAGGGAGGGAGGAAGGAAGGAAGGTAGGAGGGAAAGAAGGAGAAAATGTAGAGAGAATTAGTAGAAGTTTGAGGAAAGAAAGAAGGAAAGGAGGAAAGGAGGAAAGGAAGGAAGGAAGAAAGAAGCAAAGAAGGAAAGAAAGGAGGGAGGGAGGGAGGAAGGGAGGAAGGAAGGAAGGAAAGAAGGAAAAAAGACAGAAAGAAAGAAGATACAGTAAAAATAAAATAAAGTATAATATAGTTATTGTACTAAAAAATATTTAGAACAAAGAAAAAAAAAAAAAAAAAGAAAAAAAAAAAAAAAGAACAGATAGAACCCTAGGACAAATGCTGGAAACAAAGCTATACAGAGAAAATCTTACACAGAAGCATACACATACGTGTTCACAAAGAGAGGCAAAGTGGGAAAAATCATAAATCCTGCTCCCAGAGACCACCTCCTCAACCTGGGGTGATTCGCTGTCTAAAGGAGGGAAGGAAGGAAGGAAAGAAAGAAAGAACGAAGGTAAAGTACAATAAAGTTATTACAATTAAAATTAATTATTAAGAAAAAAAAATTTTTTTTTTTTAAAAAAAAACATGGACGGATAGAGCCCTAGGACAAATGTTGGAAGCAAAGCTATACAGAGAAAATCTTACACAGAAGCATACACATACACGTTCACAAAGAGAGGCAAAGGGGGAAAAATCCTAAATCCTGCTCCCAGAGACCACCTCCTCAACCTGGGGTGATTTGCTGTCTAAAGGAGGGAAGGAAGGAAGGAAAGAAAGAAAGAAAGAACGAAGGTAAAGTACAATAAAGTTATTGCAATTAAAATTAATTATTAAGAAAGAAAAAAAATTTTTTTTTTTTTTTAAAAAAAAAACCATGGACGGATAGAGCCCTAGGACAAATGTTGGAAGCAAAGCTATACAGAGAAAATCTTACACAGAAGCATACACATACACGTTCACAAAGAGAGGCAAAGGGGGAAAAATCCTAAATCCTGCTCCCAGAGACCACCTCCTCAACCTGGGGTGATTTGCTGTCTAAAGGAGGGAAGGAAGGAAGGAAAGAAAGAAAGAAAGAACGAAGGTAAAGTACAATAAAGTTATTGCAATTAAAATTAATTATTAAGAAAGAAAAAAAATTTTTTTTTTTTTTTTTTAAAAACCATGGAAGGATAGAGCCCTAGGACAACTATTGGGAGCAAAGCTATACAGAGAAAATCTTACACAGAAGCATACACCTACACGTTCACAAAGAGAGGCAAAGGGGGAAAAATCATAAATCCTGCTCCCAGAGACCACCTCCTCAATTTGGGGTGATTTGTTGTCTAAAGGAGGGAAGGAAGGAAGGAAAGAAAGAAAGAAAGAACGAAGGTAAAGTTCAATAAAGTTATTACAATTAAAATTAATTATTAAAAAAAAATTTTTTTTTTTTTTTAAAAAAAAAAACCCATGGACGGATAGAGCCCTAGGACAAATGGTGGAAACAAGAGTATACAGACAAGATCTCACACAGAAGCATACATGCCCACATTCACAAAAAGAGGAAAAGGGAAAAAAATCACCGATCTCGCTCCTAAATTCCCCCTCTTCAATTTGGGCTCACTCCCTGTCTATTCAGGTATTCCACAATGCAGGGCACATCAAGTTGATTGTGGAGCTTCAATCCGCCGCCTCCGCGGCTGCCGGGAGAGACCTCCCCCTCTCCTCCCTGCTCTCACAGCTCACAGGAGCTCAGCTTTGTACCCGGCCCTGCCCCTGCGCGCTGATCGCTGGAGGGCGTCTGTTTTTTTTGCTCAGACAGGACGGGGTTAAAGGAGCCGCTGATTCGGGAGCTCCGGCTCACTCAGGCCGGGGGTTGGGGGATGGGGGAAGGCGGGGCACTGCGTGCGGGGCGGGCCTGCGGCGGCAGAGGCGGCGTGACACTGCGGCAGAGGCCGGCGTGACGCTGCACCAGCCTGATACCCGCCGTGCGGGAAGCTGTCCCCAGATCCCGGGAACCCGGCAGTGGCGGCCTGCACAGGCTCCGCGGAAGAGGGGCGCGGAGAGTGACCTGTGCTCGCACACAGCCCCCCTGGTGGCGGCAGCAGCAGCCCCAGCGTCTCCCGCCCGTCTCTGGGCTCCGCAGTTTCAGCCGCGGCTCGCGCCCGTCTCTGGGGCTCGCGCTTCCCGCCGCGGCTCGCGCCCGTCTCGGGGGCTCGCGCTTCCCGCCGCGGCTCGCGCCCGTCTCGGGGGCTCGCGCCCTCAGCCGAGGCTCGCGCCCGTCTCTGGGGTTTGCGCTTTTTAGCCGCGGCTCGCGCCCTTCTCTGGAGTTCCTTTAAGCAGCGCTCTTAAACCCCTCTCCTCGCGCGCCAGGAAACAAAGAGGGAAGAAAAAGTCTCTTGCCTCTTCGGCCGGTGCAGGCTTTTCCCCGAACTCCCTCCCGGCTAGTCGTGGCGCACCAACCCCTCCAGGCTATGCTCAAGCCGCCAACCCCAGTCCTCTCCCCGCGCTCCGTCCAAAACCGAAACCCGAGCCTCAGCTCGCAGCCCCGCCCGCCCCGGCGGGTAAGCAGCCAAGCCTCTCGGGTTGGTGAGTGCCGGTCGGCACCGATCGTCTGTGCAGGAATCCCCCCGCTTTGCCCTCCGCACCCGTCGCTGTGCTCCACTCCGCGGTCCCGAAGCTCCCCCCTCCGCCTCCCGCAGTCTCCGCCCGCGGAGGGGCTTCCTAGTGTGTGGAAACTTTTCCTCCTTTACAGCTCCCTCCCACTGGTGCAGGTGCCGTCCTTATTCTTTTGTCTCTGTTTTTTCTTTTTTCTTTTGCCCTACCCAGGTACGTGGGGAGTTTCTTGCCTTTTGGGAGCTCTGAGGTCTTCTGCCAGCCTTCAGTAGGTGTTCGGTAGGAGTTGTTCCACGTGTATATGTATTTCTGGTGTATCCGTGAGGAGGAAGCTGATCTCCACGTCTTACTCTTCCGCCATCTTCCCCTCCTTTTTCATTTCTAATTCTATAGATTTGAGTCTTCTCCCTTTTTTTCTCGATGAGTCTGGCTAGTGGTTTATCTATTTTGTTTATTTTCTCAAAGAACCAGCTTTTAGTTTTATTGATCTTTGCTATCGTTTCCTTCATTTCTTTTTCATTTATTTCTGATCTGATTTTTATGATTTCTTTCCTTCTGCTAGCTTTGTGGTTTTTTTGTTCTTCATTCTCTAATTGCTTGAGGTGCAAGTTTAGGTTGTTTATTCGAGATGTTTCCTGCTTCTTAAGGTGGGCTTTTATTGCTATAAACTCCCCCCTTATAACTGCTTTTGCTGCATCCCATAGGTTTTGGGTCGTTGTGTCTCCATTGTCATTTTTTATAGGTATTTTTTAATTTCCTTTTTGATTTCTTGAGTGATCACTTCATTATTAAGTAGTGTATTGTTTAGCCTCCATGTGTTTGTATTTTTTACAGATCTTTTCCTGTAATTGATATCTAGTCTCATGGCATTGTGGTCAGAAATGATACTTGTTATAATTTCAATTTTCTTAAATTTACCAAGGCTTGACTTGTAACCCAAGGTATGATCTATCCTGGTTAATGTTCCATGAGCACTTGGGAAAAATATGTATTCTGTTGTTTTTGGATGGAGTGTCCTATAAATATCAATTAAGTCCATCTTGCTTAATGTATCTTTTAAAGCTTGTGTTTCCTTATTTATTTTCATTTTGGATGATCTGTCCATGGGTGAAATTGGGGTGTTAAAGTTCCCTACTATGAATGTGTTACTGTCGATTTTCACTTTTATGGCTGTTAATATTTGCCTTATATATTGAGGTGCTCCTCTGTTGGGTGCATAAATACTTACAATTGTTATATCTTCTTCTTGGATTGATCCCTTGATCATTATGTACTGTCCTTCTTTGTGTCTTTTAATAGTCCTTATTTTTTTTTTAAACATATTTATTGGGGTATAATTGCTTTACAATGGTGTGTTAGTTTCTGCTTTATAACAAAGTGAATCAGATATACATATACATATGTTCCCATATGTCTTCCCTCTTGCATCTCCCTCCCACCCACTCACCCCATCCCACCCTTCCAGGCTGTCACAAAGCACCGAGCTAATATCCCTGTGCCTTGCGGCTGCTTCCCGCCAGCTATCTACCTTACTACGTTTGTTAGTGTGTATATGTCCATGACTCTCTCTCGCCCTGTCAAAACTCACCCTTCCCCCTCCCCATATCCTCAAGTCCGTTCTCCAGTATGTCTGCGTCTTTATTCCTGTCTTACCCCTAGGTTCTTCATGACATTTTTTTCCCTTAAATTCCATATATATGTGTTAGCATACGGTATTTGTCCTTTTCTTTCTGACATACTTCACTCTGTATGACAGACTCTAGGTCTATCCATCTCATTACAAATAGCTCAATTTCATTTCTTTTTAAGGCTGAGTAATATTCCATTGTGTATATGTGCCACATCTTCTTTATCCATTCATCCTATGATGGGCGCTTAGGTTGTTTCCATCTCCGGGCTATTGTAAATAGAGCTGCAATGAACATTTTGGTACATGACTCTTTTTGAATTTTGGTTTTCTCAGGGTATATGCCCAGTAGTGGGATTGCTGGGTCATATGGTAATTCTATTTGAAGTTTTTTAAGGAACCTCCATACTGTTCTCCATAGTGGCTGAACCATTTCACATTCCCACCAGCAGTGCAAGAGTGTCCCCTTTTCTCCACACCCTCTCCAGCATTTATTGTTTATAGATTTTTTGATGATGGCCTTTCTGACTGGTGTGAGATGATATCTCATTGTAGTTTTGATTTGCATTTCTCTAATGATTAATGATGTTGAGCTTTCTTTCATGTGTTTGTTGGCATTCTGTATATCTTCTTTGGAGAAATGTCTATTTAGGTCTTCTGCCCATTTTTGGATGGGGTTGTTTGTTTTTTTGTTATTGAGCTGCATGAGCTGCTTGTAAATTTTGGAGATTAATCCTTTGTCAGTTGCTTCATTTGCAAATGTTTTCTCCCATTCTGAGGGTTGTCTTTTGATCTTGGTTATGGTTTCCTTTGCTGTGCAAAAGCTTTGAAGTTTCATTAGGTCCCATTTGTTTATTTTTGTTTTTATTTCCATTACTCTAGGAGGTGGGTCAGAAAGGATCTTGCTGTGATTTATGTCATAGAGTGTTCTTCCTATGTTTTCTTCTAAGAGTTTGATAGTTTCTGGCCTTACATTTAGGTCTTTAATCCATTTTGAGCTTATTTTTGTGTATGGTGTTAGGGTGTGATCTAATCTCATACTTTTACATGTACCTGTCCAGTTTTCCCAGCACCATTTATTGAAGAGGCTGTCCTTTCTCCACTGTACATTCCTGCCTCCTTTATCAAAGATAAGGTGTCCATATGTGCGTGGGTTTATCTCTGGGCTTTCTATCCTGTTCCACTGATCTATCTTTCTGCTTTAGTGCCAGTACCATACTGTCTTGATTACTGTTTCTTTGTAATATAGTCTGAAGTCAGGGAGCCTGATTCCTCCAGCTCCTTTTTTCGTTCTCAAGATTGCTTTGGCTATTCGGGGTCTTTTGTGTTTCCATACAAATTGCGAAATTTTTTGTTCTAGTTCTGTGAAAAATGCCAGTGGTAGTTTGATAGGGATTTCATTGAATCTGTAGATTGCTTTGGGTAGTAGAGTCATTTTCACAATGTTGATTCTTCCCATCCAAGAACATCGTATATCTCTCCATCTATTTGTATCATCTTTAATTTCTTTCATCAGTGTCTTATAATTTTCTGCATACATGTCTTTCGTCTCCTTAGGTAGGTTCATTCCTAGATATTTTATTCTTTTTGTTGCAATGGTAAATGGGAGTGTTTTCTTGATTTCACTTTCAGATTTTTCATCATTAGTATATAGGAATGCCAGAGATTTCTGTGCATTAATTTTGTATCCTGCTACTTTACCAAATTCATTGATTAGCTCTAGTAGTTTTCTGGTAGCATCTTTAGGATTCTCTATGTATAGTATCATGTCATCTGCAAATAGTGACAGCTTTACTTCTTCTTGTCCGATTTGGATTGCTTTTATTTCCTTTTCTTCTCTGATTGCTGTGGCCAAAACTTCCAAAACTATGTTGAATAAGAGTGGTGAGAGTGGGCAACCTTGTCTTGTTCCTGATCTTAGTGGAAATGCTTTCAGTTTTTCACCATTGAGGATGATGTTTGCTGTGGGCTTGTCATATATGGCCTTTATTATGTTGAGGAAAGTTCCCTCTATGCCTACTTTCTGGAGGGTTTTTATCATAAATGGGTGTTGAATTTTGTCGAAAGCTTTCTCTGCATCTATTGAGATGATCATATGGTTTTTCTCCTTCAATTTTTTAATATGGTTTATCACATTGATAGATTTGCGTATATTGAAGAATCCTTGCATTCCTGGAATAAACCTCACTTGATCATGGTGTATGATCCTTTTAATGTGCTGTTGGATTCTGTTTGCTAGTATTTTGTTGAGGATTTTTGCATCTATGTTCATCAGTGATATTGGCCTGTAGTTTTCTTTCTTTGTGACATCCTTGTCTGGTTTTGGTATCAAGGTGATGGTGGCCTCGTAGAAGGAATTTGGGAGTGTTCCTCCCTCTGCTATATTTTGGAAGAGTTCGAGAAGGATAGGTGTTAGCTCTTCTCTAAACGTTTGATAGAATTCACCTGTGAAGCCATCTGGTCCTGGGCTTTTGTTTGTTGGAAGATTTTTAATCACAGTTTCAATTTCAGTGCTTGTGATTGGTCTGTTCATATTTTCTATTTCGTCCTGATTCAGTCTTGGCAGGTTGTGCATTTCTAAGAATTTGTCCATTTCTTCCAGATTGTCCATTTTATTGGCATAGAGTTGCTTGTAGTAATCTCTCATGATTTTTTTTGTTTCTGCAGTGTCAGTTGTTACTTCTCCTTTTTCATTTCTAATTCTATTGATTTGAGTCTTCTCCCTTTTTTTCTTGATGAGTCTGGCTAGCGGTTTATCTATTTTGTTTATCTTCTCAAAGAACCAGCTTTTAGTTTTATTGATCTTTGTTATCGTCTCCTTCATTTCTTTTTCATTTACTTCTGATCTGATTTTTATGATTTCTTTCCTTCTGCTAGCTTTGGGGTTTTTTTGTTCTTCTTTCTCTAGTTGCTTGAGGTGCAAGGTTAGGTTGTTTATTCGAGATGTTTCCTGCTTCTTAAGGTGGGCTTGTATTGCTATAAACTTCCCCCTTAGAACTGCTTTTGCTGCATCCCATAGGTTTTGGGTCGTTGTGTCTCCATTGTCATTTGTTTCTAGGTATTTTTTTATTTCCTCTTTGATTTCTTCAGTGATCACTTCATTATTAAGTAGTGTATTGTTTAGCCTCCATGTGTTTGTATTTTTTACAGATTTTTTCCTGTAATTGATATCTAGTCTCATGGCGTTGTGGTCAGAAAAGATACTTGATACAATTTCAGTTTTCTTAAATTTACCAAGGCTTGATTTGTGACCCAAGATATGATCTATCCTGGAGAATGTTCCATGAGCACTTGAGAAAAATGTGTATTCTGTTGTTTTTGGATGGAGTGTCCCATAAATATCAATTAAGCCCATCTTGTTTAGTGTATCATTTAAAGCTTGTGTTTCCTTATTTATTTTCATTTTGGATGATCTGTCCATGGGTGAAAGTGGGGTGTTAAAGTCCCCTACTATGAATGTGTTACTGTCTAATTCCCCTTTTATGGCTGTTAGTATTTGCCTTATGTATGGAGGTGCTCCTATGTTGGATGCATAAATATTTACAATTGTTATATCTTCTTCTTGGATCGATCCCTTGATCATTATGTAGTGTCCTTCTTTGTGCCTTTTAATAGTCCTTATTTTAAAGTCTATTTTGTCTGATATGAGAATTGCTACTCCAGCTTTCTTTTGGTTTCAATTTGCATGGAATATCTTTTTCCATCCCCTTACTTTCAGTCTGTATGCGTCTCTAGGTCTGAAGTGGGTCTCTTGTAGACAACGTATATATGCATCTTGTTTTTGTATCCATTCAGCCAATCTGTGTCTTTTGGTGGGAGCATTTAGTCCATTTAAATTTAAGGTAACTATTGATATGTATATTCCTATTCCCATTTTCTACATTGTTTTGGGTTCGTTATTATAGGCCTTTTCCTTCTCTTGTGTTTCTTGTCCAGAGAAGTTCCTTTAGCATTTGTTGTAAAGCTGGTTTGGTGGTGCTGAACTCTCTCCGCTTTTGTTTGTCTGGAAAGGTTTTAATTTCTCCATCAAATCTGAATGAGATCCTTGCTGGGTAGAGTAGTCTTGGTTGCAGGTTTTTCTCCTTCATCACTTTCAGTATGTCCTGCCACTCCCTTCTGGTTTGTAGGGTTTCTGCTGAGAGATCAGCTGTTAACCTTATGGGGATTCCCGTGTGTGTTATTTGTTGTTTTTCCCTTGCTGCTTTTAATATGCTTTCTTTGTTTTTAATTTTTGACAGTTTGATTAGTATGTGTCTTGGCATATATCTCCTTGTATTTATCCTGTATGGGACTCTCTGTGCTTCCTGGACTTGATTAACTATTTCCTTTCCCATATTAGAGAAGTTTTCAACTATAATCTCTTCAGATATTTTCTCAGTCTCTTTCTTTTTCTCTTCTTCTTCTGGATCCCCTATAATTCGAATGTTGGTGCGTTTAATGTTGTCCCAGAAGTCTCTGAGACTGTCCTCAGTTCTTTTCATTGTTTTTTCTGTATTCTACTCTGCAGTAGTTATTTCCACTATTTTATCTTCCAGGTCACTTATCCCTTCTTCTGCGTCAGTTATTCTGCTATTGATCCCATCTAGAGTACTTCTAATTTCATTTATTGTGTTGTTCATCATTGCTTGTTTCATCTTTATTTCTTCTACGTCCTTTTTAACTGTTTCTTGCATTTTGTCCATTCTAGTTCCAAGGTTTCGGATCATCCTTACTATCATTATTCTGAATTCTTTTTCAGGTAGACTGCCTATTTCCTCTTCATTTGTTAGGTATGGTGCATTTTTATCTTGCTCCTACATCTGCTGTGTGTTTTTCTGTCTTCTCATTTTGCTTATCTTACTGTGTTTGGGGTCTCCTTTTTGCAGGCTGCAAGTTCGTAGTTTCCGCTGTTTTTGATGTCTGTCTCCAGTGGCTAAGGTTGGTTCAGTGGGTTGTTTAGGCTTCCTGGTGGAGGGGACTAGTGCCTGTGTTGTGGTGGATGAGGCTGGATCTTGTTTCTCTATTGGGTTGTTTCACGACTGGTGATGTGTTTTGGGGTGTCTGTGGCCTTATTAATATTTTAGGTAGCTTCTCTGCTAATGGGTGGTTTTGTGTTCCTCTTTTGCTAGTTGTTTGGCTTAGGTTGTCCAGCACTGTGGCTTGCTGGTCGTTGAGTGAAGCTGGATGCTGGTGTTAAGATGGAGGTCTTTGGGAGATTTTCGCCGTTTGATATTATGTGGAGCTGGGAGGTCTCTTGTTGACCAGTGTCCTGAAGTTGGCTCTCCTACCTCAGAGGCAGAGCCCTGACTCCTGGCTGGAGCACCAAGAGCCTTTCATCCCCACGGCTCAGAATAAAAGGGAGAAAATGTAGAGAGAATTAGTAGAAGTATGAGGAAAGAAAGAAGGAAAGGAGGGAAGGTAGGAAGGAAGGAAGGAAGAAAGAAAGAAAGAGAGAAAGAAATAAAGTAAGAAAGAAGCAAAGAAGGCAAGAAGGCAAGAAGGACGGAAAGAAGGAAGGAATAAAGAAAGAAAGAAAGAAAGAAAGAAAGAAAGAAAGAAGCAAAGAAGGAAAGAAGGCAAGAAGGAAAGAAAGGAGGGAGGGAGGGAGGAAGGAAGAAAGGAGGGAAAGAAGGAAAAAAGACAGAAAGAAAGAAGATATAGTAAAAATAAAATAAAGTATTATAAAGTTACTGAATTAAAAAATACTTATTTAGAAAGAAAAAAAGGACGGATAGAACCTTAGGACAAATGTTGTTAGCAAAGCTACACAGACAAAATCTTACACAGAAGCATACACATACACCCTCACAAAAAGAGGTGAAGGGGGAAAAATCATAAATCTTGCTCTCAGAGACCACCTCCTCAATTTGGGATAATTCGTTGTCTAAAGGAGGGAAGGAAGGAAGGAAAGAAAGAAAGAAAGAAAGAATGAAGGTAAAGTATAATAAAGTTATTAAAATTAATTATTAAGGAAAAAAATTTAAAAAAACCATGGACAGATAGAACCCTAGGAAAAATGGTGGAAGCAAGACTATACAGACAAGATCTCACACAAAAGCATACACATACACATTCACAAATAGAGGAAAAAGAAAAAAATCATAGATCTTGCTCCTAAAGTCCACCTCTTCAATTTGGCATCATTCCTTGTCTATTCAGGTGTTCCACAGATGCAGGGTATATCAAGATGATTGTGGAGCTTTAATCTGCTGCTTCTGAGGCTGCTGGGAGAGAGTTCCCTTTCTCTACTTTGTTCTCACAGCTCACAGGGGCTCAGCTTTGGATTTGGCCCTGCCTCTGCGTGTAGGTCGCTGGAGGGCATCTGTTTTTTGCCCAGACAGGACAGGGTTAAAGGAGCCGCTGATTCGGGGGCTCTGGCGCACTCAGGCCGGGGGGGCGGGGGTGGGGGAAGGGTGGGGCACTGCATGCGGGGCGGTCCTGCGGTGGCAGAGGCCGGCGTGACGTTGCACCAGCCTGAGGCCAGTCGTGCGTTCTCCCGGGGAAGGTGTCCCTGGATCCCGGGAACCTGGCAGTGGCGGGCTTCACAGGCTCCGCGGAGGAGGGGTGTGGATAGTCACCTGTGCTCGCACACAGGCCCCTTGGTGGCAGCAGCAGCAGCCTTAGCGTCTCCTGCCCGTGTCTGAGGTCTGTGCTTTTAACGGCGGCTCGCGCCCGTCTCTGGAGTTCGTTAAAGCAGCCCTTTTAAACCGCTCTCCTCGTGCACCAGGAAACAAAGAGCGAAGAAAAAGTCTCTTGCCTCTTTGGCAGGTGCAGACTTTTCCCCGGACTCCCTCCTGGCTAGCCGTGGTGCACTAACCCCTTCAGGCTATGTTCAAGCCACCAACCCCAGTCCTCTCCTTGCGCTCCGTCCAAAACCGAAACCCGAGCCTCAGCTCGCAGCCCAGCCCGCCCCGGCGGGTGAGCAGACAAGCCTCTCGGGCTGGTGAGTGCCGGTTGGCACCGATCCTCTGTGCGGGAATCCACCGCTTTGCCCTCCGCACCCATTGCTGTGCACTCCTCCGCGGCTTCGAAGCTCCCCCCTCCGCCTCCCGCAGTCTCCGCCCGCGAAGGGGCTTCCTAGTGTGTGGAAACTTTTCCTCCTTCACAGCTCCCTCCCACTGGTGCAGATGCTGTCCCTATTCTTTTGTCTCTGTTTTTTCTTTTGCCCTACCCAGGTACGTGGGGAGTTTCTTGCCTTTTGGGAGGTCTGAGGTCTTCTGCCAGCCTTCAGTAGGTGTTCTGTAGGAGTTGTTCCACCTGTAGATGTATTTGTGGTGTATCTGTGGGGAGGAAGGTGATCTCCACGTCTTACTCTTCCGCCATCTTCAAGGTCCCCTCCAAGATTTTTTTTAACATCTTTAATTAGGGTATAATTGCTTATAATGGTGTGTCAGTTTCTGCTTTATAACAAAGTGAATCAGTTATACATATACGTATGTCCCCATATCTCTTCTCTCTTGCATCTCCTTCTCTCCCACTCTCCCTATCCCACCCCTCTATGTGGTCACAAAGCACTGAGATGATCTCCCTGTGCTATGTGGCTGCTTCCCACTAGCTATTATTTTACGTTTGGTAGTGTATGTATGTCCATGACACTCTCTCACTTTGTCTCAGCTTACGCTTCACTCTCCCCATATCCTCAAGTCCATTCTCTAGTAGGTCTACATCTTCATCCCCTTCTTGCCCTTAGGTTCTTCTGACCATTTTCTCTTATTTTTTTAGATTCCATATATATGTGGTAGCATATGGTATTTGTTTTTCTCTTTCTGACTTACTTCGTTGTGTATGACTGTCTCTAGGTCCATCCACCTCACTACAAAATAACTCAGTTTCATTCCTTCTTACGTTCCTTTTTATGAATAATCTTCCATTGTATATATGTGCTACATCTTCTTTATCCATTCATCTGTTGATGGACACTTAGGCTGCTTCCATGTACTGACTCTTGTAAATAGAGCTGCAAGGAACATTTTGGTACATGACTCTTTTTGAATTATGGTTTTCTCAGGGTATATGCCCAGTAGTGGGATTGCTGGGTCGTGTGGTAGTTCTATTTTTAGATTTTTAAGGAACCTCCATACTGTTCTCCATAGTGGCTGTATCCATTTACATTCCCACCAACAGTGCAAAAAGGTTCCCCTTCTCCACACCCTCTCCAGGATTTATGTTTGTAGATTTTTTGATGATGGCCGTTCTGACCAGTGTGATATGATATGTCATTGTAGTTTTGATTTGCATTTCTCTAATGATTAATGATGTTGAGCATTGTTTCTTGTGTTTTTTGGCAGTCTGTATATCATCTTTGGAGAAATGTCTATTTAGGTCTTCTGCCCAGTTTTGGACTGAGTTTTGGGTTTTTTGATATTCAGCTGCATGAGTTGCTTGTATGTTTTGGAGATTAATTCTTTGTCAGTTGCTTCATTTGCAAATATTTTCTCCTATTCTGATGGCTGTCTTTTCATCTTGTTTATGGTTTCCTTTGCTGTGCAAAAGCTTTTAAGTTTCATCAGGTCCCATTTGTTTATTTTTGTTTTTATTTCCATTTCTCTAGGAGGTGGGTCAAAAAGGATCTTGCTGTGATTTATGTCATAGAGTGTTCTGCCTATGTTTTCCTCTAAGAGTTTAATGGTGTCTGGACTTACATTTAGGTCTTTAATCCATTTTGAGTTTATTTTTGTGTATGGTGTTAGGGAGTGTTCTAATTTCATTCTTTTCCATATAGCTGTCCAGTTTTCCCAGCACCACTTGTTGAAGAGGCTGTCTTTTCTCCACTGTATATTCTTGCCTCCTTTGTCAAATATAAGGTGACCATATGTACGTAGGTTTATCTCTGGGCTTTCTATCCTGTTCCATTGATCTATATTTCTGTTTTTGTGCCAGTACCATACTGTCTTGATTACTGTAGCTTTGTAGTATAGTCTGAAATCTGGGAACATGATTCCTCCAGCTCCGTTTTTCTTTCTCAAGTTTGCTTTGGCTATTTGGGGTCTTTTGTGTTTCAATACGAATTGTGAAATATTTTGTTCTAGTTCTGTGAAGCATGCCAATCTGATAGGGATTGCATTTATTCTGTAGATTGCTTTGGTTAGTAGAGTCATTTTCACAATGTTGATTCTTCCAATCCAAGAACATAGTATATCTCTCTATCTATTTGTATCATCTTTAATTTCTTTCATCAGTGTCCTATAATTTTCTGCATGCAGGTCTTTTGTTTCCTTAGGTAGGTTTTTTCCAGATATTTTATTATTTTTGTTGCAATGGTAAATGGGAGTTTTTTCTTAATTTCACTTTCAGATTTTTCATCCTTAGTATATAGGTATGCAAGAGATTTCTGTGCATTAATTTTGTATGCTGCTACTTTACCGAATTCAAAAATGGCGAGATTTTCTTCATTTTTATGGGTGAATACCATTCCCCACTGTGTGTGTGTGTGTGTGTGTGTGTGTCTGTCTGTCTGTCTGTCTGTCTGTCTATCACATCTTTATTCTTTCTTCTATTGATGAGTTCTTTGGTTTCTTCCATATCTTGGTTATAAGTTTGCAATGAACATAGGGGTGTATATATCTTTTCAAATTAGTGTTTTCCTTTTCTTGGAATAAATATTTGAGTGAACTGCTGGATTGTATTTTTAATCTTTTGAGGAATCTCAATAATGGCTGTACTAATTTACATTCCCACCAACAGTACACAAGGGTTACCTTTACTCCACATCTCCTCCAATATTTTTTATTTCTTGTCTTTTTCATAATAGCCCTTCTGATAAGTGTGATTTGATATCTCATTGTGGTTTTGACATGCATTTCCCTGATGATTAGTGATGTTGAGGATCTTTTCATGTGTATGATGTTTATCTGTAAGTCTTCTTTGCAAAAATGTCTATTCATATCCTCTAGCTATTTTTTAATTAGGTTGGTGTTTTTTTGATATTGAGTTATATGAGTTCTTTGTATATTTTAGATATTAACCCTTATTGCATATATCATTTGCAAATATCTTCTCCCATTCAGTAGGTGGCCTTTTCGTTTTGCTGATAGCTTCCTTCACTGTGCAAACGTTTTTTAGTTTGATGTAGTTTGTTTGTTTATTTTTGCTTTCGTTTCCTTGCCTGAGGAGACATATCCAACAAAATGTTGCTGCGACTGATGTCAAAGAATCTAATGCCTATGTTTTCTTCTAGAAGTTTTATGGTTTCAGGTCTTACATTTAAGTGTTTAATAGATATTGAGTTTATGTTTGTATATGATATGATAAAATTAGTCCAGTTTAATTCTTTTGCACATAGCTGTCCAGTTTTCCCAGCACCATTTATTGAAAGTGGCTGTCTTTTCCCTATTGTATATTCTTGCCTCCTTCATTATAGTTTAATTGCCCATGTAAATATGGGTTCATTTCTGGGCTCTATATTGTTCCACTGATCTATGTGTCTGTTTCTGTACCAGGACCATACTATTTTAATTACTATAGCTTTGTAATTAAAACATGTGTGATACCTCCAGATTTGTTCCTCTTTCTTTCAATTGTTTTGCCTAAGGTTGGTCTTTTGTTTCCATACAAATTTTAGAATCATTTGTTCTGGCTCTAGGAGAAGTGCCACTGGCCTTTTGAAAGGGATTGCCCTGAATCTGTATATTGCCTTGGATAGTATGGTCATTTTAACAATATTAGTTTTTCCAATTCATGAGCAGAATGTATCTTTCAACCTGTGTGTGACACCTTCAGTTCCTTTCATCAGTGTCTTATAGTTTTCCAGGTTCAGGTCTTGTACCTCTTTAGCTAAATTATTCCCAGGAATTTTATTCTTTTCGATATCATTGTAAAAGGGCTGGTTTCCTTAATTTCACTTACCAATAGTTGGTTGTTAGTGTTTAGCAACACAACAGATTTCTGTATATTAATTTTGTATCCAGAAACTTTACTGAATTCACTGATGATTTCTAGTAGTTTTTTCGGTTGTGTCTTTAGGAGTTTCTATGTTTAGTATCATGTCTTATACAAACAGTGAGTGTTTTACTTCTTCATTTCAAATTCGCATTCATTGTATTTCTATTTTTTTCTTTTTTTGTGGTCTGACTGCTGTGGCTGGGACTTCCAATACTGTGTTGAATAAAAGTGGTGAGAGTGGGCATCCTTGTCTTGTTTTTCATCTTAGAGCTTTTCATATCTATTAAGTATGATGTTAGCTGAGGGTTTGTCATATATGGCCATTATTATGCTGAGGCATATTCCTTCCATAACGACTTTGTTAAGAGTTTTTATTATAAAATTTTGAATTTTGTCAAAAGCTTTTTCTGCATCTATTCAGATGTTCGTATGATTTTTATTCTTCAATTTATTAATGTGGTATATCACATTGATTGATTCACAGACATTGAACCATCTTTGCAACACAGGGATAAATCCCACTTGAACATGGTGTATGATCCTTTTAATACATTGTTGAATTACAATCCTTAATATTTTGTTGATGATTCTTTTTTATTTTTTATTTATTTATTTATTTTTTTAAACATCTTTATTGGGGTATAATTGCTTCACACTGGTGTGTTAGTTTCTGCTTTATAACAAAGTGAATCAGCTATACATATATATACGCCCCCATATGTCTTCCCTCTTGCGTCTCCCTCCCTCTCACTCTCCCCATCCCACCCCTCCAGGCTGCCATAAAGCACCGAGCTAATATCCCTGTGCCTTGCGGCTGCTTCCCCCTAGCTATCTATCTTACTACGTTTGTTAGTGTGTATATGTCCATGACTCTCTCTCGCCCTGTCAAAACTCACCCTTCCTCCTCCCCATATCCTCAAGTCCGTTCTCCAGTAGGTCTGCGTCTTTATTCCTGTCTTACCCCTAGGTTCTCCATGACATTTTTTTCCCTTAAATTCCATATATATGTGTTAGCATACGGTATTGTCTTTTTCTTTCTGACTTACTTCACTCTGTATGACAGACTCTAGGTCTATCCATCTCATTACAAATAGCTCAATTTCATTTCTTTTTAAGGCTGAGTAATATTCCATTGTGTATATGTGCCACATCTTCTTTATCCATTCATCCGATGATGGGCGCTTAGGTTGTTTCCATCTCCTGGCTATTGTAAATAGAGCTGCAATGAACATTTTGGTACATGACTCTTTTTGAATTTTGGTTTTCTCAGGGTTTATGCCCAGTAGTGGGATTGCTGGGTCATATGGTAATTCTATTTGTAGTTTTTTAAGGAACCTCCATACTGTTCTCCATAGTGGCTGAACCAATTCACATTCCCACCAGCAGTGCAAGAATGTCCCATTTTCTCCACACCCTCTCCAGCATTTATTGTTTCTAGATTTTTTGATGATGGCCATTCTGACTGGTGTGAGATGATATTTCATTGTAGTTTTGATTTGCATTTCTCTAATGATTAATGATGTTGAGCATTCTTTCATGTGTTTGTTGGCATTCTGTATATCTTCTTTGGAGAAATGTCTATTTAGGTCTTCTGCCCATTTTTGGATGGGGTTGTTTGTTTTTTTGTTATTGAGATGCATGAGCTGCTTGTAAATTTTGGAGGTTAATCCTTTGTCAGTTGCTTCATTTGCAAATGTTTTCTCCCATTCTGAGGGTTGTCTTTTGGTCTTGATTATGGTTTCCTTTGCTGTGCAAAAGCTTTGAAGTTTCATTAGGTCCCATTTGTTTATTTTTGTTTTTATTTCCATTACTCTAGGAGGTGGGTCAGAAAGGATCTTGCTGTGATTTATGTCATAGAGTGTTCTGCCTATGTTTTCCTCTAAGAGTTTGATAGTTTCTGGCCTTACAATTAGGTATTTAATCCATTTTGAGCTTATTTTTGTGTATGGTGTTAGGGAGTGATCTAATCTCATACTTTTACATGTACCTGTCTGTTTTCCCAGCACCATTTATTGAAGAGGCTGTCCTTTCTCCACTGTACATTCCTGCCTCCTTTATCAAAGATAAGGTGTCCATATGTGCGTGGGTTTATCTCTGGGCTTTCTATCGTGTTCCACTGATCTATATTTCTGTTTTTGTGCCAGTACCATACTGTCTTGATTACTGTTGCTTTGTAGTATAGTCTGAAGTCAGGGAGCCTGATTCCTCCAGCTCCTTTTTTCATTCTCAAGATTGCTTTCGCTATTTGGGGTCTTTTGTGTTTCCATACAAATTGCGAAATTTTTTGTTCTAGTTCTGTGAAAAATGCCAGTGGTAGTTTGATTGGGATTGCATTGAATCTGTAGATTGTGTTGATGATTCTTGTGTCTATGTTTTTTAGTGATATTGACCTGTAATTTACTTTGTCGGTGTATCTTTGTTTGGTTTTGGTATCTGGGTTATGCTGCCCACATAGTTTGGAAGTGTTTCTTCCTCTGCAATTCTTTGTAATAGATTAAGAAGGATAGGTGTTAACTCTTCTGTAAACTTTTAGTAGAATTCACTGTGAACCCATCTGTTCCTGGACTTTTGCTTGTTGGGAATTTTTATTTTTGGTTTATTTGTTTAATTTTGTTTTTTACTTATTGATTTTCATTACAGGTAATTGATCTGCTCATATTTTCTATTTCTTTCTAATTCTGTCTCGGGAGATTTTTCATTCCTAGGAATTTCCCATTTCTTCTACATTGCCCATTTTATTTTCATATAATTTTTCATAATATTTTCTTATGATTCTTTAAATTTCTGTGCTTGTAACCTCATTTTTCATTTCTGATTATATTAACTTGGGCCCTCTCTCTTTTTTTCTTGATGAGTCTGGCTAAAGATTTATCATTTTTGTTTATCTTTTCAAAGAACCAGCTCTTAGTTTCATTGATCTTTTTATCATTATTTAGTCTCTGTTTTTTTTTATATCTGCTCTGATCTTTATAATTTCTTTTCTTCTACTAACTTTGTGTTTTGTTTGTCTGCTTCTTCTAATTTATTTAGGTATACGGTTAGGTTGTTTATTTGAGATTTACTTTTGTTTCCTGAGGTAGGCTTGTATCATTTTTTTTTCCAGGGTGGCTCTGCAAGCACCAGGAGTGCAGTGAGGCACTCTGCAACCCTGCCATGCAGGCAGGCCAGGGGCAGCAACATGGGGACACGGCAACAGTGTGCATGGGGTGGCGGCCTGCCTGGGGCAGTGGGCACTGCACCCTCAGGCTGCTCCACCCACTGGCCAGAGCCTCCAGCCCACATGACCTCCCCTGCACCACACCAGTCCGGCTTGTTATAACATCCCTCTTAGAACTGCTTTTGTTGCATCCAGTAGATTTTGGATCATTGGGTTTTTTGTTTTTATTTGTCTCTAGGTATTTTTAAAAAATTTCTTCTTTGATTGATGAACTGATCCATTGGTTGTTTAGGTGCACATTTTTTAGCCTCTTTGTGTTTGTGTTTTTGCAGGGTTTTTTTTTTGTAGTTAATTTCTGGTCTCATAGCTTTGTGGTCAAGAAAGCTGCTTGGTATGATTTCAGATCTTAAATTTACAGACACTTGTTTTATGACCTAGCATGTGATTTATCCCAGAGAGTGTTCCATGTGCACTTGAAAAGAGTGTGTATTCTGGTGCTTTTAGATGAAATATTCTGTATATATCTATTAAGATCATAAGTTCTAATGTCACAGTTAAGGCCAATGTTTCCTCATTGATTTTCTGTCTGGATGATGTGTCTATTGATGTAGGTGGGGTGTTAAAGACCCCTATTATTGTTGTGTTATTGTCAACTTCTCTTTTTATGTCTATTAACATTTGCTTTATGTAATTAGTTGCTCCTATGTTGGGTGCATATATATTTACAATTGTTATATCTTATTCTTGGATTGATCCCTTGATCATTAGGTAATGTCCTTCTTTGTCTCTTGTTACAGTCTTTGTTTTAAAGTCTATTTGTCTGATATAATTATTGCTACCCCAGCTTTCCTCTCATTTCTATTTGCAGGGGATATTTTTTTGCATCCCCTTTCTTCAGTATGTGTGTCTTTAGATGCTTAACTTTGATGAGTCAGTAGTAAAGGTGTGGTTCAAGAACTGTCACATCATGTGGAGAAAGCAGCAATGGAATTCTAAGCAATGGCTGTTACCAGTACCACCAAACCAGACTGTTTCAGTAAAGGAGGAAGAGACTCCCCAACCCAAAACTGCTGCAAACACTTGCCCTGCAAGTCCTGGAATTTCAGATGCCTATGTCCCTGATTGACCTGAGCTTCCTGGTCAGAGAAACCTGGAGGGGTTGATGCCTCTCTTTGGAATTAATCATGGGACTCTCAGACAGCCTCATGATGCCCAGCAGACACATCTCTGAGTGTCTGGGGGGGGGTGGGTTTCTGGTCCTCCTGAGGTCTTTATTCCTGTGACATAGATTGAGTTGTGTAATTATATCCCTTAGCCAGAGAAGATGATCTCAGTAGCTTAGATATATATCTCTTCCTCAAGGGGCCTCTGCTGAGGGGGATTGACAAATCTTCAGTATGGCTTCTGCCCCAACCACACAGCTCCTAATTAAAGCCTGAGCAGCAGAAAAGTACCTCTAATCACTGTCAATGGGTAGACTCAAACATAGATAGATCAGACCTCATGAGTTAATCTTTTTCTGTAAGAAGAAACTCTCCACCTTTCCTCATTGCCCATGTTTTCCATCTTCCCTTTGAGTGCTTCCTCACACAAATTTCTGAATCAAACACAGTTATTAGGTGATTTGGGAAGAATAACAGTAACCAATTAGTTTTTCCTAACTTTTTACTTTCCCCAAATTGAGCTTAGTTCATTGAAAGCACTCCAACCAAAGTCAGTACAAGTTAAGAATGCCTGTTCCCTATGGGCTTTTTTTGCCTTTAAAAAAAATTAGATTGTTCACAAGACAGGGTTTATAAACCTATGGGCAACATACAACTCCTGTGCTCTGTAAACCCTTCCATTAAGGAGGAAAAATGTGTTTCCAAGATTTTGCCATAACTTTGGTATTGACAAGGACAGCTTAATTCATTAATTTATATATTTATAGTTTAGCTATAAAATAAGAAAATGTAATAAAGTTGATTTTTAAAATTCTTAGGAATCAGGTAGGTAATAAAAAATATTCAGTGGAAGACTTGGAAAAACCAAGTTGAGAAAATCTCGCATGGAGTTGAATAAAGAGACAAAAGGAGTGAAACTTTTTAATATCTTTATAAGATTTTAATGTCTTTGTAGATTTAGATTAAGGATATTTCCAAATACTGAGAATGGAGAAAGAGGTAGCAGAAGTTATCAAAGAATAAAACGCAAGAATGACCCTAAAAATGTAGGGCATGATTACCGAGTCCAAGTGAATAAAGGCTCAGACAAAGGTGTATTACTGTAAATTTTCAGATACCAAGAATAAATAAATAGTAATTCCTAAAAAAAAACAAGACTAACAACCCAATAAAATATGTCCAAGACATTTGAGCAGACAAGAATATATATATGGCAAATAAATGTATGAAAACGTGTTCAAATGTTGAGATGTACATTAAAACTCCAAGGAGATATCACTACACACCTACTGGTATGGCTAAATTTGAAGACTGATCACACCAACTCTTCACAAGGGTTTGGAGCAACTGGAACCCTCATTTACTACTGGTCAGAATGCAATATTGTACAATCAACTTCGAAAACTTTTTCAGCAGTTTGGCAATAAAGTTTTGTAAGAATAAACTACAGATAAATTAAAGAAAAATAATTTATGGGAAAAGCAGAGCAAGGAAAACTACAAGTGATGAATGTGAATTAAAACAGAAGACAATATTAAGAGCAAAGAGATGGCTATAATGAGAAGTGCATGGCTTCCAATATCAGTATATTGATATCCAATATGGGTTCCAATATCAGTATATTGAAAACTGGCTGCTCTGCTGGTTAGAGACTTGACCTTGAAAAACTTACTTATCTTCCCTGATCTTTAGTCGTGTATAAATTTGATATACTTGAATGGAGAGATTTATATTTTTTAATGAAAATGAGGAGGATGGATAAAGATTAAAATTTGTTTACGGTGAAGTAGTACTTAGAACACATGCATCATCCCCTGGGAGAAACCATATTTGATCACCTGGATTACAGGGCCCTTCACTATGTTCTGCACATCCCCTGTGTCACCCTTGCCATAGCTTTCATCACACGTGTTTTTTCATTGTTTTTTGGATGGTTTTCTGATCATTAGACTTTGAGCTCTTTCTTTGAGAACTCATATCCAGAATGAACCATTTTTAAGTCCTTAGAGCCTGCCTAGCTTAGAGCCCAGAGGCAGATTCCCAGCAGGTGATTAGAGATTTTTTTTTGTCTGCATGTTTATGACACATGCAACTCACTTAACCAAGTATAACCATGATAACAACAGCAGTCTACTGAAAATAATACTTTGCAAGTGAGATATCATAGGAAATCTCTCTTCCAATCTTCTGTTTGAAGGGTTTGTGGCCTTCATTACACACTGTCCAGAAGTGTCCAGTAGAAACGTATTCTATACCTTTATGTTCATAATGAATCTTGGACACTTTGCTCAGATCAGCCCTCAGTTAAGGACTGTGTTAGCTAATTCACTGATTTTCCTCTGTACAAAGGGACTGAAACCACACCTGGCCATCAGCAAATATTTTTGAATGACCATGACACTGCTAATCTGGTTCTTTTAGTATTTAAATGTGAGGCTTAAATGCCAATCAGCCTTGTATCAGCAGAGCCAAGTATGTGAACCCAGTGATCAGTGGACATGGGAAATCCAGTTGACCTAGTTTCACTCTCATAATTATTCTTTTCTGCTTGGTTGACTCTGTTTTTTTTTTTTTTTTTGCGGTACGCGGGCCTCTCACTGTTGTGGCCTCTCCCGTTGTGGAGCACAGGCTCCGGACGTGCTGGCTCAGCGGTTATGGCTCACGGGCCCACCCGCTCCGCGGCATGTGGGATCCTCCCGCACCGGGGCATGAACCCGTGTCCCTTGCATCGGCAGGCGGACTCTCAACCACTGCGCCACCAGGGAAGCCCTGCTTGGTTGACTCTTGATTCTAGGCTACCCCATTCACTGTTTTAATTGTTGTTTAGTGGGTCCCTTGCCTGTGTTCCTTCTTTATTCTTGAAGTGTTTTTCTATATATGTGTCTATTTCTCCAACTAGAGTGTGCTATCCCTCATGGCAAGTACTGTGTGACATTGGTCTTTTCATTTCCAGCATTCCAGATATTTCCTGAGACATGGAGGCATTAATTCATGTTTAATTAATTAATTAATCCTTTATAATGACTCTGGTAAGAAAAGAATCTCCTCTGTTTTGGAGTCATTATTGTACATGTTATGTTTATTGGCACCATACATATGTGACCTCTTGTTCTGTGCCAGACACTGTAGGGAAGTCGCCCTCCCTTGGTGCCCTGGTGACCTTGCATGTCCCCACTTAGGCCAAGGACGCAAGACTATACTGCGGCAGATCCGAATCTGGCAGAACACATTGTGATTCCTCTGGGAGCAAGGAGAGATAAGCAGCCTGGTGGGAGTTGCCACTAGGCAGTCTCTCAACTGCTTCCCTACCTTGCTGAAGGTTGACATAAGGTCCTTTTTAAAAATTTTTTTAGATCTTTATTGGAGTATACATGCTTTACAATGGTGTGTTAGTATCTGTTTTATAACAAAGTGAATCAGTTATACATAAACATATGTTCCCATATCTCTTCCCTCTTGCGTCTCCCTCCCTCGCACCCTCCCAATCCCACCCCTCCAGGCGGTCACAAAGCACCTAGCTGATCTCCCTGTGCTATGCGGCTGCTTCCCACTAGCTATCTTCCTTATGTTTGGTAGTGTATATATGTCCATGCCTCTCTCTCGCTTTGTCACAGCTTAACCTTCCCACTCCCCATATCCTCAAGTCCATTCTCTAATAGGTCTGTGTCTTTATTACTGTCTTACCCCTAGGTTCTTCATGACATTTTTCCCCTTAAATTCCATATATATGTGTTAGCATACGGTATTTGTCTTTCTCTTTCTGACTTACTTCACTCTGTATGACAGACTCTAGGTCTATCCACCTCATGACAAATAGCTCAATTTCGTTTCTTTTTATGGTTGAGTAATATTCCATTGTGTATATGTGCCACATCCTCTTTATCCATTCATCTGATGATGGGCACCTAGGTTGTTTCCATCTCCGGGCTATTGTAAATAGAGCTGCAATGAACATTTTGGTACATGACTCTTTTTGAATTATGTTTTTCTCAGGGTATAAGCCCAGTAGTGGGATTGCTGGGTCATATGGTAGTTCTATTTGTAGTTTTTTAAGGAACCTCCATGCTGTTCTCCATAGTGGCTGTACCAATTCACATTCCCACCAGCAGTGCTGGAGTGTTCCCCTTTCTCCACACCCTCTCCAGCATTTATTGTTTCTAGATTTTTTGATGGTGGCCATTCTGACTGGTGTGAGATGATATCTCATTGTAGTTTTGGTTTGCATTTCCCTAATGATTAAGGATGTTGAGCATTCTTTCATGTGTTTGCTCGCAATCTGTATATCTTCTTTGGGAAAAGTCTATTTAGGACTTCTGCCCAATTTTGGATTGCATTTTTTTTTTTTTTGAGCTGCATGAGCTGCTTGTAAATTTTGGAAATTAATCCCTTGTCATTTGCTTCATTTGCAAATATTTTCTCCCATTCTGAGGGTTGTCTTTTGGTCTTGTTTATGGTTTCCTTTGCTGTGCAAAAGCTTTGAAGTTTCATTAGGTTCCATTTGTTTATTTTTGTTTTTATTTCCATTTCTCTAGGAGGCGGGTCAAAAAGGATCTTGCTGTGATTTATGTCATAGAGTGTTCTGCCTATATTTTCCTCTAAGAGTTTGATGGTGTCTGGCCTTACATTTAGGTCTTTAATCCATTTTGAGCTTATTTTTGTGTATGGTGTTAGGCAGTGATCTAATCTCATACTTTTACATGTACCTGTCCAGTTTTCCCAGCACCATTTATTGAAGAGGCTGTCCTTTTTTCCACTATATATTCCTGCCTCATTTATCAAAGATAAGGTGACCATATGTGCGTGGGTTTATCTCTGGCCTTTCTATCCTGTTACATTGATCTATCTTTCTGTTTTTGTGCCAGTACCATACTGTCTTGATTACTGTAGCTTTGTAGTATAGTCTGAAGTCAGGGAGCCTGATTCCTCCAGCTCTGTTTTTCGTTCTCAAGATTGCTTTGGCTATTCGGGGTCTTTTGTGTTTCCATACAAATTGTGAAATATTTTGTTCTAATTCTGTGAAAAATGCCAGTAGTAGTGTGATAGTGATTGCATTGAATCTGTAGATTGATTTGCATAGTAGAGTCATTTTCAAAATGTTGATTCTTCCAATCCAAGAACATGGTAAATCTCTCCATCTATTTGTATCAGCTTTACTTTCTTTCATCAGTGTCTTATAATTTTCTGCATACAGGTCTTTTGTCTCCTTAGGTAGGTTTATTCCTAGATATTATATTCTTTTTGTTGCAATGGTAAATGGGAGTGTTTTCTTCGTTTCACTTTCAGATTTTTCATCATTAGTTTATAGGAATGCCAGAGATTTCTGTGCATTAATTTTGTATACTGCTACTTTACCAAATTCATTGATTAGCTCTAGTAGTTTTCTGGTAGCATCTTTAGGATTCTCTGTGTATAATATCATGTCATTTGCAAACAGTGACAGCTTTAATTCTTCTTTTCCGATTGGGATTCCTTTTATTTCCTTTTCTTCTTTGATTGCTGTGGCTAAAACTTCCAAAACTATGTTGAATAAGATTGGTGAGAGTGGGCAACCTTGTCTTGTTCCTGATCTTAGTGGAAATACTTTCAGTTTTTCACCATTGAGTACGATGTTGGCTGTGGGTTTGTCATATATGGCCTTTCTTATGTTGAGGAAAGTTCCCTCTAAGCCTACTTTCTGAAGGGTTTTAATCATAAATGGGTGTTGAATTTTGTCGAAAGCTTTCTCTGCATCTATTTAGATGATCATATGTTTTTTCTCCTTCAATTTGTTAATATGGTTTATCATATTGATTGATTTGCATATATTGAAGAATTCTTGCTTTCCTGGAATAAATCCCCCTTGATCATGGTGTATGATCCTTTTAATGTGCTGTTGGATTCTGTTGGCTATTATTTTGTTGAGGATATTTGCATCTATGTTCATCAGTGATATTGGCCTTTAGTTTTCTTTCTCTGTGACATCCTTGTTTGGTTTTTGTATCAAGATCATGGTGTCTTCGTAGAATGAGGTTGGGAGTGTTCCTACCTCTGCTATATTTTGGAAGAGTTTCAGAAGGATAGGTGTTAGCACTTCTCTAAATGTTTGATAGAATTCGCCTGTGAAGCCATCTGGTGCTGGGCTTTTGTTTGTGGGAAGATTTTTAATCACAGTTTCAGTTTCAGTGCTTGTGACTGGTCTGTACATACTTTCTATTTCTTCCTGATTCCGTCTTGCCAGGTTGTGCATTTCTAAGAATTTGTCCATTTCTTCTAGGTTGTCCATTTTATTGGTGTAGGGTTGCTTGTAGTAATCTCTCATGATCTTTTGTATTTCTGCAGTGTCAGTTGTAACTTCTCCTTTTTCATTTCTAATTCTATTGATTTGAGCCTTCTCCCTTTGTTTCTTGATGAGTCTGGCTAATGCTTTCTCAATTTTTTTTTTTCCCAAAGAACCAGCTTTTAGTTTCATTGATCTTTGCTATCATTTCCTTCATTTCTTTTTCACTTATTTCTGATCTGTGCTTTATGATTTCTTTCCTTCGGCTAACTTTATGGGGTTTTGTTTTTCTTTCTCTAATTGCTTTAGGTGCAAGGTTAGGTTGTTTATTCGAGATGTTTCCTGTTTCTTAAGGTAGAATTGTATTCTATAAACTTCCCTCATAGAACTGCTTTTGTTGTATCCCATAGGTTTAGGTCGTAATGTCTCCATTGCCATTTGTTTCTAGGTATTTTTAAAATTTCTTCTTTGATTTCTTCAGTGAACACTTCATTATTAAGTAGTGTATTGTTTAGCCTCCATGTGTTTGTATTTTTTACAGATCTTTTCCTGAAATTGATATCTAGTTTCATAGTGTTGTGGTTGGATAAGACACTTGATAAAACTTTAATTTTCTTAAATTTACCAAGGCTTGATTTGTGACCCAAGATATGATCTATCCTGGAGAATGTTCCATGAGCACTTGAGAAAAATGTGTATTCTGTCATTTTTGGATGGAAGGTCGTATAAATATCAATTAAGTCCATATTGTTAATGTATCATTTAAAGCTTGTGTTTCCTTATTTATTTTCATTTTGGATGATCGGTCCATTGGTGAAAGTGGGGTGTTAATGTCCCGTAATATGAATGTGTTACTGTTGATTTCCCCTTTTATGGCTGTTAGTATTTGCCTTATGTATTGGGGTGCCCCTATGTTGGGCACATAAATATTACAATTGTTATATCTTCTTCTTGGAGTGATCCCTTGATCATTATGTAGTGTCCTTCTTTGTGTCATATAAGAGTCATTATTTTAAAGTCTATTTTGCCTGATATGAGAATTGCTACTCCAGCTTTCTTTTGGTTTCCATTTCCATGGCATATCTTTTTTCATCCCCTTGCTTTCAGTCTGTATGTGTCTCTAGGTCTGAAGTGGGTCTCTTTTAGAGAGCATATATATGGGTCTATTTTTGTATCCATTCAGCCAATCTGTGTCTTTTGGTGGGAGCATTTACTCAATTTATATTTAAGGTAATTATCGATATGTATGGTCCTATTCACATTTTCTTAGTTGTTTTGGGTTCGTTATTGTAGGTCTTTTCCTTGTTTTGTGTTTCTTGCCTAGAGAAGTTCCTTTAGCATTTGTTGTAAAGCTGGTTTGGTGGTGCTGAACTCTCTCAGCTTTTGCTTGTCTGTAAAGGTTTTAATTTCTCCATCAAATCTGAATGAGATCCTTGCTGGGTAATCTTGGTTGCAGGTTTTTCTCTTTCATCCCTTTAAATATGCCCCGCTAGTCCCTTCTGGGTTGCAGAGTTTCTGCTGAGAGTTTAGCTGTTAACCTTATGGGGATTCCTTGTGTGTTATTTGTTGTTTTTCCCTTGCTGCTTTTAATATGCTTTCTTTGTATTTAATTTTTGACATTTTATTAATATGTATCTTGGCGTATTTCTACTTGGATTTATCCTGTATGGGACTCTCTGTGCTTCCTGGACTTGATTATCTATTTCCTTTCCCATATTAGGCAAGTTTTCAACTATAATCTCTTCAAATATTTTCCCAGTCCCTTCCTTTTTCTCTTCCTCTTCTGGAACCCCTATAATTCGAATGTTGGTGTGTTTAATGTTGTCCCAGAGGTCTCTGAGACTGTCCTGAGTTCTTTTCATTCTTTTTTGTTTATTCTGCTCTGCAGTAGTTATTTCCACTATTTTATTCTCCAGGTCACTTATCCGTTCTTCTGCATAAGTTATTCAGCTATTGATCCCATCTAGAGTATTTTTAGTTTCATTTATTGTGTTGTTCATCATTGTTTGTTTCATCTTTAGTTCTTCTCGGTCCTTGTTAAATGTTTCTTGCATTTTGTCTATTCTATTTCCAAGATTTTGGATCATCTTTACTATCATTATTCTGAATTCTTTTTCAGGTAGACTGCTTATCTCCTCTTCATTTGTTAGGTGGTGGGTTTTTATTTTGCTCCTTCATCTTCTGTGTGTTTTTGTGTCTTCTCATATTGCTTATCTTACTGTGTTTGGGGTCTCCTATTTGCAGGCTGCAGGTTCGTAGTTCCTTTTGTTTTTGGTATCTGTCACCAATGGCTAAGTTTGGTTCAGTGGGTTGTGTAGGCTTCCTGGTGGAGGGGACTAGTGCTTGTGTTCTGGTGGATGAGGCTGGATATTGTCTTTCTGGTGGGCAGCTGTACGTCTGTTGGTGTGTTTTGGGGTGTTTGTGGACTTCTTATGATTTTAGGCAGCCTCTCTGCTAATGGGTGTGGTTGTGTTCCTGTCTTGATAGTTGTTTGGCATAGGGTGTCCAGCACTGTAGCTTGCTGGTCGTTGAGTGAAGCTGGGTGCTGGTGTTGAGATGGAGATATCTGGGAGATTTTCACCGTTTGATGTTATGTGGAGTTGGGAGGTCCCTTGTGTACCAGTGTCCTGTAGTTGGCTCTCCCACGTCAGAGGCATGCACTGACTCTGGGCTGTAGCACCAAGAGCCTTTCATCCACACGGCTCAGAAAAAATAGAGAGAAAAAGTAGAAAGAAAGAAATAGTAGAAGTAGAAAGAAAAAAGAGAGAAAGAACGAGAAAGAAAGAAAGAAAGAAAAGAAGAAAGAAAGAAAGGAGGGAGAGAAGGAGGGAAGGAAGGAAGGAGGGAAGGAAGGAGAAAAAGAAAGAAAGAAAGAAGATAAAGTAAAATAAAATAAAGTAAGTTAAAATATAGTAAAGTTATTAAAATAAAAACTAATTATTAGAAAAAAGAAAGAAAAAATATTTTAAGAAATCAGCAATAGAGATGGAGAGAACCCTAAGACAAATGGTGGAAGCAAAGCTATACAGACAAAATCTCACACAGAAGCATACACATACACACTCACAAAAAGAGGAAAAGGGGGAAAAAATCATAAACCTTGCTCTCAAAATCCACCACCTCAATTTGGGAAGATTCATTGTCTAAAGGAGGGAAGGAAGGAAAGAAAGAAAGAAAGAAAATAAAGTAGAATAAAATAATTACAATAAAAAATAATTATTAAAAACAATTAAAAAACAAACAATAGGGCTTCCCTGGTGGTGCAGTGTTTGAGAGTCTGCCTACTGATGCAGGGGACACAGGTTCGTGCCCTGGTCCATGAAGATCCCACATGCCACGGAGCAGCTGGGCCCGTGAGCCACGGCCGCTGAGCCTGCATGTCCGGAGCCTGTGCTCTGCAACGGGAGAGGCCACAACAGTGAGAGGCCTGCGTACCACAAAAAAAAAAAAAAAAAAAAAAAAGGACGGATAGAACACTAGGAAAAATGGTGGAAGCAAAGCTATACAGACAAAATCTCACACAGAAGCATACACATGCACACTCACAAAAAGAGGAAAAGGGAAAGAAATCATAAATCTTGCTCTCAAAGTCCACCTCCTCAATTTGGGATGATTCATTGTCTATTGATGTATTCCACAGATGCAGGGTACAAGTTGATTGTGGAGTTTTAATCTGTTGCTTCTGAGGCTGCTGGGAGAGATTTCCCTTTCTCTTCTTTGTTCTCACAGCTCCCATGGCCTCAACTTTGGATTTGGCCCCGCTTCTGCATGTAGGTCATGGAGGGCCTCTATTCTTCACTCAGGGCGGGCTTAAAGGAGCAGCTCCTTTGGGGACTCTGGCTCACTCAGGCAGTGTGACGTTGCACCAGCCTGGGGCGCGCCAAGCATTCTCCCGGGACCCTGGCAGTGGCGGGCTGCACAGGCTCCCTGGAAGAGGGGTGTGGATAGTGACCTGTGCTCGCACACAGGCTCCTTAGTGGCTGCAGCAGTATCCTTAGCGTCTCATGCCCCATCTCTGGGGTCTGCCCTTTTAGCTGTGGCTCGCACCCGTCTCTGGAGCTCCCTTAAGCAGCATTCTTAATCCCCTGTCCTCGCGCACCAGGAAACAAAGGAGGAAGAAAAAGTCTCTTTCCTCTTTGGCAGGTCCAGACTTTACCACGGACTCCCTCCCGGCTAGCCGTGGTGCACTATCCCCCTGCAGGCTGTATTCACGCCGCCAACACCAGTCCTCTCCCTGCTCTCCGACCGAAGCCCAAGTCTCAGCTCCCAGCCCCGCCCACCCCGGCGGGTGAGCAGACAAGCCTCTCTGGCTGGTGAGTGCTGGTCAGCCCTGATTCTTTTTTTTTTTCCAAAAAGAAGAAAAAGACAAAAAAAAAAACGGATGGATAGAACCCTAGGACAAATGATGGAAGCAAAGCTATACAGACAAAATCTCACACAGAAGCATACACATACACACTCACAAAAAGAGGAAAAATCATAAATCTTGCTCTCAAAGTCCACCTCCTTAATCTGGGATGATTCGTTGTCTATTCATGTATTTCCCAGATGCAGGGTACATCAAGTTGATTATGGAGCTTTAATGCGCTGCTTCTGAGCCTGCTGGGAGAGATTTCCTTTTCTCTTCTTTGTTCTCACAGCTCCCAGGGGCTCATATTTGGATTTGGCCCCAACTGTGCGTGTCGGTCGATGGAGGACATCTGATTTTTGCTCAGAAAGGACGGGGTTAAAGGAGGAGCTGTTTCTGGGACTCTGGCTCACTCAGGCCTGGGGGAGTCTGGGGCACGGTGTGCTGGGGGAGCCTGCGACAGCAGAGGCCGTCATGACGTTGCACCAGCCTGAGGCACTCTGTGTGCTCTCCCTGGGAAGTAGTCCCTTAATCCCGGCACCATGGCAGTGGCAGGCTGCAGAGGCTCCCCGGAAAGGGAGTGTGGATAGTGACCTGTGCTCACACACAGGCTTCTCTGTGGCGGCAGCAGCAGCCTTGGCGTCTCATGCCTGTCTCAGGGGTCAGCGCTTTTAGCCGCGGCTGGCGCCCGTCTCTGGAGCTCCTTTAAGCAGCGCTCTTAATCCGCTGTCCTCACTCACCAGGGAAAACAGAGGGAAGGAAAAGTAACTTGCCTCTTCTGCAGGTCCAGATATTTCCCCAGACTCCATGCCGGTTAGCTGTGGTGCTCTAACCCCCTGCAGGCTGTGTTCACGCCGCCAACCCCAGTCCTCTCCCTGTGCTCCGACCGAAGCCCAAGCCTCAGCTCCCAGCCCTGCCCGCCCTGGAGGGTGAGCAGACAAGCCTCTCGGGCTGGTCAGTGCCAGTCGGCACCAATCCTCTGTGGGGGAATCTCCCCAATTTGCCCTCCGCACCCCTGTTGCTGTGCTCTCCTCTGCGGTTCCAAAGCTTTCCCCCTCCGCCACCCGCAGCCTCCGCCCGTGAAGGGGCTTCCTAGTGTGTGGAAACCTTTCCTCCTTCACAGCTCCCTCCCACAGGTGCAGGTCCCGTACCTATCATTTTGCCTCTGTTTATTCTTTTTTCTTTTGCCCAACCCAGGTACGTGGGGAGATTCTTGCCTTTTGGAAGGTCTGAGGTTTTCTGACAGCGTTCACTAGGTGTTATGTAGGAGTTGTTCCACGTGTAGATGTATTTCTGGTGTGTCTTTGGGGAGGTAGGTGATCTCCATGTCTTACCCTTCCGCCATCTTCCCCTCGTACCTGACATATGGTTCTTATTCATCCATCTCCCTCTTTTCAGTTGAGTACAGGATGCTCCTCCTTGCTCCACCTTAGAGTACAGCTGTGGTCTACAGAACTGCTCAGTGCCTTAGGGTACAGCTGTGGGCTCCTCACCAGCAGAGAGACTCACCACCTGTGGTGTCTATCACTGAGCATCTCCGATTCTGCATCATGCTGTGGGACTAGGGACATAGGGAGTTGACACAATGCTGATCTTCCTTTTGCTGCCATAAGAACATTTTAGATCTATTTGGGGTAGTTGTCTCCTTACCAGTCAAATCAATGGACATGTGGTAACTCAATCTAAAAACTTCAATAGTACACTTTATGGCCCTGTTAGCCACCACAGTACTGTTTAAGGAATGCCTAACCACTTGACAGAGACTGTGGTATTGAGTTGTGTGTAGCACAAATTTAAGCCCATAGCAGGACTTTAAGGCAGCATTTGCCAGGTCTCTGTCATTTGTAAAACAACTTTAAAGTTGATGCCATGTCTGATAACTACATAACTTATTTAAATCAAATCAGTTTCTTGGTTCAAATTCATTTATAAAGTTAACCTATTATCCCAACCTGAAATTCAAAAGCAATATCATTTGCTACAGATGTAACTGCAAAAAGTAAAAAAACATGCACATTTAAACAAAAACACAGAATATAATTAATGGATCATATCCATTTGTACTGTAACTCCTTCTCTCTATATATATATATGTATCTGTGTATTTGTGTGTGTGTGTGTGTTTGTGTGTATGTCAGCTCACTTTTTCTTCACGGCAGTACTTTACTGTAAATATTAGATTATAATTTCTATTTTAGAAATAGATAAATACACCCAACGAATTTAAGTATTTTCCATCATCACACAGCCAGTATGTCAGAGCCAGGATTGAAACCAATGGCCATTACATGCCATAGCTTTTATGGAGACAGAGTAGGTAGGACCCAAGTAATTTTCCCTCAGCAGGTCCCTCTGGTTCATTTCACTTTTTTTCTACCTAATCCTTCCATCCAGTTCTACAACCTAGGAACCTCTCACGTATTTTGTGGAAAATTAGGATACTCCAAATTTAGACACATTTTTCAATTGGACCACAGATTTTCAGTCCTGTGTTTGATCAGGTAAATATTTCTAAACTTCTGTAAGAGGGAGGAGTAATTGTTGTTTATAATCCCCTGCCATTCTATAAGCAGAGTAGATTTTGAATGTAATACTTTGTTGCAGAAGTGTTTTATTGAGGTGTAAGGGGCTCAGAGATGTAATGTAAAAACATACTGTAATTTATCACATTAACCAATTAATGCAGAAATAAGGTCCTATGATTTCAAGAGATGCACTGTAAGTGTTTGATGAAATTCTACATATATTCAAGTTTAGTATACTTAGCAAAACAGGAACAAAATGAAACTTCCTTATTTTGATAAAGTGTACCTATGAAAAAGCACAGTAAACATTATACTGAAATGTGAAAACTTTTCCATTTCTGATCAGGATAAAGACAGAGATATCCACTAGTAAATAGTATTGGAGGGTCCTGTCCAATGCCATAAATGAGAAGAAGAAATAAAAGGTATACTGTTCAAAATGCCAAAACCAGAACATTATTCAAAGATGATATGATTGTGTTATTTTTCAAATCCGAAAGGATCAATAGATAAACTTCTGGAATTAATAAGCATATTTAGCAAAGTTGCTGGACAATAAGTCAGTTCACATTTTTTCTCTATATACAGTCTCAAATACTTAAAAACTTGCAAAAAGATACAATTTTCAAAAACATCAAATACCTAGGAATACATTTAATAAAATTATGCAAGAATTCTTTGAAGGAAGTTGTAAAACTTTATTGAGAGATGGTTAACAGTCAAATTTCCAACATAGGGGCAGCGTACTTGGCTTCAGTCTACTTTTGTTTAAATCCGTGATTGCCCTTCACCTATAATAAAAAGAAAATCGAGGCAAATTACTTTGCAGAACTTTATTTAGATGACTATAGCTATACAAAGGACACTACACTTTTGATGGATTAAAGGCAGTCCCTAGGGGTGACCCTTTGGCTTACATCCAGTTAATCTCTGTATAGATATTGAAGGTAAACTTTTAGTCATATAAACAGCAATTTGAATCACATCAATTTTTAGTGCAATAAGGAAACAAGGAGACTGTTCCAGTTCAGTGCAAATTTAATCAAATTAAATTATTTAAAGGTAGGTATAGGTAGAAAGGGAAAAATAACATACTTTCAGTAATAATCCAGCCAAACATAAAACCTAAGGAAAAATATGTTTTCACGTGAAACAATATTTTGAATAAAAGATGTGCTTGGAACCAGCTAAGCAAAGTAAACAGAAAGACCATTATTGCATTTGTTTTGTCTCTATTGTGGAAAAATGCAAAAATATTTCTTCGGGATATTTTAGTCTTTATGTTGCTGTTTTAAGTAGGGTAAACATTTGTCTCCATTATCACCCATTCTCTTGTCTCTACACACTTAAAAGCATTTCCATTTGTACAAAGAAATTACATATCCACACTAGTTTTAAATCATTACCACTATAGATAACATCAAAATATAAACTGATGTTTACTATAATGTGTTTTGTGAAAAGCAGGCCTTTATGAAATATCTGAAAATTATTAGTTGTTGACTAAATGACTTATACTCAAAAGTGAGAAAATACTTTTGGATCTTAAAACGCAATATAAATTTTACCCAAATGGTTCCCATCTTTGATGGCATAATATGACAGTCACTGTGGTCTGAATTGCCATTCTAATAACTTTTGTATGTGAAGTCTGTTATTAAAACAGCAGTAAAGGGCTTCCCTGGTGGCGCAGTGGTTGAGAATCTGCCTGCCAATGCAGGGGACACGGGTTCGAGCCCTGGTCTGGGAAGATCCCACATGCCGCGGAGCGACTAGGCCCGTGAGCCACAATTACTGAGCCTGCACATCTGGAGCCTGTGCTCCGCAACAAGAGAGGCCGCGATAGTGAGAGGCCCGTGCACCGTGATGAAGAGTGGCCCGCACTTGCCACAACTAGAGAAAGCCCTTGCACAGAAACGAAGACCCAACACAGCCATAAATAAATAAAATTAAAAAAAAAAAAAAAACAGCAGTAAAGTTACCTCTATATTAAAAATATATAATATTGTAGAAAATAAAGACCCCATAATTTGCATCTTAATGGATAAGAAACCTACTTCTGGCATTTTAATGGGCTCTAGACTTGGTAGAATCTCCTCCTTGACATCAGGACCATCCCCAGGCTCATCCAGTCTTCAGCAGAGCCAGTTCCTGTTGATCAGCTTCCATAGCAGGCCCTTAAAAATAAAAAGGTCATTATATTATGAAGTAAAACCATGAAATATAAACAAGGAAATAATAGTCATTCCCTCATCATTATGAAATAAAAGCCTATATACTCGTATGGTAATAAATGTGATGCATAAGAATCCCAAGAGCATTAGCTTCAGGAGTCTGTTGCCGGAAAAAAGGAAAACAAGTTGTTCAAATATTACCCTTTCCTTCCTTACTCCAGGCTACCCCCAGAAATCTTAATTGTCCCTTTTGTACTAAGCTGTTATTGTACTTGTGTATTAAATCAGTGATTTGTTAGTGTCTTTCTGACTAGTTTATAAGTTTCAGACAGAAATTAGGTCTGTCATTCGCTCTGAGACTCCAAGCACTTTGTGTATTACATGGCATGAGCAGGCACTAATAAATGTTGTGTGGGAAAAAGTCTTAAAAAATGAAAATATCAGCAAAATGGCAGGTTAGGTAGTCCCAAACTTTCATTCTCCCATAGAAACATAAATAAAATAACACACTGGCTGAACAAACTATATAGGAGCTCTATAATGCACTCAAAGGTTAACATACGAAAGCCCAATGAAGAAAAAGCCACTTTCAGAATGTTAGGAAAGTTTTCTGACATTTTTCCTTGTCTTCACTCCACATTTTCCCCAGAGTAGTAGCAAGAATTGTTTGAAATATTTTTCTAATGTTTCTTTCCTCTTGAATCCGGTGTGTCATAATGCATGATGTACAAATACAACTCCACCACCCATAGACCCACAAGGACTCTTATTCCCTCTCTTTTCACCTTGAGCCACAGGTGCTCCTTCACCTTCAATGTCCTGAGCAGATATAGTATCCTGATTCTCAGACGGTAGTTCCTCTAGTTGAGGTGGTTTATCACTGGGCTGCTGAGCCTAGGGGTGTGATTTTGTTCACAAATTTTAAAAGTCAATAATTTATGAATGTATATAATATATACATATATTTAATCATAAGTCTAAATATATTTTCCAACAGTAATACACACACAGACACACACACACAATTAGTTTCTTAATAAAATTGTTACTCTTCTCGCAGACACAAACTGTTTTAATCTACACTGAAATGGATGTGTGTAATCCATTATTGATAAGTATAGGACAACCGGTAGGAAGCTTAAGAGCACACCCATCCAGGAAAGAAGAGAATTTAATCGTCCTGGGTCAATGTTTCTTTCATGAGATTCCATTATCATTTTTTATCAATATGGAAGGCAATATGAATGTATATATACTAGGTCAACAACAATAAATAAATTGATTCTGGTAATAGAAAATATTAAATGTTGAAGCACTCACAACCAGAGGCCCAACAACCTGGGAAGACTCTCTTCTTCCTGCAGGTTTGGATCTTCTTCTTACATGCCCACTCATATTTCTCACTGAAAAAGAAATATTATAATTTGAAAACTACATGTAAGAGGATAGCTATATATGAACTCTATGACAAAATGCTTATTTGTATTTAATACCAAATAAGCCTTTGTTTATGTGTGTGAGCAACAAAGAGGCGTAGAAGTTACCTTAAGACACATGGTAAAAAATGGGGGCTTTCCTAATGAGGTTTCATTTCACAACTGGACTCATCACGAAAACACTAGAAAATTAGAACTTGAGTGAATACTGGTTTTGCAATACCCCCATTTACTATGCACATGCTCGCAACCCCCAAATAAACTTTTGTGGGTAAGCACAGACAGGTTCATTCTTTTACATAGTGCCTATGGCTGCTTTCTCAAAGAACGACTTGCCCACTTCTCCCTTGGCACCCTGTTCAGGGCACTACAAATCTCGGTACGCAGTCACAACCTCACAGTGGTCCGACTTCTAGGCCTTTCCTTTACCGTGTGCCCTGCCCTCTGCCTGGGGCCCCACTGCAGACTCCGGATTCTGTGCTCTGTCGTCAGTTTCAGGGCCACCAGGACCAAGATACCTCAAATAGCACACCTAAGACTCACCCCTCTTTCATCTGACCCACTGCCCTCCACCGCCCACCACCCTCCCTCTCCCACCAACAGTACGAGAGCCATGGCAGTCAGGACAGCTGTGAGGAGAATGTCAATGACCTCGAGGACCTTCCTCCACAGATGCTACAGATCACTCCATTCAACTCGCGGGAAGCCCGCTGGCTTCCCCTCACACTTACACCTAACTCCTGGGAGTACTGCTATGAGTACTGGCTGAGTTTCGCTGAGCGAGACCCTCTGCTGGCACAGCAATTGACACAGAAGATGGACGGCAAGGCGCATGCGTGTCAACGGACAAGCTTGCGCCACAAACGATGTGCACAAAAACGTGCATGCATAGCAGTGGGCATGTGCAGGGAGTAGGTCTTGTGTGGCACAGCCTGAGGATTTCCCACTGCTGCAGAGAGACCTGGAAGTTCAAGCCCTCCTAAGGCCCAAAATGGACTTCAAAAAACTTTTGTTTTTCCTACCAACCTTTCCTCCATGTCCAGTAACTTTGGGGAAGATCAGCCCCAGGCTACTCTTAGGGAAGGATGTGCCTTAGAAAAATCCACCGTGATAGAAATAAATATTAAGAATTTTAACACCTCTTTTAGACATGCTTTATTCAATAATTTCCTTTACTGCTTCTTGAGTTTTCTGTCATGCTTGCAATGAGCTTGCCCACTCCAATAGAATAGACACAATTAGTCTTTTTGGTTGCATTATTGTGTATTCAAACCCTTGATTAACCTGCAAAACTAGAGTTAGGGATTAACCATAATTTCTTGAACCCTCATTTCTCCCACAGATTTGAAATGGCTCTTTCATTGTCCACATTCCCATTCATTCTGTAATTCACTCCTTTCAAATTTCTTCCATTTCACTCTTTGTCTATACATGTACCACTACCATCCTATTTTAATGGCTATAGTTTAATTATATTTGAAACACTAATACTCCCTCTCATTACTTCTATTCCCCTGGCTTTTCTAGCACTCTTGTCTTTCAGATGAACATTTTCATCTTATGCAAAATATTCCCGTTGTGATACTAACTGGTATTGCATATAACTTACAAGTTTACTTAGGGAAAAATGCCATTTTTAATGATTTTATATTAACCTCATGGAACAATTTTTTTAAATGAAGGATTTACAATATTACATTAGTTCCCAGTGTGCAATGCAGTGATTCAATATTTTTATAGATCATTTATGCTCATTTAATGTTATTACAAAATAATGTCTATATTTCCCTGTGCTGTGCAATAGATGTATGCTGCTCACTTATTTTATAAAAGGTAGATTGTCTCTTAATTCCCCACTCTATTTTGCCCCTCCCCCTCACCTCTCCTTATCAATAACCATTAGTTAGTTGTCTATATCTCTAAGTTGTTTTGGTTACACATATACATTCATTTCTATTATTTTTTAGATTCCACATATAACGGATATCATGCTTATCTTTCTCCATCTGATTTATTTCACTAAGCATAATACTCTCTAGGTCCATCCTCATTGCAGCAAATGGCAGTACTTCATTATTTTTTATGGTTGAGTAATATTCCATTGTATGTATTGAGATATACCACATCTTCTTTTCTTTTTTTTTTTTTAAACATCTTTATTGGGGTATAATTGCTTTACAATGGAGTGTTAGTTTCTGCTTTATAACAAAGTGAATCAGTTATACATATACATATGTTCCCATATGTCTTCCCTCTTGCGTCTCCCTCCCTCCCACGCTCCCTATCCCACCCCTCCAGGCTGTCCCAAAGCACTGAGCTAATATCGCTGTGCCTTGCGGCTGCTTCCCCCTAGCTATCTACCTTACTACGTTTGTTAGTGTGTATATGTCCATGACTCTATCTCGCCCTGTCAAAGCTCAACCTTCCCCCTCCCCATATCCTCAAGTCCATTCTCCAGTAGGTCTGCGTCTTTATTCCTGTCTTACCCCCAGGTTCTTCATGACATTGTTTTCCCTTAAATTCCATATATATGTGTTAGCATACGGTATTTGTTTTTTTCTTTCTGACTTACTTCACTCTGTATGACAGACTCTAGGTCTATCCATCTCATTACAAATAGCTCAATTTCATTTCTTTTTAAGGCTGAGTAATATTCCATTGTGTATATGTGCCACATCTTCTTTATCCATTCATCTGATGATGGGCGCTTAGGTATTTTCCATCTCTGGGCTATTGTAAATAGAGCTGCAATGAACATTTTGGTACATGACTCTTTTTGAATTTTGGTTTTCTCAGGGTATATGCCCAGTAGTGGAATTGCTGGGTCATATGGTAATTCTACTTGTAGTTTTTTAAGGAACCTCCATACTGTTCTCCATAGTGGCTGAACCAATTCACATTCCCACCAACAGTGCAAGAGTGTTCCCTTTTCTCCACACCCTCTCCAACATTTATCGTTTCTAGATTTTTTGATGATGGCCATTCTGACTGGTGTGAGATGATATCTCATTGTAGTTTTGATTTGCATTTCTCTAATGATTAATGATGTTGAGCATTCTTTCATGTGTTTGTTGGCATTCTGTATATCTTCTTTGGAGAAATGTCTATTTAGGTCTTCTGCCCATTTTTGGATTGGGCTGTTTGTTTTTTTGTTATTGAGCTGCATGAGCTGCTTGTAAATTTTGGAGATTAATCCTTTGTCAGTTGCTTCATTTGCAAATATTTTCTCCCATTGTGAGGGTTGTCTTTTGGTCTTGATTATGGTTTCCTTTGCTGTGCAAAAGCTTTGAAGTTTCATTAGGTCCCATTTGTTTATTTTTGTTTTTATTTCCATTACTCTAGGAGGTGGGTCAGAAAGGATCTTGCTGTGATTTATGTCATAGAGTGTTCTGCCTATGTTTTCCTCTAAGAGTTTGATAGTTTCTGGCCTTACATTTAGGTCTTTAATCCATTTTGAGCTTATTTTTGTGTATGGTGTTAGGGAGTGATCTAATCTCATACTTTTACATGTACCTGTCCAGTTTTCCCAGCACCATTTATTGAAGAGGCTGTCCTTTCTCCACTGTACATTCCTGCCTCCTTTATCAAAGATAAGGCATACATACGTGTGTGGGTTTACCTCTGGGCTTTATATCATGTTCCATTGATCTATCTTTCTGTTTTTGTGCCAGTACCATACTGTCTTGCTTACTGTTGCTTTGTAGTATAATCTGAAGTCAGGGAGCCTGATTCCTCCAGCTCCTTTTTTTGTTCTCAAGATTGCTTTGGATACTCGGGGTCTTTTGTGTTTCCATACAAATTGCGAAATTTTTTGTTCTAGTTCTGTGAAAAATGCCAGTGGTAGTTTGATAGGGATTGCATTGAATCTGTAGATTGCTTTGGGTAGTAGAGTCAATTTCACAATGTTGATTCTTCCCATCCAAGAACATGGTATATCTCTCCATCTATTTGTATCATCTTTAATTTCTTTCTTCAGTGTCTTATAATTTTCTGCATACACGTCTTTCGTCTCCTTAGGTAGGTTTATTCCTAGATATTTTATTCTTTTTGTTGCAATGGTAAATGGGAGTGTTTTCCTGATTTAACTTTCAGATTTTTCATCATTAGTATATAGGAATGCCAGAGATTTCTGTGCATTAATTTTGTATCCTGCTACTTTACCAAATTCATTGATTAGCTCTAGTAGTTTTCTGGTAGCATCTTTAGGATTCTCTATGTATAGTATCATGTCATCTGCAAACAGTGACAGCTTTACCTCTTCTTTTCTGATTTGGATTCCTTTTATTTCCTTTTCTTCTCTAATTGCTGTGGCTAAAACTTCCAAAACTATGTTGAATAAGAGTGGTGAGAGTGGGCAACCTTGTCTTGTTCCTGATCTTAGTGGAAATGCTTTCAGTTTTTCACCATTGAGGATGATGTTTGCTGTGGGCTTGTCATATATGACCTTTATTATGTTGAGGAAAGTTCCCTCTATGCCTACTTTCTGGAGGGTTTTTATCATAAATGGGTGTTGAATTTTGTCGAAAGCTTTCTCTGCATGTATTGAGATGATCATATGGTTTTTCTCCTTCAATTTGTTAATATGGTTTATCACATTGATAGATTTGCATATATTGAAGAATCCTTGCATTCCTGGAATAAACCCCACTTGATCATGGTGTATGATCCTTTTAATGTGCTGTTGGATTCTGTTTGCTAGTATTTTGTTGAGGATTTTTGCATCTATGTTCATCAGTGATATTGGCCTGTAGTTTTCTTTCTTTGTTACATCCTTGTCTGGTTTTGGTATCAAGGTGATGGTGGCCTCGTAGAAGGAATTTGGGAGTGTTCCTCCCTCTGTTATATTTTGGAAGAGTTCGAGAAGGATAGGTGTTAGCTCTTCTCTAAACGTTTGATAGAATTCACCTGTGAGGCCATCTGGTCCTGGGCTTTTGTTTGTTGGAAGATTTTTAATCACAGTTTCAATTTCAGTGCTTATGATTGGTCTGTTCATATTTTATATTTCTTCCTGATTCAGTCTTGGCAGGTTGTGCATTTCTAAGAATTTGTCCATTTCTTCCAGATTGTCCATTTTATTGCATAGAGGTGCTTGTAGTAATCTCTCATGATGATTTTTATTTCTGCAGTGTCAGTTGTTATTTCCCCTTTCTCATTTCTAATTCTATTGATTTGAGTCTTCTCCCTTTTTTTCTTGATGAGTCTGGCTAGTGGTTTATCTATTTTGTTTATCTTCTCAAAGAACCAGCTTTTAGTTTTATTGATCTTTGCTATCGTTTCCTTCATTTCTTTTTCATTTATTTCTGATCTGATTTTTATGATTTCTTTCCTTCTGCTAGCTTTGGGGCTTTTTTGTTCTTCTTTCTCTAATTGCTTGAGGTGCAAGGTTAGGTTGTTTATTCGAGATGTTTCCTGCTTCTTAAGGTGGGCTTGTATTGCTATAAACTTCCCCCTTAGAACTGCTTTTGCTGCATCCCATAGGTTTTGGGTCGTTGTGTCTCCATTGTCATTTGTTTCTAGGTATTTTTTTATTTCCTCTTTGATTTCTTCAGTGATCACTTCATTATTAAGTAGTGTATTGTTTAGCCTCCATGTGTTTGTATTTTTTACAGATCTTTTCCTGTAATTGATATCTAGTCTCATGGCGTTGTGGTCAGAAAAGATACTTGATACAATTTCAGTTTTCTTAAATTTACCAAGGCTTGATTTGTGACCCAAGATATGATCTATCCTGGAGAATGTTCCATGAGCACTTGAGAAAAACCTGGCAGTGGCGGGCTGCACAGGCTCCGCGGAAGAGGGGTTTGGAGAGTGACCTGTGCTCGCACACAGGCCCCTTGATGGCGGCAGCAGCAGCCTTAGCGTCTCCCGCCTGTCTCTGGGGTCCGAGGTTTTAGCCGCGGCTCGCGCCCGTCTCTGGGGTTCGCGCTTTTAGCCGCGGCTCGCGCCCGTCTCTGGTGTTCGCGCTTTCAGCTGTGGCTCGTGCCCGTCTCTGGAGTTCCTTTAAGCAGCGCTCTTAAACCCCTCTCCTCGCGCACCAGGAAACAAAGAGGGAAGAAAAAGTCTCTTGCCTCTTCGGCAGGTGCAGGCTTTTCCCTGAACTCCCTCCCGGCTAGTCGTGGTGCACTTACCCCTTCAGGCTATGTTCAAGCCACCAACCCCAGTCCTCTCCCTGCGCTCAGTCCAAAACCGAAAGCCAAGCCTCAGCTCACAGCCCCGCCCGCCCCAGTGGGTGAGCAGACAAGCCTCTCGGGTTGGTGAGTGCCGGTCGGCACCGATCGTCTGTGCTGGAATCTCCCTGCTTTGCCCTCCGCACCCGTCGCTGTGCACTACTCCGCAGTCCCGAAGCTCCCCCCTCCACCTCCCACAGTCTCTGCCCGCGGAGGGGCTTCCTAGTGTGTGGAAACTTTTTCTCCTTCACAGCTCCCTCCCACAGGTGCAGGTGCCGTCCTTATTCTTTTGTCTCTGTTTTTTCTTTTTTTCTTTTGCCCTACCCAGGTACGTGGGGAGTTTCTTGCCTTTTGGGAGGTCTGAGGTCTTCTACCAGCCTTCAGTAGGTATTCTGTAGGAGTTGTTCCACGTGTAGATGTATTTCTGGTCTATCCGTGGGGAGGAAGATGATCTCCGCGTCTTACTCTTCCGCCATCTTCAATGTCCCCCCTGTTGGTAGATTTTTAATCACAGTTTCAGTTTCAGTGCTTGTGATTGGTCTGTTCATATTTTCTATTTCTTCCTGATTCAGTCCTTGTAGGTTGTGCATTTCTAAGAATTTGTCCATGTCTTCCAGGTTGTCCATTTTATTGGCATAGAGTTGCTTGTAGTAATCTCTTATGATCTTTTGTATTTCTGGAGTGTCAGTTGTTACCTCTCCTTTTTCATTTCTAATTCTATTGATTTGAGTGTTCTCCATTTTTTCCTTGATGAGTCTGGCTAATGGTTTCTCAATATTGTTTATCTTCTCAAAGAACCAGCTTTTAGTTTTATTTATCTTTGGTATCATTTCCTTCGTTTCTTTTTCATTTATTTCTGATCTGATCTTTATGATTTCTTTCCTTCTGCTAACTTTTGGGTTTTTTTGTTCTTCTTTCTCTAATTGCTTTAGGTGCAAGTTTACATTCTTTATGCAAGATGTTTCCTGTTTCTTAAGGTAGGATTTTATTGCTGTAAACTTCCCTCTTACAACTGCTTTTGCTGCATCCCATAGGTTTTGGGTCTTCATGTGTCCATTGTCATTTGTTTCTAGGTATTTTTTTTAATTTCCTCATTGATTTCTTCGGTGATCACTTCGCTAATGAGTAGTGTATTGTTTAGCCTCCATGTGTTTGTAATTTTTAAAGATCTTTTCCTCTAATTGATATCTAGTCTCATAGCGTTGTGGTCGGAAAAGATACTTGATACAATTTCAATGTTAAATTAACCTAGGCTTGATTTGTGACCCATCATATGATCTGTACTGGATAATGTTCTATGAGCACTTGAGAAAAGTGTGTATTCTGTTATTTTTGGATGGAATGTCCTATAAATATGAATTAAGTCCATGTTGTTTAATGTATCATTTAAAGCTTGTGTTTCCTTATTTATTTTCATTTTGGATGATCTGTCCATGAGTGAAAGTGGGGCGTTAAAGTCCCCTACTATGAATGTGTTACTGTCGATTTTCCCTTTTATGGCTGTTAGTATTTGCCTTATGTATTGAGGTCTTCCTATGTTGGGTTCATAAATATTTACAATTGTTATATCTTCTTCTTGTTTCACTCCCTTGATCATTATTTAGTGTCCTTTTTTGTCTCTTCTAATAGTCTTTATTTTAAGGTCTATTTTGTCTGATATGAGAGTTGCTACTCCAGCTTTCTTTTGGTTTCCATTTGTGTGGAATATCTTTTTCCATACCCTTACTTTCAGTCTGTATGGGTCTCTATGTCCGAAGTGGGTCTCTTGTAGACAGAATATATATGGGTCTTGTTTTTGTATCCATTCAGCCAATCTGTGTCTTTTGGTGGGTGCATTTAATCCATTTGCATTTAAGGTAATTATCTATATGTATGTTCCTATTCCCATTTTCTTAGTTGTTTTGGGTTCGTTATTGCAGGTCTTTTCCTTGTTTTGTGTTTCTTGTCTAGAGAAATTCCTTTAGCATTTGTTGTAAAGCTGGTTTGGTGGTGCTGAACTCTCGTAGCTTTTGCTTGTCTGTAAAGATTTTAATTTCTCCATCAAATCTGAATGAGATCCTTGTTGGGTAGAGTAATCTTGGTTGCAGGTTTTTCTCCTTCATTACTTTAAATATGTCCTCCCAGTCCCTTCTGGCTTGCAGTGTTTCTGCTGAAAGTTCAGCTGTTAACTTTATGGGGATTCCCTTGTGTGTTATTTGTTGTTTTTCCCTTGCTGCTTGTAATATATTTTCTTTGTATTTAATTTTTGACAGTTTGATTAATATGTGTCTTGGCATATTTCTCCTTGGATTTATCCTGTATGGGACTCTCTGTGATTCCTAGACTTGACTAACTCTTTCCTTTCTCATATAAGGGAAGTTCTCAACTATAATCTCTTCAAATATTTTCTCAGTCCCTTTCTTTTTCTCCTCTTCTTCTGAAAACCCTATAATTCGAATGTTGATGTGTTTAGTGTTGTCCCAGAGGTCTCTGAGACTGTCCTCAGTTCTTTTCATTCTTTTTTCTGTATTCTACTCTGCAGTAGTTATTTCCACTATTTTATCTTCGAGTTCACTTATCTGTTCTTCTGCCCCAGTTATTCTGCTCTTGATCCCATCTAGAGTATTTTTCATTTCATTTATTGTGTTGTTCATCATTGCTTGTTTTATCTTTAGTTCTTCTAGGTCCTTGTTAAATGTTTCTTGCATTTTGTCTATTCTATTTCCAAGATTTTGGATCATCTTTACTATCTTTATTCTGAATTCTTTTTCAGGTAGACTGATTATTTCCTATTCATTTATTAGGTCTGGTGGGTTTTTATCTTGCTCCTTCATCTTCTGTGTGTTTTTTTGTCTTTTCATTTTGCTTATATTACAGTGTTTGGGGTATCCTTTTTGCCAGCTGTGAGTTCATAATTCCCGTTGTTTTGGTGCCTGTCCCCAGTGGCAAAACTTGGTTCAGTGGGTTATGTAGTCTGCCTGGTGGAGGGGACTAGTTCCTGTGTTCTGGAGGATGAGGCTGGATCTTGTCTTTCTGCTGGGCCCGTCCACGTCTCTTTGTGTGTTTTGGGGTGACTGTGGATTGATTATGATTTTAGGGAGCCTCTCTGCTAATGGGTAGGTTTGTTTTCCTGTCTTGTTAGTTGTTTGGCATAGGGTGTCCAGCACTGTAGCTTGCTGGTCGTTGAGTGAAGCTGGGTGCTGGTGCTGTGATTGGGATCTCTGGGAGTTTTTTCCCATTTGATATTATGTGGACTGGGAGGTCTCTTGTGGACCTGTGTCCTGAAATTGGCTCTCCCACTTCAGAGGCACAGCACTGACTCCTGGCTGCAGCACAAAGAGCCTTTCATCTACACGGCTCAGAATAAAAGTGAGAATAAGGAGAAAGAAAGAAAGAAAGGAAGGAAGAAAGAAAGAAAGGAGCGAGGGAGGGAGGGAGGGAGGGAAGGAAGGATGGAAGGAGGGAGGGAAAGAAGGAAAGAAAGAAAGAAGATAAAGTAAAATAAAGTAAGATAAAATGAAATAATGTTATTAGAATAAAAAGTAGTTAATAAGAAAAACATTTAAAAAAAACAGAGAGAACCCTAGGACAAATGGTGGAAGCAAAGCTATACAGACAAAATCTCACACAGAAGCACACACATACACACTCACAAAAAGATGAAAAGGGGAAAAAATCATAAATCTTGCTCTCAAAGTCCATCTCCTCAATTTGGCATGACTCGTTGTCTATTCATGTATTCCACAGATGCGGGGTACATCAAGTTGATTTTGGAGCTTTAATCCGCTGCTTCTGAGGCTGCTGGGAGAGATTTCCCTTTCTTTTCTTTTTCTCACAGCTCCCAGGTCTCCGCTTCGGATTTGGCCCCGCCTCTGTGTGTAGGTCACTGGAGGGCATCTGTTCTTCTCTCACATAGGATGGAGTTAAAGGAGCAGCTGCTTTGGGGACTCTGGCTCACTCAGGCCAGGGGGAAGGAGGGGTATGGAGTGCAGGGTTAGCCTGCAGCGGCAGCGGCCGGTGTGACATTGCACCAGCCTTAGGCGTGCCATGCGTTCTCCCAGGGAAATTGTCCCTGGATCCCGGGACCCTGGCAGTGATGGGTTGCACAGGCTCCCCGGAAGGGTGTTGTTGATAGTGACCTGCTCTCGCACACAGGCTTCTTGGTGGCGGTGGCAGCAGCCTTATTGTCTCATGCCCGTCTCTGAGGTCCGCGGTTTTAGCCGTGGCTCGCGCCCATCTCTGGAGCTCCTTTAAGCAGCGCTCTTAATCCCCTGTCCTGGCGCACCAGGAAACAAAGAGGGAAGAAAAAGTCTCTTGCCTCTTCAGCAGGTCCAGAGTTTTCCCCAGACTCCCTCCCGGCTAGCCATGGTGCACTAATCCCCTGCAGGCTGTGTTCATGCCGCCAACAGCAGTCCTCTCCCTGCGCTCCTACCAAAACCCCAGCCTCAGCTCCCAGTCCCGCCCACCCCAGCGGGTGAGCAGACAAGCCTCCTGGGCTGGTGAGTGAAGGTCTGCACAGATCCTCTGTGCTGGAGTCTCTCCCCTTTCCCCTCTGTACCCCTGTTGCTGTGCTCTCTTCCGCAGCTCTGAAGCTTTCCCCCTCCTCCCCCCACAGTCTCTGCCCATGAAGGGGCTTCCTAGTGTGTGGAAACCTTTCCTCCTTCACAGCTCCTTCCCACTGGTGCAGGTGCTGTCCCTATTCTTTTGTCTCTGTTTTTTCTTTTTTCTTTTGCCCTACCCAGGCATGTGGGGACCTTCTTGCCTTTTGGGAGTTCTGAGGACTTCTGCCAACGTTCAGTAGGTATTCTGTATGAGTTGTTCCACGTGTAGATGTATTTCTGGTGTATCTTTGGGGAGGAAGGTGATCTCCATGTCTTACTGTTCCGCCATCTTCCCCTCATGATCATATGGTTTTTATTTTGCAGTTTGTTAATGTGGTATATCACATTTATTGATTTGCAGATATAGAAGAATCCTTGCATCCCTAGGATAAATCCCAATTGGCTATGCTGTCTGATCATTTTAATTTATTGTTGGATTCGGTTTGCTGATATTTTTTTGAGAATTTTTGTGTCTATGTTTATCAGTGATATTTTTCCGTAATTTTATCTTTTTCTGATTTCAGTTTCAAGGTGATGGTGGCTGTACAAAATTAGTTTGGGATTATTCCTTTCTCTTCAATTTTTTGGAAGAGTTTCAAAAAGATAGGTGTTAACTCTTCTCTAAATGTTTGATAGAATTTGCTGTTGATGCAGTCTGGTCCTATAATTTTGTTTTTTGGAAAATTTTAATCACAGTTTCAATTTCAGTACTTGTGATTGCTCTGTTCATATTTTCTTTTTCTTCCTCATTCCATCTAGGAAGGTTGTACATTTCTAAGAATTTGTCCATTTCTTCTAGGTTGTCCATTTTATTGGCATATAGTTACTTGTAGTTAGTCTCTTAAGATGCTTTATATTTCTGTGGTGTCTGTTTTTACATCTTTTTCATTTCTAATTTTATTGATTTGAGCCCTGTCACATTTTTTCTTGTTGAGGCTGGCTAGAGGTTTATCAATTTTGTTTATCTTTTAAAAGAATCATATTTTAGTTTAATTGATATATTCTAATGTTTTCTTTATCTCTACTTCATTCATTTCTGCTCTGATCTTTCTGATTGCTTTCCTTCTGCTAACTGATTTTTGCATTTTTTTCCTCTACTTGCCTTAGTAAGGTTAGGTTGTTTATTTGATTTTTTTTCACCTGAGGTAAGATTGTATCACTATAAACTGCCTTCTTTGAACTGCTTTTGCCATGTCCCATAGGTATGGGATCATCGTGTTTTTGTTGTCATTTGTCTCTAGTTATGTTTTTACTACCTCTTTGATTTCATCACTGATCCATTCGTTGTTTAGTAACATACTGTTTACCCTCCATGTGATTGTGATTTTACAGTTTTCTTTCCTTGTAGTTGATTTCTAATCTCATTGTGTTGTGGTTGGAAAAGATGCTTGATATGATTTCAACTTTCTTAAACTTACTGAGGCTTGCTTTGTGGCTGAGCATCTGATCTATCCTGGAGAAGGTTTCACGTGCACTTGAGAAGAATGTGTATTCTGCTGCTTTCAGTTGGAATGTTCCATAAATGTAAATTAAGTCCATCTGCTCTAATGTGTCATTAAAAGCCCTTTGTTTCCTTATTAATTTTCTGTCTGGATTATCTGTCCATTGATGTAAATGGGTTGTTAAAGTCTCCTACTATTATTGTGTTACTGTCGATTTCTTCTTTTATGGCTGTTAGCATTTACCTTATATATTGTGGTGGTCCTATGTTGGGTGCAGAGATATTTGCAATTATTATATATTCTTCTTGGATTGATCTCTTGTTCATTATGTAGTGTCCTTCTTTATCTCTTGTAACAGTCTTTATTTTAAACTCTATTTTGTCTGATATGAGTATTCCTACCCCAGCATTCTTTTGATTTTCATTTGCATGTAATACTCTTACTCTCATCCCCTCGCTTTCAGTCTGCATGTGTCCCTAGATCTGGAGTGGGCCTCTTGTAGATAGCATATATACGGTTCTTGTTTTTGTATCTGTTCAGCGATTCTGTTTTCTTGGGTGGAGCAACTAATCCATTTACATTTAAGGTAATTATCAATATGTATGTTCTTGATTGAGCCTCTTAGATATCGTCATCCACCAGAGGGAAGAGAGAAGAAGCAAGAAGAACTAAAATACTGCAGCCTGTGGAACAAAAACTACATTCACAGAAAGAGAGACAAGGTGAAAAGGAACAGGGCTACGTACCAGATGAAGGAACAAGATAAAACCCCAGAAAAACAACTAAATGAAGTGGAGATAGGCAACCTTCCAGAAAAAGAATTCAGAATAATGATAGTGAAGATGATCCAGGACCTCAGAAAACCAATGGAGGCAAAATTCGAGAAGATGCAATATATGTTTAACAAAGACCTAGAAGAAATAAAGAACAAACAAACAAAGACGAACAATACAATAACTGAAATGAAAACTACACTAGCAGGACTCAATAGCAGAATAACTGAGGCAGAAGAACGGATAAGTTACCTGGAAGACAGAATGGTGGAATTCACTGCTGTGGAACAGAATAAAGAAAAAAAGAATAAAAAGAAATGAAGACAGACTAAGAGACCTCTGGGACAACATTAAATGCAACAACATTCGTATTACAGGGGTCCCAAAAGGAGAAGAGAGAGAGAAAGGACCTGAGAAAATATTTGAAGAGATTATAGTCGAAAACTTCCCTAACATGGGAAAGGAAATAGCCACCCAAGTCCAGGAAGTGCAGCTGGTCCCAGGCAGGATAAACCCAAGGAGAAACACACCAAGACACATAGTAATCAAATGGGCAAAAAGTAAAGACAAAGAAAATTTATTGAAAGCAGCAAGGGAAAAATGACAAATAACATACAAGGGAACTCCCATAAGGTTAACAGCTGATTTCTCAGCAGAAACTCTACAAGCCAGAAGGGAGTGGTGTGATATACTTAAAGTTATGAAAGAGAAGAACCTACAGCAAAGATTACTCTACCCGGCAAGGACCTTATTCAGATTCGATGGAGAAATCAAAAGCTTTACAGAGAAAGAAAAGCTAAGAGAACTCAGCACCACCAAACCAGCTCTACAAAAAATGCTAAAGGAACTTCTCTAAGTGGAAAACACAAGAGAAGAAAAGGATCTACAAAAACAAACCCAAAATAATTAAGAAAATGGTCACAGGAACATGCATATTGATAATTACCTTAAACATGAATGGATTAAATGCTCCAACCAAAAGACACAGGCTTGTTTAACAGAAGCAAAAACAAGACCCATATATATGCTGTCTAAAAGAGATCCACTTCAGATCTAGGGATACATACAGACTGCAAGTGAAGGGATGGAAAAAGATATTCCATACAAATGGAAATCAAAAGAAACCTTGAGTAGCTATACTCATATCAGATAAAATGGACTTTAAAATAAAGAATGTTATAAGAAACAAGGAAGGACTCTTCATAATGATCAAGAGATCAATCCAAGAAGAAGATATAACAATTATAGGACCACCTCAATACAAAAGGCAACTGCTAACAGCTATAAAACAGGAAATCAACAGTAACAGAACACAAGTGAGGTATTTAAACACCTCACTTACACCAATTGACAGATCATCTAAAATGAAAATAAATAAGGAAACAGAAGCTTTAAATGACACAATAGACCAGAATGATTTAATTGATATTTATAGGACATTGCATACAAAAACAGCAGATTACACTTTCTTCTCAAGTGTGCACAGAACATTCTCCAGGATAGATCACATCTTGGGTCACAAATCAAGCCACAGTAAATTTAAGAAAATTGAAATCATATCAACATCTTTTCTGACCACAATGCTATGAGATTAGAAGTGAATTACAAGGAAAAAACGTGAAAAACACAACCACATGGAGGCTAAACAATACAGTACTAAATAACCAAGAAATCAGTGAGGAAATCAAACAATACCTAGAGACAAATGATAGTGAAAACACGATGATCCAAAATCTATGGGATGCAGCAAAAGCATTTCTAAGAGGGAAGTTTATAGCTATACAAGCCTACCTCAAGAAACAAGAAAAGTCTCAAATAAACAATGTAACCTTACACCTAAAGGAAATAGAGAAAGAAGAACAAACAAAGCCCAAAGTTAGCAGAAGGAAAGAAATCGTAAAGATCCGAGCAGAAATAAATGAAATAGAAACAATGAAAACAATAGCAAATATCAATAAAACTAAAGGCTGGTTCTTTGAGAAGATAAACAAAATTATTAAAGCATTAGCCAGACTCAACAAGAAATGAGGGAGAGGGCTCAAATCAATAAAATTAGAAATGAAAAAGGAGAAGTTACAACAGACACCGCAGAAATACAAAGAATCCTAAGAGACTACTACAAGCAACTCTATGCCAATAAAATGGCCAACCTGGAGGAAATAGACAAATTCTTAGAAAGGTATAATCTTCCAAGACTGAACCAGGAAGAAACAGAAAATATGAACAGACCAATCACAAGTAATGAAATTGAAACTGTGATTAACAATCGTGCAAGAAACAAAAGTCCAGGACCAGATGGCTTCACAGGTGAATTCTGTCAAACTTTTAGAGAAGAGCTAAAACCCATCCTCCTCAAACTCTTCCAAAAAATTGCAGAGGAAGGAACACTCCCAAACTCATTCTATGTGGCCACCATCACCCTGATACCAAAGCCAGACAAAGATGCTACAAAAAAAGAAAATTACAGACCAATATCACTGATGAATATAGATGCAAAAATCCTCAACAAAATACTAGCAAACAGAATCCAACAACACCTTAAAAGGATCATATACCACGATTAACTGGGATTTATCCCAGGAATGCAAGGGTTCTTCAATATACGTGTATCAATCAATGTGATACACTATATTAACAAATTGAAGAACAAAAGCCATATGATCACCTCAATAGATTCAGAAAAAGCTTTTGACAAAATTCAGCTCCCATTTATGATAAAAACTCTCCAGAAAGTGGGCATAGAGGGAACCTACCTCCACATAATAAAGGCCATATATGACAACCCCACAGCAAACATCATTCTCAATGGTGAAAAACTGAAAGCATTTCCTGTAAGATCAGGAAGAAGACAAGGATGTCCTCTCTCACCACTATTATTCAACATAGTTTTGGAAGCCCTAGCCATGGCAATCAGAGAAGAAAAATAAAGAAAGCAATACAAATTGGAAAAGAAGAAGTAAAACTGTCACTGTTTGCAGATGACATGATACTGTACATACAGAATCCTAAAAATGCCACCAGAAAACTAGTAGAGCTGATCAATGAATTTGGTAAATTTGCAGAATACAAAATTAATGCACATAAATCTCTTGCATTCCCCTACACTAATGATGAAAATCTGAAAGAAAAATTATGGAAAAATTCCCATTTACCATTGCAACAAAAAGAATAAAATACCTAGGAATAAACCTAGCTAGGGAGACAAAAGACCTGTATGCAGAAAACTATAAGACGCTGATAAAAGAAGTTAAAGATGATACTAACAGATGGAGAGATATATGATGTTCTTGGATTGGAAGAATCAATATTGTGAAAATGACTATACTACCCAAAGCAACCTACAGATTCAGTGCAATCCCTATGAAATTACCAATGGCATTTTTTATGGAACTAGAGCAAATTATCTTAAAGTTTGTATGGAGACACAAAAGACCCCGAATAGCCAAAGCAGCCTTGAGGGAAAAAAAACAGAGCTGGAGGAATCAGACGCCCTGACTTCAGACTATGCAACAAAGCTACAGTAATCAAGACATTACGGTACTGGCACACAAACAGAAACATTGACCACTGGAAGAAGATAGAAAGCCCAAAGATACACTATGGTCCTATGGTCAATAATCTCTGACAAAGTGGGCAAAGATATACAATGGAGAAAAGACAGTCTCTTCAATAAGTGGTGTTGGGAAAACTGGACAGCTACATGTAAAAGAATGAAATTAGAACACTCCCTAACACCATACACAAAAAGAAACTCAAAATGGATTCGAGGCCTAAATGTAAGAGCAGACACTATAAAACTCTTAGAGGAAACATAGGAAGAACACGCTTTGACATAAATCACAACAAGATCTTTCTTGATCTACCTCCCAGAGCATTGGAAATAAAAATAAAAATAAACAAATAGGAAACTATTGAAACTTCCAAGCTTTTGCACAGCAAATTAAACCATAAACAAGACGAAAAGACAACCCTCAGAATGGGAGAAAATATTTTCAAACGAATCAATGGACAAAGGATTAATCTCCAAAATATATAAACCTCTCATGTAACTCAATATTAAAGAAACAAACAGCCCAATCCAAAAATGGGTAGAAGACCTAGGTATACATTTCTCCAAAGAAGACATACAGATGGCCAAGAAGCACATGAAAACGTGCTCAACATCTCTAATTATTAGAGAAATGGAAATCAAAACTACAACGAGGTATCACCTCACACCGGTTAGAATGGGCATCATCAGAAAATCTACAAACAACAAATTCTGGAGAGGGTGTGGAGAAAAGGGGCCCCTCTTGTAGTGTTGGTGGGAATGTCAATTGATACAGCCACTATGGAGAACAGTATGGAGGTTCCTTAAAAAACTAAAAATTGAACTACCATATGATCCAGCAATCCCACTACTGGGCATATACCCAGAGAAAAACATAATTCAAAAAGACACATGCACCCCAATGTTCATTGCAGCACTATTTACAATAGCCATGGAATCAACCTAAATGCCCATTGACAGATGAATGGATAAAGAAGATGTGGTACATATATACAATGGAATATTACTCAGCCATATAAAGGAACGAAATTGAGTCATTTGTTGAGATGTGGATGGAACTAGAGACTGTCATACAGAGTGAAGTAATTCAGAAAGAGAAAAACAAATATCCTATATTAACACATGTATGTGGAACCTAGAAAAATGTTACAGATGAACCGGTGTGCAGGGCAGAAGTTGAGACATAGATGTAGAGCACAAACGTATGGACATCAAGGGGGGAAAACCACGGTGGGCTGGGGATGGTGGTGTGCTGAATTGGGCGATTGGGATTGACATTTATATACTGATGTGTATAAAATTGATGACTATAAGAAACTGCAGTATAAAAAATCAAACAAAAAATAGAAAACAATGTATGTTCTTATTGTCATTTTATTAATTGTTTTGGGCTTGTTTTTGTAGGTTGCTTTTCTTCCCTTCCTCTTTTGTTCTCTTGTGCTTTGATCACTATCTTTAATGTTGTGTTTAGATTGCTTTTCCTTTTCTGTGTATATGCCTATTTTAGATTTTTGGTTTTTGGTTCTTATTAGGTTTTGATAAAGTAGTGTCTCTCTCTCTCTCTCTCTCCCTCTCTCTCTCTCTCTCTCTCTCTCTCTCTCTCTCTCTCTCTCTCTATATATATATATATATATATATATATATATATATATATATATATTTCCAAGAGTTTTTAAAGTTTTTGGTGTCTTAATTACAATTTCCAATATCCTGCATTTGTACTCAACTCTTCTCACCATTGCTGGTTTTGATATCATATTTGTGTCTGAATCATTTCCTACCTTTACTGTATATTTGTTTTACTGTATATTTGCTTTTACTGCTTTTACTGGTGACCTTTCCCATTCATAATATTCTTGTTTCTAGGTGTGTCCTTTTCTTTTATGCCTAGAGAAATTCCTTTAGGATTTGTTGTAAAGCTGGTTTGGTGGTACTGAACTCCCTTAGTTTCTACTTATCTGTAACATTTCACTTGTTGCTTTTAGTATTTTCTCTTTGTCTCTAATTTTTGTCAGTTTGATTAATATGTGTCTCAGCATGTTCCCCCTTGGGCTTATCCTGTATGTGACACTCTTCACTTCCTTTACCTGAGTGAAGGTTTCCTTTCCCATGTTATGGAAGTTTTCCACTATAATCTCTTCCAATATTTTCTCAGCCCCTTTCTCTGTCTGTTTTTCTTCTAGGAACCCTATAATGTGAATATTGGCATGTTTAATGTTGTCCCAGAGGTCTCTGAGAGTTCTCTTGTTTCTTTTTTTTAAATTTATTTTTAGCTTCATTGGGTTTTCTTTGCTGCACACGGCCTTTCTCTAGTTGCCATGAGTGTGGGCTACTCTTCATTGTGGTGCACGAGCTTCTCATTTGGTGGCTTCTCTTGTTGCATAGAATGGGCTCTAGGCACGCAGGCTTCAGTAGTTGTGGTGTGAAGGCTCAGTAGTTGTGGCTCGTGGGCTGTAAAGTGCAGGCTCAGTAGTTGTGGCACACAGGCTTAGTTGCTCCACGGTATGTAGGATCTTCCCTGACCAGGGCTCGAACCTCTGTCCCCTGCATTGTCAGGAGAATTCTTAAACACTGCACCAGCAGGGAAGCCCTGCCCTTGTTTCTTTTCATATTTTTAAAATTCTGTTCTGCAGGAGCAATTTCCACCACTCTGTCTTCTAGCTCACTTATTCGTTATTCTTCCTCATTTATTCTGCTATTGATTCTTTCTTGTATATTTTTCATTTCAGTTGTCATATAGTTCATCTCTGTGTGTTTGTTCTTTAAATCTTGTAGTTCCTTGTTAAACATTTCTTGTATCTTCTCGGTCTGTGCCTACAATCTCTTTCTGAGATCTTGGATCATCATTACTCTGAATTTGTATCTCCACTTCACTTAGTCGTTCTTCTGGGTTTTTATCTTGTTCCTTTGTTTGGAACATATTTTTCTGCTGTCTCATTTTGTCTAAATTTCTATGTGTGTGGTCTCATTTCTGCCAGCTACATGGTTATAGTTCCTCTTACTTCTGGTTTCTGCCCCCTGTTGGGTGAGGTTAGTCCAGGGACTTGTGCAAACTTCCTGGTGGGAGGGACTGTTGCCTTCCCACTGGTGGTTATAGCTGGGTTTATCCTTCTGGTTGGCAGGGTCATGTCAAGGGATGTGTTTAAAGGTGTCTGTGAGCTCAGTACCACTTTAGACAGGCTGTCTGCTGATGGGTGGCACTGCGTTTCCACCCTGCTCGTTGTTTGGTCTGAGGTGTCCCAGTACTGGAGCCTGCAGGCTGTGGCCAGGTCTTGGTGTCAAAATGGCAACCTCCAGGTGAGCTCAATCAATATTCCCTGGGGTCTTTCCACCAGTTTGCTTGACCCCTCAGTGAGCTACAGCCAACTCCTGTCTCCCCAGGAGATCTTCCAAGACCCACAGGCTGGTCCAGCCCAGGCTCTTATGGAGTCAGAGATTTGTGCTGAGTCCCAGTGCATGTCAAACTTTGTGTGCACCCTCCAAGAATGGAGTCTCTGTTTATCCCTGTCCTGTGTAACTTCTGTACTTAAGCCCCACTGGCCTTCAATGCCAAACGTTCTGGGGTCTCCTCCTCCCAATGCCAGACTCTCAGGCTGGGGAGCTTGACGTGGAGCTCAGATCTCTCACTCCTGGGGGAGAAACTCTGCAATATACTTATTTTCCAGTTTGTGGGTTGCCCACCTGGTGGGTATGGTATTTGATTATATTGTGAAAGTGCCCGTCCTACCATCTCGTGATTCCTTCTTTATTGTTGGATGCAAAATATCTTTTTTGGTATGTTCCAGTCTTTTTTGTTGATGGTTGTTCAGCAGGTAACTGTGTCTTTGATGTTTTTGTGAGAGGAGGTGAGCTCAAGTCCTTCTACTCAGTCATCTTTTCTGTAATTGAAGGGCTTCTTTTAGTTTGGATGCTTGCTGCATCTTTCCTCAGTGTGTGCTGGCCATTATCCCCTTGATATGGGGTGTGCAGTTGCAGCGGCCCTTGCAGACTCACAGGATGGCAGGGGCAGCGATTACTGCATGTTCACAGGTGTCCCAGGAGCAGTTGTGGTCTGCTCACTCCCAGACAGTGGGAGCAGCGATTGGCACCTGCTCCCAGGTCTCTTAGCAGCAGCAGTGGCCCATGCACTCCTGCAACAGCAGGGCTAGCATTTAGTGCATGGTCATGGAACGTGTGCTCTCCTGGTACAGTGGTGGCAGCACTTGGCTCATGTTCATAGGTGTCTTAGTGGGGGAGGGGGGCGGTGTCCTCCTGTACAGCAAGGGCAGCACTTGGTGCCTGCTCGCAGGTCTTTTAGCAGCAGCAGTGGCCCGCACACTCTGGAGACTGTGGGGGCAGCACTTGACCCCTGCTTGCAGGTCTCATATCAGTGGCCCAGAATGGTGGTGGTGTCTCATGCCCACTCACAGAGCACGTGTAGGCAGTGTCCTGTTACCTGAGAGCATGCAAAGGGAAAGAAGTGCCTATGGTGGTCCCACCCTTCTCTTTGTGGGACACCAAAAATGGAGCCTTGTCTCTCTAGCCGGGCCCAGGCTTCTTCCGAGTATACCTCAGTTGCCACACTCCAGCCTCTTCAACCTGCCTCCATACAGCCAACCCCGGTCCTGTCCCTGGGTCTGACCTCTGAAGCCCGAGCATCACCATCTAGCCCCTGCCCACACTGGCAGACAAGTGTCTCAGTCTGGGGAGTGCAGGGCGGTGGTACCCACTATCTGTGCTGGTCGGTCTCCATTTTGCCTACTGAAAACCAGTTGCTGCACTCTCCTCCAAGACTCCAAAGCTCCCCTTCCAACCAGGCTGATCTTCCCACCAATGAGGTGACTTCCCCAGGTGTGAGAACCTTTCCTCCTTCACAGCTCCTTCTCTGGGGAGCAGGTCCCATCTAGATTCCTTTCTTTCTCTCTCTTTTTTTTTCCTTTTGTCCTACCCATTTACATGGAAGTTGTCTTGCTCTTTTGGAAGTCTGAGGTCTTCTGCCAGCATTCAGTAGATGTTCTGTGTGAATCGTCCTACTCCTCTGCCATCTTGATCGCTCCTTGATTTATCTTTCTGATGTTTCATTATTAGTATCTTGAAGGGGTGTGCTTGTGTGGGAGAATCCTTATACAATCTGTGTGCCCAGTGGTTTGGTGGGAGAACTGGATCTGACATGAGCATGAGTCACATCTTTCCCCAGGGTGTTCTAACAACTAACACCTTGGTAGGAGCTATGTCTGGAGATGGAGAAGCTACAGCAAGAGCCAAATGCGAGCTGGAACTTCTGCACTGCTCAGTGACCAACACCACCCTATTTGGGTTGGTCCCAAGCTGTTGAATCAAGAGACCTGTGGGTCAGGTCTGAGCTGGTTCCCTTCCCTCTAAGTGTGTGCTCTCCCCACCTTGAAACACTGGCACCTTTGCCCCAGAAGGAAGCAGTGCTGGGGCAAGTGGTTCTTGAGCATGTGTTCTGCATGGATCTGGGCACTGGCTGTTGCAGCCTCGGTCCCAGCCCCAGTCAGAATCCCAAGCCACTCCTGATGTGCTGCCTCTTTAAGCACCAGTAATGGCTACCATTGTCCCCATTCAGATGCCATTCCAAGTCTGCATCCATTCTGTCCCATACAACTGAACTCTTCTTTGCCCTGAGCAGCCCTTTCCCTAGTGTGGAGCTGTGCTATAAAGCAAGCAGGGCCAGGGCAGACACTTGGCTCGGGCTGGGGTGCATTGTGAGGCAGTCATGGGAGATGGGCAGAGTCTGATGCAGTTTCAATCTACTTTCTCCATCTTATTTTTTTAATGGAATAATATGGAACCTTTTAAAAGAAGACCATATTAACTTGAAAACTGTTAATGATATACAATTAAAATTTTTAAAAGACCCAGAAAACTGTAGTACCATACATGTAGCAGAAGGAAGGAAAGAAGGAGAAGAGAGAGATCCATTTATTTTCAGGAGTAAATGAGTATGTGCATGCTCTTCACAAGCAGAGTCTAGGATTCCTACAGCTCTCCTGCTGGTCCAACTGGTTTTCTAACCATCTAAGGGAACTTGGTTTCCCAGTGTCAGACCCCAGATGTTGGGTACCCAATATGTGACTCTAACAGCACACTCCCCAGGGAAAATCCCCCTCTTCTTCTTTGTCCCATTCCAGGGGTAAATGTAGCATCCTGATTGCTTTTCTTCCCTTCCAATCTGATTTTGTGTGGATCTTTATTATAGCCTTGGTTGTACAAGATTTTTTTCTGATGGTCTCCAGGTAGTTTTCAGTGACAATTTCTCTACATGTAGATGTATTTTTTTTAACACCGTTATTGGAGTATGATTGCTTTAAAATGTTGTGTTAGTTTCTGCTATATAATAAAGTGAATCAGTTATATGTACACACATATCCCCATATACCCTCCCTCTTGTGCCTCCTTACCACTCTCCCTATCCCACCCTTCTCTGTGGTCACAAAGCACTGAGCTGATGTACCTGTGCTATACACCTGCTTCCACTAGCTATCTCTTTTACATTTGGTAGTGTATATATGTCAATGATTCTCTTGCATTTCATTCCAGCTTACACTTCCCCCTCCCTGTGTCCTCAAGTCCATTTTCTAGGTCTGAGCCTTCATTCAGGTCCTGTCCTTAGGTTTCTCAGAACCATTTTTTTTTAGATTACATATACATGTGTTAGCATACTGTATTTGTTTTACTCTTTCTGAAATACTTCACTCTGTATGACAGACTCTAGGTCCATCCACCTTACTACAAATAACTCAATTTCATTTCCTTTTATGCCTGAATAATATTCCATTGTATATATGTGCCACATCATCTTTATCCGTTCATCTGTCAATGGACATTTAGGTTGCTTCCACATCTTGGCTGCTGTAAATAGTGCTGCAATGGACATTGTGGGACATGTCTCTTTGGAATTACGTTGTTCTTAGAGTATATGCCCAGGAGAGGGATTTCTGGGTCATATCATAGTTCTATTTTTACTATTTTAAGGGACCTCCATGCTGTTCTTCATAGTGGATAAATGAATTTATATTCCCACCAACAGTGTAGGAGGGTTCCCTTTTCTCCACACCCTCTCCAGCATTTATTGTTTGCAGATATTTTGATGACGACCATACTGACCAGAGTGAGGGGATACCTCATTGTGGTTTTGATTTGCATTTTTCTAATGATTAGTGATGCTGAGCATCCTTTCATGTGTTTGTCGACCATTTGTATATCTTCTTTGGAGAAATGTGTGTTTAGGTCTTCCACCCATTTTTGGACTGGGTTGATCGTTTTTTTGATATAGAGTGGCATGAAATGCTTGTATATCTTGGAGATTAATCCCTTGTCAGTTGCTTCATTTGAAAATATTTTCTCCCATTCTGAGGGTTGTCTTTTTGTCTTGTTTATGGTTTCCTTTGCTGTGCCAAAGCTTTTAAGTTTCATTAGGTCCCATTTGTTTATTTTTATTTTCCTTTATCTAGGAGGTGGGCCAAAAAGGATCTTGCTGTGATTTATGTAATAGAATGTTCTGCCTTCTTTTTTCCTCTAAGAGTTTTATAGTTTCTGGCCTTACATTTAGATCTTTAATTCATTTTGAGCTTATTTTTTGCATATCGTGTTACAGAGTGTTCTAATTTCATTCTTTTACATGTAGCTGTCCAGTTTTCCCAGAACCACTTATTGAAGAGGCTGTCTTTCTCCATTGTATATTCTTGCTTCCTTTATCAAAGATAAGGTGACCGTATGTGCATTGGCTTATCTCTGGGGTTTCTATCCTGGTCCATTGATCTATATGTCTGTTTTTGTGCCAGTACCATACTGTCTTGATTACTGTAGCTTTGTAGTATAGTCTGAAATCCAGGAGCCTTATTCCTCTAGTTCCTTTTTTCTTTCTCAAGATTGCTTTGGCTATTCAGGGTCTTAGGTGTCTCCATAAAAATTGTGAAATTTTTTTGTTCTAGTTTTGTGAAAACTACCATTGGTAATTTGATAGCAATTACACTGAATCTGTAGATTGCTTTGGGTAGTATAATCATTTTCACAATGTTGAATCTTAGAATTCAAGAACATGGTATATCTCTCCATCTGTTTGTACCATCTTTAGTTTTTTTCATCTTATAGTTTTCTGCATACAGGTCTTTTGTCTCCTTAGGTAGGTTGATTCCTAGGTGTTTTATTCTTTTGGTTGAAATTGTAAATGGGAGAGTTTCCTTAATTTCTCTTTCAGATTTTTCATTATTAGTGTATAGGAATACAAGAGATTTCTGTGCATTAATTTTGTATCCTGCTACTTTACCAAATTCATTGATCAGCTCTAGTGGTTTTCTGGTAGAGTCTTTAGGATTCTCTATGTATATTATCGTGTCATCTGAAAACAGTGATAGTTTTACTTTTTCTTTTCCAATTTGGGTTCCTTTTATTTCTTTTTCTTCTCTCATTGCTGCAGCTGAAACTTCCAAAACTATTTTGAATAATACCCATGAGAGTTGGCAACCTTGTCTTGTTCCTGATCATAGAGGAAATGGTTTCAATTTTACACCATTGAGAATGATTTTGGCTGTGGGCTTGTCATTTATGGTCTCTGTTATGTTGAAGTAGGTTCCCTCTATGACCACTTTCTGGAGAGTTTTTATCATAAATGGGTGTTGAATTTTGTTAAAAGCTTTTTCTGCATCTCCTGAGATTATATATGTTTTGTATCATTTAATTTGTTAATATGGTGTATCACATTGATTGCTTTGCATACATTGAAGAATCCTTGCATCCCTGGGATAAACCCCACTTGCTCATGGTGTATGATCCTTTTAATGTGCTGTTGGATTCTGTTTGCTAGTATTTTGTTGAGGATTTTTGCATCTATGTTCATCAGTGATATTGCCCTGTAGTGTTCTTTCTTTGTGACATCTTTGTCTGGTTTTGGTATCAGGCTGATGGTGACCTCGTAGAATGAGTTTGGGAGTGTTCCTCCCTCTGCTATATTTTGGAAGAGTTTGAGAAGGATAGGTGTTAGCTCTTCTCTAAATGTTTGATAGAATTCGCCCGTGAAGCCATCTGATCCTGGGCGTTTTATTTTGTTGGAAGATTTTAAATCACAGTCTCAATTTCAGTGTTTGTGATTGGTCTGTTTATATTTTATGTTTCTTCCTGTTTCAATCTCAGAAGGTTTTACTTTTCTAAGAATTTGTCCATTTCTTCCAGGTTGTCCATTTTATTCACATATATTTGCTTGTAGCAATCTCTCATGATCCTTTGTAGTTCTGCAGGGTCAGTTGTTACTTCTCTTTCATTTCTAATTCTGTTGATTTGAGTCTTCTCTGTTTTTTTCTTGATGAGTCTGGCTAAAGGTTTATCAATTTTGTTTACCTTCTCAAAGAACCTTCTTTTAGTTTTATTGATATTTTCTATTGTTTCATTCATTTGTTTATCATTTCTTTCTGATCGGATCTTTATGTTTTTTTTCCCTTCTACCAGCTTTGGGGGTATTTTGTTCTTCTTTCTCTCATTGCTTTAGTGTAAGGTAGATTGTTTATTTGAGATTTTTCTTGTTTTTTGAGGTAGTATTGTTTGGCTATAAACTTCCATCTTAAAACTTTTTTTGATGCATCCAATAAGTTTTGGGTCATCGTGCTTTAATTGTCACTGGTTTCTAGGGTTTTTTTTTTTTTTTTTGAGACCTTTCCCTATGAAATTTAAATTAATGTATATCTGGACCATTTGAACCATTGTCACTACCATTCAGTGTGTGCCAGGCGCTACGCTAAGCACTTTACATGTATTAGCCCCCTTGCTAATCCCAACAACCCTGTGAAGCAGGTACCAGTGGAATTTTCTTTACCAGATGAGGGAAAAAAGGCTCAGGTAGGTGGAATGACTAGCCCAGGGTCACGTGGCTAGGACAAGGTAGAACCAGCACATGAAACCACATCTGTTTAAAGCCAAGTTGAATTCCACTCCAATCCCTCTCCCTGGGGTTGTGTGGGGAGGGCAAGGCCCAGCAGAGGAAGGTCCAGGACGTTCAAGTGGGGGCTCGTCCATGTAAAGTACTTAGCACAGCACCTGGCACACAGTAAATGGGAGGTAGGAGAGTGCAGAGCAGGAAGGGGAAGGAGCTGATAGGAAACTTGGGGGTGTCTCTGGCTAAGGGACCTGCTCTGACAGTTCTGATACTCAAGCCCATGGTGGAAAACTGCCCTGTGGAATCAACAACCTGAGACCCAGGCCTGTGATGAGGGAAGGACTTGGACCAGAAAGGGCAGAGGCTCAATCACATGTGCCGTGTTGACAAGTGAGGGCTGTGTCTGGGCCACCTTGTATCCCCTCTGTGCTTAGTGCTGTGTATGACATTTCTTTTTTAACATCTTTATTGGAGTATCATTGCTTTACAATGGTGTGTTAGTTTCTGCTTTATAACAAAGTGAATCAGTTATACATATACATATATTCCCATATCTCTTCCCTCTTGTGTCTCCCTGCCTCCCACCCTCCCTATCCCACCCGTCTAGGTGGTCACAAACCACTGAGCTGATCACCATGTGCTATGCGGCTGCTTCCCACTAGTTATCTATTTTACATTTGGTAGTGTATCTAAGTATTTTTGGATTTCTTCAGTGATCTCTTGGTTATTTAGTAGCGTATGGTTTAGCATCCTTGTGTTTCTATTTCTTACAGTTTTTTTCCTGTAATTGATATCTAATCTCATAGTGTTGTTGTAGGAAAAGATACTTGATATGTTTTTAATTATCTTAAATTTACATAGGCTTAATTTGTGACCTAAGATATGATCTATGCTGCAGAATGTTCCATGAGCACTTGAGAAGAAAGTGTATCCTGTTGTTTTTGATTGGAATGTCCTATAAATATCAGTTAAGTCCATCTGGTCTGCTGTGTCACTTAAAGCTTGTGTATCCTTACTTACTTTCATGTTGAATGATCTGCCCATTGGTGAAAGTGAGGTGTTAAAGTCCCCTACTATTACTGTGTTACTGTCAATTTCCCCTTTTATGGTTGTGAGCATTTGCTTTATGTATTATTGTGCTCCTATGTTGGGTGCATAAATATTTACAGTTGTTATATCTTCTTTGATTGATCCCTTGATCATTAGGTAGTGTCCTTCTTTGTCTCTTGTAATAGTCTTTATTTTAAAGTGTATTTTTTCTGATATGCGTATTGCCACTCCAGGTTTCTTTTGATTTCCATTTTCATGGAATATCTTATTCCATCTGCTCACCTTCAGTCTGGATATGTACCTAGGTCTGAAGTGTGTCTCTTGAAGATAGCATATATATGGGTCTCGTTTTTGTGTCCATTCAACCAGTCTATGTCTTTTGGTTGGAGCATTTAATACATTTACATTTAAGGTAATTATTGATATGTATGTTCCTATTACCATTTTCTTAATTGTTTTGGGTTTGCTTTTGTTGTTCTTTTCCTTCTCTTGTGTTTCCTGCTGAGAGAAGTTCCTTTAGCATTTGTTTTATAGCTGTTTTCATGTTGCTGAATTCTCTTAACTTCTGCTTGTCTGTAAAAATCTTAATTTCTGTATAGAATCGATTGAGATCCTTGCTGGGTAGAGTAATTTTTGTTGTAGGTTTTCCCCTTTCATCACTTTAAATATGTCCTGCCACTCACTTCTAGCTTGCAGAGTTTCTGCTGAAAGATCAGCTATTAACTTTATATGGATCCCTTTGTATTCTATTTGTTGCTTTCCCCCTGCTGCTTTTAATATTTTTTTGTATTGTATTTTTCATAGTTTGATTAATATGTATCTCGGCGTGTTTCTCCTTAGATTTATCCTTTATTAGACTCTCTATGCTTCCTGGACTTGATTAACTATTTCCTTTCCCATGTTAGGGAAGTTTTCAACTATAATCTTTTCAAATGTTTTCTCAGAAACTTTCTTTTTCTCTTCTTCTTCTGGGACCCCTATAATTCAAATGTTCTTGTGTTTAATGGCGTCCCAGAAGTCTCTGAGACTGTCCTCAATTCTTTTCATTCTTTTTTCTTTATTCTGCTCTATGGCATTTATGTCCACTCTTCTATCTTCCAGGTCACTTATCAATTCTTCTGCCCCGGTTATTCTGCTATTGATTCCTTCTAGAGTATTTTACATTTCATTTATTTTGTTGTTCATCATTGTGTGTTTGCTCTTTATTTCTTCTAGGTCCTTTTTAAACATTTCTTATACCATCCCCATTCTATTCCCGGGATTTTGGATAATCTTTACTATCATTACTCTGAATTCTTTTTCAGGTTGACCGCCTATTTCCTCTTCATTTTTTGGTTTCTACCTTGCTCCTTCATCTGCTGCATATTTTCTCTGTCATCTCATTCAGTTTAACTTCCTGTGTTTGTGTTCTAATTTTCACAGGTTTAATGTTTGTAGTTCCCATTATTTTTGTTGTCTTCCCCCAGTGGGTGAGGTTGGTTCAGTGGCTTGTGTACGCTTCCCCATGGAGGTGACTGGTTCCTATGTTCTGGTGGGTGGGGCTGGATCTTGTATTTCGGGTGGGCAGGGCCACATCAGGTGTGTGTTTTGGGGTGTCTCTGAACTTAGTATGACTTTAGGCATCCTCTCTGCTAATTGGTGGGGTTGTGTTCCTCTCCTGCTTGTTTTTTGGCCTGGGGCCTCCAGAACAGAAGCCTGCTGGCCAGTGGGTGGAGCTGTCTCTTAGTGTTGAGACGGAGATCGATGGAAGAGCTTGTGCTGATTGAGATTACGTGGGATCAGGAGTTTTCTAGTAGTCTAATGTCCTGGAATTGGCTTTCCCACCTCAGAGGCTAAGGCCTGACAACTGGCCGGAACACCAAGACACTGCCAGCCACATGGCTTACAAGAAAAGGAAGGAAAAAAAATGAACAGATAGAACACAAAACCAAATGGTAATAACAATACAAAACAGACATAATCACAGAAATAAACATACACACACACTCTCACAAAAAGAAAACAAAGAAACAAACCAAAAAATAAATGAAAATGAACAGAGAGAACCCTAGGAAAAATTGTAAAAGCATAGCTAAACAGACAAGATCACAGAAACATACACATACACACTCACAAAAAGAGAAAAAGGCAAAAAAAATAAAATATTAAAATAAAATAAAAATACTAAGAATTAAAAAAATAAAAATTTAAAAAACAGGAAGAGAGCAACCTAACCAATAATCAAATCCACCAGTGATAACAAGCACTAAAAACTAAACTAAGATAAGCATAAAACCAGAAACCAATGAGATCTAGAAAGCAAATCCCAAGTCTACAGTTGCCCCTAAAGTCCACTGCCTTGTCTTTGGGAACATTCGCTGTCCAATCAGGTATTCTTCAAATGCTGGTTTTTCAAGTTCTTTGTGGGCATTTAATCTGCTGTTCCTGAGGCTGCACTGAGAAATTTCCTTTTCTCTTCTTTGTTCACACAGCTCCTTGGGTTCAGCTTTGATTTTGGCCCTGCCTTTACATTTAGGCCACCCTCAGACATCTGTTCCCTTCTCAGACAGGAGGAGGTTAAAGCAGCAGCTAATTAGGGGTCTCTTGCTCACTCAGGCCAGCGAGAGGGAGGGTTACTGTAGTCACAATTGGAATGTGGGGTGAGGCTGCAGTGGCAGAGGCCAGCGTGATATTGCAACAGCCTGAAGGGAGCCATGATTTCTCCCAGGGGAAGTTGTCCTTGGATCATGGGATGCTGGCAGTGGCATGGTTCACAGGATCCTGGTGTGGTGTGGATAGTGACCTGCACTTCCACACAGGATTCTTGGTGGCAGTGGTGGTGATGGTAGAGGTTAATGCCCATTCTGGGGTCCAAGCTAATAGCCATGGCTTCCACCTGTCTCTGGAGCTTGCTTCGGTGGTGCTCTGCCTTCTGTGGGCACATGGAGCAGGAATCTCCTCTCGTTGTGCACCCCAAAAAAATGGTCTCTGGCCTCTTTGGCATGTCCAGTTTTTCCTGGACTCCCTCCCAGCTATCTGTGGCACAGTAGCCTCCTTCAGGTTGTTTTCATACAGCCACCCCCATACCTCTCCCTGCGTCTTACCTCTGGAGCCTGAGCCACAGCTCCCAGCCCCTACCCAGCCTGTTGGGTGGTCAGACAAGCATCTCAGTTTAGTGAGTGCCAGGCAGCACTGATCCTCTGTGTGAGAATCTCTCCACTTTACCTTCTTCTTCACTGTGGCTGCACTCTCCTCCATAGCTTGGAATTTCCCTCCCGCCCACCACCTTCCCCGCTAGTTAAGGGGCTTACTACTGTGTGGAAACTTTTCCTCCTTCACAGCTCGATTCCACAGGTGCAGCTCCTGTCCCTATTCTTTTGTCTCTGTTTTTTCTTTTGCCCTAGCCAGGTATGTGGGGATTTTCTTGCCTTTGGGGAAGTCAGAGGACTTCCACCAGCATTCAGTACGTGTTTTGTAGGAGTTGTTCCACATGTAGTTGTATTTTTGATGTATTTGTGGAGAGGAAGGTGATCTCCACGTCTTACTCCTCCACCATCTTGAAGGTCCTCAGAAAATGCGTTTTCTCCAAAGTGAAGATTTGTGGCAACCCTACATCAGATTATCTATTAGAGCCATTCTTTTTAAACAGCATTTGCTCACTTCATCTCTGTGTCATATTTTGGCAATTCTGCCAATATTTCAAGCTCTCCACCAGAAAGAAAAACAAACAAACAAAACCCCCAAAACCAAAACCACAAACCAAAAAACTATGATTCACTGAAAGCTCAGATTATGATTAGCATTCTTAGCAATAAAGTGTTTTAAAATTAAGTTATGTATATTTTTAGACATAATGCTATTGCACACTTAATAGACTACTGTATAGTGTAAACACATCTTTTCTATTCACTGAGAAAACAAAATTTTGCGTGATTCATTTTAGCGATATTAACTTTATTGAGGCAGCCTGGAACCTAACTTGCAATAACTTCAAGGTATGCCTGTACACAACTTGACTGCCTGATATCTACATACACTCATCTTCCCATATATACACTTTAAAATATATACATTTTCAATAATACCTCATCTCCACACAATAGCCAAATAAACGAAGCAATCCAAAACCAGAAAAGCACATTCTATCTCCTTAAAAGGAATGCAGCCCCAAGTTTCATCTGTTATACACTCTAGCTATTAATCTAAGACATCCAGATGACGTCTATTCCCCTTCTAGTGTTGTGCCAGGCCTCTTTATTATTCTACAACTTATGTACTTAAGCAACAAAATGAGTCACCTTTAACAGACCCTATGTAATACTAGGGTGTGAAAGGGTACGGTAGTAGAAATAAATGGAGAGGATTACTAAAATTTACAGTAAATAACATAAATACAAGTAATAGTTTCTGTTACAGTTAATATTACAGTGTAACAAACCATCCCAAATCATAGTGAGTTAAAGCAATGACATTTATTTTGCTTCTAAATATGAAATGTGGGCAGGATGCTTTAGGTGCAGCTCACTTTTGCCCCTCTTGGATTCAGCTGGGGTTGTTCAAAAGCTAGAGGCTGGAATCACCTGAAGTCTCAATCAATCATATTTCTGCTAGTAGTTGCTGGCTGTCAGCTGAAACTTGTGTTAGGGCTGTTAGTTGCCACACCTATATATCCTTTCCATGTGTCCTAGGCTTCCTCATAACATGGCGCCTTGTTCCCCAAATGAGCATTCCAAGAGAAAGAGAGAAACAGGAAGAAATTATCCGTTTTATGACATAGTCCCATAACATCACCTCCTTGATATTCTTTTGGTCTGAGCAGTCACAAGCCCACCCAGGTTCAAAGGAAAGTAAATAGTTTCCACCTGTTGATAAAGCATCAGAAAAGTAACAACTTTTCAAAATTGAAATCTGCCACAATTATTCAACTTCAACTTCTTGGTAGTCTTTCATTGGTGGAGTGGCCCACACCCTCATTCCTGAGGGTCTTGGAGCTTGGTGGTCCCATCTGGATGTTGCTGTGGTTCTTCCACTGGGAATCATGGTAACATAAGAGCCTCTGGGCTCTGTCTACAATCCTCCTTGCCTCCACTGTCAGGCAGAAATCCTTTTACCCCTGGTAAGCAGGTTCAAATAGTTGGCCACTATCTTCATGCTCTCTTTGCCTGTTTCCTCAGTGGTAGTGGACAGGTGGCAATCTCAGACCCCAGTGCAGCCGAACCATTACTGTGGTCACTTGTGGAAACATTAATCCTTGGGGATTTGCTTTCTACTATCAGTCCCTGGGATGGGCATTCTGTTAATTGGTATAGGATGTAACTGTGAGAGGTGCAACCCAGTTTTCCACATCTTGGTTCCCATGTCCACATATTCTGGCTGTGCAAGGAGCTCCATATGGTGGCCCCTTGGTCCAGGCACACACTTCATCTTATAAGACAGCATCCCTACCTGACACAATGTTTCTCTTGCCTGGGGTCTTCAGGTGGCCTCTCCATGATATCTGAGGCCAACTGTTTCAGGGTGATGGAGAGACAGGGGAATCTTGTGGGCATCAGTCGTTGCTTGCTTCTTTGGATTAAAAGAAAATTTTCTTTTTGCTGGGGGTGGTGGCAATAAGGGTTGGAAGGTTAAAAAATGGTCTGGAGTCTCATGTTTAAAAGTTATTGCAATAGCCAAGGAAACATTGATTGACCTTTTTTCAAGCCAGTGAAAAGAGATGTTCAAGAGATGTTTAAGCATCTCTCCATCCATTCATGTATTCATCTACCCACCTATCTGCTCACCTGTCTGTCCATTCATGGATCCATTTATTCCTTTGGCAGCTCTATGTTCTGAGACATGCCTTCCTAACACACACTCACACCTTGGTTTGGCACAGGAATTAAGCCAGACCCCTGACTACCAGAAGCTTCCAAGTAGCAGATTCAGACCTGTAAACAGAGAAGTAACAGCTCACTGTGAAAGGCGTAATGATGGAAGTACACAGAGGAACAGAGGTGACACAGAGAAGGTAATGGTGCCTTCTGGCTGGATCTGGGGAAGCCTTCCAGTGGAGGTGACTTCGGAGCAGCAGACAGGTAAGAATCCAGTGACTTCCATTCAGCCCAGAATCATGCTCACAGTCCAATAGCATCCAGAGACCGAGAAACACTTTTGGCCTGAAGTTTTCAGTTTTCTCTTGAACCAACATATTGCTCCCTTTCCCAGCAAGGTTCCGACTTAGATATCCAAATTATTTACTTGCTAAAATCAAACGAATCAGTTTTTATTTGTGATTCAGTTGACTATGATACGCTGAATTACAACTATATATCAAAAGGATTTTGTGGTAACATATACATAACATAAATTTTACCACTTTATCCATTTCTAGGGATACAATTCAATGGCATTAAGCACACTCACAATGTTGTGCAACCACAACTATCCATTTATAGAACCTTTCTCATCCAAAACAAAAACTATGTACCATTTAAGCAATAACTCTCCATTTCTCTGCTCCACCCAACCTTTGGTATCCACTAGCTTACTTTCTGTCTCTATGGATCTGCCTCCTCTTGGTAACTCTTAAAATGTGAAATCATACAAGAATTGTTCTTTTGTTTCTGGCTTACTTAACTGAGCACAGTGTTTTAAGGTTCACCCATTGTGTAACAAGTATCTGTGTGTGTATGTATGTGTGTGTGTGTGTATATCTATCTATCTATCTATATATATATATGCCACATCTTCTTTATCCATTCATCTGTTTGTGGACATTTGTATTATTTCCACCTTTCAACAATTGTGAATAATGGCACTATGAACATTGGTGTAAAAGTATGTTTTTGAGTCCCTGCTTTCAATTAAGAGTATAGGCCTTAGAGTTAGAATTGCTGGATTATATAGTAACTCTAGTTTTAGCTGTTTTGAGGAAGCACAAAGCTATTTTTCATAGAGGAGGAGCTATTTTACATTCCCACAACCAATATTTAGGGTTCCAATTGCTCCATACGCTTGCCAAGATTTATTATTTTGATGTTTTAAGATATAATTGCCACCTTAATGAGCACAAAATAGTATTTTATTGTGGTTTTGGTTTGCATTTCCCTAATGATTAGCGATGTGGAGCATCTTCTCATGTGTTTATTGGTCACCTACATGTCTTCCTTGAAGAAGAGTCTATTCAAGGCATTTGCCCAGTTTTTATTTGTGTTTTGTTACTGTTGTTCAGTTGTAGGAATTCTTTTTTTATTTTTAAAACATCTTTATTGGGGTATAATTGCTTTACAATAGTGTGTTAGTTTCTGCTTTATAACAAAGTGAATCAGCTATACATATACATATGTTCCCATATGTCTTCCCTCTTGCGTCTCCCTCCCTCCCACTCTCCCCATCCCACCCCTCCAGGCTGTCACAAAGCACCGAGCTAATATCCCTGTGCCTTGCGGCAGCTTCCCCCTAGCTATCTACCTTACTACGTTTGTTAGTGTGTATATGTCCATGACTCTCTCTCGCCCTGTCAAAACTCACCCTTCCCCCGCCCCATATCCTCAAGTCCGTTCTCCAGTAGGTCTGCGTCTTTATTCCTGTCTTACCCCTAGGTTCTTCATGACATTTCTTCCCTTAAATTCCATATATATGTGTTAGCATACGGTATTTAACTTTTTCTTTCTGACTTACTTCACTCTGTATGACAGACTCTAGGTCTATCCATCTCATTACAAATAGCTCAATTTCATTTCTTTTTAAGGCTGAGTAATATTCCATTGTGTATATGTGCCACATCTTCTTTATCCATTCATCCGATGATGGGCGCTTAGGTTGTTTCCATCTCCGGGCTATTGTAAATAGAGCTGCAATGAATATTTTGGTACATGACTCTTTTTGAATTTTGGTTTTCTCAGGGTATATGCCCAGTAGTGGGATTGCTGGGTCATATGGTAATTCTATCTGTAGTTTTTTAAGGAACCTCCATACTGTTCTCCATAGTGGCTGAACCAATTCACATTCCCACCAGCAGTGCAAGAGTGTCCCCTTTTCTTCACACCCTCTCCAGCATTTATTGTTTCTAGATTTTTTGATGATGGCCATTCTGACTGGTGTGAGATGATATCTCATTGTAGTTTTGATTTGCATTTCTCTAATGATTAATGATGTTCAGCATTCTTTCATGTGTTTGTTGGCATTCTGTATATCTTCTTTGGAGAAATGTCTATTTAGGTCTTCTGCCCATTTTTGGATGGGGTTGTTTGTTTTTTTGTTATTGAGCTGCATGAGCTGCTAGTAAATTTTGGAGATTAATCCTTTGTCAGTTGCTTCATTTGCAAATGTTTTCTCCCATTCTGAGGGCTGTCTTTTGGTCTTGATTATGGTTTCCTTTGCTGTGCAAAAGCTTTGAAGTTTCATTAGGTCCCATTTGTTTATTTTTGTTTTTATTTCCATTACTCTAGGAGGTGGGTCAGAAAGGATCTTGCTGTGATTTATGTCATAGAGTGTTCTGCCTATGTTTTCCTCTAAGAGTTTGATAGTTTCTGGCCTTACATTTAGGTCTTTAATCCATTTTGAGCTTATTTTTGTATATGGTGTTAGGGAGTGATCTAAGCACATACTTTTACATGTACGTGTCCAGTGTTTCCAGCACCATTTATTGAAGAGGCTGTCCTTTCTCCACTGTACATTCCTTCCTCCTTTATCAAAGATAAGGTGTCCATATGTGCGTGGGTTTATCTCTGGGCTTTCTATCCTGTTCCACTGATCTATCTTTCTGCTTTAGTGCCAGTACCATACTGTCTTGATTACTGTTTCTTTGTAGTATAGTCTGAAGTCAGGGAGCCTGATTCCTCCAGCTCCTTTTTTCGTTCTCAAGGTTGCTTTGGCTATTCGGGGTCTTTTGTGTTTCCATACAAATTGTGAAATTTTTGTTCTAGTTCTGTGAAAAATGCCAGTGGTAGTTTGATAGGGATTGCATTGAATCTATAGGTTGCTTTGGGTAGTAGAGTCACTTTCACAATGTTGATTCTTCCCATCCAAGAACATGGTATATCTCTCCATCTTTTTGTATCATCTTTAATTTCTTTCATCAGTGTCTTATAATTTTCTGCATACAGGTCTTTCGTCTCCTTAGGTAGGTTTATTCCTAGATATTTTATTCTTTTTGTTGCAATGGTAAATGGGAGTGTTTTCTTGATTTCACTTTCAGATTTTTCATCATTAGTATATAGGAATGCCAGAGATTTCTGTGCATTAATTTTGTATCCTGCTACTTTACCAAATTCATTGTTTAGCTCTAGTAGTTTTCTGGTAGCATCTTTAGGATTCTCTATGTATAGTATCATGTCATCTGCAAACAGTGACAGCTTTACTTCTTCTTTTCCGATTTGGATTGCTTTTATTTCCTTTTCTTCTCTGATTGCTATGGCTAAAACTTCCAAAACTATGTTGAATAAGAGTGGTGAGAGTGGGCAACCTTGTCTTGTTCCTGATCTTAGTGGAAATGCTTTCAGTTTTTCACCATTGAGGATGATGTTTGCTGTGGGCTTGTCATATATGGCCTTTATTATGTTGAGGAAAGTTCCCTCTATGCCTACTTTCTGGAGGGTTTTTATCATAAATGGGTGTTGAATTTTGTCGAAAGCTTTCTCTGCATCTATTGAGATGATCATATGGTTTTTCTCCTTCAATTTGTTAATATGGTTTATCACATTGATAGATTTGCGTATATTGAAGAATCCTTGCATTCCTGGAATAAACCCCACTTGATCATGGTGTATGATCCTTTTAATGTGCTGTTGGATTCTGTTTGCTAGTATTTTGTTGAGGATTTTTGCATCTATGTTCATCAGTGATATTGGCCTGTAGTTTTCTTTCTCTGTGACATCCTTGTCTGGTTTTGGTATCAAGGTGATGGTGGCCTCGTAGAAGGAATTTGGGAGTGTTCCTCCCTCTGCTATATTTTGGAAGAGTTCGAGAAGGATAGGTGTTAGCTCTTCTCTAAACGTTTGATAGAATTCACCTGTGAAGCCATCTGGTCCTGGGCTTTTGTTTGTTGGAAGATTTTTAATCACAGTTTCAATTTCAGTGCTTGTGATTGGTCTGTTCATATTTTCTATTTCTTCCTGATTCAGGCTTGGAAGGTTGTGCATTTCTAAGAATTTGTCCATTTCTTCCAGACTGTCCATTTTATTGGCATAGAGTTGCTTGTAGTAATCTCTCATGATTTTTTTTATTTCTGCAGTGTCAGTTGTTACTTCTCCTTTTTCATTTCTAATTCTATTGATTTGAGTCTTCTCCCTTTTTTTCTTGATGAATCTGGCTAGTGGTTTATCTATTTTGTTTATCTTCTCAAAGAACCAGCTTTTAGTTTTATTGATGTTTGCTATCGTTTCCTTCATTTCTTTTTCATTTATTTCTGATCTGATTTTTATGATTTCTTTCCATCTGCTAGCTTTGGGGTGTTTTTGTTCTTCTTTCTCTAATTGCTTGAGGTGCAAGGTTAGGTTGTTTATTTGAGATGTTTCCTGCTTCTTTAGGTGGGCTTGTATTGCTATAAACTTCTCCCTTAGAACTGCTTTTGCTGCATCCCATAGGTTTTGGGTCGTTGTGTCTCCATTGTCATTTGTTTCTAGGTATTTTTTTATTTCGTCTTTGATTTCTTCAGTGATCACTTCATTAATAAGTAGTGTATTGTTTAGCCTCCATGTGTTTGTATTTTTTACATATCTTTTCCTGTAATTGATATCTAGTCTCATGGCGTTGTGGTCAGAAAAGGTATTTGATACAATTTTAGTTTTCTTAAATTTACCAAGGCTTGATTTGTGACCCAAGATATGATCTATCCTGGAGAATGTTCCATGAGCACTTGAGAAAAATGTGTATTCTGTTGTTTTTGGATGGAGTGTCCTATAAATATCAATTAAGTCCATCTTGTTTAATGTATCATTTAAAGCTTGTGTTTCCTTATTTATTTTCATTTTGGATGATCTGTCCATGGGTGAAAGTGGGGTGTTAAAGTCCCTTACTATGAATGTGTTACTGTCGATCTCCCCTTTTATGGCTGTTAGTATTTGCCTTATGTATTGAGGTGCTCCTATGTTGGGTGCATAAATATTTACAATTGTTATATCTTCTTCTTGGACCGATCCCTTGATCATTATGCAGTGTCCTTCTTTGTCCCTTTTAATAGTCCTTATTTTAAAGTCTATTTTGTCTGATATGAGAATTGCTACTCCAGCTTTCTTTTGGTTTCCATTTGCATGGAATATCTTTTTCCATCCCCTTACTTTCAGTCTGTATGTGTCTCTAGGTCTGAAGTGGGTCTCTTGTAGACAGCATATATAAGGGTCTTGTTTTTGTATCCATTCAGCCAATCTGTGTCTTTTGGTGGGAGCATTTAGTCCATTTACATTTAAGGTAATTATCGATATGTATGTTACTATTCCCATTTTCTATATTGTTTTGGGTTCGTTATTATAGGTCGTTTCCTTCTCTTGTGTTTCTTGTCTAGAGAAGTTTCTTTAGCATTTGTTGTAAAGCTGGTTTGGTGGTGCTGAACTCTCTCAGCTTTTGCTTGTCTGTAAAGATTTTAATTTCTCCATCAAATCTGAATGAGATCCTTGCTGGGTAGAGTGGTCTTGGTTGCAGGTTTTTCTCCTTCATCACTTTCAGTATGTCCTGCCACTCCCTTCTGGTTTGTAGGGTTTCTGCTGAGAGATCAGCTGTTAACCTTATGGGGATTCCCTTGTGTGTTATTTGTTGTTTTTCCCTTGCTGCTTTTAATATGCTGTCTTTGTATTTAATTTTTGACAGTTTGATTAATATGTGTCTTGGCGTATTTCTCCTTGTATTTATCCTGTATGGGACTCTCTGTGCTTCCTGGACTTGATTAACTATTTCCTTTCCCATATTAGGGAAGTTTTCATCTATAATCTCTTCAAATATTTTCTCAGTCCCTTTCTTTTTTTCTTCTTCTTCTGGAACCCCTATAATTCGAATGTTGGTACGTTTAATGTTGTCCCAGAGGTCTCTGAGAGTGTCCTCAGTTCTTTTCATTCTTTTTTCTTTATTCTGCTCTGCAGTAGTTATTTCCACTACTTTATCTTCCAGGTCACTTATCCGTTCTTCTGCCTCAGTTATTCTGCTATTGATCCTATCTAGAGTACTTTTGATTTCATTTATTGCGTTGTTCATCGTTGCTTGTTTCGTCTTTATTTCTTCTAGGTCCTTGTTAACTGTTTCTTGCATTTTGTCCTTTCTACTTCCAAGATTTCAGATCATCCTTACTATCATTATTCTGAATTCTTTTTCAGGTTGATTGCCTATTTCCTCTTCATTTGTTATGTCTGGTGGATTTTTATCTTGCTCCTTCATCTGCTGTGTGTTTTTCTCTCTTCTCATTTTGCTTATCTTACTGTGTTTGGGGTCTCCTTTTGCAGGCTGTACGTTCGTAGTTCCCGTTGTTTTTGATGTCTGTCTCCAGTGGCTAAGGTTGTTTCAGTGGGTTGTGGAGGCTTCCTGGTGGAGGGGACTAGTGCCTGTGTTGTGCTGGATGAGGCTGGATCTTGTCTCTCTATTGGGCAGGTTCACGTCTGGTGGTGTGTTTTGGGGTGTCTGTGGCCTTTTTATGATTTTAGGCAGCCTCTCTGCTAATGGGTGGGGTTGTGTTCCTGTTTTGCTAGTTGTTTGGCATAGGTTGTTCAGCACTGTGGCTTGCTGGTCGTTGAGTGAAGCTGGGTGCTGGTGTTAAGATGGAGGTCTCTGGGAGATTTCCACCATGTAATATTATGTGGAGCTGGGAGGTCTCTTGTTGACCAGTGTCCTGAAGTTGGCTCTCCTACCTCAGAGGCAGAGCCCTGACTCCTGGGCTGGAGCACCAAGAGCCTTTCATCCACATGGCTCAGAATAAAAGGGAGAAAAATTGGAGAGAATTAGTAGAAGTATGAGGAAAGAAAGAAGGAAAGGAGGAAAGGAAGGAAGGAAGAAAGAAGCAAAGAAGGAAAGAAAGGAGGGAGGGAGTGAGGGAGGGAGGAAGGAAGGAAGGAGGGAAAGAAGGAAAAAAGACAGAAAGAGAGAAGATACAGTAAAAATAAAATAAAGTATAATATAGTTATTGAATTAAAAAATATTTAGAAAAAAAAAAAGGAACGGATAGAACCTTAGGACAAATGTTGGAAGCAAAGCTATACAGAGAAAATCTTACACAGAAGCATACACATACACGTTCACAAAAAGAGGTAAAGGGGGAAAAATCATAAATCTTGCTCTCAGAGACCACCTCCTCAATTTGGGGTGATTCGTTGTCTACAGGAGGGAAGGAAGGAAGGAAAGAAAGAAAGAAAGAACTAAGGTAAAGTATAATAAAGTTATTACAATTAAAATTACTTATTAAGAAAAAAAATGTTTTTTAAAAACCATGGACGGATAGAGCCCTAGGACAAATGGTGGAAGCAAGAGTATACAGACAAGATCTCACACAGAAGCATACACGTACACATTCACAAAAAGAGGAAAAGGGAAAAAAATCATAGATCTCGCTCCTAAATTCTACCTCTTCAATTTGGGATCATTCCTTGTCTATTCAGGTATTCCACAGATGCAGGTTATATCAAGTTGATTGTGTAGCTTTAATCCGCTGCTTCTGAGGCTGCTAGGAGAGATTTCCCTTTCTCTTCTTTGTTTTCACAGCTCACAGGAGCTCAGCTTTGGATTTGGCCCTGCCTCTGCGTGTAGGTCGCTGGAGGGCGTCTGTTTTTTGCTCAGACAGGACGGGGTTAAAGGAGCCGCTGATTCGGGGGCTCCGGCTCACTCAGGCCTGGGGTTGGGGGATGGGGGAAGTAGGGGCACTGCGTGCGGGGCGGGCCTGTGGCAGCAGAGGCGTCGTGACGTTGCGGCAGAGGCCATCGTGAAGTTGCTCCAGCCTGAGGCCCGCCGTGCCTCTTCCCCGGGAAGTTGTCCCTGGATCCCGGGAACCTGGGAGTGGCGGGCTGCACAGGCTCCGCGGAAGAGGGGTGTGGAGAGTGACCTGTGCTCACACACAGGCCCCTTGGTGGCGGCAGCAGCAGCCTTAGCGTCTCCTGCCTTTCTCTGGGGTTCGCGCTTTTAGCTGCGGCTCGCGTCCCTCTCTGGGGTTCGCGCTTTTAGCCGCGGCTCGCGCCCATCTCTGGGGTTTGCGATTTTAGCCGCAGCTCGCGCCCATCTCTGGAGTTCCTTTAAGCAGCGCTCTTAAACCCCTCTCCTCGCGCACCAGGTAACAAAGAGGGAAGAAAAAGTCTCTTGCCTCTTCGGCAGGTGTAGGCTTTTCCCCGAACTCCCTCCCGGCTAGTCGTGGTGCACTAACCCCTTCAGGCTATGTTCAAGCCACCAACCCCAGTCCTCTCCCTGCGCTCCGTCCAAAACCGAAACCCGAGCCTCAGCTCGCAGCCCCGCCCGCCCCGGCGGGTGAGCAGACAAGCCTCTGGGGTTGGTGAGTGCCGGTCGGCACCGATCGTCTGTGCAGGAATCTCCCCGCTTTGCCCTCCGCACCCGTCGCTGTGCACTACTCTGCGGTCCCGAAGCTCCCTCTTCCACCTCCCGCAGTCTCCGCCCATGGAGGGGCTTCCTAGTGTGTGGAAACTTTTCCTCCTTCACAGCTCCCTCCCACTGGTGCAGGTGCCGTCCTTATTCTTTTGTCTCTGTTTTTTCTTTTTTTGTTTTGCCCTACCCAGGTACGTGGGGAGTTTCTTGCCTTTTGGGAGGTCTGAGGTCTTCTGCCAGCCTTCAGTAGGTGTTCTGTAGGGGTTGTTCCACGTGTAGATGTCGGAATCCTTTAATCTAGATATTAGCCAGAAGTTCTAATATTAATTCCTTATTAGATATATAATTTACAAATGTTTTCTCTAATTCTTCAGAGTCTTTTAACTTTCTTAGACTGTTCTTTCAGAAGCAAAAGTTTTAAATTCTTATAAAATCCAAATGTAACTACTTTTTCTTTTATTGTCTTCTTTTGCTGTTATACCCGAGAACACATTGTCAAGCAAAATGTCATGAAGATTACCCTCTTTGTTTTTTTCTAAGAATTTTATAGTTTTATGTTTTACAGTGGATTTATTTCTAATTTATTTTTCTCTTAGCTGTCTCCTCTGTTGGTAATTCCAATACTGTTTTTCAACATGACCATCCTCAGCAACTCTAGGGAGTAGGATGAATTGCAACATTTCTCAGAGGATGCTTCGCACAGAGCTGACTGTATCTCTAGGACTCTCAGGCTCCACTTCTCTTTGTCCTCTCTTTTCAAAACTGCCCGTGTTTTGCAAACTTAAGTTTTTCCAGGAAGAAACCAATAAATATAACAGCAGAGATAAAGAAAATAGGGAATCTAAAAATAAGTGAAAATCCATGAAACCAAAATTTGGTTCTATGAAAAGATAAGCAAAATTGACAAGATTTTAACTAGGTTTACTAAAAAAAAAAAGGAGAGAAGACTCAAATTACATCTGATATTACAGAAATTAAGAGGGTTATAAAAGATGTCAACTACAATTGGCACTTGCCAATGGAACTTGCCATCTACCTCTACAAAGATTAAATCATGAGCTGATACAGCTGCTGACTTTCAACACCCCCTGAAAGAAGTACAGTTTGAAGAGCAGAAATGAGGCACTCTGTGCCCTGGAATAAACTGGCAGAACCAGTCTTCAGATAGTTTGATGTTTTCAGGAGATGACTTAATGAGCCCAATTCTTGTATCTCTTTGTATCTAGACAAGCCCTACAATCTTTATGCTGACGTCTGCTCCTCATGCCTAGTAGTGCGTTCCCAAGACTAGCAGAACCTTATGCAAAAAATATGTGTTTGATTGCATGTACTCCCCCTTCAACAAAATCACACAAAAAACTGACCTCCCCCCACCTCTATGGAACAGTTTCTCAAAGTGATCTGAGTTGCTGGCTCCTGGGCTATAGTCCTCATTTTCTGCCAAATAAAACTTAACTCACAATTCTCACATTCTGTATTTTTTAACTCATAAAAGTGTAGTATAAACAACTTTGTGCCAACAAATTGTATAACCTTGATGAAATGAAAACATTCTTTGAAACACACAACTCAGTAAGACGGATCACAAATAGTCTGAATCAGCAATCAAAAACCTCCCCAAACCATACTGTCATGATTACTGTAGCTTTGTAGTATAGTCTGAAGTCAGGGAGTCTGGTTCCTCCAACTCCATTTTTCTTTCTCAAGATTGCTTTGGATATTCATGGTCTTTTGTGTTTCCATACAAATTGTGAATTTTTCTGTTCTAGTTCTGTGAAAAATGCCATTGGTAGTTTGATAGGGATTGCATTGAATGTGTACATTGCTTTGGGTAGTATAGTCGTTTTCACAATGTTGATTCTTCCAATCCAAGAACATGGTATATCTCTACATACGTTTGTGTTGTCTTTGATTTCTTTCATCATTGTCTTATAGTTTTCTGCATACAGGCCTTTTGCCCCTTTAGGTAGGGTTATTCCTAGGTATTTTATTATTTTTGTTGCAAATGTAAATGAGATTGTTTCTTAATTTCTCATTCTGATCTTTCGTTCGTAGTGTATAGGAATACAAGAAATTTTTGTGTATTAATTTTGTATCTTGATACTTTACTAAATTCATTCATTAGCTCTAGTAGCTCTCTGGTGCCATCCTTAGGATTTTCTATGTATATTGTCATGTTATCTGCAAAGAGTGACAGTTTTACTTCTTTTCCATATGACACAGAATCAGAGAGATATATAGAGAACAGACTCGTGGTTGCCAATGGGGAGTGGGGAGGGGGAGGGACAGAATGGGAGTTTGTGTTTAGCAGATGAAAAGTGTTATATATAGGATGGATAATCAACAAGGTCCTAGACTATAGTATGGGAAACTATAATTTAATGTCCTGTGATAAAATCATAATGGAAAAGAATGTGATAAGAATATGTATATGTATATATATGTGTGTGTGTGTACAACTGGATCAGTTTGCTATACAGCAGAAATAAACACATTATAAATCAACTATACTTCAATAAAATTTAAGAACATATGCTTAAAAATCTCCCCCCAAAAAAGCCCATAATCAATTTACTTCACTTCTGAATTGTCCCAAACATTTATAGAAAAATTAACATGATTCTTCCACAAACATTTAAGAAAAAATAACGTCTTCCCAAACAAGAAGGAATTAATCTGAACTTATTCTATGAGGCCAGCATTTCCCTGATACCAAAACCAGAGAAAGCCACTACAGACAAATATCCTTGGTGAATACTGATGCAAAACTCCTCAACAAAGTACTAGCAAACAGACTTGAACAGCACATTAATAAGACTGTACACCATTACCAAGTGGTATTTATTCCTGCAAAGCAAAGATGGTTCAACATAGAAAAATCAATCAATGCTACAGCACATAAACAGAATGAAAGAAAAAATCCACATGATCATTTCAATTGATGCAGAGGAACACTTGATAAAATTATATAAACTTTCATGATAATCACAATGAACATTCTCAGCATAGAGGGATATTATATCAACATACTAAAATCCTTGTTGGAAAGCCTACAGATAACATTGTATCCAATTGTGAAAGGTCAAAACAGTTTCCTCTAAGATCAAGAATAAGACAAAGATGTCTTCTCTTGCCACTTTTATTTAAGATTACAACATAAGTCCTAGACAGAGTGATTAGACAGGAAAAAAAGGCATCCAAATTGGGAACGAAGAAGTAAAATTATCTCTGTTCACTGACAAAAAGATATCATATATAGAAAACAGTAGATATTATATATACACACACACACACACACACACATAAACACACAGACGATTAGAACAAATAAAAGAATTCAGGTGAGTTGAAAATAATTAATACAAAATTAATATGCAAAGAACTCAGTTGTATTCTGCACACTAACAATAATCCAAAAAGGAAATTCAGAAAATTCCATGTACAATAATGTCAAAAAAATATTTAGTTATAAGCTTAACAGAAAATGTGAAAGTCGTACACTGAAAGCAAAACATTGCTCAAAGAAAGTAAAGAAGACATAAATAAATGGAAAGATAACCCATGTTCATGGATTGGATCAAAACTTAATATTGTAAAGATATCAATACAACACAAAGAAATCTACAGATTTAATGTAACCCCTATCAAAATCCCAACGGCATTTTTTACAAAAATAGAAATATCCATCCTCAACTTCATATGGAATGACAAGGAAGTCTGAATAGCCCAAACAAATTTAAAAAGAAGAAGAAATTTATAGGTTCTCAATGCTTCCTGATTTTAAAACTTCTTACCAAGCTAGAGTAATCAAATCAGTGTAGTAATGGCACATAAAAGTGTACATATATACCAATGGAATAAAATAGAATAGGGAAGTCAGAAATAAACCCTGAAATATATGGTGAAATGATTTTCAAAAAGAGAAGACAGATTTTTCAGAAAAAATAATGTTGTGAAAACAGAATACCTAAATGCAAAACAATGAATTTGGACCCCATCTTGCATGATATACAGAAATTTATTCAAAATGGATCAAAGATCTAAATTTCAGAGAAAAAACTATAAAGAAAGAAAGTTTACAAGAAAACATATGGGAGAAGATTTAGACATTGGATTTGGCAGACTTCATGGATATGACACGGAAATCAGAGCAATCAAAAAAAAATGATAAATTGGTCTTCCTTAAAATAAAAAAAAATTCTGACAACGATCCTTTGAGCCCCAACCCAGCCTCTAACCAAGGCAGGCACACCACGTAGGGGGTGAGGGGGTGTATGAAACCACCACAAAAGGGTAGTCACAAGCTCTCAAGCCCCAGCTATGACCCCAAACAAAGGAAAGACTGATGTCAAACCTGGAAGAAACCCAAGTACCTCAGGACTTCTGCTACAGCACCTCAGGATCTGCCCTTATCCTAACAGGGCAGTGAGAACCATTGAGCAGAGCAGATGCCCCAGCTTGAACATGACCCTTTCTTTAGCCCATCCAACTCCAGTGTGACCTCCCACCAAGGCACTGGCTGCTAGCACACCCTGGGGGAAGATTCAGCTCATGCCTACTTCAGATACAGCTCTCCCACCAAAGCCACTGGACACACACAACCTGCGCAGGGATGCTCCAACAAAAGAACACACATTGTAAGACCAGGATATGTAACTGTTTCACCTAATTTCATAGAAACAGAGAAAGCTAAACAAAATGAGAAGACCAAAGAATATGTTTCTAATTGGAAAACAAGAAAAAATTACCTGTGGGAAAAACCCTAATGAAACAGAGATAAATAACTTACCTAAAAAGAATTCAAAGAAATAGTACTAAGAATGCTAACTGAAAATGTGATAAGAAGAGATGTACACAGTGAGAATTTTAACAAAGAACTAGAAACTATAAGAAGGAACCAATCAGAGCTGAAGTATACAATAACTGAATTGAAAAGTACACTAAAGGGAATCAACAGGAGATTGATTGACACAGTCTTCTGTATTTCTTCTTACACATAAGCAATCTGGGAAATAGAATTATGGATATCAACTAACCAGAACTGCAGAAAAAGACAAAAAAAAACAAAAACAAACAAAACAAAAACAACAACAAAAAAACCAACATTTAAAAAAATGAGTATAGTTTAAGGTGCCACTGGGACAATTAATCATACTAACATTCACAGTATGTAGTTCTAGAAGGAGAAGAGAAGAACAATAGGTCAAAAATGTATTTGATGAAATTTTGGCTGAAAACCTCCTACACCGAAGAAGGATACAGATATTCAGGAACAGGACGCACAGAGAGTCTCAAACAATATAAACCCAAGAGACTCAAACTGACAGATAAATAAAATGGGAAAAGTTTATGATAAGAGAAAATTGTAAAGGCAGCAAGAGAAAAACGAGGTCACATTCAGGTGAACACCCATAAGGCCATCAGCTGATTTTTCAGCAGAAACTTTGCAGGCCAGAAGGGAGTGTCATGATATATTCAAAGTTCGAAAAGAAAAGAAAAGAAAAGAAAAAAACCCCTACAACCTAGGATACTCTACCCAGCAAAGTTATCACTCAGAATTGAAGGAGAGAAGACAGAGTTTCCCAGAGAAGCCAAAACTAAAAGAGTTCATAAATATTAAACTGATCTTTCAAGAAGTGTTAAAGGGTTTACTTAAATGAAAAAGAGAAGGATAGAAAAAGAAATAAAAAATTACAGGAAGGCAAACTCCTCATTGATAAAAGCAAATGCATAGTAATGGCTGTGTATCAACCACTTAAGCTTGTAGCAAGCTTAAAAGACAAAAATTGTAAAATCATCTATAAGTATAATAAACAGTCAAGGGGTAGAGATGAAGATAAAAAATATGGCATTAGCAACACAAAAACTGTGTGTGGGATAAAAATGTAGAGCGTTCAGAATGTGTTTGAACCTAAAGGATTATCAGTTTAAAACAAGTAGATATAGTTATAGATTGAAATACATAAGCTCTATGGTAACCATAAATCAAAAACCTACAACAAATACACAAAAACTTCAGAGAAAAGAAAACACCATAACACTAACTAAAATCGTCAAACTACAGGAGAAGAAACTAAGAAAAGAAGAACAGAGACGAACTACAAAAACAACCAGAAAACAAGTACAAAATGGCAATAAGCATATACCTATCAATAATCACTTTAAATGCCAATGGACTAATGCTGCAATCAAAAGACATAAGTTATAGTGGCTGAACCAATTCACATTCCCACCAGCAGTGCAAGAGTGTTCCCTTTTCTCCACACCCTCTCCAGCATTTATTGTTTCTAGATTTTTTGATGATGGCCATTCTGACTGGTGTGAGATGATATCTCATTGTAGTTTTGATTTGTATTTCTCTAATGATTAATGATGTTGAGCATTCTTTCATGTGTTTGTTGGCATTCTGTATATCTTCTTTGGAGAAATGTCTATTTAGGTATTCTGCCCATTTTGGATTGTGTTGTTTGTTTTTTTGTTATTGAGCTGCATGAGCTGCTTATAAATTTTAGAGATTAATCCTTTGTCAGTTGCTTCATTTGCAAATATTTTCTCCCATTGTGAGGGTTGTCTTTTGGTCTTGTTTATGGTTTCCTTTGCTGTGCAAAAGCTTTGAAGTTTCATTAGGTCCCATTTGTTTATTTTTGTTTTTATTTCCATTACTCTAGGAGGTGGGTCAGAAAGGATCTTGCTGTGTTTTATGTCATAGAGTGTTCTGCCTATGTTTTCCTCTAAGAGTTTGATAGTTTCTGGCCTTACATGTAGGTCTTTAATCCATTTTGAGCTTATTTTTGTGTATGGTGTTAGGGAGTGATCTAATCTCATACTTTTACATGTACCTGTCCAGTTTTCCCAGCACCATTTATTGAAGAGGCTGTCCTTTCTCCACTGTACATTCCTGCCACCTTTATCAAAGATAAGGTGTCCATATGTGCTATGGAGGACAGTATGGAGGTTCCTTAAAAAACTACAAATAGAATTACCATATGACCCAGCAATTCCACTACTGGGCATATACCCTGAGAAAACCAAAATTCAAAAAGAGTCATATACCAAAATGTTCATTGCAGCTCTATTTACAATAGCCTGGAGATGGAAACAACCTAAGTGCCCATCATCAGATGAATGGATAAAGAAGATGTGGCACATATATAAAATGGAATATTACTCAGCCATAAAAAGAAATGAAATTGAGCTATTTGTAATGAGGTGGGTGAACCTAGAGTCTGTCATACAGAATGAAGTAAGTCAGAAAGAGAAAGACAAATACCGTATGCTAACACATATATATGGAATCTAAGAAAAAAAAATGTCATGAAGAACCTAGTGGTAAGACAGGAATAAAGACGCAGACCTACTGGAGAACGGACTTGAGGATATGGGGAGGGGGAAGGGTGAGCTTTGACAGGGTGAGAGAGAGTCATGGACATATACACACTAACAAACGTAGTAAGGTAGATAGCTAGTGGGAAGCAGCCGCATGGCACAGGGATATTAGCTCAGTGCTTTGTGACAGCCTGGAGGAGTGGGATAGGGAGAGTGGGAGGGAGGGAGATGCAAGAGGGAAGACATATGGCAACATATGTATATGTATAACTGATTCACTTTGTTATAAAGCAGAAACTAACACACCATTGTAAAGCAATTATACCCCAATAAAGATGTTAAAAATAGAAAAAAAGACATAAGTTAGCTTATTGGATAAAAAGAAGACACATCTATATCCTACCTATAAGAGACCCACTTCAGAGCTAAAGGCACACAGACAGTGACTGTGTCTTTAAAAGAAGATTTAGCTGAAGTAACAATTCTCATAACAAACAATGGATATTTTTAAACAAAGTGTATTAAAAAAAGGCAAAGAAGGATATTATACAATTATAAAGGGAACAATTCAAGAAGAACATGTAACATTTGTAAGCATATATGCACCTAAAATAGGGGCACCTAAATATGTAAAGCTAATATCAACTGACATAAAGGAAGAAATTAACAATAATACAATAATAATAGGGGACTTTAGGGAATTCCCTGGTGGTCCAGTGGTTAGAATTCAGTGCTTTCACAGCTGGGGCTTAGGTTTAATCCCTGGTCAGTGAACTAAGATCCTGCAAGCTGTATGGCACTGCCACCACCCCCCCCCCCCGCAAATCATAATAATAGGGGACTTTAACAGCTCCACTTACATCAGTGGACCGATAATCCCGACAGAAAATAATGAGGAAACATTGGCCTTACATTACACATTAGGACAGTTGAACCTATTAGATATATATAGAACATTCCATCCAAACTCAGCAGAATACACTTGTTTTAAGTGTACATGGAAAAATGTGCAGGATAGATCACTTACTAGACAGTAGAACAAGTCTCAACAAATTTATGATGATAGAAATTATATCAAGCATTTTTTCCAACCTGAACAGTATGAAACTAGAAATCAATTACAGAAAGAAAAATGAGAAAAACACAAATAGGGGATAAAACAACATGCTACTGAAAAACCAAGTGATCTTCAAAGAAATCTAAAGAAAAATTAGAAAGTAACTTGAGAAAAATACAAATTAAAACACAACTTTCCAAATTCAATGGGATGCAGCAAAAGCAGATCTAAGAAGGAAGTCTATAGCAACACAGGCCTACCTCAAGAAGCAGGAAAACAAACAAACAAACAAAATAACTTAACAAACCATCTAATGGAATTAGAAAAAGAAGAACTAAGAAAGCTCAAAGTCAGCAGAAGGAATGGAATAATAAAGATCAGAGCACTAATAAATAAGAAATCAAAAAAATATAATAGAAAAGATCAATAAAAACAGATCTAGGTTTATTATTTGAAATGATAAACAAAATTGATAAGCTTTTAAGCAGGCTCTTTAAGAAAGAACAAGGACCCAAATAAACAAAATATGAAATGAAACAGAAGAAATTACAATTGATAATACAGAAATGCAATCATAACAGAATAATACAAATAGTTATATGACAATGTATTGGACAACCTAGAAGAAATGGTTAAATTCTTATTAACATATCATGTTCCAAGACTGAATCAGGAAAGAATAGAACATCTGTACAGGCAGATTATAATTATTGAAGTTGAATCAATAATTTTAAAAACTGCCAACAGTAGTGCAGAATTGAAAAATTTTACAGCCAAATTCTACCAAACATATAAAGAAGAGTTAGTACCTATTCTTAACAAGCTATTGTAAAAAAGGGAAGATGAGTGAACACTCACAAATTCATTCTAGAGGCAACTACTCACCACACTGATACCAAAACCAGACAAAGGCACTACAATAAAAGTTACAGTCAAATATCTCTGATGAATAAACATGAAAAATCCTTCACAAAATATGAGGAAACATAATTCAACAATAAATAGAAAGGATCATGCACCATAAGAAGGTGGGATTTCTTCCAGGGATGCAAGTATTGTTCAATAACTGCAAATCAATGTGAGGCACCACATCAACAAAACAAGGGATAAATATCACATGATCATCTCATTAGATATAGAAAAATAATTTGACAAAATTTAACACCGATTCATTATAAAATCTCACAAGAATGTTGTTATAGAGGGAATATGTCTCAACATAATAAAGGACATCTATGACAAACCCACAGCTAACATCATACTCAATGGTGAAAAACTGAAAGCTTTTCCTCTAAAATTGAGAACTAGACAAGGTTGCCCATTCTTTCCATTTCTATTTAACGTAACATCGGAAATCCTAGCCACAGCAATCAGATAAGAAAAAGAAGTAAAAGGCACCCAAACTTAAAGAGAAGTACAAGTGTCACTATTTGCAGATAACATGACACTAAAAGTAGAAAACACTAAAGACTCTGACTAAAAAGTATAAGTAATAAATTAATTCAGTGAAGTTGAAGGATGCAAGATTAATATACAGAAATTAGTTGCTTTTTTATACACTAATAATGAACTAACAGAAAGAAAATGAAAGAAAACAAGCCCATTTACAATCACATTGAAAGGATAAAATACCTAGGAATAAAATTAACCAAGGGGGTTGATAGATGCCTATGCTGAAAATTATAAGATACTGATGAAGGAAATTAAAGATGATACAATTAAATGGAATGATAACATATGTTCATGTATTGGAACAATAATACTGTTAAAATGTCCATACTACCCAAAGCAATCTCAGATTTAAGGCTATCCCTATCAAAATACCCATGATATTTTTCACAGAACTAGAACAAGATATCCTTAAATTTTATGGAACCACAAAAGACGCTGAATAGCCAAAGCAACCTTGAGAAAAAAGAACAAAGCTGGAGGTTTCACACTCCTTGTATTCAAACTATACTTCAAAGTACATTAATCAAAACAGTATTGTAGTGGCACCAAAACAGATACATAGAGCAATGGAACAGAATAGAGAAACCAGAAATTAACCCACATACATGGGGTCAATTAATCTATGACAAAAGAGGCAAAAATATACAATGGGGGAAAAAAAGTCTCTTCAATAAGTGGGGTTGTGAAAACTGGACAGTTACATGTCAAAGAATGAAATTAGAACATTTTCTCACCCCATATACAAAATAAACCCCAATAGTTTAAAGACCTAAATGTAACATTGGAAGCTATAAAACTCCTAAAATAAAGCATAGGCAATAAATTCTTTGACATGAGTCTTAGAAACTTTTCTTTTGGATCTGTCTCCTCAGGCAAGGGAAGGAAAATTAAAAAATAAACAAAATGATGCAATTGAATTTAAAAACTTTTGCACAGCAAAGGAAACCATCAGACAAGTGAAAAGACAGCCTCATGAAAATGTGCTCAACATTACTAATCATCAGGGAAATGCAAATCAAAACCACAATGAGATGTCACCTCACACCTGTTAGAATGACTATCATAAAAGAACCCAACAAATCAGGAATGTTGTTGAGGATATAGACAAAAGAGAACCCTAGTACACTGTTGGTGGGAATGTAAATTGGTGCAGCCACTTTAGAAAACAGTATGGAGTTTCCTCCAAAATATAAAAATAAAACTACTACATGATCCAGCAATTCAACTCCTGGGAATATATCTACAGTGCATGAAAACCATAATTTGAAAAGATATATGCACCCCAATATTTATAGCAACATCATTTAGCATAGCCAGTATATGGAAGCAAGTTAAGAGTCCATCAACAGATGAATAGACAAAGATGTGAGATAGGAGAGACCTTCAAGATGGAGGAGGAGTAAGACATGGAGATCACCTTCCTCCCCACAAATACATCAGAAATGCATCTATGTGTGGAACAACTCCTACAGAACACCTACTGAATGCTGACAGAATAACTCAGACTTCCCAAAAGGCAAGAAACTCCTCAGGTACCTGGGTAGGGCAAAGAAAAAACAGAGAAAAAAGCTGGGAGACTTGGAGTACTCACCCAAACCTTGGAAGGATTTGCCCTGTCCCTTTCTTCCATATTTGTTTCCTTATCAAACAGTGGTGTTTGTCAGGCACTAGCACTCTTGACTTGTCACAGGGTAGTTACCAAAGACACAGAGGGAAGCCCTGTGAATTACTTTTGTCATTGGCCTTTACACAGGGAAGTAGCAGGGCGAGGAAGAAGAAGGCAGAGGCATAGGGCAGAACCTGAGTTGAATCACAATGTCTTGGCCTGGTAGAGCAGAGAAGCATCACCACATGCCAGGTATTGGGCTGAGTGCTTATGACTGGGAGAACTTGGCAGGCAGGAAATGTACCTACCCCAGATCCTGGGTAAGAAAACACATTGCATGAAGATGAAACAGCATGTTGTAAAGATGAGACACCTTTTCCTGGAGTCTGAGTCCACTTCCTAGAACTGCTGTTTGCCAGCTATGTAACCATGGGTGAGTCACTAGATCTCTCTGTGCCTCAGTTCTCTTGTCTCTAAAATGAGGATAATGATAGTAATATCTACCACGCAGGGGAGGGGTGAGGTGATATAAAATGATATGCAGCATAAAGCCAACCCCAGTCAGTGTTAGCCTTAACTGGGTGGGGGACTTTCTCATAGATCCTGGAACATAGGCTGGGAGGCCTCCTGAGGCTCATGAGATCAACAGTCTTCATGTTCACCATCTCATTTTTAAACCTTGCAACACATTGGCCTGGGTTTTAGTCTAGGCTCTATACTTACTGTGTAACACTAGGCAAGTTACTTCAGTTGTCTGATCCTTAGTTTGCAAGAGGGACAACACCACTTGCTTCATGGGTTTTCATGAGGATGAAATAAGCTCAAGAATAGAAATTGTTTGATCAAAGAGCCTGGCCATAGGAAGGCTCTGAATCTATAGTAAATATTCATATTTTTTATCTAATTTTTTGTATTTATCCTCACAGCAGCCCGGTGAGGCAGAAGAGTAGCCACAGTCAATGGATGAGAGAATTGGAGGCTCAGAGAGGTTAGGAGACTTGCCCAAGGTGAAAGCACAGGTTAAATACATTTCACTTACCTTCTCTAATCAAGGTCATTTTAAGACTTGCACGTTCTCCAAGTGGCAAGTCACCTAAACAATAAAATATTTGCCCAGGTTATTTTTCAGGAACTTGTGGTCAGCTGCATCTAGCTTGAGCTGAGCTTGTAAAGACTGGATAGGACTGCTACCGAACCAAACTTGTGTCTGCTCACCCACATGCAGTAAAGCCAATCTACTGACACCAGGTTGTGGTGAGGGAAAGTAACATTTATTGAAAGGCCAAGCAAAGAGTACTGGTAGATAACGCTTTAAAGACCTGATCTTCCTGCTGGCTTTCAGAGAAAGGTTTTAAAAGACAGTGTAAGGGAAGGGTAGTGGGGTGCATGATGAGCTTGTGGACATTCTTCTGATTGGACATTCTTCTGATGGTGAGGTATTCGGGAGTCAACATCACCAACCCTCTGTTTCCAATTGGTCTGTGGACTATGAGTTTGTCCTCAATATGCAGTTAGCTTTTTCCACCTGGTGGGGTTTTCAGTATCTGCAAAACAGCTCAAGGATATGACTCAGGATATTATCTATAGCCCTTGAGGAGGAACTAAAGGTCCTTGACTTTGTTTAATGGCTAAACAATTATTTTGTCTTACTTGACTGGTTTCCTTTGTTTCTGCATTTCCTCACTTCTCTGATTAAATCTGCACTTTGGAACTAAGGGAGGGTCTAGGAGGCTAGAATTTCTCCACAAACAAGAGTCAGGTGGAGATGTCTGACTGCAGAAGGCCCTATAGAGTCCTGCTTGGTTACAGGACCACTGACCCTTCAACTGGTCATGCATGAGGGTCAGCTTGGTAAGTTTATGATATCAAAGGGCCACAAGCTCCACCCTCAGAATGTGCAGAGGCCGGTATCCCAGGTATGTATGCACAGAACAGCGATTACCACACCTTTTTCAAATCAGCTTTCCTCACACTCCCCATGCCTCTGACTGTCCTGCTCCTTTATACTTTATCCCACTAATACCCCAAGCCCTTACCTTTAGGGAGGCAGATTTGAGATATGTTCTCCAGTCTCCTCCCTTGGCTACCTTGAAAACAAATACTCTCTTTGCTGCAAACATCAGAGTCTCAGCATTTTGGCTTACTGTGTATTGGGCAAAACAAACATGGTTCGGTAACAAAAAGGCACACAGTTCATGAGAGTTAAAACCTGGAAAGAGTCAAAGCCCAATCCCTCTCATTTAAGGGTGCCCATAACAATAATTTACAGCCTCTCTGTGTCTCTCAGAGGACCCAAAGACCAGTTGAATGAATGCTCATCTTATAAGGAGCATCATTTTCTTCTTTCCTTCACCAGTGCCATCCAATGTGGCACCCTAGGGTTCTAACACTCATTCCTGGTGGCAAGAGAGGCAGAGATAAACCAGTGGGGTGTCAAAGGTTCAGTAACATTCCCAGGTAAGTTGTTTATAACGCAGAAATGATTTATCTTGTCCAGGCTGGCAAGACACCTGGAAGAATTTGATGAAATGTATGGCATTATTGCTTAATAACCCTCACCTCTTTGTGGAAGCTAATGATACCTGAACTCTGGTTTGTCTAGACAAGCTAAATCCTTGTGAGGTCCAAGAGTGGGTTGACCATTTCCTTGTGAAGTCTCAAGTTTCTGGAAAGCTGATGCAAGTGTTTCCTAACTCTTGTTTATATATCAGAGAACAAATACAGTCACAGGTGTCAACTAATCTCTGTCCACAGCAGCACAGATGGTAAGAATTCCAGTTAATTACAGTAAAAAATTTAGGACAAGGATAATAGAGTAATATTATGGAAAATGGAAAAGTAGGGAACTCAAAAACCAGGCACTTCACTGAAGCAATCATTAACCTGGCAAAAATTACAGAATCAATTTTTTCCCCAGAGCTCTGGAATCAAAAAAAATAAAAACAAACAAAACTACACCATTTTGGGGGGGGTTGACAAATTTTGGTAAGAAAGTATTGTGGCATTTGGGATTACCCATTTAACATCCTCAGTTTCCAGTTAATCAGTAGCTGGGAGGATGGAGGCCTGCATTCCTGGTGCAAGTTGTTGGTGTCAGTGGAGCAATATGAACCTTGCTATCAAAAGCTTGTGGTTGTGTATTTTGATCTGTCTGAAAGTTCCCTAAGAGACTGGCTCAGAGGCTGACATTTTTCCTACACCTCCTGTGCCCCTCTCTCCCACCCAGGGCTGGAGTGGCTTTCCAGATGGCAGTGACATCTGTCAAAAACCTTTAAGGACATATTACGTGTAGCTGCATGGGGCAAGGGAGAGTAGATGGGGGAGGCAGCAGACATATCCAAAAGACTGGGAAGGAGGAAATGAGGAGGAAGATTTGGGGGAAAATTTGAAGAGATTTGAAGTGTGCTATGGACTGAATGTGTTCTCTCAAAATTTATGTTTTATACTTAATCCAATTGTGATGGTATTTAGAGGTGGAGCTTTTGGGACGTCATTAGGTCATGAGGATGGAGCCCTCATGAATAGGATTAGTGCCCTTATGATAAAGACATGAGACAGATTATTTCTCCATGATGTTTGGATACAGCAAGAAGGCATCTATCTGCTAATTAGGAAGATGGTTCTCATCAGGAACCAAATCAGCAGGCACCTTGATTTTGGTCTTCTCAGCCTCAAGACTTGGGAGAAATGAATTTCTGCCACCCAGTCTATGGTATTTGCTATGGCACCAGGAGCTAACAAAAAGAAAATTGTTACCATGTATACTGAGGTACCTTGAGAGCAACACTCATTTCCAGGCCTGGGATGAATGTCTAGAAAAATCCTGAGAGGATCTTAGGTTTGCAACTCTGTGAGCTCCACACAAGCAGGAGGTAAATGCCAAGACAAAATCATGGGCAGACTTGCTTAACATTGAAGGAGTGGCTCATTTCAGAGCCAATCTTCAAAACAAGAACTATTTCTTTTATGGAGGGGTGTCCCAAGCATTTAAGTAATTATCTGTCAGGTCGCTAGATGACTGCTAAGATAATAGAAGAAACACTTTAGGCAAAATACATGACAAAAATCCCCACAATCTTTGCAAATACAGCTTGTACAAGTCACTAAACAAATGGATGACTGCAGCCCTCAGCAATGGCAAACCTTGGAAAGGAGGAGAAACTTATTTCCAGAGTTCCCACATTATAATATTAAAAATTCCAACTTTCAATAGAAAAAAACACAAGATTACAAAGACACAGGAAAGTATGTTTGATCCATACACACAAAAAAATACATAAAATTCATTGCTGAAAACAAAACATTCAACTTATTAGATGAGGATTTATTATTATCTTTTTCCTTAATGCAACTGTTTTTTATTTATTATTTTTTATTTATTTAACATCTTTATTAGAGTATAATTGCTTTAAAAAGTTGAGTTAGTTTCTGCTGTAAAACAAGGTGAATCAGCTATATGTATATATATATCCCCATATCCCCTCCATCTAGAATCTCCCTCCCACCCTCCCTATCCCACCCATCTAAGTGGTAACAAAGCACCGAGATCATCTGCTGTGATATGCAGCTGCTTCCCACTAGCTATCTATTTTACATTTGGTAGTGTATATATGTCCATGTCACTCTCTCACTTCGTCCCAGCATACCCTTCTCCATCACCATATCCTCAAGTCCATTCTCTACAACGGCATCTTTACTTTTGTCCTGTCCCTAGGTTCATCAGACCTTTTTTTTTTTTTTTTAGAATCCACAGATATGTGTTAGCATACAGTATTTGTTTTTCAATTTCTGACTTACTTCACTCTGTATGACAGATTCTAGGTCTATCCACCTCACCACAAATAACTCAATTTATTTGTTTTTATGGCTGAGAAATATTCCATTGTATATATGTGCCACATCTTCTTTATCCATTCATCTGTCAATGGACACCTAGGTTGCTTCCAAGTCCTGGCTATTGTAAATAGAGCTGCAATGAACATTGTGGTACATGACTCTTTTTGAATTATGGTTTTCTCAGTGTATATGACCAGTAGTGGGATTGCTGGGTCATATGGTAGTTCTATTTTTGGATTTTAAGGAACCTCCATACTGTTCTCCATAGTGGCTGTATCAATTTACATTCCCACCAACAGTGCAAGAGGGTTCCCTTTTCTCCACACCCTGTCCAGCACTTATTGTTTGTAGATTTTTTGATGATGGCCGTTCTGACCAGTGTCAGGTGATACCTCATTGTGGTTTTGATTTGCATTTCTCAAATGATTAGTGATGTTGAGCATATTTTCATGTGTTTGTTGGCCATCTGTATGTCTTCTTTAGAGGAATGTCTGTTTAGGTCTTCTGCCCATTTTTTGATTGTGTTGTTTTTTAATATTGAGCTGCATGAGCTGTTTATCCATTTTGGAGACTAATCCTATGACTGTTGATTCATTTGCAAATATTTTCTCCCATTCTAAGTGTTGTCTTTTCGTCTTGTTTATATTTTCCTTTACTGCGCAAAATATTTAAGTTTTATTAGGTCCCATTTGTTTATTTTGTTTTTATTTCCATTTCTCTAGGAGTTGGGTCAAAAAGGATCTTGCTGTGATTTATGTCATAGAGTGTTTTCCTCAAAGAGTGTTATAGTGTTTGGCATATATTTAGGTCTTTAATCCATTTAGAGTTTATTTTTTGTGTATGGTGTTACAGAATGTTCTAATTTCATTCTTCTACATGTAGCTGTCCAGTTTTCCCTGAACCATTTATTGAAAAGGCTGTCTTTTCTCCATTGTATATTCTTCCTTCCTTTATCAAAAATAAGGTGACCATATGTGCATGGGACTATCTCTGGGCTTTCTATCCTGTTCCACTGATCTATATTTCTGTTTTTGTGGCAGTAGAATACTGTCTTGATTACTGTAGTTTGTAGTATAGTCTGAAGTGAGGGAACCTGACTCCTCCAGCTCCGTTTTTCTTTCTCAAGATTGCTTTGGCTATTTGGGGTCTTTTGTGTTTCCATACAAATTGTGAACTTTTTTGTTCTAGTTCTCTGAAAAATGTCATTGGTAGTTTGATAGGGATTGCATTGAATCTGTAGATTGCTTTGGGTAGTACAGTCTTTTTCACAATATTGATTCTTCCAATCCAAGAACATCGTATATCACTCCCTCTGTATCATCTTTAATTTCTTTCATCAGTGTCTTATAGTTTTCTGCATACAGGTTTCTTGTCTCCTTAGATAGCTTTATTCCTAGGTATTTCATTCTTCTTGTTGCAATGGTAAATGGGGGTGTTTCCTTAATTTTTCTTTCAGAATTTTCCTTGTTAGTGTATAGGAATGCAAGAGATTTTCTATCCTGCTTCTATACTAAATTCATTGATTAGCTCTAGTAGTTTTCTGGTAGCATCCTTAGGATTCTTTATGTGTAGTATCATGTCATCGGCAAAAAGTGACAGTTTTACTTCTTCTTTTCCCAATTTGAATTCCTTTTAATTCTTTTTCTTCTCTGATTGCCCTATATAAAACTTCCAAAACTATGTTGAATAACAGTGGTGAGAGTGAGAAACCTTTCCTTGTTCCTGATCTTAGAGGAAATGGTTTCAGTTTTTCACCATTAAGAATGATGTTAGCTCTGGATTTGTCATATATGTCTTTTATTATGTTGGGGGATGTTCTATCTATGCCTACTTTCTGGAGAGTTTAAAAAAATGGGTGTTGAACTTTTCAAAAGATTTTTTCTGCATTTATTGATATTGTCATGTGGTTTGTATCATTCAAGTTGTTATTATGGTGTATCACACTGAATGATTTGCATATATTGAAGAATCCTTTCATTCCTGGGATAAACCCCACTTGATCATAGTGTATGATCCTTGTAATGTGCTGTTGGATTATGTTTCCTAGTATTTTGTTGAGGATGTTTGCATCTATGTTCATCAGGGAGATTGTCCTGTAGTTTTCTTTTTTTGTGATATCTTTGTCTGTTTTTGGTATCAGGGTGATGCTGGCCTCGTAGAATGAGTTTGGGAGTGTTCCTCCCTCTCCTATATTTTGGAAGAGTTTGAGGATAGGTGTTAGCTGTTCTCTGAATGTTTGATACAATTCTCCTGTGAAGCCATCTGGTCCTGGACTTCTGTTTGTTGGAAGATGTTTAATCAGAGTTTCAATTTCAGTGATTGTGAATGGTCTGTTTATCATTTGTATATCTTCCTGGTTCAGTCACCGAAGGTTGTGCTTTTCAAGGAATTTGTCCATTTCTTCCAGATTGTCCATTTTATTGTCATATAGTTGCTTGTAGTAATCTTTCATGATCTTTTTTATATTTGCAGTGTCAGTTGTTACTTCTCCTTTTTCATATCTAATATTGTTAATTTGAGTCTTCTCCCTTTATTTCTTGATGTGTCTGGCTAATTGTTTATCAGTTGTATTTATCTTCTCAAGAACCAGCTTTTAGTTTTATTGATCTTTACTATTGTTTACTTCATTTCTTTTTATTTATTTCTGATCACATCTTTATGTTTTCTTTCCTTCCACTAACTTTGGGGCTTTTTGCTCTATTTTATCTAATTGCTTTAGGTGTAAGGTTAGGTTGTTTATTTGAGATGTTTCTTGTTTCTTTAGGTAACGTTGTATTGCTATAAACTTCCTTCTTAGAACTGCTTTTCTTGCATCTCATACGTTTTGGGTGACTGTGTTTTAATTGTCATTTGTTTCTAGGTATTTTTTGATTTCCTCTTTGATTTCTTCAGTGATCTCTTGGTTATTAAGTAGTGTGTTGTTTAGCCTCCATGTGTTTGTATTTCTTACAGATTTTTTCCTGTAATTGATATCTAGTCTCATGGCATTGTGGCCAGTAAAGATACTTGGTATGATTTCAATTTTCTTAAGATAGGCTTGACTTGTGACCCAGTATATGATTTATCCTAGAGGATGTTCCATGAGTACTTGAGTAGAAAGTGTATTGTGTTGTTTTTGGATGTAATGTCTTATAAATATCAATTAAGTCCATCTTGTCTAATATGTCATTTAAACCTTGTGTTTCCTTATTTATTTTCATTTTGGTTAATCTGTCCATTGGTGACAGTGGGGTGTTAAAGTCCCCTACTATGATTGTGTTACTGTCAATGTCCCCTTTTATGGCTGTTGGCATTTGCCTTAGGTATTGAAGTGCTCTTATTTGGGTGCATAAATATCTACAATTGTTATATCTTCTTCTTGGATTGATCCCTTGATCATTATGTAATATTCTTCTTTTTCTCTTGTAATAGTCTTTATTTTAACATATATTTTGTCTGATATGAGTATTGGTATTCCTGCTTTCTTTTGATTTCTATTTGCATGGAATATCGTTTTGCATCCCATGATTTTTACTCTGTATGTTTCCATAGTTCTGAAGTTGGTCTCTTGTAGACAGCATACATACGGGTTTTGTTTTTGTATCCATTCAGCCAGTCTGTGTCTTTTGGTTGGGACATTTTATCCATTTACATTTAAGGTAATTATCAATATGTATGTTCCTGTTACCATTTTCTTAATTATTTTGTGTTTGTTTTTGTTGGTCTTTTCCTTCTCTTGTGTTTCCTACCTAGAGAAGTTCCTTTAGCATTTGTTGTAATGCTGGTTTGGTGGTGTTGAATTCTCTTAACTTCTGCTTGTTTGTAAAGGTTTTTACTTCTCCATCGAATCTGAATGAGATCCTTACTGGTTAGAGTAATCTTGATTGTAGATTTTTCCCTTTCATCACTTTAAATATGTCCTGCCACTCCCTTCTGGCTTGCAGTGTTTCTGCAGAAAGGTCAGCTGTTAACCTTATGGGGATTCCCTTGTATGATAATTGTTGTTTTTCCTTTGCTGCTTTTAATATTTTTTATTTGCATTTAATTTTTCAAAGTTTCGTTAATATGTGTCTTGGTGTGTTTCACCTTGGATTTATCCTATATGGGATGGTCTGCACTTCCTGGACTTGATTGACTCATTCCTTTCCCATGTTAGAGAAGTTTTCAACCATAATCTCTTTAAATATTTTCTCATTCTCTTTCTTTTTCTCTTCTTTTGTGGCCTCTATAATTCGAATGTTGGTGCGGTTAATGTTGTCCCAGAAGTCTCTGAGACTGTCCTCAATTCTTTTCATTCGTCTTTCTTTATTCTTCTCTTGGGAGTTATTTCCACTATTTTATCTTCCAGGTCACTTTTCCGTTCTTCTGCCTCAGTTATTCTGCTATTGATTCCTTCCAGAGAATTTAAAATTTAATTTATTGTGTTTTTCATCATTGTTTTCTCTTTAGTTCTTCTAGGTCCTTGTTATACGTTTCTTGTATTTTCTCCATTCTATTTCCGAGATTTTGGATCATCTTTACTATCATTACTCTGAATTCCTTTTCAGGTAGACTGCCTATTTCCTCCTCGTTTGTTTTTGTGGGTTTTTACCTTGCTCCTTCATGTGCCGCATATTTTTCTCTCTTCTCATTTTATTTAACCTACTGTGTGGGGTCTCCTTTTCACAGACTGCAAGTTTGTAGTTCCTGGTTTTTTTTTTTTTTGGTGTCTTACCTCAGTGGGTGAGGTTGGTTCAGCGTATTGTGTAGGATTACTGGTGTAGGGGACTGGTTCCTGTATTTTGGTGGGTGGGGCTTGATCTTGTCTTTCTGGTGTGCAGGCCCACTTCCAGTGGTGAGTTTTGTGGTGTCTGTGAATTTAGTATGATTTTAGATGGCCTCTTTTCTAATGGGTTTTCTTTTGTTCCTGTCTGGCATGGGGCAACCAGGAATGGAGTTTGCTGGCCATTGGGTGGAGGGTTCTTAGTGTTGAGATAGAGATCTCTGGGAGAGTTCTTGCCAATTGATATTGTTTGGAGCTGGGAGGTGTCTTGTGGTCCAATGTCCTGAACTCTGCTCTCCCACCGTAGAGGCTCAGTCCTGACACCAGGCCAGAGCACCAAGACACTGTTAGCCACACGGCTCAGTAGAGGAGGGAGGAAAAATAAAGAAACTATTAAAATAAAAATTAAAATAACAATAAAAAGAAGAGAGCAGCCAAACAAATAAACAAATCCACCAATGATAACAAGTGCTAAACACTAAACTAAGATAAACATAAAATCAGATATATATCAGTCCCAGACAGGAAACCTCAACTCTACAGTTGCTACCAAAGTCCACTGTCTAAAGTTTGGGAACATTCATTTTTTATTCAGGTTCTCCACAGATGCAGGGTTCATAAAGATGAATGTGGGTTGGTTTTTTTTTACATCTTTATTGGAGTATAATTGCTTTAAAATGGTGTTACTTTCTGCTTTGTAACAAAGTGAATCAGTTATACATATACATATGTTCCCATATCTCTTCCCTCTTGTGTCTCCCTCCCACTCTGCCACCCTCCCTATCCCACCCCTCTAGGTGGTCACAAAGCACCGAGCTGATCTCCCTTTGCTATGCGGCTGCTTCCCACTAGCTATCTATTTTACGTTTCGTAGTGTATATATGCCCATGCCACGCTTTCGCTTTGTCACAGCTTACCTTTCCCTCTCCCCATATCCTCAAGTCCATTCTCTAGTAGGTCTGTGTCTTTATTCCTGTCTTACCCCTAGGTTCTTCATGACAATTTTTTCTTAAATTCCATATATATGTGTTAACATACGGTATGTGGCTTTCTCCTTCTGAATTACTTCACTCTGTATGACAGATTCTAGGTGCATACACCTCATTACAAAGAGCTCAATTTCGTTTCTTTTTATGGCTGATTAATATTCCATTGTATATATGTGCCACGTCTTCTTTTTTTTCTTTATCTTGATGCTCCACATTTATTGACAGAGAAAGATATTCACAAAACAGAGCTAGAGGGAAACGAAGCCAATTGCACAACTGTGCACCATCTATCCCGGAATTTTTGTAAAATAAAAAAAACTGTGTGGTAGGAAATCAGGTATTTTGATTATCCTCTTTAGCTTTCTGTATTGTCTGATTTAACAAAAGCTTCATTTTTTTACATCTTTATTGGAGTATTATTGCTTTACAATGGTGTGTTAGTTTCTGCTTCCTAACAATGTGAATCAGTTACACATATACATATGTTCCCATATCTCTTCCCTCTTGCTTCTCCCTCCCTCCCACCCTCCTTATCCAACCTCTCTAGTTGGCCACAAAGCACCGAGCTGATCTCCCTGTATTATGCGGCTGTGTTCCACTAGCTATCTATTTTACGTTTGGTAGTGTATATATGTCCATGCCTCTCTCTCACTTTGTCACAGCTTAATTTCCCCCTCCCCATATCCGCAAGTCCATTCTCTAGTAGGTCTGTGTCTTTATTCCTGTCTTACCCCTAGGTTCTTCATGACATTTTTTTTTCTTAGATTCCATATATATCTGTTAGCCTACGGTATTTGTCTTTCTCTTTCTGACTTACTTCATTCTGTATGACAGACTCTAGGTTCACCCACCTCATTAAAAATAGCTCAATTTCATTTCTTTTTATGGCTGGGTAATATTCCATTTTATATATGTGCCACATCTTCTTTACCCATTCATCCAATGATGGACACTTAGGTTGCTTCCACCTCTGCGCTACTGCAAATAGAGCTGCAATGAACATTTTGGTACATGACACTTTTTGAATTATGGTTTTCTCAGGGTATATGCCCAGTAGTGGGATTGCTGGGTCATATGGTAGTTCTTTTGTAGTTTTTTAAGGAACCTCCATACTGTTCTCCATAGTGGCTGAACCAATTCACATTCCCACCAGCAGTGCAAGAGTGAACCATTTTCTCCACACCCTCTCCAGAATTCATTGCTTCTAGATTTTTAATGATGGCCATTCCGACTGGTGTGAGATGATATCTCATTGTAGTTTTGATTTGCATTTCTCTAATGATTAATGATGTTGATCATTCTTTCATGTGTTTGTTGGCAGTCTGTATATCTTCTTTGGAGAAATGTCTCTTTAGGTCTTCTGCCCATATTTGGATTGGGTTGTTTGTTTTTTTGTTATTGAGCTGCATGTGCTGCTTATAATTATTGGAGATTAATCCTTTGTCAGTTCCTTCATTTGCAAATATTATTTCTTCAATTCTGAGGGTTGTCTTTTGGTCTTGATTATGGTTTCCTTTGCTGTGCAAAAGCTTGAAGTTTCATAGGTCCCATTTGTTTATTTTTGTTTGTATTTCCATTTATCTAGGAGGTGGTCAAAAAGGATCTTGCTGTGATTTATGTCATAGAGTGTTCTGCCTATGTTTTCCTCTAAGAGGTTGACAGGTTCTGGCCTTACATTTAGGTCTTTAATCCATTTTGAGCTTATTTTTGTGTATGGTGTTAGGGAGCGATCTAATATCATACTTTTACATGTACCTGTCCAGTTTTCCCAGAACCACTTATTGAAGAGGCTGTCCTTTCTCCACTCTACTATTCCTGCCTCCTTTATCAAAGATAAGGTGACCATATGTGCGTTGGTTTATCTCTGGGCTTTCTGTTCTGCTCCTTTGATCTATCTTTCTGTTTTTGTGCCAGTACCATACTGTCTTGATTACTGTAGCTTTGTAGCATAGTCTAAAGTCAGGAAGCCTGATTCCTCCAGCTCCGATTTTCGTTCTGAAGAATGCTTTTACTATTCGGGGTCTTTTGGGAAATTTTTTGTTCTACTACTGTGAAAAATGCCAGTGGTAGTTTGATAGGGATTACACTGAATGTGTAGATTGCTTTGCGTAGTAGAGTCATTTTCACAATGTTGATTATTCCAATCCAGGAACATGGTATATCTCTCTATCTATTTACATCATCTTTAATTTCTTTCATCAGTGTCTTATAATTTTGTGCATAGAGGTCTTTTGTCTCCTTAGGTAAGTTTATTCCTACATATTTTATTCTTTTTGTTGCAATGGTAAATGGCAGTGTTTTTTCATTTCACTTTCAGATTTTTCATAATTAGTGTATAGGAATGCCAGAGGTTTCTGATAGGAATGCCAGATGTTTCTGTGTATTAATTTTGTATCCTGCTACTTTTCCAAACTCATTGATTAGCTCTAGTAGTTTTCTGGTAGCATCTTTAGGATTCTGTATGTATAGTATCATGTCATCTGCAAACAGTGACAGCTTTACTTCTTTTCTGATTTGGATTCCTTTTATTTTCTTTTCGTTTCTGATTGCTGTGGCTAAAACTTCCAAAACTATGTTGAAGAAGAGTGGTGAGAGTGGGCAACCATGTTTTGTTCCTAATATTAGTGGGAATGCTTTCAGTTTTTCATCATTGAGGATGATGTTGGCTGTTGGTTTGTCATATATGGACTTTATTATGTTGAGGAAAGTTCCCTCTATGCCTACTTTCTGCAGGGTTTTTATCATAATTGCGTGTTGAATTTTCTCAAAAGCTTTCTCTGCATCTATTGAAATGATCATTTGGTTTTTCTCCTTCAGTTTGTTAATATGGTTTATCACGTTTATTGATTTGGGTATATTGCAGAATCCTTGCATTCCTGGAGTAAATCCCACTGGATCATGGTGTATGATCCTTTTAATGTGCTGTTGGATTCTGTTTGCTAGTATTTTGTTGAGAATTTTTGCATCTATATTCATCAGTCATATTGGCCTGTAATTTTCTTTCTTTGTGACATCCTTGTCTGGTTTTGGTATTAGAGTGATGGTGCCATTGTAGAATGAGTTTGGGAGTGTTCCTCCCTCTGCTGTATTTTGGAAGACTTTGGGAAGGAAAGGTGTTAGCTCTTCTATAAATATTTGATAGAATTCCCCTGTGAAGCCATCTGGTCTGGGCTTTTTTTGTTGGAAGATTTTTAATCACAGTTTCAATTTCAGTGCTTGTGATTGGTCTGTTCATATTTTATTGCTTCCTGATTCAGTCTTGGCAGGTTGTGCATTTCTAGGAATTTGTCCATTTCTTCAAGGTTTTCCATTTTATTGGCATAGAGTTGCTGGTAGTAATCTCTCATGTTCCTTTGTATTTCTGCAGTGTCAGTTGTTACTTCTCCTTTTTCATTTCTAGTTCTATTGATGTGAGTCTTCTCCCGTTTTTTCTTGATGAGTCTGGCTAACGGTTTCTCAATTTTGCTTATCTTCTCAAAGAACCAGTTTTTAGTTTTACTGGTCTTTGCAATCATTTCCTTCATTTATTTTTCATTTATTTCGGATCTGATTTTTATGATTTCTTTCCTTCTGCTAACTTTGGGAAATTTTTGTTCTTCTTTACTAATTGCTTTAAGTGCAAGGTTAGGTTGATTATTCGAGAGGTTTCCTTTTTCTTAAGGTAGGATTGTATTGCTATAACCATCCGTCTTAGAACTGCTTTGGCTGCATCCCATTGATTTTGTGTCATCGTGTCTCCATTTTCATTTGTTTCTAAGTATTTTTTAATTTCCTCGTTGATTTCTTCAGTGATCACTTCTTTATCAAGTAGTGTATTGTTTAGCCTCCATGTGTTTGTATTTTTTACAGATCTTTTCCTGTAATTGGTATCTAGTCACATAGCACTGTGGTCAGAAAAGATACTTGATACAATTTCAGTTTCCTTAAATTTACCATTGCTTGATTTATGAAAGAGAATATTCCATGAGCACTTGAGAAAAATGTGTATTCTGTTGTTTTTGGATGGAGTGTCCTATAAATATCAATTAAGTCCATCTTTTTTAATGTATCATTTAAAGCTTGTGTTTCCTTATTTATTTTCATTTTGGATGATCTGTCCATTGATGAAAGTGGGGTGTTATAGCCCCTACTATGAATGTGTTACTGTCGATTTCCCCTTTTATGGCTGTTAGTATTTGCTTTATGTATTGAGGTGTTCCTATGTTGGGTGCGTAAATATTTACAGTTGTTATACCTTCTTCTTGGATTTATCCCTTGATCATTATGTAGTGTCCTTCTTTATCTCTTTAATAGTCTTTATTTTAAACTCTATTTTGTCTGATATGAGAATTGCTACTCCAGCTTTCTTTTGATTTCCATTTGCATGGAATATCTTTTTCCATCCCCTTACTTTCAGTCTGTATGTGTCTCTAGGTCTTCAGTGGGTCTCTTGTAGACAGGATATATATGGGTCTTGTTTCTGTATCCATTCAGCCAATCTGTGTCTTTAGGTGGGAGCATATAGTCCATTTACATTTAAGGTAACTATCAGTATGTATGGTACTATTCCCATTTTCCTAATTGTTTTGGTTTCATTATTGCAGGTCATTTCCTTCTCTTGTGTTTCTTGCCTAGAGAAATTCCTTTAGTATTTGTTGTAAAGCTGGTTTGGTGGTGCTGAACTCTCTCAGCATTTGCTTGTCTGTAAAGGTTTTAATTTCTCCATCAAATCTGAATGAGATCCTTGCTGGGTAGAGTGGTCTTGGTTGCAGGTTTTTCTCCTTCATCACTTTAATTATGTCCTGCCAGTCCCCTCTGGCTTGCGGAATTTCTGCTGAATGATCAGCTGTTAACCTTATGGGGATTCCCTTGTGTGTTAATAATTGTTTTTTCCTTGCTGCTTTTAATATGTTTTCTTTGTATTTAATTTTTGACAGTTTGATTAGTATGTGTCCTGGTGTGTTTCTCCTAGGATTTATCCTGTATGAGACTCTCTGTGATTCCTGGGCTTGATTAACTATTTCCTTTCCCATATTAGGGAAGTTTTCAACTATAATCTTTTCAGATATTTTCCCAGTCCCTTTCGTTTTCTCTTCTTCTTCTGGAACCCTTACAATTCGAATGTTGGTGCGTTTAATGTTGTCCCAGAGATCTCTGACACTGTCCTCAGTTCTTTTCATTCTTTTTTCTTTAATCTGCTCTGCAGTAGTTATCCACTATTTTATCTTCCAGGACACTTATCCATTCTTCTGCCTCAGTTATTCTACTATTGGTCCCATCTGGAGTATTTTTGTGCCAGTACCATACTGTCTTGATTACTGTAGCTTTGTAGCATAGTCTAAAGTCAGGAAGCCTGATTCCTCCAGCTCCGATTTTCGTTCTCAAGAATGCTTTTACTATTCGGGGTCTTTTGTGAAATTTTTTGTTCTACTACTGTGAAAAATGCCAGTGGTGTGTTGTTCATTGTTGCTTCTTTCATCTTTAGTTCTTCTAGTTTCTTGTTAAATGTTTCTTGCATTTTGTCTATTCCATTTCCAAGATTTTGGATCATCTTTACTATCATTATTCTGAAATCTTTTTCAGGTAGACTGCCTATTTCCTCTTCATTTGTTAGGTCTGGTCGGTTTTTATCTTGCTCCTTCAGCTGCTGTATGTTTTTCTGTCTTCTCATTTTGCTTACCTTACTGTGTTTGCAGTCTCCTTTTTGTAGGCTGCTGGTTCGTAGTTCCCGTTGTTTTTGGTGTCTGTCCCCAGTGGCTAAGGTTGGTTCAGTGGGTTGTGTGGGCTTCCTGGTGGAGGGGACTAGTGCCTGTGTTCTGATGAATGAGGCTGGACCTTGTCTTTCTGTTGGGCAGGTGTACATCTGGTGGTGTGTCTTGGGGTGTCTGTGGACTTATTATGATTTTAAGCAGCTTTTCTGATAATGTGTGTGATTGTGTTCCTGTCTTGCTAGTTGTTTGGCATAGGGCGTCCAGCATTGTAGCTTGCTGGTCATTTAGTGAAGCTGAGTGCTGGTGTTGAGTTGGAGATCTCTGGGAGATTTTCGCCATTTGATATTATGTGCAGCTGGGAGGCCTCTTGTGAACCAGTGTCCTGAAGTTGGCTCTCCCACCTCAGAGGCACAGCACTGACTCCTGGCTGCAACACCAAGATCCTTTCATCCACACGGCTCAGAATAAAAGGGAGAAAAATTAGAAAGAAAGAAAGAAAGAAAGAAAGAAAGAAAGAAAGAAAGAAAGAAAGAAAGAAAGAAAGAAAGAAAGAAAGAAGGAAAGAAAGAAGGAAAGAAAGAAAGAAAGAAAGAGAGAAGGAACAGAGGGAAGGTGGGAGGGAGAGAGGGAAGGAAGAAGGAAGGAAGGAGGGAAGGAAGGAAAGAAAGAAAGAAAGAAGATAATATAAAATAAAATAAAGCTATTAAAATAAAAAATTATTATTAAGAAAAAGAATTGTTTTTAAAAAAATAGAAAACAAAAATGTATGGATAGAACCCTAGGAAAAATGGTGGAAGCAAAGCTATATGGACAAAATCTCACACAGACGCATACACATACACACTCACTAAAAGAGCAAAAGGGGAAAAAATCATAAATCTTGCTCTCAAAGTCCACCTCCTCATTTTGGGATGATTCGTTGTCTATTCATATATTCCACAGATACAAGGTAGATCAAGTTGTTTGTGGAGTTTTAATCCGCTGCTTCTGAGGCTGCTGGGAGTGATTTCCTTTCTCTTCTTTGTTCTCACAGTTCCTGGGGCTCAGCTTTGGATCTGGCTCCGCCTCTGCATGTAGGTCGTTGGAGGGCATCTATTCTTTGCTCAGACAGGACGGGATTAAAGGAGCAGCTGCTTTGGGGACTCTGGCTCACTCAGGTTGGGGGATGGAGCGGTACGGAGTGTGGGATGAGCCTGCGGCAGCAGATGCCGACGTGATGTTGCACCAGCCCATGGCGTACCGAGCATTCTCCTGGGGAAGTTGTCCCTGGATCCTGGGACCCTGCCAGTGGTGGGCTGCACAGGCTCCCCAGGAGGGGATTGTGGATAGTGACATGTGCTCGCACACAGGCTTCTTGGTGGTGGCAGCAGCAGCCTTAGTGTCTCATGCCCTTCTCTGTGGTCTGCGCTGTTAGCTGCGGCTCACGCTCGTCTCTGGAGCTCCTTTAAGTAGAGCTCTTAATCCCCTCTCCTCGTGAACCAGGAAACAAAGAGGGAAGAAAACGTCTCTTGCCTCTTCGTCCAGTCCAGACTTTTCCCTGGTCTCCATCCCGGCTAGCCATGCTGCACTAACCCCCTGCAGGCTGTGTTCACGCCGCCAACCCCAGTCCTCTCCCTGCGCTCCAACTGAAGCCCGAGCTTCATCTCCCAGCCCCACCAGCCCTGGCAGGTGAGCAGACAATCCTCTCGGTCTGGTCAGTCCCAGTTGGCACCGATCATCTGTGCGGGAATCTCTCCACTTTGCCCTCTGCACCCCTGTTGCTGTGCTCTCCTCTGTGGCTCCGAAGCTTTTCCCCTTCGCCGCCTGCAGTCTCCACCCGTGAAGGGGCTTCCTAGTGTGTGGAAACCTTTCCTCCTTCACAGCTCCCTCCCATTGGTGCAGGTCCCATCCCTATCCTTTTGTCTCTGTTTATTCTTTTTCCTTTTTCCCTACCCAGGTACATGGGGACTTTCTTGCCTTTTGGGAGGTCTGAGGTCTTCTGCCAGCATTCAGTAGGTGTTCTGTAGGAGTTGTTCAACATGTAGATGTATTTCCAGTGTATCTGTGGGGAGCAAGGTGATCTCTGTGACTTACTCTTCCGCCATCTTCCCCTCGGCTCCGATTGTGGGGATTTAATTCCCTGCTCCTGAGGCTGCATGGAGAAATTTCCCTTTCTGTTCTTTGTTTGAACTGCTCCTGATATTCAGGTTTGGATTTGGCCCTGTCTCTTCATGTAAGTCACCCAAGGGCGTCTGTTCTTCTTTCAGACAGGATGGAGTTACAGTAGCAGCTGATTAGGGGGGTCTTGCTCACTCAGGCTGGGGGGAGGAAGGTATACGGAATATGGGGTGAGCCTGTGGTGCTAGAGGCTGGCGTGACATTGCAACAGCCTGAGGTGCACTCTGTGTTCCCCCAGGGAAATTGTCTCTGGATCACGGGTCCCTGGCAGTGGTTGGCTGCACAGGCTCCTGGGAGGGGAGGTGTGGATAGTGACCTGTGCTTGCACACAGGCTTCTTGTTGGCTGCAGCAGCAGCCTTAGAGTTTCATGCTCGTCTCTGGGATCTGCACTGATAGCTGTGGCTTGTGCCTCTCTTTGGAGCTCCTTTAGGCAGTGCTCTGAATCCCCTCTCCTTGTGCACTGTGAAACAATGGTCTCTTGCCTCTTAGGCAGTTCCAGACTTTTTCCTGGACTCCCTCTGGGCTAGATGTGGCACACTAACCTCCTTCAGGCTTTGTTCAAGCAGCCAACCCCAGTCCTCTCCCTGGGATCTCACCTCTGAATCCTGAGCCTCAGCTCCCAGCTCCCACCCACCCTGGCGGGTGAGCAGACGAGTGTCTCAGGCTGGTTGGCACTGATCCTCTGTGCAGGAATCTCTCCACTTTGCTCTCTCCAACCCTGTTGCTGGACTCTCCTCCATGGTTCCAAAGCTTCCCTCCCACCCACCCCCCATCTCGGCCAGTGAAGGGGCTTTCTAGTGTGTGGAGAATTTTCCTCCTTCACAGCTCCTTCCCAGAGGTGTGTGTCCCATCCCTATTCTTTTGTCTCTGCTTTTTCTTTCTTCTTTTTCCCTACCCAGGTACATGGGCATTTTCCTGCCTTTTTGGAAGTCTGAGGTCTTCTGCCAACATGAGTAGGTGTTCTGTGGGAGTTTTTCCACATGTAGATGTATTTTTGATGTATTTGTGGGGAGAAAGGTGATCTCCATGTCTTACTCCTCCACCATCTTAAATATCTCCTGCTAGATGAGGACTTTAAATCAACTGTCCCAAATATGCTCAAAGAGCTAAGTAGATCCATGGAAAAACAACTAAGAGGAAGTAAGAAAATATATATGAAATAATATAAAATGTTAATAATAAGATGTTAATTATAAAAATGAGCTAAATAGAAATTTTTGAGTAGAAAAGCATCATAACTTCAGTGAAAATTTCACTAGAGTGTTTCAACGGCAGATTTGAAAAGGAAGAACACCCTTATGATAGGACAGTTGAAATTATCCAGTCTGAGAATCAGAGAGGAAAAAATATGAACAATGCTAAGACCTATGGGACATCATCAAGAATACCAATATATACGTAATGGGGAGTCACAGAGGGACAGAAGAAAGGGAAAGGGGTAGATAAAATATTTTAAAAAATAATGGTCAAAAACTTCCCAGATTTGATGCACATCTAAAAGCTCAACAAACTCAAAATAGGATGAACCCAAATAGATATACCCTCGGATCTACCCTCATACACATTAATATTGACTCTAGCCAAAGACAATGAGAAAATGTTTAAAGTATCAAGAGCAAAGTGAGTCATAATGTAGAAGTGATTCCCAATAAGAATAAGAACCAGTTTCTCATCAGAAACCATGGTGGCTAGAAGCCAGTGAGATGATGTATTTAAAGTTCTAAAACATAAAACTGTTAACCAAGAATTCTATGTTTGACAAAACTTTTCTTAAAAAAATGGGGGAGGAAGAGAGAAGACAAAATGGTGGAGTAGAAGACCTTGAGCTCACCTCTTCCCATGAGAACACCAAAATCACAGCTAACTGCTAAACAACCATCAATTAAAAGAAAAAGAACTGGAATGTATCGGAAAAGATATTCTACATAAAAAGACAAAGAATAAATTAAATTATATTGTAGGGAGAGGTGCACTCTTGATATAATTAAATCCCATATCCTGTAATGGGCAACCAACAAACTGGAGAATAATTATATTGTGTAACTTCTCCCATGGAAGTGAGAGTTCTGAGCCCCACATCAGGCTCACCAATCTGGGGGTCTGGCATCAGGAGGAGGAGCCTCCAAAGCATTTGGGTTTGAAGGGCAGCAGATCTTAATTGTAGGAGCTCCACAGGAGAGGGGGAAACAGAGATTCCACACTGGGAGGATGCATACAAGTTCTCATGTGCACCAGGACCCAGGGCAAAATTAGTGACTTCAAAGGAGCCTGGCCCAGACCTACCTTCTGGTCTTCAAGGGTCTCCTATGGAAGGGGTGGGTGCAGCTGTGGCTCTCTCTTGGGACATAAAGGTGGCTGGTGAACATATACAGGAGTACTCATCTGAAGGCTGACATCTTGCTTGGGACTTTAGCACCAATATCTGGCCTCACCCAAAAGCCTTCAGGCTGCAGTGTTGGAATGCATCAGGTCATAAAACCAACAGGGCAGGAACACAGTCCCACTAATCAATAGACAGGCTACCTAAAGAATTCCTGAGTCTACAGCCACCTCTAGACATGATCCATGACGTGTCCTTATCCACCAGAAAGCCAAGACACAACTCCAGCCACCAGTCGGCAGGCAGTGGCCCCTCCCACCAGGAAGCCTACACAAGCCTCTAGAACAGCCTCATTCACCAGAGGGCAGACACCACAAGCAAGAAATATACAGTCCGACAGCCCATGGAACTGAGTCTACAAAACAGGTCAGAACATATCCAGGGACCAGGTAGTCCCTGGCCATTGGGTGACTAGAGGGGAGTGTACTGCTGGGACACATAGGACATCCCCCACAGAGGGCTACTTCTCCAAGGCCCAGAAACATAACTAACTTTCCACATACATAAAAATACAAATAGAAATCAATACAAAATGAGACAGCAGAGGAACATGTTCCAGATGAAGGAACAAGATAAAACCCCAGTAGAACAAATAATAGGCAATCATAAGGATCATACAGATAATCCAAGAACTCAGGAAAAGAATGGTTGCAAAGAACAAGAATTTTAAAAAGTTTTTAATAAATAATTAGGAAAAATAAAGAACAACCAAACAAAGTTGAAGAATATAATAAATGAGATGTAAAATATACTAGAATCAATAGCAGAATAAATGAGGCAGAAGAATGGATAAGTCAGCTGGAAAACAGAGTGGTGGAAATCACTGCTGCAGAACAGAATAAACAAACAAAAAGAAATGAGGACAAGTTAAGAGACCTCTCAGACAATGTCAAAGGCACCAACAATCGCATTATAGGGGTCCCAGAATGAGAACAGAGAGAGAGAAAGGGCCTGAGAAGTTATTTAAAGAGATAATAGCAGAAAACTTCCCTAACATAGGTAAGGAAGCAGTCACTCAAGGCTAGGAAGAGCAGAGAGCCCCACACAAGATCAACCAAAAGAGGAACACACCAAGATATATATTAATCAAATTGAGGACAATTAAATACAATGAGAAAATATTAAAAGCAAGAAGAGAAAAGTAACAAATAATATACAAGGGAATATTCATAAGGCTATCAGCTGATTTTTCAGCAGAAAATCTGCAGGCCACAAGGGAGTGGCACATTATATCTAAAGTAAAGAAAAAGTGACAACCAAGAATATTCTACACAGGAAGGTTCTCACTTATAGTTCACAGGGGAATCAAAAGTTTTACAGAGAAGCAAAAGCTTAAAGAATTCACACCACCAAACAAGCTTTACAACAAATGCTAAAGGAACTTCTCTAGGTGGAAAAAAAAAGTGTCAAAACCAGAAACACGAAAATTACAAAATGTGAAAGCTCACAAGTAAAGGCAAACACTCAGTAAAAGTAGGAAGTTATCCACACAGAAATATGATATATAAAGCAATAATCATGAGAAGAGGAGAGTACAAATGCAGGATATTTGAAGTACAATTGAAATTAATAGATCAGCAACTTAAAACAATCAGGTATATATATAGACTTCTATTTCAAAACCTCATGTTAAACACAAACCAAAACTCTAATAGATATACACATAAATAAGAAAAAGGAATCCAAACACAACACTAAAAAAAATCATCAGATCACAAGAGAACAGGAGAAAAAGAAAGGGAGAACAAAGACCAACAAAAACAAATCATAAACAACTAACAAAATGGCAATAAGACCTACATATTTGTAATTACCTTCAATGTAAATGGATTAAATGCTCCAACCAAAAGACATAGACTGACTGAATGGATACAAAAACAAGACCTGTATATGTGCTGTCTACAAGAGACCCATTTCACACCTAGGGACATATACCGACTGAAACTGAGGGGATGGAAAAATATATTCCATGCAAAAGGAAATCAAAAGAAAGCTAGAGTAGCAATTCTCATATCAGACAAAAAAGAATTTAAAACAAGACCATTGCAAAAGAGACTTCCCTGGTGGCACAGTGGTTAAGAATCTGCCTGCCAATGCAGGGGACACGGGTTCAATCCCTGGTCTGGGAAGATCTCATGTGCATGAAGCAACTAAGCCTAGTGCACCACTACTACTAAGCCTGCACTCTAGAGCCCATGTGCCATAACTGCTGAGCCCACATGCTGCAACTACTGAGCCCACGTGCTGCAACTACTGAAGCCCACAAGCCTAGAGCCCGTGCTCCATAACAAGAGAAGCCACTACAATGAAAGCCCATGCACCACAAGGAAGAGTAAACCCCACTCACCACAACCATAAAAAGACCATACACAACAACAAAGAACCAATGCAGAAAAAATGCACAGGAAGCTTTTGACAAAATTCAACAAGCATTTATGATAAAAAAAAAAAACCCTCCAGAAAATAGGCATAGAGGGAAATTTCCTCAACATAATAAAGGCCAGGGGGTCAGAGAAGATGGCAGAAGAGTAAGAAGTGGAAATCACCTTCCTCCCCACAGATACATCAGAAATACATCTACACGTAGAACTGCTCCTATAGAACACCGACTGAATGCTGTCAGAAGACCTCAGACCTCCCAAAAGGCAAGAAGCTCCCCACGTACCTAGGTAGGGCAAAAGAAAAATAAAAAACAGACAAAAGAATAGGGACGGGACCTGCACCACTGGGAGGGAGCTGTGAAGGAGAAAATGTTTCCACACACTAGGAAGCCCCTTCGTGTGTGGAGACTTCAGGTGGAAGAGGGGGGAGCTTTGGAGCCAAGAAGAACAGCCCAGCAACAGGGGTGAGGAGGGCAAAGCGGAGAGATTCCCACACAGAGGATCAGTGCCTACCAGGACTCACCAGCCTGAGAGGCTTGTCTGCTCACCCGATGGGGTGGGCGGCTGGGAGCTGAGGCTCCGGTTTCGGAAGTCAGACCCCAGAGAGAGGACTGGGGTTGGAGGTGTGAATACAGCTTGAATGGGTTAGTGCGCCATGGCTAGACAGGAGGGAGTCCGGGAAAAAGTCTGGACCTGCTGAAGAGGCAAGAGACATTTTCTTCCCTCTTTTTTCCCTTGTGCGCAAGGAGAGGGGATTAAGAGCGCTGCTTAAAGGAGCTCCAGAGATGGGCGTGAGCCACGGCTAACAGCGCGGAACACAGAGACGGGCATGAGACGCTAAGGCTGCTGCTGCAGCCACCAAGAGGCCTGTGTGCAAGCACAGGTCACTATCCACACCACCCCTCCCGGGAGCCTGTGCAGCCCGCCCCTGCCAGGGTCCCGTGATCCAGGGACAACTTCCCCAGGAGAACGCACGGCACACCTCAGGCTGGTGCAACGTCACGCCGGCCTCTGCCACTATAGGCTGGCCCCACACTCCATAACCCTCCCTCCTCCCCAGCCTGAGTCTGCCAGATTCCCCGAATCAGCTGCTCCTTTAACCCCGTCCTGTCTGAGCGAAGAACAGACGCCCTCCGCTGACCTACATGCAGAGGCAGGGCCAAATCCAAAGCTGAGCACTGGGAGTTGTGAGAAAAAGAAAAGAAAGGGAAATCTTTCCCAGCAGCCTCAGAAGCAGCGGATTAAAGCTCCCAAATCAACTTGATGTACCCTGCATCTGTGGAATACCTGAATAGACAATGAATCATCCCAGATTGAGGAAGTGGACTATAAGAGCAAGATTTATGATTTTTTCTCCTTTTCCTCTTTTTGTGAGTGTGTACATTTCTGTGTGAGATTTTGTCTGTATAGCTTTGCTTCCACCATTTGTCCTAGGGTTCTATCTGTCCATTTTTATTTTTTTCTTTAAAAAAATTTTATTGTTAATAATTATTTTTTATTTTAAGAACTTTTTAAATTTTATCTTACTTTATTTTATTTTATTTTATTTTATTTTACCATCTTCCTTCCTTCCTGCCTTCCTTCCTTTCTTTCTCTCTCTCTTTCTTTCTTTCTTTCTTCTTTTTCTCCCTTTTATTCTGAGCCACGTGGATGAAAGTCTCTTGGTGCTGCAGCCAAGAGTCAGTGCTGTGCCTCTGAGGTGGGAGAGCCAACTTTGGGACACTGGTCCACAAGAGACCTCCCAGCTCCACATAATATCAAATGGCGGAAATCTCCCAGAGATCTACATCTCAACACCAGGGACCAGCTTCCCTCAATGACCAGCAAGCTACAGTGCTGGACACCCTATGCCAAACAACTAGCAAGACAGGAACACAACCCCACCCATTAGCAGAGAGGCTGACTAAACCCATAATAAGGCCACAGACACCCCAAAACACACCACCAGATGTGGGCCTGTCCACCAGAAGGACAAGATCCAGCCTCATCCACCAGAACAGAGGCACTAGTCCCCTCCACCAGGAAGCCCACACAACCCACTGAACCAACCTTAGCCACTGGGGACAGACGCCAAAGACAATGGGAACTACGAACATGCAGCCTGAGAAAAGGAGACTCAAACCACAGAAAGTGAAGCAAAATGAGAAGATAGAAAATCAAACAGGAGATGAAGAAGCAAGGTAATAACCCACCAGACTTAACAAATGAATAAGAAATATGCAGTCTACCTGAAAAAGAATTCAGAATAACATAATAAAGGCCATATATGACAAACCCACAGCCAACATCATCCTCAATTGTGAAAAACTGAAACCATTTCCACTAAGATAAGGAACAAGACAAGGTTGCCCACTCTCAACACTATTATTCAACATAGTTTTGGAAGTTTTAGCCACAGCAATCAGAGAAGAAAAAGAAATAAAAGGAATCCATATTGGTAAAGAAGAAGTAAAGCTGTCACTGTAGGCAGGTGACATGATAATATACATAGAGAATCCCAAAGATTCTACCAGAAAATTACTAGAGCTAATCAATTAATTTGATAAAGTAGCAGGTTCAACATTAATACACAGAAATCTCTTGAATTCATATACACTAATGATGAAAAATCTGAAAGTGAAATTAAGAAATCCACTGCCACCACTTACCATTGCAACAAAAAGAATAAAATATCTATTAATAAACCTACCTAAGGAGACAAAAGACCTGTATGCAGAAAATTATGACACTGATGAAAGAAATTCAAGATGATAGAAATAGATGGAGAGATATAACATGTTTTGGACTGGAAAAATCAATACTGTGAAAATGACTCTACTACCCAAAACACTCTACAGATTCAATGCAGTCCCTATCAAACTACCAGTGGAGTTTTTCACAGAACTAGGACAAAAATTTCACAATTTGTATTGAAACACAGAAGACCCTAAATAGTCAAAGCAATCTTGAGAAAGAAAAATGGAGTTGGAGGAATCAGGCTCCTTGATTTCAGACTATACTACAAAGCTACACTAATCAAGACAGTATGGTACTGGCACAGAAACAGAAATATAGATCAATGGAACAGGATACGAAGCCCAGAGATAAACTCACACATATATGGTAAATTTATCTTTGATAAAGAAGCAAGTATAAACTATGGAGAAAAGACAGCCTCTTCAATAAGTGGTGCTGGGAAAACTGGACAGCTGCATCTAAAAGAATGAAATTAGAACATTCCCTAACACCATACACAAAAATAAATTGAAAATGGCTTAAAGATCTAAATGTAAGGCCAGACACCATCAAATTCTTAGAGGAAAATATAGGCAGAACACTCTGTGACATAAATCACAGGAACATCCTTTTTGACCCACCTCCTGGAGAAATGGAAATTAAAGCAAAGAAAAACAAATGGGACCTAATGAAAGTTAAAAGTTTTTGGACAGCAAAGGAAACCATAAACAGGATGAAAAGACAGCCCTCACAATGGGAGAAAATATTTTCAAATGAAGCAACTGACAAAGGATTAATCTCCAAAACATATAAGCAACTCATGCAGCTCAATATCAAAATAACAAACAACCCAATCCAAAAATAGGCAGAAGACATAAGTGGACATTTCTCCAAAGAAGATATACAGAATGCCAACAAACACATGAAGGAATGCTCAACATAATTAACCATTAGAGAAATGCAAGTCAAAACTACAATGAGGTATCATCTCACACCGGTTAGAATGGCCATCAGCAAAAAATCTACAAACAATAAACGCTGGAGAGGGTGTGGAGCAAAGGGAACCCTGTTGCACTGTTGGTGGGAAAGTAAATTGTTACAGCCACTATGGAGAACAGTATGGAGGTTCCTTAAAAAACTAAAAATAGAACTACCATATGACCCAGCAATCCCACTACTGGGCATACACCCTGAGAAAACCATAATTCAATTGAGTCATGTACCAAAATGTTCATTGCAGCTCTATTTACAATAGCCAGGACATGGAAGCAACCTAAGTGTCCATCAACAGCTGAATGGAAAAAGAAGTTGTGGCACATATATACAATGGAATATTATTCAGCCTTAAAAAGGAATGAAACTGATTTATTTGTAGTGAGGTGGATGGACCTAGAGACTGTCATACAGAATGAAGTAAGTCAGAACGAGAAAAACAAATAACGTATGCCAACACACATATATATAGAATCTAAAAAATAAAATTAAAAAATGGTCAGAAGAACCTAGGGGCAAGATGGGAATAAAGATGCAGACCTACTAGAGAATGGACTTGAGCATATGGGGAGTGGGAATGGTAAGCTGGGACAAAGTGAGAGTGGCACGGACGTATATACACTACCAAACGTAAAATAGATAGCTAGTGGGATGTAGCCACATAGCACAGGGGGATCAGCTCCGTACTTTGTGACCACCTAGAGGGGTGGGATAGGGAGTTTGGGAGGGAGGGAGATGCAGGAGGGAAGAGATATGGGGACATATGTATATGTATAAGTGATTCACTTTGTTCTAAAGCAGAAACTGACACAGCATTGTAAAGCAATTATACTCTAATAAGGATGTTAAAAAAATAAATATAATTTTAAACAAATAAGTAAATAAATAAATTTATTTTTTAAAAGTCTGTTACAAGAGACAAAGAAGGACCATACATAATGATCAAGGGATCAATCCAAAGTATGTAACAATTTTATATATATGTATGTACCCAAATTAAGAGCACCTCAATATATAAGCCAATGTTAACAGACATTAAAGTAGAAATTGCCAGTAACACAAAAACAGCTGTGGATTTTAGCACCCCACTTACATCAATGGACAGGTGGTTCAGACAGAACGTCAATAAGGAAACAGGCCTGAAATGACACATTAAACAAGATGGAATTAATACATATTTATAGGGCATTGCTCTGAAACAGAAGAATACACATTCTTTTCAAGTGCACATGGAACATTTTCCAGGACTGATCACATGCTGTGCCACAAAGCAAGCCTTAGTAAGCTTAAGAAAATTGAAACTGTATCAACAATCTTTTCTGACAACATTATGAGATTACAAATCAACTGCAAGGAATAAACAAAACCAAAAGCAAAATCCAAAGACACATGGAGGCTAAATAATATTCTCTTAAGAAACCAATATATCACTGAGGAAATAAAAAATACCTAGACACAAATGAAAATAAAACAAAATTATTCAAAACCTATGGAATGCAGAGAAATCAGTTCTACAAGGGAACTCTATGACAAGGGAATCTCATATAAAGGACCTAACTTTATACATAAAGCACCTAGAAAAAGGAGAACAAAGTTAGTAGAAGGAACATAACCATAAAGATCAGAGAAGAAATAAATAAAATAGAGACTGAAAAAACAGTAGAAAAGATCCAGGAAACTAAAAGCTTGTTCTTTGAAAAGATAAACAAAATCGATAAAACTTTAGCCAGCCCCATCAAGAAAGAAAAGGAGAGGACCCAAATCAATAAAATAGGAAACAGAAAAGGAGATGTTACAATCAACACCACTGAAATACAAAAGACTCTAAGAGATTACTACAAACAACTATATATCAATAAAATGGACAACCAAGAAGAAATGGACAAATTCTTAGAAAGGTACAATCTCCCAAGACTAAACCAGGAAGAAATAAAAAATATGGAGACCAATCACAAATACTGAAAGTGTGATTTAAAAGTTTCCAACAAACAAAAGTCCAGGACAACATGCCTTCATGGGTAAATTCTATCCAACGTGCAGATAAGACTGAACACCTATCCATCTGAAACTAATAAAAAAAAATTGAAGAGGAAGGAACACATGGAAACACGTTCTCTGAGGCTAGCATCACCCTGATATCAAAACCAGAAAAGGATACCACTAACAAAAAAGAAAATTACAGGCCAATATCACTGATGAACATAGACGCAAAATCCTCAACAAATTTCTAGCAAACCACATCCAACAACATATGAAAAGGATAATACACCATGATAAAGTGGGATTTATTCAGGGATTCAAGATGTTTTCAGTATCTGCAAATCAATCAGTGTGATACAACATAATAACAAACTGAAGAATAAAAACTATATGATCATATAAATAGATGTAGAAAAAGCTTTTAATAAAATTCAATATACATTTATGATAAAAGCTCTCCAGAAAGTGGGAAGAGTCGGAACATACCCCAACATAATAAAGGCCATATATGACAAACACACAACTAACATCATACTCAATGGTGAAAAGCTGAAAGCATTTTCTCTAAGATCAGGAACAAAACAAGGATGTCCACTCTTGCCACTTTTATTCAACATAGTTCTGGAAGTCCTAGCCACAGCAATCAGAGAGGAAAAAGAAATAAAAGAATCCAAATTTGAAAAGAACTGTCACTGTTTGCAGATGACATGATAATATACATAGAAAATTTAAAGACACTGCCAGAAAAATACGAGATCTCACCAATGAATTTGATAAAGTTGCAGGATACAAAATTTATACACAGAAATTTCTTGTATTCATATATACTAACAATGTAAGATCAGAAAGAGAAATTAAGGAAACAATCCCATTTATCACTGCAACCAAAAGAATAAAATACCTAGAAATAGAACAACATAAGGAGACAAAAGACCTGTATGCAGAAAACTATAACACACTGATGAAAGAAATCAAAGATGATACAAACAGATGGAGAGATACACCATGTGTTTTGATTGGAAGAAACAATATTGTGAAACTGGATATACTACCTAAAGCAATATACAAATTCAAAGCAATCCCTGTCAAATTACCAGCTGCATTTTTCAGAGAACTAGAACAAAATATTTCACAATTATATGGAAACACAAAAGACCCCGATAGCCAAAGCAAACTTGAGAAAGAAAAATGGAGCTGGAGGAATCAGGCTCCCTCACTTCAGATTATACTACAAACAACAGTAATCAAGACAGTATGGTACTGGCACAAAAACAGAAACATAGATCAGTGGAACAGGACAGAAAGCCCAGAGATAATCCCACGCACATATAGTCAGCTTATTTTTCATAAAGGGAGGAAGAATATACAATGGAGAAAAGACAGCCTCTTCAATAAGTTGTTCTGGGAAAACTGGAGAGCTACATGTAATAAAATGAAATTAAAACACTCTGTAACACCATATACAAAAAATAAACTCAAAATGGATTAAAGATCTAAATGTAAGGCCAGACACTATAACACTCTTTGGAGAAAACATAGGCAGAACGCTCTATGACATAAATCACAGAAAGATCCTTTTTGATCCAATTCCTAGAGAAATGGAAATAAAAACAAAAATAAACAAATGGGACCTAATGAGTCTTAAAAGCTTTTGCACAGCAAAGGAAACCATAAACAATACAAGAAGACCACCCTTAGAATGGGAGAAAATATGTGCAAGTGAAGCAAATGACAAAGGATTAACCTCCAAAATTTACAAGCAGCTCATGCAACTCAATATCAAAAAACAAACAACCCAATCCAAAAATGGACAGTAGACCTAAATAGACATTTCTCCAAAGAGGATATACAGATTCCCAACAAACACAGGAAAGAATGCTCCACATAACTAATAATTAGAGAAATGCAAATCAAAACTACAATGAGGTATCAGTTCACACAAGTCAGAATGGCCATCATCATAAAATCTACAAACAATAAATGCTGGAGAGGGTGTGGAGAAAAGGGAACCCTCTTGCATTGTAGGTGGGAATGTAAATTGATACAGCCACTATGGAGAACAGTATGGAGGTTGCTTAAAAATCTAAAAATAGAACTACCATATGATCTAGCAATCCAACTACTGGGCATATACCCTGAGAAAACCATAGTTCAAAAAGAGTCATGTACCACAATGTTCATTGCAGCACTATTTACAATAGCCAGGAAATGGAGGGAACCTAAGTTTCCATCAACAGATGAATGGATAAAGAAGATGTGGCACATATGTACAATGGAATATTACTCAGCCATAAGAATAAATGAAATTGAGTTATTTGTTGTGAGGTGCATGTACCTATAGACTGTCATACAGAGTGAAGTTAGTCAGAAAGAGAAGAACATATACCGTATGCTAACACATATATATATATTGAATAAAAAAAAAGGTCTGAGGAACCTAGGGGCAGGACAGTAATAAAGTCACAGATGTAGGGAATGGACTTTAGGACATGGGGAGGGGGAAGGGTAATCTGGGTCGAAGTGAGAGAATGACATGGACATATATACACTATCCAATGTAAAATACATAGCTAGTGGGATATAGCCGCATAGCACAAGGAGATCAACTCTGTGCTTTGTGACCACCTAGAGGTGTGGGATAGGGAGGGTCGGAAGGAGAAGCAAGAGGAAGGAGATATGGGTATATATGTATATGTATAGCTCATTTACTTTGTTATATATCAGAAACTAACACACCATCTTAAAGCAATTATAGTCCAAAAAAGATGTTAAAATAAAATAGGAAAATACAAACAAAAGTAAAATAAACTCCAAATGGATTAAAGGCCTAAATATAAGGCTGGACACTTATGAAACTTTTAGAGGAAAATATTCGCAGAACACTCTTTGGTATAAATCACAGCAAGATCTTTCTTGATCCACCTCCTAGAGTAATGAAAATAAAAGCATAACTAAACAAATGGGATCTAATTAAACTTAAAAGCTTTTGCACAGCAAAGGAAACTATAAACAAAACAAAGAGAACCCTCAGAATTAGAAATAAATATTTGCAAATGAAGCAACTAGCGAGGGATTAATCTCCAAAATGTAGAAATAGTTCATGCAGCTCAACATCAAAAGAACAATCACCCCAATCAAAAAATTGGCAGAAGAGCTAAATAGACATTTCTCCAAAGAAAACGTACAGATGGCCACAAAGTACATGAAAAGATACACAACATCACTAATTATTAGAGAAATGCAAATCAGAACTACAATGAGGTATCACTTCACACTGGTCAGTATGGCCATCATCCAAAAATCTACAAACATTAAATGTTGGAGAGGGTGTGGAGAAAAGGGAACCCTCAAACCCTGTTTGTGGGAATGTAAATTGGTACAACCCCAATGGAGAACAGTATGGAGGTTTCTTAAAAATCTAAAAATAGAACTACCACATGACCCAGCAATCCACTCCTGGGCATATACCCAGAGAAAACCATACTTCGAAAAGATCCATGCATCCCAGTATTCAATGCAGCACTATTTACAATAGCCAAGACATGGAAGCAAACTAAATGTCCATCACCAGAGGAATGGATAAAGAAGATGTAGTACATATATACAAAGGTATATTACACAGCCATAGAAAGGAATGAAATAATGGATTTGCAGCAATATGGATCGACATAGAGATTGTCATACTGAGTGAAGTAAGTCAGACACAGAAAGACAAATATCATATTATATAGCTTATATGGGGAATCTAAAAAAAAGGGTTGCAAATGAACTTATTTACAAAACAGAAGTAGAGTCACAGATGTAGAAAACAAACTTATGGCTACCATGGGATAAGAGTGGGGAGGGATAAATTGGGAGATTGGGTTTGACATATATACACTACTATATATAAAAGAGATGACTAATAAGGACCTGCTGTATAGCACAGGGAACTCTACTCAATACTCTGTAATGGCCTATATGGGAAAAGAATCTTTTAAAAAAGGAGTGTATATACGTATATGTATAATTGGTTCACTTTGCTGTGCACCTGAAAGTAACACAACACAGTAAATCAACTATAGTCAAATAAATTTTTTTAAAGAAGAAATATTCAAAATAATAAAAAATACATCTAAAACAGAAAAAAAAAGAATGGAAATCTTTCTCAAAATCTTCCAAAAACATAGAGGAGGGAATACTCCCAAAATCTTTTTGAGAGGCCAGGATAACACTTTTACCATAACCATAAAATAGACACTACCAGAAAACTACAGACCAATATCCTTCATGAATATAGAGGCAAAAATTTCAATAAATAGTAGCAAAGTTTATTCAGCAGCACATGAGAAAGATCAGTCACCTTGATCAAGTGGGTTTTATACATGGGATGCAGCGATGATTCAATATACGAAAATCAGTCAATGTGATATATCATATTAATAGAATAAAGGGAAAAATTATATGATCATCTCAGTAGAAGCACAAAAATCATTTGACAAAATTGAACATTTGTTCGTGATTAAAATTCTTTATTTTTTACATCTTTATTGGAGTATAATTTCTTTACAATGGTGTGTTAGTTTCTGCTTTATAAAAAAGTGAATCAGTTATACATATGTTTCCATATCTCTTCCCTGTTGCGTCTCCCTCCCTCCAACGCTCCCTATCCCACCCCTCCAGGAGGTCACAAAGCACGGAGCTGATCTCCCTGTGCTATGCGGCTACTTCCCACTAGCAACTACCTTACGTTTGGTAGTGTATATATGTCCATGCCTCTCTCTCGCTTTGTCACATCTTATGCTTCCCTGTCCCCACATCCTCAAGTCCATTCTCTAGCAGGTCTGTGTCTTTATTCCTGTCTTACTCCTAGGTTCTTCATGACAGTTTTTTCCCTTAAATTTCATATATATGTGTTAGCATATGGTATTTGTCTTTCTCTTTCTGACTTGCTTCACTCTGACAGACTCTAGATCTATCCAACTCATTACAAATAGCTCAATTTCGTTTCTTTTTATGTCTGAGTAATATTCCATTGTATATATGTGCCACATCTTCTTTATCCATTCATCGGATGATGGCCACTTAGGTTGTTTCCATCTCTGGGCTATTGTAAATAGAGCTGCAATGAATATTTTGGTACATAACTATTTTTGAATTACGGTTTTCTCAGGGTATATGCCCAGTAGTGGGATTGCTGGGTCATATGGTAGTTTTATTTGTAGTGTTTTAAGGAACCTCCATACTATTCTCCATAGAGGCTGAACCAATTCACATTCCCACCAGCAGTGCAAGAGTATTCCCTTTTCTCCACACCCACTGCAACATTTATTGTTTCCAGATTTTTTGATGATGGCCATTGTGACTGGTGTGAGATGATATCTCATTGTAGTTTTTTTTTTTAACATCTTTATTGGGGTATAGTTGCTTTACAATGGTGTGTTACTTTCTGCTTTATAACAAAGTGAATCAGTTATACATATACATATGTTCCCATATGTCTCCCCTCTTGCGTCTCTCTCCCTCCCACGTGCCATATCCTACCCCTCCAGGCTGTCACAAAGCACCGAGCCAATATCCCTGTGCCATGCGGCTGCTTCCCACTAGCTATCTACCTTACGTTTGTTAGTGTGTATATGTCCACGACGCTCTCTCACCCTGTCACAGCTCACCCTTCCCCCTCCTCATATCCTCAAGTCCATTCTCCAGTAGGTCTGCATCTTTATTCCTGTCTTACCCCTAGGTTCCTTCTGACTTTTTTTTCTTAAACTCCATATATGTGTGTTAGCATATGGTATTTGTCTTTCTCTTTCTGACTTACTTCACTCTGTATGACAGACTCTAGGTCCATCCACCTCATTACAAATAACTCAATTTCGTTTCTTTCTATGGCTGAGTAATATTCCATTGTATATATGTGCCATATCTTCTTTATCCATTCATCTGATGATTAGGTTGTTTCCATGTCCTAGCTATTGTAAATAAAGCTGTAATGAACATTTTGGTACATGACTCTTTTTGAATTTTGGTTTTCTCAGGGTATATGCCCAGTAGTGGGATTGCTGGGTCATATGGTAGTTCTATTTGTAGATTTTAAGGAACCTCCATACTGTTCTCCACAGTGGCTGTATCAATTGACATTCCCACCAACAGTGCAAGAGGGTTCCCTTTTCTCCACACCCTCTCCAGCATTTGTTTCTAGATTTTTGATGATGGCCATTCTGACTGGTGTGAGATGTTCTCTCATTGTAGTTTTGATTTGCATTTCTCTAATGATTAGTGATGTTGAGCATTCTTTCATGTGTTTGTTGGCAATCTGTAAATCTTCTTTGGAGAAATGTCTATTTAGCTCTTCTGCCCATTTTTGGATTGGGTTGCTTGTTTTTTTGTTATTGCGCTGCATGAGCTGCTTATAAATTTTAGAGATTAATCATTTGTCAGTTGCTTCATTAGAAAATATTTTCTTCCATTCTGAGGGTTGTCTTTTGGCCTTGTTTATGGTTTCCTTTGCTGTGCAAAAGATTTGAAGTTTCATAAAGTCCCATTTGTTTATTTTTTTTTTCCATTTCTCTAGGAGGTGGGTCAAAAATGATCTTGCTGTGATTTATGTCATAGTGTGTTCTGCTTATGTTTTCCTCTAAGGCTTTGATAGTTTCTGGCCTTACATTTAGGTCTTTATTCAATTTTGAGCTTATTTTTGTGTATGGTGTTAGGGAGTGTTCTAATTTCATACTTTTACATGTACCTGTCCAGTTTTCCCAGCACCACTTATTGAAGAGGATTTCCTTTCTCCATTGTACATTCCTGCCTCCTTTATCAAAGATAAGGTAACCATATGTGCGTGGGTTTATCTCTGGTCTTTCTATCCTGTTCCATTGATCTATCTTTCTGTTTTTGTGCCAGTACCATACTGTCTTGATTACTGTAGCTTTGTAGTATAATCTGAAGTCAGGGAGCCTGATTCCTCCAGCTCCATTTTTTGTTCACTAGATTGTTTTGGCTATTCGGGGTCTTTTGTGTTTCCATACAAATTGGGAAATATTTTGCTCTAGTTCTGTGAAAAATGCCAGTAGAGGTTGGATAGGGATTGATTGAATCTGTAGATTGCTTTGCATAGTAGAGTCATTTTCACAATGTTGATTCTTCCAATTCAGGAACATGGTATATCTCTCCATCTCTTTGTATCATCTTTAATTTTTTTCATACGTGTCTTATAATTTTCGGCATACAGATCTTTTTTCTCCTTAGGTAGGTTTATTCCTAGATATTTTATTCTTTTTGTTGCACTGGTAAATGGGAGTGTTTTCTTGATTTCACTTTCAGATTTTTCATCATTAGTGTATAGGAATGCCAGAGATTTCTGTGCATTAATTTTGTATCCTGCTACTTTACCAAATTCATTGATTAGCTCTAGTAGTTTTCTGGTAGCATCTTTAGGATTCTGTATGTATAGTATCATGTCATCTGCAAAGAGTGACAGCTTTACTTCTTCTTTTCCGATTTGGATTGCTTTTATTTCCTTTTCTTCTCTGATTGCTATGGCTAAAACTTCCAAAACTATGTTGAATAAGAGTGGTGAGAGTGGGCAACCCTGTCTTGTTCCTGATCTTCGTGGAAATGCTTTCAGTTTTTCATCATTGAGGACGATATTGGCTGTGGGTTTGTCATATATGGTCTTTATTATGTTGAGGAAAATTCCCTCTGTGCCTACTTTCTGCAGGGTTTTTATCATAAACTGGTGTTGAATTTTGTCAAAAGCTTTCTTTGCATCTATTGAGATGATCATATGGTTTTTCTACTTCAATTTGTTAATATGGTGTATTACATTGTTTGATTTGCATATATTGAAGAATCCTTGCATTCCTGGAATAAACCCCACTTGATCATGGTGTATGATCCTTTTAATGTGCTGTTGGATTCTGTTTGCTAGTATTTTGTTGAGGATTTTTGCATCTATGCTCATAAGTGATATTGGCCTGTAGTTTTCTTTCTTTGTGACATCCTTGTCTGGTTTTGGTATCAAGGTGATGGTGGCCTTATAGAATGAGTTTGGGAGTGTTCCTCCTTCTGCTATATTTTGGAAGAGTTTGAGAAGGATAGGTGTTAGCTCTTCTCTAAATATTTGACAGAATTCACCTGTGAAGCCAACTGGTCCTGAGCTTTTGTTTGTTGGAAGATTTTGTTTGTTTGTTTTCTGTTTTTGTTTTTTTTTGTGGTATGCGGTCTTCACACTGTTGTGGCCTATTCCCGTTGCAGAGCACAGGCTCCGGACACGCAGGCTCAGCGTCCATGGCTCACAGTCCCAGCCGCTCTGCAGCATGTGGGATATTCCCAGATCAGGGCATGAACCCACTTACCCTGCATCGGGCAAACTCTCAACCACTGCGCCACCAGGGAAGCACTGTTGGAAGATTTTTAATCACAGTTTCAATTTCAGTGCTTGTGATTAGTCTGTTCATATTTTCTATTTCTTCCTGATTCAGTCTTGGCAGGTTGTGTATTTCTAAGTATTTGTCCATTTTTTCCACATTGTCCATTTTATTGGCATAGAGTTGCTTGTAGTAATCTGTCATCATCTTTTGCATTTCTGCAGTGCCAGTTATTACTTCTCCTTTTTCATTTCTAATTCTATTGGTTTGAATCTTTTTGCTTTTTTTCTTGGTGAGTATGGCTAATAGTTTATCAATTTTGTTTATCTTCTCAAAGAACCAGCTTTTAGTTTTATAGATCTTTGCATTAGTTTCCTTCATTTCTTTTTCATTTGTTTCTGATCTGATATTTATGATTTCTTTCCTTCTGCTAATTTTTGGGTTTTCTTGTTCTGCTTTCTCTAAATGCATTATTTGCAAGGTTATGTTGTTTATTCGAGATGTTTCCTGTTTCTTAAGGTAGGATTGTATTGCTATAAACTTCCCTCTTAGAACTGCATTTGCTGCATCCCATAGGTTTTGGGTCATCATGTTTCCATTGTCATTTGTTTCTAGGTATTTTTTTATTTCCTCTTTGATTTCTTTGATGATCACTTCGCTATTAAGTAGTGTATTGTTTATGCTCCATGTGTTTGTATTTTTTACAGATCTTTTCCTGTAATTGAAATCTAGTCTCATAGCGTTATGGTTGGAAAAGATACTTGATACAATTTCAATGTTCTTACATTTACCAGTGCTTGATTTGTGACCTGAGATATGATCTATCCTGGCAAACGTTCCATGAGCACTTGAGAAAAATGTGTATTCTGTTGTTTTTGGATGCAATGTCCTATAAATATCAATTAAGTCCATCTTGTTTAATGTATAATTTAAAGCTTGTGTTTCCTTATTTATTTTCATTTTGGATGATTTGTCCATTGGTGAAAGTGGGGTGTTAAAGTCCCCTACTATGAATGTGTTACTGTTGATTTCCCCTTTTATGGCTGTTAGTATTTGCCTTCTGTATTGAGGTGCTCCTATGTTGGGTGCATAAATATTTACAATTGTTATATCTTCTTCTTGGATTGATCCCTTGATCATTATGTAGTGTCCTTCTCTGTCTCTTCTAATACTCTTTATTTTAAAGTCTAATTTGTCTGATATGAGAATTGCTACTCCAGCTTTCTTTGGTTTCCATTTGCATGGAATATCTTTTTCCATTCCCGTATTTTCAGTCTGTATGTGTATCTAGGTCTGACGTGGGTCTCTTGTAGACAGCACATATATGGGTCTTGTTTTTGTATCCATTCAGCCAATCTGTGTCTTTTGGTAAGAGCATTTAGTCTATTTACATTTAAGGTAATTATTGATATGTATGTCCCTATTCCCATTTTCTTAATTGTTTTGGGTTCGATATTGTAGGTCTTTTCCTTCTCTTGTGTTTCTTGCCTAGAGAAGTTCCTTTAGCATTTGTTGTAAAGCTGGTTTGGTGGTGCTGAACTCTCTCAGCATTTGCTTGTCTGTAAAGGTTTTAATTTCTCCATCAAATCTGAATAAGATCCTTGCTGGGTACAGTAATTTTCGTTGCAGGTTTTTCTCCTTCATCACTTTAATTATGTCCTGCCAGTCCCTTCTGGCTTGCAGAGTTTCTGCTGAAAGATCAGCTGTTAACTTTATGGGGAATCCATTGTGTGTTATTTGTTGTTTTTCCCTTGCTGCTTTTAATATATTTTCTTTGTATTTAATTTTTGACAGTTTGATTAATATGTGTCTTGGCGTATTTCTCCTTGTATTTATCCTGTATGGGACTCTCTGTGCTTCCTGGACTTGATTAACTATTTCCTTTCCCATATTAGGGAAATTTCCAACTATAATCTCTTCAAATATTTTTTCAGTCCCTTTCTTTCTCTTTTCTTCTGCTGGAACCCCTATAATTCGAATGTTGGTGGGATTAATGTTTTCCCCGATGTCTCTGAGACTGTCCTCAGTTCTTTTCATTCTTTTTCTTTTATTGTGCTCTACAGTAGTTATTTCCACTACTTTATCTTCCAGGTCACTTATCCGTTTTTCTGCCTCAGTTATTCTGCTATTGATCCCATCTAGAGTATTTTTAATTTCATTTATCGTGTTGTTCATTGTTTTTTGTTTCATCTTTAGTTTTTCTAGGTTCTTGTTAAATGTTTCTTGCATTTTGTCTATTCTATTTCCAAGATTTTGAATCATCTTTACTATCATTATTCTGAATTCTTGTTCAGGTAGACTGCCTATTTCCTCTTCATTTGTTAGGTCTGGTGCATTTTTATCTTGCTCCTTCATCTGCTGTGTGCTTTTCTGTCTTCTCATTTTGCTTATCTTATTGTGTTTCGGGTCTCCTTTTCACAGGCTGTAGGTTCATAGTTCCCATTGTTTTTGGTGTCTGTCTCCTCTGGCTAAGGTTGGTTCAGTGGTTTTTGTGGGCTTCCTGGTGGAGGGTACTAGTGCCTGTGTTCTGGTGTGTGAGGCTGGATCTTGTCTTTGTTGTGGGGAGGTCCATGTTTGGTGGTATTTTTGGGGGTGTCTGTGATCTTATTAAGATTTTAGGCAGCCTCTCTGCTAATGGGTGGTGTTGTTTTCCTGTCTTGCTATTTGTTTCGCATAAGGTGTCCAGCACTGTAGCTTGCTGGTCATTGAGTGAAGCTGGGTGCTGGTGTTAAGATGGAACTCTTTGGGAGTTTTTCACTGTTTGATGTTATGTGGAGCTGGGAGGCCTTGTGGACAAGTGTCCTGAAGTCGGCTCTCCCACCTCAGAGGCACAGCATTTACTCATGGCTGCAGCACCAAGATCCTTTCATCCACACGTCTCAGAATAAAGGGAAGAAAAAGTAGAAAGAGATAATTACTAGAAGCAGAAAGAAAGAAAAAGGGAAGGAAAGAAAGAAAGAAAGGAGGGAGGGAGGGAGTGAGGAAAGAAGAATGTAAAATAAAATAAAGTAAGATAAAATATAATAAAGTTATTAAAATAAAAAATAATTATTAAGAAAAAAAAACGGATGGATAGAACCCTAGGACAAATGGTGGAAGCAAAGGTGTACAGACAAAATCTCACACAGAACCATACACATACACACTCACAAAAAGAGGAAAAGAGGAAAAAATCATAAATCTTGTTCTCAAAGTCCACCTCCTCAATTTGGGATGATTTGCTCTCTATTCCTGTATTCCATAGATGCAGGGTACATCACGTTGATTGTGGAGCTTTAATCCGCTGCTTCTGAGGCTTCTGGGAGAGATTTCTCTTTCTCTCCTTTTTTCTCACAGCTCCCAGGGGCTCAGCTTTGCATTTGGCCCTGACTCTGCATGTAGGTTGCTGGAGGGCACCTGTTCTTCGCTCAGACAGGTTGGGGTTAAAGGAGCAGCTGCTTCGGGGACTCAGGCTCACTCAGGCCGGGGGGAGGGAGGGGCACCTGTCAGTGCGTGGTGAGCCTGCGGCGGCAGAGGCCAGTGCGACTTTGCACCAGCCTGAGGCGCGCCGTGCGTTCTCCCGTGGAATTTGTCCCTGGATCACGGGACCCTGGCAGTGGCGGGCTGCACAATCTCCCTGGAAGTGGGGTGTGGATAGTGACCTGTGCTCGCACACAGGCTTTTTGGTGGCGGCAGCAGCAGCCTTGGCATCTAATGACCGTCTCTGCGGTCCGCGCTTTTAGCCACGGCTCACGCCCACCTCTGGAGCTCCTTTAAGCGGTGCTCTTAATCCCCTGTCCTCACGCACCAGGAAACAAAGAGGGAAGAAAAAGTCTCTTGCCTCTTTGGCACGTCCAGACTTTCCCCCAGGTTCCCTCCCGGCTAGCCGTGGTGCACTAACCCCTGCAAGCTGTTGTTCATGCCGCCAACCCCAGTCCTCTCCCTGAACTCCATCGGAAGCCCGAGCCTCAGCTCCCAGCCCCACCCCCCCACCCCAGAGAGTGAGCAGACAATCCTCTCGGGCTGGTCAGTGCCGGTCGGCACCGATCCTCTGTGCGGGAATCTCTCCGCTTTGTCCTCCGCACCCTTGTTGCTGTGCTCTCCTCCGCGGCTCCTAAGCTTTCCCCCTCCTCCACCCGCAGTCTCAGCCCATGAAGGGGCTTCCTAGTGTGTGGAAACCTTTCCTCCTTCACAGCTCCCTCCCACTGGTGCAGGTCCCATCCCTATCCTTCTGTCTCTGTTTATTCTTTTTTCTTTTGTCCTACCCAGGTACGTGGGGGAATTTCTTGCCTTTTGGGAGGTCTGAGGTCTTCTGCCAGCGTTCAGTAGGTGTTCTGTAGGAGTTTTTCCACATGTAGATGTATTTCTGATGTATCTGTGGGGAGGAAGGTGATCTCTGTGTCTTACTCTTCCGCCATCTTCCCCTTGTCCCCCCTGTGATAAAAATTCTTTACAAATTATGTATAGAAGGAATGTAAGTCAACATAATAAAGACCGTATATTTTAAACCCTCAGGTAATAATATACTCAGTGTTTAAATATTTTTCTTTAAGATCAGGAACAAACAAGGGTTTCAACTCTCAAAACTCCTACTCAGCCTAGTATTGGAAGATCTTGCCAGGGCAATCAGGCAAGATAAAAATATAAAAGGCATGGGTACTGGAAAGGAAGAAGAAAAAATATCTCTATTTGCTGACGACATGTAGAAAATCCTAAAGACTCCACACCCCAGAAAAATTCCCAGATCTACTTAACAAATTTAGTAAAGTTGCAGAATACAAAATTAACATACAGAAATTAGTAGTGTTTCTATACACTGACAACAAATTATCTGAAAATGTAAATAAAAAATGATACTTTTTACAATAGAATGAAATACAGTAACATACCTGGGAATACACTTTACCAAGGAGGTAGATCTCTATTCTGATAACTATAGACACTGATGAAAGAAATCAAAGAAGACACAAATAAATGGAACAGTATCCCAAGTTCACAGATTGGAAAAAATAATATTGTTAAAATATCCATACTACCATAAGCCATCCCTATCAAGATTCCAGTAGCATTTTTTATAGAAATAGAAAAACAATCCTAAAATTTGTATAAAACCGCATAAGACTGAATAGCCAAAGCATCCTGAGAAAGAACAAAGTGGGAAGCAACACACTTTCTGATTTCAAGCTATATTACATTCTATATCTATATATATAGATATAGAATGTAATATATATTATATATTAAAGCCAAAGAAATTCAAACAGTATGGTTTTGACATAAAAACAGACAAATAGATCAATAGAACAGAATCAAGAGCCAAAAAGTAACCTCAAGCATATATGGTCAACCAATATTGACAAAGGAGCCAAGAATGCACAATGCAGAAAAGTCAGTCTCTTCAATAAATGGTACTGAGATAATTGGATACTCACATTTAAAAGAATAAAACTAGATCATTACCTTACACCACTCACATACATTAAATCAAAATGGATTGATGACTTAAATGTTAGACCTGAAACCATAAAACTCCTAGAAGATAACAGAGGAAAAAAGCTCCTCAGCATGGATTTGGCAAAGATTTTTTTGGTTATGAAGTCTTGCACTCCCAGCCAACACTCTGTATGGAAATATTCACTTCCTCAGAGATGGTGTTTCTTATAGTGATGGTTGTAATGGTGAATGGCTAGTGTCATTTCTGTTTAGTTTTTGCTTTGCTTTTTGATGGTATATGAGGTGAAATTTTAGCTCTTTCAGCACCAATCTAACTTAAAAGTATCTTGGATTTTTTTTCCCTTCTAAACTAAAGGATTAAGGCATGTATTAGGCATAAAAGTATCTGCTGCCTCAACTCATCTGATGGCTGTATTAGGAAAAAGCCTGCTTGCCACCAAAACACGATGCTGCACACTACTAACCCTTCCCCAGGGATGGGGTCCCTTGATGCCATGGAGAGCTATTGAAAGGTGCTTCTGTACTTTTCCGGCCTGGAAGTGGAGGATGACTTGGCCTGGCTCCTGCTATGAAAAGAGAACCAGCCTCATTTTCTCAGTGCCCCAGAGATCTGGGACAGTATTTCTAAACTGGAATCACCCCTCATTGGTTTGCAGATGCCCTGAGCAGTATATATCTAGTGCTGCCATCTGTGTCCTCACAACAACACTTGGCAGCAGCTTGTACACACATGGAGAGCTAATACCCAAGGCTTAACTCGAGCTGATGACCCAGTCTGGAAGCTGGGTAACTGGACCTGAAATGTTTCCCAATCAGTAAGTCCACAGGGAATTGTTTAGTTTTTATGTTTTATTGGAATTTGGCTTGCTTGGCATAGCTTAAATTGCCTTTTCTTTTTTTCTTTCTACTTTATATTTTAGGACTTGTTCTAAATGTAGAAAACAAGTCCAAAAGACGCTCCCACTGACTGTTACCTTTGCCCCAGGCCACCACAAACTTTTATGCTCACATTTTATTAAATAAAGCAGGTGCTCCCTGAAATCTCTGAGACCTTTTTGAGGCATTTGAAGCAGAATATAAAGAGTAGTCTCATCTCCTTCCTTAAACTTCCTTGTGGTTGGGATGTTCCAATTGTGTCATAGATATTTTTTTTATTACTGATGTGCTCTGCTGTTTTTAAATGGGAACTTGTGTGCAAATGTGCAGATTCAATGTTCCTGTTACAGATTGAGTAAATTTTTATTCTGAAGATAAAAAAAGAAAGTAAAGCATAAGCAAAACAAAACAAAACAAGTGGGACTACTTAAAACTAAAAAGCTTCTGCCCAGCAAAAGGAATAATCAACAAAGTGAAAATATAACCTACAGAAAGGGAAAAATATTTGCAAACCATATATCTGATAAGAGGTATATTAGAAAAAAAAAAAAAGGAAATAGGATTTTTAAAATGTGACCCTCTTTCTTTTCCAAGACTGATCTCAGACAACTTCATTGACCCTTTTATACTTACCTCTTTTTTAAAAAGCACTATGTTTGAGTCTGAATAGGTTGTGAACTCAAGGTTGTTATCTAATATATTAGCATTTATACACCTAGCACTTAGCATACCTCATGGTAAGAGTAGGCACCGATAATTATTAAATGAGAAAGTCATTAAAAATATGACACAATTCCAAATCGATAAAACTTCTACAAAACAACTGTTCTGTTCTTTTTAAAAAAATACCAGTGATATGAAACACAAAGTTGAAGAACTTTTATAGATGAAAGGAGACTAATTAGACATGCCAACAGTTAATGAAAAAATTGTTCATGATATTTTTCAAAACAGTTAGGCAGTCTTTATCAGGGGGACTATAGCAATAGATATGTAAACTCTACTGCAATGGAGTTTTCCATTAGGGGAGAGAGATTGGGCTCAACTCTAAATAGAACAAGGAAATGTGGGAATTTATAGCCAAGGAATAGGTTGGTGGGGGGAATGTCAGTGGATAAGAGACTACTAAGTGGAAACATCAAGGGTAAAGAGGGATTCTGGTTAAACTGACTTAAGAGTATTCCTGCTGTATTCAGGCCAGTGTGACCAGACATCAATTTGGGGCAGAAGAAGATGAGCAAGGTTGTCAGATATGATATCCATGTACTAATCCTTAGAACCTGTGAATGTTACCTTACATGACAAAGTGGACTTTTGCAGTTGTGATTAAGTTAAGGATCTTGAAATGGGGAGATAATCTTGGATTACCTGCACGGGCTCTAAAAGCAGTCACATGTGTTTTGTTTTGTTTTTTAAATGAGAGGCAGAAGAAGATAACCAAAGAAGACAGAAGGCAATGTGATGATGATGGTGATGGCAGAAGGAGAGATTTGAAGATAGTATGCAACTGGCTTTGAAAATGGAGGAAGGGGCCCAAGGAAGGGAGCTCTAGAAACTGGAAAATACAAAGAAACAGATTCTCCCCTAGAGTGTCCCTAAGGAATGCAGCCCTGCTCACACATTTATGCTCAGTGGAACTGATTTCAGACTTCTGGCCTCCAGGACTGTAAGGGAATGTGTGTTATTTTAAGCCAGTAAGTTTGTGGTAATTTGTTACAGTAGCTATAGGAACCTAATACAATGTGTCAAAAGCTTCTGAGGGTTTACCTCAAACTAAGATGAAGCAGTAACTCAAGAAGTTCGTCAAGAGGTAATTGGATTAGTCAATATAAAATTCAATGAAGGGAAGCATTGCCAAGGAGCAGTTCAGAGGAATGGATGGATGGGGAAGAGTGACTACAGTGAGTTGAAGATAGGATTGTTGTAGAAGAAGTGGGGACAGTTATGCACTGCAGGGCAACAGAGATATGTGGCAATCACTGTAGCATAAAATGGTTTTGCTTTACCTTAGGTGTGAGAAACAAAAGCGTATGCATAGAAGATAGAATAATTCAGTAGCGGTGACAAAAGGATTATTAATGAAAAAAGATGGACAATTACCTAAGCCAATTATTTGAGATAATAGAAAGGCATAGGGTCTGTAACAAAGGTGAAGATGAAAATAGGAACAGGACTTTTCGTCTATTTTAACCAGGGGCATCAGAAAATTCATGTGCAAGATCCAGGTGAGTTGTTCAATCACTTTTGTTTTCTCCATGATTAACAGTCAAGGTCATTACAATGCGGAGGGGGGATACATACTAGTGATTGTGCAGAGAGTTTTAAGGGACAAAGGAAAGAGAAAGGTAAATAATGTTTACAAGTTCATGGAATTAAAGTGAAACAATCCAGTCAGGTTTTAAGATTCTGTGGACCTTTCTCAGCTCCTTGGGTATAGCTGGGAAGTATGCAGACAGTTTAACAAGGCTTTGAGTTGTTGCACCTTGACTAAAGTGGAGTAAGATAAGAACAAAATCATTGACTGTCTGCAGGAGAGAGCTTCTAATGCTAGGCAAGCAGGGTAAGAAGAGAGGATGAACATGATGCATCACAGAGAGTAAGAAAAGTGTTAATGTTTGTGGTTGGTTGAATTAATTTTAGTCTCCATGAGGTTGAAGGCCTTTGATTCAGAGACATTAGAGGGAGTGAGCTGTAAGGGTGAGAGGTGGTGTTGATGGTGATGAGAGAAGAGGATGCAAGAAATGAAGGTCATAATTTCCTCATGCCCCAAGACCTCACTCTGGTCACAGGCTGATATCTGACCCTGGTCATACACTAATCTGTAGTCCTGGTGCAGTTGTCCTCACAGTAAGCCAGAAAGCTCTATTAGTCACCTGTGCATATTATGGTGGGTAAACAGGTATGCACCCCTAGGGCAGGAATTGTGTGTGTTAAATGAGTTGTTATATCTCCAGTGCTGTCTTAGTCCATTGGGGCTGCTAAAACAAAAATACCATAGACTGGGTGGCTAAAACAAGAAAAAAATTTTTCTCACAGTTCCAGAGGATGGAAAGTACAAGATCAAGACACCAGCAGTTTTGGTTTCTGGTGAAGACCACACTTCCTGGTTCAAATATGACTGTCTTCTCTCTGTGTCCTCACATGATGGAAGGGATAAGAGAGCTCTCTGGGGTCTCTTTTATAAGAGCACTAATCACATCCATGAGAGCTCCACCTTCATGACCTAATCACATTCCAAAGGCCCCACCTCCCAATACTATCATATTTCAATTTAGGATTTGAATTTGGGGGAACACAAACATTTAGCCTGTAACAGATGCCTAGTACGATGCTCGGCAAATATAGTGATAAAAGAGTTAGCAACGGTAGTGGTAGCAAAAGCTCCCCAGTGGCAAGCCTGATGTTAAGTGCTTTCCATTTGTGATCTTACTTAACTATCAGTATCCCCATTTTCCAGACTGGGGAGTTCAGATTGAATGTCAGAGAGCTGATAAACGGAGAAGCTGGGATTCTGCCAAATATAGCTCAGAATTCATGTCTTTGACGAATTCACTGATAAATAACTGAAAAGCACATGCATCTGGGAGCAGTCTCTGGTCCAGAGAGTCCCTTCTGACAAGCAGCACAGTTCTTCATGTGGAACGCTTTCAAGATGAACTTGTTGAAATCTCTACAAAACCACCGTATAAATCCATTTCATATACTGAGGAACTACTTTTGTGTCAGGAGGAAATGAGAAAAATACTTTTATCAATTTTTTGAGGTAGAAGTATGCTGGTTTATTTTTTATACATTGAGGTGAAATTTATGAAAAATAAAACTAACCATTTTTAAGTGAAAAATTTAGTAGTATTTAGTACATTCACAAGTGTCCTGCAACCACCAGCTCTATCAAGCCCATAACCATATTTATCACCCCAAAAGGAAACCCCTACCCATTAAGTAGTCACTCCCTATTTCCTCCTTCTTCAAACCCCTGGTAACCACTAATCTGCCTTTTATCTCCATGGATTTGCCTACTCTGGATAGTTCATATAAATAGACTCATACAATATGTGGCTTTTTTTGTCTGACTTCTTTCATTTAAGGTAATGTTTTTAGGTTCATTCACCATGTAGCATGTACCAGTACATCATTCCCTTCATGACTAAATGATGACTTTATGAATCTACCACATTTGTTTATCCATTCATCCATTGATGGACCTTTGAGTTGTTTGCATCTTTTGTTTATTGTGAACAGTGCTACTCTGAGCATTCCTGTTCAAGTATTTGTTTGAGAACTTATTTGCAACACTTTTGAGTATAGACCTAAGAGTGAAAGAGCCTGGTCATATGGTAATTCCTTATTTGAGTTTGTGAGGAACCTCTAAATGTTCTCCACAATGGCTGCACCATTTGACATTCCCACCAGCAACATAATAGCGTCTCACTTATTTCACATCCTCATCAACAATATTTTCCCCTTCCTCCCATTCTCCCTTCCTTCCTTTTTCTTTTCTCCTGTCTTTCTTCCTTCTTCTTTCTTCCCTCATTCCTTTTTCCTTTCCCCCTCCCTCTCCCTCTCTTTCCCCTTCTCCCTCCCCTACCCCCTCCCTGATTATAGCAATATTAGAGAGTGTGAAGTCATATCTCATGATTTTAATTTACATTTCCCTAATGACTAAGAATTTTGATCTTCGCCTGTGCTGTGTATCTTCTTTGGGGAAATGTGTATTCTGGCCCTTTGAAGATTTTGGCACAGGAGCAGTTTGCCTTTTAGGTCTTGAGTTGTTGTAAGAGCTGTTTATATATTATGACTACTAGACACTAGACTAGACACTATGTCTAGTGTCATCAGATATTTGATTATCAAATATTTCCAAATATATGATTTTCAAATATTTTCTCCCAATGTTGGCTACCTTTTTCTACTTTCTTGATAATTTTTTTTGGAGTGCAAAAGTTTTTACTTTGATAAAGTACAATTTATCTATTGTTTTCTTTGGTTTCTCATGCTTGTTTAAGAAGCCTTTGTCAAATCTAAGGCCATGAAGATTTTTGTTTCCTTCTAAGCATTTTTATAATAGTTTTATGTCTAGGTTTTAGTTCCTTTTCTAGTTAATTTCTTATGTGGTATGAGGTAGGGGCCCAGTTTCATTCTTTTGCATGTATATGTTCATTATCACTTGTTGAAAAGACTTCTTTCCCCATTGAATGTTCTTGACACTACTGTTGAAAGTCAATTGACCATTCATGTATGGGTTCTTTTCAGACTCCAGAGAATCAGGACTCCGAATTCTATTCCTTTGGTCTACATGTCTAGCCATATGCCAGTGCAACACTGTTTTTTTTTTCTTTGTACCATACTGTTTTGATTGCTGTAGCTCTACAGTAAGTTTTGAAATTGAGAAGTGTGAGTTCCCCAACTTTGTTCTTCTTTTCCAAGATTATTTTAGCTATTCTGAGCCCCTTGAAATTCCATATGAATTTGAAGATCTCCTCTTACAATTCTGGAAAGAAAAGGCCATTGGGAATTTGAGAGTGTTTGCATTGAACTGTAGATCAATGGATAGTGTTGATATTTTAACAATTTAAGTCATCCAGCCCGTGAAATGAGATGTCTTCCCATTTTTTAACGTCTTTACTTCTTCTCAGCAATGTTTTTAGTTTTCAATGCACAAGTCTTACACATCCTTGGTTAAATTTACTCCTGCGTGTTCTATTGGATGCTATGGAAATATTTTCTTAATTTCCTTCTTGAATTGTTCATTGCAGGTGTATAAAAACACAACTGATTATTGTGTGTTGGTTTAGTCCCTCACAACTTTGCTGAAGCTGCTTATTAGTTCTAGTAGCTTTCTTGTGGATTCTTTGGGGTTTTCTATAATATAGGATCATGTCATCATCCAATTTAGATAACTTTCATTTCCTTTTCTTGCCTAATTTCTCTTGCTAGAACTTCCACTATGGTGTTAAATAGCAGAGGTGGAAATGAGCTTGTTTCTGATCTTTAAAGAGAAAAGTTTTGGGTCTTTCATCATTGCATATGATGGTAGTTGTATGCTTGTTGTAAATGTTCTTAATCATGTTGAGGATATTCCCCTCTATTCCCAGTTTTCTGAGTATTCCTATTATGAAAGGGTGCTGGATTTTGTGAAATGACTTTGTGTGTGTGTGTGCGTGTGTGTGTGTCAGTTCAGATGGTCATGTACTTTCCCCTTTTTTTCCATTAATGTAGTGCATTACCTTGATTGATTTTCTTTTGTTGAACCACCCTTGCAATCTTGGGATAAATGTCAATTGCTAATGGTTCATAATCATTTTAATAGCTATTGGATTTGATTAACTTGTATTTTGTTAAGGATTTTTGTATCTGTATTCATAAAGGGTATTGCTCTGTAGCTTACTTGAAATATTTTTGTCTGATTTTGGTTTCAGGTAATGCTGGCCTCATGGAATATGTTGGGAAGCATTCCTCTCGTCTTCTATTCTTGGGAAGAATTTGAAAAGAATTGGTGTTAATTCTTCTTTAAATATTTGGTAGACTTCACCAGGGAACATCAGGTCATGGGCATTTTTGGTTGGGAAGATTTTAATTACTGAATTATTCTCTTTACTTTTATAGGTCTGTTAAATTTTTCTATATCATTGGTAACTTTCTTTTTTTAGTAATCTTTCCATTTCATCTAGTTTGGCCAATTTGTTAGCATATAATTTTCATAATATTATAATCTTTTTTATTTTGCTAAAATCTGTTGTAATGTCACCTCTTTTCATTTCTACTTTTAATTATTTACTTATTTTTTAAACATCTTTATTAGAGTATAATTGCTTTACAATGGTGTGTTAGTTTCTGCTTTATAACAAAGTGAATCAGTTATACATATACATATGTCCCCATATCTCTTCCCTCTTGCATCTCCCTCCCTCCCACCCTCCCTAACCCAACCCCCTAGGTGGTCACAAAGCACCGAGCTGATCTACCTGTGCTATGCAGCTGCTTCCCACTAGCTATCTATTTTATGTTTGGTAGTGTATATATGTCCATGCCACTCTCTCACTTTGTCCCAGCTTACCTTTCCCCCTCCCGTATCCTCAAGTCCATTCTTTAGTAGGTCTGCATAAAGATTAATTATTTACTTCTGATCTTTCTTTTTTATTAGTCAGTCTAGGTAAATGATTGTCAGTCTGTTGATCTTTGCAAAGAACCAACTTTTGCTTTTATTGATTCTTTTATTTTTCTAATTTCTATTTCATTTATCTCCACTCTAATCATTATTATTTCCTTCCTTCTGCTAGCTTTGTGATTAGTATGCTCTTCTTTTTTCTTGTTCTGTGAGGCATAATATTAGGTGATTGATTGATACCATTTTTAAAATAAAGAGAATATGTTCTGCTTTAAGAATCAATCAAGAAGGAATCAATAGCATAATAACTGAGGTGGAAGAACGAATAAGTGAGCTGGAAGACAGAGTGGTGGGAATAACTGCCAAGGAGCAGAGTAAAGAAAAAAGAATGAAAAGAATTGAGGACAGTCTCAGAGACATCTGGAGCAACATTAAACACACTAATATTCGAATTATAGGGGTCCCAGAATAAGAAGAGACAGCGAAAGGGCCTGAGAAAATATTCGAAGAGATTATAGTTGAAAAATTCCCTAACATCAGAAAGGAAATAGTCAATCAAGTCCCGGAAGCACAGAGGTTACCATACAAGATTAACTGAGGAGAAACATGCTGAGACACACATTAATCAAACTAACAAAAATTAAATACAAGGAAAAGATATTAAAAGCAGCAAGTGAAAACCAACAAATAAACTACAAGGGAACCCCCTTAAGGTTATCAGCTGATTTTTCAGCAGAAACTCTGAAGGCCTGAAGGGAATGGCAGGATATATTTAAAGTGATGAAAGAGAAAAACATAAAATCAGGATTATTCTACCAGGGAGAATCTCATTCAGTTTCAATGGAGAAATCAAAAGCTTTACAGAGAAGCAAAAACTAAGAGAATTCAGCACAACCAAACCAGCTTTACAACAAATGCTAAAGGAACTTCTCTAGGTGAGAAACACAAGAAAAGAACAATACCTACCAGAACAAACCAAAAACAATTAAGAAAATGGTAATAGGAACATACATATCAATAAGTACCTTAAATGTAAATGGATTAAATGCTCCAACCAAAAGACACAGACTAGCTGAATGGTTACAAAAACAAGACCCATATATATGCTGTCTACAAGAAACCCACTTCTGACTTAAGTACAAGTACAAACTGAAAGTGAGGGGATAGAAGAAGATATTCCATGCAAATGGAAATCAAAAGAAATCTAGAGTAGCAATACATATATCAGACAAGATAGAGTTTAAAATAAAGACTATTACAAGAGACAAAAAAGGACACTACATAATGACCAAGGGATCAATGAAAGAAGAAGATACAATAGTTGAAAATATTGATGAACCCAACATAGGAGCACCTCAATACATAAAATAAATGCTAACAGCCATAAAAGGGGAAATCAACCATAAGAAAATAATAGTGGGCGATTTTTAACACCCCACATAGACCAATGGATAGATAATCCAGACAGAAAATAAATAAGGAAGCAAAAGCTTTAAATAACACAATAGACCAAATAAACTTAATTGATATATTTATAGAACATTACAACTGAAAGCAACAGAATACACGTTCTTCTCAAGTGCTCATGGAATATTCTCCAAGATACATCATATCTTGGGTCAAAATTCAAGCCTTGGTAAATTTAAGAAAATTGAAACCATATCAAACATCTTTTCCAAACACATTGCTATGAGATTAGAAGTCAATTACAGGAAAAAACCTGTAAAAAAAATACAATCACATGGAGGCTAAACAATAAGCTACTAAATAACCAAGAGATCACTGAAGAAATCAAAGAGGAAATGGAAAAATTACCTAGAAACAAATGAAAAAGATAAAATGACGACCCAACACCTATGGGATGCAGCAAATGGAGTTCTAACAAGGTAGTTTATAGTAATAGAATCCCACCACAAGAAACAAGAAAAATCTCAAATAAACAACCTAAATGTACACCTAAAGCAACTAGAGAAAGAAAAACAAACAAAACCCCAAGTTAGTAGAAGGAAAGAAATCATAGAGATAAGAGCAGAAATAAATGAAATAGAAATGAAGAAAACAATAGCTAAGATCAATAACACTAAAAGCTGATTCTTTGAGAAGATAAACAAAATTGAAAAACCTTTAGCCAGACTCATCAAGAAAAAAATGGAGAGGACTCAAATCAATACAATTAGAAATGAAAAAGGAGAAGTGACAAAGGAAACCACAGAAATACAAAGGATCATGAGACTAGTACAAGCAACTATATGCCAATATAGTTTTCCTGTGGAAAACCTGGAAGAAATGGACAATTTCTTAGAAATGTACAACCTTCCAACACTGAACCACAAAGAAAGAGAAAATATGAACTGACCAATCACAAGTACTGAAATTGAAACTGTGACTACAAACACACAAACTGTGATTCCAACAAACGAAAGTCCAGGACCAGATGGCTTCACAGGAGAATTGTACCAAATATTTAGAGAACAGCTAACAGCTATTCTTCTCAAACTCTTCCAAAAATATGGCAGAGGGTGGAATACTCCCAAGATCATTCTATGAGGCTACCATGAGCCTGATACCAAAACCAGATAAAGATATCACAATAAAACGAAAATGACAAACCAATATCACTGATGAAGATAGACACAAAAATCACTAACAACATACTAGCAAACCGAATCCAACAACAAATTAAAAGATCATACTCCATGATCAAGTGGGGTTTATCCCAGGAATACAGGGATTCTGTAATATAAACAAATCAATCAATGAGATACACCATATTAATAAACTGAAGTAAAAAAATGATCTTCTCAATAGATGCAGTAAAACCTTTTGACAAAATTCAACATCATTTATGACAAAACTCTCCAGAAAGCAGGTATAGAGGGAACCTACCTCAACAAATGAAAGGCCATATATGACAAACTCACAGCAAATGTTATTCTCAATGGTGAAAAACTGAAAGTATTTCCTCTAAGATCATAAAGAAGAAAAGGATGTGCACTCTTGCCACTATTATTCAACATAATTTTGGAAGTCCTAGCCACAGCAATCAGAGAAGAGAAAGAAATAAAAGGAATCCAAATTGGAAAAGAAGTAAACCTGTCACTGTTTGCAGATGACATGATACTATACATAGAAACCTTAAAGATGCCACCAGAAAACTACTAGAGCTTATCAATGAATTTAGTAAAGTTGTAGCATACAAAGCTAATACACAGTAATCTCTTGCATTCCTATACACTAACAATGAAAAATCAGAAAAAATTAAGGAAACAATCCCATTTACCATTGTAACAAAAAGAATAAAATACCTAGGAATAAACCTACCTAAAGGGGCAAAGAACTTGTACTCACAAAACTATAAGATACTGATGAAAGAAATCAAAGGTGACACAAACAGATTGAGAGATACAACATGCTGTTGAATTAGAAGAATCAATATTGTGAAAATAATTATTACTACCCAAAGCAATATACAGATTCAATGCAATCCCTATCAAACTACCAATGGCATTTTTCACAGAACTAGAATTAAAAAAATCATAATTTGTATGGAAACACAAAAGACCCGAACAACAAAAGAAATCTTGAGAAAAACGGAGCTGGAGGAATCAGACTCCCTGACTTCAGACTATACTACAAAGCTACAGTAATCAAGACAGTATGGTACTGGCACAAAAACAGAAATATAGATCAGTGAAACAGGATAGAAATCCCAGAGATAAACCCATACACCTATGGTCACCTAATCTATGACATAGGAAGCAAAAATATACAGGGGAGAAGAGATAGCCTCTTCAATAAGTGGTGCTGGGAAAACTGGACAGCTACATGTAAAAGAAAGAAATTAGAACATTCTGTAACACCATACACAAAAACTAAACTCAAGATGGATTCAAGACCTAAATGTAAGGCCAGACACTATGAAACTCTTAGAGAAAAACCCAGGCAGAACACTCTCTGACATAAGTTGCAGCAAGATCTTTTTTGACCCAATTAAACTTTTTTGACCTAATTAAGCTTAAAAATTTTGCACACCAAAGGAATCCATAAACAAGATGAAAAGACGACCCTCAGAATGGGAAAAAATATTTTCAAACGAAACAACTGCCAAGGGATGAATCTCCAAAACATACAAACAGCTCATGCAGCAGCTCAACATGAAAAAAACAAGCAAGCCAATCAAAAAATGGGCAGAAGACCTAAATAGACATTTCTCCAAAGAAGACATAAAAATGGGCAAAAAGCACATGAAAAGGTGCTCAACATCACTAATTATTAGAGAAATACAAACCAAAACTACAATGAGGTATTACCTCACACTGGTCAGAATGGCCATCATCAAAAATTCTACAAACAATAAATGTTTGAAAGGGTGTGGAAAAAAGGGAACCCTCCTACACAGTTGGTGGGAAAGTAAATCGATACAGCCACTGTTGAGAACATTATGGAAGTTCCCTAGAAAACTAAAAATAGAATTACCATATGACCCAGAAATCCCACTATTGGGCATATACCCAGAGAAAACCATAATTCAAGAGACTCCCAGCAACAGTACAAGTACAACAGTACAATTTGTTGAGAGGTGGAGGGACCTAGAGACTGTCATACAGAGTGAAGTAAGGAAGAGAAAAACAAATACTGTATGCTAACATATATATATGGAATCTAAAAAAAAAATTGTTCTGAAGAACCTAGGGGCAGGATAGGAATAAAGACACAGACATAGAGAATGGACTTGAGGACACGGGGAGGGGGAAGGGTAAACAGGGATGAAGTGAGAGAGTGGCATTTAAATATATACACTACCAAATGTAAAGTAGATAGCAAGTGGGAAGCAGCCACATAGCACAGGGAGATCAGATCTATGCTTTGTGACCACCTAGAGGGGTCTGATAGGGTGGGTGGGAGGGAGACACAAGAGGGAGGAGATATGCAGATGTGTATATATATATATATATATATATATATATATATATATATATATATGTATGTATAGCTGATTCACTTTGTTATACAGCAGCAACTAACACAACAATGTAAAGCAATTATACTCCAATAAAGATGTTTAAAAAAAAAGAGGACATAAGCACCCCAATGTTCATAGTAGCACTATTTACAATAGCCAGGACATGGAAGCATCCTAAATGTCCTTTAACAGAGGAATAGATAAAGAAGATGTCGTACATATATACAATGGAATATTACACAGCCATGGAAAAGGAATGAAATTCGGTCATTCACTGAGACATGGATGGACCTAGAGAGAGTCTTAGAGTGAAGTAAGTCAGAAAGAGAAAAACAAACATCCTATATTAATGCATATGTGTGGAATCTAGAAAAATGGTATAGATGTCCTTATTTACAAAGCAGAATTAGAGACACAGATGTAAAGAAATGTATGGATACCAAGGGGGCGAGGGGTGGGGTTGGAGAAATTGGGAGATTTTTGTTGATACCTACATACAACTGATATTATGTATAAAATAGACAACTGATGGGAACATACTGTATAGCCTAGGGAACTCTACTTAATGCACTGTGGTGACCTAAATGGGAAGGAAATTCAAAAAATAGGGGATATATGTATATATATAGCTGATTCACTTTGCTGTGTAGTAGAAACAAACACAACATTTTACAGCAAGTATACTCCAATAAATATTAATTCAAAAAATTTAAGTGATTACTGAAGAAATCGCTTCTGCCATTTTGCTTCTTGCTTTCTATATATCTGATATCTTTGCCATTTGTTAATTCCTGTAGTGCAGTGCTCTTTTTGTTTGATTGATTTTTCTTCTTTTTTACCATTTTATTCTGCTTTTATTTTCTTTCTGGATTTATTTTAGTTATTCGTGGTTCCCATGATTATGACATTTAGCATCCTAAATTGGTAACAATCTTGTACACAAAATTCTTCCCCTGTATATCTCCACCCTCCTTATGTTGTTCTTGTCCTAAATTACATCTTTCTATATTTTGTATCCATTATTATGAATTCATAATTATTGTGTTTTACACTTGTCTTTTAAATCATATGGGAATCAAAAAGTGATCTTACAAACCAAAAGCAGAATGATTCATGCTTTTGTATTTACCTATGTAATTACCTTTAGAGGAGTTCCTTTTTTCTTCATATGGCTTCAGTTCATTGTCCACTATCCTTTCATTTCACCTGAAGGACACCCTTTAGCATTTCTTTTAGGGCAGTTCTACAAGTAATCAACCCCTTCAGATTAGTTTATTTGGGAATGCCTTAATTTCTTCTCCATTTTTTGAGAAAATTTTGCCAGATATAGAATTCTTGATTAACAGTTTTTTTCCAGCGCTTTAAATATGCCATTTCATGGTACAGAATAGTACTGGCAGAAAAACAGAAATATAGATCAATGGAACAGGATAAAAGCCCAGAAATAAAACCATATACTTATGGTCAATTAATCTACAACAAAGGAGGAAAGAATATAAAATGGAGAAAAGACAGTCACTTCAGTAAGTGGTGCTGGGAAAACTGGATAGCTACATGTAAAAGAATGAAATTAGAACATTCACTAACACCATACACAAACATAAACTCAAAATAAATTAAAGATCTAATTTTAAGACCAGGTATTATAAAAATCCTAGAGGAAATCATAGGCAGAAAACTCCTTGACATAAATTACAGCAATATCATTTTGGATATATCTCCTAGAGTAATGGAAATAAAAACATAAAAATGGGACCCAATTAAAATTAAAAGGTTTTGCACAGCAAGGGAGACCATCAACAGAACAAAAAGACAACCTACAGAATGGGAGAAAATATTTGAAAATAATGTGACTGACAAGAGATTAAGCTCCAAAATATACAAACAGCTCATACAGCTCAATATCAAAAAAAACCAACCCAATCAAAAAATGAGCAGAGGAACTAAATAGATATTTCTCCAAGGAGAACATGCAGATGGCCAAATATAACATGAAAAGATGCTCAACACCACTAATATTTAGAGAAATGCAAATCAAAAATACAGGTTATCACCTCACACTGGCCATCATCAAAAAGTCTACAAACAATAAATGCTGGAGAGGGTGTGACGAAAAAGGAACCCTCCTACACTGTTGGTGGGACTGTAAGGTGGTACAGCCAGTATGCATAACAGTATGGAGTTTCCTTTAAAAACTAAAAGTGGAGCCACCATATGATCTTGCAATTGCACTCCTGGCCATATATCTGGAGTTAAACTACAGTTCGAAAAGATGAACACCCCAGTGTTCATAGCAGCACTATTTAAGATAGCCAAGGCATGGAAGCAACCTAAGTGTCCATTGACAGATGAGTGGATAAAGAAGATGTGGTATTACTCAACCAAAAAGAAATAAAAAAGGAATGAAATAATGCCATTTGAAGCAACATGGATGGATGGACCTGGAGATTACCATAACTAAGTGAAGTAAGCCAGAGAGAGAAAGGCAAATTTCATATGATATCACTTATATGTGCAATCTAAAATATACCAATGAACTTATTTACAAAACAGAAATAGACTCACAAACATGGAAAATAAACTTATAGCTACCAAAATGGATGGGGGAGAGTGATCAATTAAGAGTTTGGGATTAGGACTTTCCAGGTGGAGCAGTGGTTAAGAATCTGCCTGCCAGTGCATGGGACATGGGTTCAGTCCCTGGTCTGGGAAGATCCCACATCTCATGGAGTAACTAAGCCCATGCGCCACAACTACAGAGCCTGTGCTCTACAACCTGTATGCTGCAATTACTGAGCTTGTGCGTGGCAACTACTGAAGCCTGCATGCCTAGAGCCCATGCTCCACAACAAGAGAAGCCACCGCAGTGAGAAGACCACACACCACAATGAAGAGTAGCCCTTGCTCACCACAACTAGAGAGAAAGCCCGCAGACAGCAATGAAGACCCAACGCAGCCAAGAATAAATAAACTAACAAATAAATAGTTTGAGATTAAAATATACACACTACTGTATATAAAATAGATAACCAACAAGGGCCTACTGTATAGCACAAGGGGCAATACTCAATATCTTGTAGTAACCTATAATGGAAGAGAATGTTAAAAATATATGTATGTATACATACATATATACATACATACATACATATATATATACATACATATATGTATGTATATATATATATATATATATATATATGACTGAATCTCTTTGCTGTTCACCTGAAACTAACACAACATTGTAAACCGACTATTTTTCAATTGAAAAATAAAAAAGACGCTCCAGAAAACTCCATTTCCCTTCTGACATGTGAGGGTACAGCAAGAAGAGAGCTGTCTATGAATCAGAAAGCTGACCTCACCAGACACAGATCTGCTGGCACCTTGATCTTGGGCATCCCTTCCTCCAGGACTCTGAGAAATAAATTTCCATTTTTATTTAAAAAAACAAATAAAAAATATACTGTGAATATGGGTGTACAAATCTCTTCAAGATCCTCTCTTCAATTATTTTACATATATATCCAGATGTGGAATTGCTAGATAATACAGTAATTCTACTTTTACTTTTTTGAGGAACTACCATAATGTTTTGCACAGAAGCATTATACATTTCTATGGACAGGGCACAAGGGTCCAATTCATAAACATCATCTCCAAAACTTGTTTTTTTTTAATGTATACTTGTGTAACATATTACATATTGTAATTGTTACAATATATAACAATTCAGGTGAGCAATATTGTAATTAGATATTTGTATATGTTGCAAAATATTTGTCACAATGTTTGATTAGTACCTGTCATCATACGTAGTTGCAATTTTTTTTCCTGTAATGAGAACTTGTAAAATCTACTCTTCTGCTTTTTTTTGTAGCAGTTCTAATGAGTGTGAAGTTGTATCTCATTGTGAATTTGATTTGCATTTCATTAATGATTGGTGATGCTGAGCATTTTTTCATATGCTTATTGGCCATTTGTATATCTCCTTTAGAGAACTATCTATTTAAGCCCTTTGAAAGAATTATTTATATATTCTAGATACTAAGTGCTTATCAGACATATGATTTGCAAATCTATTCTCCCAGGCTATAGGTTGCCTGTTCACTCTGTTGACTGTGTACTTTGATGTATAGAAGTTTAAATTTTTCTTTTTTTCTTTTTTATTGAAGTATAGTTAACTTATAACGTGATATTAGTTTCAGGTGTACAACATAGTGATTCATTATTAGAGAGATTATAATCCATTTAAATTTATTATATTATATTATATTGGCTGTATTCCCTGTGCTGTACATTACATATTTGTATCATTTATATTATACATAGTAGTGTGTACTTCTTAATTGCCTTTGCCTATCTTGCTCCTCCCCCTCCCCTTCTCCTCACTGGTAACCACTAATCTGTTCTCTGTAACTATAAGTCTGTTTCTGTTTTGTTATATTCCTTAGTTGGTTTCATTTTTTAGATTACATATATAAGTGAAAACATACAGTGTTTGTCTTTCTCTGTCTGACTAAACTTCACTAAACATAGTAAAGGTCCACTCATGTTGTTGCAAATGGCAAAAGTTCATTTTATTATGGCCAAATAATATTCCATTGTGTGTATGTATGTGTATATATACATATATATATATAGTCACATCTTCTTTATCAGTTCATCTGTTGATGTACACTTAGGTTGCTTCCATATATTGGACATTCTAAATAATGCTGCTATGAATGTTGGGGTGCATGTCTTTCAAATTATGGTTTTCATGCACTATGGATATATTCCCAAGAATGGAATTGCTGGATCATGTGGTAGTTCTATTTTTAGTTTTTTGAGGAACTGTTTTCCATAGTGGCTGCACCAATTTACATACACATCAACAGTGTACTAGGGTTCCCTTTTGTCCATATCCTTACCAATATGTGTTATTTGTTATCTTATTACAATAACCATCCTGACAGGTGTGAGGTGATATCTCTTCATGGTTTTGCATTTCCCTGATGATTAGTAGTGTTGAGCATCTTTACACATGCCTTTTGGCAATCTGTATGTCTTCCTTGGAAAAAGTGTCTATTCAGGTCTTCTGCCCATTTTTAAAATAAGATTGTTGGCTTCTTTGATACTGAATTGTATGATCTCTTTGTAAAGTTTGGATATTAATCCCTTATCAGTCATATCATTTGAAAATATCTTCTCCCATTCACTAGGTTGTCTTTTTGTTTTCATGATGGTTTCCTTTGCTGTGCAAAAGTTTTTAAATTTAATTTGGTCATTTTGTTTATTTTTGCTTTTCTTTCTGTTGCCTGAGGAGACAGATTAAAAGAAATTTAGGACTTATGTCAGAGTGTATAGCCTATGTTTTACTTTAGAAGATTGATGGTTTCCAATGTTACATTCAGGTCTTTACCCCTTTGGGGCTTATTTTGTACATAGTCTGAGAAAATGTTCTAAATTCATTCCTTGACATGTAGCTGTCTAGTTTTTTTCTACATTTGGTAGAGTTCATCTGTGAAGTTGTTGGAGTCTGCATTATTGTTGGGAGTTTTTGATTTATGATTCAATTTTAATACATGTAGTTGGTTGGTACAGATGATCTATTTCTTCTTGATTCAGTCTTGGAATATTGTATATTAATAATAATTTATCCATTTCATATAGGTTTCCAATTTGTTGGCATTTAACTATTTGTACTATATTTTTATGATTGTATTTCTGTTATATGGATTGTAATCTCTCTGTTTCATTTCATATTTTGTTTATTTGAGTCCACTTTCTTTCTTAATGAGCCTGATTAAAGTCAATTTTTTTTATCATTTCAAAAACACCACTCGTGTGTTTGTAGTTTTGTTGATTTTTCTATTGTGTATATATATATATATATATATATATATATATATATATATATTTTTTTTTTTTTTTTTTTTTTTTTTGCTATTATTTGTTATCTCACCGTTGTGGCCTCTCCCGTTGCAGAGCACAGGCTCCAGACACGCAGGCTCAGCGGCCATGGCTCACAGGCCCAGCTGCTCCGCGGCACGTGGGATCCTTCCAGACCGGGGCAGGAACCCGCATCCCCTGCTTCGGCAGGCGGACTCTCAACCACTGCGCCAACCAGGGAAGCCCTATTGTATATTTTTGATCTCTTATTTATTTCTGCTCTGATCTTTATTATTACATTCCTTCTGCTGACTTTGAGCTTTGTTAGTTCTTCTTTTTCTAATTCCATTAGGTGGCTGGTTAAGTTTTTTTTTGAGTCTTTCTTTTTCCTGCTTCTTCAGGTAGGCCTGTGTTGCTATAGACTTCCCTCTTAGAACTGCTTTTGCTACATCCCATTGAATTTGGAAAGTTGTGTTTTAATTTTCATTTTTCTCAAGTTATTTTCTAATTTTTCTTTTGATTTCTTTGAAGATTTCTTGGTTTTTCTGTAGCATGTTGTTTTATCTCCTGTTTGTGTTTTTCTCATTTTTCTTTCTGTAATTAATTTCTAGTTTCATACTGTTATGTTTGGAAAAATTGCTTGATATAATTTCTATCCACATAAATTTGTTGAGACTTGTTCTGCTGTCTAGTAAGTGATCTATCCTGCAGACTGTTCCATGTGCACTTAAAACAAGTGTATTCTGCTGTGTTTGGATGGAATATTCTATAGATATCCAATAAGTCCAACTGTTCTAATGTGTAATGTAAGACCACTGTTTCCTCATTATTTTCTGGATTATCTGTCCACTGATGTAAGTGGGGCTGTTAAAGTCCCCTATTATTATTATTGTTTGGGGGGGGTCAGTGCCACGTGGCTTGCAGGATCTTAGTTCACTGACCAGGGATTAAACCCAGGCCCCAGCTGTGAAAGCACTGAATTCAAACCACTGGACCACCAGGGAATTCCCTAAAGTCCCCTATTATTATTGTATTATTGTTTATTTCTTCCTTTATGTCTGTTAATATTGGCTTTACATATTTAGGTGCCCCTATTTTAGGTATATATATGTTTACAAATCTTACATGCTCTTCTTGAACTTTTCCCTTTATGATTATGTAATGTCCTTCTTTGTCTTTTCTCTATACACTTTGTTTTAAAATATCCATTGTCTGTTATGAGAATTGTTACTTCAGCTTTATCTTCTTTTAAAGATACAATCACTGTCTGTGTGTCTTTAGCTCTGAAGTGAGTCTCTTGTAGGCAGGATATAGATGTGTCTTTTTTAATCCAATAAGCTAACCTATGTCTTTTGATTGCAGCATGAGTTTGTTGGCATTTAAAGTGATTATTGATAGGTATATACTTATTGCCATTTTGTTACTTGTTTTCTGGTTGTTTTTGTAGTTCATCTCTGTTCTTCTCTTCTTTTCTTAGTTTCTTCCCCTGTAGTTTGACGATTTTAGTTAGTGTTATGTTTCCTTTTCTCTGATGTTTTTGTGTATTTGTTGTAGTTTTTTGATTTATGGTTACCATGGAACTTACATATTTCAACATCTACTTGTTTTAAACTGATAATCCTTTAGGTTCAAACACATTCTGAATGCTCTATATTTTTATCCCACACACAGTTTTTGTGTTGCTAATGTCATATTTTTATCTTCATGTCTACCCCTTGACTGTTTATTATAGTTATACTTGATTTTACAATTTATGTTTTAACCTTCCTACTAGCTTAAGTGTTTGATACATAGACATTACTACACATTTTCTTTTATCAGTGAGGAGTTCGCCTTCCTGTAATTTTTTATTTCCTTTTGTATCCTTCTTTTTTTCATTTAAGTAAACCCTTTAACACTTCTTGTAAGATCAGTTTAGTATTGATGAACACTTTTAGTTTTGGCTTCTCTGGGAAACTCTGTCTTCTCTTCTTCAATTCTGAATGATAAATTTGCTGGGTAGAGTATCCTAGGTTGTAGGGGTTTTTTCTTTTCTTTTAGAACTTTGAATATATCATGACACTCCCTTCTTGCCTGCAAAGCTTCTGCTGAAAAATCAGCTGATGGCTTTATGGGGGTTCACCTGAATTTGACTTTGTTTTTCTCTTGCTGCCTTTACAATTCTCTCTTATCATAAACATTTCCCATTTTATTTATCTGTCAGTTTGAGTCTCTTGGGTTTATATTGTTTGAGACTCTCTGTGCATCCTGTCCCTGAATATCTGTTCCCTTTTTGGTGTGGGAGGTTTTCAGCCAAAATTTCATCAAATACATTTTTGACCTATTGTTCTTCTCTTCTCCTTCTAGAACCTATATACTGTGAATGTTAGTATGATTAATGTTGTCCCAGTGGCCCCTTAAACTATACTCATGTTTTAAATAATTGTTGGGGTTTTCTGTTGCTGATTTTGTTTTGTGTTATTTTTGTTTTGGGTTTTTTTTTCTGCAGTTCTGGTTAGTTGATATCCATATTTCTATCTTCCAGCTTGCTTATGTGTAAGAAGAGATACAGAAGACTGTATCAATTAATCTCTTCTTAATTCCCTTTAGTGTACTTTTCATTTCAGTTATTGCCTACTTCAGCTCTGATTGGATACTTTTTATAGTTTCTAGTTCTTTGTTAAAATTCTCACTGTGTACATCTCTTCTTATCACATTTTCAGTTAGCATTCTTAGTACTATTGCTTTGAATTCTTTTCAGGTAAGTTATTTATCTCTGTTTCATTAGGGTATTTCCCACAGGTTTTTTTTTCTTGTTTTTCAATTAGAAACATATTCTTTGGTCTTCTCATTTTGTTTAACTTTCTCTGTCTCTATGAAATTAGGTGAAACAGTTACCTATCCTGGTCTTACAATGTGTGTTCTTTTGTTGGAGCATCACTGTGCAGTTTGTGTGTGTCCAGTGGCTTTGGTGGGAGAGCTGTATCTGAAGTAGGCATGGGCTGAATCTCCCCCAGGGTGTGCTGGCAGCCAGTGCCTTGGTGGGAGCTCACACTGGAGTTGGATGGGCTAAAGAAAGGGTCATGTTCAAGCTGGGGCATCTGCTTTGCTCAATGTCTGTCACTGCCTTATTAGGATAGGGGCAGATCCTGAGGTGCTGTAGCAGAAGTCCTGAGGTACTTAGGTTTCTCCCAGATTTGATATCAGTCTCTGCTTTGGTTGGTGGCATAGCTGAGGCTTGAGAGCTTGTGACTGAAATTCTGTGGTGGTTTCACTCCCCACCTCACTCCCCACATGGTGTGCATGCCTGGGTTAGAGGCTGGGTTGGGGCTTGAGGGATCGTTGTCAGAATTTTTTAATTTTAAGGAAGTCCAAATAATCATTTTTTTCCTTTGGTTGCTCTGATTTCAGTTTCATATCCATGAAGTTTGCAAAATGCAATGTCTAAAGTTTCTCCCATATGTTTTCTTATAAACTTTCTTTCTTTATAGTTTTTGCTCTTACATTTAGGTCTTTGATCCATTTTGATTAAATTTCTGTATATCATGTAAGATGGGTTCCAAATTCATTGTTTTGCATTTAGATATTCTGTTTTCACAGCACTATTTTTTCTGAAAAATCTGTCTTCTCCTCTTTTTGAAAATAATTTCACCATATATTTCAGGGTTTATTTCCGACTTCCCTATTCTATTCTATTCCATTGGTATATATGTACACTTTTATGTGCCATTACTACACTAATTTGATTACTCTAGCTTGGTTAGAAGTTTTGAATCAGGAAGCATTGAGAACCTCTAAATTTCTACTTTTTAAATTTGTTTGGGCTATTCAGACTTCCTTGTCATTCCATATGAAGTTTAGGATGGATATTTCTATTTTTGTAAAAAATGCCATTGGGATTTTGATAGGGGTTACATTAAATCTGTAGATTTCTTTGTGTGGTATTGATATATTTACAATATTAAGTCTTGATCCAATCCATGAACATGAGATATCTTTCCATTTATTTATGTCTTCTTTACTTTCCTCGAGCAATGTTTTGTTTTCAGTGTATCACTTTCACATTTTTTTAAGCTTATACCTAAATATTGTTTTGACATTATTGTAAATGGAATTTTCTGAATTTCCTTTATGGATTACTGTTAGTGTACAGAATATGACTGAGTTCTTTGCATATTAATTTTGTATTAATTATTTGCAACTCTGCTGAATTATTTTATTTGTTCTAATTGTGTGTGTGTTTGTGTGTGTGTTTGTGTGTAATATCTACGGTTTTCTATATATGATATCTTTTTGTCAGTGAACAGAGATAATTTTACTTCTTCGTTCCCAATTTGGATGCCTTTTTTTCCCTTTTTTCCTGCCTAATCACTCTGTCTAGGACTTCCATTGCAATCTTAAATAAAAATGGCAAAAGAAGGCATCTTTGTCTTATTCTTGATCTTAGAGAAAACATTTTTGACCTTTCACAATTGGATACAATGTTATCTGTAGGCTTTCCAACAAGGATTTTAGTATGTTGATATAATATCCCTCTATGCCGAGAATGTTCATTGTGATTATCATGAAAATTTGTAGAATTTTATCAAGTGTTCCTCTGCATCAATTGAAATGATCATGTGGATTTTAACTTTCATTCTGTTTATGTGCTGTAGCATTGATTGATTTTTCTATGTTGAACCATCTTTGCTCTGCAGGAATAAATACCACTTGGTAATGGTGTACAATCTTATTAATGTGCTGTTCAAGTCTCTTTGCTAGTACTTTGTTGAGGAGTTTTGCATCAATATTCACCAAGGATATTTGTCTGTAGTGTCTTTCTCTGGTTTTGGTTTCAGGGAAAGGCTGGCCTCATGGAGTAAGTTCAGATTCATTCCTTCTTGTTTCTGAAGAAGTTTTTTTTTTTTCTTGGAAGTGTTTGTGGAGAAGTTTTCTATAAAAGTTTTGGACAATTCAGAAGTGAGGTAATTTGATTATGGGCTTTTTGGGGGGGAGTTTTTTAAGCTTATGTTCTTAAATTTTATTGAACTATAGTTGATTTATAATGTGTTTATTTTGGTGTATAACAAACTGATTCAGTTGTACATACACACACACACACACACACACACATATATACATATTCTTTTATTTTTGTGTTTTTTGTGGTACACGGGTCTCTCACTGCTGTGGCCTCTCCCATTGCAGAGCACAGGCTCCAGACACACAGGCTCAGCGGCCATGGATCACGGGCCCAGCCACTCCCCGGCATGTGAGATCTTCCTGGACGGGGGCATGAACCCATGTCCCCTGCATCAGCAGGCAGACTCTCAACAACTGCGCCACCAGGGAATCCCATATACATATTCTTTTCACATTCTTTTCCATTATGATTTTATCACAGGACATTAAATTATAGTTTCCCATACTATACACTAGGACTTTGTTGATTATCTATCTTATATATAATAATTGGCAACTGCTAAACATAGACTCCCAATCCATCCCTCCCCCTCCCCACACCCCTTGGCAACCACGAGTCTGTTCTCTATATATCTGTCTGTTTCTGTGTCACATGGAAAAGAAGTAAAACTGTCACTCTTTGCATATAACATGACACTATACATAGAAAATTGTATAGATGTCATCAAATACTAGAGCTAATCAATGAATTTAGTAAAGTCTCAGGATGCAAAATTCATACACAAAAATTTCTTGCATTCCTATACACTAACAGTGAAAGTTCAGAATGAGAAATTAAGAAACAATCTCATTTACCATTGCAACAAAAAGAATAAAATACTTAGGAATAAACCTACCTAAGGTGGCAAAAGGCCTGTATGCAGAAAACTATAAGACACTGATGAAAGAAATCAAATACAACACAAACGTATATAGAGATATACCATGTTCTTGGATTGGAAGAATCAACATTGTGAAAACGACTATACTACCCAAAGCAATCTACAGATCCAATGCAATCCCTATCAAACTACCAATGACATTTTTCACAGAACTAGAACAAAAAAATTCACAATTTGTATGGAAACACAAAAGACCATGAATATCCAAAGCAATCTTGAGAAAGAAAAATGGAGCTGGAGGAACCAGACTCCCTGACTTCAGACTATACTACAAAGCTACAGTAATCAAGAGAGTATGGTTTGGGGAGGTTTTTGATTGCTGATTCAGACTATTTGTAATCAGTCTTAGTGAGTTGTGTGTTTCTAAGAATGTTTTTATTTCATCACGGTTATACAATTGGTTGGCACAAAGTTGTTTATACTACACTTTGATGACTGAAAAAAATACACAACGTGAGAATTGTGAGTTAAGTTTTATTTGGCGGAAAATGAGGACTATAGCCCAGGAGACGGCATCTCAGATAGCTCTGATAAACTGCTCCATAGAGGTGGGGGGAGGTCAGTTTTTGTGATTTTGGTGAAGGTGGAGTACATGCAATCAAGCACATATTTTTTGCATAAGGTTCTGCTACTCTTGGGAAGGCACTGCTAGTCATGAGGAGCAGACGTCAGCATAAAGGATTTTAGTGCTTTATTGTATATGAAGAGATACAAAAATTGGGCTCATTGAGTCATCTCCTGAAAACATCAAACTATCTGAAGACCTGTTCTGCCAGTTTTTTCCAGGGCACAGAGTGCCTCATTTCTGCTCTTCACCCTGAACTTCTTTCAGGGGGTGTTGAAAGTCAGTAGCCATCAGCTCATGATTTAATCTTTGTAGAGGTAGATGGCAAGTTCCATTGGCCAGTGCCAATTGTAGTTGACATCTTTTATAACCCTCTTAATTTCTGTATAATCAGATGTAATTTGAGTCTTCTCTCCTTTTTCTTAGTAAACCTAGTTAAAATCTTGTCAAATTCGTTTATCTTTTCATAGAACCAACTTTTTGTTTGATGGATTTTCACTTATTTTTAGTTTCCCTATTTCTTTTATCACTGCTGTAATATTTATTGGTTTCTTCCTGGAAAAACTTAAGTTTGCAATACATGGGCTGTTTTGAAAAGAGAGGACAAAGAGAAGCAGAGCCTGAGAGCCCTAGAGATCCAGTCAGTTCTGTGTGAAGCAGTCTCTGAGAAATGTTGCAATTCATCATACTACCTAGAGTTGCTGAGGATGGTCATGTTGAAAATTAGTATTGGAGTTACCATCAGAGGAGACTGTTAAGAGAAAAATAAACTAGAAATAAATCCACTGTAAAAGCTAAAACTATAAAATTCTTAGAAGAAAGCAAAGGGGGTAATCTTCCTGATATTTTATGTGACAATGAGTTCTTGGATATAACAGCAAAAGAATACAATAAAAGAAAAAGTAGATACATTGGATTTTATAAAAATTAAAAACTTTTGCTTATGAAAGAATACTCTAAGAAAGTTAAAAGACTCCGCAGAATAGAGAAAACATTTGTAAATTATATATCTGATAAGGAATTAATATCTAGAACTTCTAGCTAATATCTAGATTAAAGAATTCCTACAACTGAACAACAACAACAAAACACAAATAAAAAATGGGCAAATGCCTTGAATAGACTCCTCTTCAAAGAAGACATGTAGATGACCAATGAACACATGAGAAGATGCTCAACATCACTAATCATTAGGGAAATGCAAATCAAAACCACAATGAAATACTATTTTGTGCTCATTAAGATGACAATTATATCTTAAAATATCAAAATAAAAAATGTTGGCAAGCATATGGAGAAATTGGAACCCTGAATATTGGTGGTGGGAATGTAAAATAGTTCGTCCTCTGTGGAAAATAGCTCTGTACTTCCTCAAAAAAGCTAAAACTAGAGTTACTATATAATCCAGCAATTCTAATTCTAAGACCTATACCTTAATTGAAAGCAGGGACTCAAAAAGATACTTGTACACCAATGTTCATAGTGCCATTATTCACATTTGTTGAAAGGTGGAAATAATTCAAATGTCCACCAACAGATGAATGGATAAACAAGATGTGGCATATATATATATATACATACATACACACATACATACAAACAGAGATACTTGTTACCTGATGGATGAACCTTAAAACATTGTGCTCAGTTAAATAAGCAGAAACAAAAGAAAAAGTGTTGTATGATTTCACTTTTTTTTTTTTTTCTGGTAAGTGGGCCTCTCACTGTTGTGGCCTCTCCCATTGCGGAGCATAGGCTCTGGATGTGCAGGCTCAGTGGCCATGGCTCACGGGCCCAGCTGCTCCCCAGCATGTGGAATCTTCCCGGACGGGGTCACGAACCCATGTCCCCTGCATCGGCAGGCGGACTCTCAACCACTGTGCCACCAGGGAAGGCCTTTTACATTTTTATTGGTGTATAATTGCTTTACAATGGTGTGTTAGTTTCTGCTTTATAACAAAGTGAATCAGTTATACATATACATATGTTCCCATATCTCTTCCCTCTTGCATCTCCCTCCCTCCCTCCCACCCTCCCTATCCCACCCCTCTAGGTGGTCACAAAGCACCGAGCTGATCTTCCTGTGCTATGAGGCTGCTTCCCACTCACTACCTATTTTACGTTTGGTAGTGTATATACGTCCATGCCACTCTCTCACTTTGTCACAGCTTACCCTTCCCCCTCCCCATATCCTCAAGTCCATTCTCTAGTAAGTCGGTGTCTTTATTCCCGTCTTACCCCTAGGTTCTTCATGACATTATTTTTTCTTAGATTCCATATATATGTGTTAGCATATGGTATTTGTCTTTTGCTTTCTGACTTACTTCACTGTATGACAGACTCTAGGCCCATCCACCTCATTACAAATGACTCAATTTCATTTCTTTTTATGGCTGAGTAATATTCCATTGTATATATGTGACACAGGCAGATCCACAGAGAAAGAAAGTAAGCTAGTTGTTACCAAAGTTTGGGTGGAGCAGAGAAGTGGTAAGTAGTTTTTTGCTTAAGTGGTATGCTTGCTTAAGTGGTATGTAGTTTTTGTTTTGGATGACAGAAAGGTTCTGTAAATGGATAGCTGTGGTGGTTGCACAACATTGTGAGTGTGCTTAATGCCATTGAATTGTATCCCTAGAAGTGGTTAAAGTGATAAAATTTATGTTATGTATATGTTACCACAAAATCTTTTTGATCTGTAGTTGTAATACAGTGTATCATAGTCAATTGAATCACAAATAAAAACCAATCCCTTTGATTTCAGCAAGTAATAATTTGGATATCTAAGTCAGAACCTTGCTGGGAAAGGGAGCAACATGTTGGTTAAAGGGAAAACTGAAAACTTCAGGCCAAAAGTGTTTCTCAGTCTGTGGATGCTATTGGACTGTGAGCATGATTCTGGGCTGAATAGAAGTCACTGGATTCTTACCTGTCTGCGGCTCAGAAGTTACCTCCACTGGAGGCCTTCCCCAGATCCAGCCAGAGGGCATCATTACCTTCTCTGTGTCACCTCTGTTCCTCTGTGTACTTCCACCATTATGCTTTTTGCAGTGAGCTGTTGCTTCCCTGTTTACAGGTCTGAATATGCTACTTGGAAGCTTCTGGTAGTCAGGGGTCTGACTTAATTCCTGTGCCAACCCAAGGTGTGTGTGGGTTAGGAAGGCATGGCGCAGAACATACAGCTGCCAAAGGAATAAATGGATGCATGAATGGACAGACAGACAGGTGAGCAGATAAGTGGGTAGATGAATACATGAATGAATGGAGAGATGCTTAAACATCTCTTGAACATCTCTTTTCACTGTCTTGAAAAAAGGCCAATCAATGTTTCCTTGGCTATTGCAATAACTTTTAAACATGAGACTCCAGACCATTTTTTAACCTTCCAACCCTTATTGCCACCACCCCCAGCAAAAAGAAAATTTTCTTTTAATCCAAAGAAGCAAGCAACGACTGATGCCCACAAGATTCCCCTGTCTCTCCATCACCCTGAAACAGTTGGCCTCAGATATCATGGAGAGGCCACCTGAAGACCCCAGGCAAGAGAAACATTGTGTCAGGTAGGGATGCTGTCTTATAAGATGAAGTGTGTGCCTGGACCAAGGGGCCACCATATGGAGCTCCTTGCACAGCCAGAATATGTGGACATGGGAACCAAGATGTGGAAAACTGGGTTGCACCTCTCACAGTTACATACTATACCAATTAACAGAATGCCCATCCCAGGGACTGGTAGTAGAAAGCAAATCCCCAAGGATTAATGTTTCCACAAGTGGCCACAGTAATGGTTCGGCTGCACTGGGGTCTGAGATCGCCACCTGTCCACTACCACTGAGGAAACAGGCAAAGAGAGCATGAAGATTGTGGCCAAGTATTTGAACCTGCTTACCAGGAGCAAAAGGATTGCTGCCTGACAGTGGGGGCAAGGAGGATTGTAGACAGAGCCCAGAGGCTCTTATGTTACCATGATTTCCAGTGGAAGAACCACAGCAACATCCAGATGGGACCACCAAGCTCCAAGACCCTCAGGAATGAGGGTGTGGGCCATTCCACCAATGAAAGACTACCAAGAAGTTGAAGTTGAATGTATGGATAATTGTGGCAGATTTCAATTTTGAAAAGTTGTTACTTTTCTGATGCTTTATCAACAGGTGGAAACTATTTACTTTCCTTTGAACCTGGGTGGGCTTGTGACTGCTCAGACCAAAAGAATACCAAGGAGGTGATGTTATGGGACTATGTCATAACACGGGTAATTTCTTCCTGGTTCTCTCTTTCTCTTGGAATGCTCATTTGGGGAACAAATCACCATGTTATGAGGATGCCTAGGACACATGGAAAGGACATATGGGTGTGGCAATTGACAGCCCTAGCACAGGTCTCAGCTGACAGCCAGCAACTACTAGCAGAAATATGATTGATTGAGACTTCAGATGATTCCAGCCTCTAGCTTTTGAACAACCCCAGCTGAATCCAAGAGGGGCAGAAGTGAGCTGTACCTAAAGCACCCTGCCCACATTTCATATTTAGAAGCAAAATAAATGTCATTGCTTTAACTCACTATGATTTGGGATGGTTTGTTATACAGTAATATTAACTGTAACTGTATATTACTTGTATTTGTGTTCTTTACTGTACATTTTATTAATCCCCTCCATTTATTTCTACTCCTGGGCCCTTTCACACCCTAGTATTACATAGGCTATGTTAAAGGTGATTCATTTTGTTGCTTAAGATCATAAGTTGTAGAATAATAAAGAGGCCTGGCACAACACTAGAAGAGAAATAGGCATCATCTGGATGTCTTAGATTAATAGCTAGAGTGTATAACAGATGAAACATGGGGCTGCATTCCTTTTAAGGAGATGGAAAGTGCTTTTCTGGTTTTCATTTGGTTCGGTTATTTGGCTATTGTGTGGAGATGAGTTATTATTGAAAATGTATATATTTTAATGTGTATATATGGGAAGATGAGTGTATGTAGATATCAGGCAGTCACGTTGTATACAGGCAAACCATGAAGTTATTGCAAGTTAGGTTCCAGGCTGCCTCAATAAAGTTCATATCACTAAAATGAATCACACAAGTTTTTTGTTTTCTCAGTGAATAGAAAAGATGTGTTTACACTATACGATAGTCTATTAAGTGTGATTAGACGATAGTCTAATAAGTGCATTATGTCTAAAAAATGTACATAACTTAATTTTAAAATACTTTATTGTTAAAAAATGATAATCATCATCTGAGCCTTCAGTGAATCATAGATTTTTGTTTTTTGTGTTTTTGTTTGTTTTTCTGTTTTTCTGTCTGGTGGAGAGCTTGAATTATTGGCAGAATTGTCAAAATATGACACAGAGATGAAGTGAGAAAATGCTGTTTGAAAAAAAATGGCTCCAATAAACTTACTTGACGTAGGTTTGCCACAAATATTCACTTTGGAAAATGCATTATCTGAGGACCTTCAAGGTGGCAGAGAAGTAAGACGTGGAGATCACCTTCCTCACCACAAAAACATGAAAAATACATCTACATGTGTAACAACTCCTACAAAACACCTACTGAATGTTGGCAGAAGTCCTCAGTCTTCCCCAAAGGTAAGAAAATCCCCACATACCTGGCTAGGGCAAAAGAAAACAGAAAAAACAGAGGCAAAATAATAGGGACAGGAGCTGCACCTCTGGAAGTGAGCTGTGAAGGATGAAAAGTTTCTACACACTCAAAGCCCCTTAACTGGTGGGCAAGGGGGGGTGCGAGGGAGGGAAGCTTCAGAGCCACAGAGGAGAGTGCAGCAACAGTGGGGCAGAGGGTAAAGTGGAGAGATTCTGGCACAGAGGATCAGTGCTGACTTGCACTCACCAAACTGAGATGTTCTCTTCTCACCCACCATGCCTGGTGGTGCCTGGGAGCTGAGGCTTGGGCTCCAGAGGTAAGACCCCAGGGAGAGGAATGAGGATGGCTGCATGAAAACAGCCTGAAGGAGGCTACTGTGCCACAGATAGCTTGGAGGGAGTCCAGGAAAAACTCTCACCTGCCAAATAGCCCAGAGACCATTTTTTCTGGGTGCACAACGAGAGGGGATTCCTGCTCCGTGTGCCCACAGAAGACAGAGCACCACCTAAGCGAGCTCCAGAGACAAGTGGAAGCCATGGCTATTAGCTTGGACCCCAGAATGGGCATGAACCTCTACCATGACCACCACTGCCACCAAGAATCCTGTGTGGAAGTGCAGGTCACTACCTACACCACCCCAGCATCCTGTGAAGCATGCCACTGCCAGGGTCCCATGATCCAGGGACAACTTCCTCCAGGAGAAAACATGGCACCCCTCAGGCTGTTGCAATATCACGCTGGCCTCTGCCACTGCAGCCTCACCTCACATTCCAATTATGACTACAGTAATCCTCCCTCTCGCTGGCCTGAGTGAGCAAGAGAGCCCTAATCAGCTGCTGCTTAACCTCCTCCTGTCTGAGAAGGGAACAGATGCCTGAGGGCGGCCTACACGTAAAGGCAGGGCCAAAATCAAAGCTGAACCCAAGGAGCTGTGGGAACAAAGTAGAGAAAGGGAAATTTCTCAGTGCAGCCTCAGGAGCAGCAGATTAAATGCCCAAAACGAACTTGAAAAATCCCTGCATTTGAAGAATACTTGATTAGACAACCAATGTTCCCCAAAATGAGGCAGTGGACTTTAGGAGCAACTGTAGACTTGGGGTTTGCTTTCTGGGTCTGATTGATTTCCAGTTTTATGTTTATCTTAAGTTAGATTTTAGTGCTTGTTATCATTGGTGGATTTTCTTATTGGTTAGGTTGCTCTCTTCCTGTTTTTAAAATTTTATTTTTTTTTTTATTCTTAGTATTTTTATTTTATTTACTTTATTTTAATATTTTCATTTTTTTTCTTTTTCTCTTTTTGTGAGTGTATATGTATGTGTTTCTTCGTGTGATCTTGTCTGTTTAGGTTTGCTTTTACTGTTTTTCCTAGTGTGCTCACTATTCTTTTCTTTCTTTTTGTGGCTTGTTTGTTTGTTTCCTTTTTGTGAGCATGTGTGTGTATGTTTCTTCCTGTGATTTTGCCTGTTTAGTATTGTTATTACCATTTGGTTTTGTGTTCTACTGTTTTATTTTTCTATTTTTTCCTTCCTTTTCCTCTAAGGCATGCAGCTGGCAGGGTCTTGGTGCTCCGGCCAGGTATTAGGCGTGAGCCTCCGAGGTGGAAAAGCCGATTTCAGGACATTGGACAACCAGAAATCTCCTGGCTCCACATAATATCAATCTGCGTGTGCTCTCTGAGAGATCTCTATTTCAACACTAAGACCCAGCTCCACCCAATGGCCAGCAAGCTACAGTGCTGGAGGTCCCATGTCAAAAAACTAGCAGGACAGGAACACAGGGCCACCCATTAGCAGAGAGGCTGCCTAAAGTCATACTAAGTTCACAGACACCCCAACACACACCACCTGACATGGCCCTGCCCACCAGAAGGACAAGATTAATTGCCATCCACCAGAACAGTGTAACGAGGTGCCTCCACCCAGAACCTACACAAGCCACTGAACCAACCTCACCCACTGGGGGCAGACACCAAAAGTAACAAGAAAAACAAACCTGCATCCTGTGAAAGGGAGACCCCAAACACAGTAAACTAAAGGAAAGGAGAAGACAGAGAAAAATGCAGCAGATGAAGCAGCAAGGTAAAAACCTAAAACACCAAACAAATGAAGAAGAAATATGCAGGCTGCCTGAAAAAGAATTCACAGTAATGATAGTAAAGATGATCCAAATTCCAGGAAATAGAATGCAGAAAATACAAGAAATGTTTTAAAAAGACCTAGAAGAACTGAAGAACAAACACACAATGATGAACAACAGAATAAATGAAATTTAAAATACTGTAGCAGGAATCAATAGTAGAATAACTGAGGCAGAAGAACGGATAAGTGACCTTTAAGATAGAATAAGGGGAAAAACCTGCCACAGTGCAGAGTAAAGGAAAAAAAATGAAAAGAATTAAGGACAGTCTCAGAGGCCTCTGGAACAACATTAAAGGCACCAACATTCGAATTATAGGGGTCCTGGAAGAAGAAGAGAAAAAGAAAGCGTCTAAGAAAATATTTGAAGAGATTATAGTCGAAAACTTCCCTAACATGTAAAAGGAAATAGTCAATCAAGTCCAGGAAGCACAGAGAGTCCTTTACAGGGAAAATCCACGGAGAAACATGCTGAGACACATATTAATGAAATTATCCAAAATTAAATACAAAGAAAAAACATTAAAAGCAGCCAGGGAAAAACAACAAATAACACACAAGGGAATCCCCATAAGGTTAACAGCTGATGTTTCAGCAGAAACTCTGCAAGCCAGAAGGGAGTGGCAGAATATAATTAAAGTGATGAAAGGGAAATATTTACAACCAAGACTACTCTACCCAGCAAGGATCTCATTCATATTCGACAGAAAAATTAAAACATTTACAGATAAACAAAATTAAGAGAATTCAGCACCACCAAACAAACTTTACAACAAATGCTAAAGGAACTTCTCTTGGCAGAAAAGACAAGAGAATGAAAAGACCTACAAAAGCAAACATAAATCAAATAAGAAAATGTTAATAGGAATATTCATATCAAAAATTACCTTAAATGTAAATGGATTAAATGCTACAACCAAAAGACACAGAGTGGCAGAATGCATACAAAAACAAGTCCCATATGTATGCTGTCTACAAGAGATCCATTGCAGATTAGGGACACATACAGACTGAAAGTGAGGTGATGAAAAATGTATTCTATGTAAATGGAAATCAAAAGAAATTTGGAGTAGCAATACCCATATCAGACAAAATACACTTTAAAATAAAGACTGTTACAAGAAACAAAGAAGGACACTACATAATGATCAAGGGATCAATCCAAGAGGAAGGTAGAAGAATTGTAAATATTTTGCACCCAACATTGGAGCACCTCAATACATGAGGCAAATGCTAACAGCCATAAAAGGGGAAATCAACAGTAACAGAATAATGGTTGGGGACTTTGACACCCCACTATCACCAGAGAAAGGGAAATTTCCAGATGTTCCAGAGGCCTCTGAGACTGTCCTTAATTTTTTTCATTTTTTTCCAAAATGAAAATAAATAAGGATACACAAGCATTAAATGACACATTAGACAAGATAGACTTAATTGATATTTATAGGACAGTCCATCCAAAAACTACAGAATACATGTTCTGCTCAAGTGGTCATGAAACATTCTCCAGGATAGATCATATCTTGGGTCACAAATCAAGCCTTAATAAGTTTAAGAATTTTGAAATCATATCAAGTATCTTTTCTGACCACAAAACTATGAGATTAGATATCAATTACAGGAAAAACTGTAAAAAATATAAACACATGGAGGCTAAACAATACGTTAATACTAACCAAGAGATCACTGAGGAAATCAAAGAGGAAATTAAAAAATACCTAGAAAAGAATGACAATGGAAACATAATGACAAAAAACCTCTGTGATACAGCAAAAACAGTTCTAAGAGGGAAATTTATAGCAGTAAAATCCTACCTCAAGAAAATCTCAAATAAACAAACTAACCTTACACCTAAAGCAATTACAGAAAGAAGAACAAAAAAAACCCCCAAAGTTAGCAGAAGGAAAGAACTCGTAAAGATCAGGTCAGAAATAAATGAAAAAGAAATGAAGGAAACAATAGCAAAGATCAATAAAACTAAAGCTTGTTCTTTGAGAAGATAAACAAAATTAATAAAGCGTTATCCAGATTTATCAAGAAAAAAAGGGAGAAGACTCAAAAAACAGAATTAGAAATGAAAAAGAAGTAACAATTGACACTGCAGAAAAACAAAGGATCATGAGAGATTACTATAAGCAACTATATGCCAATAAAATGGACAACCTGGAAGAAATGGACAAATGCTTAGAAAACTACAAACTTCCATGACTGAACCAGGAAGAAATAGAAAATATGAACAGACAAATCACAAGCACTGAAATTGAAACTGCAATTAAAAATCTTCCAACAAACAAAAGCCCAGGACCTGATGGCTTCACAGGTGAATTCCGTCAAACATTTAGAGAAGAGCTAACACCTATCTTTCTCAAACTCTTCCAAAATATAGCAGAGGGAGGAACACTCCCAAACTCATTCTACGAGCTCACAATCACCCTGATACCAAAACCAAACAAAGTTTTCACAAAAAATGAAAACTACAGGCCAATATCACCGATGAACACATATGCAAAAATCGTCAACAATATACTAGCAAACAGAATCCAACAGCACACTAAAAGGATCATACACCATAATCAAGTGCGGTTCATCCCAGGAATGCAAGGATTCTTCAATATACACAAATCAATCAATGTGATACACCATATTAACAAACTGAAGGAGAAAAACCATATGATAACCTCAATAGATGCAGGAAAAGCTTTCAACAATATTCAACAACCATTTATTATAAAAGCTCTCCAGAAAGTAGGTATAAAGGGAACCTACCTCAACATAATAAAGGCCATATATGACAAACCCACAGCCAACATCGTTCTCAATGGTGAAAACCTGAAACCATGTCCTCTAAGATCAGGAACAAGACAAGATTGCCCACTCTCACTGCTCTTATTTCCCATAGTTTTGGAAGTTTTATCCATGGCAATCAGTGAAGAAAAAGAAATGAAAAGAATCCAAATCGGAAAAGAAGAAGTAAAACTGTTACTGTTTGCAGATGACATGATACTACACGTAGAGAATCCTAAAGATTAGAAAACTGCAAGAGCTAATCAATGAATTTAGTAAAGTGGCAGGATATGATATTAATGAACAGAAATCTCTTGCATTCATCTACACTAATAATGAAAATTCTAAGAAAGAAATTAAGGAAACACTCCCATTTACCACTGCAACAAAAAGAATAAAATACCTTGGAATAAACCTACCTGAGGAGACAAAAAATCTGTAGGCATAAATCTGTAAGACACTGATGAAAAAATTAAAGATGACACAAATTGATGGAGAGATATACCATGTTCTTGGATTGGAAGAATCAACATTGTGAAAAAGACTATACTACCTAAAGCAATCTACAGTTTCAATGCAATCCCTATCAAACTACCAATGCCAGTTTTCACAGAATGAAAACAAAAATTTTCACAATTTGTATGGAAACACAAATGACCCTGAATAGCAAAAGCAAACTTGAGAAAGAAAAACTGAGCTGGAGTAATCAGGCTCCCTCACTTCAGACTATACTACAAAGCTACAGTAATCAAGACAATATGGTACAGGCACAAAAACAGAAATATAGATCAATGGAACAGGACAGAAGGCCCAGAGAGAAACCAACGCACATGTGGTCACTTTATCTTTGATAAAGAAGGCAAGAATATACAGTGGAGAAAAGACAGCCTCTTCAATAAGTGGTGCTGGAAAAACTGGATAGCTACATTTAAAAGCATGAAATTAGAACACTCCCTAACACCATACTCAAAAATAAACTCAAAATATATTAAAGCCATAAATGTAAAGCCAGACACTATAAAACACTTAGAGGAAAACATAGGCAGAACACTGTATGACATACATCACAGAAAGATTCTTTTTGATCCACCTCCTAGAGAAATGGAAATAAAAACAAAAATAAACAAATGGAACCTAATGAAACTTAAAAGCTTTTGCACAACAAAGGAAGCCATAAACAAGATGAAAAGACACCTGCTCAGAATGGGAGAAAATATTTACAAATGAAGCAACTGACAAAGGATTAATCTCCAAAATTTACAAGCAGCTCTTGCAGCTCAATATCAAAAAAACAAACCCAATCCAAAACTGGGCAGAAGATCTAAATAGATATTTCTCCAAAGAAGATATACAGATTGCCAACAAACACATGAAAGAATGCTCAACATCACAAATCATTAGACAAATGCAATTCAAATCTACAATGGGGCATCACCTCACACTGGTCAGAGTGGCCATCATCAAGAAATCTACAAACAACAAATGCTGGAGAGGGTGTGGAGCAAAGGGAACCCTCCTCCACTGTTGGTGGGAATGTTAATTGATACCACCACTATGGAGAACATTATGCAGGTCTTTTAAAAATCTAAAAATAGAACTACCGTATGACTCTGCAATCCCACTACTGGGCATATATCCTGAGAACACCATAATTCAGAAAGAGACATATACCACAATGTTCATTGCAACGCTGTTTACAATAGCCAAGATGTGGAAACAACCTAAATGTGCATCGACAGATGAATGAATAAAGAATATGTTGCACATATGTACATGGAATATTCTCAGGCATAAAAATAAATGAAATTGAGTTATTTGTAGTGTGGTGGATGGACACAGAATCTGTCATACAGGGTAAGTCTGAAAGAGAAAAAACAAGTACAGCATGGTGACCCATATATATGGAATCTAAAAAAAAAAAAAGGGTTCTGATGAACCTAGGGACAAGACAGGAATAAAGGCGAAAGCATAGAGAATGGACTTAAGAATAGGGGGAGGTGGAATGCTAAGCTGGGACGAAGTGAGAGAGTAACATGGAAATATATACACTACCAAATGTAAAATAGATAGCTAGTGGAAAGCAGCTACATAGCACAGGGAGATCAGCTCTGTGCTTTGTAACCACCTAGAGCGGTTGCATAGGGTGCGTGAGAGGGTGGTGCTAGAGGGAGGATATATGGGGATATATGTATATGTGTAGCTGATTCACTTTGTCATACAGTAGAAAATAGCACACCATTTTAAAGCAATTATACTCCAATTAAGATATAAAAAATTTCTGTAAAGCACGATAAGATGAAGTATGCCTGTACTATAGTGGGCATCCATGGGTTTCGTTCCCCCATATCAGTTCCCTCCCTTTTTGAATACAAAGTCTTGGTGGGGCAGTTATTCGAAGTGCCTGCTGTCCTCTGTCTAACGTGTGGGCTAATGATCTATGCAAGGACTAGCAGATCCTCTTCCTTGGAATTTGGGTCTTGATTTAAGTAACTTGGTAACTGAAAATTGTTGGGACTGATTTGTGCCATCGACCTAGACTTTGATTCTGTGAGTCTCTGATTCCCATAGTCCTTCAATACATTTATTTTTTGCTTTGGTTATCCAGAATTTGTTTTTGTTGCTTGCAAACATTAGTTTTGTGCTCTGAAACTTTGTTTTAGAAAGATTCCTCATGGTACAGATGCAGAGGTTGTCTTGGAGGCTGAGAGGCTGGGCCTAAGAATGCCTATGAGGAGACTAGTACAGTTAGCTGAACAAGTAAGAGAAGTCAAGGTCTGAACTGGAGAAGTGGCCACATAAGAAGGAACGTGGGAAAGAGACTGAGCCAATGAGGTAGAATCCATAAGACATGAGTACTTGTTGGTGGTGGAAGATGAAGTGAGAGTTGTCCAGGGTGACTTCGAGGCTCCTTGGTGGTGGATGTGATGCTGATGTCACTCAATCTATTGGGAAGCGGGACATGCCTGAGGGCTCATCATGGTAGGTTATGTACTCAGATTCTTATAAAACATCCAAACACTAAAAGGGGTCCAAAGGTGACAGATCTGGGCTACCCTAGGAGCACTAGGTCCTCATTAATGTGTGAATAGGAACTGAGTCCAGGGAGAGGGGCAAGAACTACTAGGTGGAAGGAGACTGTGAAAACAAAGAACAGGACTTTAACAAAGCCAGCATTTAGGGGCTGGGGCAGGAGGAGTCCCAGCATGATCCAGTCCTCACCAGTGGTCCCCAGTCTACTCCCACAGCTATGTTTCTCAATCCTAACCGGTGTAAACATCCCATGGTTTCTCACCTCAGCATCAATGAGTTGGACTCGGCAGGTTGTGGCAGGACTTGGGAATCTGTGTATGCAACCAGCATCTTGAGAGAAGGTCTTAGGACTGCACTTGAGAAATACAGCCCCACAGGCTAAACCCAAGCTTCCAAGCTAGATGTTCTAGTTCCTTCTAGCCCTTGCCTCCCTCTTCAGCTTCTTCTTCTGCCACCACCAATACATCCCACACTTCTCAATTTGATGAACTATGTTCACTACAAATGCACTCAACTTATGTCTCTGTGCCATTGCACATCCTTATCAGAATGTCTACAACCCCCAGTCTTCACCTAACTCCTACTCATTATTCAGGACATGGTATGAGTATCACCTCCTCAGGGAAGGCTTCTAAGATCTCCTAAGATCTTGGGTGCCCTCATCTTACTTCCATAGTCTTCATGTATCTATTGTATCAGAATGTGATATCTGTGAGGGGGTCGGCTTTGAACTAGTACACAGAAGATACGCAGTAAACATTGAGAGGCGGGTTCAGTGGATGGTTGATTGGATGCATGTGTAAATGGATGGGTAGATGGATAAGTGTTTGGGAAGACAACACAGAACTGTTTCCTAATCCCCTCACAGAGTCAGAAAGGCTTTAAAGATCACTTTCATTCAAAAAGAGAACCTGAATCAGAAAGGTCACATTCATTAGAGAGAACAGTAATTCAGAAGTGTTTTAGTGCCATCCAAGTCTACATTGTAACCCTGAGCTCACTAGCAAGGCTGTGTGAGTGCTCTATTCTTGGATTCTTGGCTGCTGTGGGCTCCGGTCCAAGGTGCATGTGACAGAGATTGCACATGATTCTCAATATCTACCCACTCTTTCTTTCCACAGTAGAATCCCAGAGCTTTAACTGTTGAAGACTGCATTATTCAACCTCCTTCAGTGCTAGGTGGGGTCACTCAGTAAGTTCTAGCAGAGCATAAAGCCCAGTAATGCTCCTTTGGCTGCTGGGGGATCAAAAAGATGACGTTCAGGGCTTCTCTGGTGGCGCAGTGGTTGAGAGTCCACCTGCTGATGCAGGGGACACGGGTTCATGACCCGGTCCGGGAGGATCCCACATGCCATGGAGCGGCTGTGCCCGTGAGCCATGGCCACTGGGCCTGCGTGTCCGGGGTCTGTGCTCCGCAACGGGAGAGGCCACAGCAGTGAGAGGCCCACGTACCGAAAAAAAAAAAAAAAAAAAAAAAAAAAAAAAAAAAAAAAAGATGAAGTTCAGATGTGTACCTCATGATGTCTTTGTGTGTGGCTAGGGAGCAGCTGTTCCCTCCCTGGGCTAGCAGTGCCATACACATTCATCAGGCAATTAGGTGGTGGTCTCTCACCATCCCCATCCAGGTACTGAGTGCATCCAAGTGAGGAGGCTGCAATCCTTTGGGGATCACCAATCTGTTGCAGGTTGAAGTTGGAGGCCTGTGAAAAGGAAAGATTGACTTCCCTGCCTCTAGCCGGTGCCCTGGATTTTCATTTTGTTCTGGGTCCCGAAACTTACATAGTTGAACCTGACCTGCAGGTTCCAGGGAGTCCTCAGGATTTGTCTCCTCAGCCAGAGGCTGACTGTGTTGAGGGGTCCATACAGTACTCTAGCCCATAGACCAAGGGATCCAGGAATGCCCTGGAACCAGTAGTAGTGAAGCTCATGGGAAGAAGGTGCCCCATGACAGTGAGCAGCAACCCACTAACTCTTGCCAAGGAGGGCACTAGGTCAAGCTCAGGATGAGATGAAGTCTGAGGCCACTGCATTCCACAGGTCTGTCTCATCTCATGCTCACTCGGCATCTTTGTGACCACAACATTAATATCCTCACTTTATAGGTGAGAAAATTGAGGCTCAGAGAGGTGAAGGGACCTGCCCAAGGTCACACAGCCTGGGGGCAGGATTTGAACAAGAGCTTTGTGATTCCAGAATCCATGCTATCACCACTATGCCAGAGATAGCTACAGAGGAAGGGACAGGCAGAGGAGAGAGAACTTTGATTGATAAGATACAGGAGAGAGAAAGGGAGAAAGAAAACATCTATTCATGAGCACATATCCCATTGAACAAAGGCTTCTTCCCCTTGTAACCTGTTGGGATTCTCATAGGTGCTATTTTACTGTTGGTCATATCAAACTCTTCTCCCTATCACTGTCTTGTAGGAGATGGGTCCCTGGCAAAATGAGTCTCCCTCAAGCTGGGACCAGCTTTTGCCAAGCCAGCCGGCACTGCTCTCAGCCTCCATCCCACTCCAGACCACTTCCCCTGGAGGTCACTCTGATACTTGGGTCTAGGGTGGAGGGAGGCTCAGAGAGTGAAGTGATACAGTGATAGCTACTGTCCACGTCAGCACTGTCCTGGTGTGCCCCCTCTTCCAGGCTCTCAGTGAGCTCCTCACTTGGACCACACCTGCTCCCACCCCAGGTCCCAAACCACCCCTTCCACGGGGAAGTCCTGACAGGGCAGAGGACTTATGGAACCCCAACTTATCTTGCAGGAGGTCTGGCCAATCCTACCTCCACCCCCATCTGCCACCTTGAAACTTTCCAAGATCATAAAGCTGATAAAAAGCAAAAGCAGAATTCACCTGGCCCATCTGTCTCCTACTGAGCAGCACACTGGGAAACAGGAGACCAAGTTTAGGCCCCACCTCCTAGCATGCAAGTCCCTTGTTTTCTCTGGCCTCAGTTTCCTCATCTGTAAAATATGGACAATGACCTCAGCACAAGGAGTCAATAAATGAAGTTTCAAGTCCCAACTTGATATCAACTTGTGAGACTCTCTGTGGTTCTGTCCCACTCTGTGATTTGGACTCTCCAACTGTGTAAAGAGAGAACTGAACCAGTCAACTCTTAGCCATTCCATTTCCAATTCTATGGCTTTCTTTGCCCGCCCTCCCTGCTACCCCCACCTCCCGGACACCTCACCGTGAACCAGCCCTGACTCTTAGGCAGTGACCCTTCCCTCCAGAAGAGGCTCATTATAAACCTCCACCAGCAGCTGCCTGGCCCCATTCTGACCTGCTGTGCCTGGCAGCTTCTTCTGGCTGATCACACACTGGAGGAGCCTGAAACCTTTTCCTCCAGTAGTTCCCCATATTTCCTGAATGTCTAGAGCTCCTCACACTTGCAGTCAGGAAATGTAAAATTCAATGTACTGTGCAACACCTCCTCTGGACACCTCCTAGGCCTAGACCATTCCAGTTGTGGTCTCTGACAGTCAAGGTTGCAAAGCCAAGAAGTTGTTTAGCAGCTATGGGACAAGGAGGAACCTGCCAACGCCCCCCACCCCAATCCTCTCAAACTCTACTTCTGTCCACCCTGAGCAGAAAGCAGCAACCACAGATATTTCTTGAACATACCTAGGATAGTGAACTCACTCCCTGCTGATGCCATGGACTCCTGCTCACATTGGGGACTTGGCATTGTCTGCAGCCCCCTTGGGTGCAGATCAGAGTTCTTTAAAGGGAATCCTGGGAAGAGCAATACTTACTGCAGAGGGTGCTGTGCTAATGGGCACTTCCAGGTGCCTGTGAGAGAGGAACTGTTACACTCAATTGTGGTGTGTGTCAGTCTGCCTGCCACTGATCAAACCACAGTGGAGATGAGGAGTTTCCTCCTCTCTCTCAGCCATAGTGACCAGGCTTGAGTGACTGTAGTTGAGGCAGCTCAGAATGGTCTCTTTGGCTCCAGGGACTCCCTTCTTTTTATGGGTTTCTACCTGACCCACCCCAAACCTTTCACCCTTAGGGTGACAGGGTACAGGAGAGGGCAAAGCCTAGGTCAGTAGTCCCAAGTCAAGCTATTCCTCTGCCAGGAGCGGCTCAGTCAAACCTCTTATCCATTCCCTGATGCAGGGATTGGGAACTAGGAGACAGAGAGGTCTGACTGTGGAAGAAGGAATGGGCCAAGGGGAGCCTACACCCAAACTCTGTAATTTCCTGAGTGGGGAAACTGAGGCACTAAGATGTGAAAGGCTTGTTTTAGAACCTTCATGAAGGAAAGGTCATTACCGTCTAGATCTCCAACACTGAGAACTTTGCGACTCTTGGTCTAGGTGGGGCTTGCTCCTCAGGCTGCTCATGCCTACCATAGACAGTTTGTGACTCCTCCAGGCTTAACTTCTCATGGTGGAGGGGAATCTTGATCACTTTTCCCTCCAACAATATATCTTGGCCATTATATTGATGACATTAGTGAGCAAGAAGTAGCAACTATTATTGATATATGTGTGTGTGTGTGTGTGTGTGTGTGTGTATGTACACCCGTATACCCCTTCTGTGGAAAAGGGTTAATAGTTCCATATGGTCCTCCCCTTCACAAATGAAAAAAGAGGCATAATGCCGAGGGAGCCTTTGAATTTTAGAGGTAACATATTCTTCATTTGTGTGTTTTACTGTGGCCCAGTTACCAAGCGACCCCAAAAACTGCTTGTTTTGAGTAGGCCCAGAACAAGGAAGGCTCTGAACAAGGAAGGCTCTGCAATTGATGTACATATATATATATATATGTATTCATATATATGTAGATTTGGAGAGAGATATAAGATATAGAATATATATTCTAATATAGGTAAGCATAGATACAGATATATGCATTAGATAGATAGATAGATAGATAATCTGGTGTTTCATGGATGGGTTAGTGTTTGACCAGTTTTAAGAATCAACACGTGTCTAGAGTCACAGATGGGGTGTATTTGTGTTCAGCAGGTGACCACAGATGAGAGCAAAGTCGGTAACTGGGGACAGGGCACATCGTGTGACAGGAGTCTTTTCTCTGCTGAGTGAGTCAGGAATCAATGTGCAGTGAGGTTAGAGCTTAGAATGTGACCATGGTCAGAGCTCAGTACCTGACAAGACTGTGGGCTAAGCATGCAACCAGGATTAGGACTGCATATATGACCAGGGATAGTGTTCAGCAGGTAATTGGGATCATGACTCACAGTGTGACCTGAATCAGTTTTCATAGCATTACTGGGGATAGGTGCTCAGTGTGTGATCAAGGACAGAAATTGACTGAGTTCCATGCTCAGCATTTGAACGTTTTCAAGGCTCATAGAGTAACTGGTGTCAGGATGCAGTATGCAACCAGGTTCAGTACTTTGAGAGTGACAAGGATCACTGTACAACCAGGGTAAAGGTTCAGCAAATGAATGTGATCAAGCCTCAGGAAGTCACTGGGGCAAGACTCAGAGTGTCAGGGTCAGTACATGACCACAGAAGGGTACAGGAGCTGCCCAGTTTCAGGGACCAACCTGTGACCAGCATCGGTGATCCCTATGACCACCGTTAGAGTGCGACCAGTATTAGAGCTCAGAAGGTCATCAGAGTAAGAGATAAGCATGAGAGTTAGAGTAGTAGTCAGCTTGTGACCACAGTCTGTGTTCAGCATGTGTTTGGGGTTTGATCTTAGCTTGTGACCCAGATCACAGCTCAGTGTGTGATCAAGGTCTGGCCTCAGCAGTGACTAGGATCATGCCTTAGCATGTGTATGGAATCAGGGGTCACAGTGTTTCTGATCAACATGTGACAAGGGTCAGGGCACAAGGGATGCCTGGGGTCAGGACTCTACATGAGACCAGTGTCAGGACTCATTGAGTAACCAGGGTAATACTCAACATGTAACCAGATTCAGGGCTTAGCATGTGACCAGGATCAGGGCTCTGTAAATGATCTGCATCAAGTCTCAGCATTTGATTGAGGTCAGAATCATTATAACAACATCAGGGCTTGTTGGGTGATTGATTGGGTTTTGTAATCAGAGTGTTAGCAGTGATAGGCTGATTATATACCAAGTTCAGGTCTGAGCATCTAACTAAGGTAATGGCTCAGTGTGTGACAAGGTTCATGGCTCAGCTTGTGACCAAGATTTGGGTTCACAGTGTAATCAGGGTTGAGCTCACTGTGTGACCAGTGTCTTTGATCAGAGTAACGATCATGTGACCTGAGTCAGGGCTCAGTGGAAAACCAGGCTTAGTATATGAACAGTCAAGCATCAACATCAAAGCAGAGTCAATGCTCAGAGTGTGACCAGTGATAGGGCTCTGTGTGTCTATAAGATTAGGTCTCAGTTTGTGAGGGGGGTCAGAGTTCAGGATGTGATCAGAGTCAGGGCTCAACAGTGTATTAGGATCAGAGATCACAGTGTGACAGGGATCAGGGGTCAGCAGGTGACCAGAAACAGGGTGCATCATAATATCAGAATCAGAGCTGAATGACTGATCAGAGTCAGGGCTAAGTGTTTGACAAGATTCACTGCTCAACGTTTGACCAGGATCAGGGCTCAAAATGTAACCACAATCAGGGCATGACAGCAGGTGACAGAAGTCAGGGCTCAGCATGTGACTGGGTCAGAGCACAGCATCTGACTAGGATCCTGGATTAGTTGTGACCAGGGTTCCAGTTCATTAATCAGTGAATGGTTGGAAATTTGACTAACATTAGGGCTCAGAGTATGACCCCGTTCAAGGCTCATCAACTATCAAGGGTCAATGTTCAGCTTGTGAGCAGAGCCAGGGCTGAGTATGTTACCCAGATTAAGGCTTGGATCATGACCAGAGTCAGAATTCATTGTGTGATTAGGCTAAAACTCAATGTGTGATTGCTGTCAGGGTTCTGTATGTGACATGCATAAGGCTCAGTAACTTATCACTGTATGGACTCAGTGTGTGGACAGATTAAGGACTCAGCATGTACCCAGGGTGACCTCTGTCAAGTTGTTATCAAGCAAAGGATCAATATGAGAAAAGAGTCAGGTTTTGGTACATAACTGGGGTCACTACTCAATGTGTGACATGTAACAAGTGTGAAGGCTCAGCATCTGACCAGAATCAGGGTTAATGGAGAGATCAGGGTCATAACTCAGTGTGTGACCAGATTCAGGACCCATGATGTGATTGGGCTTATGGCTCATTGGTTGACCACTATCAGGACACATCCAGTGAGTCAGGTAAATATCCACAGTATGACCAGTCAGATCTCAACTGCAGCCTGAGTCAAGACTATTACCAGGTTAAAGGTTTAGCATGTAACCTGGGCCCCTGATAAGAGTGTGGTTAGTGTCACTGCTCAAGTGTATTAACTGGGTCAAGGCTCAGTGTGTTTCAGGACTCAATATGGAACTGGGGTCATAGCTCAATGTGTGACAAGATTTAAATCTCAGTATGTGACCAGGTTCATTGCTTAGCATGTGACCAAAGTCAGGGCCCAGAAAGTTAATGGATTCAGGGTTCAGAATGTTACCTGGGTCAGCGCAATATGTGTGACTAGGGTCGTGATTAGGGTCAGGGCTCAATGTGTGTCCAGGGTCAGGACTCAACATGTGACCAGTAATAGGCTCAAGGTGTGAGGTGTTACCAGGCTTAGGCTCTGACTAAATGGGCTCAGTGTGTGACGTGAGTCAGGACTTGGTGGGTGACCAGAGTGAGGATCATTATATGAATGTAGCCATGGTGCAGTGTGTTACCAGGCTCAGAGTTTAGTGTATTTCAAGGATCAGAGCTCAGTATAAGACCAAGATTAGGGTTTATGGTTGACCAGTGTCAGAGCTTATTATTAGGCCAGAGTCAGGGATCAGATATGACCAAGTTTAGAATCTGAGTGGATGGCTAGGGTTTAGTGTGTATGTTTATAAGTGTTTTATTTCCTTAGTCATATTACAGTAGAGTAGGAATTCATAGATCAATGTAGGGAATGTTGGAAATAAAGTTTCACGGTTATAAATTTTAGGTGAAACCATCCAGCTATATTTTAAGGTTGGCTGAGCATTTCTCAGCTCCTTGTATACAAATGGGAAGATAAACTACAGTTTATCAAGGTGAAGCCACATGAGCAAAATGGTGTAAGACAAGAGAAAGAACATTTAATGTCTGCAGGAGGTGGCTTCAAATACCAGGTAAGCAGCATAAGAAGGGAAAAAGAACATGAGGTCCTGATGAATAGTGAGAAACATGTGTGGTTAGTAGATTAGAGGCCTCCATGAGGTTGACAGCTGTCAGCACAGGAACATAGAGGGAAGGATCTGGAAGAACTGTAGGTAATGTTTCTGGTGGTGAGGGAGGAGGATGGAAGAAATGGAGTTCAATGAGTATGGTTTTTCCTAATGATAAGGGCATGACAGTGGGCAAGAGAGCATCAGATGGACTGGAACTTAACATTCCTGAAAAGAGAGGCTCCAGGTTGGCCAACTCAGCATTGAGGTTGTTTAGGTTTTCATGAAGGATAAGAGGAATAAGGGAGGAAAGTTAGTGAGTATTGCATGTGACAAATATGTTGGGTGGGTGGGTCAAGATAAATCAGATTGATACATAGCAGTGATGTGGATGGTGGGAATGGCTGTGTCATTCTCAAGGTGCAAAACAGACATCACCAAGCTAGTCCTTTATCAAACTACACACAAAACTGTCAAAAGTAAATTCAAAGTGAAATCAGTAAGTCCTTTGTAAAGTTTCTGAGTTTTATGGACATCTATATGCAGAATGATAGACATTGTCACATCCAAAATATAAGAAAGGAAGTGATTGTGGCTTTGCCATGACCGGCCAGTCTGATCGGTGTCCAAAGATGCAGTGAGAAATTGGTCTGACATAATTGTGAATTTGTTCACACTAGCTCTCTGTGAGCCTGGCTCCCTTGCCTATTAACATTATATTTGTGTGACTTTCATCCCTCCTCTGCAGTTGGGGTCACCCCACTCTCCTTATGTTACAGAGTCTCCTTTGATGCCATTTTTGGGGATTCCATTGAGGTTAGTTTATTCTGTGACTCCTGAAACCAACCAACTCTTCTCAGTTCCAATTTGTCACAGGATGAATGAGGTCCTCCTGTATCTTGTTTTCAGACGTTAAATTCCACATCAGCATATAACCAAAAAGATGAGAAACACCAAGTGTTGGTCTAAATTGGAGAAAAGAGAACACTTGTGCACTGTTGGTGGGAATGTAAATTGGTGCAGCCACTATGGAAAATAGTATGCAGATTCCTCAAAAAATTAATAATAGAAATACCATATGATTCAGCAGTCCACTTCTGTGTATTTATCCAAAGATCATAAAAACACCAAGTTGAAAAGAAATATGCACCCCAATGTTCATTGCAGCATTATTTACAGTAGTCAAGATGTGGAAACACTGTGAGTTCATTGATGGATAAATGGATGAAGAAATTGTCGGACCTCACTGTTACCCAAAAGCATCCAGGAACTGCAGATTTTGAAGCTTGGAAAACATGATTGCAAAGCCTAGACTAGAGTTTTTTGTGTCCTTGAGATTCTGTATGAATTATAATTAGTAAAATGAGGCTAATGCCCATCTTGGAGGGTGTCTGTGCATCTTAGCAAGACATGTAAATGGCCAATTTCCCAGACATTCATCAAAAAGAATTTTCTGATTACCTGCTATGTGCCTTACTACTGTTGTAGGTACAAATCTCTGACCTCACAGAATATTCCATCAGAGGGTGACAAATCCTGTGTAGAAAGATACAGCAGGTCAGGAAGAAAGGGTATGAGAGGAGAATGTTCTTTTATTCAGGGTGACTAGGGAAGCCCTCCCTGACATAATGATTGAACAAAGGTCTAAAGGAAGTGAGGGATCAGGCAGACTATGTGATTAACTGGGGGAAGAACATTGCAGGCAGATGGAACAGTATGTGTTCTGAGAGGAAAACCCATTTGGTGTATTCCTGGAATTTCAAGGAGTCTTTTGATACTGCTAAAGTCTTCATCTCAGGGTTTGACACATAGCACTCATTGTAAGCCATTTGGTATTACTATCTCTGTTTCTCCTATGACCTGTGAAGGAGGTTGGGATATCCCTATTTACTATGGACTAAATGTTTGTGTCCTCAAAAATTCATACGTTGAAACCCTAGCCCCCAGTGTGATGGTATTTGAAGTTGACGGTGGAATCTTCATGATGGGTTTAATGCCCTTGTACAAAAAGAGCAAAGACTTTGTTTTCCCTCTCCCTCTTTCTTTCTGTCATGTGAGGATACAACAAGAAAGTGGTCATCTGTAAACCAGGAAGAGGGTCTTTACCATAAACCCAATTATACTGGCACCCTGATTTCAAACTCAGTTTCCAGAACTGTTAGAAATAGACACAAGAGGGAGGGGATATATGTATACATATGGCTGATTCACTTTGTTATACAGCAGAAACTAACACAACAGTGTAAAACAATTATACTCCAATAAAGATGTTTTTTAAAAAAAGAAAGTAAGAAATTATCAATTAAGCCACCTGGTCTATGCTATCTTGTTAGTCAGCCAAGCTGACTATTTTTACAGATCCTGGAGACATAGATGCTTTTACAGATTTTTACAGACATCATTTTACAGATAAAGGATCTGAGGGTGAAAGAAGTGCCCTGAATATGCTCTCCTGTTCATACCTGAAATTCCTAACAGTGGTGTGAAAACTTCTACTTCATCATGAGAGACAGAGGGATTGAGCTTCACAGCTGGAGGGGGAACACAATCTACATTGAATTCAGCCAACAGAAGTACAATTATCATATGGAAATCATACTCAACATAGCATCTTTACTTTTGATGGAGGACAGGACTTTAGGAATGAGAAAGGAACTGGAATGCAGGAGAGAAGCAAAAAGGGGAAGCGGTGGGGACAGTGAGAAAGAAAACACATCATGTTTGGGAAGGGACTGAGGGGACTTCTGGGATACTGACAGTGGTCTACTGCTTGACCTTCAAATATAATTGTAGACTTGTTCATTTATCCTTTCTGTTCTGTCTGATTTTGCTCATGTAGTTTGAGGCTCTGTGTTTGGATATAGCATAGAAAAGAAGTAATATAAGCAAGCCGATTCTGCTATCCTAATAAAGCCCGGCTCACAATGTTTGCCTTTGCCCAGACTCTTTGAACTTTGATTTTGAGAGTGTTCCCACAATTCCTTAATTAATAAGGGTAGTTTATAGTGCATAAACTGTTCCTACAAGTAATATGTTTTATACTGAACACTTAATCTTTCAGGAGTCTAGAATATTGACATTTACTAGGCAGAGGGTGCCCAAGTGACCAGCTGCCAATAAAATCCTTGCATGCTGTATCTCTGAAGAGTATTCCTGATAGGCAAATTGTCACAAATCATGCTGGAAGGGAAAAATGTGTGATTCCACAGGGAGAGAACACTTGAAATGCTTTTGTTTTTAGAAGTCTTCAAGTCTTCACTCCAGGCAACTTTTACATTTGCTAATTTTACTTTGTGTACTTTTACTATAGTAAATCCAATCCACCTGTTTCCCTGTAGGGATTATTTCACCTGGAGCTTTCAATTACCCACTTTAGAACTTTCAGGACCTGGCTATGGCCTTTGCCAATGAAGAGCTGGCCCTGTTGGACACATACCAGAAAAAGCTGAATAGAGGTGTGAGAACATCAGTCACCTGGTTTCCATAGCCTAGAACTGCCAAAATGGGAGAGTAGGAAGACACTGAGCTCACCTCCTCCTATGGGTATAACAAAATTACAACTATTTACAAACCAATTATTGATGAGAAGGACAAAATAACTAGAAGAAAAGATGTCTTACAACTAAAGATATAAAGAAGGAACTAAAATGAGATGGGTAGGAGCAGTGGAAATGGGATATATTCAAGACCTATACTACCAGGTGGGTGAGCCACAAATGAGAGGATGATTACTATTGCAGAAGTTATCCCCAAGGGGTGACTGGTCCAAGCCACAAATCGGGCTCCCCAGCCTAGAGGTCCTGCACCAGGAAGATGAGACCCCAGAATGTATGGCTTTGAGGGCCAGAAGGTCTTATTTTGGGGAAAGCCAGAGGACTGTAGGAAATATAGACTCCAATCTTAAAGGGCACACACAAAATCTCACATGCTCCGGGACCCAGGGAAGAAGCAGTAAGTTGAAAGGACCCTGGGTCAGATGTACCTGCTGATCTTAGAGAGTCTTCCAGAGAGGCAGGAAGAAAATGGAGCTCATCCTGGGTAAATAGATGCTTCCAGCCATCATTTTTGGGAGCTTGTTTTACCATGAGGACACTGGTGCTGGCAAGCACCATTTTGGAATCCTCCCTCTAGCTTATTAGCACCAATCAGCCTGTCAGCACTAGTACTGGGATGCTTCAGCCCAAGCAGCTAGCTAGTTGAGTATGCAGCCCCAACCACCAGCAGGCTGGCTGCCTTAAGATGCCCTGAGTCCCCAGTCTGGCCCTGTCCACCAGAGGGATCATGACCTGGCCCTGCATACCAGTGCATTGGCACCAACCTCAGGACCCACAGGGCCCTGTAACTAGAGACCCTGGGATCCAGAGCCACCCACTAGTGGGTAATAACTACCCCTGGAACCAGCCTCACCCACCAGTGTGTTGGCACGAGCCTTAGGACTCCCTGGGCTCTGACCCTGTCCACCAGCAGATCAACAAACCAACTTTGGTACCCACAGGGCCCCACAGCTAGAGACCCCAAGACCCAACTCCACCAACCCATGGGCCAACACTAGCCTCAGGACTCAGTCTCATCCACTACTGAGTAGGCAACAGCTGTGTAATGTCCTGGACCCTGCCCCCACCCACTAGCAGGGGGACTTCAGCCCCAGGACCACTGAAACCCCACAGTCTGCATTGTCAGGAGCCAGTCCACCCACAAGCAGGTGGGATCCAGACCCAGGACATCCTGGGCTCTAACCTTGCCACCAGCTGGCTGACACCAGCTCTGAGACACATTGAACCCCTCAGACAGCCATACTGGGATCCAGACCCACTTACCAGCAGGCTGAAACCAGCTTTGGGATACCCAAGACACTGCAACCAACAATGTAAGGAGCCAACCCAGCCCTCTAGCAGGCCAACACTAGATCTGGGACCTTAGGCCCGGAAATCACCTACCCCAGAACACAGCTCTACCCACCAGTGGGCCAGCATTAGCTCCGGAACCCTTGGAGCTCAGCAGCCAGCTACCTCATGATCTGGTCCCACACACCAGTGGCTAGCAGCCTCTGTACAAGGCAGGACTTGGCAACCCATTGGACCAAGGATGAGTCACTCCTACTCCTACCAGACTTCCCACATTAGTCAGCCAGCTACAACATAAGGACCCACAAAACCCATATAGGGGACAATCCTAGAGCATATAGGCAACCAGAGGTAGTCCATTGTTGGTACCCATAGGACATCTCCTACAAAAGGTCACTTCTCCAAGGTCAGGAAACATAACACTCAACCTATCAAATACATAGAAATAAAAACAGTAAATTAGGCAAAATGAGGTGACAGAGGAATACGTTCCAAATGAAGGAATAAGATAAAATCTCAGAAGAACTAAATGAAATAGAGATAAGCAATCTACCCCAAAATAGTTCAAGCTAATTATCTTAAAGATACTCAAAGAACTCAGGAGAAGATGGGATGAAAAGAATGAGAATTTAGAAGTTTTCTTTTTACAAAGAGTTAGAAAATATAAAGAAGAACCAAACAGAAATCAATAATGCAATAACTGAAATAAAAATTACAGTACAAGGAATCAACAACAGATTGATGAGCTGAGAGAAAGAAGTGGAAATCACTGAAGCTAAACAGAAAAAAGAAAATAAGAAGAAATGAAGACAGCTTAAGAGACCCTGGGACAACATTAAGCATACCAACACTCAAATCACAGGGGTCCCAGAAGGAAAAGAGTGAGAGAAAGGGCCAGATAACTTATTTCAAGACACAATAGCTTAAAATTTCTCTAATCTGAGAAAGGAAATAGACATCCAAGTACAGGAAGCAAACAGAATCAACCCAAAGAGAACCACACAAAGACAGGCTGTAATTAAAAAGGCAAAAAATTAAACATAAAGAGAGAATACTAAAAGCAGCAAGGGAAAAGCAACAGTGTACATACAAGAAAACTCCCCTAAGGATATCAGCTGACATTTCAGCAGAACTCTGGAGGCCAGAATGGAATGGCATGACATATTTAAAGTGACGAAAGGGAAAAACCTACAACAAAGAATACTCTACCCAGCAAGGCTTTCATTCAGATTTGATTGAAAAATCAAAAGTTTTATAGGCAAGCAAAACCTGAAAGAGTTCAGCACCAACAAACCAACTTTATAAGGAAAGTTAAAGTGACTAACTTAAAAAGAAAAGGTTACAAGAAATATGAAAATTACAAAAGGACAACACTCATTGTCAAAGGCAAATATACATAAATGTAGTAAATCAACCATGTATAAAGCTAGTAGGAAGGTTAAAAGATAAAAGGTAGTAAAATCACCTATACCCAAGATAAGTAGTTAAGGGATACACAAAACAAAACGATGTACAGACCTTCAAGATGGTGGAGGAGTAAGACGTGGAGATAACCTTCCTCCCCACAAATACATCAGAAATACATTTATATGTGGAACAACTCCTACAGAACACCTACTGAATGCTGGCGGAAGTCCTCAGACTTCCCAAAAGGCAAGAAACTCCCCACGTACCTGGATAGGGAAAAAGAAAAAAGAAAAACAGACAAAAGAATACGGATGGGACCTGCACCTCTGGGAGGGAGCTATGAAAGAGGAAAAGATTCCACACACTAGGAAGTCCCTGCAGTAGTGGAGACGGGGGTGGTGGCGTGGGGGAAGCTTTGGAGCCACGGAGGAGTGCAGCAACAGGGCAAAACAGAGAGATTCCTGCACAGAGGATTGGTGCCGACCAGCACTCACCAGCCTGAGAGGCTTGTCTGTTCACCCACTGGGGCCGGTGGGGGCTGGGAGCTGCGGCTCGGGATTTAGAGGTCAGATCCCAGGGAAAGGACTGGGGTTGGCTGCATGAACACAGCCTGAGGGGGCTAGTGTGCCACAGCTAGTCCAGAGGGAGCCCAGGAAAATGTCTGGAACTGCCTAAGAGGCAAGAGACCATTGTTTCAGGGGGCATGAGGAGAGGAGATTCAGACCACCATGTAAATGAGCTCCAGAGATGGGCAAGAGCCACAGCTATCAGCACAGACATCAGAGACAGGTATGAAATTCTAAGGCTGCTGTTGCAGCCACCAAGAAGCCTGTGTGCAAGCACAGGTCACTATCTACACCTCCCCTCCCAGGAGCCTATGTAGCCTGCCACTGCCAGGGTCTCTTGACACAGGGACAAATTCCCAGGGAGAACACAGGGCTAGCCTCAGACTGTTGCAACTTCATGCCAGTCTCTGCCTCTGCAGGCTCACCCTGCATTCCGTATGCCTCCCTATCCCACACCTGAGTGAGCTAGAGACCCCTAATCAGCTGCTACTTTAACCACATCCTGTGAGCAAAGAACAGATGCCCTCAGGTGACCTACATTCAGCGGCAGGGCCAAATCCAAAGCTGAACCCCAGGAGCTGTGCGAACAAAGAATAGAAAGGGAAATTTCTCCCAGCATGCTCAGGAGCAGTGAATTAAATCTCCGATTGAGGAAGTGGACTTTGGGAGAAACTGTAGTCTTGGGAGCCATGTGGCTGTCAGGATCATGGTGCTCCAGCCAGATGTCAGGCCTGTGCCTCTGAGGTGGGAGAGCTGAGTTCAGGACATTGGTCCACCAGAGACCTCTGGGCTGCATGTAATATCAAACAGCAAAAGCTCTCCCAGAGATCTCCATCTCAATACTAAGACACAGCTCCATCAATGACCAGCTAGCTACATTGCAGGACACCCTAGGCCAAACAACTAGCAAGACAGGAACAAAAACCCATCCCTTAGCAGAGAGGCTGCCTAAAATTGTAATAAGGTCACAAAAACGCCAAAACACACCACTTGACACAGTCCTGCCCACCAGAAAGACAAGATCCAACCTCATCCACCTGAATAGAGGCACCAATTCCCTCCACCAGAAAGACTACACAACCCACTGAACCAAACTTAGCCACTGGGGGAAGACACCAAAAACAACAGGAATGCAACAAGGAGGAGATACGGTGATGTAAGTATATGTTTTGCTGATTCACTTTGTTGTGGGGCAGAGGCTAAGACACAATTGTGGGGCAATTATGCTCCAATGAATATGTTAAGGAAAAGAAAAAGGAAACTACGAATCTGCCACCTGCGAAAAGGAGAACACAAACACAGTAAGTTAAGCAAAATGTGAAGACAGAGGAACACAAAACAGATGAAGGAGAAAGGTAAAAACCCACCAGATCAAACAAATGAAGAGGAAATAGGCACTCTACCTGAACGAACTCAGAGTAATTACAGTAAACATGATCCAAAATCTTGGAAATAGAATGGAGAAGATACAAGAAACATTTAACAAAGACCTAGAAGAACTAAAGTGCAAACAAACAATGATGAACAACACAATAAATGAAATTAAAAATTCGCTAGACAGAATCAATAGCAGAATAACTGAGGCAGAAGAACAGATAAGTGACCAGGAAGATAAAATAATGGAAATAACTACAAGAGAGCAGAATAAAGAATGAAAAGAATTGAGGACAGTCTCAGAGACCGCTGGGACATTAAACCCACCAACATTCAAATTATAGGGGTCTGAGAAGAGGAAGAGGAAAAGAAAGGGACAGAGAAAATATTTGAAGAGATTACAGTTGAAAATTCTGTTATTATGGGAAACGAAATAGTTAATCAAGTCCAGGAAGTGCAGAGAGTCCCATACAAGATAAAACCCAAGGAGAAACACACCAAGACACATATTAATCAAACTGTCAAAAATTAAATGCAAAAAAAAATATTAAAAGCAGCAAGGGAAAAACAGCAAATAACATACAAGGGAAGCAACATAATGCTGACAGCTGACCTTTCAGCAGAAACTCTGCAAGCCAGAAGGGAGTGGCAGGACATATTTAAAGTGATAAAATTGAAAAATCTACAACCAAGATTACTCTACCCAGCAAGGATCTAATTCAGATTCGATGGAGAAATTAAAACCTTTATAGAAAAGTAAAAGCTAAGAGAACTCAGCACTACCAAACCAGATTTACAACAAATGCTAAAGGAACTTCTCTAGGCAGGAAACACAAGAGAAGGAAAAGACCTACAATAACAAACTCCAAACAATTAACAAAATGGTAATAGGAGCAAACATATCAATAATTACTTTGAATGTAAATGGATTAAATGCTCCAACCAAAAGATATAGACTGGCTGAATGGATACAAAAACAAGACCTGTATATACGCTGTTTACAAGACACCCACTTCAGACCTAGGGACACATACGGACTGAAAGTGAGGGGATGGAAAAAGATATTCCATGCAAATGGAAATCAAAACAAAGTTAGAGTATCAATATGCATATCAGAACAAATAGGCTTTAAAATAAACACTATTACAAGAGAGAAACGACACTACATAATGATCAAGGAGTCAATCCAAGATGAAGATATAACAATTGTAAATATTTATGCACCCAACATAGGAGTACTTCAACACATAAGGCAAATGCTCAGAGCCACAAAAGGGGAAATCGACAGTAACACAATCATAGTAGGGAACTTTAACACCCCACTTTCACCCATGGACAGATCATCCAAAATGAAAATAAATAAGGAAACACAAGCTTTAAATGATACATTAAACACAATGGACTTAATTGATATTTATAGGACATTCCATCCAAAAACAACAGAATACACTTTCTTCTCACGTGCTCATGGAACATTCTCCAGGATAGATCATATCTTGGGCCACGAATCAAGCCTTGGTAAATTTAAGAGAATTGAAATTGTATCAAGTATCTTTTCCAACCACAAAGCTATGAGACTAGATATCAATTACAGGAACAAATGTGTAAAAAATACATACACATGGAGGCTAAACAATACACTACTAAATAACCAAGAGATCACTGAAGAAATCAAAGAGAAAATCAAAAAATACTGAGAAACAAATGACAATGAAGGGAGGGGGAGAGTGGGAGGGAGGGAGACGCAAGAGGGAAGACACATGGGAGCACATGTATATGTATAGCTGATTCACTTTGTTATAAATCAGAAACTAACACACCATTGTAAAGAAATTATACCCCAATAAAGATGTTAAAAAAAAAAAAAAAAAAAACACGATGACCGAAAAGCTATGGGATGTGGCAAAAGCAGTTCTAAGATGAAGTTTAAAGCAACACAACTGTACCTCAATAATGAAGAAACATCTCAAATAAAAAACCTATCCTTGCATCTAAAGCAATTAGAGAAAGAAAGATAAAAAGCCCCCAAATTTAGGAGATTGAAAGTAATCATAAAGATCAGATCAGAAATAAAAGTGAAAGAAATAAAGGAAACAACAGCAAAGAACAATAAAACTAAAAGCTGGTTCTTGAGAAGATAAACAAAATTGATACACCATTAGACTCGTCAAGAAAAAAAGGGAGAAGACTCCAATCAATAGAACTGGAAATGAAAAGGGGGAAGTAACAACTGACACTGCAGAAATACAAATGATCATGAGAGATTACTACAAGCAACTATATGGCAATAAAATGGACAACCTGGAAGAAAGGGACAAATTCTTAGAAAAGCACAACCTTCCGAGACTGAACCAGGAAAAAGTAGAAAGTATAAACATACCAATCACAAGCACTGAAATTCAGGCTGTGATTAAAACTCTTGCAACAAACAAAATCCCAGGACCAGATGGCTTCACAGGCGAATTCTATCAAACATTTAGAGAAGAGCTAACATGTATCCTTCTCAAACTCTTCCAAAATATAGCAGAGGGAGGAACACTCCCAAACTAATTCTACAAGGCTACCATCACCCTGATACCAAAACCAGACAAAGATGTCACAAAGAAAGAAAACTACAGGCCTATATCACTGTTGAACATAGATGCAAAAGTCCTCAACAAAATACGAGCAAACAGAATCCAACAGCACATTAAAAGGATCATACACCATGATCAAGTGGGGCTTACTCGAGGAATGCAAGGATTCTTCAATATACACAAATCAATCAACATGATAACCCATATTAACAAGTTGAAGGAGAAAAAATATTCGACCATCTCAATAGATGCAGAAGAACCTTTCGAAAAAATTCAACACCCATTTATGATAAAAACCCTCCAGATAGTAGGCCTAGAGGGAACTTACTTCAACATAATAAAGGCCATATATGACAAACCCAGAACCGACATTGTTCTCAATGGTGGAAAACTGAAACCATTTCCTCTAAGATCAGGAACAAGACAAGGTTGCCCACTCTTACCATTATTATTCAACATAGTTTTGGAAGTTTTAGCCACAGCAATTAGAGAAGAAAAAGAAATAAAAGGAACCCAAATTGGAAAAGAAGAAGTAAAGCTGTCACTGTTTGCAGATGACATGATATTATACATAGAGAATCCTAAAGATTCTACCAAACAACTACTAGAGCTAATCAATGAATTTGGTAAAGTAGCAGGATACAAAATTAATGAACAAAAATCTCTTGCATTCATGTACACTATTGATGAAAAGTCTGAAAGAGAAATTAAGGAAACACTCCCATTTACCATTGCAACAAAAAGAATAAAATACCTAGGAATAAACCTACCTAAGGAGAAAAAAGACCTGTATGCAGAAAACAATAAGATACTGATGAAATAAATTAAAGATGATGCAAACAATTGGAGAGATATACTATGTTCTTGGATTGGAAGAATCAACACTGTGAAAATGACTCTATTACCCAAAGCAATCTACAGATTCAATGCAATCCCTATCAAACTACCAATAGCATTTTTCACAGAAGTAGAACCGAAAATTTCACAATTTGCATGGAGACACCTGAGACCCCGAATAGCCAAAGCAATCTTGAGAAAGAAAAACGGAGCTGGAGGAATCAGGCTCCTGGACTTCAGACTATGCTACAAAGCTACAATAATCAACACAGTATGGTACTGTCATGAGAACAGAAATATAGATCAATGGAACAGAATAGAAAGCCCAGAGATAAACCCATGCACATATGGTCACCTTGTCTTTGATAAAGGGGACAATAATATACAATGGAGAAAAGACAGCCTCTTCAATAAGTGGTGCTGGGAAAACTGGACAGCTGTATGGAAAAGAATGAAATTAGGACACTCCCTAACACCATATACAAAAATAAACTCAAAGTGGATTAAAGACCTAAATGTAAAGCCAGACACTATAAAACTCTTAGAGGTAAACATAGGCAGAACTCTCTATGACATAAGTCACAGCCAGATCCTGTTTGACCCACCTCCTAGAGAAATGGAAATTAAAACAAAAATAAATAAATATGACCTAATGAAACTTAAAGGCTTTTGCATATCAAAGGAATCCATAAACAAGACAAAAAACAGCCCTCAGAATGGGAGAAATTATTTTTAAAAAAGTAACCGGCAAAGGATTAATCTCCAAAATATATGAACAACTCATGCAGCTCAATATGAAGAAAAAAAATACCCAATCAAAAAATGGTGGAAGCTCTAAATAGACATTTCTCCAAAGAAGACTTACAGGTGGCCAAAAACACATGAAAATATGCTTAACATCACTAATTATTAGAGAAGTGCAAATCAAAACTGCAATGAGGTATCACCTCCATGCTAACCAGAATGGCCATCATCAAAATTCTACAAACAATAAATCCTGGAGAAGGTGTGGAGGAAAGGGAACCCTCCTACTCTGTTTGTAGGAATGTATACTCGTACAGCCAGTATGGAGAACAGTATGGAGGTTCCTTTAAAAACTAAAACTAGAGCTACAGAATGATTCAGCATTCTCACTCCTGGGCATATAGCTAGAAAAAAACATGTTTCAAAAAGTTATATACCCTCCAATATTCACTGCAGCATTATTTACAGTAATGATGACATGGAAACAACCTAAATGCCTATCAACAGAGGAATGGATAAAGATGATGTGGTACATATATACAATGGAATATTACTCAGCCATAAAAAGGGATGAAATAATGTCATTTGCAGCAACATGGATGAACCTAGATATTGTCATACTGAATGAAGTAAGTCAGACAGAGAAAGACAAATATCATATGATATAATTTGTATGTGGAATCTAAAAAATATAAAGGGTGCAAATGAACTTATCTATAAAACAGAAATAGAGTTACAGATGTAGAAAATAAACTTATGTTTGCCAGGGTGTAAGGGGTGGGAAAGGGATAAATTGGAAGATTGAGATTGACATATACACACTACTATATAGGAAATAGATAACTAATAAGGACCTACTGTATAGAACAGAGAACTCTACTCAGTACTCTGTAATGGCCTATATGAGAAAATAATCTAAAAAAGAGTGGATATGTGTATATGTATAAGTGATTCACTTTGCTGTACACCTGAAACTAACACATTGTAAATCAACTATACTCCAATAAAATTTTTTTAAAAGTTAGATTGCTCTTTGAGTTATTTCTATTTTCTTGTATATGTAGTTATCACTATAAATGTTTCTTTCAGAATGTTTTTTGCTTTATCTTATGAGTTTTGGTGTGTTTGTCCATTTACATTTGTTTGAAGATATTTTTTGATTTCTCTATAGGTTTGTGATTTTACTCATTGGGTGATCAGGAGTGTGTTGATTCCCCATATTTCTGATTTTTTCAGTTTTCCTCTGGTCATTGAATTCTGATTTCATAGCATTGTGGTAAAAAAAAGATGCTTGGTATGATTTTAATCTTTTTCAGTTTGCTAAGCCTGTTTTGTGACCTAACATATCTATTTTGGAGAATTTTCTGTGTGTGCTTGAATGTGTGTTGTGGTACTATTGGATGTTATATTGTCTATATTTATGTAAAGTCCATTTGGTCTAAAGTATAGTTCAAGTACCATGTTTATTTATTGATTTTCTGTATGGATGATTTATCTATTCTTGAAAGTGGAGTATTGAAGTTCCCTACTATTATTGTATCATTGTCTAGTTCCCCCTTCTTAGGTGGTGGTATATCTTTCCTTTTTTTCTTTTTTTTTTTCTTTTCTTTGGTCACGCTGTGGTGCAGCTTGCAGGATCTCAGTTCTTAGTTCCCCTACTAGAGCCCCATCAGTGAGAGTGTCAAGTCCTAACCACTGAACTACTAGGGAATTCCCAAGTATTTCCTTAATATACTTAAGTGTTCCAAATTTTGGTGCATATGTGTTTGCAGTTGTTATTTTATTTTGATGAATTGACCCTTTTATCATTACAGTAAGTCCCCTACATATGAATGAGTTCCATTATGAGGGTGCATTTGTAAGTCCATTATAAGGGTGCATTTGTAAGCCCAACAAAGTTAGCCTAGGTACCCAACAAACACAATCCGCTATATAGTACTGTACTGTAATAGGTTTATAATAATTTTCACACAAATAAAAACACAAACACAAAAGATAAATAAACCAGTTTTAATCTTACAGTACAGTACCTTGAAAAATACAGTAGTACAGTACAACAACTGGCATACAGGGCCTGGCATTTAGTGAACAGGCAAGAAGAGTTACTGACTGGAGGAGGGAGGCAAGGTGGGAGATGGTAAAGCTGAAGGATCATCAGCAATAGGAGATGGAGGGTAAACTGCAATTTCACTCACACCTGATGTTGATGGAACACACGTTCACATCTTTGAAAGTTTGCAACTTGACATTTCATGTGTAGGGGACTTAATGTATATAACAAACTTTGTTTTTTGTTATAGTATTTTACTTAAAGTCTGTTTTTTCTGATAAAAGTATAGCTATCCCTTCTCTCTTTTGGTTTCTTTCTGCATGGAATATCTTTTTTCATCCCTTCACTTTCAGAGTATGTGTGCCTTTAAAGCTTACATGAGTCTCTCAAAGGCAGTGGATTCGGGCCTTTTTTTTCCATTCAACCATGCTATGACTTTTAATTTAAGCATTTAATTTATTTACATTTAAAGTTATTATTTTATATGTAAGGGTTTACTAATGCCATCTTGTTTTGTAGTTCCCTTGTTCCATTCTTCCACTCTTGCTGTCTTCCTTTTCAAATTGATAATTTTGCATAATACAATTTTGATTTATTTCCCTTTAACTTTTGTGTATCTACTATACTTTGCTTTGTGATTACCTTGATGCATATATCAAACACCTTATAATTATAATAATCTCTTTTAAGCTGATAATAAGTTGCTTCCATCATATACAAAAACGTTACACTCTTCTCCCCTCCCATATTTTGTTTTTAATGTCACAATTTATACCTTTTTATATTTTGTATCCATTAACAAATTATTTTAACTATAGCTATTTTTAATACCTTTGTACTTTAACACTTATCCTAGAATTAAGTGATTAACACACCACCACATTACAGTTTAGGATATCTGAAGTTAACTAAATACTTACCTTTACCAGTGTGTTTTATATTTTCATTTTTCACGATACTGGCTAGGATCCTTCAATTTCAACTTGAAGAACTCGTTTCAGCCTGTTTTTGTAAGGCAGGTCTAATGGTGATGAATTCCAGCAACGTCTATTCTTATGGGAAAGTCTCTACCACTCCATTGCTATTTTTTCTTTGTTTTCGTCTTGTTTTGTTTTTTCTTTCTTCCAGTTTTATTGAGATATAATTGACATACAACACTGTATAAGTTTAAGGTGTACAGCATAATGATTTGACTTAATATATCCTGAAATGATTATTACAATAAGTTTAGTGAACATACATCATCTCATATAGACAAAAGTTAAAGAAATAGAATTCCCTGTGATGAGTACTCTTAGGATTTATTCCCTTAAAAACTTTCATATATAACCTAGACCAGTGTTAATTATATTTATCATGTTGTACATTATATCCCTAGTACTTAGTTAACTTAAAACTGGAAGGCTGTACCCTTCTGACTGCCTTCCGATAACCAAAATTCTGATCGCTTTTCCCATGAGGTTTTCTTTGAAGTATAATTGACCGACAACACTGTGTTAGTTTCTGTTACAAGATATAGTGATTCGAAATTTCTATACATTTCAAAATGATCACCAAGATAAGTCTACATAGCATTGGTCACCATTAAAACATATTACATAATTATTGATTATATTCCCCTCACGATACATTTCATACTGGTGACTCTGGAAGTTTGTACCTCTTTATCTCCTTCACCCATTTCTTTTCTCCTACCACCCATCCTCTCAGGAAAACACCTGTTTTGTTTTTTCTCTGTATCTATAACTGTTTATGTTTGTTCACTTGTTTTGATTTTAGATTGCACATATAAATGAAATCATACAGTATTTGTGTTTATCTGACTTATTTCACTTAACATAATACGTTCTAGGTCCATTTGTGTTGTCTCAAATGGCAAGATTTTATTATTTTTTATGGCTGAGTAATATTCATATATATATATATATATATATATATTTATATATAATTCTCTTTATCTAATCATCTATCGATGGGCACTTAGGTTGCGTCCATATCTTGGCTATTGTGAATAATGCTGCAATGAACATAGAGGTGAATATATCTTTTCTAATTAGTGTTTTTGTTTTTTTCAGATAAATATCCAGGAATGGAATTACTGGGTTATATGGTAGGTCTATTTTTAATTTTTCTGAGGAATCTCCATAGTGGCTGCACCAATGAACATTCCCACCAACAGTGCACAAAGGTACCTTCTATCCACATCCTCACCAAGACTTTTTCTTGTCTTTTTGATAAAAGCCATTCTTTTTTTTTTTAATTTTTTTTAACATCTTTATTGGAGTATAATTGCTTTACAATTGTGTGTTAGTTTCTGCTGTATAACAAAGTTAATCAGCTATATGTATACATATATCCGCATATCTCTTCCCTTTTGCGTCTCCTTCCCACTCTCCCTATCCCACCCCTCTAGTTGGACACAAAGCACCGAGCTGATCTCCCTGTGCTATGCAGCTGCTTCACACTAGCTATTTTACATTTGGTAGTGTATATATGTCAATGCCACTCTCTCACTTCGTCCCAGCTTACCCTTCCCCCTCCCCATGTTCTCAAGTCCATTCTCTATGTCTGCATCTTTATTCCTGTCCTGACCTTAGGTTCTTCAGAACCATTTTTTTCCCTTTAGATTCCATATATATGTGTTAGCATACAGTATTTGTTTTTCTCGTTCTGACTTACTTCACTCTGTATGACAGTCTCTAGGTCCATCCACCTCACTACAAATAACTCAATTTCATTTCTTCTTATGGCTGAGTAATATTCCATTGTATATATGTGCCACATCTTCTTTATCCATTCATCTGATAATAGCCATTCTGACAGGTGTGACATGATATCTCACTGTGGTTTTCATTTGCATTTCTTGATGATTACTGATGTTGAGTATTTTTTCATGTGCCTGTAGGCTATTCGTATGTCTTCTTTGGAAAATGTCTATTTAGATCCTCTACACATTTTCAATCAAGTTTTTTAAAAATGTTGAATTATATGAGTTCTTATACTTTAGATATTAACCCCTTATCAGATATATTGTTTGCAAATATATTCTCCCATTCAATTGGCAGGATTTTCATTTTTGTTTATAGTTTACTTCACTGTGCGAGAGCTTTTTCATTTGATGTAGTCCCATGTATTTATTTTTACTTTTGTTTCCTTTGCCTGAAGAGATGCATCCAAAAAATACTAAGACTAATATCAAAGCGTATATTGCATATGTTTTCTTCTAGAAATTTTATGGTTTGAGGTCTTACATTTAAGTTTTTACTCAATTTATTTTTGTGCATGGTGTGAGAGAGTTTTCCAGTTTGATTCTTTTGCATGTAGTTGTAGTTGTCCAATTTTGCCAACACAATTTATTGAACAGGCAGTCTTTCCCCCATTTTAAATTCCTGCCTCCTTTGTCATAGATTAATTGCCCATATAAGTGTGGGTTCATTTCTGTGCTTTCTATTCTGTTTCATTGATCTAAGTGTCTGATTTTGTGCCAGTACCATACGGTTTTGATTACTGTAGCTTTGTAGTATAGTTTGAAATCATGGCACATGATTCCTCCAACTTTGTTCTTCTTTCTCAAGATTGTTTTGACTCTTAGGGTCTTTTGTGCTTCCATACAAATTTTAGAATTATCTGTTCTAGTTCTGTGAAAATTGCTATTTTGATTGGGATTGCATTTAATCTGTAGAATGCCTTGGGTAGTATGGCCATTTTAACATATTAATTCTTCCAGTGAATAAACACAGTATATCTTTCCATCTGTCTGTGTCGTCTTCAACTTATCACATCAGTGTATAATAGTTTTCCAAGAACAAGCCTTTTATCTCTGCAGTTAGATTTATTCCTAGGTATTTTATTCTTTTAGATGTGATTGTAAGTAGGGTTGTTTTCCTAATTCCTCTTTCTGATAGTTTGTTGTTAGTGTATAGAAATGCAAGAGATTTCTGTATATTACTTTTCAGTCCTGCAAATTTACCAAATTCATTGAAGACTTCTAGTAGGTTTTGGTGGTATCTTAATGATTTTCTATGTATAGTATCATGTCATCGGCAAACAGTGACAGTCCTACTTCTTCCTTTCCAATTTGGATTCATTTTATTCTTTTTTTGTCTGATTGCTGTGGCTAAGACTTCCAATACTGTGTTGAAAAAACATAGGGTATACTTTTAATGCTCCAGATCTTAGAGGAAATGATTTCAGCTTCTTACCATTGAGTATGATGTTAGCTGTGGGTTTGACATATATGACCTTTATTATGTTGAGATCTTTTCCCTCCTTACCCCCTTTGAATGTTGAATTTTTTCAAAAGATTTTTCTAGCTCTATTGAGCTAATCATATGGTTTTCAGGCTTCAATTTGTTAATCTGGTGTATCACATTGATTTATATGCGGATTTTAAACCACACTTGCATCCCTGGGATATATCCTACTTGATAATGGTGTATTGTCCTTTTAATGTACTGTTGAATTCAATTTGCTAATATTTTGTTGAGGATTTTTACATCTATGTTTATCAGAGACATTGGCTTGTAATTTTATTTTATTTTTTTGGTCATATCTCTGTCTGGTTTTGGTATCAGGGTGATGCTGCCCTTGTATAATTAGATCATAAGCATTTCTCACATTTCCCCCAGGAATTTTTTGGAATAGTTTGAGAAGGATCAGTGTTAACTCTTTTCTAAATGTTCCATAGAATTCATCTGTGAAGCCATCTGTCCCTGGACTTTGGTTTGTTGGTAATGGTTTTATTACTGACTTAATTTCATTACTGGTACTTGTTTTGTTCATATTTTCTATTTATTCCAGGTCAATCTTGGGAGACTGTACATTTCTATGAATTTGTCCATTTTTTTCTTGGTTGGCCATTTTATTGCCATATAATTTTCATGGTAATTTCTTATGATCATTTGTATTTCTGTGGTATTGTTGCAATATCTTAATATTTGCTTTACATATTTAGGTGCACCTAAGTTAGGTGCATATATATCTTCTTCTTGGATTGATCCTTTGATTATTATGTTATGTCCATCTTTGTCTCTTGTTACAGCCTTTGTTTTGAGGTCTATTTTGTCTGATATTATTGCTACACCAGCTTTCTTTTTGTTTCTATTTGCATGGAGTACTTTTTCCATCCCTTCACTTTCAGTCCATGTCTGTCCTTAGATCTGAAAGGAGTCTCTTGTAGGCAGCATATATATATTTTAATCAGTTCAACCATTCTATGTTTTTTGATGGGAGCATTTAGTCCATGTACACTTAAAGTAATTATTTATAGTTATGTACTTATTGCCACCTTGTTAACTGTTTTGGGGTTGTTTTTGCAGTTCCTTCTTGTTCCTTTCTTCTTTTACTCTCTTCCCTTGTGATTTGATGACTATCTTTAGTGTTTTGTTTGTTCCTTTCTCTCTTTTTTTTGTGTGTGTATCTATTATAGATTTTTGGTGTATGGTTACCATGGGGTTTACATATAGCTATATATCATTATTCTAAGTTGGTGATCTCTTAAGATCAAACACATTTTAACAACTCTGCATTTTACTATTTTGGACATATTTTACATTTTTCGTTTTGTGTATCTTTACTTATTGTGAATATCAATAGATGATTTTACTACTTTTGTGTTTTACCTGCCTACTAGCTAATTTACTACCTTTATTGTATATTTGCCTTTAGCAATGAGCTTTTTCCTTTTGTAATTTTCATATTTCTAGTTGTGGCCTTTTTGTTTTTGCTTAGAGAAGTCTCTAAAATTTCTTGTAAAGCTGGTTTTGTGGTGCTGAACTCTTTCAGCTTTTCTTGTCTGTAAAACTTGATCTTTCCTTCAAATGTGAATGATAGCCTTGCTGGGTAGAGTGTTCTAGCTTGTAGGTTTTTCCCTTTGATCACTTTAAATATATTGTGCCATTCCCTTCTGGTCTCCAGAATCTTTCTGAAAAGACAGGTGAGAGCTTTATGGGAGTTCCCTTGAATGTAACATGCTTTTCCTCTTGCTGCTTTTAATATTATCTCTTTATCTTTTATTTATTCCATTTTAATGTGTGGTCCCCTTTGGGTTGACTCTCTGTGCTTCCTGGACGTTGATGTCTGTTTCCTTTCTCAGGTTAGGGAAATTTTCACCTATATGTCTTCAAATGCTTCATGCCCCTTTCTTTCTCTATTCTCATTCTGGGACCCCTATAATGCAAATGTTAGTATGCTTGATATTGTCCCAAAGTTCTGTTAAACCATCCTTATTTTTTAAATTCTTTTTTTTTCTTTTTCTTTCTCTTCAGCTTGAGTGATTTCCACTGTTTTTTCTCAGTTCACTAATACAGTCCTCTCTATCATCTAATCTACTCTTGATTCCTCCTAGCATATTTTTTATTGCAGTTATTGTATTTTTCAGCTCTGTTTTGTCCTTCTTTATATATTCTAATTTTTTATTGAACTTTCACTGCATTCCTCCATTCTACTCCTGAGTTTTTTCAGCATCTTTATAATCACTAGCTTGAACTCTTTATGAGGCAGATTGATTATCTCCACTTCACTTAGTTCTTCTACTGGGGTTTTATCTTTTTCCTTCATTTGGATCATATTACTCTGTTGCCTCTTTTTTCTAAATTTGCTGTTTTTATGTCTATGTATTCAGTAGGTTGGTTACTTTTCTGATATTGGAGAAGTGACCTTTTTTAGGAAACATCCTATGTATCTTAGCAGTGCACTCCCTTCTGGTCATCAGAATTTTATGCTCTAGGGGTCCTCTATGTGGGCCATGTGGGCCATTCTGTTGTAGTGGGAGGACAATTGTGGGCACTCTGGTATGCATGGTTGGCCCCTGGTCTGGGTGGTTGTCAGGCCCTGAATTGTGCAAAGGCTGCTGGTCACTGGCAGGAAGACCCAGATCATAAGGCAGCTGCTGGGGAGCCCTGGGAAACTCCAGGGCTAATGCTTGTCCACAGGTGAGCACAGCTGGGTTCTGGATTGGGTGGTTGTGGGACTGGGGATCCTGGACCTAAGGCTGGCCTGTTAGTGGGTGTGTCTGCTTCATGACATGGCTGGCTGCATGATCTGGGGTGTCCCAAAGCTGATATCATTCCATGGGTGGATGGGTCTTGATCTCCGGATGTCTGAATTGGGCCAGGGTATCTTGGAGCTAGTGTCAGCCTGTTGGTGGGCAGCCTAGGGGGTCCTGAGGATAGCACTTTCTTACTGGTGGGCTGAGCCATGTCCCAGGGTCTCTGTCTTTCGGATTCTGAAGTCCCAAAGCTGGTGTTGTCATGCTGTTGGGTGTTGCCAGTTGTTGAAACAGCTGGCTGAGGGGTCTGGGGTGTCCCAAAGCTTGTATTGGTCCTCTGATGGGTGGGGTCAGATAGCAGGGCAGCTGGCTGAGGGGCTCAAGGTGTCCCAGAGTTGGTATTGACCTGCTGCTGGATTGGGCCTTGGCCCAGGGTATCCTGGGTCTGGTGCCTTCCCACTAATGGCTGAGACTGGTCTCAGGGCTAGTGTTGGTGTGCAGGGCTAGTTTCTGAGCTCCCAGATGAACAGGACCATGTCCCATTCAGCTGAGGGATCAGAGGATCTTAAGGCAGCAGGCCTGCAGGTGAGTGAGGCTGTGTTCCCTCCTGGCTAGTTGCTTGGTCTGAGGCATCCCAGTACTGATGCAAACAAGCTGGTAGGTGGGGCCAGGTTCCAGTGCTAATAAGCTAAAGGAGCTCAAAATGGCCCTTGCTAGCCCCAGCATTCCTGTGGAACAACGAGCTCCCAAAATTGGCTGCCACCTGTGTCTATGTCCCCAGGGTGACCTGCTGCCTCTCTGGGAGGCTTTCTAAGATCAGCAGGTGGGACTGATTCAGGATCTTTCAAATTACTGCTTCTTCTCTGGCTCCTTAAGCATGTGAGATTTTGTGTGTGCGCTTTAAGAGTGGAGTCTCTTTTTGCCATAACCCTGTGGATCTTCCAAAAGTAAGCTCCACTGGCCTTCAAATGCAAATGTCCTGGGCGTTCATCTTCTTGGTGCAAGGCCCCTGGGCTGGGGTACTCAATGTGGAGCTCAGAACCCTCAATCCTTGGGGAGAACATTTGTAATTTTAATTATCCTCTCATTTGTGGGTCTTGACTATACCACAACCCCTACCTTCCTCCCATTTCACTGTGGTTCCTTCTTTATATATTTAGTTGTAGATCTTTTCTGCTAGATTCCAGGCTTAATCATTAATCCTTGCTCTGTAAATAGTTGTAATTTTGGTGTGTTCGTAGGAGGAGGTGAGCTCATGGTTCTCCTAGCTGCCATCTTGGCTGCACACTTTTAAAGAATAGATCCTAAGTCCCCACATCAAAAAGGGAATGATAATTATATTATGGGAAAGAAGTGTTAGATAACAGCATACAATTGTAATCATATATTTCAATATATAAATGTATGTACAATATTGCAATATAGAATTGTGTCAAACCAAACATATTGTACACCTTAAACTTACACAATGATATATGTCAATTACATTTAAATTAAAAAAATGAAACCACCAAAGAAGTAATTCAGAGATTGAAAAGAGGACACAGTAGAGGACAGCTGAAAGCGATGTATGGAGGAAAAACTATTATCAACAGTGTTGAAACACCTAAATAATCAACTACACAAGATATCATCCTCTATTGCCTGACTAGTAGATGAAAGTTCTGTCCACTAAATACATTTGACTCTCCTACATCCTGAACCTGATAGAATTGTACCTCAGTAGCCACTTAAAATTAAGGATGGTAACACAAACTAATTTCCAATGAAATATGAGCAAAAGTGATTTGTGCCACTTCTGGAGAAAAGTCTTTCAGAGAGGGGGAATTATGTATCACATTCCTTTTCTTCCTAACACAGTGACCTGCAAAGTTACACTAGTGAGGTTCTCTCAGCAAAGGACCTTGAGTGAGAACAATGTGGGAAATACCACTGTTCCCACTAAAAGTGGACATATAATGTGAGCATAAAAACACTTGTATAGTGTTTAAAGACACTGAGATTTGAGAGGTATTTGTAATAGCATCATAATCTACCTCATTCTTATATACCTGAACTACTGCAAAAAAATCCTAATCAATACTATGTCTTATTATTAGGCACCCCTAAACCAAATAATTCCCTACTTCATGAACAGAGAAAAGTTTAAGAGTCAGATATGATTCACTCACCTGTTTAAAACTCCATAACTTTACTTTTAGTAAAGAAAAGTAAGAGTCAGATATGATTCACTCACCTATTTAAAACTCCATAACTTTACTTTTAGACTTTTAGCTTGAAAGACTCTCGATTTTTTCCTACTGCCTTTTGTGCAATGCATAACACAGTTTTTAAAACATCTTTATTGGAGTATAATTGCTTTGCAATGTTGTATTAGTTTCTGCTGTATAACAAAATAAATCAGCTATATGTATAGACATATCACCATATACCCTCCCACTTGCATCTCCCTCCAACACTCCCCATTCCACCCCTCTAGGTGGTCACAAAGCACCGAGCTGATCTCCCTGTGCGAAGCAGCTGCTTTCCACTAGCTATCTATTTTACATTTGGTAGTGTATATATGTCCATGCTACTCGCTCACTTCGTCCCAGCTTACGCTTCCCCCACCCCATGTCCTCACGTACAATATCTATGTCTGTGTCTTTATTCCTGTCCTGCCCCTAGGTAAATCAGAGCCATTTTTTTTTTTTAGATTCCATATATATGTATTAACATATGGTATTTGTTTTTCTCTTTCTGACTTACTTCACTCTGTATGACAGACTCTAGGTCCATCCATCTCATTACAAATAGCTCAATTTCGTTTCTTTTTATGGCTAATATTCCATTGTATATATGTGCCACATCTTCTTTATCCATTCATCCGATGATGGACACTTAGGTTGTTTCCATCTCCGGGCTATTGTAAATAGTGCTGCAATGAACATTGTGGTACATGTCTCCTTTTTAACTATGGTTTTCTCAGGGTATATGCCCAGTAGTGGGATTGCTGGGTCACATGGTAGTTCTACTTTTAGTTTTTAAGGAACCTCCGTACTGTTTTCCATAGTGGCTGTATCAATTTACATTCCCACCAAGAGTGCAAGAGGGTTCCCTTTTCTCCATTAATTGCCTATCCAATGCTTTGCTTCTGTGGTTGCTTAGGTAATGGCATCACATTGGCCCTGATGGCTACATAAGCCTCATCCAGGAGTATTTCTTCATAACAATGTTTTGGGTCCCTATCCAAGATCACTAAGGACTAGAACAACACAGGCTGCATATAGCAGGAAAGTCTGTGCAAAATATCCCCTCCATCATCAACTGAGAATATATGGTAAAAAGAAAGTGAAACACTTTTTATAACATCCAGGTTATTAAACTTCTAAATGTCATAAATATTAACTCCCAGTAACCATGGAATAGGTGCAATTGGCCTGCAGGTAAGATTCAGCCTAAGATCCGTCCAGAATTCTGATCACTCTGAGGTGAGGAGTGGGGATATGCTTACCTGGGATTCCCTCAGTTGCCTGTTACTTACAATCCTTTACACAAGCAGTCCTTGATCCTTCAGACTGCTCCCACACCTCAGCCCTAGTTCTGTGATAAGGGTTTGGGCTATAATAACAAACAAACCTTGGCTCAAACCCAGGCCAAACAACTTAACTCTGACGTTGAGAAGTTGTATATTCCAATTATGTCTAGCATGACTCATCTGCAGAATTATGGGCATAATAGTAACTACCTTATAGGGTTATGGTGGGGATTAAGTGCAATGGTGTATGCAAAATGGCTGGCACAGAGAAGCTGTTCAAGAAATGGTCCCAATTATTACAGATACACTACTCCCATTCCTCTTCTGTATCCATGCTTCTTACCTATGTAAGGAGCCTGAGTCAGGTTTCCACATCTACCAGACATGAATGAGAGTGCTCACCATTCAAGAAAGTTGTAAGGCACTGCCAGGGTCCCGTGATCCAGGGACAACATCCCCAGGAGAACACACGGCGCCCCTCAGGCTAGAACAACGCCATGCCAGCCTCTGTCGCCACAGGCTCACCCCACATTACATACACATCCCTCCCCAAGGCCTGAGTGAGCCAGAGCCACCTAATCAGCGGCTCCTTTAACCCCGTGCTGTCTGAGTGAAAAACAGATGTGCTCAGTCGACCTACACACAGAGGCGGGGCCAAATTCAAAGCTAAGCCCTGGGAGCTATGCGAACAAAGAAGAGAAAGGAAAATCTCTCGCAGCAGCCTCAGGAGCAGCGGACTAAATCTCCATAATCAACTTGATGTACCCTGAATCTGTGGAATACCGGAATAGACAATGAATCATCCCAAATTGAGGAGGTGGAATTTGGGAGGAACGATATATATATATATTTTTTTCCCTTTTTCTATTTTTCTGAGTGTGTATGTGTATGCATCTGTGTGTGATTTGGTCTGTATAGCTTTGCTTCCACCATTTGTCCTAGGGTTCTGTCTGTCTGTCTTTATTTGGTTTTTTAGTATAGTTTTTAGCACTTGTTATCATTGGTGGATTTGTTTTTTGGTTTGGTTGCTCTCTTCTTTCTTCCTTTCATTTTTTTAATAGTTAAAAATAATTATTTTATTTTATCTTCTTTTTTCTTTCTTTTTTTTTTTCTCCCTTTTATTCTGAGCCGTGTGGATAACAGGCTTTTGGTGCTCCAGCCAGGCATCAGGGTTGTAACTGTGAGGTGGGAGAGCCAAGTTCAGGACATTGGCCCACAAGACACCTCCCGGGACCATGTAATATCAAACGGCAAAAATCTCCCAGAAATTCCCATCTCAACGCCAAGACCCAGCTACACTCAACGACTAGCAAGCTCCACTGCTGGACACCCCATGTCAAACAACTAGCAAGACAGGAACACAAACCCACCCATTAGCAGAGAAGCTGCCTAAAATCATAATAAGGCCACAGACACCCCAAAACACACCACGAGACATGGACCTACCCATCAGGAAGACAAGATCCAGCATCATCCACCAGAACACAGGCACTAGTCCCCTTCACCAGGAAGCCTACACAACACACTGAAAGAGCTTAGCCACCGGGGGCAGATGCCAAAATCAACGGAAGCTACAAATCTACAGCCTGTGAAAAAGAGACCCTAAACACAGAGTGTTAAGCAAAATGAGAAGACAGAGAAACACACAGCAGATGAAGGAGCAAGGTAAAAACCCACCAGATCTAACAAATAAAGAGAAAATAGGCAGTCGACCTGAGAAAGAATTCAGAATAATGTTAATAAAGATGATCCAGAATTCTGGAAATAGAATGGAGAAAATAAAAGAAACGGTTAACAAGGACCTAGAAAAACTAAAGAGCAAACAAACAGTGATGAACAACACAATAAATGAAATGAAAAATACTCTAGAAGGGAAAAATAGCAGAATAACTGAGGCAGAAGAACGGATAAGTGACCTGGAAGATAAAATAGTGAAAATATCTCTTGCAGAGCAGAATAAAAAAAAAAAAGAAAAGAATTGAGGACAGTCTCAGAGACTTCTGGGACAATATTAAATGCACCAATATACGAATGACAGGGGTCCCAGAAGAAGAAGAGAAAAAGAGAGGGACTGAGAAAATATTTGAAGAGATTATAGTTGAAAATTTCCCTAAGATGGGAAAGGAAATAGTTAATCAAGTCCAGGAAACACAGAGAGTCCCATACAGGATAAATCCAAGGAGAAACCTGCCAAGACACATATTAATCAAACTATCAAATAATAAATACAAAGGAAACATATTAAAAGCAGCAAGGGTAAAAAAACAAAAAACGTACAAGGGAATCCCCTTAAAGTTAACAGCTCATCTTTCAGCAGAAATTCTGCAAGCCAGAAGGGAGTGGCAGGACATAGTTAAAGGGATGAAGGGGAAAAACCTACAACCAAGATTAGTCTACCCCACAGGGATCTCATTTGGATCCAACGAAGAAATTAAAACCTTTACAGACAAGTAAATTCTATGAGAATTAAGCACCACCAAACCACTTTTAAAACAAATACTAAAGGAACTTCTCTAGGCAGGAAACACAAGAGAAGGGAAAGACCTACAATAACAAACCCAAAACAATTAAGAAAAGGGTAATAGGAACATACATATCGATAATTACCTGAAATGTAAATGGATTAAATGCTCCAATCAAAAGACATAAACTGGCTGAACGGATACAAAACCAAGACCTGTATATATGCTGTCTACAAGAGACCCACTTCAGACCTAGAGACACATACAGACTGCAAGTGAGAGGATGGAAAAATATATTCAATGCAAATGGAAATCAAAAGGAAGCTGGAGTAGCATTTCTCATATCAGACAAAATAGAAGTTTAAACAAAGACTATTACAAAAGACAAAGAAGGATACCACATAACGATCAAGGGATAAATCCAAGAAGAAGATCTACCAATTGTAAATATTTATGCACCCAACATAGGAGCACCTCAATACATAAGGCAAATACTAACAGCCATCAAAGGGGAAATCGACAGTAACACAGTAATAGTAGGGGGCTGTAACACCCCACTTTCACCAATGGGCAGATCATCCAAAATGAAAATAAATAAGGAAGCAAAAGCTTTAAATGATACATTAAACAAGATGGACATAATTGATATTTATGGGACATTCCATTCAAAAACAACAGAACACACTTTCTTCTAAAGTCCTCATGGAACATTCTCCAGGATAGATCATAACTTGGGTCACAAATCGAGCTGGGGTAAATTTAAGAAAATTAAAATCATATCAAGTATTTTTTCCGACCACAACACTTTGAGACTAGATATTAATTACAGGAAAAAATCTGTAAAATATACAAACACATGGAGGCTAAACAATACACTACATAATAACCAGGAGATCACTGAAGAAATCAAAGAAGAAATCAAAAGACACCTCAAAACAAATGAAAATGAAAAAATGACAACCCAATTCCTATGGGATGCAGTGAAAGCCATTCTAAGAGGGAAGGTTATAGTAATACAATCGTAACTTAAGAAATAAGAAACATCTCAAATAAACAACCTATCCCTTACACCTTAAGCAATTAAAGAAAGAAGAACAAAAATCCCCCAAAGTTAGCAGAAGGAAAGAAATCATAAAGATCCGGTCACAAATAAATGAAAAGGAAATGAAGGAAAGTTTGGCAGAGATCAATAAAATTAAAAGCTGGGTCTTTGAGAAGTTAAATAAAATTGAAAATGCACTAGACAGACTCATCAAGAAAAAAAGGGAGAAGACTCAAATCAATAGAATTAGAAATGAAACAGGAGAAGTAATAACTGATACTGCAGAAATACAAAGGATCATGTGAGATTACTACAAGCAACTATATGCCAATAAAATGGACATCATGGAAAAAATGGACAAATTCTTAGAAATGCACAACCTTCTGAGACTGAACCAGGCAGGAATGGAACATATGAACAGACCAATCAAAAGCACTGAAATATAAACTCTGATTAAAAATTTTCCAACAAACAAAAACCCAGGACGAGCTGGTTTCACAAGTCAATTCTATCAAACATTTAGAGAAGAGCTAACACCTATCCTTCTCAAACTCTTCCAAAATATAACAGAGGGAGGAACACTTCTAAACTCATTCTATGTGGCCACCATCACCCTGATAACAAAACCAGACAAACATGTCACAAAGAAAGAAAACTACCGGCCAATATCACTGATGAACATAGATGCAAAAATCCTCAACAAAATCCTGGCAAACAGAATCCAACAGCTCATTAAAAGGATCATACACCATGATCAAGTAGGGTCTATCCCAGGAATGCAAAGATTCTTCAGTGTATGCAAATCAATCAATGTGATGCACCATATTAACAAATTGAAGGAGAACAACCATATGATCATCTCAATAGATGCAGGCAAAGTTTTCAAAAAAATTCAACACCCATTTATGATAAAAATCCTCCAGAAAGTAGGCATAGAGGGAACTTACCTCAACAAAATGAAGGCCATATATGACAAACCCACAGCCAACATCATCCTCAATGGTGAAAAACTGAAACCATTTCCACTAAGATCAGAAACAAGATAAGTCTGCCCACTCTCACCACCATTATTCACCATAGGTTTGGAAGTTTTAGCCACAGCAATCAGAGAAGAAAAAGAAATAAAAGGAATCCAAATTAGAAAAGAAGAAGTAAAGCTCTCACTGTTTGCAGATGACATGATACTATATATAGAGAATCCTAAAGATGCTACCAGAAAACCACTAGGGCTAATCAATGAATTTGCTAAACTAGCAGGATACAAAATGAATGCAAAGAAATCTCTTGCATTCCTATACAGTAATGATGAAATATCGGAAAGTGAAATTAAGAAAACAGTCCCATTTACCACTGCAAAAAACAATAAAATATCTAGGAATAAACCTACCTAAGGAGACAGAAGACCTGTATGCAGAAAATTATAAGAAACTGGTGAAAGCAATTAAACATGATACAAATAGAGGTAGAGATATACCATGTTCTTGGATTGGAAGAATCAACATTGTGAAAATGACTCTACTACGCAAAGCAATCTACAGATTCAATGCAATCCCTGTCAAACTATCACTGGCAGTTTTCACAGAACTAGAACAAAAAGTTTCACAATTTCTATGGAATCACAAAAGACCCCGAATAGCCAAACAACCTTGAGAAAGAAAATCGGAGCTGGAGGAATCAGGCTCCCTGACCTCAGACTATACTAAAAAGCTACAGTAATCAAGACAGTATGGTACTGGTACAGAAACAGGAATTTAGATCAATGGAACAGGATAGAAAGCCCAGATATAAACCCACGCACATATGGTCACCTTATTTTTGATAAAGGAGGCAGGAATGAACAGTGGAGAAAAGGCAGCCTCTTCAATAAGTGTTTCTGGGCAAACTGGAAAACTGCATGTAAAAGAATGAAATTAGAACCCTCCCTAACACCATACACAAAAATAAACTCAAAATGAATTAAAGACCTAAATGTAAGGCCAGACACCATGAATCTCTTAGAGGAAAACATAGGCTGAACACTCTATGACATAAATCACAGCAAGATCCTTTTTGACTGACCTCCTAGAGAAATGGAAATAAAAACAAGAATAAACAAATGGCACCTAATGAAATTTAACATCTTTTGCACAGCAAAGGAAACCATAAAGAAGACGTAACAACAACCCTCAGAATGGGAGAAAATATTTGCAAATGAAGCAACTGACAATGGATTAATCTCCAAAACATACAAGCAACCCATGCAAGTCAATATTAAAAAAAAAAACCCAATCCAAAAGTGGACAAAAGACATAAATAGACATAAATAGATATTTCTCCAAAGAAGATACACAGATTGCCAACACACACATGAAAGAATGCTCAACATCATTAATCATAAGAGAAATGCAAATCAAACATACAATGAGATATCAACTCATACTGGTCAGAATGGCCATCATCAAAACATCTACAAACAATAAATGCTGGAGAGGGTGTGGAGAAAAGGGAACCCTCTTGCACTCTTGGTGGGAGTGTAAATTGATACAGCCACTATGGAGAACAGTGTGGAGGTTCCTTAAAATAAAGAAAGTAAAACTACCGTATGACCCAGCAATTGGACTATTGGGCATATAACCTGAGAAAACCATAATTTAAAACGAGTCATGTACCAAAATATTCCTTGCAGCTCTATTTACAATAGCCAGGATATGGAAGCAACCTACGTCTCCATCAACAGATGAATGGATAAAGAGGTGGCATATATATACAATGAAATATTACTCAGCCATAAAAGGGAACAAAACTGAGTTATCTGTAGTGAGGTGGATGGACCTAGAGTCTGTAATACAGAGTGAAGTAAGTCAGAAAGAGAAAAACAAATACTGTATGCTAACAGATATATATGGAATCTAAAAAAATAATAATGGTCATTAAGAACTTAGGGGAAAGATGGGAATAAAGATGCAGACTTACTAGAGAATGGACTTGAGGATATAGGGAGGGGGAAGAGTAAGATGGTACAAAGGGAGACAGTGGCATGGACATATATACACTACCAAATGTAAAATAGATAGCTAGTGGGAAGCAGCTGCATAGCACAGGTAGATCAGCTCGGTGCTTTCTGACCACCTAGAGGGGTGGGATAGGGAGGGTGGGAGGGAGAGAGATGCAAGAGGGAAGAGATATGCGGACATATGTTTATGTATAACTGATTCACTTTTTTATAAAGCAGAATGTAACCCACCATTGTAAAGCAATTATACTCCAATACAGATGTTTAAAAAAATGATGATACAAATAGATGTAGATATGTACCATGTTCTTGGCTTGGAAGAGTCAACATTGTGAAAATGACTCTACTACCCAAAGCAATCTACAGATTCAATGCAATCCCTATCAAACTACCACTGGCATTTTTTCACAGAAATAGAACAAAAAATCTCACAATTTGTATGGAAACACAAAAGACCCCGAATAGCCAAAGCAATCTTAAGAAAGAAAAACGGAGCTGAAGGAATCAGGCTGGCTGACTTCTGACTATACTACAAAGCTACATTAATCAAGACAGTATGATATTGTCACAGAAACAGAAATATAGATCAATGGAACAGAATAGAAAGCCCAGAGATAAACCCATGCACATATGGTCACCTTATCTTTGATAAAGGAGGCACGAATATACAGTGGAGAAAAGACAGCCTCTTCAGTAAGTGGTGCTGGGAAAACTGGACGGCTATATGTAAAAGAATGAAATTAGAACATTCCCTAACATTATACACACAAAAAATTCAAGATAAAGACCTAAATATAAGGCAAGATACTATTAAACTCTTAGAGGAAAGCCTTTGCAGAACACTCCATGACATATATCAGAGCAATATCTTTTTTGACCCACCTCCTAGAGAAATGGAAATAAAAACAAAAATAAACAAATGGCACCTAATGAAACTTAAAGGCTTTTGCACAGCAAAGGATAACATAAACAAGATGAAAAGACGGCCATCAGAATAGGAGAAAATATTTGCAAATGAAGCAACTGACAAAGAATTAATCTCCAAAACATACAAGCAACTCATGCAGCTGAATATCAAAAAACCCACAACTCAGTCCAAAGCTGGGCAGAAGACCTAAATAGACATTTCTCCAAAGAAGATATACAGATTGCCAGCAAACACATGAAAGAATGCTCAACATCACGAATCATTAGAGAAATGCAAATCAAAACTACAATGAAGTATCATATCACACCAGTCAGAATGGCCATCATCAAAAAATCTACAAACAATAAATGCTGGAGAGGGTGTGTATAAAAGGGGACCATCTTGCAATGTTGGTGGGAAGGTAAATTGATACAGCCACTATGGAGAACATTATGGAGGTTCCTTAAAATACTAAAAGTAGAATTACCATACGACCCAGCAGTCCCAGTACTGGGCATATACCCTGAGAAAACCATAATTCAAAAAGATTCATGTACCAAAACGTTCATTGCAGCACTATTTACAATAGCCAGGACATGGAAGCAACCTAAGCGCCCATCGACAGATGAATGGATAAAGAAGATGTGGCACATATATACAATGGAATATTACTCAGCCATAAGAAGAAACGAAATTTAGTTATTTGTAGTGAGGTGGATGGGCCTTGCGTCTGTCATACAGATTGAAGTATGTCAGAAAGAGAAAAACAAATGCTGCATGCTAACACAGATATATGGAAACTAAAAAAAAAAAAAAAAGGTCATGAAGGACTTAGGGGCAAGACAGGAATAAAGACCCAGACCTACTAGAGAATGGACTTGATGGGGAGGGGAAAGGGTAAGCTGGGGCAAAGTGAGAGAGTGGCATGGACATATATACACTACCAAATATAAAATAGATAGCTAGTGGGAAGCAGCCGCATAGCACAGGGAGATCAGCTCCGTGCTTTGTGACCACCTAGAGGGGTGGGATAGGGAGGGTGGGAGAGAGGGAGAAACAAGAGGGAAGAGATAATGGCATATATGTATATGTATAACTGATTCAGTTTGTTATAAAGTCGAAAATAACACACCATTGTAAAGCAATTATTCTCCATAAAGATGTTAAAAAAAAAAAGAAAGTTGTGAGGATTAAATGAGATAATGTATGCCAAGTCCTTACCAGACAGTTACTACGTTAATGATTTAAACCAGAGGGACCCATGTTGGAAACTTTACACAGAGACAGAAACCGAGAGGTGAGTGTGCCCCTGTGAATGCATGGTCACCTTCATGCCTATGTGCACACAGGTGTGCATACACACTGGGGGGCTGAGTTCACAAGGTCTTCCACTCCCTAGTCAGTACAAGCTCAGGACCTGGGAAATCCTGGGTCTGAATGTCAAGCACACTGTGGCTCTGGCTAGAGATGCTGTGGTAGGAAGGTAAGTTGCCTCAATTCCACATTCATTCATTCAATCCATCTGGTCTCACTTTTTGAAGACTTTCTATGGACCACCAGGCCCCAGTGAGCTAGCAAGGAGCCAGATGCAACATCTGAAGTGTTTAGTCTGGTGGTGAACAGTGAGTGGTGACCCCTCTTAGGAGGAACTTCCTATGACTACATGCAAGACATAGTTGGATAAGGAGCATGGAGGTGGCATAAAGCCAGGAATGAGAATGCTGCATACATCTCGATAAGAAACCCTGTAAGGGAAGCTGTGTGGAAATAGGAATGGCCTCATTTATGATTCAGAGGAGAAAATTAAAATATCAGTGGAATCAGGGAAGTGGGTCAAAAATCCTGACTCCATCACCTGTCAGGGATTTGATATCAGGCCTCAGATGCCTCAGATGCCTCGTATCTACATTGGGCATCCTAATAAGAGTGACCAATTATTTTGTACTGTGAGACAATGCACAATGAAAATAGCAGAAGGAAGTTACTTATTATTGACATTATGAATAATAATATGCCAGAGCTAAGATATATGTTGAGGAAAGAAATGCAACAATTCTTAATTGGCTAAGAATAAGCAACATTTCAGTTAACAGCTGGGGAACTTTAATGTGACTGCATACTTGGTTACTTTCTGGAGGGCGATATTCCACCTCGCCCTCAGAGTCATCCCCACCCTTAAACAGAAAGCACGAAGGATGGGGATTCCCCATAGAAAAATGTTTGGGCATGTCCAGGAGTAGCCAAGGAGGGACCCTAAAGTCTACAAGTGGCAGGCACCTCGGGCTTACCAGAGCACACAGGCAGATTTCATGGGCATGATACTTGGCACCTTTTGTTCCGATTATCACTGATGTCACTTGAGGCGATTCGACACCCTGAAGACCCCACAGAACCTCAGGGTGAATTTTAGGAAGTGCCATCACTCCTGTGATGATGTGGTCAACTAATGGACTCACTTTGGGGTTTGGAGAGGACTTGTGATTCTGAGAAAAGTGTAGGAAACCCAGTATGGAGTTACCCTTGCTTAAGGAGAGAATTTCTCCAAGGTACAAATGCCATGGATGATATCTAGTCTTCCCACAATTCTGAGGACTGGCTGCACCCTACTGTATTCTGTGCCCTGTGTGCTGGGAGAGGCTTAGCATTAGCAAGGCTTCTGCAGGCATCTGAAATCCAATGATCCCAGAGAGTAAACCTAACAAAGGCCATCCCCTCTCCCCCTAAAAGGCCAAGGCACCTAAGAGAAGAGCAATGCAGCCAACCCGCTTCTCCTCCGGCATCCCTAGTCTCATCACTTACCCAAGCCAGAACACTGGGAGGCCCAGTTAACCTGTTTCTTCCCCTCACTACCCAGATCCAAGCAATCCCCAAGGCTTATTGATTCAGTCTTCTAATGAGCTCTGGTATCCATTCCCTTCTCTCCATCTTCACTGCCATCACTCTATTTCAGGCACCACTGTCATTAGCCTAGATGAAGGCAATAGCCTCTAATGACATCTTCCATCCACCCCTCCCACCTCCCTCAGAGTCCAGTCTCCACACTGCAGCCAAAGAGGCTTTGCTAAATCACTGATCTGACCTTATCAGTCGCTTGCTGGAAACCATTCAGTGATGTCCTATTGGGTGGCTTCAGGATAACATTCAACCAACCTTATGCATCATAGAATTATTTAGGATTCAGGAAAAGTCATAAATCACCTTGATTTCGACTGAAGTAGAAGATTTTAATCACTCATCAAAAATCCTGAACATAAACTTGGCTCTCATACTCAATTAGATATACTGCTCATTTAAGAAAAAAATTCTAGTAAACAAATAATTGAACTGTTATTGCCGCATTGTTTGTAGAGGGGGCAAATACTTTGGAGACACAGAGTACCAGGCCAACAGATGGATGCCTGAAAAGATTATGGTAAAACCACTGCAAGGAACATCACTCAGCCATTATAATGAAAGCCTTACAGGTATGAGTTGAGCAAATTTTATTGTTGATTAGCAAAAAGAATGAAGTGAAAACTGTATATAGAAGGATCTAATTGTTATAAATGAAGCAAAGCATAAATTCCATGTGGTCTATGTAAACACATCCATGCAGACACACCCAGTAAGTCCACTCCTAGATGGTGACCCTAGAGATGTTCACGTGTTCTCAGGGGATAGGTACACAAAGACTTATAAGAGCATTGTTTGTTTGTTTGTTTTTTCTGGAAAAATAGAAACTGCAAAAGTCTGGGTCATCATGAGGAAGATAAATTGCAAATACTGAAAGAAATAGTATACAAACATGAAAATGACCTAGAGCTACATTTATCAACTTGCATAAACATGTTTTTAAAATCCTATATAATGTGTATGAACATAGAAATAGGTAGCAAATATGTACAACTTGTCCTGGGTATAATAGTTACTGAATTCATGATAGCAGATGCCACTGAAGAAGGAGAGAGTGGTGTGGGTCTGGGAAGAGGTAAACAGAGGGCTTTACCATATCTGTAATGTAAAGGTAAGGCCAAGGTAGGGCCTAATTTTTAAATTTGACACAGCAGGGCACTGGTTATGCAGGTGTTTGTAATATTAATTTTATTCTTGTCCCTATGTTTGTGATTAATTTGCAGTAAAAATATTCTATTCTCAAACCCAGCAAACGATCCTGAAAAGTAATCACATGGCTTTTGTTTCATGACTGTAGGAGTGCACATGCTATAGAACTCCTTGCAAGATCCTAATTCTTGAAAACTGTAAAATAAGTCCATGCCTGCAGTGTGAAATGTTTCAGAGAAATGATTCTTCCACAGACCATAAACAGTGAGGAGCCCAGCCCCTGAATGAGGGACATCAGATAGGGTCAGACTCACTTGTTCAAGTAGCAGTGGCCCACAGTCTGTGCAAACCTTGTTGCAAATGGAGAGACTGGCCCAAGGGTGCTCTGTGCCCTTGGGAGGTGCTTTCTGGAATCAGAACAGGACCTACAGACAACTGAAAGATGATTAGTTATAGCGGTGGGAGTAGTGTGGATTGACCCCTTCATTTCCCTCTCTATCCCACCTGCAGCACTTACGACCAGGTGGTGGCTTTGGCAATGTCTGCTCAGGTAAGAGCAATGCCTAAGGAAACTTGGTCATATAACCAGGACAGTGCCTGGGATAGGGGGGTTAGTAGACAGCCCCAGAGAAGAACAAGGTACATCAACACCCATAAGAATTGCTGCCAAGGTATGCAGCCCAGTCTCGTATCCCTCCACAGTTCCTCCCAGTACTTTCACTGAAAATATGACAATAATATAAATTCACCTCAACGGGTAGTCACAGTTCTTATTCATTAGGCACTCCCCATGAGTGAGGCACACATATAACTTGTATATTAGTTTCCTTCTGCTGATGTAACAAATTACCACGAACTTAGTGGCTTAAGGCAATCAAATTTAATCTTTTACAGTTCTGGGGGTCAGAAGTCTAAAATGTGCCTGCAGGTCTGTGTTCCTCCTGGAGGCTCAAGGGGAGAATCCATTTCCTTGTCTTCTTCAGCTTCTAGAGGTGCCCTACTTTCCTGGGCTCATACCCTCTTCCTCCATCTACAAGGCCAGCAATGTAATATCTTCTCTCCTCTTTGATCTCTGCTTCCATCCTTACATCTTTCACTGAATCTAACTCTACTGTCCCCCTTCTATAGGGACTCTCTGTTTACCTTGGGCCCACCCAGATAGTCCAGGATAATCCTCCTCTAAAGATCCTGAACTTAATCACACCTGCAAAATTCCCCTTTGCCATATAAGGTAGCCTATTCACAGATTCTGGGGATAGGAGCATGGACATCTTTGGGAACTGGGGGACATTTTCAACCTACCTCATCTTGCATGAGATATTTCCCTTTAATCTTCGCAACACCACTATGGTATGCTTATTCACAGATGGAGAAACTGAGGCTTAGAAAGGTTAAATAACATGCTGGACTTGACACAGCTTGGAAGGGGCAGAGCCAAGTATGGAAAACCTAGTAAGGTGAGTAAGGATCCTTGTCTTGCCCTTCTACACATCTGTCCCTTTTCTCATCTCTTTCCTTTCTGCTCCTATGCCAAGGGAGCAAGAACACTCCCTTCCATGTTAAGCCTCCTGGCACCACCAAATGTGCACTCAGTTGGAGCAGCTGTGAGGTGTGTGATGGCAGAAGGTGGAGCTTAGAAATCTGAAGATGTGAGCCCCAATACTGACATTCAATAGCAGTACTATGATCTTGGGCAAGAGAGTTAATCTCTCTCTAGCTTCACTGGTGATTGAAGGGTGTTGTAAAGATTCCAGTTTGGAGGTAGTTTAGGCACATAGCCTACCACAGCAATGCTAATTTCCCTCCTCTCTTTGTACTTCTCAGGCCCTCACAAGTCAGCTGCCCTTCCTTTGTCATGTTCTACTTACTCTAGACAGACCTGTGGTCCACAATGTCCCAAGGCAAGGTTTTATGATTTCCTCCTGTTACTATCATGCCTGGCAATATTCTTGCTATTAAAAACACTGTGTTTCTTGACTAATAACCTCTGTGGCCTGTCTTACATAAATGTGATTTCTATTAAGCTTTTGGGAACACTGAGAGTAGCTCACAACCTAAAGCCTGTTCCTGATTACTCCTTTGAGGAAATCTGTTGAGAGCCACAGCCCTAGGTTGTACACTGCATAAGGATAGGCTCTGATCTTCCCGGGTGCTATGCAGAGCTGCCTCATCCTTGTTGTGGGTTGGAGCAAAGGTTCACTAAGATGAATGGAGTGACAGGGAAATGGCACCCCCTCCTCAGTCAGCTGGTTGGTGGACAGAAGGTAATGCAGCAACAAGCATACACTACCCCAAGTTCGTTTATGGTGAAGCTTTGCCAACAGGAGGTCTTGGTAGGCTCTGGGTATAAAGAAAACTTGAGTTAGAAAGTAACCCCTGGGAAGAAAATTAGTTTGATGGATTGCATTCCCATAAAGTCCCATCAGAAAGGAGAAGTTTTTGGAAACAATATGGGTGATTTTGCAATCCTCTAGTCACACAGATTCCCAAACAGCAAACACAAAACATACAAACAAGAAACAACTGAACTCAGAGGAACCTGCTCTAACTCAGGGTTGCCGGTATGTGCTGTTGGATTTGCAGAGAGTCTCACAAGAAACCTGGCATACAGGGCAAGAGGGATTAGCCTTTTCTTCTTGTTTAGAGGATAAATCACAGGACACAGATGTTAGGTTAAACTCATCAAGGTCAAGAGCTTGTAAATGACGGGGGCTGGGCCAGAACTCATGTTCCCATGTCTGAGTTCAATGCTTGTATTGAGTTCCTCAGAACCAGGTATTCCCTTTCTACACATGTACAGAGGACTGGGCCTTGTTGGGTGATTCAGCTGGCAATTCTGCTTTCTAAACAGGACACACTTTCCCACCCCAGAACTTATTCACCAGGTGTAGTCATACCCTATTCCACCAACTCTATCAAGGGCTAGGAGACATCAAGGGGAGAGACAGGACCCCTTCCCTCTTTGGGATTACAATCTGAAATCCTGTCAAACAAACATTTCACCTCTTCCAGCCAAGCAGGTATAAAGCATTCACTTGCTTTTTAAAAAGTTCAGATAAAAACATGCGCAAAATCTTCCATTTCATGTATTCCTTCAATGTGCATTTATTTATTAAATGCCGCTCTCACACACTGCTTGAAACACCTAGAGACAGAGGCTGTGCTTTCTGTGTGATGCATGCTTTTTATTTATTATCTCATTTAATTCTCACCACCCTATGAGACCACTAGTACTTTAATTAACTCCACTCTATAGATGAGGAAATGGAGGTTCAGAGAGGTGAAGTGACTTGTGCAAAATAGTATCTTTGGAATGACGTAAGAAAGATATGGAGTGCTTGCTATGGAGAGCAAAAAATGGGGAGCAAAAATGGGCTCATTACCCTTTTGTGCCGACCAAGAAGAGCTCCTGGGAGGAAGAGGCCTCTGAGCAAAGAGTTGGAATTTAGGTAATTGGAGATGAGAGGAAAGGCATTTCACACAGAGGAAACAGTGAGCCAAGACCTGGAGTGGATAAAGTTCAGAGTATGTTATGAATTATATTCGGATTACAGAATGAAAGAAAGAAGCAAAATAAATCTGGTATTCAGGTATACCGGAGCCAAGAAACTTTGGAGCCAACCTGCACTCTACCACCCACTCCCTATTCACCACTTCCATCCAATCAGTCTCTAAAGCCTGTCGGTGATCACCCTTAAAATGTCTTTCTGCCTCTCCATCCCCATGGCAACCACCTTAAGGCTCACTTTCATTCCCTCTTGCTTCTTATTCTAATTGCTTCCTAAATGACCTGCCAGACAATAGTCTGCTCCTCTGTGAGGCTGTACAAATGCAAGTCTGATCCAGTCAGTGCCCTGCTTAATAATGTAGTGAATATATAACATTTTAAAGGCTCTGCACCTCTTGCACACTGTTCGTTTCTGCAGTCCCATCTCCTCTCATCACCCAGCACTTCGGCCACAGCCATCTTATCTAGGTCTTATGCGGGCCCAGGAATTAATCAGTATACACAGAGCCACCTTCTGAAAACAAGGCGAGTGAATGAATGTGCTGTGTAAGCCAAGACAGGAAAGGAGAGCTGGGAGCAGCTGATTCCTTCTAAGAATATACTCCTGTCCCTCCCCCATGGTCTCAAACACACCCCCAGTCTGGGAATAGAGTAGAGACACACTCTTTCCCAAGACCCGCCAGCCAATCTTGTACTAGACTGAAAAATGCAGGAACCCTATACTTATACTTGTGTGTGTGTGTGTGTGTGTGTGTGTGTTTGGTACGCGGGCCTCTCACCGCTGTGGGCTTATTCTGTTGTGGAGCACAGGCTCACAGACGCGCAGACTCAGCGGCCATGGCTCACGGGCTCAGTCGTTCCGTGGGACGTGGGATTTTCGCGGACCGAGACATGAACCCGTGTCCCCCGCATCGACAAGCGGACTCGCAACCACGGCGCCACCAGCGAAGCCCAGGAACCCTGTGTTTATTTCTTCTTTACTTACTTCTGTCCTTGCCAATCCCAAGCCGTCATTTCTCCCCTAGTCCCACCCCTGCTTAAGCCTGTCCGTTCTTCTATCTGACAGCGGAAGTGTGCCTGTAGGACCCGCCCACTTCCTTTTGGAGTCTGGGGATTGCGTGGCAGGTGAGGCGGAGTCAATTCAGCCCTGCATTCTTGTGCTTTGCTGCTGGGGCGAGCGCTGGGGGCGGCTGCTAGTGCAAGTCGGCTTGCGTGGGTGTTAGCTTTGTAGCTGAAAACGTCTCGCTTGTTACAAAGACTCTATTGACGTTGGTGGCTTCAGCGGCGGCCACTTTTTAAAGTGGAGATAGCTTTTTTCTGCAGAGGTTACAGTTATCTTTCCCTAGGATTGCTATAGGCTCCGTGCCCCTAGCAGAAGATATGCCACGGGGACGAAAGAGTCGGCGTCGCCGTAACGCAAGGGCCGCAGAAGAGAACCGCAACAATCGTAAGATACAGGCCTCAGAAACCTCCGAGACCCCGATGGCCGCCTCTTTGGTCCCGAGCACCCCCGAGGACGACCTGAGCGGCCCAGAGGAAGACCCAAGCACTCCAGAGGAGGCATCCACCACTCCCGAGGAAGCCTCGAGCACTGCTTTAGCGCAGAAGCCCTCGGTAGCCAGGAGCAATTTTCAAGGCACCAAGAAAAGTCTCCTGATGTCTATATTAGCCCTCATCTTCATCATGGGCAACAGCGCCAAGGAGGCCCTGGTCTGGAAAGTGCTGGGAAAGTTGGGGATGCAGCCTGGCCGGCAGCACAGCATCTTTGGAGATCCAAAGAAGGTCGTTACAGAAGAGTTTGTGCGCAGAGGGTACCTGATTTATAAGCCGGTGCCCCGTAGCAGTCCTGTGGAGTACGAGTTCTTCTGGGGACCTCGAGCACACGTGGAATCAAGCAAGCTGAAAGTCATGCATTTTGTGGCAAGGGTGCGTAACCGATGCTCCAAGGATTGGCCATGTAATTACGATTGGGATTCTGATGATGATGCAGAAGTTGAGGCTATTCTCAATTCAGGTGCTAGGGGTTATTCTGCCCCTTAGGGAAATATGCAGCACACCCTTGAGGGGGATTGGAAAGAGCTTCAAAGGTACCCCAAGGAATAGATCATCTGGGTCCTTAGTTGAATGTAATGGGGAGTGGGGCACTGTATTTGGTATTTGTGATCAGTGCTAATTGTTTGAGAAACAGAACGTTTACTTTGAATATTGTAAATTTTATTCATTTTAGTACAGTGTTGATTAAGGTCATAGTATGTTTTAAAATACCATTGAAGAAGATATATTTTTTCCATCATTGATATTTAGTAAAACAGTTTTGCTAACGTTATAAAATGAAGTCTTTGCATCATATTCTGTGATCTGATACATATTTTATATCAGTAAAATAGGCTGTTCTTAAAAGTTTGAAATAACCAGTAAAATGTGAGAGACGGATGGGAGAATTCTTTTATGTCTTGCCATTCTGAAAACCTTTGTGTCTGCTGTTGTGTAAAGAAAATTGACAACTACCTTGATTTTGCTTAGTTACTGCAGAATATAGAAAAAAATAAAAGCTTAATGACGAGGACACCTTGTCCATTTATTGACCACCACTTATGTGTATGGCACCAATCTAGGTTCTGGGGATACTCCTCAGACACAGTGCTCAGCTCTAAAGAATGTTCTAGGTTATGTGAGAGAGACAAATATGTAAACTGACAGTGTGGTAAATGCTGTAATAGGGAGTGAGCATGGGGTGTCATGAAAATGTAGAGAAGCTTATGTGACCTGGCTTGGAGGGTGGGACAGGAAAGAGGGCATCATAGGGTGCTATGAAAATCCAAGAGATGCTTAAATAAGGTTGAGGGGATTTGAAAGGGGCATCAGAGCATACTATGAAAATAGTGTGTATTAGGTATTTTTTGGAAACGTGATCCAGCTTGGAGGATGGGGCATTGGCAAAGGGAAGGGAGCAGCATCACAGGGTGCTGTGGAAATAGAAAATGCACTTAAATTAGCTTGAGAGGAGGTCAGGGGAGAGGGGTGGTTGCAGGCAAAAGGACATTGTAGGGTACTACAGAAATTAAAAAGATGGGACTGTCAGAAAATTCTTGGTTAGTGACAACCTGAGGTCTGAAAGTAATATTGGAGATGGGGAAGGGAGTAACTTGAGGCACTAAAGGCAGCATGGACATTAGGGAAGAAACAATTTTTTTTACTGAAGTATTAGGGTCATGTCAAGCGGAAAGTGGAGAAAAAGGAATGAGGTGGGGAAGAGGGGAACAGGAGCTAGAGTCTCAAAGGGCGGGAGTTACGACTATTTTTAATGAGAACAAAAGTGGTTAATAATAACGATAATCCCGGAATAATGAAAAGAAAAAGGTTCCATAAAAGCAGAGCCTCCTGGATGAACCAGAGAGAGGAGTCGACCTGTGGTATCACTGAAAGGTAAACTGGCACCTCTCTCAAGAACTGTCTTGTTAGGGTGCACAAATTGCTTTGAAGTGTGTGTGTATCGGGGTAGGGGGTGGGGGGCAGGTAGGGCAGAATTAGCACTTTGACACTCTCCTTCAGCCAGTGTATTTAAGTCCAGAGGGCTACCTGGCATAGTGGCCCATGGTGTATGAAGTCTTGTGGTATCAGGTTTCTTCCCACCTCCAGGAACTTTTACACTTTCTTTCCTCATTGTACCAAGGAGCTCAATGCTCTTCCCATCCATTTTATCACCAGGGGCTTCTGAATCCTCTACCTTGCCCTGTGGCACATCTGGAGAGGTGGGAGTCATCCCTCATATTCAAATCGGCTACAGGCAGAGAACACGCATTAGAAGGTTGGCCACCCCCAAAGCCAACCACACTTATCTCGAGAGCTAAACACTGTAAGAACTAAAAGTCCCCTAATAGGGATCACCAAGGGAGGGTGCCTCATCTAGCCTCCTGGGTCTCAGCTGTCACACACAAAAGAGTGGCCAGGGCACCTTCTTTCTTTTTCCCCAGGCAGTCTTACCCTGCTTCCACCTGTGTGCCAGGCTAAGTCACTGGGGCCAGGGTAAGCTAGCAAATGACTTTCTGGAAAAGGCCCAGGGACCATAGACATCACCCTGCAGGCAAAGGAGGCTTCAAACAAAAGTGGGAAGCATGACCCCTCAGCGGCTCCAAATTCATTCAGCAAACAAGAAAATAGTGGGAACCTCTATGATTCAGGCAGTGTGACAGACACTGAGGCTGTGGAAGATCAGAAGGCATGTTTCTGGCCCTGGAGGAGCCATATTTGTCGATACCCGCTCCAGAGGTAGACAAGGTATGAATCTGAGGTTCAGATTAGTGAGTGACTTTCTGGTCTAGAGCCACCGGGGTGGCAAGTGACAGATCCTAGACAAGACCCCATGTCCATTCCCAGCAAATCCAGAGTGTTTCCCTATAGGTCACCCTGCTGTCCTTCTCTGCCTGCCAGTGTATTCACAAGGTCTCTATCTTCAAAAGAAACATGAAAAGTCAGTGGGACAGTTCTCAGTAACCCCAACTGCAGCCTCAAATCCTTTTGGGAACAAGGCTGACTTTAACCCCTCCCCCTTTTACAGGAAGGGGCTCATAGAAGTCAGTCACCTCCAGGTTAGTCAACTAGTAAGTGGGAGAACCTGCAGAGCAAAGATTTGTTGAGCATCTCTGTACTGGGGGCTTGCCACACATTATTTCTGTCAGGTCAGTAAGATTACCACCACCACCACCACCACCACCACCACCATCCCCTCCCCCCCGTTTTGCAGGAAGTGCCAGCTAGCTCAGGGAAAGAAATAATGTCCTTCCAAACCCTGTCTGAATCCAGGTTTTCTTTGGCTCTGGTGGGGAATAATCATCCAGTTGTCTAAAATGGCTATTTGCAAGTATGGGCCAAGAAGCTGAATTCAGTCAGGGAATCAGCAGTGCCCAGGATAAAGGGAGAGAAGAGTGGGAGTATACTGCAAGCTGCACTGTAAAAGAGATGACTGCTGGAATCCTGAAGGCTTCAGGCAGGAGGCTCCCCAGGGATGTGCCAAGGACTGGGTGACTTTCCCCAGCCCAGCAAGGGAGCAACCAATGGCCCAGGCTCATTCCCTCCTTGGCCTGGAAGTTCAGTGTGTCTCCCACCCCTCCCCACCCCAATGCACTACCTTGGTACTGCAAAGAGTTAATCTTCATTTGCTTAGGTGAACACTGAACAAGGGCGGGATTTCCGGTGGCTGTGAAATGAATGACAGGGCTGAGGAACAGGCAGGGAAAGGGGCTTCTAGAAGGTGGTGGGCAAAAGATACTACTCATTGTTTCAGTTACATGAATTCTTTCAGCTTTGAGCAGTATCCAGATAGGACACAAGCTGAGAGCCTCTTGCTTTGTAAATCAGCAACCTAAGCTGGCCCCACCCCAGCAGAGTCTCCACAAAGTGAGTGGAAAAGCTGCACTTTTAGTTGCCAAGATGCCACTGAAGTGGATTGAGTTTCTGGGTTCTAGAAAACTCCAGCTGTTTAGGGAACTCAGGGGTAGACAGCCCAAACGTCCTCAATGCATAGCAAGAGGGGCAGCTGCCATTTCCTGAGTGCCTAAATCGTGCCAGGCACTTTGACTGATGTTTTCATACATGTCTCTAACTTTCACAACGGTCTGACAAGGTAGGAGCCACTAGGGCAAGTTTACAGAGGAAGAAACTCAGGGTCAGGTACCAGAAGCAAGTTGCTGGGGTTACCTGGTTGGTCAGTGACTGCTCTGGAAATGACCCAGGCCAAGTCTAAAGCCCATACCGTTACATGAAAACGACAGGCAGACTGCATCATCACCAGGACACCTGGGGCTCCACCCAGCCTTGGGGAAGTCTTTTGTCTTCAAACTTGACCACAACCCAGGGTAAAAGTGAGAAGGAGCATGCTGGAGGGGGTGAGGAGGTGTGGGAAAGTAGGATTAAGAAGCCATTAAGCAGCTGTGGGCGTCCGTTTATTCTCATTTGTTGCAGCCCCAATTGCCAGGCATCCTTGAGGCATTGCTATCTGTAGAATGACAATTTTCTTCCAAAACAAGAATGTCTTCCCCATCACAACACGTTGCTCATAAAGTTCGCCACCCTGAGCACTCCATCAATCTTCAAATCCTAGGTCCTGGCTGTTGCACAGTGGACCAACCAAACAGCAACCTTTCTGGGCCTGCAACATTGCTCATTGATGATGTTTCCAACCCGGAAGGCAAAATGGCCCAGGAGGACTTCTTAACTTGAGCAGGATAGAGTTCCTGGGGTAGGACACAGGCAGCAAGCAGTGGGTATCTGCCCATGCAAAAAGACAGGCTGAAGGGTGTCCTCTTTGGGCCCAGTGTTGTGGCACTGGCCTCATCGGCCAGGTGCACAGCAGACCACGGTCATGGTGAAAGACAGATGTGGATTCTGCCTGGGCTCACATTCACCCCCGTGAGATGGGAAGCAGTCAGGATCCCTCTGTCTCCTTCCTTTGGCAGAAGCATAGAATTCCAACTTTCTGAAGGAAATGATTTTGAAGTCGTGGTGGCGGTGGAGAAAGGTGATTGGTATGACGATGTACTGAGACTGATTTAAAGGCTCCTCCAGGGCTTGTGGGTCATGAAACAGTTAAACCTCAAAGAGTTAATGGAATTTCTTTGAAAATCTGTGTGAGGACCCTTGCACAAAGGAGAGCTTTGTGCAGCTCAGCCAAAGCTATATAAGAAGAATAACTCCGGAGCAATCTAGAGCTTGGAGAACAAGTTTTGGGAGGAAAAGTGGACTCTTGGCTTGTACCCATCACCTAACAGGCATAAAGCTCACACAGGGTGACTTGAAGGGGAAGGGAGAGCCCACCAACAGTTGCTGAAAATCAGGCCCACTTCTTTGCGGTACGCGGGCCTCTCACTGTTGTGGCCTCTCCCGTTGCGGAGCACAGGCTCCGGAAGCACAGGCTCAGCAGCCATGGCTCATGGGCCCAGCCGCTCTGCGGCATGTGGGATCTTCCCGGACCAGGGCACGAACCCGTATCCCCTGCATTGGCAGGCGGACTCTCAACCACTGCGCCACCAGGGAAGCCCAGGCCCACTTCTTGACTGGTCAACTTCTGCCTCAGTTCCTGTGACAAACGACACCCTTGCAAATGTTCTCTCAAAATGGGCAACACATGAGAAGTGCCTGAAATCTCTCCTGTAACTCTGATCAAGGAGCCCCTTGATTCATTTTCGGCCTGTGAAGTCTCAAAAATAGCTGGGCCTACGTTATTTTGGATGCTGTGATTATCTAATAATTCATCCATTCACTCACTCTACACGTATTTACAAAGGTCTACTTGTGCCAGTCACCTGGGAAACATATATGAACAAATCACGAGTTCTCTTGTACAAAAATGGAAGGTAGAAGGTAAACCTTTTAAATAACAAATTATACTGGACCTAGAAGGTGATAAGTGCTCTGGTTGGTGGGGGAAGGGGCAGTGGTAAGCTGACCAGAACAGGGTAAGGCAGATGGGAAATGCCAAGAAAGAAAGGGAGTACTAAATTCAATACTAATAGGTGGGCAGGGTGGTCCTCACTGGGGAGGTGACGGTTGACCAAAGAAATGAAGAAGGTGAGGGGGTTCGCCTTGCTGATATATCAAGAAAGCATTGTTCAGGCAGAAGGACCAGTCAGTGCAAAGACTCAAAGGCCTGGGAGCGTCTAGCACATCTGGAGAAGGATGGAGAGGCCAGTGTGGCTGGCATGGAGTGAGCAAAAAGGACAAGAACTGGAGATAAGGTCAGAGAGATGAACAGAATCCCACATTATGTAAGGCCTAGTAGGTCATTGTAAGGAACTAGGCTCTTGTTTGCAGTTAATGTGAGGGGGGTGGGAGGAGGGAGGCAGTAAGGGATTGAGCAGAGGAGTAGCACAATCTGAATTACCTTCTGAAAGGATCACTTTGATTACTTACTATGTTGAGAATACAGAGAAAACAAACAAGGGTGGGAGCAGGAAGACCAGGTAGGAAGCTATTGCTGTAAGTCAGGCTAGAGATGGTGATGGTGGTTTGGATCATCCTGGTAACAGCAGATATGATGCGAACTGCTCAGTTTCTGGATACACTTTGTGGTTGACCTAACAGAATTCCTGATGGTTTAGATATGGAGTGTCAGAGAGAAGTCAAGCCTGACTCCAGATTTTTTTGCCCAAGCGAGTAGTAGAGTGGGATAGCTGCCAACAGATAAAGGGAATACTCTAGTTGCAACAGGTTTTATAGGTGAGGGAGGGTATCAAGTATTCAGTTCTGGACATATTGAATTAAGATGTCTGACACTCATATGAGTTGAGTAGGCAGTTGTTCAGAATTCAGTTGCACAGAAGTCAGGAATGTATCTGAAAGGTTGTGCCTAAGATGTAGAGATGGCATTAGAAGGGCATGAGACTATTTGAGATTGGCTAAGGAGTGTGTGTACGTAGAGAAGAGAAGAAGGTCATGGACAGAGACCTGCAGCATAAAGGGATCAAGGAGAAGAGGAGGTGAGGAGGCACCAGTTGAGGAGACTGAGTGAGAAGTAGCCAGCAGCGCGATAGACTGAGAGTGTAGTGTCTTGGGAGCCATGTGAAGCAAAGTGTATCAAGGGAGAGCCAGTGGTCAACTACGCTCAAAGTGCTGATGCCAGGTGAAATAAGAGGAGTGAGAACTGAGCACTGGAATTAGCAATTCAGAGGTCCCTGGTGACCTTGATGAGGGCAGCTTCATTGGAGAAGTGGATGATAAAGCCTGCTTTGGACAGGCTTAAGAGAATGGAAGGTGGGGGAGTCAGTGAGTACAGACAAGTCTTAAAAGGAGTTTTGCTGCAAAGGGGAGCAAAGAAATTGGGCAGCATCAGGGGGAGGAAGAGGGAGTCATGAGAAGATTTACTTCAGATGGCAGAAATAGCATTGTGCTGATGGGGAAGTACACAGCGGAGAGGAGTGAAATCAACAGCACAGGGAAGGCAGGGAGATTTGTTGGAGCAGTAACTTTGAGAAGACAGGAGGTTATGTGGCCCTTGCATAAAGAGGAGGGCTAGAGCATGCACAAGGAGTTGCAAATCATATCGTTACTGGATGCGGTGGAGGTCAGCGAGGCTTTCTGGCTGCCCTGAACTCTTCTAGCTGAGGTCAGGCACCTGCCTTGTTGAACTCCCCTGTGTGTTGAGCATCTGTAATGTGCCAGGTGCACTTCAGAGCACCTTAGTAACTTTTAATACTCCAAACAACTCAGTGATGGAGGTTATATCGTGATCCCTATTTTACAAGTTAGAGATGTGCTACACAAGTTGGTCAGGTGGACTGGCCAAGGGCACTTAACAAACAATTGGAGAAGTAAATTTTTGAGCCCAAACAGTCTGATTCTCAAGACAGTCTGATAACCATAGGCTCAGACCTGCTGGCAAGTCTCAGTGTGGAATTACTCTTGCTGCCCCCTACATTGGTAACAAGCCTTCCCACTGAACCACCGCTGCTTCAAATGACCACACAATAGCCACAGTCTGTATGTCAGAGCATCAGCCTCAGTTTCCTGTATGACGCTGCTACTTCAGCGATGGAGCTCTGTTCTGAGTCTGAGGCTGAGTGGCAGAACCTCTGTGATCTTGACTTGCTTAAAACAGACCCCTATTTTGAAGGCTGGTCCAGCTCCAAGTGGAACAGACATCCCAGAACCACAGAACTGCCCTCTCCTTGACTCTTAGAATATCCTTACTACCTGAAGGCTGTTGTCTGACCAAGCCAGGACAGTAACTCCCTGGGGACATTAACAACTCTGATCAAACTAAAAAGCCACTGTGCCATTTGGGACACTATACTTTAGACTCTTGGACAAGCACACGCACACACGCACGCACGCATGTGTGGGCTCATGGTCTCTTTGCTCTCTGTGGGTCTTCCTCCAGTTGGCTTCATTCTGGCGTCTTTCCACTCCCTACAAAACCTGTCTGGCAAAAGATCCCATCCGATATGACCCCAAGGAATGAGCTTCTCCCTGAGGTGGGGCCCCATCTGCAGGGTAAGCCTGAGGCTAGATAAAGCTTTCACAGGATTGGGTCTCAGGTCACAGGGTCCAGGAAAAGAATGATCTTATGGCTGATCTGAGCCAATGAGAATGAGTTCAGACTCCATGAGAATAAAGGAACAGAGGAAGAAGAGAGGGCACTGGGGCCATAGGGGACACAGATGTGGAGGGAGACCTATTTTATAGATGCACTCCTCTAAAGCACACACCCACTTCCTACCCTCTCCAGTAGCCCTCACCCAGAAACGACAATCAAGGACAAATGGACATTTAGTATCATTTTGCTCTGTTTTCCCTTCAAACAACACTCTAGTTTACATGCTTGAAACTATGTCCCTCTTTGCAGAGGCTAGCTCCTCCAAGATGCTCCCAGTCCTGCTGCAGCGACTGTACTAAAGACTGACATCGAGCTGGTCCTGAGGCAGCATTGCCCATAAGATGCTGTGAGGTGGAGAGCAGCCGTCAGGATTGTGTAATCAGTACTTCTGAAGTTTTGATAAGATAAACAAGTGCTGGGCACCAATGGAGCAGCAGCAGTTGAGGTAAACTATGCAAGCCGAGTGGGAACATGCTGGTCCCAACCCCAAGGTGTCTACCACGATGGCTTGGGGACCTAGTCGAAGTCATCTAACTTGTGTCAGCCTCCTCATACACCTCCATAACAGTCATAATGCATCCTGCTTTATAGACATGTTGTGGAAAATAAATCAGCTGATCTTCACAAAGTCCCCAGACTGCTGCTTCTCAAACTATCTGTGGTGAAGGACGAGTATTTGTCTTTTCCCAAGTCAGTCACTCTCGGATCAATACATTCGTATAACGCAAGGAAAATGAATTAATAGAAAGAAGGAAAATGGCAAAGACACACAAAACACAAGCTCCAATTGTTTTAAACATCATAGAGACTCTCGCCATATGCTATAGAACTTTCTAAACATGAACTGTCAAATTATGTACTTACCGCAGATCAGTAACACACTTTGGTGAAGCAGCAAGTGTCCACGGACTGCAGTTTCATGCTTCCTACTCTGGCACAGTGCCTGGCCCATCAGAGACATTCAACCAGCAGTTTCTATTGCAAGGGAATTATTACAAAATACTGTTCTTATCATGAGGGAAATTAAATAACAAGAAATTGCAAGTAAAAGGAAGAGAAAAATACCAAATGATTCAATTGCTCATGGAAGTGTCAAGAGCATTGTGTGCACACAAAACAGTACAGGAGTTCAAAATGAAGAATCACAGTGGTCAAGACTTCCCCTGGGCCTTGACAGTTAAGGAAAGATCAAACTTACTTTGTAGCTTTTTGTATTTTATGACTGTGGGAAAGCTTCATGCTCATTGCACACATTTCTGCAAGCCCTGAAAGTATAAAGACCTCGGGAAATATTTAGCCTTAATCCCAGCATCCAGAGTTTACTTGTGCTAACATTTGTGTGTATACTTTCAGTGCATAGTCAGGAAGGTGATAATGATGATAGTGAATATGATAAAAATTATAATAACAACTATATATAGGTATTCATTCTTAATGCTACACACACACACACACACACACACACACACACACACATGCACAAACATTGACACAAGTTTTCCATGTATCCATACAAACAAGTACTGTGACTCATATCCCCATCTATTATCACTGGTGACCTCATCAGCTGCCTTGGCAAAGATTCCCACAGTTGTTGTGTCTGGGAGTCTCAAAAGGGTGACACAAAATGCTATCAAGACCTATCTATTCACTATAGTCTCCAATAAGCAATCTTGAAGTCCACTGAGAGAACTTCAGTGCAGCCTCCAAGTAAGATGATGATCCTTGTGATGTTGATATTGCCCTCAGCAGTTCACACAGTTGCCAGGATCCAAGTGCCAGGGCCAAGCTACATTCTGTGCAGCGGTGCATGGCATGGCCTGATCCCCAACCCTGTACTTGAACGTGGACTCTGAACCAGTTCTGCCAAACCCACACTGCCCCTCTCAGGATAATAGTCCCCCTCACTTCCTTCCCTCTAATCAAGGTTATCTGCAAACAAGTCCCCAATCTCCAAGACAATGCACCAGGCAGTTGGAAGCTCTAAAACCCTCATCTGGGCAGTTTACAGCGCACACACACACACACACACACACACACACACACACACACACACACACTTGTATTCTCATGCATACACATATTAATGCATTGCTGAAGAGGAACTACCTAGTTGGGGAGAGAACATTTATCACAGCTGCCTCTCACTGTGTGCACCCGGGGCAGTTCAGAGGATCTGGCTGTTCCTGAACTCTGGTCTCCTCACCCTTGTTGTGGAGGAATCACCTTGCTCCTCAGTTCATATGGGACAAAATTATTATTTGCCTCAAAGGATGGTACTAAGGGGCAAAAGGAAAGATGAAACAACAAGCAAAATAAGACCCTACAAACGTCAGATAGATAGAACTGCTCTTTGTCTCAAGGCTGATCATCAAAGTTGATGCACATATCACCATAGGCTGGTGAACCTCTCAGTGGCACAGACCCCAGGGCTTGGCTTGGGCTAGTCCATGAAAGTTTGACCCTCGGGTTGAGGTAAGTGGAAGGTGGCAGCACAGCAGAGCCTATCAGGGGGTCTCCTTTTCCTCAGAAACTGTTTCCTTTTCTGCTCTCTGTTAGGGCCCACCCTCCCACCATGTTCCTCTGCACCTTGGCTTCAGCATATCTTCGTATTGTCCACAGCCCATGTCTGGTCTTTCATATGGGCTGCCCCTCTTACCCCAGTCCCCAAGGCAACTCTACAGAAGCCGGCATACCATGGGCTGTTCTAGTACCCTCAAATCTGCTCCTGACACGGTTGCTCTGTGTTCCCAGTACTGGAAGCCTGTCTGACTACTCCTATTTTTACATGCTCATCTGGCCCTCCTGACCTCTCTGTTATCTCTTCCTGTTTCAGCAGCCCCAGCTCTCATTCTCTACTCATTGACCAAGTTCTGACAGGCATGTTCTGGGCCCCAATAGTGATCAAGTAAGTGTCTCTTCTCCCCAGGAGGTGACAACTCCTCCTTGCCTCTCAAGTCATAGATAAGGACATCAACTGCTCCCCAAAAGTGTACATGCATCCCCTCATACCCACAGCCAGCCACCTCACACATGTCAAGACTCTCCCAGATGGGACGTCAGCCCAATCTTCACTTCTGAGAGTGTGTTTACAGGCTTACATTCCCAGGCAGGCAAACACACACCCAGGTGTACATACTGGTACACTTGGCCTACTCACCATATGTACAGCCCAGAAACACACCACATACACTGCGACACCCGCAAGTATATCTAAAAATACGTAAGCACCTTGTAGTCACACGTCCCCACCACCACCACCCCGCATATATATATCCACAAAAAGAGAGAGAAAATCTTTGCGGGGGATGCGGCACCCAGAAATGTACACATGCACAGATACCTAGCAAATAACCCACATTACAAAAAAGGTATACTCATTAAGACAAACACACACACACATGTGGGCGCACGCATACACACAAACACACACACATGAGAAGGAGAAGCAAGTTATGTCTACCAAAACTACCCAAATTTTGAGAAAGAAGGAAGGTTAATGATGCATTTCTAAGCCTCTGGTTCTTCAGTCTCCCCAGGCCTAGAGTACATAGATGTGAAGCTAGTGATCTGACAGGCTTTCTCTCTCTCTCTCTCTTTCTCTTTCACACACACACACACATCATCATTACCATCATCATCATCATCATCCACAAAAATGTTAAGGTGGGAAAGTTGAGGGTGGGCAACACGGTTCCAGGTCCTGAGCAGCCGTTACTGTGATGAGGTGGCACTTACAGCCTCTCTGAAGCCCTGGGTCACAGAAGAACCCGGTTCCTGGTATCCAGCCTGGATAGCTCCAAAGGCCAGAGACATGGCAGCTTGTTTCTCAGCTCCTTCTGTTCATTGTTTGCTGCTTTCTTCCTCTCCCTGCTGTGAGGCCTCCCGCCCCTCTGGCATGACCCTCTAGGAATGTAGCTGTGAAAAGAAAACAGGTATATCTGCTGTTCTCTCCAAACACTAGTCTCAAGAATCCCGCCCCCTGAAAGAAGACAGAGTGCACGTGTGCAGGGAGTGCTGAAGGAGTACAAGCAACTTACATGTCAGGACAGGGAATGGGAGATCATCGTGCAAAGTAGCAGACAGTTATCTGGAAGGAAAAAAGTGTGACAAGGGAAGGCCGGAGAATCCTACCCTGTGACCCGGAGCCGCCAACACAGTGAAGATTTCCTCAGAACCCCCAAGAGGTCTCCCGGCAGCCCCTTCCTCCCTCCAGCTCCATAAAATCAGACTGAGTCCCTGAGAAAACCTCAGTCCATGGCATGCTGACCTTTGATATGAGGCTTGGGACCTATAACTAAGAAACTCATCGAGTGAAAACTTCTGAAGATCCTCAGCAGCAGAGGGCCTCAACACAGGGCCCTGGTCATCTAGCTCATACTGCCTGTGGAGGAGAAATGGTTCCTCCTTCCCCTCACCGTGTAGCTGATGCCCCCAAAGCCCTCTGCCCTCTCTCGGAAGACTCCCATAGGGTAGGGTTCAGAACTCCAGCAACTGGGAGTGAGGCCGTCTAGGCTAGACCCTAAGTCCCAAGCACCAGGAAAACCATCAGCCCAATATTCTTCAGCCACGCTTCTAATCAGGACCCGCGTGGCTCTCTAGTTCTGGCAAGAAGTGTGTGGATCAGTGAAGAGATTGTATGGGAATAAAACCAGGAAGTAGATTTTGAAAAAAAATGCCTCTGAATTATCAGTTTTAAGAAAATTGTCAGAACTGGACATGCCAGGAGAGTGGAAGAAGCTGTACCTACAGCAGGGACCCAGTTAGACCTCTATGCTAGAGTTTTCCTCAACGTAGCCCACAGTCTATCCATATTGGCATCCGTGTTTCCACATGTAGGCTGAACACAGTTCCATAAGTGCAGTTGGCACCAAAGTGGAGATGGAAAAGCAATGGGGGAAGTGGTGGGATGCATCATTTTTACCACCCCAGGTAGCTATCCGCTTTCACTGCACCCCACTGTGTACTGCTTTATTGGAAGGAGGAATCACTAGCCAGAAGTCATGTTAGCGGTTTTTGGACCCCAATGGTGGTAGTAAACCCAGCTTCTGGCCTGTCGTTTCTCCCTCTTAAGGCAGAGAAGTCAAGCCTGGACTGGCTGTGCCAGCTGAGCTCCTTCTCCATATCTACCCCTAATCCCACTCCAGCTCCGGAAGACTATAGAGGGTGCTCATCTCTTAGTAAGTATATGGGTAGGAAATGGCTATCTTTTCCTGTCCCATGTGATCAAGAGTGGGCACCTTGCTGCCACTGAGATCTCTGTACAGTGAGAGTAAGACTCAGGTGGGTCAGACACTGTGGTGCTTGGAAAGGGAGGACATGTGAGTCAACCGGCAGGCCGTCGGTTAGGTACTACTTGCTTGGCTGCGGGTAGAAGCCCACAGGGCTGCAGAAGCATCACTAATTGCACTAAGGCAGTTGTCTTTCATCTCTTGATAAACATTCTCTTTTGGTGAAAACACACACACACACTTTGCCCTGCACACTCCGGTTTATGATCATCCACTATCTCAATCCTTATGGGTTGGGGCAGTTTGTACTACTTACAAGAATGGGATTTGGAATCAGAAGGACTGGCTTCCTCACTTTCACTGGGCTGTGTGACAGTGGACAAAGCCTTTCACTTCTCTGAGTCTCAACATCATCAACTGCATCAACTGTAAAGTGGATGTAACCAAGGTAATACCTACTCAACAAGATGAGGTACAGTAAATGAGGTTCAGTGTGTACAACTGCTCTGTAGAGTGCACGGGGGACTAAGCAGATATTATGATTCTTATCATTGCTAAATATAAGAATAGATAAGAAAGTGTACTATGAACCTGGTCACATTCCCACTAAGGTGGGGAAAAAAGCTTGTCTGTCCTGTCTGATTTCTCTGGAAATCACAGCAGAGTCTATGGCCAGAGGGTCCATCCATGGGTCAATCCTCTCATCATTATTTTACTAGGATGCTAGCTCTATAGGATCAAGATTTTGTTTGTTTGTTTGCTTAGTTCACTGCTGTATCCCAGGTTCCTAGAACGGTACCTCGTGCATATTAAACAGTCAAAAATATTAGATATGTGAGTGAATGGATCTTTTTGAGCATCTAGTGAAAAAGATGTCAGTGACAGTGATGATACAGACTTTCAAGTTAGTGAGGTGCTGCCACAAGGAAATCAGCCGATAGCAGAATATTGCCTCACTCATCTTTAAATGAAGGATACGGTATTATTTTAAAATATGAAGACCACTAAAGCTTAGGGGGCACGTGCGACAAAACATTACGCTAAGGGTAAATTGTGCGGTAGCACAGCCAGGAAAGTTGCTGGGATGCCCTGAAGGTGGTACAGGATTCACCCCCTGATCCTGGGGCAGATTCCTGAATGAGAAAGGAATGTAATCCATAGTCATAGCTTACATTAAATAAGAACCTATTATGTTCTGGGCATGTATTTAAATTTGTATTATATAATTTCACCCTCACGACAACCCTATGTGATAGGGTTTATAATCCCCCATTTTCCAGATCAGATAACTGGGATTCAGAGAGGTTAGGTAGCTTGTGCAGGGACATGCAAGGTCCCTATTAAATGGCAGAACAAGGATTTTAAACCAAGTCTCTCCAAGTCCAAGCTATGTACTTTACTCTTAAATATTAAATAGCACTGCCCTCCATTATCTGCAAGCTAATTCAAAATGCATATAATATGGGAGATGCCAGTTTTTAGGTGAAGTTTGAAACCACTAGAGGGATATAAACACCATAAATTGAGAGGGAGGCCCATTTTCACAGACTATCTGTTAACAGAATCTCAAAATTTAATACAGTAGGCTCTGTTGTGCAAAGACAAAATGCCTTCTTTGTTTTCCACAACTAATCCTGCTTTTCCAGTACACACTCTAATGGGTACTAATGGCGGACAGGGGGTGACCACTTACATTTCATGATTAAAGATTCTTCAGGCTCTTCCAATTTGGCCGCTTCATTTCAGGCACTTATTGAGTCAAGACTAAGTTCTACTTATTTCTCCTTCTCCTCTATAAAATTATGTCTGAGGATTGGTGGAAAGGATTCCGCTTAAGCTATATCATGGTGGCAGTACAGAGGTGCCCACAGTCTGAGTGCTGTTTTTGGATTCTGCTTATGTGCCTATGCAGTGTGAATACTGTTTCCTTATTGGACTGTTCTCTTGCTAGACTTATGGGTCCCCCTGAGATTTGGTTGCAACTCAAAGCTGACTCCAATGAGGGTGCCCAGTGTAATATTTACCACAACAATGGTCTCTAATCATTTTTCATTTCACACTGCACTCAGATGAATAGTGTGCCCCCAAAGATTTATGTCTGCCTGAAACCTCAGAATGTGACTCTATTTGGAAATAAGGTCTTTGCACATGTAATTAGTTAAGGCAAGGCCATACTGGATTAGGGTGGACCCTAAATCCAGTATGACTGTTGTCTTCATAAAAAATAGAGAACACATGGAGACACAGACTCACATGGAAGAAAATACCATGCGAAGAGGAAGGCAGAGATTGGAGTGAAATGTCTACAAGCCAAGGAACACCAAGGATTGCCGCAACCACCAGAGGCTAGAAAGAGGCAAGGAGGGATCCTGCCCTGGAGGCCTCAGAGGGAGCTCGGCCCTGCCAATACCTTGCTTCAGATGTCTAGCCTCCAGAAATGTGAGAAAATACATTCCTGATGTTCTCACCACCCAGTTTGTGGTCATTTGTTACAGTAGCCTGAGAATCTAATACATGCACCAGTAATAAAAGATTTTGAGCACATATCTCCAATATATGTATATTAACTTACAAATTACATACTGTTGACACTGTATTAGTATGCAATAATCATCATAAAACATGCAATAAAATTAGAAATGGGAAAAGATGTGATTTTTTTAATTAAAAATTTTTTCATTTTTATATGCTTAGAATTTCTAATGTTTCCTTTTGACACCTCAATAGCTCTTCTTACCCACCTCATGTGTGTGTGCACACCCCACTTTGCAGACCAACGTGCCCCAACATCCCTTTATCCCCATTAGAGCGACTCTGGTGTGCTCAGCAACAAACATGCAACTGCCTTCTGCACACTTCCATATTGCTGGTGAGATATTCTTGATCTTTTCTAAAGCAAATGGGAACTGAGGAAGGTTCAGGAGTGCAGACATAGGTCTGTTCTCTCCCTATCCACTCTGAGTGACGTGTCTTCACAAGCTGCAAAAAATCTTTCGTCTGCCAACTGTCATAATGGCCCCAGTGTTGTTGCAAATGCCACCTCTATACCCAGCTTTCCCATCCATCTAATACCACTACTTACAGAATTTTTCAGAAGATGATATCAGGACACACACATCTAACTGATTTTCTCCTGTATCTCTCTTTCTCTCTCTCTCTCTCTCTCTCTCTCTCTCTCTTTCTCTCTCTCTCTCTCTCTCTCTCTCCCTCTCTCCTCTTCCCACACTTCTGAGAAGGAAACACTTTCTTTTATTTCTTCTATTCAAGAGTCAGTGACCTAACACTCATATCATGCCATCCTTCATCTCAAGGGGACATACACACTTTTCCCCATCCTAGGGCCATTGTGACTGTTGGAAGGTAAAATATTTATTGCAAAAATAATAACAAGTACTTATGTTTATTATTTCAAACAGTATCCCCATATACAACTTTGCTTCTGGAAAGTACCCAATACTGAAAGCAACAGATGGTGAGACCATCACGAAGACTACCCTCGGCCTCTGTCACCACTAGTGATCCTAGTTAGATGAGAAGTGTCAAGGTGGGACTGCTACTTTCTTGAATAGAAAACAAGAGGAGATGGCAGGGATCCCCAGAGGTGAAGGTGGTAGTTGACACACGAGTCTCCAATTTCTACTGCTCTTCCCTGGAGAACCTAGTAAGATCTGAATGGAGTGGGTCCAAGGCGCCTTTGTTTCCTGGGAATATGAGGGGACGTGTTTAAGAATCTTTCCTCTTGGGTAGAGGAGAGCAACCTTTCCAAGGAATCCTGCCAAGATTCACCACAGTTCACACTAAAGCTAAGGAGGGAATGTACCTGTTTGAGACAGTTCCCTGGACTGGAGTGTTGTAGGTGGGTCAAAAAGTGATGTGGAGAGATGAGCCCTAATTCCTATGAATGGAATGTGGAATATGTAGCCATTCCACAATGACAATAAAAACTAAGGCGCATGATCTGATTAAGGGTCTTTGTTTCTATTTACGTTTTTATTTTTCATTATAAAAGTTGTACACATGAAGTACACGAAAGCAAATTTTTTAAATAGAAAAAAGAAGGAAGGAATGACCCAGCGTCTTCCCAGACCCAACCCTCTGCCCTGAAGATCAGGAAAACCGTGACTGCCATTGTGTCCTAGCCAGGCTTCTAAACCAGGGCCCCTCTGTTTTTCCAGTCCTGGCAAGAAGTGAGCAGATTATACTTTCTTCAGCAAATAAATGGCACGGAAAAAATGAGGGGAAATGTAGTATATTAAAAGGCGCTAAGTGACATATCAACCACCTATAATGTGTGGAACTTTTCGGATCCTAATTTGCTCAAACAAACTGTATAAGTACATTTATGAGACAACTGGGGGAATGGAAAAGCTATTGGGTAGTAGATGATGTTAAGTCAATCTTGGTCATTTTCTTGGGTATGATACTGTGCTGTGGTTATGTTAAAACTGGTCCTTACCTATTAAAGTGAATTTCTGAATGAAATGAGTGGATGTCTACACTTTGTTTCACAGTACTCCAGAAAAAAAAGTTTAAGTATGATGGGGCATAGATGAAACAAGAATTGAAGAAAGTTAATGCTTGTTGAAATTGATGATTCTGAACTTAATGGGTACATGGGGTATTCTTTCTATTCTTTCTGCTTTTATGTGTTTGAACTTTTCCATAATAAAAAGTTAAAAATAAAAAAATGAAATGCTTGGATTACTGGGGGTAAAAATGTGGGGGCAAGAGATGAGGAACAGAAAAAAGTCATATTCATGAGAACAATAGCAAATGAAATATGAAAAGTGTCTGTGAAATATTAGTCACATATTCATGGACGTCATGCCAATTGTAGATTCTGGCAGATATAAGCCAATCTTCAACAAGCAGTGCTGGAAATGGCTCTGCAATTTGAAACAATGGAAGGAAGGAGCCTCAAGTCTCTCAATTGCTGGCAAAGTGTGAGGTGGGGGCTGGCAGGAGGAGAGGAAAAAAGATGGTCTACGGTCACTACCTACCACTGGAGTCACTTGCCCTTTTTACCATCCAGCTCATACACAGTGGGTCAACCCCTGTTTCTGGGGGCACTCAAGATGGTTAAAAATAGAGCTGCAATTGGATAAACCCTAATGAAGAATCAGAGAAGAAACTGAGAACTGAAAGAGAATCTATCCTTATTTTCAGAACCTCTTCCACCTCTAAAGGAGGGCCTGCGAGGGAAAGAAACCTGAGACCACATACATGCAAAGATGATATTCAAAATAATTTACAAATAATAATTTGTAATTTACAAAATAATTCACAGCATCCTTTCATGATAAAACCTTTAACAGATTGGGATAAAAGGAACATATCTCAACATAATAAAGACCATATATGACAAACCCACAGTTAACATGATACTCAATGGAGGAAAATTGAAAGCTTTACAACTAAGATCAGAAATAAGAAAAGGATGTCCACTCTCACCACTCCTATTCAATATAGTGCCAAAATTATTAGCAAGAGCAATTAGGCAAGACAAAAGTATAAAGGCATCTAAACTGGAAAGGAAGAAGGAAAATTATCATTATTTGCTGATGATATGATCTTATATATATAAAAAAACAAGGAGTTAATTTAAAAACTGTTGGAACTAATCAACAATTTCAGTAAATTGGTAGGGTACAAAATCAATATAGCGAAATCAGTTGCATTCTTTTATGCTAATGACAAACTATTTGAAAAGACCACCTACTGAATGGGAGAAGATATTTGCAAATGATATATCTGATAACGTGTTAATATCCAAAATACACAAAGAATTCATACAACTCTACACAAATAGAACAAACAACCTGATTGAAAAATGGGCAGAGGAGATGAATAGACATTTTTCCAAGGAAGACATACAGATGGCCAACAGGTTTACTAAGATATACTGAACATCACAAATCATCAGGGAAATTCAAATCAAAACCACAGTCAAATATCACCTCACCTGTCAGTATGGCTATTATCAAAAAGACAACAAATAATGAGTGTTGGCAAGGATGTGGGGAAAAGGGAACCCTCATGCGCTATGGTGGGAATGTAAATTGGTGTAGCTGCCATGGAAAATGGTATAGAAATTCCTCAAAACGTAAAAATAGAACTACCATATGATCCAGCAATGCCACTCCTGGGTATTTATCTGAAGAAAGCAAAACACTAATTAGAAAATATATGTGCACCCCAATGTTCATTACAGCATTATTTAAAATAACCAAAATATAGAAGCAACCTAAGTGCCCATCAATAGCTGAATGGATAAAGAAAATTATATATGTGTGTGTGTGTGTGTGTGTGTGTGTATAATGGAATATTACTCAGCCATAAAAATAAATAAAATATTGCCACTTGTAACAACATGAATGGGCCTAAAGGGTATTTACGCTAAGTGAAATAAGTCAAGCAGAGAAAGACAAATGCTGTATAATTTCACTTATATTTGGAATCTAAAAATAACAAAACAAATGAACAAACATAACAAAACCATAAACAAGAGTCATAGATACAGGAAAAAAACAGGTGCTTGCCAGAGGGAATGGGGGTAGGGGGAGGAAGGAATAGGTAAGAGAGATTAAGAACTACAAACTTCCAGTTGGAAATAAATGAATCACGGGTATGAAATGTACAGTGTGGGAAGACAGTCAATAACTATGTAATATCTTTGCATAGTGACATATCATAACTAGACTTATCATGGTGATCAGTTTGAAATGTATAGAAATATCAAATCACTATTTTGTGTAACAGGAACTAACATAGTGCTGTAGGTCAATTATATTTCACAAGCAAACTCATAAAAAGAGAACAGAATTGTGGTTATCAGAGGTGAGAGAGGGAAGGGGGGAATTGGATGAAGTCAGTCAAAATGTACAAACTTCCATTTATAAGATAAATAAGTACTAATGACATAATGTATAACACGATAAATATAATTAACACTGTAGGTTATATGTGAAAACTGTTAAGGGAGTAAATCCTAAGAGTTCTCATCACAAGAAAAAAATTCTTTTCTATTTCTTTAAATTTGTACCTATATGAGATGATAGATGTTCACTAAACTTATTGTGATAATCATTTCATTATGTATGTAAGTCAAATCATCATGCTGTAAACCTTAAACTTATACAATGCTTTATGTCAGTTATATCTCAATAAAACTGTAAGTAAAAAAAGTAACCCCTCCCCCACAAAAAAACTTCATAGTGGTTGAAGACCCCATTTCTTCTTTAAGTCTGTGTTCTTTGGCCAGTTTTACAACACTTTCAGTCTGCTTACCACCCTCAAACCTCTAGTTTAGTCAAACACACAGCATTATTAAGACTCAATTGGCAAAATTTGTAGAGGTCCTCCAAATACTTTAGCCAAAAGCATTGCCATTGGTCCTTCTAAATCTTAGATCCATGCATTTTGGAACTCATAAACTCTCACCCTTTGAGAGAGTCACATGATGCCCAATGCACTAGTCTCCTTCTTGTTTTGACCCACAACTGATAAAAGGAAAGCTACTCCAGTATTGCAAGGGCCTAATTGCTTCTATTAAAATTAACCATGTTTTGGTAGAGCAATCTTTTCACGGCGTGCCATTGGGAGATGAAGACCTTAAGCATCACATCTTGCAACTTGGAGATTTATCTACTGAAAAAGACACCACCAGAACTTTCTTCTACCTCACTGGAGAGGCCCCTATCAGGTATTGCTAATCAACCCTTGTGCTGCCAATTCCAAGGAATGGACTCTTGGATTCATGTAACACATCTAAAGAACGTACCAAACCCTGAATGGACATGCACATCATCTGGTGACCTGAAAGTAAAGATTTCCTGGAATTGAAGCAGAGGACATGTGATGAGAGAGCTTTCCTAAGATATCTGGACCAGGCCTGTTGGAAGCTAGTCTGTCAAATCTTTGGTGATGACATATCACTACAGGTGATCTCCAAAGTCTATGATCTTGCAAACATATGGACTTTAGATTAAAAGCACCTGAAATTTCTCCCTCTTACCCCTCCTTGTTATTCGAATGTGATCTCTATAGATTTTCAATCTGTACTCATTCCTTCTGATGTGTGACACTGCACCCAGGAAAGGTCCTTTGCAGCACTGAGGGACAAAAAGCCACTGAAATTAGAAAACCTGACTCTTGATCAGCAATGCTTTGAGAGAAAAATCTTGATCAAAATGGAAAAATGTAATAAACAGAAACCTCAATTGAACAGAGTCAGGAGACCGGAAGGGGGAGCTCTCTTGCCCTGCACAATAGCAGAAGGCAAAACAGAAAGAAGGAAAAACCCTTCCTTCCTGGCAAGGACTAAGCCAATGAAAAGCCAAGGACTTTTTGTTTACTAAAGCCCTCCCAACTTCCTTTCCCCCTCTATAAAAGCGTTCTCCTTCCCTTTCCATGGGGGGACATGGCTCCTTATGTTGCACACCCTGAATTGCAATTCTCAGCTGATCCCAAATAAACCTATCTTTGTTGGAGAAATATCTGGCAGTCAACACTGCCAGTCTATTTCTTTTGATTGGGGAGTTTAATGCACTTACAGGTAAAGTAATTACTGATAGGAAAGGACTTACTATTGCCATTTTGTTGTTTCTTGAATTTCTTATAGCCTTTGTGTCCTTCATTTCCTCCCTTACTGCCTTCCTTTGCATTTAGTTGATTTTTGTAGTGACACATTTTGATTTTCTTTTCATTTCCTTTTCTATATATTCTATAGATATTTTCTTTGTGGTTACCATGGAGATTATCGGAAATATCTTAAAATTACAATAATCCATTTTTAAGTGATAACAAGTTAATTTAAATCACATGAAAAATTCTACTTTTTATAGCTCTGCCCCCTTTATTTCATTGATGTATCAAGTTACATATTTATTTATTATATATCCTTTAACATAGATTTACAATTTTTTATGGTTTTGTCTTTTAATCCTATGAACAATTAAAGGTGAAGTTACAAACCAAAATAATAATAATACAAGTTTCTATATTTTACATATATTTACCTTTACCAGAGAACTTTATAGGTTCATATGGTTTCAGTTTACTTTCTAGTGTTCTTTTCTCTTACCTTGAAGGACTCTAGTTGTAGTGATCTCCCTCAACTTTGGTTTACCTAAGAATATTTTCATTTCTCCCTCACTTTTTTCCTCTATTAAATAGATTTTTAGAACAGTTTTAAGTTCACAGCAAAATTGAGCAGAAGGTATAGAGAGTTCCTATATACTCCCTCTCCCTACACATGTACAGCAACCCCCACTATCAACACCTCTCACCAGCGTGGTACATTTGTTAAAATGGATGAGACAACATCAACACATCATTACCACCCAAAGTCCACAGTTTACATTAGGCTTCACTCTTGGTGTTGTACATTCTATGAGTTTGGAAAATATGTTTAGTGACGTTTCCACCACTATAGTATTACACAGAATAGTTTCACTGCCCTAAAAATCTTTTGTGCTCTGCCTATTCATCTCTCCGGCCCCACAACTCCAGGCAACCAATGATCTTTTTACTGTTTTCATAGTTTTTACTTTTTCAGAGTGTCATATAGCTAGAATCATAAAATATGTAGCCTTTTAATAGACTTTTGTCATTTAGTGATATGTATTTCAGATTCCTGTATGTTTTTTCATGGCTTGATAGCTCATTTCTTTTCAGTGTGGAATAACATTCCATTATTTGGATGCACCACAGTTTATCTACTCACTACTGAAGGACATCTTGGTTGCTTCTAAGTTTTGTCAGTCATGAAAAAGCTGCTATAAAAGTCTTTCTGCAGGTTTTTTGTGGGCATAAGTTTTCAGCTCCACTGAGTGAATATCAACAAGTGCAATTGCTGGATCATATGGTAAGAGTATATTTAGTGTTGTAAGAAACCACCAAATTCTCTTCCAGTGTGGCTGTACCATTCTGCATTCCCACCAGCAATGAATGAGAGTTCCCGTCATTCCAAATCTTTGTCAGCATTTACTGCTGTACGTGACCTGGATATTGGTCTTTCTAATAGGTATGTAATGGTATCTCATTGTTTTAATTTGCATTTCTTTGATGACATATGGTGTGGAGAATCTTTTCACATGCTTAATTGCCATCTTCGTCTCTTTTCTGGTGAAGTGTTTCTTTTTTTTTTTTTTGCGGTACGCGGGCCTCTCACTGCTGTGGCCGCTCCCGTTGCGGAGCACAGGCTCCAGACGCACAGGCTCAGCAGCCATGGCTCACGGGCCCAGTCGCTCCATGGCATGCGGGATCCTCCCGGACCGGGGCACGAACCCGTGTCCCCTGCATTTACAGGCGGACTCTCAACCACTGCGCCACCAGGGAAGCCCTGGTGAAGTGTTTCTTAAGGTCTTTGTTCCATTTTTTAATGCGGTTGTTTGTTATTGTTAAGTTTTAAGAGTTCTTTGTATATTTTGGATAACAGTCCTTTATCAGATGTGTCTTTTGCAAATATTTGCTCCCAATCTGTGGCTTGTCTTCTAATTGCATTGACAATATCATTTGCAGAAGGGAAGTTTTAAAATTTTAATGAAGTCCAGTTATCCATTATTTCTTTCATGGATCATGTCATGTCATTGATACATGTCTAAATACATATCACCATACCCCAGGTCATCTAGGTTTTCTCTTATATTTTCTTCTAAGAGCTTTATAGTTTTCCATTTTATATAAGGTTTATGATCAAACCATTCTGAGTTAATGTTTGTGAAGGGTTTAAGTTTTGTGTCTACATTTATATTTCTGCTTGTGGATGTCCAGTTTTCCAGCACTTTTTGTTGAAAAGACTGTCTTTGCCCCATGGTACATCCTTTGCTCCTTTGTCAAAGGTCAATTAAATATATATATATATATATATATATATATATATATATATATATATGGGTCTTTTTCTGAGCTGTCTATTCTGTCCCATTGTTCTATTTGTCTCTTCTTTTTCTAATACCACACTCTCTTGATTACTGTGACTTTATAATCAGTCTTGAAGTTGGGTAGTGTCAGTATTTCAACTTTGTTCTTCTCCAATATTGTGCTTGCTATTCTGGGTCTTTTATCTCTCCATGTTAACTTTAGAATCACTTTGTTAATATCTGCAAAATAATTTGTTGGGATTTTGATTTGGATTGTATGGAATCTACAGATCATGTTGGGAAGAACTGACATCTTGACAATATTGAGTCTTCTTATCTATGAACATGAAATATCTATACATGAATTTGGTTCTTTATCAGAATCTGAGGTTTTCCTCACATAGATATTGTACATTTTTAAAGATTTATACCTAAGTGTACAAAGTTTTTCGTGGTAATGTAAATATTATTGTGTTTTTAATTTTTTAAAAAAGCATTTGTTCGTTGCTGGTATATTGGTAATCTATGGACTTTCTATATTACCCTTGTATCCTGCAACTTTGCTATAATTGCATTCTAGTTCCAGTTGTTTTTCATTGATTCTTTCATATTTTCTACATAGTTGATCAAGTCAACTGCAAACAAAGATAGTTTTATTTATTCCTTCCAAATCTGTATGCATTGTATTTCCTTTTCTGGTCTTACTGTATTAGCTAAGACTTCCGTTACGATGGTAAAAAAGAGTAGTGAGAGGTGACATCCTTGCTTTGTTCCTGATCTTAGTAGGAAAGCTTTAAGTCTATCATCATTAAACTATTCTTAGTTTGCTTAGTTTTTATCATGAATCGGTGTTGAATTTTGTCAAATATTTTGTGTGCATTTATTGATGCTATCATGTGACTTTTCTTGTTTAGTCTCTTGATGCAATGGATTACATTAATTAATTTCCAAATGTTGAACAAGACTTGCATACTGGGGTATATCACACTTGGTCATGCTGTATAATTCTTTTTATACATTATTGGATTTGATTTGGTAAATATTTTGGGGGAGATTTTTGCTCTATGTTCATAAAAGTTATTGAAATAACAAAGAATAAGGTGGTATGGTATGATGGCTAAGAGCTCATCACTGGTGTTAGGCCACCTGAGACAGAAACCTAACTTCTTCACCCACAAAAGAGGGGGGTAATCTATCTCATACTACAGATACCTAGATACAGCTTGTGTTAGTGCTGCTTAAACATGTCACATGTTTAAGAGGGCATTTAACAATGACATAAAAGTCAGAGGTCTTTATTCAATCAAGTGCCAATTCTGAAGTAATTTCTATCTAATTTATCTATTACAAAAAATAGTTACTCTAGTGTATTCTCTATGCAGATTATACTAGATGCCATGATTACTGCCATTTGTCTCACAAAAAAATTAAGCAGATGGTACTTACCCACCACAGTCCCACAGGTCCAATACCAATGCATTGGTCCATAGTTTTCTTTTCTTGTAATTTTTTATATGGTTTTGGTATTAAGGCAATGATGGCCTCATAGAATAACCTAGGAAGTAGTCTCTCTTCTTCTATCTTCTGAGATTGTAGATAATCGATACAATTTCTTTCTTAAATAATTGGTAGAATTCACCAGTGAATCTAACTGGGTCAGGTGCTTTCTCTTCTAGAAGTTAATTAAAATTCAATGTGTTTTATAAATATAGGCTATTTCAGATTGTCTATTTCTTCTTGTGTGAGTTTTGGCAGATTTTGTCTTTCAAGGAATGGTCCCTTTCATCTAGGTTATCAAATATGTGGACATAGAGTTGTTCATAGTATTCCTGTATAATCTTTTCATTTCCATGTAATCTGTAGTGATGTGCCTTCATTCATTTCTGATATTAGTAAATTGTTGTCATCTCTTTTTTCTTAGTTAGGCTGGCTAGAAACTTATAATTTTATTGATCTTACAATTATAAGATCAATAATTTTATTGACCAAATTTATTGGTTTTTTAAGAACCAGCTTTGGGTTTCATTGATTTTCTCTATTAATTTCTCATTTTAGATTTTATTGATTTCTGCTCTAATTTTTATTATTTCTTTTTTTGGCCTACTTAGGATTTAATTTACCATTCTTTTTTTAGTTTCCTAAGATGAGAGCTTATTAATTTTAGATCTTTCTTCTTTTGCAATATACGCATTTAATGTTACTATTTCCCTATAAGCAATGTTTTCACTGCCTTCATAAATTTTTAGTAAATTATATTTTCATTTAATTAAAAATATTTTTAAATTTCTCTTAAAATTTATTTGACCCATATGTTATTTAGAAGTACATTGTTTAACCTCCAAGTATTTGGAGATTTTTCAACTATCTTTCTGCTATTGATTTCTATTTTGATTCCATTGTGGTCTCAGAGCATTCACTGTACGTTTTCAATTCCTTTAAATTTGTTAATGTGTGCTTTATGGACCCCAAAGTTCTCTATCTTAGCTTTTGATCTATGTGAACTTGAGAAGAATGTGTACTCTGCTGTTGTTGGATGTAGTCTATAGATATTATGTCCAGTTGATTGACACTGCTGTTGAGTTCAGCTATGTTCTCACTAATCTTCTGCCTGCTAGACCAACCTACTTCTGAGAGAGCAGAGTTGAAGTTTCCAACTATAATAGTGGAATAGTGTTTCTATTTGCAGTTCTATCATTTTTTTTTTGCCTCACAGATTTTGATGCTCTGTAGTTAGGTGCATACATATTTAGAACTGTTATGTATTCTTGGTGTATTGACACTTTCATCATTATGTAATGCCTCTCTTTATCTCTGATAATTGTCCTTCCTCTGGAATCTGTCCTGTCTAAAATTAACATAGGCACTTTAGCTTTCTTTTTATTAATATTAGTATCTTATAACTGTCTCCATTCCTTTATGATTAATCTATATGTGTCTTTATATTTAAAGTGGGTGTCTTGTAAACAAGGTTCAGGACATGCTACCCCAAAATGAGGAACCTTGGAATATTGAATATTTCGACCTAAAGAAATTTGAGAAAACAAGAGAAGCAGGAATGTTACTCTATTATCAGAAAGACAACAAACAATAGGTGTTGGCAGAGATGTGGAAAACAGGGAAACCTCCTGCATTGCTGGTGGGAATGCAAATTGATTAGCCACTATGAAAACAGTATGTCTGTTCCTCAGATTAAAAATACAACTACCATATGATTCACCAATGCTGCTTCTGGGTATTTTCCCAATGAAAACAGAAACACTAATTCAAAAAGATATGTACAGCCATATGTTCATTGCAGCATTATTTATAATAGCCAAGATATGAACACAACGTAAGTGTCCATCAATAGATGAATGGATAAAGAACATGTGGAATATATGTACAATGGAATATTACTCAGCCATAGAAAAGAATGAACTCTTGCATTTGCAACAACATGGATGGATCTAGAGGCTATTAAGCTAAGTGAAATAATTCAGGCAAAGGCAAATACCATATGATTTCACCTATATGAAGAATCTTAAAAAACAAAATAAATGAACAAACATAACAAAACAGAAATAGACTCATAGATACAGGGAACAAACTGGTGGTTGCCAGAAAGGATGGGGTGGGGTATGAGTGAAATAGATGAAAGAGATTAAGAGGTACAAGCTTCTAGTTATAAAACAAATAAGTCATGGTAATGTACAGCATAGGAAATATAGTCAATAATATTGCAATAACTTTGTATAGTGACAGATATTTACTAGATTTATTGTGGTGATTATTCTGTAATGTAAAAAAGTATCAAATCGCTATGTTGTACTCATGAAACTAATACAATATTGTAAGTCAACTATGTTGCAATAAAAAAATTAAAACTAAAGAAGTAAATAAAAAATAAACAATTAATTAATTAAAATACTGAGGTCAAGACAGCAGAGGAGTAAGATGTGGAAATCACCTTCCTCCCCACAAGTACATCAGAAATACATCTACATGTGGAACAACTCTTACAGAACACCTACTGAATGCTGGCAGAAGACCTCAGACTTCCCAAAAGGCAAGAAACTCCCCACATACCTGTGTAGGGCAAAAGAAAAAAGGAAAAACAGAGACAAAAGAATAGGGATGGGACCTGCACCTCTGAGAGGGAGCTGTGAAGGAGGAAACGTTTCCATACATTAGAAAGCCCCTTCACTGGCAGAGACGGCGGGGTGGGGGTAGATCGGGGGGTAGCAGGAGGGGAGCTTTGGAGCAATGGAAGAGAGCGCAGCAACAGTGGTGCAGAGGGCAAAGCAGAGAGATTCCCGCACAAAGGATCAGTGCCAACCAACACTCACCACCCTGAGCAGCTTGTGTGCTCACCCACTGGGGCTGGTGGAGGATGGGAGCTGAGGCTCCGGCTTCGGAGGTCAGATCCTAGGGAGAGGACTGGGGCTGGCTGCGTGAACACAGCCTGAATGGGGCTAGTGCACCACAGCTAGCTGGGAGGAAGTCTGGGAAAATGTCTGGAACTGCCTAAGAGGCAAGAGACAATTGTTTTGGGGTGCCTGAGGAGAGGGGATTCGGAGCGCCTCCTAAAAGAGCTGCAGAGATGGGCGTGAGCCGCAGATATCAGGACAGAACCACAGACGGGCATGAAACTCTAACGTGGCTGCTGCGGCCACCAAGAAGCCTGTGTACAAGCACAGGTCACTATCCACATCTCCCCTCCTGGGAGCCTGTGCAGCTCCCCACTGCCAGGCTCCCGTGACCCAGGGACAACTTTCCCAGGAGAACACACAGCTTGCCTCAGGCTGGTACAATGTCACACCAGTCTCTGCAGGCTCACCACGCATTCCATACACCTCCCCTCCCCCCCTCCCCTGAATTGAGTGAGCCAGAGCCCCCTAATCAGTTGCTACTTTAACCCCGTCCTGTCTGAGTGAAGAACAGACGCCTTCAGGTGACCCACAAGCAGAGGCAGGGCCAAATAAAAAGCTGAACCCCAGGAGCTGTGCCAAGAAAGAAGAGAAAGGGAAATTACTCCCAGCAGCCACAGGAGCAGTGGAATAAATCTCCACAATCAACTTGATGTTGAAAATAAGAGAATAGACAAAGAATCTGGAATAAGAGAATAGACAAAGAATCATCGCAAATTGAGGCAGTGGACTTTCTGTGATTTTGTCTGTACAGCTTTGCTTTTACCACTTCTCCTAGGGTTCTGTCTGTATGTTTTTTTGTTTTTTAATAGTATTTAGAGCTTGTTATAATTGGTGGGTTTGTTTGGTTGCTAGCTTCTTTCTTTTTCTTTATTACTTTTAAATTTTTAATACTTTTTACATTTTTAATAATTTTATTTTCTTTCTTGCTTGCTTGCTTTCCTTTCTTTCTTTTATTCTCCCTTTTCTTCTCAGCTGTGTGGCTGACAGGGTCTTGCTGCTGCATCCGGGTGTCAAGTCTGTGCCTCTTAGGTGGGAGAGCCGAGTTCAGGACATTGGTCCACCAGAGACCTCCTGGCTCACCATAATATCAGATGGTGAAAACTCTCCCGCAGATCTCCATCTCAATGCTAAGTCCCAGCTGCACTCAATGACCAGCAAGTTACAGTGCTGGAAACCCTATGCCAAACAACAAGCAAGACAGGAACACAAACACACCCATTAGCAGAGAGGCTGCCTAAAATAATAATAAGGTCATAGACACCCCAAAACACACCACCAGATGCAGTTCTGCCCACCAGAAAGAAAAGACCCAGCCTCATCCACAAGAAAACAGACACCAGTCCCCTCCATCAGGAAGCCTACACAAAACACTGAACAAACCTTGGCCACTGGGGGCAGAAACCAATAAAAATGGGGACTATGAACCAGCAGCATGTAAAAGGAAGACCCCCCAAAAAGTAAGTGAAGCAAAATGAGAAGACAGAGAAATGCACAGCAGATGAAGGAGCAAGGTAAAAGCCCACCAGACCAAACAAATGAGGAAGAAATAGGCAGTCTACCTGAAAAGTAATTCAGAGTAATGATAGTAAAGATGATCCAAAATCTTGGAAATAGAATAGAGAAAATACAAGAAACCTTAAACAAGGACATAAAAGAACTAAAGAGCAAACAAACAATGAACAACATGATAAATGAAATTAGAAATTCACTAGAAGGAATCAATAGCAGAATAACTGAGGGAGAAGAAGGGATAAGTGACCTGGAAGACAAAATAGTGGAAATAACTACCACAGAGCAGAATAAAGAAAAAAGAATGAAACGAATTGAGGACAGTCTCAGAGACTTCTGGGACAACATTAAATGCACCAACATTCAAATTATAGAGGTCACAGAAGAAGGGAAAATAAAGGGACTGAGAAAATATTTGAAGAGATTATAGTTGAAAACTTCCCTAATATAGGAAAGGAAATGGTCAATCAAGTCCCAGAAGTGCAGAGAGTCCCATACAGGATAAATCCTAGGAGAAACACACCAAGACACATATTAAACAAACTATTAAAAATTAAACACAAAGGGAAAATATTAAAAGCAGCCAGGGAAAAGCAACAAATAACATACAAGGGAATCCCGATAAGGTTAACAGCTGAACTTTCAGCAGAAACTCTACAAGCCAGAAGGGAGTGGCTGGATATATTTAAAGTGATGAAAGGGAAAAACTGACAACCAAGATTACTCTACCCAGCAAGGATCTCATTCATATTTGATGGAGAAATTAAAACCTTTACTGACAAGCGAAAACTAAGAGAATTCAGCACGACCAAACCAGCTTTAAAAGAAATGCTAAAGGAACTTCTCTAGGCAGGAAACACAAGATAAGGAAAAGAACTACAATAACAAACTTAAAACAATTAAGAAAATGGTAATAGGAACATACATATTGATAACTACCTTAAATGTAAATGGATTAAATGCTCCAACCAAAAGACAAAGACTGGCTGAACGGATACAAAAAGAAGACCCATATATATGGTGTGTACAAGAGACCCACTTCAAACCTAGAGACACTTACAGAGTGAATTGAGATGATGAAATGATATTCCATGCAAATGGAAATCAAAAGAAAGCTGGAGTAGTAATTCTCATATCAGACGAAATAGATTTTAGAAAAAAGGTTATTATAAGAGACAAAGAAAGATACTACATAATGAACAAGGGATCAATCCAAGAAGATGTAGCAATTGTAAATATGGATGCACCCAATATAGGAGCACCCCAGTACATAAGGCAAATGCTAACAGCCATAAATGGGGAAATTGACAGTAACACATCATAGTAGGGGACATTAACACCCCACTTTCAACAATGGACAGATCATCCAAAATGAAAATAAATAAGGAAACACAAGCTTTAAATGATACATTAAAAAAGATGGACTTAATTGATATTTATAGGACATTCCATCCAAAAATAACATAATACACATCCTTCTCAAGTGCTCATTGAACATTCTCCAGGATAGATCATATCTTGGGTCACAAATCAACCCTTGGTAAATTTAAGAAAACTGAAATTGTATCAAGTATCTTTTCTGACCACAACGCTTTGAGACTATATATCACTTACAGAAAAATAATCTCTAAAAAAATACAAACACATGGAAGTGAATACACTACTAAATAAACAAAAGCTCACTGAAGACAACAAAGAGGAAATTAAAGAATACCTAGAAAAAAACGACAAGGAAAACATGATGACCCAAAACTTATGGGATGCAGCAAAAGCAGTTCTAAGAGGGAAGATTATAGCAATAAAATCCTACCTCAAGAAACAAAAAACATCTCAAATAAACAACCTAACCTTACACCAAAAGCAATTAGAGAAAGAAGAACAAAAAAATCCCCAAAGTTAACAGAAGGGAAGAAATCATACATGTCAGATTAAAAATAAATGAAAAAGAAATGAAGGAAACAATAGTAAAGATCAATAAAACTAAAAGCTGCTTCCTTGAGAAGATAAACAAATTTGATAAACCATTAGCCACACTCATCTGGAAAAAAAAGGGAGAAGACTCAAATCAATAGAATTATAAATGAAAACTGATAATTAACAACTGACACTGCAGAAATACAAAGGATCATTAGAATTACTACAAGCAGCTGTATGGCAATAAGATGGGCAACCTGGAAGAAATGGACAAATTCTTAGAAAAGCACAACCTTCTTAGACTGAAACATGAAGAAACAGAAAATATAAACATACCAATCACAAGCACTGAAATTGAGACTGTGATTAAAAATCTTACAACAGGGCTTCCCTGGTGGCGCAGTGGTTGAGAGTCCGCCTGCCTATGCAAGCAACACGGGTTCGTGCCCCGGTCCGGGAAGATCCCACGTGCCGCGGAGCGGCTGGGTCCGTGAGCCATGGCCTATGAGGGTCTGCATCCGGAGCCTGTGCTCCGCAACGGGAGAGGCCACAGCAGTGAGAGGCCCGCGTACCGCAAAAAAAAAAAAAAAAAAAAAAATCTTACAACAAACAAAGACCCAGGGCCAGATGGCTTCTCAGGCGAATTCTATAAAACATGTAAGGAAGAGCTAACACCTTTCCTTCTCAAAACCTTCCAAAATATAGCAGAGGGAGGAACACTCCCCAACTCATTCTATGAAGACACCATCACCCTGATACCAAAACCAGACAAAGATGTCACAAAGAAAGAAAACGACAGGCCAATATCATTGATGAACATAGATGCAAAATCCTCAACAAAATACTAGAAAACAGAATCCAACAGCACATTAAAACTATCATACACCATGATCAAGTGGGGTTTATCCCAGGAATGCTAGGATTCTTTAATATACGCAAATCAATCAATGTGATAAACATATTGACATCTTGAAGGAGAAAAACCATATGATCATCTCAATCAATGCAGAAAAAGCTTTTGACAAAGTTCAACCCCAATTTATGATAAAAACCCTCCAGAAAGTAGGAAAAGAGAGAACTTACCTCAACATAATAAAGGCCATATATGAAAAACCCACAGCCAACAACGTTCTCCATGGTGAAAAACTGAAACCATTTCCTCTAAGATCAGGAACAATACAAGGTTGCCCACTATCACCATTATTATTCAACATAGTTTTGGGAGTTCTAGCCACAGCAATCAGAGAAGAAAAGAAATAAAGGGAATCCAAATTGGAAAAGAAGAAGTAAAACTGTCACTTTTTGCGGATGACATGATACTATACATAGAGAATCCTTAAGATGCTACCAGAAAGCTGCTAGAGCTAATCAATGTATTTGGTAAAGTAGCAGGATACAAAATTAATGCACAGAAATCTCTTCCATTCCTATATACTAATGATGAAAAATCTGAAAGAGAAATTAAAGAAACACTCCCATTTACCATTGCAGCTAAAAGAGTAAAATACCTAGGAATAAACTTACCTAAGGAGACAAATGACTTGTATGCAGAAAACTATGACAGTGATGAAAGAAATTAAAGTTGATACAAATAGTTGGAGAGATATAGCATGTTATTGGATTGGAAGAATCAACATTGGGAAAATGACTATACTACCAAAGCAATCTACAGATTCAATGCAATCACTATCAAATTACCAATGGCGTTTTTCCCGGAACTAGAACAAAAAATTTCACAGTTTCTATGGAAACACAAAAGACCCTGAATAGCCAAAGCAATCTTGAGAAAGAAGAACAGAGCTGGAGGAATCAGCCTCCCAGACTTCACACTATACTACAAAGGTACAGCAATCAAGACAGTATGGTACTAGCACAAAAACAGAAATGTAGATCAATGCAACAGGACAGGAAACCCAGAGATAAACCCATGCACATATGGTCACCTTATTTTTGATAAAGGAGGCAAGAATATACAATGGAGAAAAGACAGCCACTTCAATAAGTGGTCATGGGAAAACTGGACAGCTACATGTAAAAGAATGAAATTAGAACATTCCCTAACACCATACACAAAAATAAACTCAAAATGGATTAAAGACCTAAATGTAAGGCCAGACACTATAAAACTCTTAGAGGAAAACATAGGCAGAACACTCTGTCCATAAATCACAGCAAGATCCTTTTTGACCCACCTCCTAGAGAAATGGAAATAAAAACAAAAAATAACAAATGGGACCTAATGAAACTTAAAAGCTTTTGCACAGCAAAGGAAATCATAAACAAGACGAAAAGACAACCCTCAGAATGGGAGAAAATATTTGCAAATGAAACAAGTGACAAAGGATTAATCTCCAAAATACACAACAGCCCATGCAGTTCAATATCAAAAAAACAAACAACCCAATCCAAGAATGGGCAGAAGACCTAAATAGACATTCCTCCAAAGAAGATATACAGATTGCCAACAAACACATGAAAGGATGCTCAACATCACTAATCATTAGAGAAATGTAAATCAAAACTACAATGAAGTATCATATCACACCAGTCAGAATGGCCATCATCAAAATATCTACAACCAATAAATGCTGGATAGGGTGTGGAGAAAAGGGAACCCTCTTGCACTGTTGTTGGGAATGTAAATTGATACAGCCACTATGGAGAACAGTATGAAAGTTCCTTAAAAACTAAAAATAGAGCTCCCATACGACCCAGCAATCCCACTACTCGGCATATCGCCTGAGAAAACCATCATTCAAAAACAGTCATGTACCACAATGTTCATTGCAGCTCTATTTACAATAGGCAGGACATAGAAGCAACTTAAGTGTCCATCGACAGATGAATGGATAAAGAAGATCTGGCACATATATACAATGGCATATTACTCTGCCATAAGAAGAAACGAAATTGAGTTATTTGTGGTGAGGTGGATCAACCTAGTGTCTGTCGTACTGAGTGAAGTAAGTCAGTAAGAGAAAAACAAATACCGTATGCTCACACATATGTATGGAATATTAAAAAAAAAAGGTTCTGAAGAACCTAGGGGCAGGACAGGAATAAAGATGCAGAGATAGAGAATGGACTTGAGGACAAGGGAAGGGGAATGGTAAGCTGGGACGAAGTGATAGAGTGGCATGGACATATATACACTACCAGATGTAAAATAGATAGCTAGTGGGAAGCAGCCATATTGCACAGGGAGATCAGCTCAGTGCTTTGTGACCACCTAGAGGGGTGGGATACGGAGTGTGGGAGGGAGATGCAAGAGGGTGGAGGTATTGGGATATATGTATATGTATAGCTTATTCACTTTTTTATAAAGCAGAAAGTAACACACCATTGTAAAGCTATATACTCCAATAAAGATGTTAAGAAAAACAATGCTGAGGTCTAAGTGTTTCTTCAGGTGCTTATTTCCTTATGAAATCTCCCATGTCACATAAAACATATTAAATTTCTTGTTTTTCCTTTGCTAGTCTGTAATTGTTAATTTAATATTCAGATCCAGCCATGGTCCCCGAGAGGGTTAAGGAAAACCTTTTCCTGTCTATATCAACATGTACTTGGATCTTGTTTTTTGATCCATTCTGAAAACCTGTGTCTTCTTGCTTGATTTATACCATCAACTTTTTTTTTCAAAGGCACAGAATGTATGCGATGTATCCTATTCATTATAAAATGTGAATATTCTCTTTTTTTAATTTATGTATTTTATTTACTTTATTTTTACCTGCATTGGGTCTTCATTGCTGTACGCGGGCTTTCTCTAGTTGCAGTGAGCGGGGCTACTCTTTGTTGTGGTGCTCGGGCTTCTCATTGTGGTGGCTTCTCTTGTTGCAGAGCAGGGGCTCTAGGCATGTGGGCTTCAGTAGCTGTGGTGTGCAGGCTCAGTAGTTGTGGCTCACGGGCTCTAGAGCACAGGCTCAGTAGTTGTAGTGAACAGGCTTAGTTGCTCCGTGGCATGTGGGATCTTCCCGGACCAGGGATCAAACCCGTGTCCCCTGCATTGGCACATGGATTCTTAACCACGGCGTCACCAGGGAAGCCCTATACCATCAACTTGAAAAGTGATTATTGATATACAGGATTAAGATCTATCATACTTTTTACTGTTTTCTACTTATTGTCCTTGTTCTTTTTTCCTATTTTTGTTTTCCACTCTTTTTCTGCCATTTGTGGTTTTAATTCATTACATGTTCTCTCCTTTCTTTGCATATTAAGTTTATTTCTTTTAAAATTTATTTTAGTGGTGACCTGGATTTTGCAATATACTTTTACAACTAATCCAATTTCACTTTTAAATAACACTATACTACTTCACGGTATAGTAGTACAAGTACCTTATAATAACAACATTCTCCTAATTCTTTTCTTCCATTCTTTGTCTCATTGCTGTTATTCATTTCTTTCATATATGTTATAGTCATCAAATATATTACTGCTATTATTATTTTGAAAAAAAATGCTATCTAGAAAATCAGTTAGCATAATGAAAATAAATTCTCACTTATTCTTTCTTTAATGTTCTTCCCTTCTTTATCTATATCTGAGTTCCTAAACTGTGATCATTTTGCTTCTCTTTGAAGATCTTCTTTTAACAATTCTTGCAAGGCAGATCTACTGGTCACAAATTTCCTCTGATTTTTGTTTGTCTCAAAAGTCTTTATTTCTCCTTCATTTTGAAGAATAATTTTGTAGGGTACAGAGTTCTAGGTTGGTGGGTTTGTTCTCTCAACATTTGAACTATTTCACTCCACTCTCTTCTTGCTTGCAGGTTTCTGAGGAGATGTGAGTTGTAATTCTTATCAGCTCTCTTCTATAGATAAGGTGTGTGTGTGGGGGTTGGCTTCTTTCAAGATTTTTTTCTTTATCCTTGAGTTTTATGTAATTTTAAAACGATATACTTAGGAGTAGTCTTTTTTTTTCTTTTCTTGGCCTTTATCCTGCTTGGTGTTCTTTGATCTTCCTGAATTTGTGAGTTGGTGTCTGACATGAAGTTAGGAAAAATTCTCAGTTGTTATTGCTTCAAATATTGCTTCCACTTCTTTTTCTTCTCCTTCCGATATTCCCATTATGCATATATTACCCCTTTTGTAGTTATCCCACAGTCCTTGGATATTATTGTTATTATTTTAGTCTATTGTTCTTTTTGCTTTTCAGCTTTGGAAGTTTCTTTTTACATATCCTCCAGGTAAGAGATTCTTTCCTCAGCCATGTCTACTCTACTAATGAGTGCAAACAAGGTGTTCTTCATTTCTGTTACAGTGCTTTTGCTCTCAAGCATTTTTTTATTCTTCATTAAAAATTTCCATCTCTTTGTTTAGATCATGTATCTGTTATTGCATATTATCTATTTTTCCATTAGAGCTCTTAGTATATTACTCACAGTTATTTTAAATTCACAGTTGAGTAGTTCAAAAATTTCCCTCAGGTAGGCAAGGCACTGATAAAACTCCAGTAGGTTATGCTCTAGTAAAATAGATTCTCCTGATGAGAGGCCTTGTTAAAAAGAACAGAAAGTTCTAGTTTATTTCAAAATGGTTACTTTTCCTCTCCCACTGCCAGTAGCAGGAGATATTCACTGTGAGGACTTGGTAGAACTCCTGGGGATAAAACTCACAAAAGTGTGGAGCCTCCCACTATGACTAGGCTGTTCTGGAGTTTTTAACTTTCAGATTTGTCCACACTGAGCCTCCAGCAAATTGTCAATTACAATTCAGGTTTATCTACCCTGGTGGCAATTCCCACAGAGGTCTCTGTGTGTGTTTCTGCTCTGGAGAGTTATCATTCTCTGTATCCATCCATCTCTCTCTACAATTTTAATGGAAGCAGTTTGCCCTGTGACTTCATTGTCTCTGATGAATCCAAGAAGTCTTGTTGGTTTTTCAGTTTGCTCAACTTTTTACTTGTTGCTAGTATTGTGTAGCTACTCATAAGCTCCTTACATGCTGGGCAGGAAACCAGAAGCCCTTCCATTAGACTTTCATTCATCAAATACTTAAGTCTAGTTAACTGAAAGATTATTTCCTGATATTTCAAGCAAAGGAGTTGGAATGCAGAAGAAAGAGCTGCCCACAGGATGTAGGAATAAGCTCATGGGACTCTGGGCAGTAACAGCGAGCTATGGGAACAGAGGAAGAAAGGAAGGGTGGAGGAGAAGAAAGGCTGGGATGTTATGAGGGACACTCTGGAATTGGAGACCCATGGGTGTGGTTGAGGATAAGGTAACTAGAATGAATTTAGGGAATAAAAGGAAACACATCTTATTAGATCTTAGGGGCTCTATATTACTTTTTCTTGCTGAGATGGATGGTTAAAAAAATATGGGGTGGTATCTGGACAGATGGAATACTGATATGTTTGTATGTGTGTGTATCAGTGTGTATGAGTATAGTGAAGTTGAGGTGTTAGATATAAGCATCCGACAGGCAGTGGTACCTGAGATAAAGGGATGTTTGTATCTCTAGTGTCTAACACAGTTCCTGGCACTGTTCAATAAATATTTGTTACACAAACGCATGAATAAGTCCACGGAGCTTAATCAACACCTTTGGAAAAGAACCTATAATAAAAAGTTTAAAAATGAACTTGACATAAATAAAAAGTAACCTTCATCTCCTATCTATGTAAGACTCTTTAATGAAAATGTAAAAATAAGCACCAATGATACTTGGGTGAAAACCAGAATCTTAACTTCTAGACCGTATAGGAGTGCATTGTATCAACAGTCTTATTTATTCTCTGGAATCAACTCTTAATTTGGTTTAGTTCCTCAATCTTTTTCAAATCCCTTTCTTCCACTCCCATCCTCTTACCTCCATTCCTCGTCTTTCCTCTTCTCCTTTCTTCTCTCTTCCTTCCCTTTTGCCATCTCCCAACTTCTTCCCCTTTTCTTCTTCATTCCTTCTCCATTTCTTCACCTTTTACACATGGAACTTGAGGGAGGTAGTGAGAATGGGCAAAAGTGTGATGGTTTAGAGAAGGAAATGGAGACTAGCAACAGGGAGACAGTGACTTTCTATAAAAGAGTGGTTTAAGGGAGCAATGTGGCTGGTGAACCCTGGTGTTAGTAGGGGTTGAAGGATATATTGAAAGCTGCCTTTACATAACAAGCACATATTATTACATTGAATGCTATTTGAAGGGTGAGATGACTGATGAAGATTATTCCACCCACTCCAAACTCCTTTGAAACTGCTAATGTAGGAAAATCACTTATGAGGCTATTGCAATTATCCAGGGCAGATATTATAACAGCTGGAACAAAAACAGCAACAGTAAGTATAGGGAGGAGCATAGAGATTGTAGAAAATGGACTAATGAGAACTGCAGAAGTCTCAGCACATAACTCTGCCCAAACCCCTGCACCAAGAGACTTGCCAAGTCCCTAGGATGACCCCCAATTCCCCATTGACCCAACCCCTACCCCATTAAAAAGTCTGCTTGAGAAATCTCAGCACTGCAAGGAGAATTTACTGTTTGGTCCAGCCTGATGACAGGACCCTGACATACTTTTTTCAGAGCATTTACTCAAAAGAGCTTACAACTGTGAATATGTATCCGCTACAACTCAGAAGTGTCTTTCTCAAGGATCTGAGAGCCACTCCTTTGAAACGTAATCATCAGGAAGGATAGGTGAGGGAGATTAAGAGGTACAAACTTCCAGTTGCCAACAAATGAGTCATGGGTATGAAATGTACATTGTGGGGAATATAGTCAATAACTATGTAAAATCTTTGTATGGTGACATACAAAGATTTGTATGGACTTCCCATGGGGATCATTTAAAAATGCATAGAAATAACAAATTGCTATGTTGTGTAACAGAAACTAACATAGTGTTGTAGGTCAATTATACTTAAAAAACAGCAACCTAAATGTCCATTAATAGATGGATGGATAAAGAAGATGTGGTACATACATACAATGGAATATTACTCAGCCATTAAAAGGAATGAAATTGGGTCATTTGTAGAGACGTAGATGGACCTGGAGACTGTCTTACAGAGTGAAGTAAGTCAAAAAGAGAAAAACAAATATCGTATATTAATGCATGTATGTGGAATCTCGAAAAATGGCACAGATGAACTTATTTGCAAAGCAGAAATAGAGACACAGACGTAGAGAACAAACATATGGACACCAAGGGGGGAAAGGCAGGGCGGGATGAATCGGGAGATCAGGATTGACATATATACACTGCTATGTATAAAATTGATAACTAATGAGAACCTGCTTTATAGCACAGGGAACTCTACTCATTGTTCTGTGGTGACCTAGATGGGAAGGAAATCCAAAAAAGAGGGGATATATGTATACTATAGCTGATTCACTTCGCTGTACAGCAGAAACTAACACAACATTGTAAAGCAACTATACCCCAACAAATAAATAAATAAAGTAAGTAAGTCAACTGATTAGGAATGGTAATTACATCTGCAAAACTCCCTTCAGAGCAACAACTGAAGATTCGTTTGACTGGGAGAAGCTGTGTGTGTGTGCACGTGTGTGTACATAGCTACTGTCATTCTTCAAACCATTGCAAAAGAATATTTTTTGAACTGTCCTTTATTCCCCATCCAGGCACATACTAGAAAGAATTCTTGGGAGCATGGTTTAGCCTAGAGAAATTGACACACTGCAAAGTTATTATTGACCCTCAATTTGCGATGTGTCTCTCCTATCTATCCTGCATCTATCAATCTCCCTTCAGCTTCTGTTCTGAAGAGGATATACAGCCTCTTACTACCAAGTATATTTTGCTTCTTCCAGAGTACCAGCAATAGCAGGAATGTCATGAATTTGAAGGATAACAAGTGGTCAGAGATGGCATGGAGCATATTGTGCATAGTTCTCAGTAATAAACAAAACAGAAAATTTAACATTTCATTTTGAGTGGGATCTTATATCTTACCTCTCTAAATTTATTCCCTGCCATGCTTGTTGCTTACTGTCTTGATGCCAAACTGAAAGCACTTGTCTGTTTTCCACCTGTGGGGAGGCCTTTGCCCATTCTATTCCCCTGGCCTGGCATGCTAGCTACAGAATTTCACAGGACTTTCTCCATTGGTTCATTCAGGTCTGATCTATGATCACATCCTTGTTGGCCACTCTTTATGCCTTCATACTACTTCACTGTTATTTATTTCTAGAACTAATTACTACTTTAAATTTCATTATATGTTGGCTTACTTCATTATTTTCTGCTCTCCCTACTTCATTATTTTCTGCTCTCCCTCTACAATTAAAGCTCCTTGAAAGTGGGAGATGTCTCTCTTTAGTTCAACATTGTATGTCTAGCAGTCAGAACTTTACTTAGCACTGTCAGTAGAATGTGCTTCATTCTGAGGTTTAGCTTAAATGAATGAGTGATTGAAAGTTCTCAAACATTAATGGAAGAATCCCTAGGCATTTGTATATCTTAATATGGAATAGATAACTTAAAATTTTTCAATGAATATTATTTCACTAATGCTAATAAGACAATCAAAGGCAGTTTTTAATATTAAAAAAGATGTTTCACAGCTAATTATATTTTGAAAAGTTTTTTGAATATAGAATGATTATTTACTTATTAATGGGAATTTTTAGTATCCTAAATAGTAACTCTGAGTTGGAAAAATTCAGAGAGACCCAAGTTGGATCATAGTTCCATCACTTCTCAACTATGTGACTGTGAGCCTCAGGTTTTATTGTCTTTCAAGTGGAGATAATATTGGACACATATATTTTAATAAGGATTACATGAGGTCCATATACAGTAAATTCTCAATGAATGCTATCTATTCATTTCTTATCCATTGTAATATAGATAGATTTTCACACAGAAGTTACATATAATTTATTTAATAATTAGCATTTAGAACAGGCTGTCTATAAAATATGGATAACAGCATCCTTTCATTGCATTAAATATTTAATTTTAAATGATATGCCTAATTTTATTTTTCATTAAAACGTTTTGCATGGCACAACCACGAGAATGGCTAAATTAAAAGAAAGGTCAGATAAAAAACAAGTGTCACTGCCAAATATCAAGAATATGAAGCTAACTAGATATTCACCCAGAGGCAGTATGTCCCATCTTGCTGTGATACTCTAGGGTGACACCTGTTGTTATGGTATAAGTAATGGCATCTCCTTTCATTCTCAAAAGTATATTGGTTCGGCTTGTGAATTTTATTGTTGACTTATTTCGGCTTGTGAATTTTATTGTTGACTTAATTGAAATAAACAACATGAAGGTTGGGAAGAGAGACCTAACTATAGATATTTCAGAGATTAAAAAAAGATTAAAAGGATATTACAGACAATTGCATACTTGTGTATTAGAGAACTTAGATGAAATAGATTTATTCATTTTAAAGCAATATGTTAAAATTGACAACTGTATATATAAAACTTTATAAATGTAAAACCTATAACTATATATATATAATGTATATTATATATACACATATGTAATATATATAGTATATATATAAAATTTGAATAGTCTTAAAAATCATTAGAGAAGTTGAATGTGTTAAACATCTTCTAACAAAGAAAATACCTGAGATGGTAATATCCAAGAATAAATAATCCAATTTTAATATAATCCTCACAGAGAGAGAAAAAGAATCTCTCAATCTTCATGAGGCAAACATAACTTTAATAATAACATTAGATAAGGATAATCTAAAACAACAAAAAAAGAGAAAGTAAGAAAGCATCCTTACTTGAGAACATAGGTACACAATCCTAAACAAAATATTGGCAAAGCAAATATAAATATTTTTCTTCATAAAAAATCCAAAGGGGTGATCTAATGGACATATATAACATATAACTCCCCCCGAATAGAAGAATACACATTTTTGTCAATAACAAATTGCTTATCTCCAGTCTAAGTCTTTCCTCTTAGATAAAATCCACAAATTAAACTCTTCATTAGAGTGATCTGATTGGATAAAACTGTAAGCCCATCAAATTCAAAATTTCCATAACTGCATTTATCTGACGATAATTAATAAATCTTTCCCACATCCTCTTTTTTCCTACTTCAACCACTTCACCAAGCAAGAACTCTTGAAGTCATCATAAAATACTTCTATCCCTAGGCCAGAGACTTCCAATTGGTTACTGAGTCCTGCCAGGTCTATTGTTGACATGGCTCCATCTCCAGTGGTAATACCTCAGTAGGACCCTTGTTATTACCATGTAGACCAGCGTTCCCCAACCTTTTTGGCACCAGGGGTTGGGGACCCCTGATGTAGACCACTGCAGCTACCTTTGATGTCATCATCCTTTTTACCCATTTTACCCAGTCTTGAAACTCCTGCAGATTTACCTCTTTAATATGTGAATCTGATCATTGCTGTCTACTTAAAACCTTTTTGTGTTTTTCTATCCCCTTCAGTATTAAAATCTAATGTCAACAATATTTAGTGGGTTTCTGGCCCCTGACTTCTAGATATGTTACCATATTCCTATACACTATGCTCTACTAATACCAAATTACTTGCAACACCTAAAAAATAGCATATTAATTTATGTTTCTTTGCTTTTGCAAATACTCCTTCTTCTGCTTGTAATATTCTTTTTTCTTTCTTAAATGGTTGATCCATATTTTCTTCAAAGAAGCCAATCACAGGAATCATCTATTTTCGAGATTCTTCCCAACTATTTTTTACGTTTCTCATGAAACCTCCTTTCCCCCTTTTCCATTCCTACAGTACTTATCACACTATAGTTTAATTTTCTTTTTATTTATTTTTTCCTATCTAGACTGAAAGCTCCTTGAAAGAAGGGATCATTGCTTGATCCCTGTGTTCACAGTGCCTAGCATATGCACTCAATGAAGATTTGTTGAATAAGTGACAAATGAATATAAAGTAGAATATGAAAGCATATGTACTAGTATACATATGTACACTCAAAATTTTGAAAGTGATTCTGTTTTGACTAAATATGAGATAATTTTTCCTTTTAGTACCCTCCTTAGTTTATATTTTGAGAAATAATGTGTACATATGCAGTTCTTAAGGTAGAAAAATCATTAATATAAAAATTCACTGTTGAATGAGTTAAAAAAACAAACTCAGCAAAAGAGATCAGATTTGTGGTTACAGAGGCCAGGCGAGGCGGGAAGTGGGGGGAGGAGGAATTGGATGAAGGCTGTCAAAATGTACAAACTTCCAGTTATAAGATAAGTAAGTACTAAGGATGTAATGTACAACATGATAAATATAATTGACACTGCTGTCACACTTGAAAGTTGTTAAGAGAGTAAATTTTAAGAGTTCTCATCAAAAGAAAAAAATTTTTTTTCTGTTTCTTTAATTTGGTATCTATATGAGATGAAGGATGTTCACTAAACTTATTGTGATAATCATTTCACGGTGTATGTAAGTCAAATCATTATGCTGTACACCTTAAACTTATACAGTGCTGTGTGCCAATTACATCTCGATAAAACAGGAAGAAAAAAATAATAAAATGACTTCCTGGTTTGGGACTCAGGGTCTTTCACCACACAGGAAAAATTAGAACAGGAGCTGGTTTGGGGTCGGGTGGTAGAGAGGAGGAAGAAGATTTAGCAAGTGATAGGGCTAAGGTATCATGGTCAGAATACAATGAATTTTTCTTGAGGCATATCAGTTGTGGTAAGAAAGGATCATATAGGAGGGTAAATGGGGACGTCTGGGGGCAAGACAGCACCCCATTTTTGTCCAGTTTCCCTTTCCTTCCTTCTTTCCTTCCTTCTCTCCCTCCAGTCCTTCTTTCCTTTCTTTTCAAGGAATATGTACATGTGGTTTAAATACATAAATATATAAATATATATATGTGGTTTAAATATATATATATCACAAAAGAGAATAAGATGAAAAGCAACAGTCCCCTCACTTCCTATCTCCTGCCCCTCTCCAGAAGCAACCCCTTTAAACTACTTCAGCCGTTTTTTCTTGTAGTCTCCGTATCTAAATACAGTATGTATATGCCTACCAGTAGTCCTTCAATCATCAACTCTAGATTTTGTCTATTGACTTTTACTATGGTGTATGATAATTCATTTCCCTTTCAGTTTTAAAGTGGGGAGATAAGTAAGTCCTAAATTTCGTGATGAATCCCTGATTCCAGCAATAATTACCTTTATTGAGCACTACGTGAAAGACACAGCTGTTAATCACTTTGGATATATTAACTTATTTAATTACAAGCTCAGTTACAAGGACGGGGCTAGTAACAAAACCAGGAAAACAAAGATTTAAAAAACAGGGAGAAAAAAAGACAATGCTAGGCCTTCCCCACTGAAAAACGTTAAGGGTGAATGAAATAGCAGTTAGAAAAAAAAAAAAAAAAAAAAAGGACAGCTTTGAGGCACTAAAATTGCGACCGGCTCCTTTAATTCCCCGCGGCAGGCGGGGCGTGGCGCCAGGTGGCCTACAATGAATGCCCCTTCAAGCTGGCGGCGTCCTACCAAGCCTGTGGCTTTGTAAGAGCCCGGGCCACGTGACGGAGACAGGCGGCGCTCTGTCTCCGCGCAATCTCTATGGTATTCTTCTCAGCCCACCCGCCCCTAGGGAAGCGGCAGTCACGTGACAAGCTCCGGGTTTACGGCAGGTGTCCACGTGACCCTGGCCTGCAGTAGGGTGGCTGCGGTGAGGTACCTGCGCTCGTGAAGGGTGGGTGGTTAGGTCGTAGGCACCGCAACCTCCGGCGGACTCTCCCGAGCGGCCAGGCTCGGGAAAAACGAGCCGACTGAGGCATTCGTCGCTTAGTGCCTACGGCACGGGTCTGTTCTTTATGCCACCTCCGCCTTCCTCGTCCCCACCTCTTTTCGGGTGAAGTCCCCTTTGGGTTTCGAGACCTTGGGGCCTGAGGCCCAAACTCGAAACGAACCCCCCACCCATCCCTCTTTCCTTCTCATCCTCCATCTCTCCCTTTGCATCACCGAATCACTTAGCCGTTGAGCTGGCCAGCTCGGCGGTGCCTTGAGGCCAAGTTCGAGGCGGTAAAGGTAACGGTGGGGAAAGCAGCCCCCCAGTGGACAAAGGTGGAGGCAAGACTAGAGCAGGCCTAAGGGCCGCAGGCAAGGAGAATAGGTGGCTGAGGGGGTGAACAGGAAAAAAAAAAAAGAGAGTACTGCGGATTTAGAAGGGGCTGGAAAGGACTTGTTGCACAATGGAAGAATCTGACTCTGAGAAAAAGATGGAGAAAGAGAATCTGGGGACGAGAATGGATCCTCCCATAGGGGAACCGGAAGGATCGCTTGGGTGGGTGAAGGGTATTAAGTCAAACCTGGAAGGGAGGGGGCAGGGGGGACGTTCTAACTGAAGAGAGTATTGTGAATTAGAATACCCCACCTATGATAAATTCTTTCGATTTACCAGTAAGGTTGCTTTTGGTGATTGGATAAACTAGTAAGAGGTCTGGTTGCTAACTGGGGAGAAACAATCCTTAGGACAGGCCTGATATCACTCCGGGGAGGGGCAAGTGTTCTAATTGAGGAGGCAGTTCTGAATTGCTTTGAATTGTCAATAAAGGAGATTTTATGTCATCATGTTGACGATAAGAAGACTAGGAAGAGGGTTGGCTTTTCCTGGGCAGAGATCAGTGACTCGAGAGTGCTTTGCCAGTTTATACCTGAATTTGAGAATTTATATACTTTGTGCCTGTGATGAGTGAAATATGACTTGGAAGGACAGCTGAAGGACTTAAGATTTTTAGAAATATGCTGACTTTGAAAAACAGGATATTCAAATATGACAATATTGTTTGATTTATTAAAGCATTTGTAAATATTGCTTTGATAAATTTTTTAAGGTGATAAAAAATTGAATCTTGAATTTTAATGGCTCATTTATATTCCTAAATAAATCTTCCTAGGAGCTATTTCCTGAGCACATAATTAGGGGAGAGGGAGCATAAACCCAGTTTTATAATTTAGGAAAATGAGGGCCTCTACCTAACTGAGGTCCCCCACACAGTTGTACTCAGCTGTTGTACTAAATGCTCTTTTGCACCTCTACGTTAATTCCAATTTCTAAGGCAACTGGATCATGGAAACTCTGTCTTTTGGTTTATATCTGCAGGTGGGTGCTACCAAATACAGCCATGAAGAAAAAGGTAAGACATGTTAGGTACATCAAAAACATGAAGGTAAAGGTAAGAAGTTACTGTTCAGGAAGCATATTTGTGGTCATATCTGCCATCTTTCCTTGACTGTTGTAGGAACCTTCTACATGTTCTCCCTGACTCTTGTCCCCTTCTTTGCTGTCAGATTTAATTTTTCTAATACAGAAATCTAAGTAAGTCATTCACATACTTAAGAACTTTTTGTAACTTCCTGAAGCCCATAGAATACAATCCAAAAGATTTCATCTCATAGAATGCCCTTTAAAAATCTATTCCTGACTAAACCATCAGCCATACCTTTGCACCCTATCATAGCCATGCAGAATCTGTTTTTCTCCAAGTTTACAAATTAATTTGCATTTTGTGCAAGCCATACACACACACTACACAGGCCTCTGCTTGCACATTTATGTTGAACCCAACTCAAATGTTATCGCTATTGGGTTTCATGTGAGTTCCCCAAATGGAATTGAACACTCCTTCCCTTGTGCTCTTATGGTACTGTGCCTCACCTTGGGGTTTAAGAAGAATCGATAAGGGCACAGTTCTAGAGTAAGTTTCTGAATCTTTTGGGCTTTCAGTTTCTCCATTTATAAAATGGTGATAATAAGGTTACCTGTCTCATAGAATTATTATGAAGTTTTTAAACAAGCAAATGCAGATAGAGCACTTAGATTAGTACTTAATACAGTTAGCCTTGATAAGTCTTTCATAAGCTATTAAAGTAAGATTTCTTAAACAACAAAAGCTCATAAAAAAGAATGAAATATTGCCATTTGCAGCAATATGGATGGACCTAGAGAATGTTATGCTTGGTCAAGTCAGAGAAAGACAAATGCTATATGATATCACTTATATATGGAATCCAAAAAATAATACACATGAATCTATATACACAATAGAAACAGACTCACAGACATAGAAAACAAACTAGTGGTTACAAAGGGGAGAGAGACAAATTAGAGGTATGAGAGTAACAGACACAAACTACTATACACAAAATACATAAGCAACAAACATTTACTGTATAGCACAGGCAATTATATCCAATATCTTGTAATAACCTATAATGGAATATAATCTGCAAAAAGAATGAATCACTGTGCTGTATACCTGAAACTAACACAATGTTGTAAATCAACTATACTTCAATTAACAAAAAAAAGAAATACACTGTATTTAGCCTTAACTTTATCTGATAAGTCAGTTATATAACTTCAGTTTGCTGAGGAAATGTTCTTGATGATCCGGTCTAAAGTTGCTATCAACAAGGATGCCTAAAAATACCAGAAATTTGTAAATGATAAAGAATAAAAGCAAAACGTTTCTCTAACAGCTTTAGACTATATCCTCAGTAACGTTTCCTTAGTGAGATAAAGTTATCTAGCTAAATAGATTAAGCCTGAGTGCAGTACCCTTTTATTAATACTCCCTATATTTGTAATTAGAAATTTTTATAAAATACCTTGGAATTGAAGATAGAACATGTATCCTCTCATTTGAAAATCAAGGTAATTGGAATTATATTTATAAATTTTGAGTTAGAAAAGACCCTTAAAAGTTACCTCACCAAAAAAAAAAAAAGTTATCTCACCCAATTTCCCCCCTAGTGCAAGAATCTACAGCATCTTTGATAGGTGTTTTTCTGTCTTCGTTAAATGCTATCATTGACAAGAAGGTGTTTACCTTCACCCTTTCCATTGTTAAAAAATTGCTTGTTTTATATCTTTGTTTTGATAGCTTGCTCATTCTTTTGATGAACATATTTTGAGCGTCTGTTATATGTTAGGCACTGAAAACTCAAAGGGGATTTTCCCTGCCATTCAGGCGCTCAGAGTCTTGTGAGAGACCAAAAAAACAAATTGGAAAACTGCAGTGCATTATGGTCTTAGCAGTGTCATAAGAGTGTCATGGGAAGACAGAGGTGAAATACATCTAAGACAGCCTAGGGCATTGGGATCAGAGAAGTTCTTGAGATGATGACTGAACCAAGACTTGAAGGGTAAGTGGAGCTTAGCTGAAGGAAGAAAAGGGAGTGGAAAGTTACTGGCAGAGAGTTCAGCATGAAAAAAAGACCTGGAGCAATCAAAGGGACTACAAGCAGTTCAGTTCAGTATGGCTGGACTCGACAAGTTCCAGGCTAGGAGCGTCAGAAGATGAGGGCAGAGGAGTAGATAAGCCAGATCAAGGAGGGTCTTATATGTAGTTTAAAGACTTGATCCTGTAGGCAATGGGACGCTCTTGAAAAGAAAAGAGTAATTAATGGAACAAAATCATGAAGGTAAGTAAAAGGGATGAAATTAAGGGCAGAGGTGGTCAGGTTGATCCTGAGGAGGAGAAAGAACTTTCAGTTATACTGAAATACCCTGCCAGATAGTTCAGTGCATAAAACATTACATTATGAGAGTTCCTCTCAAGTTGATATTTTGCTAACATAGTACTGAATGCATGATAGTATATATTAATAGCATAATAAATTCACTTTGATTCTATCACCAAGAGAATGTGTGACTCATGACAGGCAAGTGGCTGGGCTCTGGAATTCTCGGTACCTCTGCATTCACCACTGGTCAGAGAACTAGTCAGTTACAAGTATCCACTCTATGTTATTAGTACTGTCACTTCAGTGAAACATCAAGTGCAAGAGAGAAATAGATCCCTTTAGACTTGATTTGCTCTTGATCTCTGACTTCTTTCCTTTCTTTTTTCCCATTTTGTCCTTAGGTGCTGTTGATGGGTAAAAGTGGGTCTGGTAAGACCAGCATGAGGTCTATTATCTTTGCAAATTATATTGCAAGAGACACACGTCGCCTTGGTGCAACAAGTAAGATGTTTTATCTTATTGTAAAGTCAGGTGATCTTAATAATTCGCATAACACACTTGGTTGCAGTAACTCGGGGATGCAGAGATTGACAGATTTGTTTTTGAGCATGTTTCCTTTTTTTTCATTCCTTCTCAGAAGGATGTAACCTAATTCTGGTTACTACTGCTTGCTCTCGGGGAGGTTCTTTCCTTTCTAGGTTGGTTACCAAATGGGATAACCTTGTCCAACTTCGTTTTTATCCTGCTCTTTCTCAACAAGCATAGGGGTCCTTTTGTTTGTTCACTTTTTAGGAGGGGGAGGGTGTTTGTTTTTAACAGTTATTATATAAACAGAAATTAATTTATAGGCATTAACAAGCATAACATTAAAATCTAAGATTTTATAAAGCAGTAGTCCTAGTCTTCATTAAAAGGTAAATTGTTGGGTTTGGGAGGCTGTCAGAGGGAGGTTACCCAGATCTGTACTCTGCTACTTCTCTTCCTGGATACATATAGATGTTTTCTTTGGAGTTACAGCTTTGACTTGAGAAATGTTTCCTTGCCCTTTATGGTTTGAATGTTAAATCTGGTTTCTTAGTATAGGCTAGTTGGGCTGCCATGGCTGCCAGTTCAGTGGATCTATGCTCCTGGGAGACCCTTTCAGTCTTTAGGCTATAACGCCTTTTCATTTTGTAACACCTAAGGGTTTCTGGATTCTTCCTTGGTCCTTGGCCTCTAGGTGACGAAACCACTGCTCTACCTGGCTTTCAGATTTTCCTGATCTGGGTTGCTAGCATCTTGGACACTTTTAGGGACAAGCCACCCACTACTTCATAAGGTATCTCTGGTTTCAAGAACAACAAACATTTTTAAAACACCCTATGTTCCAGAACCTAGGATACAAAAGAGAAGGGAACCTCATTTCTGTTCTTAATGTGCTTGGAGTGTAGAATAGACTCATAATTAGGGAAGCTTTAATGATTAGAAAGTTATTTCTTAGAGCCCTGAATCTATTTCCATTTATTTTTGTTAGCTGGTACCCTTTCTGTTCTCTTGAGCCTATGCAAATATTTTAGTATGAGTAATGTCTCAATCTATCCTAGCCATTCCTTGCCTCCCAAATCTTATCTTCCTTAAGTTAAATATCTCCAGCTCCTTCATCTATTCCTCGTTTGACATCATTTTGAAGCATTTTTAAGGACTTGTTAGAATATGTCTATATTTTTTAGTGATGAGACTTAAATGAAGATGTGGTCTAATCAGAGCAGAGTAGGACTGTTACATCTCTTGTTCTATAGGCATCACACTACTGTTAGCACAGTCTAGCCCCTACTCTCCTGTGGAGCAGCCTTCATCATACTGAGTCATACTAAAAAAAAGAAAATTCCTTTTCACATATATTTTTATTAAAACAACATATCCTCCTTCTGATTCTTGTGAAGTTAATATTTTGAACCTAAGAATAAATGCTTATCTCTGTTAAATTATTCAGTTTTGATTGTTTTAGCCCATGAAAGGTTAACTTAATTCCAGAACAAGTTACTATCTCACTGGGCCTCAGTTTCCTTATCCATAGAAAAGGGGTTGGATCCTATTTTCATTTTAGCTACTTATTCTCTCATTTGATATGTTAGCTATCCTTCCTAGCTTTGTGCAGTTTGTACACTTGATAAGCATCTCATCTAGTTTTCATCTAAGTCATTTATCAAAAATTTTGGTCAGGACAGGGTCTTATGGCCTGTTGTGCCTCAAGAGACTTCCTTCTAGAAAGTACCTGTCCAAACTTCTCCCTGTTTTGTATTTTAATTTTTTTCTATTTTTCCAAGTTTAATATCTAGACCTAATAATCACATGGTTTCAGTAGATCAGAGGAAGCTAATGTTTATTGTATGGTGTTTTATTTACTTTAGTTCTCATATTAACTTCATTTTAATAGGTGAAGAAAGTATGACTTAGAAGTTAAGGTCACGCAACTCATAAGTGTTAGAGCTAGAATGTCAATCTATGCTCCTGCTTTATTCATTGTTCTACAGCCACAATTCCTGGCAAACTTCTTTCTGTTTATGTTTTAAATTCTGCACATTTCATTGATGTACTTTTTTCTAGTCCAATTAATATTTTTGTTTTTAGCTAATCAGCAGAGTGGATTGACTACCTAAGTCTGGTGAATAGTCTTAAAACCCAAATTTCAGAGCTAGTCAAGCTATTTAATAGTTTTGAAATAATCTAGCAGATTTGTTAAAAAGTTATGAACAGAATGTTGCAAATTATATGAACCCTGTACATGAAGCAGGCCATTTGTTTTAACAAGTGTTTTTCTGGAGCCTCCTGTGGATGGGACAAGGCTCTTGACCTTAAGAATATCTCAAGTGGATCTTTATCAATAATACTTTGTTAGCAAGTGCTGTATTTCTTAAAGGTGATAAAAGTATACTTCAAAATATTATGTTGGCCTGATGCTTTAGTGTATCACTAGCTAGTTTGTCATTGCTGAAGAAAGGTCTTGGTTCTACTTGCTAAACTTATAGACTAATTAAAAATACATATAGTGTATTGATTTTTACTTAACTATTTTTGTGAAGTTGCTGATTTTCTTTAAAAGTAGTGAAAGAGTACTTATTCTAAAATATTATATCACCTTGAAGGTTTTAGTGTTTCTCTAGTTTGTCATTGCTGAAAAAAGTCCAGGTTCATTTTGTTAAACTTAGAGTGTACTGTGTTTTGAAATTTGAAGTAAGGATACAGAATGGTGGTATTCATTTATCAGGGGGCTGTTAAAATGTGTTTGTTGGAATAGTAAACTTGTCGATGAAAATGTGATTATGAAGTATTTTAGTCTCAAACACTGTTGACGGCTCCAAGATTTCCTGCCTTCTCAAAATTCTCTGATCCCTTGGCTTTTATTTAATGCTTTATTACCCTGGTTTTATTCCTTTATCTTTAACCATCCCTTCCTTTTAAAAAATGAATATTTTCTTCTTTCTGCCCCATAAGTGTATGTGATTTCCCAAACCTCTGTTCTTGGTTCTTTTCAGTTGTTGTTGTGATAGCAGGACAGGAAGATTAGGAGAGCCAGAGGGCCCTATAGGAGACCTGAGACTAAAGAGGGAGGCTGAAATTGGGGGTTAGATCATAAAATGCCCTGTAAGCCAAGCCAGGTTGTTTAAACTGAGGGTAGAAGGCAACCCTTAGAGAGTTTCAAACAGAAAAGTAATATGGTCAGATTTCAATATTTTTAATTTTCAATTTTAATTAGAAAAGTAATACTTGTGAAAGATTCAAACATTGCAGAAGTGTAGAAAGTCTACTCTGTCCCTCATTCTCAGGCCTACTTCCTAGGGACAACCACCATTAGTAATTTGAGGTTATCCTTTTGGCCTTATGTTTTCTGGGTATATACAGTAATATATAGACAGAGACATGTTATTTTTTTTTCTTTTTAAAGAAGAATGAAATAAAATCTGCACTGTGGAGAGATCATTATACCTGTAATATAGAGGATAGTTTGGAGGGAGGCAAGGGAAGAAACAGATTGACAGATTAGGGGACTGTTTTTAGTAGACCAGGTAAGAGATTATAGGGGCTTAACTTGGGTTAGGGTGGTAATAGTGGATGTGGTGAAAAGTAAATGGATTTGGGATATTTAAAAGGTAGAGTCAATATGACTTGCTGGTAGGTTTGGGGGGAATGATGGGGGAAAGACTGGACTCAAGGATGAAACTTAGTGTTTGGCTTAGGCATCTGGTTAAATTCACTGAGTTAAGGAGGACTGAAAGAGGAATAGATTTTGTGGGAAGAATGGGCAGATGATGAGTTATATTTGGATGCATTGAGTTTGGGATACTTGTGGTTTATGCAAGTAAAGATGTCCAGTATATGATTCAGAAAGGGAAGAGAGAAATCTGTATTATAGATACATGTTTATGGATTATCAGTATCCAAATGGTAAATAAGATGATATGAATTGATTAGCTTGCCTGGCGGAAAGAATACATAGAGAGAAGAGTAGGTGGCCAAAGATGGAATCCTGAATAACTCCAGCATTTAAGGGACAGAAAGAAGAATAGGAGCCTGTGAAAGAGGACCTGCCAGAGAGGTTATAGGCAATGCTCTCAGAGGCCAGGAGAAGAGAATTTTTTGAGAAGAGAGTAGTCAACAGTGTCATGCTGCAGATAGTAAGACAAGGACTAAAAAGTCCATTGGATTTGGTAATGGGGCCATTGGTCACTTGATGAGAGCAATTTCTATGATATGGGAGTAGAAACCAGATTTCTATCCCATGTGCTTCATATCTAAACAGTCGCTGAATCCTGTCACTTCTTTTATTATTGTCTTTCCCTTTCTCAGTAGCACTTCTTTCCATTTTTTTTTAGTACTAGACCGTTTACATAGTCTTCAAATTAATAGCAGTTTGAGCACCTACTCTCTCGTAGACTCTGTTGGAAATACAAAGACATGTAAGATATGATTCCTTTTCCAAGGAGGGGGAAGTAACGGGGAAAAGGGAAGTAGTTTGAGCACCTACTACGTGCCAGGCACTTGATGTATAATAATTCCTGTAATCCTCACAGTAATGTGAGGTCAATAGTATGCCTCCCACCTTTTTTTTAACAGAAGAGGAAACTAATACTCAGAGGTTAAGTGACTTACCCAAGGTCACACAGAGAGGTAGAGCTGATATTTGAACTAAGAACTGTTTGACTCCAATGTCCATGTTTTTTTTAAGTAATGCTTTGCTGCTTATGATCTAGTTTATGAGAAGATAAAATTGCACAAAAGTTAGATAGCAGTCAATTTAAGCAACAGCTGCAAGGTAGTCGTAGAAGAAACACCACTGTGTGATGTTTAACTGTTACATAAATTGTAAAGATGATAATTGCTAGACTTTGAGAAATTTCCAGGATAAGAATTTTCATTATTGTTCCTTGTGATTTTTAGTGCCTGGCAGAGAGTAGATGCTTAATAAATGTTTAAATGAATTCAGAGGGAGTGATGATGGTAAGTGGGGGTGGCCAGGTAGGGCTTTTAGAGGAGGTGGGATTTAAGCTGGGTCGTAGAAGATGAATCTAACTTTGGAAGAAAGGTGGGGAGGACTTTCTAGGCAGATGGACACAGTAGGCAAAGTAAAGGGTGGGGAGGGAGGTGTAAGGCAGAGGTCGCAAACAGGCAGCCCATATGCTGGATAAGGCCTGTAGATGTGTTTTGTTTGGCCTATGTAATGTTTTAGAAAAATTGGAATTAGTTATCAATATGTAAAAGTTTCCATAAAAAATCTGGATTTCCTACTACTATTGAAAAATTTAAAGATCTGGTAATCCTGAGCCCACGTTCCTGCATGGCAAATGAGCTAGAGCTGTGTAACTGCTACCCACTCCATCGTCCCCTTGGGTGGATATTTACTCTCCATACATGATCAACTTCACTCTTGTACGTTTACCGGCCTGGCTCCTATTAGCAAGTTTGCGACCCCTGATGTAAGGTATGTTGGAGGTTGGGGTGGTAGAGGGGTTTGGGAGGACTATGAATAAACCAAATTGGACTGGAGCGAAAGGCTTCGTTAATGTGAATCATTGGGGAACATAAAGGTATATTGGAAGCCAAATTCTGAAGGACCTTGAATGCCCCACGTGTAGGTATGGAGGAGCCATTGAAAGTTTTTTGAATGGGGAGTGACATGTTCAAAGTAGTGTTAAGAAGATGAATCTTGCAGTAGCCTATAGGATGAAGTAAAGTGAGTAAGGCTTCCTGGTGGGAGGTAATTATGGAGCTACTGTAGTTGTATAGGCTTGTGAAGGTAAGGGCCTTCCTTAATGTTAGTAGCAGGTTGTAAAACAAAGAGTGGAATTGAGAGAGATTGCAAAGGAATAGCAATGAATTGAATGTGGACAGAGGAGTCAAAAATGACCCCCTCAAAATGGGAAAATGGTAGGGTCATTAACCAAAATAGGAAATCAATAGAGGGAGCAAGTTTGGTTATGTTTTATGTTTGTTTTGTATTTGGTTTTTGTTGTCTTTTTTTAATTTTTAAATTTTTTGTGGAGGGTGTTTATGGGTCAGAAAAGAGCTATTAAATGGTATATGTCTCTGTCTTACATGTTGAAATTTTAACAGTATTATAATTGGAGATTGTTTCTGCTCTAAGCACTAAAACAACTAAAAAGTAAAACGACTTACGTGAGAGCCAGTTCTGTAGCTCAGGGTAGTTTAGGTGCCCACCTTGCCACTAAACCACACCACTAAGCTGAAAATCACCTTCTTGTTGTAGCTTTGAGCATTTCACTCCACTTTGGTCCTTCTAAATTCCATGGGTTAGCACGTTGCTTATTTTGAGGTTCATCTCGCATGCTACAATTACTAGATTTGTCATGTTTGTCTTCCAGTTGATGTAGAACATTCTCATGTTCGATTTCTGGGAAACCTGGTATTGAACCTGTGGGACTGTGGTGGGTAAGTACCATCTGCTTAATTCTTCATGAGGCAAATGTCAATAATCATGGCATGTAGTATAATCAGCACAGAGAATACATTAAAGTAACTATCATTTGTAATAGCTACATTAGATAGAAATTACTTCAGAATTGGCACTTGATTAAATAAAGATCTCTGACTTTCATGTCATTGTGAAAATGCCCTCTGTATGTGACATGTTTAAGCAGCACTCACACAAGCTGTATCTAGGTATCTGTAGTATGGGATCGAACATTCTTCTCTTTTTCTGGTGAAGAAATTAGGTTTCTATCTCAGGTGGCCTAACATCAGTCCTGAGCTCTTAGCCATCACGCCATACCGCCTCATTCTTTGTTATTTCAATAATTATCTCCAGGCAATCTAAGCACTGTTGATTGGACCTCAGTTCTCCAGCTGAGTTTCCCACTGTTGGAGGAATAGGAGACAGTTTTTCCTCTCATGTCCAGGACACTTCCAGAATATCCTATCATAAATACACATTCACTGTGCATGTGGTGCTCCCTTGCATCTCTGTACTGAAGCAGCAATATGTAGTGCACAGTGGTTAGGAGCCTAAGCTATGGAGTTAGATTGGGGTTTGTATCTCAGCTCTGTTAGCTGTGTTATCTTGGATAGATCATTTAAACTCTCCGAGCTACAGTTTCTTCATCTGTACAATAGGAATAATGATAGTACCAACTCCTATGGTTGTTTTGATGATTAAGATTATATATATGTATATATATGTGTGTGTATATAATATATACATTTTATATATATATATATATATATATAATCTCAAGAGTACCTACAAAATAAATGAATGTTATGATTAGCTCCGTGTCTCCCAGCTCCTCGTATAGAGCCAGCCATAGAGTAGGTGCTCAATGAATATTTGTTGAAAGAATAACAAATAAGAAAATGACTTCCTTATTGCTAGCAGATGGATAACACCCTAGTAGCTTTCTCCACGTAAATCCTTCCTCAGTATCATTGCTTCCAATTCTGTAATCTGTGTCAAGAGATTAGTTCAAGTCCTTTGCTTTTAGGCACTAACGTTATTGTCATTTTTACAGATAAGGCACAGCTACTTAATACCAAAGTATAGGACTAGAAGCTAGGTTCATGATTTTTTTTTAAAGGAACTGCTGTTTATTGAGAGCATGCTATATGCCAGGTTTCATGCTAGATTCTTTCCTGTAGGAAAGAAAATCTATAGATTTTCAGGATAGCCTTCAGAAATGTAGAAAATTAAATTCACCAGAAACCCCCACCCCAGTTCACTGATTATTCTGGTTTTCTAGAAATCTATTCAACATTCATTCAGCAAACATCTATTGATCACCTACCATGTACCACACAGTGAGCAAAGCATTGAAAGTTACACCATAGTAGATTAACATACACAGTATTTGGTGGCTATGACAAAAACCTTCAAAGTAAATATAATCTTTTTCCTTTCCTTTATTTATTTAGTTGTTTTATTTTTGTCTAGTTTTTAAGATTTAATTTTTGTTGAGGTAACATTGGTTTGTAACATAAGTTTCATGTGTACAACATTATATTTCTACTTCTGTATATTTTACAGCATGCTCACAACCAAAAATTTAGTTTCTATCCATTCATCAGCATACAGTTGACCACCTTTACCCTTTCTTCCCTCCCCGCTGCCCCTTTCCCTCTGGTAACCACTACTCTGTTCTCTGTACCTATGGGTTTGTTTTGTTTTATTTTATTTATTGTTTGTTTTTTTTTTATATCATGGGTGAGATCATATGGTATTTGTCTTTGTCCATCTGACTTATTTCACTTAGCATAATACCCTCAAGATCCATCCATGTTGTTGCAAATGGCAAGTTTTCATTGTTTTTATGGCTGAGTAGTAGTACATTGTATATAGATACCACATCTTTTCTTTTTCCTAGTACAGTACTTTACTTCTTTAGAGCAGTTTTGGATTCACAACAAAATTGAAAAAAAAGTATAGATATTTCCCATTACCCCCTGTCTCCACACGTGCATAGCCTCTCCCATTATTAACATTCCCCATCAGAGTGATACATTTGTTACAAGTGATGAGCCTACATTGACACATGATTATTACCCAAAGTCTATAGTTTACATTAGGGTTCATTCTTGGTATTGCACATTCTATGTGTTTGGACAGATATGTAATGACATGAATCCACCATCATAGTATCATACACAGTAGTTTCACTGCCCTAAAAATCATATGTGCTCTGCCTATGCATCCCTCCCTCCACCCTAACTCCTGGCAACCATTAATCTTCTTAAAATCTCCATAGTTTTAACTTTTTCAGAAGGTCATAAAGTTGGAATCACACAGTGTGTAGCCTTTTCATATTGGCATCTTTTTTTTTTTTCCTTATTTTCTTTTTGGCTGCACCATGCAGCATGTGGGATCTTAGTTCTCTGACCAGGGATTGAACCCATGTCCGCTGCATTAGAAGCATGGAGTCTTAACCACTGGAGCACAGGGAAATCCCCATATTGGCTTCTTTCACTTACTAATGTACATTTTTTTAATATCTTTATTGGAATATAATTGCTTTACAATGATGTGTCAGTTTCTGCTTTATAACACAGTGAATCAGTTATACATATACATATGTCCCCATATCTCTTCCCTCTTGCGTCCCTCCCTCCCACTCTCCCTATCCCACCCCTCTTGGTGGTCACAAAGACTGAGCTGATCTCCCTGTGCTATGCGGCTGCTTCCCACTAGCTATCTGATTTATATTTGGTAGTGTATATATGTCCATGCCACTCTTTCACTTTGTCCCAGCTTGCCCTTTCTCCTCCCCATATCCTCAAGTCCATTCTCTGGTAGGTCTGTGTCTCTATTCCTGTCTTGACCCTAGGTTCTTCATGACCATTTTTTCCCCTTAGATTCCATATATATGTGTTAGTATACAGTATTTGTTTTTCTCTTTCTGACTTACTTCACTCTGTATGACAGAATCTAGGTCCATCCACCTCACTACAAATAACTCAATTTCGTTTCTTTTTATGGTTGAGTAATATTCCATTGTATATATGTGCCACATCTTCTTTATCCATTCATCTGTCGATGGACACTTAGGTTGCTTCCATGTCCTGGCTATTGTAAATAGAACTGCAGTGAACATTTTGTTACATGACTCTTTTGGAATTATGGTTTTCTCAAGGTATATGCCCAGTAGTGAGATCGCTGGGTCATATGGTAGTTCTATTTGTAGTTTTTTAAGTAACCTTCATGCTGTTCTCCATATTGGCTGTACCAATTTACATTCCCACCAACAGTACAAGAGGGTTCCCTTTTCTCCACACCCTCTCCAGCATTTATTGTTTGTAGATTTTTTGATGATAGCCATTCTGACTGGTGTGAGATGATATCTCATTGTAGTTTTGATTTGCATTTCTCTAATGATTAATGATGTTGAGCATTCTTTCATGTGATTGTTGTCAATCTGTATATCTTCTTTGGAGAAATGTCTGTTTAGGTCTTCTGTCCATTTCTGGATTGGGTTGTTTGATTTTTGATATTGAGGTGTATGAGCTGCTTGCAAATTTTGGAGATTAATCCTTTTTCAGTTGCTTCATTTGCAAAAATTTTCTCGCATTCTGAGGGTTGTCTTTTCATCTTGTTTATGGTTTCCTTTGCTGTGCAAAAGCTTTTAAGTTTCATTAGGTCCCATTTGTTTATTTTTTTTTATTTCCATTTCGCTAGGAGGTGGGTCAAAAGCATCTTGATGTGATTTATATCATAGAATTTTCTGCCTATGTTTTCCTCTAAGAGTTTTATAGCATCTGGCCTTATATTTAGGTCTTTAATCCATTTAGAGTTTATTTTTGTGTATAGTATTAGGGAGTGTTCTAATTTCATTCTTTTACATGTAGCTGTCCAGTTTTCCCAGCACCACTTATTGAAGAGACTGTATTTTCTCCACTGTATATTCTTGCCTCCTTTATCAAAGATATGGTGACCATATGAGTGTGGGTTTTTCTCTGGGCTTTCTATCCTGTTCCACTGAACTATATTTCTGTATTTGTGCCAGTACCATACTGTTTTGATTACTGTAGCTTTGTAGTATAGTCTGAAGTCCAGGAGCCTGATTCCTCCAGCTCCATTTTTCTTTCCCAAGATTGCTTTGGGTATTCGGGGTCTTTTGTGTTTCCATATAAACTGTGAAATTCTTTGTTGTAGTTCAGTGAAAAATGCCACTAGTAGTTTGATAGGGATTGCATGGAATCTGTAGATTGCTTTGGGTAGTAGAGTCATTTTCACAATGTTGGTTCTTCCAATCCAGGAACATGGTATATCTCTCCATCTATTTGTATCATCTTTAATTTCTTTCATCAGTGTCTTATAATTTTCTGCATACAGGTCTTTTGTCTGTTTAGGTGGGTTTATTCCTAGATATTTTATTCTTTTTGTTGCAATGGTAAATGGGAGTGTTTTCTTCATTTCACTTTCAGATTTTTCATCATTAGTGTATAGGAATGGAAGAGATTTCTGTGCATTAATTTTGTATGCTGCTACTTTACCAAATTCATTGATTAGCTCCAGTAGTTTTCTGGTAGCCTTTAGGATTCTCTATGTATAGTATCATGTCATCTGCAAACAGTGACAGTTTTACTTCTTCTTTTCTGATTTGGATTCTTTTATTTCTTTTTCTTCTCTGATTGCTGTGGCTAAAACTTCCAAAACTGTGTTGAATAAGAGTGGTGAGAGTGGGCAACTGTGTCTTGTTCCTAATCTTAGTGGAAATGCTTTCAGTTTTTCACCATTGAGGATGCTGTTGGCTGTGGGTTTGTCATATATGGCCTTTATTATGTTGAGGAAAGTTACCTCTATGCCTACTTTCTGGAGGGTTTTTATCATAAATGGGTGTTGAATTTTGTCAAAAGCTTTCTCTGCATCTATTGAGATGATCATATGGTTTTTCTCCTTCAATTTGTTAATATGGTTTATCACATTGATAGATTTGCGTATATTGAAGAATCCTTGCATTCCTGGAATAAACCCCACTTGATCATGGTGTATGATCCTTTTAATGTGCTGTTGGATTCTGTTTGCTAGTATTTTGTTGAGGATTTTTGCATGTATGTTCATCAGTGATGTTGGCCTGTAGTTTTCCTTTTTTGTGACGTCTTTGTCTGGTTTTGGTATCAGGGTGATGGTGGCCTCGTACAATGAATTTGGGAGTGTTCCTCCCTCTGCTGTATTTTGGAAGAGTTTGAGAAGAGTAGGTTTTAGCTCTTCTCTAAATATTTGATAGAATTCACCTGTGAAGCCATCTGGTCCTGGGCTTTAGTTTGTTGGAAGATTTTTAATCACAGTTTCAGTTTCAGTGCTTATGATTGGTCTGTTCATATTTTCTATTTGTTCCTGGTTCAGTCTCGGAAGGTTGTGCATTTCTAAGAATTTGTCCATTTCTTCCAGGTAGTCCATTTTATTGGCATATAGTTGCTTGCAGTAATCTCTCATGATCCTTTGTATTTCTGCATTGTCAGTTGTTACTTCTCCTTTTTCATTTCTAATTCTGTTGATTTGAATCTTCTCCCATTTTTTCCTTGATAATCTGGCTTATGGTTTATCAATTTTGTTTATCTTCTCAAAGAACCAGCTTCTAGTTTTATTGATCTTTGCTATCATTTCCTTCATTTCTTTTTCATTTATTTGTGATCGGATCTTTATGATTTCTTTCCTTCTGCTAAGTTTGGGGTTTTTTGTTCTTCTTTCTCTAATTGCTTTAGGTGTAAGGTTACATTATTTATTTGAGCTGTTTCTTCTTTCTTGAGGTAGGAATATATTGCTATAAACTTACTTCTTAGAACTACTTCTGCTGCATCCCATAGGTTTTGGGTCATCGTGTTTTCATTGTCGCTTGTTTCTAGGTAGTTTTTGACTTCCTCTTTGATTTCTTCAGTGGTCTATTGGTTATTTAGTAGTGTATTGTTTAGCCTCCATGTATTTGTATTTTTTACAGATTTTTTCCTGTAATTGATATGTACTCTCGTAGTGTTGTGGTTGGAAAAGATATTTGCTATGATTTCAATTTTCTTAAATTTACCAGGGCTTGATTTGTGACACAAGATATGATCTATCCTGGAGAATGTTCCATGAGCACTTGAGAAGAATGTGAATTCTGTTGTTTTTGGATGGAATGTCCTATAAATGTCGTTTAAGGCCATCTTGTTTAATGTATCATTTAAAGCTTGTGTTTCCTTAGTTATTTTCATTTTGGATGATCTGTCTATTGGTGAAATGGGGTGTTGAATTCACCTACTAAGATTGTGTTACTGTCAGTTTCCCCTTTTATAGCTTTTCATAGTTGCCTTATGTATTTAGGTGATCCTATATTGGGTGCATAAATATTTACAATTGTTATATCTTCTTCTTGGATCAATCCCTTGATCATTATGTAGTGTCCTTCTTTGTCTCTTGTAATAGTCTTTGTTTTAAAGTCTTTTTTGTCTGATATGGGAATTGGTACTCCAGCTTTCTGTTGATGTCCACTTGCATGGAATATCATTTTCCATCCCCCGACTTTCAGTCTGTATGTGTCCCTATGTCTGACATGGGTCTCTTGTAGACAGCATGTATACGGGTCTTGTTTTTGTATCCATTCAGCCAGTCTGTGTCTTTTGGTTGGAGCATTTAATCCATTTATATTTAAGGTAATTATTGATATGTATGTTCCTAATACCATTTTCTTAATTGTTTTGGTTTTGTTATTGTAGGTCTTTTCCTTCTCTTGTGTTTCCTGCCTAGAGAAGTTCCTTTAGCATTTGTTGTAAAGCTGGTTTGGTGGTTCAGAATTCTCTTGGCTTTTGCTTATCTGTAAAGATTTTAATTTCTCAATCAAGTCTGAATGAGATCCTTGCTGGGTAGTGTAATCTTGGTTGTAGCTTTTTTCTCCTTCATCACTTTAAATATGTCCTGCCACTCCCTTCTGGCTTGGATAGTTTCTGCTGAAAGATCAGCTGTTAACCTTATGGGTATTCCTTTGTGTGTTACTTGTTGCTTTTCCCTTGTTGCTTTTATGGTGTTAGGGTCTAATTTCATTCTTTTACATGTAACTGTCCAACTTTCCTAGCACCACTTATTGAAGAGACTGTATTTCTCCATTGTGTATCCATGCCTCCTTTGTCATAGATTAGTTGACCACAGGTGCATGGGTTTATCTATGGGCATTCTATCTTGTTCCTTTTATCTATGTTTCTGTTTTTGTGCCAGTACCATATTGTCTTGATTACTTGTAGCTTTGTAGTATAGTCTGAAGTCAGGGACTCTGATTCTTCCAGCTCTGTTTTTTTCCCCACAAGACTGCTTTGGCTATTTGGGGTCTTTTCAGTCTGCATACAAATTTTAAGATTTTTTGTTCTGGTTCTAAGAAAAATGCCATTGGTAATTTGATAGGGATTGCATTGAACCTGTAGATTGCTATGGGTAGTATAGTCACTTTCACAGGATTGATTCTTCCAATCCAAGAACGTGATATGTCTCTCTATCTGTTGGTATCATCTTTAATTTCTTTCATCAGTGTCTTATACTTTTCTGCATACAGGTCTTTTGTCTCCCTAGGTAGGTTTATTCCTAGGTATTTTATTCTTTTTGCAGCAGTGGTAAATGGGAGTGTTTTCTTACTTTCACTTTCAGACTTTTCATCATTAGTGGATAGGAATGCAAGAGAGTTCTGTGTATTAATTTTGTATCCTGCAACTTTCCCAAATTTATTGATTAGCTCTAGTAGTTTTCTGGTGGCATCTTTAGGATTCTCTATGTATACTATCATGTCATCGGCAAACAGTGACAGTTTTAATTCTTCTTTTCCAATTTGGATTCCTTTTATTTCTTTTTCTTCTCTAATTGCCATGGCTAGGACTTCGAAAACTATGTAGAATAATAGTGGTGAGAGTGGACATGCTTGTCTTGTTCCTGATATTAGAGGATACGCTTTCAGTTTTTCACCATTGAGAATGATATTCGCTGTAGGTTTGTTGTATATGGCCTTTGTTATGTTGAGGTAGGTTCCCTCTATGTCCAGTTTCTGGAGAGTTTTTATCATAAATGGGTGTTCAATTTTGTCAAAAGCTTTTTCTGCATCTATTGAGATGACTATATGGTTTTTCCTTCTTCAATTTGTTAATATGTTGTATCACAGTGATTGATTTGCATATATTGAAGGACCCTTGCTCCCTGGGATAAATCCCAGTTGATCATGGTGTATGATCCTTTTAACATTTTGTTTGATTCTGTTTGCTAGTATTTCATTAAGGATTTTTGCATCTATATTCATCAGTGGTATTGGTCTGTAATTTTCTTTTTTTTGTAGTATCTTTGTTTGGTTTTGGTATCACGGTGATGGTTGCCTCATAGAATGAGTTTGGGAGTGTTCCTTCCTCCATAATTTTTTGGAAGTGTTTGAGAAGGATGTGTGTTATGTCATTTCTAAATGTTTGATAGAATTCACCTGTGAAACCATCTGCTCCTGGAGTTTTGTTTTTTGGAAGATTTTTAATCACAGTTTCAATTTCATTACTTGTGATTGGTCTGTTCATATTTTCTGTTTTTTCCTGGTTCAGTCTTGGAAGGTTATACCTTTCTAAGAATTTGTCCATTTCTTCCAGGTTGTCCATTTTATTTGCAAAGGGTTGCTTTTAGTAGTCTCAGGATGCTTTGTATTTCTGTGGTGTCTGTTGTAACTTGTCCTTTTACTTTTGTGTCCTCTCCCTCATTCTCTTGATACATCTGGCTAATGGTTTATCAATTTTGTTTATCTTCTCAAGGAACCAGCTTTTAGTTTTATTGATTCTTGGTATTGTTTTCTTTGTTTCTATTTCATTTATTTCTGCGCTGATCTTTATGATTTCTTTCCCTCTGCTAACTTTGGGTTTTGTTTGTTCTTCTTTGTCTGGTTCCTTTAGGTGTAAGGTTAGATTGTTTATTTGAGATTTTTCTTATTTTTTGAGGTAGCCTTGTATAGATATAAACTTCATTCTTAGAACTGCTTTTGCTACATCCCATAGGTTTTCGATCATCGTGTTTTCATTGTCATATGTCTCTAGGTATTTTTAGTTGCTCCTTTGATGTCTTCAGTGATCTCTTGTTTATTTAGTAATGTATTGTTTAGCCTCCATGTGTTTGTGTTTTTTATGTTTTTTCCCCTGTAATTCATTTCTAATCTCATAGCATTGTGGTCAGAAAAGATGCTTGCTATGCTTTCAGTTTTATTAAATTTACTGTGGCTTGATTTGTAACCCAAGTTGTGATCTGTCCTGGAGAGTGTTTTGCGTGCACTTGAGAAGAAATTGTAATCTGCTGCTTCTGGATGGAATGTTCTATAGCTATCAATTAAATCTATCTTGTCTATTGTGTCATTTAAAGGTTTTGTTTCCTTATTTATTTTCATTTTGGATGATCTGTCCATTGGTGTAAGTGAGGTGTTATAGTCCCCCACTATTATTGTGTTACTGTCGATTTCCTCTTTTATAGCTGTGAGCAGTTGCTTTATGTATTGTTGTGCTCCTATGTTGGGTGCATATATATTTATAATTATTATCTCTTCTTGTTGGATTGATACCTTGATTATTATGTAGTATCCTTCCTTGTCTGTTGTAACATCCTTTATTTTAATGTCTATTTTATCTGATATGAGTATTGCTACTCCAGCTTTCCTTTGATTTCCATTTGCATGGAATAACTTTTTTCCATCCCCTCACTTTCAGTCTGTATGTGTCCCTAGGTCTGAAGTGGTTCTCTTGTAGACAGCATATATACGGGTCTTGTTTTTGTATCAATTCAGCCAGTCTGTGTCTTTTGGTTGGAGCATTTAAGTACATTTAAGTACATTTAAGGTACTTATCGATATGTATGTTCCTATTACCATTTTCTTAATTGTTTTGGGTTTTTTATTTTAGGTCTTTTCCTTCTCTTGTGTTTCTTGCCTAGAGAAGTTCCTTTAGCATTTGTTGTAAAGCTGGTTTGGTGGTGCTGAACTCTCAGCTTTTGCTCGTCTGTAAAGGTTTTAATTTCTCCATCAAATCTGAATGAGATCCTTGCTGGGTAGAGTAATCTTGTTTGCAGGTTTTTCTCCTTCATCACTTTAAATATGTCCTGCCAGTCCCTTCTGTCTTGCAGAGTTTCTGCTGAAAGATCAGCTGTGAACCTTTTGGGGATTCCCTTGTATGTTATTTGTTGTTTTTCCCTTGCTGCTTTTAATATGTTTTCTTTGGATTTAATTTTTGATAGTTTGATTAATATGTGTCTTGGCATGCTTCTCCTTCGATTTATCCTGTATGGGACTCTCTGTGTTTCCTGGACTTGATTAACTCTTTTCTTTCCCATATTAGGGAAGTTTTCAACTATAATCTCTTCAAATATTTCCTCAGTCCCTTTCTTTTTCTCTTCTTCTTCTGGGACCCCTATAATTCGAATGTTGGTACATTTAGTGGTGTTCCAGAGGTCTCTGAGACTGTCCTCAATTGTTTTCATTGTTTATTCTGCTCTGCCGTAGTTATTTCCCCTATTTTTTCTTCCAGGTCACTTACCTGTTCTTCTGCCTCAGTTATTATGCTATTGATTCCTTCTAGAGAAATTTTAATTTCATTTATTGTGTTGTTCATCACTGTTTGTTTGCTCTTTAGTTCTGGGTCCTTGTTACACATTTCTTTTATTTTCTTCTTTCTATTTCCAAGATTTTGGACCATCTTTACTATCATTACTCTGAATTCTTTTTCAGGTAGACTGTCTATTTCCTCTTCATTTGTTAAGTCTGGTGGGTTTTTGCCTTGCTCTTTCATCTGCTGTGTGTTTCTCTGTCTTCTCATTTTGCTTAAGTTACTTTGTTTGGGGTCTCCTTTTCACAGGCTGCATGTTCGTATTTCCCATTGTTTTTGGTGTCTGTCCCCAGTGGCTAAGGTTGGTTCAGTAGGTTGTGTAGGCTTCCTGGTCTAGGGGACTAGTGCCTGTGTTCCGGTGGATGAGGCTGGATCTTTTCTTTCTGGTGAACAGTTCTACATCTGGTGGTGTGTTTTGGGGTGTCTGTGTCCTTATTATGATTTTAGGCAGCCTCTGTGCTAATAGATGGGGTTGTGTTCCTGTCTTTCTAGTTTTTTGGCATAGGGTGTCCAGCACTGTAGCTTGCTAGTCATTGAGTGGAGCTGGGTCTTGACGTTGAGATGGAGATCTCTGGAGATTTTTGCCGTTTGATATTACGTGGAGCTGGGAGGTCTCTTGTGTACCAGTGTCCTGAACTTGGCTCTCCCACCTCAGAGGCACAGCACTGACTCCTGGCTGGAGCACCAAGAGCCTTTCATCCACACGGCTCAGAAGAAAAGGGAGAAAAAACGGAAAGAAAAAAAGAAAGAGGATAAGGTAAAATAAAATAATGTTATTAAGATAAAAAATAATTATTAAGGAAACAATTTTTTAAAGTAAAAAAAAAAAATGGACAGACAGACACCTAGGACAATATCACATACAGAAGCGTACAGATACACACTCACAAAAAGTGAAAAAGGGAAAAAAATATATACATCGTTGATCCCAACATCCACCTCCTCAATTTGGGATGATTCGTTGTGTGTTCAGGTATTCCACAGATGCAGGGTACATCATGTTGATTGTGCAGATTTAATCTGCTGCTCCTGAAGCTGCTGGGAGAAATTTCCCTTTCTCTTCTTTGTTCGCACAGCTCCCAGGGTTCAGCTTTGTATTTGGACCTGCTTCATCCTGTAGGTCACCTGAGGGCCTCTGTTCTTCGCTGAGACAGGATGGGGTTAAAGGAGCAGCTGATTCGGGGTCTCTGACTCACTGAGGCATGGGAGAGGGAGGGGAACAGAGTGCTGGTCGAGCCTGTGGCGGCAGAGGCCAGCATGACGTTGCACCAACCTAAGGCGCGCCATGTGTTCTCCCGGGGTAGTTGTCCCTGCATCACGGGACCCTGGCTGTGGCAGGCTGCACAGGCTCCCAGGATGGGAGGTGAGGATAGTGACCTGTGCTTTCATGCAGGCTTCTTGGTGGCTGCAGCAGCAGCCTTAGCGTCCCATATCTGTCTCTGGGGTCCATGCTGTTAGCTGTGGCTCGCGCACATCTCTGGAGTTCCTTTAAACAGCACTCTTAATCCCCTCTCCTCGTGCACCAGGAAACAAAGAGGCAAGAAAAAGTCTCTTCCCTCTTTGGCAGCTCCAGACTTTTTCCTGGACTCCCTCCTGGCTAGCTGTGGCGCACTAGCCCCTTCAGGCTCTGTTCATGCAGCCAACCTGAGTCCTCTCCCTGGGTCCTGAGCTCTGAAGCCCAAGCCTCAGCTCCCAGCCCTCACCCGCTGGGGCGGTTGAGCAGGCAAGCCTCTCGGGCTGGTGAGTGCTGGTTAGCACCGATCCTCTGTGTGGGATCTCTCCACTTTGCCCTTCGCACCCCTGTTTCTGCGCTGTCCTCTGTGGCTCCAAAGCTTCCTCCCTCTGCTCCCCGCAGTCTCTGCCCACGAAGGGGCTTCCTAGTGTGTGGAAACCTTTCCTCCTTCACAGCTCCCTCTCATTGGTGCAGGTACCATCTTTATTCTTTTGTCTGTTGTTTCTTTTTTTTTTTTTTTGCCCTACCCAGTTACATGGGGAGTTTCTTGCCTTTGGGGAGGTCTGAGGTCTTCTGCCAGAGTTCAGTAGGTGTTCTGTAGGAGTTGTTCCACATGTAGATGTATTTCTGATGTATTTGTGGGAAGGAAGGTGATCTCCGCATCTCACTCTTCTGCCATCTTGAAGCTCCTCCTCCGATATCATATCTTTTTCATCCGTTCATCTCTTGATGGGCACTTAGGTGGTTTCCATATCTTGGCTATTATAAATAATGCCGCAGTGAACATAGGGGTGCATGTATCTTTTCAAATTAGTGTATTCATATTCTTTGGATAAATACCTGGAAGTGGGATAGCTGGATCATATGGTAGTTCTATTCTTGATGTATTTTTACATTTTATTTATTTATTTATGTATTTTTTTTCTGCTTTGTTGCTGCACACGGGCTTTCTCTAGTTGCATCAAGTGGGGGCTACTCTTCTTTGTGATCCATAGGCTTCTCGTTCCTGTAGCTTCTCTTGTTGCGGAACGCGGGCTCTAGGCATGAGGGCTTCAGTAGTTGTGGCTCACAGGCTCTAGAGTGCAGGCTCAGTAGTTGTGGCACGAGCTTAGTTGCTCCATGACATGTGGGATCTTCCTGTACCAGGGATCAAACCTGTGTCCCCTCCATTAGCAGGCAGATTCCCCACCACTGCACCATCAGGGAAGTCCATATTTTTTATTTTTGAGGACTCTCCATATTTCTTCCATAGTCACTGCACCAATTTACATTCCCACAAACAACATATGAAGGTTCCCCTTTCTACACTTGTTATTTCTACACTTGTTATTTCTTGCCTTTTTGATAATAGGCAATCTAAGGGGCGTAAGTCGGTATATTATTGTGGTTTAGATTTACATTTCCATACTAATCAGTGACATTTAACATCTTTTCATGTGCCTGTTGGCCATCTGTATATCTTTGGGAAAATTTCTATTTAGCTGCTCTTCCCATTTTTTTTTTTTTTTTTTTTTTTTTTGGGTACGTGGGCCTCTCACTGTTGTGGCCTCTCCCGTTGTGGAGCACAGGCTTCGGATGCGCAGGCTCAGCGGCCATGGCTCATGTGCCTAGCCGCTCCGCGGCATGTGGGATCTTCCCGGACCGGGGCACAAACCCATGTCCCCTGCATCGGCAGGCGGACTCTCAACCACTGCGCCACCAGGGAAGCCCTGCTCTTCCCATTTTTTAATCAGGTTGCTTGTTTTGTTGTTGATGAGTTTGTATGAATTCTTTATGTATTTTGGATATTGACTGCTTATCAGATATATGATTTTCAAATATCTTTTTCCATTCAGTAGGTTGCCTTTTTGTTCTATTGATGGTTTCTTTTGCTATGCAAGCTTTTTATTTTGATGTAGTCCCATTTGTTTATTTTTGCTTTTGTTTCCTTTGTCTGAGGAGACATATCTAGAAAGACATTGCTAAGACTGATATCAAAGAGCATACTGCCTATGTTTTCTTCTAGGAGTTTTATGGTTTCAAATCTTGTGTTGAAGTTCTTAAACCATTTTCAGTTATTTTTTTCTGTATGGTGTGATATTGGTCTAGTTTCACGTTTTTGCATGTCACTCTTCATTTTTTCCAACACCATTTATTGAAGAGACTATTCTTTCTCCACAGTGTGTTCTTGCTCCTTTGTTGTAAATTAATTATCCATATATGCATGGTTTATTTCTAGGCTCTTAATTCTGCTCCTTGCTCTGTGTGTGTTTTTCTGCCAATACCATTCAGTTTTGATTACTGTGGCTTTGTAGTATATTTTGAAATCAGGGAGTGATGTACCTCCAGCTTTGTTCATTTTTTCAGGATTGCTTTGTCTATTTGGGATCTTCTATGTTTCCATAAAAATTTCAAATTTTAGATTATTTGATGTATTTCTGTGAAAAATGTTGTTAGAATTTTGATAGGGATTGCATTCAGTTTTTATGTTGCTTTGGGTAATAGAGACATTTTAACGATACTAATTCTTCTAATCCAAGAGCAGAGAATATCTTCCCATTTATTTGTTTCTTCAATTCCTTTCATCATTGATTTATAGATTTCAGTGTACAGTTCTTTTTTACTTCCTTGGTTAAATTTATTCCTAGGTATTTTATTCTTTTTGTCACAATTATAAATGGTATTGTTTACTTAATCTCTCTTTCTACTAGCTCATTATTGGTGTATAGAAATACAACAGATTTTTGTATATTGATTTCATATCCTGCAAATTTAATGTCTTTGTTTCTTATTTCTAATAGTTTTTTTTAGTGGAGACTTCAGGATTTTCTATATATAAAATCATGTCATCTACAAATAGTAACAGTTTTACTTCTTTCTTTCCAATTTGGATGTCTTTTATTTCCTTTTCTTGCCTAATTGCTCTTGCTAGGACTTCCAATACTATGTTGAATAAAAGTGGCTAGGGTGGGCATTCTTGTCTTGTTCCTGATTTTAGAGGAATAGCTTACAGTTTTTCACCATTGAGTATGATGTTAGCTCTGGGTTTTTCATATATGGCCTTTATTATGTTGAGGTACTTTCTTTTTATATCTACTTTATTGAGAGTTTTATCATAAAAGTGTGTTGAATCTTGTCAAATGATTTTTCTGCAGTTACTCAGATAATCATATGATTTTTATGCTTTATTTTGTTAATGTGGTATATCACATGGCTTGATTTGCAGGTGTTGAACCATCCTTGTATAACTGGAATAAATCCCACCAGATCATGGTGCATGATGCTTTTAATGCATTGTATTTGGTTTGCTATTATTTTATTGAGGATTTTTGCATCTATGTGCATCAGAGATATTGGCTTATAATTTTCTTTTTGTGTGTGTTGGCTTTGTCTGGTTTTGGTATCATGGTAATGTAGGCCTCATAAAATGAGTTAGGAAGTGTTCCCTTCTCTTCAGTTTTTTGGAGTAGTTTGGGAAGGATAGATATTAAATCGTCCTTGAATGTTTGGTAGAATTCATCTGTGAAACCGTGTGGTCCTGGACTTTTGTTTTTTGGTAGCTTTTTGATTACTGTTTTAATCTCTTTACTAGTGATCAGTCTATTCAAACTATTTCTTCATGGTTCTGTCATAGAAGGTTGTATGATTCTAAGAATTTGTCCATTTCTTCTAGGTTGTCCAATTTGTTGGAATATAGCTGTTCATAGTATTCTCTTATAATCCTTTGTATTTCTGTGGTATCTTTTGTTACTCTTCTCTTTTGTTTCTGATTTTTTAATCAGGATTTTCTCTCTTTTCTTCTTTGTGAGTCTAGCTAATGGTTTGTCAGGTTTTTTTATTCTTCAAAAGAACCCACTGTTAATTTCATTGACCTTTTCTCTAGTCCTTTTAGTCTCTATTTCATTTATATCTGCTCTCATCTTTGTTATTTACTTTCTTTTACTGATCTTGGGCTTTGTTCTTCTTTTTCTAGTTCCTTTAGGTATAAAGTTATTTATTTGAGATTTTTCTTGTTTCTTGAGGTAGACCTGTATTACTATAAACTTCCTTATTTGTGCCACTTTGCTGGATCACATAGATTTTGATATGTCATATTTTCATTTGTCTTCAGGTAGTTTTTGATTTCTCCTTTGATTTCTTCATTGACCCAATATCGTTCAGTAACATGTTGTTCAGTCTCCACATATTTGTTATTTTTCCAGCTTTATTCTTGTGGTTGATTTGTTTCATACCATTGTCAGAAAAGATGCTTGATATGATTTCAGTCTTCTTAAATTTACTGAGCCTTGTTTTGTGTTACAACATATGGTCTATCTCTCAGAAAGTTCCATGTGCAGAAAAATTTGTATTCTGCTGCATTTGGATAGAATGTTCTGTACAAATCTATCAAATCCATCTGGTCTGATATTTCATTTAAGGCCAGCATTTCCTTCATTTAAGGCCATCTGTCTGGATGATCTATCCATTGATGTAAGTGGGGTATTGGTGTTAAAGTTCCCTGCTATTATCACATTGCTGTCAATTTGTTTTCTTCTGTTAATAATTGCTTTATATGTTTTGGTGCTCCCATATTAATCACTGTTATATCATTTTTATCTCTTACTACCCTTTTTCGGCTTGAAGTCCATTTTGTGTGATATGAGTATGGCTACACCCACTTTCTTTTCACTGACATTTGCTTAGACAATCACCTTCTGTCTGTTTACTTTTAGCCTATAGAGCTGAGGTGAATCTCATGGAGGCAACACAGAGTTGAGTATTGTTTTATAACCTCTCCAGCTATTCTGTGTCTTTTGATTCGTGAATTCAGTTCATTTACATTTTGGGTGATTATTGATGGATGAATACTTAGTACTGCCATTTTATCTTCTGATTTCTGCTTGTTCTATATTATCATTGTTTCCTTTTTCTAACATCTTTATTGGAGTATAATTGCTTTACAATGTTGTGTTAATTTCTGCTGTACAAGATTTGATAGTGTATATATGTCAGTGCTACTCGCTCACTTCGTTGCAGCTTACCCATCACCCTCTCCATGTCCTCAAGTCCATTCTCTATGTCTGTGTCTTTATTCCTGACCTGCCCCTAGGTTCATCAGAACCATTTTTTTAAGATCCCATATTTATGTGTTAGTGTATGGTATTTGTTTTTCTCTTTCTGACTTCACTCTGTATGACAGACTAGGTCCATCCAGCTCACTAAAAATAACTCAGTTTCGTTTCTTTTTATGGCTGAGTAATATTCCATTGTATATATTATATATGCCACATCTACTCTATCCGTTAATCTGTTGATGGACACTTAGGTTGCTTCCATGTCCTGACTGTTGTAAATAGTGCTGCAGTAAACATTGTGGTACATGTCTCTTTTTGAATTATGGTTTTCTCCGTATATGCCCAGTAGTGGTATTGCTGGGTCATATGGTAGTTCTATTTTTAGCTTTTTAAGGAACCTCCATACTGTTCACCATAGTGGCTGTGTTAATTTACATTCTCACCACAAGTGCAAGAGGATTCCCTTTTCTCCACACCCTCTCCAGCGTTTACTGTTTGTAGATTTTTTGATGTTGGCCATTCTGATGCATATGACATGATACCTCATTGTGGTTTTGATTTGCATTTCTCTAATGATTAGTGATTTAGAGCATCCTTCCATGTGTTTTTTGAAAATCTGTATATCTTCTTTGCAGAAATGTCTATTTAGGTCTTCTGCCCATTTTTGCATTCAGTTGTGTGTTTTTTCGATGTTGAGCTGCATGCGCTACTTCTGTATTTTGGAGGTTAAACCTTTGTCAGCTGCTTTGTTTGCAAATATTTTCTCCCATTCGGAGTATTGTCTTTTCGTCTTCTTTATGGTTTCATGTGATGTGCAAAAGCTTTTAAGTTTCATTAGGTCTCATTTGTTTATTTTTGTTTTTACTTCCACTTCTCTAGGAGGTGGGTCAAAAAGGATCTTGCTGTGTTTTATGCCATAGAGTATTCTGCCTATGTTTTCCTCTAAGAGTTTTATAGTGTCTGGCCTTACATTTAGGTCTTTAATCCATTTTGAGTCTACTTTTGTGTTTGGTGTTAGGGAGTGTTCTAATTTCATTCTTTTACATGTAGCTGTCCAGTTTTCCCAGCACCACGTATTGAAGAGACTGTGTTTTCTCCACTGTATATTCGTGACTCCCTTATCAAAGATAAGGTGACCATATGTGTGTGGGTTTATCTCTGGGCTTTCTGTCCTGTTCCATTGATCAGTATTTCTCTTTTTGTGCCAGTACCATACTGTCTTGATTACTGTAGCTTTGTAGTACAGTCTGAAGTTAGGGAGCCTGATTCCTCCAGCTCCGGTTTTCTTTCTTCAGGGTCTTTTGTGTTTCCATACAAATTGTGAAATTTTTTGTTCTAACTCTGTGAAAGATGCCATTGGTAGTTTGATAGAGATTGCATTGAACTGTAGATTGCTTTGGGTAGTAAACTCATTTTCGCAGTGTTGATTCTTCCAATCCAAGAACATGGTATATCTCTCCATCTCCTTGTATCATCTTTAATTTCTTTCATCAGTGTCTTATAGTTTTTTGCATACAGGTCTTTTGTCTCCTTAGATAGGTTTATTCCTAGGTATTTTATTCTTCTTGTTGCAGTGGTAAATGGGAGTATTTTTGTAATTTCTCATTAAGATTTTTTTGTCCTTAGTGTATAGGAATGCCAGAGATTTCAGTGCATTAACTTTGCATCCTGCAACTTGGCCAAATTCATTGATGAGGTCCAGCAGTTTTCTGGTAGCATCTTTAGGATTCTCTAGGTATAGTATCATGCCATCTGCAAACAGTGGCAGTTTTATTTATTCTTTTCTGATTTGGATTCCTTTTATTTCCTTTTCTTCTCTGATTGCCGTGGCTAAAACTTCCAAAACAATGTTGAATAACAGTGGTGCAGGTGGGCAGCCTTGTCTTGCTGCTGACCTTAGAGGAAATGGTTTCAGTTGTTCACCATTGAGAACAATGTTGGCTGTGGGTTTGTCATATATGGCCTTCATTATGTTGAGGTAAGTCCCCTCTATGCCTGCTTTCTGGAGAGCTTTTATAATATATGGGTGTTGAATTTTGTTGAAAGCTTTTTCTGCATCTTTTGAGATTATCATATGGTTTTTCTCCTTCAGTTTGTTAATATAGTGTATCACGTTGATTGATTTGCATATATTGAAGAATCCTTGCATTCCTGGGATAAACCCCACTTGATTATGGTGTATGATCCTTTTAATGTGCTGTTGGATTCTGTTTGCTAGTATTTTGTTGGGAATTTTTGCATTTATGTTCATCGGTGATATTGGCCTGTAGTTTTCTTTTTTTGTGACATCTTTGTCTGGTTTTGGTATCAGGGTGATGGTGGCCTTGTAGAATGAGTTTGGGAGTATTCCTCCCTCTGCTATATTTTGGAAGCATTTGAGAAGGTTAGGTGTTAGCTCTTCTCTAAATGTTTGGTAGAATTCACCTGTGAAGCCATCTGGTCCTGGACTTTTGTTTGTTGGAAGATTTTTAATCACAGTTTCAATTTCAGTGCTTGTGATTGGTCTGTTTATATTTTCTATTTCTTCCTGGTTCCATCTTGAAAGGTTGTGCATTTCTAAGAATTTGTCCATTTCTTCCAGGTTGTCCATTTTATTGGCATATAGTTGCTTGTAGTAATCAATCATGATCCTTTGTCTTTCTGCAGTGTCAGATGTTACTTCTTTTTCATTTCTAATCTTGTTGATTTGTGTCTTCTCCCTTTTTTCCATGATGAGTCTGGCTAACGGTTTATCAATTTTGTTTATCTTCTCAAAGAACCAGCCTTTAGTTTTATTGATCTTTGCTATCGTTTCCTTCATTTCTTTTTCATTTATTTCTGAGCTGATCTTTATGATTTCTTTCCTTCTGCTCACTTTGGGGTTTTTGTGTTCTTCTTTCTCTAATTGCTTTAGGTGTAACATTAGGTTCTTTATTTGAGATGTTTCTTGTTTCTTGAGGTAGGGTTGTATTGCTATAATCTTCCCTCTTAAAACTGCTTTTGCTGCATCCCATAGGTTTTGAGTCATTATGTTTTCATTGTCATTTGTTTCTAGGTATTTTTTGATTTCCTCTGATTTTTTTCAGTGATTTCTTGGTTATGAAGTAGTGTATTGTTTCGCCTCCATGTGTTTGTAGTTTTTAGTTTTTTTTTTTTAACTGTAATTGGTACCTAGTCTCATAGCGTTGTGGTTGGAAAAGATACTTGACACGGTTTCAGTTTTTTTATATTTACCAATGCTTGATTTTTCCGAAGATATGAATCTATCCTGGAGAATGTTCCATGAGCACTTGAGAACAAAATGTATTCTGTTGTTTTTCGATGGAATGTCCTATAAATATCAATTAAGTCCATCTTATCTAATGTGTCATTTAAGGCTTGTGTTTCCTAATTTATTTTCATTTTGGATGATCTGTTCATTGGTGAAAGTGTGGTGTTAAAGTCCCCTACTATTGTTGTGTTACTGCCGATTTCCCCTTCTATGCCTGTTAGTATTTGCCTTTTGTATTGAGGTGCTCTTATATTGGGTACATAAATATTTACAGTTGTTTTCTCTTCTTCTTGGATTGATCCCTTGATCATCATGTAGTGTCCTTCTTTGTCTCTTGTCTGTATTTTAAAGTCTATTTTGTCTGACATGAGAATTCCTCCTCCAGCTTTCTTTTGATTTCCATTTGCGTGGAATATCTTTTTCCACCCCTTCAGTTTCAGTCTTTATGTGTCCCTTGGTCTGAAGTGGGTCTCTTGTAGGTAGCGTATATACGGGTCTTGTTTTTGAATCCCTTCAGCCAGTCTGTGTGTTTTGGTTGGAGCATTGAATCCATTTACATTTAAGGTAGCTATTGATATGTATGTTCTTATTACCATTTTCTTAATTGTTTTGGGTTTGTTATTGTAGGGCTTTTCCTTCTCTTGTGTTTCCTGCCTAGAGAAGTTCCTTTAGCATGTGTTGTAAAGCTGTTTTGGTGGTGCTGAATTCCCTTAGCTTTTGCTTATCAGTAAAGATTTTAATTTCTCCATTGAATCTGAATGAGTTCCTTACTGTGTAGAGTAATCTTGGTTGTAGGTTTTTCCCTTTCATCACTTTAAATATGTCCTACCACTCCCTTCTGGCTTGCAGAGTTTCTGCTGAAAGATCAGCTATTAACCTTATGGGTATTCCATTGTATGTTGTTTGTGGCTTTACCCTTGCTGCTTTTAGCATTTTTTCTTTGTATTTAATTTTTGATAGTTTGATTAATATGTTTCTTTGCATGTTTCTCCTGGATTTATCCTATATGGGATTCTCTGTGCTTCCTGTACTTGATTGACTATTTCTTTTCCCATGTTAGAGAAGTTTTCAACTATAATCCCTTCAAATATTTTCTTAGACCCTTACTTTTTCTCTTCTTCTTCTGGGACTCCTATAATTCGAATGTTCATGTGTTTAATGTTGTCTCAGAGGTCTGTGAGCCTGTCCTCAATTCTTTTCATTTTTTTTTCTTTATTCTGCTCTGTGGCAGTTATTTCCACTATTTTATCTTCCAGGTCACTTATCCATTCTTCTGCCTCAGTTATTCTGCTGTTTATTCCTTCTAAAGAATTTTTAATTTCATTCATTGTGTTGTTCATCATTGTTTGTTTGCTCTTTAATTCTTCTAGGTCCTTGTGAAAGGTTTTTTGTATTTTCTCCCTTCTGTTTCCAAGGTTTTGGATCATCTTTACTCTCATTACTTTGAATTGTTTTTCATGTAGACTGCTTATTTCCTCTTCATTTGTTTGGTCTGGTTTGTTTTTACGTTGCTCCTTCATCTCATGCATTTTTCTCTCTTTCCATTTTTTTTTTAACTTACTGTGTTTGGGGTCTCCTTTTTGCAGGTTGCCTGTTCGTAGTTCCCGTTGTTTTTGGTGTCTGCCCCCAGTGGGTGAGGTTGGTTCAGTGGCTTCTGTAGGCTTCCTGGTGGGGGGGACTGGTACCTGTGTTCTCGTGGGTGGGACTGGATCTTGTCTTTCTGCTGAGCAGGGCCATGCTCGGTGGTGTGGTTTGGGTTGTCTGTGAACTTTTTATGATTTTAGGCAGCCTCTCTGCTAATGGCTGTGTTTGTTTTCCTGACTTGCTAGTTGTTTAGCATAGGGTGTCCAGCACTGTATTTTGCTGGTTGTTCAGTGGAGCTGGGTCTTTGCGTTGAGATGGAGATCTCTGTGAGAGCGTTCACCGTTTGATATTAAATTGGGCTGGGAGGTCTCTGGTGGTCCAATGTCCTAGACTTGGCTCTCCCACCTTTGAGTCTCAGGCCTAACACCCAGGTGGAACACCAAGACCCTGTCAGCCACATGGTCGTTTCTGTGCTGCTTCCCTGCCAGGAGTGTCCTAATGTGGTGACCAACTCAGTCTCCAACTTCCCTTTCATCAGGACAGGCTCATTGTTTCTTTTTCCTTGCGTTTTTGTCTTCCATTTTTGTTTGGTGGTTTTCTGTGGTATTTTTCTCAGTTTCCTCATTTTGTTTTGTGTCTCCGTTCTAGATTTATGTTTTGTAATTAACATGAAGTTTGTATCAAACGTCACATAGATAAATAGTTTTTTCTGCTGATAGCATCTTATCTTCATTTAACTGTATGGTTTTCCTCTTCCCCTTTGGTGTTTTTGTTGTCTCAAACTTTCCCTTTTTACATTGTAAGTTTGTTACCAAACTGAAATAGCTATAGTTATTTTTTCTGCATTTTCTCCCTTTTTTAATCTTTATACTGTAATAAAGTATTTAAGAACCTTTTCTGATAAATAGTTGCAATTTTCTGATTCTTTCTGTCTATCACCTTACTCCAAGTTTTGTGTACTTTTGTCTTTGTTTCTGGTGTATGACCTCTGTTCAACATCTCTTGTAAGGCAGGTCTAGTGTTGATGAACTGCCTCAGTTTTTGTTTGTCTGTGAAAGTCTTTACTTCTCCTTCATATCTGAATGATAACTTTGGTGGATACAGTATTCTTGGGTGACAACTTTTATCTTTTAGTATTTTGATAATGTCATTCCATTCCCACCTGACTTATAGAGTTTCTACTTAGAAATCTGCTGATAGCCTAATTTAGGTTCCTTTGTAGTTTACCATTTTTTTCTCCCTGGCTGCCTACAAAATTGTTTGTCATAGACTTTTGGCAGTTTTAATATGTGTCTTGGAGAAGGTCTTTTTGCGTTGAGGTAATTACGTGTTCTCTTAGCTTCATGGAGTTGTCTATCCAGTTCCTTCCACAGTTTAGGAAATTCTCAGCTATTATTTGTTTAAATAAACTCTCTGCTCCCTTCTCCCTCTTTTCTCTTTCGGTGATGTCCATTATCCTAATGTTGCCCTACTTAAGAGTCAGATAGCTCTTGTAGAATTTCCTCATTTTTTTGCATCTTATTTTTCTTTCCTCTTCTACTTGTATCTTTTCTAGATTTCTATCTTCACACTCACTGATTCTTCCATATGGTCTGCCTTATTTCCAGTGCTTTTTAATGCATTCTTTATCTCATTTATTGAGTTTTTCAGCTCCAGAATTTTAGTTCTTTTTTTTAGTTTCAATCTTTTTGGTAAAGCATTCCTGTTTATTAATTTTATTCCTGAGCTAATTGATGTGCCTTTCTGAGTTTTCATGTAGCTTGTTGAATTTCTTCATGACAGCTATTTTAAATTCTCTATCAGATCACACTATTATGTGACTTTAACTTTGGTTTCTGGAGAATTGTCATTTTCTTTTTGTGGTGCGGTGTTACTGTGCTTCTTCATGGTACTTCCTTCTGCAAGAGCATGTGAAGTGAGACAAGTTAGAAATTAGGGGTCTTTTCTTTTTCCATAGGTGGTACTATAGCACAAGTTTTTGGTTTCTCTTACCTGAGCTGCCTCTGTCAGAGGTGTGCCCCCTGTCCCAACTCTCATTATCACTTCTGGTGTTTTCTTGGTCATTGGCACCTTGCTTCTGCCTTTGTCACTGGCAGAAGCTGCCTGGTTCACCTGGATGGTGGGTTCTTCCCTTGCTTTCAGGATCCTCTGAGTCACAGGCTCACAGGCTCAGGCACCGCAGGGGGAAGGGGTGGGGAAAGCCAGGGTCATACCAGTGCCTCTTCCCTATCTGGTTTTCTAAGGTTCTTAGGCTCTGCCACTGCTGGTGGGAGAGCAGAGGGACTGGAGACTTGGGCACCTCAGTGGCTGGAGGGACAGGGCCGCAGGCCCCATTCCCACAGATGTACAGTTAGATGTGGCCATGGGTGCCACTGCAGCCAGGAGGCTGGTGTTGTGTGTGCTGTCTGTTCTGCTGCTACCAGGTTCTCTGGGGCTGCAGGCTTAGCTGCCATGGCCAGAGGGCCAGGATTATAGGCACTACCTCTACTGTTCCTTCAGTTCTGCCTCCTCTATCTGTTCCAGTCCATCCATCTTTAGATGTACAGGTGTGTGGAATTCTCTAGCATCCTGGTGTGTTGGACAAAAGTACCTTTGTTGAGTTGTGAATGTTTTACTCGTTGTAGATTGAAGGGGAGAGACAGAGGTAGCTTTTCATTCCACCATGTTGTTGATGCCACCCCTTGATTTTTTTGTTTAAGACAGAACACTACTGTATTCATCTATCCAGCTGGCAATTGAGAATTTCTTGGGAAGCAGCACACAGCCTAAGGAGCAAAGAGCAACATTCTGCTAAAATGTTAACTTGGAGCCATTTTCATATAGTTTAGAGTGTTTGACTAGTTTTTTATTCAGTAAATATTCATTGAGCAACTACTCTGTGGCAAGCTCTGTGCTAAAAGCTGGGAAACAATGTCAAACTGTAGCAGACATGGTCCTTACCTTCATGGAGCTTGCCATCTAGGGGATCGAATGCCATTAATTAAAAACTCACACAAATATGTATAATATCACACTTGTGGTAAGTGTTAAAAATAAAACCAATGTGTTAATATAATTGCCTATGGTGACTAGATTTGCCCAAGTCAGTGAGGTCAAGGATAGTTTCTGTGAGTAAGTATGAATTGAACTGAAATCCAGTGGAACAAGTAGGAGTTAATTATGTATAAAAGTAAGGGGATAGCATGTGAGACAGAGTGAAAAGCATGTGTAAAGGCCTCTCGGTGGATAGACCATGGGCCACTAGAACTGAGGGAAGGTCAAAGTATATTTGGAACACAAGGAGAGGAGCAAAAGGTGGCACTAGATGTGCTTAAGAAGTAAGAAGGTGAGGCCATCCTAATTTGCTATCATTTTCCCTTTAATTTGAAGCTTTAGGATTATCTTTCACACTGTTGGCTTAAGCCAACAAAAATAGATCGTAAATAGGAGTGATTAAGTGATGACTTGCTTATTACCTAGATTTTTTTTCCTACTAGACAGGACACCTTCATGGAAAATTATTTCACCAGCCAACGAGACAACATCTTCCGTAATGTGGAGGTTCTGATTTATGTCTTTGATGTGGAAAGCCGCGAACTGGAAAAGGACATGCACTATTACCAGTCATGCCTGGAGGCCATTCTGCAGAATTCTCCAGATGCCAAAATCTTTTGCTTGGTGCATAAAATGGATCTGGTACAGGAGGATCAACGAGACCTGGTAAGAAATAGAATGGTGGTGCACCAAATAAGTGACATACTTTGTAGACTTCTGTAGAGATATAGGTAAATTTGTACCATTCTTTTTTAGGAAAAAAAATCTCAGCATAAGCTTTCAAAATAAAGTTGACATTTGTTTTTAAAAACACTTATAAACAGGGCTTCCCTGGTGATGCAGTGGTTGAGAGTCCACCTGCCGATGCAGGGGACACGGGATCGTGCCCCGGTCCGGGAAGATCTCACATGCCACAGAGCGGCTAGGCCCATGAGCCATGGCCGCTGAGCCTGCGCATCCAGAGCCTGTGCTCTGCAACGGGAGAGGCCACAACAGTGAGAGGCCCACATACCGCAAAAAAAAAAAAAAAAAAAAAAAAAAAAGCTTTGGGGCTTCCCTGGTGGCGCAGTGATTGGGAGTCCGCCTGCCGATGCAGGGAACGCGGGTTTGTGTCCCGGTCCTGGAGGATCCCACATGCCGTGGAGCGGCTGGGCCGGTGAGCCATGGCCGCTGAGCCTGCGTGTCCGGAGCCTGTGCTCTGCAACGGGAGAGGCCACAGCAGTGAGAGGCCTGCGTACCGCAAAAAAAACAAAAACAAACAAAAAAACACATAAACAAATGTTCCATGGTAAGGGAAATATAATGTTCATTTAGCAAATAATTTTCAAATTTAGGAAAGGATCCTGACTGTGTGTTATCACTAAGCAGCTTTATGTACTTTTAAAATATATTTGATACCACTGTTTTACTGTCCTTCAGAGCAGGCAGTTATTGTCAAGGCTAGAAGACCCACCAGGGGTGAGATAAAGAAAGGTCATAGCTGTCACTAGGTTGACCTAGGAAACTGGTATGCACCAATTCAAATGCCAACTATACTGTGTTAGGCACAATGCCAAGGCCCTCATAATTGCACTGATATGGTATATTTATCTTCTTTTCTGGCATGGGAGTTAGTACACATAAATTTAAACAAGAAAAGACACAGTAGAAAGGGCAAACCCCTAGCTAGCTATGAGACCCCAGGACTGGCAAGTCACAAATAGAGTCTAGCTTTAGTTTGCTCCATATAAAATAAGAGGATTGGATTTTAAAGTCTAAGCTGAAAGAGAAGATCCTCTATTTCCAAGGCTAAAGTTGAGGAAAGCAGTTTTAGAATATACTGGTGATGTAGAAGAATACAGTTCCTCTTTGGGTTGGAACCTAGGAGTCTAAGGATCCCCTATAACTTAAGAATTTTTTGGTAATAACTTAAGAATTTTTGGGTAATAACTGTGGTCAGGAATACTTTTTTTTCCTGTAATTAGTAACAGGATTGCCTTCAGTGTTCCAGTATTTGAGTATGTTTTGGTGTTTCTAGGTTAGCTTACAGGCTTTCAGAAACCACTTGACAGGGTTCCGTATTTGACTCTGAAAAGGACTTTTGAGTATTCTTTTAAATTCCTTCTCCCTCTCACTAAATATCAATTCTGTTTTAATTCAGCAGAAAATTCTTTATGTAGCTTGATCTTGAGCTTGTGAGGGGTTTGTTATTATTACTGTTTTTTGTTTTGTTTCCCTGGCCCAATTTGCAACAGAAAAATTTAGAGCATTCCAATAAATGACCTCCTTATGGATTTTTAAATTACTTGTAATTTTTAGTGATCAACATATTGTTTTCTAAATGCTTATGTAAATATCCCCAAAGATACATTAATGTTCTTTGTGGGATTTTAAGCTTAATTAAGAAAAGTATACTCTATTTCATTAAACTTTCAGACTTGGAGGTTTTGGAATAAAATGGCTAGGGTGCTTCCCTGAATATCAATTTCAAGCAAGATAGGTGTTTCCCTCTATGTGTGTGTATTAGTCAGGGTTCCTCAGAGAAACAGAACCAATAAGAAGTGTGTGTTTGTGTGTGTGTGTGTGTGTGTGGAGAGAGAGAGAGAGAGAGAGAGAGAGTGAGAATAAGAGACTGATTAATTTTAAGGAATTGACTCATATGATTGTGGAGGCTGGCAAGTCCGAAATCTACAGGGCAGACTGATAGGCTAGATACCCTTGTTGCAGCTTGAGTCAGAAGGCAGTCTGGAAGGCAGAATTCCCTCTTCCTGGGGAATGGCAGTCTTTTTCTCTTAAGGCCTTCAACTGGTTATATAAAGCTTACCCATATTATGGAGGGGGATCTGCTTTACTAAAAATCCATCCACTGATTTAAATATTAATCTCATCTAAAAAATACCTTCATAGCAACATCTAAATTGGTGTTTAACCAAATGGGTATTGTGGCCTAACCTAGTGGTTGCATAAAATTATCCATCACAGTGTGAACAGTGCACTCACTATAAGCCCACCCAGTCCTGGAAAATATCTGTGTATGTGTTTATATTTGTATAAATAGATATTTTTCCATGTATATATGGGCACATATATAGATAGATACATAGCCAAGAAGAATAGATATTTGTGTGTAAGGTGTTGTTATATCTATGTAGCCAAATAAATACAGGCCATACAGAAATAATATATGTGTATGCATGTGTGTATGAGAGTAAGATATCTACAAAAAGTTGAAGTATTTTGATTTATAAAATCTTGATATTGGTATGCATATCTTAAAAATGACCCAGATTGGATTATTTGGAATGTTAGGTATATTTTATTAAGATTCCTCTGTATGGTAAATTTTATTTTCCAGCATAGTATTCTCAGTGAGTACTCAAAACAAGCAGCACAGTCCTGAAGAATTCTAGTAGCCATTGTACTTTGTAGACCTGACTTGAAATCATTTCTGTCATCCTAGTCTGTAAAGTAACGTACACATTTAAAAATTCCTCTGAGGAAAAATGAAATGCCCCTCTTTAAAATATGCTAAAATATTACACCTCAGATCTTGCAGTGAGAGAGGAGAGCTGTTAGTTATATGCTGATCAGTATGTTGGTCTATTTACTTCAGATTTTTAAAGAGCGAGAAGAAGATCTGAGGCGTTTGTCTCGCCCATTGGAATGTTCTTGCTTCCGAACATCTATCTGGGATGAAACTCTCTATAAGGTGTGTATGTTTCCCTGAGTTCTCTCATTTAAAGAGCATGGAAAAAAGCTAGAAGGGTATTATCAAAACTAAAAGATTTTAAACTCTTTCATAGCCATCTAGATGTGTTGAACCAAAAGAAGAAATAATCTACAATAAATTGTTTGAAAAATACCCAATTTAACCTTAAGAAATTTTGGTTTTGATCTTAGATTGGGTTGACATACCTACCAGATCACACTGAATTAACCCAGTTTGGTCCTGATTAATTTGATACAGATCTTCATGACAGTAGAGGTTCACTGACCATCATCCATTTTGACCTGTTGTGGTCTCAGTGCTGACTGGAATTGTATCTAATATTCAGGTACCTCTACAGGATATAAGCTAGTCTGCCTAAGTTTGGATGGCAATAGAAGAACAATATTTAGGGGAGAGATTGGAGAAGGGAGTCTTAGAATGGGATATGTTATTTCTAGAGTATGATAGCTTCAACTTTCATGCCAAATTAGAGACTAGCATTCTTTCAACCAGAGAGATTGTTCCCATTGGTGGAATGGATGCTACACTGCTTGTAGTAGTTGTAGAGGTTACAAACAATAGCTGTGTTATGGATGAAGCTGAAATTACCTTATTGGCACATAGGCTCCTTATCCTGCTTCCTCCCTTTCTCACTGATTTAGTGATTTGAAAGACTGGCTCCTTTTGGGTCCTCCTGTGGTCAGACTGCTTCTGGTATCCATTGACAAGTCTGGGTAGGAAAGCATCCTTCTCTGTGACTTGTAGCTACAGCCTCAGTATCAACTCCATCTGACAAGTATCTACAACCAAAAGCACAGAAACCTGATTTGCCAAGGAGAAAAACAATAGGACTTTAAACATAGTCACTGATTTATTTTTTTAACTAATTCATTTTTTCCCCAATATGTTGACCCAGCCTCGCTCTAATAACAGATCATTTTGAGATACCTATCTAGGAAATACTGTTCTAGATTAATTTGGGCCGAATTTCTCTCAAAGCCTTATTCCCATAGAACAGGTAACCGTGAATAAGGATGGACATGACGCACTGATAAGAACCAACTGCGGTGTGAAGGATGGCAATACATAACACGACCAAAGACAATTGGCTAATCACAACACTGCTGTGAGTGACAATGTCTCTGCTGTGGTTAGCTTTGGTGCCTTCTCCAAGGTAAATTCAGCAGTGACATTAACACCGACCTGGGAACTTGGAACCTGAACCCCCATGCCTAAGTAATAAAACTAATTGGAACAGAGACATGGCTCTACTCTCTCTTACATCAATGTTGCATAGAGCTGACATAAATTTTTATATTAAGTTTTATTCTAAAAGCACTCATTGCAATCTGCTTGATGCTGTTGGACGCACAGATGGCTAAGACCAGGTTCCTGCCCTCTAGTAGGGGAGAGAAGAACATTGTACACCTTACCAGACAAATTGGCGCAAAATTGAAAGAAATATTATAATGAAAATTCAAATAACAGAGCCTTAAGAGAATAGAGGGAGGGTGTGGTTAATTTCAACTCCTTATTTTAGTCATACTCCTCTGGATGAAGTTATTTTTAGGCAAACACACAGTGGACTGTTTTTAATTCAATTGGATCAATAATTTATAAAGCTGACAGTAAGCCTTTTGGAATGATAATGCCACTAATTTCTCTTGTAATTTCTATTGTATGTTATCCCATTGAGGGGAGGGGCCATTTTTCTATGTGGCTCTGATATTTTCATAAAATTGATTCTTAGATGTATGTTAAATATAGCATTATTAGGTTCTGATCTTTAGAGCAATCTACACTATTGGACTTACATATCTGTTTGAATGGCTGGATTAGAAGTTCTTTAGCCCAGTATATCAGAGTTTTCAACTTCCCTAAGGTAATATGATAGAATAAAATATTTGTTTATTTTTAATTATCAATGGAAAGAAGTATTTTACAAAAGTGTTTGAAACTTTAAAAAATCCAACTGAAGGATAAAAATCAAATATTATCTTCATTTTCTCACTTCGTTTGTGTTATACTTGTTGCCAGAATTTGTTTGGGACTCAATTATCACCATATTTTGCTGTCGGTATGTTATAGTATACTTACTCATTTGCAAAGATCTGGGACTGGCTACCTGTTAGTAATATTACACTGTGCTTCTGTTCTGTTAGGCTTGGTCCAGCATTGTTTATCAGCTGATTCCCAATGTTCAGCAGCTGGAAATGAACCTAAGGAATTTTGCTGAAATTATTGAGGCTGATGAAGTGCTTCTATTTGAGAGAGCCACTTTTCTGGTGAGAACTTTCTGCTCTGCAGATGTACTTCACACTCACCTTCTTCTATTCAGCAATGGAGAATATGTTGCCACTTTCAGAAAGAACCTTTTTCCCTCTTGTCATTACTTCACCATGCATAGCCTTATTTGTAAAGTAGTATTGTCAGCAAGTAACTTGAAAGAAGTTCGTTGGTGCATGGATCTTTAGTAATTAGTAAAACTTAGATGTTTGCAGGTAAGCCTTACTATAGAGTTTAGATTATTTTTGTGAATAATTGTTCATTTGTGTTAAAGAATTCCTATTTCCTATTGACTTTTATTATGAAATGATGGGTATTTTTCTTTGAGTTTAAAGCTTTTAACATGGAAGAGATGTAATGGTCAACTCAGTGACGTAGCTAAGAGTTCAGATGGGGAGGTGAAAGGGCAAAGAGGTATGTTGGTATTTTTATTTTTCTTATAAATTCGGCTTAACGATGATATTAGCACCTACTGTGTATTTGGCCATGAGGGGGTATGCAAAACCCAATATTATATTTATAAGTAAAATTTTTAAATAACTAATAAAAATTGGCTTGAGCTGTCACAAAGCACTGCTTAAGTAATTGCTGATCAGCTTAATAAATATAGCTCTAAGAGCAGCTCACAGTAAGTAATTGGTTTCTGAGCTCTACCAGTGCTTCATGATTTTAAACACATTTATTGCTTTTTTTGTTTTTTACATACACATGTATCCTTTTTCAAATTCTTTTCTCATTTAGGTTATTACATAATATTGAACAGAGTTCCCCATGCCGTACAGTAGGTCCCTGTTGGCCATCTATTCTAAATATAGAAGTGTGTACATCTCAATCCCAAACTCCCAATCTATCCCTACCCCCACCCTTCGCCCCTGGCAACCACAAGTTCCTTCTCTCAGTCTGTGAGTCTGTTTCTGTCTTGTAAACAAGTTCATTTGTATCATTTCTCTTGGATTCCACATATAAGCAATATCATATGATATTTGTCTTTCTTTGTCTGACTTACTTCACTTAGTATGATAATCCCCAGGTCCATCCATGTTGCTGCAAATGGCATTATTTCATTCTTTTTAATGGCTGAGTAATATTCCATTGTATATATGTACCACATCTTCTTTATCCATTCATCTGTTGATGGACATTTAGGTTGCTTCCATGTCTTGGCTGTTGTAAACGGGGCTGAAATGAACATTGGGGTGCATGTATCCTTTCAAGCCATGTTTTTCTCCAGATATATGCCCAGGAGTGGGATTCCTGGATCATATGGTAGCTCTAATTTTAGTTTTTTAAGGCACCTCCATACTGTTCTCCACAGTGGCTGTACCAATTTCATTCCCACCAACAGTGCAAGAGGGTTCCCTTTTCTCCACACCCTCTCCAGAATTTATTGTTTGTAGACTTTTTGATGATGGCCGTTCTGACTGGTGTGAGGTAGTACCTCATTGTATTTTTGATTTGCATTTCTATAATAATTACTAATGCTGAGCATCTTTTCACATGCCTCCTGGCCATCTGTATGTCTTCTTTCGAGAAATGTCTATTTAGGTCTTCTGCCCATTTTTTTTATTGGGTTGTTTGTTTTTTTTTCATACTGAGCCACATGAGTTGTTTGTAAATTTTGGAGATTAATCCCTTGTCTGCTACATCATTTGCAAATATTTTCTCCAATTTTATGGGTTGTCTTTGCACTTTCTTTATGGTTTCCTTTGCTGTGCAAAAGCTTTTGAGTTTAATTAAGTCCCATTTGTTTTTTGTTTTTTTTGTTTTTTAATTTCCATTACTCTAGACGTGGATTGAAAAAGATCGTGCTGCAATTTATGTCAGAGTGTTCTGCCTATGTTTTCCTCTAAGAGTTTAGAGTATCCAGTCTTACATTTAGGTCTGTAATCCATTTTGAGTTTACTTTTGTGTATGGTATTAAAGAATGTTCATATTTTTTACATGTAGCTGTCCAGTTTTCCCAGCACTATTTATTGAAGAGACTGTCTTTTCTCCATCATATAGTCTTGCCTTCATTGTCATAGGTTAATTGACCATGGTGTGTGGGTTTCTTTCTGGGCTTTCTATCCTATTCCATTGATCTATATTTCTGGTTTTGTGCCAGTTCCATACTGTTCTGATGACTTTAGCTTTGTAGTATAGTCTGAAGTCATGGAGCCTGATTCCTCCAGTTCCGTTTTTCTTTCTCAAGATTGCTTTGGCTATTCAGGGTCTTTGTGTCTCCATACAAATTTTAAGATTTTTTGTTCTAGTTCTGTGAAAAATGCCCTTGGTAATTTGATAGGGATTGCATTGAATATGTAGATTGTCTTGGGTAGTATAGTCATTTTGACAATATTGATTCTTCTAATCCAAAAACATGGTATTTCTTTCTGTCTGTTTCTGTCATCTTTGATTTCTTTCATCAGTATCTTATAGTTTTTTGAAGTACAGGTCTTTCACCTCCTTAGGTAGGTTTATTTCTAGGTATTTTATTCTTTTTGCTGCACTGGTAAATGGGATTGTTTCTTTAATTTCTCTTTCTGATTTTTCATTGTTAGTGTATAGAAATGCAAGAGATTTCTGTGTATTAATTTTGCATCCTACAACTTTACCAAATTCATTGATGAGTTCTAGTAGTTTTCTGGTAGCATCTTTAGGATTTCCTGCATATAGTAGTATCATGTCATCTGCAGACAGAGACTGTTTTACTTCTTTTCCAATTTGGATTCCTTTTATTTCTTTTTCTTTTCTGATTGCCATGGCTAGGACTTCCAAAACTATGTTCAGTAAAAGTGGTGAGAGTGGATATCCTTGTCTTGTTCCTGATCTTAGAGGAAATGCTTTCAGCTTTTCACCACTGAGTATGATGTTAGGTGTAGGTTTGTCATATATAGCCTTTATTATGTTGAGGTAAATTTTCTCTGTGCCCACTTTCTGGAGAGCTTTTATCATACATGGGTGTTGAATTTTTTTAAGAGCTTTTTCTGCATCTATTGAGGTGATCATATGGTTTTTATTCTTCAGTTTGTTGCTGTGGTGTATCACACCGATTGATTTGGGGATATTGAAAAGTCCTTTCATCCCTGGGATAAATCCCACTTGATCATTGGGTCTGATCCATTTAATGTATTGTTGGATTCGGTTTGCTAGTGTTTTGTTGAGGGCTATTTTTGCATCTATGTTCACCAGTGACATTGGCATGCAGTTTTCTTTTTTGGTGGTATCTTTGTCTGGTTTTGGTTATCAGGGTGATGGTGACCTCATAGAATGAGTTTGCAAGTGTTCCTTCCTCTGCAGTTTTTTGGAATAGTTTCAGAAGGATAGGTGTTATCTAAATGTTTGATAGAATTCATGTGTGAAGCCATCAGGTCCTGGACTTTGGTTTGTTGGGAGTTTTTTAATCCGAGTTTCAATTTCATTCTTGTAATTGATCTGTTCATATTTTTTGTTTCTTTCTGGTTCAGTCTTGGGAGATTGTACCTTTCTAAGAATTTGTCCATTTCTTCTAGGTTGTCCATTTTATTGGCATATAGTTGTTTGTAGTAATCTCTCATGATCCTTTGTATTTCTGTGGTGTCTGTTGTAGCATCTCCTTTTTCATTCCTAATTGTATTGATTTGAGTCCTCTCCCTTTTTTCCTTGATAAGTCTGTCTAAAGGTTTATCCATTTTGTTTATCTTTTCAAAGGACCAGCTTTTAGTTTCATTCATCATTTCCGTTGTTTTCTTTCTCTCTATTTCATTTATTTCTGCTCAGATCTTTATGGTTTCTTTCCTTCTATTAACTTTGTGTTTTGTTTGTTCTTCTTTTTTTAGTTGCTTTAGGTGTAAGTTTAGGTTGTTTATTTGAGATTTTTTTTGTTTCCTGAGGCAAGATTGTGTTGCTGTAAATTTCCCTCCTAGAACTGTTTTTGGGGTACTGCATAGGTTTTGGATCCTCATGCTTTCATTTTCATTTGTCTCTATGTACTTTCTGATTTCTTTGATTTCTTCAGTGATCCATTGGTTGTTATGTAGCATATTGTTTAGCCTCCATGTGTTTGTGCATTTTACAGTTTTTTTCTTGTAGTTGAGTTCTAATCTCATAGTGTTGTGTTTGGGAAAGATGCTTGATATGATTTCAGTTTTCTTAAATTTACTGAGGCTTGCTATGTGGCCCAGCATGTGATCAATTCTGGAGAATGTTCCATGTGTACTTGAGAAGAATGTGTATTCTGCTGCTCTTGGATGGAATGCTCTAAATATCAATTAAGTCCATCTAGCCTAGAGTGTCATTTAAGGCCTGTGTTTCCTTACTGATTTTCTGTCTGAATGATCTTTCCATTGATGGACACTGGGTGTTAAAGTCCCCCAGTATGATTGTGTTACTGTCGACTTTTCTTTCTATGCCTGTTAGTATTTGCCTTATATATTGTGGTGCTCCTATGTTGGGTTCATATATATTTACAATTGTTATGTCTTCTTCTTGGACTGATCCCTTGATTATTATGTAGTGTCCTTTTTTGTCTCTTGTAACATTCTTTAAACTATTTTGTCTAATATGAGTATTGCTACTCTAGCTTTCTTTTGATTTCTGTTTGCATGGAATGCATTTTTCCATCCTCTTACTTTCAGTCTGTATGTAGCCCTAGATCTGAAGTTGGTCTCTTGTAGACAGCATATATATGGTAGACACATATCTTAATCTCTCTGAGTTTGGTTCCCCTTTTATAAAATGGAGATAATAATATCTATATCATAGGTTTATTGTGTGGATTAAAATGGGACAAGGTAACATTAAGCCCTAGCCCAAAGTTTAGCATACAGTTGGCAAACTGTTTAACATTGATTTCTTTTGCTACTGCAGCCAACAGAGGGCAGAGAATTCAAAGTGCAATTTTTTTCTCCTTCCTTTGTGGAAACATTATTTTTAATGGTAGCATATTTGGGAGTCATCCTTCCTGCTAACTGGTACAGCTGAGGCAAGGAGTCCTAACTAGAGTGTCTTTCTGCCTCAGCCCATAGGCAGGGATCACTTGCTTGGAAGTTCACTACCCTGAGCCCTGTCTTTCCTGCTAGTGGTAATAGCAACAAGCAGGTGAGCTCTTCTGTCTATCTTGAGACATGTGGCATGGTAGAATCCTGCTTCAGCAGTATTCTCCTGCCACATCTACCACACATGATCATAGAGGTTAACCTAATATAAACTCTGTTTTTCACTGGCAGTAACAAGTAGCTTTTGCTTTCTCTTGAGGACTAAGTTTCATTGTGATTGACCATTTTCACTATAGCTCTTGAAGTCAATCAACAGGAACCTATTCCACCATTGGTCTAGGAATTATGTTTTGAAATTTTCACATGGTTTCAGGGAATTGCCCTGTGAATTTTCTTCTGGCAAATGACTCAGTTTTGCTTCCTACTAGAAACTTTACATCAGCCTATGGGAAATACTTGTGTGGTTTTATTAATCTGAAAGTGTGAGGGGAAGTATTTTCAGCTGGCATTGGTGTCCATCATGAATAGGTTCATTTATAAATAGTAAATCCTCAGAGGTCAGAATCGTTCAGTTAAGATTTTTAAATATGATACCAAAACCCACTTGGTTATAGACTTCATTAAAATTAAATACATTAAGTACACCTCAGCAACAGCTAAGAGGGACTTCCCTGGTGGTCCAGTGGTAAAGAATCCACCTTCCAGTGCAGGGGATGCAGGTTCAGTCCCTGGTCGGGGAACTAAGATCCCACGTGCCACGGGACAACTAAGCCTGTGCACCACAACTACTGATCTTGCACACCTCAACTAGAGAGCCCGCATGCTGCAAACTACAGAGCCCACACACCCTGGAGCCTACGTGCCACAAATAGAGAGAAGCCTGAGTGCCGCAACGAAGAGCCTGCATGCCACAGCGAAAAGATCCCACATGCCTTAACGAAGATCCTGTGTGCCTGCAATTAAGACCCGACACAACCAAAATAAATAAACAAATAAATAAATTAAATATTTTTTAAAAAACAGCTAAGAATTTTTATTTTTCCTTTTTGATTTGTTCTTTTTTTGAATCAAAGACCATCATATTGAAATAAGATGAATATTTAATGATTAAAGTAAGTGAGAAAGGACAGCAATGAACCAAAATAGATAATACAATACTTAAATGCTCTAATAAAATTATAACCAAACAGTACTGGATGGGTCATCCGTAGGGATGTTGAAATTATGCAGATGTTAACAGGATATGGGACAGAGGAATAGAGGCAGTAAAGCCAGGTGCCAAGTCTACCCTGAAAATCCGGGTGACCAAGAGACTGACAAATGTATTGCCTTGAAGAGTAGTAGAGGGTGATATGACAACACTGCATGAATTTAAAGGGCATTGCTCTTTTTCATAGGTGATTTCTCACTATCAATGTAAAGAACAGCGTGATGTCCACAGATTTGAGAAAATCAGCAACATTATTAAGCAATTTAAGCTGAGCTGCAGGTAAGAGATCTTATGTGATGTATTTATCTCTGGAACAAATTGTCATTTTTTGAGAGGTTCAAATAACTATAGTAGACTGCACTTCTATATTCTTCTTTATATTAAAAATAAAGCTAAACTCTAAGGGAGCCTACAGTTGACAGAAGTGAAAGACATCTTTAATGCAAAGTCAACTGATGCAGAAGAAGCATATGAAAAATATCTAAGCAGAGTACCCCTTCAAGATGTTTGATACTATTTGGGAAAAAAATAAACAGAAAATGTCCAAGAGAGTTTTGAAAAACAAGAAAGGAGAATTTACCCTACCAAATACCAAGATTTACTATAAAGCTACGGTAATTAAAATAGTGAGGGACTGATTCAAGAATGGTACAAAGTAGAGAGTCTAGAAATATCTGATCATATTGTCTCAGCTTTGTTTAAATACAATTTGAATCTTAGCATTGTGAATATAGGAAGAAGGAATGGCTGAACATCATAACCTAGTAAAGATTTAATAATCAAAATTCTTATCCTGGTAAAACTTTGATGCCCAGACAATAGAATAAGTGTAATTGTTTCCCTTTTATGTCATAGCACACTTTGAGACTTTCTGGCATGTTTATTCTAACATTTTTAAGAAGAAATAGCAAATGGCATATAAATATCATTACCCTTTTTATTTTCAAAGAAATGGGATCATTTCTAGAATTTCAGCATAACTAACATTCAAAAGATACAGTTATTAATCTCAATGATAGGGAAATTTCAACTGAATAAACTTCTTAAATATTAGAGAAATCTTTGGTAACATGATTTTTAATATGAATCTAGGTCTAAGCCCACTTTTCATTGCACAGTCAGTATCAAGTCCTAATCCACTTTCTAAGTCACTTTCCAGCACGTGTTAAATTTGTCATTAGAGTTTCCTTGGAAAGCAAAGTGTAGTGATTAACTGTCTTAATGAGGTGGTGGATTGAGATATAATGCTATGAAAATATTTAACGTGAAAAATAAGAATGTCTTATGTTTCTATTATTTTACGTTCTTTATTCACTTTTCTCCTTTCTCCTATAGCAAGCTGGCTGCCTCTTTCCAGAGCATGGAAGTCAGGAACTCTAACTTCGCTGCTTTCATTGACATCTTTACATCCAACACTTATGTGATGGTTGTGATGTCTGATCCATCCATTCGTAAGTTTAAACTTAGCCGACATAGGTTCAAAGCCACGTATTTTTTAAACTAATTTCCCTAAAGGTAGTATATTATTAAAGATACTGAAAAGCTATTTAGTAGTGCACAACACTGTAAATGTACTTAATGCCACTGACCTATACATTTGAAAATGGTTAAAATGGTAAATTTCATTTTATGTGCATTTTACCACAATGAAAAAAAATTTAGTACTAGTAGTAAATACTTTTTATTTAATAGACCTATTTTGAAACTTAAAGATAATTTAGACTCTAGGGTATTATATCTTATTCATGGGAACTTTAAAAATTACTTATGTATAGTTACTACATCTAAGGATTTTAAAGAAAAAGAACCCAAATGTATGACTTACGCTCCATGTGGGGTAGATTTTTAAAAGACTAGTCAATCTAAGCTCTGAACTATTAAATGTTGAACCATTTTATATGTCATTGTATATTCCTAAGTACCATACTCCCATATTTCTGTTATGAGCATAAAGAGAGATATTTGGTGCTTCCATGCCATAATAGCCATATCCATCACAACCATTGAAATAAAGGTTCTAGCAGTATTTCCAGGATGCTCCCAGAAGTTTAAATTATCTCTTAAGTTATCTATCTTAGGTTAATATTAGAATACAACATAAGATAATATTCTTTTTTACTATTAGCTCCAAACCAAAAGAGTTTGAAAATTTATTTTGAAAATACTATGTTTAGAATATAAACTAAGTCTTTTATTTATTCAGAAAAATTAAACTCTGGTTAACTTGGTACTTATGTTCTCTGTGACATACATTGAGGGATTTGGCTCTCTTTTGTTTGTTTTTACTAGTCAATTATTCCTTTGGCTGCTTGTACTTAGTCTGTTGGTTATCTTCCCTACCCCACCCTCAGCTTCTGCAGCTACTCTGATCAATATCCGCAATGCCAGGAAACACTTTGAAAAGCTGGAAAGAGTGGATGGACCAAAGCAGTGTCTTCTTATGCGCTAAAACATTGCCAAATGCTGTTTCAGAAAAAAATTGGAATACTGTTTCTTAATCTTAATGTTGTATTAGTATATATAGGCTCTGAAATGTTGTGATGCTTATCACTTCTGTATTTCTTCCCTACTCCCCAGTCTTAATGTTTAACCTTGAATGCTATTTACTCAAATAGCCAGTGAGGAGTTAGAAGATGAGCTGTTTATGAAGTTGGTGTGACATATAAATAGGTGATATATAAGTGTTCTGATAACAACGTTCTAATAGTGCAGGTGTTCTGTTAACCTGGTTCCAGTTGTTGTGTATGCCAAAGCCTTTCCCAGCGTCATCTTGTATTCTTTACCAGAGAGTAACCTAAATGTTTGGAATATTACTGTTTTCTCAGCATGCATTAAAAATATTCCTTAACTACAATTGTAAATAAACTTTTGCTGTTAGGGATTTCAGTGTCTGTTTTTCTTTTCCTTGTTTCTTCAACTTTTCCCTAAGAAAGAGCAAATGAATTTCAGTTATCCTAGGGGAAGGGGACCTGCTATTTGGGAAATAGTACAAAATAAAGTTGGATAGGAAGGATGAGCCAAATGATAGCCTTAAAGCTAGGCAGAAGAGTTTTGGTACAATGTGATAGGAAACGACAAAGGAATGTTGAAAGAAAGTTAACCTATAGGCTGACTGATGGCAGTCGGAGAAGCTGTGGTAGTAATCCAGGCCTGAGGTGTATTGAAAGTCTATTTCAGGATGCAACTGGAGAAGGAATGAATAAAAAGTTGAGGGAAAATAGTGTTTATGAGATGTAAGTCTTCTTTCTGTGAGGTCCAAGAATGGTTAATTTTATATATTCTGTAACACCTGGTGGGATGTGCCTTCATTATACTAGTTAAGTAGTATTAAAACCTCTTTCAGGGCTTCCCTGGTGGCCCAGTGGTTGAGAGTCCGCCTGCCGATGCAGGGGACACGGATTCGTGCCCCGGTCCGGGAAGATCCCACATGCCGCGGAGCAGCTAGGCCCATGAGCCATGGCCGCTGAGCCTGCGCGTCCGGAGCCTGTGCTCCGAACGGGAGAGGCCACAACAATGAGAGGCCCGCGTACCGCCAAAAACAAAAAAAACAAACAACAAACAAACAAAAACATCTTTCAGGCTGGGAGTTTATTTGACTTCATCCCCTAAGGAAAAGATGAGGCATTGTGAACTGGGAGGAATGGAGCTTGACAACACTGACTAGAACTACTCAAAGCCCTTTTTCAGTTTCCATAGAACTGAAACAGAGCACAAAAGCATTTAGGGAATCTACAGCAGAGTAGACTCATCTCAATTTTCTTGTCTCTATGTCATAAAGAAACTTCTTCCAGACTGCCAGAACCTCACCTTTCCCCATCTTATTGTCCCCAATTGAGATAGAGTTTTTACTGAGCAACAAAGAACATGTTGTTTTTTAGGCAGTTTATCATTATGTAGATTAAAAATATCAATTCTTAAAAGAATCTCATTGGACTAATTTTATCAACAGTTGTATTAATCTACAGAAGGAGAGTTTTTTAAGTAGGTGTTCCAGATTCTTTATCCTAGTAACATCTAGGAAAATGAAAAGAGCAAATGAACTGCGGAAGATCCCACATGAACCGCAGAGCAGCTGGGCCTGTGAGCCATGGCCACTGAGCCTGTGCGTCCAGAGCCTGTGCTCCGCAACGGGAGAGGCCACAACAGTGAGAGGCCCGCGTACTGCAAAAAGAAAAAAAAAAAATAGTAATAATAACACACACTGCTGTCCCACCCGCTACCACTGAGAGTTTCAGATTCAGTAGGTCTCTGGTGGGGTCCATGAATCTACATTTCTAACAAGTTCCCTACATTTCTAACAAGTTTCTAACAAGGTGTTGCTGATACTGATCCTGCTGGTCCACAGACTATATTTTGGGAAACACTGCTTTAAGGAAAAGAAGACAAAATGTAGACCTGGAAGCAGGAGTGGGAAAACATGTGCTCACCAGGTTTGTAAGGATAAGTTGAAGGCATTATACCAAATAAGATATATGTAGTTTATACCAAATGTAAAATAGATAACTGGTGGGAAGCAGCCACATAGCACAGGGAGATCAGTTCATGCTTTGTGACCACCTAGAGGGTGGGATAGGGAGGGTGGGAGGAAGACACAAGAGGGAGGAGATATGGGGATATATGTATACATATAGCTGATTCACTTTGTTATAAAGCAGAAACTAACACACCATTATAAAGCAATTATACTCCAATAAAATGTTAAAAAAATAAACACATTAAGAGGTTAAAAAAAAGATACATATAAAAAAAGAGGTTAAAAAAAGATATATATAAATCAGACTACTGATTCTCAAAGTAATCTGAAAGTTTGTAAAACACTGTCTTAGATAAAAGCAATGACTAGGTAGCTCCTATTTCATAAGTAATGTGTTGCAAAAGGAAACCATTGCTAGCATAGAGTATGGGTAGTGATTTGTGTAGGGACCTAACTTTTTCCAGTTTCAACCAGGTTTATTTGCTAACTTAATAGTATATCATGAAAATGTAGGTGGGTTGCAGATGAAAACAGTGCTACCTTTTGTTCAGTATTTACTAAGTGTCATGTTGTAAATGCTTTATAAGGATTGTCTCATTAATCTTTACAAGAACCCCATGAAGTAAGTACTATCACTATCCCACTTTTTAGATGGGGGAATTGGGCCCAGAGAAGTAAGAAACTTGCCCACATTGAAACAGTAGTGGTAGAGCTGGGATTTGAATTCAGGTATTCTAACTCCAGAGCTTGTGCACTTAAACTTAACCTTGAAATTGTATGGCCTTCCTGAATTTAAGGGCCTTCTCAGGATGGAGAGTTTGAGGTGCATCCAGGTATGGTACCTAGCTGTGAGACTACCACTGTGTTGGCTACTATGGAAGTAGTAAGCCAAATGCTTGTGAACCTGTATTACTCTTGTTTTCATTGGGGCTTTGCCACATGGAATAAGAAGCTTTACCACAGTTGGCAGTGAAAAGCAGAGTCGAATAGGAGGGGGAAGAAAACAAATCTCTAGCTTGAAGGATTTAGGTCAAATCTAAGTAGTTTTTCAGTATTTGTGGGTTTTCCCCAAGAATTGGACTACTGTGAGCAGTTAGTTATAGCCTCTACTTCTCTGAGGCCTTTTAAAAATAGGAGGGAAAAAGTTTGTTACTCTTTTGGATCTCCCACAGCAATATTTTGCAAAGGCCAGCTTATGATTTCCCACTTAAATTCCTGACTTCCTTATAAAGCAGGAAATCAGTCAGGGTCTTCCTGCAGCCTTCACTAACAACATTTCCAGCCTCATTGCATGTAAATGTCCTTACTGCATGTGATTTAGTGGAACATAATCAGCATTTTTTTCCAGCTTTATTGAGGTATGATTGACAAAAATTGTATATGTGTAGGTTGTACAATGTGATGTTTTTTTAAGGTGTACAACATTATGATTTAATATACAAATACATTGTGAAACGATTACCACAATCAAGTTAATTAACACATCCATCACCCTACACAGTTACCTTTTATTTTTCTGGTAAAGAACTCTTAAGATCTACTCTCTTAGCAAGTTTTAAGTATACAATACAGTATTCTTAACTATAGCCACCATGCTGTAATTAGATCTCGAGAACTTATTCATCTTATCACTGGAAATTTGTTCTATTTGACTAAAATCTCCCCGTTTCCCACACCCCTCAGCCCCTGGCATCCATCATGCTATTCTGCTTCTATGAGTTCGACATTTTTAGATTCCACATATAAGTGAGATGATACAGAATTTGTCTTTCTCTAACATCTTGCATAGCATTATGTCCTCAAGGTCAGTCTGTGTTGTCACAAGTGGTTACATTGGAGTGAAGGAGGCAGAAACCATACTCACTGGGCCTGAAGAGTATGTGGATGGTGATGAAGCAAAGCAGTGACAACTGCTTCAAGAAGTAGTTATATAGGGAAGAAAAGAGGATGGCAGCAATGTCCAGGGAAGTATTTTTTCATAACTCCTGAAGAATTTCTTCCTTAGGCTGGTCTCATCCCAAAAGAAATTTCTCAAAGTCTGACCAGCAGCTTCTGAGTGAAAGATTGCCTCATTTATAATCTATTTTCAACACCACATATATGCTCCTCTTGAGCAGTTCTTGAAACTGGAAAGACCAAACTCAGTGTAGAAGAGAAAGTAGCCAAATTCTTACCCCATAAAAAACAGGAAACTGAATTTCTTTGGAGTAGCTCAATTGAAAACAACTAACTTTTGGTAGCTCCCTTCATTGTAGCTCCAGAACAACAATTATGATTTCCAACATTTATTGATTGCTTACCATATATTATGCACTCTTCTAAATATTTATATTAATTATTTAATCAATTATTTAAGTATATTAATTATTTGTTAATATATATTAATTCATTTTGTCCTTAAAATTCCACTAATTCGGTACTGTTATATATGATAAAACTGAGACACAGAGAGGTTAGGTTACTGGCCTACAACTCACATGGTTTGTGAGTGACAGAGCCTGGACTTGAATCTAGGCATCTAGTGTGTGCCACTAACCTCTTCTGCTGTACTGCCTGAGTAGCAGAACAGATTTTAGAGAAGGGGATGTCTGCACCTTGTATTACTCAGGAACTTCAGAATAAGGTAGATAGAACTGGACAGACACACTATCTCTAGATGAGATTTAATCTAAATAGCCCCATAGGGTATCAATTCCAATTTCCCTTCATCTGCTAGTAAGCATTGACTGAGAAGCCCTGTATATTCAGCTGTTTTAGACGTGGTTAAGAAGACAGACAGTCAAAAAAAAAAAAATAAAAAAAAATAAAAAAAATAAAAAAAAGAAGACAGTCTGCTAGCAAAAACAGGTTTTCCCACAATACTGGAAACTCCTTGAGGGCATAAACATGTCTATTTTCCCTCCACACTGACTCCACAATATAGGACAATTCCTGACATGTCATAAGCATTCGATAAATAGTTGATGAATGAATGAATAAAGCTTCCATTCTAGACAGCCCCTAGAGAGGGAGCAAGCAATGCTGGCTGGATTAATTGAGGTCAAGAATAAATCTAGCTCTAGCTACTAGCTTTTAGATTGTTGTATAGTCAGACTTTTTTTTTAGGTTTTCCTTTGGAGGCAGGGTTCAAATTCCTGAGCAAGCTGCTTGGTGTTTTTCTGAGCCAGACTGCTAAAATACATCCTGAAACTTTGGGCAACATAAAGGCATTCTGCTGCTGTGGACCTTTGAGAATAAGATCAGTTCTTTTCACACTTTGTGACATAATCTGAGGTAAGGAGACATCGTCTTACTTTGAGGCTATTCTCATTGGTATCTATGAGGAAAAGGATGGCCAAGATCATGCATACTTTATACTTTTCCACTCCAGACACTTTCTCTGCCTCCAGCCATGCTTTCTTAGGTAGAACTCTCGGGGACTGGGGTCTGAAAACCCCAAGAGCAGATGTCTTGTCTTCCTTCTTCCACCTACTCAAGGGGATAGGTGGGGTGCCATTTTCAGTGGCTCAGGTTGCCAAGAACTACCTAGATGTCCGAATATGAAAGACAGTGACTTTTCTCTAAGGTATCCTAGTGTAGAAGTAAACGATTGGGCATTAAATTCAGACCAGGTGTTTACTTCCTAGGTGGATTATTTTGGATAGTCTCTTAGCCTCTCCCAGCCTCAATTTCCTCATCAATAAAATGGTAGTAACAACATCAGCTTCACCAGGCTGTATGTAGAATGAGAGGAGATGAAATAATGTACCTAAAGCTCCCTAACAATGCCTGGTGTATATTTGGTACTCAACAATGGTAAATAATAATAATAACAGCAATAATAAAAGTTCATTCAGTTGGTAGATCCATAGTGAGATGAAGCTGGAATACCTGACTCAGGAGGATGTTAAGGGAGAGATGACTTGATTAACTCCCCATAAACTGGAGTTCTGTACCACTGAAATGTCATGAGGCATTGGATTCCCTACAAATCTCTGGCAATATTGAGCCTGGACAGGGCCACTAGGCTTCTTAAGGCTTCACATGAGCAGAGATACTACTTGTGGTAGTGAGAGAGCTTAGCTCAGAGGTGTGCCTGACTCTCTGTGGCTCTCTACAGACCTGGCTCTGATTTGATAGCCATGGTGGCAATAGCTCCTTTACCTTATCCATATCCATCCTTATTCTACCATACCTTGCTCCTGGCTGGCTTTCCCCCCCAGTCTGATCCTCAGTTCTGTCTTCACTCTTCTTGGTCATTCTGGTCTCAATCTCATTCAAGATTGCAACTTCATCAGCATCCTGCCAGAGTAATAGTGATAATAACTGCTATTTTGAGAGCACCTACTATGTAATGGGCTCTTTACTTATATGATTTTGTTTCAACCCCAAAGTAATCTTCCTTACTTAACACTCCCCTGTATAAAACTTCCAGATGGTCCTTACCTTTCAGACATAAATGCCAAATGATAATAAGTGTGAAATTTGCTTCAAAATTATCTGAAGTTGTGTGGGGAGTAGGTAGGTGTATAGATAAAACAAGAGAAGCCATGACTTGATGACTTGATAATTATTAAAGCTGGGTGATGAGTATAAGGGGTTCATTATATTATTCTCTCTACTTTTGTATATATTTGAAACTTTCCATAATAAATATATTTTAATTAAAGAGAAAAGTAAAACAGACACACATATGCAAAACAAAAATAAACAAAAATTCTCTCAGATGGCCTGTCATCACACAGTACAAATACTGCTTAATAAGACTTACAGGGACTTACATGACATGTTTTGATCTCATTTCGTACCACTCTCCCCTTGGCCTGCTGAATTCCATCCATACTGTTCTCCTTGCTGTTCTTTGAATATGCTAAGCCTGCCTATGTATCAGGGCTTTGCACTTGTTCCCTCTGCCTGGACCACTCCTTTTTCAAATATTCTCTTACCTTCCTCCTTCTTTTCATTCAGGTCTCTGCTCAAATGTCACTTCCTCAGAGAAATCTTTTCTGACTTTGAAAGATAGCTCCACTCCCACTTGTTACTCTCTAGCCTTTTACCCTGTTTTTCAGCTTTTAAAAAGTACGTATCACTATCTGAAATGGTAATAAATATTTTTTGTTTACTTGTTTATGTTTTGTCTATCCCACTAAATTGTGACTTTTCTGAGGACAGGGACTTTGTCTTGTTCCCTGTTATACCCTAAAACACCTAAAGCAGTCCATGGGGAATGATAGTTCTCAAATGTTCATTAAGAGAACTTAATTGAAGTATAAGTAATTGTCATGGCTCTTAAATGAAGTCCCAGGAAATGTTACTGCCATACTTAAGTCAGACACGTGTGTAACACAGGCAAGGTAATTACTTAGTTCCCCACCAAAGCCAATAGTCTTCAAACACTAATTAAGCATTTTTGAAATTATAATCAGTTTTTCTACTAATATACTTTACATCTCTTTATTTCAAAATAGAGGATTTGGTATGTATTCATTACATATAGTGTTCTAAAATCAGACAACTTCTTGGAATACATTCTAAGGAGACATAATATTCAGCTAATAAAACAACTCTCTTTTTTCCAGTGAACAATATACATCAAGTACTATTTGGTTTCACAATTCCATCTGACTTAGACTACCAACTTTAGACAACTCTCAGTTGATTGGTCTCAGTTTGGTGATCCAACCTTATAACTTCACAATGCAGTTTACAAGTGTGTGTTGCAAAATTATTCATCTGGGGATTAATTAATTGGTGCTGATGAGTGAGTTTTTTTTAAATTTCAATTTGAATGTTCTTTCTACTTCAGCAGTAGGCAGTAGAGAGACACATTCATATTTCCATAGTTAAATTAAAAATATTATGCTGAGACCTAAGTTATCTAAAGTGCTTATAAAGATCTGGATAATATACAACATGCAGTTAATGAGGCCTAAAACTCTGGTAGATCCCTAAAAAGAACTGTTGATAAAAGATGAGGTAAGGAAGGGCTTACATTGTACCTTTAAAACTGAGGAACTGCCCTAGGCCTCAACTTTTCCCCTCCACTCTCATTCTGAGTTAATATGATCAACAGCTATTTCTAAAGAGAAAAATATATAAAGACTTTATTATCACACTGATACCACACTTACCTGTTTTACCACCTGGACACTGCTTTCCTGTCAATAGCAACATTTCTATAGACACAAGGGAAACAAATGGACTATATTTGTAGTCAAAAGACCTGGGTCCTAGTGCACTGCTCAGTCATGCCACTGAGAGGTTAGGGCAAGTCACTTAACCTCTTCAAGCCTCAATTTCCTCATATGATAATCTGGGCTAATAACATCTATCTCATTAACTCGTTGAACCTATCCTTTTATGGGAATTCCCATAGCACCCGCTACATGTCTCTAGCATTGTGCTTCCCAAGTTATATTGAAATGAGATATTTATATCTTTCCCACAAGAACTTCAGCTGCTCATTGGTGGAAACTGTGCCTTACTCATTTATGTAACCCCAAATACTTAGGATTAGGGTCTTAAAGAAATGATGTGCAACTAAACAAAACACTTGTAAAGCAAAAAAGGCATTGAGAGTAGTTGAGAACAATTTTTCAATCAATATTGCTAGCACCTGATTAATATAACATAAATTACAGGGACATTCAAGGTGGCAGAGGAGTAAGACGTGGAGATCACCTTCCTCCCCACAAATACATCAAAAGTATATCTACATGTGGAACAACTCCTACAGAACACCTACTGAAAGCTGGCAGAAGACCTCAGACTTCCCAAAAGGCAAGAAACTCCCCACATACCTGGGTAGGGCAAAAGAAAAAAGGAAAAACAGAGACAAAAGAATAGGGATGGGACCTGCACCTCTGGGAGGGAGCTGTGAAGGAGGAAAAGTTTCGACACACTAGGAAGCCACCTCACTGGTGGAAACGGGGGTGGCAGGGAGAAAGCTTCAGAGCCACGGAGGAGAGCACAGCAGCAAAGGTGCGGAGGGCAAAGCAGAGAGATTCCCACACAGAGGATCGCTGCTGATCAGCACTCACCAACCTAAGAGGCTTGTATGTTCACCCACCGGGGTGGGTGAGGGTTGGAAGCTGAGGCTGGGGTTTCAGAGGTCAGATCTCAGGGAAAGAACTGGGGTTGGCTGCATGAAGACAGCCTGAAGGGGGCTAGTGTGCCACAGCTAGCTAGAGGGAGTCCCGGAAAAGTCTGGACCTGCCTAAGAGGCAAGAGACCATTGTTTTGGGGTACTAGAGGAGAGGGGATTCAGAGCGCTGCCTAAACAAGCTCCAGAGATGGGCGTGAGCCACAGCTATCAGCATGGAAACCAAAGACAGATATGAAATGCTAAGGCTGCTGCTGCAGCCACCAAGAAGCCTGTGTGCAAGCAAAGGTCACTATCCACACACCCCCAGCAGCTTGTGCAGCATGCCACTGCCAGGGTCCTGTGATCCATGGACAACTTCCCCGGGAGAACACATGGCATGCCTCAGGCTGTTGCAACGTCACGCCAGCCTGCTGCCACAGGCTCACCCTGCATTACGAACCCCTCCCTCCCCACGGCCTGAGTAAGCTGGAGACCCCTAATCAGCTGCTACTTTAACCCCATCCTGCCTGAGAAAGAACAGGCGACCTACATGCAGAGGCGGGGCCAAATCCAAACCTGAACCCCAGGAGCTGTACAAACAAAGAGAAAGGGAAATTTCTCCAAGCAGCCTCAGGAGCAGAAGATTAAATCTCCACAATCAACTTGATGTACCCTGCATCTCTGGAATACCGGAATAGACAACAAATCATCCCAAAATTGAGGTGGTGGACTTTGGAAGCAACTGCAGACTTGGGGTTTGCTTTCTGCATCTAATTTGTTTCTGCTTTTATGTTTATTTTAGTTTAGTATTTAGAGCTTATTATCATTGGTAGATTTGTTTATTGATTTGGTTGCTTTATTCCTTTATTTTTAAAATGTACATTTTTTCCTTTTTCTTTCTGTGTGTATGTGTATGCTTCTTTGTGTGATTTTGCCTGTATAGCTTTGCTTTTACCATTTGTCCTAGGGTTCTGTCTGTCCGTTTCTTTTTTTGTTTGTTTGTATAGTTTTTAGAGCTTGTTATCATTGGTGGGTTTATTTTTTGGTTTGGTTGTTCTCTTCTTTCCTTTTTCTAATTATTATTTTATTTTTAATAATGTTTTTTTATTTTAATAACTTTTTAAATTTTACTATTATTTTCTTTCTTTCTTTCTTTCTTTCTTTTCTCCCTTTTATTCTGAGCCAAGTGGCTGACAGGGTCTTGGTACTCTGGCCGAGTGTCAGGTCTGAGCCTCTGAAGTGGAAGAGCCAAGTTCAGGACATTAGTCTGCCAGAGATATCCCAGCCCCTTATAATATCAAATGGTGAAAGCTCTCCCAGAGATCTCCATCTCAACGCTAAGACCCAGATCCACTCAACGACCAGCAAGCTACAGTGCTGGACACCCTATGCCAAACAACTAGCAAGGCAGGAACATAACCCCACCCATTAGCAGAGAGGCTGCCTAAAATCATAATAATTTCAGAGACACCCCAAAACACACCACCAGACATGGTCCTCCCCACCAGGAAGACAAGATCCATTCTCAGCCACCAGAACACAGGCACGAGTCCCCTCCACCAGGAGGCCTACACAACCCACTGAACCAACCCACTAGGGGCAGCCACCAAAAACAATGGGAAATATGAACCTGCAGCCAGCGAAAAGGAGACCCCAAGCCCAGTAAGGTAAGCAAAATGAGAAGACAGAGAAATGCATAGCAGATGAAGGAGCAAGGTAAAAACCCACCACAACAAACAAATGAAGAGGAAATAGGAAGCCTACCTGAAAAAGAACTCAGAGTAATGATAGTAAAGATGATCCAAAATCTTGGAAATAGAATGGGGAAAATACAAGAAACGTTTAACAAGGGCCTAGAAGAGCTAAAGAGCAAACAAACAATGATGAACAACACAATAAATGAAATTTAAAATTCTTTAGAAGGAATCAGCAGCAGTATAACTGAGGCAGAAGAATGGATAAGTGACCTGGAAGATAAAACACTGGAAATAACTACTGCAGAGCAGAACAAAGAAAAAAGAATTAAAAGAATTGAGGACAGTCTCAGAGACTTCTGGGACAACGTTAAATGCACCAACATTTGAATTATAGTGGTCCCAGAAGAAGAGCAAAAAAAAGGGACTAAGAAAATATTTGAAGAGACTATAGTTGAAAACATCCCTAATATGGGAAAGAAAATAGTCAGTCAAGTCAAGGAAGCACAAAAAGTCCCATACAGGATAAATCCAAGGAGAAACAAGCCAAGACACATATTAATCAAACTATCAAAAATTAAATACAAAGGAAAAATATTAAAAGAGCAAGGGAAAAGCAACAAATAACATACAATGGAATCCCAATAAGGTTAACAGCTGATCTTTCAGCAGAAACTCTGCAAGCCAGAAGGGACTGGCAGGACATATTCAAAGCGATGAAAGGGGAAAACCTACAACCAAGATTACTCTACCCAGCAAGGATCTCATTCAGATTTGATGGAGAAATTAAAACCTTTACAGACAAGCAAAAGCTAAGAGAATTCAGCACCACCAAACCAGCTATACAAAAAATGCTAAAGGAACTTCTCTAGGCAGGAAACACAAGAGAAGGAAAAGACCTACAATAACAAACCCAAAACAATTTAAGAAAATGGTAATAGGAACATACATATCAATAATTACCTTAAATGTAAATGGATTAAATGCTCCAACCAAAATATATAGACTGGCTGAATGGATACACAAACAGGACCCATATATATGCTGTCTACAAGAGACCCTCTTCAGACCTAGGGACAAATGAAGACTGAAAGTGAGGGAATGGAAAATGATATCACATGCAAATGGAAATCAAAAGAAAGCTGGTGTAGCAATTATCATATCAGACAAAATAGACTTTAAAACAAAGACTATTACAAGAGACAAAGTAGGACACTACATAATGATCAAGGGATCAATCCAAGAAGAAGATATAACAGTTGTAAATATTTATGCACCCAACATAGGACACCTCAATAATTAAGACAAATGCTAACAACCATGAAAGGGGAAATTGACAGTAACACAATCATAGTAGGGGACTTTAACACCCCACTTTCACCAATGGACAGATCATCCAAAATGAAAATAAGCAAGGAAACACAAGCTTTAAATGATACATTAAACAGGATAGACTTTATTGATATTTATAGGATAGTCCATCCAAAAACAAAAGAATACACTTTCTTCTCAAGTGCTCATGGAACATTCTCCAGGATAGATTATATCTTGGGTCACAAATCAAGCCTTGGTAAATTTAAGAAAATTGAAACTGTATCAAGTATTTTTTCCGACCATAATGCTATAAGACTAGATATCAATTACAGGAAAAAAGACTGTAAAAAATACAGACACATGGAGGCTAAACAATACACTACTAAATAACCAAGAGATCACTGAAGAAATCAAAGTGGAAATCAAAAAATACCTAGAAACAAATGATAATGAAAACACTATGTCCCAAAACCCATGGGATGCAGCAAGCAGTTTTAAGAGGGAAGTTTATAGCAATACAATCCTACCTCAAGAAACAAGAAACATCTCAAATAAACAACCTAAATTTACACCTAAAGCAAGTAGAGAAAGAAGAACAACAAAAAACCCAACGTTAGCAGAAGGAAAGAAATCATAAAGATCAGATCATGTATAAATGAAGAAGATGTGACACAAATATACAGTGAAATATTACTCAACCATAATAAGAAACGAAACTGAGTTATTTGTAATGAGTTTGATGGGCCTAGAGTCTGTCATACAGAGTGAAGTAAGTCAGAAAGAGAAAAACAAATACCATATGCTAACACATATATATGGAACCTAAAAGTATATATATATGGTTCTGAATAACCTAGGGGCAGGACAGGAATAAAGATGCAGATGTAGAGAATGGACTTGACACGGGGATGGGGAAGGGTAAGCTGGGACGAAGTGAGAGAGTGGCATGGACATATATACACTACGAAATGGAACATAGATAGCTAGTGGGAAGCAGCCGAATAGCACAGGGAGATCAGCTAGGTGCTTTATGACCACCTAGAAGGGTGGGTTGGGGGGGGGTGAGAGGGAGATGCAGGAGGGAGGGGATATGGGTATATATGTATATGTATATGTATAGCTGATTCACTTTGTTGTACAGCAACAACTAACTCAACAATGTAAAGCAATTATACTGCAATAAAGATGTTAAAAGAAAAAATCTTTCCTCCAAAATGTGGAATCCTTTCCTCCAAACTCCACTCCATTACTGCTGTTGTACCTCGCCACCTTGCCCTTTCCCTAGATGTGCGATCATTAATATTTTGGAGTCATGACTCCCTTAGATGATCTGATGAAAGTCATGGACACTCTACCTAGTAAAATGTACACAAATACAAAGTATTTTTTCAGTTTCATGGGATCTGTAATTTCCTAAAGCCCAATCATGGATTCCAGGTTAAGGATCCCCACTCAAGAAGAAATATGAACTCTTAGCCTTGCATCACACTACTGTGGGCCTCAGGTCTAGGTCTGAAAGCAGCTCATGTTCAGAGGAGGACTATACCTGCCAAGAAGGTCATGCAGTCTTGAGGAGCAAGTGCCAGGGAAAGCTCAGTGCTATTTATGCTACTGCTTTGGCCTTAAGCAGAAGATTGGCCTATGTGTCCCCAGAGGAGCAGGAGAGGCATAAAACCCTTGTAAAGGGTTCTCAAAGGTTGGCAGAGGAATCTAGTAGGTTCAGCACCCATGATTTGCTCAGACGATTGTGATATGAGGAAAGGTTTTTTCTCCTTCTCCAGCCTCAGCCTGAATCTGAGTGAGTTGAGCTCGTAAAACATACATGCCCCTCTGAGCACTCTGTTTCATTGACCCAGGTTTTGATAAGGAAGTAGTAGCAACCATAATGAGCTGTTAACCAACAAGAAAAAGATAAAAGTAGAGCAAGAAATGCCCAGCAACAAGACAGAGGTGCAGACACATGCACTCACACAACACACACACATCTCAAAAAAGGAAAAGGTTAACCTCAGGAACTTCACCCATGATTCAGAGCAATTAACCCCATCCTCTCTCCCTCTCCAAGATTAATTTAAGTTTAAATGAAGGTAAGTCCCAATCATCCACTATATATATACCCAGCATCAGGCCAAGCCTTTCACTAACTAGAGTAAACTCTTTAAAAATCATTAAGAAGTTAAATTGAATTGACTTCTGATAAGCTATGGGCATCCTCTTCAATTTAGTAGAAAGGGAATATCAAAGCAACATAAACAAAAGTGAGTTCTCTGACTGGGAGGGTTTTTGCTAACATGAACAAGTAAAATCTTCTAACCTATCTTGAAGAATTACTAATCCTGAGAGCACCAATCTCCAGAAAATATTGCTTTATTTTTTGAAATTCTCTATAATAACTTCACCTTTAATGTATCTAAATCTTCTCTCTTGGCATCAGTATGTACTCAGTGAATTCTGTCCAGGTCTAGAAATATTTTTCTGGAAAGTAGGAAGTATGACAATACACGCCAGACAAGAGTACCTTTTCTTCATGTTCCATACATTTATCACTCACTAATTTGGGATAACAGCCAGTCTGGGTCTATGGTGATTCTGATGTGTTTTGACTCCTGAATCAGCACATGTAAGAACAATGATCCTACCATAGTGGAGAAAGAGTTTCTCATTCACCTGAGCCCTTAAGAAAAAGAAGCATGTTTTATTGACTCAATCAATTGAGCAATTAATAAGCACTCTTGGAGAGTCTGTTCTGTGTGATGCCCTGTGCTGGACACTAAGGGTAACCATTTATTTGCGCAAAAAACACTATTGAGTGCCTGCTCTATGCCATATACTCTTCTAGGTTCCATGGATACAGTGATGATTAAGACAAGGCTCTGGCTTCAAGCAGCTCACAGTGAGTTACTGGAGGAGGCATACATTTTAACAGATAACGTGAAAAAAATGCAAAAAAGTAACAGTTTTAGTCTTATCTTACAAGATATCTTCATAATATGTAACAGAATTTATAAATCCATATGTTTTGATTATATATGTCAAACAAGAAAGAAAATATAGAAAATAAGGTAACAGACATCCACAGACCCACCCCCTAGCTTTACCACATGCATTTGGAAATTATCTTGTTTCCAGATTATAAAATATCTTCTTGTTTATCTTAGACCTCTTTCATCATTTTTCTGTTTATTTCATTCATTCATTAATGTATTCATTCATTCACCAAATATTTATTTACTCATTTATTCCACTTCCACTACCAATTGCCTTAAATATCTGCTTTTTTCAAGGTTTCATCCTCAGCTCATTGGTCTTCTTGAAATGCAAATTATCCTTGGAAGAATTCTTCTACTTGCACAGCTTTAATGACCATCAATAAGTTCAGGGCTGCCACTAATGTTTATAGCACCTTCGTGAAAATATGAAAAAAAGGTCCCCCCTCTTGTGGACCCATTGCTGTGGGCACAATGCTTGGACAGTGAATAACAATATTGTGCCAATTTTTAAAAAAACACATCTTCCTCTAGGCAGTTAGTGTTTTGTTGGAGTGCACAGGTTAGTGTGCAGCATGTGGACTGAACTTCAGCCTCAAGTGAGCCCCTCAACCAAGCACCATGCATAGTACACAACCTGCACAACTATATGTGCTTATGTATTTGATGATGATTCACAAATTTATATGTCCAGCCCTCATTTCTCCTATGAGATCCAGACTAAGATATCAAACTTCTATTGGACATTTCTGCCTGGACATACCACAGCTTAAATTCAACATGTCCAGAACTGAAACTTCCAACTCCTACTCCTGCTTTCCCTCTCTCAGTTAGCAGGTTAACCATCAATTTAGGAATGCCAAAAAAAAAAAAACAAAAAACATGAAGGCATTTCTATTTTGTTTCTCCTATTCCCACATGCAATCACTAAACCATCCCATTTGGATTTCCTAATATTTCTCTCTTCCTACTATTGTTATCTTTCTTTAGACCTTCATAATCCTTTACCTGCCCTACTACATTAGCCTCCTAACTTGTAACCCAGCTTCCAGGCTTGATTTTCCTCTCCAAGTATAGCCCTCCGAAATACTTTTTTTTTTTTCATTCTGCTACTTCTTTTTTAAAAATTCTGCAATGTCTTCCCATTACCTGGTAGATAAAGTTCAAGCTTTTTCTCATGGCATACTATGCCCCTTCATACTTCTTTTGCTTTATTTATTTCCATTTATTGCTTCCCAGTTTATACTCCAGCAATACTGGATTGCTTGCACTTTCATAAACACAGCATGATCTTCCATGCCTTATAACTCACCTTTTCCTGAAACTCCCTTTCCCTCAGTCTTCATCTGGCTTTACCTCCTGCTTTTCCTTCATGGCTCAGCTCAGCTGTCACCCTGCTCTATGAAGGTTTCCCTGATCACACCTTCAAAGTAAACAGATGTGCTTACTTTTGTGTATTGAAATCATCTATTGTATTTGCCCTATTTTTTTCTTGACTCTAAACCTTTCAAAGGGAAGGGGCTTGGAGTAAAAGTATTATTAGAACACTTCCAAGAGGAGGTGACACTTGAACTAAGTCTGAAAGGATGATGAGTTACTGGATGGATGGATTAGCTGGGGAGGGTGTTATGGTCAGTAGGGCAGAACATTTAAGGCAGAGAGAATAGTATAAATAAAGGAAAGCAGCAGAGCTTATAAGTGGATTTCCCTTGGACAGAATTCAGACTGTAAATGTGTTTTACTTGGCCTTCACCACTTTAAAAAACGAATTAGTTGCCAACATAAAATAAATCAGGAGACCTAACATAAAAATTGGATTTCTGACTTCTCTTCAATAACTAGAAGATCTGGAGACACTAGACAAGTAATTCCACATGACAACAACTGGTTGGAGGGAAATAGTGGTTACCATCTTTAGAGTAAAATTTCAGTACTTTGGTCTATCATTGTCTCCGTCTTTTCCACTTGCTTATACTTGGCCTGCTTTCCTCATATATGTTGCTCACTTTATCACTGTAGGATTTTGAGTTTGTGAACCTTTACAAAGAGTCATAAAGGAGTATGACAGGTTTGGGAATCTGTAATTAAGTCAGCATGTCACATAAAAGAGAAAAAAAACATTGTCCTCTGCCTTTCAGGAGCTTAATTGGAATATAAGACAAAATAAGATAAAGGACTAATTGTAAATATTGAAATTATTGGTATACTGTAGTGTTCTAAACCAGTAGTTGTCAAAATATTTAAAAGCAATGGAACTTTTTCAAGTGAAATCTATGGAAATTCTAGTTCTAGTTACCATCAACTCTCCACTGTAGCTTTTGCCCTTCTACAAATAGAGCCACAAGGCAAAAAAAAAAAAAAAAATGATCAAGCCAATCCTTTGCTCAAAATTCTTTATTATCTTCCTATTTTTCTCATAATAAATACCAAAATTTTTATAATAGCCTTCAAAACTCTTCAAGGTCTTGTCCCTGAATACCTCTGTAACTTCATCTCCCACAATTCTATCCCCTACTCACTTCACGCCAGCCCCGTGAGTCTGCTTGTTGTTCCCTGAACACGTCAGGAAACTTTGAGTTTGCCATTCCTCTGCTTGGACTGCTTTTCCCACAAATAACTGTATGGCTCACTCCCTCATTCAGGCCATCTTGTCATACATCTCGTTGTCAGAGAGGCCTTCCCTGACCACCCTATATAAAATAGTAGCAATTTCACGCTTTATCATTTTATTCTGGTTTATTTAGTTTTCATAGCACTTATCACTAAACAACTTTATCATCATACACTTATTTACTTGGTGTGTATGTATATATGCATTATATGTATTGCATGTATGCATACCTTATTGGGATATAACTTCCATGTGGCAGGATTCACATTTTTTGTTCATTTATGTGTCTCTAGCATTGTTAGAATAGTTGGCACACTGTAGACAGTGCATATTTGCTCAATAAAGGAACTAAGGAAAGGAAAAAGGAAGAGGAAAATAAGGAAGATGGAAGATAATTTCTGAAAGATGCTGAAAATCAGGCCCAGGAGTTTGTTTTATGGATAATGATGAGCCATTGAAAGTTTATGAAAAGAAATTTGTATCTTCAAAGCAACATTGTAGGAAGATTAAAGTGACATCATGTTGTCAGAGCAGATAATGACTCCTTGTAGAACCCCATGCATATTATCTTTCCAACTAAAAAATCTCCCTTTCTCCTCTAACAGTCCTAGGAATTTCCAAATAAGGTTATTTGAATCCTCCTGAAATGGACATCTATGTGCTATGGGCCAAGATTTGAGCCTTTGTCCAAGAGCTGATTTGTATCTCTCATTTTCCCGTTCTATATCCACTTTATCAATGGAAATCAACATTAAAATGAGAAAGGACATTAATTGTTACCCCTACCCCAAAATTATCATATTTATTTGATTTGGAATTTAAGATAGAACTCTTAGGAAGCTTAAATTTCTCAAGTAAAATGTGAGTCACAGAAAAGAAGTCTGCCATTTTTTTCCTGTGGGCATATATATATATATATATATATATATATATATATATATATATACACACACACACACACACATATATATGTGGGGGGTGGGTTTATATACAGTTAGAGAAAGATATGAAAGGATACACACTGAATTTTTTTGGAAAATTAAACTGATGGTATGTAGTAAGTAAGCAAAATGTGAGCTGGTTAGGAAAACAAGCTTTTCAAATTTCCTGGATGAGTCTTTTCTGAAGGACAGATGAAGCCAGGAATTGACTAGACAGGGGAAGGGCTTTCACAAGTTACCAGTTTGATTCTCAGAAGAAAGATTATATAAAGTACTTAGAATAGTGGCTGGCATACTATGTACTTAACAAATATTAGTAATTATGATAAGGATAATGATACTAACGATGATGATAATTTTCTGCATCAATGAGGCTAGTATGGTCCCAGCTTTGAATTTTATCATTGCTATTTATGCTGTAATGCTTTCTTTCTTTATCAATGTCTGCTTTTCAATGTATAGTTTGGAGACACTGGATGCTTAGTTTTTGGTATTTTATAATCCAAATCTCTTAGTTTGTATATTAGTATTTCAGGGATCCAAGTCTGAATTAAAATTATGTGAACCCAGGATGTATCCATGACTGGAAGAGGTGGCTCCTCCAGGAACTATATATATATATATGAAGCTCTATCTAGTGAAGAACTCACTCCTTTATGTGAGATGATAGATGTTCACTAAACTTACTGTGATGATCATTTCATGATGTATGTAAGTCAAATCTTTATGTTGTACACCTTAAACTTATACAGTGTTGTATGTTAATTATATCTCAATAAAAATGGAAGAATAAAAAGCAGGGGAAAAAAAGAACTCACTCCAAGAGAGAGAGAATCTACATGAACATATTTAGTTCAAGTATCAGCCTTAAAGAGGAAAGATACATAAAATGGCTTTATATTTTCTTCTGACCCAGCACCAAGGGACCTGTGTCCGATCCCTAAAGTGATGGGGCTAAAACAAAAGAATGAAAAGAATAATTACAAGAATTAGTTCATTGAAAGTGTTGAAAGGGGGTGTTGAAAGCACGTGTTTCAACTTTTGATATCTTCAGTCCAAAAATTCATTACTCTAGGTGGTGGATCAAAAAAGATCTTGCTGCATTTATGTCAAAGAGTGTTCTGCCTATGTTTTCCTCTAAGAGTTTTATACTATCCAACCTTACATGTAGTTATTTAATCCATTTTGAGTTTATTTTTGTGTATGGTGTTAGGGAGTGTTCTAATTTCATTCTTTCACATGTAGCTGTCCAGTTTTCCCACCACGGTTTATTGAAGAGACTGTCTTTTCTGCATTGTATATTCTTGCCTCCTTTGTCATATTAGGTGGCCATAGGTGTGTGGGTTTATCTCTGGACTTTCTATCCTGTTCCATTGATCTATATTTCTGTTTTTGTGCCAGTACCATAGTGTTTTGATTACTGTAGCTTTGTAGTATAGTCTGAAGTCCAGCTCCATTTTTCTTTCTCAAGATTGCATTGGCTATTTGGAGTCTTTTGTGTTTCCATACGAACTGTAAAATCTTTTGTTCTAATTCTGTGAAAAATGCCATTGGTACTTTGATAGGGATTGCATTGAATCTATACATTGCTTTGGGTAGTATAGTCATTTTCACAATATTGATTCTTCCAATGCAAGAACATGATATACCTCTCCATCTGTTTGTGTCATCTTTGATTTCTTTCATCAGTGTTTTATAGATTTCTGCATACAGGTCTTTTGTCTCCTTAGGTAGGTTTATTCCCAGGTATTTTATTCTTTTTTGTCGTGATGGTAAATGAGATTGCTTCCTTAATTTATTTTTCTGATCTTTCATTGTTAGTGTATAGGAATGCAAGAGATTTTTGTGCATTAATTTTTTATACTGAAAATTCATCAAATTCATTGATTACCTCTAGTAGTTTTCTGGTGACATCTTTAGGATTTTCTATGTGGAGTACCATGTCATCTGCAAACAGTGACAATTTTACTTCTTTTTCTCCAATTTGGATTACTTTTATTTCATTTTCTTCTCTGATAGCCATGGCTAGGACTTCCAAAACTATGTTCAATAAGAGTGGCGAGAGTGGACATCCTTGTCTTGTTCCTGATCTTAGAAGAAATGCTTTCAGCTTTTAACCACTGAGAATGATGTTAGCTATAGGTTTGTCATACATGGCCTTTATTATGTTGAGGTAGGTTCCCTCTATGCCCACTTTCTGGAGTTTTTATCTTAAATGGGTGTTGAATTTTGTCAAAAGCTTTTTCTGCATCTATTGAGATGATCATATGGTTTTCATTCTTCAATTTGTTAATGTGGTGTATCACAATGATTTATTTGCATATATTGAAGAATCCTTGCATACCTGGGATAAATCCCACTTGATCATGTTGTGTGATCATTTTAATGTGTTGTTGGATTTGGTTTGCTAGTATTTTGTTGAGGATTTTCGCATCTTTGTTCATTAGTGATGTTGGCCTGTAATTTTCTTTCATTGTGATATCTTTGTCTCGTTTTGGTATCAGGGTGATGGTGTCCTCATACGATGAGTTTGGGAGTGTTCCTTCCTCTGCAATCTTTTGGAAGAGTTTCAGAAGGATAGGTGTTAACTCTTCTCTAAATGTTTGACAGAATTCACCTGTGAAGCCATCAGGTCCTGGACTTTGGCTTTGTTGGGAGTTTTTTAATCCCAGTTTCAATTTTAGTACTTGTGGTTGGTCTGTTCAGATTTGCTATTTCTTCCTGGTTCAGTCTTGGAAGGTTGTACCTTTCTAGAAATGTGTCCATTTCTTCTAGGTTGTCCACTTTATTGGTATACAGTAGCTTGTAACAGTCTCTTATGATACTTTGTGTTTCTTTGGTGTCCATTGTAACTTCTCCTTTTTCATTTCTAATTTTATTGATTTGAGTCCTCTCCCTTTTTTTCTTGGTGTGTCTGGATAAAGGTTTATCAATTTTGTTTATCTTCTCAAAGAACCAGCTTTTAGTTTCATTGATCTTTTTTATTGTTTTATTAGTCTCTATTTCATTTATTCCTGCTATGATCTTTATGATTTCTTTCCTTCTTCTAAGTTGTGTTTTGTTTGTTCTTCTTTCTCTAGTTGCTTTATGTGTAGGGTTAGGTTGTTTATTTGCAGTTTTTGTTTCTTCAGGTAAAGTTGTATTACTATAAACTTCCCTCTTAGAACTGCTTCTGCTGCATCCCATAAGTTTTGGATCAATGTGTTTTCATTGTCATTTGTCTATAGGTGTTTTTTTGATTTCTTCTTCGATTTTTTCAGTAGCCCGTTGGTTGTTTAGTAGCATATTATTTAGCCTTCATGTGTTTGTATTTTTTACAGTTTTTTTCTCCTGAAATTGATTTCTAATCTCATAGCATTGTGGTCAAAAAAGATGCTTGATATGATTTCAGTTTTCTTAAATTTATCGAGGATTGATTTGTGACCAAAGATGTGATCTATCATGAAGAATGTTCTGTGTGCACTTGAGAAGAAAGTGTATTCTGCTTCTTTCTGATGGAATGCCCTATAAAATTTCAATTAAGTCTATTTGGTCTAATGTACAAATGGGACCTAATTAAACTTAAAAGTATTTGCATAGCAAAGGAAACCATAAACAAAACAAAAAGACAACCGTCAGAATGGGAGAAAATATTTGCAAATGGAGCAACTGACAAGGCATTAACCTCCAAAATATACAAACAGCTCATGTAGCTCAATATCAAAAAAGCAAACAATCCAATTAAAAAATGGGTGGAAATATCTAAATAGACATTTCTCCAAAGAAGGCATACAGATGGCCAAAAAAGACAATAAAATATGCTCAACATCACTGATTATTAGAGAAATGCAAATCAAAACTACAATGAGTTATCACCTCACACCGTCAGAATGATCATCATTAAAAAATGTACACACAATAAATGCTGCAGAGGGTGTGGAGGAAAGGGAACCCTTCTACACTGTTGATGGGAATGTAAATTGGTACAGCCACTATGGAGAACAGTATTGAGGTTCCTTGAAAAACCAAAAATAGAATTATATGACCCAGCAATCCTACTCCTGAGCATATATCCAGCAAAAACCATAATTCAAAAATATACATGCACCCTGATGTTCATTGCAGCACTATTTACGGTAGTCAGGACATGGAAGCAACCTAAATGCCCATTGACAGAGTAATGGATAAAGAAGATGTGGTACATTTATGCAATGGAATATTGCTCAGCCAAAAAAAGGAATGAAATTAAGCCATTTGCAGTGACATGGATGGACCTAGATATTGTCATACATGGTGAACTAAGTCAGAAAGAGAAAGACAAATATTGTATAATATCACTTATATGTGGAATCTAGAAAAATGATACAGATGAACTTACTTGCAAAGAAGAAATAGAGACACAGATGTAGAGAACAATTTATGGTTACTAAGGAGGGAAGGGGAGTTGGGATGAATTGGGAGATTGGGATTGACATATATACACTACTATATATAAAATGGATAACTAATGAGAAGCTGCTGTATAGCACAGGGAACACTACTCAATGCTCTGTGGTGACCTAAATGGGAAGGGAATCTAAAAAAGATTGGATATATATATATATATATATATATATATATATATATATATATATAAATGATTTACTTTGCTGTACAACTGAAACTAACACAATACTGTAAAGCAATTATACTCCAGTAAAAATTAATTTAAAAAGTCATTTGGAAAATTTGAGTACTATGCACTTGTTCCACTTCTTGCCTGGCACCAGGGAGTCATGAGAGAACCCAAGATCATGGTGTGGCTTATATTGGATCCTCACAAACACCCGGGATGTGATGGCTTAGGACGGGCATAATCTCAAAAAAATCAGTCCTGTAAACTACACCTTACCCATGTAACGTGACTGACTTGGTTACGATCTACTCCACTACTCCATAGAGTTGACTCTGAATTGGCTAAGGAGAGAAAGGAGAAGAGTATGTTAAAAACTCAAAGTGGACTTGGAAATAGTCTGGTACTTTAAAAATCCCCTAGAATAAGAGTCACCACTGTGTAGCAAAGCCAAAAAAAACTTACTAAAGCATTAGAGAAAGCATTTATTTATGAAAAGTATTATCTCTTTTGAACATCTAATAGGTGGTATGTACTGGGGATCAAAGAGCAGTAAGACAGAGAAGAAGAGAAAGGAAGAAACTAAACTGTGAGTTCCATGGAACTCTTTCACAGTATTTCCCACAACAGTCCTAGGATTGGCTCTCATTGCCTGGATTGGGTCACATATCCATTTCTATGTAAATCACTGTGGCCACAGGAACAAATTGGCTTGGCCTGAGTCATGCATATACCCCTTTAGCTGGGAGTCAGATATTTGGGTCAAAAAGGAAACTAGAAGGAGGGGCAATTACCAAGAATAAAATCAAGAAGTTAATAACCAATTAAAGTCGGGATGGGTGCTGGGCCAAAAAAAACACTGGATATCCACTATAGAAACTAAATTCAGGGAACATAATGGGAGATAACAGAGCAGGAATGAGAATGTTTGGGGAAATATGGCAAAATTTTAGGCCCTGGGGATGGGCCAAAAACTGCAAACTGAGCCTGAAGAAAGTACAGTGAGCTCATCCACATCCTGGCTTGGGTTCAACTGTGGAAAGGAAAATTGAAAAAAATCCCTTTTAAGGGTTTGGGGTGAAGATAGTTGCAGAAGCGTGGAAACAGATAGAGACAAGTATACAAGCCAGCTCAGGCAAACAAGAAGGAGGCAGTACCTAGCCCTCTGGGAATAACTCTTCATAGTAAGAATCTGTCTCATAGGCCTGATACCCTGGAAGGAGGTAGAGAAACATAACAAATTTTATAAAACCTTTCAGTGTAACTCAAAGTTAAGAAGGAGGCAGAAGCCTTTTTTCTCCATAATGAGGTTTTAAAGTAATGCCAGTAGGGGCAATAAAAATCTTATATGTAGTTTATGTAGTTTGGTGAGAGTTTCTGGTCCCACATTCATGGATAGAGCTTTATTAGGAGTTAATAAGGTAAAGAGTTAGTTCACTGGGTGGCTGAGACATAATGAAGTTAGTAATTAAGTGCTCAGATTTTGGAGCCAGAGTGCCTGAGTTGGAATCCCAGCATCTCCACACATCATTAGCTGTATGACTTCAGGCAAGCTAGTTGACCTTTCTGTCCCTCTGTTTCCTAACATCTAAAACAAGGATAATTAAGAGTATATACCTCATAGGGCTAATCTGAGCATTAAGTGAATTAATAGATGTAAAGCTTACAGTAGTACAATGCTTGACTTTTCACCCCATCTCCACCTCACCTCTTTATGATTTGGATTCTTTCACTAGGAGCATAAAGTCAAACTGGTGGAAATTGATTTGGGCTTTTGTCTTTGTGTATTCACTCAGCAGAGGATGGAAAGTAGGTCTCTCACCTTTACCAGAGTCAAAAACAAACCCTTGACACCTTCAGTGAAGACTATGGGGACAAAGAAGCTATCAAGGTGATCACCAAGCCAAACAAAACAGCAAGCCCTTGAGTTATTTGTAGTGAGGTGGATAGACCTAGAGTCTCATACAGAGTGAAGTAAGTCAGAAAGAGAAAAACAAATACCGTATGCTAACATACACACACACACACACACACACACACATATATAAAATCTAAAAAAAAAAGGTTCTGAAGAACGTAGGGGCAAGATAGGAATAAAGACACAGACGTAGAGAATGGACTTAAGGACACGGGGACGGGGAAGAGTAAGCTGGGACGAAGTGAGAGAATTCATACATTCTTAATGAGGTAATGTCACATCCAAGGGGTTAACTGGTTCCTGGAAAGTGAAAAATTCATAGATTTTACAATGGACTGGTACCCTCCAAAGTTCAACCCTACTTGACAAAGTCTTATTCCTTAGTATTTAATTTCTCTTTAAGGAGGTGACAATTAAAAAAAGATTGAGAAACACTGGCTTAAAGTATGGGTAACGTGGTTGTGCAGCATTGTAGACTCAGGGAATGATATTGTGATATGACTGGTGCCTACTGCAAGCTTCTTGCATTTTACTTGTTAGTGTGTGGGAAGCACTTCACACAGAACCTGGTAGATAGTAAACAGGGAAATGTTAGTTTTTCTCTTGGCAGGTAGCTAAACAGATTAAAGAACAGCAAATAGTAATGAGGGGCCACAGCAATACCTCTATGGTTCATGAGCTTAATAGGTAAGGTCATTAGACTCAGTCCTTGATACAAGTGTGTGTGTGTGTGTGTGTGTGTGTGTGTGTGTGCTCATGTGTGTGTGTGTTAAATACACATGAACTTGGTTTTCAATCTATCTTTCATTTATTTTCAAATATTATTTGTTTAAATTCATATTTGAAGCATTTTTCTTCTACTTCACACAAAAGAACCAAAATTTAACACAAAACTCAATTGCTTTCTACATAAAAATTGACACCTAAATTATTATTTTAATTGAAATTGTGTTCCCTTCACTGCTCAGCCCAATGTTAAGATGCTGTAGATCAGAAGGTCTCATACAACAGTCTTAATCTGAACACAGTTGGCACTAAGCTACTCATTCTCACAATAATTAGCCAGAAAATTTGCTACTAAGTTTACTTCTAGTGCTTTCTCAATAGTTAAGGAAAAACTATTTGAAGGAATAAGGACTTTGGGAGAGGATGTTAATACAGTGTAAAGGAAAATGTTTTCTTCTTTTAAAATTAAACAGTTTTTGTTTTTTACTTTTTGACTTCTCAAAGCCTTTCATGTACTAACTTATATTGAGCAGCTTCAAGTGGCAAGCTTATTTGAGGGCAAAACTCTTTGTTCTTTGAGCACCAATTAACATCTGAATGCTACAATACTATTATGCAAATGCTGTTAAATTATTTTCTTATTATTAGCACCTAGCATAACCATAACACATAGTAAGTATTCACTGAATTTTTGTTCAGTGAATGAATTATAAATGAAAACTATATCAAGTTATTGAAAAGTGTTTAAAAGAGGGGAATCAGGACAGTTAAATTTTTTTTGTTGCCTCTCCCGTGGCGGAGCACAGGCTACAGACACGCAGGCTCAGTGGCCATGGCTCACGGGCCCAGCCGCTCCGCGGCATGTGGGATCTTCCCGGACCAGGGCATGAACCCGTGTCACCTGCATCGGCAGGCGGACTCAACCACTGCGCCACCAGGGAAGCCCCAGGACAATTAAATTTTTTAACTTTTTGTGTTGAGTAGAGGTATTGTGCAGTCAGCTTATGAAATTTCACTCCAAGGTGGCTGAGTAAAAAAGTTATTTCAAGAATGATATAGGTTGCAAACAGTATTATGTTATCAACTTTTCTTTATGAGATAAAAATAATAGTGATTTATAGAAATGTTAAATAATCATCATATTCTACTTGTTATAGTAGAATTGTAACATTAGAATTGCCATAACCTAGCTGTAGGCCTGCTGGAAGTCCCTGGGAGACATGCTGGGAGAGGAAGTGAACTGAAGCCTACTGCTGCGAGGGCTGGGAAGAGACAGAGACTAGAAGAGTAGGGCTGGCCACCAACAGGAAGAGGCCAGAACTCCAAATCACCAAGTCCAATGGGAATACAATGACTCCAGCAATCATCAATGTCCAAAGGTCTGAATGGATGGGAAATAGCTTCTAAACAGTTTTTGGAGTTAGATGAGTGTCAAAATTATAGTTTAGGTTTACTGGAAGTGGGGCAGTCAGGCCCACAACTAATTGGGCTGTTATTCATGGTCCAGGCTCTAGCTTTGGTAGGATTCTAGAGTGGGAACCAGGAATCAACAATCTGAGAGAAAGTCATCAAAATAACCTGGCTATCCCCTGCAAGAAGGAGGGAGGAAGAGATGTTACAGGTCCCAAGTGACCTATCTTTCCCCAGACACACTCCTGGTGGAGGGATGAAAGCTAATTCCATGTCTCATCCACCCACTGGCCAGGGGCTTGCAGAAATAACTAGGTCTAAAATCTTTTTTTCCACATATTTGGTTGAGAAACACATTGATAATCGTAGTTAAGATTTGTTCAGGGTTTATGGTGTGCCAGGTTCTAAGTCTAATCCTCACAACAACCCTGTGAGACATAATTATTCTCATTTTATAGATAAGAATGCCAAAGAATGGAAAGGTTAAGTGACTAAAGTGACACAGCTTGTAAGTGATAGAGCTGAGATTTGACTAGGTCCTTTCAGCTCCAGAGCCCATGGAGCTCTTTTACCCTCCCAGAATTTAAAATGTTGGCACTTTGGCTGAATCCAGTCCACAAGACCCATTATGTTATGCTGGAACAATGTTTTAAACTGTTTAAAAATTTAAATGTCTTTAGGCGAGGTATGGCTTTCCCCTTTGCCACAGAACCCACTATTCCCTATTATTTTATTCATGACTACTTCACATATTTATATTACTAGTTTATCCTTGGAAAGCATTGAAGTTTTTAAGTTCTGTATACTGCCTCCCACATTTCTCACAGTCCTAGATACTTCTGCTTATTAAGTAGGCAACACATTGGCTCCATGGCTAAAGTAATATATGTTATTCCCACTCGGCTTATCCCATAAACAGTATTTTAGCATGATTATATTGTCATCATAAATGACTTTGATGAGGATATTACTCCTATGACTGTATCCTGTTGAAAAGTCCCTTGGAAAAGCAATTGTCCCAGTCATGTTTTTCTATAGATGAAACCACTGCCAATTTTGGTATTCACCTGCCAAACAATGTACAGTTAGATAATATAAAGTTCTGAAGACTGTTTAATTTGATCTGAATATCTGGGGGAATCATTGTACACATTAGTAAGAGAGAGGTAATATATTCCAGGAGGACAAGATAATTTTATAGAGATGGTAGCATGGCAGCTGTCTCTATAATGCTAATAAGATTTGTGAGGCTATCCCTACATTCTAAGTACAAGAACCATTATGAGAAGGCTGGGAGAGAAAAAACTTGTCATTTTGAACCATTTAATAATTATCTACTATAAAGGAAATCACTGACAAAACAAAAGAAAACCTACTCAATGGGAGAAAACATTTGAAAATGATATGACTGATAAGGGGTTAATATCCAAAATATATAAACAGATCATACAACCCAACATCAAAAAACCAAACAACCCAATTAAAAAAATGGGCAAAAGAACTGAATAGACATTTTTCCAAAGAGGAAATGCAGATGGCCAACAAGACCATGAAAAGATGCTCAATATCACTAATCATCAGGGAAATGCAAATCAAAACCACAAGTCTATCATCAAAAGGAACATAAATAATAAATGTTGGTGAGGATGTGGAGAAAAGGGAACCCTCGCACACTGTTGCTGGGAATATACATTGGTGCATCCACTGTGGAAAACAATATAGAGGTTTCTCAAAAAAATAAAAATAGAACTACGATATGACCTAGCAATTCCACTCCTGGGTATATATTTGAAAAGAAAACAAAACAAAAACACTAATTCAAAAAGATACATGCACCCCAGGGTCCATAGCAGCATTATTTACAATAGCTAAGATATGGAAGAGCTTGTGTCCATCAACAGCTGAATGAGTTAAGAAGATATAGTATATATATACAAAGGAATATTACTCCACCATAAAAAAGAATGAAATGTTGCCATTTACAGCAATATGGATGGACTTGGAGGATATTATGCTAAGTGAAATAAGTCAGAGAAAGACAAATACTGTATGATATCACTTATATGTGGAATATAAAAACCACAACAAACTAGTGAATATAACAAAAAAGAAGCAGACTCACAGATATAGAGAACAAACTAGTGGTTATCAGTAGGGAGAGGAGAGGGGGCGGGGCTATATGGGGAAGAGGATTAAGAGGTACAAACTGTTAGGTATCAAGTAAACTACAAGGATATATTATACAACATGGGGAATATAGCCAATATTTTAAATAACTATAAATAGAGTATAACGTTTAAAATTGTGAATCACTATATTGTACACCTCTAACATATAATATTGTACATCAACTATACTTCAATTTAAAAAATATAAAAAAATAATTATCTACTATCTGTCAGGTCCTATCTCTCTCTATCTATCATCTATCTATCCACCTACACATATATAGTCTTATTTTATCCCCACAACAATTCTATGACATAAATATTATTTTCTAAAATTTATAGGTAAAGAAAGTAAACCTTAGAGAGTTTATTTGCCTAAAGAAATCAAGCTAGGAAGTGGTACAGCCAGAGTGGTTCTTTTTATTCTCCAAAGAAAACAGCACATCTTCCACATCTTTATTTTCTATTATTTACAAAAATTCATCATAACTCCCACCATTCCCAACTCTTGGAAATGACAGGGAGACAGGGGAGGGAGACCTTAAGCTTTAAAACTTTTAATAAATGCTATATCAGACACCTGCTGGTTTAAGTAATCTCTTTGGGAGAATTCAGTCTCTATTGAGAAAGGCTCAGTCTTTCGAATTTCTGTCATTTTCCTCACTCCTTGATGCTTCATAAGTATAGTGGGGTGGGGAAAGAGCTTACTGCCATGAGAAACTTGCTGCCTTGAAGGAGCTGTTGAGAAGGTTTTGGGCATGTTGTAAAGAGCAAGGATTTGAATCTAGACGTGTCTGACTCCTAAGCTTGTAGAAGCTCTTTCCTCTGTTCAATACTGCCTCTCTGCCAAAATCTGGATTTCTTAAGGAGATGAAAGGAAAACCCAGAATAATGTTTGTAGGTTAATGCTGGGCCCCTGTCCTATAGAACCTAGACTGCAAAGCAGAGCACCAATTGCACAGTCAAGTGAATCGATGTCTTCCATACCACTAGCAACGCTTTTACATGTCTCTATCCTGCTCCTTCTCCTATTTTACTCAGAAGCTATTTCTTTCGGACGTGCAGGCTCAGCAGCCATGGCTCACGGGCCCAGCCGCTCCGCGGCATGTGGGATCTTCCCAGACCGGGGCACAAACCCGCGTCCCCTGCATCGGCAGGCGGACTCTCAACCACTGCGCCACCAGGGAAGCCCAGAAGCTATTTCCAATCATTCATCAGAGAACATTACTCAAACTGTTTTTCTAAAAAATATAGGTTGCCAGATTGGAACAATCTCAGCTTCCTCCTCTTCCTCCTTGGCAACAACCAAACCTATCTGTATCTTTACTCATCCTGTCCACCTTCCCTCTGACAGTATGGATGACCTTGCCTTCCTCTGGGGTAAAGCACACCCTACACCACTCCCAACCTGCTCTTTGAATTTACTTCTTCCTGTCTCCTCAGGGATCTTCTTTATTAATTTACTACTCTCATGCACTTTCAATCTCTTCCTTATTTTGTACTCATGCCCCCTTTTCTTTTTTCATCTTTTCTCCTTGTTGGAGCTTCTTGAGAAAATCATGGTTAACTACTGATTAATAGCATGGGCTCTAAATCCAGCCTGATTGGGTTTAAGCCAGCTCTGCCACTTCCCAACTTTGTTATCTTAAGCATGCTTCCTATCCTTTCTGTGCCTCCACCGTCTCATTGCTAAAATGAGGCTAATAGTAGTACTTAACTCTCTAGGTTATTGAAAGAATTCAGTGAGGAAATATATTTTGAAGCAATTAGAATTGTGTCTGACACTAAAGCACGAAATGAAATGTTAGTGACTATTATTACCTATAAAATGGGGATAGTAAAAATACCTACTTCACAGAGTTGTGATATGGATTAATTGAGTTAGTATATGTAAAGTGTTTAGAAGTTCAAAGTAGCTGCTTAATAAACATTAGCTTAATAAACATTAGGAGTATTTTATACTTCTTTTTTGCTACTGTATTACCTCTCATTACTTATTCATACCCCTGGAATTCAGCTTTGATTCCCACCACTCCACTTGTCTCTACAATGTGACCAATGACCTCATAGGTGGTGAATGCAATCAACATTTTTCTGTTCCTATTGTATCTCTGCAGAATTTTATATATTTTATAATTCCATACTTCTTGAAATTCTCCTTTGGCCTCTTGAACACATTTTTACTGTTACTTCTTGGTCTCTTTGGTAGGCTCTTTATCCTGGCCCTTAATTTAATTGTTCTCTAGAACTCTTTCCTAGGCCTCTTCTCTTCTCCAAGCTCCACTTGGATGACCACATCTATCCCTACCATTGCAAATACTACTTATATACATTACATCCAAAATATATGCATCTCAACTATATCTCTCTAGTGTCTCTACCTTTCATCTGACATCTGGATCTGACTATCCAAGGGGAAATATCCACCTGAGTGTTCTACATGTACCTCATAAGCACTATGCCTAAACCTGGATTCAATGCCCTCCTCTACATACATCAGTTACTCCTCTTACTAGAAACTTCATCTCTTTGAATGAACCTACTGTCTATCCATCCACCCCATACAGTGCCACAGTGTAGGCTGGAAAACTATCTCTGAGGAAACATACTAATAAACAAACAAACCCTGATTTGTAGTATTTCCTCATTTCCACGATGTAACTATGTCTACCATGACTATCTCAAGCTGCCAATGGTTAACAAACAGCTCTCAAAATTCTTGAGAAGTTGACAATAAATTCTCATGAGAAACCCAGCACAAAGATATCTCTATCTCACTCTGCACATAAAATCAACTACTACGCCTCACCTAAGTATATTTCCACTTGCCCTCCCTACTCTCTAACCTGCTTGCCAACACTTTAACCTAGGCCTTTATTATCTCTCCCTTATATTTTTACCTATCTCCAGCCCATTCTTCAAAAAACAGCCAAAGTAATTTCTGATACACACATATGAGCATGTCACTTCCCTGAGTAAAACCTTTCAATTATTCATTATTGCTTTCAGGATTAAGTCCATATTCTTCTGCTAGACATTAATAAAAAGCATTCACTTTTGTATTACACCAAGGTCCCACTTATTTCTTATTCAAATGATACTTCTTCTAGAAAGCTTTTCCTGATTATCCCAATGTTCAAATGTTATTTATTACAGTCTATATTGTAGCAAAGCTTTTATAAAATTAAACTTATTGAGATATAGTTTACATATACAAGTTTTGTTTGTATTTTTCAGGGACATCATATAGATTAAAGTCACTGAAAGCAGGGGCCAAGTCTTTTCAGTACCTAGAAGAGTAAATATAATGTGTTCAAAAAACATTTGAGTAAATGAATCAATGAGTATAAATGTCATGGTCAGTTGTAGTTTGGAAATTAATTATGTGTGATCTGTAGGCCAATAAAGTCAGATAGTGAGAAGCAACACTAGCCATTTCACTATCCTCAGTACTGATAGCAACATACTTTGAAGTTCTTGATACTAGATTTTGTAAGAAAAAATTAATAATTGAACACATCTAGAGGAAGATGACTATAAATGGTAACAGGAGGAGAAACTATGTCACACACAGAGAAACAAATGGAATTGGCTTGGGAGTATTGTTTGCCCTGTACACTAAGGGAGTATGTAAGCACTGCTTCCAAACATGGCAGAATGTTGTAAGAACAAGATTTATCCTACTTGGGATAGTTTTGCTCTATATGATCTTAAAGGGCAATATGAGGGTCAAAGAAAAGAGGGTACAAAGAGGCACAATCCTACATCCTAACAGTCATAGCTCTACAAATAAATGCTTTCATTAAAGGTGATAATATGTGTGTATCATACTCTATAGAACATGCACAAAAATGGGGATTTAAGAGCTAAAAATTAGAATTATAATAACTTCCCACATCTCCATAGATCACCTTAGGCACCAAGGGGGTAAACATCCCCACTTTGGAGATCACTGACTGAGACCAGGGTTTCCTGATTGATATTAGGACCTTCCTCCTAGGTAAGCAGACAACTCTGAATCAGGGTTGAGTGTTAAAAGGATAAGAAGCACAAAGAAGAGTTCTGGATCAGATGGCTTCACTGGTGAATTCTATGAAACATTTAAAGAAGAATTAATACTTATCCATCTCAAACTTTCCCCCAAAATTGAAGAGGGTAAATCAATTCCTAACTCATTCTTATGAGGCCAGCTTTACCATGATACCAAAGCAAGAAAAATGTACCACAAGGAAAGAAAACTGCAGACAAATATCTCTCATGAACATTGATGCAAAAACACTAGCAAACTGAATTCAGCAGCATATTAAAAGGATTATACACCTTAAAAGGATTATACACCATGGCCAAGTGGGATTTATTCCTGGAAGGCAAAGATGTTTTAACATATCAAAATCAATCAATCTAACACATCCCAATAACAGAATGAAGGGGAAAAAACCCACATGATCATCTCAACTGATGCAGAAAGCACGTGACAAAATTCAACAGCCACTCATGAAAAAACACTCAACAAACTAGGAATAGGAGGAAATTTCTCAACATGATAAAGGCCATATATGAAAAATGTACAGCTAACATCATACTCAATGGTAAAAGACTGAAAGCTTTTCCTCTAAGATCAGGAAGAAGACAAGGATACTGCTTTCATTACTTCTATTCAGCACAGAGTTAAAAGTTTTAGCCAAAGCTATTAGGCAAGAAAAGAATAAAAGGCATCCAAAGTGGAAAGGAAGAAGTAAAATCTCTGTTTGCAGATGACATAATCTTATATGTAGAAAACCCTAAAGATTCTACACACACACACACACACACACACACACACACACCCCTGGTAGAGCTAATGAATGAACTCAGCAAAGTTAGAGAATATAAAATCATTACACAAAAAAAAAAGGAAGTTTCATTTCTATACACTAATGGTAAACAATCCCAAAAGGAAATTAGGGTGACAATTCTATTTAGGATAGTATCAAAAAAGAATAAAATACTTAAAAATAAAGTTAACGAAATAAGCAAAACCCTTGTATAATGAATACTATAAAACGTTGCTGAAAAAAATTAAAGACAAATAAATGGAAAGACACCCTATGTTTACAGATTGGAAGACTTAATGTTGTTAAGATGACAATACTACCCTAAGTTATCTACATATTCAATGCAATCCCTATCAAAATCACAACAATTTGTTTTGTAGAAATAAAAGAAAAATCCTAAATTTCATATACAATTTCATGGGACCCCAAATAGTCAAAACAATCTTTTTTTATTGAAGTATTGGTTGATTTACAATACTATATTAGTTTCAGGTGTACAGCATAGTTATTCAGTATTTTTACAGATTATACTTCATTAAAATTTATTACAAGACAATGGCTATTGGTGTTGTGCTATCCTTGTTGCTTATCTATTTTATACATCGTAGTTTGTATCTCTTAATCTCATACCCCTAATTTTACCCTCTCCCTTTCCTTCTCCTTCTCCTTCTCCCCTTTGGTAACCACTAGTTTATTTTGTATATCAATATAAATAGACTCACAGATATAGAAAACAAAACAATCAACAAAGGAGAACAAAGTTGGAAGCTTCACACTTCCTAATTTCAAAGCTTACCACAGGTTACATTAATCAAAACAGTGTAGTACTTACATAAAGGCAGACATGTAGACCAATATAATAGAGAGCCCAGAAATACATATATATATATATATATATATATATATATATATATATTCAAATGATTTTTGACAAGGATGCCAAGACCAGTCAATGGGGACAAGACAGTTAATTCAATAATTGGTTCTGAGAAAACTGGATATCCACATGGAAAAGAATGTGTGTGGGCCCTTACCTTACATCATATACAAAAATTAACTCAAAATGGATCAAAGACATAAACATATGAGGTAAAACTATCAAACTCTTTGAAGAAAACATAGGGGGAAATCTCCATGACATTGGATTTGGCAATGATTCCTTGGACATAACACCAATAGCATAGGCAATAAAAAAATAGATAAATAGTACTTCATCAAAATTAAAAACTTTTGTGCATCAAAAGGCATTATCTAGAGAGTGAAAAGGCAATCCATGGAATAGGGGAAACTATTTGCAAATCATATATCTCATAAGGGATTAATATCCAGAACATATAAAGAACTCCTACAACTCAGCAACAACCAATTCAAAAACATCTCAATTTAAATAAACAAACCAATTAAAAAATGGACAAAAGACTTGAATAGACATTTCTCCAAAGAAGATACATAAATGACCAATACCACTTGAAAAGATGCTCAACATCACTACTCATTAGGGTAATGCAAATCAAAACCACAATAAGATGCCACCTCACACACATTAGGATGACTATTTTTCCCCCCTGCCCCTCCAAAACAAACCAGAAAATAGCAAGTGTTGGTGAGTATGTAGGGAAATTTGAACCCTTGTGCATTGCTAGTAGAAATGTAAAATGGTGCAACCGCTGTGGAAAACAGCATGGTACATCCTCAAAAAAATTAAGCATAGAATTACCATATAATCCAGTAATTTCAAATCTAGGTATATATCGAAAATAACTGAAAGCGGGGACTTGAAGAGATATTTGTACACCGATGTTCATATCAACATTAGTCACCATAACCAAAAGGTAAAAACAACCCAAATGTCCATCGACAGATGAATGGGTAAACAAAATGTGTTGTGTGTGTATATATATGTATATATACATTTTTTGTGGTGTGTGTGTGTATATATATATATATATATATATATATATATATATACACACATACATATAATGGGGACATTAATCAAACTTAAAAAGGGATGAAATTCTGATACATACTACAACATGGATGCACCTTGGAAATATTATGCAAAGTGTGTCTGTATCATGCAAAGTAAAATAAGCCAGAGGCAAAAGGGCAAATATTGTCCTTATATAAGGTACCTAAAAGACTCACAGTCGGGCTTCCCTGGTGGCGCAGTGGTTGAGAGTCCGCCTGCCTATGCAGGGGACACAGGTTCGTGCCCTGGTCTGGGAAGATCCCACATGCTGCAGAGCAGCTGGGCCCGTGAGCCATGGCTGCTGAGCCTGTGCGTCCGGAGCCTGTGCTCTGCAACGGGAGAGGCCACAACAGTGAGAGGCCCGCGTACTGCAAAAAAAAAAAAAAAAAAAAAAAAAAGACTCACAGTCGTAGCGACAGAAAGTAGAATAGTGGTTACCTGGGACTAGGGGGAGTTAATAATAGAGAGTTACTGTTTAATGGGTACATAGTTTCAGTTTGGACTGATGAACAAGTTTGGAGGTGGATAGTGTTTAATGTCACTGAATTATACACAAAATTGTTAAAATGGTAAATTTTATGTTATGTATATTTTACAATAAAAATATTTTTAAAGGATGGGATACTGTATTCTCTGCCCTTGGAAAGATTCTACTTCATTGCAGTGGTTCTAAAGTAGGCCTGTGTCTCAGTAACATTTGAGGAATTTTCTAAAAATACAAACGGTCTCATATTTTATCTATTGTTCTAAAGCTTTTTCCAAAAAATTCTGTATGTCTTCAAGATCTTTCCTTGTCTATACATAAAAAGATGCATTATTCTTTTAGGTTGTTTTAATATTTCTGCTATTAAAAACAATGCTGCAATGTATATGTGTCCTTATGTACTTAGGCTAGATTTTTTTCAAATGTATATACTGTGGGGTAAAGGGTCATAAGTGTCATAAGTTATGCACATTTAAAATTTTAAGAGATACTTCCAAATTGCTGTCCAAAGTGGCTATATTCCACCATAATGGTATAAGAGCACCTATTTCCACATACTCTTGTCACTACTGGATGTTATCAAACGTTCAATGTTAAAAAAGTCATCTCATTGTTTTAATGTGAATTTCCTTAAATTCTAGTTAAGATGAGAATCTTTTCATGTGTTTATTAGCCTTTTGTATTTCCTCTTCTGCTCATACCTTTTGGCCATTTTTCTTTTCTTTCTTTCTTTTTAACATCTTTATTGCAGTATAATTGCTTTACAATGGTGTGTTAGTTTCTGCTTTATAACAAAGTGAATCAGTTATGCATATACATATGTTCTCATATCTCTTCCCTCTTGCATCTCCCTCCCTCCCACCCTCCCTATTCCACCCATCTAGTTGGTCACAAAGCACCGAGCTGATCTCCCTGTGCTATGCGGCTGCTTCCCACTAGCTATATTTTACGTTTGGTAGTGTATATATGTCCATGCCACTCTCTCGCTTTGTCACAGCCTACCCTTCCTCATCCCCATTAAGCTGTTTTTGTTTTACATATTGCTTATGTAAGTGAGTATGTGTGTGTGTGTCTGTATATATATACTTTTTCAAGACACTTTATTGGTGATAGGTGTTGCAGCTATTTCTCTAGTCTTTTACTAGTCTATTAACTTTGCTTATGCTGTCTTTCTTGTAATTAGCAAAGTCAGATTTATCAATCTTTTCTGTATTTTGTAGTTCGTGTCTTAAGAAAGCTTTCCTTAAAACCACATTCATAAATATTATTCTGTATTTCTTTTATACTTCCCTCTTTTACAAATTTAGACCTTTAATGTGCCCAGTATTTGCTTTAACCAATGGAGTGAAATGGAGATCTAAACATATTCTTAAATGAATAACAAATTGTCCAAGAATCGTTTTCCCTTCACCCCATTGACTGAAATGTAAAATAAATTGCATATTAAATCCACAATAATTATGTTCAGTTTCACATTATAAATCATTTGAGATAATTTTGATGTTTAGACAGGGTTAAGAACCACTTGCCAGACCTCAGTTGCCATATCTGGAAAGTGGAGATAATAATAACTTATCTGTGTAAAGGCAGCAGATAGGACCAGATTGTGTCTTGTGGCCGTTGCAACTTTAATAATTTAATGCTCTGTTTTCTCTAATATTTTCTACTCTACCCTGTGGAGGATCAGTTAAGAAAGATTACTAATGATAAGTAAACATCTACTCTACATGAATTTGGTAAGCTCCTTCATGCACACAAAGCATCTGAATGTTCAGTTTCATGTGCACAGTATTTCTCACTTTTCTTTACTCAAAGCAGATGTAGGGACTGAGAAGGAATAAAATAAAAAATTGGCATATATCACATTACTGAGGGGACTACTTTTGCTGTTACTACTATTTGCAAATTGAGAACTGAAATACCTAAGCCTCCCATTTGGTTTTTTTTTTTTAACGTCTATTGGGGTATGATTGCTTTACAATGGTGTGTTAGTTTCTGCATTATAACAAAGTGAATCAGTTATACATATACATATGTTCCCATATCTCTTCCCTCTTGCGTCTCCCTCCCTCCTACCCTCCCTATCCCACCCCTCCAGGCGGTCACAAAGCACCGAGCTGATATCCCTGTGCTATGCGGCTGCTTCCCACTAGCTACCTACCTTACGTTTGGTAGTGTATATATGTCCATGCCTCTCTCTTGCTTTGTCACAGCTCACCCATCGCCCTCCCCATATCCTCAAGGCCTTTCTCCAGTAGGTCTGTGTCTTCATTCCTGTCTTACCCCTAGGTGCTTCATGACATTATTTTTTCTTAAATACCATATATATGTGTTAGCATACGGTATTTGTCTTTCTCTTTCTGATTACTTCACTCTGTATGACAGACTCTAGGTCTATCCACCTCACTACAAATAGCTCAATTTTGTTTCTTTATATGGCTGAATAATATTCCATCGTATATATGTGCCACATCTTCTTTATCCATTCATCTGATGATGGGCACTTAGGTTGTTTCCATCTCTGGGCTATTGTAAATAGAGCTGCAGTGAATATTTTGGTACATGAATCTTTCAGAACTATGGTTTTCTCAGGGTATATGCCCAGTAGTGGGATTGCTGGGTCATATGGTCGTTCTATTTGTAGTTTATTAAGGAGCCTCCACACTGTTCTCCATAGTGGCTGTACCAATTCACATTCCCACCAGCAGTGCAAGAGTGTTCCCTTTTCTCCACACCCTCTCGAGCATTTATTGTTTCTAGATTTTTTGATGATGGCCATTCTGACTGGTGTGAGATGATATCTCATTGTAGTTTTGATTTGCATTTCTCTAATGATTAATGATGTTGAGCATTCTTTCATGTGTTTGCTGGCAGTCTGTATATCTTCTTTGGAGAAATGTCTATTTAGGTCTTCTGCCCATTTTTGAATTGGGATTGTTTTTTTGTTATTAAGCTGCATGAGCTCCTTGTAAATTTTGGATATTAATCCTTTGTCAGTTGCTTCATTTCCAAATATTTTCTCCCATTCTGAGGTTTGCCTTTTGGCTTGTTAATGGTTTCCTTTGCTGTGCAAAAGCTTTGAAGTTTCATTAGGTCCCATTTGTTTATTTCTGTTTTTATTTCCATTTCTTTAGGAGATGGGTCGAAAAGGATCTTGCTGGGATTTATGTCATAGAGGTTCTGCCTGTGTTTTCCTCTAAGAGTTTGATAGTTTCTGGCCTTACATTTAGGTCTTTAATCCATTTTGAGCTTATTTCTGTGTATGGTGTTAGGGAGTGGTCTAATCTCAAACTTTTACATGTACCTGTCAAGTTTAACCAGCACCACTTACTGAAGAGGCTGTCCTTTCTCCACTGTACATTCCTGCCAACTTTATCAAAGATAAGGTGACCATATGTGCATCGGTTTATCTCTGGGCTTTCTATCCTGTTCCATTGATCTATCTTTCTGTTTCTGCCAGTATCATACTGTCTTCATTACTGTAGCTTTGTAGTATAGTCTGAAGTGAGGGAGCCTGATACCTCCAGCTCCATTTTTCATTCTCAAGATTGCTTTGGCTATTCTGGGTCTTTTGTGTTTCCATATAAATTGTGAAATTTTTTGTTCTAGCTCTGTGAGAAATGCCAGTGGTAGTTTGATAGGGATTGCATTGAATCTGTAGATTGCTTTGGGTAGTAGAGTCATTTTCACAATGTTGATTCTTCCAATCCAAGAACATGGTATATCTCTCCATCTATTTGTATCATCTTTATTTTCTTTCACCAGTGTCTTACAATTTTCTGCATACAGGTCTTTTGTCTCCTTAGGTAGGTTTATCCCTAGATATTTTATTCTTTTGGTTGCAATGGTAAATGGGAGTGTTTTCTGATTTCACTTTCAGATTTTTCATCATTAGTGTATAGAAATGCCAGAGATTTCTGTGCATTAATTTTGTATCCTGCAACTTTACCAAATTCATTGATTAGCTCTAGTAGTTTTCTGGTAGCATCTTTAGGATTCTCTCTGTATAGTATCATGTCATCTGCAAACAGTGACATCTCTACTTCTTCTTTTCGTATTTGGATTCCTTTTATTTCCTATTCTTCTCTGATTGCTGTGGCTAAAACTTCCAAAACTATGTTGAGTAAGAGTGGTGAGGGCTTCCCTGGTGGCGCGGTGGTTGGGAGTCCACGTGCTGATGCAGGGGACGCGTGTTCGTGCACTGGTCCGGGTGGATCTGTCATGCCACGCAGCGGCTGCGCCCATTGGCAATGGCCACTGGGTCTGCCCATTCTGGGCCTGTGTTACACGGTGGGAGGGACCACAGCATTGAGAGGTCCGTGTACCACACAAAAAAAATATATTGTTAAATAAAATAGAGTGGTGGGAGTGTTCAGCCTTTTCTTTTTCCTGATCTTAGTGGAAATGCTTTCAGTTTTCCACCATCGAGGATGATGTTAGCTGTGGGTTTGTCATATATGGCCTTTATTATGTTGAAGAAAGTTCCCTCTATGCCTACTTTCTGCAGGGTTTTTATCATAAATGGTGTTGAATTTTGTCAAAAGCTTTCTCTGCATCTACTGAGATGATCATATGGTTTTTCTCCTTCAGTTTGTTAGTATGCATTATCACATTGATTGATTTGCATATATTGAAGAATCCTTGCATTCCTGGAATAAACCCCACTTGATCATGGTGCATGATCCTTTTAATGTGCTGTTGGATTCTGTTTGCTAGTATTTTGTTGAGGATTTTTGTATCTATGTTCATCAGTGATATTGGCCTGTAGTTTTCTTTCTTTGTGACATCCTTGTCTGGTGTTGGCATCAAGGTGATGGTGGGCACTTAGAATGAATTTGGGAGTGTTCCTCCCTCTGCTATATTTTGGAAGAGTTTGAGAAGGATAGGTGTTAGCTCTTCTCTAAATGTTTGATAGAATTCACATGTGAAGCCATCTGGTCCTTGGCTTTTGCTTGTTGGAAGATTTGAATCACAGTTTCAATTTCAGTGCTTGTGATTGGTCTGTTCATATTTTCTATTTCTTCCTGATTCAGTTTTGGCAGGTTGTGCATTTCTAAGAATTTGTCCATTTCTTCCAGGTTGTCCATTTTATTGGCATAGAGTTGCATGTAGAAATCTGTCATCATCTTTTGTATTTCTGCAGTGTCTGTTGTTACTTCTCCTTTTTCACTTCTAATTCTAATGATTTGTGTCTTCTCCCCTTTTTTCTTGATGAGTCTGGCTAATGGTTTATCAATTTTGTTTATCTTCTCAAAGACCAGCTTTTAGTTTTAGTGATCTTTGCTATTGTGTCCTCCATTTCTTTTCCATTTATTTCTGATGTGTTTTTTATGATTTCTTTCCTTCTGCTAACTTTGGAGTATTTTTGTTCTTCTTTCTCTAATTGCTTTAGGTGCAAGGCTTGGTTGTTTATTCGAGATGTTTCCTGTTTCTTAATGTGGGCTTGTATTGCTATAAACTTCCCTCTTAGAACTGCTTTGCTGGATCCCACATGTTTTGGGTCGTCGTGTCTCCATTGTCATTTGTTTCTAGGTATTTTTTGAGTTCCTTTTTGATTTCTTCAGGATCACTTCGTTATTAAGTAGTGTATTGTTTAGCCTCCATGTGTTTGTATTTTTTTACAGATCTTTTCTTGTAGTGGATATCTAGTCTCATGGCATTGTGGTCAGAATAGAAACTTGATACAATTTCAATTTTCTTAAATTTACAAAGGCTTGATTTGTGACTCAAGATATGATCTATCCTGGAGAATGTTCCATGAGCACTTGAGAAAAATGTGTATTCTGTTGTTTTTGGATGGAATGTCCTATAAATATCAATTAAGCCCATGTTGTTTAATGTACCATTTAAAGCTTGTGTTTCCTTATTTATTTTCATTTTCGATGATGTGTCCATTTTTGAAAGTTGAGTGTTAAAGTCCCCTACTATGAATGTGTTACTGTCGATATCCTCTTTTACGGCTGTTAGTATTTGCTTTATGTATTGAGGTGCTCCTATGTTGGGTGCATAAATATTTATAATTGTTATATATTCTTCTTGGATCGATCCCTTGATCATTATGTAGTGTCCTTCTTTGTCTCTTCTAATAGTTTGTATTCTAAAGTCTGTTTTGTCTGATATGAGCATTGTTACTCCAGCTTTCTTTTGGTTTCCATTTGCATGGAATATCTTTTTCCATCCCCTTAATTTCAGTCTGTATGTGTCTCTAGGACTGAAATGGGTCTCTTGTGGCAGCATATATATGGGTCTTGTTTTTGTATCCATTCAGCGAATCTGTGTCTTTTGGTGGCAGCATTTCGTCCATTTACGTTTAAGGTAATTATCGATATGTATGTTCCTATTCTCATTTTCTAAATTGTTTTGGGTTTGTTATTGTAGGTCTTTTCCTTCTATTGTGTTTCTTTACTAGAGAATTTCCTTTAGCATTTGTTGTAAAGCTGGTTTAGTGGTATTGAACTCTCTCAGCTTTTGCTTGTCTGTAAAGATTTTAATTTCTCCGTCAAATCTGAATGAGATCCTTGCTGGGTAGCATAATCTTGGTTGCCGTTTTTTATCCTTCATCACTTTAAATATGTCCTGCCAATCCCTTATGGCTTCCAGAGTTTGTGCTGAGAGACCAGCTTTTAACTTTATGGGGATTCCCTTGTGTGTTTTCTGTTGTTATTACCTTGCTGCTTTTAATATGCTTTCTTTGTATTTAATTTTTGACAGTTTGATTAATATATGTCTTGGTGTATTTCTCCTTGTATTTATCCTGTATGGGACTCTCTGTGTTTCCTGGACTTGATGAACTGTTTCCTTTCCCATATTAGGGAAGTTTTCACTTTAATCTCTTCAAATATTTTCTCAGTTCCTTTCTTTTTCTCTTCTTCTTCTGGAACCCCTATAATTCCAATATTGGTGTCTTTAATGTTGTCCCAGAGGTCTCTGAGACTGTCCTCAGTTCTTTTCATTCTTTTTACTTTATTCTGCTCTGCAGTAGTTTTTTCCACTATTTTATCTTCCAGGTCACTTATCTGTTCTTCTGCCTCAGTTATTCTGTTATTGATCCCATCTAGAGTGCTTTTCATTTCAATTATTTTGTTGTTCATCGTTGTTTGTTTCATGTTTAGTTCTTCTAGGACCTTGTTAAATGTTTCTTGCATTTTGTCTATTCTATTTCTAAGATTTTAGATCATCTTTACTATCATTATTCTGAATTCTTTTTCAGGTAGACTGCCTATTTCCTCTTCATTTGTTAGGTCTGGTGGGTTTTTATCTTGCTCCTTCATCTGCAGTGTGTTTTTCTTTCTTGTCATTTTGCTTATCTTACAGTGTTTGGGGTCTCCTTTTTGCAGGCTGCAGGTTCATAGCTCCCATTGTTTTTGGTGTCTGTCCCCAATGGCTAAGGTTGGTTCAGTGGATTTTGTATGTTTCCTGGTGGAGGGGACTAGTGCCTGTGTTCTGGTGGGTGAGGCTGGATCTTGTCTTTCTGGTGGGCAGGTCCACATCTGGTGGTTTATTTTGGGGTGTCTGTGGACTTATTATGATTTTAGGCAGCCTCTCTGCTAATGGGTGGGGTTGTGTTCCTGTTTTGATAGTTGTTTGGCATAGGGTGTCCAGCACTGTAGCTTGCTGGTCGCTGAGTGTAGCTGGGTGCTGGCATTGAGATGGAGATATCTGTGAGATTTTTGCCATTTGATATAATGTGGAGCAGGGGTGTCTCTTGTTGACCAGTGTCCTGAAGTTGGCTCTCCCACCTCTGAGGTACAGCACTGATTCCTGGCTGCAGCACCAAGAAACTTTCATCCACACAGCTCAGAGTAAAAGGGAGAAAACATAGAGAGAAAGAATTAGTAGAAGTAGGAAGAAGGAAGGAAGGAAGAAAAGAAGGAAAGAAGGAAAGAAATAAAGAAAGGAGGGAGGGAGGGAGGGACGGTGGGAGGAAGGAACGAAGGAAGGAAGGAGGGAAGGAAGGAAAAATGAAAGAAAGAAGATAAAGTAAAATAAAATAAAGTAAAATATAATAAAGTTATTAAAGTAAAAAATAATTATTAAGAAATTTTTTTTTTAAAATCAGATGGATAGAACCTTAGGACAAATGGTAGAAGCAAAGCTATACAGACAAAATGTCATACAGAAGCATACACATACACACTCACAAAAAGAGGAAACGTGGAAAAAATCATAAATCTTGGTCTCAAAGTCCACCTGCTCAATTTGGGATGATTCATTGTCTAAAGGAAGGAAGGAAGAAAAGAAAGAAAGAAAGAAAGAAAGAAAGAAAGAAAGAAAGAAAGAAAGAAAGAAAGAAAGAAAGAAAGAAGATAATGTAAAATAAAATAAAGTTATTAAAATTAATTAGGACAAATGGTGGAAGGATAGCTCTACAGACAAAATCTCACAAAGAAGCATACACATACACTCTCAGAAACAGTGGAAAAGGGGAAAAAATCATAAATCTTGCTCTCAAAGTCTACCTCCTCAATCATCTAGTTGATTGTGGAGCTTTAATCTGCTGCTTCTGAGGCTTCTGGGAGAGATTTCCCTTTCTCTTCTTTGTTCTCACAGCTCCCAGGGGCTCAGCTTTGGATTTGGCCCCGCCTCTGCATGTAGGTCGCTGGAGGGCGTCTGTTTCTCGCTCAGACAGGACTGGGTTAAAGGAGCCACTGATTCGAGGGCTCTGGCTCACTCAGGCCGGGGGGAGGGAGGGACCCGGAGTGCGGGGCGAGCCTGTGGCCGCAGAGGCTGGCGTGACGTTGCACCAGCTGAGGCGCACCGTGCATTCTCCCGGGGAAGTTGTCCCTGGATCCTGGGAACCTGGCAGTGGTGGGCTGCACAGGCTCCCTGGAAGGGAGGTATGGATAGTGACCTGTGCTCGCACACAGGCTTCTTGGTGGCGGCAGCAGCAGCAGCCTTAGCGTCTCCTGCCCATCTCTGTGGTCTGTGCTTTTAGCCGCGGCTCGCGCCCATCTCTGGAGCTCCTTTAAGCAGCGCTCTTAATCCCCTCTCCTCATGCCCCAGGAAACAAAGAGGGAAGAAAAAGTCTCTTGCCTCTTCAGCAGCTCCAGACCTTTTCCCGGACCCCCTCCCGGCTAGCCGTGGTGCACTAACCCCTTCAGGCTGTGTTCACGCCGCCAACCCCAGTCCCCTCCCTGCTCTCTGACCAAAGCTAAAGCCTCAGCTCACAGCCCCGCCCGCCCCAGCGGGTGAGCAGACGAGCCTCCCGGGCTGGTGAGTGCCAGTCGGCACCGTACCTCTGTGCGAGAATCTCCCCACTTTGCCCTCTGCACTCCTGTTGCTGCACTCTCTTCCGTGGCTCCAAATCTCCCCACCTCCGCCACCTGCAGTCTCCGCCCGCGAAAGGTCTTCTAGTGTGTGGAAACCTTTCCTCCTTCACAGCTCCCTCCCACTGGTTCAGGTCCTGTCCCTATTCTTTTGTCTCTGTTTTTTCTTTTTTTCTTTTGCCCTACCCAGGTACGTGGGGAGTTTCTTGCCTTTTAGGAGGTCTGAGGTGTTCTGCCAACGTTCAGTAGGTGTTCTGTAGGAGTTGTTCCACGTGTATATGTATTTCTGGTGTATCTGTGGGGAGGAAGGTGATCTCCACGTCTTACTCTTCCACCATCTTCCCCTCTACTACGTCTCCTTTTTTTATAAAATGTAGTAAATAGCAGATTTTCAAGTCACATCATGATTGATTGAGAGATGGTGTCAGAAGTACAGAAGCAACAGTCATGATCAGTTAAAAACCTTTTTCTCTAAATGGAAGGAAGAAATCGGTAACTTTGCTCATTGACATTAAATACTAAGAAAATAAACCATAGCTGCTGAACCTCAAATCATCTCCAAGCCCAGTGTTCCCTAGCTGATGAAGTCAAATACATTGCATTACACATACATAATGCAAAATACATTAGATTTACCCTTGGCATTTTCAGATTTAACATATGTACTGCAGCCTCCAACACATGTGACTCCTAATTATGTCCTAGTAAAATGGTATTTATTATCAATGTACCATGACAAGTACTCAGCATGAGTGAGCCTAAGTAAATGTTAAGCATTTACAACTCTATGTGTCTTTATTGTTTTTATTTTGTTTATCATGTTTCATCTTAGCAACTTCCCTCTGAACTTGAAATTATCCACAGTTTATAGATGAAGGAATCATAAAATTTGGGATATGGGCAAATGTGAGTATTTGGAAAGAGCTCAAACTGTATCCCTCCTAAACATGGACTCAACTGCAGAAACAATGATAATAGCAATAAAAGCTAATATTTGTTGATCTCTGTTAGGCCATCTGCTCTATGTGATTTATATGTATTAATACATTTATTCCTTGCAGCTACTCTATGCAGTAGATATCATTATTACTTATCTTTACACATACATTTTTCACTGATAAACAGTACTCATTTTTTAAAGTCTCACCTTAAGTGTAACCATTATCTCACATTGGAGGGGGTGCGGTACTTGTTGGGGTTGGGAGAAGAAAGGCCAGACACCAGAAACAAAGGAAACAAAGACACACAGGCATGAAACAAATACCTCTTTTGTGGCACTGTCTAGGAACAAACAATTTCACATTCCTATAATGAAGACAAAAGAGGAGAGCTGGCAGTAGATAGCGCTGAGGTTTTGGCACCTATTATAGTAATAGAATGATGATGGTGGCCTGTATCATGATCACAGCAGTACGGATCAAAAAAGAGGAACTAGATATCATAAGTATTAAGGAGGCTAAATAAACAAGACTCTGTCATTGATTGAATGTAAGGGGTAAGAGAGAGGGAAGAGATGAGATGATGGTCATATTTATGGTTTAGGCAACTTGGTGAAAGGCAGATGCATATAGAAATTTGGAGCTTAGGAAAAAATCTGTCCAGAAAATATAGATTTGGTAATAAAGAGAATATAGAGATGGGTAATTGAAGCCTGATATCAAGTGGGATCATCAAGGGAAGGAGTTTAAAAGCACCACCACTCCAAAAAGACATGTGAAGCAGTTATCAGCTGAACCCAGCACACACAAGTCATATTTTCCTGTGTGATTTGGGAAAGTTCTTAACTTTTCTGAGCCTCAGTTTCCTCTTGTTTAAAGTGGAGATAATGCACTATTTTATGCAAAGGATGCATTGCTAAAGATGCTACACAATTCAAGATTAATTTTCTCATAGGGATAAATGTAAATTAGAGAGAATGCACCCTTGGGCCCCATAAATCTATAACCATTTTTTCATTAATGCTACTTTTAGTTTTCTAGGTATTGGTTTTTATACCTCACAGGATACTGCTTGGTCAATCAAACATTGCACAGCCTATTATGATGGTAGTTTGGCCCTCTTCATAGCTTTTCTTTTTTCTTATCACTTCTGACTTCTACTATAAAGTTAATGATTTTAAGATGTATTTTTCCTTAGTACTAGTACCTGATGAACCTAAGCTGATGTCGTAAAATATATTTAAAATATTTAAATAATAATAGTAACACTAAAAAGTAGCACCAAGAGTATTCCCAGAAGTTACAATGCATACACAAGTCACAGGATACTGACAAATTAATGTTTACCAACCAAAGTGAAGCTACCATGTGGAATAGTTTATTATTCCTTTAGCTCCCAACTTTAGAATTAAGCCCTTCTTTTTGCTTTATTTATTTTTTAATTTGGGGAGATTATATTGTTTTAAATTTAATACATACCAACATTTCAATATGCAACTACTTCAAATTTACATAAATTAAATTTGCATGCAATACTTCACTCATGTTGTGACAGCTTCATCTCAAAAAAATTGTTGATGATGAAGATTCATGAAAGAATGTAGGAAAGTGCTTGACACTATAGACAGCATTTAGTAAATGTTCAGCACATGTTATTTCCCTTTTCCCCCAAGCATTGCATTAACCTGTAGTTGTCTCTGTGGAAGAGAGAAAATGGCAGTATGTATATAATATTCTTTTTTATTCTCACATCTTTACTGGAGTATAAATGCTTTACAATGTTGTGTTAGTTTCTGCTGTACAACAAAGTGAATAAGCTATATGTATACATATATCCTCATATTCCCTCCCTCTTGAGCCTCCCTCCCACCCTCCCTATCCCATCCCTCTAGGTCATCAAAAAGCATCGAGTTGATCTCCTTGTGCTATGCAGCAGCTTTCCACTAGCCATCCATTTTACATTTGGAAGACCTGAATAGACATTTCTCTAAAGTAGACGTGCAGATGGCCAACAAATACATGAGAAGATGTATATAATATTCTAAAATAAGTTTTAGAGGTGCTGGTGTGTAAAAAAAACAAAACAAAACAAAAAGTACTCTTGTATCATTCATGAACCCTATACTTTGAAATTAACTGAATTTTCATCATATTTTTCCTTTATTTTAGGGAGATGTCTCTCCATTCCATAGGCTATATTCCCACCTAGTATCCTGCAGAAGCAACTGCCTGTATCTTACTTTTCTCCTGATTATCAAAATATTTAGAAAATACAGAAAAGTATAAAGAACTGAACAAACATCATGTATAATCCCACCACCCAGAGGCAATTACGTAGAAGTCCTTGGAGATATTTCCTTCTAGTTTTTGTCTATGTATTTTTTTGTTTTTTACATTAGAGAATTGAATCTATACCCATATACAATTTTGTAACCAGAGTTTTGCTTTAGCTTTATATCAGAAGAAATTCTCTATGACATTAAAACATCTTCTTAAGCATCAGTTTAAAGACTGCATACTATTCCAAGCTTTATTAAGTTGGTTGTATCCAAATGTTCACCACAAACAGTCTCTGCATCATTGTACATCTTACCTAATCTTTGCCCATATTTTTTTTACTAATCCTTGAATTTGAATTCTAGAATATAAATAACTGAGTCAAAGTGAGTTTGTTTTCAAAATAAATAAGGTTTTTCTTGATTTAAAAATAATACACATGCATTGTAAAAATGTTGAAAAATACTGACAAATATAAAGAAGAATACTATACTTCTTTATTTTTTATTTATTTATTATATTATATTTATTTATTTATTTTTGCGGTACGTGGGCCTCTCACTGCTGTGACCTCTCCCGCTGAGGAGCACAGGCCCCGGATGCGCAGGCCCAGTGACCACGGCTCATGGGCCCAACCGTTCCGCGGCATGTGGGATCCTCCCAGACTGGGGCACGAACCCGTGCCCCCTGCATCGGCAGGTGGACCCTCAACCACTGTGCCACCAGGGAAGCCCCTAAATACTTTTTAAATCTTCCTCCAATCCCTACAGTCACCTAGAAATTATAGATAAAATCGAGCAAACAACTTCTACAATGCATAGCTGAGATTACAATAAAGTGAGAGAAATCCATAGCGCCCCAAAACCAAAGAAACACCAGAAAGCAAAGTGATTAGGGAGTGCTAAAATCATAGGCTATCATGAGGGCATCACCTGCTATTAGGGACCAAGGATAGGTTTGGAAATGGTGCTGTGAGTAACTGGAATCCATTAAAAGTTTCTCAGTAGAATGACATAATTTGAGCTGTAATTTACGTTTTCTTTCTTTTTGATGGAAAAGCTAGATATAAGTGTAAAAGACTGTCATGCCTTGGTATGACAGGACTGGAAGGAGTCAAAGCTGAAGGCTTGTTAGATAACTAATTAATGTGAGTGTTAATCAAGGATATATATTTGTCCACTATTTGGAAAGTGGAAATATAGATGGGCAGTGAGATCATGTAAAAGAGACATTTAGGTTATCTACCAAGTCACCATAAATCTAGGGTCCAGATACAAGGGAATCTGCACAATAGCAAGACATCATAGAAGAAAACAGCAGACCATTACTAGGATTCTTCTGAGAAATTCCACCAGCTATTTTACCTGTGTTTTCTATTGAAATGATCCAGGTGTGTTAAGGACTTGGGCTGATTAATAACGTGGATAATATTTGAAGCCATGGAGCTTAGGAAGAGGAGAAATCCTCAAGGAGGACAAGAATTAATAGTCAAAAATGTAGAAGATTGCCAAGAATATTTTATTATTGTTATGAATGTTTGTGTCCCCCTCAAAATTCATATTATTGAAACCCTATACCCCAATGTGATGGTATTAGGAGGTAGGGCCTTGAGAGTTAATTAGGATTAGATGATATCATGAGAATGGAGCCCTTATGAATGGGATTAGTGTACTTATAAGCATCGTGAAAGAACCTGTTTTCCCTTCACCCTCTGCTCTCTTCCATGTGAGGATACAAGATGTCATCAGTCTGCAACCTGAAAAAGAGCTTTCACCAGAACTGGACCATGCTGGCAGCCTGATCTCAGACATGAGAGATCTTCAGCCTCCAGAACGGTGAGAAGTAAATTCCTTTGTTTATGAGCCACACAATCTATGGTACTTTGTTATAGCAGCCTGAAATGACTAAGAAAATTGTCATAGAGGCTAAAGGAAGGAAAGAGTTATAAGAAGAAGGAAGCAATCAACTGTATGAAATATCAAAGAAGCCCAGGAGGGACTGTATGGCTGTTTGATCTCTAAATTTGTAATATTAAAGTGAAGATGAACATCAGGAAGTTTGAGGAAAGGACTGGGCTAGAGATATGAATTTGAGAGTCATAAGGATAGAAATGGGAGTCAAAGCTATGAGAGTAAATGTGATCATCCAAAGAGAGTATATAGAGGGAAAAGAGTAGTGATCTGAAGATAGAGTTCTTGAGAACACCAACATTTAATGGTAAGATAGACCAAAAAAAATGGCATATGAAGACAGAGGACACAAAAGAAGTGGTCAGATAAATGTGAAGAGAACCTAGATGGTGATGTGTTATGAAACCCAAAGGTGAAGGTGTTTACAATGAAAATGTTCAGCAGTTACAGATGCAGTAGTTAAATAAGTGTTTAATAAGACAAGGACTAGAAAATATTAATTTGGATTTGGCAATTAGAAGGTTATTATTGTATACCTTAACCAGTTCAGGTTTAGTGGAACACTGAGATAAAGATATTATATTGCTATGAATTGAGAATTTTAGAAGTAAAGAAGACATAAAACAAACACATGAAAAGATGCCAAACATCACTAATTATTAGAGAAATGCAAATCAAAACTACAATGAGCAGGCTTCCCTGCTGGTGCAGTGGTTGACAGTCTGCCTGCCGATACAGGGGACACGGGTTTGTGCCCCGGTCCAGGAGGATCCCACATGCCACGGAGTGGCTGGGCCCGTGGGCCATGGCCATTGAGCCTGCACGTCCGGAGCCTGTGCTCTGCAACGGGAGAGACCACAACACTGAGAGGCCCACGTACCACAAAAACAAACAAACAAACAAACAAACAAAAACTACAATGAGGTATCACCTCACACCAGTCAGAATAGCCATCATCAAAAAACTTACAAACAATAAATGCTGGAGAGGGTGTGGAGAGCAGGGAATCCTACACTGTTGGTGGGAGTATAAATTGGTACAGCCACTATGGAGAACATTATGGAGGTTCCTTAAAAAGCTAAAAATAGAGCTACCATAGGACCCAGAAATCCCACTCCTAGGCATATATCTGGTGAGAACCATAATTCAAAAGGATGCATGCACCCCAATGTTCACTGCAGCACTATTTATAATAGCCAAGACATGGAACCAACCTAATTTTCCATTGATGGATGAATGGATAAAGAAGATGTGGTACATATATACAATGGAATATTACTCAGCCATAAAAAGGAACAAAATAGTGTCATTTGCAAAGATGTGGGTGGACCTAGAGATTGTAATACAGAGTAAAGTAAGTCAGAATGAGAAAAACAAATATAATATCACTTATATGTGGAATCTAGAAAAATGGTAGAGATGAACTTATTTGCAAAGCAGAAATAGAGTCACAAATATAGAGAACAAACTTATGGTTACCAAGGGGGAAAGGGGGTGGGATGAATTGAGAGATTGGGACTGACATATACCTACTTCTATGTATAAAATATGTAACTAATGAGAACCTACTGTCTAGCACAGGGAACTCTACTCAACTCTGTGGTGATCTAAATGAGAAGGAAATCTAAAAAAGAGTGGGTATATGTATGTATAACTGATTCATTTTGCTCTACAGCAAGAAACTAACACAACATTGTAATGCAACTATACTCCAATAAAAACTAATTTAAAAAAAAGAAAAATTCCCAGTTAAATAAAAAAAGGACAAATTCAATTATATTTATAGCCAATTTTTAAAGTATATTTTTTAGATATCACTGACAGCTTATAGGAAAAATAAATACAGTTTATTCATTAAAACAAAAGGTGTCTAAAGCCTATAAGCTATTACTAAAAGGCTTACCAGGATGTGGGAACCAGGGTGGTGGAAAGACCTAAGGGCAGTGGAACAGTCAAGGTCTTGACAGGAAACAGATGACACACTCAAACTGGGTTATTTAAGAGAGTTTAAATACTTATGGTGTAGAGAAACCACAATACATATTATAGTACTATAAGCTAGTAACAGACATTTGTTATTATCATCCCTAGGTTTGATTTAGTCAAGGGGAAGGAACAGTTACTGGAACCTGGATTCAGAGGAGCTATGTGGAGAGGGTTGCTTGACAGAGACGTGTATTTTGGTTGAGAAGAGTATCCAGCCAGTTGTGGCCCTTCAAGGAAGGAGCCAGGGAAATAAATATTTCAACTTTAGTTTCTGCTGTCCCTTTGACTTCCTGTCAGTGGTTCACATTGGCTAACCCAACAAGAATTCAGAAGATAAGAGGATCCATATAGGTCTGCCTCTGGATGCACAGAGCAGGGTGGAAAGAGGTCAAAAATGGATTTGGAGGGACAAAACAAACAGAGGATACCTAGCAGTCTTTACTTCAAATATTTGCCTAATTTTACCCTGCATTTCCTATCATCACAAAAGCCAAGTACAACTACCAGGATGAGGCACAATAGACAGAAAAATGGTAGAGAGCCTCTTCTAACCAGACTGGGTAAGGCAGGCCTGGATTATTGCAGGCTTCAATGGAATAATTATTGAATAAGGTTGGCCCTTGAGACCAGTGAGTTAGAGCATGGGGTTGGCAAGCTTTAGGTCATAAGGGGAAGAACCTATGAAATCCAAATCAAGAATAGGTCAAGTGGATGAGGCAGAAACTCAAGGAAAGAATTTGGGACTTATGACCAGAGTAGATGGGCTACACAGGGAAAGATTATAAGTAGGAAGCAAAATAGGTAGAAAGAGGATGGCATATAAGCCATCAATGAGATCTTTTCAGGCTTTACCTGTTGGCACTAAGTAGGCTGTTTATAGACCTAACTGGAAAAATGGTCTATATATTCTGCTTTTTTAGTCTAGACTCCATCCTTTGTCCAGTAAGTACCCTAGATCTTAATCCCACTCTGCTTCTACCTGGATCCTTATGCCTGAATTCAATTCATGTGATTCCCTCTGCCCATGATCCCCTGCTGGAGCTGCTCCTGCCTAACTCTAGTCTCTCCTCATCAACTCATATCTGTGACATGGATGCCACCATTAGTCCAAATAACCATAATCAGAGAGTCTCACACTAATAACATCTCTATGTACTAAGAATCTCATTATAATATCATTTTTTCTAATTCATTACTCTAGAACTTGGCTTTAGGCTATATATTTAAATTCAGCTTCTGTTCAGGCTCTGTTGCCTGGTCCAGATCTTTGGACTTTTTTTGAATACTCAGAGTCCACTTTTGTGGTACAAATTTGGACTGTCTATGTAAGAAAACAGCATATGGTAAAGGTTAAGATTAAGGGCTCTGGGGTCATAGTGCTTGTGTTTGAAACTTGTGTCTATCCCTTACTAGTCTTGTTACCTTTTGAAATGTTATCCTTTCTGAGCCTCAACTTCTTTATCTACAAAATTAGAATAGTAACAGTATTTGTTTCATAGAGTTGTTATGATGATTAAATGAGATAAAGCATGTGAAGTCAGTACTGTGCCTAGCATATAATAAAAATTCAATAAGACGGTCCCTAACTTACAACGGTTTGACTTATGATTTTTTGACTGTACGCTGGTGTGAAAGCAGTATATATTTACTAGAAACTGTACATTGAATCTTGAATTTTTATCTTTTCCATTGCTAGTGATATGCAGTACGATACTCTCCCGTGACACTGGGCAATCAGCAGTGAGCCACAGCTCCCAGTCCGACATGCAATCACAAGAATAAACAAATGATACACTTGCAAACGTTTTGTACCCATACAACCATTCTATTTTTCAAAATCAGTACAGTATTCAACAAATTGCATGATGTATTCAAAACTATTATAAAATAGGCTTTGTGTTAAGTGATGCCCAACTGTAGACTAATATAAGTGTTCTGAGCACGTTTAAGGTAGGGTAGGCTGTGGGTCTTAGTCAGAGAGTAACACATTTTCCCAGAGAGGCTGCTGATTTATCATCATTTCACAATAATCCTACTGGAATCGTTTTTCTATTTCATGAAGATCACTGACTACATTCTATGGAAAGATCTTCCAGTATGATACATTTTTGATGGAAGAATTGGCATCAAGTTATTAGTTATTTTCAAATGTGTTTGACTTTCACTAAGACTAATAAATTCTCTCTTCCAGGCTTAGAGGTAAATGAGGTTGGAGACGAGAAGAAAGAGAAGATAGAGGAGGGAGGTAGAGATAACTTGAATGTATGTGAGTGTTTGAGGGCAAGAGGTTGGGTCTAGCAGGACAGTATTTAACTCTCCTTATAAAACTCTCAAAATCATTCTCAGCAGAGTCTAAAAAATCACAAAATACTTGAAGTGGATTTCTTATGGAAACTGGTAAAGGGGCTGAATTCAACATTAGGATGCTTGTGGGGGCAGAGAAGAGAAAACACATGTTACGTAAGATAACTGATAGGGAGAAAGTCAAGGGAAAGTAAGCAATCAGGACCAATTGCAAGGAGGAGTGGAATTGGGATACAGGGAAACTTTAACAAGCTTTTTCTATTTCTTTATTTTTTGAAGGGGGATTGTTTATTTTTTAATAAACTTTCATTGGAGTATAATTGCTTCATAATCCTCTGTCAGTTTCTGTTGTACAACAAAGTGAATAAGCCATAAGCATACATATATCCCCATATCCTCACCCTATTGAGCCTCCCTCCAATTTCCTTATCGCACTCCTCTAGGTCCTCTCAAAGCACCAAGTTGATCTCCCTGTGCTACGTGGCTGCTTCCCACTAGCTAACTATTTTACATTTGGCAGGGTATATATGTTGATGCTAATCTCTCACTTCGCCCCAGTGTCTCTCTCCATGTCCCGTGTCCTCAAGCCCATTCTCTATGTCTACGTCTTTAATCCTGCCCTGCCACTAGGTTCATCAGTACCTTTTTTTTTTTACATTCCATATATATGCGTTAGCATACAGTAGTTGTTTTTCCCTTTCTGACTTACTTCACTCTATATGACAGACTCTAGGTCCATCCACCTCACACAGATAATTCATTTTCATTTCTTTTTATGGCTGAGTAATATTCCACTGTATATGTGTGCCATATATTCTTTATCCATTCATCTGCCGATGGACACTTAGCTTGCTTCCATGTCCTGGCTATTGTAAATGGTGCTGCAATGAATGTATGGTACATGAATTTTTAAAAAATCTTTATTAGAATATAATTGCTTTACAAGGGTGTGTCAGTTTCTGCTTTATAACAAAGTGAACCAGCTATATATATATATGTATATATATATATATATATATATGTGTGTGTGTGTGTGTGTGTGTATATACCCATATCTCATCCTTCTTGCATCTCCCTCCCATCCTCCTTAACCCACCCCTCTAGGTGGACACAAAGCACCGAGCTGATTTCCCTGTACTATGCGGCTGCTTCCCACTAGCTATTTTCCATTTTTCAGTGTATATATGTGCATACCACTCTCTCACTTTGTCCCACCTTACCCTTCCCCCTGCCTGTGTCCTCAAGTCCATTCTCTACATCTGCGTGTTTATTCCTGTCCTACCCCTAGGTTCTTCAGAACCATTTCTCTTTTTCAGATTCCATATATATGTGTCAGCATATGGTATTTGTTATTCTCTTTTAAACTTACTTCACTGTGGTAGATAGACTCTAGGCCTATCGACTACACTACAAATAACTAAATTTCATTTCTTTTTATGGCTGAGTAATATTCCATTGTATATATGTGCAAAATCTTCTTTATCCATTCATCTGTCGATGGACGCTTAGGCTGCTTCCATGTCCTGGCTATTGTAAATAGAGCAGCAATGAATGTTGTGGTACAGGACTCTTTATGAATTATGGTTGTCTCAGGGTATATGCCCAGTAGTGGGATTCCTGGATGGTATGGTAGTTCTATTTTTAGATTTTTAAGGAACCTCCATAATGTTCTCCATAGTGGCTGTATCAATTTACATTCCCACCAACAGTGCTACAGGGTTCCTTTTTTTCCACACCCTCTCCAGGATTTATGTTTGTAGATTTTTTGATGATGGCCATTTTGAATGGTGTGAAGTGATACCTCATTGTAGTTTTGACTTGAACTTCTCTAATGATTAGCGATGTTGAGCAGCTTTTCATGTGCCTCTTGGCTATCTGTATGTCATCTTTGCAGAAATATCTACTTAGGTCTTCTGACCATTTTTGGATTGGTTGTTTGCTTTCTTGATATTGGGCTGCATGAGCTGTTTGTATATTTTGGAGATTAATCCTTTGTCAGTTGCTTCATTTGCAAATATTTTCTCCCATTCTGAGGGTTGTCTTTTTATCTTGTTTATGGCTTGCTTTGCTGTGCAAAGCTTTTAAGTTTCATTAGGTCACATTTATTGATTTTTGGTTTTATTTCCATTTTATTGGAGGTGGGTCAAAAAAGTTCTTGCTGTGATTTATCTCATAGAGTGTTCTGGCTATGTTTTCCCCTAAGAGTTTTTTTTTTTTTTTTTTTTTTTGTATTTTTTTTTTTTTTTTAAACATCTTTATTGGGGTATAATTGCTTTACAATGGTGTGTTAGTTTCTGCTTTACAACAAAGTGAATCAGCTATACATATACATATGTTCCCATATGTCTTCCCTCTTGCGTCTCCCTCCCTCCCACTCTCCCCATCCCACCCTTCCAGGCTGTCACAAAGCACCGAGCTAATATCCCTGTGCCTTGCGGCTGCTTCCCCCCAGCTATCTACCTTACTACGTTTGTTAGTGTGTATATGTCCATGACTCTCTCTCGCCCTGTCAAAACTCACCCTTCCCCCTCCCCATATCCTTAAGTCCGTTCTCCAGTAGGTCTGCGTCTTTTTTCCTATCTTACCCCTAGGTTCTTCATGACATTTTTTTCCCTTAAATTCCATATATATGTGTTAGCATACGGTATTTGTCTTTTTCTTTCTGACTTACTTCACTCTGTATGACAGATTCTAGGTCTATCCATCTCATTACAAATAGCTCAATTTCATTTCTTTTTAAGGCTGAGTAATATTCCATTGTGTATATGTGCCACATCTTCTTTATCCATTCATCCGATGATGGGCACTTAGGTTGTTTCCATGTCCTGGCTATTGTAAATAGAGCTGCAATGAACATTTTGGTACATGACTCTCTTTGAATTTTGGTTTTCTCAGGGTATATGCCAAGTAGTGGGATTGCTGGGTCATATGGTAATTCTATTTGTAGTTTTTTAAGGAACCTCCATACTGTTCTCCACAGTGGCTGAACCAATTCACATTCCCACCAGCAGTGCAAGAGTGTCCCCTTTTCTCCACACCCTCTCCAGCATTTATTGTTTCTTGATTTTTTGATGATGGCCATTCTGACTGGTGTGAGATGATATCTCATTGTAGTTTTGATTTGCATTTCTCTAATGATTAATGATGTTGAGCATTCTTTCACGTGTTTGTTGGCATTCTGTATATCTTCTTTGGAGAAATGTCTATTTAGGTCTTCTGCCCATTTTTGGATGGGGTTGTTTGTTTTTTTGTTATTGAGCTGCATGAGCTGCTTGTAAATTTTGGAGATTAATCCTTTGTCAGTTGCTTCATTTGCAAATGTTTTCTCCCATTCTGAGGGTTGTCTTTTGGTCTTGGTTCTGGTTTCCTTTGCTGTGCAAAAGCTTTGAAGTTTCATTAGGTCCCATTTGTTTATTTTTGTTTTTATTTCCATTACTCTAGGAGGTGGGTCAGAAAGGATCTTGCTGTGATTTATGTCATAGAGTGTTCTTCCTATGTTTTCTTCTAAGAGTTTGATAGTTTCTGGCCTTACATTTAGGTCTTTAATCCATTTTGAGCTTATTTTTGTGTATGGTGTTAGGGAGTGATCTAATCTCATACTTTTACATGTACCTGTCCAGTTTTCCCAGCACCATTTATTGAAGAGGCTGTCCTTTCTCCACTGTACATTCCTGCCTCCTTTATCAAAGATAAGGTGTCCATATGTGCGTGGGTTTATCTCTGGGCTTTCTATCCTGTTCCACTGATCTATCTTTCTGTTTTTGTGCCAGTACCATACTGTCTTGATTACTGTTGCTTTGTAATATAGTCTGAAGTCAGGGAGCCTTATTCCTCCAGCTCCTTTTTTCGTTCTAAAGATTGCTTTGGCTATTCGGGGTCTTTTGTGTTTCCATACAAATTGCGAAATTTTTTGTTCTAGTTCTGTGAAAAATGCCAGTGGTAGTTTGATAAGGATTGCATTGAATCCGTAGATTGCTTTGGGTAGTAGAGTCATTTTCACAATGTTGATTCTTCCCATCCAAGAACATGGTATATCTCTCCATCTATTTGTATCATCTTTAATTTCTTTCATCAGTGTCTTATAATTTTCTGCATACAGGTCTTTCGTATCCTTAGGTAGGTTTATTCCTAGATATTTTATTCTTTTTGTTGCAATGGTAAATGGGAGTGTTTTCTTGATTTCACTTTCAGATTTTTCATCATTAGTATATAGGAATGCCAGAGATTTCTGTGCATTAATTTTGTATCCTGCTACTTTACCAAATTCATTGATTAGCTCTAGTAGTTTTCTGGTAGCATCTTTAGGATTCTCTATGTATAGTATCATGTCATCTGCAAATAGTGACAGCTTTACTTCTTCTTTTCCGATTTGGATTCCTTTTATTTCCTTTTCTTCTCTGATTGCTGTGGCTAAAACTTCCAAAACTATGTTGAATAAGAGTGGTGAGAGTGGGCAACCTTGTCTTGTTCCTGATCTTAGTGGAAATGCTTTCAGTTTTTCACCATTGAGGATGATGTTTGCTGTGGGCTTGTCATATATGGCTTTTATTATGTTTAGGAAAGTTCCCTCTATGCCTACTTTCTGGAGGGTTTTTATCATAAATGGGTGTTGAATTTTGTCGAAAGCTTTCTCTGCATCTATTGAGATGATCATATGGTTTTTCTCCTTCAGTTTGTTAATATGGTTTATCACATTGATAGATTTGCATATATTGAAGAATCCTTGCATTCCTGGAATAAACCCCACTTGATCATGGTGTATGATCCTTTTAATGTGCTGTTGCATTCTGTTTGCTAGTATTTTGTTGAGGATTTTTGCATCTATGTTCATCAGTGATATTGGCCTGTAGTTTTCTTTCTTTGTGACATCCTTGTCTGGTTTTGGTATCAAGGTGATGGTGGCTTCGTAGAAGGAATTTGGGAGTGTTCCTCCCTCTGCTATATTTTGGAAGAGTTTGAGAAGGATAGGTGTTAGCTCTTCTCTAAACGTTTGATAGAATTCACCTGTGAAGCCATCTGGTCCTGGGCTTTTGTTTGTTGGAAGGTTTTTAATCACAGTTTCAATTTCAGTGCTTGTGATTGGTCTGTTCATATTTTCTATTTCTTCCTGATTCAGTCTTGGCAGGTTGTGCATTTCTAAGAATTTGTCCATTTCTTCCAGATTGTCCATTTTATTGGCATAGAGTTGCTTGTAGTAATCTCTCATGATTTTTTTTATTTCTGCAGTGTCAGTTGTTACTTCTCCTTTTTCATTTCTAATTCTATTGATTTGAGTCTTCTCCCTTTTTTTCTTGATGAGTCTGGTTAGTGGTTTATCTATTTTGTTTATCTTCTCAAAGAACCAGCTTTTAGTTTTATTGATCTTTGCTATTGTTTCCTTCGTTTCTTTTTCATTTATTTCTGATCTGATTTTTATGATTTCTTTCCTTCTGCTAGCTTTGGGGTTTTTTTGTTCTTCCTTCTCTAATTGCTTGAGGTGCAAGGTTAGGTTGTTTATTCGAGATGTTTCCTGCTTCTTAAGGTGGGCTTGTATTGCTATAAACTTCCCCCTTAGAACTGCTTTTGCTGCATCCCATAGGTTTTGGGTCGTTGTGTCTCCATTGTCATTTGTTTCTAGGTATTTTTTTATTTCCTCTTTGATTTCTTCAGTGATCACTTCATTATTAAGTAGTGTATTGTTTAGCCTCCATGTGTTTGTATTTTTTACAGATCTTTTCCTGTAATTGATATCTAGTCTCATGGCGTTGTGGTCGGAAAAGATACTTGATACAATTTCAGTTTTCTTAAATTTACCAAGGCTTGATTTGTGACCCAAGATATGATCTATCCTGGAGAATGTTCCATGAACACTTGAGAAAAATGTGTATTCTGTTGTTTTTGGATGGAGTGTCCTATAAATATCAATTAAGTCCATCTTGTTTAATGTATCATTTAAAGCTTGTGTTTCCTTATTTATTTTCATTTTGGATGATCTGTCCATGGGTGAAAGTGGGGTGTTAAAGTCCCCTACTATGAATGTGTTACTGTTGATCTCCCCTTTTATGGTTGTTAGTATTTGCCTTATGTATTGAGGTGCTCCTATGTTGGGTGCATAAATATTTACAATTGTTATATCTTCTTCTTGGATCGATCCCTTGATCATTATGTAGTGTCCTTCTTTGTCCCTTTTAATAGTCCTTATTTTAAAGTCTATTTTGTCTGATATGAGAATTGCTACTCCAGCTTTCTTTTGGTTTCCATTTGCATGGAATATCTTTTTCCATCCCCTTACTTTCAGTCTGTATGTGTCTCTAGTTCTGAAGTGGGTCTCTTGTAGACAGCATATATAAGGGTCTTGTTTTTGTATCCATTCAGCCAATCTGTGTCTTTTGGTGGGAGCATTTAGTCCATTCACATTTAAGGTAATTATTGATATGTATGTTCCTATTTCCATTTTATATATTGTTTTGGGTTCGCTACTATAGGTCATTTCCTTCTCTTGTGTTTCGTGTCTAGAGAAGTTCCTTTAGCATTTGTTGTAAAGCTGGTTTGGTGGTGCTGAACTCTCTCAGCTTTTGCTTGTCTGTAAAGGTTTTAATTTCTCCATCAAATGTGAATGAGATCCTTGCTGGGTAGAGTAGTCTTGGTTTCAGGCTATTCTCCTTCATCACTTTCAGTATGTCCTGCCACTCCCTTCTGGCTTGTAGGGTTTCTGCTGAGAGATCAGCTGTTAACCTTATGGGGATTCCCTTGTGTGTTATTTGTTGTTTTTCCCTTGCTGCTTTTAATATGCTTTCTTTGTATTTAATTTTTGACAGTTTGATTAATATGTGTCTTGGCGTGTTTCTCCTTGTATTTATCCTGTATGGGACCCTCTGTGCTTCCTGGACTTGATTAACTATTTCCTTTCCCATATTAGGGAAGTTTTCAACTATAATCTCTTCAAATATTTTCTCAGTCCCTTTCTTTCTTTCTTCTTCTTCTGGAACCCCTATAATTCGAATGTTGGTGCGTTTCATGTTGTCCCAGAGGTCTCTGAGACTGTCCTCAGTTCTTTTCATTCTTTTTTCTTTATTCTGCTCTGCAGTAGTTATTTCCACTACTTTATCTTCCAGGTCACTTATCCGTTCTTCTGCCTCAGTTATTCTGCTATTGATCCTATCTAGAGTGATTTTAATTTCATTTATTGCATTGTTCATCGTTGCTTGTTTCATCTTTAGTTCTTGTAGGTCCTTGTTAACTGTTTCTTGCATTTTGTCCATTCTACTTCCAAGATTTCGGATCATCCTTACTATCATTATTCTGAATTCTTTTTCAGGTAGATTGCCTATTTCCTCTTCATTTGTTAGGTCTGGTGGGTTTTTATCTTGCTCCTTCATCTGCTGTGTGTTTTTCTGTCTTCTCATTTTGCTTATCTTACTGTGTTTGGGGTCTCCTTTTTGCAGGCTGCAGGTTCGTAGTTCCCGTTGTTTTTGATGTCTGTCTCCAGTGGCTAAGGTTGTTTCAGTGGGTTGTGTAGGCTTCCTGGTGGAGGGGACTAGTGCCTGTGTTGTGCTGGATGAGGCTGGATCTTGTCTCTCTAGTGGGCAGGTTCACGTCTGGTGGTGTGTTTTGGGGTGTCTGTGGCCTTATTATGATTTTAGGCAGCCTCTCTGCTAATGGGTGGGGTTGTGTTCCTGTTTTGCTAGTTGTTTGGCATAGGTTGTCCAGCACTGTGGCTTGCTGGTCGTTGAGTGAAGCTGGGTGCTGGTGTTAAGATGGAGGTCTCTGGGAGATTTCCGCTGTTTAATATTATGTGGAGCTGGGAGGTCTCTTGTTGACCAGTGACCTGAAGTTGGCTCTCCTACCTCAGAGGCAGAGCCCTGAGTCCTGGCTGGAGCACCAAGAGCCTTTCATCCACACGGCTCAGAATAAAAGGGAGAAAAAGTAGAGAGAATTAGTAGAAGTATGTGGAAAGAAAGAAGGAAAGGAGGAAAGGAAGGAAGGAAGAAAGAAGCAAAGAAGGAAAGAAAGGAGGGAGGGAGGGAGGGAGGGAGGAAGGAAGGAAGGAGGGAAAGAAGGAAAAAAAGACAGAAAGAAAGATGATACAGTAAAAATAAAATAAAGTATAATATAGTTATTGAATTAAAAAATATTTACAAAAGAAAAAAAAGGGACGGATAGAACCTTAGGACAAATGTTGGAAGCAAAGCTATACAGAGAAAATCTTACACAGAAGCATACACATACACCTTCACAAAAAGAGGTAAAGGGGGAAAAATCATAAATCCTGCTCCCTGAGACCACCTCCTCAATTTGGGGTGATTCTTTGTCTAAAGGAGGGAGGGAAGGAAGGAAAGAAAGAAAGAACGAAGGTAAGGTATAATAAAGTTATTACAATTAAACTTAATTATTAAGAAAAAGAATTTTTAAAAAAAAGTCATGGACGGATAGAGCCCTAGGACAAATGGTGGAAGCTAGAGTATACAGACTAGATGTCACACAGGAGCATACACGTACACCTTCACAAAAAGAGGAAAAGGGAAAAAAATCATAGATTTCGCTCCTAAATTCCACCTCTTCAATTTGGGATCATTCCTTGTCTATTCAGGTATTCCACAGATGCAGGGTATATCAAGTTGATTGTGGAGCTTTAATCCGCTGCTTCTGTGGCTGCTGGGAGAGATTTCCCTTTCTCTTCTTTGTTTTCACAGCTCACAGGAGCTCAGCTTTGGATTTGGCCCTGCCTCTGCGTGTAGGTCGCTGGAGGGCGTCTGTTTTTTCGCTCAGACAGGACGGGGTTAAAGGCGCCGCTGATTCGGGGGCTCCGGCTCACTCAGGCCGGGGGTTGGGGGATGGGGGTAGGAGGGGCACTGCGTGCGGGGCCGGCCTGCGGCGGCAGAGGCAGCGTGACGTTGCGGCAGAGGCCGGCGTGACGTTGCACCAGCCCGAGGCCCGCCGTGCGCTGTCCCGGGGAAGTTGTCCCTGGATCCCGGGAACCCGGCAGTGGCGGGCTGCACAGGCTCCGCGGAAGAGGGGTGTGGAGAGTGACCTGTGCTCGCACACAGGCCCCTTGGTGGCGGCAGCAGCAGCCTTAGCGTCTCCCGCCCGGCTCTGGGGTCCACGGTTTTAGCCGCGGCTCGCGCCCGTCTCTGGGGTTTGCGCTTTCAGCCGCGGCTCGCGCCCGTCTCGGGGGCTCGCGCCCTCAGCCGCGGCTCGCGCCCGTCTCTGGGGTTTGCGCTTTCAGCCGCGGCTCGCGCCCGTCTCGGGGGCTCGCGCCCTCAGCCGCGGCTCGCGCCCGTCTCTGGGGTTCGCGCTTTTAGCCGCGGCTCGCGCCCGTCTCTGGAGATCCTTTAAGCAGCGCTCTTAAACCCCTCTCCTCGCGCACCAGGAGACAAAGAGGGAAGAAAAAGTCTCTTGCCTCTTCGGCCGGTGCAGGCTTTTCCCCGAACTCCCTCCCGGCTAGTCGTGGTGCACTAACCCCTTCAGGCTATGCTCAAGCCGCCAACCCCAGTCCTCTCCCTGAGCTCCGTCCAAAACCAAAACCCGAGCCTCAGCTCGCAGCCCCGCCCGCCCCGGTGGGTGAGCAGACAAGCCTCTCGGGTTGGTGAGTGCTGGTCGGCACCGATCGTCTGTGCAGGAATCTCCCCGCTTTGCCCTCCGCACCTGTCGCTGTGCACTACTCCGTGGTCCCGAAACTCCCCCCTCCACCTCCCGCAGTCTCCGCCCGCGGAGGGGCTTCCTAGTGTGTGGAAACTTTTCCTCCTTCACAGCTCCCTCCCACTGGTGCAGGTGCCGTCCTTATTCTTTTGTCTCTGTTTTTTCTTTTGCCCTACCCAGTTACGTGGGGAGTTTCTTGCCTTTTGGGAGGTCTGAGGTCTTCTGCCAGCCTTCAGTAGGAGTTCTGTAGGAATTGTTCCACGTGTGGATGTATTTCTGGTGTATCCGTGGGGAGGAAGGCGATCTCCGCGTCTTACTCTTCCGCCATCTTCAAGGTCCCCCCCCCCCTAAGAGTTTTATACTGTCTGGCCTTACATTAAGGTCTTTAATCCATTTTGAGTTTATTTTTATGTATGGTGTTAAGCAGTGTCCTAATTTCATTCTTTTACATGTCCAGTTTTCCCAGCACCACTTATTGAAGAGGATGTCTTTTCTTCACTGTATATTCTTGCCTCGTTTATCAAAAATAACGTGACCATATGTGTGTGGGTTTATCTCTGGACTTTCTATCCTGTTCCATTGATCTATATTTCTGTTTTTCTGCCAGTACCATACTGTGTTGATTTCTGTAGCTTTGAAGTATAGTCTGAAGTTCAGGAGCCTGATTCCTCCAGTTCCGTTTATCCTTCTCAAAATTGCTTTGGTTATTCGGGATCTTTTGTGTTTCCATACAAATTGTGAAATTATTTGTTTAGTTCAGTGAAAAATGTAATTGGTAGTTTGATAGGGATTGCACTGAATCTGTAGATTGCTTTGGGTAGTAGAGTCATTTTCACAATGTTGATTCTTCCAATCCAAGAAAATGGTATATCTTCCCATCTATTTGTATCCTCTTTAATTTCTTTCATCAGTGTCATAGTTGTCTGCAAACAGGTCTTTTGCCTCCTTATGTAGGTTTATTCCTAGGTATTTTATTTTTTTGTTGTAATGGTAAATGGGAGTGTTTCCTTAATTTCTCTTTCAGATTTTTCATCATTAGTGTATAAGAGTGCAAGAGAATTCTGTGCATTATTCTTGTATCCTGCAACTTTACCAAATTCATTGATTAGCTCTAGTAGTTTTCTGGTCGCATTTTTAGGATTCTTTCTGTATAGTATCATTTCACCTGCAAACAGTGACAGCTTTACTTCTTCTTTTCCAAGTTGGATTCCTTTTATTTCTCTTTCTTCTCTGATTACTTGCCCAAACATCCAAAACTGTGTTGAATAATAGTGGTGACAGTGGACAACCTTGTCTTGTTCCTGATCTTAGAGGAAATGGTTTCAATTTTTCACCATTGAGAATGATGTTGACTGTGGGTTTGTCATATATGGCCCTTATCATTTTGAGGTAAGTTCCTTCTATGCCTACTCTCGGGAGGGTTTTTATCATAAATGGAGGCTGAATTATGTCAAAAGCTTTTTCTGCACCTATTGAGATGATCATATGATTTTTCTCCTTCAGTTTGTTAATATGGTTTATCACATTGATTGATTTGTATATATTGAAGAATCCTTGCATTCCTGGGATAAACCCCACTTGATCATGTTGTATGATCCTTTTAATGTGCTGTTGGATTCTGTTGCTAGTATTTTGTTGAGGATTTTTCATCTATGTTCATCAGTGATATTTGCCTGTAGTTTTCTTTCTTTGTGACATCTTTGGTTTTGGTATCAGAGTGATGGTGGCCTTGTAGAATGAGTTTGGGGGTGTTTATCTCTCTGCTATATTTTGGAGGAGTTTGAGAAGGATAGTTGTTAGCTCTTCTATAAATGTTTGATAGAATTTGCCTGTGAGGCCATCTGGTCCTGGACTTTTGTTTGCTGGAATATTTTAAATCACAGTCTCAATTTCAGTGCTTGTGATTCGTCTGTTTATATTTTCTATTTCTTCCTGGTTCAGTCCTGCAAGGTTGTGCTTTTCTAAGAATTTGTCCATTTCTTCCAGGTTGTCCATTTCATCGCCATATAGTTGCTTGTAGTAATTTCTCATGATCCTTTGTATTTCTGCAGTGTCAGTCCTTACTTCTCCTGTTTTTCATTTCTAATTCTAATGATTTGAGTCTTCTCCTTTTTTTTCTTGTTGAGTCTTGTTAATGATTTATCAATTTTGTTTATCTTTTCAAAGAACTGGATTGTAGTTTTATTGATCTTTGCTATTGTTTTTCATTTATTTCTGATCTGACCTTTATGATTTCTTTCCTTCTGCTGACTATTTCCTTTCCCATATTAGGGAAGTTTTCAACTATAATCTCTTCACATATTTTCTCAGTCCCTTTCTTTTTCTCTTCTTCTTTGGGGATTCCTATAATTTGAACGCTGGTGCATTTATTGCTGTCCCCAATGTCTCTGAGACTGTCATTTCTCTTCATCCTTTTCTCTTTATTCTGCTCTACATTAGCTATTTCCACTATTTTGTCTTCCAGGTCACTTATCTGTTCTTCTACCTCAGCTATTCTGTTATTGATTCCTTCTGGAGAATTTTTAATTTCATTTACTGTTTTGTTCATCATTGTTTGCTCTTTAGTACTTCTAGTTCCTTGTTAAATGTTTCTCGTATTTTCTCCATTCTATTTCCAAGATTTTGGATCATCTGTACTCTCATTACTCTGAATTCTTTTTCAAGTAGACTACTTATTTCCTCTTCATTTGTTTGGTCTATTGGTTTTAACCTTGCTCCTTCTTCTGCTGTGTGATTCTCTGTCTTCTCATTTTTCTTCCCTTACTGGGTTTGTGGTCTCCTTTTCACAGGCTGCAGTTTCGTAGTTCCTGTTGTTTTTGGTGTCTGTCCCCAGTGGCTAAGGTTGGTTCAGTGGTTTGTCTAGGCTTCCTGGTGGAGGGGAATGGTGCCTGTGTCTGGTGGATGAGGCTGAATCTTATCTTTCTGGTGGGTAGGACCATGTACAGTGGTGTGTTTTGGGATGTCTGTGAACTTATTATGATTTTATACAGACCCTCTGCTAATAGGTGGGGTTGTTTTCCTGTCTTTCTAGTTGTTTGATGTAGGGTGTCCAACACTGTAGCTTGCTGGTGGTTGAGTGGAGCTGGGTCTTAGCATTGAGATGGAGATCTCTTGGAAAGCTTTCACCATTTTTTATTATGTGGTGCTGGTAAGTCTCTGGTGGACAAATGTCCTGAACTTGGCTCTCCCACCTCAGAGGTACAAGCCTGATACCCAGCCAGAGCACCAAGACCCTGTCAGCCACATGGCTTAGAAGAAAATTGAAAAAAAATGAAATAAATAAAAGCAAAGAAAATATTTATTAAAATAAAAAATCAAAAACTTATTATTAAAATGTAATTTAAAAAATATAGAAAGAAGAGAGCAACCAAACGATAAAAAACAAATCCACCAATGGTATCAAGCCCTAAAAACTATACTAATAAAAGCAAACCAAAGCAAAAAACAGACAGACAGAACCCTAGGACAAATGTAAAAGCACAGTTGTACAGACAAAATCACACAAAGAAGCATACACATACACACTCACAAAAAGAGAAAAAGGAAAAACAATATATCTGTATATTTAAAAAAAGGAAGAGAGCAACCAAATCAATAAACAAATCTACCAATGATAATAAAATCTAATTACTACACTAAGATAAACATAAAATCAGAAACAAATTAGATGCAGAAAGCAAATCCCAAGTCTACAATTGCTCCCAAAATCCACTGCCTCAGTTTTGGGATGATTAGTTGTCTCCTCAAGTATTCCAGAGATGCAGAGTACATCCAGTTGATTGTGGAAATTTAATTGGCTGCTCCTGAGGCTGCTTGGAGAAATTTCCCTTTCTCTTCTTTGTTTCCACAGCTCCTGGGGTTTAGCTTTGGATTTGGCTCCACCTCTGCGTGTAGGTCACCTGAGGTCATATGTTCTTCGCTCAGACAGGACGTGGTTAAAGCAGCAGCTGATCAGGGGGCTCTGGTTCACTCAGGCTGGAGGGAGGGAATGGTATGGAATGTGGGGCAAGCCTATGGTGGCAGAGGCCGGCGTGATGTTGCAACAGCCTAAGGCATACCTTGTATTCTCCCAGGGAAGTTTTCCCTGGATAACGGGACCCTAGAAATGGTGAGCTGCACAGGCTCCCTGGAGGGGTGGTGTTCAAATTGACTTGTGCTTGCACACAGGCTTCTTGGTGGCTGCAGCAGCAGCCTTAGCATTTCATGCCCATCTCTGTGTCCACGCTGATACCCGCAGTGCGTGCCTGTCTCTGGAGCTCATTTAGGCAGTGCTCTGAATCCCCTCTCATCGTGCTGCCTGAAACAATGCTCTCTTGCCTCTTAGGCACTTCCAGACATTTTCACCAACTCCTTCCTGGCTGGCTGTGGCACACTAGTCCCCTTCAGGCTATGTTCATGCAGCCAACCCTAGTACTCTCCCTGGGATCTGACCTCCGAAGCCTGAGCCTCAGCTCCCAACCCCCACCCACCCCAGTGGGTGAGCCGACAAGCCTCTTAGGCTGATGAGTGCTGGTTGGCACCAATGCTCTGTGTGGGAATCTCTCCTCTTTTCTCTCTGCACCCCTATCGTTGTGCTCTCCTCCGTGGTTCCGAAGCTTGCCCCTCTGCCACCCCCTGTTTCCACCAGTGAAGGGGCTTCCTAGTGTGTGGAAACTTTTACTCGTTCACAGCTCCCTCCCAGATGTGCAGGTCCTGTCCCTATTCTTTTGTCTCTGTTTTTTCTTTTACCCTATCCAGGTACGTGGGGAGTTTCTTGCCTTTTGAGAAGTCAGAAGTCTTCTACCAGCTTTCAGTAGGTGCTTTTTTAGGAGTTTTTTGACACGTAGATGTATTTCTGATGTATTTGTGGGGAAGAAGGTGATCTCCACGTCCTACTCCACCATCGTGAAGGTCTCCCACATGACTCTTTTTGAATTATGGTTTTCTCAGGCTATATGCTCAGTAGTAGGATTGCTGGGTCATACGGTAGCACTATTTTTAGTTTTTAAAAATAAATTTTTTTATTTTATTAATTTTATTTTTGGCTGCATTGGGTCTTCATTGCTGCACACAGGCTTTTCTCTGGTTATACAGTGAGCAGGGGTTACTCTTCGTCATGCTGCACAGTCTTTACATTGTGATGGCTTCCCTTGTTGTGGAGCACAGGCTCTAGGCACGGGGACTTCAGTAGTTGTGGCACATGGGCTCAGTACTTGTGGCTCATGGGCTCTAGAGTGCAGACACAGTAGTTATGGTGCACGGGCTTAGTTGCTCCGCAACATGTGGGGTCTTCCCGGACCAGGGCTCGAACCCATGTCCCCTGAATTGGCAGGCAGATTACTAACAACTGAGCCACTGGGGAAGCCCTATTTTTACTTTTTAAGGAAGCTCCATAGTGTTCTCCATAATGGTTGTATCAATTTGTATTCCTACCAACAGCGCAGAAGGGTTCCCTTTTCACCACACCCTTTCCAGCTTTTATTGTTTCTCGATTTTTTTGATAATGGACATTCGGACCAGTGTGAGGTGATACCTCATTGTAGTTTTGATTTGCATTTCTCTAATAATTAGTGATGTTGAGCTTCTTTTCATATTCCTCATGGCCATCTGTATGCCTTCTTTGGTGAAACGTCTATTTAGGTCTTCTGCCCATTTTTAAATTGGATTGTTTGTTTTTTTTGATACTGAGCTCCATGAGCTGTTTGTATATTTTGGAGATTAATCCTTTGTCCGCTGCTTCACTTGCAAGTATTTTCATCCATTCTGAGGGTTGTTTTTTCATCTTGTTTATGGTTCCCTTTGCTGTGCTAAAGATTTTAAGTTTCATTGGGTCACATTTATTTATTGTTTTTATTTTCATTACTGTAAGAAGTGGTTCAAAAAAGACCTTGCTGTGGTTTATGTCAAACATTGTTTTTCCTATGTTTTCCTCTACCAGTTTTGTAGTGTCTAGTGTTATATTAGGTCTTTAATCCATTTGGAGTTTATTTTTGTGTATGGTGTTAGCGAGTATTCTAATTTCATTCTTTTACATGTAGATGTCGTTTTCCCAGCACGACTTATTGAAGAAACTGTCTTTTCTATATTGTATGCTTTGCCTCCTTGGTCCTAAATTAGGTGACCATATGTGCATGGGTTTATCTCTGGGTTTTCTATCTTGTACCATTGACCTATACTTCCGATTTTGTGCCAGTACCGTACTGTCTTGATTATTGTCTTTCTGTAGTATAGTTTGAAGTTGCGGGCCTGATTCCTCCAGCTCCTTTTTTTCCCCTCAAGATTGCTTTGTCTATTCAGGGTCTTTTGTGTTTACATATAAATTGTAAATTTTTTTGTTCTAATTCTGTTGAGAATGCCATTGGTAATTTGATAGGGACTGCACTGAATCTGTAGATTGCTTTTGGTAGTATAGTCATTTTCAAAATATTTATTCTTCCAATTCAAGAACATGGTATATTTCTCCATCTGTTTATGTCAGCTTTGATTTCTTTCATCAGTGTTTTATAGTTTCTGGAGTACAAGTCTTTTCCCTCCTTACATAGGTTTATTCCTAGGTATTTTACTCTTTTGGTTGCAATGGTAAATGGGATTGTTTCATTAATTTCTCTTTCTGCTTTTTTACTGCTACTGTATAGGAATGCCAGAGATTTCTGTGCATTAATTTTGTATCCTGCAACATTAGCAAATTCATTGATTAGATCTAGTAGTCTTCTGGTGGCATCTATAGGATTTTCTATATATAGTATCATGTCATCTGCAAACAGTGACAGCTTTACTTCTTTTCCAATTTGCATTCCTTTTATTTCTTCTTCTTCTCTGATTGCCGTGGCTAAGACCTCCAAAACTATGTAGAATAAGAGTGGTGAGAGTGTACATCCTTGTCTTCTTCCTGATATTAGTGGAAATGCTTTCAGTTTTTCACCACTGAGTATAATGTTTGCTGTGTTTTTTTTCATGTATGGCCTTTATTATGTTTATTATGTTGAGGTGGTTCCGTCTATGCCCGTTCTCATTTATATCATAAATGGGTGTTGAATTTTTTCAAAAGCTTTTTCTGCATCTATTGACATGATCATATGGTTTTTCTTCCTTAATTTGTTATTATGGTGTATCAAATCCTTGCATCCCTGTGATAAATCCCACTTGATCATGGTGTATGATCCTTTTAATATGTTTTTGGATTCTGTTTGCTAGTATTTTGTTCAGGATTTTTGCATGTATGTTCATCAGTGATGTTCTTCTATAATTTTCTTTTTTTGTGATGATATCTTTTTCTGGTTTTGGTATCAGGGTGATGGTGGCTTTGTAGAATGAATTTAGGAGTGTTCCTCCCTCTGCAAATATTTGGAAGAGTTTGAGAAGGATGGGTGTTAGCTCTTCTCTAAATGTTTGATGGAATTCGCCTGTGAAGCCATCTGGTCCTGGACTGTTGATTGTTGGAAGACTGTTAGTTACAGTTTCAATTTCGTTACTGTGATAGATCTGTTTATATTTTCTAATTCTTCCTGGTTCAGTCTTAGAAAATTGTACCTGTCCAAGAATTTGTCCATTTCTTCGTGGTTGTCCATTTCATTGGCATATATTTGATTGCAGTGGTCTCTTATAATCCTTTTTATTTCTGTGGTGTCAGTTGTGATTTCTCCTACTTTTTTTTGAATTTTATTGATTTGCGTCCTCTCCCTTTTTTTCTTAATGAGTCGGGGTAAGTGTTTATCAATTTTGTTTATCTTCTCAAAGAACCAGCTTTTAGTTTTATTGATGTTTGCTATTGTTTTCTTCATTTCTATTTCATTTATTTCTGCTCCAATATTTATGAATTCTTTCCTTCTACTGACTTTGGATTTTCTTTGTTATTCTTTCTCTAGTTGCTTTAGGTTTTGGGTTAGATTGTTTATTTGCAGTTTTTCTTGTTTCTTGACGTGAGATTTAATTGCTATTAACTTCCTTCTTACAACTGCTTTTGTTGCATCTCATATGTTTTGGGTTGTCATGTTCTTGCTGTCATTTGTCTCTAGGTATATTTTGATTTCCTCTGATTTCTTCAGTGATATCTTGGTTATTTTGTAGCGTATTGTTTAGCCTCCATGCACTTGTTTTTTTTACATTTTTTCCCTGTTATTGATTTCTAATTTCACAGTGTTGTGGTCACAGCAGTTGCTTGTTATGATTTCAATTTCCTTAAATTTGCCAAGGCTTGATTTGTGACCCAAGATATTATCTATCTTGGAGAATGTTCCATGTGCACTTGAGAAGAAAGTGCAATCTGCTATTTTCAGATGGAATGCCCTATAAATATCAATTAAATCTACCTGGTCTATTGTGTCATTTAAAGCTTTTGTTTCCTCATTAATTTTCTGTCTTGATGCTCTGTCCATTGGTGTAAATGAGGTGTTAACTTCCCCCATATTTTTGTGTTACTGTTGATTTCCCCATTTATAGCTGTTAGCATTTGCATTATGCATTGAGGTACTCCTATGTTGGGTGCATAAAAAGTTATATTTGTTATATCTTCTTCTTGGATTGATTCCTTGATCATTATGTAGTGTCCTTCTTTGTCTCTTGTAATAGTCTTTCTTTTAAACTGTATTTTGTCTGATATGAGTATTGCTACTCCAGTTTTCTTTTGATTTCTGTTTGCATGAATATCTTTTTCCATCCCTTCACTTTCAGTCTGTATGTGTCCTTAGGTCTGAAGTGGGTCTCCTGTAAACAGAATATATATGGGTCTTGTTTTTGTAACCATTCAGCCAGTCTGTGTCTTTTTGTTGGGGCATTTAATCCATTTACAGTCAAGGTTATTATCGGTGTGTATGTTCCTGTTACATTTTCTTAATTGTTTTGGGTTTGTTTTTGTGGGTCTTTTTCTTCTCTTGTGTTTTCCACCTAGAGAAATTTCTTCAGCATATGTTTTAAAGCTGGTTTGGTGGTGCTGAATTCTCTTAGTTTTTGCTTGTCTCAAAAGTTTGAATTCTCCATTGAATCTGAATGAGACCACTGTTGGGTAGAGTAATCTTGGTTGTACGTTTTTCTCTTTCATCACTTTAAGTATACCCCACAACTCCTTTCTGGCCTGCAGAGTTTCTGCTGAAAAATCAGATGATAGCTTTATGGGAATTCCTTTGTATGTTATTTTTTGTTTTTCCCATGCTGCTTTTAATATTCTTTCTTTGAATTTAATTTTTATTAGTTTGATTAATACGTGTCTTGGTGTGTTTCCCTTAGGGTTTATCCTGTATGGCATTCTCTTTGCTTCCTGGACATGGGTGACTCTTTCCTTTCCCATGTTAAGGAAGTTTGCCACTATAATCTCTTCAAATATTTTCTAAGAATATTTTTTTCACTTCTTCTTCTGGAACACTTATAATTTGAATGTTGGTGCATTTAGTGTTGTCCCCAGAGGTCTCTGAGATTGTCTTCAATTCTTTTCATTCTTTTTTCCACTCCTCGGTAGTCATTTCCACCATTTTGTCTTCCAACTCACTTACTCGTTCTTTTGCCTCAGTTATTCAGCTATTGATTTCTTCCAGTGTATTTTTCATTTCAGTTATTTTGTTGTTCATCTGTTTCTTTGTTCTTTAGTTCTTCTATATCTTTGTTAAATATTTCTTGTTTTTTCTCAATCTGTGCTACCATTCTATTACTGAGATTCTAGGTCATCTTTACTATCATTACTCTGAATTCTTCTTCAGGTAGTTTGCCTCTTTCCTTTTCATATACTTGGTACTGTAGGTTTTTAACGTTCTCCTTCATCTGTGACATATATATATATATATATATATATATATATATATATATATATATATAACTTTATTGGAGTATAATTGCTTTACAAAGGTGTGTTAGTTTCTGCTTTATAACAAAGTGAATCAGATATACATACACATATGTTCCCATATCTCTTCTCTCTGGCATCTCCCTCCTTCCAATCCTCCTTCCCATCCTCCCTATCCCACCCCTCTAGGTGGTCACAAAGCACCGAGCTGCTCTCCCTGTGCTATGCGGCTGCTTCCCACTAGGTATCTATTTTACGTTTGGTAGTGTATATATGTCCATGCCACTCTCTCACTTTGTTACAGCTTACCCTGCCCTATCCCCATATTCTCAAATCCATTCCATACTAGATCTGTTTCTTTATTCCTGTCTTACCCCTAGGTACTTCATGACATTTTTTTCCTTAAATTCCATATGTATGTGTTAGCATATGATATTTGCCTTTCTCTTTCTTACTTCACTCTGTATGACAGAAGCTAGGTCCATCCACCTCATTACAAATATCTCAATTTTGTTTCTTTTTATGGTTGAGTAATATTCCATTGTATATATGTGCCACATCTTCTTTATCCAATCATCTGATGATGGACACTTAAGTTATTTCCATCTCCTGGCTATTGTAAATAAAGCTGCAATGAACATTTTCGTACATGACTCTTTTTGTTTGTTTGTTTTTACATCTTTATTGGAGTATAATTGCTTTACAATGGTGTGTTAGTTTCTGCTTTATAACAAAGTGAAACAGTTATACATACACATATGTTCCCATATCTCTACCCTCTTGTGTCTCCCTCCCTCCCACCGTCCTTATCCTACCCCTCTAGGTGGTCACAAATCACCAAGTTGATCTCCCTGTGCTATGCGGCTACTTCCCACTAGCTATCTATTTTATGTTTGGTACTGTATATACGCCCATGCCACTCTCTCACTTTGTCACAGCTTACCCTTCCCCCACCTCATATCCTCAAGTCCATTCTCCAGTAGGTCTGTGTCTATTCCCATCTTACCCCTAGGTTCTTCATGAACTTTTTTCCCCTTAGATTCCATATAACTGTGTTAGCATATAGTATTTATTTGTCTCTTTCTGACTTACTTCACTCCGTATGATAGACTCTAGGTGGATCCACCTCACTACAAATAACTCAATTTCGTTTCTTTATATGGCTGAGTAATATTCCATTGTATATATGTGCCACATTTTCTTTATCCATTCATCTGTTGATGGACACTAAGGGTGCATCCATGTCCTGGCTATTGTAAATAGAGCTGCAGTGAACATATTGGTACATGACTCTTTTTGAATTATGGTTTTCTCAGGGTATATGCCCAGTAGTAGGATTGCTGGGTCATATGGCAGTTCTATTTATACTTTTTTAAGGAACTTCCATACTGTTCTCCATAGTGGCTGTACCAATTCACATTCCCACCAGCAGTGCAAGAGTGTTCCCTTTTCTCCACACCCTCTCCAGCATTTATTGTTTCGAGATTTTTGGATGATGGTCATTCTGACTGGTGTGAGATGATATCTCATTGTAGTTTTAATTTGCATATGTCTAATGATTAATGATGTTCAGCATTCTTTCATATGTTTGTTTGCAGTCTGTATATCTTCTTTGGGGAAATGTCTATTTAGGTCTTCTGCCCATTTTTGGATTGGGCTGTTTGTTTTTTTGTTATTGAGCTGCATGAGCTGCTTATAAATTTTAGAGATTAATCCTTTGTCAGTTGCTTCATTTTCAAATATTTTCTCCCATCCTGAGGGCTGTCTTTTGGTCTTGTTTATGGTTTCCTTTGCTGTGCAAAAACATTGAAGTTTCATTAGGTCCCATTTGTTTATTTTTGTTTTTATTTCCATTTCTCTACGAGGTGGGTCAAAAAGGTTCTTGCTGGGATTTATGTCATAGAGTGTTCTAACTATGTTTTCCTCTAAGAGTTTGATAGTTTCTGGCCTTACATTTAGGTCTTTAATCTATTTTGAGCTTATTTTTGTGTATGGTGTGAGGGAGTGTTCTAATCTCATACTTTTACATTTACCTTTCCAGTTTTACCAGCATCACTTACTGAAGAGGCTGTCCCTTCTCCACTGTATATTCCTTCCTCCTTTATCAAAGATAAGGTGACCATATGTGCGTGGGTATATCTCTGGGCTTTCTATCCTGTTCCATTGATCTATCTTTCTGTTTTTGTGCCAGTACCATACTGCCTTGATTACTGTAGCTTTGTAGTATAGTCTGGTCAGGGAGCTGGATTCCTCCAGCTCCATTTTTCATTCTCAAGATTGTTTTGGCTATGTGGGGTCTTTTGTGTTTCCATACAAATTGTGAATTTTTTTGTTCTAGTTCTGTGTAAAATGCCAGTGGTAGTTTGATAGGGATTGCATTGAATCGCTAGATTGCTTTGGGTAGTGGATTCATTTTCACAATGTTGATTCTTCCAATCCAAGAACATCATATGTCTCTCCATCTATTTGTATCATTTTAATTTCTTTCATCAGTGTCTTATAATTTTCTGCATACAGGTCTTTTGTCTCCTTCGGTAGGTTTATTCCTAGATATTTTATGCTTTTTGTTGCAGTGGTAAAATGGGAGTGTTTCCTTGACTTCGATTTCAGATTTTTCATCATTAGTGTATAGGAATGCCACAGATTTCTGTGTACTGATTTTGTATCCTGCTACTTTACGAAATTCATTGATTAGCTCTATTAGTTTTCTGGCAGCATCTTTAGGATTCTCTATGTATAGCATCATGTAATCTGCAAAGAGGGACAGCTTTACTTCTTCTTTTCTGATTTGGATTCCTTTTATTTCCTTTTCTTCTCTGATTGCTGTGGCTAAAACTTCCAAAACTATGTTGAATAAGAGTGGTCAGAGTGGGCAACCTTGTCTTGTTCCTGATCTTAGTGGAAATGGTTTCAGTTTTTCACCATTGGGGATGATGTTGGCTGTGGTTTTGTCATATATGGCCTTTTTTATGTTGAGGAATTTCCCTCTATGCCTAATTTCTGCAGGGTTTTTATCATAAATGGGCGTTGAATTTTGTCGAAAGCTTTCTGTGCCTCTACTGAGATGATCATATTGTTTTTCTCCTTCAATTAGTTAATATGGTGTATCATGTTAATTGATTTGTGTATATTGAGGAATCCTTGCATTCCTGGAATAAACCCCACTTGATCATGGTGTATGATCATTTTAATGTGCTGTTGGATTCTGTTTGCTAGTATTTTGTTGAGGATTTTTGCATCTATGTTCATCAGCGATATTGGCCTGTAGTTTTCTTTCTTTGTGACATCCATATCTGGTTTTTGTATCAAGGTGATGGTGGCCTCATAGAATGAATTTGGGAGTGTTCCTCCCTCTGCTATATTTTGGAAGAGTTTGAGAAAGATAGGTGTTATCTCTTCTTTAAATGTTTTATAGAATTCGCCTGTGAAGCCATCTGGTCCTGGGCTTTTGTTTGTTGGAAGATTTTTAATCACAGTTTCAATTTCAGTGCTTGTGATTGCTCTGTTCATATTTTCTATTTCTTCCTGATTCTTTCTTAGCAGGTTTTGCATTTATAAGAAATTTTCTATTTCTTCCAGTTTGTCCATTTTATCGGCATAGATTTGCTTGTAGTAATCTCTCATGATCTCTTGTATTTCTGCAGTGTCAGTTGTTACTTCTCCTTTTTCATTTCTAATTCTATTGATTTGAGTCTTCTCCCTTTTCTCATACAGAGTGATGTAAGTCAGAAGGAGAAATACAGATACCGTATGCTAACACATATTTATGGAATTTAAGAAAAAAAATGTCATGAAGAACCTAGGGGTAAGACAGGAAGAAAGACACAGACCTACTAGAGAATGGACTTGAGGAAATGGGGCGGGGGAAGGGTAAGCTCTGACAAAGCAAGAGAGTGGCATGGACATATATACACTACCAAACATAAAATAGATAGCTAGTGGGGAGCAGCCGCATAGCACAGGGAGATCAGCTTGGTGCTTTGTGCCCACCTAGAGGGGTGAGATAGGGAGGGTGGAGGGAGGGAGACGCAAGAGGGAAGATATATGGGAACATATGTATATGTATAACTGATTCGCTTTGTTATAAAGCAGAAACTAACACACCATTGTAAAACAGTTATACTGCAATAAAGATGTAAAAAAAATATCTTTGCCAGATAATTCCACCAATTCAAAATTTCAGCATTGGTGTAAGTTGATTACCTTTACTTATTCGAGTTGTGATTTTCTTGACCTTTGGCATGACGTATGATTTTCTATTGTATCCTGAAAATTTTGTCTACTACCTTAACATAATTTATTTCAGAAGGCAGTTACTTTGTTTCAGTTTAGCATACCTACTTTGGTTGCCTGTGGTTTTAATGACAGTTTAAATCGTTCTGGTCTTATTTTGATTGACTTGGTGCCATTAGGGCTGTCACTGGACCCTGCTGGTGGAACATGAAGTGGCAAAAAGAGTTTCCCCAGGCCAGGCTTCTGGGTTTCTCTAGGTTACCTGGCCCCCAGATGGAAGAGGGAAGTCTTATGGCTACAAGATCAAAGATGCTTCCCTTGAAAGCCCTTGTTGTGGCGGGAAATGATGCCCTGCAGTGGGTGATGGTGAATATTTCCTGAGCCAGATGCTTGTTGTCGTGGGATTCCTCTATTTGTGCCCCTTGGCTTCTCTGGGCAAGTGAGATTTTCAGGCCTGTAGGATTGAAGGGGGATCTGCTTGCCTGGTCCAATAATCTCAGTGTGAAGGGAACCTCATGACCAATGGGGAAAAAGAAGCCCTTCAGGCCAGGCTGCTTACTGTGGCTCAGTCTCTCTTGCTAGTTTTGCCTGTCCACCTGGGTGTGTCTTAGCAGTCTCAGGATCTTCAGGGAAGGAGAGGACTTCCCCTGAACTCTTATACTTCGTGGGGCTCCCAATGGATTACCCCTTGCTGGTGGTGTCAGAAGGATTCCCTTTTAATCTAGGGGATAAATGTGCCTACTTGTGTTGTCTTTTTTTTTAAAAAAAATCTTTATTGGAGTAAAATTGCTTACTTGGGTTGTCTTTTGTTGCTAGGTTGAAGGTTAGGAAATGCTGGTTCTGAGTCACCTTCTTTTGTTGTGTGTGGGAAGGGGACATAAGATGGCATGCTGACATGTTTCTCTAGTCCTGAGGTCACAAACACGTTCACCTTCTTCTTACGACCTTCTTACCGCAGATTTCTCCTTTGGTTGTCTCTTGAATAATTTCAAGGGTTTATAGTTGTGCTTAGTGGATGGGAGCAAGGAAAAATAGATCTATATCATCTTAAATAGACGGGAGGTTCCCCAGTTATTTACTTTTAGCAGAATATACGTAGAGACTTCAGGATTTAAAGTGAAGTATTAGATTTCTGATGGTGGAAGTTCCAGATACTCATTCCCTCTCAGAAGTAGAAGGTACTAGCAAAATTTTTCTCTCCCATAGAGAGAGAACCTATGGCAAAGAGAAGTGCAGTTCCATACTTCCTGTGGGCTCACTGGCTCTCCAGATGAAGGAGAGAGTAAAAGGCAAATTATTGATATTTATTCCCATAAATATTTTATTGATGAAATTCTAATAATAAAATTATAATATTATTATAGTTGAATATAATTTTTGTAATATAGTTTTAATATTGAGATTTTTTTTTAAATAGTGATATATATAAATTTTTTAAATTTGATTTTTAAATTTTTTCCATTTCTATTGAGATATAATTGACATATACGACTTTATAAGTTTAAAGTATACAGCATAATGGTTTGACTTACATACATATTAAAACGATTATCACAATAAATTTAGTCAGCATCCACCATCCCATATAGATACAATAAAAAGAAAATGCAAAAAAAGTAAATAAATTTTTTCTTGTAATGAGAACTCTTAGGATTTACTCTAACAACTTTCATATATATCATACAGTAGTGTTAAATATAGTCATCATGCTGTACATGTACAAGTTGTACTTATTTATCTTATACCTGAAAGTTTGTACTTTTTGACAACCTTCATCCAACAATTAAATTTTTAAGGTAATATTTCAAAGTTATTGTTCCTATTACCAAAATCAATTGAAATGTGTCTGTCAATGATGATTTGCAATGAGATTTTATGTATTTCATGTTTGAAAATGTCTTTTCATACAGATAGGTACTGCTAAATATGGATATTAATCCATGTGCATATGATTTTTTTAGTAATCATTTTCAAGAATACAATTAAGTACATTCACAATGTTGTGCCACCATCATCATTATGCATTTCCGGACTTTTTTCATTATCCCATACAGAAATTCTCTACCTATTAGTCAATACTTCCCACTTCCTCCTTCCCCACCAGCCTCTGGTAATCTCTACTTTACCTTCTGTCTCTATTATTGAATAATTTGCCTTTTCTAAATATATCATATAAGTGGAATCATACAACATTTGTCCTTTTGTGTCTGTTAAATGTTCATCCAAGTTTTAGCATATATCAGAATTTCATTCTTCCAGATGTTAACTAAACTAAGGCAGAATAAATTCCATTGTATGCATATAATGTATTTTACTTATCCATTCATCCATTAGTTGACATTTGGGTTGTTCATACCTTTTGGCTATAGTGAATAATGCTGCTATGAACATTAGTGTACAAGTATCTCTTTGACTCCTTGCTTTCAATTCTTTTAAGTATACACCTAGGAGTGGATTGCTGGATCATATTGTAATTTCATGTTTAAATTTTTTAAGGAAACGCCATGCTATTTTCCACAATGACTGCACAATTTTACATTCCCATCAGCAATATACAAGGTTTCCAATTTATCCACATCCTCACGAACATCTATTTTCTTATTTTTTAAGATAATAGCCATCCCAATGGATATGAAGTGTTATCTCATTGTGGTTTTGATTTGTATTTCCCTAGTGAGTAGTAATGTTGATCATATTTTCATATGCTTGCTGGCCATGTGTATATCTTCTTTGGAAAAATGTCTGTTACACTCTTTTGTCCATTTTTTGTATTGGGTTATTTTGTTGTTTTTTTGAGTTGTAGGAGTGCTTTATATACTAATCTCTTATAAGATATATGATTTGAAATTATTTTCTCTCATTCAGTGGGTCTTCATTTCACTTTCTTGATTGTGCAGAAAATTTTTAAATTTTGATGAAATCCAATGTATTTAGTTTTTTTTCTTTTGTAGCCTAAGTTTTTGATGTCATATCCAAGTAATCAATGTGGAATCCAATTTCATGAAGATTTCCCCCTATGTTTTCTTCTAAGAGTCTGATAGTGGTATCTCTTACATTTAGGCCTTTAATGCATTTTGAGTTAATTTTTGTATATGATATAAGGTAGGGGTCACTTCATTATTTTACATGTGGACATAATTTTCCCAAAACCAATTGTTGAACTGACTGTCCTTTCCAAATTACTGATTTTTACAATTTGCTTTAAGGGTGTGATGACAGGAAGATGGCAAAAGAGGAGTTCTCTACTGTCATTTCTCCATGTAACATTGATTTTGTCCATTACACACAGATGAGAGTACCTTTGTGGGAGTCCGTGAGTCCAGAGCACTGTTGGAGCAAAAACGTCTGAGAATAGATGCATTGAAGAGTTTAAGAGGAACAACTTCACTTTGCCCATATCATCCCTTTCTCAAGGTGGTATGACTCAATGCCTAGGGAGATCCCCTCAACACACAATTTTTCTCATAAGGGAAAGTGAGAGATGTGGGTGAATGGCTTTCCCAGACATGCAGGATGCTGCCCCAAAGGCCCCATTCTTTCTCACCTTACCCAGATTACTAAGGTGATCTGCAAGGCTGAGGGGTTAAGAGAGGTTGGGAGCATAGCAGCCAGGGCTCAGAACTCATCAAAGGAACACTACTAACTTCTTCATTGTTCTTCCTATTAACTTATTCTTGGACACCATCAAGAATCCTGCCCATGAATTGCTAGGGATGCTCACTTGAAGAACACCCAAACTGGCACATGTGTACCCCAAATGCTCTGCCCATCTCACCTTCACTCTCTTTAATCCTCCAATGGCCAGGTCCTCACATGTACTCTTGTAGACAGTGAGTGCTGGTACTTGCTAGTGTGCAAGCACAGAAAGCAGACCCAAATATGAGAGATAAAGGCTCACGGACTTAAGCATTTCAGGGCACCACCCTAGAAAAAACAAATAGGAGGCTCTCAGCACCCACTCTGGATTTGTAGGATGGAGAAAAGGCATACATACAACAGCAGCAGAATACACATTCTTAGAAATATTCTTCAGGATATATGTTGGGTCACAAAACAAGTCTTAACAAATTTAAGTAGACTGAAATCATATAAAGTATCTTTTCCAACCACAGTGGTATGAAACTAGATATCAAAAACAGTACAAATGCTGGAAAATTCACAAATATGTGGGAACAAAATAATACATTCTTAAATAATAAATGTCTCAAGGAAGAAATCAAAAAATGTCCTGAGGCAACAAAAATGAAAGCACACCACACCAAAATTTGCAGCATATAGCAAAAGTAGTTCTAAGAGGGAAGTTTATAGTGATAAACACCAACATTAAGAAAAAAAAAAATATATATACATTTATATAAATCTCTCAAAAAAAACCCCTCAAACTCTATAACTCAAGTAACTAGAAAAAGAAGAACAAACTAAGTCCAAAGTTAGCAGAAGGAAGGAAATAACAAAAATCAAAACAGAAATAAATATAAAAGAGAACAGAAAAAAAATAGAAAAGATCAACAAGACTAAGAGCTGTTTTTTTAAAAAAAACAGGGAAAGAAAGAGAAATCTTTAACTAGACTAAGAGAAGAGAGATGATTAAAATAAAACCAGAAACAAAAGTAGAGACATTACAATTGATACTTCAGAAATAAAAAGGATCATAAAAGACTGCTATAAACAATAATCAGCCAACAAATTGGATAACCAAGAAGAAATAGACAAATCCTAGAAACATACAACCTACCAAGAACTGAATCATGAAGAAATAGAAAATCTGAATAGACTTATAATTAGTAGGGAGATTGAATCAGTAATAAGAAATCTCCCAACAAAGAAAACCCCAGACCAGATGGCTTAACTGATGTATTTTATCAAACAATTAAACAGGAATTAATGCCAATCTTTCTCAAATTCTTCCAAAAAGTTGAAGAGAAGGGAATGCTTCCAAGCTCATTTTATCAACCAAACTTTCTCCTGATACCAAAGCCAGGAAAGGATACTACATGAAAAGAAAATTACAGGCCAATATTTCTGATGAACATGGATGCAAAAATCCTCCAAAAACTACTAGCAAACTTAATTCACCAGCATATTAAAAGGATAATATATCATGTGGGGTTTATCACTGGGATGTAAGAATGGTTCAACATATACAATCAATAAATGTTATACATCACGTTAACAGAATAAAGAATAAAAATCATATGTTCACCTCAATAGATGCAGGAAAAACATTTGAAAATTTCAATATCCTTTCATGATAAAAACTCTCAACAAATTAATTATAGAAGGAATGTATCTCAACCTAATAAAGGCTATAATAACAAGCCCACAGCTAACATTATAATCAACGCTAAAAAGCTGAAAGACAAGGATGCCCACTTTTCCCACTTTTATTCAACATATTACTGGAAGTCCTAGACAGGGCAATTAGGCCAAAAAAAAAAAAAATAGAAAAAAAAGAAATAAAGGTATACAAGTCAGAAAGAAGTTAAATTATCTTTGTTTGCAAATGACCTGATCTTCTATAGAGAAAACCCTAAAGACTCCAAAAAACAAAACAAAACAAAAAACTGTTGGAATTACTAAACACATTCAGTAAAGTTGAAGGATACAAAATCAACATACAAAAATCAGTTATGTTTCTATACACTGACAACAAACTACTTGAAAGAGAAATTAAGAAAGCAATGCCATTACAATAGCATCAAAAATAAGAAAATACTTAGGAATAAATTTGACTAAGTAGGTAAAAGACCTGTACACTGAAAACTATAAGACACTGATGAGAGAAATTGATTAAGACCCAAATTAATGGAAAGATAGTCTGAGTTCTTGGGTTGGAAGAATAAATATTGATAAAATGTCCATACTACCCAAAGTGATTTATAGGTTCAGTGCAACCCCTATTAAAATTCTGATGTCAATTTTTTACAGAGAAATAAGCAAAAATCCTAAAATTTGTATGGAACCCCAAAGGCTCTGAATACTCAAAGCAATCTTGAGCAAGAAGAACAAAGTTGGAGGTATCAAGTTTCCTGATTTCAAATTATGCTACAAAAGTATAGTAATCGAAACAGTGTGGTTCTGACATAAAAACCACCCATACGGAGCTTCCCTGGTGGCACAGTGGTTGAGGGTCTGCCTGCCGATGCAGGGGTGATGGGTTCGTGCCCCGGTCTGGGAGGATCCCGCATGCCGTGGAGCGGCTGGGCCTGTGAGCCATGTCCTCTGAGCCTGCGCATCCGGATCCCGTGCTCCGCAACGGGAGAGACCACAACAGTGAGAGGCCCGTGTACCACAAAAAACACAAAACAAAACAAAAAACTAGTAAAAACCACCCATACATCAAGAGAACAGAATAGAGTGCACAAAAATAAACCCGTGCATATATGCTCAACTAATCTTTGACGTGGGAGCAAAGAACACACAATGAGGAAAGGATAGCCTCTTCAATAAATGTTTCAGACTGGATGCTCACGTTCAGTTGAATGAAACTGGACTCCTATCTTACACCACTCACAAAAATTAACTCAAAATGCATTAAATATTTAAAGGTAAGACCTGGAACTCTAAAGCTAATTGAAGAAAACAGGGCTAAAATCTCCTTTACATTGGTTTTGGCAATAATTTCATGAATATGACAACAAAAGCCAAGCAACAAAAGCAAAAATAAACAAGTGGGACTACAATAAACTAAATGGTTCTGCACAGCAAAGGAAACCATTAGCAAAATGAAAAGGCAACCTATGGAATGAAAGAAAATATTGCAAACCACATTTCTGGTAAGTGTTAATATTCAAAATATATAAAGAACTCACATAACTCAAAAGCAAAAAACAAAATAAAACAAATGTTCAGATTAAAAAATCGACAAAGGACCTGAATATTTCCAAAGAAGACTTACAAATGTCTAACAGATACTTGAACATATGATCAACATTATCAATCAACAGGGAAATACAAATCAAAACCACAATGATGAATCAACTCACACCTGTCATGATGGCTATTATCAAAAAGACAAGAGATAAAAAATGTTGGTGAGGATGTGAAGAAAAGGGAACCTTTGTACACTGTTGGTGGAATGTTACTTGGTATAGCTATTATGGAAAACAGTATGGAGGTTTCTCAAAAAATTAAACATAGAATTACCATATGATGCAGTAATCCCACTTCTGGGTATATATCCAAAGGAAACAAAATGAGTATCTTGAAGAGAGAGCTGCACTCCCATGTTCATTTCAGCATTATTCACAACGGCCAAGATATAGAAAGAACCTAAGTGTGTGCTGAAAAATGAATGCATAAAGAAAATGTGGCACACACATATATATACACACACATATATATATATACACTATAATAGTGGCATATATAATATAATGTATATTATAATATACATATAATAGACTATTATTAAGCCGTAAAAAGAAGGAAATTCTGTCATTTGCAACAACATGGATGAACCTGGAGGACATTATGCTAAATCAGACAGGGAAAGGCAAATACTGTATGGTATCACTTATATGTGGAATCTGAAAAAATAATAAGTCAAATTCACAGAGAAAGAGAGTGAATGATGGTTGCCAGGGGTTTGGGAGGTGGGGGAAATGGAAAAATGTTAGTCAAATTGTCCAAATTTTTAGTTATATGATGAATAAGTCCTGAGAATCTAATGAACAACATGTGACTATAGTTAATAATATTGTATTTCATCCTTGAAATTTACTAAGAAAGTAGATCTTAAGCATTCTTACTACTGGATAAAAAAGGTAACTACATGAGATGATGGATGTATTAGATAACTTGATTTTGATAATCACTTCTCAATTATCAAATCATCATGTTGTACACTTTCAACTCATATAATTTTATTTGTCAATTATACCTCAAAGCTGAAAATAAAATAAAATTTGCTTTAAGATGACTCACTTTCTCCGTGCTGATGACTATTTTTCTTAATATTTATAAGAGCACTTTATATATTAAGGACATTAACCCTTTGTTGCAAATACTTTCACCCAATTTGTCCTTTGCCTTTTGCCTTTACTTATGGTATGTAGTGGAATATTTAACTTTTGTCTGTTAACAAATCTACTTATGTTTTGCTTTGTGGTGTTTCCACTGGTGTCATGTTTTAAAATAGCTTTCTCATTCTGAGAGAATTCCAGTATTCTTCTCTGGTCTTTTATAGTTTCTAAAAACATTGTTAGTGGAGTTCAGTTATGTAGAATTAGATTAATGATAATCTTTAGTCCTTGACACATTATTCCTTGTCCATTTACATCATTTTTTAAAAATAATATAACAAATATCTGGGAACCACCACTCAACCCAAAAGCTAGTACATTACCAATAACTTATATCTACCTATGGGTATCTATTCTATCCCATTCTCCTTGCTCAGAAGTAACCTAGAAGTATCTAGAAGTATCTCTTATTCCCTTGACCTAAAAATAGTTTTATTATATATATATGAAATGAATAGGCTACATATTTCTTAGTTCTACTTATTTTCAAACTTTATCAATTGATATTAAATCTTGTGCTGTCTGTCTTCTGGGGCTTGCTTTGTCCATTCAACATTATGTTATTAAAATCTGGTCATTGCGTTGCATTACTCTATTGTTAATTTCTATTTGAATAATTAATAGAAGCAAACCAGGTAAAGAGTGAGTAGAAGAGTACTTCATGTGAAAGAATAGCATGTGTTAAGGTCCTGAGTTGTGCAAAAGCACGCCAATCTTGAGGAGCTATAGAAAGGAACATGACTGACTCTGGAGTACTGAGACTTGAGGGAAGAGTAATTGAAGATGAGTTTGGAGCAGCAGCCCAGGGAGGGACTACAAAGTGCCTTTTAAATCATAGTGAGGATCTGGGCTTTTTAAGTGCAATGGAAGTCGTTAGGCGGAGGAATAACATGCTCTGGTTGGCCAATTTTAAAAGATTAATCTGGCTACTCAAAGAATAGATTGAGAAGAGGTAGCAAGAATCCAATCTTGAGGTGGGTGTTATTATTGTCCCCACTTTACAGATAAGAAAACTAAGGTTCAGAGAGAATCTATATATGTATCTAGAGTTCAGAGAGGTTTGGTTTTGAGACAGATCTAGGTATTCATCAGCTTATAGTCAGAGCTACAGAACTGAATGAGATCACCCTAGGGAGAGAGCATAGATAGAAAAGAAAAGAGGGTTAAGGAGATGGCTTGAGGTACTCTAATATATAGACTTAGTTAGAGGAGGAGAAAAGGAGACTAAAAAGGAGAAGTCAGTGAGGCAAGAGTAAAATCATGGAAGTATTTTTGCCAAGAGAAAAAAAATGCTTCACGAAAACAACAGCGGTCAACTATGCCAAAAAAAGGTAAAGCAAATTAAGAACTGAAAAGTCACCACTTGATTTAGTAACATGGAGATGATCACTCTCTACTTCCTTAGCCACCTTAGGATGTGCACAGAGGAGCTTGAAAGAAGTATTATTATTGTCTCCTGTATTTTTGTATTTTGTATTTTGAAGAAGCTAGAGCTCAAAGGAATTAGGTAACTTTCCACAAGCAAAACAGCTACGCAATGACAAATTTAGAAATGGAAGTCTCCTCATTCCAAATCCAGTCTTCTTTCCACGGCATCACAGCTACTTTTCATATCTGGGAGGCTTTTTGGTTTGCTACATGAATGACTGAGGTTACATGTGTAGTGCGGAACTGAATTCATTCCAATATGCCTTGAGTGTCTGTTATGTACAAAACTCTGAGGTAGTCATTGCAAAAAATTTGAAAATGAAAAAGACACAGACCATATTCCCAAGGAGCTTGTACAGTCCAGTAAGATAGCATCTATACAACTGTATCCTAAGACAGTGTGGAAGTAATGGAAGCATAGAGAAGTGAGGATTTGGATCAGGTCTGGACCAATGACTTGGTGGGGGAGAGCTTGTTCATCTTCTTATTTACTGCTACATACTCACTGTATGTCTGGTAGAAAAATAAGTTCAATAAATACTTGTTATAAAAAGTATTGAGCTTCAACTTTTTTCCAGGCACATAGTGATTATAGCAGTAAATAAGTAGACTCTAGCTAGAATAGTTAATAAAAGTTTAAAAAAATAGGGGACTAGGGAACTTATTGAAAGGATAGTGGGCTATCTCACAGGGTTAAGGGAAGAGTTGACTCAGAAACAGCAGGAACCAGGTTAGATCTGGGTACAAAAGCAGTGTACATTTATGGATCTTCTCTCCACTTTAAAGTGACTCCCCACCCCCCAGTAATCCCAATCTCTGTTTCAACTCAAAATGTCATGTTCCTGGGAGAGAGAAACTAGTTGGGTCAGGGATATTTCCCTGGAATAAGTTACGATGGTCATTAAGGAAGGTTCACATATCACAGACACCAAACATGGCCATTACAGCACAACCCATGGTTTCAAACCAATTCCAAAGAGGTAAATCCTTGTTAATTGGACATCAATCTCCATCCCAAGTGTTCTCTACTAAAATCTAACATCAAGAAGAATGAAATTAAGGGAATGTGTTCACTCTCCCAGAAGATTGATATTGTAAGCCTTTTCCCGTCATAAGAACTTTCTGACATCAGTGAGCTGACCATAGGGAACTGACAGAACTTCTGAGATGGAAGGAGCCTTTGGTAACCATTAATTCAACTTCCTTATTGCGCAATGAGGAATATGAAGCCCTTGCATGCAGTCTTACATGTATTCACACAGCAAATAAGTGGTAGTACTGGGTATAAAGGAAACTTCTGACCTTTGATCCTGTGGGTCCTTTCTCTGCCTACGCTCTACAGTGCTTAGCACTGTGCTGAGAACATAACTATAGAATCTTTCAAATCTCCCTGGGGTATTGTGCTCAGGTATAGGTAGCAACCTAACAAGAGGTATCTATCATCCATGGTCAGAAGTCTAGAGAATTGGGCCGAGCTGAAGTAGCTTCTATGAACAGACATAGCTGAGGTTAGACCACATGATGGATAAGCAATCAAGGATGTGTTAATGACAGCTTAAGACAGGGCTAAAAGATAGGATTCTTTTCCTCCCGAGTTTTCCATTCCTGAAGCTAAACAGCCCTAGCTCCTTCCACTAGAAAAGGGAAATGGCTGCCTCATATGAGCTTGCATAAAAGTCACAGCTTACAGAATTGCTCAAATCATCCTTCTTCCTTTATGTAACCAATGAGTCTATTTTCAGCTGCTCCCCTTCCTCTTTAACCAATTAACATCCAGCAAACTGGGTTGTCTGCTCTTCCCAATATCATGATTGATTATAAGTTTAGTTTAAGAAATAGGTATAGTGTGTGGTGGGAAAGTGTGTATATCTGGAGCTGTACTACCTTGGTTCAATTCCTAGGTTTCACCATTTCCTAGGGGTGTGATTTTTGGCAAGTCACTCTTTCCCTGGGCTTTTGTTTTCTCACCTGTAAAATGAGGATAATAATAATAATGTCTACTTCATAGGGAGGTTGTGGGAATCCAATGAGTTAATAATACATCCTTGGGGGTACAAGAGAGCATATACAGATAATCTGACTCCAAAAAAGGAACACATCTAAAGACAAAGATTCTATTAATTCAGATGAACCAGCCCCTCAAGAACTATGCTCCCTAGCACTGACTTGACAAAACTAAGAACACTTAACCCTCAGCAATCAGCTGCAAACCCTAAAAGCCAACCTAAAAGCACACTATTACTGCTCCAACTACCATTGCTAACAGCCCAGAGACAAGGTATCCAGATGTTCTAAGAGAATACATGGGGCCAGTGGTTCACAACAGGTGCAATTCTCTGCTGCCTTTTTTGTTTGTTTGTTTGTTTTTATAAATTTATTTATTTATTTATGGCTGCATTGGGTCTTCATTGCTGCACATGCGCTTTCTCTAGTTGTGGCAAGCAGGGGCTACTCTTCGTTGCGGTGCACGGGCTTCTCATTGCAGTGGCTTCTCTTGTTGCAGAGCACAGGTTCTAGGCGCACAGGCTTCAGTAGTTGTGGCGTGCAGGTTCAGTACTTGTGGCTTGTGGACTCTAGAGCACAGGCTCAGTTGTTGTGGCACATGGGCTTTGTTGTTCCACAGCACGTGGGATCTTCCCGGACCAGGGCTCGAACCCATGTCCCCTGCATTGGCAGGCAGATTCTTAACCACTGTACCACCAGGGAAGTCCTGTTTGTTGTTTAAAAACAGATAACATCCAGATAGATACAAGAAGAAATTGCCGGGCTTCCCTGGTGGCACAGTGGTTGAGAGTCTGCCTGCCGATGCAGGCGATACGGGTTCGTGCCCCGGTCTGGGAGGATCCCGCGTGCCGCGGAGCCGCTGGACCCGTGAGCCATGGCCACTGAGCCTGCGCGTCCGGAGCCTGTGCTCCGCAACGGGAGAGGTCACAACAGTGAGAGGCCCGCATACCGCAAAAAAAGAAGAAGAAGAAGAAGAAGAAGAAGAAGAAGAAGAAGAAGAAGAAGAAGAAGAAGAAGAAGAAGAAGAAATTGCCTTCAATTGTTCTTTCAACAAACATTAACTGAGCTCCTACTATACGGCAGCCATTGTTCAGTGTGCTGGGGACAGAGCAGAGAACAAAATAAATGAAGTCCCTGCTCTTACTGAGCTTATACTCTAGTGGGAAATACATTTTACCACAGAAGCAAACACACATCTAAGATTGTTTTAGATTGTGATCAGTGCTGTGATAAAATAAAAAGGGATTAGGTCACAGAGAGTGCCTGGGCCATCTGAGCTACTTTAATCTCCCTTTCCTGCGATTTGAAGGATATAGGGGCCCACCATGGGTACAACCAGATAGAAAGAAAAGGAAGTGCAAAGTCCCTGAGGTCGGACAGATCTTAGCATATTGTAATAAAAAGGAGATCAGTGTTGCTAGAGGAGAGTGAACAAGGTTTTTATAAATCAAGTCAAAGAGGCTGGATCTATTGATGGTGGTGTCTTGGACTAGGAAATGGTGAGAGATTCTGGACAAATTTTAAAGACAGGGCCAATAGGATTTTTTGAAGAACTGTATGTGAAACACGAGAGAAAAAGAGGATTCAAGGGTGGCTCCAGGATTTTTGGCCCGAACAACCAGGTGTTCCCATTAACTGGAATGGAGAATGGAATTAACTATGATTTCTGATGGGTCATTCTGGATTTCCACTAATAGCTGCGGATGGGACCTCAGGGCCCTTCTCCAACTTTGAGCAGCCTAGTTATGGAGTGGGGCGCTGGCATAGGACTGTTGTTTTGGGTGAGAGGAATGAAGCACATTTCTGGGAATCCCCACATTCTCTTCCCCGATTCTATTCATAAACCTGGAGATTTACACAATGAGAGATAAAGAAGACTGAGCACATCGGGCCAGGCAAAACGGAGGGGCCCCAGGAACAGGAAATCTGCTGTAGCCACTTCAGTACAGAAACTGTACGAGAGTGGGCAGCGCCAATGAGGGCGCTGCAGGAACTTTCTTGGCGATCTGGCAGCCTAGGGAACCACTTTTTACCATAAACAAAGTAAAGAAAAGAGATGGGGTGGGGTTTGGTGGCCTAGCCGGCCGGAAGGAATTCGGGTGGAGCCGACTGTGCAAGCTTCGGGGCAGAGGGGAGAGGAGGCCGCCACTAGCAACTAACCTCAGCTGCCTAAACTCAACAGAAAGGTCGGAGGGGTTGTTGGAAGTGCCAGGAGCCCCGTGATTCTCTCTGCCCGCCAAAGAGAGATGAAAACCCAAGTTGTGCGGTGCAGCTTTAAAGGGGCTGGTGATTGACAGAATGTGTAGCAGTGGATGGGGTGGAGCCGCTGGGTGGGGTCTGGGACAGGCAGCTGGGAGAAACCAAAAGGAAGAAAAAAGAAAACCATAGCCCCTGATATCGCTAATGCCAGGCGGGAGAAGCTAGCCAGAAAGGGAGGACAAGAGGGTTTTAGAGCTCACCTCCATTCCTACCCCGATCGACTCTCTCAAACCCTTCTGTCTCCTTTTGAGATAATTAAAATCGAGTGTACACCGCCCCTAGTCGGTGCCCATTCACCCTAACTCTCCACTGAACTAGGTTTGTAGTACGAGGGAGTGAGGACCCCGAGTCCACCAGCTCAACCCCGGCCCCGCCCCGTCGGCCTGGCCCGGGGCTGGGAGGAGAGGATGCCTTTGGAGGCGCAGAATCCGAAAGTAAGTCCCTTTCATTTTGCCTCCTCACCCCTCCCCTTCCTTTTGCCACTCTCACTGGGGTCTCCGCTGGCGGGGGTGGCGGGGGGGTGGGGGGGGGAAGAGCCACCTTACAGAAAGAGACTCTTTCAAGAAGGATCCGGAGGGTGGGTCAGGGTAGGGTGGGGTAAGAAAAGGAGGGGAGCGGAGGGGGGGTGGTGCTTTAAAGCCTAGGGGAGCTGCCACCCACGGGATAGGTACTCTCAGAGTTTGCTGATTGTATGATTAGAGCCTTGATTTCCTCTCCTGTCCTTAGAGCCTTGACTTATCCCTTCCAGGCGTCCTTTCTTTTTCTCACCCTCCAGCATCCCTATCTGGCTGCTTAAAGCTTCTAACCGTGAGCTGGGAAGGCTCCATCTTGCCTGGCTTCTTAAAGGGACAGTGCACTAGTTCAACTGTGGGAAATAGATCCTAGAAATTAGATTTTGAGAAGGATGGCACTGACTCACCTTACTATGACAATACATGTGTTGGGGGAATTTGTACAGAAAGGACAGTTTTTCTTCCTCATACCAGCTTCCAAACTTGTTCTAATATCCAGTTGATTCTCAGGAGGTGCATCCTGGGCAATGTTGCCAAGTTGCACATTAGTTAACTGAAGAGTCAATAGGCTCTGCAGTTATAGCTCAAGAGGAAAATTTCTGTTTCCTGAGAGGTGCCATGGCATTGCAGATGATTTGGAAAAAATAATTTATTCTACAAATATTTATAGAGTGCCAGATTCATTGCCTGTGGCTGATCCCACTGCTGAGTGTCTGTAATATGTCAAAACCATGTAGAGTGGTGTTTCCTTTCTTAACAGATTGACGGCCAAGGTTTCTTCCTAGAGATGAATGTTGAATTTGATTCCAACATTTACCAAGTATGTGTCATGTGAAAGTTCCCACTGTTCATCTTTATTGTCTTTTCTTTAGTACCACATCCATAGACCCAAGCCCAAGTGACTGGGAGATCCAGCTGGAAGAGATAGGAGCTCAAGTCAAAATGGCTTGCAAAGAAAGAAGGGCAGGATGCTTCAATAGGGAAGCCAAGGCCACCTTGGCTAATATGTCATTCACATGTCCATGTACAGTCTGGAAGATTGTATTGGGGAGGAGGGCTTCACCAGCTCCCTTCTGCCGTTAAATAAAAGAACTGGTGTGGTGGAAATTTGTTAGAAGGCCTCATACAGATCAGTGGCATCTCTTCCAAGTTTATTTTTCTCATGTTTCTGCTTCTGGAGGGTGGCAGGTCTGGATGGAGCCTAATGATATCCCACAGGTCAAAGAGATGAAAACATGTTGTTTAAGGTTTTAGGTCTAATATTTCACTCTGGGTTTTCTTTTTAAGGTATGGATTGTCTATATGTATGTATGTATTTATTTCTATTTGGTCAGTGGAATGCCACAACTTCCAGCGCTCTGCAACTTACCAGTTCAGCTGTCTCTGGTATTACACATGCAAGGCACAAAGACCCTCCCTTCTTTAATGTGCTATGTTTCATTGCATCTCTGGTGTCAACTCCCATCAAGGGCCTGTGTTGATTCTAGGTTTCTCAGTAACATTTAGCTAAAGCACCTTCCTCCATCCCTCATCTCAATTGGTTTTAAAAACCTTAAAATGACATTCTGAATGGCCATGTTGTTGAATCCAGTGGATTCAGATAAAGAAGAAAGCCTCACTTAGTGTTCTTTCTCTCTAAAGTCCCTGGTCTATGGGTTCCTAAAGACAAAGGAAACATGAATTCAACTGGAACTCTCCTGGTTACTTTCATCAGTGGGAGTACAATCTTGTCCTAGAGCAAAGAGCCACTTGTACATGTCACACACACTGAACTCTGCTATCTACACCCTGGTGTGGAGGGTGGGGAAGGAACTATGTGCTGACTCCACAGCCAGCCTCGTGCATTTAGTAAGCATGGAATATGTTAGGTATTGCTGTGCTTCCATTTTAATATTTGATTGTCCCTTTGCGTTCATGTTGTTTTTTCTTTGGGAGAGGATATAGCAGCAGGATATAGCTGTCATAAAATATGGTTGATGAAATATGGTTATTCACTTCCTAGGACAATGAAATGTTTGTGAACCCACTAACAATTACTATAGGCAAACAATAGAAATCCTTCTCCAAAGGCTTCAAGTGGCTTTCCCAGAGCAATTAGTTTGTTGTCACTCATTCTGCTTCCTGGGATTGCAGATAATTTCTGTCTACACAGAGGCAAAAGGGATTCATAAGGGATAATTGCAAAAAGGACACCTTGCACACTCTCTATTTCACAAACAGTAGTTTTGACCCCCAACTCCCATTGTGGAATGCCAGGATCTGGTGGGCTAGGCTGTTCTTGCCTAGACTAGTACAACTCACCCCTACATTTACTTTGCTCTGAGTTCCTTCCTAGTTTTTCCTCAGCTTTCAAGGGTAAGGACATGTGATAGACAAAGGAATCAATACAAAAGTACATTGTGTTATGAGATTCATTAATTCATTCATTCAACAAATGTTTACTGACGATCTACTCTGTGCCATCACTGCACAAGACTGGAGAGTCTACAAGTCCCCTGCCTTTTTGGAGACTGTATTCTAATGAGCGTGTGTTAGTGGAGGGGAAAGAAAATAAACAAAAGGTTTTTGTCAGGTAGGAATAAGATGAGAGAAAGGACTGGGGAGAACTGTTTGATATAGAACAGTCAAGGAAGGCTTCTCTGTTACGGTGATTTTTTAAAAATTGGGGTACAGTTGCTTTACACTGTTGTGTTAGTTTCTGTACAAAGTGAATCAATGATATGTATACATATATCCCCTCACTCTTGGACCTCCCTCCCACTGCCTCTCATCCCACCCATCTAGATCACCATAGAGCACCAAGCTGAGCTCCCTGTGCTATACAGCAAGTTCCCACTAGCTATCTATTTTACACATGGTAGTGTATATATGTCAACCTTAATCTCCCAATTCATGCCAACCCCCCATTCCCCCACTGTGTCCAACGTCAGTTTTCTATGTCTGCGTCTTTATTCCTGCCCTGCATATTGGTTCATATGTATCATTTTTCTAGATTCCACATAAAGGCATTAACATACAATATTTGTTTATCTCTTTCTGAATGACTTCATTCCATATGACAGTCTTTAGGTCCATCCACATCTCTACAAATAACCCAATTTCGTTCATTTTTATGGCTGAGTAATATTCCAATGTATGTATTTACCACATCTTCTTTATCCATTCATCTATTGGTGGATATTTATGTAGCTTCCATGTCCTGACTATTGTAAATAGTGCTGCAATGAACATTGGGGTAAATGTGTCTTTTGGAATTATGGTTTTCTCAAGGTATATACCTAGTAGTGGGAATGCTGGGTCATATGGTATTTCTATTTTTAGTTTTGTAAGGAACCTCTATATTGTTCACCAGAGTGGCTCTATCAATTTATATTCCCACCAACAGTGAAAGAGGGTTCCCTTTTCTCCACACCTTCTCCAGCATTTATTGTTTGTAGATATTATGATGATGGCCATTCTGATTGTTGTGAGGTGATAACTCATTGTAGTTTTGAGTTGCATTTCTCTAACGATTAGCGATGTTGAGCATCCTTTCATGTGATTTTTGGCAATCTGTATATCTTCTTTAGAGAAATGTCTATTTAGGTCTTCTGCCCATTTTTGGATTGGTTGTTTGCTTTTTTGATATTGAGCTGCATGAGCTCTTTGTGTACTTTGGAGATTAATCCCTTGTCAGTTGCTTCATTTGCAAATATTTTCTCGCATTCTGAGTGTTACCTTTTTGTCTCGTTTATGATTTTGATTGCTGTGCAAAAGTTTTTAAGTTTAATTAGGTGCCATTTATTTAGTTTTGTTTTTAATTTCCATTACTGTAGGAGATGGATCAAAAAAGATCTTGCTGTGATTTATGTCAAAGACTGTTTTTCCTGTGTTTTCCTCTAAGAGTTTTATAGAGTCCAGTCTTACATTTAGGTCTTTAATCCATTTTGAGTTTATTTTTGTGTATAGTGTTAGGGAGTGTTCTAATTTCATTCTTTTCCATGTAGCTGGGCAGTTTTCCCAGCACCACTTATTGAAGCATCTGTCTTTTCTCCATTGTATATCCTTGCTTCCTTTGTCATAGATTAGGTGTCCATTGGTGCATGGGTTTATCTCTGGGCTTTCTATCCTGTACCATTGATTAATATTTCTGTTTTTGTACCAGTACCATACTGTCTTGATTACTGTAGCTTTGTAGTATAGTCTGAAGTCAGGGAGCCTGCTTTCTCCAGCTTCGTTTTTCTTTCTCAAGATTACTTTGCCATTCGGGGTATTTTGTGTTTCCATACAAATTGTGAAATGTTTTGTTCTAATTCTATGAAAAATGCCATTGGTACTTTGATGGGGATTGCACTGGATCTGTAGGTTGCTTTGGGTAGGATATTCATTTTCACAATATTGATTCTTCCAATCCAAGAACATGGTATATCTCTCCCTCTGTTTTGTCATCTTTGATTTCTTTCATCAGTGTTTTATAGTTTTCTGAGTACAGGTTTTTGCCTCCTTAGGTAGGTTTATTCCAAGGTATTTTATTATTTTGTTGCAGTGGTAAATGGGAGTGTTTCCTTAACTTTTCTTTCAGATTTTTCATCATTAGTGTTTAGGAATGCAAGACATTCCTGTGCATTAATTTTGTATCCTGCTACTTTACCAAATGCATTGATTAGCTCTACTAGTTTTCTGGTAGCATCTTTAGGATTCTCTATTTATCATGTCATCTACAAACAGTGACAGTTTTACTTCTTTTCCAATTTGGATTCCTTTTATTTATTTTTCTTCTCTGATTGCCATGACTAGGACTTCCATAACTATGGTGAATAATAGTGGTAAGAGTGGACATCCTTGTTTTGTTCCTGATCTTAGGGGAAATGCTTTCAGTTTTTCACCATTGAGAATGATGTTGGCTGTGGGTTTGTTATATATGGCCTTTATTATGTTGAGGTATTTTCCCTCTGTGCCCACTTTCTGGAGAGTTTTTATCATAAATTGGTGTTGAATTTTGTCAAAAGCTTTTTATGCATCTATTGAGATTGTCATATCGTTTTTATTCTTTGTTAATATGGTGTATCACATTTATTGATTTGCATATATAGAAAAATCCTTGCACCCCTGGAATAAATCCCACTTGATCATAGTGTATGATCCTGTTAATGTGTTGTTGGATTCTGTTTGTAAGCATTTTGTTGAGGATTTTTGCGCCTATGTTCATCAGTGATATTGGCCTGTGATTTTCTTTTTTTGTGATATCTGGACTGGTTTTGGTATCAGGGTGATTGTAGCCTCATAGAGTGAGTTGAGAGTGTTCTTTCCTCTGCAGTTTTTTGGAGGAGTTGTGAAAGAAGGGTGTTAGCTCCTCATTAACGTTGGATAGAATTCGCCTGTGTAGCTATCTGGTCCTGGACTTTTGTTTATTGGAAGATTTTTTTATCACAGTTTTAATTTGATTACTTGTGATTTGTCTGTTTATATTTTCTATTTCTATTAGGTTCAGTGTTGGAAGGTTGTACCTTTCCAAGAATTTGTCTGTTTCTTCCACGTTGTCCATTTTATTGGCTTGTTTTAGTCTCTTATGATCCTTTGTATTTCTGCAATATCAGTTGTAATTGCGCCTTTCTCATTTCTAATTTTATTGATTTGAATCCTCTCAGTTTTTTTCTTGATGAGTTTGGCTAAAGGTTTATCATTTTTATATATCTTCATAAAGAATCAGCTTTTAGTTTCATTGATTTTTGCTATTGTTTTCTTCATTTCTATTTCATTTATTTCTGCTTTAATTTTTATGATTTCTTTCCTCCTACTAACTTTGGGTTTTGTTTGTTCTTATTTCTCTAGAACTGCTTTTGCTTCTTCCCATAAGTTTTGGGTCGTTGTGTTTTCATTGGCATTTGTTTCCATGAATTTTTTGATTTCCTCTTTGACTTCTTCAGTGATCTCTTGGTTATTTAGTAGCATATTGTTTAGCTTCCATGTTTTTGTTTTTGTTTTCCTTTTTTTTTTCTGTACTTGATTTGTAATCTCATATCATTTTTGGAAAAGATGCTTGAAATGATTTCAACTTTCTTAAATTTACTGAGGGTTGGTAAGTGACCCAAGATGTGATGTATCCTGGAGAATGTTCCATGTGCATTTGAGAAGAAAGTGTATTCTGCCACTTTTGGATGGAATGTCCTATAAATATCAGCTAAGTCTATTTGGTCTATTGTGTGTTGTAAAACTTGTGTTTCCTTATTAATTTTCTGTCTAGATGATCTGTCCATTGGTGTAAGTGGGGTGTTAAAGTCCCCCACTATTATTGTGTTAATGTTGATTTCCCCTTTTATGGCTGTTAGCATTTGCCTTATGTATTGAGGTGCTTCTATGTTGGGTTCATAAATATCTAAAATTTTTATATCTTTTTCGTGGATTGATCCCTTGACCATTACGTAGTGTCCTTCCTTGTCTCTTGTAACAGTCTTTATTTTAAAGTCTATTTTATCTTATATGACTACTGCTACACTGGCTTTCTTTTGATTGCTATTTGAATGGAATATCTTTTTTCCATCCCTTCACTTTCAGTCTGTATGTGTCCCTAGGTCAGAAGTAAGTCTCTTGTAGACAGCACATATACAGGTCTTATTTCTGTATCCATTCAGCCAGTGTGTGTCTTTTGGTTGGAGCATTTAATTCATTTACATTCAAGGTTATTTTCAATGTGTACATTCCTATTACCATTTTCTTATTTGTTTTGGGTTTGCTTTTGTGAGTCTTTTTCTTCTCTTGTGTTTCCTGCCTAGAGAAGTTCCTTTAGCATTTGTCATAGAGCTGGTTTTGTGGTGCTGAATTCTCTTAGCTTTTGCTTGTCTGTAAAGGTTTTGATTTCTCTGTTGAATCTGAATGAGATCCTTGCTGGGTAAAGTAATCCTGGTTGTAGGTTTTTCCCTTTCATCACTTTAAATATATCCTGCCACTCCCTTCTGGCCTGCAGAGTTTCTATTGGAAAATCAGCTGATAACATTGTGGGGATTCTGCTGCTTTTAATATTTTTTCTTTGAATTTGATTTTTGTTTGTTTGATTAGTATGTTTTTTGGTGTGTTTCTCCTTGGGTTTATCCTGTATGGGACTCTGCCCTTTCTGGACTTGGGTGACTATATCCTTCCCCATGTTAAGGAAATTTTCAACTATAATCTCTTCAAATATTTTCTCAGACACTTTCTCTCTCTTCTTCTTCTGGGACCCCTATAATTCGAATATTGGTACATTTAATCTTGTTCCAGAGGTCATTGAGATGGTCCTCATTTCTTATCATCATTTTTTCTTTTTTCTTCTCCTCAGCAGTTATTTCCATCATTCTATCTTCCAGCTCACTTTTTCATTCTTCTGCCTCAGTTATTCTGCTACTGATTCCTTCTAGTGTATTTTTCATTTCAGTTATCATGCTGTTCATCACTGTTTGTTTGTTCTTTAGTTATTTTAGGTCCTTGTTAAATGTTTCTTGTATTTTTCTTGATCTATGCCTCCTTTGTATTTCCAAGATTTTGCATCATCATCATCTATCTTTACTCTGAATTCTTTTCTAGGTAGGTTGTCTATTTCCTCTTTATTTGTTTGGTCTTGTAGGTTTTTACCTTGCTCCTTCATCTGTAACTTTTTTTGTCTCTTTTTTGTTTGTTTTGTTTTGATGTGTGGTGCTGTGGTTCTGTCTTGCTGGTTGTTTAGCCTGAGGCGTTCAGCACTGGATCTTACAGGCAGTTGGGTGGAGCCATGTCTTGGTGCCAAGATGAGGACCTCCAGGAGAGCTCACACCAATTTATATTCCCTGGGGCCTGAAGTTCATGTTAGCCCAATGGCTCAGTGCTCCTGCCAGAAGACCCTCAGCTTGGAAACCAAGAAGATGCAAGCCATGTGGCATGGCAAAAGAAAGAAAAAATGGCAACAAACACAAGGGAGCAGAACAATAACAAAGAATAAAAAATATAAAAATGAAACAACAAAGCAAAACAGAACCACAATAGCAAAAAAAAAAAAAAAAAAAAAGCTGGAAGAGGCGTGAGTTGGAGACTTAGGCTCAGGAACTGTGTGGCTGGAGGGTGCTCTGGAGGCAGAGTTTCAGGACTGGGACCACAGCAGGCTCACTGGGGCCTGAGCAGGTGGGGGATATGCTGGCTGCATTCTCCTCCCATCCCCCGAAGGTCTCTCCCCATCCCCACTGATCCCCTCACCATGAGCGGACCCCTCCGAGCATGGGAACACCTCCCCTCCCCAAGCCACTCCTCAGGGGCACCAGTCCCATCCTGCATCACGTATTCCTCCTCTCCTCCTTCCACCCCCCACATCCTACCCAGTCACACGAGGACTCCTTCTGTCCCCTTAGGTGTCCAAGGTCCCCCACCAGCACCTAGTAAGTGCCCTAGTTGTGAGGATATGCAAACTCCACATCCTCCTGTTCTGCTATCGTGACTCCACCCAATATGGTGATATTTAAGAATATAACGAATAAAGTGAGAGCCAGCCATGAGAATACCCAAGGGAAGGGTATTCTAGACAGAGAAATTAGAATAGTAAAGGCTTGGTGTGTTCAAGGAATAGCAAGGCCAGTATCACTGGAGTGGAGAGGAAAAGAGTGGTAGGACATGATTTCAGAGAGACAGAGAGGGCCAGATCATATAGGACCTTGTAAATACTTTGGCCTTTATTCTGAATGAGATAGTAAGGCATTTTTAAGGAAGATAAATATTCAATAATTATCATATTTAAAATTCTAGTCTAGTAAAGAGGATGTAGACACAAGAGGGAAGAGATATGGGAACATGTGTATATGTATAACTTATTCACTTTGTTATAAAGCAGAAACTAGCACACCATTGTAAAGCAATTATAGTCCAATAAAGATGTTGAAACAAAACAAAACAAAACTTTGCAATCCTTCCTCAAAACTCTCAGAAAAAAAAATAAGAGGATGAATCTTCAATTGTTCATCTTAACACAGTCAAGGTGGTTTATGTTTTATGATTTGGATAATAATACTACTTTGGAAAAAAATTAGTAAGCTCATTGCTGAATTCATGTCAACTAATACAATTTAATTTTATACTAACTATTGTTTTATAACAATTATCTGAAAAAAGTTTCAAACACATTTGGAACCACTGAAATACAAAAAGTATTTTCAGCATACATATTTTAAAAATCACAATAAATTTATTAGCACTAGAAGAATGCTTAACCTTTTTAAGGAAACATCACAAGATTGTATAACTGATGTAACTGTTTTACTCTAGCATGAAATTTTGAAAATTATTCACTTGAAAACTTTTTTTAAATTTTCAGTCTTGCTGGAACACATGATTTCATGTAGGTTATACACCATTCTTCTCCCAAAGTTCTTCCCAGTAGGGAAGTGTGTTTCATGTATCATTTCATTTAATCCTCAAAATAGCTTTGTGAGGTAGGCACTATTGTCATCTCCATTTTACAGAATAGGAAACTGAGGCATAGGAATGTAAAGTATTTTACCCAAGGTCACATGGCTAGTAAGCAAAAGAGGATCCATTCTCTCCTATACCTTCTGAGAAGTTGTTCCATCAGCTTCCTTCTCTCCAATCTTCTTTAATTTCTTTTTCTTCTTTGGTTCTTCCACCCATCCAACCATTCCCACCTAATATACCTAACATTTATTGAACACCTACTCTGTGCCAAGCCCTCTATTGAACACTTTGCATTTATCAATTCACATAATGCTCACAACAATCCTATTAAGTAAGTACCGTTGTATTCCCAATTTTTCAGTTGGGAATTTGGGACATAGAAAAATCAAGCAACTTGCCCAAGTTTACACAGCTAGGAAGTAGCAGAAGTGAGATTTGAACCCCAAAATAAAGTCTACACCTTCACTGTTATGCTCTACTGCCTAATCTTTATCTTGCAAACACATTTTTCACTAAATCAATTTTTCTTTAACAACAGTTACTCAAATTACCACCCTATTTTTCTGCAGTTTCCATTTAAATCATTATTGAAACTGCTCTTGCAAGAGTTACCTGAAGATCTCCTAAATGTCATGTCAAGTGCTCTCTCGTTAGGTTTTCAACATATTGATTCCACTACATTTGAGGCTGTTGTACTTTCCTTCCATCTTTAAAGCCTTCCCTTCCTTGTCTTCTGTGATGATACTCTATCTTGGATTTCCACCTACCTCTCTGATTGTCTTTTTCATTCTCTTATCTTGCTACTCTATACTCCTTATTTGGGTCATCTCATCTACTTAAGATTTTCAACTGCCATTTATATGCTGATGAAGGCCTGTATGACAACTTGGCATTTCCAAACTGAACGCTTTTTCTGAGCCTGGACCCACCTACTTGTCTGTTAACTAGACATCTTAACTTGACACCGAACATTTAATATGTCTAAAACTGAATTCATCATCAAACCCCAACATGCCAATTTCTATCCCTGACCAACAGTCACATAATCAACTGAACAATAAAGCCTAGAGTCATCTATGACTCTTCTTTCTCCTTAATGTCTAGATTCTGCTTCTTGAATTTTTGTATCCTCTCCAACCTTATTTGTAGTGTCTTTGCTTAATTTTTCATCATGTATGACCTGGCCTATGAATATAGCTCCTTTATTGTTGTTTAATCTGCCTCCAGTCTCTATGGCCTTTGTTATGTGTTGAATTATGTCCTTCAAAACATGTTGGAGTCCTAATTTCTGGTACCATGGAATGTGACTGTATTTGGATACAGGGTATCTACAGAGGTAATCAAATTAAAATGAGGTAGTTAGGACAGGCCCTAATCCAATATGACTGGTATCCTTATACAAGTGGGAAATTTGGACCGAAAGACTCATAGAGGGAAGATGGTCTGAAGAGACATAGGGAGAAGACAGCCATCTGCAAACCAAGGAGAGAGACCTAGAACAGATCCTTCTCTCAGAGCTCTCAGGCGAAACCAACTCTGATGACACTTTGGTTTCAGAGTTATAGCCTCCAGAACTGTGAAACAATAAATTTTTGTTGTTGAAGCCCCCCTGGTTTTTAATACTTTGTTGTGGTAGTCCTAGAAAACTAATACAAACTCCAATCTAGTCTACATATTAGGATATTTCTAAAATACATGTTTTTATCTTGATAATCCTATGTTCAGAATTATTCAAAGACTCCCCATCACTTACAAGATTAAATCCCTGTCTTTTAGTAAGACACTTCACAATTTGTCCTCAACCTACCTTTCATGTTTATGGCCAGTGACTTTTCCTTATCACAGGAGTTACATTTAACTAACTGCTACTTCTCGAACATGCCATGGTCTTTCACAAACACCATGTCTTTGTTCATGCTATCAGGACTTCCATAAATGTTCTTTTTCCTCTTACAACCTGTACCAATCCACCTCCACCTTTCCTTCTATTCCATCCCTCTCTTTTTGGTAAGCTCCTATACATAGCATGATACCCAATTCATTTTCTCTGTGAAGCCTTGAAGTATAGGTAAGATTTGGTTAGCCAGAGTGGAGGGGAAAGGATATTCTAAGCAGGAAGAACCATATAATCAAAGACAGGTAATGAGGATCATTATAATGTAGGTTAGAGGGGAATGGAGTAGAGTTAGAGAAAGGTGAGGTTAGAGAACTCTTTGCCTTTGGTGATAGTATAGATGGGATCAAAGCAGCTTCTGGAGAAGCAGCAAGGTCAATAGTCTTCCTCTGTAGTGTCTCAGGGAAACAGCTAGGCCTCAAAGAATGTTATTATCTAGCTAATGTCACCTGATGATGAGATAGCCTATATTTTGTTCCTTGGAAAGCTGGTCTTTATAATAGCACCCTGAGTTTGGAGCACTTTTGCTGGTCAGTGATGGTATGGTAGTAGAGCTGAAAATATTCAGCAGGGTTCAGAGTTCTTTTCTACTATAGCCTATTTAAACATGATTGAATATATTTACCATTTCTACTTACATAAAGTAGATGGTTTTGAAAGGAGGAAGCAAAATTCATTCATTAATCTCATTCACTCGTTCAACATACATGACCTGGGAGCCCTCTATGTGGACAGCTCTGTGCTACAGGATGGGAATACACAAATATAAGACCTCAACCTTGCCCTGGAGCTCAGCTGGGAGACAGGCAAAGCTCTAGCTAACATCTAGTGCTTGTTGATTACTTACTATATGCCAGGGACAATGCTAAGCATTGCATGTTTCTCATTTAAATTCTCAGTAGGGTTGTACCCATTTGTGGAAAAGGACACAGTGTTACAGACAGGTTGAATAAATTCAGGAGGGAGGAATTGGAAAACTGACAAGTAAGCAACTCATTAACATGAGTAGAAAAGACCTGGGTGACATTTGGGTGAAGAGGTCAGAGAAGACTTGGTGGAGGAGGTGATATTTGAGTCTTAAAGGATAAATAGGAGTTATCAAGTGTCAATGAAAAAACAGTCAATCTAAGAAAGAAATGGGAGATTTTATTTGAGCCAACCTGAGGATTATAACCTGGGAGACCATCTTTCAGAAAGCTCTGAGGACTGTTCAGCACATTAGAGGTCAAAGCACAGTTATATAAGTTTTTGAGACAAAAGTTTATATGTCAAGTCATGTATTGACAGTTTCAACAATCCAGATCTACATATACAAAATGGGTCATGGCTCATTGTGGCCCTTTGCAAGAATAAGAAGGAAGATTATCTCCTAAGGAGTTGTGACTCTTTATGAAATTAAGAAGGAATGTTATCTCCTAAGGAGGTCTGGTCAATGCAGATGCACAACACACACTAAATGGAAGGAAGGAGGCCTGAGTGGGCAAAAAAAAATTTTATGTTTAAATTTTTCTTGTCTTGCCATAAAATATGAATTTTGTTTCACCAATTCCCCCCTTCTGATCATTAATCTCTTGTTAGAAAGAATAAGGTGATAAAATATTTGGCCCCTAAATGCCAGGGTGGTGACTTACCTGCCCTGGATCCATCATGTCCCTTGATATTGCGTTTTAATGGCATGGTTCTTTTTTCCCTTTTGTACTAGTTGTACTAGTAAGATGTCTGGCAAGGACTAACAGTCAATTCCAAGTTGTCCAACAGGACTTATGCAATTTTTCCTTACATGTGCATTGTGTATGTTCATTTATAGAGAACTATAGATGTGATCAAAATTGACAATAGGAATGACCATGTTGTTAGTAAAGTTTTAAGCCAAGATTCTCCTAAACCAAACCATTTTCCTAGTATTTTTCCTAAACAGGGAAGAGGATCATTTATAGGGGAAATTTGATTCCTCATGTGTCATAAGATTAGTTAACAAATGTTGTGGCCAAATGGTCTTTGTGTATGGTGAAGTATAGGGATCTGATTTCATATTTGTGCATGTGGTTATCCAGTTTTCCCAACACCATTTGTTGAAGAGATTATCCTTTCCCTTCTGGGTGTTCTTGGCTCCCTTGTCAAATATTAGTTGACCATATATGTGGAGATTTATTTCTGGGCTCTCTATTCTGTTCCATTGGTTTATGTGTCTATTTTTATGTCAGTAACATACTGTTTTCATTGCTATAGTTTTGTAGTATAGTTCGAAATCAGGATGTGTGATGCCTCACATTTTTATTCTTCTTTCTCATGATTCCTTTGGCTATTTGGGGTCTTTTGGGGCTCTATACAAACGTTAGGATTTTATTATCTATCTCTGAGAAAAATGACATTGGAATTTTTATAGGGATTGCTTTGAATCTATAGATGGCTTTGGGTAAGTATGGATATTTTAACAATATTAACTCTTCCAATTCATCAAAATGGGATATCTTTCCATTTGCTTGTGTCATCTTTGATTTCTTTCAACAGTCTTGTTGTTTTTGTTATACAGATCATTCACATCCTTGGTTAAATTTATTCCTAGGCATTTTATTGTTTTTGATGATATTGTGAACGGGAAAGATTTCCTCATTTCTTTTTCAGATGTTTCATTATTAGTGTATAGAAGTGCAACAGAGTTCATGATGTTTTTTTTTCTGTGTTAGACGCTTTATTTTTAAATTGTATAAATGAAGGAACTGAGATATAAATAAGTTGTACAAATGAGGAAACTGAAACACAAATAAGTGTCATATGTAAGGTCATACAACTGATTAGATAGCTGGTGGATTAGAATGAGGATGTTTATTTTATATCCTGCATCTTTACTGAATTTGTTGATTAGTTCCAACAGTTTTTTGGTTGAGTCTTTGGCATTTTCTATATATAAGATTGTATCATCTGCAAGTAATGACAATTTTGCTTGTTCCTTTCTGATTTGGATGACTTTTATTCCTTTGCCTTGCCTAATTGCTCTAGCTAGGACTTCTAGTAGTTTATTGAATAACAGTAGTGAGAATGGACGCCCTTTCCTTCTTTCTGATCTTAGAGGAAAAACTTTCCACTTTTCACTGTTGGGTACAATGTTACTGTGGGTTTGTCATATATGGCTTTTAGTATATTGAGGTATGTTCTTTATATACCCAATCTGTCAAGGATTTTTATAACAAAAGGGTGCTGTATTTTATGAAATGCTTTTTCTGCATCTATTGGGATGATCCTGTGATTTTTTAAAAATTTTATTAATGTGGTGTATCACTTTTATTGATTTATGCATGTTGAAACATTGCATCCCAAGGATAAATTGCACTTGGTCATGGTATACAATCCTTTTAATGTGTTCTTGAATTCAGTTTGCTAATATTTTATTGAGAATTTTTGCATCTGTATTCATCTGGGATATTGGTCTGTATTTTTCTTTTATAGTATTCTTAATCTTGCTTTTGTATCTGGGTAATGCTGGCCTCGTAAAATGAGTGTGGAAGTGTTTCCTGCTCTTCAATTTTATAGAAGGTATGAGAAGAGTTGGTGTTAAGTCATCTGTAAATGTTTGGTAGAATTCACCAGTGAAGACATCTAGTCATAGTGTTTTCTATGTTGGGAGGTTTTCGATGACTGATTCAATTTCCTTACTCATTATTGATCTGTTCAGCTTTTCTACAATATTTCTTCCTGATTCAGTCTTGGTAGGTTGTGTGTTTCTAGGAACTTATCCATTTCTTATAGGTTTTCTAACTTGTTGATGTGTAATTGTTCATAGTAGGCTCTTATGATCCTACGTATTTCTGGAGTATCAGTTGTAATATCTCCTCTTTCATTCCTAATTTTATTTATTTGAGTCTCCTTTCCTTTTCTCTTGGTTAGTCTAGCAAAAGGAGTTGTCAGTTTTGTTTATCTTTTCAAAAACTCAGATCTTAGGGTTTTTAATCTTCTCTATTGTTTTTCTGGTCTGTTTCATTTATTTCCATTCTGGTCTTTATTATTTCCTTCCTTCTGCTAACATTGGGCTTAGTTTGTTGTTCTTTTTCTAGTTCTTAGAGGTGTAAAGTTAGCTTTTTATTTTAGATCTTTGTAATTTCTTCTTCTTCTTTTTTTTTTTTTTGCAGTACATGGGCCTCTCACTGTTGTGGTCTCTCCCATCATGGAGCACAGGCTCCGGACATGCAGGCTCCCACACAGGCCCAGCTGCTCCACGGCATGTGGGATCTTCCCAGACCGGGGCGTGAACCCATGTCCCCTGCATCAGCAGGTGGACTCTCAACCACTGCGCCACCAGGGAAGCCTTCCACAGTTATTTTTAATACTATTTATTTAACCTTTATACTGTAGTTAAGTGGTTAACACACCATAAATCCAACTATATATTTTTCATCTCTACCAGTGTGTTGTATTCTTTCATATGTTTTCATGTCGCTGATTAGTATCTTTTTATTTCAGCTTGAAGAACTCTTTTCAACATTTATTACAAGACAGGTCTAGTGGTGCTGAATTCCCTCAGCTTTTGTTTGTCTGGGGAAGTTTTTATTTCTCCTTCATATCTGAAGGTTAACTTTGCTGGATAGAGTATTCCTGGCTGGCAAGTTTTATCTTTCTACAATTCGAATATTTCCTTCCACTGTCTTCTGGCCTGTAGGGCTTTTGCTGAGAAATCTGATAGCCAAATCGTGGTTCCTTTCATAGGTTACACATTTTTTTTCCTGCTGCCTTTAGGATTCTTTATCTTTGACTTTTGACAGTTTCATTATAATGTGTCTTGGACAATGACGTTTGGCATTGAGATAATAGAGTGATCTATTAGTTCTTGTATTTGGATGTCCAAGTCTTTACTCATGTCTAGGAAGTTCTCCACTATTATTTCTTCAAATAAACTTTCTACACCCTTCTCCCTCTCTTTTTCTTCCAGAATCATAATTATTCTAATATTTGTCTTTTGATGGAGTCCTACAGATAATGTGGACTCTTTTTGCTCTTTTCAGTTTTCTCTTTTGTTCTTTTCTAATTGTATTTCAAAATTCCAATCTTCTAAAGTCACATATTCTGTCTTCCATCTGCTTTACTGTACTACAGATGCTCTTTATTTCAGTCTTTATCTCATTTATTGAATTCTCCAGAATTTCTGTTTGGCTCTTTTTATTATTTCTATCATTTTGGTAAAGAACTCATTTTGTTCATGTATTTTTTTCTCTGATTTTCAATTTTCCTTTTGAGTTTTCTTGTATCTTGCTAAGTTTCTTTAGAACAGCTATTTTGAATTCTTTATCAGGTGGATCACAATATTCTATGCCTTTGAGCTTGGTTGTTGGAGAATTATTGATATCTTTGGGCAATGACATGTTTCCTTGATTTTTCATGTTCCTTGTAGTTTTTGTGTTGGTACTTTTGTATTTGAAGTAGCAGACGCCTCCTTAAATCTTACTGGTTGCCTTCACATGGGGTACTGTTCATTGATATTGGTATATCTGGGGTTTCCTCAGCTGTTGTTGGGCAGACCTGCTCCACTTTTCTTGCTCTTTCCTGTGGCAGAGTTAAGCTCTTCTGACTTCTCTTGTTCTTACAACTCACCAGGCTGGTTGCTGAAAACCTCACTTTTCTTTTCCAGAAGGTGACAATATAGCTCTAGTTTGTGATTTCTCCCCGTCCACAGGTCCATTTTTCTGAGAGTACTCTGATTACCAGATCTGCTCTTACTGCTGCATTTTGGAACTTGTACAAGGATCGACCTGTAGAGTAGAGGGAGGTATGGGTTTAGCACTTGGGGCATTGGGGGTGCATGTGCACCCAGTGGGGAGATCCTTGGTTTGGGTGTTCTCAGAGCCTTTTGGGTGGACTTCCTGCTGAAGTCCTGAAGCAGTTAGCAAGTACACCATCTATTTAATATGCATTACTATTCTTACTTGCTTCTTTCCCTTTCTCCTTTCTCCTCCCCAAGTCATGGATGTCCTGCTTCAGTACTTTGGGTGCTACTGAAGAGAAACAGGTTTTCCCAGCTATGACCCATACAACTGGGGAAGCCAGACATTCACCATTTTCCACATTCTCCACAGGAGACATCACCACCACCAGCTCCATACAGTGTCACCCTGGAAGGGGTGACTCTCAACAAGTTCCTCCCTCTCCACTACATCCAAACTTGATGGCTTGCTGGAATCTCTCTTCCCACTGTGATGACTTGCTGTTATCTCCCTTCAGGCAGGCTGGCCTTCCACAAATTTCCTCTCACCTGTGCATATCTGCCCAGACCACCACTGTCCAGGTGTTTTCCCTGACCATGCCAAGAGGGGATGGGTCAGGTTTGCTGATTCTACTGAACCCAGAACACTTATTGAGGTCTGTCTGCTTATTTTTAGATGCACAGTTGAGTAAGGGTCTTCCTGGGTCCCTTGGTATATGATGATGGGTCCTACAACTCCAAATGGGGTACTTTTGTCCATGGATCAATGTCTGATTAGTTGTTTTGAAACAGGAGAGAGAAAGGAGGAATGTCTTACACTTCCATGATGCTGACCTTTTGCCCATTTTAAAATAAAGCTATTTGATTTTTTTGTTGTTGAGTTGTAAGCATGCTTAATAGACTCTGGATATTAACCTCTTATTAAATATATTATTTTCAAATGTTTCCTCTTATTCTGTGGGTTGCCTTTTCACTCTGTTGATTTTATCCTTTGATGCACTAAAGTTTTAAAGTTTTATATATTCTAATTTGTCTATTTTTGCTGTTGTTGCCTGAGTTTCTGGTGTTACATCCAAGAAATCACTGTCAAATCCAATGTCATGAAGACATCCTCTATGTTGTCTTCTAGGAATTTTCCAGTTTTGGGTCTTACATGTAGGTCTTTAAATGATTTTGAGTAAAATTTTTGTATATGATGTAAGATAAGTGTCTGACTTCACTATTTTGCATGTGGATATCCAGGATTCCTAACAACATTTGTTGAAGAGAATGTCCTTGAATTATTGAGTGGTTTTTGCACTTTAATTGAAAATCATTTTACCATATATGTGAGGGATTATTTCTGAGCTCTCTATTCTATTCTGTTGATCTATTTTTTTTATTCTAGTGTCACACTGTTTTGCTTACAGTAACCTTGCAATAAGTTTAAAAATCAGGATGTATGAGGCCTCCAAATTTGTTGTTCTTTCTCAAAATTGTTGTCTCTATTTGTGGTCCCTTGAGATTCCACATGAATTTTAGGATGAAATTGTCTGTTTCTTAAAAAAAAAAAAGCCTTTGTGATTTAAATAGGGATTGTGTTGAATCTGTGGATCTCTTTAAGTAGTATTGATATCTTAATAATATTGTCTCCCAATTAATGAACATATGGTGTCTTTCAATTTAATTGTGTCTTCTTTAAATTCTTTAGCAGTGTTTCTCAGTAAACAGTGTACAAGTCTTTCCCCTTCTTGGTTAGGTTTATTCCTAAGTATTTCTTTTCTTTTTTTTTTACATCTTAATTGGAGTATAATTGCTTTACAATGGTGTGTTAGTTTATGCTTTATAACAAAGTGAATCAGTTATACATATACATATGTTCCCATATCTCTTCCCTCTTGTGTCTCTCTCCCATTTATCCACTCATTTGATGATGGACACTTAGGTTGTTTCCATCTCTGGGCTATTGTAAATAGAGCTACAATGAACATTGTGATGCATGACTCTTTTTGAATTATGGTTTTCTCAGGGTATATGCCCAGTAGTGGGATTACTGGGTCATATGGTAGTTCTATTTGTAGTTTTTAAGGAACCTCCATATTGTTCTCCATAGTGGCTGTACCAATTCATATTCCCACCAGCAGTGCAAGAGTGTGCCCTTTTCTCCACACTCTCTCCAGCATTTATTGCTTCTAGGTGTTTTAATGATGGCCATTTTGACTGGTGTGAGATGATATCTCATTGTAGTTTTGATTTGCATTTCTCTAATGATTGCTGTTAAGCATTCTTTCATGTGTTTCTTGGCACTCTGTATATCTTCTTTGGAGAAATGTCTATTTACCTCTTCTGCCCATTTTTGGATTGGGTTGTTTGTTTTTTTGTTACTGAGCTGCATGAGCTGCTTATAAATTTTAGAGATTAATCCTTTGTCAGTTGCTTCATTTGCAAATATTTTCTCCCATTGTGAGGGTTGTCTTTTGGTCTTGTTTATGGTTTCCTTTTCTGTGCAAAAACTTTGACGTTTCATTAGGTCCCATTTGTTTATTTTTGTTTTTATTTATCTCTAGGAGATGGGTCAAAAAGGATCTTGCTGAGATTTATGTCATAGAGTGTTCTGCCTATGATTTCCTTTAAGAGTTTGATAGTTTCTGCCCTTACACCTAGGTATTTAATCCATTTTGAGTTTATTTTTGCGTATGGTGATAGGGAGTGATTTAATCTCATACTTTTACATGTACCTGTCCAGTTTTCCCAGCAACAATTATTGAAGAGGCTGTCCTTTCTCCACTGTACAGTCCTGCCTCCTTTATCAAAGGTAAGGTGACCATATGTGCGTAGGTTTATCTCTGGGATTTCTATCCTGTTCCATTGATCTATCTTTCTGTTTTGGTGCCAATACCGTACTGTCTTGATTACTGCGGCTTTGTAGTATAGTCTGAAGACAGGGAGCCTGATTCCTCCAACTCCGTTTTTCGTTCTCAAGATTGCTTTGGCTATTCGGGGTCTTTTGTGTTTCCATACAAATTGTGAAATTTTTTGTTCTAGTTCTGTGAAAAATGCCAGTGGTAATTTGATAGGGATTGCATTGAATCTGCAGATTGCTTTGGGTAGTAGAGTCATTTTCACAATGTTGATTCCTCCAATCCAAGAACATCATATATCTCTCCATCTATTTGTATCATTTTAATTTCTTTCATCCATGTCTTATAATTTTCTGCAAACAGGTTTTTTGTCTCCTTAGGCATTTTTATTCCTAGATATTTTATACTTTTTGTTGCAATGGTAAAAGGGAATGTTTCCTTGATTTCACTTTCAGGTTTTTCATCATTAGTGTATAGGAATGCCACAGATTTCTGTGCATTAATTTTATATCCTGCTACTTTACCAAATTCATTCATTAGCTCTAGTAGTTTTCTGGTAGCATCTTCAGGATTCTCTATGTATATTATCATGTCATCTGCAAACAGCGACAACTTCACTTCTTCTTTTCCGATTTGGATTCCTTTTATTTCCTTTTCTTCTCTGAGTGCTGTGGCTAAAACTTCCAAAACTATGTTGAATAAGAGTGGTGAGAGTGGGCAACCTTCTCTTGTTCCTTATCCTAGTGGAAATGCTTTCAGGTTTTCACCATTGAGGACGATGTTGGCTGTGGGTTTGTCATATATGGCCTGTATTATGTTGAGGAAAGTTCCCTCTATGCCTAATTTCTGGAGGGTTTCTATCATAAATGGGTGTTGAATTTTATTGGAAGCTGTCTCTGCATCTACTGAGATAATCATATGGTTTTTCTCCTTCAATGTCTTAATATGGTTTATCACATTGATTGATTTGTGTATATTGAAGAATCCTTGCATTCCTGGAATAAACCCCACTTGATCATAGTGTACGATCCTTTTAATGTGTTGTTGGATTCTATTTGCTAGTATTTTGTTGAGGATTTTTGCATCTATTTTCATCAGTGATATTGGCCTGTAGTTTTCTTTCTTTGTGACATCCTTGTCTGGTTTTGGTATCAAGGTGATGGTGGCCTCGTAGAGTGAGTTTGGGGTGTTCCTGCCTCTGCTATATTTTGGAAGAGTTTGAGAAGGATAGGTGTTAGCTCTTCTCTAAGTGTTTGACAGAATTCGCATGTGAAGCCATCTGGTCCTTGGCTTTTGTTTGTTGGAAGATTTTTAATCACAGTTTCAGTTTCAGTGCTTGTGATTGGTCTGTTCATATTCTCTATTTCTTCCTTATTCAGTCTTGGCAGTTGTGCATTTCTAAGAATTTGTCCATTTCTTCCAGGTTGTCCATTTTATTGGCATATAGGTGCTTGTAGTAATCTCTCATGATCTTTTGTATTTCTGCATTGTCAGTTGTTACTTCTCCTTTTTCATTTCTAATTCTATTGATTTGAGTCTTCTCCCTTTTTTTCTTGATGAGTCTGGCTAATGGTTTATCAATTTTGTTTCTCTTCTCAAAGAACCAGCTTTTAGTTTTCTTGATCTTTGCTCCCATTTCCTTCATTTCTTTTTCATTTATTTCTGATCTTATTTTTAGGACTTTTTTCCTTCTGCTAACTTTGGGTTTTTTTGTTCTTCTTTCTCTAATTGCTTTAGGTGCAAGGTTAGGTTGTTTATTCGAGATGTTGCCTGTTTCTTAAGGTAGGATTGTAGTGCTATAAAATTCCCTCTTAGGACAGCTTTTGCTGCATCCCATAGGTTTTGGGTCATTGTGTTTCCATTGTCATTTGTTTCCAGGTATTTTTTGATTTCGCCTTTGATTTATTCAGTGATCACTTCGTTATTAAGTATTGTTTAGCCTCCATGTGTTTGTATTTTTTACAGGTCTTTTCCTGTAACTCATATCTAGTCTTATAGCATTTTGTTCAGAAAAGATACTTGATACAATTTCAATTTTCTTAAATTTACAAGGCTTGATTTGTGACCCAAGATATGTATCCTGGAGAATGTTCCATGAGCACTTGAGAAAAATGTGTATTCTGTTCTTTTTGGATGGAATGTCCTATAAGTGTCATTTAAGTCCATCTTCTTTAATGTATCATTTATTACTTGTGTTTCCTTATTTGTTTTCATTTTGGATGATAAGTCCATTGTTGAAAGTGAGGTGTTAACGTTCCCTAGTATGAATGTGTTACTGTCGATATCCCCTTTTATGGCTGTTAGTATTTTCCTTATGTATTAAGGTGTTCCTATATTGGGTGCAAAAATATTTACAATTTTTATATCTTCTTGGATCGATCCCTTGATCATTATGTAATGTCCTTCTTTGTCTCTTCTTATAGAGTTTATTTTAAAGTCTATTTTGTCTGATATGAGAATTGCTACTTCAGCTTTCTCTTGGTTTCCATTTGCATGGAATATCTTTTTCCATCCCCTTATTTTCAGCGTGTATGTGTCTCTAGGTCTGAAGTGGGTCTCTTGTAGACAGCATATATATGGGTCTTGTTTTTGTATCCATTCAGCCAATCTGTGTCTTTTGGTGGGAGCATTTATTCCATTTACATTTAAGGTAATTATCGATATGTATGTTCCTTTTCCCAGTTTCTTAATAGTTTGGGGTTCGTTATTGTAGGTTTTTCCTTCTCTTGTGTTTCTTGCCTAGAGAAGTTCCTTTAGCATTGTTGTAAAGCTGGTTTTGTGGTGCTGAACTCTCTCAGCTTTTGCTTGTCAGTAAAGGTTTTAATTTCTCCATCAAATCTGAATGAGATCCTTGCTGGGTAGAGTAATCTTGGTTGCAGGTTTTTCTCCTTCATCACTTTAAATATGTCCTGCCAGTCCCTTCTTGATTGCAGAGTTTCTTCTGAAAGTTCAGCTGTTAACCTTATGGTGATTCCCTTGTGTGTTATTTGTTGTTTTACCCTTGCTCCTTTTAATATGTTTTCTTTGTATTTAATTTTTGACAGTTTGATTAATATGTGTCTTGGCATATTTCTCCTTGGATTTATCCTGTATGGGAATCTCTGTGCTTCCTGGAGTTGATTAACTATTTTCTTTCCCATAATAAGGATGTTTTTAACTATAATCTCTTCAAATATTTTCTCACTCCCTTTCTTTTTCTCTTCTTCTTCTGGAACGCCTATAATTCGAATATTGGTGAGTTTAATGTTGTCCCTGAGACTGTCCTCAGTTCTTTTCATTCTTTATTCTGCTCTGCAGTAGTTATTTCCACTATTTTATCTTCCAGGTCACATATGCGTTCTTCTGCCTTAGTTATTCTGCTATTGATCCCATCTAGAGTATTTTTAATTTAATGTATTGTGTTGTTCACTGTTGTTTGTTTCATCTTTAGTTCTTCTAGGTCCTTGTTAAATATTTCTTGCATTTTGTCTATTTTATTTCCAAGATTTTGGAGCATCTTTACTATTATTATTCTGAATTCTTTTTCAGGTAGACTACCTATTTCCTCTTCATTTGTTAGGTCTGGTGGGTTTTTATCTTTCTCCTTCATCTGCTGTATGTTTTTCTGTCTCCTCATTTTGCTTACCTTACTGTGTTTGGGATCTCGTATTTGCAGGCTGCAGGTTCATAGTTCTCGTTGTTTTTGGTATCTGTCCCCAGTGGCTATGCTTGGTTCAGTGGGTTGTGTAGGCTTCCTGGTGGAGGGGACTAGTGCCTGTGTTCTGGTGGGTGAGGCTGGATCTTGTTTTTCTGTTTGGCAGGTCCACGTCTGGTGGTGGGTTTTGAGGTGTCTGTGGACTTATTATGATTTTAGGCATCCTCTCTGCGAATGTGTGGGGTGTGTTCCTGTATTGCTACTTGTTTGGCATAGGGTTTCCAGCACTGTAGCTTTCTGTTCGTTGAGTGAAGCTGGGTGCTGGTGTTGAGATGGAGATATCTGGGCGATTTTTGCCATTTGATATTATGTGGAGCTGGGAGGTCTCTTGTGGACCAGTGTCCTGAAGTTGGCTCTCCCACCTCAGAGGCACACCACTGACTCCTGCCTGCAGCACCAAGTGCCTTTCATCTACACAGCTCAGACTGAAAGGGAGAAAAAGTAGAAAGAAAGCATTAGTAGAAGTAGAAAGAAAGAAAGAAAGAGGATAAAGTAAAATAAAATAAAGTAAGATAAAATATAATAAAGTTATTAAATTAAAAAAGAATTATTAAGAAAAAAAATGGACGGATAGAACCCTAGGACAAATGGTGGAAGCAAAGCTATACAGACAAAATCTCACACAGAAGCATACACATACACACTCACAAAAAGAGGAAAAGGGGAAAAAATCATAAATCTTGCTCTCAAAGTCTACCTCCTCAATTTGGGATGATTCGTTGTTTATTCATGTATTCCACAGATGCAGGGTACATCAAGTTGATTGTGGAGCTTTAATCCGATGGTTCTGAGGCTGCTGGGAGAAATTTCCCTTTCTTTTCTTTGTTCTCACAGCTCTCAGGGGCTCAGCTTTGGATTTGGCCCCCCCTGTGCATGTAGGTCAATGGAGGGCGTCTGTTCTTTACTCAGACAGGACGGGGTTAAAGGAGGAGCTGCTTCGGGGACTCTGGCTCACTCAGGCCGGGGTAGGGAGGGTCACGGAGTGCAGGGCAATCCTGCGGCGGCAAAGGCCAGCGTGATGTTACATCAGCCTGAGACATGCCTTGCGTTCTCCCGGGGAAGTTGTCCTTGGATCCCAGGACCCTGGCAGTGGCGGGCTGCACAGACTCCCTGGAAGGTTTGTGTGGATAGTGACCTGTGCTCCCACAGAGGCTTCTCTGTTGTGACAGCAGTAGCCTTAGCGTGTCATGCCCATCTCTGTGGTCCGCACTTTTCGCCACGGCTCGTGCCCGTCTCTGGAGCTCCTTTAAGCAGCGCTCTTAATCCCCTGTCCTCATGCACCAGGAAATAAAGAGGGAAGAAAAAGTCTCTTGCTGCTTCTGCAGGTCCAGACATTTCCCTGGACTCCCTCCCGGGTAGCCGTTGTGCACCAATCCCTTTCAGGCTGTGTTCACATCACCAACCCCAGTCCTCTCCCTGCACTCTGACCGAAGCCGCAGCCTCAGCTCCCAGCCCCGCCCACCCTGGCGGGTGAACAGACAAGCCTTTCGGGCTGGTGAGTGCCAGTAGGCACCGATCCTTTGTGTGGGAATCTCTCTGCTTTGCCCTCCACAACCCTGTTGCTGAGCTCTCCTCCACAGCTCTGATGCTTTCCCCTCTGCCCCCCAGTCTCTGCCCAGGAAGGGACATCCTATTGTGTGGAAACCTTTCCTCCTTCACAGCTCCCTCTCACTGGTGCCAGTCCTGTCCCTATCCTTTTGTCTCTGTTTATTCTTTTTTCTTTTGCCCTACCCAGGTACGTGGGGAGTTTCTTGCCTTTTGGGAGTTCTGAGGTCTTCTGCCAGCATTCAGTAGGTGTTCTGTAGGAGTTTTACCACGTATAGATGTATTTCTGGTGTATCTGTTTGGAGGAAGGTGATCTCCCCGTCTTACTCTTCCGCTATCTTCCCCTCGTCTCCCCTAAGTATTTCTTGATGTTATCATAAATGGAATGATTTTGTTAATTTCCTTTATTATTGCTAATTTGTTGTTTTTTAAAGTTTAGCTTATGATTATCTAACCTTGTGTTTAAAGAATGGGTAAGTTATGGAATTTTTCTATGCAGAATATCATTATGACTTATCCATTTGGGCAATAATAATGGCATATCATTAGCATTTACTATATGCCAGGCATCAAGTGTCTGCCATAAACTCATTTAATTCATAACAACCCTATGAGGTTGTACTATTATTATTTTCATTTAACAGATGAGAAAATTAAGGCATGGAGTGACTAACTTGTCTAAGATTACACAGCTAGGAAGAGGCAGATGCAGTAGTAGAAAAACAAACAAATCATATTATGTTTGGATTAGCGAGATGAGAAATGTAGCCAATAGTAATTATGCCTTTGCCTCTTTGACTGGATATTAGGAATAAATATGCCATAATTCTGATGTAATATATGTGGGAGAAAAGATCAATCCAGAGTTGTCTCTCTTTCGGATACATAGACATGGGATAGGGGTACAGGGAGTTGAATATCATCCAGGGAATATGGCTGCTTAAAGGCCTAGTTTGTCTTAGGTAATACTATGAGACTCAACTTAACCTTCTCATTACTTCCCTTATAAGAAGTCAAGTAATAGAAGTTGTGGGGCAGTGGGAGGGTGGAGTGGGGCACTGTTGCAGCTTCAGCAAAGTGTTCATACGTTTAACTAGCTACATTTAGTCTAAAGAAGGGCCCTCAGACTGCAAGAACCTTATTTCTTGCCATCAGAAATGAGAGTGTGGGGCAATTGGTGTCATGTTTTGTTTCTCTTTTGTCTTCCATACCCAAATAAATGATCCTCTTCTATTTTTTATGTCCCTGGTTAAGTATGCTTTTCCTTTTATAAGTGTGCACATATGTTCTTTATTCAATTGAAATATCCTGATGCGTTAAAGAGAACTGAAATGGACTAAGAGTGATGTCACCTAAATGGCCACATAGGAGACCCTAGTCTCTGTCTCTCCTCAAAGATCAATAATTAGGCAGCTGCCCATGAACAAAACAGATCTGGGTGATATCTGGAGTCTACTTAAGAAATTTTAGCAACACTGTGGAAAAAATAAACTGGAGAATGACTACACAAAAATGACAGGACAACAACTTTATTTTGCTTGCATCATCCCATCCCCCTGGCCAACATTGCTCAGTGTCAAGGGGTAACTCCCAAGCTTGAAAGAGTTACCCTCACTGGGAAAAAGAGAGGTGAGTGAGTGATGTTTTCAGCCTTTTGAAGCACTGCACAAAGGACCCACTTAGGTTTCAGCCCACTCAGAGACCAAAAAAGCAAAGATGTATAGGGATGGCTAGGAACTAAGAAGAAAAACAAGGGCTACCAGCATCAACCACTCAATGAGAATGATTACTCTTCCCAGTGACCTGCTCTGCAGATGACCCCAGCAGCTTTCTACACTGAAGAAACCAATGGCCAGCATAGCCACAATGGACACCCTGAAGTTTTCACTGGAATTTTCCCCACAGCTATTTGCATTCACATACACCAGCCACTTGAGTCTCTACTGGCTTCTTCCCCCACCTGCCAGAGCCATGACCTGGAGTGGCAGCCAACCCAGGTTTCTGGAGCTGTGTGGGTACAAGATGACAGCCTAGATCCCCACAGCTGTCCCCCACCAACATATGCACACTCAGGTTTAACCCCTCCAGATGTGCACCTACATGCCTCTGGCCTGACCCCCACACCAGCTTCCATTGTCGTGCACCCGTGGTGAGACCCAGCAGTCACAGTAGAATACACTGTTAGCCAGGGCCCCCACAGCTACTTTTGTATCCACAGTCAGCCTCAACCTTTGCTGCTAGTTCTGGATTCTACCACTATGTTTGTGTCTGCAACTGGCCCCTGCTACTACACAGGTACCTGCAGCTGATCCCCACTGCTAAGTGTTTGAACACCACCAGCTCTGATCACCACTGCTGTCTGCACTGGTCCCTAGCCACTGGACATGGAGATGCCACACACTCCTGAACTTGGTGCCCTGCACCACTTGACTTGGGTCTACAGCACACTCCAGTTTGCTCCCACCTTCAGGTAGGGCCTTTGTTTACCAAAGTCAGTTCATAAAATCTGGATGAGGTGACTGCTTCTTCAAAGGCACAGACACCTATGCAAGGTTTCAGGGAACATGAAGAATCAGGGAAACATGACACCACCAAAGAAAAATAGTAAATTTCCAGTTACTGACCCCAAAGAAATGGATATTCATGAATTGCCTGAAATATTCAAAATAATTATTCTAAAGATGCTCAGAGAGCTAGAAAAATATTTCTCAGTGGATTTCCTATGAAGTCAATGTGTCTTGGGTTTAACTTTGAAACAAATTAAAAAAAATTAAAAACTTAAAAAAAGAAGAACATAGATGAACAATGTAACAAAATCAGAAAAAAATAATACAAGAACAAAATGAGAAGTTCAACAAAGAGATAGAAAACATAAAAAGAACCAAACAGTAATTTTGGAGCTGAAGAACACAATGACTAAACTGAAATATTCAATAGAGAGCTTCAACATCAGTCTTGACCAAGCAAAAGAAAGAATCAGTGAGCTCAAAGAAAGATCAATTGAAATTATCTAGAGGAGTAAAAAGAATGAAAAGTAATGATCAAATGTATTGATTAAGAAATTACTCAAACTTGTCTAGAAACATTTTTTCAATAGCAAGTAAATCACTTGTTACTGCTGTAGAGAGTGTTTAAGCACTGAATAGAGAGTGGGAATAGGTGAGGTTTCTGTCAACTCGGATTATATGATTAAGTGCAGTACTAGAAAAGAGATGGTTTGGTGAGGGGATGAGTGAAGACCCTTTCTGTGCTGTATGTTTCCTATGAAGAACATTGAATACGTCGTGTTTGGTCATTTATAAAAAAATATATGGACTAACATAAAACTTGGGATAAATAAATATTTGCTAAAAGGCATTCTGTTGAGTACTACTCACTTATTCATTCAATACTTTTTTTTTTTTTACATCTTTATTGGAGTATAATTGCTTTACAATGGTGTGTTAGTTTTTGCTTCATAACAAAGTGAATCAGTTATACATATACATATGTTCCCATATCTCTTCCCTCTTGTGTCTCCCTCCCTCCCACCCTCCCTATCCCACCCCTCCAGGCGGTCACAAAGCACCGAGCTGATCTCCCTGTTCTATGCGGCTGTTTCCCACTGGCTATCTACCTTACGTTTGTTAGTGTATATATGTCCATGCCCCTCTCTCGCTTTGTCACAGCTTACACTTTCCGCTTCCCATATCCTCAAGTCCATTCTCTAGTAGGTCTGTGTCTTTATTCCTGTCTTAACCCTAGGTTCTTCATGTCATATTTTTTTTTCTAAAATTCCGTATGTGCCAGGCACTGAAATAGGTGCTGGAGTACTGCATGAATGAGATATATATTTTCCCTGCTCTTTTGGAACTTACAGTCTAGTTGGGGGAGACAGACAAGAACAAAATAAAGAGAAAATTAATGAATAAACAAACAGGACTAAAAACTATGATTTCAGAGATGTGTACTGAAGGAAATTAACGAGGTGTAATGACAGAATGATTGGGGGGTCACTTAACGTGGTCAGGCTTCTGTGAGGTTATTATGTATGAGTTGAGATCTGAAAGATAACAAAACAACAAAGACAAAAGCTGGGGGGAAATAGTGTTCCAGGCAGGGTAATAAGTGCCAGGCCCTGAGGAGAGAATGCACTTGTCAAGTTGCAGGATCTAAGTGTGGTAGAAGTGCAGTGACAAAGAGTGAGAATAAGTGAGCAGGTCTGAAAGGTAGGCAGACCTTTTAAGGAATAAAAAATTTGGAACAAAATTTGTGTTTATTAATGTATTTCCTTTTCTTATTTTTAATCTCTCTCATCCCACCCCCACCCTTTAAGGTTTTTCTCTTCTATAAGTATCACATATAGACTTGAATAAGCATATGTTCTTTCATGATAGGGCAAATGCACTTTTAGCATGTGTGCTAGCTAAAGTTGACCTGGATTTTATTCTGAGTGTTATGGGGAAGCTATTGGAAAGTTTAAGGAAAGGGAGAGACATTATTTGATTTATCTTTTAAGAAGACTACTTGGGATACTGGGTAGAGTTGAGATTGTAGGAGACAAGAGTAGAAGTAGAGGCCAGTTGGACTGGAGTTGCATCAGTCCAGGAATGTCTTTTTTTCTAGCTTTATCAAGATTTACTTGACATATAATACTGTATAAGTTTAAGATGTACAACATAATGATATGTATATATTGTGAAATTATTACCACAATAAGGTTAATTAACACATCCATCACCTTACATAATTACATTTTTGTGTGCATGGAGTGAGAATTTTTAAGATTTACTCTTGTAGTGACTTTCAAGTATACGGTGCAGTATTGTTAACTACAGTCACCATGCAGTACATTATATCCCCAGAACTTATTGAACTTATAACTGAAAGTGTGCACCCCTTGACCACCTTCACACATTTTTCCTTTACCCACCGCCCCTGGCAACCACAAATCTTCTCTCTATTGCCATGATTTTTTTTTAAGATTCCACATTTAAGCGTGATCATACAGTAACTGTCTGTTTTTTACTTATTTCACTGAGTATAAGTCCATCCATGTTGTTGCAAATAGAAAGACTTCCTTCCTTTCTGTAGTTGAATAATATTCCATTGTATATATATATAATATTTTCTTTATCCATTCATCTGTTGATAGACACTTAGATTGTTTCCATGTCTTGGCTATTGTAAATAATGCTGCAATAATCATAGGGATGTACTCTTCAGAATACTCTTCATTTCCTTCAGACATACACCCAGAAGTGTAATTGCTGGATTATATGGTAGTTTTATTTTAATTTTTTAAGGAACCTCCATACTGTTTTCCATAGTGGAAGTACCAATGTACACTCCCACTAATAATGTACAGTGTTCCTGTTTCTTCACATCCTCACCAGCATCTGTTATCTATCTTTTTGATAATATCCATTCTGACAGGTGTGAGGTGATATCTCGTTTTGGTTTTTATTTGCATTTCTGTGATGATTAGTGATGTTGAACATCTTTTCATATAACTCTTGACCATTCGAACGTCTTCTTTGGAAAAATGTCTATTCAGGCCATTTGCCCATTTTTAATTGGATTATTATTTTTTCTATTGAGTTGTCTGAGTTCCTTATATATTTTGGAGGATAACCCTTTTTCAGATAGATGGTTTGCAAATACTTTCTCCTATTGAGTAAGTTGCTTTCATGTTGCTTATTTTGGGGGTGGCGCTGTGAAGAAGATTTTTAGTTTGATGTAGTTCTATTTGTTTATTTTTTCTTTTGTTGCTTGTGCTTTGGTGTCATATCCATGAAATAATTACTTTTTCCCTATGATTTCTTCTCTGAGTTTTATGGTTTCAGGTCTTACATTTAAGTCTTTAGTTCATTTCGAGTTAATTTTTGTGAGTGGTATAAGATAGGGGCCCAGGTTCAATCTTCTACATGTGAATATCCAGTTTTCCCCAACATCATTTATTGAATAGACTATCTTTTCTTTATTGAGTATTTTCTGCTCCCTTGTCAAATATTAGTTGACTGTATAAGCCAGGGTTTATTTCTAGGCTCTCAATTCTGTTCCACTCCTCTGTGAATCTATTTTTTAATGCCAGTATCAACTTTTAAAAAAATTACGATAGCTTTGTAATTTGGGTTGAAATCAGTAAGTACCTTCAGCTTTGTTCTTTTTCCCCAGGTTTGCTTTGGCTGTTTGGGGCTCGTTGTTGTTCCATCATAATTTTAGGATTGTTTCTAGTAATTCTGTAAAAAATGTCATTGGAATCTTAATAAGGATTGCATTGAGTCTGCAGGAGCCTCTTTATAACAATCAGGGCAGGCAAAACTTCTTCACTTTCCAGAGATGATTATTATTTCTGCTGGATTGACTGTTTTGTTAGTCTCCATTATAATTGTGGGCTATTTCCAAAGGGAGGAGATACTGATGATCTGAGAGCTAAAGTGGTCCAAGGGCGTTCTGCTCACTTTCTCTGTTTCTTTCTCTATGTTTCCATACTCTCCTTGCTCTGAGTTCTCATCAATCCCATATAAGTATGGTTTCTATTTTGTGGCTTATTTTTCTACTATTCTCTTAACCATAACAAATGTAAGGGAGCATTCTCTAATATTTTTATTTGGAAGATCTTGCCACCACGACTTCTAGTTCCTTTATACAGATCTCTGTACAAGTTGTTCCTTTCCAACTTGTGACATTAAGTGTGGCAGAGGTTGCAATTCAAGAAACTGGTAACCTCACTTGAAAGTTCTCACTTATACTATTGTAGTCACTTTCTGCTTTAGAAGCTCTTCAGGAGGGGATGTATGCCAGGAAATGCTTTCCAATTTCTTTTTGTTATTGAAAAGCTTATTTCTTATAGCTTTTTTGAGGTAAAACTTACAAACCACAAAATTCATCTATTTTAACTTTACAGTTTGATGAATTTGGTAAATTTAGCCACCAACAAATAAAGTTTCAGAACACTTTCATCATAGTAAAAATTTTGAGGGGAATACCACAAACCTTATTTTTTACCCTTTTCAGAGGGAACCTACCTGCATACATAGAAACAACCTGAGTTTTTATTATAAAGCACATGCTTAGATTGAGCTTAACTAGCATCCCTGCAACATTTTCCCTGCTTCATATTTTTGTCTCATAGTCTAATACTGGAGATAAGCAGAGAAATAAATAAGAGCTTTTAAATATTATAGCTTTCAAGAGATAAACACCTTTAAGTTATAGTGAAGCTACAAAGAAGGCATGATACTGAGACAGAGAATAGGATGGCATAAGGAATGTTTGACCTGTCTTGAAAGATAAAAGGTACACTTGAGGAGGCTTCAGATTTTGGTGCTATAGACAGATGATACTTCATGAATAAAGACATAGAGTAATGAGATAACTTGACCTGCTTCAAGGACTTGTAAGCATTTCCATAAAAATGGGGCATAGAAAGTAAGAGAAAGATGTGGTAAAATACAGGAAGAAGGCAACCAAATCATACAGGACCCTGTATGTTTTAAATGGGACCTTTTAATATTTTATAGGTAATGGATAGACACTGATAAGTTTTAAGCAATCTGTATGGCCGGCTTAAATAAGACTACCCTTTGTGGGGCATCAATATGGAGACTGGATAGGAAGAACTGAGGCTGCAGGTAGGAAGACTGGTTAGGAAATCACTTCTGGGGTCCAGAAAGAGATGATTTCTAAAAGTAGGGCAATGGCTGTGGGAATGGAGAAAGGTTGGGTGTGAGAAATATTTTGAGATTGACTCAACAGGATTTGATGAAAAATTGGATGTGGGAGCTGAGGGAGGGTAAAGAATGACTCAGATTTTTGTTTGTTTGTATCTATTTCCCTTATATATATTTTTTAACATCCTTATTGAAGTATAATTGCTTTACAAAGGTGTGTTAGTTTCTGCTGTACAACAAAGTGAATCAGCTGTACATAAACATGTATCCCCATATCTCCTCCTTCTTGTGGCTCCCTCCCACCTTCCCTATCCCATCCCTCTAAGTGGACACAAAGCACCGACCTAACCGATCTGTGCTATGTGACTGCTTCCCACTAGATACCTATTTTACTTTTGGTAGTGTGTATATGTCCATGCCACTGTCTCACGTCATCACAGCTTACACTTCCCCTTCCCCGTATCCTGAAGTCCATCCTCTGTGTCTGCATCTTTATTCCTGTCCTGCCCTTAGGTTCTTCAGAACATTATTTTTTGATTTTAGATTCCATATATATATATGTATTAGCATACGATATATGTTTTTCTCTTTCTGACTTACTGCATTCAGTATGACAGTCTCTAGGTCCATCCACCTCACGACAGATAACTCAGTTTCATTTCTATTTAAGGCTTAGTAATATTCCATTGTATATATGTGCCACATCTTCTTTATCCATCCTTTGTCAATGGACAGTTAACGTGCTTCCATGTCCTGGTTACTGAAAACAGAGCTGCAATGAACATTGTGGTACATGATTCTTTTTGAATGGTGGTATTCTCAGGGTATATGCCCAGTAGTGGGAGTGCTGGGTCATATGGTAGTTCTATTTCTAGTTTTTTAAGGAACCTCCATATTGTTCTCCATAGTGGCTGTATCAATTTACATTCCCACCAACTGTGCAAGAGGGTTCCCTTCTTTCCAAACCCTCTCCAGCATTTATTGTTCGGAGACTTTTTGAAGATGGCCATTCTGACCAGTGTGAGGTGATACCTCATTGTAGCTTTGATTTGCATTTCTATAATGATTAGTGATGTTGAGCATCCTTTCATGTGTTTGTTGCCAATCTGTATACCATCTCTGGAGAAATCTCTATTTAGGTCTTCTGCAATTTTTGGATTGGGTTGTTTGATTTTTGATATTGAGCTGCATGAGCTGCTTGTAAATTTTGGAGATCAATCCTTTGTCAGTTGCTTCACTTGCAAATATTTTCTCCCATTCTGACGGTTGTCTTTTCATCTTGTTTATGGTTTCTTTTGCTGTGCAGAAGCTTTTAAGTTTCATTAGGTCCCATTTGCTTATTTTTGTTTTTATTTCCATTTCTCTAGGAGGTGGGTCAAAAAGGATCTTGCTGTGATTTATGTCATAGAATGTTCTTCCTACGTTTTCCTCTAAGAGTTTTATAGTGCATGGTCTTACATTTAGGTCTCTAATCCATTTTGAGTTTATTTTTGGGTATGGTGTTAGAGAGTGTTCTAATTTTATTATTTTACATATAGCTGTCCAGTTTTCCCAGCACCACTTATTGAAGAGGCTGTTTTTTCTCCATTGTATATTCTTGCCTCCTTTATCAAAGATAAGGTGACCATATTAGTGTAGGTTTATCTCGGGGATTTCTCTCCTGTTCCATCGATCTATATTTCTGTTTTTGTGCCAGTACCATACTGTCTTGATTACTGTAGCTTTGTAGTATAGTCTGAAGTCTGGGAGCCTGATTCCTTCAGCTCTGTTTTTCTTTCTCAAGGTTGCTTTGACTGTTAGGGGTCTTTTTTGTTTCCATACAAATTGTGAAATTCTTTTTTCTAGTTCTGGGGAAAATGTCATTGGTAGTTTGATAAGGATTGTATTGAATCTGTAGATCGCTTTGTGTAGTATAGTCATTTTCACAATGTTGATTCTTCCAATCCAAAAAAATGGTATATCTCTCCATCTGTTTGTATCCTCTTTAATTTCTTTCATCCTTCTCTTATAGTTTCTGCATACAGTTCTTTTGTCTCCTTAGGTAGGTTTTTTCTCAGGTATTTTATTCTTTTTTCTGAAATGATAAATGGGAGTGTTTCCTTAATTTCTCTCTCAGATTTTTCATCATTAGTGTATAGGAATGCAAGAGATTTCTGTGCATTAATTTTATATCCTGCTACTTTACCAAATTCATTGATTAGCTCTAGTAGTTTTCTGGTAGCATCTTGAGGGTTCTCTATGTATAGTATCATGTCATCTGGAAACAGTGACAGTTTTATTTCTTCTTTTCCAATTTGGATTCCTTTTATTTCCTTTTCTTCTCTGATTGCTGTGGATAAAGCTTCCAAAACAATGTTGAATAATAGTTGTGAGAATGGGCAACCTTGTCTTGTTCCTGATCCTAGTTGAAATGGTTTAAGTTTTTCACCATTGAGAAAGATGTTGGCTGTGGGTTTGTCATATATGGCCTTTATTGTTTTTAGGTTAGTTCCCTCTATGCCTACTTACTGGAGCGTTTTCATCATAAATGGGTGTTGAATTTTGTTGAAAGCTTTTTCTGAATCTATTGAGATGATCATATGGTTTTTCTCCTTCAATTTGTTAATCTGGTTTATCACATTGATTTGCATATATTGAAGAATCCTTGAATTCCTGGAATAAACTCCACTTGATTGTGTTTTATGATCCTTTTAATGTGCTGTTGGATTCTGTTTGCTAGTATTTTTTGAGGATTTTTGCATCTATGTTCATCAGTGATATTGGCCTGTAGTTTTCTTTCTTTGCGACATCCTTGTCTGGTTTTGGTATCAAGGTGATGGTGGCCTCATAGAATGAATTTGGGAGCATTCCTCCCTCTGCTATATTTTGGAAGATTTTGAGAAGGATAGATGTTAGCTCTTCTCTAAATGATTGACAGAATTCGCCTGTGAAGCCATCTGGCCCTTGGCTTTTGTTTGTTGGACGATTTTTCATCACAGTTTCAATTGCATTGCTTGTGATTGTTCTGTTCATATTTTCTATTTCTTCCTGATTCAGTTTTGGCAGGTTGTGCATTTCTAAGAATTTGACCATTTCTTCCAGGTTGTCCATTTTATTGGCATAGAGTTGCTTGTAGAAATCTGTTATCATCTTTTGTATTTCTGCAGTGTCTGTTGTTACTTCTCCTTTTTCATTTCTATTTCTATTGATTTGAGTCTTCTTCCTTTTTTGTTGATGAGTCTGGCTAATGGTTTATCTATTTTGTTTATCTTCTCAAAGAACCAGCTTTTAGTTTTATTGATCTTTGCTGCCGTTCCCTTTATTTCTTTTTCATTTATTTCTGATCTGATTCTTATGATTTCTTTCCTTCTGTTAACTTTGGGTTTTTTTGTTCTTCTTTCTCTAATTGCTTTAGGTACAAGTCTAGGTTGTTTATTCGAGATGTTTCCTGTTTCTTAAGGTGGGCTTTTATTGCTATAAAATTCCCTCTTAGAATTGCTTTTGCTGCATCCCATATGTTTTGGGTCGTCTTACCTCCATTGTCATTTGTTTCTAGGTATTTTTTTCATTTCCTCTTTGATTTCTTCAGTGATTACTTCGTTATTAAATAGTGTATTGTTTAGCCTCCATGTGTTTGTAGTTTTTACAGATCTTTTCCTGTAATTGATATCTAGTCTCATAGCGACGTGGTCGGAAAAGAAACTTGTTACAACTTCAGTTTTCTTAAATTTACCAAGGCTTGATTTGTGACCCAGGATATGATCTATCCTGGAGAATATTCCATGAGCACTTGAGAAAAATGTGTATTCTGTTGTTTTTGGATGGAGTGTCCTATAAATATCAATTAAGTCCATCTTGTTTAATGTATCATTTAAAGCTTGTGTTTCCTTATTTATTTTCATTTTGGATGATCTGTCCATTGGTGAAAGTGGGGTGTTAAAGTCCCATACTATGGTTTTGTTACTGCCAATTTCCCCTTTTTTGGCTGTTAGCATTTTCCTTATGTATTGAGGTGCTCCTATGTTGGGTGCATAAATGTTTACAATTGTTCTATCTTCTTCTTCGATCGATCCCTTGATCATTATGTAGTGTCCTTCTTTGTCTCTTCTAATAGTCTTTATTTTAAAGTGTATTTTTTATCGTATGAGAATTGCTACTCCAGCTTTCTTTTGGTTTCCATTTGCATGGAACACCTTTTTCCATCCCCTTACTTTCAGTCTGTATGTGTCTCTAGGTCTGAAGTAGGTCTCTTGTAGACAGCATATATATGGGTCTTGTTTTTGTATCCATTCAGCCAATCTGTGTCTTTAAGTGCAAGCATTTATTCCATTTACATTTAAGGTAATTATCATTATGTATGTTCCTATTCCCATTTTCTAAATTGTTTTGGGTTCGTTATTGTAGGTCTTTTCCTTCTCTTGTGTTTCTTGTGTAGAGAAGTTCCTTTAGGATTTGTTGTAAAGATGGTTTTGTGGTGCTGACCTCTCTCAGCTTTTTCTTGTCCGTAAAAGTTTTAATTTCTCTATCAAGTCTGAATGAGATCTTTGCTGGGTAGAGTAATCTTGGTTTCAGGTTTTTCTCTTTTATCACTTTAAATATGTCCTGCCACTCCCTTCTGGCTTGCAGAGTTTCTGCTGTTAACTTTAGGGGGATTCCCTTGTGTGTTTTTTGTTGTTATTACCTTGCTGCTTTTAATATAGTTTCTTTGTATTTAATTTTTGAGAGTTTGATTACTATGTGTCTTGGCGTGTTTCTCCTTGGATTTATCCTGTATGGGACTCTCTGTGCTTCTTGGACCTGATTAACTATTTCCTTTCCCATATTTGGGAAGTTTTCAACTATAATCTCTTGAAATATTTTCTCAGTCCCTTTCTTTTTCTCTTCTTCTTCTGGGACCCTTATAATTTGAAGGTTGTTGCATTTAATGTTTTCCCAGAGGTCTCTGAGACTGTCCTCATTTCTTTTCATTCTTTTTTCTTTATTCTGCTCTGCAGTAGTTATTTCCATATTTTACTTTCCAGGTCACTTATCCGTTCTTCTGCCTCAGTTATTCTGCTATTTATCCCTTCTAGAGTATTTTTAATTTCATTTATTGTGTTGCTCATCATTGCTTTTTCCTCTTTAGTTCTTATAGGCCCATGTTAAATGTTTCTTGCATTTGCTCTATTCTATTTCCAAGGGTTTGGATCATCTTTACAATCATTATTCTGAATTCTTTTTCAGGTAGACTACCTATTTCCTCTTCATTTATTAGGTCTGTTTGGTTTTTATCTTGCTTCTTCATCTGCTGTGTGTTTTTCTGTCTTCTCATTTTGCTTATCTTACTGTATTTAGGGTCTCCTTTTTGCAGGCTGCAGGTTTGTAGCTCCCGTTGTTTTCGGTGTCTGTCCGCAGTGGCTAATGTTTTTTCAGTGGGTTGTGTAGGCTTCCTGGTGGATCGGACTAGCACCTGTGTTCTGGTGGATGAGGCTGGATCTTTCTTTCTGGTGGGCAGGTCCACATCTGATGGTGCGTCTTGGGTTGTCTGTGGCCTTATTATGATTTTAGGCAGGCTCTCTCCTATTGGTTGGGTTTGTGTTCCTGTGTTGCTAGTTGTTTTGCCTAGGGTATCCAGCACTGTAACTTGCTGGTTGTTGAGTGGAGCTGTGTGTTGGTGTTGAGATGGAGATCCCTGGGTGATTTTCGTCGTTTGATATTACGTGGAGCTGGGAGGTCTCTTGTGGACCAGTGTCCTGAAGTTGGCTCTCCCACCTCAGAGGCACAGCACTTACTCCTGGCTGGAGCACCAAGAGCCTTTCATCCACATGGCTCAGAAAAAAAGCGTGAAAATGTAGAAAGAAAGAAAGGAAGAGGGTAAAATAAAATAAAATAAAGTAAGATAAAATAAAGTTATGAAAATAAAAATAATTATTGAGAAAAAAATATTTTTAAAGTAAAAAGAAAAAAATGGACAGACTGAACCCTAGGACAAATGGTGAAAGCAAAGCTGTACAGACAAAATCTCACACAGAAGCATACACATAGACACTCACACGAAGAGGAAAAGGGGGAAAACTAATAAATCTTGCTCTCAAAGTCCACCTCCTCAATTTGGGATGATTCGTTGTCTATTCATGTTTTCCACCTATGCAGGGTTCATCAAGTCGATTGTCGAGATTTAATCTGCTGCTCCTGAGGCTGCTGGGAGAAATTTCCCTTTCTCTTTTTTGTTCTCACAGCTCCCAGGGCTCAGCTTTATATTTGGCCCTGCTTCTGCATGTAGGTCACCTGAGGGCGTCTGTTCTTCCCCCAGACAGGACAGGGTTAATGGAGCAGCTGATTCAGGGACTCTGGCTCTCGCATGCCGGGTGATGGAGTTGTACGGATGTGGGGTGTGCCTGAATTGGCCGAGGCTGGCCTGACGTTGTACCAGCCTGAGGCATGCTGTGCGTTCTCCCGGGGAAATTGTCCCTGGATCACGGGACCCTGGCAGTGGCGGGCTCCCATGAGGGGAGGTGGGGATAGTGACCTGTGCTCGCACACAGGCTTGTTGGTGGCAGCAGCAGCAGCCTTACATCTCATGCCCGTCTCTGTGCTCCACGCTGTTAGTCGTAGCTCGCGCCCATCTCTGGAACTCCTTTAAGCAGCGCTCTTAATCTCCTCTCCTGGCAAACCAGGAAACAAAGAGGGAAGAAAATGTCTCTTGCCTCTTCGGCAGGTCCAGACATTTTCCTGGACTCCATTCCGTTTAGCCTTGGTGCACTAACCCCTTCAGGCTGTGTTTATGCCGCCACTCCTCTCTCTGTGATCCAACTGATGCAGGAGCCTAAGCTCCCAGCCCCCGCCCACCCTGGTGGGTGAGCAGACAAGCCTCTCGGGCTGGTGAGTGCTGGTCGGCACCAATCCTCTGTGCGGGAATCTCTCCGCTTTGCCCTCTGCACCCCTGTTGCTCTGCTCTCCTCCGTGGCTCTGAAGCTTTCCCCTCCACCACATGCAGTCTCTGCCCGTGAAGGGGCTTCCTAGTGTGTGGAAACCTTTCCTCCTTCACAGCTCCCTCCCACTGGTGCAGGTCCCGTCATTATTCTTTTGTCTCTGTTTATTCATTTTTCTTTTGCCCTACCCATGTACATGGGGAGTTTCTTGCCTTTTGGGAGGTCTGAGGTCTTCTTCCAGCGTTCAGTGGGTGTTCTGTAGGAGTTTTTCCATGTGTAGATGTATTTCTGATGTATCTGTGGGGAGGAAGATGATCTCCACCTCTTACTCTTCCACCATCTTCCCCCTCTCTCCTCCATCAGTCTTCATGGTTGCAATCATTGAAACCAGCTCTGTGTAACTTTAATAGATGAGGACTTTCTAGAAGGCGTACTGAGTTACTGGTAGAATTACTAGGAAACCTGGTGAATTAGGCTCAGAAAATCGGCAAAATCCAAGCACCATGGCCATAATTGCATCATAGGAACCATCTGATACAGACACTACTGTTACCACAACTGATACTGCAATGCCACTGCAGGCACCAATGCCATCTCTGTCAATGGCCACAGTCCCTGAATTAATCAAAACTGCTGCCCCCTAGAAACTATATTTGTTGCTGCTATCGCTTGTAAAATGTAAACTTTTCTCTTCCTGTTTCTCTGCATCATTTACTGCAGGATAAAATGTCCTGTGCAGGAGAAACCATGAGATGAACTCAGGTCATGCACCCACCCATTATACGTTAGTAGCCTCAGGGTGGGCAAAAATGAATATCTGCATCTGTACCCATTCTTTCTTCTTTCCTTCTTGTTATGTTGGAAGACGAGGTTCTCCTTTCTATGGCCAGTCCTCTGCTTGAGGATTAGATCCCACTCATTCCTGCCTTCTCAGAAATATTACTATTTCTCTTTTTAATATCTTCAACTTCTCTGTCTATATAGAAGCTTTTCTATCAGTAAATAAATATGGTTTAGTCTCTTATATCTTTAAAAAAATCACCCTTCTTTCCCACAAACAAACAAGTAAATCCATACATTCTCCTCAGCCAGATTTCTCAAAAGACTTGTATTCATTCACTGGGTACATTGCCTCAGCTCTCACTTACTCAATATAACAGTCTTGCTTCAACTTCCAACACTCCCCCAAAACTTCTCTGTAGAGGTCATCGGTGACTTCCTTTTCACTCAGTAGACACATGTCAGTGCTCACTCTCTATTTCTATGTGCAATTTGATTGGATTAATCACTCCTTCCTTCTTGAAACATTAACTAGTTTGCATACTAGCTTCCTCAAATGTACTCTTGCAACCCATTCTCCACACAGTAGTCAGTGTGATCTTTTAAAATTAGACATTATATGATCTCACCTCTTGATCAGAATCCTCCTTCAAAAGCTTCCCATTGCTTTTGGAATAAAGTTCGGACGTTTTACAAAGGCCCTTCATGATCAGGGATAGGGAGGACGGAAGGAGAGATAAAGTGATTTGAGGAAGCTAAAAACAAAGAATGATTTCTCTTTTAATTATCCCTGTCCCTTCAACATCATCTCATATCACTCTTTTCTTTTCTCACTCTATTCCTGCTACACTGGCCCTCTTGTAGTGGCTTGACGTTCTATGTTCTTTTTCACATGAAAGCCTTTGTACTAACTGTTCTCTTTGCCTGCTGTGTTCTCTGTTCTCTGTCCACTCCTCCACCAGCTTCTTTGTCTTAACTCCTAATCTTTTCTTTTTTAACTCAAAGGTCATGTCTGCAGTGAAACTGTCTCTGAACCTTGGACTACGTCAGATTTCGCCATGGTTCACTCTCATTGTGCTTTGTACTTCTCGTTTTTATCACATATAAAATTGTAATTTATCAATTTGTGTTATTTTTAGTGTCTACATTACCCTACTAGACTGTAAGCTCTATGAGAGCAAGGGCCAGTTTTGTTTCATACATCAAAGTGCCTAAAATTGTTTCTGGCACATGGTTGACACTCAGAAAATATATATACTTCTTAACATCTTTTTTGGAGTATAATTGCTTTACAATGATGTGTTAGTTTCTGCTTTATAACAAAGTAAATCAGTTATACATATACATATATCCCCATATCTCTTCTCTCTTGCATCTCCCTCCCTTTCACCCTCCCTATCCCACCCCTCTAGGTGGTCACAAAGCACCGAACTGATCTCCCTGTGCTATGCGGCTGCTTCCCACTAGCTATCTATTTTACATTTGATAGTGTATATATGTCCATGCCACTTTCTCACTTTGTCCCAGCTTACTCTTCCCCTTCCCCATGTCCTCAGGTCCATTCTCTGGTAGGTCTGTGTCTTTATTCCCGTCTTACCACTAGGTACTTCATGACTTTTTTTTTTTTTAGATTCCATATATATGTGTTAGCATATGGTATTGGTTTTTCTGTTTCTGACTTACTTCACTCTGTGTGACAGAATGTAGGTCCATCCACCTCACTACAAATAACTCAATTTCGTTTCCTTTTATGGCTGAGTAATATTCCATTGTTTATATGTGCCATATCTTCTTTATCCATCCATCTGTCAATGGACACTTAGGTTGCTTCCATGTCCTGGCTATTGTAAGTAGAGCTGCAATGAACATTGTGGTACATGACTCTTTTGAATTATGGTTTTCTCAGGGTATATGCCCAGTAGTGGGATTGCTGGGTCATATGGTAGTTCTATTTTTAGATTTTTAAGGAACCTCCATACTGTTCTCCATAGTGGCTATATCAATTTACATTCCCACCAACAGTGCAAGAGGGTTCTGATTGAATCAGTGAATAGCTATCCTAAAGCATTTGTGGGTTTTGGTACAGAATAGGTTCTCAATAAATATCTGTTGAATGAATGAGCAAGTAAATGCATAAATGAAGGCTACAGGTATGATGTTCTAAGTTGCCATGTTATCCTATAAACTGCACCTTAGCCCAATAACTATCCTCAATCCTATTTACCCCCATGGCTTTGAAGGATTCACAAGGCTCTCAGTCTAATTCAGTATGGCTTTCTTTTCAGATATCTAATTTGTGCCTAGACCATAGGATTCAAAAGGAAAAGAAGGGTCTTTGTTTGTTTATTGGAAGAACAAGGACACATATGAAACAGAAAAGAAAAATCCAAGACTGTATATGATAGATGATATAATTACATATGGCAGTGTAGTATTATTGAAAAAAGTACTGAACAAGATAATCAAAGACCTCTTTTCTAGTTAGACGTTTGTTTGCATCTTTGGCCTATCTGCTTATACTTTTCTTTTCACTTCTCTTCCTGTTGGCTGATTTTAACAACTTTGTAAGACAGATTTATATTTTTCTATTGTTTTGCTTACAATGGGTTGTTGCTGCCTCTCCTTCAAACAATCTGTGTTTACCCATTTTTCTCCTTACTCTTTGTAGCCTGAAAATTATTATTCGTGACAGAAGGACAAAAAAAGAAGTAAAATGGAAGGTGAGGTGCATATTCCCCTATATCATTCATCAAATTTTACCACTGACCTTGTGCAATTTCTCTACCCATTCCTTACTTATCTTGCTCTGAATATAAACAAAGTATGTTACCCTTATTGTTATTTTTGCAATCCTTAGTGCATTCTGGGCCGTATTCCTTTCTACTCCTTTGAACTATGGAGGGAGATATAGCTTCAGTTACCTTTCACAGTAAAAGGGAGAGAAAAATATCTGGAACAGAGATAAAGAAAGGAGAAATTAATTGATTTGTAGAGAAGAAAATAATACTTATAGAGTAGCTGTAAAGATTTAACTATGTCAGTAAATGCCAGGTGTTTGGAATAAAGCCTAGCACAAAATAAATACTTACTAAATGTTAGCTATTACTCTTTGGATGGTATCTATGATGAAGGCTGCATCAGTAAAGGTCCTAGAAGAAAAAAATAGATGCAACATTCGTATTAAGTAATTTGAGGAGAGTTTAATACTTGAACTACTTACAAAGGTGTGAGCAAGGGATAGGAAAACCATAAAGGATAGTGTAATATCCTAGAGATAATAACAGTGCGTGCTATTACTAATCCTAGGACTTAAGGAGTGCAAGCAGGGATTGATTCCTTGAACTCAGTATGAGTAGAGGGCCACTTGATAGGAGCTGTGATCTTTGGTTAAAGGAAGTATCCAGCCCACAGTGACCTTGCAGTGTAGAAGCTGGGAGAATAAATACCTCAATGATACTCTCCGTTTGCTTTCCAGACTCTTGCTGGTAACTCTCATTGGCCAAACCTCAACCAAAAGCAAGAGGAGAGGGGAGCCTGTTGATGGAGTATATATAAGCTAGTCTCCTGGGACACAAAGCAGGATGGAGAAAGTGGAGGGGTGGATCTGGAAGATAAAACACAAACTATCACCACAGTCATGATATAGATATAGAAGGTATAGTCTTCTAAGTATTAGGAGATAAATTGTGAGGCATTTATGGTGTGACCAACAAGTCACCTGTTGAAACATCTGGAGATTTCTGTGAGAAGATATGCATGTTAGTTCACAAATAAAAGTCATCCACTTCGCCCCAGGGTTTAATTAATGACTCCAACCCAGAATGCTGCCCTGATGGAAGCTTCTTTATATGCCTACAAAAGTTATCTTTCTTTGGACCTTCTTCTGTCATAATACCTCAGACCTCTCTTGAAAGCCTATGCCTTTTTAAGGGAGGAGCTATGTTGCTGGTGTTTAAGAAATGATTGAGAAGGAGGTATATAAAAGACAGAAGGGAGGGCTTCCCTGGTGGTGCAGTGGTTGAGAGTCCGCCTGCTGATGCAGGGGACACGGGTTCGTGCCCCGGTCCAGGAGGATCCCACATGCCACGGAGTGGCTGGGCCCATGAGCCATGGCCACTGAGCCTGTGCGTCCAGAGCCTGTGCTCCACAACGGGAGAGGCCACAACAGTGAGAGGCCCATGTACTGCAAAAAAAAAAAAAAAAAAAAAAAAGAGAGAGAGAGAGAACGTTGTTTCATCAGCTGGTACTAGAAAAAAAGACCTCAAGCTTAAATAGTCAACCTTGTATATTTTGCTTCCTCCACCACTACTACTCCACTCTTCTATCATCGAGGAACAATAAGACTATATACAATTGTGCTGGGAGAATAAAAAAAAACTCTGATTTCTTAGAAATCAGGGAAAGTCTTATAAGAAAAATGACATTTGAGCTAGGCTTTGTATAAAGGATATAGGCTTTAAAAATATAAACCAATATTTTAATATTTTTGTTCATATCTCCTCTTATTTTCTATATGATTTAAAAGATAAATGCATAACCAATAATTATATATATGTTAATGGGAATGCAATGGGTAAACTTGTGTTTTTCCACATGTATTAAAAGATCTCCTTTGTTGTTTTTAATAGTACAACTTACATATTTCAAATGGACAACAAAATTAGTAACATTTATGGTGTCATAAGATAAACTACTTTTGAATTGGCACTTACTTTCCAGTACTTTGAGATTCACAAGATATAGCTAGAATATTTACTACTGTAGAAAATGTAGACTGCTGAAATCAAATGAAAGAGGGGACTCTGTGTGTGTGTGTGTGTGGGGGGGGTGTCTGCGTGTTTTGATTGCTTGCCATTACAGTGTTCTTCAGGTATTGGAAGAAGTTTCATATTTTGTTTAGACATCATTAGGCACAGAAACTTTTGTAGAACTTTTTTTTTTGAATTTTTGAATCTTATTTATTTTTTTATACAGCAGGTTCTTATTAGTTATCCATTTTATACATATTAGTGTATATATGTCAATCCCAATCTCCCAATTCATCATTTTTTTAATTTATTTATTATTTTTATAAATTTATTTATTTATTTTTGGCTGTGTTGGGTCTTCGTTTCTGTGCAAGGGCTTTCTCTAGTTACGGTGAGCTGGGGCCACTCTTGATTGCGGTGTGTGGGCCTCTCACCATCGCAGCCTCTCTTGTTGTGGAGCACAGGCTCCAGATGTGCAGACTCAGTAGTTGTGGCTCACGGGCCCAGTCGCTCCACGGCATGTGGGATCTTCCCAGACCAGGGCTTGAACCCGTGTTCCCTGCATTAGCAGGCAGATTCTCAACCACTGCACCACCAGGGAAGCCCCTGTAGAACAACTTTGATGCTAGCACTGGTATGGCTCTTACGTCCATTACTCTATTAGATTTATTAACCCACTTAGTTATTTTTAGTTACAACTTTTACAAAGTGGAGTTCTTCTTACAAAGACTGTGCTCAAGGCCCACATTTTATTTTTAAGGATTTATATCTGGTTTTCATAAATTTCCCGAGATTGTGATGGCTACACTCTTATATCGTGGTCACATCCCCTTGTATTTTTTTTAACTGAGGTATGAACACTGAACATTGAGATTTACCCAAATGTTAATTATCTTAGCATATTGTCCTCAAGTTTGATCTATGTTGTCATCTATGGAAGGATTTCCTTATATTTAAAGGCTGAATAATATATATATTAATCTCATATTTTCTTTATTCATACATGTATCTATGAACATTTAAGTTGTTTCCACATCTTGGCTATCGTAAATATGCTGCACTGAATATGGGAGTGCAAATATCTGTCATCATGATTTCAATTCTTTTGGATAAATACCCATAACAGGCATTGCTACATAACATGGTATTTCTTTCTTTTTTTTTTCTGAATGGAAAATATTTTCTTTTTTTTTTTAGCAGGTTGCTATTAGCTATCCATTTTACACATATTAGTGTATATATGTCAATCCCAATCTCCCAATTCATCACACCACCCCTCCCCCACTGCCACTTTCCCCCCCTGGTGTCCATACGTTTGTTCTCTAGACCTGTGTCTCAAATTCTGCCCTGCAAACAGGTTCATCTGTACCAATTTTCTAGGTTCCACATATATGCTTAATATATGATATCTGTTTTTCTCTTTCTGCTTTACTTCACTCTGTATGACAGTCTCTAGATCCATCCACGTCTGTACAAATGACCCAATTTCGTTGCTTTTTATGGCTGAGTAATATTCCATTGTATATATGTACCACATCTTCTTTATCCATTTGTCTGTCGATGGACATTTAGGTTGGTTCCGTGACCTGGCTATTGTAAATAGTGCTGCAATAAATATTGGGGTGCATGTGTCTTTTTGAATTATGGTTTTCTCTGAGTATATGCCCAGTAGTGGGATTGCTGCATCATATGGTAATTCTATTCTTAGTTTTTTAAGGAACCTCCATACTATTCTCCATAGTGGCTGTATCAATTTATATTCCCACCAACAGTGAAAGAGGGTTCCCTTTTCTCCCCACCCACTCCAGCATTTTTTGTTTTTAGATTTTCTGATGATACCCATTCTAACTGGAGTGAGGTGATATCTCAGTGTAGCTCTGATTTGCATTTCTCTAGTTCTTAGTGATATTGAGCAGCTTTTCATGTGCTTCTTGGCCATCTGTATGTCTTCCTAGGAGAAATGTCTATTTAGGTCTTCTGCCCATTTTTGGATTTGGGTTGTTTGTTCTTCTAATACTGAGCTGCATGATCTGTTTATATATTTTGGAGATTAATCATTTGTCCAATGATTCGTTTGCAAATATTTTCTCCCATTCTGAGGGTTGTCTTTTCATCTAGTTTGTAGCTTCCTGTGCTGTGCAAAAGCTTTTAAGTTTCATTGGATCCCATTTGTTTATTTTTGTTTGTATTTCCATTACTTTAGGAGGTGTATCAAAAAAGACCTTGCTATGATTTATGTCAGAGAGTGTTCTTCCTATGTTTTCCTCTAAGAGTTTTATAGTGTACAGTCTTACATTTAGGTCTCTAATACATTTTGAGTTTATTTTTGTGTATGGTGTTAGGGAGTGTTCTAATTTCACTCTTTTACATGTAGCTGCCCAGTTTTCACAGCACCACATATTGAGGAGACTGTCTTTTCTCCACTGTATATTCTTGCCTCCTTTATCAAAGATAAGGTGTCCATATGTGCTTGGTTTTTCTCTGGGCTTTCTATCCTGTTCTATTGACCTACATTTCTGTTTCTGTGCCAGTACCATATTGTCTTGCAAACTGTAGCTTTGTAGTATAGTCTGAAGTCAGGGAGTCTGATTCCTCCAGCTCTGTTTTTTTCGGTAAAGACTGCTTTGGCTATTTGGGATCTTTTGTGTCTCCATACAGATTTTAAGTTTTTCTGTTCTTGTTCTGTAAAAATGCCATTGGCAGTTCATTAGTGTATAGGAATGCAAGAGATTTCTGTGCATTAATTTTGTATCCTGCAACTTTACCAAATACATTGATTACCTCTATTAGTTTTCTGGTGGCATCTTTAGGATTCTCTATGTATAGTATCATGTCATCTGCAAACAGTGACAGCTTTGCTTCTTCTTTTCCGATTTGGATTCCTTTTATTTCTTTTTCTTCTCTGATTGCCATGGTTAGGACCTCCAAAACTACGTTGAATAATAGTGCCAAGAGTGGACATCCTTGTCCTGTTCCTGATGTTAGAAGAAATGCTTTCAGTTTTTCACCATTGAGAATGATGTTTGCTGTGGGTTTGTCGTTTTTGGCTTTTATTATGTAGAGTTAGGTTCCATCTATGCCCACATTCTGGAGAGTTTTATCATAAATCAGTGTTGAATTTTGTCAAAAGCTTTTTCTGCATCCATTGAGATGATCATATGGTTTTTATTCTTTAATTTGTTAATATGGGGTATCACGTTGATTGATTTTCACATATTGAATAATCCTTGCATCCCTGGGATAAATCCCACATGATCACTCTGTATGATAATTTTAATGTGTTGTTGGACTCTGCGAGTAATTAGTTGAGAATTTTTACATGTGTATTCATCAGTGATATTGCTATGTAATTTTCCTTTTTATGTAGTGTCTTTGTCTGGTTTTGGTATCAAGCTGATTGTGGTCTCATAGAATGAGTTTGGGAGTGTTCCTTCCTCTGTAATTTTTTGGAAGAGTTTGAAAAGAATGGGTGTTAACTCTTCTATAAATGTTTGACAGAATTCACCTGTGAAGCCATGTGGTCCTGCACTTTTGTTTGTTGGAATATTTTAAATCACAGTTTCAATTTCATTACTTTTGCTTGGTCTGTTCCTATTTTCTATTTCTTCCCAGTTCAGTCTTGGAAGGTTATACCTTTCTAAGAATTTCTCCATTCTTCCAGGTTGTCCATTGTATTGGCATAGATTTGCTTGTAGTTGTCTCTTAGGACGCTTTGCATTTCTGTGGTGTCTGTTGTAACTTCTCCTTTTTCATTTGTAATTTTATTGATTTGAGTTCTCGCTCTCTTTTTCCTGATGAGTCTGGCTAATGGATTATCAATTTTGTTTATCTTTTCAAAGAACCAGCTTTTAGTTTTATTGATCTTCGCTATTGTTTTCTTTGTTTCTATTTCATTTATTTCTGTTCTGATCTTTAAGATTTCTTTCCTTCTGCTAACTTTGGGTTTTGTTTGTTCTTCTTTCTCTAGTTCCTTTAGGTGTAAGGTTATATTGTGTATTTGAGATTTTTTCTTGTTTCTTGAGGTAGGCTTTTATTTCTGTAAACTTCCCTTTTAGAACCGCTTTTGCTGCATCTCATAGGTTTTGGATCGTCGTGTTCTTATTGTCATTTGTCTCTAGGAAATTTTTTATTTCCTCTTAGATTTCTTCAGTGACCCCTTAGTTATTTAGTAACATATCGCTTAGCCTCCATGTGTTTTTTGTTATTTACGCTTTTTTTCCCCCTGTAATTGATTTCTAAGCTCATAGCATTGTGGTCACAAAAGATGCTTGATATGATTTCAATTTTCTTAAATTTACTAAGGCTTGATTTGGGACCCAAGATGTGATCTGTCCTGGCGAATGTTCCATGCTCACATGAGAAGAAAGTGTAATCAGCTATTTTTGGATGGAATGTCCTATAAATATCACTTAAGTATATCTGGTCTCTTGTGTAATTTAAAGCTTGTGTTTCCTTATTAATTTTCATTTTGGATGATCTGTCCATTGATGTAAGTGAGTTGTTAATGTCCCCCACTATTATTGTGTTACTGTCGATTTCCTCTTTTAGAGCTGTTAGCAGTTGCCTTATGTATTGATGTGCTCCTATATTGGGTGCATATATATTTATAATTGTTATATCTTCTTTTTGCATTGATCCCTTGATTATTATGTAGTTTCCTTCCTTGTCTGTTGTAACATACTTTATTTTAAAGTCTATTTGTTCTGATATAAGTATTACTACTCCAGTTTTCTTTTGATTTCCTTTTGAATTGAATATTTTTTTCCATCCACTCACTTTCAGTCTGTATGTGTCCGTAGGTCTGAAGTCGTTCTCTTGTAGACAGCATATATATGGGTCTTGTTTTTATCCATTCAGCACACCTGTGTCTGATGATTGGAGCATTTAATCCACTCACGTTTAAGGGAATTATCAATATGTATGTTCCTTTTACCATTTCCTTAATTGTTATGGGGTTTTTTGGTAGGTCCTTTACTTCACTTGTGTTTCCCACTTAGAGAAGTGCCTGTAGCATTTGTTGTAGAGCTGATTTTGTGGTGCTGAATTCTCTTAGCTTTTGCTTGTCTGTAAATCTTTTGATTTCTCCTTCGAATCTGAATGAGGTCCTTGAAGGGTAGAGTAATATTCTTTGCAGGTTCTTCCCTTTCATCACTTTAAATATATCATTCCCTTCCCTTCTGGCTTGTATAGTTTCTGCTGAGAAATCAGCTGTTAACCTTATGGGTGTTCCCTTGTATATTATTTGTCATTTTCCCCTTGTTCCTTTTAATAATATTTCTTTGTCTTTAATTTTCGACAATTTGATCACTATGTGTCTCAGCATGTTTCTCCTTGGGTTTATCCTGCCTGGGACTCTCTGCCCTCCCTGGATTTGGGTGGCTATTTCCTTTCTCACCTTAGGGAAATTTTCGACTATAATCTCTTCATATATTTTCTCACGTCCTTTCTCTCTCTCTTCTCCTTCTGGGACCCTTATAATGTGAATATTGTTGAGTTTAATATTGTCCCGGTGGTCTCTTAGGCTGTCTTCATTTCCTTTCATTCATATTTCTTTATTCTGTTCCTCAGCAGTGAATTCCACCATTCTGTCTTCCAGTTCACTTTTCCGTTCTTCTGCCTCAGTTATTCTGCTATTGATTCCTTCTAGTGTATTTTTCATTTCAATTATTGTATTATTCATTTCTGTTTTTTTGTTCTTTAATGCTTTTAGGTGTTTGTTCTTTTATTTTTGTATGTCTCTGTTGAACATTTCTTGCATCTTCTCGATCTTTGCCTCAATTCTTTTTTCGAGGTCCTGGATCATTTTCACTATCATTATTCTGAATTCTTTTTCTGGAAGTTTTCCTATCTCCACTTCATTTAGTTGTTTTTCTGGAGTTTTATCTTGTTCCTTCATCTGGTAAATAGCCTCTGCCTTTTCATCTTGTCTCTCTTTCTTTGAATGTGATTTTTGTTCCACAGGCTGCAGGATTGTGGTTCTTCTTACTTCTGCTGTCTGTGCTCTGCTGGGTGAGGCTATCTCCTAAAATAACTTCATGTTAGTAAACGTATTTCACCAAATTGCTTGCAGGTGTGTCACGACGTACCAAACACCCTCTTTCTGATCCTCCAAGAGTTAATGTCTTCTCAGAGTAGATGTCTGTTCTCATGTGGAGAAGGGAAAAGGAAGGTGTCCTCAAGACAAAGAAAGCCTTGGAAGCTGCTAGGAAAACCTCTCCCATGATGTCTGCCACAGCCTTGGAATTGTCTCACATGGTATTTCTATGTTTAATATTTTGAGTAACTTTTATACTGTTTGCACAGTTGTTGTACCATTTTACATTCCCACATTAGAAGAAAAGTTTTCCAATTTCTTCATATCCTCACCAAAATATGACTTTCATTCTTTTTTTTTAAATAATATCTATTCTAAAAACTATGAGGTGATATCTTATTGTGGTTTCAATTTGCATTTCTTTGGTGATTAGGTATGTTGAGCACCTTTTAATATACCTGTTGGCCAATTGTATGTTGTGTTTGGAGAATTGCCCATTCAACTCCTTTGCCTATTTATTTATTTATTTATACTAATGAGTTGAAGCAATTTCTTCTATATTTTGGATATTAACCCCTTATCAGTTATATGGTTTACAGATATTTTATCCCAATCTATAGATTGCCTCTTCATTCTGTTAAATTTTTTTTTTTTTTTTTTGTGGTACGCAGGCCTCTCACCATTGTGGCCTCTCCCGTTGTGGAGCACAGGCTCCAGACACACAGGCCCAGCAGCCATGGCTCACGGGCCCAGCCGCTCCATGGCACGTAGGATCTTCCTGGACAGGGGCATGAACCCATGTCCCCTGCATAGGCAGGCAGACAACCAACCACTGCGCCACCAGGGAAGCCCCATTCAGTTAATTTTGTTCTTTGCTGTGAAGAATCTTTTTAGCTTGATGTAAAAACATCTTCTCTAAATTTGTTTTTGTTTTCTGTACTTTTGGTGTCACATCCAAGAAATTATTACTGACACAAATGATATGAAGCTTCTCCCCTAATTTTTATTCTAGGGGTTTTTACTGTTTCAGGTCTTATATTTAAATCTTTAATCAAGTTTGAGTTGATTTTTATTTATGGTGTAGATAAAAGGTTCAATTTCATGATTTTGCAAGTAGGTATCCAGTTTTGCCAGAATCATTTGTTAAAAAGTTTATCTTTTCCTCATTGTATATTCTTGGAGTCCTTGTAGAGGATCAACTGATTGTATATGTGTGGATTTACTTCTGGGTTATCTATGCTTTTCCATGTTCTATATGTCTGTTGTTATGTCAGTACTCTACTATTTTAATTACTGTAAATTTGTAATATATTTTGAAATCAGGAAGTGTGATGTCTCCAGCTTTATTTTTCTTATTCAAAATTGCTTTGACTATTTAATGTCCTTCATTGTTCCATATGAATTTTAGGACTTTTTTCTATTTCTCTAAAAAATGCCATTTGGATTTTGATAGAGAATGTATTGATTCTATAAATTGCTTTTGGTAGTATGGACATTTTAATGATAGTAAGTCTTCTAATTCATGAATATGGGATGTCTTTCCATTTATTTTTGTCTCAAATTTTTTTATCAAAGCTTTATGGTTTTCGGTATATAAATCTTTCACTTCTTTTGTTAAGTTTGCAAGTATTTTATTTTTTCGATGTTATTATAGATAAAACTGTTTTCTTTGTATGATGTCAGCTGTGGGCTTTTTATATATAGCTTGTATTATGTTGAGATAATTTTCTTTTATTCTCTCTTGGGAGTTTTTATCATGAAAGAATGTTGAATTTTGCCAAATGCTTTTTCTGCATCTGTTGAGATGATCTGGTGATTTTATCCTTAATTCTGTTAATGTGCTATATTGCATTGATTAATTTTTGTATGTTGAATCATCCTTGCACTCAAGCATAATTTCCACTTGGTCAAAGTTGTATGATCCCTTTAATATGCTGTTGAAGTTGATTTGCTAGTATTTTGTGCAGAATTTTTGCATTTACTTATGTCAGGGTAATTGACCTATAATTTGCTTTTCTTGTAGTGTCTTTGACTTTGGTATTGGGATAATGCTGGCATTGTAACATGAGTTCAGAAGCATTTTCTCCTTTTTGGAAAAATTTAATGGGGACTGGAATTAATTCTTCTTTAAAGGATGGTAGATTTCTCCAGGGAAGCCAGAGTCCTGGGCTTTTCTTTATCAAGAAGTTTTTAATTACTCATTCAATCTCCTTACCAGTCATGTTTGTTCAAATTTTCTGTTTCTCTTCAAAGCTTTTGCACAGCAAAGGAAACCATAATCAAGACGAAAAGACAACCCTCAGAATGGGAGAAAATATTTTCAAATGAAGCAACTGACAAAGGATTAATCTCCAAAATTTACAAGCAGCTCATGCAGCTCAATAACAAAAAAACAAACAACCCAATCCAAAAATGGGCAGAAGACCTAAACAGACATTTCTCCAAAGAAAATATACAGAATGCCAACAAACACATGAAAGAATGCTCAACATCATTAATCACTAGAGAAATGCAAATCAAAACTACAATGAGATATCATCTCACACCAGTCAGAATGGCCATCATCAAAACATCTATAAACAATAAATGCTGGAGAGGGTGTGGAGAAAAGGGGACACTCTTGCACTGCTGGTGGGAATGTGAATTGGTTCAGCCACTATGGAGAACAGTATGGAGGTTCCTTAAAAAACTACAAATAGAATTACCATATGACCCAGCAATCCCACTACTGGGCATATACCCTGAGAAAACCAAAATTCAAAAAGAGTCATGTACCAAAATGTTCATTGCAGCTCTATTTACAATAGCCCGGAGATGGAAACAACCTAAGCGCCCATCATCGGATGAATGGATAAAGAAGATGTGGCACATATATACAATGGAATATTATTCAGCCTTAAAAAGAAATGAAATTGAGCTATTTGTAATGAGATGGATAGACCTAGAGTCTGTCATACAGAGTGAAGTAAGTCAGAAAGCAAAAGACAAATACTGTATGCTATCACATATATATGGAATTTAAGAAAAAAAAGTGTCATGAAGAACCTAGGGGTAAGACAGGAATAAAGACGCAGACCTACTGGAGAATGGACTTGAGGATATGGGGAGGGGTAAGGGTGAGCTGTGACAGGGCGAGAGAGAGTCATGGACATATACACACTAACAAACATAGTAAGGTAGATAGCTAGGGGGAAGCAGCCGCAAGGCACAGGGATATTAGCTCGGTGCTTTGTGACAGCCTGGAGGGGTGGGATAGGGAGAGTGGGAGGGAGGGAGATGCAAGAGGGAAGACATATAGGAACATATGTATATGTATAGCTGATTCACTTTGTTATAAAGCAGAAACTAACACACCATTGTAAAGCAATTATACCCCAATAAAGATGTATAAAAATTTTTTTTCTGTTTCTTCATGATTCAGACTTAGTAGATTGTATGTTTCTAGGAATTTATCCATTTCGTTTAGGTTTTCCAATTTCTTCTTGTATAATTGTTCACAATATTCTCTTTTTATTAACATCTTTATTGGACTATAATTGCTTTACGATGGTATCCTAGTTTCTGCTTTATAACAAACTAAATCAGCTATACATATACATATATCCCCATATCTCTTCCCTCTTGTGTCTCCCTCCCTCCCACAGTCCCTATCCCACCCCTCTAGGTGGTCACAAAGCAACAAGCTGATATCCCTGTGCTATGCGGTGGCTTCCCACTAGCTACTGGTTTTACATTTGCTAGTGTGTATATATCCATGCTGTACTTTTTTGTTTCCTGTACTTTTGGTGTCACATCCAAAATTGACATCTCACATCGCTCCAGCTTACACTTCCCCCTCCCTGTGTCCTCATGTGCATTCTCTACATTTGTGTCTTTATTCCTGTCTTGCCCCTAGGTTCTTCAGAACTATTTTTTCCCTTTAAATTCCATATATTTGTTTTTCTCTTTCTGACTTACTTCACTCTGTATGACAGACTCGAGGTCCATCCACCTCACCACAAATAACTCAATTTCGTTTCTTTTATGGCTGAATAATATTCCATTGTATACATGTGCCACATCTTCTTTACCCAATCATCTGTCGATGGACACATAGGTTACTTCCACATCCTGGCTATTGTAAATAGAGCTGCAGTGAACATTGTGGTACATGACTATTTCTGAATTACGGTTTTCTCAAGGTATAATGTGAGTAGTTGGATTGCTGGGTCATATGGTAGTTCTATTTTTACAGTTTTTAAGGAACATCCATACTGTTCTCAATAGTGGCTGTGTCAATTTGCATTCCCACCAAGAGTGCAAGAGGGTTCTCTTTCCTCCACATGCTCTCCAGCATTTATTGTTTGTAGATTTCTTTGATGATGGCCATTCTGACTTGTGTGAGGTGATATCTTATTCTGGTTTTGATTTGCATTTCTCTAATGATTAATGATGTTGAGCATTTTTCCATGTGTTTGTTGGCAATCTGTATATCTTCTTTGGAGAAATGTCTATTCAGGTCTTTTGCCCATTTGTGAATTGGGTTGTTTGTTTTTTTGATATTGAGCTGCATGAGCGGCTTGTACATTCTGGAGATGAATCCTTTGTCAGTGGCTTCATTTGCAAATATTTTCCCCATTCTGAATGTTGTCTTTTTTTTTTTAACATTTTTATTAGAGTGTAATTGCTTTACAATGATGTGTTAGTTTATGCTTTATAAAAAAGTGAATCAGTTATACATATACATATATCCCCATATCTCCTCCCTCTTGCATCTCCCATCCTCCCACCCTCCCTATCCCACCATTCTACCTGGTAACACAGCACTGAGCTGATCTCCCTGTACTATGCAACTGCTTCTCACTAGTATCTATTTTACATTTAGTAGTGTATATGTCTTTTTGATATTTTTATGGTTTTCTTTGCTGTGCAAAAGCTTTTAAGTTTCATTAGGTCCCATTTTTAATTTTTGTTTCTATTTCCATTTCTCAGGGAGGGGGGTCAAAAAGGATCTTGCTGTGATGTATGAAAGCAAGAGTAGAGTGTTCTCCCTATATTTTCCTCTAAGAGTTTGATGGTGTCTGGCCTTACATTTAGGTCTTTAATCCATTTTGAGTTTATTTCTGTGTAAGGTGTTACAGAGTATTCTATTTTCATTCTTTTCCATGTAGCTGTCCAGTTTTCCCAGCACCACTTATTGAAGTGGCTGTCTTTTCTCCATTGTATGTTCTTATCTCCTTTATCAAAAATAAGGTGACCATACATGTCTTGGTTTATCTCTGGGATTTCTATCTTGTTCCATTGATCTATATTTCTGTTGTTGTGCCAGTACCGTACTGGCTTGATTACTGTAGTTTTGTAGCATAGTCTGAAGTCAGAGAGGCTGATTCCTCTGGCTCTGTTTTTCTTTCTCAAGTTTGCTTTGGCTCTCAGGGTCTTTTGTGTTTCCATACAAATTGTGAAACATTTTGTTCTAGTTCTGTGAAAAATGCCTGTGGTAGTTTGATAGGGATTGCATTGATTCTGTAGATTGCTTTGCATAGTAGAATCATTTTCACATTGTTGATTCTTCCAATCCAAGAACCTGGTATATCTCTCCATCTATTTGTATCATCTTTAATTTTTTTCAACAGTGTGTTATACTTTTCTGCATACAGGTCTTTTGTCTCCATAGGTATATTTCTTCCTAGGTATTTTATTCTTTTTGTTGTAATGGTAAATGAGAGTGTTTCCTTAATTCCACTTTCAAGTCTAAAATCATTAGTGTATAGGAATGCAGGAAATTTTTGTGCATTACTTTTGTATCCTGGTACTTTACCAAATTCATTGATTAGTTCTAGTAGCTTTCTGATAGCATATTTAGGATTCTCTGAGTACAGTATCATGTCATCTGCACACAGTGACAGCTTTACTTCTTTTCCAATTTGGATTCTTTTTATTTCTTTTTCTTCTCTGATTGCTGTGGCTAAAACTTTCAAAACTATGTTGAATAAGAGTGGTGAGAGTGGGCAACCTTGTCTTTTTCTGATCTTAATGGAAATGGTTTCAGATATTCACCATTGAGGACGACCTTGGCTTTGAGTTTGTCATATATGGCCTTTTATTATGTTGAGGTAAGTTCCCTCTATGCCTACGTTCTGGAGGGTTTTTATCAGAAATGGGTGTTGAATTTTGTCAAAACTTTTTCTTAATCTACTGAAATGATCATTTGGATTTTCTCCTTCAGTGTGTTAATCTGGTTTATCATTTTGATTGATTTGCGTATATTGGAGAATCCTTGCATTCCTGTGATAAACCCCAGTTGATCATGGTGTATGATGCTTTTATAGTGCTGTTAGATACTTCTTGCTAGTATTTTGTTGAGGAATTTTTCATCTATATTCATCAGTGATATTGGCCTGTAGTTTTCTTTCTTTGTGACATCTTTGTCTGGTTTTGGTATCAAGGTGATGGTGGCCTCGTACAATGAGTTTGAGAGTGTTCCTCCTTCTGCTCTATTTTGGAAGAGTTTGAGAAAGATAGGTGTTAGCTCTTCTCTAAATGTTAGATAGAACTCGTCTGTGTACGTGTCTTGTCCTGGGCTTTTGTTTGCTGGAAGATTTTAAATCACAGGTTCAATTTCAGTACTTGTGATTGGTCTGCTTATTTTTTCTGTTTCTTCCTGCTTCAGTCTCAGAAGGTTCTGTTTTTCTAAGAATTTGTCCATTTCAGGGTTGTCCATTTCATTGGCATATAGTTGCTTGTAGTGTTCTCTCATAATCCTTTATATTTCTGCAGTGTCAGTTGTTACTTCTCCTTTTTCATTTCTAATGCTATTGATTTGAGTCTTCTCCATTTTTTTCTTGATGAGTCTGGCTAATTGCTTATCAATTTTGTTTAGCTTCTCAAAGAACCAGCTTTTAGTTTTATTGATCTTTGTTATTGTTTCCTTCATTTCTTTTTAATTTATTTTTGATCTGAACTTTATGATTTCTTTCCTTTTGGTAACATTGAGGTTTTCTATTTCCTCTTTCTGTAATTGGTTTAGGTGTAATATTAGGTTGTTTATTTGAGATGTTTCTTGTTTCTTAAGGTAGGATTTTATTACTATAACCTTCCCTCTTAGAACTACATTTGCTGGATCTCATAACTTTTTGGTCGTCGTGTTTTCATAGCCATTTGTTGCTAGGTGTTTTTGGATTTCCCCTTTGATTTCTTTAGTGATCTCCTAGTTATTAAGTAATGTATTATTTAGCCTCCTTGTGTTTGCATGTTTTACAGATTTTTTCCTGTAATTGATATCTAGTCTCATAGTGTTGTTGCCGGAAAAGATACTTGATACAATTTCAATTTTTTAAAATTTACCAAGGCTTGATTTGTGCCCGAAGATATGATCTATACTGGAGAATGTTCCATGAGGACTTGAGAAGAAAGTGTATTCTGTTGTTTTTGAATCGAATGTCCTAAAAATATCATTTAGTCCATCTTGTTTAATGTATAATTTAAAGCTTGAATTTCCTTATTTATTTTCATTTCGGATGATCTGTCCATTAGTGAATATAAGATGTTAAAGTCCCCTACTAAGATTGCGTCTCTGTCGATTTCACCTTTTATGGCTCTTAGCACTTGCCTTATGTATTGAGGTGCTCCTATTTGGGTGCTTACATATGTAAAATTGTTATATCTTCTTGGATTGATCCCTTGATCCTTATGTAGTGTCCTTCTTTTTCTCTTGTAAAAGTCTTTGCTTTAATGTCTAATTTTTCTGATATGACAATTGCTACTCCAGATTTATTTTGATTTTCTGTTGCATGGAATATCTTTACATCCCCTCACTTTCAGTCTGTATGTGTCCCTAAGTCTGAAGTGTGTCTCTTGTGGACAGCATATATACGGGTCTTCTTTTTGTATCCATTCATGCAGTCTGTGTCTTTTGGTTGGAGCATTTAATCTATTTACTTTTAAGGTAATTATTGATATGTATGTTCTTATTACCCTTTTCTTAATTGTTTTGGGTTTGTTATTGTAGGTCTTTTCCTTCTCTTGTGTTTCTTGCCTAGAGAAGTTCTTTTAGCATTTGTTGTAAAGCTGGATTGGTGGTGCTGAATTCTCTTAGCTTTTGCTTGTCTGTAAAGGCTTTAATTTCTCCATCAAATCTGAATGAGATCCTTGGTGGGTAGAGTAATCTTGGTTGTAGGTTTTTCTCCTTCATCACTTTAAATATGTCCTGCCACTCCCTTCTGGTTTGTAGAGTTTCTGCTGAAAAATCAGCTGTCAACCTTATGTGGATTCCCCCACGTGTTATTTGTTGTTTTCCCTTTCTGCTCTTAATATTTTGTCTTTGTATTTATTTTTTGATAGTTTGATTAATTTGTGTCTTGGTGTGTTTCTCTTTGGATTTATCCTGTAAGGGACTCTCTGTGGTTCCTGGACTTGATTAACTATATCCTTTCCCATATTAAGGAAGTTTTCATCTATAATCTCTGCAAATATTTCCTCAGTCCCTCTCTTTTTCTCTTCTTCTTCTGGGACCCCTATAATTGGAATGTTGTTGCATTTAATGTTGTCCTAGACGTCTCTGAGACTATCCTCAATTCTTTTTACTCTTTTTTTCTTTATTCTGCTCTGCAGTAGTTATTTCCACTCTTTTATCTTCCAGGTCACTTATCTGTATTTCTGCCTTAATTATTCTGCTATTCATCCCTTCTAGAGAATTTTTAATTTCATTTATTACATTGTTTATCACTGTGTGTTTGCTCTTTAGTTCTTCTAGGTCCTTGTTAAACGTTTCTTGTATTTTCTCCATTCTGTTTCCAAGGTTTTGGATCATCTTTACTCTGATTATTCTGAATTCTTTTTCAAGTAGACTGCCTATTTCCTCTTCATTTGTTAGGCCTGGTGGGTTTTTGCCTTGCTCCTTCATCTGCTGTGCGTTTCTCTGTCTTCTCATTTTGCTTAACTTACTGTGTTTGGGGTCTCCTTTTCTCAGACTGCATGTTCATAGTTCCCGTTGTTTTTGGTGTCTGTTCCCAGTGTCTAAATTTGGTTCAGACAGTTTATACAGGCAATATCACACAAAGCAACATACACATACACACTCACAAAAAGAGAAAAAGGAAAAATATTTATATATCAATGCTCCCAAAGTCCACTGCCTCAATTTGGGATTATTCATTTTCTATTCAGGTATTCCACATATGCAGGGTACATCAAGTTGATTTTGGAGATTTAGTCCCCTACTCCTGAGGCTGCTGGGAGAAATTTCCCTTTTTCATCTTTGTTCGCACAGCTCCTGAGGTTCAGCTTTGAATTTGGCCACACCTCTGCATGTAGGTCTCCTGAGGGCGTCTGTTCCTGCTCAGACAGGATTGGCTTAAAGTAGCAGCCGATTAGGGGGCTCTGGCTCACTCAGGCTGGAGGGAAGTAGGGATATGGAATGCGGGACGAGCCTGCCGTTGCAGAGGCCAGACATGATGTTGCAACAGCCTGAGGTGCGCCATGTTTTCTCCTGTGGAAATTGTCTCTGGATTCTGGGACCCTGGCAATGGTGGCCTGTGTAGGCTTCCAGGAGGGGTGGTGTTGATAGTGACCTGTGCTTTCCCACAGGCTTCTTGGTGGCTGCAACAGCAGCCTTTGCATCTCATGTCCAGCTCTGGTGTCTGTGCTGTTAGCCGTAGCTTGCGCCTGTCTCTGGAGCTCGTTTAGGTGGCGCTCTTAGTCCCCTCTCCTCACGCACTGTGAAACAAAGGCAAGAAAAATTCTCTTGCCTCTTTGGCTGTTCCAGACCTCTTCCCACATTCTCTCCGGGGTAGCTGTGGCACACTAACCCCCTTCAGGATGTGTTCACATAGCCAACCCCTGTCCTCTCCCTGGGATCCGACCTCTGAAGCTGGATGCTCAGCTCCCAGCCTCCTCCCACTGCAGCGGGTGAGCTGACAAGCCTCTCGGGCTGGTGACTGCTGGCTGGCAGTGATCCTCCATGTGAGAATCTTTCTGCTTTGCCTTTCCCCACCCCCCTTGCTGTGCTCTCCTCCATGGCTCTGATGTTTACCCCTCCACCACCCACAGTCTTTGCCTGGGAACGGTCTTCCTAGTGTATGGAAACCTTTCCTCCTTCTCAGCTCCCTCCCACTGGTGCAGGTCCCGTCTCTATTCTTTTGTCTCTGTTTTTTCTTTTGCCCTACCCAGGTACATGGGAAGTTTCTTGCCTTTGCGAGGTCTGACTTCTTCTGCCAGTGTTCAGTAAGTGTTCTGTAGGAGTTGTTACACATGTAGATATATTTCTGATGTATTTGTGAGAAGGAAGGTGATCTCTACTTCTTACTCTTCAGCCATCTTGTAGCTCCTCCTCACAATATTCTCTTATAATCCTTTTATTTCTGTGACATCCATTATATTGTCTTCTCTTTCATTTTTGCATTTATTTATTTGAGTCTTCTCTCTCATTTTTTTCCTTAGTCTACCTAATTGTCAAATTCGTGTTTTTTTCAAAACAACCTACACTTTTTTTCTATTCTCTATTTTATTTAGTTGTGCTGTATTCTCTCCTTTCTTCTTCAAATTTTGGGCTTTTTTGGCCTTCTTTTTATAGTTCTTTGAGGCATAATGTTAGGTTGTTTATTTGAGATCTTTCTTCCTTTTCTAATGTAGGCTTTTATTTGTATAAATTTCCCTCTTTAGTATATCCTTTTCTGCATCCTGTGAGTTTTGATATGTTGTCTTTTCGTTTTCATATTTTCTAATTTCCTTTGATTTCTTCTTTGACCCATTGTTTGCTCAGGAATGTGTTGTGTAATTCCCATATATTTGTGAATTTTCCAGTTTTCCTTCTGATATTGATTTCTAGTATCATTCAGCTGTTGTCAGAAAAGATACTTGATGTGATTTCAATCTTTTAAAATTTGTTAAGACTTATTTTGTGACCTAACATGTGATCTCTCTTGGAGAATATTCTGTGTGCACTTGAGAAGACAATATGTTCTACTGCTGTCAGGTATAATGTTTTCTAAATCTGTTAGCTCCATTTAGTCTATGGTGTTTTGCAGGTCCACTGTTTCTTTATCGATTTTCTGTCTGAATGTTCTATCCTTTATTGAAAATGGGATATAGACGTCCCCTACTATTATTGTATTGCTGCATATTTCTCCCTTCAGTTATGTCAGTCCTTGCTTTATATATTTATTTGCTCTGTTGTGTGTGCGTGTATAAAATTATATTACATACATAGTTGTGTATTATATATATACAATTATATTATATATACAATTATATATAATTGTGTATATAATTATATTATATCTATAATATTTAGCATTATATTATCTGTATAATTGTGTATTATATATACAATTATATATGTACAATTATATTGTGTATATATATATATATATATCATTGTTGTATCTTCTTGGTGAATTAACCTGTTTATCATTAAATAATATTCTTCTTTTTCTCTTGTGACAGTTTTTGGCTTACAATCTATTTTGTCTAATATAAGTATAGTCACCCCTGCTTTCTTTTGGTTACAATTTGCATGGAACATCTTTTTCTATCCCTTCAATTTCAGCTTGTGTCATCTTAAATGTAAAGTGAGTCTTTTCACAAGAGGGAAGAGATATGGGGATATATGTATATGTATAGCTGATTCACTTTGTTATAAAGCAGAAACTAACACACCATTGTAAAGCAATTATACTCCAATAAAGATGTAAAAAAATAAGTGAATCTTTTGTAGACAGCATATAGTTGGATATTGTTTTTCATCCATTAAGCTACTCTATGTCTTTTCATTGGGGAGATTAATCCACTTAATATAAACTAGTGATAGAAAAGAACTATTATTACAATTTTGTTATTTGTTTTCATTCTTCTTGTGGGATTTTTTGTCCCTCTTTTCCTCTCTTGATGTCTTTATGTTTCATTGATTTTTTTTGTACTGATATACTTTGATTCCTTTCTCTTTTGTTTCATGTGCCTTTTATAAGTATTTTCTTTGTAGCTATTGTGGGGCTATGTAAAAATATTATAGTTATGAAAATCTGTTTTAAGTTGATAACTTCTATTGTATATAAAGAATAAACTTTTATTTATCCCTCCCCACTTTGTTATTGAGTTACAATTTACATCTTTATATATTTTGTATACATTAATGTATTTTATAGTTAATTATTTTTTAACATCTTTATTGGAGTATAATTGCTTTACACTGTTGTGTTAGTTTCTGCTTTATAACAAAGTGAATCAGCTATACGTATCCTTATATACCCATATCCCCTCCCTCTTGCATCTCCGTCCCACCCTCCCTATCCTAGCTATTTTTAACTTTTTTTAAACTTTTATACTAACATTAAAAGTGATTTACTGATCACTTACAAAGTGTTACAATATTCTGTATTTGTCTATATTTTTGCCTTTACCAGTGAGTTTTGTGATTTCATATATCTTTGTATTGTTGTTCATCATCATTTCTTTTTAACTTAAAGAACCCCCTTTAGCATTTCTTGTAAGGCAGGCCTAGTGGTAATGAACTCCCTCAGTTTTGTTTGTCTGGGAAAGTCTTCATTTCCTCTTCATTTTTAAAAGACTGTTTGGCCAGGTGTAGTATTCTTGGTTGGCAGGTTTTTTTCTGTCAGTAATATGAATATATTATCCTACTCCCTCTGCTGCAATTGCATATAGGCATTTGATAAGTGGAATCTTGGAGAAAGTATTCCAGTGAGAAAGAACAACACGTACAAAGGAATGAACAGGTATGAGGTAATAAGGAAATAACTAGTTGTCCAATATGTCATTCCAGTCGTGATATCACACCACCCAAGTGGAAACCACTGCTGTGGGCTTGGTATATACAATTACCTGGTCTACTTTTGTAAAATACTTTTGCATACCTTCATATAGATTCATAAGCAATATATAATTCTGTATACATATTCTGTAAGTTACATAAATAATATCATATTTTACATATTGTTCCTCATCCTTTATTTTTTATCCAAAATTAGGTGCTGTGTTAGTGCCTGTGGGGATGCCTACTATGGGCAGTGGGGGTTATTGCAATCTAGCCATACACACACACACACACACACACACACACACACACACACACACAGAGTTCATTCCTCTTGTATTAGATCGTACAACTATGGCATATATTATTTATCTGTTTTCCTGTTGATGGATATGAAATTTTTACTATTACAAATAATACCACTATTTTAAAATGTGCATATTTTTTCAAATATACATGTACAAGTGTGTCTCTACAGCAGAGATTCTTAATTTTTTGTGCCATATATTCTTTTGTGTGTCTAGTGAAGTTTATGAACACCTTCTCAGAATAATGTTTTAAAATAAATAAAGCACAATGCATCAGATTACAAATGAAACCAATTTTTTGAAATATAATTATCATGTCTATATATCTATATATAGTGAAAGAATAAAATGGGATTGTTTTAAAATTCTTTATGTAATAATATCTGTCAGTGGTTCTAATAGCTATTATAATTTAAAAGTACTGATGAATGTAAATGATATTTCAAGGGAGCTCTAATAAATAATATGTTGTGGAACTATTTGAAATTCCCATTAGAGCCTAAGTCATAGGTACTGCTAATAAAACTGGTGTTTTGCCTACATTCATTATAAAAAGCAATATTACATTTCAATTAATGAAAATAAAGGTGTAACTTTTTTCCCACCCAAGATCACAGACCTCGTGAAGGTGTGTAGACCTCAGGTTAAGAAGGCCTACCTAGAGCCTATGCATGGGATTGGATTTGCTGAATCACAAGGTATGCACATCTTAGACTGAATCACTCTCCAAAGTGTCTGTAATAGTTTTAACTCTCATCAGCAGTGTTGAGATTTTATTGTTTCACACACTCTCCAATCCTTTATATAGCTTGCCAATTTGATGGCTTAAAAATGATATTCAATGTTGTTTCAATTTGAATTTTCTTTATGACTAGTGAGATTGGACATCTCTTCATCTGTTTATTGGTCATTTGGTTTTCTTATTCTTTGACCTGCATTTGTACCTTTTTCTAATAGGTAATTGAAGGGTTTGTGTGAGAAAATGACATAATCTCTTCCTTGCTCAATAGTTAGGTCTCTTCCAGCTCTAGCACTTTCTGACTTGGTTGTAGTAATTTGCTAAAAGTCAATGGTCAGTGGGGTTCATGCAATGTGAAAGCCATCGTGTTATACAGATTGAAATGGATAAAAAGAATAGCCAATGGGAAAATAGTAAAGAAGTTGTTGAAATAGGTAACAAGGAAGTAAACAAGGGAAGCATCAGTGGTTGTGGAAAGGAGACTAATGTAAGTGACATTGTGAATAAAGAATCCACAGGGTATTGCTTAAGGGAAAAAGGGATAACTAGGAACCGAAATCAGGGCCACAGAAGTGTCTTGGAAATGGGGGGCAGTTTTGATTTGTTAGTCTCTATTCCTTTAAAATTAGTATTGTAAACTCTCTTAAACAGCAGTCTCTTTCCCAGAGAATATGAAGATAGATAGATAGATAAATAAATAGATAGATAGATAGATAGATAGATAGATAGATAGATGTGTGTAAGTAACTAGAAAACACCGAGCTCTAATTATGAATGTATTTTTAGAGCAGATGCATCCATAGATCCATACAGTGTCAGTCTAATTTTTGCATGCTATTGAACCTGGGTTTTGGAACTTAGGTACAAATCTCAGCTTAAGCAGTTTGTAGCAGTGTGAGCTTGGGCAAATCACTTAACCTTACAATACCATGAGCCCAATATTACCCTTCACACAGAATTATTGTGAGATAAGTATAAGATAATATACATAAGTACATAATACAGCATCTGGCACAGAGAGTATTTAGCACTTTTGTTGAGTGAATTAGTCAAAATTGATATTCCCATTCTTGAAGACCTAGAAGCTGCAGTAGTAATTTGGAGTCATTAACCTCTATTAATTTATAATTTTTTCTTCCATCTTATTTATGATTTAAAAGTAATAACTCTTGGTGATATGCATAGTAATTCTTAGCTAAATAGGTTGATTAGAACATGCCATTTATTCCTTATACCAAATGAAAAATTACTGGAAATAATAATAACTCACATTTATTAAACACTATCTCCAAGCATTATTGTAGGTGTTTTATATGAATTAAGCCATGAATTTTCACTAAAGGGAAAACTAAGTCATAAAAAGATTAATTAATTTGTCCAAGGTCATACAACTATAATGGTTCCTAAGTCTGTGTAGAAAGGAAGAGTGACCTGTCCAAGTGTCAAGTATTTATACTGTCAAGTCCATTTTACCGTGTTAATTACTTTAACTGTTTTATAAGTTTATTGTTTTCATTTACTATGTAAATATATGTTTTAAGTTAAACATCATGTGGGTATATTTTAAAAGAAAACTTTAAAAAAATGAAACATTAAAAAAAATCTATTCTCTCAGAGAGGTCAGTGGATGATTGGAGGAGGCATTATGTATCTATCTTTAACATTTTATTTTAATATTAGGGAGGTCCCTTCTATTATGGAAAATATCTTAGGTGTCTAGAAATCCCTTTCTTGTCTCCTACCTCAGCCAAGATCTGGCCTGAAGGAAATGGCAGCAGGGCCTATAAGGATGAGTTTTCATTTGCCTTAAAATTTTTCCTACACCACAGAAGCAGACTCTGGAGAGCTAAACTTGGGACCTGGCTAGCTTGTAGGCAATGGTTATGTATGCTAGGATGGTGGTGTAAGAAAAGTAGTAGACTTCCAAGCACGATGACAGGAAGCCCAGAACAGGACCTCCTTGCTTGCCCTATAAGGAACTCCTGACCAGCCCTCACAGGGTTCTTTCTGCATTGTCGAAGGTAAAGGGCATAGTCAGTCTTTCAGACAGTAAGAGAAGAGGATGTCTACAGCTGGTAGCAGGGAAAAGAGGATAATGGGGAAGGGCAGTGGAGGAACATGCAGTGGGCCTGAGACTGACGCTGTGGATGGCTGTGGGGTAAAGACAAGAGAGCTCTGCCAGGCAAAGTGAGAAAGCAGTTACTCATTTTACAGTGGTGAGCAAGGAGTGTTGTATGTTTGCTAGTGGAGATTTTGTTTTTTGAGGGGAGGTAGTAATAGTGTCATAACCCGAAGTGGGATGGATATTCCCCTTCAGTTATATATAGCAATCTTTTATTTAATTCTCTTTTTAGCTTTAGGTAAGAGACACTTTTTTTTCTGTTAATAAATGAGATAAAGCTAAATGAAGAAAAAAATGGCATTCATTTTAGTTAAAATAGAAGGGTGCTATTTTTGTTTTTGTTTTGTCCCTTTCCCAAATATAGCTCTCCCTACTCCCAAGTAATTTTAAAGTGTGTTATTAATTTTTATTAATGTTTTTGAACTTGGGTTATTTACTACTGTGGCAAAATATACATAAAATTTACCATTTTACCACAAAATTCAGTGGTATTAAGTACATTCACAATGTTGTGCAACCACCATTGCTATCTATTTCCAGAAAATTTTCATCATCACAAACAGAAACTCTACCCACTAAACATGACTCCCTATCCTTCCCTCCCCTCAGTCCATAGTCATCTCTATTCTTCTTTCTGTCTCTATGAATTTGCCTGTTCTAGGTACTTCATATAAGTGGAATCATACAATATTTGTCCTTTTATGTCTGGCTTTTTTCACTTAAAAATGCTTTTCACTTAATAATGCTTTCAAGGTTCATCTATGTTGTGGGCATGTATCAGAATTTTGTTTCTTTTTAAGGTGGCATAATATTCCATTGTATATAAGAACTTGACTTTTTTTATTTTTAACATCTTTATTGGAGTATAATTGCTTTACAATGGTGTTTTAGTTTCTGCTTTATAAGAAAGTGAATCAGTTATACATATACTATGTCCCCATATTTCTTCCCTCTGGCATCTCCCTCCCTCACACCCTCCCTATCCCACCCCTCTAGGTGGTCACAAACCACCGAGCTGATCTCCCTGTGCTATGTGGCTGCTTCCCACTAGCTATCTATTTTACATTTGGTAGTACATATATGTCCATGCCACACTCTCATTTTGTCCCAGCTTACCCTTCCCACTCCCTGTATCCTTAAGTCCATTCTCTATTAGGACTGTCTTTATTCCTGTCTTGTCCCTAGGTTCTTCATGACCATTGTTTTTTTTTAGATTCCATATATATGTGTTAGCATACGGTATTTGTTTTTCTCTTTCTGACTTACTTCACTCTGTATGACAGACTCTAGGTCCATCCACCTCACTACAAATAACTCAATTTCGTTTCTTTTTATGGCTGAGCAATATTCCATTGCATATATATGCCACATTTTCATTGTTCATTCATTTGTTGATGGGCACTTAGGTTGCTTCCATGTTCTATCTATTGTAGATAGAGCTGCAATAAACATTTTGGTACATGAGTCTTTTTGAATTATGGTGTTCTCAGGGTATATGCATAGTAGTGGGATTGCTGGCTCGAATGGTAGTTCTATTTTTAGTTTTATAAGGAACTTCCATACTGTTCTCCATAGAGGCTTTATCAATTTACATTCCCACCAACAGTGCAAGAGGGTTCCCTTTTCTCCACACCCTCTCCAGGATTTATTGTTTCTAGATTATTTTTTTGGCGGTACGCGGGCCTCTCACTGTTGTGGCCTCTCCCGTTGTGGAGCACAGCCTCCGGACACGCAGGCTCAGCGGCCATGGCTCACGGGCCCAGCTGCTCCGTGGCATGTGGGATCCTCCCGGACCATGGCACGAACCTGTGTCCCCTGCATTGGCCGGCGGACTCTCAACCACTGCGCCACCAGGGAAACCCCTGTTTCTAGATTTTTTGATGATGGCCATTCTGACTGGTGTGTGATCGTCTTGTTTTTGTATCCATTCAGCCAGTCTATGTCTTTTTGTTGAAGCATGTAATACATTTACATTTAAGGTAATTATTGATATGCATGTTCCTAATACCATTTTCTTAATTGTTTTGTGTTTGTTTTTGTAGGTCTTTAACTTCTCTTGTGTTTCCTGCCTAGAGAAGTTCCTTTAGCATTTGTTGTAAGGCTGGTTTGGTGTTGCTGGATTCTCTTAGCTTTTGCTTCTCTCTAAAAGTTTTAAATTCTCCATCAAACGTGAATGAGATCCCTGCTGGGTAGAGTAATCTTGGTTGTAGGTTTTTCTCCTTCCTCACTTTAAATATGTCCTGCCACTCCCTTCTGGCTATCAGAATTTCTGCTAAAAGATCAGCAGTTAACCTTATGGGGATTCCCTAGTGTGTTATTTATTGCTTTTCCCTTGCTTCTTTTAATATTTAATCTTTGTATTTAATTTTTGATAGTTTGATTAATATGTATCTTGGGGTTTTTCTCCTTGCATTTATCCTGTATGGGACTCTCTGTGCTTCCTGGATTTGATTAACTATTTCCTTTCCCATGTTAGGGAAGTTTTCAACTATAATCTCTTCAAATATTTTCTCAGTCCCTTTCTTTTTCTCTTCTTCTTCTGGGACCCCTATAATTTGAATGTTGTTGCATTTAATGTTGTCCCAGAGGTCTCTGAGACTGTCCTCAATTATTTTCATTCTTTTCTCTTTGTTCTGTTCTGCAGTAGTTATTTCCACCATTTTATCTTCCAGGTCACTTATCTGTTCTTCTGCCTCAGTTATTCTGCTATTGATCCCTTCTAGAGAATTTTTAATTTCATTTTTTGTGTTGTTCATCACTGTTTGTTTGCTCTTTAGTTCTTCTAGTTCCTTGTTAAATGCTTCTTGTATTTTCTCCATTCTATTTCCAAGATTTGGATCATCTTTTCTATCATTATTCTGAATTCTTTTTCAGGTAGACTGCCTATTTCCTCTTCATTTGTTAGGCCTGGTGGGTTTTTGCCTTGCTCCTTCATCTGATGTGTGTTTCTCTGTTTTCTCATTTTGCTTAACTTACTGTGTTTGGGGTCTCCTTTTTGCAGGCTGCAGGTTCGTATTGCCTGTTGTTTTCGCTGTTTCTCCCCAGTGGCTTAAGCTGTTTCAGTGTGTTGTGTAGGCTTCTTTGTAGAGGAGGGTAGTACCTGTTCTCTGGTTGTTGAGTCTGGATCCTGTATTTCTGGTGGGCAGTTCCAAATATGGTTGTGTGTTTTGGGGTGTCTGTGGCCCTATTATGATTTTAGGCAGCCTCTCTGCCAATGGATGGTGTTTTGTTCCTGTCTTGCTAATTGTTTGGCATAGGATGTCCAGCACTGTAGCTTGCTGGTTGTTGAGTGGAGCTGGGTCTTGGCATTGAGATGGAGATCTCTGGGAGATTTTCACCGTTTGATATTATGTGGAGCTGGGAGGTGTCTTGTGGACCAGTGTCCTGGACTTGACTCTCCCACCTCAGAGGCACAGCCCTGATGCCTGGCTGCAGCACCAAGAGCCTGTCATCCACATGGCTCAGAATAAAAGGGAGAAAAGAAGGGAAAAAGGAAAGCATAAAATAAAATATAGTTATTAATATAAAAAGTAATTATTAGGAAAAATTTTTTGAAAAGTAAAACAAAAACAAAAACACGGACAGACAGAACCCTAGGAAAAATGCTAAAACAAAGCTATACAGACAAAATCACACAGAGAAGCATACACATACACACTCCCAAAAAGAGAAACAGGGAAAAAAATATATATATATATATCATGCTCCCAAGGTCCACCTCCTCAATTTGGGAAGATTCATTTTCTATTCAGTTATTCCACAGATGCAGGGTACATCAAGTTGATTGTGGAGATTTAATCTGCTGTTTCTCAGGCTGTTGGAAGAAATTTCCCTTTCACTTCTTTGTTCGCACAGCTCCTTGGGTTCAGCTTTGGATTTGGACCCGCCTCTGTGTAGGTCACCTGAAGGCGTCTGTTCTTAGCTCAGTCAAGACAGGGTTAAAGGAGCAGCTGATTCGGGGGCTCTGGCTCACTGACACTGGGGAGAGGAAAGGGTACGGAATGCGGGGGGAGCCTGTGGTCACAGAAGCCAGCATGACGTTGCACCAGCCTTAGGTGTGCCATGCCTTCTCCCAGGAAGTTGTCCCTGGATTACAGGACCGTGGCAATGGCGGGATTCACAGGCTCCCGGGAGGGGAGGTGTGGATAGAGGTCTGTGCTTGCACACAGGTTTCTTGGTGGCTGAAGCAGCTGCCTTAACGTCTCATGCCCGTCTCTTGGGTCCGTGCTGATAGCGGTGGCTCGTGCGTCTCTGGAGTCCCTTTAAGTGGTGCTCTTAATCCCCTCTCCTTGCGCACCAGGAAACAAAGAGGCAAGAAAAAGTCTTTTGTCTCTTCGAAGCTCCAGACTTTCCCCGATTACCTCTGGGCTAGCTGTGGCACACTAGCCCTTTCAGTCTCTGTTCACACAGCCAACCCCAGTCTTCGCCCTGGGATCCGACCTCCAAAGCCCGAGCCTCAGCTCCCAGTCCCGACCTGTCCCTGTGGGTGATGAGACAGCCTCGGGCTGGTGCGTGCTGTTCGGCACCGATCCTCTGTGTGGAAGTCTCTCCGCTTTGCCCTCCACACCCCTGTTGCTCTGCTCTCCTCTGCGGCTCTGAAGCTTACCCCGTCCGTCACCCACAGTCTCCACCCACGAAGGGGCTTCCTACTGTGTGGAAATTTTCCTCCTTCACAGCTCCCTCCCACTGGTGCAGGCCCTGTCCCTATTCTTTTGTCTCTGTTTTTTCTTTTCCCCTTCCCAGGTACGTGGAGAGTTTCTTGCCTTTTGGGAGGTCTGAGGTCTTCTGCCAGCATTCAGTAAGTGTTCTGTGGGCGTTTTTCCACATGTAGATGTATTTCTGATGTATTTGTGGGTAGGAAGTTGATCTCCACGTTTTACTCTTCTGCCATCTTGAAGCTCCTCCAGAACTTGGGTTTTTAATGATGGCTTTGAGGCATCATACTTTTGGGGACCTCTTGTTAGGTTAGATGATAAGTTTACCTTATGGTGTAGGTCATGTGGCATTGGGAATTCTGTCAGATTCTTCTGTGAAGCTGCAGAGTGGGCAGTAAGCCCCACAGGTACTCAAAATGGATGCTCTCCAGCATGTGGCAAAATTTCACACAATTTCCCTGTGTATGTGTAATTCTGAATCTATACATGTGTACATGCATACAGTCACAGCACACACACACACACATCCCTAAGGCCACACCTTTACCTCTTTTCATTCTCAGTTTAGCTATTTTGATAATCCCTGCTTACAACTGTTAATTTCAACATATATAGTTATTCAATACTTAACATTATAAACATATATTTAACTCCAAATTGAATGAGACGTTGTGCCTGGTGCTCTATGGGGAAGTAGAGATTGATAAATCTTTTCACAAAAGCTTTTCCACAATCTTCATTAACATTAGAAATAATCAAATTTAGTCAAGAGTAAAGAATAAAGACACTTATTTACAAAACACCATCCAGCTTTGGCAGGCAGGGAGGGTGAGTGGTTAATGTTTTATTTGTACATGTAATTGGAGATACAGGAAGCAGTATGGCAAAAACAAATGAATACTTATCATTAGAATTGCAAAAGAAAAGTGAGTAGTAAACTACTACGAGAGAAAGGAACTTTAAGTCACCATACAATGAGAAGAATCTCATCTTTTATAAGTACTAGTAGAGGAGGAGGTTTGACTTACTTGCAGGATTATGGAAGAAGTTCCTCAGGAAACATGTTGGTTCATGAGTATGAAGAGGTATACTACAGAAAGATGTGAGCAGACCCCAGTGTTAGGAGGGGATATGGAGAAGTGCAGATAAGGAAAAAGAAAAATTAGGCAGAATGTCTTTGCTCAAGGGTCCCTATAAAAATGTATTTTTAAAAAATCTGAGTAAGCATGTATTGTAATTCTTTCCTGTGACTATAAAAGTATAATGGACAGCATTAGAAATCAATTATGCTGTAAACATATAAGAATATCTTTTCATTGTAGGCTTATACCTTCCTGCATCTATTATAATGTATATCACATTATAAAATTCTGTTTTTTTCCTTGTTCCATTTTCTGGTTCCTAGTTGTTCACATTCCGGAAGGAGACAAAGGCCTTTAGAGATCCATCAATCCAATCCTTTTTATTTCACAGTAAAAGAGAGTAAATTGCTTGTCCATGGTCACATTCATCCTCAGTGGCAGGAATTGGACTAGAACAAGGTCTCCTGATCGCCCATCAGGTGCTTTCATTACAACATGGCATGCTTAATATATCATCCTGTCCCTGCTCTGTACATGATGGTTCTCCCTCATTCTCAGCTGGGGCAGAATGGTTGTGAGGGAAAGGAGTTGGACTATTTGAGACCCCTCTGGCTTGCTATGAGTGTGGGGCACTAGAAGATGTGGCAATAAAACACATCTACTTCTATTCCAAATCTAAAAATAAACACACATACACACATACACACACACACACACACACACACACACAGTCAGTCTACTCTGATCACCTAGCTGAGAAATATTTCCTGGATAGAGCGTTTTGTGTGAGAAGAATTTTTAAAGGCTGCCATAATAGAGGTTATTGATTTTAAAGGAGAATTTAAATTAATATTTAGAGATTTTAAAGGCCCAGGACACATACACCTTTCAGAAGCTCTTCAAATAAAGCCCTAGTTACAGTTGATGACTGGCATGGAGATCTTCAGGCTCCAGGGAACATCTCAACAGCACTCATGGAGTCCCTAACCAAAACACTATCAAATGCGCTCCTAATCAGTGGTAGGAATTGCTTCCAAACATGCAAATTCAAGCAGAAAGGAAAACACATTTGATTGGATTCTTTTTAAAAGCCCTACCATTTTCACATCTACTTTTGGTTTCATATTTATCAGCACCCCCATTCTAAATGTTCTATTCTGACTATCCGTATTTCTGGGTGACAATACCGGGGAAACTTTATTACAATATACAGGAGAGGCACCTCAAGAGGGAGGGTGGTCAGATCTCTCAGGGCCATTTTCTTCTGTGTGTCCTTTGAGAACAAAATGAAAGTGTTATCATATTTTAAAAATGTCTATCCTATAATCTTTCATTCAAGGCTTAGCACAAAGAATATGAATTTAAAATATCCTCTGTCATATTCGTGAACTAAGAAAACTATAAGAGGAAAGTTCTTGAAGCTCTGACAATCTCAATTTTATCAAAATATCAAAAAGTATCACAATTCTATAGATTGTCCTGGAGAAATTTATCTTTCTTGTGCTCCATAGGTTTCTGTAGAGTAAGGTTTTCTTTTATATAAACTTTTTCCTAGAAATTTGCTCTCTCACGTGAAGAGATATCATTTGATTACAAACAAGAGCCAGCTGTGTGTTGTTTGTTTCATCTCAGGCAATAAATTGCCCTTGTACCATATTTCTTGTCTCTTTCCATATAGTTTGTTGTATCTTATACACAGACTCCTGAAAATTTCTTTCTACTTGTGTAGGAAAGCTATAACTTTCTTTCTCTAGGGCATTGATGGTTCACAGAGCAAAGGGAGTCCTTTCTCAGGGCAGGGGGTTGTTCAAGGGCCACATGGGGATATACAGATATACAACAAATACAGTTTTGTTTGTGCAGTCTGTCAATGGATTTCATTAGGGACATATAGAACTGGGACTTACTTACACCAGGTATCTTTTTAAAAGTTTTCAGTCAATAATGAGATTGACCAGGCAGATGCCTTTATAGCATCATCTGAATTCTGTAAATGCTGTTTGCCACATTGCATCTCAGCAAAATTATTCCAGGTTTGATGGCAAAGTCACTTTGCAGCAGATTCTGGACTCTGAGAGCTTTGGCTATGTCATCTTCAGCAATATCACAAATTTGAGGGAACACCTCTTCTTCTGCTTCCACTTCAGGCATATCTTCCACTCCCTCAGCTCCCTCCTGCTCTACTGTATGTATCTCTGTTGTATTGCTATGCTCAGCATCATCACGCAGGGAGATTTCTTCAGATTTCTTGGAATCTGACTCATAATGTCTTTGATTTGTGTCCACACTGTGACATTTACCCTAAGAGAGAGAAAGAGAGCAGGGATCTGTTTTGAGCTTCCCCATACCCATAAATATCAAAGTCAGAAGAAAGCTTTATTTATTTCCCGGCATTTATTTTCATTCCTGCACCAAGACAAGACCTGCTGGGATTTAAGGATGTGAAGCCAGAATAAGTAGACAATTAGGACTCATTACACTGGTACTCCATTCCGGATAACAGGTGCTACAAAAGCACTCAGGCAGGACACCTGGAAGGCGGGTGGTGGCGTGGCCCCGTGATTTTTTGTCTTCCTCTCCTACAGAGTGCTGTGTGACTTCCCTCAGACATCCAGAGGGAGAGGTGTGCAGTCCATGGTGTGCTGAAAATCCCGTACCCATGTCTACCATTCCTGCGTAAAAGTCTGGGGACCGCTGAGTCCCCTCATTTTGGAGACTCACTGACACTTAACCCTTGGAGGCTGGCCTCGCTGGCCCACGGCTCTGAGGGCCTGGTGCGACCCAGGTTGTGGTGCCATGGGTGGGGGTGGCCCCACCAGTCTTATTAATTTTAATTTCCATATTATTAGCTATCAATAATAATATGCTATTCAGTGGGGGAGAAAAAAGGAAAATACCTTTGACATAGCTCTAATTGGAAATGATAGTGAAAGCTTTTGAATTTCCCCTGTTGCTGTGTATGAATGTGTGTGTGTTGAGTGAAAAGGAGAATGCAACTAGTGATAATTGCTGAATTATGATCTATGGGCAAAGTTTGGTGGTTTGATGTTCATGGAAGCTGACATTGCATAACTCTTTGGGGGAAAATATATATGCACATACATATAAATATATATTGTGTAATATATACTTATTTATTATGTAATATTTTATATATACTTATATTCAGTATAACCATACAAAATTGTCATTTTTCAGGTCAAAAATGGTTAAATATCAGCAATTACATATGGTTATATTATGTGTGTATGTGTGTTTTAGGATGAACCCGAGAGAGAGAGAAAGAGGATGAGAAAGACAGATACAGGGACAGGGACAGAGTAACAGAGAGTGAAGGATGTTTGTGTTTATGTGTGTATCTCATGGTAAAACTTATAAGTCATGGGCATCTGTATCTAAGTAAGATTGTCCTATAACTATGAAGCTGATGCTAATTGTGGAGTTCACTTAGTCTCTCCATAAACCATCTCGGAAAAGTAGCTAACATTCTCCTTTCCACATATTTCTGAGAAAAGTAGTTGAACAAGCTTCTTGTTCAATCTCAATTTTAGAGTCTGAAAGCAATTGAATTCTGTATTACTTCCAGAATGATAAAGGAAACAACTCATCATCATCTTTAAAAAATTATAGTAGCCATTTGTATATTATAGTTAATCTCATGACTACAATTGAAAAATTAGTACTGGATTACAGAAATATGACCAAATCCTGTCAGTCATTTGATATGAAATCAGTCCCCAAGATTATTGTTTATTGTTGAGGTACTTGTTAGCCTTCTATTTCTCATGGACAATGGATCTTTCCAAAACCATTGTTGCTGTTTTAAAATGTTTCTTTGAGAGAGCACTGAGAATGCCTAGGTATAAAGCGCAATTTTTTCTGCAGCAAGTTGCTCCTTCCTATCTGTTTTTAGGGTTATTGAATTATCTTCATTAATATTCAGTTTATGTATTAACACTTGCTCTATGCAGGTACATGAAAAGCTGCTCAACATCACTAATTATTAGAGAAATGCAAATCAAAACAACAATGAGATATTACCTCACACTGGTCAGAATGGCTATCATCAAAAACTAAAAATAGAAGTACCATATGATCCAGCAATTCCACTGCTGGGTATACATCAGAAGAAAACAAAAACACTAATTCAAAAAGATACATGCACCACAATGTTCATAGCAGCAGTATTTACAATAGCCAAGATATGGAAGCAACCAAAGTGTCCATCAACAGACTAATGGATAAAGAAGATTTTATATATATATATATATATATATATATATATATATATATAAAATGAAACATTACTCAGCCATAAAACAGAATGAAATTCTGTCCATTGCAAAAATGCAGATGTATCTAGGGCGTATTATGCTTGCTGAAATAAGGCAGAAAAAGAAAGATTCTCTATGTTATTACTTATATGTGGAATCTAAAAAATAAAACAAACAAATGTATCTAACAAAACAGACTCACAGATATAAAGAACATATTATTGGTTAGCAGTGTGGAGAGGGAAAGGGAAGAGTGGCGAGATACGGGTATGGGATTAGGAGACACAAACTACTATGTTTAAAATAAATAAGGAACAAGGATATATTGTACAGTACAGGGAAATATAACCATTATTTTGTAATAACTAAATGGAGTATAACCTATAAAAATATTGAAACACTATCTTATACACCTAAAACTAATATTGTAAATCAACTATACTTCAATGAAAATGAAAGCATCAAAAGCAGATGTCAGCACTTAAATTTAGCTATGTGGTTTATTTGAGACAATAAAGTCCCGAGGTTGATTTTTTTTTCTATGAATGTACATTTTTAGAAATAACAGTAGAATTTAATAACGTTGGGCTCAGAAGACCAAGGAATCTCTAATTCCTACCCTAGAGCATAGCTCTCCTCTCCACAAAGTTCCTGAGGAAGATACACACAAGAAACAATGGTAGTGAGAAGCAAAGTAGATACTTGTTATCCAGAAATCTATTCAGAGTACTGTGGTAGGTCAGGTTGGAGCTTATGGTTAAGGCCTATGGGGCCTCTTTCCTCTACCTAAACCAAAACCTTTCCTCTACCTAAACCAAAACCTACATCTCAGGGCCTTACCTGATTGTTGGCAGCAATGTGACAGATGACCACACAGATAACCTTGATCCGTAAGAGAACAGAGAACTGACAACAACCATGATCTGATATATTTTGAAATTTGACTAGTCATATAAATGTTCATTCTTCTTAGAGAGGAGTTTAGAGGTGTGTCAGAGGAGAAGCAAATGTTTCCATGTATTCTGTCATTTCTAGAATTCTACATGCACTAAATATGTTGGTTCTTTTGCCTCCAATGTAGCATTTGAACAAAATGGAAATCAGCTAGCGGTGCTGTTTAGGACAGCACCTTTGTTTACAGAAGGCAAGAGCTCTGAGGTCAGAAAAATTGTGCAGGACAGTATAGGGCATGCTAAGTATTTTAGAAACATCATGATACAGTAGTATGGAGAATTCCTGGAAAAGAGGAGAGACCAGTGGCAGGAAGAAAGTTTGGAGGCTTTTGTGATATTCTGAGTGAAAGATGTAGAGCCTGAAGTAAGGTAGTAGGCACTGAGCTGAAGAGAGGTAGGCAGATTCTAAAGATATAAACGAGGTGATGTGGCATAATCAAGATTTAGTTATTGATTTGTTGTGGGAGAGGAGGAAGTAAAAGGTGACTACTGTGTTTCTGATTTGGGCAATGGAGTGGAGAATGGTGCCAAGATAGCAAAAAAAGAGCAGGTTTTAGTGTGTGGATGCAGTATCACACTACAGATATTTTGTTCCAGAGTGTGTTTCTAGAACATTCAGATAGATGATAGATGGTTTGTTTTATATATATATATATATATATATATATATATATATATATATATATATATATATATTTCAGAAATATGACTGAATATGCAAAGAGTAGTATGTAGGTTGATATCTTCTAATGAAAACCTGGTATTCAAAGCCACATATGTAACTGAATATATGATAACCTCATCTTGGAATTGAGCTTGGCCAAAAGAATAGCTGTGTGCAGGTCAAAGATATTCTTCAGAAACATTTCATAGCCTCATTCAGGACATGAGAATTGTGTAATTGAGGTACCAATGATTTACACAAAGGAGCATAGAGTAAAATAATGCAGATTGGCAAAACATTCAAGGCAGGTGTTAACCATATTCGACCAAAATTATTAAAACCAAGAAAGAGCAACAACAAAAACCTTACATAAAATATCTGAAATTAATCATCTGCTGTGACATCAGTGAGAATGGTGGAGCAAAGACTACCAGAATACCTCCCATCCATAAAAGCAATGAGAATACTGGCAAAAATGGTCATAATCAATGTTTTCAAAGCTCTGGAAATTAACCAAAACCTTGTAGAACTCCACTGAGCATTTATTTAAAACTTCTGTATCTCAATAAGCTTTGTAGCATTTTAACTTGCCCTATTCCCATGCCCCCTCACAGTTCTGCAGTAGCCTTGAAAACTAACTGTGTGATCACAGGGAAAACCAGCAACAAGGCAGCCACTGGAGGGGGCAGAATAGGGTTGGACCTTTTTCAAAATCCCATTCTTGGAAAATTGTTATTTGATCTGTCTGGCAGTTTATGGGAAGACCCCATATACAAGGCTGTCTTTTACTGACCTGATTAAGAGCTGCCTCAGTGTCAATAACCAATTTCCCTGGGACATTTGTCAAAAACAATCAGAAACAACTATTTAACATTATGACTGCCTGAGGCAATAGGTAAGAATTGGAGTGAACAATAGGTTAGCCAGAAAAGCTTAAAAGTAAAATCTAGAGAATGAGATGTCCATAGGTGTGTTGATGGGCTTACAATGTATAAACATTATTTTGTAGGAAACTTATAACACAAAATATGAGGAAGAGCAAATTTTTGGATATTATTGTATATTCAAAATATAATAAAACAAACAAGGGAATTAAGATGGTATGTTGCAAAAAATTTAAGGGACAAAGAAGCAGTAATGGAGGTGTAGAGAAACGAAAAAGTTAAAAAAATGTATAAAACAAATAGCAGAGAAGCAGATATAAATCCGACTTATCCATAATTACATTAATTGTAAATAGACTAAATACTCCAATCAAAAGGAAGAGTTTTTTCGGATTTTTAAAAATTGAAATATAGTTGATTTACAGTGTTGTGTTAGTTTCAGGTGATTCAGTTATATATAAATATTCTATTTCAGATTCTTTTCTCTTATAGGTTATTACAAAATATTGAGTATAGTTTCCTGTGCTATACAGTAGGTCATTTTAGGCTATCTGTTTTATATATAGTAGTGTGCATATGTTAATCCTGAACTCCTAATTTATCCCTCACCCCTTCCCCTTTGGTAACCATATGTTTGTTTTCTGTGTCTGTGGGTCTATTTCTGTTTTGTATATAAGTTCATTTATATCTTTTTTAAAAGTTTCCACATATAAGTGATACCATGTTATATTTGTCTTTGTCTGCCTTACTTCACTTAGTATGATAATCTCTAGGTCCACTCATATTGCTACAAATGGCATTATTTCATTCTTTTTTTTACTGGTGAGTAATATTCTATTGTGTATATATACCACATCTTCTTTATCCATTCATCTGTCAACAGACATTTAGGTTGCTTCTATGTCTTGGCTATTGTAAACAGTGCTGCTCTGAAAACGGGGTGCATGTATCTTTTTGAATTATAGTTTTCTTCAGATATATCCCCAGGAGTGGAATTGAAGTATCATATGGTAACTTTATTTTTAGTCTTTTAAGGAACCTCCATACTGTTCTCCATAGTTACTATACCAACTTACATTCCCACCGACAGTGTAGGAGGGTTCCTTTTTCTACACACACTCTCCAGCATTTACTATGTGTTTCCTTCATCTCTCTTTCTGATCTTTCATTGTTAATGTATAGATATGCAACAGATTTCTATGTATTCATTTTATATCCTGCAATATTACCGAATTCATTGATGAGCTCTAGTAGATTTCTGGTATCATCTTTAGGATTTTCTATGTATACTATCATGTCATCTGCAAAGAGTGACATTTTACTTCTTATTTTCCAATTCAGATTCATTTTATTGCTTTTTCCTCTCTGATTGCTGTGGCTAAGACTTCCAAATCTACATTGAATAAAGGTGGTGAGAGTGAGCATCCTTGTTTTGTTCCTGATCATATAGGAAATGCTTTCAGTTTTTCACCATTGAGTATGATGCTAGCTGTGGGTTTGTCACATATGGCTTTTATTATGTTGAGGTATGTTCCCTCTATGCCCACTTTCTGGAGAATCTTTTATCATAAATGGATGTTGAATTTCATCAAAAGATTTTTCTGCATCTATTAAGATGATCATATGGTTTTTATTCTTCAGTTTGTTAATGTGGTGTATCACACTGATTGATTTGCAGATATTAAAAAATCATTGGGGCTTCCCTGGTGGCGCTGTGGTTGAGAGTCCGCCTGCCAATGCAGGGGACACGGGTTCATGCCCCGGTCTGGGAAGATCCCACATGCCGCAGAGCGGCTGGGCCCGTGAGCCATGGCCGCTGAGCCTGTGCTTCCGGAGCCTGTGCTCCGCGGCGGGAGAGGCCACAGCAGTGAGAGGCCCACGTACCGCAAAAAAAAAAAAAAAAAAAAAAAAAAAATCATTGGATCACTGGGATAAATCACACTTGACTGTGATGTTTCATCCTTTTAATGTATTGTTGTATTCGGATTGCTAATATTTTGTTGAGGATTTCTGCAACTTTGTTCATCAGTGATATTGCCTTGTAACATTTCTTGTGGGTATGATGTTTTTGGTATCAGGGTGATTGTGGCCTCATAGAATGAGTTTGGGAGTGTTCCTTCCTCTGCATTTTTTGGAACACTTTCAGAAGGATAGGTGTTAACTTGTCTCTAAATATTTGATAGTATTCACCTGTCAAGCCATCAGGTCATGGACTTTTGTTTGTTGGGAGTTTTAAATCACAGTTTCCATTTCAATTTTGTGATTGGTCTGTCCATTTTTTCTATTTATCCCTGGTTCATTCCAGGGAGACTGTAACTTTAGAAGAACTTTCCATTTCTTCTAGGTTGACCATTTCATTGGCATACAGTTGCTTTTAGTAGTTCCTTATGCTTCTGGGTATTTCTGTGGTGTCACTTGTTACTTCTCCTTTTTCATTTTTTTTAACATCTTTGTTGGAGTATAACTGCTTTACAATGGTATGTTAGTTTCTACTTTACAACAAAGTGAATCAGTTATACAAATACATATGTTCCCATATCTCTTCCTTTTTGTGTCTCCCTCCCTCCCACCCTCCCTATCCCACCCCTCTAGGTGGTCACAAAGCACCAAGCTGATCTCCCTGTGCTATGCGGCTGCTTCCCACTATCTATCTATTTAACGTTTGGTAGTGTATATATGTCCATGCCACTCTCTCACTTTGTCACAGCTTACCCATCCTCCTCCCCATATCCTCAAGTGAATTCTCTAGTAGGTCTGTGTCTTTATTCCCGTCTTACCTCTAGGTTCTCCATGACCTATTTTTTTGCCTTAAATTCCATATATATGTATTAGCAAACAATACTTGTTTTCTCTTTGTGACTTACTTCACTCTGTATGACACACTCTAGGTCCATCCACATCACTACAAATAACTCAATTTCGCTTCTTTTTATGGCTGAGTAATATTCCATTGTATATATGTGCCACATCTTCTTTATCCATTCATCCAAAGATGGAAACTTAGGTTGCTTCCATCTCCTGGCTATTGTAAATAGAGCTGCAATGAACATTTTGGTACATGACTCTTTTTGAATTATGGTTTTCTCAGGGTATATGCCCAGTAGTGGGATTGCTGGGTCGTATGGTACTTCTATTTGTAGTTTTATTTTTGTTTTGTTTTGTTTTGTTTTGTTTTTGTGGTACATGGGCCTCTCACTGTTGTGGCGTCTCCTATTGCAGAGCACAGGCTCCAGACGTGCAGGCTCAACGGCCATGGCTCACGGGCCCAGCCACTCTGTGGCATGTGGGATCTTCCCTGACCTGGGCACAAACCCATGTCTCCTGTATCAGCAGGCGGACTCTCAACCACTGCACCACCAGGGAAGCCCTATTTGTAGTTTTTGAAGGAACCTCCATACTGTTCTCCATAGTGGCTGTATCAATTTACATTCCCACCAGCAGTGCAAGAGTGTTCCCTTTTTTCCACACCCTCTCCAGCATTTATTGTTTCTAGGTTTTTTAATGATGGCCATTCTGACTGGTGTGAGATGATATCTCATTGTAGTTTTGATTTGAATTTCTCTAATGATTAATGATGTTGAACATTCTTTCATGTATTTGTTGGCAATCTGTATATCTTCTTTGGAGAAATGTCTATTTAGGTCTTCTGCCCGCTTTTGGATTGGGTTGTTTGATTTTTTGTTATTGAGCTGCATGAGCTGCTTGCAAACCTTGGATATTAATCCTTTGTCAGTTGCTTCATTTGCACATATTTTCTCCCATTCTGAGGGTTGTCTTTTGGTCTTGTTTACAGTTTCCTTTGCTGTGCAAAAGCTTTTAAGTTTCTAGAGATAATCAACAAATTTTGTAAAGTAGCAGGATACAAAATTAATGCACAGAAATCTCTGGCATTCCTATACACTAATGATCAAAAATCTGAAAGTGAAATCAAGGAAACATTCCCATTTACCATTGCAACAAAAAGAATAAAATATCTAGGAATAAACCTACCAAAGGAGACAAAAGACCTGTATGCGGAAAATTATAAGACACTGAGGAAAGAAATTAAAGATGATACAAATAGATGGAGATATCCACCATGTTCTTGGATTGGAAGAATCAACATTGTGAAAATGACTCTACTACCCAAAACAATCTACAGATTCATTGCAATCCCTATTAAACTACCACTGGCATTTCTCACAGAACTAGATCAAAACATTTCACAATTTGTATGAAAACAAAAAAGACCCCGAATAGCCAAAGCAGTCTTGAGAACAAAAAACGGATCTGGAGGAATCAGGCTCCCTGACTTCAGACTATACTACAAAGCTACAGTAATCAAGATAGTATGGTACTAGCACAAAAACTGAAATATAGATGCATAGAACAGGGTAGAAAGCCCAGAGATAACCCACGCACATATGGTCACCTTATCTTTGATAAAGGAGGCAAGAATATACAGTGGAGAAAAGACAGCCTCTTCAATAAGTGGTTCTGGTAAAACTGGACAGGTACATGTAAAAGTATGAGATTAGAACACTCCCTAACACCATACAAAAAAAAAATGAGCTCAAAATGGATTAAAGACCTAAATGTAAGGCCAGAAACTATCAAACTCTTAGAGGAAAACATAGGAAGAACACTCTATGACATAAATCACAGTGAGATCCTTTTTGACCCACCTCCTAGAGAAATGGAAATAAAAACAAAAATAAACAAATGGGTCCTTTTTCATTTTTAATTTCATTGTTTTGGGCCCTTTCCCTTTTCTCTTGATGTGTCTCACTAAAGGTTTATCAATTTTATTTATCTTTTCAAAGAACCAGCTTTTTGTTTCATTTATCTTTTCTACTGTTTTCTCCATCTCTATTTCATTTATTTTTGCTCTGATCTTAATGATTTCTTTCTTTCTACTATTGGGTTGGCCAAAAAGTCTTTTTGGTGTTTTCTGTAAGATGGTTCTAGTAGTGTTTAGTTGTCTTTAACTTCATTCAGAAAATTTTGTTAGATTTTATTGACAGCTGTCATATCAACATTCATTTAAAAAAACTTATCAAAATTGGTGAATTTTTATAGCAATTTTAATATTGAAGATTGAAGAAAAAGCAACATTTTCTACATATTATGCTTTATTATTTCAAGAAAGGTAAAAATGCAACTGAAATGCAAAAAAAGATTTGTGCTGTGTATGTGGAAGGTGCTGTGACTGATCAAACATGTCGAAAGTGGTTTGTGAAGTTTCATGCTGGTAATTTCTCACTGGACAATGTCCCAATGTCAGGTAGACAGGTTGAATTGATGATGATCAAATTGAGATATTAATTGAGAGCAATAAACATTATACCGCACAGGACATAGCTGACATACTCAAAATATCCAAATCAAGCATTGAAATTCATTTGCACTGCCTTTGTTATGCTAATCGCTTTGATGTTTGGGTTCCACATAAGTTAAGTGAAAAAAACCTTTTAAAGTATATTTCCACGTGTAATTCTGTACTTAAACATAATGGAAACATTCCATTTTTAAAACAAATTGTGATAGGTGGTGAAAAGTGGATACTGTACAGTAATGTGGAATGGAAGAAATCATGGGGCAAGAGAAATGAACCACTACCAACCACACTAAAGTCCAGTCTTCAAACAAAGAAAGTGATATTGTGTATATAGTGGAATTGGAAGCGAGTCCTCTATTAAGAGGTCCTTCTGGAAAACTAAACAATTAACTCCAATAAATACCGCTCCCAATTAGACCAACTGAAAGCAGCACTCTATGAAAAGTGTCTGGAATTAATCAGCGGAAAATGCATAATCTTCCATCAGGATAATGCAAGACTGCATGTTTCTTTGATGACTAGGGAAAAACTGTTATAGCTTGCCTGGGAAGTTCTGATTCATCCGCAGTATTCACCAGTCATTGCATATTTGGATTTCAATTTATTTTGGTCTTTACATAATTCTCTCTCTCTTTTTTTGTTTTTTATTTTGCGGTATGTGAGTCTCTCCCTGCTGTGGCCACTCCCGTTGTGGACCACAGGCTCTGGATGCACAGGCTCAGTGGCCATGGCTCACGGGCCTAGCCACTCCATGGTATGTGGGATCTTCCTGGACCAGGGCATGAACCCATGACCCCTGCACCAGCAGGTGGAGTCCCAAACACTGCACCACCAGGGAAGCCCAAATTCTCTTTTTCTTTATGTTTATTTTTTTTATTAGTCATCTATTTTATACACACCAGTGTATACATGTCAATCCCAATTTCCCAATTCATCCCAACACCACCAACCCCACCACCTGCCACTTTCCCCTCTTGGTGTCCATACGTTTCTTCTCTACTTCTGTGTCTCAATGTCTGCTCTGCAAACCGGTTCATCTGTACCATTTTCTAGGTTCCACATAAATGCGTTAATATATGATGTTTGCTTTGCTCTTTCTGACTTACTTAACTCTGTATGACAGTCTCTAGATGCATCCACGTCTCTACAAATGACCCAGTTTCGTTTCTTTTTATGGCTGAGTAATATTCCATTGTATATATGTACCACATCTTCTTTATCCATACATCTGTCAATGGACATTTCGGCTGCTTCCATGACCTGGTTATTGTAAATAGTGCTGCAATGAACACTAGGGTGCATGCGACTTTTTGAAATATGGTTTTCTCTGGGTATATGCCGAGTAGTGGGATTGCTGGGTCATATGGTAATTCTATTTTTAGTTCTTTAAGGAACCTGCATACTGTTCTCCATAGTGGCTGTATCAATACACATTCCCAACAACAGTGCAAGAGGATTCCCATTTCTCCACACCCTCTCCAGCATTTGTTGTTTGTAAATTTTCAGACGATGCCCATTCTAACTGGTATGAGGTGATACTTCATTGTAGTTTTGATTTGCATTTATCTAATAATTAGTGATTTTGAGCAGCTTTTCATGTGCTTCTTTGCCATCTGTGTGTCTTCTTTGGAGAAATGTCTATTTAGGTATTCTGCCTATTTTTGGATTGGGTTGTTTGTTTCTTTAAAATTGAGTTGCACGAGCTGTTTATATATTTTGGAGATTAATCCTTTGTCTGATGATTTATTTGCAAATATTTTCTCCCATTCTAAGGGCTGTCTTTTCATCTTGTTTACGATTTCCTTTGCTGCACAAAAACTTTTAAGTTTCATTAGGTCCCATTTGTTTCTTTTTGTTTTTATTTCCATTTCTCTAGGAGGTGGATCAAAAAATATCTTGCTGTGATTTATGTCAAAGAGTGTTCTTCCTATGTTTTCCTCTAAGTGTTTTATAGTGCCCAGTCTTACATTTAGGTCTGTAATCCATTTTGAGTTTATTTGTGTGTATGGTGTTAGGGAGTGTTCTAATTTCTTTCTTTTACATGTAGCTGTCCAGTTCTCCCAGCACCACTAATTGAAAAGACTGTCTTTTCTCCATTGTATATCCTTGCCTCCTTTGTCATATATTAGTTGACCATAGGTGTCTGAGTTTATCTCTGGGCTTTCTATCCTGTTCCATTGATCTATATTTCTGTTTTTGTGCCAGTACCATATTGTCTTGATTACTGTAGCTTTGTAGTATAGTCTGAAGCCAGGAAGTCTGATTCCCCCAGCTCCGTTTTTTTCCCTCAAGACTGTTTTGGCTATTCGTGGTCTTCTGAGTCTCCATGCAAATTTTAAGAGTTTTTGTTCTAGTTCTGTAAAAGTTGACATTGGTAATTTGATATGGATTGCATTGAATCTGTAGATTGCTTTGGGTAATGTATTCATTTTCAAAATATTGATTTTTCCAATCCAAGAGCATGGTGTGTCTCTCCATCTATTGGTATCATATTTAATTTCTTTCATCAGTGTCTTATAGTTTTATGCATACAGGTCTTTTGTCTCCCTAGGTAGTTATTATTCCTAGGTATTTTATTCTTTTTGTTGCAATGGTAAATGGGAGTGTTTCCTTAATTTTTCCTTCAGATTTTTCATCATTAGTGTATAGGAATGCAAGAGATTTCTGTGCATTAATTTTCTATCCTGCTTATTTACTAAATTAATTGATCAGCTCTATTAGTTTTCTCGTGGCATCTTTAGGATTCTCTATGTATAGTATCATGTCATCTGCAAAGAGTGACAGTTTTACTTCTTCTTTTCCGATTTGTGTTCCTTTATTCCTTTTTCTTCTGTGATTGCAGTGGCTAGGACTTCCAAATCTATGTTGAATAATAGTGGTGAGAGTGGATATCCCTGTCTTGTGCCTGATCATAGAGGAAATTCTTTCAGTGTTTCACCATTGAGAATGATTTTTCCTGTGGGTCTGTTGTATATGGCCTTTATTATGTTGATGTAGGTTACCTCTATGCCCACTTTCTGGAGAGTTTTTATCGTAAATAGGTGTTGACGTTTTTCAAAATCTTTTTCTGCATCTATTGGGATGATCATATGATATTTATTCTTCAATTTGTTAATATGGTGTATCACATTGATTGATTTGCGTATATTGAAGAATCCTTGCATTGCTGGGATAAATCCCTTTTGATCATGGTCTATGATCCTTTTAAAGTGTTCTTGGATTCTGTTTGCTAGTATTTTGTTGAGAATTTTTGCCTCTATATTCATCAGTGATATTGGTCTGTAATTTGATTTTTTGTAGTGTCTTTGTCTGGTTTTGGTATCAGGGTGGTGGTGGCCTCATAGAATGATTTTGGGAGTTTTCCTTCCTCTGCAGTTTTTTGGAAGAGTTTGAGAAAGATGGGTGTTAGCTCTTCTGTAAATGTTTGATAGAATTCATCTGTGAAGCCATCTGGTCCTGGACTTTTGTTTGTTGGAAAATTTTAATCACAGTTTCAATTTCATTACTTGTGATTGGTGTGCTCATATTTTCTATTTCTTCCTGGTGCAGTCTTGGAAGGTTATAACTTTCTAAGAATTTGTTCATTTCTTCCAAGTTGTCCATTTTATTGGCATAGATTTGCTTGTAGTAGTCTGTTAGGATGCTTTGTATTTCTGTTGTATCTGTTATAACTTCTCCTTTTTCATTTCTAATATTATTGATTTGAGTCCCCTCCCTCTGTTTCTTGATGAGTCTGGCTAATGGTTTATCAATTTTGTTTATCTTCTCAAAGAACCAGCTTTTAGTTTTATTGTTTCTTGCTATTGTTTTCTTTGTTTCTATTTCATTTATTTCTGCTCTGATCTTTATGATTTCTTTCCTTCTGCTAACTTTGGGTTTTGTTTGTTCTTCTTTCTCTAGGTCCTTTAGGTGTAAGGTTATATTGTGTATTTGAGATTTTTCTTGTTTCTTGAAGTAGGCTTTTATAACTATAAACTTCCCCCTTAGAACTGCTTTTGCTGCATCCCATAGGTTTTGGATCATCGTGTTTTCATTGTCTCTAGGTATTATTTTATTTCTTCTTTGATTTCCTTAGTGATTCTTTGTTATCTAGTAACGTGTTGTTTATTCTCCATTTGTTTGTTTGTTTGTTTGTTTTTACTTTTTTTCCCCTGTAATTGATTTCTAGTCTCATAGCGTTGTGGTCAGAAAAGATTTTTGATATGATTTCAATTTTCTTAAATTTACTGAAGCTTCGTTTGTGACCCAAGATGTGATCTATCCTGGAGAATGTTCCATGTGCACTTGAGAAGAACGTGTAATCTGCTTTTTTTAGATGGAATGTCCTATAAATATCAGCTAAATCTATCTGGTCTTTTGTGTCAGTTAAAGCTTGTGTTTCCTTATTAATTTTCTGTTTGGATGATCTCTCCATTGGTGTAAGTGTGGTGTTAAAGTTCCCCACTATTATTGTGTTATGGTCGCTTTCCTCTTTTAGAGCTGTTAGCAGTTGCCTTATGTAGTGAAGTGCTCCTATGTTGGGTGTATATATATTTATAATTGTTATATCCTTCTTGGATTGATCCCTTGATCATTACATAGTGTCCTTCCTTGTCTCTTATAACATTATTTATTTTAAAGTCTATTTTATCTGATATGAGTATTGCTACTCCAGCTTTCTTTTGTTTTTCATTTGCATGGAATATGTTTTTCCATCTCCTCACTTTCAGTCTCTATGTGTCCCTAGGTCTGAAGTGGGTCTCTTGTAGACAGCACATGTATCAGTTTTGTTTTTGTATCCATGCAGCAAGCCTGTGTCTTTTGGTTGGAGCATTTAATCCAATCATGTTTAAGGTAATTTTCAATACGTATATTCTTATTACCATTTTGTTGATTGTTTTGTTTTTTTTTGTTTGTGTGTGTGTAGGTCCTTTTCTTCTCTTGTGTTTCCCCCTTAGAGAAGTTTCTTTAGCATTTGTTGTAGAGCTGGTTTGGTGGTGCTGAATGCTCTTAGCTTTTGCTTGTCTGTAAAGCTTTTGATTTCTCCATTGAATCTGAATGAGATCCTTGCTGGGTAGAGTAATCTTGGTTGTAGGTTCTTCCCTTTCATCACTTTAAGTATATCATGCCACTCCCTTTTGGGTTGTAGAGTTTCTGCTGAGAAATCAGCTGTTAACCTTATGGGAGTTCCATTGTATGTTATTTGTTATTTTTCCCTTGCTGCTTTCAATGATTTTTCTTTGTCTTTATTTTTTGCCAATTTGATTGCTATGTGTCTTGTAATGTTTCTCCTTGGTTTTATCCTGTATGGGACTCTATGCACTTCCTGGACTTGGCTGCCTATTTCCTTTCCCTTGTTAGGGAAATTTTCAGCTATAATCTCTTCAAATATCTTCTCAGGTCCTTTCTCTCTCTCTTCTCCTTCTGGAATCCTTATAATGCAAATGTTGTTGTGTTTAATGTTGTTTCAGAGGTCTGTTAGGCTCTCCTCATTTCTTTTCATTGTTTTTTCTTTACTCTCTTCTGCAGCAGTGAATTCCACCATTCTGTCTTCCAGGTCACTTATCCATTCTTCTGCCTCAGTTATTCTGCTGTTGATTCCTTCTAGTGTATTTTTCTTTTCATTTATTGTATTGCTCATGTCTGTTTTTGTGTTTTTTATTTTTCTACATCTTTGTTAAACATTTATTGCATCTTCTCAATCTTTGCCTCCATGCTTTTTCCGAGGTCCTGGATCATCTTCACTATCATTATTCTGAATTCTTTTTCTGGAAGATTGCCTATCTCCATTTCATTTAGTTGTTTTTCTGAGATTTTATCTTGTTCCCTCATCTAGTATATAGCCCTCTGCCTTTTCAACTTGTCTGTCTCTCTGTGAATGTGGTTTTTGTTCTACAGGCTGCAGGATTGTAGTTCTTTTGCTTCTGTTGTCTACCCTCTGTATTTCTCCTTTAATGTCTCTCTGTACTAGGCGTTCCCAAAATGTTTGGTCTTAGGAACTTTACAGTCTTAAAAACTGGGTTTTACTCTCCAAATTTACAGTACTAGAAACTAAAAATTTTTTAAAATAATATTCAAGCAGAAACTATTAAATTATTTATAATTAACTAAGCAGAAGAAAAAGAGAAAGGTAAACAAAGATGAGACAAATAGAAAACAAATAATAAAATGGTACAATTAATTTTAACACATCAATAATCATATTCAATATAAGTGGTATAATGACTATAAGAAAGGCAGTGACTCTCACACTTGTTAAAAGACAAGACAGAGCTTTCTGCTACCTACAATAAATTTTAAGAACAACAATTTATAAATATAAAGACACAAATAGATTAATAAAAGATGGAAAAAGGTATACTATACTAACACTAATCAAAAGAAAGCTGAGAAGTTTATATTAGTATAAGACAAATTAAATGTCAGATCAAAGAATATTATCAAGGATAAAGAAGGTAATTTCATAATGAAAATGTTATCAATTCATAAAGAAGACATAAATATGTTTATGAAACTAGTAACAGAGATTCAAAATACTTGAAGCATAAACTTAGAGAACTTAAAGGAGAAATGGACAAAGTCACAATTATAGTCAGAGGTTTTATCACTCCTTTCTTAATATTTGATAGGAAAAAGGAAGAATCAGTAAGGATATATAAGACTATAAGAGCATTGTCAATCAACTTGACGTGATATTAATAGAACACTCTACCTGGCAAGAGAAAAATATACATTCTTTTCAAGCACAAATGGAACACTTACCAAGGTAGATTATATTTGAGGCTATAAAACAATCCTGATAAGTTTAAAATAATGCAAATCATATAAAGTATATCCTGTGATCAGAAATGATTATTTTAAAAATCTAATAATAGAAAGTTACCTGGAAATCCTCCAAATATTTGGAAACTAAACAATAACTTTGAAGTAACCGTTTGATTAAAGTATAAATCAAAATAGAAATAAGAAGGTAATTGAATTGAATGAAAATAAAAATGTGATATCAAAATTTGCCAGGTGCCACTTAAGCAGTGCTTGGAGGGAAATGTGTAGCACTAAATGACTATATTAGAAAAGAAGCAAGGTCTCATTACAGTGGCCTCAACTTCTACTTATGAAACTTGAAAAAGAATAGTAAATTAAATCCATAATTTAATTTGAGCAGAGAAAAGTATATAATACACACAAGTGAGCAGATGAAAGTATATAATACACACAAGAACAGAAACCAGTGGAGGAGAAAAGAGAAAAGCAATGTAGAAAAGCAATGGTTCCTAGAGAAGATCAATAAAATTGGCAAACATCTAGCCTGACTCAGGAGGAAAAAGAGAAAAGAGAAATCATCAACATCAAGAGTGATGGGTCAGGGACACCACTGGTGGTGCAGTGGTTAAGAATCCTCCTGCCAATGCAGGGGACACGGGTTTGAACCCTGGTCTGGGAAGATCCCACATGCCACAGAGCAACTAAACCTGTGTGCTACAAATACTGAGCCTACTTTCTAGAGCCGGTGAGCCAGAACTACTGAGCCTGCATGACTAGAGTCCGTGCTCCACAACAAGAGAAGCCACTGAAATGAGAAGCCCATGCACTGCAGTGAAAAGTAGCCCCCACTCACCGCAATTAGAGAAAGCCTGAGTGCAGCAATGAAGACCCAACACAGCCAAAAATAAATTAATTAATTAATTTTAAAAAAAGAGTGAATGGGCAGACATCACGAATGATCTTACAGACATTTAAAGGATAATAAATGAATACTATATACAACTTAATACCAAAACATTTGAAAAATTTGATGAAATGGACAAATTTCTTGAAAGGCACTAACTATCAAAGCTAACTGACGAAGAAATAGATAGACTGAATTGTCTTATATGTATTTTAAAATGATTTTGTAGATTAAAACTTTCCAGAAGGAAAACTGGAAGTCTCTTTCCCTATATGTGTTCCTTGGTGAATTATTCCAAGTATTAATGTGAGGAATAATACTAATCCTACACAAACTCTTCCAGAAAATAGAAGAGAGAACCCTTCCCAACTCATTTTATGAGGCCCTGGTACCAAAACTAGACAAAGGCAGTATAATTAAAGAAAACTACAGACCAATAGCTTTCTTCATAAAATTTTAGGAAATAAAATTCAATAATATACTGAAGGAGAATATATCATAACCAAGTGGAGTTTATCCCAGGAATTCAGGATTGGCTTAACATTTGAAAATCAATCAGTGTATTTTACTATATTAGCAGATTAAAGACAAAAAGGTCTGATCATCTCAATGGATATATAAGAAGCATTTGTTGGGCTTCCCTGGTGGCACAGTGGTTGAGAGTCTGCCTGCCGATGCAGGGGACACGAGTTCGTGCTCCGGTCCGGGAATATCCCACATGCCGCAGAGCGGCTGGGCCCATGAGCCATGGCTGTTGAGCCTGCGCATCCAGAGCTTGTGCTCTGCAACAGGAGAGGCTACAACAGTGAGAGGCCCACGTACCGCAAAAGAAACAAAAACAAAAAACAAAACAAACAAAAAAGAAGCATTTGTTAAAATTAAGTACCCATATGTCGAAAAATTTCAGAAATCTTGGAATAGAAGGGAACTTCATCAATCTGATGAGTATCTACAGAAATCCTACTGCTATTATTGTATTTACTGGTAAGATTCGTAATACTCCCACCAATCAGAAGGAAGACAGGCATACCCACACTAATTACTTCTACTCAGCATTACTGGGCATTCTAGGAAGTGCAATAAAAAAAGAAATAAGAGCCAAACAAGCTGGAAAGGAAGAAGTAAAATTTTTTTATTCATAGATGATCTGATTGTCTACTTAGAAATTCCTACGGACTTTTTAAAAACATTACTATAACTAAGAATTGACCTTAGCAAGCTCACAAGATACAAATATTAATTGTATTTCTCTAATGCAGCAGTGGAAACTCTGAAATATAAATTTTAAAAATCATTACCAATTATAATACTATCACACATGTTATATAATTAAAGAAAATTTTGACAAAAGATGTGCAAGACCTGATGACAAAATTAAAAGACATCACTAAGAGGAAATAATGGAGATCTAAATAACTATACTATGCTTTTGTATTGGAGCATTCAATTTTGCTTGCTAAGTTGACATCTCCCCAAATTGATCAATAGATTCAGAGCAATCCAAATCAAAATCGCAGCAGGGTTGTTGTTTTTTTAAATAACATTTCATGAGCTGGTCCTAAAATTTACATGGAAATCAGAAAACGTAGAATAGCCAAGCAATTTTGAAAATGAGGAGCAAATTTGAGGATTTACACTACCTGATTTCAAACTTACTGTAAAGCTACAATAAACAAGAAAATGTGGTGTTGGTGTAAATATCAATGTATAAATCAATGGAACAGAATGGAGAGTCCGGAAATAGATCAACATGTATATGGTCAATTGTTTTCCAACTAAGTGGCCGAGGTAATCCAAAAGGAAAATATATACCTTTCAACAAATTTATTAAAATAAATGAGAACAGTAAACCTCATGATGATGTTTTTACACAATGATGGCATTTATTAAAAAGATATTAATGAATCTCATGGACTTCAAGAAAAAAGTAAACTCCCCAGCCTCTGGAAGATCCAGAAACTTCCATAAACTGAAGGGCCATCCACCTGCTATTTTTCTTTTAACATATTTATTGGAGTATAGTTGCGTTAAAATAGTGTGTTAGTTTTTGCTTTATAACAAAGTGAATCAGCTATACATATACATAAATCCCCATATCTCCTCACTCTTCTGTCTCCTTCCCACCCCCCATATCCCACCCCTCTAGGTGGTCAAAAAGCATCGAGCTGATCTTGCTGTCCTATGTGGCTGCTTCCCACTAGCTATCTGTTTTACATTTGTTAGTATATATAAGTCCATGCCACTGTCTCACTTCATCCCAGCTTACCCTTCCCCCTCCCCATGTCCTCAAGTCCATTCTCTACATCTGCGTCTTTATTCCTGACTCTGCCCCTAGGTTCTTCAGAACCTTTTTTTTTTGTTTAGGTTCCGTATATATGTCTTAGCATATGGCATTTGTTATTCCCTTTCTGAATTACTTCACTCTGTATGACAGACTTTAGGTCCATCCAACGCACTACAAATAACTCGCTTTCATTTCTTTTTATGGCTGAGTAATATCCCATTGTATATATGTGCCACATTTCTTTACACATTCATTTGTCAATGGACACATAGGTTGCTTCCATATTTTGGCTATTGTAAATACAGCTGCAGTGAATATTGTGGTACATGACTCTTCTTGAATTATGATTTTCTCAGGGTATATGTCCAGTAGTGGCATTCATGGGTCGTATGGTAGTACTATTTTTACCTTTTAAGGAACTTCCATACTGTTCTACATAGTGGCTGCATCAAGTTACATTCCAGCCAACAGTGAAAGAGGGTTCCCTTTTCTCCACACTCTCTCCAGCATTTACTGTTTGTAGATATTTTGATGATGGCCATTCTGACAGGTGTGAGGAGATACCTCATTGTAGTTTTGACTTGCATTTCTCTAAAGGTTAGTGATTTTGAGCATCCTTTCATGTCTTTGTTGGTGATCTGTATATCTTCTTTTTTTTTTTTTAAACAACTTTATTGGGGTATAATTGCTTTACAATGGTGTGTTAGTTTCTGCTTTATAACAAAGTGAATCAGCTATACACATACATATGTTCCCATATGTCTTCCCTCTTGCGTCTCCCTCCCTCCCACTCTCCCCATCCCACCCCTCCAGGCTGTCACAAAGCACCGAGCTAATATCCCTGTGCCTTGCGGCTGCTTCCCCCTAGTTATCTACCTTAATACGTTTGTTAGTGTGTATATGTCCATGACTCTCTCTCGCCCTGTCAAAACTCACCCTTCCCCCTCCCCATATCCTCAAGCCCGTTCTCCAGTAGGTCTGCGTCTTTATTCCTGTCTTACCCCTAGGTTCTTCATGACATTTTTTTCCCTTAAATTCCATATATATGTGTTAGCATATGGTATTTGTTTTTTTCTTTCTGACTTACTTCACTCTGCATGACAGACTCTAGGTCTATCCATCTCATTACAAATAGCTCAATTTCATTTCTTTTTAAGGCTGACTAATATTCCATTGTGTATATGTGCCACATCTTCCTTATCCATTCATCCGATGATGGGCGCTTAGGTGGTTTCCATCTCCGGGCTATTGTAAATAGAGCTGCAATGAACATTTTGGTACATGACTCTTTTTGAATTTTGGTTTTCTCAGGGTATATGCCCAGTAGTGGGATTGCTGGGTCATATGGTAATTCTATTTGTAATTTTTTAAGGAACCTCCATACAGTTCTCCACAGTGGCTGAGCCAATTCACATTCCCACCAGCAGTGCAAGAGTGTCCCCTTTTCTCCACACCCTCTCCAGCATTTATTGTTTCGAGATTTTTTGATGATGGCCATTCTGACTGGTGTGAGATGATATCTCATTGTAGTTTTGATTTGCATTTCTCTAATGATTAATGATGTTGAACATTCTTTCATGTGTTTGTTGCCATTCTGTATATCTTCTTTGGAGAAATGTCTGTTTAGGTCTTCTGCCCATTTTTGGATGGGGTTGTTTGTTTTTTTGTTATTGAGCTACATGAGCTGCTTGTAAATTTTGGAGATTAATCCTTTGTCAGTTGCTTCATTTGCAAATGTTTTCTCCCATTCTGAGGGTTGTCTTTTGGTCTTGGTTATCGTTTCCTTTGCTGTGCAAAAGCTTTGAAGTTTCATTAGGTCCCATTTGTTTATTTTTGTTTTTATTTCCATTACTCTAGGAGGTGGGTCAGAAAGGATCTTGCTGTGATTTATGTCATAGAGTGTTCTGCCTATGTTTTCCTCTAAGAGTTTGATAGTTTCTGGCCTTACATTTAGGTCTTTAATCCATTTTGAGCTTATTTTTGTGTGTGGTGTTAGGGAGTGATCTAATCTCAGACTTTTACATGTACCTGTCCAGTTTTCCCAGCACCATTTATTGAAGAGGCTGTCCTTTCTCCACTGTACATTCCTGCCTCCTTTATCAAAGATAAGGTGTCCATATGTGCGTGGGTTTATCTCTGGGCTTTCTATCCTGTTCCACTGATCTATCTTTCTGTTTTTGTGCCAGTACCATACTGTCTTGATTACTGTTGCTTTGTAGTATAGTCTGAAGTCAGGGAGCCTGATTCCTCCAGCTCCTTTTATCGTTCTCAAGATTGCTTTGGCTATTCGGGGTCTTTTGTGTTTCCATACAAATTGCGAAATTTTTTGTTCTAGTTCTGTGAAAAATGCCAGTGGTAGTTTGATAGGGATTGCACTGAATCTGTAGATTGCTTTGGGTAGTAGAGTCATTTTCACAATGTTGATTCTTCCCATCCAAGAACATGGTATATCTCTCCATCTATTTGTATCATCTTTAATTTCTTTCATCAGTGTCTTATAATTTTCTGCATACAGGTCTTTCGTCTCCTTAGGTAGGTTTATTCCTAGATATTTTATTCTTTTTGTTGCAATGGTAAATGGGAGTGTTTTCTTGATTTCACTTTCAGATTTTTCATCATTAGTATATAGGAATGTCAGAGATTTCTGTGCATTAATTTTGTATCCTTCTACTTTACCAAATTCATTGATTAGCTCTAGTAGTTTTCTGGTAGCATCTTTAGGATTCTCTATGTATAGTATCATGTCATCTGCAAACAGTGACAGCTTTACTTCTTCTTTTCCTATTTGGATTCCTTTTATTTCCTTTTCTTCTCTGATTGCTGTGGCTAAAACTTCCAAAGCTATGTTGAATAAGAGTGGTGAGAGTGTGCAACCTTGTCTTGTTCCTGATCTTAGTGGAAATGCTTTCAGTTTTTCACCATTGAAGATGATGTTTGCTGTGGGCTTGTCATATATGGCCTTTATTATGTTGAGAAAAGTTCCCTCTATGCCTACTTTCTGGAGGGTTTTTATCATAAATGGGTGTTGAATTTTGTCGAAAGCTTTCTCTGCATCTATTGAGATGATCATATGGTTTTTCTCCTTCAATTTGTTAATATGGTTTATCACATTGATAGATTTGCGTATATTGAAGAATCCTTGCATTCCTGGAATAAACCCCACTTGATCATGGTATATGATCCTTTTAATGTGCTGTTGGATACTGTTTCCTCGTATTTTGTTGAGGATTTTTGCATCTATGTTCATCAGTGATATTGGCCTCTAGTTTTCTTTCTTTGTGACATCCTTGTCTGGTTTTGGTATCAAGGTGATGGTGGCCTTGTAGAAGGAATTTGGGAGTGTTCCTCCCTCTGCTATATTTTGGAAAAGTTCGAGAAGGATAGGTGTTAACTCTTCTCTAAACGTTTGATAGAATTCACCTGTGAAGCCATCTGGTCCTGGGCTTTTGTTTGTTGGAAGATTTTTAATCACAGTTTCAATTACAGTGCTTGTGATTGGTCTGTTCATATTTTCTATTTCTTCCTGATTCAGTCTTGGCAGGTTGTGCATTTCTAAGAGTTTGTCCATTTCTTCCAGATTGTCCATTTTATTGGCATAGAGTTGCTTGTAGTAATCTCTCATGATTTTTTTTATTTCTGCAGTGTCAGTTGTTACTTCTCCTTTTTCATTTCTAATTCTATTGATTTGAGTCTTCTCCCTTTTTTTCTTGATGAGTCTTGCTAGTGTTTTATCTATTTTGTTTATCTTATCAAAGAATCAGCTTTTAGTCTTATTGATCTTTGCTATCATTTCCTTCATTTCTTTTTCATTTATTTCTGATCTGATTTTTATGCTTTCTTTCCTTCTGCTAGCTTTGGGGTTTTTTTGTTCTTCTTTCTCTAATTGCTTGAGGTGCAAGGTTGGGTTGTTTATTCGAGATGTTTCCTGCTTCTTAAGGTGGGCTTGTATTGCTATGAACTTCCCCCTTAGAACTGCTTTTGCTGCATCCCATAGGTTTTGGGTCGTTGTGTCTCCATTGTCATTTGTTTCTAGGTATTTTTTTATTTCCTCTTTGATTTCTTCAGTGATCACTTCATTATTAAGTAGTGTATTGTTTAGCCTCCATGTGTTTGTATTTTTTAAAGATCTTTTCCTGTAATTGATATCTAGCCTCATGGCGTTGTGGTCAGAAAAGATACTTGATACAATTTCAGTTTTCTTAAATTTACCAAGGCTTGATTTGTGACCCAAGATATGATCTATCCTGGAGAATGTTCCATGAGAACTTGAGAAAAATATGTATTCTGTTGTTTTTGGATGGAGTGTCCTATAAATATCAATTAAGTCCATCTTGTTTAATGTATCATTTAAAGCTTGTGTTTCCTTATTTATTTTCATTTTGGATGATCTGTCCATAGGTGAAAGTGGGGTGTTAAAGTCCCCTACTATGAATGTGTTACTGTCGATATCCCCTTTTATGGCTGTTAGTATTTGCCTTCTGTATTGAGGTGCTCCTATGTTGGGTGCATAAATATTTACAATTGTTATATCTTCTTCTTGGATCGATCCCTTGATCATTATGTAGTGTCCTTCTTTGTCCCTTTTAATAGTCCTTATTTTAAAGTCCATTTTGTCTGATATGAGAATTGCTACTCCAGCTTTCTTTTGGTTTCCATTTGCATGGAATATCTTTTTCCATCCCCTTACTTTCAGTCTGTATGTGTCTCTAGGTCTGAAGTGGGTCTCTTGTAGACAGCATATATAAGGGTCTTGTTTTTGTATCCATTCAGCCAATCTGTGTCTTTTGGTGGGAGCATTTAGTCCATTTACATGTAAGGTAATTATCGATATGTATGTTCCTATTCTCAATTTCTATATTGTTTTGGGTTCGTTATTATAGGTCGTTTCCTTCTCTTGTATTTCTTGTCTAGAGAAGTTCCTTTAGCATTTGTTGTAAAGCTGGTTTGGTGGTGCTGAACTCTCTCAGCTTTTGCTTGTCTGTAAAGGTTTTAATTTCTCCATCAAATCTGAATGAGATCCTTGCTGGGTAGAGTAGTCTTGGTTGCAGGTTCTTCTCCTTCATCACTTTCAGTATGTCCTGCCACTCTCTTCTGGCTTGTAGGGTTTCTGCTGAGAGATCAGCTGTTAACCTTATGGGGATTCCCTTGTGTGTTATTTGTTGTTTTTCCCTTGCTGATTTTAATATGCTTTCTTTTTATTTAATTTTTGACAGTTTGATTAATATGTGTCTTGGCGTATTTCTCCTTGTATTTATCCTGTATGGGACTCTCTGTGCTTCCTGGACTTGATTAACTATTTCCTTTCCCATATTAGGGAAGTTTTCAACTATAATCTCTTCAAATATTTTCTCAGTCCCTTTCTCTTTTTCTTATTCTTCTGGAACCCCTATAATTCAAATGTTGGTGCGTTTAATGTTGTCCCAGAGGTCTCTGAGACTGTCCTCAGTTCTTTTCATTCTTTTTCTTTATCCTGCTCTGCAGTAGTTATTTCCACTACTTTATCTTCCAGGTCACTTATCCGTTCTTCTGCCCCAGTTATTCTGCTATTGATCCTATCTAGAGTACTTTCAATGTCATTTATTGTGTTGTTCATCGTTGCTTGTTTCATCTTTATTTCTTCTAGGTCCTTGTTAACTGTTTCTTGCATTTTGTCCATTCTACATCCAAGATTTTGGATCATCCTTACTATCATTATTCTGAATTCTTTTTCAGGTAGATTGCCTATTTCCTCTTCATTTGTTAGGTCTGGTGGGTTTTTATCTTGCTCCTTCATCTGCTGTGTGTTTTTCTGTCTTCTCATTTTGCTTATCTTACTGTGTTTGGGGTCTCCTTTTTGCAGGCTGCACTTTCGTAGTTCCCGTTGTTTTTGATGTCTGTCTCCAGGGGCTAAGGTTGTTTCAGTGGGTTGTGTAGGCTTCTTGGTGGAGGGGACTAGTGCCTGTGTTGTGGTGGATGAGGTTGGATCTTGTCTCTCTAATGAGCATGTTCACGTCTGGTGGTGTGTTTTGGGGTGTCTGTGGCCTTATTATGATTTTAGGCAGCCTCTCTGCTAATGGGTGGGGTTGTGTTCCTGTTTTGCTATTTGTTTGGCATAGGTTGTCCAGCACTGTGGCTTCTTGGTTGTTGAGTGAAGCTGGGTGCTGGTGTTAAGATGGAGGTCTCTGGGAGATTTCCACCGTTTAATATGATGTGGAGCTGGGAGGTCTCTTGTTGATCAGTGTCCTGAAGTTGGCTCTCCTACCTCAGAGGCAGAGCCCTGCCTCCTGGGCTGGAGCACCAAGAGCCTTTCATCCACACGGCTCAGAATAAAAGTGAGAAAAAGTAGAGAGAATTATTAGAAGTATGAGGAAAGAAAGAAGGAAAGGAGGAAAGGAAGGAAGGAAGAAAGAAGCAAAGAAGGAAAGAAAGGAGGGAGGGAGGGAGGGAGAAAGGAAGGAAGGAAGGAGGGAAAGAAGGAAAAAAAGACAGAAAGAAAGAAGATACAGTAAAAATAAAATAAAGTATAATATAGTTATTGAATGAAAAATATTTAGAATAAAAAAAAAGGGACGGATAGAACCTTAGGACAAATGATGGAAGCAAAGCTATACAGAGAAAATCTTACACAGAAGCATACACATACACGTTCACAAAAAGAGGTAAAGGGGGAAAAATCATAAATCTTGCTCTCAGAGACCACCTCCTCAATTTGGGATGATTCGTTGTCTAAAGGAGGGAAGGAAGGAAGGAAAGAAAGAAAGAAAGAACGAAGGTAAAGTATAATAAAGTTATTACAATTAAAATTAATTATTAAAAAAAAATTTTTTTAAACCATGGACGGATAGAGCCCTAGGACAAATGGTGGAAGCAAGAGTATACAGACAAGATCTCACACAGAAGCGTACACATACACATTCACAAAAAGAGGAAAAGGGAAAAAAATCATAGATCTCGCTCCTAAATTCCACCTCTTCAATTTGGGATCATTCCTTGTCTATTCAGGTATTCCACAGATGCAGGGTACAGCAAGTTGATTGTGGAGCTTTAACCCGCTGCTTCTGTGGCTGCTGGGAGAGATTTCCCTTTCTCCTCTTTGTTCTCACAGCTCACAGGAGCTCCTGTATATCTTCTTTAGAGAAATGTCTATTTAGGTCTTCTGCCCATTTTTGGATTGGGTTGTTTGTTTGTTTTTTTTGATATTGAGCTGCATTAGCTGCTTGAAAATTTTGGAGATGAACCCTTTGTTAGTTGTTTCATTTGCAAGTATTTTATCCCATTCTGAGGATTGTCTTTCCGTCTTGTTTATGGTTTCCTTATCTGTGCAAAAGCTTTTAAGTTTCATTAGGTCCCATTTGTTTATTTTTCTTTTTATTTCCATTACTCTCAGAGGTGGATCAAAAAAGATCTTCCTGTAGTTTACGTCTTTTCCTGTGAGAGTTTTATAGTGTCTGGCCTTACATTTAGGTCTTTAATCCAATTTCAGTTTATTTTTGTGTATGGTATTAGGGAGTGTTCTAATTTCATTCCTTAATATGTAGCAATCCACTTTTCCCAGCAACATTTATTGAAGAGGCTCTCTTTTCTCCACTGCATATTTTTGCCACTTTTATCAAAAATAAGGTGACTTGGGCTTCCATGGTGGCGCAGAGGTTGAGAGTCCGCCTGCCGTTTCAGGGGACACGGGTGCGTGCCCCGGTCCGGGAATATCCCACATGCCACAGAGCAGCTAGGCCCGTGAGCCATGGCTGCTGAGCCTGTGAATCCGGAGCCTGTGCTCTGCAACAGGAGAGGCCACAACAGTGAGAGGCCCACGTTCTGAAAAAAAAAAATTTTGAGCATAGGTGCATGGGTTTGTCTCTGGAGTTTCAATCTGGTTCCACTGATCTATATTTCTTTTTGTGACAGTACCATACTGTTTTGATTAGTGTCACTTTGTAGTATATTCTGAAGCCTGGGAGCCTGATTCCTCAAGATCCGTTTTTCTTTCTCAAGATTGCTTTGGCTATTCGGGGTCTTTTTTGTTTCCATACAAATTGTGAAATTTTTGGTTCTAGTTCTTTGAAAAATGCCATTGGTAGTTCGCTGGGATTGCATTGAATCTGTAGATTGCTTTGGGTAGTAGAGTCAATTTCACAATGTTGATTCTTCCAATCCAAGAACATGGTTTATCTTTCCATTTGTTTGTATCATCTTTAATTTCTTACATCAGTGTCTTATAACTTTCTGCATTCAGGTCATATTACTAGATATTTTATTCTTTGTGCTGCCATGGTAAATGGGAGTGTTTCTTTAATTTCTCTTTCAGATATTTCATCATTAGTGTAAAAGAATGCAAGACATTTCTGTGCATTAATTTTGTTTCCTGCTACTTGACCAAATTCATTGATTAGCTCTAGTAGTGTTGTGGTATCATATTTAGGATTCTCTATGTACAGTATCATATCATCTGCAAACAGTAACAGCTTTATTTCTTCTTTTCCAATTTGGATTCCTTTTATTTCTTTTCTTCTCTGATTTATGCGACTAGAACTTCCAAAACTATGTTGATTAATAGTGGTGAGGGTGGAAAACCATGTCTTGTTCCTTATCTTAGAGGAAACGGTTTCAGTTTTTCAGCATTGAGAACGATGTTGGCTGTGAGTTTGTCATACATGGCCTTTATTATGTTAAGTTCCCTCTAAGTGTACATTCTGGAACGTTTATCATAAATGGGCATTGAATTTTGTCAAAATCTTTTTCTGCATCTATTGAGATGATCATATGGTTTTTATCATATAATTTGTTAATATGTTTTATCACATTGTTTAATTTGCGTATGTTGAAGGACACTTGCATTCCTGTGGTAAACCCCACTTGAACATGGTTTATGATCATTTTAAAGTGCTGTTGGACTTTGTTTGCTAGTATTTTGTGGAGGATTTTTGCATCTATGTTCATCAGTGGTATTAGCCTGTAGTTTTCTTCTTTTGTAATATCTTTATCTAGTTTTGGTATCACGGTGATTGTGGCCTCATAGAATAAGTTTGGGAGTGTTCCTCATTCTGCTATATTTTGGAAGAGTTTGAGAATGATAGCTGTTAGCTCTTCTCTAAATGTTTGATAGAATTCGTGTGTAGAGCCACCTGGTCCTGGTATTTGGTTTGGAGAAGGGTTTTTTTTTTCTTTTTTACATCTTTATTGGAGTATAATTGCTTTACAATGGTGTGTTAGTTTCTGCTTTATAACAAAGTCAATCAGTTATACATAAACATATGTTACCATATCTCTTCCCTCTATCATCTCCCTCCCTACCATCTTCCCTATTCCACTCTTCTAAATGGTCACAAAGCACCAAGCTGATCTCCCTGTGCTATGGGGCTGCTTTCCACTAGCTATCTATTGTTTGTAGGGTAGTGTATATATGTCCATGCCACTGTCTCGATTTCTCACAGCTTACTTTACCCCCTCCCTATATCCTCAAGTCCATTCTCTAGTAAGTCTGTGTATTTATTCCTGTATTACCCCTAGGGTCTTCATGACATTTTTTCCCTTAAATTCTATATATATATGTGTTACATATGGTATTTGTCTTTCTCTTTCTGACTTACTTCACTCTGTATGACAGACTCTAGGTCCATCCACCTCATTACAAATACCTCAATATCGTTTATTTTTATGGCTGAATAATATTCCATTGTATATATTTATCACATCTTCTTTATCCATTCATGTGATGACGGACACCTAGGTTGTTTCCATCTCCAGGCTATTGTAAATAGAGCCACAATGAAAATTTTGGAAGATGACTCCTTTTGAATTATGGTTTTCTCAGGGTATAGGCCCACTAGTGGGATTGTTGTGTCATATGGTAGTTCTATTTGTAGTTTTTTAAGGAACCTCCATACTGTTTTCCATAGTGGCTGTACCAATTCACATTCCCAACATCAGTGCAAGAGTGTTCCCCTCTCCCCACACCCTCTCCAGCTTTTACAGTTTCTAGATCTTTTGATGATGGCCATTCTGACTGGTGTGAGATTATATTTAATTGTAGTTTTGAGTTGCATTTGTCTAATGATTAATGATGGTGAGCATTCTTTCATGTGTTTGTTGTCAGTCTGTATATCTTCTTTGGAGAAATGTCTATTTACGTCTTTGCCCATTTTTGGATTGGGTTGTTTGTTTTCTTGTTACTGAGATGAATGAGCTGCTTGTAATTTTTGGAGATTACTCCTGTGTCAGTTGGTTCATTCGCAAATATTTTCCCCATTCTGAGGGTTGTCTTTTGGTCTTGCTTATGGTTTCCTTTGCTGTGCAAAAGCTTTGAAGTTTCATTAGGTCCCATTTGTTTATTTTTGTCTTTATTTCCATTTCTCTAGGAGATGGGTTAAAAAGGATCTTGCTGTGATTTATGTCATAGAGTGTTCTGCTTATGTTTTCCTCTAAGAGTGTGATAGTTTCTGGCCTCACATTTAGGTCTTTAATCCATTTTGAGCTTATTTTTGTGTATGGTGTTAGAGAGTGATCTAATCTCAAATTTTACATGTACCTGTCCAGTTTCCCAACACCACTTATTGAAGAGGCTGTCATTTTGCCACTGTACATTCCTGCCACCTTTATCAAAGATAAGGTGACCATATGTGCATTGGTTTACTCTGGGCTTTCTATCCTGTTCCATTCATCTATATTTCTGTTCTTGTGCCAGTACCATACTGACTTGATTACTGTAGCTTTGTAGTATAGTCTGAAGTCAGGGAGCCTGATTCCTCCAGCTCTGTTCTTCGTTCTCAAGATTGCTTTGGGTATTTGGGGTCTATTGTGTTTCCATACACATTGTGAACTTTTTTATTCTAGTTCTGTGAAAAATGCCAGTTGTAGTTTGATAGAGATAGCATTGAATCTGTAGGTTGCTTTGGGTAGTACAGTCATTTTCACAATGTTGATTCTTCCAATCCAAGGACATGGTATATCTCTCCATCTGTTTGTCCCATCTTTAATATCTTTCATCAGTGTCTTATAATGTTCTGCATTCAGGTCTTTTGTCCCCTTAGGTAGGTTTATTCCTGGATATTTTATTCTTTTTTTGCAATGGTAAATGGGAGTGTTTCCTTGATTTCACTTTCAGATTGTTCATCATTAGTATATAGGAATGCCAGAGAGTTCTGTGCATTAATTTTGTATCCTGCTACTTTACTAAATTCATTGATTAGCTCTAGTAGTTTTCTGGTAGCATCTTTTGGATTCTGTTTGTATAGTATCATGTCATCTGCAAACAATAACAGCTTTACTTCTTCTTTTCTGATTTGGATTGCTTTTATTTCCTTTTATTCTCTGATTGTTGTGGCTAAAACTTCCAAAACAATGTTGAATAAGAGTAGTCAGAGTGAACAATCTTGTCTTGTTCCTGATGTTAGTGGAAATGATTTCAGTTTTTCACCATTGAGGACGAAGTTGGCTGTGGTTTTGTCATATATCGCCTTTATTATGTTGAGGAAAGTTCCCTCTAGGCCTACTTTCTGGAGGACTTTTTATCATAAACTGGTGTTGAATTTTGTCAAAAATTTTCTCTGCATCTGTTGAGATTATCATATGGTTTTCCTCCTTCAATTTGTTAATATGGTATATCAGGTTTATTGATATGCGTATATTGAAGAATCCTTGCATTCCTGGAATAAACCCCACTTGATCATTGTGTATGATCCTTTTAATGTGCTGTTGGATTCTGTTTGCTAGTATTTTGTTGACGACTTTTGCATCTATCTTCATCAGTGATATTGGCCTGCAGTTTTATTTCTTTGTGACATCCTTGTCTGGTTTTAGTGTCAGGGTGATGGTGGCCTCATAGAATGAGTTTGGGAGTGTTCCTGCCTCTGCTATATTTTGGTTGAGTTTGAGAAGGATAGGTGTTAGCTCTTCTATAAATGTTTGACATAATTTGCCTGTGAAGCCATCTTGTCCTGGGCTTTTGTTTGTTAGAAGATTTTTAATCACAGTTTCAATTTCAGTGCTTGTGATTCGTCTCTTCATATTTTCTATTTCTTCTTGATTCAGTTTTAGTAGGTTGTGTATTTCTAGGAATTTGTCCTTTTCTTCCAGGTTGTCCATTTTACTGGCATAGAGTTGCTTGTAGTAATGTCTCATGATCTTTTGTATATCTGCTATAACAGTTGTTACTTCTCCTTTTTCAATTCTAATTCTAGTGATTTGAGTCTTCTCCCTTTTTTTCTTGATGAGTCTGGTTAACCGTGTATCAATTTTGTTTATCTTCTGAAAAAAACCAGGTTTTAGTTTTCTTGATCTTTGCTATCATTTCCTTCATTTCTTTTTCATTTATTTCTGATCTGATCTTTATGATTTCTTTCCTTCTGCTAACTTTGGGTTTTCTTGTTCTTCTTTCTCTAATAGCTTTAAGTGCAGGGTTAGGTTATTTATCTGAGATGTTTCCTGTTTTTTAAGATAGGGATGTGTTGCTATAAACTTCCCTCTTAAAACTGCTTTTTCTGCATCCCATAGGTTTTGGGTCATTGTGTCTCCATTGTCATTTGTTTCTAGGTATATTTTGATTTCCTCTTTGATTGCTTCAGTGATCAGCTCGTTTTTAAGTAGTGTATTGTTTAGCCTCCATGTCTTCGTATTTTTTTACAGATCTTTTCCTGTAATTGATATCTAGTCTCATAGCATTATGGTCAGCAAATATACTTGATGCAATTTCAATTTTCTTAAATTTACCAACGCTTGATTTGTGATCCAGGATATGATCTATCCTACAGAATAATCCATGAGCACTTGAGAAAAATGTGTATTCTGTTGGTTTTGGTTGGAATGTCCTATAAATATCAATTAAGTCCATCCTGTTTAATGTATAATTTAAAGCTTGTGTTTCGTTATTTATTTTCATTTTGGATGATCTGTCCATTGGTGAAAGTAGGGTGTTAAAGTCCCCTACTATGAATGTGTTACTGTCGGTATCCCCTTTTATGGCTGTTAGTATTTGCCTTACGTATTGAGGGGTTCCTATGTTGGGTGCATAAATATTAACAATTGTTATACCTTCTCCTTGGATCGATCTCTTGATCGTTACATTGTGTCCTTCTTTGTCTCTTCTAATAGTTTGTATTCTATAGTCTATTTTGTCTGATATGAGATTTGCTACTCCAGCATTCTTTTGGTTTCCATTTCCATGGAATATCTTTTTCCATCCCATTACTTTCAGTCTGTATGTGTCTCTAGGTCTTAAGTGGGTCTGCTGTAGACAGCATATATGGGTCTTGTTTTTGTATCCATTCAGCTAATCTGTGTGTTTTGGTGGGAGCATTTAGTCCATTTACATTTATGGTAATTTTCTATATGTGTGTTCCTATTCCCATTTTCTTAATTGTTTTTGGTTTGTTACTGTAGGTCTTTTTCTTTTCTTTTGTTTCTTGCCAAGAGAAGTTCATTTAACATTCGTAGGAAAGCTGGTTTGGTGGTGCTGAACTCTCTCAGCTTTTGCTTGTCTGTAAAGGTTTTAATTTCTCCATCAAATCTGAATGAGATCCTTGCTGGGTAGAGTAGTCTTGGTTGCAGGTTTTTCTCCTTCAGCACTTTCAGTATGTCCTGCCACTCCCTTCTGGCTTGCAGTGTTTCTGCTGAAAGATCAGCTGATTACCTTATGGGGATTCCCTTGTGTGTTTTTTGTTGTTTTTCCATTGCTTCTTTTAATATGTTTCCTTTGCATTTAATTTTTGACAGTTTGATTAATATGTGTCTTTGCGTATTTCTCCTTGTATTTATCCTGTATGGGACTCCCTGTGCTCCCTGGACTTGATTAACTATTTCCTTTCCCATATTAGCGAAGTTTTCAACTATAATCTCTTTTAATATATTCTCAGTCCCTTTCATTTTCTCTTCTTCTTCTGGAACCCCTATAATTCGAATGTTGTTTTGCTTAATGTTGTCCCAGAGGTCTCTGAGACTGTCCTAAGTTCTTTTCATTCTTCTTTCTTTATTCTGCTCTGCACTAGTTATTTCCACTATTTTATCTTCCAGGTCACTCATCCGTTCTTCTGCCTCAGTTATTCTGCTATGGATCCCTTCTAGAGTAGTTTTAATTTCGTTTATTGTGTTCCTCATCATTGCTTGTTTCACCTCTAGTACTTCCAGGTCCTTGTTAAATGGTTCTTGCATTTTGTCTATTCTATTTCCAAGATTTTGGATCATCTTTACTATCATTATTCTGAATAATTTTTCAGATAGACTGCCTATTTCCTCTTCATTTATTAAGTCTGGTGGGTTTTTATCTTGCTCCTTCATCTGCTGTGTGCTTTTCTGTCTTCTCATTTTGCTTCTCTTACTGTGTTTGGTGTCTCCTTTTTGCAGGCTGCAAGTTTGTAGTTCCTGTTTTTTTTTTGTGTCTGTCCCCAGTGGCTAAAGTTGGCTTAGTGGGTTGTGTAGGCTTCCTAGGGACTAGTGCCTGTGTTCTGCTGGATGAGCCTGGATCCTCTCTTTCTGGTGTGCAGATTCACGTCTGGTCGTGTGTTTTGAAGTTTCTGTGAACTTATTATGATTTTAGGCAGCCTCTTTGCTAATGGGTGTGGTTGTGTTCCTGTCTTGCTAGTTGTTTGGCATAGGGTGTCCAGCACTGTAGCTTGCTGGTCGTTGAGTGAAGCTGGGTGCTGGTGTTGATATGGAGATCTCTGGGTGTTTTTTGCCATTTGATATTATGTGGAGCTGGGAGGTCTCTTGTGGACCAGTGTCCTGAAGTTAGGTATCCCTCCTCAGAGGCACAGCACTGACTGCTGGCTCCAGCACCAAGAGCCTTTCATCCACATGGCTCAGAATAAAAGGGAGAAAAAGTAGAAAGAAAGAAGAAAGATAGAAAGAAGGAAAGAAGCAAGGAAGGAAGGAAGGAAGGAAAGAAGGAAGGAAGAAGGGAAGGAAGTAAAGAAAGAAAGAAAGAAAATTAGAATATAAAATAAAATAAAGATAAAATAAAGTTATTAAAATAAAAAATAATTATTAAGAAAAAAATGTTTTTAATAAGGAAAATACAAACAAAAAAATGGACGGATAAGACCCTAGGACAAATGGTGGGAGCAAAGCTATACCGACAAAATCTCACATAGGAGCATACACATACACACTCACAAAAAGAATAAAAGGGGAAAAAATAATAAATCTTGCTCTCAAAGTCCACCTCCTCAGTTTGGGGTGATTCATTGTCTAGTCATGTATTCCACAGATGCAGGGTACATCAAGTTGATTGTGGAGCTTTAATCCACTGCTTCTGAGGCTGCTAGGAGAGATTTCCCTTTCTCTTCTTTGTTCACACTGCTTCCGGTCTCACCTTTGGATTTTTCCCTGCCTCTGGGTGTAGGTTGCCGGAGGGCATCTGTTTTTTGCTCAGATCGGATGGGTTTAAAGTAGCAGCTGTGTCGGGGACTCTGGATCACTCAGTCCAGGGGGCGGAAGCATGCAGATGCGTGTCGAGACTGTGGCGGCAGAGGCCAGTGGGACGTTGCACCAGCCTGAGGCATGCTGTGCATTCTCCTGGGGAAGTTGTCCCTGCATCCCGGGACCCTGGCAGTGGCGGCTGCACAGGCTCCCCGGAAGGGTGTGTGTGGATAGTGACCTGTGCTCACACACAGTCTTCTAGGTGGCGGCAGCAGCAGCCTTATCCTCTCATGCCTGTCTCTGCGGTCCGCACTTTTATCTGCAGCTTGCACTCGTCTCTGGAGCTCCTTTAAGCAGCGCTCTTAATCCCCTCTCCTTACACACTAGGAAACAAAGAGGGAAGAAAAAGTCTTTTGCTTCTTCGGCAGGTCCAGACTTTTCCCCAGCCTGCCTCCCAGCTAGCTCTGGTGCACTAACCCCCTGCAGGCTGTGTTCACACTGCCAACACCAGTACTCTCCCTGCGCTCTGACCGAAGCCCAAGCCTCAGCTCCCAGTGCCCTGTAGACGGTTTTTAATCACAGTTTCAATTTCAGTGCTTGTGATTGGTCTGTTTATATTTTCTATTTCTTCCTGGTTCATTCTCCGAAGGTTGTGCTTTTCTAAGAATTTGTCCATCCTTTCCAGAGTGTCCATTTTATTGGCATAGATTTGGTTGTAGTAGTCTCCTAGGATGCTTTGTATTTCTGTGATGTCTATTGAAACTTCTTTTTCATTTCTAATTCTATTGATTTGAGTCTTCTCTCTTTTTTTCTTGATAAATCTGGCTAATGGTTTATCAATTTTGTTTATCATGTCAAAGAACCCACTTTTAGTTTTATTGATCTTTGCTACTCTTTCCTTCTCTTCTTTTTCATTTATTTCTGATCTGATCTTTATGATTTCTTTCCTTCTGCTAACTTTGGGTTGTTTTTTTTTTTTTCTTTTTTCTCTACTTGCTTTAGGTGTAAGTTTAGGTTGTTTTCTTGAGATATTTCTTGTTTCTTGAGGTAAGATTGTATGGCTATAAACTTCCCTCTTAGAACTGCTTTTGCTGCATCCCATAGGTTTGGGTCATCGTGTTTTCATTGTCATTTGTTTCTAGGTGTTTTCTGATTTCCTCTTTGATTTCTTCAGTGATCCCTTGGTTATTTAGTAGTGTATATTTTAGCCTCAATGTGTTTCTATTTTTTAAAGATTTTTTCCTGTAATTGATAGCTACTCTTATAATATTGTGGTTTGAAAAGATACTTGATATGATTTCAATTTTCTTAAATTTGCCAAGGCTTGCTTTGTGACCCAGGATATTATCTATCCTGGAGAATGTTCCATGAGCACTTGAGAAGAAAGTGTATTCTGTTGTCTTTGGATGGAATGTCCTATAAATGTCAACTAAGTCCATCTTCTTTAATGTGTCATGTAAAGCTTGTGTTTCCTTATTTATATCCATTTTGGATGATCTGTCCATTGGTGAAAGTGTGGTGTTAATGTCCTCTGCTATGATTGTGGTTCTGTCTATTTCCCTTTTTATGGCTGTTAATATTTGCCTTATGTATTGTGCTGCTCGTATGTTGGGTGCATAAATATTTACAATTTTATATCTTCTTCTTGGATTGATCCCTTGATCATTATGTAGTGTCTTCTTTGTCTCTTGTAATAGTCTTTGTTTTAAAGTTTATTTTCCCTGATATAAGAATTGCTACTCCAGCTTTCTCTTGATTTCCATTTACATGGAATATCTTTTTCCATCCCCTCACTTTCAGTCTGTGTGTGTCTCTACCTCTGAAGTGGGCCTCTTGTAGACAGCATATATTCAGATCTTGTTTTTGTATCCATTCAGCCAGTCTATATCTTTTGGTTGGAGCATTTAATCCATTTACATTTAAGGTAATTATCGATATATATATTCTTATTGCCATTTTCTTAATTGTTTTGGGTTTATTTTTGTAGGTCTTTTCTTTCTCTTGTGTCTCCTGCCTAGAGAAGTTCCTTTAGTATTTGCTGTAGAGGTGTTTTTGTGTTGCTGAATTCTCTTAGCTTTTGCTTATTTTTAAAGGTTTTAGTGTATTTGTCGAATCTGAATGAGATCCTTGCTGGGTAGAGTAATCTTGGTTGCAGGTTCTTCCCTTTCATCACTTTAAATATGTCCTGCCACTCCTTTCTGGCTTTCAGAATTTCTGCTGAATGATCAGCTGTTAACCTTATGGGAATTTTCTTGTATGTTATTTATTTATTTTTCCTTGCTGCTTTTAATATTTTTTCTTCGTTTTAAATTTTTGATCATGTGATTAATATGTGTCCTGGCGTGTTTCTCCTTGGATTTATCTTGTTTGGGACTCTCTGTGCTTCCTGGTCTTTATTAACTACTTCCTTTCCCATATTAGGGAAGTTTTCAGCTATAATCTCTTCAAATATTTTCTCAGTCCCTTTCTTTTTCTCTTCTTCTTATGAGACCTGTATAATTCAAATGTTAGTTCATTTAATGTTGTCCCAGAGGTCTCTGAGACTGTCCTCAATTCCTTTAAGTCTCTTTTCTTTATTCCTCTCTGCCATAGTTATTTCCACCCTTTTATCTTCCAGGTCACTTATCTTTTTCTGCCTCAGTTATTTTGCTATTGGTTCCTTCTGGAGAATTTTTAATTTCATTTATTGTGTTGTCCATCATGGTTTGTTTGCTCTTTAGTTCTTCTATGTCCTTGTTAAACTTTTCTTGTATTTTCTCCATTCTCTCTCCAAGATTTTGGATATCTTTACTATCATTATTCTGAATTCTTTTTCCGGTAGACTGCCTATTTAGTCTTAATTTGTTTGGTCTGGTGGTTTTTTACCTTACTCCTTCATCTGCTGTGTGTTTCTCTGTCTTCTCATTTTGGTTAACTTACTGTGTTTTTGGTCTCCTTTACACAGCCTGCAGGTTTGTATTTCCTGTTGTTTTTGGTGTCAGCCACCAGTGGCTAGTGTTGGTTCAGTGGGTTGTTTAGGCTTTCTGGTGGATGGACTTTTTCCTGTTTCTTGTGGATGATTCTGGATCTTGTCTTTCTCCTGGGTAGGACTGCCTCCTGTGCTGTGTTTTAGGGTGTCTGTGACCTTATCATGATTTTTAGCAGCCTCTCTGCTAATGGGTGAATTGTGTTCCTGTCTTGCTAGTTGTTTGGCATAGGGTGTCCAGCACTGTAGCTTGCTGGTCATTGATTGGAGGTGAGTCTTAATGTTGAGATTGCCATCTCTGGGAGAGCTTTCGCCATTTGATATTATGTGGAGCTCAGAGGTCTCTGGTAGACCAATATCCTAAACTCAGCTCTCACATCTCAGAGGCACAGGCCTGACACCCATCCAGATCACCAAGATACTGTCAGCCACCTGGCTTTCATCCCTCAGTCTTCCACCTCTGCTACCTCCTTTTTGTTGTGGAAATCAGTTCTGTCTGATACCCAGGTTAATAGCTGTCTGGAAAGCCCTGGGACTCAGAGGAGTCTAGCACTCCTGGTGCGATTTGTCTTACCTGGCTTCTCTGGGAGACAGGTGGGGACTTGGGCCAGGCTTTGCACCTGGTGTGAAGAGCCCACAACTGTTTACAAACGTTATTCTTTATGTCATACCATATACAAACATTAACTCCAGAGATCTTAAATCTAAATAGAAGAACTAAATTGACAAATCTTCTAGTTGAAGCAATCTCAGTGTCACTGAGTTTCGTAAACATTTCCTTTTTTACACTTGTAGTATAGTTTATTTACAATGTTTCAGGTGTACAGAAAAGTGATTGTTATATGTATAAAGTGATTGTTTTATATATATGTATATATATATATGTATATATATATATATATATATATGGACATGGGGAAACTTAAGGCTGATGAATATATTCATTATCTTGATTGAAGTTTCACAGGTGTATGTACATGTCAAGACTAAGCAAATTGTACACTTGAAATATGTGCAGTTTATTATGTGCCAGCTAAACCTCAGTAAATCTGTTTAGTAAAAATAATACACAAGTATGCATTATATTAGCTGTCAGGAATATGACATCATTACATATCCTGTAGATTTTGGAAAACTCCATTGTATATTACTAAGAGAATGAGAGTGAAAGTGACCAATAACATCTGAGAATTATTTCAAAAATTGTTTTGAACTCATGGCCCTCCTGAAAGGGAATTGTGGACCCTCTGGTGTCCCTGGACAGCATCCGTGTTGTACATGTTGACTTCTTTTTTTAGGCTACTTTTACCAAGCTAAAATTAAACCCAGAGGCCAGGGAAGGACGAGGTTTTGTGGATCATGAAATTCACATGATTTGGGAGTCCATCTCTGAGGAAAAGAATACAAAAATGTCTAACTTTTGCAAATTTTACACAACATAGGATAAGGTGAAAACATTGTTTTCAAAGCTTTGCAAGGGATTTTACAAACAAGGAGACCTTAAGATCAAATTTAATTAGCTATATAGTAAGTCTACATTTGATCACTGGCAACTATGGCTTTCATATTTCTACCTTCATAACCACGAAGCAAAAAGGAAACTCTTCCCCTTTAGCTCTAATTAGAAAAGTATAGTTGGATTCTGATGGGTCAACTCTGGATATATGTTCATCCCTATACAATCAAGAGTTATTGATTGAGGAGTAGGGCGTCATGACTAATAGTCCCAACCAGAACCAAATGCTTTCATTAGAGAAATATTTTTAAAAACGAAATACTACTGAATACACTATATTATATCTACTAATTTACCAGATAATATATCATAAACACCTTTCATGCCAATAAATATACATTCACTGATAGATATATCAACAATTCTCCATAGTGTACTGTATAGGTGAATGATCCATGCAGCTTGAAAAAAGTTCCCTTCATGTTTCCATTATATATCCTGTGCTTGAAAACAACTGGATTATATCATTTTTAATGACTACATACTATTCCATTACCTGAGTGTGCTAAGATGTACTTGTTTTATTTATTTATGTATTTAACATGTTTTTTGAGTATAATTGCTTTACAATGGTGTGTTAGTTTCTGCTTTTTAAAACGGTGACTCATTAAAAGTTTTTATTATAACATTAATACATTAACCTTGTAAGGTTAAAAAACCCAATTACGTTTTCAATTTTATGAAAAATAATAAAACATTCTTGAATACTTGTCTACTTATTCCTTATGGAAAATGCCTAGGAGTGGTACTTGTTGGATCAAAGTTTATGCATTTATTATGGCTTTAAAAATTATTTTTGGGGGTGTATAGTTGCTTTACAATGTTGGTTTTGTTTCTACTGTACAGTATAGTGAAGCAGAACTCCCTGTGCTATATAACAGGTTCTCATTTGTTATCTATTTTATACATATTAGCGTATATATGTCAATCCCATCTCCCACTTCCTCCCTTGGTGTCCATATGTTTGTTCTCTGGATCTGAGTCTCCATTTCTGCCTTGCAAACCAGTTCATTTGTATCATTTTACTAGATTCCACATATATGCATTAATATATGATATTTGCTTTTTTCTTTCTGACTTACTTCACTCTGTATGAGAGTTTCTAGATCCATCCATGTCTCTATAAATGACCCAATTTTGTTCCTTTTTATGGCTGAGTAATATTCCATTGTATATATGCACCACATGTTCTTTATCCATTTGTCTGTCAATGGACATTTAGGTTGCTATTGTAATCTTGCTGCAATGAATATTGGAGTGCCTGTGTCTCCTTTTATAAACATCTTTATTGAAGTATAATTGCTTCAAAATGTTGTGTTGGGCTTCCCTGGTGGTGCAGTGGTTGAGAGTCTGCCTGCCGATGCAGGGAACATGGGTTCATGCCCCGGTCCAGGAAGATCCCACATGCTGCAGAGCAGCTGGGCCCGTGAGACATGGCTGTTGAGCCTGTGCATCCAGAGCCTGTGCTCTGCAATGGGAGAGGCCACAACAGTGAGAGACCCGCATACCCCCCACACACAAAAAAATGTTGTGTCACTTTCTGCTGTATAACAAAATGAATCAGCTCTACGTATATATATATATATCCCCATATCCCCTCCCTCTTGTGTCTCCCACCCACCCTCCCAATTGCAACCCTCTAGGTGGTCACAAATCACTGAGCTGATCTCCCTGTTCTATGTGGCTGCTTCCCACTAGCTATTTAGTTTACATTTGTTAGTGTATATATGTCAAAGCTACTGTCTCAATTCATCCCAGATTACCATTCTCACCCCGTGTCCTCAAGTCTATTCTCTACATCTGCATCTTTATTCCTGTCCTGCACATAGGTTCTTCAAAAACCTTTTTTTTTTTAGATTCCATATATATGTGATAGCATACGGTATTTGTTTTTCTCTTTCTGACTAACTGCACTCAGTATGACAGTCTCTTGGTCCATCTACCTCATGACAAATAACTCAATTTCATTTCATTTTATGGCTGAGTAATATTCCATTGTATATATGTGCCACATCTTCTTTATCCATTGATCAGTTGATGGACACTTAGGTTGTATCCATGTTATTCCTATTGTAAATAGTGCTGCAATGAACATTGTGGTACATGACTCTTTTTGAATTATAATTTTCTTATGGTATATGCCCAGAGGTGGGACTGCTGAGTCATATAGTAATTCTATTTTTAGTTTCTTAAGGAACCTCCATACTATTCTCCATAGTGCTTGTATCAACTTACATTCCCACCAGCACTGCAGGAGGGTTCCCTCTTCTCCACATCCTCTCCACCATTTATTGTTTGTAGATTTTCTTATGGTGCCCATTCTAACTGGTGTGAGGTGATAATTCATTGGAGCTTTGATTTGCATTTCTCTAATAATTAGTGATGTTGAGCATCTTTTCATGCGCCACTTGGCCATCTGTATGTCTTCTTTGGTGAAATGTCTATTTAGGTCTTACTTTTTTTTAACATATTTGCTGAAGTATAATTGCTTTACAATGGTGTGTTAGTTTCTGCTTTATAAAAACATGAATCAGCTTTACACATACATATATCCCCGTGTCTCCTCTGTCTTATGTCTCCTTCTCAACCCTCCCTATTCCACCCCTCTAAGTGGTCACAAAGCACCAAGCTGATCTACCTGTGCTATGCAGCTGCTTCCTACTAGCTATCTACTTTATATTTAGTAGTATATATAAGTCCATGCCACTCTCTCACTTCATGCCAGCTTACCTTCCTCCTCCCTGTGTCCTCAAGTCCATTCTCTACATCTGTGTCTTTATTCCTGTCCTGCCCCTAGGTTCTTCATAAGAATTTTTTTTTTAGGTTCTATGCATATGTGTCAGCATATGGTATTTGTTTCTCTCATTCTGACATACTTCATTCTGTATGACAGACTCTAGTTCCATCCACTTCACTAGAAATAACTCAATTTCATTTCTTTTTATGGCTGAGTAATATTCCATTGTATATATGTGCCACATCGTCTTCCACCAATTTTTTTATACTTACATTTATTTATTTTATGTATTCTTTTAAAGATACATAAAATACAGTAAGATACTTTAAATTTTTTAAAGGGCAAAAATAAGAAAATCTTTTAATAAATTTATTTATTTATTTTTGGCTGCCTTGGGTCTTTGTTGCCATGTGCAGGCATTCTCTAGTTGTGGCGAGTGGGGGCCACTCTTCATTGTGGTGTGCAGGGTTCTCATTGTGGTGGCCTCTCTTGGTACAGAGCATGGACTATAGGTGCGCGAGCTTCAGTAGTTGTGGCACGTGTGCACAGTAGTTGTGGCTCATGGGCTCTAGAGTGCAGGCTCAGTAGTTGTCATGCACAGGCTTAGTTGATTTGCAGCATGTGGGATCTTCCCACACCAGGGCTCAATCCCGTGTCCCCTGCATTGGCAGGCAGATTCTTAACCACTGCACCACCAGGGAAGTCCCCTCACTTTTTTTTTATATTCAAACAGAAAGTCACAAAATTATAATCATCCGCATCAGTTCACTCAGTCCCATGTAATTAATTTTTTTTCATCTTGCTCTTTTGTTAGCACTTTTATAAGTTCATCAGTTTTCCATTTGAGTTATGAAAATGCTTATTCATTCAGTTCAGCAGTATAGTCAGTGACCAGAAACCTGTACTTGTCAGAGTCTTTTCCATGAATTCCTTGCAGATGAAACCCTTTTATAGGAACATATTTGTAAAAGCATCAGAGTACACCCAGAACTGTCTGTAAATGACAAAAGACTTAAAAATGACTATGGTTAAAGATTTCATGAAAGTTCATAATAATGCAATTGACAAGGAAATTTAGTTATTTCTGAGATATACATTTTAAAGTAATAACTAGAATTATGACTTATAACATTATACCAGAACATGTAAGATTTTCAGAAATTTCATGTAATTTCTGAAACATTTATATTAACATATTTCCCTACAAACAACCCAAAGAAAGTTTAGTATTAGTTGTTTTGTTTGTTTGTTTGTTTGTACTGCAGGTTCCTATTAGTCATCAATTTTATATGCATCAGTGTGTACATGTCAATCCTAATTGCCCAATTCAACACACCACCATCCCCAACCCAGGGCAATTTTCCCCCATTGGTGTCCATACTTTTGTTCTCTACATCTATGTCTCAACTTCTGCCCTGAAAACAGGTTCATCTGTACCATTTTTCTAAGTTCCACATACATGCATTAATATACGATATTTGTTTTTCTCTTTCTGACTTACCTCACTCTGTATGACAGGCTCTAGATCCATGCACGTCTCAACATATGACTAAATTATGTTCCGTTTTACAGCTGAGTAATATTCCATTATATATATGTACCACAACTTCTTTATCCATTTGTCTGTTGATGGGCATTTAGGTTGCTTCCATGACCTGGCTATTGTAAATAGTGCTGCAATGAACATTGGGATGCATGTGTCTTTTTGAATTATGGTTTTCTCTGGGAATATGTACAGTAGTGGGATTGCTGGGTCATATGGTAATTCTATTTTTAGTTTTTTGAAGGAATTCCATACTGTTCTCCATAGTGGCTCTATCAATTTACATTCCCACCAACAGTGCAAGAGGGTTTCCTTTTCTCTACACCCTCTCCAGCATTTGTTGTTTGTAGATTTTCTGATGATGCATATTCTAACTGGTGTGAGGTGATACCTAATTGTAGTTTTGATTTGCATTTCTCTAATAATTAGTGATGTTGAGCAGCTTTTCATGTGCTTCTTGGCCATCTATATGTCTTCTTTGGAGAAATGTCTATTTAGGACTTCTGCCCATTTTTTGATTTGGTTGTTTGTTTCTTTAATATTGAGCTGCATGAGCTGTTTATATATTTTGGCGATTAATCCTTTGTCCATTGATTCATTTGCAAATATTTTCTCCCAATCTGAGGGTTGTCTTTTTGTCTTGTTTATGGTTTCCTTTACTATGCAAAAGCTTTGAAGTTTCATTAGGTCCTATTATTATTATTTTTTTTTTTTGGTATGCGAGCCTCTCACTGTTGTGGCCTCTCCCATTGCGGAGCACAGGCTCTGGACGTACAGGCTCAGTGGCCATGGCTCACGGGCCTAGCCTCTCTGTGGCTGTGGGATCCTCCCAGACCCGGGCACGAACCTGTGTCCCCTGCATCGGCAGGCAGACACTCAACCACTGCACCACCAGGGAAGCCCGCATTTTTAATTTTTGTTTTTATTTCCATTACTCAAGTAGGTGAATCAAAAAAGATCTTTTTGTGATTTATGTCAAAGAGCATTCTTTCTAAGTTTTCCTCTAAGAGTTTTTTATTGTCTGGTCTTACATTTAGGTCTCTAATCCATTTTGAGTTTATTTTTGTGTGTGGTGTTAGGGAGTGTTCTAAATTCATTCTTTTACATGTAGCTGTCCAATTTTTCCGGCTCCAATTATTGAAGAGACTGTCTTATCTCCAGTGTATATCTTTGCCTCTGTAGTCATAGATTAGCTGACCATAGGTGTATGGTTTATCTCTGGGCTTTCTGTCTTGTTCCACTGATCTATGTTTCATTTTTCTGACAGTACCATGTTGTCTTGATTACTGTACCTTTGTAGTATAGTCTGAAGACTGAGAGTCTGATTCCTCCAGCTCCGACTTTTTCCCTCAAGACTGCTTTGACTATTCGGGATCTTTTGTGTCTCCATACAAATTTTAAGATGATTTGTTCTAATTCCATAAAAAATGCCACTCGTAATTTGATAGGGATTACATTGAATCTGTAGATTGCTTTGGGTAGTATATTCATTTTTGCAATATTGATTCTTCCAATAAATATTGATTCTTCCAGACATAAAACATGGTCTCTGTCTCCATCTGTTGGTATCATCTTTAATTTCTTTCATCAGTGTCATAGTTTTCTGCATACAGGTCTTTTGTCTCCCTCAGTAGGTTTATTCCTAGGTATTCTGTTCTTTGTGTTGCAGTGGTAAATGGGAATGTTTCCTTAATTTCTCTTTCAGATTTTTCATCATTAGTGTGTAGGAATGAAAGAGATTTCTGTGCATTAATTTTGTACTCTGCAACTTTACCAAATTCATTGATTAGCTCTAGTACAATTCTGGTGGCATTTTTTAGGATTCTTTATGTATAGTAGCATATGTTATAGTCGAAAACTTCCCTAACATGGGAAAGGAAATGGGCATCCAAGTCCAGGAAGCACAGCGAGTCCCATACAGGGTAAACCCAAGGAGAAACACACCTAGGAGAAACATAGTAATTAAATTGGCAAAAGTTAAAGATGCAGAGAAATTATTGAAAGCAGCAAGGGAAAAATGATGAATAACATACAAGGGAACTCCCATAAGGTTAACAGCTGATTTCTCAGCAGAAACTCTACAAGCCAGAAGGGGTGGCATGATATACTTAAATGAATGAAAGGGAAGAACCTACTACCAAGATTACTCTACCCTGCAAGGATCTCATTCAGATTTGAAGGTGAAATCAAAAGCTTTATAGACAAGCAAAAGCTAAGCGAATACAGCACCACCAAACCAGATCTACAACAAATGCTAAAGCAACTTCTCTAAGTGGGAAAAACAATAGAAGAAAAGGATGTACAAAAACAAACCCAAAACAATTAGGAAAATGGTAATAGGAACATACATATCGATAATTACCCTAAACGTGAGTGGATTAAATGCTCCAACCAAAAGACACCAGCCTGCTGAATGGATACAGAAACAAGACCCATATATGTGCTGTCTACTAGAGACCCACTTCAGACCAAGGTAAACACACAGACTGAAAGTGAGATGGAAAAAGATATTCCATGCCAACAGAAATCAAAAGAATGCTGGGGTAGCTATACTCATACCAGATAAAATAGATATTATAATAAAGAATGTTACAAGAGACAAGGAAGGACACTACTGAATGATAAAGGGATCAATCCAAGAAGAAGATATAACAATTATAAATACATATACACCCAACATAGGAGCACCTCAACGTATAAGGCAACTGCTAACAGCTATAAAAGAGGAAATCAACAGGAACACAAAAATTGTGTGGGAATTTAACACCTCACTTACACCAATAGACAGATCATCCAAAATGAAAATAAATAAGAAAACAGAAGCTTTAAGTTACATAATATACCAGATAGATTTAATTGTTATTTATAGGTCATTCCATCCAAAAACAGCAGATTACACTTTCTTCTCAAGTGCGCACAGAACATTCTCCAGGATAGATCACATCTTGGGTCACAAATCAAGCCTCAGTAAATTTATGAAAACTGAAATCATACCAAGCATCTTTTCTGACCACAATAGTATGAGATTAAAAATGAATTACAGGGAATAAAAACATAAAAAACACAAACACATGGAGGCTAAACAATACGTCACTAAATGTCCAAGAGATCACTGAAGAAATCAAAGAGAAAATCAGAAAATACCTAGAGACAAATGACAATGAAAACACGATGATCCAAAACCTATGGGATTCAGAAAAAGTAGGTCTATGAGGGAAGGTTATAGCTATACAACCTACCTCAAGAAACAAGAAAAATCTCAAGTAAACAATCTAACCTTACACTTAAAGGAACTAGAGAAAGAAGAACAAACCAAACCCAAAGTTAGCAGAAGGAAACAAATCATCAAGGTCAGAGCAGAAATAAATGCAATAGAAACAAAGATCAATAAAACTAAAAGCTGGTTCTTTGAGAAGATAAACAAAATGGATAAACCATTAGCCAGACTCATCAAGAAAAAGAGGGAGAGGACTCAAATCAATAAAATTAGAAATGAAAAAGGAGAAATAACAACAGACACTGCAGAAATAAGAAGCGTCCTTAGAGACTACTACAAGCAACTCTATGCCAATAAAATGGACAACCTGGAAGAAAGAGACAAGTTCTTAGAAAGTTATCCTTCCAAGACTGAACCAGGAGGAAACAGAAAATATGAACAGACCAATCACAAGTAATGACATTGAAACTGTGATTTTAAATCTTCCAACAAACAAAAGCCAGAGACAGTAGAAGATGGTGGAAGAGTAGGATGAGGAGATTGACTTCCTCCCCACAGATACATCAGAAATACATCTACACGTGGAACTCCTCCTATAGAATACACACTGAACATGCGCAGAAGACCTCAAACCTCCCAAAAGGCAAGAAACTCCCCACGTACTTGGGTAGGGCCAAAGAAAAAAGAATAAACATAGACAAAAGAATAGAGATGGGACCTGCAGCAGTGGGAGGGAGCTGTGAAGGAGGAAAGGTTTCCACATACTAGAAACCCTTTCATGGGTGGAGACTGCAGGTGGCAGAGGAGGAAAGCTTTAAAGCCACAGAGGAAGCGTACCAACAGGGGTGCGGAGGGCAAAGCGGAGAGATTCCAGCACAGAGTATCAGTACCAACCAGCACTCACCAGCCTGAGAGGCTTGTCTGCTCAGCCACCGGGACGGGAGTTTAGATCCCAGGGAGACAACTGGGTTTGGTGGCATGAACACAGCCTGAAGGGGTTATTGTGCCATGGCTAGCCAGGAGGGAGTGCGGGAAATGTCTGGAGCTGCCGAAGAGACAAGAGACATTTTCTTGCCTCTTTGTTTCCTGGTGTGTGAGGAGAGAGGATTAAGACCACTGCTTAAAACAGCTCCAGGGACGGGCACAAGCCACATCTATCAGCCCAGATCCCAGAGGCGGGCATGAGATGCTAAGGCTGCTGCTGTAGCCACCAAGAAGCCAGTCTGTGAGCACAGGTAACTACCCCCACCTCACCTCCCAGGAGACTGTGCAGCCCGCCACTGCCAGGGTCCCATGATCTAGGGTAAACTTCCCTGGGAGAACGCACGGCATGCCTCTGGCTCCTGCAATGTCACGCCAGCATCTGCCGCTGGAGGTTCACCCTGCAACCGTACGCCTCCCTCCCCCCAGCCTGAGTGAGCCAGAGCCTCCGAATCGGCGGCTCCTTTAACCCTCTCCTGTCTGAGGGAAGTGCAGGCACCCTCAGGCAACCTAAACACAGAGGCAGGGACAAATCCAAACCTGAACCCTGGGAGCTGTGTGAACAAAGAAGAGAAAGAGAAGTTTCTCCCAGCAGCCTCAGAAGTAGTGGATTAAAGCTCCACAATCAATTGATGTACCCTGCATCTGTGGAATAATTGAATAGACAATAAATCATCCCAATTTGAGTAGGTGGACTTTGGGAGCAAGAGAGATTATTTTTTCCCCTTTTCCAATTTTGGTGAGTGTGTATGTGTATGATTCTGTGTGAGATTTTGTCTGTATAGCTTTGCTTTCACCATTTGCCCTAGGGTTCTTTCTGTCTGTTTTTTGTTACTGTTGTTTTTACTTTTGTAAATTTTTTCTTAATAATTATTTTTATTATTTTATTTTACCTTATTTTATTTTATCATCAATCTTTCTTTCTTTTTTCTTTCTTTCTTTCTATATTTTCTCCCTTTTATTCTGAGCCGTATGGAAGACAGTCTCTTGGTGCTCCAGCCATGTGACAGGGCTGTGCCACTGAGGTGGGAGAGTCAACTTCAGGACACTGGTTCACAAGAGACCTCCCAGATCCATGTAATATCAAACAGTGAAAAATCTCTCAGAGATCTCCATCTCAACACCAACACCCAGCTTCTCTCAACGACCAGCAAGCTACAGTGCTGGACACCATATGCCAAACAACTAGCAACACAGGAACACAGCCTCATCTGCTAGCAATGATGTTGCCTAAAATCATAATAAGGCCACAGACATCCCCAAACACATCACTAGACGTGGACCAGCCCAGCAGAAAGACAATATCCAGCCTCATCAACCAGAACACAGGCACTAGATCCCTCCACCAGAAAATATATACAACCCAGTGAACCAACAGTAGCCCCTGGGGAGAGACACCAAAAACAACGGGAACTATGAACCAGCAACCTGCGAAAAGGAGACCCCAAACATAGTAAGATAAGCAAAATGGGAAGACAGAAAACACACATCAGATGAAGGAGCAAGGTAAAAACCAACCAGACCTAAAATATGAAGAGGAAATAGGCAGTCTACCTAAAAAAGAATTCAGAATAATGATAGAAAAGATGACCCAAAATCTTAGAAATAGAATACAGAAATGCAAGATATATATATATATATATATTTGCAGTATGCCAGCCTCTCACTGTTGTGGCCTCTCCCATTGTGGAGCACAGGCTCCAGATGCACAGGCTCAGCGGCCATGTCTCACAGTGCCAGCCACTCTGTGGCATGTGGGATTTTCCCAGAGCAGGGCACGAACACGTGTATCCTGCATCGGCAGGTGGACTCTCAAGCACTGTGCCACCATGGAAGCCTGCAAGAAACATTTAACAAGGACCTAGAAGAACAAAAGAGGAAACAAGAAATCATGAACAACACAATAAATGACATTAAAAAATACTCTAGAAGGGAACAACAGGAGAATAACTGAGGCAGAAGAACGGATAAGTGACCTGGAAGATAAAATAGTGGAAATAACTACTGTAGAGCAGAATAAAGAAAGAATGAAAAGAACTGAGGACAGTCTCAGAGACCTTGGGACAATATTAAACGTACCAACATTTGAATTATAGGGGTCCCAGAAGAAGAAGAGAAAAAGAAAGGGACTGAGAAAATATTTGAAGAGATTATAGTTGAAAATGTCCGTAATATGGGAAAGGAAATAGATAATCAAGTCCAGGAAGTGCAGAGAGTCCCATACAGGATAAATCCAAGGAGAAACATGCCAAGACACATATTAATCAAACTGTCAAAAATTAAATACAAAGAAAACATATTAAAAGCAACAAGAAAAAAACAACAAATAACACACAAGGGAATCCCCATAAGGTTAACAGCTGATCTTTCAGCAGAAACTCTACAAGCCAGAAGGGAGTGTTAGGACATATTTAAAGTGATGAATGAGAAAAACCTACAACCAAGCTTACTCTACCCAGCAAGGATATCATTTAGATTTGTTGGAGAAATTAAAACCTTTACAGACAAGCAAAAGCTGAGAGAGTTCAGCACCACCAAACCAGCTTTACAACAAATGCTAAAGGAACTTTTCTAGGCAAGAAACACAAGAGAAGGAAAAGAATTACAATAACAAACCCAAAACAATTTAAGAATATGGGAATAGGAACATACATATCAATAATTACCTTAAATGTAAGTGGATTAAATGCTCCCACCAAAAGACACAGACTGGCTGAATGGGAAAAAAATAAGACTCATATATATGCTGTGTAAAAGAGACCCAGTTCAGACCTAAGGACACATGCAAACTGAAAGTGAGGAATTGGAAAAAGATATTCCACACAAATGTAAATCAGAAGAAAGCTTGAGTAGCAATTCTCATATCAGACAAAATAAACTTTAAAATAAAGACCATTACAAGACACAAAGAAGGACAGTACATAATGATCAAGGGATCGGTGCAAGAAGAAGATATAACAATTTAAATATTTATGCACCCAACATTGGAGCACCTCAATACATAAGGAAAATACTAACAGCCATAAAAGGGGAAATCGACAGTAACACAATCATAGTAGGGGACGTTAACACCCCACCTTCACAAATGGACAGATAATGCAAAATGAAAATAAATAAGGAAACACAAGCTTTAAATGATACATTAAACAAGATGGACTTAATTGATATTGTAAGACATTCCATCCAAATACAACAGAATGCATATTTTTCTCAAGTGCTCATGGAACATTCTTCAGGATAGATCATACCTTGGGTCACAATTCCAGCCTTGGGAAATTTAGGAAAATTGAAATCATATCAAGTATCTTTTCCGACCACAATGCTATGAAACTAGATACTAATTACAAGAAAATATGTATAAAAATAAGAACACATGGAGGCTAAACAGCACATTACTTAATAACGAAGTGACCACTGAAGAAATCAAAGAGGAAATTAAAAAATACCTAGAAACAAATGACAATGGAGACACAATGAGCCAAATAGTATGGGATGCACCAAAAGCAGTTTTAAGAGGGAAGTTTAAAGCAATACAATCCTACGTTAAGAAACAGGAAACATCTCAAATAAAGAACATAACCTTACACATAAAGCAATTAGAGAAAGAAGAACAAAAAACCCTCAATGTTTGCACAAGGAAACAAATCATAAAGATCAGGTCAGAAATAAATGAAAAAGAAATGAAGGAAAAGATAGCAAAGATCAATAAAACTAAAAGCTAGTTCTCTGAGAAGATAAAGAAAATTGATAATCCATTAGCCAGACACATCAAGAAAAAAAGGGAGAACACTCAAATCAATAGAACTAGAAATGAAAACGGAGAAGTAACATCTGAGACTGCAGAAATAAAAAAAATCATGAGAGATTACTACAAGCAACTCTATGCCAATATAATGGATAACCTGGAAGAAATGGAAAAATTCATAGAAATGAACAACCTGCTGACAATTAACCAGGAAGAAATAGAAAATATGAACAGACCAGTCACAAGCACTGAAATTGAAACTGTGACTGAATATCTTCCAAGAAACAAAAGCCCAGGACCAGATGACTTCACAGGCTAATTCTTTCACACATTTAGAGAAGAGCTAACACCTATCATTCTCAAAATCTTCCAAAATATAGCAGACGGAGGAACACTCCCAGACTCATTCTACAAGGCCACAATCACCCTGATACCAAAACCAGACATTGATGTAACACAGAAAGAAAACTACAGGCCAATACCACTGATGAACATAGATGCAAAAATCCTCAACAAAATTCTAGCAAACAGAATCAAACAGCACATTAAAAGAATAATACATGATTATCTAAGGCTGTACTCTAGGATTGCAAATATTGTGCAATATACACAAATCAATCAACGTGATGCACCATATTAATAAATTGAAGTGGAAAAACGATATGATCATCTCAATAGACGCAGAGATCGCTTTCAACAAAATTGAACACCCATTTAGTCTAAAAACACTGCAGTAAGTAGGCATAGAGGGGAACTTTCCTCAACATAATAAAGGCCAAATATGCCAAACCCACAGCCAACATCGTCCTAAATGGTGAAAAACTGAAACCATTCCCACTAAGATCAGGAAAAAGACAAGGTTGCCCACTCTCACCACTCTTGTTCAACATAGTTTTGGAAGTTTTAGCCATAGCAATCACAGAATAAAAATAAATAAAAGGAATCAAAATCAGAAAACAAGTAAAGATGTCACTGTTTCCAGATGCCTTGATATTCTACATAGATAATCCTAAAGATGCTACCAGAAAACTACTAGAGCTAATCAATGAATTTGGTAACGTTGCAGGATACAAAATTAATGCAGAGAAATCTTTGGCATTCTTATACATTAGTGATGAAAAATCTGAAAGTGAAATTAATAAAACACCTCCCATTTACCATTGCAACAACAAGAATAAAATATCTAGGAATAAACTTACTTAAGGAGACCAAAGATCTGTATGCAGAAAATTGTAAGACACTGATGAAAGAAAGTAAAGGTGATACAAATAGATGGAGAGATATACCATGTTCTTAGACTGGAAGAATCAACACTGTGAAAAAGACTCTACTATCCAAAGCAATCTACACATTCAATGCAATCCCTATCAAACTACCACTGGCATTTTTCACAGAACTACAACAATAAATTTCACAATTTGTATGGAAACACAAAGGCCCCGAATAGCCAAAGCAATCTTGAGAACAAAATATGGAATTGGAGGAATCATGCTCCCTGACTTCAGACTATACTAGAAAGCTACAGTAATCAAGACAGTATGGTACTGGCACAAAAACAGAAATATAGATAAATGGAGAAAGATAGAAAGCCCTGAGTGAAACCCATGCACATATGGTTATGTTATCTTTTATAAAGGAGGCAAGAATGTACAGTGGATAAAAGACAGCCTCTTCAATAAGTGTGCTGGGAAAACTGGACAGCTACATGTTAAAGTATAAAGTTAGAACACTCCCTAACACCATACACAAAAATAAACTCAAAATGGATTAAAGACCTAAATGTAAGGCCAGACACTATCAAATTCTTAGAGGAAAACATAGGTAGAACTCTCTATGACATACATCACAGCAAGATCCTTTTTGACCCACCTCCTAGAGAAATGGAAATAAAAACAAAAGTTAACGAATGGGACCTCATGAAACCTAAAAGCTTTTGCACAGCAAAGTAAACCATAAGCAAGATGAAAAAACAGCCCTCAGAATGGGAGAAAATATTTGCAAATGAAGCCACTGACAAAGGATTCATCTACAAAATTTACAAGCAGCTCATGCAGCTCAATAACAAAAAAACAAACCCAATCCAAAAATGAGCAGAATACCTAAATAGAAATTTCTCTAAAGAAGGTATACAGATTGCCAACAGCACATGAAAGAATGCTCAGCATCATTAATCATTAGAGAAATGCAAATCAAAACTACAGTGAGATATCATCTCACACCGGTCAGAATGGCCATCATCAAAAAATCTAGAAACAATAAATGCTGGAGAGGGTGTGGAGAAAAGGGAACCCTCTTGCACTGTTGGTGGGAATGTAAATTCATACAGCCACTATGGAGAACAGTATGGAAGTTCCTTAAGAAACTAAAAATAGAACTTACATTCGCACTAGCAATCCCACTACTATGCATATACCCTGAAAAAACCATAATTCAAAAACAGCCATGTACCAAAATGTTCACTGCAGCTCTATCTACAATAGAAAGATCATGGAAGCAACCTAAGTGCCCATCAACAAATGAAGGAACAATGAAGATGTGGCACATATATACAATGGAATATTGCTCAGCCATAAAAAGAAACGAAATTGAGTTATTTGTAGTGAGGTGGAAGGTCCTAGAGTCTGTCATACAGAGTGAAGTACGTCAGAAAGAGAAAAACAAATACCATATGCTAACACATATAAATGGAATGTAAGAGAAAAAAGTCAGGAAAACCTAGGAGTAAGACGGGAATAAAGACACAGACCTATGCGTATGGACTTGAGTATATGTGGAGGGGGAAGCGTAAGCTGTGACAAAGTGAGGGAGTGGCATGGATTTATCAACTCTACCAAACGTAAAATAGATAGCTAGTGGGAAGTAGCCACATAGCACAGGGAGATCAACTAGGTGGTTGGTGACCTCCTAGAGGTTTAGGATATGGAGTGTGGGAGGGAGGGAGACACAAGAGGGAAGAGATATGGGAACATATGTATATGTATAACTGATTCACTGTTATAAAGCAGAAACTAACACACCCTTTTAAAGCAATTATACTCCAATAAAGTTGTTAAAACAAAAACAAAAACAAAGCAAAACAAGAAAAGTCCAGGACCAGATGGCTTCACAGGTGACTTCTCTCAAACATTTAGAGAGAGCTAACACCCATCTTTCTCAAACTCTTCCAAAAGTTTGCAGAGGAAGGGACAATCCCAAACTTATTCTATGAGGCCACCATCACCCTCATACCAAAACCAGACAAAGATTACACCTACTTTTTTTTTTTTTTTTTTTTTTTTGCAGTACGTGGGCCCCTCTCACTGTCGTGGCCTCTCCCGTTGTGGAGCACAGGCTCTGGACACGCTGGCTCAATGGCCATATCTCACGGGCCTAGCCTATCTGCGGCATGTGGGATCTTCACGGACTGGGGCATGAACCCGTGTCCCCTGCATTGGCAGGCAGACTCTCAACCACTGCGCCACCAGGGAAGCCCTACACCTATTTTTTGATTGGGGTCTTTTCTTTTACTGATATTAAGCTGCCTGAGCTTCTCGTATATTTTGGAGATTAATCCTTTGTCACATACTTTATTTGCAAATATTTTCTCCCATTCTGAGCATTGTCTTTTTGCCTTGTTTATGGTTTCCTTTTCTTTCTTTTTTTTTTAAACATCTTTATAGGGGTATAATTGCTTTACAATGGTGTGTTAGTTTCCACTTTGTTATAAAGTGAATCAGTTATACATTTACATTTATATCCATATCTTTTCCCACTTGCGTATCCCTCTCTCTCACCCTCCCTTTCCCACCATTCTAGGTGGTCACAGAGCACTGAGGTGATCTCCCTGTGTTATGCAGCTGCTTCCCACTAGCTATCGATTTTATGTTTAGAAGTGTATAAATCTCCATGCCACTCTCTCACTTTGTCCCAGCTTACACTTCCCCCTAACCGTATCCTCAAGTCCATTCTCCAGTAGGTCTGCATCTTTATTCCCACGCTGCCACTGGTTCTTTGTGAACATTTTTTTTCTTTTTAGATTCCATATATATGTGTTAGCATATGGTATTTGTTTTTTCTTTCTGACTTAGTTCACTCTGTATGACAGACTCCAGGTCAATCCACCTCACTACAAATAACTCAATTTCGTTTCTTTTTATTGCTGAGTAATATTCCATTGTATATGTGTGCCACATATTCTTTACCCATTCATCTGTCAATGGACACAGATTACTTCCATGTCCTGGCTATTGTAAATGGAGCTGCAATGAACATTGTGGTACATGACTCTTTTTGAATGATGGTTCTCTCAGGGTATATGCTGAGTAGTTGGATCGCTGGGTCGTATGATAGTTCTATTTATACATTTTTTAGGAACCTCCATACTGTTCTCCATAGTGACTGTATCAATTGACATTCCCACCAACAGTGCAAGAAGAGGGTTTGCTTTTCTTCATACCCTCTCCAGCATTTATTGTTTCTAGGTTTTTTGATGATGGAATTTTCTGACTGCTGTGTGGTTAAACCTTATTGTAGTTTTGAATATATTTCTCTAATGATTAGTGATGTTGAGCATCTTTTCATATGTTGGTTGGCAATCTCTATGTCTTTCTTGGAGAAATGTTTATTTAGGTGTTCTGCCCATTTTTGGATTGAGTTGTTTGTTTTTTTTCATATTGAGCTGCTTGAGCTGCTTGTAAATTTTGTAGATGAATCCTTTGTCAGTGGCTTCATTTGTAAATATTTTCTCCCATTCTGAGGATTGTGTTTTCAACGTGTTTATGGTTTTCTTTGCTCTGCAAAAACTTTTAGGTTTCATTACGTCCCATTTGTTTATTTTTGTTTTTATTTCCATTTCTCTAGGAGGTGGGTCAAAAAGGATCTTGCTGTGATGTATGTCATAGAGTGTTCAGTCTACGTTTTCCTCTACAGTTTTGAGAGTGTCTGCCCTTACGTTTAGGTCTTCAATCCATTTTGAGTTTATTTTTGTGTATGGTGTTAGGGAGTATTCTAATTTCCTTCCTTTACATGTAGCTGTCATGTTTTACCAGCACCACTTATTGAAGAAGCTGTCTTTGCTCCACTGTATATTCTTGCCTCCTTTATCAAAGATAAGGTGACCATATGGGCATGGTTTTATCTCTGGGCTTTCTGTCCTTTTCCATTGATCCATATTTCTGTTTTTGTGCCAGTACCATGCTGTCTTCATTACTCTTGCTTTGTTGTATAGTCTGAAGTCAGAGATCCGATTCCTCCAGCTCCCTTTTTCTTTCTCTAGATTGCTTTGGCTATTCAGGGACTTTCGTGTTTCCATACATATTGTGAAATGTTTTGTTCTAGTTCTGTGAAAAATGCCAGTGGTAATTTGATGGACATTGCTTTGAATCTGTAGATTGCTTTGTGTAATAGAGTCATTTTTCACAATGTTCATTCTTCCAATCCAAGAACATGGTATACCTCTCCATCTATTTGTATCATCTTTAATTTCTTTCCTCAGTGTCTTATAATTTTCTATATACAGGTCTTTTGTCTCCTTAGGTAGGTTATTCCTAGATATTTTGTGCTTTTTGTTGCAATGGTAAATGACAGTGTTTTCTTAATTTCACTTCCAGATTTTTCTTGATTAGTGTATAGGAATGCAAGAGATTATTGTGCATTAATTTTGTATCCTGCTACTTTACTAAATTCATTGATTAGCTCTAGTAGTTTTCTGGTAGCATCTTTAGGATTCTCTATGAAAGGTATCATGTCATCTGGAAACAGTGACAGCTTAATTTCTTGCTTTCTGATTTACATTACTTTTATTTCTTTTTCTTCTCTGATTGCTGTGGCTAAAGCTTCCAAAGCTATTTGAATAATAATGGTGAGAGTAGGAAACCTTGTCTTATTCCTGATCTTAGTGGGAATAGTTTCACTTTTTCACCATTGAGGACAATGATGGCTGTGTGTTTGTGATATATGGCCTGTAATGTGTTGAGGTAATTTCCCTCTATGCCTAATTTCTTATGGGCCTTTATCATAAATGGCTGTTGAAATTTGTCTAAAGTTTTCTCTGTATCTATTGAGATGATCATATGGTTTTTCTCCTTTAATATGTTAATATGGTGTATCACATTGCTTGATTTGCCTATATTGAAGAATCCTTGCCTCCCTGTGATAAACCCTACTTAATCATGGTGTATGATCCTTTTAATGTGCTGTTGGATTCTGTTTGCTAGTATTTTGTTGAGGATTTTAGCATCTGTGTTCATCAGTGGTGTTGTCCTGTAGTTTTCTTTCTTTGTGACAAATTTGTATGTTTTTGATATCACGGTGATGGTGGCCTCGTAGGAAGTGTTTGGGAGTGTTCCTCCGTCTGATATATTTTGGAAGAGTTTGAGAAGTATAGGTGTTACCTCTTCTCAAAGTGTTTGATACAATTTGCCTCTGACGCCATCTGGCCCTGGGCTTTTGTTTGTTGGAAGATTTTTAATCACAGTTTCAATTTCAGTGCTTGTGATTAGTCTGATCATTTTTCTATTTCTTCCTGGCTCAGTCTCGGAAGGTTGTGCATTTCTAAGAATTTGTCCGTTTCTTCCAGGTTGTCCAGTTTATTGGCATAGTGTTGCTTGTAGTAATCTTTCATGGTCCTTTGTATTTCTGCAATTTCAGTTGTTACTTTTCTTTTTTCATTTCTAATTCTATTGATTTAAGTCTTCTCCCTTTTTTTCTTGATGAGTCTTACTAATGGTTTATCAATGTTGTTTATCTTCTCAAAGAACCAGCTTTTAGTTTTATTCATCTTTGCTATCGTTTCTTTCATTTCTTTTTTATTTATTTCTGACCTGATCTTTTTCATTTCTTTTTGCTAACTTTAGGGTTTTTATGTTCCTCTTTCTCCAATTTGTTTAGGGGTAATATTAGGTTGTTTATTTGAGATGTTTCTTGTTTCGTAAGGTAGAATTGTATTACTATAAAAATCCCTCTGAGAACTGATTTTGCGGCATCCCATAGGTTTTGGGTCGTCGTGATTTCATTTTCATATGTTTCTAGGTACTTTTTGATTTCCTCGTTGTTTCTTAAGTGATCTCTTTCTTATTTTTTTTTAACATCTTTATTGGGGTATAATTGCTTTACAATGGTGTGTTAGTTTCTGCTTTATAACAAAGTGAATCAGCTATACATATACATATGTTCCCATATGTCTTCCCTCTTGCGTCTCCCTCCCTCCCACTCTCCCCATCCCACCCTTCCAGGCTGTCACAAAGCACCGAGCGAATATCCCTGTACCTTGCAGCTGCTTCCCCCCAGCTATCTACCTTACTACGTTTGTTAGTGTGAATACGTCCATGACTCTCTCTCGCCCTGTCAAAACTCACCCTTCCCCCTCCCCATATCCTCAAGTCCGTTCTCCAGTAGGTATGCATCTTTATTCCTGTCTTACCCCTAGGTTCTTCATGACATTTTTTTCCCTTAAATACCATATATATGTATTAGCATACGGTATTTGTCTTTTTCTTTCTGACTTACTTCACTCTGTATGACAGACTCTAGGTCTATCCATCTCATTACAAATAGCTCAATTTCATTTCTTTTTAAGGCTGAGTAATATTCCATTGTGTATATGTGCCACATCTTCTTTATCCATTCATCCGATGATGGGCGCTTAGGTTGTTTCCATCTCCGGGATATTGTAAATAGAGCTGCAATGAACATTTTGGTACATGACTCTTTTTGAATTTTCGTTTTCTCAGGGTATATGCCCAGTAGTGGGACTGCTGGGTCATATGGTAATTCTATTTGTAGTTTTTTAAGGAACCTCCATACTGTTCTCCATAGTGGCTGAACCAATTCACATTCCCACCAGCAGTGCAAGAGTGTCCCCTTTTCTCCACACCCTCTCCAGCATTTATTGTTTATAGATGTTTTGATGATGGCCATTCTGACTGGTGTGAGATGATATATGATATTGAGCATTCTTTCATGTGTTTGTTGGCATTCTGTATATCTTCTTTGGAGAAATGTCTATTTAGGCCTTCTGCCCATTTTTGGATGGGGTTGTTTGTTTTTTTGTTATTGAGCTACATGAGCTGCTTGTAAATTTTGGAGATTAATCCTTTGTCAGTTGCTTCATTTGCACATGTTTTCTCCCATTCTGAGGGTTGTCTTTTGGTCTTGGTTATGGTTTCCTTTGCTGTGCAAAAGCTTTGAAGTTTCATTAGGTCCCATTTGTTTATTTTTGTTTTTATTTCCATTACTCTAGGAGGTGGGTCAGAAAGGATCTTGCTGTGATTTATGTCATAGAGAGTTCTTCCTATGTTTTCCTCTAAGAGTTTGATAGTTTCTGGCCTTACATTTAGGTCTTTAATCCATTTTGAGCTTATTTTTGTGTGTGGTGTTAGGGAGTGATCTAATCTCATACTTTTACATGTACCTGTCCAGTTTTACCAGCACCATTTATTGAAGAGGCTGTCTTTTCTCCATTGTACATTCCTGCCTCCTTTATCAAAGATAAGGTGTCCATATGTGCGTGGGTTTATCTCTGGGCTTTCTATCCTGTTCCACTGATCTATCTTTCTGTTTTTGTGCCAGTACCATACTGTCTTGATTACTGTTGCTTTGTAATATAGTCTGAAGTCAGGGAGCCTGATTCCTCCAGCTCCTTTTATCGTTCTCAAGATTGCTTTGGCTATTCGGGGTCTTTTGTGTTTCCATACAAATTGCGGAATTTTTTGTTCTAGTTCTGTGAAAAATGCCAGTGGTAGTTTGATAGGGATTGCATTGAATCTGTAGATTGCTTTGCGTAGTAGAGTCATTTTCACAATGTTGATTCTTCCCATCCAAAACATGGTATATCTCTCATTCTATTTGTATCATCTTTAATTTCTTTCATCAGTGTCTTATAATTTTCTGCATACAGGTCTTTCGTATCCTTAGGTAGGTTTATTCCTAGATATTTTATTCTTTTTGTTGCAATGGTAAATGGGAGTGCTTTCTTGATTTCACTTTCAGATTTTTAATCATTAGTATACAGGAATGCCAGAGATTTCTGTGCATTAATTTTGTATCCTGCTACTTTACCACATTCATATATTAGCTCTAGTAGTCTTCTGGTAGCATCTTTAGGATTCTCTATGTATAGTATCATGTCATCTGCAAACAGTGACAGCTTTACTTCTTCTTTTCCAATTTGGATTCCTTTTATTTCCTTTTCTTCTCTGATTGCTGTGGCTAAAACTAACAAATCTATGTTGAATAAGAGTGGTGAGACTGGGCAACCTTGTCTTGTTCCTGATCTTAGTGGAAATACTTTCAGTTTTTCACCATTGAGGATGATGTTTGCTGTGGGCTTCTCATATATGGCCCATATTATGTTGAGGAAAGTTCCCTCTATGCCTACTTTCTGGAGGGTTTTTATCATAAATGGGTGTTGAATTTTGTCAAAAGCTTTCTCTGCATCTATTGAGATGATCATATGGTTTTTCTCCTTCAATTTGTTAATATGGTTTATCACATTGATAGATTTGCATATATTGAAGAATCCTTGCATTCCTGGAATAAACCCCACTTGATCATGGTGTATGATCCTTTTAATGTGCTGTTGCATTCTGTTTGCTAGTATTTTGTTGAGGATTTTTGCATCTATGTTCATCAGTGATATTGGCCTGTAGTTTTCTTTCTTTGTGACATCCTTGTCTGGTTTTGGTATCAAGGTGATGGTGGCCTCGTAGAAGGAATTTGGGAGTGTTCCCCCCTCTGCTATATTTTGGAAGAGTTCTAGAAGTATAGGTGTTAGCTCTTCTCTAAACGTTTGATAGAATTCACCTGTGAAGCCATCTGGTCCTGGGCTTTTGTTTGTTGGAAGATTTTTATTCACAGTTTCAATTTCAGTGCTTGTGATTGGTCTGTTCATATTTTCTATTTCTTCCTGATTCAGTCTTGGCAGGCTGTGCATTTCTAGGAATTAGTCCATTTCTTCCAGATTGTCCATTTTATTGGCATAGAGTTGCTTGTAGTAATCTCTCATGATTTTTTTTATTTCTGCAGTGTCAGTTGTTACTTCTCCTTTTTCATTTCTAATTCTATTGATTTGAGTCTTCTCCCTTTTTTTCTTGATGAGTCTGGCTAGAGGTTTATCTATTTTGTTTATCTTCTCAAAGAACCAGCTTTTAGTTTTATTGATCTTTGCTATCATTTCCTTCATTTCTTTTTCATTTATTTCTGATCTGATTTTTATGATTTCTTTCCTTCTGCTAGCTTTGGGGTTTTTTTGTTCTTCTTTCTCTAATTGCTTGAGGTGCAAGGTTAGGTTGTTTATTCGAGATGTTTCCTGCTTCTTAAGGTGGGCTTGTATTGCTATAAACTTCCCCCTTAGAACTGCTTTTGCTGCATCCCATAGGTTTTGGGTCGTTGTGTCTCCATTGTCATTTGTTTCTAGGTATTTTTTTATTTCCTCTTTGATTTCTTCAGTGATCACTTCATTATTAAGTAGTGTATTGTTTAGCCTCCATGTGTTTGTATTTTTTACAGATCTTTTCCTGTAATTGATATCTAGTCTCATGGCGTTGTGGTCGGAAAAGATACTTGATACAATTTCAGTTTTCTTAAATTTACCAAGGCTTGATTTGTGACCCAAGATTTGATCTATCCTGGAGAATGTTCCATGAGCACTTGAGAAAAATGTGTATTCTGTTGTTTTTGGATGGAGTTTCCTATAAATATCAATTAAGTCCAACTTCTTTAATGTATCATTTAAAGCTTGTGTTTCCTTATTTATTTTCATTTTGGATGATGTGTCCATGGGTGAAAGTGGGGTGTTAAAGTCCTCTACTATGAATGTGTTACTGTCGATCTCCCCTTTTATGGCTGTTAGTGTTTGCCTTCTGTACTGAGGTGCTCCTATGTTGGGTGCATAAATATTTACAATTGTTATATCTTCTTCTTGGATCGATCCCTTGACCATTATGTAGTGTCCTTCTTTGTCCCTTTTAATAGTCCTTATTTTAAAGTCTATTTTGTCTGATATGAGAATTGCTACTCTAGCTCTCTTTTGGTTTCCATTTGCATGGAAAATCTTTTTCCATCCCCTTACTTTCAGTCTGTATGTGTCTCTAGGTCTGAAGTGGGTCTCTTGTAGACAGCATATATAAGGGTCTTGTTTTTGTATCCATTCAGCCAATCTGTGTCTTTTGGTGGGAGCATTTAGTCCATTTACATTTAAGGTAATTATCGATATGTATGTTCCTATTCCCATTTTCTATATTGTTTTGGGTTCGTTACTATAGGTCGTTTCCTTCTCTTGTGTTTCTTGCCTAGAGAAGTTCCTTTAGCATTTGTTGTAAAGCTGGTTTGGTGGTGCTGAACTCTCTCAGCTTTTGCTTGTCTGTAAAGGTTTTAATTTCTCCATCAAATCTGAATGAGATCCTTGCTGGGTAGAGTAGTGTTGGTTGCAGGTTTTTCTCCTTCATCACTTTCAGTATGTCCTGCCACTCCCTTCTGGCTTGTAGGGTTTCTGCTGAGAGATCAGCTGTTAACCTTATGGGGATTCCCTTGTGTGTTATTTGTTGTTTTTTTCTTGCTGCTTTTAATATGCTTTCTTTGTATTTAATTTTGGACAGTTTGATTAATATGTGTCTTGGCGTATTTCTCCTTGTATTTATCCTGTATGGGACTCTCTGTGCTTCCTGGACTTGATTAACTATTTCCTTTCCCATATTAGGGAAGTTTTCAGCTATAATCTCTTCAAATATTTTCTCAGTCCCTTTCTCTTTTTCTTATTCTTCTGGAACCCCTATAATTCGAATGTTGGTGCGTTTAATGTTGTCCCAGAGGTCTCTGAGACTGTCCTCAGTTCTTTTCATTCTTTTTTCTTTATCCTGCTCTGCAGTAGTTATTTCCACTACTTTATCTTCCAGGTCACTTATCCGTTCTTCTGCCTCAGTTATTCTGCTATTGAATCTATCTAGAGTACTTTTAATTTCATTTATTGCGTTGTTCATCATTGCTTGTTTCGTCTTTAGTTCCTGTAGGTCCTTGTTAACTGTTTCTTGCATTTTGTCCATTCTACTTCCAAGATTTCGGATCATCCTTACTATCATTATTCTGAATTCTGTTTCAGGTAGATTGCCTATTTCCTCTTCATTTGTTAGGTCTGGTGGGTTTTTATCTTGCACCTTCATCTGCTGTGTGTTTTTCTGTCTTCTCATTTTGCTTATCTTACTGTGTTTGGGGTCTCCTTTTTGCAGGCTGCACGTTCGTAGTTCCCGTTGTTTTTGATGTCTGTCTCCAGTGGCTAAGTTTGTTTCAGTGGGTTGTGTAGGCTTCCTGGTGGAGGGAACTAGTGCCTGTGTTGTGCTGGATGAGGCTGGATCTTTTCTCTCTAGTGGGCAGGTTCACGTCTGGTGGTGTGTTTTGGGGTGTCTGTGGCCTTGTTATGATTTTAGGCAGCCTCTCTGCTAATGGGTGGGGTTGTGTTCCTGTTTTGCTATTTGTTTGGCATAGGTTGTCCAGCACTGTGGCTTTTTGGTCGTTGAGTGCAGCTGGGTGCTGGTGTTAAGATGGAGGTCTCTGGGAGATTTCCACCGTTTAATATTATGTGGAGCTGGGAGGTCTCTTGTTGACCAGTGTCCTGAAGTTGGCTCTCCTACCTCAGAGGCAGAGCCCTGCCTCCTGGGCTGGAGCACCAAGAACCTTTCATCCACATGGCTCAGAATAAAAGGGAGAAAAAGTAGAGAGAATTATTAGAAGTATGAGGAAAGAAAGAGGGAAAGGAGGAAAGGAAAGAAGGAAGAAAAAGCAAAGAAGGAAAGAAAGGAGGGAGGGAGGGAGGGAGGAAGGAAGGAAGGAAGGAAGGAGGGAAAGAAGGTGAAAATGTAGAGAGAATTAGTAGAAGTATGAGGAAAGAAAGATGGAAAGAAGGAAAGGAAGGAAGGAAGAAAGAAGCAAAGAGGGAAAGAAAGGAGGGAGGGAGGGAGGGAGGGAGGAAGTAAGGAAGAAAGGGGGGAAAGAAAGAGAAAATGTAGAGAGAATTAGTAGAAGTATGAGGAAAGAAAGAAGGTTAGGAGGAAAGGAAGGAAGGAAGAAAGAAGCAAAAAAGGAAAGAAAGGAGGGAGGGAGGGAGGAAGGAAGGAAGGAAGGAGGGAAAGAAGGAGAAAATGTAGAGAGAATTAGTAGAAGTATGAAGAAAGAAAGAAGGAAAGGAGGAAAGGAAGGAAGGAAGAAAGAAGCAAAGAAGGAAAGAACGGAGGGAGGGAAGGAGGGAAAGAAGGAAAAAGACAGAAAGAAAGAAGATACAGTAAAAATAAAATAAAGTATAGTATAGTTATTGTACTAAAAAATATTTAGAAAAAAAAAAAAGGAACGGATAGAACCCTAGGACAAATGTTGGAAACAAAGCTATACAGAGAAAATCTTACACAGAAGCATACACATACACGTTCACAAAGAGAGGCAAAGGGGGAAAAAATCATAAATCCTGCTCCCAGAGACCACCTCCTCAACCTGGGGTGATTCGCTGTCTAAAGGAGGGAAGGAAGGAAGGAAAGAAAGAAAGAAAGAACGAAGGTAAAGTACAATAAAGTTATTACAATTAAAATTAATTATTAAGAAAAAAAATTTTTTTAAAAAAACCATGGACGGATAGAGCCCTAGGACAAATGGTGGAAGCAAGAGTATACAGACAAGATCTCACACAGAAGCATACACGTACACATTCACAAAAAGAGGAAAAGGGAAAAAAATCACAGATCTCGCTCCTAAATTCCATCTCTTCAATTTGGGATCACTCCCTGTCTATTCAGGTATTCCACAATGCAGGGCACATCAAGTTGATTGTGGAGCTTCAATCCGCCGCCTCTGTGGCTGCCAGGAGAGACCTCCCCCTCTCCTCCCTGCTCTCACATCTCACAGGAGCTCAGCTTTGTACCCGGCCCTGCCCCTGCGCGCAGGTCGCTGGAGGGCGTCTGTTTTTTGCTCAGACAGGACGGGGTTAAAGGAGCCACTGATTCGGGGGCTCCGGCTCACTCAGGCCGGGGGTTGGGGGATGGGGGAAGGAGGGGCACTGTGTGAGGGGCGGGCCTGCGGCGGCAGAGGCGGCGTGATGCTGCGGCAGAGGCCGGCGTGACGTTGCACCAGCCTGAGACCCGCCGTCCGTATTCCCGGGGAAGTTGTCCCTGGATCCCGGGAACCTGGCAGTGGCGGCCTGCACAGGCTCCACGGAAGAGGGGCACGGAGAGTGACCTGTGCTCGCACACAGCCCCCCTGGTGGCGGCAGCAGCAGCCCCAGCGTCTCCCGCCCGTCTCTGGGGTCCGCGGTTTTAGCCACGGCTCACGCCCGTCTCTGGGGTTCGCGCTTCCCGCCGCGGCTCGCGCCCGTCTCGGGGGCTCGCGCCCTCAGCCGCGGCTCGCGCCCGTCTCTGGGGTTCGCGCTTTTAGCCGCGGCTCGCGCCCGTCTCTGGAGTTCCTTTAAGCAGCGCTCTTAAACCCCTCTCCTCGCACACCAGGAAACAAAGAGGGAAGAAAAAGTCTCTTGCCTCTTCGGCCGGTGCAGGCTTTTTCCCGAACTCCCTCCCGGCTAGTTGTGGCGCACCAACCCCTTCAGGCTATGTTCAAGCTGCCAACCCCAGTCCTCTCCCTGCGCTCCGTCCAAAACTGAAACTCGAGCCTCAGCTCGCAGCCCCGCCCGCCCCGGCGGGTGAGCAGACAAGCCTCTGGGGTTGGTGAGTGCTGGTCGGCACCGATCGTCTATGCAGGAATCTCCCCACTTTGCCCTCCGCACCCGTCGCTGTGCACTACTCCGTGGTCCCGAAGCTCCCCCCTCCACCTCCCGCAGTCTCCGCCCGCGGAGGGGCTTCCTAGTGTGTGGAAACTTTTCCTCCTTCACAGCTCCCTCCCACTGGTGCAGGTGCCATCCTTATTCTTTTGTCTCTGTTTTTTCTTTTTTTTCTTTTGCCCTACCCAGGTACGTGGGGAGTTTCTTGCCTTTTGGGAGCTCTGAGGTCTTCTGCTAGCCTTCAGTAGGTGTTCTGTAGGAGTTGTTCCACGTGTAGTTGTATTTCTGGTGTATCCGTGAGGAGGAAGGCGATCTCCACGTCTTACTCTTCCGCCATCTTCCCTAGAATCCAGTTAGATTGTTTATTTGAGATTTTTCTTGTTTCTTGAGATAGAATGTATTGCTATAAACTTCCCTGTTAGAACTGTTTTTGATGCATCCCATCGGTTTTTGGTCTGGGTCGTCGTATTTTCATTGTCATTTTTCTTTAGATATATTTTTATTTCCTCTGATTTCTTCAGTGATCTCTGGGTTATTTAGTAGCATATTGCTTAGCTTACCTGTGTTTTTTTTTTTACATTTTTTTTTTGCTGTTATTGATTTCTAATCTCATAACGTTGTGGTCAGAACAGTTGCTTGTAATGATTTCAATTTCCTTAAATTTGCCAAGGCTTGATTGGTGACCCAAGATATTGTCTATCCTGGGGAACTTCCATGTGCACTTGAGAAGAAAGTGTAATCTGCTATTTTCAGATGGAATGTGCTATGAATATCAATTAAATCTATGTGTTCCATTGTGTTATTTAAAGCTTTTGTTTTCTGTCTGGATGATCTGTCCGTTGTTGTAAATGACGTGTTAAATTCCCCCACTATTTTTGTGTTACTGTTGATTTCCCCTTTTATAGCTGTTAGCATTTGCCTTATGCATTGAAGTGATCCTATGTTGGGTGCATATATGTTCATAATTTTTATATCTTCTTTTTGGATTGATCCCTTGGTCATTATGTATTGTCCTTCCTTGTCTATTGTAACATTCTTTATTTTAAAGTCTATTTTTTTGGATATGAATATTGCTACTCCAGCTTTCTTTTGATTTCCCTTTTCATGGAATATCTTGTTACATCCTCTCACTTTCAGTCTCTATGTGTCCCTACGTCTGAAGTGAGTTTCTTGTAGACAGCATATATACAGGTCTTGTTTTTGTATCCATTCAGCCAGTCTATGTCTTTTGGTTGGAACATTTAATCCATTCACATTTAAGGTAATTGTTGATATGTATGTTCCTATTACCATTTTCATAATTGTTTTGGGGTTTTTTTTTGTAGGTTCTTTTCTTCTCTTATGTTTCCCACTTAGAGAAGTTCCATTAGCATCTGTTGTAGAGCTGGTTTGGTGTTGCTGGATTCTCTTAGCTTTTGCTCATCTGTAAGGCTCTTGATTTCTCCATCAAATCTGAATGAGATCCTTGCTGGGTAGAGAAATCTTCATTGTAGATTTTTCTGTTTCATCACTTTTAATATATCCTGCCACTCCTTTCTGGCTTGCAGAGTTTCTGCTGAAAAATCAGCTGATAACCTTATGGGGATTCCCTTGTATGTTATTTGTTGCTTTCACTTGCTGTTTTAATACTTCTTCTTTGTATTTTATTTTTGATCATTTGACTAATATGTGTCTCAGCATGTTTCTCCTTGGGCTTATCCCGTATGGGATTCTCTGCACTTCCTGGAGTTGAGTGACTATCTCCTTTCCCATTTTAGGGAAATTTTCATATTTAATCTCTTCATATATTTTCTCCGACCCTTTCTCTTTCTCTTCTTCTTCTGGGATGCCTATAATTCGAATGTTTTTGTGCTTAATGTTGTCCCAGAAGTCTCCGAGACTGTCCTCAATTCTTTTCATTCTTTTTCCTTTATTCTACTCCACGGCAGTTATTTCCACCTTTCTATCTTTCAGCTCACTTATCCCTTATTCTGTCTCAGTTATGCTGCTATTGATCATTCTGGAATATTTTTAATTTCAGGTATTGTGTTGTTCATCACCGTTTGTTTGCTCTTTAGTTCTTCCAAGTCCTTATTAAACGTTTCTTGTATTTTCTCCATTCTGTTTCCAAGATATGGTTCATCTTTACTATCATTACTCTGAATTCTTTTTCGGGTTCACTGCCCATTACCTCTTCATTTGTTTCATCTTGTGGGTTTTTACCTTTCTCCTTCATCTGCTGCATATTTCTCTGCCTTCTCATGTTGTTTAACTTACTGTCTTTGGGGTCTCCCTTCCACAGGCTGCAGGGTCGTAGCCCCTCTTACTTCCCGTGTCTTCCCCCAGTGGGTGGGGTTGATCCAGTGACTTGTGTAGAATTCCTGATATAGGGGACAGGTGCCTGTGTTCTGGTGGGTGGAGCTGGATCTTGTCCCTCTGATGGGTAGGGCCACCTGTGCTGGTTCATTTAGGGGTGTCTGTGAGGTTAGTATGACTTTAGACAGTCTATCTGCTAATGGGTGAGTTTGTGTTACTATCTTGTTAGTTGTTTGGCATGAGGCATCCATCCCTGGAGCTTGCTGGCTGTTGGGTAGAGCCAGGTCTTTGTGTTAGTTGGACACCTCTCAGAGAGCTCTCACTGATTAATATTCCATGAGGTTCAGAGTTCTCTGTTTGTTCAAGTCCCTAATGTGGCTTTTTAATACCTACTATCAGATGTTTTCCATAACAGTTACAACAGTTTATAATCCCAGTAACAGTGAATGAGAATGACAATATTCCAACACCCTTGCTAACACTGTACATTAGCATTTTTTCATCTTTCCCAAACTAATAGGCTGTCAATGGCAGCTTGTTTACCTTTACATTTTTATTAATATTAAATTTGAACATATTCATATATTTATTTACCTTTTATATTTCTTCTTTTATAAATTATCTTCATGTTTTTTCTTATTTCTCTGTTACTCTGTTCTTTGTCCAGTTGATTGATAAGAAAATAAATGTCTGTGTCTTAGTCTGTGTGGGCTTCTATAACAACATGTCACATACTGGGTGCCTTATGAATATCAGAAGTATACTTCCCATTGTTCTGGAGGCTGGAAGTCAGAGATCAGAATGCCTGCATGGTCAGATGAAGGCTTTCTCTGGGGGGCAGTTTTCTCATTGTATCTTCACATGCAGAAGGGGTGACAAAGTTTTCTGGGACCTCTTTTTTAGGACAGTAACCTTCATGAGTATTCCACTCTTATGACCTAATCACATCCCAAGAGCCTCACCTGCTAATAACATCACACTGGGCAAGAAGTTTACAACACATGAATTTTGGGGGGACAATCATTCAGTCCATAGCAGTGTGTATTTCACTAGGTTCAATGAGATTTGGGAAGGGAAGTGGAATTATTGCATATGTTCAATCAGACTCTTAAAAATACGTTTGTTTCTGTTAAAAATATTTATGAAGTTAAAGAAAATTCCCTTTATTCATAGGAATAACCATGAATTTTATCAAAATCACTTAAGTTATTTATTGAATTAATCATGATATTTTCTTTTGTTTTTCATTTTTATACATCTTTATTGGCCTGTAATTGCCTTACAATGGTGTGTTAGTTTCTGCTTTATAACAAAGTGAATCAGCTATACATATACATATATCCCCATATCTCCTGCCTCTCGCATGTCACTACCAACCTCCTTATCCCACCCCTCTAAGTGATCACAAAGCACTGAGTTGATCTCCCTGTGCTATTGGGCTGCTTTTCACTAGCTAGATATTTTACAATTGCTAGTGTATGCCACTCTCTCACTTTATCCCATCTTACCCTTTCCTTTTCCTGTATCATCAAGTCCATTCTCCACTAGGTCAGTGTCTTTATTTCCGAATTGCACCTATGTCCTTCATGACCCTTTTTTGGTGTTTTTTAAATTCCATATTTATCTGTTAGCATACAGTAATTGTTTTTCTCTTTGTGACTAACTTCACTCTGTATGACAGTCTTGAGGTCCATCCAACTCACTACAAATAACTTAATTTTAATTTCTTTTTATGGCTGAGTAATATTCCATTGTATATATGAGCCACATCTTCTTTATCCATTCATCCGATGATGGACACTTAGGTTGTTTCCATCTCTTGGCTATTGTAAATAGAGCTGCAATGAACATTGTGGTACATGACTCTTTTTGAATTATGGTTTTCTCAAAGTATATGCCCAGTAGTGGGATTGCTGGGTCACATGGTAGTTCTTTTTATAGTTTGTTAAGGAACCTCCATACTGTTCTTCATAGTAGCTGTAGGAATTCACATTCCCACCAACAGTGCAAGAGTGTTCCCTTTTCTCCACACCCTCTCCAGCATTTATTGTTTCTAGATTTTTTGATGTTGGCCATTCTGACTGGTGTAAGATGATATCTCATTGTAGATTTGATTTGAATTTCTCTAATGACTAATGATGTTGAGCATTCTTTCATGTCTTTTTTGTCACTCTGTATATCTTCTTTGGAGAAATGTCTATTTAGGTCTTCTGCTCATTTCTGGATTGGGTTGTTTGTTTTTTGGTTGTTGAGCAGCACGAGCTGCTTGTAAATTTTGGAGATTAATCCTTTGTCACTTGCTTCTTTTGCAAATATTTCCTCCCATTCTGAGGGCTGTCTTTTCATCTTATTTATGGTTTCCTTAGCTGTGCAAAAGCTTTGAAGTTTCATTAGGTCACATTTGTTTATTTTTGTTTTTATTATCATTTCTCTAGGATGTGAGTCAGAAAGGATCTTGCTATGATTTATGTCATAGAGTGTTCTTCCTATATTTTCCTCAAAGAGTTTCATAGTTTCTGACCTTACATTTAGGTTGTTAATCCACTTTGAGCTTATTTTTGTGTATGGTATTAGGGAGTGTTCTAATCTCATACTTTTACATGTACCTGTCCAGTTTTCCCAGCACCACTTATTGAAGAGGCTGTCCTTTCTCCACTGTACATTCCTGCCTATTTTATCAAAGATAAGGTGACCATATGTGCGTGAGTTTATCTCTGGGCTTTCTATCCTGTTCCATTGATCTATTTTTCTGTTTTTGTGCCAATACCATACTGTCTTGATTTATGTAGCTGTGTAGTATAGTCTGAAGTCAGGGACTCTGGTTCCTCCAGCTCCATTTTCCGTTCTCAAGATTCCTTTGCTATTTGGGGTCTTTGGTGTTTCCATACAAATTGTGAATTTTTTTGTTCTAGTTCTGTGAAAAATGCCAGTGGTCGTTTGATAGGGATTGCACTGAATCTGTAGATTGCTTTGGGTAATAGAATCATTTTCACAATGTTGATTCTTCCAATCTGATAACACGGTATATCTCTCCTTCTATTTGTATCATCTTTAATTTCTTTCATCAGTGTCTTAAAATTTTTGCATACACGTCTTTTCTCCCCTAAGGTAGGTTTATTCCTAGATATTTTATTCTTTTTGTTGCAATGGTGAATGGGAGTGTTTTCTTGATTTCACTTTCAGATTTTTCATCATTAGTATATAGGAATGCCAGAGATTTCTGTGCATTAATTTTGTATCCTGCTACTTTACCAAATTCTTTGATTAGCTCTAGTATTTTTCTGGGAGCATCTTTAGGAATCTCTGTATATAGTATTATGTCATCTGCAAACAGTGACAGATTTACTACTTCTTTTCTCATTTGGATTCATTTATTTCCTTTTCTTCTCTGATTGCTGTGGCTAAAATTTCCAAAACTATGTTGAATAAGAGTGGTGAGAGTGGGCAACCTTGTCTTGTTCCTGATCTTAGTGGAAATTCTTTCAGTTTTTCACCATTGAGGACGATGTTGGCTCTGGGTTTGTCATATATGGCCTTTATTATGTTGAGGAGAATTCCTTCTATGCCTATATTCTAGAAGGTTTTTATTATAAATTGGTGTTGAATTTTCTCGAAAGTTTCTCTGCATCTATTGAAATGATCATATGGTTTTTCTCCTTCAATTTGTTAATATGGTTTATCACATTGATTGATTTGCATATATTGAAGAATCCTTGCATTCCTGGAATAAACCCCAATTGATCATGTTGTATGATCCTCTTAATGTGCTGTTGGATTCTGTTTGCTAGTATTTTGTTGAGGATTTTTCCATCTATGTTCACCAGTGATATTGACCTGTAGATTTCTTTCTTTGTAACATCCTTGTCTGGTTTTGGTATCAGGGTGATGGTGGCCTCGTAGAATGAGTTTGGGAGTGTTCCTCTCTCTGCTATATTTTGGAAGAGTTTGAGAAGGATAGGTGTTAGCGCTTCTCTAAATGTTTGATAGAATTCACATGTGAAGCCATCTGGTCCAGGGCTTTTGTTTGTTGGAAGATTTTTAGTCACAGTTTCAATTTCAGTGCTGGTGATTGGTCTGTTCACATTTTCTATTTCTACCTGATTTAGTCTTGGCAGCTTGTGCATTTCTAAGAATTTGTCCATTTCTTCCAGGTTGTCCCTATTATTGGCATAGAGTTGCTTGTAGTAACCTCTCATGATCTTTTGTATTTCTGCAGTGTCAGTTGTTACTTCTCCTTCTTCATTTCTAATTCTATTGATTTGAGTCTTCTCCCTTTTTTCCGTGATGAGTATGGCTAATGGTTTATCAAATTTCTTTATCTTCTCAAATTACCAGCTTTTAGATTTATTGGTCTTTGCTCTCGTTCCTTTCATTTCTTTCTCATTTATTTTTGATCAGATTTTTATGATTTCTTTCATTCTGCTACCTTTGTGGTTTTTTGTTCTTCTCTCTCGAATGGCTTTAGGTGCAAGGTTAGGTTGTTTATTCAAGATGCTTCCTGTTTCCTAAGGTAGGATTGTATTGCTAAAATCTTCCCTCTTAGTACTGCTTTTGCTGCATCCCATAGGTTTTGGGTCGTTTGGTCTCCATTGTCATTTGTTTGTAGTTAGTTTTTGACTTCCTCTTTGATTTCTTCAGTGATCACTTCGTTATTAAGTAGTGTATTGTTTAGCCTCCATGTATGTCTATTTTTAACAAATATTTTCCTGTAATTGATATCTAGCCTCATAGTGTTTTGGTCAGAAAAGATACTTGATAAATTTCAATTTCTTAAATTTACCAAGGCTTGATTTGTGACCCAAGATATGATCTATCCTGGAGAATGTTCTTGAGAAAGTTCTTGAGCACTTGAGAAAAATGTGTATTCTGTAGTTTTTGGATGGAATGTCCTATATATATCAATTAAGTTCATCTTGTTTAATATATCATTTAAAGCTTATGTTTCCTTATTTATTTTCATTTTGGATGATCTGTCCATTGGTGAAAGTGAGGTGGTAAATTTCCCTACTCTGAATGTGTTACTGCCGATTTCCCCTCTTATAGCTGTTAGCATTTGCCTTATGCATTGAGGTGCTCTTATGTGTGGTGCATAAATATTTTCAATTGTTATATCTTCTTCTTAGATCGATCCCTTGATCATTATGTAGTGTCCATCTTTGTCTCTTCTAATAGTCTTCATTTTAAAGTCTATTTTTTCTGATATGAGAATTGCTACTCCAGCTTTCTTTTGGTTTCCAATTGCATGGAATATATTTTTCATTCTCCTCACTTTCAGTCTGTATGTGTCTCTAGGTCTGAAGTGGGTCTCTTGTAGACAGCATATATGGGTCTTGTTTTTGTATCCATTCAGCCAGTCTGTGTCTTTTGGTGGGAGCATTTAATCCATTTACATTTATGGTAATCATTGATATCTATGTTCCTATTCCCATTTTCTTAATTGTTTTGGGTTTATTATTGTAGGTCTTTTCCTTCTCTTGTGTTTTTTGCCGAGAAGAGATCCTTTAGCATTTGTTGTAAAGCTGGTTTGGTGGTGATGAACTCTCTCAGCTTCTGCTTGTCTGTAAATATTTTAATTTCTCCATCAAATCTGAATGAGATCCTTGCTGGCTAGACCTATCTTGGTTATAGGTTTCTCTACTACATCACTTTAAATATGTTCTGTCAGTCCCTTCTGGCTTGCAGAATTTTTTTCTGAAAGATCAGCTGTTAACCTTATGGGGATTCCCTTGTGTGTTATTTTTTGTTTTTCCCTTGCTGCTTTTAATATATTTTCTTTGTACTTAATTTTTGATAGTTTGATTAATATGTGCTTCATGTGTTTCTCCTTGGATTTATCCTGTATGGGACATTCTGTGCTTCCTTGATCTGACTAACTATTTCCTTTCCCATGTTAGTTAAGTTTTCAAATATAATCTCTTCAAATATTTTCTCAGTCCCTTTCTTTTTCATTTCTTCTTCTAGAACCCTTATAATTCGAATGTGGTGCATTTAATGTTGTCCCAGAGGTCTCTAAGACTGTGCTCAGTTCTTTTCATTCTTTTTTTCTTAATTCTGATGTGCAGTAGTCACTTCCACTGTTTTATTTTCCAGGTCACTTATCCGATCTTCTGCCTCAGTTATACTCCTATTGATCCCTTCTAGAGTATTTTTACTTTCATTTATTGTGTTGTTCATCATTGCTTGCTTATTCTTTAGTTCTTCTAAATCTTTGTTAATTGTTCCTTGCATTTTCTCTATTCTATTTCCAAAATTTTGGATCATCGTTACTATCATTACTTTGAAATCTTTTTCAGGTAGACTGCCTATTTCCTCTTCTATTTGTTAGGTCTGGTGCGTTTTTACCTTGCTCCTTCATCTTCTGTGTATTTTTCTGTCTTCTCTTTTTGCTTATCTTACTGTGTTTAGGGGCTCCTTTTTGCAGGCTGCAGGTTCGTATTTCCTGTTGTTTTTCTTGTCTGTCCCCAGTGACTGTTTCTTCAGTGGGTTGTGTAGGCTTCCTGGTGGAGGGGACTAGTGCCTGTGTACTGCTGGATGAGGCTGGATCTTGTCTTTCTGGTGGGCAGGTCCATGTCTGGTGGTGTGTTTTGGGGTGTCTCTGGACTTATCATGATTTTAGGAAGCCTCTCTGCTAATGAATGGGGTCGTCTCCTGTTTTGCTAGTTGTTTGGCATAGAGTGTCCAGCACTGTAGCTTGTTGGTCATTGAGTGAATCTGGGTGTTGGGTTTGAGTAAGAGATCTCTGGGAGATTTTCGCCATTTGATATTACGTGGAGCTGGGAGGTCTGTTGTGGTCCAGTGTCCTGAAGTTGTCTCTCCCACCTCAGAGGCACAGCACTGACTCCTGGCTGCAGCACCAAGCTTCTTTTATCCACACAGCTCAGAATATAAGGGAGATAAAGTAGAAAGAATGAAAGAAAGAAAGAAAGGAAGGAAAAAAGAGGGTAAAAGAAAATAAACTAAAGTAAGGTAAAGTAAAATAAAATTATTAAAATAAAAAATATTTATTATGAAAAATGTTTTTATAAAATAAAAACAAAAACCAAAAAAAAAAAAAACGGACGGATAGAACTTTAGGACAAATGGTGAAAGCAAAGCTCTACAGACAAAATCTAATACAGAAGCATACACATACACACTCACAAATAGAGGAAAAGGGGAAAAAATAATAAATCTTGCTCTCAAAGTCCACCTCCTCTATTTGGGATAATTCGTTTTCTATTCATATATTCCACAGATGCATGGTACATCAGTTTGTTTGTGGAGATTTAATCCGCTGCTCCTGAGGCTACTGTGAGAGATTTCCCTTTCTCTTCTTTATTCGCACAGCTCCCGAGGCCCAGCTTTCGATTTGGCCCTGCCTCTGTGTGTAGGTCACTGGAGGGCATCTGTTCTTCGCTCAGACAGGACTGGGTTAAGGGAGCTGCTGATTCAGGGGCTGTGGCTCACTCAGGCCAGGAGGAAGGGAGGGACACGATGCAGGGCTAGCCTCCAGAGGCAGAGGCCGGCATGACTTTGACCAGCCTGAGGTGTGCTGTGTGTTCTCCTGGGGAAGTTGTCCCTAGATCCCAGGACCCTGGCAGTGGCGGGCTGCACAGGCTCCCTGGAAGGGAGGTGCTGAGAGTGACCTTTGTTCACACACAGGCTTCTTGTTGGCGGCAGCAGTAGCCTTAGCATCTCATGCCCGTCTCTGAGTTCTGCGCTGTTAGCCATGGCGCTGTTAGCCGTGGCTCATGCCCATCTCTGGAGCTCCTTTAAGCAGCACTCTTAATCCCCTCTCCTCATGCATCAGGAAACAAAGAGGGAAGAAAAATTCTCTTGCCTCTTCGGCAGGTCAAGGTTTTTCCCCAGACTCCCTCCCAGCAAGGCGTGGTGCAATAACCCCTTCAGGCTGTATTCATTCTCCGCAGTCCTCTCCCTGCACTCCAACCGAAGCCCGATCCTCAGCTCACAGGCCTGCCCAACCTCCCCCCCCCCCCCACGGCGTGTGAGCAGACGAGCCTCTCCGGCTATTGTGTGCTGGTCGGCATTGTTCTTCTGTGTGGGAATCTCTCCGCTTTGCTGTCTGCACCCTTGTTCCTGTGCACTCCTCAACGGCTCTGAAGCTTCCCGCCTCTGCCACCCACAGTTTCTGCCCGGGAAGGCACTTCCTATTGTATGGAAACATTTCCTCCTTCACAGCTCCCTCCCACTGGTGCAGGTCCCTTCCCTATTCTTTTGTCTCTGTTTATTCATTTTTCTTTTGCCCTACCCAGGTATGAGTGGATTTTCTTGTGTTTTGTGAAGTCTGGGGTATTCTGCCAGGGTTCAGTAGGTGTTCGGTAGGAGTTGTTCCACGTGTAGATATATTTCTGATGTATCTGTTGGGAGGAAGGCAATCTCCATGTCTTAATCTTCTGCCATCTTCCCCCTCTGTATAAAATTGTTTTATCCATGGGGTATTTTATGTAAGCCCCATGTTAACCACAAAACAAACAAACAATGAAAACAGAATAGATTCAGGAAAGAAAAGAGAAAGGGGAGAGGAGAAACAGAGCAAACTACAAGGGAAAATCACCAATGTAAAAAAGTAAGCCAAAATGGAGAGGAAAGTAATAAAATACCTAGGAATAAAACTACCTAAGAATGGGGGTGGATTCAACATGGCGTACTAGGAGGACGCAGAATTCGCACCTCTGTACAACTAGGGCACCTAACACGCACCAGTGGGGTACCATGGACACCTAAGTGGATGGAAGGAACCTCCGGGAACCAGCTTGTGAGATTGTGGTACCGAGAATGGAGGTCAGGCTCGAGTTCCTGTGGTGGGAGCTACAAGTCTAAAACGTTGGACTAACAGATAAACCCAGACCACAGAGAATCAATAAGAGTGAGGCCTCTCAGAGGACCTCATCTCAGCACCAAGAACCAGCTCTATCCAACTGCCTGAAAACTCCAGTGCTGGACATCTCAGGCCAAACAACCAGTAAGACAAGAATACAGAAACACCCATCAAAAAAAAATATGATATGACAAAAAAATTTGTTACAGAAGAAGGAGCAAGGTAAATTTCTAAAAAAACAAATAAATGAAGGTGAAATAGGCAACCTACCTGAAAAATAATTCAGAGTAATCATAGTAAAGATGATCCTAAATCTCAGTAACAGAATGGAGAAAAGTACAAGAAACATTAAACAAGGATCTAGAAGAAGTGAAGAGCAAACAAACAGTGATGAACAACATAATTACTGAAATTAAAAATACTCTAGAAGGAATCAATAACAGAATAACTAAGGCAGAAGAATGAATAAGTGACCTGGCAGACAAAATGGTGGAAATAACTGCCAGAGACTAGATTAAAGAGAAAAGAATTAAAAGAATTGAGGACAGTCTCAGAGACCTTTGGGAAAACATTAAAAGCACCAGCATTCTAATTATAGGGATTCCAGATGAAGAAGAGACAAAGAAAGGGTCTGAGAAAATATTTGAGGAGATTATAGTTGAAAACTTCCCTAACAAGGGAAAGGAAATAGTCAATCATGTCCAGAATACAGAGAATACCATACAGGATACACCCAAAGAGAAACAAGCTGAGACATATATTAAGCACATTATCAAAAATTAAATAAAAAGAAAAAATATTAAAAGCAGCAAGGGAAAACAACAAATAATGTGCAAGGGAATCACCATAAGGTTAACAGCTGATTTTTCAGCAGGAACTCTGAAAGGCAGAAGAGAGTGGAAGGACATGTTTAAAGTGATGAAAGGGAAACACCTACAACAAAGATTACTCTATCCAGCAAGGATTCATTCAGACTCGACAGACAAATTAAATCTTTACAGATAAGCAAAAGTTAGGAGAATTCAGCACCACCAAACCAGCTTTACAAGAAATGCTAAAGGAACTTCTCTAGGCAGGAAACACAAGAGAAAGAAAAGACCTACAATAACAAAAGAAATACAATCAAGAAAATGGTAATAGGAGCATACATATTGATAATTACTTAAATGTAAAAGGATTAATTGCTCCAACCAAAAGACATACACTGGTTGAATCGATAAAAAAATCAGGACCCATACATATGCTGTCTACAAGGGACCCACTTCTGATGTAGGGACACATACAGACTGAAAGTGAGGGGATGGAAAAAGATATTCCATGCAAATGGAAATTGACAGAAAGTTGGAGTAGCAATTCTCATATCAGACAAAGTAGACTTCAAAATAAAGACTATTACAAGAGAGAAAGAGAGACAATACATAATGATTAGGGACCAATCCAAGAATAAGATGTAACAATTGTAAATATTTATGCACCCCACATAGGAACACCTCAATACATAAGGAAAATGCTAACAACCAAAAAAGGGGAAATTGGCAGTAACAAAATCATAGTATGGGACTTTAACATCCCACTTTCACCAATGGACAGATGATCCAAAATGAAAATAAATAAGGAAACACAAGCTTAACATGACACATTAAAAAGATGGACTTAATTGAAATTTATAGGACATTCCATCCAAGAAAACAGAATACACTTTGTTCTCAAGAGCTCATGGAACATTCTCCAGGATAGATCATATCTTGGGTCACAATTTAAGCCTTCATAAATTTAGGAGAATTGAAATTGTATTAAGTATCTTTTCTGAAAACAATTCTGAGACCAGATAACAATTACAGGTAAACAACTGTTAAAAATACAAACACATGAAGGCTAAAAAATATGCTACTAAATAACTAAGAGATCACTGGAGAAATAAAAGAGGAAATCATAAAAACCTAGAAACAAATGACAATGAAAACATGACGACCCAAAACCTATGGGATACAGGAAAAGCAGTTCTAAGAGGGAAGTTTATAGCAATAAAATCCTACCTCAAGAAACAAGAAACATCTCAAATAAACAACATGAACTTACACCTGAAGTAATTAAGGAACAAAGAAAAAAACAAAAAGTAACCCAAAGTTAGCAGAAGGAAAGAAACCATAAAGATCAGATCAGAACTAAATTGAAAAGAACTGAAAGAAACAATAACAAAGATCAATAAAACTAAGAGCTGGTTCTTTGAGAAGATAAAATTTAAAAATCATTAGCCAGACTCATCAAGAAAAAAAGGGAGAAGACTCAAATCAATAGAATTAGAAATAAAAAAGGAGAAATAACAACTGACACTGCAGAAATACAAAGGATCATGAGAGATTATTACAAGCACCTAGTTGCCAATAAAACTGACAACCTGGAAGAAATGGACAAATTCTTAGAAAAAGACAACCTTCTGAGACTGAAACAGGAAGTAGTAGAAAATATAAACAGACCCAAGAAGAGCACTGAAATTGAAACTGTAATTAAAAATCTTCCAACAAATAAAAGCCCAGGACAAGATGGCTTCACAGGCGAATTCTATCAACCATTTACAGAAGAGCTAAGAGCTATCCTTCTCAAAATCTTCCAAAATATAGCAGAGGGAGGAACACCCCCAAACTCTTTCTGGGAGGCCACCATCACCCTAATGCCAAAACCAGACAAAGATGTCACAAGAAAAACTACAGGCCTCTGATGAACATAGATGCAAAAATCCTCAGCAAATTACTAGCAAACTGAATCCATCAGCACATTAAAAGGATCATACACCATGATCAAGTGAATTTTTTCTCAGAAATGCAAGGATTCTTCAATATATTCAAATCAATCAATGTGAGACACCATATTAAAAAATTGAAGTAAAAAAATATGATCTTCTCAATAGATGCAGGAAAACTTTTGACAAATTTCAACACCCATTTATGATAAAAACTCTCCAGAAAGTAGGTGTAGATGGAACCTACTGTAATATAATAAAGGTCATATATGTCAAGCCCATAGCCAACATCATTCTCAATGGTGAAAAAATGAAACCATTTCCTCTAAGATCAGGAACAGGACAAGGTTGCCCACTTTCACAACTAATATTCAACATACTTTTGGAAGTTTTAGACACAGCAATCAGAGAAGAAAGAGAAATAAGAGGAATCCAACTCAGAAAAGAAGAAGTAAATCTGTCACTGTTTGCAGATGACATGATACTATATAGAAAGAATCCTAAAGATGCTACCAGAAAACTACTAGTGCTTATCAGTGAATTTGGTAGTGTAGCAGGATATAGAATTGATGCACACAAATCTCTTGCATTCCTATACACTAATGATGAAAACACTGAAAGTGAAATTAAGGATACACTCCCATTTACATTGCAACAAAAAGAATAAAATACCTAGGAATAAACCTACCTAAGGAGACAAAAGACATGTATGCAGAAAACTATAAGACACTGATGAAAGAAATTAAAGAGGATACAAACAGATGGAGAGATATACGGTGTTTTGGATTGGAAGCATCAACATTGTGGAAATGACTATACTACCCAAAGCAATCTACATATTCAGTGAAATCCCTATCACACTACCAATGACATTTTTACAGAACTAGAATTTTAAAAATTCACAATTTGTATGGAAACACCTAAGACCCCGAAGAGACAAAGCAATCTTGAGAAAGAAAAATGGAGCTGGAGGAATCAGGCTCCCAGACTTCAGATTATACTACAGAGCTAGAGTGATCAAGACAATATAGTACTGGCACAAATACAGAGATATAGATCAATGGAACAAGATAGAAAGCCCAGATATAAACCCATGCACATAAGATCACCTTATCTTTCATAAAGCAGGCAAGAGTATACAATGCAGAAAAGACAGCCTCTTCAATAAATTGTGCTTGGAAAACTGGACAGCTACATGTAAAAGAATGAAATTACAACACTTCTTAACACCATACACAAAAATAAACTCAAAATGGATTTAGGACCTAAATGTAAGGCCCGACACTATAAACCTCTTAGAGGAAAACATATGCAGAACACCCTATGACATAAATCACAGCAAGATCCTTTTTGACCCACCTCCTAGAGAAACGGAAATAAAGACAAAATTAAACAAATGGAACCTAATGAGTCTTAAAAGCTTTTGCACAGTGAAGGAAACCTTGAACAAGACGAAAAGACAACCCTCAGCATGGGAGAAACTATTTGCAAATAAGGCAACTTACAAAGGATTAATCTCCATAATATATAAGCAGCTCATGTAGCTCAATATCAAAAATACAAAACACGCAATCCAAAAATGGGCAGAAGACCTAGATAAACATTTCTCCAAAGAAGACATACAGATTGCCAGCAACCACATGTAAAAATGCTCAACATCGCTTATCATTAGAGAAATCCAAATCAAAACTACAATGAGATATGGGAACATATATATATATATGTATAACTGATTCACTTTGTTATAAATCAGAAACTAACACACAATTGTAAAGCAATTATACTCCAATAAAGATGTTAAAAAAATCAATGACAAAATAATAAAAAAAAGAAATAACAAATGTCTGTGATGATGTGGATAAAAGGGAATCTGGACTGTTGAAGGGATATAAATTAGTGTAGTTACTATGGAAAACAGTTTGGAGCATCCTCAAAATACTAAAAATAGACTATCATGGTCCAGTGATCCCACTTCTGGGTAAATAATAAAAGAAAATGAGAATAGGACAGGATATTAAAGACATATCTTCAAAAAAAAAACCCCAAAATTCTACCATGAAGTATCATCTCACACTGGTCAGAATGACCATCATTAAAAAATCTACAAACACTAAATGCTGGAGAGGATGTGGAGAAAAGGGAACCCTCTTGCACTGTTGGTGGGTATGTAAACTGATACAGCTACTGTGGATAACAGTATGGAGGTTCCTTAAAATCTAAAATCAGAACTACCATATGACTCAGCAGTCCCACTACTGGGCATATACCCTGAGAAAACCATAATTCAAAAAGAGTCATGTACCATAATGTTCATTTCAACACTATTTACAATAGCCAGGACATGGAAGCTACCTAAGTGTCCATCAACAGATGAATGGATAAAGAAGATGTGGCACATATATACAATTAAATATTACTCAGCAATAAAAAGAAACGAAACTGAGGTCTTTGTAGTGAGGTAGATGGACCTGGAGTCTGTCATACAGAGTGAAATAAGTCAGAAAGAGAAAAACAAATAACGTATGCTAACACATATATATGGAACCTAAAAAATATATATGGTTCTGAAGAACCTAGGGGCAGGACAAGAATAAAGATGCAGATGTAGAGAATGGACTTGACATGGGGAGGGGGAAAGGTAAGCTGGGACAAAGTGAGAGCGTGGCATGGACTTATATATTCTACCAAATGTAAAATAGATAGCTATTGGGAAGTAGCTGCATAGCACAGGGAGATCAGGTCAGTGCTTTCTGATCACCTAAAGTGGGATAGGGAGAATGGGATGGAGATGCAAGAGGGAGGAGATATGGGGATATATTTATATATATAGTTGATTCATTTTGTTATAAAGCAGAAACTAACACACCATTGTAAAGCAATTATTCTCCAATAAAGATGTTTATAAAAAAGTTTTTATGTGCCTGTGTATATATTTGTGTATATATACAAATACACACACACAAATATATATATATATATATATATATATATATATATATATATATAATTACTTTAAGTGCAAATGGATTGAATTCAAGAAGTCAAATGTCACACAGTGGCTAGGTGGATAAAATACCGTGACCCAACTATATGCTGCCTACAGGAGACTGATTTCAGCTTTATGGCCACACATAGGCTCAAAATGAAGGTATAGGATAAGATAGTCCATGCAGGTGGAAGCCACATAAAGCAGCTTTCACCAAACTTACGTAAGACAGACTTATTTAAGCCCAAAATGGCAACAAGTTATAAAGAATGCCATTATATAATGATACATGGTCAATATATTATCAGGAACATATAAAAATCATAAATATATATGCAGCCAATAGTCAAGACCTAAATTACACTAAGCAAATACTAAGTATGAAGGGGAAAACAACACAGTAATAAGAGGGGAAATCAATACCTCACCTTCAGGAATAGATCAGCCAGACAGTAAATCTACAAGGAAATGTTCCACCTGAATAATGCATTAGACAAAATGGACCTTACAGGCACATATAGAACATTCTTTCTAACAGCAGAAGAATATACTTTCTTCTCAAGTGCACATGGAACATTCCATGGAATGGATCATATAATAAGACAGAAAACAGTTCTTAGCAAACTTAAGAAGATCGATATACCAATTTTCTTTTATAAACAGAATGGTATGAAACTAGAAATCAATAACAGGAGAAAAGCTGAAAAATCTAAACATATGTGAAAACTAAACAACATATGTCTGAACAACCAATGGGTTGAATAAGAACTTAAATAGAATTTTTTTTAATCCAAAACAAATGATATTTGAAAAACAACATAACCAATTTTGTGGAATGCTGCAAAAGCAGTTCTGAAAGGACAGATATATCTTCTGATGTATGCATATATTAAGCATTTAGAAAGATCTCAGATAAGCAATTGAACTTTAAACCTCAAGGAAGTAGAAAAAGAAAAATAAATTAAGCCTAAAGTTAGCAGAGTAAGGAAATAATAAAGATCAGAGTGGAAATAAATTGAGAAGCCAGAAAAAAATAGAAAAGATTGACAAAACTAAGAAGTTTTTGAAAAGATAAACAAAATTGAGAAACATTTGGGTAGACTACCAAGAAAAATAAGCAGACTCAAATAAAATCTGAATTTAAAAAGGAGACATTACAACTGATACTACAGAAATGCATAGGGTCATAAGAGACTACTATGAACAATTATATGTCAACAAATTAGATAACTTAGTAGAAATGAATATATTCATAGAAACAAAGAACCTCCAAAACTGAATCAAGAAGAAAAAGAAAAGCAAAACAGACAAATAATTACTAAATGTATTGAATCGGTAATCAAAAACCTCAACACAGAAAGCCTCAGGACAAGACAGCTTCACTGGTGACTCACCAAACACTTAAAGAAAAATTAATGCCAATCTTTTTCAAACTCTTCTGAAAAAATAAATAGGAGAGAACACATCCAAACTAATTATTTGAGGCCAGAATTACTCTTCTACCAAGGCCAGATAAGAACATTATAAGAAAGAAAACTATAGACCAATATAACTGATGGGTATTGATGCAAAAATTCTCAACAAAATATTGGCAAACTGAATTTAAAAACACATTAAAAGGGCCATGACCAAATGTGATTTATCCCTGAAGTACAAGAATGGTTCAACAAAGGCAAATCAATAAATGTGATGCAACATATTGATAGAATGAAAGATAAAGTCACATGATCATCTCAATAGATGCAGAAAAAGCATTTGGTAAATGCATCATCCTTTCATGATAAAGACACTCAACAAATTGATTATAGAATGAAAATATCTCAACATTATGAAGGCCAAATACCAGAAACCCACAGGTAACACTATACTCAATGGTGAAAAATTGAAAGCTTTTCCTCAAAGATCAGGAGCAAGGCAAGGATGCACACTCTCACCACTGTTATTCATATAGTACTGGAAGACCCAGCTACAGCAATTAGGCAAGACAAAGAAACAAAAAGCATCTTAATAGGAAAGTAAGAAGTAGAATTGTCTGTATATGCAGAAGATTCAATTTATTATAGAAAATTACAAAGCCTCAAAGGAAAAAAATATTTTAATTTCTAAAGGAATTCAGTAACATTGCAGCATATAAAATCAACCTATGGAAATCAGCTGCATTTCTATGCAATAACAATAAAACATGAGAAAGAAATAAAGAAAATTATCCCAGGGGGCTTGAAATGCTGGAATAGGAAAATCCTGAGCTCACATCCTCTCACAGACACACCAAATCTACAACTACATATAAAAAAAAATATCTTGGAGAATGACCAGAAGACTAGTAGCTTAGAGTTTCTACAGCTAAGGATATATTTAAAATGCCATTTTGAAATGGTTAAGAGCACAGAGATGAGGTCTAGTCAGAGCCCAAACCCTGGTGCAGCAACAAAAGCAGGAGGAATAACACAACCCTGAAGATCGCCCCTGAGGAGAAAGATGTCCAAACTTCAGGGGATCTGCATTGGGAAGTTGAGCCATTGGGATCTGCACTGTGGACCCGCACCAGGAAGATGAGCCTTGTCTGATTTTGAAAACCAGTCCCAAGGTTGCAATTTTTTTTATATACTCTCCTTCCCCATAGATGGTCTGGCACTGGCAGATGCCATTTCTGTCACTCTCCATCTACATACTTAATAACATGCACTGGCATTCCCTTGCAGACCAGCCCTGCCCACTCTCACTGGCCTCTCTGAAGCAGCAGTTCCCCACACCACCTGATGGACTGCCTCACCTGGCACCAGCAGCAACTCCAACCAGCTACTGCCTTTAAACACCTGATGGGCCATCTAGAATGGCACCACTGATCTTCCAAAGATGCTACTGCCCCATCCTACCTGATGCTCAGCCCCAGTCTGCACCAGCATCCTTCCAAAATGGTTCCTACAACCTTGCCCCCCAGTGCACCGGAAACAGTTATGGCCACATCTTGTGGCCAGCAAGTTTGGGGTCCAACACTGCCCATCAATATGCCACAGCACTTGAGGTCCAACCACAACAGGAGGGCACACACAGCCCACACAGTGGATATCCCTGGAGCACCTAACTCTGGTGACCAGGGGTGTTGTGCCACTGAGCCACAAATGACACCTTCAACATAAGGACACTCTTTCAAGACCATAAGTTATAGCTGATCTATATAATACATACAAACAAACACAGAACTAGACAAAATGAGGAGACAGAGGAATACCTTCCAAACAAAACAAACAAACAAAACCTAAGACAAAAAAACTAAAGAAAAAGGAGGTAAGCAATTTACCAAATAAAGAGTTCAAAGAAATAGTCATAAAGATGGTAACCAAACTCAGGAGAGAAATGGATTAATTCAGTGAGAACTTTTAAAAAAGAGAAAATATTGAAAAGAAAGAATCAGAACTGAAGAATGCAATAACTAAAATGAAAAATATGAAAGAATCAACAACAGATAGAGGATGCAGAAGAATGGATCAGTGATCTCAAAGAGAGGACAGTGGAAATCACCCAACTGGAAAAGAAAAAAATGTTTTGAAAGGAGTATTACTTAAGGGACCTCTGAGATAACATCAAACATACCAATCTTCACATTATAGGGGTCCCAGAAGGAGAAGAGAGAGAAAGAGACAGAAAACAAGCACCAATGGAGAACAAAGGATCATGAGTTTGCCACAAACAATTATAAGCCAACAAATTGAACAACCTATAAGAAATGGATAAATTCCTAGAAACATACAAACTTCCAAGACTGAATCAGGAAGAAAAAGAAAATCTGAACAGACAAATCACTAATAAGGAAATTGAATTAGTAATTTAAAAAAATCCCAATGAACAGAAGTCCAAGATCGGATGGACAACCTCACAGGAGAATTCTACCAAACATTTAAAGAAGAGTTAACACCTATCCTTCGTAAACTATTCCCAAAAATTGAACAGGAAGGAACACTTTCAAACTCATTCTACAAGGCCACCATTGTGCTGAAACCAAAACCAGATAAGAATGTAACAAAAAAAAATTATAGGTCAACATCCCTGATGAACAAAGATACAAAAGTCCTCAACAAATTGTTAGGAAACAAAATTCAACCATGAATTCAAAGGATCATACACCATGGTCAAGTGGGATTTATTCCAGGGATTCAAGCATGGTTTACCATCTGCAAATCACTCTCTGTGATACACCCCATTAACAAAATTAAGTATAAAAATCATATGCTAATCTCAATAGATGCAGAAAAAGCATTTGACAAAATTCAACATCCTTTTACGATAAAAAATCTCAAAAAATGGTTATGGAAGGAACGTATCTTAATATAATAAAAGCCATATATGGCAAACTCACAGCTAATATAATAATGGCGAAATGCTGGAAGCCTTTCCTCTAAGATCAGGAACAAGACAAGGATGCCCACTCTTGACACTTTTATTCATCATAGTGTGGGAAGTCCTAGCCACAACAGTCAGGCAAAAAAAAAAAAAAAAAAAGAGAGAGAGAGAGAGAGATAAAAGTGATCCAAATTAGAAAGGAAAAAGTAAAACTGTCATTATTTGCATATGACATGATACTATATATAGAAAACCCTAAAGACTTCACCAAAAACAAAATGAGAAGTAAAAAATGAATTGGTGAAGTTGCAAGATACAAAATCATTATACAGAAATCTGTTGTATTTCTATATACTAATAATGAACTATCAGAAAGAGAAATTAAGAAAACAATCCCATTTACAATTGCATGAAAAAGGATAAAACACCTAGGAATAAATGTAACCAAGGAGGTAAAAATCCATACTTTGAAAACCCTAAGACATTGATGAGTGAAACTGAAGATATCACAAATAAGTGGGAAGATATACTCATGTATTGGAGGAATTAATACTATTAAAATGTCTGTAGTACCCAAAGAAATGTACAGATTCAATGCAATTTCTGCAAAATATAATGGCAATTTTCATGGAACTGGAAAAACTAATCATAAAATAGGTATTAAAACACAAAAGGGCTTCCCTGGTGGCGCAGTGGTTGAGAGTCCGCCTGCCGATGCAGGGGACACGGGTTCGTGCCCTGCTCCGGGAGGATCCCACATGCCGCGGAGCGGCTGGGCCTGTGAGCCATGGCCGCTGAGCCTGCGCGTCTGGAGCCTGTGCTCCACAACGGGAGAGGCCACGACAGTGAGAGGCCCACATACAGCAAAAAAAAAAAAAAAAAAAAAAAAAAAAAAAAAAAAAACACACAAAAGTCCCTGAATAGCCTAAGCAATCTTGAAAAAGAACATGTCATTCTACCTGATTTCAAACTATACTACAAAGCTATAGTATTTGAAACCATATGGCACAAAACACATAGATCAATGGACCATAATAGAGAATGCAGGAATAAGCACATCCTTATATGGTCATTCAATTTACAACAAAGGACCCAAGAATATACAGTGAGGAAATATAGTCTCTAAACTAAATAGTGTTGGACAAACTGGACAGCTACATGCAAAAAAATAAACCTGGAACAATTCTTACACCATATATAAAAATAAGCTCAAAAGGGATTAAAGACTTAAGTGTAAGACTGTAACCATAAAACACCTGGAAGAAAACATAGCCAGTATGCTTTTTGACATCAGTCTTAACAATATTCTTTTGGACCTGTCATCTCAGTCAAGGGAAACAAAAGTGAAAATAAACAAATGAGATCACATCAAACTAAAAAGTTTTGAACAGCAAAGGAAACCATCAACAAAACAAAAGGCAACCTACCTAGTGGGAGAAGGTATTTGCAATTGATATATCCAAAAAGGGGTCAATTTCCAAAATATATAAAGAACTCATAAAACTCAATATCAAAAAACAAACACAAAACAACCAATCTGATTTAAAATGCACAGAGGAACTGAACAGATATTTTTCCAAGGAAGAATTACAGATGGCCAACAGACACATGAAAAGATGATCAACATCACTAATCATCAGGAAAATGCAAATCACAAATACAATGAGATTTCACCCCATACTTATCACAGTGGCTATTATGAAATAGACAACAAAAACCAAGTTTTGGCCAGGTTGTGAATAAAAGTGAAGGCTCATGCAGTGTTGGTGGAAATGTAAATTGGTGCAGCCATTATGGAAAACAGTATGAAGGTTCTGCAAAAACTTAAAAATAGAACTACCATACAATCCAGCAATTCCACTTCTGGGTACTTATCAAAAGAAAATTAAAACACTGATCAAAAGATATAAAAATTCATGTTTATTGACAGCATCACTTACCACAGCCAAGATATGGAAGCAACCTATGTGTTCAACAGTAGGTGAATAAATAATGAAGATGTGGTATGTGTGTATGTATATCTATCTATCTATCTACCTATCTATATCTATATATCTATACATATATAACAATATTACTTGGCCATTAAAATGAATGAGACATTGTCATTTATGTCAACATGGATGGACCTAGATGAAATAAGTGAAGTAAGTCATATAAGTCAGACAGAGAAAGACAAATATTATATAATTTTAATCATATGTGGAATCTAAGAATCAAAACAAACAGAAACAGACTCATAGATACAGAGAACAAACATGTTCATCAGAGGGGAGGGATGGAGCATTGAATGAAATGGGTGAGAGGGATTAAGAGGCACAAACTTCCAGTTATAAAATTAATAAGTTGTGGTGATGTAATGCACAGCATAGGGAATATAATCAATAATATTGCAATATTTTCTTTCACCAGAAACTAATTTAATGTTGTATGTCAATTATACTTTCAGTAAAAATGATTTTTTAAAACTTTATACAAAGCTACAGTAATCAATCAGCGTGGTATTGGTGTCAAGGATAAACACAGAGACCAATGGGATAAGATTGAAGTCTAGAAAAATGAGCAGTAACAAGTAAGTAACAAATGAAAAATAACAAGTGTTGGAGAGAGTATGGGGAAATTGGAACCCTCATACATTGGTGATGGAAATGTAAAATGGTACAGCTGCTGTGGAAAATAGTTTGTCAGAGAATGACAAATAGTATATGACCTTATTTGTATAATGTAAAAAAACAAAACTCTTAGAGTATATTGGTGGTTGTCAGGATCTGGGGTGTGGGGGAAATGAGGGGAGGTTTGTCAAAGGGTACAAACTTCCAGTTAGAAGATGAATAAGTTCTAGGGATCTAGTTTATAGCATGGTGATTGTAGTTTATAATAATATATATTTGAAAGCTGCTAAGAGAAAGTTGCTAAGAGAGAACATCTTAAATGTTCTCATGAAAAAAAGAAATGGTCATTACGTGATGTGACAGAGATAATAACTAGTGCTAAGGTGGTAATCATTTTGAAATATAAGGGTATAAAACCAATATGTTGTACACCTCATAATAAAGCTAGTGCAAAAGAGGATGCCAAAACAAGATATGGACTGGGAGAAAATATATGCAAACCATATTTACAGAATATAGAAAGCTCTCTGAAAACTCAACAGTAAAATATTAAACAAACAGTCCAATTAGAAACTGGGCAAAAGACATAAAAGGACCTTTCATCATAGAAGACATACAGTCATCAAATAAGAATATGAAAATATTTTTAATATTGTCAGCTATTAAGGAAATGCAAATTAAGACTATGATTAGGTATCCCGATACACCTATTAGAACAGCCAAAATTCAAAATATTCACAATACCAAATGCTGAGGAAGATATGGGGAAACTAGATCTCTTGTAAATTGCTGGTGGGAATGTAAAATTGTACAGTCACTCTGGAAATTAGTTTATCAGTTTCTTTAAAGTAAATATATACTTACGCTATATCCCAGCAATTGTACTCCTTGGCATTTATCCCAGAGAAATGAAAACATATGTCCACAAAAAGCCTGTATAAGTGTGTCCACAGCAGCTTTATTTGTAATAACCCCAAACTGGTATCAACTCAGTTAATTTTGTGTTAGGGAGTGGACTAGTTTCATTATTTTGCATGTGGCTGTCCAGTTTTCACAACATGATTTATTGAAAAGACAGCACTTGCCCAACTGTATATTTAACTCTTTATTGTAAATTAATTGACCATATAAGGGTGGGCTTATTTATGGGTTCTCTATTTTGTTCCATTGGTCTATGTGATTATTGTTCTGCCAATATCATACTGTTTTGATTACTATAGCTTTGTAATATAGTTCGAAATCAGGGAAAGTGATTTTTTAAGGTTGATTCTCCTCAAGATGGATTTAGATCTTCAGGGTCTTTTGTGGTTCTATACAAATGTTAAAATTGTTTGTTGTTTCTGTAAAAGATACTGTTGGAATTTTGATAGGGATGGCATTCAATTTGTATATTGCTTTGGGTAAAACAGAAATTTTTTTTTAAACATCTTTATTGGGGTATAATTGCTTTACAATGGTGTGTTAGTTTCTGCTTTATAACAAAGTGAATCAGCTATACATATACATATGTTCCCATATGTCTTCCCTCTTGCGTCTCCCTCCCTCCCACTCTCCCCATCCCACCCTTCCAGGCTGTCACAAAGCACCGAGCTAATATCCCTGTGCCTTGCGGCTGCTTCCCCCCAGCTATCTACCTTACTACGTTTGTTAGTGTGTATATGTCCATGACTCTCTCTCGCCCTGTCAAAACTCACCCTTCCCCCTCCCCATATCCTCAAGTCCGTTCTCCAGTAGGTCTGCGTCTTTATTCCTGTCTTACCCCTAGGTTCTTCATGACATTTTTTTCCCTTAAATTCAATATATATGTGTTAGCATATGGTATTTGTCATTTTCTTTCTGACTTACTTCACTCTGCATGACAGACTCTAGGTCTATCCATCTCATTACAAATAGCTCAATTTCATTTCTTTTTAAGGCTGACTAATATTCCATTGGGTATACGTGCCACATCTTCTTCATCCATTCATCCAATGATGGGCGCTTAGGTTGTTTCCATCTCCGGGCTATTGTAAATAGAGCTGCAATGAACATTTTGGCACATGACTCTTTTTGAATTTTGGTTTTCTCAGGGTATATGCCCAGTAGTGAGATTGCTGGGTCATATGGTAATTCTATTTGTAGTTTTTTAAGGAACCTCCATACTGTTCTCCATAGTGGCTGAACCAATTCACATTCCCACCAGCAGTGCAACAGTGTCCCCTTTTCTCCACACCCTCTCCAGCATTTATTGTTTATAGATTTTTTGATGATGGTCATTCTGACTGGTGTGAGATGATATCTCATTGTAGTTTTGATTTGCATTTCTCTAATGATTAATGATGTTGAGCATTCTTTCATGTGTTTGTTGGCATTCTGTATATCTTCTTTGGAGAAATGTCTATTTAGGTCTTCTGCCCATTTTTGGATGGGGTTGTTTGTTTTTTTGTTATTGAGCTGCATGAGCTGCTTGTAAATTTTGGAGATTAATCCTTTGTCAGTTGCTTCATTTGCAAATGTTTTCTCCCATTCTGAGGGTTGTCTTTTGGTCTTGGATATGGTTTCCTTCACCGTGCAAAAGCTTTGAAGTTTCATTAGGTCCCATTTGTTTATTGTTGTTTTTATTTCCATTACTCTATGAGGTGGGTCAGAAAGGATCTTGCTGTGATTTATGTCATAGAGTGTTCTTCCTATGTTTTCTTCTAAGAGTTTGATAGTTTCTGGCCTTACATTTAGGTCTTTAATCCATTTTGAGCTTATTTTTGTGTATGGTGTTAGGAAGTGATCTAATCTCATACTTCTACATGTACCTGTCCAGTTTTCCCAGCACCATTTATTGAAGAGGCTGTCCTTTCTCCACTGTATATTCCTGCCTCCTTTATCAAAGATAAGGTGTCCATATGTGCGTGGGTTTATCTCTGGGCTTTCTATCCTGTTCCACTGATCTATCTTTCTGTTTTTGTGCCAGTACCATACTGTCTTGATTACTGTTGCTTTGTAATATAGTCTGAAGTCAGGGAGCCTGATTCCTCCAGCTCCTTTTATCGTTCTCAAGATTGCTTTGGCTATTCGGGGTCTTTTGTGTTTCCATACAAATTGCGAAATTTTTTGTTCTAGTTCTGTGAAAAATGCCAGTGGTAGTTTGATAGGGATTGCATTGAATCTGTAGATTGCTTTGGGTAGTAGAGTCATTTTCACAATGTTGATTCTTCCCATCCAAGAACGTGGTATATCTCTCCATCTATTTGTATCATCTTTAATTTCTTTCATCAGTGTCTTATAATTTTCTGCATACAGGTCTTTCGTCTCCTTACGTAGGTTTATTCCTAGATATTTTATTCTTTTTGTTGCAATGGTAAATGGGAATGTTTTCTTGATTTCACTTTCAGATTTTTCATCATTAGTATATAGGAATGCCAAAGATTTCTGTGCATTAATTTTGTATCCTGCTACTTTACCAAATTCATTGATTAGCTCTAGTAGTTTTCTGGTAGCATCTTTAGGATTCTCTATGTATAGTATCATGTCATCTGCAAACAGTGACAGCTTTACTTCTTCTTTTCCGATTTGGATTCCTTTTATTTCCTTTTCTTCTCTGATTGCTGTGGATAAAACTTCCAAAACTATGTTGAATAAGAGTGGTGAGAGTGGGCAACCTTGTCTTGTTCCTGATCTTAGTGGAAATGCTTTCAGTTTTTCACCATTGAGGATGATGTTTGCTGTGGGCTTCTCATATATGGCCTTTATTATGTTGAGGAAAGTTCCCTTTATGCCTACTTTCTGGAGGGTTTTTATCATAAATGGGTATTGAATTTTGTCGAAAGCTTTCTCTGCATCTATTGAGATGATCATATGGTTGTTCTCCTTCAATTTGTTAATATGGTTTATCACATTGATAGATTTGCGTATATTGAAGAATCCTTGCATTCCTGGAATAAACCCCACTTGATCATGGGGTATGATCCTTTTAAAGTGCTGTTGGATTCTGTTTGCTAGTATTTTGTTGAGAATTTTTGCATCTATGTTCATCAGTGATATTGGCCTGTAGTTTTCTTTCTTTGTGACATCCTTGTCTGGTTTTGGTATCAAGGTGATGGTGGCCTCGTAGAAGGAATTTGGGAGTGTTCCTCCCTCTGCTATATTTTGGAAGAGTTCGAGAAGGATAGGTGTTAGCTCTTCTCTAAACGTTTGATAGAATTCACCTGTGAAGCCATCTGGTCCTGGGCTTTTGTTTGTTGGAAGGTTTTTAATCACAGTTTCAATTTCAGTGCTTGTGATTGGTCTGTTCATATTTTCTATTTCTTCCTGATTCAGTCTTGGCAGGTTGTGCATTTCTAAGAATTTGTCCATTTCTTCCAGATTGTCCATTTTATTGGCATAGAGTTGCTTGTAGTAATCTCTCATGATTTTTTTTTATTTCTGCAGTGTCAGTTGTTATTTCTCCTTTCTCATTTCTAATTCTATTGATTTGAGTCTTCTCCCTTTTTTTCTTGATGAGTCTGGCTAGTGGTTTATCTATTTTGTTTATCTTCTCAAAGAACCAGCTTTTAGTTTTATTGATCTTTGCTATCATTTCCTTCATTTCTTTTTCATTTATTTCTGATCTGATTTTTATGATTTCTTTCCTTCTGCTAGCTTTGGGGCTTTTTTCTTCTTCTTTCTCTAATTGCTTGAGGTGCAAGGTTAGGTTGTTTATTCGAGATGTTTCCTGCTTCTTAAGGTGGGCTTGTATTGCTATAAACTTCCCCCTTAGAACTGCTTTTGCTGCATCCCATAGGTTTTGGGTCGTTGTGTCTCCATTGTCATTTGTTTCTAGGTATTTTTTTATTTCCTCTTTGATTTCTTCAGTGATCACTTCATTATTAAGTAGTGTATTGTTTAGCCTCAATGTGTTTGTATTTTTTACAGATCTTTTCCTGTAATTGATATCTAGTCTCATGGCGTTGTGGTCAGAAAAGATACTTGATACAATTTCAGTTTTCTTAAATTTACCAAGGCTTGATTTGTGACCCAAGATATGATCTATCCTGGGGAATGTTCCATGAGCACTTGAGAAAAATGTGTATTCTGTTGTTTTTGGATGGAGTGTCCTATAAATATCAATTAAGTCCATCTTGTTTAATGTATCATTTAAAGCTTGTGTTTCCTTATTTATTTTCATTTTGGATGATCTGTCCATGGGTGAAAGTGGGGTGTTAAAGTCCCCTACTATGAATGTGTTACTGTTGATCTCCCCTTTTATGGTTGTTAGTATTTGCCTTATGTATTGAGGTGCTCCTATGTTGGGTGCATAAATATTTACAATTGTTATATCTTTTTCTTGGATCGATCCCTTGATCATTATGTAGTGTCCTTCTTTGTCCCTTTTAATAGTCCTTATTTTAAAGTCTATTTTGTCTGATATGAGAATTGCTACTCCAGCTTTCTTTTGGTTTCCATTTGCATGGAATATCATTTTCCATCCCCTTACTTTCAGTCTGTATGTGTCTCTAGGTCTGAAGTGGGTCTCTTGTAGACAGCATATATAAGGGTCTTGTTTTTGTATCCATTCATCCCATCTGTGTCTTTTGGTGGGAGCATTTAGTCCATTTACATTTAAGGTAATTATCGATATGTATGTTCCTATTCCCATTTTCTATATTGTTTTGGGTTCGCTACTATAGGTCGTTTCCTTCTCTTGTGTTTCTTGTCTAGAGAAGTTCCTTTAGCATTTGTTGTAAAGCTGGTTTGGTGGTGCTGAACTCTCTCAGCTTTTGCTTGTCTGTAAAGGTTTTAATTTCTCCATCAAATGTGAATGATGGGTAGAGTAGTCTTGGTTGCAGGCTTTTCTCCTTCATCACTTTCAGTATGTCCTGCCACTCCCTTCTGGCTTGTAGGGTTTCTGCTGAGAGATCAGCTGTTAACCTTATGGGGATTCCTTTGTGTGTTATTTGTTCTTTTTCCCTTGCTGCTTTTAATATGCTTTCTTTGTATTTAATTTTTGACAGTTTGATTAATATGTGTCTTGGCGTGTTCCTCCTTGTATTTATCCTGTATGGGACTCTCTGTGCTTCCTGGACTTGATTAACTATTTCCTTTCCCATATTAGGGAAGTTTTCAACTATAATCTATTCAAATATTTTCTCAATCCCTTTCTTTCTTTCTTCTTCTTCTGGAACCCCTATAATTCGAATGTTGGTGCATTGCATGTTGTCCCAGAGGTCTCTGAGACTGTCCTCAGTTCTTTTCATTCTGTTTTCTTTATTCTGTTCTGCAGTAGTTATTTCCACTACTTTATCTTCCTGGTCACTTATCCGTTCTTCTGCCTCAGTTATTCTGCTATTGATCCTATCTAGAGTGCTTTTAATTTCATTTATTGCATTGTTCATCGTTGCTTGTTTCATCTTTAGTTCTTGTAGGTCCTTGTTCACTGTTTCTTGCATTTTGTCCATTCTACTTCCAAGATTTCGGATCATCCTTACTATCATTATTCTGAATTCTGTTTCAGGTAGATTGCCTATTTCCTCTTCATTTGTTAGGTCTGGTGGGTTTTTATCTTGCTCCTTCATCTGCTGTGTGTTTTTCTGTCTTCTCATTTTGCTTATCTTACTGTGTTTGGGGTCTCCTTTTTGCAGGCTGCACGTTCGTAGTTCCCGTTGTTTTTGATGTCTGTCTCCAGTGGCTAAGGTTGTTTCAGTGGGTTGTGTAGGCTTCCTGGTGGAGGGGACTAGTGCCTGTGTTGTGCTGGATGAGGCTGGATCTTGTCTCTCTAGTGGGCAGGTTCACGTCTGGTGGTGTGTTTTGGGGTGTCTGTGGCCTTATTATGATTTTAGGCAGCCTCTCTGCTAATGGGTGGGGTTGTGTTCCTGTTTTGCTAGTTGTTTGGCATAGGTTGTCCAGCACTGTGGCTTGCTTGTCGTTGAGTGAAGCTGGGTGCTTGTGTTAAGATGGAGGTCTCTGGGAGATTTCCACCGTTTAATATTATGTGGAGCTGGGAGGTCTCTTGTTGACCAGTGTCCTGAAGTTGGCTCTCCTACCTCAGAGGCAGAGCCCTGATTCCTGGCTGGAGCACCAAGAGCCTTTCATCCACACAGCTCAGAATAAAAGGGAGAAAAAGTAGAGAGAATTAGTAGAAGTATGAGTAAAGAAAGAAGGAAAGGAGGAAAGGAAGGAAGGAAGAAAGAAGCAAAGAAGGAAAGAAAGGAGGGAGGGAGGAAGGAAGGAAGGAGGGAAAGAAGGAAAAAAGAGAAAGAAAGAAGATACAGTAAAAATAAAATAAAGTATAATATAGTTATTGAATTAAAAAATATCTAGATAAAATAAAAAAAAGGGACGGATAGAACCTTAGGACAAATGTTGGAAGCAAAGCTATACAGAGAAAATCTTACACAGAAGCATACACATACACCTTCACAAAAAGAGGTAAATGGGGAAAAATCATAAATCTTGCTCTCAGAGACCTCCTCCTCAATTTGGGGTGATTCGTTGTCTAAAGGAGGGAAGGAAGGAAGGAAAGAAAGAAAGAACGAAGGTAAAGTATAATAAAGTTATTACAATTAAACTTAATTATTAAGAAAAAGAATTTTTTTAAAAAAATCATGGACGGATAGAGCCCTAGGACAAATGGTGGAAGCAAGAGTATACAGACAAGATCTCACACAGAAGCATACACGTACACATTCACAAAAAGAGGAAAAGGGAAAAAAAAATCATAGATCTCGCTCCTAAATTCCACCTCTTCAATTTGGGATCATTCCTTGTCTATTCAGGTATTCCACAGATGCAGGGTATATCAAGTTGATTGTGGAGCTTTAATCCGCTGCTTCTGTGGCTGCTGGGAGAGATTTCCCTTTCTCTTCTTTGTTCTCACAGCTCATAGGAGCTCAGCTTTGGATTTGGCCCTGCCTCTGCGTGTAGGTCGCTGGAGGGCATCTGTTTTTTCGCTCAGACAGGACGGGGTTAAAGGAGCCGCTGATTCGGGGGCTCCGGCTCACTCAGGCCGGGGGTTGGGGGATGGGGGAAGGAGGGGCACTGTGTGCGGGGCGGGCCTGCGGCGGCAGAGGCGACATGACGTTGCGGCAGAGGCCGGCGTGAAGTTGCACCAGCCTGAGGCCCGCCGTGCGTTGTCCCGGGGAAGTTGTCCCTGGATCCCGGGAACCTGGCAGTGGCGGGCTGCACAGGGTCCGCGGAAGAAGGGTGTGGAGAGTGACCTGTGCTCGCACACAGGCCCCTTGGTGGCGGCAGCAGCAGCCTTAGCGTCTCCCGCCTGTCTCTGGGGTCCGCGGTTTTAGCCATGGCTCGCGCCCGTCTCTGGGGTTTGCGCTTTCAGCCGCGGCTCGCGCCCGTCTCTGGTGGTCGCGCTTTTAGCCGCGGCTCGCGCCCGTCTCTGGAGATCCTTTAAGCAGAGCTCTTAATCCCCTCTCCTCGCGCACCAGGAAACAAAGAGGGAAGGAAAAGTCTCTTGCCTCTTCGGCCTGTGCAGGCTTTTCCCCGAACTCCCTCCCGGCTAGTCGTGGTACACTAACCCCTTCAGGCTATGTTCAAGCCACCAACCCCAGTCCTCTCCCTGAGCTCCGTCCAAAACCAAAACCCGAGCCTCAGCTCGCAGCCCCGCCCGCTCCGGTGGGTGAGCAGACAAGCCTCTCGGGTTGGTGAGTGCTGGTCGGCACTGATCGTCTGTGCAGGAATCTCCCCGCTTTGCCCTCCGCACCCGTCGCTGTGCACTACTCCGTGGTCCCGAAACTCCCCCCTCCGCCTCCCGCAGTCTCCGCCCACGGAGGGGCTTCCTAGTGTGTGGAAACTTTTCCTCCTTCACAACTCCCTCCCACTGGTGCAGGTGCCGTCCTTATTCTTTTGTCTCTGTTTTTTCTTTTTTTCTTTTGCCCTACCCAGGTACGTGGGGAGTTTCTTGCCTTTTGGGAGGTCTGAGGTCTTCTGCCAGCCTTCAGTAGGAGTTCTGTAGGAGTTGTTCCACGTGTGGATGTATTTCTGGTGTATCCGTGGGGAGGAAGGCGATCTCCACATCTTACTCTTCCGCCATCTTCAAGGTCCCCCCTCTAAAATAGAAATTTTAACAATATTAATTCTTCCAATCCAAGAGCACAGAATATCTTTCCATTTATTTGTGTCTTCAATTTCTTTCATTCATGACATAGATTTCAGCATACAGGTCATACCCTCCTTGGTTAAATTTATTCCTAGGTATTTTATTCTTTTTTATGAGATTGTATTGTATTTTTTCTTAATTTCTCCTTCTGATATTTTGTTGTTAGTGTATAGAAATGCAGCTAATTTTTGTACATTGTTTTAGTACTCTGCCACTTTCCTGAATTTGTTGATTATTCTAACAGTTTTAATGGAACTTTTTGGAATTTCTCTGTATAGAACCATGTCATCTGCAAATAGTGACAATTTTACATCTTCCTTTCCAACTTGATGCCTTTTTTTCTTACCTAATTGCTATAGCAAGGACTTCCAATACTATGTAGAATAACAGTGGGAAGAGAGGACATCCTTGTGTTGTTCCTGATCATGGAGGAACAGTTACAGTTTTCACCATTGAGTATGATGTTAGCTATGGTCTAGTCATATGTAGCTTTTATAATGTTAAGGTACATTCCCTCTATACCCAGTTTGTTGATAATTTTTATCATAAATGAATGTTGAATTTTGTCAAATTATTTTACTGCATCTATTGAGATTATCATATGACTTTTATCATTCATTTTGTTAATGTGGTATATCACACTGATTGATTGACATATGTTGAAACATCATTGCATCCATGGAATAAATTAACATTGATTATGGTGTATGATCCTTTGAATGTATGGTTTAATGTGGTTAGCTAATATTTTGTTGATTATTTTTGCATCTACATTCATCAGAGATATTAGCCTGTAATTTTATTTTTTGGTGTGTGATACCACACACAAAAAACTAGATACCTTGTCTGGTTTTGGTATCAGGGGAATGCTGACCTCATAATAATGAGTTTGAAAGTGTTCCCTCCTCTTCATTTTTGAAGACTTCGAGACTTTACACGTTTGGTAGGAAACACCAGTGAAGTCATCTTGCCCTGGACTTTTGTTTGCTGGGAGGCTTTTCATTACTGATTCAATCTCCTTATAAATCAGTATATTTATATTCTATTTCTTCTTGATTCAGTCATGAAGATTATGTTTCTAAGAATGTATCCATATCTTCTAGGTTGGTTGTCCAGTTTGTTGACTTATAGCTGTTCATAATATTCTCTTATAATCTTCTGTATTGCTGTGATATCCATTGTAATTTCTCCTCTTTTCTGGTCTTATTTATCTGAGCCTTCTATCTCTTTTTTTTAGTAAGTCTGGCTATAGAGTTATCTATTTTGTTTAGCTTTTCAAAAAACAGTTCATAGTTTTATTGATCTTTTCTATTCTCTTTTTAGGCTCTATTTCATTTATATCAGCTCTATTTTTTATTATTTCCTTCCTCCACTAACATTGGACTTCATTTGCTCTTTTATATTTTCAAGTTCTTTAGGTCTAAAGTTAGATTATTTATTTGAGATTTTTCTTGTTTCTTGGGGTAGTCCTGTATTTCAACAAACTTCCCTCTAAGAACTGCTTTTGCTACATCTAACAGATTTTGGTATGTCATTTGACCATTTTCATTTGTCCCTGGATACCTTTAGATTTCTCCCTTTTGCTACATTGTTCAGGCATGTTGTTAATCTCCACATATTGGTGGTTTTTTAAGCTTTTTTTCATATAATTGATTTCTAGTTTTATGCCACAGTTGTCCCAAAAGATGCATGATATGATTTCAATCTTCTTGGGTTTATTAAGACTTGTTTTGCGGCACAACGTGTGATATAACCTGGAGAATGTTCACTGTGTACGAGAATAATGTGTATTCTGCTGCTTCTGATAGAATGTTCTGTATATAATTATTAATTCAACCATTCGAATGTGTCATTTAAGGCTGATGTTTACTTAATGATTTTCTGTCTGGATCCTTTATCCATTGATGTAAGCGGGATGTTAAAGTCACCTTTTATTAATATATCAATGCCAATTTCTCCCTTTAGGTCAGTTAATATTTGCTTTATATACAGTGGTGCTCTTATGTTGGGTGCATATATATTTTAAAATGTTGTGTCTTCTTCTTTGACTTACTCCTTTATCATTATGCAATGCCCTTTTGGTCTTTTACTACGTCCTTGTTTAAAGTCTATTTTGTCTGAGATGAGTATACCTACATCACCTTTCTTTTCATTTCCAATGGCATGATATATCTTTTTGCATCCCATCACTTTATTTATTTTATTAAATTACTTTTATTCGATTTTTAATTTTTGAGTGTGTGTTAGTTTCTGTTTTATAACAAAGTGAACCAGCTATACATATACATACATCCCCATATCTCCTCACCCTTGCATATCCCTCACACCCTCCCTATCCCACACCTACAGGTGGTCACAAAGCACAAAGATGATCTCCCTGTGCTATGTGCCTGCTTCCCACTAGCTATCTATTTTACATTTGGTAGTGTATATATGTACATGTCATTCTCTCACTTCATCCCAGCTTACCCATCCCCCACCTGTGTCCTCAAGTTAATTCTCTACATCTGTGTCTTTATTCCTGTCCTGCCCCTAGGTTCTTCAGAACAATTTTTTTCTTTTAGAATCCATATATATATATATTAGCATAAGATATTTGTTTTTCTCTTTCTAACTTACTTCACTCTGTATGACACACACGAGGTCCATCCACCTCACTACAAATAACTCAATTTCGTTTCTTTTTATGGCTGAGTAATATTCCATTGTATATATGTGCCACATCTTCTTTACCCATTCATCTGTCGATGGACACATAGGTAACTTCTATGTCCTGACTATTGTAAGTAGAGCTGCAATTAACATTGTGGTACATGATACTTTTCGAATTATGGTTTTCTCATGGTATATGCCAAGTAGTTGGATTGCTGGGTCATATGGTAGTTATTTTTTTACTTTTTTTAAGGAACATCCATACTGTTCTCCATAGTGGCTGTATCAATTTACATTCCCACCAACAGTGCAAGAGGGTTCCCTTTTATCCACACCCTCTCCAGCATTTATTGTTTCTAGGTTTTTTGATGATGGCCTTTCTGACTGGTGTGTGGTGATACCTCATCGTAGTTTTGATTTGAATTTCTCTAATGATTAGTGCTGTTGAGCATCTTTTCATTGTTTGTTGGCAATCTCTATGTCTTCTTTGGAGAAATGTCTTTTTAGGTGTTCTGCCCATTTTTGAATTGGGTTGTTTGTTTTTTTTGATATTGAGCTGCATGAGCTGCTTGTAAATTTTGGAGATGAATCCTCTGTCAGTTGCATCATTTGCAAATATTTTCTCCCATTCTGAAGGTTGTTTTTTCGTCTTGTTTATGGTTTCTTTTGCTTTGCAAAAGCTTTTAAGTTTTGTTAGGTCCCATTTGTTTATTTTTCATTTTATTTCCATTTCTCTAGAAGGTGGGTCAAAAAGGATCTTGCTGTGATGGATGTCATAGAGTGTTCTGCCTATATTTTCCTCTAAGAGATTTATAGTGTCTGGCCTTACATTTAGGTCTTTAATCCATTCTGAGTTTATTTTTGCGTATGGTATTAGGGAGTGTTCTAATTTCATTCTTTTACATGTAGCTGTCCAGTTTTCTCAGCACCACTTATTGAAGAGGCTGTCTTTTCTCCCTTGTATATTCTTGCCTCCTTTATCAAAGTTAAGGTGACCATATAAGCTTGGGTTTATCTCTGGGCTTTCTATCCTGTTCCATTGATCTATATTTCTGGTCTTGTGACAGTACTGTACTGTCTTGATTACTGTAGCTTTGTAGTGTAGTCTGAAGTCAGTGAGCCTGATTCCGCCATCTTCGTTTTTCTTCCTCAAGATGGATTTGGCTATTCAGGGTATTTTGTGTTTCCATACAACTTGTGAACTATTTTGTTGTAGCTCTGTAAAAACTGGCATTGGTAGTTTGATAGGGATTGCATTGAATCTGTAGATTGCTTTGGGTAGTATAATCATTTTTACAATGTTGATTCTTCCAATCCAAGAACATGATATATCTCTACATCTCATTGTCTCATCTTTAATTTCTTTCATCAATATCTTACAGTTTCCACATACAGGTCTTTTGTCTCCTTTGGTAGCTTTATTCCTAGGTATTTTATTCTTTTTGCTGCATTGGTAAATGGGAGTGTTTCCTTAATTTCTCTTACAGATTTTTCATCATTAGTGTATAGGAGTGCAAGAGATTTCTGTGCATTAATGTTGTATCCTGCTACTTTACCAAATTCATTGATTAGCTCTAGTAGTTTTTTGGTAGCATCCTTAGGATTCTCTATAAATAGTATCATGCCATCTGCAAACAGTGACAGATTTACTTCTTTTTTTATTTGTATTCCTTTTATTTCTTTTTCTTCTCTGATTGTTGTGGTTAAAATTTCCAAAGTTATGTTGGATAATAATGGTGAGAGTGGACAACCTTGTCTTCTTTCTGTTCTTAGTGGAGATGGTTTCAGTTTTTCACCATTGAGAATGATGTTGGCTGTGGGTTTGTCATACATGGCCTTTATTATGTTGAGGAAAGTTCTGTCTATGCCTACTTTCTGGAGGATTTTTATCATAAATTGGTGTTGAATTTTTTGAAAGCTTTCTCTTTATCCATTGAGATGGTCATATGGTTTTTCTCCATCAATTTGTTAATATGGTGGATCACATTGATTGCTTTGCATATACTGAAGAATCCTTGCATTCCTGGGATAAGCCCCACTTGATCATGGTGTATGATCTTTTAATGTGCTGTTGGATTCTGTTTGCTAGTATTTTGTTGAGGATTTTTGCATCTATACTCATCAATCATATTGGCCTGTAATTTCCTTTCTTTGTGACATCTTTTTATGGTTTTGGTATCAGGGTGATGGTGGCCTAATAGAATGAGTTTGGGAGTGTTCCTCCCTCGTTAAATTTTGCAAGAGATTAAAGGGTAGGTGTTAGCTCTTTTCTAAATGTTTGGTAGAATATGCCTGTGAAGCCATCTGATCCCGGGCTTTTGTGTGTTGGAAGATTTTTAATCAAAATCTTAATTTCAGGGCTTGTGATTGGTCTGTTTATATTTTCTATTTCATCCTTGTTCAGTCTCAGAAGGTTTGGTTTTTCCAAGAATTTATCCATTTCTTCCAGGTTGTCCATTTTATTGGCATAGACTTGCTTGTAGTAATCTCTCATGATCCTTTGAATTTCTGCAGTGTCATCTTTTACTTCTCCGTTTTCATTTCTAATTATTTTGATTTGAGTCTTCTCCCTTTTTTTCTTGATGAGTCTGGCTAATGCTTTATCAATTTTGTTTATCTCCTCAAGGAACCAGCTTAAGTTTTATTGATTTTTGCTATCATTTCCTTCATTTCTCTTTCATTTATTTCTGATCTGACTTTATGATATCTTTCCTTCTGCTAACTTTGAGGTTCTTTTGTTCTTCTTTCTCTGATTGCTTCTGGTGTAAGGTTAGGTTGTTTATTTGAGATGTTTCTTTTTTCATGAGGTAGGATTGTATTGCTATAAACTTCCCTCTTAGAACTGATTTTGCTACATCCCATAGGTTTGGGTTGTTGTTTTTTCATTGTCATTTTTTTCTAGGTATTTTTTTACTTCCTCTTTGATTTCCTCAGTGATCTCTTGGTTTTTAAGTAGTGTATTTTTTAGCCTCCATGTGTTTGTATTTTTTACAGATTTTTTCATATTCCATCGCCTCAATTTTGGGATGGTTCATTGTCTATTCAGGTATTCCACAGATGCAGGGTACATGAAGTTGATTGTGGAGATTTAATCCGCTGCTCCTGAGTCTGCTGGAAGAGATTTCCCTTTCTCTTCTTTGTTTGTACAGCTCCTGGAGTTCAGCTTTTGATTTGGCCCCGCCTCTGCCTGTAGGTCACCTTAGGGCATCTGTTCTTCACTCAGACAAGACAGGGTTAAAGTAGCAGCTGATTAGGGGCCTCTGGCTGACTCAGGCTGGGGGGAGCGAGAGGTAGAGAATGCCGGGTGAGCCAGTGAGACAGAGGCCGGCATGACATTGCAACAGCCTAAGGCTCGCCGTATGTTCTCCCAGGGATGTTGTCCCTGGATCACGGGATCCTGGCATTTGCAGGCTGCACAGGCTCCTGGGAGGGGAGATGTGAATAGTGACCTGTGCTTGCACACAGGCTTCTTGGTGGCTGCAGCAGCAGCCTTTGCATTTCATGCCTGTCTCTGCTGTCCGCACTGATTGCCACAGCTTGTGCCCTTCTCTGTAGCTTGTTTAGGTGGTGCTGTGAATCCCCTCTCCTCATGCACCCCAAAACAATGGTCTCTCGCTTGTTAGGCAGTTCCAGACGTTTTCAAGGACTCCCTCCCGGCTAGCTGTGGTGGACTAGCCCCCTTCAGGCTGTGTTCACACAGCCAACCCCAGTCCTCTCCCTGGGATCTGACCTCCGAAGCCTGAGCCTCAGCTCCCAGTTTCCACCCGCCCTGGTGGGTGAGCTGAGAAGCGTCTCAGGCTGGTGAATTCTGGTTGGCACTGATCCTCTGTGTGGGAATCTCTCCACTTTCCCCTCTGCACCCTTATTCTTACAGTCTCCTCCATGGCTCCAAAGCTCCCCCTCGCCACCTCCCATCTCTGCCAGTTAAGGGGCTTCCTAACGTGTGGGAACTTTTCCTCCACAGCTCCCTCTCAGAGGTGCAGATTCTGTCCCTATTCTTTTGTCTTTACTTTTATCTTTTGCCCTACCCAGATACATGGGGAGTTTCTTGCCTTTTGGGAAGTCTGAGGTCTTCTGCCAGCATTCAGTAGGTGTTCTGTAGGAGTTGTTCCACATGTAGATGTATTTCTGATGTATTTTTGGGCAGGAAGGTGATATCCACATCTTACTCCTCATTTGAAGGTCCCCCCACTTCACTTTTATTCTGTTTGTGTTTTTACATCTGAAGTGAAGTTTTTTGTAGACAGCATATACATGTCTTCTTCTTTTTATTTTCATTCAGCCATTCCATATCTTTTGATTGGAGAATTTAATCTATTAACATTTAAAGTTATTATTAATAATATGTACTAATTGTCATTCTGTGCAATATTTTCTGAATGTTTTGGTAGTACTTTTGTAGTTTCTTTCCTCTTGTCTTGCTACCTTCCCTTTAGATTTAATAACATTGTTTAGCATTATATTAAGATTTCTTTCCTATTTTCTTTAGTGAATCTACTATAGGTTTGGCTCTGTGACTATCCTGAGGTTCACATATAAATAATTTGTGTATATAACCATCTTATTTTATATTGATAGCAATTTAAATTTGAATTCATTCAAAAACTCTACATTTTTAACCCCTTCATTTTGTTTTTCATGTCACATTTTATATCTTTTTATTTTATATATGTCCTTAAATAATTATTGTAGTTTTCATTAATTTTACTACTTTTGCCTTTTAACCTTCATACAAACTTTACAAGTGATTAATAGACTAACTTTACTGTTTTTTTTTACCCTTATCAGTTTTATATTTTTTTCTTTTCAGTTAGCAGTGTCATTTCTTTTCAGTTTAAAGAAGTACTTTTAATATGTTCTGTAAAGCTGATTTGGTGGTGGTGAACTATTTTATCCTTGCTTGTCTGGAAACTATCTCTACTTCAAATCTTTATATGTAGAATGTTCTTGGTTAGGTATTTTCCTTTCAATGCTTTGAATATATCATGCCAATTTCATCTGGCATGCAAATTTTCTGCTAAAATATCTGCAGATCTTCTTATGTCACTTCCTTTTTATGTAACAAGTTGCTACTCTCTTGCTGCTTTTAGGATTCCCTAACTTTTGGAGCAGTTTTCTCAGGGTTACTTTAGATGCTGCCTCCTGGACTTGAATTCCTCAGTATGTCCATTGAATAAAACATAAATCTCAACATTTAAGTTGTGTACATATTTTTTTAGCTGACAGTTATGGTGACTGATGAATGGACCAGAGCAGACTTCTCTCCTTCACCTGATCTCTGTGAGGATCTGGAGCTTTGGTACCAGCAGAGGCCTCTTGTGCCCATCTGCCTCCTCGGGGAGTACAGATGAATTTAAGTTAGTCTCTCCTGGTTCTAGGATCTCCTGTTATTGATGATTGTAAGTTTTATTCAGTGGTGTTAAATTACTTTCTGGAGAAGTACCTTATCCTTGAAACTTAGTTTCAAGAAGAGGTACCAGATTTATCCTCAGTATAAAATACACTGGGAAGATTTTGCTGAGTTTAGACACTGAACAGGTTATTCTCAGTGAAAGGGACTGGAACGATTTTACTCAGCTTAGACATTGACTGGTTTATCCTCAGTTTAAAGACTTGGAAGACTTTGCTCAGTTAAACACTGAACACATTTGGACTCAGTAATTAGGGGGAATACTGGCCTGTCACTTTTCCTTGAATTCGCTACCTTAATAGAGTTTGTCAAAATAAAGCTGAAAACCTATGAGAGCTTCTGATCTCTGAAGAAGGGGCTCTCTCCTCCTGGCCAGCAACAGCTTTCTCAGGCAACTGAGAAACTTGCAGGAGTGGTGAAGGCAAGACCTCATGTCGTGCAGCTGTCTCTATAAGGAAAACAACTCATTTTAATGAACAACCTTCTCAACTGGGGACACAAATAACTGGCCATTCCATAATCCAAGCACCTCTGGTAGTCTTTTACACCACTGGGAGGACCTGAGACACATAAGAAGGGGCTGAAACAACTCTGGGTCTAAAACTTAGAGGAGTTAAGCTCTTAAGCAGCACATTGGCCCACTACACAATTGTCACCAGCAATTTTTATTTTGACAAACCATCCTCAGAATGGTAAATAAAGCTTTCAGAACAAAAGATAAAGGAATGACAGATTGCCAGCCTCCAACTAATACTCCAGCCAGGTTTATGTAAAAAACTTACACTTACAAGTATTTACTTAATTGGGAATTAAAGGAAATCTTGCTCTTTTATTGTGTATGAAGCTAATTTAAGTTTAAAAAGCCAGCTTGATAAAAATATATTTTCAAAATTCTAACTTTAAACAAAGGCCTTCTAGGGAGACTTGCATTTCTCTTGTGTCTTTGATATGTAAAAGTTCTACCTGATCTTCCTAGGGGGTTGTGTGTGTATGTGTTTTCACAACTTGACCTCTGCCATACTATTTTTGAGAGTAAATTCTCTAGATCTCACTTAGGTGACATCCTCTTCCACTCTCTTATGGAGAAGCCTCTTAAGTCTTATTGGTTTGAATCACTATTAAAATATTTCATTAATGGTCAAATGATGGATCCTTTAAATTGGAAAATCTTCTAAATTGGTGGATTTCTGGAGCACTGTCATTATAAACAGCTGTTTTATTGGTACCTATAAAAACAAAAATCAAATTAAAAGTAGAAAAAAGAAATATATCCAATGGTCAAACTAAGAACTTCCTTAGTTTAAATCAAATAAAGAAAAATCAGTTTGGGAAGGTTTATTCGCTTCCCCTCAATGGGTCTTACAGATGCTAATAAAAACATTTAAATAATTAATGTTAACAGGAAAAAAACTTGTAAGGAAGAGTCTAGATACTTTTTCTAACAAGGTAGAAATTTTAAAAAGGACTTATCTTAAATGAATAAAGAAATCTTTAGATGGTTATTTTAAATAGGCTAAATAAAACAGAAACGTGATTAAAACACAAGGTTTTCATATTACACTACCAAAGGTTAAAAGGACCAAAAGAGGCCCCCTACTGGTCCTCAACATTAAAAGCCATACAGGTCGGCTCTATTTACCCCAGTATATATATATACTGAAAAAAAATACACTGAGATACCTGAGCAGCAATTTTTTGGGGGCAACAATTAGGCAAAAGAGCCTGAGTTCTTTGGCTCAACCCCCCTCTGGGGATCCCAGAAACTTTTATATAAAAATAGACAAAATGGACATGGAATAAAAAGAAAGAAAAACTTCTAGAGCTCCTCCTGTAAGATCAAAACTTGTTGATTGGAGCCTAATGAAAGTTAAAGGTAGGGTTTCCCTGGTGGCACAGTGGTTGAGAGTCTGCCTGCCGATGCAGGGGACACAGGTTCGTGCCCCGGTCTGGGAGGATCCCACATGCCATGGAGCGGCTGGGCCCGTGAGCCATGGCCGCTGAGCCTGCGCGTCCGGAGCCTGTGCTCCGCAACGGGAGAAGCCACAACAGTGAGAGGCCTGCGTACCGCAAAAAAAAACAAAACAAAACAAAACAAAACAAAAAAAAAAGAAAGTTAAAGGTATAAAAGTTGATGGAACTGAGATGAAAGTGTATAAAATTAGTATATTTAAATGGGCTTTATATAAGATGGTTACATCTCTTTTGTTTTATTATATTGTGAGATAGGCATGTTTCACTGAAGAATGCTTCCCCTATGTGGTATAATAATACAGGACATATAGATCTGCACCTCAGGAAATATTAAACATACAAAAGGAAGCCAATAGGGGTACCTGAGACATTCAAAGAATTAAAACTGGGAACTAAAATTCAAAGGCTAATAAAAATAAGAATACTGATTTTGCTCTGGGTTTAGCTTGTAAACTCAAAAACAAGGTCTTGCTTAATGCCTTCTACAAGGTTTTGAAGGCATGATAAACTAAACTCTAATGTTCTAGAACTTAGAGCTCCTAAATTTCAGTTTAGTTAGAAATCTTCTCACTGATACAATATATAGTTGGACAAATTATACTTTTAGTATCATTTAGGCAAAAGGCCGGTTCTCTGCTGAAATGAAAGCAACTGTCTTTCTCTTGCAAATCTCTACAAGCGAGAAATGTAAATACATGTCACAAGGACCTGAGACTGAGCCTAATTAGCTCAATCAGGCAAAACTAGAAACCAAAGAAAAGCAGTGACAAAGTGGCAGTTTTAAAATTCAAACCACTGGGAATGCTCCCTCAGCCAAACTTTACAAATAGTAAGGCCTTAGTCATCTGAGCAAGAAACTTTGATGCATTCCAACTGTTTTTGTAAACTAGTAAGTTTATATTGTAATACCTGATTCATAAGTAAGTTTTTTTTTTAAGTGAGGCCATGAGATCTCTATTTTTGCCTGTTTATATGTCTGTGTACACATTATACACAGGAGATAGCTCTACCTCTGGAAAATATTTTCAAAATTCAATTTAAAAAGAGATCAATTTAAAAGTAAGCTCTTACAAATTAAATATTAAAAAACCTGGCCAAAATGACTTTCAGGCTCACGTAAACTGGGAAGTATGTAATAATAAGTTGATACCTGATATTAAAGTTAGATTAAGTTTGCTGATCTGATTAATATAGATATGTCTCTAGAGTCATCAACATTAAATATAATACTTTTGGGTCAACTCTTTAAAAATAATTATATTTTAGAAATGTCTACTTAAAATGACCTCTCCTGACATTTGGTAACATAAAGTTCTAGAGTTGTGCTAATTTAAGTGAAGTGATGGAAGTTTATTGACATAAAATACTGAGATGTCAATTACTAAACAGAGAAACTAAAGGTATTTAGGATATTAATGAATATGTTTGGTGCCACCCTGAGATGTTCTCTATAAGAAAAAAAATGTGTTTTTTTTAGAAATTATCATTGATATTTATGTTCACCAATCTATAGAATGCTAATGTAAAAGACAGTTCATAATTGCTTACTTCTTAGTTTTCACTGGAAATTAAGGTTTCTAAGAGTTGAAGATTCTAATTTAAACATGTAATCAAGACTAATAGGAATAATAAGGAAACATTTCAGTACAGAATAAGAAAGTAGAATGTGTGTTTTCAGTAAATAAGGTATGAGGTATAGCCTCATCCACCACAGGGCAGACAGCAGAAGTAAGAAGAACTACAATCCTGCAGCCTGTGGAACAAAAACCACATTCACAGAAAGAGATACAAGACGAAAAGGCTGAAGGCTATGTACCAGATGAAGGAACAAGATAAAACCCTAGAAAAGCAACTAAATTAAGAGGAGATAGGAAAACTTCCAGAAAAAGAATTCAGCATAATGATAGTGAAAATAATCCAGGACCTCAGAAAAAGAATCGAGGCAAAGATCAAGAAGATGCAAGAAATGTTTAGGAAAGACTTAGAAGAATTAAAGAACAAACAAACAGAGATGAATACTACAATAACTGAACTAGAAGGAATCAATAGCAGAATAACTGAGGCAGAAGAAGGGATAAGTGACCTGGAAGACACAACAGTGGAATTCACTGCTGCAGAACAGAAAAAAGAAAAAAGAAAGAAAAGAAATGAAGACAGCATAAGAGACTTCTGGGACAACATTAAATGCAACAACATTCACATTATAGGGGATTCAGAAGGAGAAGAGAGAGAGAAAAGACCAGAGAAAATATTTGAAGAGATTATAGGTGAAAAGTTCCCTAACATTGGAAAAGAAATAGCCACTGAAGTCCAGGAAGTGCAGCGAGTCCCATACAGGATAAACCCAAGGAGAAACATGTTGAGACACATAGTAATCACCAGCAAAAATTAAAGACAAAGAAAAATTATTGAAAGCAGCAAGGGAAAAATGACAAATAAAATACAAGGGAACTCGCACAAGGTTAACAGCTGATTTCTCAGCAGAAACTCTACAAGCCAGAAGGGAGTGGCATGATATACTTAAAGTGATGAAAGGGAAGAAACTACAACCAAGATTACTCTACCCAGCAAGGATCTCATTCAGATTCGATGGAGAAATCAAAAGCTTTACAGACAAGCAAAAGCTAAGAGCAATCAGCACCACCAAACCAGCTCTACAACAAATTCTAAAGGAACTTCTCTAAGTGGGAAATAAAAAAGAAGAAAAGGAACTACAGAAACAAACCCAAAACAATTAAGAAAATGGTCATAGGAACACTCATATCGATAATTACCTTAAATGTGAATGGATTAAATGCTCCAACCAAAAGACACAGGCTTGTTGAATGGATACAAAAACAAGACCCATCTATATGCTGTCAACAAGAGACCCACTTCAGACTTAGGTACACATTCAGACTGAAAGTGAGGGGATGGAAAAAGATATTCCATGCAAATGGAAATCAAAAGAAAGCTGGAGTAGCAATACTCATAACAGAAAAAATAGACTTTAAAATAAAGAATGTTACAAGAGACAAGGAAGGACACTACATAATGATCAAGGGATCAATCCAACAAGAAGATAGTACAATTATAAATATATCTGCACCCAACATCAGAGCACCACAATACATAAGGCAACTGCTAACAACCTTAAAACAGGAAATCGACAGTAACACAGTAATAGTGGGGGACTTTAACACCTCAGTTACACCAATGGACAGATCATCCAAAATGAAAATAAATAAGGAAACAAGCTTTAAATGAAACATAAACCCAATAGATTTAATTGATATTTATAGGACATTCCATACAAAAACAGCAGATTACATTTTCTTCTCAAGTGCGCACGGAACATTCTCCAGGAGAGATCACATCTTGAGTCACAAATCAAGCATCAGTAAATTTAAGAAAATTGAAATCATATCAAGCATCTTTTCTGACCACAACACTATGAGATTAGAAATGAATTACAGGGAAAAAAATTGTAAAAAACACAAACACATGGAGACTAAACAATACATTACTAAATAACCAAAAGATCACTGAAAAAATCAAAAGGAAATCAAAAAATACTTAGAGACAAATGACAATGAATACACGACAATCCAAACTCTATGGGATGTAGCAAAAGCTGTTCTAAGAGGGAAGTTTAGAGCTATACAAGCCTACCTCAAGAAACAAGAAAAATCTCAAATAAATAATCTAACCTTACACCTAATGGAACTAGAGAAAGAAGAACAAACAAAACCCAAGGTTAGCAGAAGGAAAGAAATCATAAAGATCAGAGCAGAAATAAATGAAATAGAAACAAAGAGAATAATAACAAAGATCAATAAAACTAAAAGATGGTTCTTTGATAAGATAAACAAAACTGATAAAACATTAGGCATGCTCACCAAGAAAAAGAGGGAGAGGACTCAAATGAATAAAATTAGAAATGAAAACAGAGACGTTACAACAGACACTGTAGAAATACAAAGCATCCTAAGAGACTACTACAAGCAACGTATACCAATAAATTGGACAACCTGGAGGAAATGGACAAATTCTTAGAAAGGTATAACCTTCCAAGAATGAACCAGGAAGAAATAGAATATATGAACAGACCAATCACAAGTAATGAAATTGAAACTGTGATTAAAAATCTTCCAACAAGCAAAAGTCCAGGACCAGAAGGCTTCACAGGTGAATTCTATAAACATTTAGAGAAGAGCTAACACCCATCCTTCTCAAAGACTGCCCAAAACTTGTGGAGGAAGGAAAACTCCCAAACTCATTCTATGAGGCCACCATCACCCTGATATCAAAACCAGACAAATATACTACAAAAAAAGAAAATTACAGACCAATATCACTGATGAATATAGATGCAAATATCCTCAACAAAATACTAGCAAACAGAATTCAACAACACATTAAAAGGATCCTACACAATGATCAAGTGGGATTCATTCCAGGGATGCAAGGATTCTTCAATACACGCAGATCAATCAATGTGATACACCATATTAAAAATCTGAAGAATAAAAAACATATGATCGGGCTTCCCTGGTGGCGCAGTGGTTGAGAGTCCGCCTGCTGATGCAGGGGACCCGGGTTCGTGCCCCGGTGCGGGAAGATCCCACGTGCCGCAGGAGCGGCTGGGCCCGTGAGCCATGGCCGCTGGCGTCCGGAGCCTGTGCTCCACAGCGGGAGGGACCACAGCAGTGGGAGCCCTGCGTACCGCAAAAAAAAAAAAAAACAAAAAAAAACATATGATCATCTCAATAGATGCAGAAAAAGCTTTTGACAAAATTCAACACTTGTTTATGATAAAAACTCTCCAGAAAGTGGGCATAGAGGGAATCTACCTCACCATAATAAAGGCCATATATGACAAACCCAGAGCAAACATCATTCTCAATGGTGAAAAACTGAAAGCACTTCCTCTAAGTTCAGGAATAGACAAGCATATCCACTCTCACCACTATTATTCAACATAGTTTTGGAAGTCCTAGCCATGGCAATCAGACAAAAAACAAATAAAAGGAATACAAATTGGAAAAGAAGAAGTAAAACTGTCACTGTTTGCAGGTGACATGATACTATACATAGAGAATGCTAATGATGCCACCAAAAAACTACTAGAGCTAATCAATGAATTTGGTAAAGTAGCAGGTTACAAAATTAATGCACACAAATCTCTTGCACTCCTATACACTAATGATGAAAAATATGAAAGAGAAATTAAGGAAACACTCCCATTTACCATTGCAACAAAAAGAATAAAATATCTAGGAATAAACCTACCTAGGGAGACAAAAGACCTGTATGCAGAAAACTATAAGACACTGTTAAAAGTAATTAAAGATGATACCAACAGATGGAAAGATATACCATGTTCTTGGATTGGAAGAATCAATATTGTGAAAATGACTATACAACCCAAAGCAATCTACAGATTCAAGGCAATCCCTATAAAATTACCAATGACATTTTTTTACAGAACTAGAACAAAAAATCTAAAAATTTGTATGGAGACACAAAAGACCCTGAATAGCCAAAGCAGTCTTGAGGGAAAAAAACAGAGCTGGAGAAATCAGACTCCCTGACTTCAGACTATACTACAAAGCCACAGTAATCAAGACAGTATGGTACTGGCACAAAAACAGAAGCATAGATCAATGGAACAAGATAGAAAGTCCAGAGATAAACCCACATACCTATGGTCAAGTAATCTATGACAAGGAAGCAGGGATATACAATGTAGAAAAGACAGTCTCTTCAATAAGTTGTGCTGGGAAAACTGGACAGCTACATGTAAAAGAATGAAATTAGATCACTCTCTAACACCATACACAAAAATAAAGTCAAAGTGATTAGAGACCTAAATGTTATACCGGACACTATAAAACTCCTAGAGGAAAACATAGGAAGCACACTCTTTGACATAAATCACAGCAAGATCTTTTTTGATCCACCTCCTAGAGTAATGGAATTAAAAACAAAAATAAACAAATGCGACCTAATGAAACTTCATAGCTTTTGCACAGCAAAGGAAGCAATAAACAAGACAAAAAGACAGCCCTCAGAATGGGAGAAAATATTTGCAAATGAATCAATGGATAATGAATTAATTTCCAAAATACATAAACAGCTCATGCAGCTCAATATTAAAAAAAACAAACAACCCAATCCAAAAATGGGCAGAAGACATTTCTCCAAAGAAGACATACAGATGGCCAAGAAGCACATGAAAAGCTGCTCAACATCACTAATTCTTAGTAAAATGCACATCAGAACTACAATGAGGTATCACCTCACACCAGTTAGAATGGGCATCATGAGAAAATCTGCAAACAACAAATGCTGGAGAGGGTGTGGAGAAAAGTGAACCCTCTTATACTCTTGGTGGGAATGTAAATTGTTACAGCCACTATGGAGAACTGTATGAAGGTTCCTTAAAGAACTAAAAATTGAATTTTCGTATAACCCAGCAATCCCACTTCTGGGCATATACCCAGAGAAAACCATAATTCAAAAAGTCACATGCACCCCAATGTTCATTGCAGTACTGTTTACAATAGCCGGGTCATGGAAGCAACCTAAATGCCCATCGACAGATGAATGGATAAAGAAGATGTGGTACATATATACAATGGAATATTACTCAGCCATAAAAAGGAACAAAATTGGGTCATTTGTTGAGACGTCGATGGATCTAGAGACTGTCATACAGAGTGAAGTAAGTCAGAAAGAGCAAAACAAATATCGTATGTTAACGCATATATGTGGAACCTAGAAAAGTGATATAGATGAACTGGTTTGCAGGGCAGAAATTGAGACACAGATGTAGAGAAAAACATATTGACACCAAGCAAGGAAAGTGGCGGGGTGGTGGTGGTGGTGGTGTGATGAATTGGGCGATTGGGATTGACATGTATACACTGATGTGTATTAAATTGATGAGTGATAAGAATCTGTTGTATAAAAAATAAATAAAATGAAATTCATTAAAAAAAGAAGGTATGAGGAATGGAATTACATTTTCTTGAGGGAAAAGAAAGAAAATATGTCTTACAGCTGGTTGTTTTTGGATGGAAAAATAAAGGACTAACTAATATGGACACAGAAAGTGATGAAGTTTGTTGAACGGAACCTTGTGGGGACTGGGGGGGGAGTTTTATGCATGGTCAGGATTAACTAATTTTAGATTGAAGTTAAATAAGTAAATGGATTTTGTTGTTAAGTGAGTACAAGACTAGAATTTGAAGGAAATTTCTTAGAATGCTCTTTATGATAAGAGATTGTGTGAGTTCTGTGCCCTTAAGTGATCTGTATTTGATTTTTTCTTCCATATTTTTGTGACTTTGGTTAAATGAATAAGTATTGTTTCAAAAAGACCTATGATCCTGTTGTCTTTTAAAACATTTTTGATATTTTTAATAAACTTCCCAAATATCAAAATCTAACTAAAGCTCTTTTAGCCTCCAACTAACTTAGATACTTGAAGGAGCCCTGAGATATATCAGAGGGGAATGTTAAACTAATTAAGTTTATTTGGTATGTGAAATTAGTTGAAAAACATTGTCAAGTGATTGGAGATGAGCCTTAGGTTATAGTGTATGGATAAATGTCATTAATAGAGATATCCCAAAAATTATATGGAATTTCTAACATCTGATATGCCCTGATATAATGTTATCAGTCATAATTCTAGTTTTTATCCTAAAATGTTATATGTCACAGAAATATCCACATTTCTTGCTAATTGCTTTGTACTGAAATCTTTAACCTTGCTATTTTAAGTTTTGACCTTTATAGACAATAATTATTTTACAATGATGCTTTTACAAATTAAGATTTGCTTTTACAAAATTAAGATATTCAAGAAGATTCATAAAAAGGACTTTTTTAACAAATATAAGTTTTTGATAGCCTTTAAATAATACCACTGAATTGGGTAACAAATGACAAAACTCTAATGGAAAACCCTATGACTTCATCCAGATTAACAGGAATTAATTACATGAGACTGAATGAACTGATGAATATAATTTATAACTTTATGACATTTGGGGAAACATACTAGCTTTAATCTTTGTTTTCCAGAAAAACCTTGGCTCTTATGCTATGACCTACAAGTTGATAAATTATACCTTTTAAACAAGGATGAAACACTTATCTTTTTCTCTCTACCTGATCCTGTTAGAGTTTGGCTTCTCCAGCTGGCTCTCGTGTGGACTTGATGGTTTATTGCAACTGGATTACAACTAGTTATACTAATCATTATTTTAATTTGTTCTTTGTTTCCAAATTGTTTATGATTTTTGTCTCCCTACTACACTATGACTTTGTCAATGTTACTAGATGCATTACTTACATCCTGTCTATTTTATAAGATTGTCATCTCTTACAGTACCCAGTGTGCAACCAGGCCTCCAACAAAATTGGTGATGGCTAAACATCTTGAGGAAATAAATCACATTTATGACTCTAATAATGTAATTATAGTAATGTGATTCTAGGTATGGGAAGAAGCAACAGGAAAAGAATTTCCTGGATCATTATAGACTAGTAAGATAGAGGATCCAGAGAATATTTAATTATCAACAGGGCCTAATACAGAAATTAGCACCTGAGGTAGAATATAAACAAAAATTTTTGTCTGATCTGAGATGAGCCTCCCATCACCATGGGACAAAAATTGGTCATGAAATGTCTCCCAAATATTGGTCGAATTTCAAACCAAGAGAAGGAACCAAGAAATAAAGTATTGCCTACCATATCAGTAAACAAAGGATGTCACAATCACCAGCAAAATTGCAGCTACCACTGACAATGTTGAGTTGGTGAGCCCTGAGGGAACTCAGGAAGGAAACAAAAAATACCCACCATCTAGCAGCCATCAGACTGCAACCACTCCTGATAGTGAGCCCTGAGGAAGCTCAGGATGTGAAAAAACAGGATACTGGCCCCAGATAGCTGAGGTGCATATCAAAAGAGTGATTTCAGTGAGCCCAGACTCTTGCATCTTCCCATACATATAGAATCACTAAATTCCTTAACTTGAGATATCTAGTTTTCTTGTATTAACAGTAATCTTTTGCTCCTACTACCTGCCCTTTGTTGCAAAATTCCTATATATCCCAGCTCCCCCCTTGCCTCCTCAGAGCAGTTTTCTCAGAGTTACTTGAGATGCTGCCTCCCGGGCTTGGAGTCCTAAGTATGTCTGCTGAATAAAACACAACTCTCAAATGAAAAAAAAAAAAAAAAAAAAAAGATTCTCTAGCTGTTGACAGTTTAATTATAATGTGTCTTGGTGTGGATTTCTTTGGATTTATCTTATTTAGAACTCTCTGGGCTTCCTTGACCTGTGTATTTATTTCCTCCCACAGGTTAAGGATGTTTTCATCCATGATTTCTTCAAATTATTTTTCTTCCCCTTTCTCTCTCTCTCTTTTCCTTCTGAGACCCCTATAATGTGAATGTTATTCTGCTTGACGTTGCTCCACAGGTCCCATAAGCTATCTTCATTCTTACTTCCTTTTTCTTTTCACTGCTCTGTTTAGGTAAATTACCTTGCCCTGTCTTCCAGAGTGCTGATCCTTTCTTCTGCTTCATCTATGCTGCTGTTGAAACCTCTAGTGTACTTTTCAGTTCAGTTAACATATTCTTTGGCTCTGTGAATTCCATCTCATACTTTCTTATATTTTCTATCTCTTTGTTGAAGTTATCACTGTTTTCATCCATTGTTCTCCCAAGTTTGGTAAGCATTTTCATGACCATTAATTTGAATTCTTTATCAGGTAGGTTATTTATCTTTGTTGCATTAAGGATTTTTTCTTATAGTATTATCTTATATTTTTATTTGGAACATGTCCAGGACACACTCACCTGCTTCATCATGACATTGGGAAAATTGCCTTGATTTCAAACACCCACAAGCTTCAATGATGCAGTGGGAGAGTGCTTTGTCTAAACGTGCCTATCAGGTTTAGCAAGGGAGCAGTAGAATGTCATGAACACAAGAGCTACTGAGCCCCAGTCAGGAGGCATGGGAATATTGCAACTGCCTGCACTCAACAGCTTCAGCAAGGCAGCTGGGTAGTGTTGTGATCTCTTGCCCTGGCAGACCTTAGCAAGGCAGCAAGATGGTGCCACATTTGTCTGTTTTTGCCTGAACTAATGGGAAGAGGTAGAGTGCAAAATGGTGTCCACCAGTGCCTCCTTCTTTGCAGAATACAAACTGTGCCATGCCCCTCCAGCAGATGCTTTTATTCTTTTTCTAATTTTGACTTACAATATTACATTAGTTTCAGGTATACAACATAGTGACTATTTTTATAGAGTATACTCCATGTGAAGCTATTATAAAACATTTCCTGTACTGTACATTATATCCATGTGTCTTATTTTATATTAATATTACCTCTTAAACCTCTTCCCCTGTCTTGTCCAGCCTCCTACCTCTCCTCCCACTGATAACCACTACTTTGTCCCCTGTATCAGTGAGTCTGCTTCTGTTTGGTTATATTTGTTCATTTGTTTTATTTTTTAGATTCCACATATAAGGGAAAATATAGAAAATTTTTCTCTGACTTATTTCACTAAGCATAATATCCTCCAGGTACATCTATGTTGTAGCAAATGTAAAGTTGTGATTCCTTTTTTCTGACTGATAAATAAATAAGTAAATCTATATGTCTATATATATCTACATAAAATATATAGATAATATAGACATTTATAGATATATGCTACATCTTCTCTATCCATTCATCTGTTGATGAACACTTAGGTTGCTTCCATATTTTATCTATTATAAATAATGCTGCTATAAACATTGAGGAGCACATATCTTTTTGAATTAGCATTTTTGTTTTCTTTGGATATTTACTCAGCAGTAGAAATGTTGGATCATAGAGTAGTTCTATTTTTTTTTAAATATTTTGAGGAAACTCCATATTGTTTTCCATAGTGGCAGTAGAAGTTGACATTTCCACCAACACCATACTGTTTCCCTTTTCTCCACATCCTCATCAATACTTGTTATTTCTTGTCCTTTTGATGATAGCCATTCTGACAAGTGTGAGGTTATATCTCACTGTTGTTATTATTTGCATTTCCTTGATGATTAGTGATATTGAGCATCTTTTCATGTGTCTATTGACCATCTGTATGTCTTTGGAAAAATGCCTATTCAAGTCTTCTGTACATTTTTTATTTGATATTCTTTTGATATTGAGTTTTTAAATATATTTTGGATATTAGCCCCTTATCAGACACATCATTTTCAAATATCTTCTCCCATTCAGTAGGTAGAGTTTTTGGTTCTTTGATGGCTTCCTTTGCTGTGAAATAATTTTACATTTGTTTAGGTTTCATTTGTTTATTTATTTATTTTTTCTCTTGCCTGAAGAGACAAACCCTCCAAAATATTGCTAAGGCCTATGTTAAAGAATGTATTTCCTATGTATTCTGTAGGAGTTACATGATTTCAGATTTTACATTTTTTTAAATCTAAGATGTACTTTTTTTTTTTTGGTGGCATGAGGGATCTTCCCTAACCAGGGATTGAACCCGCACCCCCTGCAGTGGAAGCGTGGAGTCTTAACCACTGGACCACCAGGGAAGTCCCCAGGTTTTACATTTAGGTCTTTAATTCATTTTGAGTTTATTTTTTTAATGGTGTGAGAAAATATTCTAATTTTATTCTTTTACATGTAGCTGTCCAGATTTCCCAATACCACTTATTGCAGAGACTGTCCTTTCCCCTTTGTATATTCTTGCTTCATTTGTCAAAGATTGATTGACCATATGTGCATGGGTTTATTTCTTGACTCTGTTCCATTGATCTCTGAGTCTGTTTTTCTGCCAGTACCATGCTGTTTTGATCACTGTAGCTTTGCATTATAGTCTGAAGTCAGAAAGTGGTGCCTCTGGCTTGGTTCTTTTTTTCAAGATTGCTTTAGCTATTTTGAGTCTTTTTTGATTCCATACAAATTTTAGGATTGTTTGTTCTAATTCTATGATAATTAGATGGGTATTTTGATAGGAATTACATTAAATCTGTAGAATTCTTTGGGTAGTATGGCTATTTAAACAATATTAGTTCTTCCAATCCAAGAACACAAGATATCTTTGCATTTATTTGTATCATTTTCAGTTTCCTTCATCACTGTCTAACAGTTTTCAGAGTATAGTTCTTTTACCTGCTTGATTAACTTTATTCTTAGATATGTTACTCTTTTTATGTGATTGCAAATGGGATTTTTTGCATTCTCTTTCTGATAGGTCATAATTAGTTTATAGAAAAGCAATAGATTGATGTATATTAATTTTATACAACTTTAATTATTTAATTTATTAATTTTAATAATTTTTTTGCTGGTGTCTTTAGGATTTTCTATATGTAGTATTATGTCATCTGCACACAGTTACAATTTTCATTTTTCCTTTCCAATTTGGATGTCATTTTTTTTTCTTGTCTGATTGTTGTGGCTATGACTTCCAATACTATGTTGAATAAAATTGAGCAGAGTAGATATCTTTGTCTTCTTGTTGATCTAGAGAAAATGCTTTCAGCTTTTCACCATTGAGTATGATTTTAGATGTAGGTTTGTCATATACAGCCTTTGTTATATTAAGATTCATTCCTTCTATACCCACTTTATTGAGATTTTTATAAATGATGCTGAATTTTGTCAAATGCCTCTCTGTATCTGTTAAGCTGATCATATAATTTTTATTTTTAATTTTTTTAAAATGTGAGTGGTGTGTCACGTTGGCTGATTTGTGGATTTTGAACCATTCTTCTATCCTTGGAATAAATCCCACTTGATCATTGTGTATGGTCCTCTAATGCATTGTTGAATTTAGTTTGCTAATATGTTGCTGAGGATTTTTCCATCTATGTTCATCAATGATATTGGCCTATAATTTTCTTTTTTTGTGTGATGTCTATGCTGTCTGGTGTTGGTATCAGGTTGACGCTGGCCTTGTGAAATTAATTTGAAAGTACTCCTTACTCTTCAACTTTTTGGAAATGTTTGAAAAGGATAAGTGTTAAGTCCTCTTTAAGCATCTGGTAGATTTCAGTTATGAAGCTGTCTAATCCAATCTTTTGCTTGTTTGGAGGTTTTTTTTTGTGTTTTTTTTTTTTGAATTACTGATTCAATTTTATTACCAGTACTTGGTTTGCTTGTATTTTGTATTTCTTCCTGATTCAGTCTTGGGACATTGTATATTTCTAGCAATTTATCCATTTTTTTCTTGGTTGTTCATTTTATTGGTGTATAACTGTTCATAGTAATCTCTCCTGATCCTTTGTATTTCTGTGATGTCAGTTGTAACTTTTCCTTTTTCCTTTTATTTATTCACATCCTCTCTTTTTTCTTGATGTGTTTGGTTTAAGGTTTATCAATTTTGTTTATTTTTTCAAGGAACCAGTTCTTAGTTTCATTTATCTTTCTATTGTTTTTTAAAATTATTTTTTCATTTATATTATTTAAATTATTATTTTTGTTTCACTTATTTCTTCTCTGATATTTATGATTTCTTCTTCTAGCTGTGGGCTTTATTTGTTCTACATTTTCTGGTTCTTTTCAGTGTAAGGTCAGCATATTTAGTTGAGATTTTTGTTTGTTTCCTGAGGTAGACTTGTTTCACTATAAATGTCTCTCTTGTAACTGCTTTTGCTGTGTCCCATAGATTTGTATAATTGTGTTTTGATTTACATTTTTTTCCATATATATTTTTATTTCTCCATTGTTTTCTTCAGTGATCCATTGGTTGTTTAGTAGCATATTGTTTAGCCCTAACATGTTTGTGTTTTTTGCAGTTATTTTTCTTATATTTGATTTCTAATTTCATAGTGTTGTCATTGGAAGAGATGCTTGACATGATTTTAATCTTAAGTTTGAAGCTTGTTTTTTGGCCTAGAATGTGATGTATCCTGAAGGATGTTTCATGTGCACTTGAAAAGAATGTGTACCCTGCTGCTTTTGGATGGAATGTTATATATATATATATATATATATATATATATATATATATATATATATATATATATATATAGTCTAATGTGTCATTTCAGGCTGGTATTTCCTTATTGTTTTTCTCTCTGAATGATCTGTCCACTGATGTAAGTTGGGTGTTAAAATGCTCTACTATTATTGTGTTACTGTCAGTTTCTTTCTTTATGTTTGTTAACATTTACTTTATATATTTAGGTGTTCCTTTGTTGGGTGCATGTATATTAACAATTGCTACGTCCTTTTCTTAGATCAATTCTTTTATTATTGTGTAATGTCCTTCTTTTTTTCTTATAACTGTCTTTGTTTACAATCTGTTTGATATACATATTGTTACTCTAGCTTTTTTTTGTTTTCATTGGCATGAAGTACCTTTTTTCATCTCACTTTGAATCTGTGTGTGTCTTTACATCTGAACTGAATCTATTGTAGTCATCATATATAGGGTTCTTGTTTTTTTTTAATCACTTCAGCCATTTTTTTTTGGTGGAAGCCTTTAGTCCACTGATGTTTAAAGTAATTATTGATAGCTATGTATTTATTTTCATTTTGTTAATTTTTCTCAACTTATTTTTGTAGTTCTTTTTCTTTTACTCTCTTCCCTAGTGATTTGATGACTATCTTTAGTGTTATGGTTGAATTCCTTTCTCTTTTTTGTGTGTATCTATTTTAGTTTTTTGGTTTTTAGTTACCATGAGGTATATATAACTATATATATATAATTACAATAATCATATGAGATATATATATATATAATTATTTTAACTTGATTATCTCTTAAGTTTGAATACATTCTAGCAGCCTTGTATTTTTACTTCCACCCCATATTCAATATTTTTGACCTCATATTTTATATCTCTTTGTTTTGTGTATCCTTTAACTTTTATTGAGAATGTAGATGATTTTACTACTTTTGTCTTCTACCCTTTCTTTTTTTTAAAATAAATTTATTTATTTATTTATCTATTTATTTATTTATTTATGGCTGTGTTGGGTTTTCATTTCTGTGCTCGGGCTTTCTCTAGTTGCAGCGAGCAGGGGCTACTCTTCATTGTGGTGCATGGGCTTCTCATTGTCATGGCTTCTCTTGTTGCAGAATACAGGCTCTAGATGTGCAGGCTCAGTAGTTGTGCCTCACGGTCTTAGTTGTTCTGCAGCATGTGGGATCTTCCCAGACCAGGGCTTGAACCTGTGTCCCCTGCATTGGCAGGCAGATTCCTAACCACTGTGCCACCAGGAAAGCCCTACCCTTTCTTTAGCTTTGTAGGTGGGTTGATCTATTACCTTTACCAATGAGATTTTTCCTTTCATAATTTTTTTTTCTTTCTAGTTGTGGTCTTTTCTTTTCCACTTAGAGAAAACGCTTTAACATTTCTTGTAAAGCTAGTTTAGTGGTGTTGAATTATTTTATCTTTTGCTTGTCTTTAAAACTCTATATTTTCTACAAAACTGAGTAATAGACTTGCTGGGTAGAGTTCTTGGTTGTAGGTTCTTTCCGTTCATCACTTTAAATATATTGTGCCACTCCCTCTGGCCTGCAACATTTCTGCTGAGTCAGCTGACAGTTTTATTGGAGTTTCTGTGTTTGTAAATTGTTGCTTTTCCCTTGTTGCTTAATTTAACTTTTGCCATTTTAATTACAATGTGTCTTGGTGTGCACCTCTTTGGGTTGGTTTTCTTTGGGATTACCTGTCCTTCTTGGACCTGGATGTCTGTTTCCTTTTCACGGTAGGGATGTTATTTTCAGTTATGGTTGCTTCAAATAAGTTCTCTGCTCTTTTCTCTCTCTCTTCGCCTTCTGGGATCCCTGTAATGTGAATGTTAGTGTGCTTGATGTTATCCCAGAGATCTCTTAAACTGTCTTTGTTTTTTAATTTTCTTTCTTTTTCTGTTCAGTTTTTGTGTTTTCCACTACCCTGGCTTCCAGTTTGCTGACCCATTCCTCTGTATCTTCTAATCTACTGTTGATTTCTTCTAGTGTATTTTTATTTCAGTTATTGTATTTCAACTCTGGTTCTTCTTTATATTTTTTAGCTCTTTGTTAAATTTCTCATTGTATTCATCCACTCTTCTTCCATGTTCGTTGAGCATCTTAATGATCACTACCTTGAACTCATCAGACAGCTTCCTTATCTCCTGTCACTTACTTCTTCTTCTGAGAATTCTTTCTTGTTCCTTCATTTGGAGCATATTCCTTTGTCACCTCGTTTTGCCTAATTTTCTGGGTTTATTTGTGTGTATTATGTAGGTCGGTTATGTGTACCAGTATTGAAGTAGTGGCCTTATGTAGGAGATGTCCTTTTGGGCCCAGATGCACATTTCCCTCTGGTCAGCAGAGTTATATGATCTAGGTATGTCCCTTATGTGAGTTGAGTGTGCCCTCCTATTGTGGTAGGGCTGACTAAAATCGGAATGCTGGTAGGTGCTGCTGGTCCCTGGCCTTTTTGGCTGCCAAGCCCTGCCTCTAGTGGAGGCTGATGGCTGTTAGTGGGCATGGCCATGTTCTGGTACAGCTGGCTATGGGCCCAGGGTAACCTAGGGCAGCTAGTTCCAGGGTCTATGTGATCTTGGGACTGATGATGGCCTGCTGATTGGCAGGACCAGGTCCCATGGTGGCTTTTTATGGGTGCCACGGGTTCCAAGGCTGGTGCCAGACTTCTGGTGGAAGGGGCTAGGTCCCACTGTGGCTGTCTGTGGGCCTGACATATCCTGCGGCAGCTGGCTGTTGGGCTCAGGGGTGATGGGGCTGGTGCCATTTTGCTGGTGTGCAGGGCAGTTTCCTCATGTGACTGATAGGCCTGGGGGGTCCTGACACTGGTGCCCACTGACTGGTGGGCAGGGCCAGCTCCCAGCTCTTATAGGTTAGAGAGAGGACTTCAAAATGGTGCTTGCCAGCACCAGTGTCTTCATGGTAGAATGAGCTTTTAAAAATCGCTACTACCAGCATCTATGTCCCCAGGAGAAGTCCCAGTTACCATCTCCCTCTCTGGGAGGTTCACCAAGATCAGAAAGTGGGTCTGATTAGGCTCCTTTCAAATTACGGCCTCTGCACTGGTTCTTGTAGTGTATGAGATTTTTCACGCACCCTTTAAAATCAGAGTCTCTGCTATAGCCCTCAGGGTCTCCAATACACAAGCCATGATGGCCTTCATAACCAGACATTCTGTAGGCTTGTCTTTCCACACAAGACCCCAGGATTAGGAGACCTATGGGAGGTTTAAACCCCTTGATCTTTGGGGAAACTTCTGCAGTTATGATTATTCCCCCCTTTTGTGGATCACTTACCCAGGGGCATAGATCTTGGCCATATTGTATCTCTGCATCTCCTACCCATCTTGTTGTGGTTCCTTCTTTATATCTTTAGTTGTGGAAAATCTTTTTTGTTAGTTTTCAGTTCATTCTAATCAATAGTCGCTCTCTAAATGGTTGCAATTTTGGTGTGACTGTGAGAGGAGATGAGCTCAGGATCTTTCTAATCTGCCATTTGTGCCATTCCATCCCAAGTAAATAATTTTAAATAGTGATAAACACTATTAAGGAAGTGAAATATGGAATGTAGATAGAGTTACAAATATGGTTGGAAATACAGTCAGTAGGCAAGTCATGAAGGGTATTATAGACCAAAATAATGAGTATGAATTTTATTTTAAGTCTATTGGAGGATTTTTAATAGTTATTAGTTGATTGGTTGACATATAGAGAGCATTAGAGCCATTTGAGATTGGATTCTGAATTGTTAGATAAGGCACATTAACTAGCCAAGTAGTTCTATTCAGGACACAAAGTACACAAGTATAAAATTCACGAGTTGTGGTACTGTAGTAATATTTATTTAAAATAATTTTTAAGTTAGGACGTTTATTCAATTTTAATTTGTATCTGCAGTGAGGTATGACTACAACAACGATTCTCAAGCTTCAACATGTATCAGAATCACTTGTAGGCCTTGTTAAAACACACTTCCAGAGTATCTGCTTTAGTAGATCTAGAGGTGGGCTCTCAAATTTTGCATTTCTAACAGGTTTTTAGGGGATACTGATGTTGCTGGTTGTGGGATTTGATAACCACTGGATTACAGAAACACAAAATAAATTTCATGAGACCTAGGATACATTAAAAGACATCCAGTGAATCATTGGTATTTGAGGATTTAATATTGATCTTTTCAGTTATTCATGAGTGAGTCCAAAGTTCTGGAACCTAAAGTAATTTGTGACATCTGGCTCTTTTTTGGATCTTGATTTTATATTAACTAACAGTGGCATCATCTACCCTATTTCTGTCTTTAGGATAAAATATTCACTTTAATCCAAGGTTCCTGTATGGTCAAATCACCAAGTAGTCATTGTCAGCAATCAGTGAATATGATCACTTGCATGTAGTTAATAATCAAAATCATGGTAAGTAGTGGTTATGAGTACTATTGGAGTTTGAGCAGCATTTCCAAGACATACACACACACACACACACACACACACACACACACACACACACACATATATATATATATATCTCACCTTCATGACTTTTGCTAGATCCATGTATTTCTATTTTATTAATGGTTTTGTTTACATCATTTTTTTTTGTTTTTGCTTTTCTTTGTCCTTAGTGGTGATATTTATAAATTTATGGATAAATATGCTAGTAATATTGGCATATATTAAAATAAGTTCATAACCATTAAAATAAACAATCATTCATACCAACTAAAATTATCTCATGTACTACCAATGATATGCATGTCTGGGTTTGGGAATCATTGGAGTAGAACAAATTTTTGATGATGCCTGATTCATTTATCCAAAAATTATTTGTTCACTCTACTATGTTCTAGGTACTGTTATAAATGTCAGGTACAGAGCAGATATTTTTGTGGTAATTGTCTAGTGGACTAGATAAATAAAGAACACATAAATAAAATAATTTTTCTGATATTACGTGCTATCACACACACACACACCAGAATGGTAGGTTAAAATAACATCAAAGGATAAATCTCTGGAGAAAGGGCATTCCAAGGAATAGCAACAAATACAAAGGATCTGAAGTGGAAATGGAGGGGAATATTTGAGAAAAAGCCAAAAGGCCCATAAGGCTGGAGCATAGTGCATGAGAGAGCATGTTACTAGGAGGTGAGGTTGAAGACATAGATTGGGTCAGATAGTATAGGACTTTGTAAGCCATGTTTAGAGGTTTGAATTTTATTCTAATTGCAGTTGGAAACATTGGAGATTATTAAGCAGGGAAATAATCTGATTTGAATTTTAAAAAATCACTCTGGCTGTTCCGTAGAGAATGGATTATAGTAGAATTGGGAAAACCAATTAGGATTCTATTATAAGTGAGATGATAGTAGCCTGGAGCAACCTGGTAGCAGTGGAGATAGAAGTGGTCAGATATAAAATAGGTTTGTGGGTAGAATTGTCAATATTTGATAATAGATTGAATATCTATTATTATCTATCATTGAATATCTAAAGGGGAGGAAAAAGAATAATCAAAGATGACGCCATGGTTTTGTGCAATTAAAAGGATAATGGTGTTATTAATTGAGATGGGGTAAACCAGAGAAGGAGAAGCTTTGGGGAATAAATCAATGCTTCTGCTTTGGATATGCTAAATTTGAGATGCCAATTAAACATCTATATGTAGCTATCAAGTGATCGTGCATGTATACAAATCTGATGTTCAGGGAAGAGGTCCAGAATGGAGATATAAATTTGAGAGTTATTAACATATAGAAGGCATTTTAAAAGCCATGAATCTGGATTTAGATGACCATGGGAGAAATTGTAGATAGAGGAGAGGGCATATCTGAACTTTGAGACCTTTCAGTAGCAAGGGAAATTAATTAAACTAATCACACAATATAGAATTGCAAATCATTATATTGTTTGATTCATTGTAACTCCAGGTCCTGGGAAAAAACTAAGGTACAATAATGGGAATAGCCTGAGCTCCAATTTTATAGGTTTTGCCCTGACACTAACTAAGAGGGTGACCTTGCACAACCACTTGTTCCATTTTGAACCTCAGTGTTCTCATTTGACAAATGAGGAGGATTTGCAATTATATGGCTCTCAAACCTCTTGCAACTTTGATTCATAGAATTCTATAATCCAGCAGCTGAGACAGAAAACTTTGGATGTGACTACCTGTGCCAAGAAGAGTGAAAAGTAGAATGCCTTCTTATTGCACATGGAAGTAGACATAGCTTTTTATATAGAATGTTGGGGGTCAAAGCAAATAACTTCTCTGTACTTCAGTTTGCCTATCTGCTTTTGAGAAGGATCAGGGACTAAGAAAAGTTTGGTTAGTTATTCTAGAAATGACTTCTTTTCTCAAGTTGCCTAAGTGAGAGTGAGGGATATGTGGGTCAGTGAGAAGCACTGAAATTTTATTCAAACAAACCAAAGGTAGCACAAGATAATTGAATTTGGCTTCAGGAGCCTTGGCTTCTAGTATTTTTTACCCACTAGGCTGGTTTATTTTGTGTATGGTCTTTTCTCTGCATTTCACTTTTTCTCATCTATAAAACAAAGAGGTTGTTCAAACTCACTGGTCCCTAGTAAACTTTAAAAAATTGGAACAGTTATGGATTTCTTTGAACATGTACTAATATGTGTCACATTGGATTCTGGTTTTCCATTTGTGATAATATTAAATTTTCATTTTTAAACATTTTTACATGAGTCAAGTACAAAATCTATTAAATAAAAATAGTCAAAGTCATAAAGGTGAAAGTAGGTGGTCTCTGAGTTCTCTTTATTGTTTTTCTTGATGGCTGAGGTACATTTTATTGGTTTTCTCTGAGGTCTCTTTCTAAACCTCAGTGAGTCTCCATTTTTCTCATCTGCTAGATGGAAACAAGACAAATCCGAAAAGGGACATCTGCTGAGAATTTTTGTGACTAGTCTAGACTTGTAGTCAACTGTTTATTCCCCATGCATTTTGAAGTGATGCCATTCCCGATTAATGAGTGATTGGGATGGACTTTACCATATACAGGAGCTGGGAGTGGCTTTAACTCTTAAAGACCTTGAGGGAAGGCATTATGTAGTAAAACATCTTTCAGTGCACCAGATGTAGATTCAGTGGACTGAAATGGGACCTGGGTAAGCAGAGTCCAAAGCTGACATTTCCATAATAATAATGTCACTTACTGAGTGCTTATTTACCTTGTGTCAGTCAAGGTTCTAGGTGCTTTATATGGAATATCTCACTGGATATTCATGACACCTCTACAAGGTAAATACTATAAGTATCACTTTTTTTCCTGATGAGAAAACTGAGGCACAGACCAAATAAGTACCATACCCAAGGGCACACAGCTAAAATGCAGAAGGGTTTAGATTCAAGCATCCATCCTTTCCTGTTCCTTCTGAGGAGCTGTTCCATTAGCTAAACCCCCTCAAAAGTTACCAAATACACTTGATTAAATATGAACCCATCTAAGTTGTGGTCAGTTTATGTCTTGAGCGGCATCGTCTTCCCTGATCTCCCTCCTTATTCTGTGCTTTCCTAGTTGTGTTGGAACCAGACTACTTCTGCTCTAAAATTAAAGCTGGTACTGTGTGGCATTGACAGTCTGGGGTGTAGCAGCTGGCCAAAGGGATCTCAGCTACAAGCCTGAGTGATCACAAGGAGCTGGGCCTAATAAGGGTGGATTCAGCCAGAGGTTCTTTTTTAAATTTAATTTTATTGGATTATAGTTGATTTACAATGTTGTGTTAGCTTCAGGTATACAGCAAAGTGATTCAGTTATATATATACATATATTCATTCTTTTTCAGATTATTTTCTCATATAGGTTATTACAGAATATTGAGTAGAGTTCCCTATACTATACAGTAGTTCCCCATTAGTTATCTATCTTATATATAGTAGTATGTGTATGTTAATCCCAAGCTCCTGATCCATCAGTCCCCTAACCAGAGGTTCTAAGAGGAAGACTAGTTCTATTGTAATACAGTACTTATGAGAGAAAAGGTGGCCTGATAGGATCCGCTGATAAGAATTGATGAAAGTGTTAGTGAAAAATAACTACTCATCTCCACTGAGAAGAGGGCTGATTCTCAAGCCTTTCTTCCCACCCTGGTGGCCTTATTTTCTACCATAAATCAGTGTTACAGCCAAAGGGAGACAAACTGCAAGTTCATGAAGAGAGCCTGGAAAGCTCCAGGGGACTGAGAAAGCGGGTGAGCATTAGTTTGGTATTGTTATTCTTTTTTTCACTTTACACAATAATTTTAAATTTGTTTTCAAAAAAAGGAAAAGGTGAACTTCCCTGGTGGTGCAGCAGTTAAGACTCCTAGCTCCAATGCAGGTGGCATGGGTTCAATCCCTGATCAGAGAACTAAGATCCCACATGCTGAGTGGCATGGCCAAAAAGATAAATAAATTAAAAATTTTTTTAAATAAATAAAAATTTAAAAAAGTTCCAGCTTTCTTGAGCTATCATTGATATATTGTGTAGGTTTAAGGGTATAATGTGATGATTTGTTACATATTTTTGTGCATGATACACATTTTGCAATATGCAAAATGTTTACCAAGGTAAGGTTAATTGACACATCCTTTACCTCTTATAATTACAATTTCTTTTTTGTGGTGAGAACATTTAAGATGTTCTGCAGACAGTTTTTCAGTACTGAAAAGCCAGACTGAATGCTGACAAGTTCCTGTCTGCTTGCTTTCCCTAGGACATCACTGAATACTGAAGTTTGTGTGGTTTCTCCCAGTTCCCTAGAGTTGGACCAGCTTTCTGTGCATGCTCATTGGCTTTCTACAAATGCTCATTCTCTCTGTCCTTGGGGGCATGGACAGAGAGCCAGCCATAGGGTGGAGGTGTGTGTGGCTGAGGAATGTGGTGCATTGGAGGTGCCCATGGGCCAGTTGGGAGCGTCTGCAGGTAAGATGTCCCCAGCAGTTCATGGGCAGTTTTCTTGATATGTGCTTCTTTGATGCCTTCTGAGAACCCTGGGTGCTACTCTCCCTGCCACATTCCACCCACCAGTTGTTCAGCACACCTCAGTAGAGTAGGCAGTACTAAGAGTAGGCTGTATTTCTCACAGGGAAACTGGGCCCTCACTCACATGCTCTCACTTTCATCTGTTGGAAAAATTATGGGCCAAGAAATTCTCTCTTGACCCTGGGCTCTGCCACCTTGGGGGAGGGTTGACACAAGTAAAATGAAACTGATCCTCTTACCTCCTTCAATTCATCCAATCTTGGATTTTTTTGCTCCAACAGTATGCTGGGACTTTTCTGCTGGATTCACAGACTTCCACAAATGCACTCTTGTTGATGGGTGATTGTCAAAATCTTCTTTTCTTTTTTTTTTTTTTTTTTTTTTTGTTTAGTGGGGGACGATGATAGAAAATTCCTTCTGCCATTTTCATGATGCCATTCTCCCATTTGCTGTGGCTTTAAAACTGCATTTAGTCTGGCTATCTGGCTTGAGATAGAGGCTGTGTGTATCTGCCATGTAGCAAGAACTTTTTTTGACTGGAATTCTTTTCTGGAAAAAGTGATTTGGATCTAATCTTAATTTCTCTGAGAATTTTGACAGTGTGATTGTGGACAGGGGTGGATGAACAAACAAGAAGGCCCATAGAGTAATCATTTAAAAGTCACTTAACTTTCTGAGTCTCAGATTATCTCCGGTTTTTCTCATAATTTCTCTCAAATGGCCCTGAACTAAGGAAATTAACTGGGACTGGGTGAAGCTTGGACCAGGATATTGGTCTAGAGTGTGCAAGCATTTGAAGTGTTCTTCCCTTAAATTATTTTAATGTTCATGAATACTACAACATGGTAGAACTTCCATGTTACACTTTCTTTGGTACAACATTGTGCTCTAATAAATTCCTGTGCTGTATTTCTGAGTGATATTTCTAATGGGTTAGAATTCTCCTAGCCCTGAAGCACCTTGTAAGAATCAGGGACATTGACGACTATTCTAGCTCATTTCAGTCCAAGTAGCCACTTTTCCATTTCATCTTCCTCCTCTCCTACATTTGAGCCCCCTCTAAAACAGTAGCTATCATGTTCCTTGTTGCAATCAAATTCACCCAGCAAATACTCCCTGAGCACTCACTGTGTATCGCAATTCTTGTCTTGAGTGCAGATGCAGATGCAGGTGTCTTAGGACTGGAGTTTTGTACTTTCTGGGTTTTTGCATTCTATGACAGTGCATGATTCTGGCCTCTCACAGAATTTATAGTCAATTTTGGCCAGCTCTATTGTCTCTGGAAAGGAGGACAAGAAGAACTTGAATGATTAAAATACATCTAATCTCAGTTTATCATTGATTTCAACCTCTTCCTGAATCAGAACTGTGAATTAGAAACAGACAATTTGATTTACCTTCTTGTTAAATATGTCACTTTCAGATAGTGATATCTCAGAAATAAAACTTTCCAAAAGCAAGATGCCTGCAGGACCAATACATTGGATCATCAGTTCTTAATTAACTGAGAGACTGGCTATCTCCCTCTAGTATTCGAATTCATTCATCTTTCACTTTTTTTATTTAATCAATGAGATAATATGGTGTGTTAGCCTCTGAAATCAGACTGCCTAAAATTAAATCCTAGCTTCTCTCTTTCCTAGCCTTAGACAAGTTACTTAAGCTCTCTGGATACACAGTTTACCCACCCCACTGTGATGCTGTGAGTTGTAAAAGGACCTAATATATGTAAAACACCTATACAGTACTCAATATAAGTTAGCTATTACTATCTATGTGCACAATGAGAAGGAAACTGCTGAATTCCATTACCCCCTGAATGACTTAGAAAGTCAGTTATACCTTAGTTGGAAATAGAAATTATAAATATTTATGATTATTACCTTTTCTATTATTCTTAAAATGTATTGTATATTGTATTTATTTATCTTTTTCTAAGGCTCTCACGCTCTTATTTTCACTTGCTCACTATAACATCCCTGTGAAATAGGTAGAGTGGAGAATATGACTTCAGTTAACTGAGGCCTAAAGAGACTTGCTCTTAGGTGATTTGCTCTGGATCACACCTGAAAGCCAGGTCTACTAACTCCCAATTTCAGATCCTTCCACCACATAAAAAAAACTATTCTTCTCTATAGGTTATCAATGCAAATATTATTGTCATTTTTATTATCAATAAACAATAATGGAAAAACTTTGGGGTGACAAAATTTTGCCGTATTACTATACATATACATAGTCTGTGGTAACTGAGCTGAGTCTATGATACTGTACCAGGAGTTTCTAATTTAGATTGTTTTTTTATTGTGTGTGTATATAAGTATGCCTCAATCATGATCATGTATAACATACACTCATAGGCTCATAGATGGGTGGGGGATATGGAAATCTCAAATGGGAGGAAATTCTTGGGGAAGGTGTGGATATAGAATGCGTTGGGTGTAAATCTGTTTTGCAGAACCCAGCCTGGCTTTTCTTAAATCTATGAGGGCTTCTCTCATCTGAACCATAGAATCAAGAGGTATTTGATGTAGTTTGAAATCAGGAGGCCTGTGTGTGAAAGAAAGAGAGAGGAGAAGTCAGAGACTGGTCTACTTCCCACAGAGACTTATTTCCTCCTGCTGGGGTCCTCTTTGACTGAAGATAGCTTTGATTTCCTTTGCCAAGGATGAGGAGGGGTAAGATAATGGAGGGGGACTGAAGAAACAGCCCAGGAGAACAAGCTGGCTATGTTGTGGCATATCTCATTACCACACCAGATTCCATTAATTTCCAATCATTTAAAAGACTTTGGGTTTTAATTTTTGTTTTAGTGCCATCTAGTTTCTGTATATTGATTTGTCTCTCCGTTACCAAAGTGGCTGGCTTCTCCAGTTTGCCTGCAAACAGAAGAATGGGTTGTGGGCATTCAGGTCCAAGGTTCCATGAGGTAGGAGCCACATAAGTATTTGTTGGCTAATGGGAAATGGGAAGCTCACAGGCAGTCACCTCATAGATGATAGCTACACCATTTGGCCTTTTTTATACTACTGGAGGATTTTTTTTAAAGGAACTTACAAAGAGTGTGTATGTTTACATGTGTATATGTGTTTTTATCTGTTGGAATCTATGTGTGTCTATGTTACAAGCCTCAGTTCCTGAGTGGCCCTTAACCACAAATTCTACTTACATCCTGGTTATTCCCACTCGCACCCTTTTTCCTATGGTTGTTTGGCTACCTTGGAGGACCTGGCTTCCCACTCAGCATCTCACCCCCACTCTGTGTCCATATAAAGAAGCAAATACTCCATAATTTCCATTTGTGTCCCCTAACCACACCAATTTAAAAAAATATTTAAGTGGCTGACTGATATTTCCTCAATCTTACATCAAGTGTAAGTAAAAGCATCCCTGAAATCTTTATTTTTAACTCATCTATAATCTACAACCTAAGTAAAACAGTACTCTTATAATGTAAGTGCAGCTTCAAGGTAAGTCCTTTAGTCTTTCCTTTCCAACCGAGCTTACTGCCCCTAAGCTTCTCTAAAGTGAGAATTCTGGATGCCACCACTGTCTTGCCTCATTTTTCTCCTTTTGTGCCACCCAATCCCATTTTTATTCCAAACCCTGATGACAGAAGTGACCAGCATTAGGTAGGATGTTTAACTTTCACTGATGGCCCTCTTAAAGGTTCAGAATTTTACTTTTAAGCCTTTGTAATATAGGAAGCTTTTGGTGAGTCCTTTCTACTTTTAAACTGACACTTTCCCACTGTCCAGCTGACATTTGTACAGTGGCTTATCTTAAGGGAGGAACCTATTCCAGGCAGTTGGCTGGGCTTCCAACCAGTTTTCTGTGCTCCTGGTGCCTACATTAAGGACTGGGGAGAAGAGAAAAGGGGGAAAATGTCCTCCAGTTCCTCAATTTATACCAGCTTTGCAGAAATCCTCTTAGTCCCCTAGGCCTTGGGATAAGAGATGTTGCCAGCAAGAGTAACATGCCTTGGGTTACCCCTTTCTGCCTCCTCTCTCTAGTTCCTCTAGGTCTTTCCTCTTCTTTATGAAGGTAGAAGATAAAGAAAATATAGCCCACCTTCTCCCTTTTGAAGCCCAGGAAGAATAAATGCTGGGTTCTGGAGGGCATGTTTCCAAGGGAAGATGAGAGTTTGATGTTTTCCCATATTTTTTCAATGAATCCTGCTGTTTTTTGAGCAGTGTGTTGTAGCATGTCCTGGAATTAAGGCAAGCAATCTATTCCACTCCTATACACATAAGGCTTCCAGCCAAGACTGTGCAAGGGATATTTAAGGAGGAAGGGAAAGGGTGGAGAGAAGTCTGGAAAAGAAGAGGCTGGAAGGTGGGTAGGCTGAAGTCAGAGAAAGGGGAGAAAAGTAAGGAAAGGGGAAAGAAAAGGGAAAGAGAAGGTCTTTGAATGGGCAGGACTTAACTTCCTTGTCTATTTGTGTTATTGACTAATTTTGGATGTCTGTTCTGAGTCTTTTGGTTTTCATCTAGCTGCTATTCTCTCAGCCTGCCCTGGAAGTTCAGTTCTTCTGACCTATGCATTCTTTTTACAAAGACAGAAAAGCAAAATTGTGATTTATCTTGTCATGTCTCTGCCTTCGTTAGCTTTTTCAAAGGCAGCCCACCAGGCTGACTCTTAGAGGAGAGCCATGTAGCCCATGTTGGCTGAACTTTAGGTTTACATAGAGACTACTTGCCCCAGCTAGGGTCTCCTGGCTTTCACTACCGCAACAATACCTATGAAAGTTTGATGCGATTTGTAGCATACTTCAGAAAGCAGTTGATAGTGCTTAGTGAATAAGGTCTTAAACGGGAGAGTCCTCATTTCAGGGAAATACTCCCATTTAAATACCTTGGAAAAATCACTTCCAAGTGTGTGGGAGATAGGAGAGATATCTTGTTGAGTGTCTTTATTATACAATCCCTTGCACTTAGTAGATGCTTAATAAACGTTTATGGAATCAGTATCTGTGTCTGCAAAGAATGGGTGGTGGTTTATTCTCTGGCCATGTTTTGAGTAAAATTTGATAATTGTTATTACCTTAAGGTTGTTATGCTTGAATATTTTTTGTTCCTTGTCAACCAAAATGTTGGTAAAACCACAAAAGTTTATGGACCACTCAGCAGGACATTATTAAAGTTTGTTGTATGCCCTTGTGTTATGGGCTGTAGGAGAGATAAGAAAGAAAACTCAATGATGGCTCATGTCTATTTGAGCAGGTTAGACGCATATATGAAAAAAGCACAAAAAGTAGACAAGTCCTATTTGGAAGAAAAACATGCTAAAGTGAAAAGGTTTGGGAGTCAGTCCAATCTTCATACAAAACCTGGCCTCACTATTTATCAGCTGAGTGCCTTTGGGCAAGTACCTAACCACTTTGAGTCTATGTTTTCTCATCTGTAAAAATTAAGATACCATACAAAAGGGAAATAAGAGACAAAATATATAAAGTGCCTGATACCTGGTAGCTACTTAATGATGATAGTAATAATATGTATTACTCTTATACTTTTGTAAAACCTGCTTTAAAGAAAAGTGAATTGTTTTTAGCTTTAGGATGGTGATAAGCTTCTAATTATTCCATATCATATTATTTTTAATTAAAATATAAAGTACTTTTAAATAAAGGGGTGGAGAAATTGAGCTTAAGTCTTCAAATGTCCATTTGAGTTTCATGCTTTAAGCCCTATTCAAATGGCAAATTTCCGTGTACCTATATTTTCTTTTTCTCTTCCGTTTTTTTTCTCGTAATGCTAGTCCCTGGAGTTGAACTTGGTTTTAAGACTTCTGATTTGCTTTGCCTTACTTAATTCCTTTCGTGCTTCTCTTCCTTTGATGGTTCTCATACACTATTCTCCAAATTTTCCTCTTTCTCCACCCACCCTTCACCCTGAAAGACACATGCACACAATAAATGAGTGAAGTCTAGGAGGTCAAGGGAGCTGTATCTAAGCATTCCTGCTTCTTGATATCTCTAGTGTCTTAGAGAACATCGCTTCTGGAGTGAGAGTGCCTCTCTATGCTTCCTTTCAACACATTCCTCTTTCTAGCTTTCTCCTTAAGTGTATTTGATGAGAACGAGTACAATCTCGTTACTTCATGAAAAGAGTCATTAATAATTATTAGCCATGAAATCTAAACTTGTGAAAGGCTTGACCCTGGACACAAGCCTAAAACAACCTCAGAACGCCTTAAGATGATAATTTATCTGGCCATTGGATAAAGACAGGGGACCTGGACAGAGGCCAGGCACTAGTAAGACTAGAAGGAGAAAGTTGTTTAAAGGAAAGGATCAATAAAACGAGTTATTGCTAAGTGGAAGAGTGATGAAGTATCACTCATTGAGGGAGAAAACAGATTTCATAACTAAGTTATAAGTGTAGTGTTTGGTTTCCATATTTACTTTATATGTAATAGGGATATTTTACACAAGTGGCATCAAATCTAGCTGGCCCCTTCTCCTCAGCCATTCCTGAAATCTACCTAATTGTGGAGTGGATTGCTGTGACTATGTCCACAAAACAGAAGATGAAGAGAAGAATTATTTTTCTAGGGGATTAATGGAATTTTGGTAGGGAACAGTCTTTGGTCAAATTACTTCATGGGGCAGTAATAACTGTAGTTAAAATTAATGAAGTATGTCCTATGTGCTAGGAACTATTACATCACTTTACCTTTATAAATCACTTATAAACCCATTTTTCAAATGAGGAACCAGAAGCCAGAGAGGTTAAGTAACTCCCTTCCACCTAGCCTTTTGATTTCCCTTATCTTGTCCTACATTTTTTTTCTCTCTAGCACTTTTCACCCACAAGCAAACATAGTATGAAATTGTTAGATTTATTGTTTATTGTCTTTGTTTCCCCGCTAGAATGCAGGATTTATGAAGGCAGGGATCTGTACCTGTTTTTTTTGATTGAGATATCTAAAATGCCTTAAAGGAAGCTTTCTACATATTAAAACCTCATTTAATATTTTCTGAATAAATAACTTGCCCAAAGACACACAACTTGTAAATAGCAGAGTTTGAATTTGAGCCCAGGCAAACTTTAGTGTCTGCTCTCTCTACCTACTGCACTGTTTCTCTGCCTGAAGCATGTGAATTATTCATCAATTTCTGATGCCATATAAAATATTATGCTTTCCACAGCTACCTTTACAAACTGTATGCCTTTGTGGCCTATATAGGGAGAGGTCAGTGGAGTGTTCTGCATCATTGCCAAGGGATTTTCTTGGAAGAACTCCCAACCTGCATCAAGCCCCTGTGGGTTCAGTTTAGCCCAGCTTGTGTACACTATGGTCATTCTGGGTAAAGAAGGGTGATGTCATAAAGACTAGTGCATTTTCTTTTTTGTTTTGGCTGTGGCTGAAATCAGAAAAAATGATTCTTTTGTTTGATATAGCTGTGACCTTTTAGTGTCCATGCTTTTCACATTCTCTATACCCTTTCCTGAGTTACAAGAACAGCTCCTTTAATGAAGACCAAAAGTCAGAGGAAGTTCGACTGTGGATTTCATTCAGAAATGGAAATACACTACAAAATCCCTTCAGAAGTCTTTTTCTATAATGAGTTGATTTTATGCTAGCAGTCAAGTTAGCAGGCTTGACTGAGATGGCAGTTGAAAGAGCACTGGTGTCTGGGTCAGCTCAGCATCTGAACCAGTTTTCCAATTTATGCCTTCATAGGAACTACGGTATGATTAATAATGCTTTTTTCCACCTGCACTTTTAAGAAGCATTTTAAAATATGGCTGGTTGTTCTTTTAAGTTAGAAGACCAGATGTACCTGATATCTTGTGCTTTCACTCCCCCATCCTCATAGTATAGAGACATCAAATATAACCCTTCCTTATTTGCCTGGCCCTTACAAGTAATTTCTCAGTGTCTTCTCAGCATAAGAGGTGCTTCTCAGGGGAACAGAGAGACAAATGTTCACATAACAATTTTCAAGGTCGTAAGGAATACAATGTGCCATATAGTAAAGATGGAATAGAATATCTTGACCTTATTTAAAGAATGAAAATTAGTCAAGATGATTTCATGTGTTAGAGTCCACACTCACCAGGGTATGAATAATGCAGCCTGCTCTCTCCATTAGATTATGAAGCTCTCAAGTCTCATTAACATCCTACATCATTGTCTGGCATCTTTTCTAGTGCTCAGCAAATGTGTTCTTTCTTCTATGTTTTGGCAAATAATGTTTTCCCCAGCCTTATTGAAATATAATTGAAATATAACATGGTGTAAGTTAAAGGTGTAAAATGTGATGATTTGATATATGTATTTATTGTGAAATGATTACCACAATAAGGTTAATTAACACATCCATCACCTCACATAGATACGATTTTTTGTGTGTGGTAAGAACTTTTAAGATCTATTCTCTTAGCAACTTTCAAGTATACAATGTGGTATTGTTAATTATAGTCACCATGCTGTAAATTACAAAAACCTAGTCATCTTATAACTGGAAATAACCACCTTCACCCATATTTCCCACTCCTCTGCCCCTGACAGCAACTAATCTACTCTTTTTCTATGAGTTCATTTTTTAAGATTCCATATATAAGTGATATCACAGAGTATTTGTCTTTCTCTGTCTGACTTATTTCACTTAGCATAATGCCCTCAAGGTCTATCCATGCAGTCACTAATGTCAAGATTTCCTTCTTTTTCTGGCTGAAAAGCATTTCATTCCATTTCTTTATCCATACATCAGTTGCTGGACACTTAGGTTGTTTCCATGTCTTGGTTATTGTAAATAATGGCTACAACAAACATGATGTTGCAGATATCTCTTCCATGTACTGATTTTATTTCCTTTGAGTATATAGGCATACCTCATTCTATTGTGCTTTACCTTATTGCACTTCACAGATAATGGCATTTTTTTACAAATTGAGAAAATCTATTGTCCTTATTTTTCCAGCAGCATTTGCTCACTTCACATCTCTGTCACATTTTGGTAATTCTCACGATATTTCAAACTTTTTCATTATTATTATATTTATTATGGTGAATTGTGATAGATGATCTTTTATGTTACAATGGTTTTGGGGCATCACAGACCAGGCCCATGTGAGATGGCAAACAATTGATAAATGATGTGCGTGTTCTGACTCCTCTGCTGACTGGATGTGTCCCCATCTCTCTCCTCTTTTCAGGTCTCCCTATTACCTGAGACACAACAACATTGAAACTAAGCCAATTAATAACCCTATAATGGCCTTTAAGTATTCAAGTGAAAGGAAGAGTTGCATGTCTCTCATTTTAAATCAAAAGCTAGAAATGATTAACCTTAGTGAGGAAGGCATGTTGAAAGCTAAGATAGGCTAAAAGCTACACCTCTTGCCTCAAACAGCCAAGTTGTGAACGCAAAGGAAAAGTAATTCTTAAAGGAAATTAAAAGTGCTACTCCACTGAACATATGAATGATAAGAAAGCAAAACAACCTTTTTGCTGATATGGAGAGATTTGAGTGATCTAGCTAGAAAATCAAACCAGCCACAACATACCCCTAAGCCAAACCTTATCCAAAGCAAGGCCCTAACTCTCCTCAATTCTATGAAGGCTGAGAGAAGTGAGGAAGCTGCAGAAGAAAAGTGTGAAACTAGGAGATATTGGTTCATTAGATTTAAGAAAGAAACCATCTACATAACATAAAAGTATGAGGTGAAGTGCTGCTTGCAAGTGCTGATGTAAAAGCTGCAGCAAGTTATCTAGATATTCTAGCTGAGATAATTAATGAAGGTGGCTACACTAAACAACAGATTTTCAATGTGCATGAAAGAGCCTTCTACTGAAAGAAGGTGCCATCTAGGGCTTTCATAGCTATAAAGGAGGAGTCAATGTCTGGCTTCAAAGGACAGGCTGATTTTCTTGTTAGGGGCTAAGGCAGCTGGTAACTTTAAGTTGAAACCAGTGCTCATTTACCATGCTAAAAATCCTAAGACCGTTAAGAATTATGTTAAATATTCTGCTTGTTCTCTGTAAATGGAAAAATAATGCCTGCAGGAAAAGCACACCTGTTTACATCATTGTTTACTGAATATTTTAAGCCTGCTGTTGAGACCTACTGCTCCGAAAAAAATGATGCATTTCAAAATATTAATGCTCATTGGAAATACACTGGTCACTGAAGAGCTCTGATAGATGTGCCACAAGATTAATGTTGTTTTCATGCCAGTTAGCACAAAATCCATTCTGTAGCCAATGGATCAAAGAGTAAATTTGGCTTTAAGTGTGACTGTTTAAGAAATACATTTTGAAAAGCTATAGATGCCATACGTAATGATTCCTCTGATGGATCTGGGCAAAGTAAATGAAAATTTTTCTGGAAATGATTCACCATTCTAGATGCCATGCAGAATATTCATGAGTCATGGGAAGAGGTTAAAATATCAACATTAACAGGAGTTTGGAAGAAGTTGGAATCAATAACTTAGATGTGTTCATGAATAACTTTGAGGTGTTCAAGATTTCTGCAGAGGGAATGGGCATCATCAAAAACTCTACAAACAATAAGTGCTGGAGAGGGTGTGGAGAAAAGGTAATGTTCGTGCAATATTTGTGGGAATATAAACTGATAGAGACACTATGGAGAACAGTATGGAGGTTCCTTAAAAAACTAAAAATAGAACTACCATTTGACCAGCAAACCCACTACTGGGCATATGCTCTGAGAAAACCATAATTCAAAAAGAGTCATGTACCACAATGTTCATTGCAGCTCTATTTACAATAGCCAGGACATGGAACCGATCTAAGCCTCCATTGACAGATGAATGGATAAAGAAGATGTGACACATATATACCATGGAATATTAGTCAGCCATAAAAAGAAATGAAATTGAGTTATTTGCAGTGAGGTAGATGGACCTAGAGACTGTCATGCAGAGTGAAGTAAGTCAGAAAGAGAAAAACAAATACCATATGCTAACACATATATACAGAATTAAAAAAAAATAAAAAGGTTCTGAAGAACCTAGGGGCAGGACAGGAATAAAAACGCAGATGTAGAGAATGGACTTGAGGACATGGGGAGGGGTAAGTGTAACCTGGGACAAAGTGAGAAAGTGGCATGTATACTACCAAATGTAAAATAGACAGTTAGTGGCAAGCATCCACATAACACAGGGAGATCAGCTCACTTCTTTGTTATCACCTAGAGGGGTGGGATAGAAAAGGTGGGAGGGAGATGCAAGAAGGTGGAGAAATGGGGATAAATGTATATGTATAGCTGATTCACTTTGTTATAAAGCAGAAACTAACACACCATTTTAAAGTAATTATACTCCAATGAAGATGTAGAAACAAAACAAAAAAAGATTTCTGCAGAAGAAGTAAATTCAGATGTGGTAGAAATAGCAAGAGAACTAGAATTAGAAGTGGAGCCTGAAAATGTGACTGAGTTGCTGCAATCTCATGATAAAACTTTAATGAGTGAGGAGTTGCTTCTTATGGATGAGCAAAGAAAGTGGTTTCTGGAGATGGAATCTACTGCTGGTGAAGATACTGTGAAGATTGTTGAAATGACAACAAAGGATTTAGAATACTACATAAACATAGTTGATAAAGCAGTGGCAGAGTTTGAGAAGATTGACTCCAATTTTGAAAGAAGTGCTACTGTGGGTAAAATGCTATCAAACAACATTGCATGCTACAGAGAAATAGTTCAGGAAAAGAAGAGTCAATTGGTGCAGCAAAGCTTATTGTTGTCTTATTTTAAGAAGCTGCAGAGCAGCTTCAAGACAGCAGAAGAGTGAGACGTGGAGATCACCTTCCTCTCCATAAATACATCAGAAATACAACTACATGTGAAACAACTCCTACAGAACACCTACTGAACGCTGGCAGAAGACCTCAGACCTCCCAAAAGGCAAGAAACTCCCCACGTAACTGGGTAGGGCAAAAGAAAAAAGAGAAAACAGAGACAAAAGAATAGGGATGGGACCTGCACCAGTGAGAACGACCTGTGAATGAGGAAAGGTTTCCACACACTAGGAAGGCCCTTCGTAAGCGGAGACTGTGGGTGGCGGAGGGGGGAAGCTTCAGAGCCACAGAGGAGAGTGCAGCAACAGGGGTGTGGAGGGCAGAGCAGAGAGATTCCCTCACAGAGGATCCGTTGCTGTCCAGCACTCACCAGCCCAAGAAGCTTCTCTGCTCACCCTCAGGGATGAGCGGGGGTTGGGAGCTGAGGCTCTGGCTTTGGAGGTCAGATCCCAGGGAGAGGACTGGGGCTGGCTGGGTGAACACAGCCTGAAGGAGGATAGTGTGCTACAGCTAGCCATGAGGGAGACTGGAAAAGTCTGGAGCTGCCGAAGAGGCAAGAGACTTTTTCTTGACTCTTTGTTCCCTGGTGCGTGAGGAGAGGGGATTAAGAGAGCTGCTTAAAGCAGCTCCAGAGACGGGCACGAGCCATGGGTATCAATGCGGACTACAGAGACGGACATGAAACGCTAAGGCTGCTGCTGCCATGACCAAGAAGCCTGTGTGCAAGCACAAGTCACTCTCCACACCTCCCCTCCCAGGAGCCTGTGCAGCCCATGACTGCCAGGGTCCCATGAACCAGGGACAACTTTCCTGGGAAAACATATGGCTTGCCTCAGGGTAGTGCAATGTCACGCCGGCCTCTGCCACCACAGGCTCACCTCACATCTGTACCGCTCCCTCCCACCAGGCCTGAGTGAGCCAGAGCCCCTGAATCAGCTGCTCCTTTAACCCCGTCCTGTCTGAGCGAAGAACTGAGGCTCTAAGGCGACCTACAGGCAGAGGCAGGTCCAAATCCAAAGCTGAACCATGGGAGCTGTGCGAAAAGAAGAAGAGAAAGGGAAATCTCCCCCAGCAGCCTCAGGAGCAGCAGATTAAATCTCCACAATCAGCTTGATGTACCCTGCATCTGTGGAATATCTGAATAGACAACGAATCTTCCCAATTTGAGGAGGTGGAAATTGGGGGCAATGATATATATAACTTTTTTCCCTTTTTCTCTTTTTGAGAGTGTGTATGTGTATGCTTCTGTGTGTGATTTTGTCTGTATAGCTTTGCTTTTATCATTTGTCCTAGGGGTCTGTCAGTCCGTTTTTTGTTTTGTTTTTTTAATTAAAAAATATTTTTTCTTAAAAATTATTTTTTAGGTTAATTATTTTATTTTATTTTACTTTATTTTATTTTATAATCTTCTTCTTTCTTTCTTTCCTTTTTCCTCCCTTTTATTCTGAGCTGTGTGGAGGACAGGCTCTTAGTGCTCCAGCCAGGTGTCACGGCTGTGCCACTAAGGTTGGAGAGCCAAGTTCAGGACACTGGTCCACAAAAGACTTCCCAGCTCCACATATGAAATGGTGAAAATCTCGCAGAGATCTCCATCTCAATGCCAAACCCCAGATCCACTCAATGACCAGCAAGCTACAGTACAGGATGTTTCATGCCAAACAACTAGCAAGACAGGAACACAACCCCATCCATTAACCCAGAGGCTTCTGAAAATCATAATAAGGCCACAGACACCCCAAAACACACCACCAGTCGTGGACCAGCCCACCAGAAACACAAGATCTAGCCTCATCCACCAGAACACAGACTCTAGCCCCCTCCACCAGGAAGCCTCCACAACCCACTGAACCAAACTTAGCCACTGGGGACAGACACCAAAAACAATAGAAACTACAAACCTGCAGCCTGCAAAAGGGAGACCCCAAACACAGTAAGTTACGCAAAATGAGAAGACAGAAAAACAAACAGCAGATGAAAGGGCAAGGCAAAAACCCACCAGACATAAAAAATGAAGGGGAAATAAGCAGTCTATCTAAAAAATAATTCAGAATAATAATAGTAAAGATGATCCAAAATCTTGGAAATAGAATGGAGAAAATAAAAGAAACGTTTAACAAGGACCTAGAAGAACTAAAGAGCAAACAAACAGTGATGAATAACACAATAAATGAAATTTAAAATTCTCTAGAAGCCATCAATAGCAGAATAACTGAGGCAGAATAATGGATAAGTGATCTGGAAAATCAAATAGTGGAAATAACTACTGCAGAGCAGAATAAAGAAAAAAGCATGAAAAGAATTGAGGACAGTCGCAGAAAACTCTGGGACAAAATTAAATGCTCCAATATTCGAATTATAGGGGTCCCAAAAGAAAAAAAGAAGAAGAAAGGGATTGAGAAAATATTTGAAGAGATTATAGTTGAAAACTTCCCTAATATGGGAAAAGAAATAGTTCATCAAGTCCAGGAAGCATAGAGAGTCCCATACAGGTAAAATCCAAGGAGAAACATGCGAAGACACATATTATTCAAACTATCAAAAATTAAATAAAAAGAACAAATATTAAAAGCAGCAAGCGAAAAACAACAAATAACACATAAGGGAATACCCATAAGTTTAACAGCTGATTTTTCAGCAGAAACTTTGAAAACAAGAAGGAGTGGCAGGACATATTTAAAGTGATGAAGGAGAAAAACCTACAACAAAGATTACTCTACCAGCAAGGATCTCATTCAGGTTTGACGGAAAAATTACAGTCAAGGAAAAGTTAAGAGAATTGGGCATGATCAAACCAGCTTTACAACAAATGCTGAAGGAACTTCTCTAGGTAGGAAACACAAGAGAAGGAAGAGACCTACAATAACAAAGCCAAAACAATTAAGAAAATGGTAATGCGAACATATATATTGATAATTACCTTAACCGTAAATGGATTAAATGCTCCAGCCAAAAGTCATAGACGGGCTGAATGGACACACACACATACACACACAAAAAGACCCATATATATGCTGTCTACAAGAAATCCTCTTCAGACGTAGGGACACATACAGACTGGAAGTGGGGGTATGAAAAAAGATATTCCATGCAAATGCAAGTCAAAAGAAAGCTGGAGTAGCAATTCTCATATCAGACAAAATAGACTTTAAAACAAACACTATTTCAAGGAACAAAGAAGGACACTATATAATGATAAAGGGATCAATCCAAGAAGAAGATATAAGAATTGTAAATATTTATGCATGTACATAGGAGCACCTCAATACATAAGGCAAATACTAACAGCCATAAAAGGGGAAATCGACAGTAACACAATCATAGTAGGGGACTTTAACACCCCACTTTCACCAATGGACAGATCATCCAAAATGAAAATAAATAAGGAAACACAAGCTTTAAATGATACATTAAACAAGATGTCCTTAATTGATATTTATAAGACATTCCATACAAAAACAACAGAATACACATTCTTCTCATGTACCAATGGAACATTCTCCAGGATAGATCATATCTTGGGTCATAAATCAAGCCTTGGTAAATTTAAGAAAATTGAAATCATATCAAGTATCTCTTCCAACCACAAGGGTATAAGACAAGATATCAATTACAGGAAAAATTCAGTAAGAAATACAAACACATGGAGGCTAAACAACACACTACTTAATAACCAAGAGATCATTGAAGAAATCAAAAAATACCTAGAAACAAATGACAATGAAAGCACAGTGACCCAAAACCTATGGGATGCAGCAAAAGCAGTTCTAAGTGGGAAGTTTAAAGCAATAAAATCCTACCTTAAGAAATAAGAAACATCTCAAACGAACAACCTAACTTTACACCTAAAGAAATTAGAGAAAGCAGAACTAAAAAGTCCCAAAGTTAGCAGAAAGAAAGAAATCATAAAGATCAGATCAGAAATAAATGAAAAAGAAATGAAGGCAACGATAGCAGAGATCAATAAAACTAAAAGCTTGCTCTTTGAGAATATAAACAAAATTGATAAACCATTAGCCAGACTTATCAAGAAAAACAGGTAGAAAACTCAAATCAATAGAATTAGACATGAAGAAGGAGAAGTAACAACTGACACTGCAGAAATACAAAGAATCATGAGAGATTACTACAAGCAAGTATATGCCAATAAAATAGACAACCTGGAAGAAATGGACAAATTCTTAGAAATGCACAACCTTCCAAGACTGAATCAGGAAGATACAGCAATTGCGAACAGACCAAACACAAGCACTGAAATTGAAACTGTGATTAAAAATCTTTCAACAAATAAAAGCCCAGGGCCAAATGGCTGCACAAGAGAATTCTATCAAATATTTAGAGAAGAGCTAACACCTATCCTTCTCAAAATCTTCCAAAATATAACAGAGGAAGGAACACTCCCAAACTCATTCTATGACGTTGCCATCACTCTGATACCAAAACCAGACAAAGTTGTCACAAAGAAAGAAAACTACAGGCCAATAACACTGATGAACGTAGATGCAAAAGTCCTGAACAAAATACTAGCAAACAAAATCCAACAGCACATTAAAGGGATCATACACTATGATCAAGTGGGGTTTATCCCACGAATGCAAGGATTCTTCAATATGCAAATCAATCAATGTGACACACCATATTAACAAATTGAAGGAGAAAAACCATATGATCATCTCAATAGATGCAGAGAAAGTTTTCCAAAAAATTCAACACACACTTATAATAAAAACCCTCCAGAAATTAGGCATAGAGGGTACTTTCCTCAACATGATAAATGCCATATATGACAAACCCACAGCCAACATCATCCTCAATCGTGAAAAACTGAAACCATTTCCACTAAGACCAGGAACAAGACAAGATTGCCCACGCTCACCACTATTATTCAACAAAATTTTGGAAGTTTTAGTCCCAGCAATCAGAGAAGAAAAAGAAGTAAAAGGAATCCCAATTGGAAATGTAGAAGCAAAGCTGTCACTGTTTGCAGATGACCTGATACTATACATAGGGAATCCTAAAGATGCTACCAGAAAACTACTAGAGATGCTCAATGATTTGGTAAAGTAGCAGGATACAAAATGAATGCACAGAAATCTGTGGCATTCCTATATACTAATGATGAAAAATCTGGAAGTGAATTTAAGAGAACACTCCCATTTACCAGTGCAACAAAAAGAATAAAATATCTAGGAATAAACCTACCTAGGGAGACAAAAGACCTGTATGCAGAAAATTATAAGACACTGAGGAAAGAAATTAAAGATGATACAAATAGATGGATAGATATACCATGTTCTTGGATTGGAAGAATGAACATTGTGAAAATGACTCTACTACCCAAAGCAATCTATAGATTCAATGCAATCCCTATCAAAGTACGACTGGCATTTTTCACAGAACTAGAACAAAAAATTTCACAATTTGTATGGAAACACAAAAGACCCCGAATAGCCAAAGCAATCTTGAGAACGAAAAATGGAGCTGGAAGAAGCAGGCTCCCTGACTTCAGACTATACTCCAAAGCTACAGTAAACAAGACAGTATGGTACTGGCACAAAAACAGAAAGATAGATCAGTGGAACAGGATAGAAAGCCCAGAGATAAACCCATGCACATATGGTCACCCTATCTTTGATAGAGGATGCAGGAGTTTACAGTGGAGAAAGGACAGTCTTTTCAATAAGTGGTGCTCAGAAAACTGGACAGGTACATGTAAAAGTATGAGATTAGATCACTCCCTAACACCATACACAAAAATAAGCTCAAAATGGATTAAAGACCTGAATGTAAGGCCAGAAACTATCAAACTCTTACAGGAAAACATAGGCAGAACACTCTATGACATAAATCACAGCAAGATCCTTTATGACCCACCTCCTACAGAAATGGAAACAAAAACAAAAATAAACAAATGGGACCTAATGAAACTTCAAAGCTTTTGCACAGCAAAATAAACCATAAACAAGGTGAAAAGACAACCCTCAAAATGGGAGAAAATATTTGAAAATGAAGCAACTGATAAAGGATTAATCTCCAAAACATACAATCCACACATGCAGCTTAATATTGAAAAAACAAACAACCCAATCTAAAAATGGGCAGAGCACCTAAATAGACATTGCTCCAAAGAGGATATACAGATTGCCAACAAACACATGGAAAGATACTCAACATCACTAATCATTAGAGAAATGCAAATCAAAACTACAATGAGATATCTCACACTGGTCAGAATGGCCATTATCAAAAAATCTAGAAGCAATAAATGCTAGAGAGGGCGTGTAGAACAGGGAATCCTCTTGCACTGCTGGTGGGAATGTGAATTGGTTCAGCCACTATGGAGAACAGTATGGAGGTTCCTTAAAAAACTACAAATAGAACTACCATATGATCCAGCAATCCCACTAGTGGGCATAAACCCTGAGGACACCATCTTTCATAAAGGTCAGGTAGGGCTTCCCTGGTGGTGCAGTGGTTGAGAGTCCACCTGCCGATGCAGGGGACATGGGTTCTTGCCCCAGTCTGGGAAAATCCTACATGCCATGGATCAGCTTGGCCCATGAGCCATGGCCGTTGAGCCTGCACGTCCGGAGCCAGTGCTCCGTAACAGGAGAGGCCACAACAGTGAGAGGCCCACGTACCACAAAAAAAAAAAAAAAAAAAAAAAAAACAATCATGTACCAAAATGTTCATTGCAGCTCTATTTACAAGAGCCAGGACATGGAAGCAACCTAAGTGTCCATCAATAGATGATTGGATAAAGAAGATATGGCACATATATACAATGGAATATTACTCAGCCATAAAAAGGAATGAAAGTGAGTTATTTGTAGTGAGGTAGATTGACCTAGAGACTGTCATACAGTGTGAAGTAAGTCAGAAAAGAAATACATATACCACATGCTAACACATATATGAGCCTGACCTTTGGCACCAGGCCAGACTGAGTGGTGGGGGACAGGGAGGAAAGTGACCATGAGAGAAGCAGAAGAGCTTCCAGAAAGGGACATACTGATGTCTCAGTTGGCAGCAATGGCCTCCTACAAACAGGTCCACAGCCCCTTCTTCTTCCCAGACCTGCTGGCCATGGGGCAGTGATTCATGGCCAAATCCTTGTGGATGGGCCCCACAAGGCTGGCTTCTCCTCTGTTTACCTGTCCCCAACCTCCAGCTCTGCAGGTCCCGGTGCTCCCGTGGAGAGCTCAGTGGGGGAAAACTCATCAGAATGTCAAGCTAAGCTAAGACAGCTAACTTGCCAGGGAGACCCAAGGAAACTAGATGTAGAGGGCTACATACAAAACATTGTTTGGAATGTCTGCACCAAAGCCAAGGTAGAGTTGGGGCAAGCTTGGAGAGACAGGCTGGGAACCCCAGGCAACATCTCCCAGGCTTTCATTCTAGGGGGCTGGTCCTGATATATGGAATCTAAAAAAAGAAAAGAAAAAAATGGTCAGAAGAACCTAGGGACAAGATGGGAATAAAGATGCAGACGTACTAGAGAATGGACTTGAGGATATGGGGAGGGGGAAGGGTAAGCTGTGACAAAGTGAGACAGTGGCATGGACATATATACACTACTAAACGTAAAATAGATAGCTAGTGGGAAGTAGCTGCATAGCACAGGTAGATCAGCTTGGTGCTTTTTGACCACCTAGAGGGGTGGGATTGGGAGTGTGGGAGGGAGGGAGACACAAGAGGGAAGAGATATGGGGACATATATATATGTATAACTGTTTCACTTTGTTATAAAGCAGGAACTAACACACCATTGTAAAGCAATTATACTCTAATAAAGATGTTAAAAAAAAAAAAAAGAAGTTGCCACGGGCACCCTAGCCTTCAGCAACCACCACCCTGATCAGTCATCAGCCATCAACACTGAGGCAAAACCCTCCACCACCATCTGGCTGAAGCCTCATTTTTTAGCAATAAAGTACTTTTTAATTAAGGTATGCACATTTTTAGATATGATGGTATTACACACTTAATAGACTACAGTACAGTGTAAACATAACTTTAATATTCACTGGGAAACCAAAAAATGTGTGTGGCTCTCCTGATTAAAATATTTGCCTTATTGCAGTAGCTTGGAATCAAACTCACAGGTGTGCCTTGTCTTACCCAGAAATGGGATTGCTGTATTATATTGTAATTCTTTTTTTTTTTTTTTTTTTGCGGTACGCGGGCCTCCCACCGCCGTGGCCTCTCCCGCTGCGGAGCACAGGCCCCGGACGCGCAGGCCCAGCGGCCATGGCCCACGGGCCCAGCCGCCCCGCGGCATGCGGGATCCTCCCAGACCGGGGCACGAACCCGCGTCCCCTGCACCGGCAGGCGGACTCTCAACCACTGCGCCACCAGGGAAGCCCCTATTATATTGTAATTCTATTTTTTAATTTTTTTGAGGAACCTCCATAATGTTTTCCATAGTGGCTGTACCAATTTACATTACCACCAACTGTGCACAAGTACCTCCTTTTCTTCATATCCTTGCCAACGTTTGAGATCTCTTTTTGATGATAACCATTCTGACAGGTGTGAGGTGACATCTCATTTTGATTCTGATTTGCATTTCCCTGATGAGTAGTGATGTTGAGCATCTTTTCATGTACCTGTTGATCATGTTTACGTCTACTTTGGGAAAATGGTCCAAAGGTCTTATGCTAATTTTTTAATTGGATTTTCATTCTTCTTTCCTTCCTTCCTTCCTTCCTTCCTTCCTTCCTTCCTTCCTTCCTTCCTTCCTTCCTTCCTCCCTCCCTCCCTCCCTCCCTCCCTCTCTCTCTCTCTCTCTTTCTTTCTTTCTTTTGCTATTTATGAGTTCCTTATATATTTTGGATATTAACCCTTTATCAGATAGATAGTTTGCAGATATTTTTCCCATTCCATAGGTCGCCTTTCATTTTGTTTGTGTATTTATTTATATATTTATTTATTACTTTTCAGAAACTTTTTAGATTTATGTAATCCCACTTATTTATTTTGTTTTTTCCTTATGCTTTTGGCTTCATATCCAAATATGTTTTGCCAAATGGTACAAAATTCCATTTATAAGATGAATAGTTTTCTGGAGATCTAATTGACAGCATGGTGACTATAGTTAACAATACTGTATTGTATACTTGAAAGTTGCTAAAAGAGTAGATCTCAAAACTTCTGACCACATGCCAAAAACTGGTAACTATTTGACGTGATGGATGTGTTAACTAACCTTATTCTGGTAATCATTTGTAATATATACATATATATGTAGAAAACTCATTGACCAAGGAGTTATTTCCCTACATTTTCTTCTAGAAGTTCTATGGTTTCCAGTCTTACAAGTCTTTAAGCCATTTCAAGTTAACTTTTTGAGTGGTATAAGATGGGGGTTCAGTTTCATTCTTTTGCATGTGTACATCTAATTTTCCTAACACCATTTATTGAAGAGATTATCTTTCCTCACTGAGTATTCTCTGCTCCCTTGTCAAATATTAGTTGTCCATGTATGTGTGAGTTTATTTCTGGGTTCCTGATTCAGGTTTATTGGTCCATGTGTCTGTTTTTATGCCAATACTATACTGTTCTGCTTATATAGTTTTGTAATATAGCTTGAAATCAAGAAGTGCGATGCCTCACTTTATCATTCTTTCTCAAGACTGCTTTGACTTGGGGTCCTTTGTGACTCCTAACACAAAAATGTTAGGATTATTTTTTCCATTTCTGTAAGAAAATGCTACTCAATCTTGATAAGGAGTGCAGTGACTCTGTAGATGGCTTTGGGTTGTATGGACATTTTAACAATATTAATTCTTCTGATCCATGAACATGGGATATCTTTCCATTTATTTGTGTCTGCTTCAATTTCTTTCATCAGTGTCTTATAATTTTCACTGCACAGATCTTTCACCTTCTTGATTAAATCTATTCTTAAGTATTTTATTGTTTTTGAAACTGTTGCGAATGGGATTGCTTTAGTTATTTATTTTTCAGATACTTTATTGTTAGTGTAAAGAAACATGACTGATTTTTGTATGTTGACTTTGTATCCTTCACCTTTATTAGTTCTAACAATTATTATTTATTAGTTCTAACAATTATTTGTTAATTCTAACAATTGTTTGGTGGAATCTTTAGGTTTTTCTATATATGAGATTATGTCTACAAACAGAGACAATTTTACTTCTTTTCTGATTTGGATGACCTTTATTTCTTTCTCTTGCCAAATTGCTCTGGCTAGGCCTTCTGGCACTATGTCAAATAGGAGTGCTGGGAGAAGACTCCCTTATCTTGTTGCTGATCTTAGAGGAAAAACTTTCAGCCTTTCATCATTGAGTATAATGTCATCTGTGGGCTGGTCATATGTAGCATTTATTATGTTAAAGTAAGTTTCTTCTATACCTAATTAGTTAAAGGTGTTTATCATGAAAGGGTGTTGTATTTGTCAAATACTTTTTCTTCATCTGTTGAGATGATCATGTGAATTTATCCTTTAGCCTTTTTTTTTTTTCTTTTGCTGCACTGTGTGGCTTGCAGGATCTTAGTTCCCCAAACAGGGATTCAACTCGAGCCCCCAGCAGTGAAAGCATGGAGTCCTAAGCACTGGATCACCAGAGAATTCCTGTTTTCCTTTATTCTTTTAATGTTGTGTACCACATGATTGATTTGTATATGAGGAATCATCCTTCTATCCCAGGGATAAATCCCACTTGAACATGGTATATATATATATATATATATATATTTTTTTTTTTTTTTTAAGATTTATTTTAGTTTATTTATTTATTTATTTAGCTGCATCAAGTCTTAGCTCCAGTGTGCTGGCTTTTTGTTGCAACATGCAGGATTCTCTAGTTGCAGCACACATGTGGGCTTCAGAGCACATGGGCTTAGTTGCCCCAAGACATGTGGGATCTTAGTTACCTGACCAGGGATTGAACTCGCATCTCCTGCATTGGAAGGTAGATTCTTAACCACTGGACCACCAGGGAAGTCCCAGTATATGCTCTTTTAGTGTGCTGTTGAATTAGATTCAGTAATATTTTGTTGAGAAGTTTTGCATCTCTATTCGTCAGGGATATTGACCTGTAGTTTTCTTGTATTGTCCTTATCTGCCTTTTGGTCAGGGTAATGCTGGTCTCCTAAAATGAGTTTGGGAGTATTCCCTCCTCTTCAATTTTTTGGAGGAGTAGAGGAGGATTAGCATTAATTTTTCTTTAAATATTCACCAATGAACCCACCTAGTCCTGACCTTTCCTTATTTGGGAGGTTTTTGATTAATGATTCAATTTTGTTATCTGTTATTAGTCTTTTCTTATGTTCTATTTTTTCATGATTCAGACCTAATAGATTGTATTATTCTAGGAATCTCTCTACTTCTTCTAGGATTTCCAATTTGTTGGCATATCATCTTTCATAGTCTTTATATTTCTGTGGTACCAGTTGTAATGCCTCCTTTTTCACTTGTAATTTTTAAAATTTAAATTCTCTCTTTTATTTCTTGGTTAGTATAGCTAAATACTGTCATTTTTTTGTCTTGTCAAAAAACCAACTCTTGGTTTTGTTAATCTTCTCTATTGTGTTATTAGTCTCTATTTCCTTTACATTTGCTCTAATCTTTATTATTTCTTTACTTCTGCTAACTTTGGGCTTAGTTTGTTTTTCTCCTAGTTCCTTGAGGTGTAATGTTAGGTTGTTTGTTTGAGATATTTCTCTGTTCTTAATGTGTATGTTTATAGCTATAAACTTTCCTTTTAAAACTGCCTTTGCTGCTGTACCCCATAAGTTCTGGTATGTTGTATTTCTATTTTCATTTGTCTCAAGATTATTTTTTATTTCCTTTCGGATTTCTTCTTTGATTGTTCAGGAGTATGTTGTTTAATTCCTATTTATTTGTGAGTTTTCTAGCTTTCCTCCTGTTTTTTATTTCTATCAAAGAATGTGCTTTAAATGAGAAGACATATCTCTGGACTGTGATATCTTTCTGTCTGAATCACTTAAGTATTTTCTGCCTTCTAAGATCTTAATTTATCCAATTGTAAAACTGGACAAAGTATATACTATAACAGGGGTAGTTCAAATCTAGTTCATGGGCAAGGATGTATAGTAGAAATACATGATGACCTTTGAGTGCTTGTATAGACTCTCTGGCACTTACCAGTGCAGTGTCATTTCTTGCACAGGATGTTTAAGTGCTGCGAACCTCAGTTATATCATCTGGAAAGAGGGAAAAGTAATTTGTAATTTCTAGGGTTTGGAGAAATATTAAATGAGATCATGAATATAAAGTCCCCACAGTGCCTAGCACTTATTTTCTGTTCAATAAACTGTAATGGTTTTTATCACTGTTGTTACTGATTTTTGTTTTGTGGTTTTGTAAAGAATAGTACCTTAGAAAACACCAAAGTCAGGTAGACTTAATCTAGCTCATGAAAACTGCTCATCTTCATCTATTCATCTTACATTGTCCCATTATTAACCTAGCCAAAGCACTACTCAATGTTTCCATGGTTCTCATCAACCTGCTCTTCTCAGCCTTCTCTTTTTCAGTAAATTGCAATGCTTTTAGTTTATCAGGCCCAAAACATTAGAGTCACTATTATATCCCATATGTAATAAATACAGCAGCACATGTAATTAGCTGTAAACTTATAAAAGAGAATCTCCTAAATCCAACCACTTCTCACCACTTCCAGCATACCAAACTGGCCTGAACTACCACCATCTCTCCCCTAGCATCTTGTAATAGACTCTTAAGTAGTCCCCCCTATTCTTTCTTTGTCCCTAAAAATTTATTCCTAATACATCATCCAGAGTGATTCTATTATAACCTAAGGCAGATTGGATCAGTTCTCTGCTCAAACCTCTCGAATGGCATCCTGTCAAACTGAAAGCCGAAGAACTTACCTTAGCATATAAGAAACTGCATGATTTTGCACCTGCTCCCTCTCTGACCTCACCTCCTACCCCCTGTCTCCATTCACTCTGTTTAGGCCATAAGAACTTTGAATTTGCCATTCTTTATGCTTGGAATTCTCTTCCCTGCAATATCCACACGACTCACTTTCTCCATTTTTTCAGCCCTCTTTTAAAATGTTACCTCTCCAAAGAGGTCTATATAAAATAATAACACACTCTCCATCACTCCCCATCTCTACTACCCTCTCTAATTTTATCTGACATATTCTATATTGTTTATTGTCCATTTTTCCTGACTAATATTTAATAACCTCCATAAGGGACATTGTTATTTTCATTAATTCCCAGTGCTGAACAAATGAATGAACAATTAGTTCAGTGCCTGCTATGTTACAGACACCTGTATCAAGCACCAGGGCTGCATACAACACATTAGCTCTAGCCTTGAGGAGTTCCAAAACAAAGTAAGATAAAGGCCCTCAAAGAAATAATATAAATACACAATTCCTATTATAATGCTAAATTCTATAATAATGATCTTTATCAGGTGTTGTAGTAGTTTAGAGGACAGGGCTTAACTAGAGGATGGAGCTTAACTGTATGATGGAGATTAACTGCATGATGGATGACAAGAAAGTCTTCATTAGAGTAAGTCAGAAAGACAAAGACAAATACCGTATGCTAACACATATATATGGAATTTAAGGGGAAAAAATGTCATGAAGAACCTAGGGATAAGACAGGAATAGAGGCGCAGACCTACTGGAGAACGGACTTGAGGATATGGGGAGGGGGAAGGGTGAGTTTTGACAGGGCGAGAGAGAGTCATAGACATATACACACTAACAAACGTAGTAAGGTAGATAGCTAGGGGGAAGCAGCCGCAAGGCACAGGGATATAAGCTCGGGGCTTTGGGACAGCCTGGAGGGGTGGGAGGGGGAGAGTGGGAGGGAGGGAGACGCAAGAGGGAAGACACATGGGAGCACATGTATATGTATAGCTGATTCACTTTGTTATAAATCAGAAACTAACACACCATTGTAAAGCAATTATACCCCAATAAAGATGTTAAAAAAAAAAAAAAAAAAAGAAAGTCTTCATTAGGAAGGTAATGCTAGAGCTAGAATTTGAGCTGAATCTAAAGCATGAATATTCAACAAACAAAAGAGGGGCAAAGGATGGTGATGAGAGGGGTGCATTGAGAAGACATTCTAAATAGAGAAGCAAGTGAAATGACATGGAGATGTAAAATATAGAAGCAGTTATGTATAAAGAAAATAATTTAAATATAGACTGAAAGAGGGACTTCTCTGGTGGTGCAGTGGTTAAGAATCAGCCTGCCAATGCAGGGGACATGGGCTCCAGCCCAGGTCCAGGAAGATCCCGCATGCTGCAGCTCAGCTAAGTTTGTGCACTACAACTAGTGAGCCTGAGCTCTAGAGCCTGTGAGCCACAACTAATGAGCCTGCATGCCACAAGTACTGAAGCCCAGGCACCTAGAGCCCGTGCTCCACAACAAGAGAAGCCACTACAATGAGAAGCCTGTGCACCGCAAGGAAGAGTAGCCCCCAGCCACTGCAACTAGAGAAAGCCCATGAGCAGCAACAAAGACCCAAATAAATAAATAAATAAATAAATAAATAAATAAATAAATAAATAAAGATAGACTGAAAGAAACTCTTGGAACTAGGGTATTGAGCATACATGGTGGGGAAGGGGAGTTCTTGCTTATTTTTCTTAAGGGACTTACCTTTTCTCAACCCAGTCAAAGGATAGAGTGAATAGGAAGAGTATGTGGAATGTGCAAAGTTTCATTCACTGGGGAGGAGCCCTGATAGACTGGAGGAGCTACTGATGCTTTTAGAAGTTATTTGAATTATGTCCTTCAGGACTGGATTATGTTCCTCAGGTCAGCATATCTTCTACTTTGGGTAAGGAACAGAACAATAGAAAACACATTATTAGAAGTCAAACCTTAGTGCAGCTCACCAGATATAAGTGAAATTGTCAGGATATCCTTTCTCCACAGCTTTTGCAAGGAAATCTATTATTTATTTCCAGATTACCTTTGCTTGCCCACAAGAGACCATTTGTCAACCAAATCCCAACCCAAGAGATGAAAGAAGAAAATGCAGATGTATTTCCTTATTTGACATAATATAAAGAGGTTTTTCTTTAAATCAGTGGCTTAGCATTTACCTGTTTGATTATTTCTGAGCCAATGCCGAAGGTTTTGCACACCCATCTACAAGCCAAAATGCTACCCTCTGGTAAGGTACCAAATGGGATCAAAATTAGATCCGTTGTCTTACTCTGCATTTAGTCTAGGTTGTGAAGGTTTTATTAGACTGACAAATCAGATCAGAAGCACAAAGCAAAGCAAACCAAAACCCACATCCACAGTGTAGTTGCTGTGGACTACAGCTGAGAGAATTGGATTAGTGTCATATTGTGAAATGTTGTGAACTTCTCAAACACCCTTTATTGAACAAATATAAATTGAGTGACAGCTGTGTGCAAGGCAGTGTATGAGGGAGAAGAGAAATAAATTACTAGCTGTACAGATTTTTTTAAATCTTCTTATGCTAGATCATACTTTGGGGTAGGTTAATGGGGGTACCACTGGTAGAGTTGGACAGTAAAAATGATTGTTACCTATGTCACCTAGTTCTAATTAGTTGTAAAGTCAAAATGTGTCTTTCAAAATCTCTGTCATGTTTGTCTTTTCTAGTTCCTCTAGGATCTCATGCCTGAAGTAGTACAATTGTTATGAGACTACTTTCTCTGCCTCAAGTTTGAGCGGATTCCACATACAGGGGTCTCTGAGTAATGTCATTTCCTCATGTTACTTCCATGTTTTCTGTTAATCATCATCATCAATCTGTATCTGACTTCCATAACCTTCTGTAAATAGATCATTCCAATAGGAGCCCTCCTTCTGGTCTGGCTGCTTTCTTTTCTCCCCCAGGAATGGAGTCTGTTCCTTTCTGTTTACACGATTTGCTTTAGCTAACATCTTTAGGATAATCCAGAAACAGCAGTTGCAGAGCCATGGTGGAGAAGGATCTTACAGTACTGTAGTTTACTATAGAAAAAAATCCACATATAAGTGGACTTGTGAAGTTCAAACACGTGTTGTTCAAGGGTCACCTGTAGTTACCTAACTCAGAGATTTGTTGAGGGAATTAAATGAGTGGTATAAATAAAAATGCTTCAAACATTTTCTGGCCCACAGTAATGCACAATAAGTGACGATGGGGACTTCCCTGGCGGTCCAGTGGTTAAGATTCTGCGTTGCCAATGCAGGGGCTGCGGGTTCAATCCCTGGTTGGGGAACCAAGATCCCACATGCTGTGCGGCCAAAAAAGAAAAATCACATATATAAAATATTTTTTAAAAGTGTTGATGATGATGAAGATGATGATGATGATGATAATATGGACATGTTTGTTCTTCTGTCTTTGCACACTTGTAAGCTAGATTTCTGGACATGACATTGCTTGGTAAAATGGCATTCACATTTGCTGTCTTAATAAAAATGTTGTACCAATTTACATACTCACCAACTGTGCATAAAACTACCTGATTCTTCATACTCTTGCCAATTCAGAGTATTTTTTAATTGCCAATCTGAGAGGCTAAAAACATCTCATTTTTGTTTAATTTGCATTTGCTTGACAATTAATTGAGATTAAGCTACAAGCCATCTATATTTTTCTGTGAATTGCCTATCTGCATTTTTGCCCTTTTTGTGTGTGTGTGTGAGTGTATGTGTGGAGGTGGAGGGTGGATTATATTTTATTAAGTATTTAACTTTGTTTTTCCCAGATAGCCAGTTGACCCAGTGCCTTTATTAAATAATCTATCATTTTTATAATTAATTTTAAATGCCACCACATTTATTAAATACTAAATCCTCATATATATGTCTATTTTTAAACTCTATAACTTTTTAAATTAATTTTGTATAATTATATGTCATTATCACACTGTTTTTACTTCTGAAAATTTATGGTATCAATTTTGATATCTGGTAGAATAAGACTGTTCATACATTAGTCCCCCTTAACTAGGGAAAAACTGATGCAACATAAATGCCTACTTATTCTAGCTTGAATATAATATCAAGCTGAAATTTACACAATAAATATTATATGGTGATGCCTTTGCTACTAACTGATGATGGTGCAAATGACCAAAGGTCTCATCTGAAATCCTCCTCACATGTTGCATATGTAAGCAAAATGTCCATGGCAAATCTTCATCTTTCATGAATCCTATATTTTCAGCTAAAATGGATTGCTTATTGTGCCTTGAGCACATTGTGCAAGTCAACACTTCTGTGCCGTTGCCTCATGCTACTTCTTCTATCTGGACTATACCTCCTCTTTCTTTTCCCAGCAAACTTGTATTAATCCTTCAAAGCTCACTTCATTTTACACCTGTGTTATGCCTTCTCTAATAGGCACATAACTTTTTGATGAAGCCTATAGAATTAACCATTAAACTATCTTTTTGTTTGTTATGTGTATCTATAGGCTTTCCCCACAGACCACTCCACTGAAAATGCTCTTGTCAAGGTCATCAATAACCTCCAAGTTATTAAATACAATAGTAAATTCTCAGTCCTTATGTTACTCAAAATTATCTGCCAGAAATGATAGCTTTAATCATGCCTCCTGGAAACACTTTCTTCACATGACTTCCAAGTTTCTATGTTGTCTTGGTTTTCCTCCTAGCACTTTGGCATCTCTTCTCAGTCTCCTTTTTTTAATCTTCCTTATCTCACCCACCTTTAAACTTTGGAGTGCTACAAGGCTGTCTTCAGAGATCTCTATATACACTCACTTTTTAGGTACTGTCATCCAGTTCCATGACTTCACATAACATCCATATGCCAATGATTCCTAAATTTTATATGCCCAGGTAAAACCATGCCCCTGAAATCATAACACATATATGTAACCACCTACTTGATATCTTTCCTTGGATGTTTGTTAGGCATCTCAAATCTAATATATCCAAAACTTAACTCTCGTCTTCATCCCCTCATCACCAAACCTGCTTAACCCTAAGTCTTATCTATTTCAGGTAATGATAATTGTATCTTTTCATTTACCAAGGCCCCAAAACTTGAAGTAATCTCCTGGAAGTCTCTCTAGAGTTCTACATCCTATTCACAGCAGATAACATTTCTGACTTCAGATTCTGATCTTCTCAATACCTCTATCACTGTTTGCTTGATACAAGCCAACATCATCCCTCACCTGGATTAATGCAATAGCTGACTTGGTGGTCTCTTTACTTGCCCCTGATATGAAGTGATCCTTTCAAAACATGTGTTAGATACTATCACTCCTCTCCTCAAAACTCTCTGATGGCTTTCCATCTCATGCAGATTAAAAATCAAAGATTATTTTTACCATGACCTCAAAGGCTTTATGCAATCTGGCCCTCTGCTACCTTTGTGACCTCATCTCCTGCCATTCCTCCCTTTGCTGTCTACACTTTAGCACTGCTGGCCCCTTCACTGTTCCTAGAATGTGCCAGACATGCTCTCACTGCAGGGACCTTGCATCGACTGTTCTGTTTGCTTAAAATATTTTCCCCCAGATTTTCCTATGCCTTATCAATTATTTGCCTCTGCTCAAAGGTCTTTTCTACAAAGATCTTCTTTCAGTAGAGTGGCACTCATTCACTCAATATCTTTTAATGTACTTAACATATTAGAACTTTATATATCTGTTTATGTGTTCATTATGACTTCCCAACTTGAATGAATACAACACAAGGGCAGAGGTTTATCACACCTATTTACTAATATATCCCCCAGTGTCAAGAATTGTGCCTGGCACATAGTAGGTATTCAATAAAGAGATGATGAATATACAAATGTGTGAATGAATGGTTTGCATGATAGACACCATCATATCATCCCAGCCCCCTCTCACATCCCTGAGCTTTATTCCATTACTGAGTTTCCCCTCACTCCTTATTCTTTTTGTGTAACTAATTAATTTTTATCAGAGTATAGTTGATTTACAATATTATATTAATTACAGATGTACAACATATCAAGAGTAATTCAATATTTTTATAAATTATACTCCATTTAAAAATATTATAAAATAATGGCTGTATTCCTGTGATATACATTACATTCTTGCATCTTTTTAAAATATCTTTAATAGAGTATAATTACATTACAATGTTGTGTTAGTTTCTGCTTATAACAAAGTGAATAAGCTATATGTACATTTATATGCCCATATCCCCTCCCTGTTACATCTCCCTCCCACACTCCCTATCGCATCCCTTTGGGTGGTCACAAAGCCCCAAGCTAATCTCCCTGTGCTATGTGGCTGCTTCCCACTAGCTATCTATTTTACATTTGGTAGTGTATATATGTCAATGCTACTCTCTCACTTCGTCCCAGCTTACACTTCTCCCTCTCCATGTTCTCAAGTACATTCTCTAAGTCCATGTCTTTATTCCTGTCCTGACCCCAGGTTCATAAGAACTTTTTTTTTTTAGATTCCATATATGTGTTGGCATATGGTATTTGTTTTCCTCTTCCTAACTTACTTCACACTGTATGACAGACTCTGGGTCCATCCACCTCACTACAAATAACTCAATTTCATTCCTTTTTATGGCTGAGTAATATTCCACTGTATATTTGTGCCACATCTTCTTCTTTTTTTTTTTTCACATGAATATCTTCCTGATTTATTTACATAACCACAGTTGGTAGAGCTGATCAGTTGTGCTAACTGACCTATTTGCCATCTAAATGATTATGTTCTCTTTTCCAAAGGATTAAACCATACAGGTGAGAAATTGTCTTTTATTCTGAAATCAAGCAGCTGTAAAATATCCAAAATTCTGAGGCTGTATCAGGGGACTGAAGTCAATGGGTTGATACTGCAGAAATCTGTACTGCTACTTTGCTCAGGCATCTACCAGGAGACTGCTGTTTTTCAAGCATACATTCTTCAGCCAGACTCAGCAAAACTTAAGTCAGAATCCTGATAGGCTTTAACTGGATTTCCTCACCATCTGTATACCCTGAAAATGACATTTCTCATGAAAAAGACTTCCATCCCAGTGATTTGGGTCCTGGACTTTTGGGAGCTGCTATATTCACAGATGACTGGGCAAAAGTCTTTTTTTTTTTTTTTTTAACGTCCTTATTGGAGTATAATTGCTTTACAATGGTGTGTTAGTTTCTGCTTTATAACAAAGTGAATCAGTTCTACATATACATATGTTCCCACATCTCTTCCCTCTTGCATCTCCCTCCCTCCCACCCTCCCTATCTCACCCCTCTAGGTGGTCACAAAGCACCGAGCTAATCTCCCTGTGCTATGCGGCTGCTTCCCACTAGCTATCTATTTTACGTTTGGTAGTGTATATATGTCCATGCCTCTCGCTTTGTCACAGTTTACCCTTCCCCCTTCCCATATCCTTAAGTCCATTCTCTAGTAGATCTGTATCTTTATTCCCGTCTTACCCCTAGGTTCCACGTGACATTTTTTTTTCTTACATTCCATATATATGTGTTAGCATATGGTATTTGTCTTTCTCTTTCTGACTTACTTCACTCTGTATGACAGACTCTAGGTCCATCCACCTAACTACAAATAACTCAATTTCATTTCTTTTTATGGCTGAATAATATTCCATTGTATATGTGTGCCACATCTTCTTTATTCATTCATCTGTCAATGGACACTAAGGTTGCTTCTATGTTCTGGCTATTGTAAATAGAGCTGCAATGAACTTTGTGGTACATGACTCCTTTTTTAACTATGGTACTCTCAGGTTATATGTCCAGTAATGGGGTTGCTGGGTTGTATGGTAGTTCTATTTTTAGTTATTTAAAGAAGCTCCATACTGTTATCCACAGTGGCCGTATCAATTTACATTCCCACCAACAGTGAAGAGGGTTCTCTTTTCTCCATACCCTCTCAAACATTTATTGTTGTAGATTTTTTGATGGCGACCATTCTTACTGGTGTGAGGTGATACCGAATTGTAGTTTTCATTTGCATTTCTCTAATGATTAGTGATGTTTAGCATTGTTTCATATGTTTCTTCACAATCTATATATCTTCTTTAGAGAAATGTCTATCTAGATCTTCTGCCCATTATGGATTAATTTTTTTTATTTTTTATTGAGCTGCATGAGCTGCCTGTATATTTGGAGATTAATCCTTTGTTGGTTGCTTCATTTGCAAATATTTTCTCCTACTCTGATGGTTGTCTTTTCATCTTGTTTATGGTTACTTTTGCTGTGCAAAAGCTTTTAAGTTTCAATAGGTCCCATTTGCCTATTTTTGTTTTTATTTCCATTTCTCTAGGAAGTGGGTCAAAAAGGATCTTGCTGTGATTTATGTCAAAGAGTGTTCTTCCTATGTTTTCCTCTAAGAGCATCAGAGTATCTGGCCTTATATTTAATTAATTTTCAGTTTATTTTTGTGTACGGTATTCAGGAGTACTCTCATTTCATTCTTTTAAATGGAGCTGTCCAGTTTTGCCAGCACCATATATTATTGAAGTGGCTGTTTTTTCTCCATTGTATATTATTGCCTCCTTTATCATAGATAACGTGTCTGTATGTGTGTGGGCTCATCTCTGGCTTTCTATCCTGTTTCATTGATCTATATTTCTGTTTTTGTGCCAGTACCATACTATCTTGATTACTGTAGCTTTGAAGTATAGTCTGAAGTTGGGAAGCCTGATTCCTCCAGCTCTGTTTTTCTTTCTGAAAATTGCGTTTGCTATTTGGGATCTTTTGTGTTTCCACACATGTTGTGAAATCTTCTGTTCTATTTCTGTGAAAAATGCCAGTGGTAGTTTGATAGGGATTGCATTGAATCTATAGATTGCTTTGGATAGTAGAGTCATTTTCACATTGTTGATTCTTCCAGTCCAATAACATGATATATCTCTCCATCTCGTTGTATCATCTTTAATTTCTTTCATCAGTGTCTTATAATTTTCTGCATACAGGTCTTTTGTCTCCTTAGGAAGGTTTATTCCTAGATATTTTATTATTTTTGTGGCAATGGGAGTATTTTCTTAATTTCAATTTCAGATTTTCATCATTAGTGTATAAGAATGCAAGAGATTTCTGTGCATTAATTTTGTATCCTGCTACTTTACCAAATTCATTGATAAGCTCTAGTAGTTTTCTGGTAGCATATTTAGGATCCTCTATGAATAGTACCATGTCATCTGCAAAGAGTGACAGCTTTACTTCTTCATTTCCAATTTGGATTCCTTTTTCTTCTCTGATTGCTGTGTCTAAAACTTCCAAAACTATGTTGAATAATAGTGTTGGGAGTGGGAAACCCTGTCTTGTTCCTGATCTTAGTAGAAATGGTTTCAGTTTTTCACCATTGAGGATGATGTTGGCTGTGTGTTTGTCATATATGGCCTTTATTATGTTGAGGGAAGTTCTCTCTATGCCTATGTTCTGGAGGGTCTTTATCATAAATGGGTGTTGAAATTTGTTGAAAGATTTCTCTGCCTCTATTGAGATGATCATATGGTTTTTCTTCTTCAGTTTGTTAATAGGGTGTATCACATTGATTGATTTGCATATATTGAAGAATCCTTGCATTCCTGGAATAAGCCCCACTTGATCATGATGTATGATTCTTTTAATATGCTGTTGGATTCTGTTTTCTAGTATTTTGTTGAGGATTTTTGCATCTATGTTCATCAGTGATATTGGCCTGTAGTTTTCTTTCTTTGTGACATCTTTGTCTGATTTTGGTATCAGAGTGATGGTGGCCTCCTAGAATGAGTTTGGGAGTGTTCCTCCCTCTGAATATTTTGGAAGAGTTTGAGAATGACAAGTGTTAACTCTTCTCTAAATATTTGATAGTATTCTCCTGTGCCGCCATCTGGTCTTCGGTTTTTGTTTGTTGGAAATTTTTAAATCACAGTTTCAATTTCAGTGTTTGTGATTGTTCTGTTCAAATTTTCTACTTCTTCCTGGTTCCATCTCAGAAGGTTGTGCATTTCTAAGAATTTGTCCATTTCTTCCACGTTGTCCATTATTTTTTGCATATAGTTGCTTGTAGTAGTCTCTCATGATCCTCTGTATTTCTGCAGTGTCACTTGTTATTTCTCCTTTTTCATTTCTAATTCTATGGATTGGAGTCTTCTCCCTTTTTATCCTAATGTTTCTGGCTAATGGTTTATCAATTTTATTTATCTTCACATTGAACAAGTTGTTAATTTTATTGATCTTTGCTATCATTTCCGTCATTTTTTTTCTTTTATTTCTGATCAGATCTTTATGATTTCTTTCTGCTAACTTTGGGGTGTTTTGGTTCTTCTTTCTGTAATTGATTTAGGTGTAAGTTTAGGTTGTTTATTTGAGATGTTTCTTGAACCTTTTTAAAAATTTTTATTATTATTATTATTTTAATCAACTTTATTGGAGTATAATTGCTTTACAATGGTGTGTTAGTATCTGATTTATAACAAAGTGAATCAGTAATACATATACATATGTCCCCATATTTCTTCCCTCTTGCATCTTCCTCTCTGCTACCCTCTCTATCACACCCCTCTAGGTGGTCAAAAAGCACCGAGCTGATCTCCCTGTGCTATGGAGCTACTTCCCACTAGCTTTCTATTTTACTTTTGGTAGTGTATATATGTCATGCCACTGTCTCACTTTGTCCCAGCTTACCCTTCCCCCTCCCCATATCCTCAAGTCCATTCTCTAGTACGTCTGCATCCTTATTCCCGTCTTGCCCCTAGGTTCTTCTGAATATATTTTTTTAGATTCCATATATATGTGTTAGCCTGAAGTATTTGTTTTTCTCTCTCTGACTTAACTTCACTCTGTATGACAATCTCTAGGTCCATCCACTTCACTGCAAATAACTCAAGTTTCAATCCATTTTATGACTGAGCACTATTCCATTGTATATATGTGCCACCTCTTCCTTTTTTCTTTTTTTTTTAACATCTTTATTGGGGGTATAATTGCTTTACAATGGTGTTTTAGTTTCTGCTTTATAACAAAGTGAATCAGTTATACATATACATGTGTTCCCATATCTCTTCCTCTTGCGTCTCCCTCCCTCCCACCCTCCTTATCCCACCCCTCCAGGCGGTCACAAAGCACCGAGCCGATATCCCTATGCCATGCGGCTGCTTCCCACTATTTATCTACCTTATGTTTGTTAGTGTATATATGTCCATGTGTCTCTCTCACCCTGTCACAGCTCACCCTTCCCCCTCTCCATATCCTCAAGACTGTTCTCCACTAGGTCTGTGTCTTTATTCCTGTCTTACCCCGAGGTTCTTCATGACATTTTTTTTTCTTTTTCTTTTTTAATTTAATTAATTAATTTATTTATGGCTGTGTTAGGTCTTTGTTTCTGTGTGAGAGCTTTCTCTTGTTGCGGCGAATGGGGGCCACTCTTCATCGCGGTGCGCGGGCCTCTCACTATCGCGGCCTCTCTAGTTGCCGAGCACAGGCTCCAGACGCGCAGGCTCAGTAGTTGTGGCTCACGGGCCTAGTTGCTCCGCGGCATGTGAGATCTTCCCAGACCAGGGCTCAAACCCGTGTCCCCTGCATTAGCAGGCAGATTCTCAACCACTGTGCCACCAGGGAAGCCCCATTTTTTTTCTTAAATTCCATATATATGTGTTAGCATACAGTATTTGTCTTTCTCTTTCTGACTTACTTCACTCTGTATGACAGACTCTAGGTCTATCCACCTCATTACAAATAGCTCAATTTCGTTTCTTTTTAAGGCTGAGTAATATTCCATTGTATATATGTGCCACATCTTCTTTTTCCATTCATTGATGATGTACACTTCAGTTGATTCCTTGTTCTGGCTATTGTAAATAGAGCTGGGATGAATATTTTGGTACATGACCCTTTTTGAATTATGGTTTTCTCAGGGTATATGCCCACTAGTGGGATTGCTGGTTTGTTTGGTAGTTCTATATTTAGTTTCTTAAGGAACCTCCATTCTGTTCTCCATAGTAGCTCTATCAATTTACATTCTCAACAACAGTGCAAGAGGGTTCTATTTTCTCCACACCCTCTCCAGCATTTATTGTTTCTAGATTTTTTGATGATGGCCATTCTGACCGGTGTGAGATGATATCTCATTATAGTTTTGATTTATATTTGGCTAGTGATTAATGATGTTGAGCATTCTTTCATGTGTTTGTTGGCAATCTGTACATCTGGAGAAATATTTATTTGGGTCTTCTGCCCATTTTTGGATTGGGTTGTGTGTTTTTTTTATATTGAGCTGCATGAGTGTCTTGTATGTCTTGGAGATTAATCCTTAGTCAGTTGCTTCATTTGCAAATATTTTCTCCGATTCTGAGGGTTTTCTTTTAGTCTTCTTTATGGTTTCCTTTGCTCTGCAAAAGCTTTTAAGTTTCATTAGGTTCCATTTCTTTATTTTTGTTTTTATTTCCATTTCTCTAGGAGCTGAGTCATAAAGGATCTTGCTCTGATGTCATAGAGGGTTCTGCCTGTGTTTTACTCTAAGAGTTTGAAGGTGTCTGGCCTTACATTTAGGTCTTTATTCCATTTTGAGTTTATTTTTCTGTAAGGTGTTAGGGAGTGTTCTAATTTCATTCTTTTACATGTAGCTGTCCAGTTTCCCAGCACCACTTTTTGAAGAAGCTGTCTTTTCTCCCCTGTATATTCTTGCCCCCTTTGTCAAAAATAAGGTGACCATATATGCATGGGTTTATCTCTGGGCTTTTTATCCTGATCCATTGATCTATATTTCTGTTTTTGTGCCAGTACCATACTGTCTTGATTACTGTAGCTTTGTAGTATAGACTCAAGTCACGGACACTGTTTCCTCCAGCTCCGTTTTTCTTTCTCAAGATTGCTTTCTGGGGTCTTTTGCATTTCCATACAAATTGTGAAATTTTTTATTCAGGTTCTCTGAAAAATGTCAGTCATAGCTTGATACAGATTGCATTGAATCTGTAGATTGCTTTGGGTAATAGAGTCATTTTCACATTGTTGATTCTTCCAATCCAAGAACATGGTATATTTCTACTTCTATTTGTATCATCTTTAATTTCTTTCATCAGTGTCTTATAATTTTTTGCATACGGGTCTTCTGTCTCCTTATATAGGTTTATTCCTAGATATTTTATTCTTTTTTTCAATGGTAAATAGGAGTGTTTTCTTAATTTCACTTTCTGATTTTTCATCATTTGTGTATAGGAATGCAAGAGATTTCTGTCTATTATATTGTATCCTGCTTCTTTACCAAATTTATTGATTAGCTCTAGTAGATTTCTGGTAGCATTTTTAGTATACTTTATGTATAGTATCATGTCATTTACAAACAGTGACTGCTTTACTTCTTGTTTTCCAATATGGATTGCTTTTATTCCTTTTTCTTCTCTGATTGCTGTGGCTTGGACTTCCAAAACTTTGTTGAGTAATAGCTGTGAGAGTGGGCTACCTTGTCTTGTTCCTGATCTTAGTGGAAATATTTTCAGCTTTTCACCATTGAGAACGATGTTGGCTGTGCGTTTGTCATATATGGCCTTTATTATGTTGAGGAAATATCCCTCTATGACTACTTTCTGCAGGGTTTTTATCATACATGGGTGCTGAGTTTTGTCGAAAACTTTCTCTGCATGTATTGAGATGATCATATTTTTTTTCCTTCAATTTGTTTTTATGGTATATCACGTTGATTGATTTGTGTATATTTAAGAATCCTTGCAGTCCTGGAACAAACCCCACTTGATCATAGTGCATGATCCTTTTAATGTGCTGTTGGATTCTGTTTGCTACTATTCTGTTGAGGATTTTTGCATCTATGTTCATCAGTGTTATTGGCCTGTAGTTTTCTTTCTTTGTGACATCTTGGTCTGGGTTTGGTACCAGGGTTATGATGGCCTCTTTGAGTGAGTTTGGGAGTGTTCCTCCCTCTGCTATAGTTTGGAAGAGTTTGAGAAGGATAAGTGTTAGCACTTCTCTAAATGTTTCATAGAATTTCCCTGTGAAGCCATTAGGTCCTGGGCTTTTGTTTGTTGGAAGATTTTAATCACAGTTTCAATTTCAGTGCTTGTGATTGTTCTGATCATATTTTCTATTTCTTACTGGTTCCATCCCAGAAGGTTGTGCATTTGTAAGAATTTGTCCATTTCTTCCAGGTTGTCCATTTTATTGGCAAAGAGTTGCTTGTAGTAAACTCTCATGATCCTTTGTATTTCTGCAGTGTCAGCTGTTACTTCTCCTGTTTCATTTCTAATTCTATTGATTTGAGTCTTCTCCTTTTTTTTTTTCTTGATAAGTCGGGTTAGTGGTTTATCAATTATGTTGATCTTCTCAAAGAACCAGCTTTTAGTTTTATTGATCTTTCCTATCATTTCCTTCATTTATTTTTCTTTTACTTCTGGTCTGATCTTTATGATTTGTTTCCTTTTGCTAAACTTGGGATTTTTTGTTCTTCTTTCTCTAATTGCTTTACGTGTATATTTTGGTTGTTTATTTGAGATGTTTCTTGTTTCTGAAGGTAGGCTTGTATAGCTGTGAACTTCCTTCTCAGAACTGCTTTTGCTTCATCCCATAGGTTTTGAGTCATTGTGGTTTCATTTTCATTTATTTCTATTTATTTTTTGATTTCCTCTTTGACATCTTCAGTGATCTCTTGTTTATTCAGTAGTGTGTTGTTTACCTCCATGTGTTTGAATTTCTTACAGATTTTTTCTTGTAATTGATATCTAGTCTTACAACATTGTGGCCGGAAAAGATACTTGAAACGATTTCAATTTTCCTAAGTTTACCAAGGCTTGCTATGTGACCCAATATATGATCTATCCTGGAAACTGTTCCACGGGCACTTGAGAGGAATGTGTATTCTGTTGTTTTTGGATGGAATGTCATATAAATATCAATTAAGTCCATCTTGTTTAATGTATCATTTAAAGCTTGTGTTTCCTTTTTTTTTTTTTTTGCATTTTGGATGATCTTTCCATTGGTGAAATTGGGGTGTTTATGTTCTCAACTGTGATTGTGTTACTGTCGATTTCTCCTTTTATGTCTTTTAGTATTTGCCTTATGTATTGAGGTGCTCCTATGTTGGGTGCATAAATATTTACAATTGTTATATCTTCTTCTTGGATCGATCCCTTGACCATTATGTAGTGTCCTTCTTTGTCCCTTTTAATAGTCCTTATTTTAAAGTCCATTTTGTCTGATATGAGAATTGCTACTCCAGCTTTCTTTTGGTTTCCATTTGCATGGAATATCTTTTTCCATCCCCTTACTTTCAGTCTGTATGTGTCTCTAGGTCTGAAGTGGGTCTCTTGTAGACAGCATATATAAGGGTCTTGTTTTTGTATCCATTCAGCCAATCTGTGTCTTTTGGTGGGAGCATTTAGTCCATTTACATTTAAGGTAATTATCGATATGTATGTTCCTATTCCCATTTTCTATATTGTTTTGGCTTCGTTACTATAGGTTGTTTCCTTCTCTTGTGTTTCTTGCCTAGAGAAGTTCCTTTAGCATTTGTTGTAAAGCTGGTTTGGTGGTGCTGAATTCTCTTAGCTTTTGCTTGTCTGTAAAGTTTTTAATTTCTCCGTCAAATCTGAATGGCATCCTTGCTTGGTAGAGTAAACTTGTTTGCCCCTTTTTCTCTTTCATCCCTTTATATATGTCCTGCCACTTCCTTCTGGGTTGCAGAGTTTCTGCTGAAAGATCAGCTGTTAACCTTATGGGGATTCCGTTATGTGTTACTTGTTGTTTTTCCCTTGATGCTTTTAATAGTTTTTTCTTTGTATTTAATTTTTTTAGCACATTCTCTGTGTTCAAAGTCCTTAATCTTTTTAAAATTAATTAATTAATTTATTTTTGCTGTGTTGGGTCTTCGTTTCTGTGCGAGAGCTTTTTTCTAGTTGTGGCAAGTGGGGGCTACTCTTCATTGTGGTGTGCGGGCCTCTCACTATTGTGGCCTCTTTTGTTGGGGAGCACAGGCTCCAGACACGCAGGCTCAGTACTTGTGACTCACGGGCCTAGTTGCTCCACGGCATGTGGGATCCTCCCAGACCAGGGCTCGAACCCGTGTCCCCTGCATTAGCAGGCAGATTCTCAATGACTGTGCCACCAGGGAAACCCCTGTTTTTAATTTTTGATACTTTGATTAATATGTGTCTTGGCTTGTTTCTCCTTGGATTTATCCTGTACGGGACTCTCTGGGCTCCTTGGACTTGATTAAATATTTCCCTTCCCATTATGGGAAGTTTTCAACTATAGTCTCTTCAAATATTTTCTCAGTCCCTTTCTTTTACTCTTCTTCTTCTGGGACCCTCATAATTCGAATGTTGGTGCTTTCAATGTTGTCCCAGAAGTCTCTGAGACTGTCCTCATTTCTTTTCATTCTTTTTTCTTTATTCTGCTCTGCTGTAGTTATTTCCACTATTTTATCTTCCTGGTGACTTTTTCGTTCTCTGCCTCAGTTATTCTGCTATTGATCTCTTCTAGAGAATTTTAAATTTCATTTACTGTGTTGTTCATCACTGTTTGTTTGCTCTTTAGTTCTTCAAGGTCTTTGATAAACGGTTCTTGTATTTTCTCCATTTTTTCCCCAAGATTTTAAATCATCTTTACTATCATAATTCTGAATTCTTTTTCAGGTGGACTGCCTATTTCCTTTTAATTTGTTAGGTCTGATGGGTTTTTGCCTTGGCCTTTCATCTGCTGTGTGTTTCTCTGTCTTCTCATTTTGCTTAATTTACGGTGTTTGGGGTCTCCATTTCGCAGGCTGCAAGTTCATAGATTCCCTTGGTTTTAGTGTCTGTCCCCAGTGGCTAAGGTTTGTTCAGTGGGTTTTGTAGGCTTCCTGGTGGAGGGGACTAGTGACTGTGTTGTGGTGGATGAGGCTGGATCTAGTCTTACTGGAGGACAGGTCCATGTCTTGTGGTGTGTTTTGGGTCATCTGTGGCCTTATCATGGTTTTAGGTAGCCCCTGTGCTAATGGATGGTGTTTTGTTCCTGTATTGTTAGTTGTTTGGCATAGGGTGTTCTGCACTGTAGGTTGCTGTTCGTTGAGTGGAGCTGGGTCTTGGCGTTGAGATGGAGTTCTCTGGGAGATTTTCACCATTTGCTATTACATGGAGCTGGGAGGTCCCTTGTGGACCAGTGCCCTGAACTTGGGACTCCCACCTCATTGGCACAGCCCTGCCACCTGGCTGGAACACCAAGAGCCTGTCTTCCACATGGCTCAGAATAAAAGGGAGAAAAAATAGAAAGAATGTAAGAAGAAGATAAAATAAAGTTATTAAAATAAAAATTACTAAGGAAAAAGAAAATTATAAGTAATAAAAAAATAAAATAAAATGGACAGAAAGAACCCTAGAATCAATGGTAAAAGCAAAACTATACAGACAAAATCACACACAGAAGCACACACATACACACTCCAGAAAAGAGAAAAAGGGGGGAAAAAATATATCATTGCTTCCAAAGTCCACCTCCTCAATTTGGGATGATTCACTGTCTTTTCAGGTATTCCACAGATTCAGGGTACCTCAAGTTGATTGGAGATTTAATCCGCTGCTCCAGAGGCTGCTGGGAGAGATTTCCCTTTCTCTTCTTTTCCGACAGCTCCCAGGGTTCAGCTTTGGATTTGGACCCGCCTATGTGTGTAGGTCACCTGAGGGCGTCTGTTCTTCGTTCAGACAGGATGGGGTTAAAGGAGCAGCTGCTTCGGGGCCTGTGGCTCACTCAGGCTGGGGGGAGGAATGGGTACAGATGCGGGGTGAGCCTGTGGTGGCAGAGACCCATGTGACGATGCACCAGCCTGAGGCGCACCATGCATTCTCCCTGGGAAATTGTCCCTGGATCTCAGGACCCTGGAAGTGGCGGGCTTCACAGGCTTCCGGGGGTGGATGTGTGGATAGTGACCTGTGTTTGCACACAGGCTTCTTGGTAACTGCACCAGCAGCCTTAGCATCTCATGCCCGTCTCTGAGGTCTGCACTGATAGCCGCAGCTGACGCCCATCTCTGGAGCTCCTTTAAGTGGCGCTCTTAATCCCCTCTCCTCCAGCACCAGGAAACAAAGAGGCAAGGAAAAGTCTCTTGTCTCTTCGGCAGCTCCAGAATTTTTCCCAGGCTCCCTCCCGGCTAGCTGTGGTGCACTAGCCCCTTTCAGGCTGTGTTCGTGCAGCCAACACCAGTCCTCTTCCTGGGATCTGACCGAAGCCTGAGCCTCAGATCCTAGCCCCCACCCGTCCTGGCGGGTGAGCAGACAAGCCTCTCGTGCTGGTGAGTGCTGGCCAGCACCGATCTGCTGTGTGGAAATCTCTCTGATTTTTCCTCTGCACCCCTGTTGCTGCACTCTCTCTGTGGCTCCAAAGCTCCCCCACTCCGCAACCAGCAGTCTCCACCTGCGAAGGGGCTTCCTAGTGTGTGGAAACCTTTCCTGCTTCACAGCTCCCTTCCACTGATGCAGGTCCCATCCGTATTCTTTGCCTCTATTTTTTCTTTCTTTTTTTACCCTACCCAGGTACATGGGGAGTTTCTTGACTTTTGAGTGGTCTGAGGTCTTCTGCCAGCATTCAGTAGGTGTTTGGTAGGAGTTGTTCCACATGTAAATGTATTTCTGATGTATTTGTGGAGAGGAAGGTGATCTCCACGTCTTAATCTTCCGCTATCTTGAAGCTCCTCCTCTTGTTTCTTAAGGTAGGATTGTATTGCTATAAACTTCCCTGTTAGAACTGCTTTTGCTGCATCCCATAAGTTTTGGGTCATCGGGTTTTCATTGTCATTGGTTTCTAGGTATTTTCTGATTTCCTCTTTGATTTCTTCAGTGATCTCTTGGTTATTAAGTAGTGTACGGTTTAGACTCCATGTGTTTGTATATTTTACAGATTTTTTCCTGTAATTGATATCCAGTCTTATACCATAGTATAAGGTTTTATATAAGTATAAGGTTCATAGTTCCCGTTGTTTTTGGTGTCTGTTCCCAGTGACTAACTTTGGTTCAGTGGGTTGGTAGGCTTCCTGGTGGAGGGGACTAGTGCCTGTGTTCTGCTGGATGAGGCTGGATCTTGTTTTTCGAGTGGGCAAGTCCTCGTCTGGTGGTGTGTTTTGGGGTGTCTGTGACTTTCTTATGATTTTAGGCAACCTGTTTGCTAATGGATGGGGGTGTGTTCCTGTCTTGCTAGTTGTTTGGCATAGGGTGTCCAGCACTGTAGCTTGCTGGTCGTTGTATGGAGCTGGGTCTTGGCATTGAGATGGAGATCTCTGGGAGATTTTTGCTGTTTGATATAATGTGGAGCTGGTAGGTCTCTTGTGGGCCAGTTTCCTTAACTTGGCTCTCCCACCTCAGTGGCACAGCCCTGACACCAGGCTGGAGCACCAAGAGCCTGTCATCCACATGGGTGGCAGAAAGTGGCTATCCATGGTTTCACATCAACATGATATCAGGCACAAACCTCCTTGTTTTTCCATTTTCTCTTTAAGTTACTTGTTGAAACAACCAGCCTGAAGTCCCCAGGACTGTGGTGGCTTTGGCTGGTTTGGCCCCTCCAGAGCCGTCAGCTTCAGTGTGGCTGCCCTCCTTTCAGGCTCTGGGACAGTTCAGTGACCCCTTTATCATTATGTAGTGTCCTTCTTTGTCTCTTGGAATACTCTTTATTTTAAGGTCTATTTTTCCTGATATGAGAATTGCTACTCCAGGTTTCTGTTGATTTCCATTTGCCTGGAATATCTTTTTCCATCCCCTCACTTTCAGTCTGTATGTGTCCCTAGGTTTGATGTGGGTCTCTTGTAGACAGCATATATATGGGTCTTGTTGTTGTATCCATTCACCTAGTCTATGCCTTTTGCTTGGAGCATTTAAACTATTTACATTTAAGGTAATTATCAATATGTATGTTCCTATATCCATTTTCTTAATTGTTTTGGGTTTATTTTTGTAGGTCTTTTCCTTCTCTTGTGTTTCCTGTCTGGAAAAGTTCCTTTAGCATTTGTTGTAAAGCTGGTTTGGTGGTGCTGAATTCTCTTAGATTTTGCTTGTCTGTAAGGTTTTTGATTTCCCTGTTGAATCTCAAGGATATCCTTGACATGTAGTTTAATCTTGGTTGTAGGTTCTTCCCTTTCATTCCTTTAACTATATTGTTTGACTCCCTTCTGACGTGTAGAGTTTCTGCTGAGAAATCAGCTGTTAACCTTTAGGGAGTTCCCTTGTATGTTATTTTTCATTTTTCCCTTGTTGCTTTTAATAATTTTTCTTTGTCTTTAATTTTTGCCAGTTTGATTACTATGCAACTCAGTGTGTTTCTCCTTGGGTTTATCATGCCTGGGACTCTCTGTGCTTCCTGGACATGGGTGGCTATTTCCTTTCCCATGTTAGGGAAGTTTATGACTATTATCTCTTCAAATATTTTCTCGGGTCCTTTCTTTCTCTCTTTTCCTTCTGGGACCTCTATAATGCGAATATTGGTGCATTTAATGTTGTCCCAGAAATCTCAATTTGTCTTCATTTTTTTTCATTCTTTTTTCTTTATTCTGTTCTGTGGCAATGATTTCCACCATTCTTTCTTCCAGCTCACTTATCCATTCTTTTGCCTCAGTTCTTCTGCTATCGATTCCCTCTAGTGTATTTTTCATTTCAGTTATTGTACTGTTCATCTCTGTTTCTTTTTTCTTTAATTCTTCTAGATCGTTGTTAAATATTTCTTGCATCTTCTCAACCTTTGCCCCCATTCTTTTTCTGAGGTCCTGGATCATCTTCACTCTCATTATTCTGAATTCTTTTTCACTAAAGTTGCCTATCTCCACTTCATTTAATTGTTTTTCTGGGGTTTTTTCTTGTCCCTTCGTCTGGTACATAGTCCTCTGCCTTTTCATTTTGTCTGTGAATGTGGTTTTTGTTGCACAGGATGCAGGATTGTAGTCCTTCTTGCTTCTGCTGTCTGCCCTCTGCTGGATGAGGTATCTGAGAGGCTTGTGCAAGCTTCCTGATGGGAGGGAATGTTGGTGGATAGAGCTGGGTGTTGCTCTGGTCAGCAGAGCTCAGTAAAACTTTAAACCTCTTGTCTGCTGATTGGTTGGGCTGGGTTCCCTCTCTGTTGGTTATTTGGCCTGTGGCTACCCTGCACTAGAGCCTACAGGCCCTTTGTTGGGGTTAATTGCAGACTCCAGGAAGGCTCACACCAAGTAGCACCTCCCAGAATTTCTGCTGCCAATGTCCTTTTCCCCACGGTGAGCCACAGCCACACCCCACCTATGCAGGAGACCCTCAAAGATCAGCAGGCTGGTCTGGTGCAGTCTCACATGGGCTCACTGCTCCTTTCCCCTGGGTCCCGATGCACACACCCCCACCGTGTGTGCCCTCCAAGATTGGAGTCTCTGTTTCTTCCAGTCCCATCAAAGTCCTATAGTCAAATCTCTCCAGCCTTCAATATCTGATTATGGGAATTCCTCCTCCCATCAGCAGATCCCTTGGTTGGGAAGCCCAGCATGGGGTCCAGAACGCTCACTCCAGTTGGTGGACTTCTGTGGTATAATTGCTATCCAGTTTGTGAGTCAACCACCCAGTGGTTATGGGACTCAATTTTATTGTGATTGTGCCCCTCCTACCCTCCCACTGTGGCCTCTCCTCTGTCTTTGGATGTGGCACTTCCTCTTTTGTGAGCTCTAGTGCCTTCCTGCCAATTGCTCAGCAGTAAGTTTTGATTCCAATGCTCTTGCAAGAGGGAGTCCTACTTTGATTAGAGTTCTTATCATAAATGGATGTTGAATTTTGTCAAATGTTACTTAGCTTCTATTGAGATAATCATGTAATTGTTATTCTTCCAATCATTAATGTGATATACCACATTGATTAATTTGCAAATATTGAACCATACTTTTAAAAATTAATTAATTAATTTTTGGCTGCCTTGGTCTTTGTTGCTGCACACGGGCTTTCTCTAGTTGCACTGAGCAGGGGTTACTCTTTATTGAAGTGCAAGGGCTTCTCATTGTGGTGACTTTGCTTTGTTGCAGAACACAGGCTCTAGGTGCATGAGCTTCAGTAGTTGTGACATGCAGGCTCATTAGTTGTGGCTCAGCGGCTCTAGAGCACAGGCTCAGTAGTTGTGGCACACAAGCTTATTTGCTCCATGGCATGTGGAGTCTTCACAGACCAGGGCTTGAACCCGTGTCCCCTGCATTGGCAGGCAGATTCTTAACCACTGCACCACCATGGAAATCCCAACAAATATTGAACCATACTGGTTACACTGGAATAACTCCAACTTGGTCATGGTGTATAATCCTTGTTATATGTTGTTGGATTCAGTTTGCTAATATTTTGTTGAGGATATTTGCCTCTATGTTCATCAGAGATATTGGCCTATAATTTGTTTTCTACTGCCTGTCTTATTTTGGTACGAGTGTATCATGGCCTCATAGAATGACTTTGATAGTATTCCATACTCTTCATTTTGGGAGGAATATTTTGAAAACTTTAGGTATTAATTCTTATTTATAACTTTGGCAGAATTCCCCTGTGAAGCCATTCAGTCCTGGACTTTTGTATGTTAGGAGTTTCTCCTATTACAAATTCAATATTACTTCAAGTCATCTGTTTGTTCAAATAATCTGTCACTTCTTAAGTACTGACAGGTTTTGTGATTCTAGATATTTTTCCATTTTGTCGAGGTTGTCCAGTTTGCTGGCATATAACTATTCATAGCATTCTTTTATGATTTTTTGTAACTTTTTGGTAACAGTTGTTCATTTCCTCTTTTATTTCTTGTTTTTATTATTTAGGTCCACTCTCTTTTCTTACTGGTGAGCCTGGTTAAAAGTTTATCCATTTTTAAAATCTTTTTAAAAATCTAGCTCACTGATATTTTTTCTAGTACATTTTGATCTCTATAAAATTTATTTCCTCTCTGATCTTTATTCTTTCCTTCCTTCTGCTGACTTGTGGCTTTGTATTTTCTAATTCTTAAAGCTGGTAGATTAGGTTGTTTATTTGAGATTTTTCTTCCTTCTTTAGGAAGGCTTATATTGCTATAAGTGGCACTCTAAGAACTGCTTTTGTTGCATCCCACAGATTTTGCAAATTTAGGTTTCCATTTTTATTTTGCTCAAGGTATTATTTGTGTTCATTTTTTTGGATGATTTTATAGACTGAAGTATAATTGATGTGCAATATTATGTAAGTTACAAGTGTACAATATAGTGATTCACACTTTTTTGATGGTTATACTCCATTTATAGTTTGTACCTCTTAATCCCCTACTCCTAGATTGCCTCTCTCACCTTCCTCCTTTGGATTAACCACTAGTTTGTTCTCTATATCTGTGAATCTGCTTCTTTTTTATTATATTCACTAGTTTGTTGTATTTTTTTAGATTGCACATAAAAGTGATATCAAACGGTATTTTTCTTTATGTGTCTAACTTATTTCACTTAGAATAATACCCTCCAAGTCCATCCATGTTCCTGCAAATGGCAAAATTTCTTTATTTTCTTATGGCTGAGTAGTATTGCATTGTGTGTGTACATAAATGTGCTTCATATCTTGGCATTTGTAAATAACACCAATATTGGGGTGCATCTGTCTTTTCAAAATAGTGTTTTTGTTTTTCTCAGATATATACCAAGGAGTGGAATTGCTTGGTCATATAGTAGTTCTATTTTTAGTTTTTTGAGAAAACTCCATAGTGTTTACCACAGTGGTTGTACCACTTTACATTCCTATCAATATTGTATAAAAGTTCTCTTTCCTCCACATCCTTGCCAACATTTGTTATTTGTGATCTTTTTGATGACAGCCATTCTAACAGGTGTGATGTGATGATTCATTGTGGTTTTGATTTGCATTTCTCTGAGGATTAACTATATTGAGCATCTTTTATGTGCCTGTCGGCTGTCTGCATTTGCTCTTTGTAAAAACATCTACCCAGCTCTTCTGCTCATTTTTCAATGAACTTGTTTGGTTTTTTTTTTTTTTTTTGATGTTGAATTGTATGAGAAGTTTATATATTTTGGTTATATATATATAGGTCATATCATTTGCAATATCTTCTCTCATTCAGCATGTTCTCCTTTTTTGTCATTGTTGATGGCTTTCTTTGATGTGAAAAGCTTTTAATTTTCATGAGTTTGCATTTGCTTATTTTTGCTTTTAACTCCTTTGCTTTAGAAGACAGATCCAAAAAAATATTGCTGTGATTTATGTCAAAGAATGTTCCGCCTATGTTTTCCTCTGGGAGTTTTATGGTTTTGGTCTTACATTTAGGTCTTTAATCCATTTTTAGGGTTTTTTTTCATATATGGTGTTAGAGAGTGTTCTAATTTCATTCTTTTACATGTAGCTATTTGCTACCAGTTTGTGTAGTATCATGTATTGAAAAGACTCTCTTTTCTCCATTATATATGCTTGCCTCTAAGGTCATAGACTAACTGACCATAACAGCATGGGTTTATTTTTGGATCTCTATTCTCTTCCATTGATATGTGTTTGTTTTTGTGCCACTATCATAGCGTTTTTGTTACTGTAGGTTTGTAGTATAATCTGAAATCATGGAGCATGATTCTTCCAGCTCTGTTCTACTTTATAAGAAATATTTTGGCTATTCATGGTCTTTTGTGTTTCCATGCAAATTTTAAAATTATTTGTTCTAGTTCTGTGAAAAATGCCATTGGTATTTCTATAGGGATTGCATTGAATCTCTAAATTTCCTTGGGTGGTATGGTCATTTTAACAATACTATTTCTTCAAATCCAAGAACATGGTATATCTTCCCATCTGCTTGTGTCACCTTGAAGTTATTTCATAAGTGGTACTTCCCTGGTGGTCCAGTGACTAAAACTCCTCATTCCCAATGCAGGATGACTGGGTTCAACCCCTGAATAGGGAACAAATCTCCCATGCCACAGCGAAGATCTTGCATGTGGCAACAAATATCCTACGTGCTGCAAGTGAGTCCTCGCACAGCCAAATAAATAAATATTAAAAACGTTTTCTTTCATAGCTGTCTTATAGGTTTCTGTTTTTTATATAAATTGCTTATTTATTTATTTATTGGTGCAACAGGTCTTAGTTGCTGCATGCAGGATCTTTCATTGTGGCACATGGGCTCTTCGTTGTAGTTTATGGTTTTTCTCTAGTTGCAGCATGCAGGTTTTCTCTTCTCTAGTTGTGGCCCGCATGTTCCAGAGCTCATGGGCTCTGTAGTTTGTGGCATGTGGGCTCTCTGGTTGAGCCATGCAGGCTTAGTTGCTCTGTAGCATGTGGGATCTTAGTTCCCCGACCAGGGATCAAACCCATGTCCCCTGCATTAGAAGGCGGATTCTATACCACTGTACCACCAGGGAAGTCCCCTGTCTTATAGGTTTCTGAGTACAGGTCTTTTACCTCCTTAGATTTGTTTCGAGGTAATTTTTTTAAAGTGATGGTATATGGAATTGTTTTCTTATTTTTTCTTTCTGATAGCTCATTATTAGTGTATAGAAATGCAGCAGATTTGTGTATATTAATTTTGTATCCTGCAACTTTACCAAATTCATTAATGAGATTAGTAGATTTTTGTGGCATCTTTAGGATTTTCTATGTATAGTATCATGTCATCTGCAAACAATGACAATGTTACTTCTTTCTTTCCAAGTTGGATTCCTTTTATTTCTTTTTCTTCTTTGATTGTTCTGGCTAGGATTACCAATACTAAGTTGAATGAAAGTTGTGGAATTGGGCAATCTTCTTGTTCCTGGTCTTAGAGGAATGTTTTCAGCTTTTCACCATTGCGTATGATATTAGTTGTGGGTTTATCATATATAATCTATATTATGTTGAGGCATGTTCTGTCTATGCCCACTTTACTGAGAAATTTTATCATAAATCATGTTGAATTTTGTCAAAAAATTTTTTCTGCATCTACTGAGATGATCATATGGTTTTTATTCTTCAATTTGTTAATGTAGTGTAACACTGATTTGCAGATATTGAAAAATTCCTGCTATAAATCCTGCTTTATCGTGGTGTATGCTCCTTTTAATGTATTGTTGATTTTGGTTTACTAATATTGTGTTGAGGAGTTTTGCATATATATTCATCACTGATATTGGCTTTTAGTTTTTTGTGTGTGATAGTATTGTCTGGTTTTGGTATCAAGGTTATGCTAGCTTCATAGAATGAGTTTGGAAGAATTCCTTCCACTGCAAATTTTTGAAGTAGTTTGAGAAATATAGGTGTTAACCCTTCTCTAAATGTTTGGTATAATTCACCTGTGAAGCCATCTCGTCCTGGACTTTTGTTTACTGAAGTTTTTAAATTACTGATTCAGTTTCATTCCTGTTTATATTTTTGATTTCTTCCTGCTTCAGTCTTGGGATATTGTACTTTCTACTAATTTGTCCATTTCTTCTAGGTTGCCCATTTTATTGACATATAGTTGTTCATAGTAGTCTCTTATGATCTTTTGTATTTCTGTGGTGTCAGACATAACTTCTTTTTTATTTCTGATCTTATTGATTTGGGCCCTTTCCCATTTGTTCTTGATGAGTCTGGCTAAAGGTTAATCAATGTTTGTTTATCTTTTCAAAGAAAATCGTTTAGTTTCATTGATCTTTTCTATTGTTCTTTTGACTCTCTATTTCATTTACTTCTTTGATCTTTACAATATCTTTCCTTATATTAACTTTGGGTTTTGTTTATTCTTTCTTCTCTAGTTCTGTTATGTGTAAGACTAGGTTGTTTGAGATTTTTCTTGTTTCCTGAAGCCGGATTGTACCACTATAAACTTTCCACTTAGAACTGTTTTGCTTCATCCCATAGGTTTAGTCTCATTGTGTTTTTCTTTTCATTTGTCTCTAGATATTTTTTAATTTTGTCTTTGATTTCTTCAGTGATCCATTGGAGGTTTAGTAGCATATTGTTAAATTCCCTGTGTTTGTGGCTTTTGCAGTCTTTTTTCTTTCTGTAGTTGATTTCTAGTTTCATAGCACTGTGGTTGGAAAAGATGCTTGATATGATTTCAGGTTTCTGTTTTTAATTTACCAAGTTTTGTTTTGTGACCTAGACCTAGCTTGTGATCTCTCCTGGAGAATGATCCACATACACCTGAAAAAAACTGTGTTTTGCTGCTTTGGGTGGAATGCTCTCTATATATCAATTAATTGCATCTGGTCTAACATGTTATTTAAATGCAATACTTCCTTATTGATTTTCTGTCTGGATGATCTTTCCATTAATGTAAGTGTGGTTTTACATTCCCCTACTATTATTGTGTTATTGTTAATTTCTCCTTTTATGTCTGTTAATATTTTCCTTGTATTGTTAAGTGCTCCTATTTAGGTGCTTATGTATTTATAATTATTATATCTTCTTGATTATACTTTGATTATCATGTAATGTCAATTATTTTCTCCTTTTGTCAAATTTATTGATTTGTTTTGCATTTCTCTAATAATTAGCCATGTTGAGTGCCTTTTCACTTGCCTGTTGGCCCTCTGCATGTCTTCTATGGAGAAATGTCTATTTAGATCTTCTGCCCATTTTTTTATTGGATTCTTTGCTTTTTCAATATTGAGTTGTATGAGCTGTTTGTATATTTTGGATACTAACTTGCTGTTGGTCACAAAATTTGCAAATATTTTCTCCCATTCCGTTTCTAGAAACTTGTCTATTTTTTCTAGGCTGTCCATTTTGTTAGTATATAACTCTTTATAGTATTCTCTTATAAGTTTTTTTTTGTATTTCTGTAGTATCTGTTATTTCTACACTTTCATTTCTTATTTTGTTTATTTGAGTCCTCTCAGTTTTCCTCTTGATGAGCCTAGTTAGAAGTTTGTTGATTTTGTTTATCTTAAAAAAAAACATAAGCAAAAAAGAGCTCTTGGTTTTATTGATCATTTTTATTTTTTATCTCTACTTTATTTCCTCTCTGATCTTTGTTATTCCCTTCTTTCTCCTGAACTTCGGTTTCTTTGTTTCTAACTATTTTAGGTTGTTTATTTGAGATTTTTCTTTTTTTCTTTAGGAAGGACTATATCATTATGAACTTGTCTCTTCAAACTGCTCTTGCTGCATCCTATAAATTTTGTGAGGTTGTGTTTTTATTTCCGTTTGTCTCAAGGTATTTTCTGATTTCTTCTTTGTTTTCATCATTGCCCCAATATTATTATTATTATTTTTTAGTAACGTGTTCTTTTGTCTCCATGTGTTTGTTCTATTTCCATTTTTCTTTCTGGGGTTAATTTCTACTTTCATACTGTTGTGGTCAGAAAAGATGTTTGAACTAATTTCTATCCTCTTAAATTTGTGAGGCTTGTTTTTCGACCTAGTATATGGTCTATCCTAGAGAACGTTCCATGCACACTTGAAAAGAATGATTTTCTCTTTTCTTTTTAGATGTGTGTCCTGTAGATTTCAGTTAAGTCCAACTGGTCTATTGTGTCATTTAGGATCTCTGTTGCCTTACTGATTTTCTGTCTGGATTATCTCTCCATTCATGTGAATGGGGTGTTAAACTCTTCTACTATTATCTTATTTTTATCCCTTTCTCCCTTATGTCTGTTAGTATTTGTTGTACATATTTAGGTGCTGCTATATTAGGTGCATATAATTAACAAGAGTAATATTTTCCTCTTGCATTTATCCCTTTATGACTATGAGATGTCCTTCTGTTTTCTTTCTCTTTGGCCATGGTTTTAAAGTCTATTTTGTCTGATATGAATATTGTTACTCCCACTTTGTTTTCTTTTCCATTTGCATGAAATATCTTTTTCCATCTCCTGACTTTCAGTCTGTCTTTCTCTTTCACCCAGAAGTGAGTTTTTTGTTGGCAGCATAGTGTAGGTTCTTTTCTTTTCTTCTTTTTTAAATCTAATCAGCCATTCTATATCCTTTGAATGAGCTTTTAGTCCACTGATGTTTAAAGTATTTATAAATAGCTATGTACTTCTTGCCATTTTAAACGTTGTTTTCCAGTTGATTTAGTAGTTCTTTGTTCCTTTTTTCTTCTTTTGCTTTTTATTTTCTCGTTTAATGATTTTCTTTTGTAGTATGTTTCTGTTCCTTTCTTTTTGTTCTTTTTCTGTGTGCGTGTGTGCATCTATTGTGTGTTTTTGATTTGTGGTTACCGTGGAGTTGAAGTATGTTACCCATATCTATTTTTTCAGCTTATAGTCATTTCAAACACATTCTAAATGATCTATATTTTTATATTCCTCTCCCCCACATTTTATGATTTTGATGTCCTATTTTACATCCTCATGTTTATACTGTTACTTTTACTTGTAGATTTGATAGATTTTACGATTTTTAAAATTGTTTTGTAATCTATGTACAGTCATCTTTATCTGGCATTCAAACCTTTATATATTTGCCTTTCTCACTGTGATTTATACTTTCATATATATCTTTCTTCCTTTCTATTTAGATAAGACCCTTCAATATTTCTTTTTAGGTACATTTAGTATTGCTGAGTTCTTTTAGTTTTTGCTTGTCGAAGAAATTCTTTATCTCTCCTTCTACTCTAAATGATAATCTTGCTGGATGTAGTATTTGCAGTTGCAGATTTTTCCCTTTCAGGACTTTGAATATATCATGCCACTCTGTTCTGACCTGCTAAGTTTCTTCACAGAAATCAGCTGATAGCTTTATGGTGGTTCGCTTGTAACTGACACTTTTTTTCACTTGCTGCCCTCAGAGTCCCCACTTTATCTTTAACATTGATCATTTTAACTATGATATGTCTTGGTGTGTGTCTGCTAGCATTCATCTTGTTTGGGACTCTCTGTTTTCCTGTATTGGGATATCTGTTTCCTTGTACTTGGATATCTGTTTCCTTCTTCAGGCTTAGGAAGTTTTCAGCCATAATTTCTTCAAATACATTTTCAATCTCCTTCTTTCTCTCTTCCCCCTCTGGAAACCTTATATTTAGGTTGGCATGCTTCATTATATCCCATATATCACATATGTTGCTTTCCATTTTTACATTTTTTTTTCCTGTCTGCCATTCTGATTGGGAGATTTCCATTAGTCTATGTTCCCAATGACTTATTCATTCTTCCATGTCACTTACTCTGCTATTCATTGCTTCCTTTTGGTTTTATCTCAGCAATTGAATCATATATTTTTGATTGGTTAATCTTTATAGTTTCTAGTTCCTTACTACATTGATCTGCAATTCTTTTTAAATTTTATTGGTGTATAGTTGATTTAAAATGTTGTGTAATTTTCTGATTTATAGCAAAGCAAATCAGTTATACATATAATTATATCCACTCTTTTTTAGATTCTTTTCCCATACAGGTCATTACAGAGTATTGAGTAAAGTTTCCTCTGCTATACAGTAGGTCCTTATTAGTTATCTATTGATATTTTATATATAGTAGAGTGTATATGTTAATCCCAATCTGCCAATTTATCAGTCCCCTTTTGTCCCCCCAGTAGCCAAAAGATTGTTTTCTACATCTGTGACTGTATTTTTGTTTTGTAAATATGTTCCTTTGTATCATTTTTAAGATTCCACATATAAGCAATATCATATGATATTTGATTTCTCTGTCTGACTTACTTCATTTAGTAAGATAATCTCCAGGTCCTTCTATGTCACTGCAAATGGCATTATTTTATTCCTTTTAATGGCTGAGTAATATTCCACTGTATATATACCACATCTTTCTTATCCATTCATCTGTCAATTGATGATGGACGTTATGGTTGCTTCCATGTCCTGGCTATGTAAACCATTCTGAAAAGAACACTGGGGTGCATGCGTCCTTTCAAACCTTGTTTTACTCCAGATATATGCCCAGGAGTGGGATTCCTGGATCATATGTTAGCTCTTTGTTTAGTTTCTTAAGGAACCTGCATACTGTTCTCCATAGTAGCTGTACCAATTTACATTCCCACCAACAGTGTAGGAGGGTTTCCTTTTCTCCACACCCTCTCCAGTATTTATTGTTTGTACATTTTTTGATGATGGTCATTCTGACTGGTGTGAGGTGATATCTCACTGCAGTTTTGGTTTGCATTTCTCTAATAATTAGAAATGTCAAGCATCTTTTCATGTGCCCCTTGGCTATCTGTATGTCTTCTTTGGAGAAATATCTATTTAGATCTTCTGCCCATTTTTGGATTGGTTGGGTTTTGGTATTTTTGCTATTGAGCTGCAAGAGCTGTTTGTATATTTGAGATTAATTCTTTGTCAGTTGTTTCGTTTGCAAATATTTTCTCCCATTCTGAGTGTTGTCTTTTAGCTTTGTTTATTGTTTACTTTGCTGTGCAAAATCTTTTAAGTTTAATTAGGTCCCATTTCTTTATTTTAGTTTTTATTTTCATTATTCTGTGAGGTGGATCACAAAAGATCTGGTTGTGATTTATGTTAGAGATTGTTCTGCCTATGTTTTCCTCTAAGAATTGTACAATATCAAGCCTTACATTTAGGTCTTTTATCCATTTTGAGTTTATTTTTGTGTATGGTAGGAGGGAGTGTTCTAATTTCATTCTTTTACATTTAGCTGTCCAGTTTTCCCAGCACTACTTACTGAAGGTGCTGTCATTTCTCCATTGTATATTCTTGCCTCCTTTGCCATAAATTAGGTGACCATAGGTGCATGGGTTCATATGTGGTCTTCCTATCTTGTTCCACAGATCTATATTTCTGGTTTTGTTCCTGTACCAGGCTGTCTCGATTACTGTAGTTTTGTAGTATAGTCTGAATTCAGGGAGCCTTATTCCTCTAGCTCTGTTTTTCTTTCTCAAGGTTTCTTTGGCAATTCGGGGTCTTTTGTGTTTCCATACAAATTGTAATTTTTCTGTTCTAATTCTCTGTAAAATGCCTTTGGTATTTTGACAGGGATTGCATTTAATCTGTATATTGATTTGGGGAGTATAGTCATTTTGATAATATTGATTCTTCCAACCAGGAACATGGTATATCTCTCCATTTGTTTGTATCATTTTTGATTTCTTTCCTCAGTGTCTTATAGTTTTCAGAGTATATTTCTTTTGCCTCCTTAGGTAGGTTTATTCCTAGGTATTTTATTCTTTTTGTTGTGATGGCAAATGGGATTGTTTCCTTAATTTCTCTTTCTGATCTTTTGCTGTTGATGAATATGAATGCAAGCAAATTCTGTGTATTAATTTTGTATTCTGCAAATTTACCAAATTCATTGATGAGTTCTAGTAGTTTTCTGGTAACATCTTTAAGATTTACTATGTATAGTATCATATCATCTTCAAGCAGTGACAATGTTACTTCTTTTTTTCCAATTTGGATTTCTTTTATTTCTCTTTCTTCCCTGATTGCTGTGGTAAGGAATTCCAAAACTTTGTAGAATAGTGGCAAGAGTGGATATCCTTGTCTTGTTCCTGGTCTTAGAGGAAATGCTTTCAGCTTTTCACAATTGAGAATGATGTTTGCTGTGAGTTTGTCAGATATGGCCCTTATTCTGTTGAGGTAGGTTCCTGATCTGCATTTCTATCGATAATCTTTCTTCATTCCTTTAAATTTTTATTACCACTTTTTGAACTTGGTATCCACTAGACTGATGTTCTCCATTTTATTATTTGTTCTTTCAGGGGATTTCACTTGTTCTTTTAATTGGAGGTAGTTCTTTTGCCTTTTAATTTTACTTAACTTTCTCTCTATGAATTTAGGAGAAACAGTTGTCTACTGTGGTTTTGAATGGTTGTGTTTATGTGGGAACATCCCTGTCTAGACTGTGTATGTTCAGTATTTTTGATGTGAGGGCTGGTTTTGGTATGATAGCCAAGCAGAGTGTGCTGGCTGTTATCTCTTTGATAGGGGGTGTAGTTGGTGTAATATCTAGAGCTTTTGCTGGATGTGTGGTGGGGCTTCCTGTCTACTCCAAGGCTGTCCCCACTCTCTCATGGGTGGGTTCTACTCCTCATTTGTAGGAGTAAAAGCACTGAGGGTTGGGTTTTATCAGGCTCCATGGCCTTTGAGTGAAAGCACTGCCCCAAAGGAGGTGATTACTGAAGTAGCTGAGGCCCATGGTTTCACATTAAACTTATGTTCCACCTGTGTATACATCCGCAGTTCTGCTCAGAAGTAGCCTACATTTATGTCCTTTTCTCTGTGTGTTTGTCCCAAATCTAGTGGAAGGCTGTGGTGTGGAATAGGCTGAGGTTGGGGGTTGGGTTATTTTGGCTGCAAGAATTGTGGTGGATCCACTTCCAATGAGATGTGGGCTGCCTTTGTGGTAGACTTCCCCCATGACCTGTCTACTCCAGATCTAGTGCTAAGTTGTTGAGTGGGTGGGGTTAAGGCACTCTCACTAGGGAATGAACTACTGTGTACTCCTGCCCAGTGCCTGTCTGCCTGAGATTCAGAGCTCTACCACTGTGCCCTCTTGTGAAACTGCCCCATGTGTGCACTGACAAAGTTTGCTGAACACTCTCCTGCTGCACCATGGTGACAATGGGCTCTGTGGCTCCACCCAGATCATGCACCAGGTCCTCTGGGTGTCTCTGCATACCTATATTGAGTCCTCTCCCATAGCCTGTCTGCCCAAGATTCCACCAGTGCTTAGTCATCGCTTCTTCTTAGACTCACTGTGCCATTCACATGCTGAAAATGGCCTCCGTGCTTCTGGCCAGTTAACACCCCAGGCAACCCTTATCTCTCTGTGCATAGCAAGAATGAATCTTTGCTCAGATCTTGCACCAGCCTCTGGTGTAGCGTGCGTGGGTCAGGGTGCTTTTCACTTTGGATGGGGAAGTGCGACAAGGCAGAAAGCACCGGTGCAAATCTCTCTCTGTCCTGATTGTTAGCAAGGCAGCATGCACTCCTTGTGAGTAAAGTCTAGGCTTCCCCAGCCCTTCTCTTCTATCTTTAGCTATTCGAGGTCTTTTGTGTTTCCATACAAATTAAAAAATTATTTGCTCTAGATTCTATTAAAATGTCATTGGTAATTTGATAGTGATTGCCTTGGTTATTTTGGTCATTTTGGCACTATTGATTTTTCCAATCCAAGAACACGGTATATCTTTCCATCTATTTGTGTTGTCTTCCATTTCTTTCATCAATGTCTTATAATTTTCAGAGTACACTTTTTTGCCCCTTAGGTAGGTTTATTCCTAGGTAGTTTATTCTTTCTGATGAAATGGTAAATGTGATTGTTTCCTTAATTTCTTTTTCTGATCTTTCATTGTTAGTGTATAGAAATGCAACATATTCCTGTATATTAATTTTACATCCTGCAACATTATCAAATTCATTGATGAGCTGTAGTAGTTTTCTGGTAGTGTCTTTAGGATTTTTTATGTAACGTATCATGCTCTCTGGAAACATTGACAGTTTTATTTCTTCTTTTCAAATTTGGATTTATTTATTGCTTTTTCCTCTCTGATTGCTGTGGCTAGGACTTCCAAAACTATGTTTAAAAAAGTGGTGAGGGTCAGCATCCTTATCTTGTTCCTGATGTTAGAAGAAATGTTTTCATCTTTTCACCATCAAGTATGATGTTAGTTGTTGGTTTGTCATAGATAGTCTTTATTATCCTGAGGTTTGTTCCCTCTAGATAAAGTTTCTGAAGAATTTTTATCATAAACCCATGGTAAATTGTGTCAAAAGTTTTTCTACACCTATTGAGATGATCATGTTTTTATTCTTCAGTTTGATAATGTGATGTATCACCTTGACTGAGATGTGGATATTGAAATATTCTTGCATACCTGATAGAAATCCCACTTGGTCATGCTGTATGATCCTTTAAATGTATTGTCAGTTTGGGTTTATTAATATTTTGTTGAGGGTTTTTGCATATATATTCATCACTGATATTGGACTGTAGTTCCTTTATTGTGATCCTATTGTCTGGTTTTGGTATACGCGTGATGCTGACCTCATAGAATTAGTCTGCAATATTTTTGGAAAATTTTGAGAAAAATTCGTGTTAACTCTTCTCTAAATGCATGGTAGAATTCACCTGTGAAGCCGTCTGGTTCTGGACTTTTGTCTGTTGAGGTACTTTTAATTACAGATTCAAATTTCTTACTAGAAATTGGTTTGTTCTATATTTTCTATTTTTTTCTGCTTCAATCTTGTGAGATTGTTCATTTCTAAGAATTTGTTTATTACCTAAAGGTTAGCCATTTCATTGACATATAGTAATGTCTTATGATCTTTTGTATTTCTGTGGTGCCATTTATAATTTCTTTATCATTTCTTCTTTAATTGATTTGAACTCCCTCCTTTTTTTTTGGTGATGGTTTGGCTAACATTTTATCTATTTTGTTTTTCTTTTCAAAGAACCAGCTTTCAGTTTTATTGATCTTTTCTTATGTTGCTTTTTAAGTCTCTATTTCATTTATTTCTCTCTGATATTTATGATTTCTGCCTTACTAATATTAAGTTTTGTTTGTTCTTCTTACTCTAGTTCCTTTATGTGTACGTTAGATTATTTATTTGAGATTTATTTTGTTTCCAGAAGTAAGCTTGTTTCGAAATAAACTTCTCTCTGAAAACTGCTTTTGCTGTGTACCATAGGTTTTGGATAGTCGAATATTCATTTTCATTTGTCTCTAGGCATTTATAAAGTTCTTTACTGATACATAGATTATTCAGTAGTATACCGTTTGGCCTCCACGTGTTTGTGTTTTTTACAGTTTTATTTTTTTAACATCTTTTTTAGAGTATAATTGCTTTACAATGCTGTGAGAGTTTCTGCTGTATACAGATGTGAATCAGCTATATGTATACATATATCCCCATATACCTTCCCTCTTGTGTCCAACCCAGCCTATCCCACCCCTCTAGGTGGTCACAAAGCACCTAGGTGATCTCTCTGTTCTATGCAGCTGCTTCCCACTAGCTACCTATTCTACATTTGGTAGTGTATATAAATCAATGCCACTCTCTCACTTCGTCCCAGCTTACCCTTCCCCTCCCTGTGGCCTCAACTCCATTCTCTATGTCTGCATCTTTATTCCTGCCTTGTCCTAGGTTCCTCAGAATCTTTTTTTTCTTTTTAGATTCCATATATATGTGTTAGCATATAGTATTTGTTTTCCCTTTCTGACTTACTTCACTCTGTGTGAGAGACTCTAGGTCCATCCACGTCACTACAACTAACTCAATTTCATTTCTTTCTATGGCCAAGTAATATTCCACTGTATATATGTGCCACATCTTCTCTATCCATTCATCTGTCAATGGAAAATTACATTGTTTCCATGTTCTGGCTATTCTAAATAGTGGTGCAATGACTATTGTGGTGCATGACTCGTTTTGAATTATGGTTTTCTCAGGGTATATGCCCAGTAGTGGGATTTCTGGTTCATATGGTAGTTTTATTTTCAGTTTTTAAAGGAACCTCCATACTGTTCTGCATAGTGGCTGTATCAATTTACATTCCCACCAAGAGTGAAGAGGGTTCCCTTTTTTGCAGACCCCCTCCAGCATTTATTGTTTGTAGATTTTCTGATGTTGGCCATTCTGACCAATGTGAGCTGATAGCTCATTGTGGGTTTTTTGGTTTTTTTTTTTTTTTTTTTTTCAGTACGTGGGCCTCCCACTTTTGTGGCCTCTCCTGTTGTGGAGCACAGGTTCCAGAGGTGCAGGCTCAAGGGCCATGGCTCACAGGCCCAGCTGCTCCACGGCACGTTGGATCCTCCCAGACCGGGGCATGAACCCACGTCCCCTACATTGGCAGGCGGACTCTCAACCACTGCACCACCAGGGAAGCCCAACTCGTTGCGCTTTTGATTTTCATTTCTCTAATGTTTAGTGATGTTGAGCATCCTTTCATGCGTTTGTTGGAAAACTGTATGCCCTCTTTGGAGAAATGTCTATTTCGGTCTTCTGCCCATTTTTCATTGGGTTTTTGTTTTTCTTTTTGTTTTTGATATTGAGCTGCAAGAGCTGCTTGTAATTTTTGGAGATTAATCCTTTGTCAGTTGATTCATTTGCAAATATTTCCTCCCATTCTGAGGGTTGTCTTTTCGTCTTCTTTATGGATTTCTTTGCTGTGCAAAATCTTTTAAGTCTCATTAGTTCTCATTTGTTTATTTTTGTTTTTATTTTCATTTCTATACAAAGTGCATCAAAAAGTATCTTGCTGTGATTTATGTCAAAAAGTGTTGTTCATATGTTTTTCTCTAAAAGTATTAGAGTGTCTGGCCATACATTTAGGTATTGAATCCATTTTGGGTTTATTTTTGTGTATGGTGTTAGTGAGTGCTCTAATTTCACTCTTTTACATGTAGCTGTCCAGTTTCCCCAGTACCACTTATTGAAGAGGCTGTCTTTTCTCCATTGTATATTCTTGCATCCTCTATCAAAAATAAGGTGACCATATGTGTGTGGGTTTATCTCTGGGCTTTCTATCCTGTTCCATTGGTCTATATTTCTGTTTTTGTGCTAGTACCATACTGTCTTGATTACAGTAGCTTTGTAGTATAGTCTGAAGTAAGGGAGCCTGATTCCTCCAGCTCCGTTTTTCTTTCTGAAGATTGCTTGGGCTATTCGGGGTCTTTTGTTTTTCCACCCAAATTTTGCAATATTTTGTTCTAGTTCTGTGAAAAATGCCATTGATAGTTTGATAGGGATTGCATTGAAACTCTAGGTTGCTTTCGGTTGTGTAGTCTTTTTCACAATGTTGATTCTTCCAATCCAAGACATGGTATATCTCTCCATCTGCTTGTATCACCTTTAATTTCTTTCACAATTTCTTACAGTTTTCTACATACAGGTTTTGTCTCCTTAGGTATGTTTATTACTAGGTATTTTATGCTATTGTTTGCAATGGTGAATGGGAGTGTTTCCTGAATTTCTATTTCAGACTCTTCATCATCAGTGTGTAGGAAAGCAAGAGATTACTGTGCATTAATTTTGTATCCTGCTACTTAACCAAATGCATTGATTAGCTCTAGCAGTTTTCTGGTAGCATCTTTAGGATTCTCTGTGCACAGTATCATGTCATATGCGTACGACAGCTTTACTTCTTCCTTTCAGGTTTGGATTCCTATTATTTCTTTTTCTTCCCTGATTGCTTGGCTAAAGCTTCCAAAACTACTTTGAGTAATAGTGGTGAGAGTAGACACCCTTGGCTTCGTCCTGATCATAGAGGAAATGGTTTCAATTTTTCACCACTGACGATGTTGGCTGTGGGTTCGTCATATATGGCCTTTATTGTGTTGAGGTAAGTTCCCTCTATGCCTACTTTCTGTAGTTTTCTTTTTTTATTATTATAAATGGGTGTTGAATTTCGTTGAAAGCTTTTTCTGCATCTATTGAGATGATCATATGGTTTTTCTTCTTGAATTTGTTAATATGGTTTATCACATTGATTGATTTGCATATATTGAAGAATCCTTGCATTCCTGAGATAAATCCCACTTGGTCATGGTGTCTGATCCTCTTAATGTACTGTTGGCTTCTGTTTGCTAGTATTTAGTTGAGGTTTCTTTGCATCTATGTTCATCAGTGATATTGGCCTGTAGTTTTCTTTCATTGTGACATCTTTGTCTGCTTTTGGTATCAGGGTGATGGTGACCTCATAGAATGAGATTGGGAGTGTTCCTCCCTCTGCTATATTTTGGAAGAGTTTGAGAAGAATCAGTGTTAGCTCTTCGCTAAATGTTTAAAAGAATTCACCTGTGAATCCATCTGGTCCTAGTCTTTTGTTTGTTGGAAGAATTTTATTAACAGCTTCAATTTCAGTCCTTGTGATTGGTCTGTTTATATTTTCTATTTCTTCCTGGGTCAGGGTGGAAAGTTGTGCTTTTCTATGACTTTGTCCATTTCTTCCAGGTTGTTCCTTTCATTGGCATATAGTTGCTTGTAGTAATCTCTCATGATCCTTTTTATTTCTGTGGCGCCAGTTGTTTCTTCTCATTTTCCATTTCTAATTCTATTGATTTGAGTCTTCTCCCTTTTTCATTCATGAGTCTGGCTAATGATATATCAATTTTGTTTATCTTCTCCAAGAACTAGCTTTTAGTTTTATTGATCTTTGCTACTGTTTCCTTCATTTCTTTTTCATTTATTTCTGATCTTATCTCTTTTTTTAACATCTCGATTGGGGTATAATTGCTTTACAATGGTGTGTTAGTTTCTGCTTCATAACAAAGTGAATCAGTTGTACATATACATATGTTCCCATATCTCTTCCCTCTTGTGTCTCCCTCCCTCAAACCCTCCCTATCCCACCCCTCGAGGCAGTCACAAAGCACGGAGCTGATATCCCTGTGCCATGTGGCTGCTTCCCACTAGCTATCTACCTTACGTTTGTTAGTGTATATATGTCCATGCGTCTCTCTCACCCTGTCACAACTCGCCCATCCCCCTCCCCATATCCTCAAGTCCGTTCTCCAGTAGGTCTGTGTCTTTATTCCTCTCTTACCCCTAGGTTCCTCATGACATTTTTTTCTTAAATTCCATATATATGCGTTAGCATACAGTATTTGCCTTCCTCTTTCTGACTTACTTCACTCTGTATGACAGACTCTAGGTCTATCCACCTCATTAAAAATAGGTCAATTTCATTTCTTTTTATGGCTGAGTAATATTCCATTGTATATATGTGCCAAATCTTCTTTATCCATTCATCCAATGATGGGCACTTAGGTTGTTTCCATCTCAAGGCTATTGTAAATAGAGCTGCAATGAACATTTTGGTACATAACTCTTTTCGAATTTTGGTTATCTCAGGGTATATGCCCAGTAGTGGGATTGCTGGGTCATATGGTAGTTCTATTTGTAGCTTTTTAAGGAAACTCAATACTGTTCTCTATACTGGCTGAACCAATTCACATTCCCACCAGCAGTGCAAGAGTGTTCCATTTTCTCCACACTCTCTCCAGCATTTATTGTTTCTAGATTTTTTGATGATGGCCATTCTGACTGGTGTGAAATGATATCTCATTGTAGTTTTGATTTGCATTTCTCTAATGATTAATGATGTTGAGCATTCTTTCATGTGTTTGTTGGCAGTCTGTATATCTTCTTTGGAGAAATGTCTATTTAGGCCTTCTGCCCATTTTTGGATTGGGTTGTTTATTTTTTTGTTATTGAGCTGCATGAGCTACTTGTAAATTTTGGAGATCAATCCTTTGTCAGTTGCTTCATTTACAAATATTGTCTCCCATTCTGAGGGCTGTCTTTTCATCTTGTTTATGGTTAACTTTGCTGTGCAAAAGCTTTGAAGTTTCATTAGGTCCCATTTGTTTATTTTTGTTTTTATTTCCATTTCTCTAGGAGGTGGGTCAAAAAGGATCTTGTTGTGATTTATGTAAGTGTGTTCTGCCTATGTTTTCCTGTAAGAGTTTGATAGTTTCTGCCTTATATTTAGGTCTTTAATCCATTTTGAGCTTATTTTTATGTATGGTGTTAAGGAGTGACCTAACCTGATACTTTTACATGTACCTGTCCAGTTTTCCCAGCACCACTTAGTGAAGAGGCTGGCCTTTCTCCACTGTACATTCCTGCGTCCTTTATCAAAGATAAGATGACCATATGTGCGTGGGTTTATCTCTGGGCTTTCTATTCTGTTCCATTGATCTATCTTTCTGTTTTTGTGCCAGTACCATACTGTCTTGATTACTGTAGCTTTGGAGTATAGTCTGAAGTCAGGGAGACTGATTCCTCCAGCTCCGGTTTTCGTTCTCAAGATTGCTTTGGCTATTTGGGGTCTTTTCTGTTTCCATATAAATTGTGAATTTTTTTGTTCTTGTTCTGTGAAAAATGCCAGTGGTAGTTTGATAGGGATTGCATTGAATCTATAGATTGCTTTGGATAGTAGAGTCATTTTCACATTATTGATTCTTTCAATCCAAGAACATGGTATATCTCTCCATCTACTTGTATCATCTTTAATTTCTTTCATCAGTGTCTTATAATTTTCTGCATACAGGTCTTTTGTCTCCTTAGGTAGGTTTATTCCTAGATATTTTATTCTTTTTGTTGCAATGGTAAATGGGAGAGTTTTCTTGATTTCACTTTCAGATTTTTCATCATTAGTGTATAGAAATGCCAGAGATTTCTGTGCATTAATTTTGTATCATGCTACTTAACCAAATTCATTGATTAGCTCTAGTAGTTCTCTGGTAGCATCTTTAGGATTCTCTGTGTATAGTATCATGTCATCTGCAAACAGTGACAGCTTTACTTCTTCTTTTCCGATTTGGATTCCTTTTATTTCCTTTTCTTCTCTGGTTGCTGTGGCTAAAACTTCCAAAACTATGTTGAATAAGAGTGGTGAGAGTGGGCAACCTTGTCTTGTTCCTGATCTTAGTGGAAATGCTTTCAGTTTTTCACCATTGAGGATGATGTTGGCTGTGGGCTTGTCATATATGGCCTTTATTATGTTGAGGAAAGTTCCCTCTATGCCTAATTTCTGGAGGGTTTCTATCATAAATGGGTGTTGAACTTTGTCAAAAGCTTTGTCTGCATCTATTGAGATGATCATATGGTTTTTCTCCTTCAATTTGTTAATATGGTTTATCACATTGATAGATTTGCGTATGTTGAAGAATCCTTGCATTCCTGGAATAAACCCCACTTGATCATGGTGTATGATCCTCTTAATGTGCTGTTGGATTCTGTTTGCTAGTATTTTGTTGAAGATTTTTGCACCTATGTTCGTCAGTAATATTGGCCTGTAGTTTTCTTCCTTTGTGACATCCTTGTCTGGTTTTGGTATCAAGGTGATGGTGGCCATGTAGAAGGAATTTGGGAGTATTCCTCCCTCTGCTATATTTTGGAAGAGTTTGAGAAGGATAGGTGTTAGCTTTTCTCTAAATGTTTGATAGAATTCGCCTGTGAAGCCATCTGGTCCTGGGCTTTTGTTTGTTGGAAGATTTTTAATCATCGTTTCAATTTCAGTGCTTGTGATGGGCCTGTTCATATTTTCTATTTCTTCGTGATTCAGTCTTGGCAGGTTGGGCATTTCTATGAATTTGTCTATTTCTTCCAGGTTGTCCATTTTATTGGCATAGAGATGCTTCTAGTAATCTCTTGATCTTTTTCAATTCTGCAGTGTCAGTTGTTACTTCTTTTTCATTTCTAATTCTATTGATTTGAGTCTTCTCCCTTTTTTTCTTCATGAGTCTGGCTAATGGTTTATCTATTTTGTTTATCTTCTCAAAGAACCAGCTTTTACTTTTATTGATCTTTGCTATTTTTTTCCTTCATTTCTTTTGCATTTATTTCTGATCTGATTTTTATGACTTCTTTTCTTTTGCTAACTTTGGGGTATTTTTGTTCTTCTTTCTCTATTTGCTTTAGGTTCAAGCTTAGGTTGTTTATTCGAGATGTTTCCTGCTTATTAAGTTGGGCTTGTATTGTTGTAAACTTCCCTCTTAGAACTGCTTTTGCTGCATCCCATAGCTTTTGGGTCGTCGTGTCTCCATTGTCGTTTGCTTCTAGGTATTTTTTGATTTTCTCTTTGATTTGTTCAGTGATCACTTCGTTATTAAGTAGTGTATTGTTTAGCCTCCATGTGTTTGTATTTTTTACAGATCTTTTCCTGTAATTGATATCTAGTCTCATGGCGTTGTGGTCCGAAAAGATACTTGATACAATTTCACTTTTCTTAAATTTACCAAGGCTTGATTTGTGACCCAAGATATGATTTATCCTGGAGAATGTTTCATGAGCACTTGAGAGAAATGTGTATTCTGTTGTTTTTGGATGGAGTGTCCTATAAATATCAATTAAGTCCATCTTGTTTAATGTATCATTTAAAGCTTGTGTCTCCTTATTTATTTTCATTTTGGATGATCTGTCCCTTGGTGAAAGTGGGGTGTTTAAGTCCCCTACTATGAATGTGTTACTGTCGATTTCCCCTTTTATGGCTGTTAGTATTTGCCTTATGTATTGAGGTGCTGCTATGTTAGGTGCATAAATATTTACAATTGTTATATCTTCTTCGTGGATCGATCCCTTGATCGTTTTGTAGTTTCCTTCTTTGTCTTTTCTAATAGTCTTTATTTTAAAGTCTATTTTGTCTGATATGAGAATTGCTACTCCAGCTTTCTTTTGGTTTCCATTTGCATGGAATATCTTTTTCCATCCCCTTACTTTCAGTCTGTGTGTGTCTCTAGGTCTGAAGTGGTTCTCTTGTAGACAGCATATACATGTGTCTTGTTTTTGTATCCATTCAGCCAATCTGTGTCTTTTGGTGGGACCATTTAGTCCATTTACATTTAAAGTGGTTATTGATATGTATGTTCCTATTCCCATTTTCTAAATTGTTTGGGGTTCGTTATTATACGTCTTTCATTTCTTTTGTGTTTCTTGCCTAGAGAAATTCCCTTAGCATTTGTTGTAAAGCTAGTTTGGTGGTGCTGGACTCTCTCAGCTTTTGCTTGTCTGTAAAGTTTTTAATTTATCCATCATATCTGAATGAGATCCTTGCTGGGTAGAGTAGTCTTTGTTGCAGGTTTTTCTCCTTCATCACTTTCACTGTGTCCTGCCACTCCCTTCTGGCTTGCAGAGATTCTGCTGAGAGATCAGCTGTTAACCTTATGGGTATTCCCTTGTGTGTTATTTGTTGTTTTTCCCTTGCTGATTTTAATATGCTTTCTTTGTATTTATTTTTTTTGTTTGTTTTGCTTGTTTTTTTGTTTGTTTTTGCGGTACACGGGCCTCTGACTGTTGTGGCCTCTCCCGTTGGGGCGTACAGGCTCCGGAGGTACAGGCTCAGCAGCCATGGCTCATGGGCCCAGCCGCTCCGTGGCACAGGGGATCTTCCTGGGCCGAGGCATGAACCCACGTCCCCTGCATCGACAGGTGGATTGTCAACCACTGCGCCACCAGGGAAGCCCTGTATTTAATTTTTGACCATTGATTAATATGTGTCTTGACGTATTTCTCCTTGGCTTTATCCTGTATGGGACTCTCTGTGCTTCGTGGAATTGATTAACTATTTCCTTTCCCATACTGGTAAATTTTCAACTACAATCTCTTCAAATATTTTCTCAGTCCCTTTCTTTTTCTCTTCTTCTTCTGGAACCCCTATAATTCAAATGTTGGTGCGTTTAATGTTGTCCCAGAGGTCTCTGAGACTGTCCTCAGTTCTTTTCATTCTTTTTTCTTTATTCTGCTCTGCAGTAGTTATTTCCACTATTTTATCTTCCAGGTCACTTATCCGTTCTTCTGCCTCAGTTTTTCTGCTATTGATCCCATCTAGAGTCTTTTTCATTTCATTTATTGTGTTGTTCATCATTGTTTGTTTCATCTTTAGTTCTTCTAGGTCCTTGTTAACTGTTTCTTGCATTTTGTCCATTCTATTTCCAAGATTTTGGATCATCTTTACTATCATTATTCTGAATTCTTTTTCAGGTAGACTGCCTATTTCCTCTTCATTTGTTAGGTCTGGTGCATTTTTATCTTGCTCCTTCATCTGTGGTGTATTTATCTGTCTTCTCATTTTGCTTATCTTGCTGTGTTTGTGGTCTCCTTTTTGCAGGCTGCAGGTTCGTAGTTCCCGTTGTTTTTGATGTCTGTCCCAAGTGGCTAAGGTTGCTTCAGTGGGTTGTGTAGGCTTCCTGGTGGAGGGGACTAGTGCCTGTGTTGTGGTGGATGAGGCTGGATCTTGTTTCTCTAGTGGGCAGGTCCATGTCTGGTGGTGAGTTTGCGGGTGTCTGTGGACTTATTATGATTTTAGGCAGCCTCTCTGCTAATGGGTGGGGTTGTGTTACTGTTTTGCTAGTTGTTTGGCATAGGGTGTCCAGCACTGTAGCTTGCTGGTCGTTGAGTGAAGCTGGGTGCTCGTGTTGACATGGAGATCGCTGGGAGATTTTCGCCATTCTATATTATGTGGAGCTGGGATGTCTCTTGTTGACCAGTGTCCTGAAGTTGGCTCTCCCACCTCAGAGGCACAGCACTAACTCCTGTCTGCAGCACCAAGAGCCTTTCATCCACACGGCTCAGAATAAAAGTGAGAAAAAGTAGAGAGAAATAATTAGTAGAAGTAGGAAGAAAGAAAGAAAGAAAGAAAGAAAGAAAGAAAGAAAGAAAGAAAGAAAGAAAGAAAGAAAGAAAGAAAGAAAGAAAAGGAAAGGAGGGAAGGAAGAAAGAAAGAAAGAAGAAAAGAAGGAAAGAAAGGGAGGAGGGAGGAAAGAAGGAAGGAAGGAGGGAAGGAAGGAAGAAAGAAAGAAAGAAAGAAGATACAGTAAAATAAAATAAAGTATAATAAAGTTATTAAATTAAAAAATAATTATTATTAAAAAAAAGGGATGGATAGAACCTTAGGACAAATGGTGGAAGCAAAGCTATACAGACAAAATCTTTCACAGAAGCATACATATACACCCTCAGAAGAAGAGGTAAAGGGGAAAATATCATAAATCTTGCTCTCAAAGTCCACCTCCTCAATTTGGGATGATTCATTTTCTAAAGGAGGGAAGGAAGGAAAGAAAGAAAGAAAGAAATAAAGAAAGAAAGAAAGAAAGAAGGTAAAGTATATAAAGCTATTAAAATTAAAATTAATTTTTAAGAAAAAAATTAGGAAAAAAACGGACGGATAGAACCCTAGGACAAATGGTGGAAGCAAGGCTATACAGACAAAATCTTACAAAGAAGCATACGCATACACACTCACAAAAAGAGGAAAAGGGGAAAAAATCATAGATCTTGCTCTCAAAGTCTACCTCCTCAATTTGGGATGATTCGTTGTCTATTCATGTATTCCACAGATGCAGGGTACATCAAGTTGATTGTGGAGCTTTAATCCGCTGCTTCTGAGGCTGCTGGGAGAGATTTCCCTTTCTCTTCTTTGTTCTCACAGGGGCTCAGCTTTGGTTTTGGCCCCGCCTCTGCGTGTAGGTCGCTGGAGGGCGTCTGTTTTTTGCTCAGACAGGACGGGGTTAAAGGAGCCGCTGATTCGGGGGCTCTGGCGCACTCAGGCCAGGGGGAGGGAGGGGCACGGCGTACGGGGCAGGCCTGCGGCGGCAGAGGCCAGCGTGACGGTGCACCAGCCTGAGGCCCTCCGTGCGTTCTCCCAGGGAAGTTGTCCCTGGATCCCGGGAACCTGGCAGTGGCGGGCTGCACAGGCTCCCCAGAAGAGGGGTGTGGATAGTGACCTGTGCTTGCACACAGGCCCCTTGGTGGTGGCAGCAGCAGCCTTAGCATCTCCTGCCCATCTCTGGTGTCTGCAATTTTAGCCGTGGCTCACGCCCATCTCTGGAGCTCCTTTAAGCAGCGCTCTTAAACCTCTCTCCTCGCGCACTGGCAAACAAAGAGGGAAGAAAAAGTCTCTTGCCTCTTCGGCAGCTCCAGACCTTTTCCCGGACTCCTTCCCGGCTAGCCGTGGTGCACTAAACCCTTCAGGCTGTGTTCATGCAGCCAACCCCAGTCTTCTCCCTGCGCTCAGACCAAAGCCAGAGCCTCAGCTCACAGCCCCGCCCGCCCCGGCGGGTGAGCAGACAAGCCTCTTGGGCTGGTGAGTGCTGGTTAGCATCGATCCTCTGTGTGGGAATCTCTTCACTTTGACCTCCACACCCCTGTTGCTGTGCTCTCCTCTGTGGCACTGAAGCTCCCCCCTCTGCCTCCCACAGTCTCTGCCCGTGAAGGGCCTTCCTACTGTGTGGAAACCTTTCCTCCTTCACAGCTGCCTCCCATGGGTGCAGGTGCCGTCCCTATTCTTTTGTCTCTGTTTTTTCTTTTGCACGACCCAGGTACGTGGGGAATTTCTTGCCTTTTGGGAGGTCTGAGGTCTTCTGCCAGCGTTCAGTAGGTGTTCTGTAGGAGTTGTTCCACGTGTAGATGTACTTCTGGTGTATCTGTGGGGAGGAAGGTGATCTCCAAGTCTTACTCTTCTACCATCTTCCCCTCCACCCTTCCTGATCTTATCTTTATGATTTCTTTCCTTCTGCTAACTTATGGGGTTTTTTTTGTTCTTCTTTCTGTAATTGCTTTAGGTGTAAGATTAGGTTGTTTACTTGAGATTTTCTTGTTTCTTGAGGTAGGTTTGTATTGCTATAAACTCCCCTCTTAGAATTGCTTTTGTTGCATCCCACAGGTTTTGGGTTGTTATGCTTTAATTGTCATTTGTTTCTATGCATTTTTTGATTTCCTCTTTGATTTCTTCAGTGATTTCTTGGTTACATAATAGTGTATGGTTTATCCTCCATATATTTGTACTTTTTACAGATTTTTTTCCTGTTCCTGATATCTAGTCTTATGGCATTGCTGTCAGAAAAGATGCTTGCCATGATTTCAATTTTCTTTAATTTACAAGGGTTTGATTTGTGACCTGAGATATGATGTATCCTGGAGAATGTTCCATGAGCACTTGAGAAGAAAGTGTATTCTGTTGTTTTTGCATAAAATGTCCTATAAATATCAATTAAGTCCGTCTGTGTAATGTATCATTTATAGCTTGTGTTTCCGTATTTATTTTCATTTTGGATGATCTGTCCATTGGTGAATGTGGGGTATTAAATTTCCCTACTATGTTTGTGTTACTGTCAATTTCCCTTTTTATGGCTGCTAGCATTTGTCTTATGTATTGAGGTGCTGCTATGTTGGGTGCATAAATATTTACAATTGTTGTATCTTCTTCTTGGATTGATCTCTTGATAATTATGTAGTGTCCTACTTTGTCTCTTGTAATAGTCTTTGTTTTAAAGTCTCTGTTGTCTGATATGAGAAGTGCTACTCCAGCTTTCTTTTGATTTCCATTTGCATGGGATATCTTTTTCCATACCCTCATGTTCAGTCTGTATGTATCCCTGGGTCTGAAGTGTGTCTCTTGTAGACAGCATATATACTGGTCTTGTTTTTGAATCCATTCAGCCAGTCTATGTCTTTTGGTTGGAGCATTTAATCCATTTACATTTAAGGTAGTTATCGATATGTACATTCCTATTTCCATTTTCTTAATGTTTTGGGTTTGTTTTTGTTGGTCTTTTCCTTCTCTTGTGTTTCCTGTCTGGAGAATTTCCTTTAGCATTTGTTGTAAAGCTGGTTTGGTTATGCTGAATTCTCTTAGTTTTACCTCTCTGTAAAGTTTTTAATTTCTCCATCAAATCTGATTGAGATCCTTGTTGGGTAGAGTAATCATGGTTGTAGGTTTTTCTCTTTCATCAATTTAAATGTGTTCTTCCACTCCCTTCTGCCTTGCAGAGTTTCTGCTGAAAGATCAGCTGTTAACCTTATGGCGATTCCCTTGTATGTTATTTGTTGTTTTTCACTTGCTAAGTTTAATATTTTTACTTTGTATTTATTTTTTGATAGTTTGATTAATATGTGTCTTGGCATGTTTCTCCTTGGATTTATCCTGTATGGGACTCTCTGTGCTTCCTGGACTTGATTGACTATTTCCTTCCCCATATTAGGGAAGTTTTCAACTATAATCTCTTCTAATATTTTCTCAGTTTCTTTGTTTTTCTCTTCTTCTTCTGGGATTGCTATATTTCGAATATTGGTGCATTTAATGTTGTCTCAGATGTCTTTGAGACTGTCCTCAATTCTTTTCATTCTTTTTACTTTATTCTGTTCTGCAGCAGTTATTTCCACTCTTTTGTCTTCCAGGCTACTTATCCTTTCTTCTGCCTCAGTTATTCTGCTATTGATTCCTTCTGAAGTATTTTTAATTTCATTTATTGTGTTGTTCATCATTGTTTGTTTGCTGTTCAGTTCTTCTAGGTCATTGTTAAATGTTTCTTGTGTTTTCTCCATTCTACTTTCGAGATTTTGGATCATCTTTACTATTATTACTCTCAAATTCTTTTTCATGTAGACTCCCTAATTCTTCTTCTTTTGTTTGGCCTGGTGGCTTTTCCCTTTGCTCCTTCATCTGCTGCATATTTCTCTCTTTTCTCATTTTGTCTAACTTTCTGTGTTTGGGGTGTCCTTTTTGCTGTCTCAAGTTTGTATTTCCCGTTAGTTTTGGTGTGAGCCTCCAGTGTATGTGGTTGGTTTAGTGGGTTGTGTAGGCTTCCTGGTGGAGGGTACTTGTGTCTGTGTTCTGGTGGATGAGGCTGGATCTTGTCTTTCTGGTGGGCAGCACTGCATCCAGTGATGTGTTTTGAGGTGTCTGTGAACTCATTATGATCTTAGTCAGCCTCTCTGCTAATGAGTGGTGTTGTGTTCCTGTCCTGCTATTTGGCATGGGGTGTCCAGCTCTGAAGCTTGCTGGCCTTTGCTTGTAGCTGGGTCTTAGTGTTGAGACGACAATCTCTGGAAGATATCTTTCCTTTTGATTTTACATGGGCCTGGTTCTTTTCTTGTGGTCCATTGTTATGGACTTGGACCCCCACCTCAGAAGCTGAGGTCTGACACCCAGCCAGAGCACCAGGACCCTGCCAGCCACATTGCTCAGAAGAAAAGGAAGAGACAAAACTAAACAAAAAGAAAGACAAAACCAAAAAAAAAAAAAAAACCATGCAGACTGAACCCTAAGACATATGGTAAAAGCAAACCTATACAGACAAAATCACAAAAAGAAGCATACACATACACATACACACTCACAAAAAGAGAAAAGGAAAAAAAAAGAACAACAAAAATATATATAAAGAAGAGAGCAACCAAACCAATAAACAAATCCACCAATGATAATAAACACTAAATACTAAACTAAGATAAACATAAAACCAGAATCACATTAGACATAGAAAGTACACACCAAGTCCACAGTTGCTCTCAAAGTCTACCGCCTCAATTTTGGGAACATTCGTTGTCTATGTATTCTTCATTTGCAGCCTTTATCAAGTTGATTGTGTGGATTTTACCTGCTGCTCCTGAGGCTGCACGGAGAAATTACCCTTTTACTTCTTTGTTCGCACATCTCCTGGGGTTCAGCTTTGGTTTTGGCCCTGCCTCTGAGTGTAGGCTACCCTCAGGAGCCTGTTCCCTTCCTAGAGAGGAGGGGGTTAAAGTAGCGGCTGATTTGGGCACTTTTGCTCAATCAGTCTGGGGGTAGGTAGGCATATGGTAGTCATAATTGGAATGTGAGGCGAGCCTGAGGTGGCAGAGGCTGTTGTGATCTTGCAACAGCCTGAGGCATGCTGTGTGTTCTCCCAGGGTACTTGTCCCTGAATCACAGGACCCTGGCAGTGGCTTTCTTCACAGACTCCTGGGGGTGTGGATAGTGACCTGTCATTGCACACAGGATTCTTGCTGACAGTGGCAGCAGTGTTAGCGGTTCATGCCCATCTCTGGGGTCCAAAGTGATAGCCATGGCTCACACCTCTCTCTGGAGCTCACTTAGACAGTGCTCTGCCTTCTGTGGGCCCACAAGTAAGGCATCCCCTCTCTTTGAGCCCCCCAAAATAAAGATGTCTTGCCTCTCTGGCAGGTCCAGACTTTTTCCTGGACTCCCTCCCAGCTAGCCGTGACACACTAGCCCCCTTCAAGCTGTATTCACACAGCCCACCCCAGTCCTCTTCCTGGGGTCTGACCTCTGAAGTCCAAGCCTCAGCTCTCATCCCCCACCACCCTGGTGGATGAGCAGACAAGCCTCTCAGGCTGGTGAGTACTGGTCAGCACTGATCCTTTGTGTGGAATCTCCCAGCTTTGCCCTCTGCACCCCAGTTGCTGTGCTCTCCTTCATGGCTCTGAAGCTACCCCCTTACCCACCCCCCATCTTGACCAGTGAATGGGCTTCCTAGTGTGTGGAAACTTTTCCTCCTTCACAGCTCCCTCCCAGAGGTGCAGGTCCTGTCCCTATTCTTTTGTCCCTGTTTTTTCTTTTTTCTTTTGTCCTACCCAGGTACGTGGGGAGTTTCTTTACTTTTGGGAAGTCTGAAGTCTTCTGCCAGCATTCAGTAGGTGCTCTGTAGGAGTTGTTCCACATGTAGATGTATTTTTGATGTATTTATGGGGAGGAAGGTGATCTCCACGTCTTACTCCTCCACCATCTTGAAAGTCTCTACAAATAGACTTTTGAGGACCTAAATTTCTTCCCACATTGCTTAGGCCCTTATTTTCAATGGTACTGTTGTTAGCTTGGGTCGCCTAGTGATAGTGTTATCTTAGATGACAAAGTATATTATGACAAATGACTGCTGCTAATCAGAGACCCACAGACAGTGGGATCCTCACACTGATGCATGAAGTCATTGACCATATCTGAAAATATTTCTATGGCAGTTTCACAGAGACAACAACCTAGTCACCTGATGATGCCTCGTGGTATAGTGAAACGTACATTAAGTTTGAGATCAGTCAGAGCTAGGTTACAATCCTGGCTCTACCAAAAAATAGCTGTGTGACATTGAGTCTCAGTGTGCTAATCATTAAAAATTACCTTCTTAATATGGGCCATATGTATAAAGATTAAATGAAATAATATAGTTAACTTAATAGTTAACATTCATTGAGTGTGCACAATGTGCCAGGAGTTGTTTTAAGTAATTTATGGATGCTCTTTTTTTAATCTTTGCTATAATCCTATAATATAGTATTATTAGTTGAATTGTGTCTCCCCTTCAACTTCATATGTTGAAGTCCCAACCCCCAGTGTAGCAGATATAATTTCTTAAGATAAGGTCACTAGGGTGGACCCTAATCCAATGTGACTAGTGTCCTTATAAACAGGGAAATTTGTATATAGAGATGTGTGTAAAGGGAAGATGATGTGAAAAGACATAGAAAGAAATCACCCATTTACAAACTAAGGAGAGAGACCTGGAATAGATACTTCCTTCACAGCCCACAGAGGGAACCAACCCTGCTAACATCTTGATTTTGGACTCCCAGCCTCCAGAATTGTTAGACAATTAATTTATGTTATTTAAGCCAACAGTTGTGGCACTTTATTATGTCAGCCATAGCAAACTACTATACATAGGTACTACTGTTAGACTCATTTTACAGAGGAAGAAACAGAGGCACAGAGAGATTAAGTAACTTACTCAAGTCATAGAGCCAGGAGTGGAACTCAGGCAGTCTAACTCCAAAGTTTACCCTCTTTACTACTACCTTATACTGCCTTCCATGCACAAGTACATCTCAAATACCAGTTTCATATTTGACACATAACAGGTGCTCAGCACATGTCATTGGCCTTCCAATTTAGAAATATAACTATTGCTAAGTTATATGCTATAGGACAGAGGTAGGTGGCAAGTTTGATCAGTAGACTATGAGTCTCTTGCACACAATGAGCAAATCTTAATTCACTGTGGAATCTCCAGAGTCTATGAAATAAGATGTATCATATATTAAACCCTCAATAATTATTTGCTATTCTTGCTCTTATCAAGAAAACATAACTAACAAATTGAGACTACCACTATTACATTGGTGATATGTATGCTAAATGAACAAGTCCTCACTATTTTAGAGATGGCTAATTCAATAAGAGTTGGTTGGAGAATTCAAGAGAATTTGTTTTGAAAAAAGAAAGAAAAAATTGGCTGCAAACTAAACAAATCTCCCCTAATTAAATGCAAAATGCTGCTAGAAGAGAACCCCAAGTAGAAGCTCCGAAAAAATGCTTTTATATAAAGTAGAACAATACCTGAAGTCTGCAGAAGCAATCAGTGCTCTATAAGGTTTAAGTCCTCTACAGTGAGCATGCAACTCCTCAGAAACCCACATAGCCAATATCTTACTTGGCATTGCCACAAAGCACCTCAAACTCAACACATCCAAAACCAAACTCATTATCTTCCCTCCCTAAATATGGTTCTTTTACATTATTCCTCAGCGAATGACTTCACTATCCAGTTGCTCAAGTTAGAGTTCTAAGAATCATCTTGGACATTTCCCTCTCCCTCACCTCCAATATTAAGTCCCTTACCAAATTCTGTTGATAGGACCTCCTAAGTTTCTCTAAAATCAGTATAATTCTCTGCATCTTCACTGCCTCTACCTAGGGTATAATCTAAGCTATGATCTAAATTATAATAATTTATTGCTGAACTCCTGCACCTCCTAACTTGTTTCCCCTAATTTACCACAGCCCCCTCCAATCTGATCTCCATACTACAGCCAAAGATACATTTCAAAATACATATCTGATTATGTAGCTCCTCTGCTAAAAATATTTGGAGAAAAACAAAACTCTTTAGGATCTCTATGAACTCCTGTATAGTCTGGTCCCTTCCTGTATCTCCAGCCTCAACGTGTACTACTCTCACTCACTTTCCTCCAACCTCTCTGGCTTCTTGGGTTTTTGGACATATATAAAACCCTATATGTAAGACCCTAATGCTGCCAGGCCTTTGCCCATGATATTTCTTCTTCCTGTGTACTCCCTCTTGGCCTAGTTAGTGTTTACTGAACCTCAGGTAAGCTTTCTCTGATCTTCCTTGATACCTCAAATCTCTCTCCAATAACAAATAGTATATGCCAAACAAATATGAACTTGTGCACAATGGTTTTCACAATGGTAGCGAACGTATGTGTTGCCTATTTGAAGAGCATAACTAATAGCAAAAATTAGTACTTGATGATTTTCTGTCTTGGAGGCATACTCAAGGGTAGTAAGCTGCATCCTGGCAATGATTTCGTATGTAGAATGCCCGTTAGAAACCAGAACATCTCCACTACAACTCTGGTGCTCTGGAGGAATTTATTATTGGGAGTGTTTTCCTGATAGAATACATTAGAACTAAATTAGAGGCTAATAGCTCCAGGTTCTAACTAGCTGGGGTTGTAGAATCCAGGATTTTTCCATGTCATTTTCAATTGTACCTTTAAAAGGATGATGATATTCGGTGAACCCAAGAGTTAGAACAAAAGGTATTATGGAGGGGATTTCTGTCCCTCCCAGTAGCCTAGTAGACTCTGCTTCTGGGGATTTCACTGAACTTTCTGAACAGAGGGAATTATGCCTTCGAGATAAGAAAACAACATTGGAGTTAACAGATATTCTGAGAGGCAGAACATTGAAATGAAGAAGTAAATTAGGATTGGTAATATGGAGAGAGATTAATGAGAAAGGGACAGTACACTGAAGAAGGATGGATGGTGGGTAGGAGGTCCTAGCTTATAGGTCCTTGGCTGTAGCTGGGGTCACTTGCTGCAAACCAGGTGGGAATGAAATCACTGCTAGCGATGTAATTGGCAGACTCCCAACAACCAACTGGGTCTGAAATAAGACTACTGATCATCCATTGCAGCAGTTTTCCTAGGAAGAAGCAGAATCATCTGACTCCCATCATATACCAACGGCAGAAAGGAAAACCTGTACCAGTGCCTGTATCTGTAAAGAGAGGGTCCAAAGGGAACCTGTTTCCAGGGGCAGGGGTGAAGAATCTTGATGCTTTGATTAAATTAATTTAGAACTCTGTAAGTGTCTGAGGTACCAGATAGTGTCCAAACTCTCCTCTGTTAAAAACAGAAGTAGTGATTTAATATACCTAGGCTAGAGTTCTGGGACCTGAACCCAGAGTTTGGGTTAGAGCGATGGAAAGCAAAGTGTCCTGCTCAGTAGAAGATATATTTTGGGGTCTGATGAAAACAATCCTTTTTCTGGTTCAAAACATGTTCTGTGGTAAGAACTCATAAGTAAGTTGGCTGTGTCCTATATACAAAGCTAGCAATAAACATACTGCCAATGTCTCATCTTAAAACCAATAATCTTTCCCTTTTATTGCAAGCAGATCATCATTCTACCTGAGCAATATACTATGAAGATCAAAAAGACTCATAATGTTTTAGTAACATAATCAAACTAGAATGTAAAATTTAATCTAACATACGTTTACTGATACACATAGTTGCTATTTAGCCTCACTGTAATTAGGCATAAATACTAAGGAAAGTTGAAAGGCCAAGGAAATTTTTAATTCTTTTAATTTAACCCTAGATAAATTGGGTGGGGGAATCTCCTTTCCAGAAGCTCTCTATACAGGTTTGTAGAAATGCAAAAGGGTTTGTGAGGATTAGGTTAAGCTTTCACTTTAACAGAGTAAAGATGTGGGATAAGAGAATCTAGAGTCAGTTTAGGGAAGGGAGTATACATGGGGCCAAACCTCACAGTGGTCAAAGGAATCTGGTTTACTTCTTTTTGTTGAAATTCTCAGAATATTTTTAAATGAAATATCAGAAATGTCTGCAAAAGTGTGGTATGTTTTAAATTATCACATTAAAGAAAATGACATTTTTAATAAGCATGCATAATACAATGTTATTCACAAGATTTTTAAAAATTCTTACATATAAATATTAAAAATAGTGTATCACAGAAAGTGTGGTCCAATCATGGGCTCCACATTTGAATTTATATGATGAATCTTTCAATCCTGCAATTTGGCAATAAAGGCAAATTTGAAATTCGATGTCTTTAGGGAATGTGAAGCCTTGGCCAAGTGATTTTTTTTTAGGCTCTGCCTGTGATAGGCTATTGAAGGAATCTAAAGCTGTTTGGAGACCTCTCTGAAGAATGAGTATCATCAAACACAAATGATGAGTGGCCAGTTATTACAGCTTCTCCCACAGGAGGAATGGGTCTGCCAGGAGTTCTGTGCAGACAGACAGATGATTAATATTGAGTGGCTCTAAGCCCTAGGTATTAGCAACTGGGGAATGGACCATTGCTAAAACTACCAGAATCATTTTTTTCTCAGACTAAAAATAACCTCCAAAAAATATGATCCTTAGCTATCATAAGGCTAGAATCCATGGATATCCATGTTTAAACCAATGCTAGAGATGCCCACTGACCTCCAGCCTCTCTCCAGTACCTCTCCTTCTCCCATTTACATTGCTGTCTTCCCCATCCACCCAATTCACAATGGGTGAATTAAAAAGCCTGAGACTGAGCATTGGGAAGCAGTAGAGGTTAAGCACACACACGCACACTCTGGCATATACTTGGCTATAAGACTGGGATATTAACTCTGAGGGTGCTTGCATGGATTAAATAAAGTCAGTATTGGGCTTATCACAGTGCTCCACCAATGTTAGATGATGGTGATGATGATGATGATGATGATTTATTCTCTCCAGTTGTGTTCTTCAGAGCCACCTTTGTCTTCAGCTACCTTTTTCATCAGTGGGCCTTCAGCTCCTACCCAGGGCAAAAAAAGAATCTCAGTGATGTAGTGAGGAGTAAATGAGGTAATTTAAATGAGTAAATGACTAAGAAGTGCTTAGCAGTGCAGTAGGTACTCAGAATATGGTGGTCATTATTATTAGCTGCTTCTATAAAATGGAAAAAATTGATTAACTATAGAAAGCATTCTTTGTTCTGAAAATCAACAAAAAGTACTTCCTAAGGATCAATCAACTATTGATTTCTAATACCTGTAGAGCAATACGGGATAGCAGGATATTTGTTCCCATTACCCTAATGAGCAAAACTCAGACCATTAGTTTTCCAAGTATGGTCCCCAGAATAGCAGCATCAGCATAACCTGGGAACTTGCTAGAAATGAAAATTCTTAGGTCTCACCCACAACCTACTAAATCAGAAACCCTGGGGTTGGGGCCCTGCAATCTGTGTTTAACAAGACGTCCAGGTGATTCTAATGCACACTCAAATGTGAGAATCATGATATACTGGAGTTTTAAATGTTGTCACAAAATATTGATTCTGTGCAAGGCACTTTTTCACAAATACTGTGCATTTCTGATACGCTAAAATGAGAACGATAATATTGGCTGGAATTGTCCGGACTAATTTTAAAGCAAATTCATAATGCAAAAATAATTCCACAACAAATGGCCTTTTTGGTCACCATGGAATAGTGCCTCCTGCTTCATTCCTAGTGGGGTCATTAGATGAGACTTCCCTGTTCAAAACTTGTGCAGGTTTAAAACAGGTTCTTATTCATATCTCTAGAACCTATTCCTGAGGATACTGAGGCTTGTCCCATGTTCTTTGGATCCAGATAAAATCAGGATAACTAAAAGGGGTGATATGGTATGTGATCTTGGCAAAGTTACTTAAGTTCTCTCTGCCTTAATTTCCTCATCTGTAAAATAAGGATAATGGCACATATAGGATTGTTGCAGGAATTAAATGTCTTTCTACAGGTAAGGTGTTTGGAAGAGTGACTATACACAATTCATATGTGTTGTTATTATTATTATTACAGCGATGTAGACTAATTTCAGCCCTAAGCTCTTTACCCAATTATTATGAATGGGAAAAACCTACTCCACTTTACCCTACCCCCACTACTATGACCCCTTGCCATCCAGGCACATTCAGGACCTTTATAGAGGAGAGGAGTCAAAGATGAACACTTAGCAAAAAAAAAATTAAAAAAAAGAACAGATGAAGATATTATTCAGTTAACTTGTCAGTGAGGTAACAAATATTCATTGAGCATCTATTCTCTTCCAAGCAGTGGACTACATCTGAGAGTAAAATTGAACTGGATTTTGCCTTCACAAAAAAAGAAGTCTAGGGACTTCCCTGGTGGTCCAGTGGTTAAGATTCTGTGCTCCCAATGCAGGGGACATGGGTTTGATCCCTGGTCGGAGAACTAAGGTCCTGCATGCTGCATGGCATGGCCAAAAAAAAAAAGAGGTCTAGTGGGAGAGACAGGTAAAGAAAAAGTAATCACACAAATGCACAACATACCCGATTAAAAATTGTGGTTATTGCTACTAAGGAAAATTGTTCTGCCAAATGTATAAGGGGGGAAAGGAACATTCAACCAGAATTCCTGTACTTTGGCTTACAAAGCATTGTCCAGAGCAGGTGGCAACTCCTCTAGGGAAAATGTATGAAACATTTATGAAGGCCTTTCTTGTAGGTCACACTAAGAGGTTTTAGCTTTTACCTTGAGGGCAATAAGATACCTTTGAGAAATTTCTGATTTTGGAATAATCAATCCTAGCTGCAGTGCATGAGAGCAAAAGTAGAGACAGGGAGACTAATTAGGAGTTTATTTTGATAAGTTAGGTAAGAAATGATGTGAGTGGTTCCTATTACTAATATTACATATACATGCTACTTGAGTATCCTTTCTTTAAGCTGATGTGATTCAGGCAAGTGAGGGTTATGATAAGATGCTGATTTACAAACAATTCATCCAAGTTGTTTTATTCTAATTATAGAAATAGTAAAAATTTGTTATAGAAAATTTAGAAAACAAAGTATAAAAAAGGAAACAAACTTCCCATAATCCTTCAACTACCTACGACTTTAATTCGACACCCAACTCAAATATTTTTTCCAATTATAAAAGTAATACATGCTCATTATAGAAAAATTTAAAAAACAAAATTGTCTTATAATTCTATTGCTATCCTTTTTTAATACTAAAATGTGTTTATTTCTGTGGTAAAAATATGTGGCATGTATGTTGAACAAAAATGAAATGATAGTGTAAGTGTACTTTTGTGTCCTATTCTTACATTTAACATTATTATACAAATATTTTCCATGGTCAATGAGAGTATTTGAAAACCTTAAATTTGAATAACTCTGTAGTCATATGCATGCATTATAATTTAGCTACCCAACATCTTGTTGTGAACATTCAGGTCCTTTCCAACTTTTTATTGTTATATTTAAATCTAGGATGAGCTTCCTTTGTCCCCATCTCTGCTTTTTTGGTAATAGAGATATACTCATCCTTGCACTTGCTTACCTGGTAAACAATATGGGGAAGTACGTTGATCTCTGTGAGACAGCATCTCTAGCCTGGGAGTTCTGATCATTTTGCTGTAACCAACCAAGAAAACAGGTTGTTGAAAGTATGGAAACCATATTATACAGGGGATAGATTAAGCAATCAGGGATGTTTATGGGAGGGAAAAGAAGGTGAGACATTTCAGCGACCATGACATGGAAGAAGGAGTAGACTTGCTCTTTGTTTTTCCAGGGTCAGTCCCAGGATGCACAGGTAGAAATTTCAGAAAGCATATTTCAGTTCAACATAATAATAGCAAAAATTTGTATAGTGCTTAGTCTGTGCCAAGTTCTGTTCTAAGCATGTTATATGTATATGTACTAAATTACATAATCCTCTCAATATCCTATGAGATAGGTACTATTATTACTCCTATCTTACAGATGAGGACACCAAGGCCCAGATATGTTAAATAACTTGTTCAGGGTCACACAGCTAGCAAGTGGTGAAAGCAGAATTTACACTGAGACATGTGGCTCTAAATTATTCCATTCCACCAACTTTTATTGAGTACTTGTTATATGATAAGTACTGTGCAAAGAGCTAAAAATATAAAGATAATTGAACTACTGATGATTGAACTCCTAACCTCAAGGAACTGACACACAAATGAATGAAACTGCCATATAAAAAGATAGGTGTACTATAATGTGGTGAGTCTTATGAAATAATTATGTCAGCATGCTATAAGGGCTAGAAGAGACCCCCTTAGCCCAAACTAGAGGTTCAAGGAAAACTTGCTGTAGAAGTGTGTTCAGAAACAGTATAAGGTTTCATCCAAGCTCAGTGGAAAACTTCCATGTTATATTAGCAATTCTGTCATGGGTATAGGAGGAGGCAGGATTGCTATACATTTATTTATTTGGGGGTTAGACCCTCCTTTAAACCAAAGTGTCTAATAAAGGAGCTCCTGAATTGGGAAGATAATTGGGTTCAATCATTGTTTGCTAAAGTTCAGTTATTTACATTTCACCTTCATGATTTAGACCATATCTGAGTATTAGCTGTACTGCTATTTACTTAGTATGCTTTCTTAAATAAACTGACTTATTTTACTAAAAAATTGCATTGAAAATAACACTACCATAAGTAGAAAGCCAGTTTAACTCCCCATAAATAGAAGGCAACCATTAAAATACATGCATACTATTAGAAAATAGTTAACTCTGTACTGCCTAAGATAATCCTTCATAACACTAGGGGTATGCCTAAGACATGTTGAAAAATGCTGAATGAAATGATATCTTCAGGCCCTTCCTACAACAACATTCTGTGCTTGGGTGACTAACTTTTGCCTCTAGTGTATGCCTCCAGTGTTTTGTTTTCATCATATTTGTGTATATTTTTCCACCTGTTCTTCACATAGTTCTGATCATTTCAACTATGTGTTTACACCATGTAAACAGGTGTAGTTGCCTATATCCCCATGACATACTATAGATTCACTTCCCAGATCAAACCATTTATCTCACTTTATGAAGTGAGTTACCATTGCTAATCTGCCTGCCTTACACTTTTAAATTCACTACTAACCTGACCTGAAAAGGTAATGTCCTGTCATTGTGACTTAATGGTAGGCTGCTACAACTATATTTGTGATATTGACTTGAGAGGAAAGAGCTACCACAATACAGGGACATTTGGACAAACAAAGAGCAGAGAAAGGAAAGAATAAAGGTGCAATACCTCGATAGGTATGTTAGTGGAAAGGTTTTAAGAAAGCACTGAATACATACTCCCCATCTTCTTTCTTCTCTCCCTCTTACTTTCTCAGGGAAGTAATAAGACTACAATAGGCTGTAGGGTAAAAGCCATTCTCCCACTGGTTTGGGGGACAGTGGTAGATGGACACAACCCATCTGTTAGGAAAGTGAGAGCTACCTGTGGTAATGCAAGGATGATAATCATGAGTCTGCTTTGCGGGGGAGGGCTGCAGGGCCCTGGTGCCTCTCTGAATCCAGCTCAATGATAAAGAAGTTCCTGTTCTATTTATACATTTCCTTTGACAATCTTGTATATTTATTTGTTTAATATGAAAGCAAGAATGCAAGTCTTTTTCTTGTATACTCAGTAGAATCCTTCCCTGACTCAGGAATATACATTTTTGGGACCAGGCCAAGGATGTTATTCCTTTCCTGCAGATGAGGTTGAGGATCTCAGTTTTTCTGCTTTGGCTTTGTTGTTAATTATAAAGCCTCTTCCCTCCTCCAATTTATAGGTGTGGTAGCATCTATGGTCTAAATAGTGAGAAAAGTCCACACACACATACACACACACACACACACACACACACAGACACACACACACAAACCCCTAGTCAAGCTCTGCTCATAAAGTTAGCAGCCTGAGGTACAACTAAACTCGTGGATGGTAGCAGGCCTGTTGGAGCTTGCCTAGGATGGGGCTCTTCCAAGAGAATTTCAAAGCCTGGTCACCTGCTCCTGGCCCATTGGCCATTCCTAAAGTGAATTTAGTCATGCCTCTGAATGTCTCAAGCAAGCAGTTTAGTTATTAATTTTTATAAGTTATTCATATATACAAGTATGGGAGTTATGGGAAACATGGAGGCATGTTCCCAATATCTGTGTCCAGAAAGGGACGCAATCTAAAGCTAGTAGATTTAAGAACTGCCATTGCTAAGAATAATAGTTATCCTATCTTGAGTGCTTTCTTTGTGTGAGGTACTGTGCTTTGTAGGCTATAATCTCATTGCGGGCAGATCCAGGACTTGTGGGGCCTGAAGCTTATACAACGTTGGGGATCCTCTTTAAGAAAAACACAGTTTGATCACTCTCAGTGTCTTGGAAAGGCCATTCAAATGAGGGGCCTCGAAGCTCAAACTTCATTAATTTCACTGTAAAGCCACCTCTGCATCTTTTTAAATCTTTTGACAATTCTGAGAAGTACTAGCGGTATACTATTAAAAGAAATAGGTGAGGAAACTGACTTTTAGAGAAGTGAGGTCACTTGCCCAAGGTTGTACAGTTTGTGAGCTAAGTCACTGTTTTTCTCCCACAATCTCTTTCCAGGTTTTCTCTTCTCAGCTAACTGAATTTCCTTCTCTAAAATATCCTTATCCTTTGCTGGCAGAACTTAGCACTGTCTTCTGGCATGTGTGAGGAACTTAGCACTTGTTCAACATTAGCAGAGGGGCAAAAGGTCTCCTTTTAGCTGAGCTCACAGGGGGAATATTCCCTCTGGGGAACTGCAGAACAAGAAGAAAGTGGGTGAGGAGGGCAATATTTTTCCTATTAGATCTGAGCTATGCGCTACTTTCAGCTACACTTTTGTTGTTCCATGAACAACAGTGACTTAAGAATGCAGGCTTTTCTGTTTATATACAACTTGATTTCCCTAGACCAGCTCTACGCTGTTGGGCCCCTATCTCCCCATGCTCTCCCTTCCCTTCCTCACTTCACCCTATTCTACTCCACCTTCCTCTCAGCCCCAGCTCCCCAAGACTTCTCTTTTGTTGTTGTTCTACTGGGAGCAGGGAGGGTGGAGTCCTCTTACTGAGGCTTTTCCTCCCCTCCCTCCAGCCCTCAGACTGGGCTCCACCCTACTAGTTTGTCAGCTGGCTTTCAAGAAAAGAAGGAGGAGAGGCAAGAGGATGAAGAGGAGGAAGAGGGAAAGGGAAAAACAGTGTTTCTTGGGCCCTGACACCTGGGTTATCTGCATATTTCTTAGCTGTTGTTCATTGGGTCCCTGCTTAATTTAACTCTTACATTCCTCATATGACTCTGGTTATAAAGAGGAAAGCACAGGCTGCTACTTCAAGCAGACAGTCTCAAGCCTTCCGGTTTGATAGAAGGAGTTGAAGGTATTGCAGGTCGCTGTTTGGTTTATTTCTTAAGGAAGCTAATACAAAGGGGAGTCTGTGTTGCTTCCTGGAAGGAGAGGGAAATTGATCTCAATTTCTACTTCTCCATACGTGTTCCCCCATACCCTTTCCTGTGACTTACATGGCCACTTGCTGATTATTGATGTGTCAAAAGGCAAAGAATATAAAGGAAAAGTCCTGCCTTTGCAATTAGCTGTGATATATAAAACATATATATATATATATATATATATATACTCAATAAGTGTATATATGTATACACATATGGCTTAGAACAGTTTGGCACATAGTTAATGGTCAATAACTATTATTATTGTTAATAATAATACCTGGCACTCAGGTTACAGAGATGATAACATCTTGTGCCTAACTTCAGGGACTTTATAGTCTAGTGTGGGCAAGCAATTATATCAACAAATATGTGCCCTGAGGTAGAGAAGGGCACGGAGGAAGCGATGGTTAGTTCTGCCTGAAGGAATTAAGTAAGGAGGGGAGATGATCTTGAATTAGTCCTTTCAAGGAGGTAGACAGAGAGCTCAGGCCATTTGAGAAAGAGAAAGAAAAGTGAGCCAAAGCATAGAGGATGGAAATAACCTGGCATTCTCAGGGATATTTAATACAGGTAAGGCCCAGGAAATCAGCAAAAGCTCTGCTGCTTGAGAGGTAGGCAGGGTCCAGATCACAGCAGATTAAAGGATGAGTCCCAGAGTGTTGCCTTGGATTTTGGGGTACATGGTGATGTCATTCAGGTGAACTACAGGAGGAATAATTGAGTTTGGGGTGGAATAAGAAGAGATGAGATGATAAGAGATTCTGGCAGCAATATCAAGTGAGTGGTCATATATGTGTTGGGAAGTACTGGGCTGTGAACCTCAGTTTTCTTATTTTTAAAAGAGGGCTTGGGAATTCCCTGGTGGCCAAAAAAATAAAGGAGGGGCTTGGAGAATATAATAGCACCTATTCTCCAGGGTTGTTATCAGGAATAAATGAGAAATGATGAATGTAAAAACACCTGGCCCAGTGACTTGCCCATATTAGGTGCTGAATACACAGTAGCTATTATTATTTCTTCTGTCTCTCTGCTCCCTTCCTCTCTCTGCTTTGTTTCTTCTCTCTTCTTTCCTTCCCTTTAAAAGAACTGTGGTAGGAAAGAGGCACTGAAAAAGGCCTGTGGTTGCCTGTGACTTCCTGGCCTCCTATTAAATGGTTTAGAGAGGGACTTTTAAGCAAGGGCAAAGAAATCCTGGAAATGTGGCTGATTTGCTATGGATTCAGCTCCGCAGGGATCTTCCACAATGCCTGGAAGAGAGGTCATCTCAGGGGTTTGAGGACTCTATTCTTAGAGGTCTGGTATTTGGGAGACTAAAAAGAATCTTTCAGTATTCACAGTTCCTTCATCCCCTCCTTCTTACCCTCCCACCCTTTCACCCTCACCTTCTTCCCTTATATCTTGCTAGAAAATGCCCCCAGTTCCATTCTCCTTTGCTCTTAGTCTCCTCCCTGAGAAGATACTGTGACTTCGTTGTCCTTGCTAGTGTCACAGTGTTACCATGCAGAGCTAGGACTGTAAATATTTTTCAGTTGCCAGCTTTCTTGCTTTTCCCCTTCCTTATTCCTCCCTTCCTATACAGCCCCCACCCCCAATTCCCACATCCCTTTCACCCTCCCTCAGCTTAACACGCAAACGGATAGGTGACCAAACGGTGTGCTTGCAAGCCTCTTTAAGAATAAGGAACTGAATTTGTTTGAGTTGTACCTGCTGCTTCTGGAGACTGCCGCCAGGGAAAAGACCAGAGCTCTCCACACTGGGCCCCGCCCCACCCCCTCCCTTCTCCCTCCTTGGTCTCAGCACCCCCCTTCTCCACCTCCTTCCTCTCTTCACTCTCCTCTAGTGTCCGCCTGTTCCTTTTAAGTAACTCCACCCTCAGGATAGTCACACCACTTCTCTGGTTCTAGCCGGGCAGGAGGCAAGTCACCCCACCCACTCGGGTTGCCCAGCTAGCACTGTCGGTACTGACCCTCATGAACGTGAGGTCCCCAGTGGGGCAACTAGGTGCACCCAAGAAACCTCGCTCTAGAGTACTCGCACAAGTTCTTGACGTTTTTTGCTAAAGCCCCTGTCCTAGACTGGGGTGCCCCTATGTGTTTCCACCAATCGTAGGCATTTGCCCCTCCCTTCTTTCTTTTTAGGAAGGCTTTGGAGTGTGCAGCAGCAACAACGGCAGTAAAGGGATCTTTTTGTGGTATATTCTCCTGGGTTCCTGTCTTGAAGGAGTCCTCCGCCTCAACTTTGTATTCAAGTAGTGCTTTGGGGTTTGGGCTGGTTTTCTTAGCTCTTAGCCCCGGCACTCTCCTCAAGGGTGTGTGGAGTTCAGAGGATGGGTGGAGAGTGGGTTTGGCCGGAACTGAATTGGTAGAGGTGAAAGGGGAACGGAGGATCCTCAACCTTGGCCACTTGGGCCCAGCGAACCCACTTTATTTTTAGCCGAGGAAAAGAGCTAAAAGAGCATTGCAGCAAGGGGAAGATTCTATTTAGGAAGTCGGTTTTTCTGGCTCCCCAGTTTAGGGTTGGATGCTTGAGAGCTTTGTTTCCCTTGTTTCGAGGGTGGTCCAGCTGGGTCTGAATCGACTCTGTCGGCTCTGGCCCTCCTCCTCATTTCCAGCCAGGAGAAAAAGAGGAGGTGGGGGGCCGAGAAAGAGAAGGCAAGAGCGAGCCGCCTGGCGCGCTGTCAGACAGGGGCGGGTGTGAGGGAAACAGCTGTCTTGCGATCAGGAGTATGAGCCTCTCAGAGGACCGCATGAGCTCCGGACACTTCAGGAGTCTCCAGCTAGTGACATGGGCGGTAAGTGACTCCGGAATTAGAACCCACCCAATCCCATCTCCTCCCTCTAGATTCTATCTCCCATCCCACCCCCACTCCTCACTTCTATAGGTTTTAGTAGAGGGAGTGCGGCGGGGGCGGTGGGGAGAGAAGGGTACAAACATTATGTGGAATTAAATGAAACTCAAGGGAAAATGACTTTGCTAAAGGGCTGAGCAAAGAGGGGTTCGGAATGGGAGGAGTACTTTGGGGAGCCTCGTAGGAGAAATGAAGAGGGGCACAAATGGATGGATTTGTTTAATTTAATCCGCCCTGGTTTGGTGCTTTCATTTTTCCTTCAGGGGTAAGGTTTGTCTTGACTTAACCCCACACAGCCAAAGTTGCTACCAGAGAGAACGGGATTCGGAAGGCCAACGTTCCAAGGTAACCCCCCTAAATAGTAGCAGGTACCTAGATATGCTTCTAAAAGGAAGAAGAGCAGGGGCTTAAGGTTTGAGCCGAGGCTATTGAAAGGCGAGGCCCTGAAGGCAGCCGCCAGGGAGGAGCTGCTTTGGGCGTGCCGGCTCTTTAAGGAGGGGCTGGGCATGGTTGGAGGAGAAAGCATAGGCCCTGCCCTGGCTCTTTAAAACGTGGCTAAGGCGGTTGGTTTGTCTGTGTAGGTGGAAGATTGGGCCGAATTGCTGGGATTGCTAGAGAGTATCGATTTGCAATGGTCACTTAGAAGAGCTGCCTTTTTGTGGGCTTTTTATGTTTAACTCTAAGAATTTGGGGAAAAATAAATCACAAAATAAATAAAACTTATTCTTTGGAAAAATAAAAAGAAACAGATGGTCAAGGGAATGATCCTTTATTTCCTTTTGTTCTGTCTACATTGTAAAGAAAAGCGTTTATTAAGCAGCAGTCTGATGGCACTCAATGTGATAATAACTAGGCAAAGAGAATAATCTCCAAATTTGGATTTGAAGCTGATGGAGACTATGATGGTTGGGGTAACAGGCAGATCTGCTTTGAAATCCTAATGCCACCACTTACTAGCCGTGTAATCCTAGGCATTGCTTTTCTCTACTAGAGAATGTGGAGTAATAATCTTAAAGATATTTGGGTAGATTAAATACCTTAGTGTATGTGACAGAGGCTGCCACTCCATGTATATCTTAGTTTCACTTCCTTTTCCTACTCTGAGACTCTTTCTTTGGAATACCGCTGATAGAATTAGTGTTTTGCTGTCCTTAAACACCTTCCAGGGGGTGAAAGGAGACCTTGGAATATTGAATTAGTTTGCCCAAAGTCTGAAGCTAGAACATAGGTTTTGCTTGCTACTGGTTTAACATTGTTCCCACTGGACTTTAGCACCTCTGAGAGAAAGGGACACTAGCGTGCCTTTCCCCTCATTCTTTGGACAACTTAACTAGGATGATATAACCAACAGGACCTTTGGACAACAGAAATCAGTGACTTACAAATGACCTCATCCCATTCTTCAGATTTTGGGGGGGCACCCTTATATATGAAGGTTTTTCATTTTTGGTGACTGTTGGGAACACAGAGAATGGGCTGGGAACAGTGTCTTCAGGTTGGTTTGGGGGGCAGACAGGCAGAAAACATAGGAAGGGAAGAAATATAAACTCAAAAGTAAAAGTGATAGATGAATCTAGTCCATCCTCAAGACCGGACTAGTTAATGACTCTATTTTCAGAGCTCTGGGGAGCCATAGGTACCTCTCATTAGGGCTTTCAGGATACATTGGAAAGAAAACTGGGGAAAAAACATGAACTAGATTACCACCACCATTGTTTCAACTCCCCCCAACCCCTATCATCCTAGTATATGCATTTCTGAAATGGGGCCCTTGTTGGTTCAGTTAATTGAATTCCAATAACCAAGTCACCAAGCCTAGTCTAGTCATCTTTCACCTCTCCAGATTGTGTGTATCTGGTGGTGAGGGAGATCAACCTTTTCTCATTCTGGCAGGGGCATTATTATTATGTAACACATTTATATATTCACCCTTGCCTTGAGTCAGTTCTAGTTTATTGTCTCACTTACACTGATGACAATAAGATTGCCTTTGGATATATAATTCATTTAGCAAATATGTGTTGGCATACTGTGTCAGGCACTGATAAAATTGTTAAAAACTCATTTTCTATTCCTCCATCTTAAATAACTTCTTTTTGCCCACCCTCCCATTTAAACCTCAATCTTCCTTCAAGTCCTATTTTAGTCCTTAGCCCCCACATAAAGTTTTCCTTATCTCCTCAGCTATTCCTTAGAAATTGTACATCACTGTCTGTTCTGCTCAGTGGATACTTATAAGTGAACTGCTTTGTAATGTACTTGTTTTTATGATTTTTTCCTTAAAACAGTATTTATAATATTCCTCTCATTATTAATCCCAAATCAAATGCCATTTGTATGAAAATTTACCTGATCCTTGCATATAGAAATAAACTCTTTTGAGTTTCCGTATCACTTTACCCACATTATCTGGAACTTACACAACTCTCTTCCCTGTATTTTGGTCATTTCTGTACATATCTAAGCCCTTACCCCGTTTCTAGACAGAAAGGTGCTTGAGGATATTACTATGATTGTATCTTCAAAGTACTTACCCAATTAACTTTCCCATGTAAACACGGGGTACATATATTATAGATGATCTTCTAAGATTTAGCTCCAAAATGTCATGTTTTTGTCAGTGAAGGAAAACTTGATTGGGATGATTGACCTAGATGATCATCTAGTACAGTTGTCATCTCATTACTAAGTAGAGTGTGAATGAATAACATTGCCATATCAGGTTCATTAGTTTATCCAAAGATGATGTGAACCCTTGTCTGATGTACTTTCTGATTCTCATATAATAATGTGTTCAATTCAGGTTGTATACCTGAAGTTGGGTTTTTGTTGTATTTATTGTCCCTAACTCAGCTTTATCATCTAACCTCAGTTTTCTCACATCTAAAATAATACAGTATTTGTGATTATAAATAATGTAAGTAAAACATTGGACTCCGTACCTAACTTCTAATATGTATTTCTTAAGTGGAGGGTCTCATCATTTTGTTACTTAGTTTATTTTATTTAAACATTGTTTGGTTTTTGGAAAAAAAGAAGGTAATTCAGTGAGACAGCAAGCTGGATTTAAAAGTCTGTAACAAGCTTGATGCTTTGTATAAAAAATTAAAGATATCTGTGTACTTAGACAAAATAGATGTAATGTGGGCAAAGCAAACTCTGGAAGTATTAAACACTTTAAATTAAGGAACTATAACCTAACTCTAGAGCCAAATCCAGGTATTTGATACCAATCCAGGTATCAAATCACTAGCATTTTGATATTTTGTTGTAACCTCAAACTCATCATTTCTAAAAGAGAACCCATCATTACCCCTAGAGTATTCCCCCACCTCTCATTCAAGACTTCTCCTTTTCATTTACCTGGTCCCGCAATTTACCATCATCATAATCTTGGTGAAGTCATTTAAACTCTGAACTTGAGTTTTTTCATCTTTACACTGAGGATAATAATAGAAACTACCTCATAGGGTTGCAGTAAGGAATAAATGTGCTAATTTTGTAAAGCACTTAGAAGAATGCATGATAGTGTAGTAAGAAATGGGGAAACATAGTTGTTGTGGTTCCCATATTCCATGTTCAAAATGCTGGCATCAACCTCTTCCTCAGTTTCCCTGTCTACTTGGTTGCCAAGAGCTATGTTTTTTTTTTCCCTTTGTATCTGGCATCAGTTCCTTTCTTTTTATTCTAATTACCACCACTTTAATTTAGTCCAGAGGTACAGCCAATTAGCCTACAGGCCAAATACAGCCTACGCATGTGTTTTGTTCCCCTTAAATTGATAAAACTTTCATTTAAAAATGAATTTTAAATTAATAATGCATTATACATCCCTCAAAATTTGAAATATACAAAGTGATATACAATGAAGAGTCTCCCTCCTAGTCTTGTCCCCTAGTTGTCTCAGGCAACTAAAGTTATCTGTTTATTGGAAATTCTTCCACAGACTTTTTTTTTTTTTTTTTTGCGGTATGTGGGCCTCTCACTGTTGTGGCCTCTCCCGTTGTGGAGCACAGGCTCCGGACATGCAGGCTCAGTGGCCATGGCCCACGGGCCCAGCCACTCCGTGACATGTGGGGTCTTCCCGGACCGGGGCACGAACCCGTGTCCCCTGCATCGGCAGGTGGACTCTCAACCACTGCGCCACCAGGGAAGCCCCTTCCACAGGCATTTTATGCATATCAAACAAATGAGTATTTTTTCTCCCCCTTTCCTTTTATACACGGATAGTAACACTCTCTGCATATGGTTCTACACCTTGCTTTGTCTACTTAAAAATATACTTTGGAGACCTTTCCATATCTGTATGTAAATAAATATCTCATTCTCTTGTGTGACTGCATAGTTTCTCACTACATGGATGAGCCACAATTTATTTAAACAGTTTTCTATTGAATGTCATTTAAGATATTTACAAACTTTTGCAGTGTTGTTTGTAATAACAATAAACACTGTATAAGTATGTGTATTAGTCTGCTAGAGCTGCCATAACAAAACACTATATAGACTGGGTCGCTTAAACAACAGAAATTTATTTTCTTACAGTTCTGGGGGCTGAAAGTCAAAGATCAGGGTACCAGCATGATCAGGCTCTGGTGAGGGCCCTCTTCCTGGCATTCAGATGGCTGCCTTCTCCCTGTGTGCTCATATGACCTCTTCTTTGTGCTCCTGGAGAAAGAGAGTGAGCTCCCTGATGTCTCTTCTTATAAGGACACTAATCCCATTGGAGGAAGACCCTACCCTTATGACCTCATTTAACCTTAATTACTTCCATAAAGGCCTTATCTCCAAATACAGTCACACTGGGGGTTGGGAGTTCAACATATGAATTTGGGGAGGGACACAATTCAGTTTGTAGCAGTAGGTCAATTTGCCCAGACCCACACTTTTAAAAAATGGTTGATTGCCAACATTTGAAAAATCATACTTTGAAGGGTGTTGCCAACCTGCGCTTGAGAGGGGAAAGTTATTTCCACCTGGAGTATACCTAAATGTTAGATTGGCCTCAGATTGACAGAATTGTCAATTTATTAATGAAGCATGGCTTGTTTTGAACAAGACAAGCTGGGTCAAGCATTTGAAGATGCTTTTGAAGTACTGAGGCAACATTCAACTGGTGATCTTCAGTACTCCTCAGATTACAAAAATTACCTGGCTTTCATCAACCACTGTTCTCATGTCAGAGGAAATTCCAACAGCTATGGTGTGCTGCCCACAGAGGAACCAGTCTACAATTGGAGAACAGTAATAAACAGTGCTGTGGACCTCTATTTTGAAAGAAATATTCATCAGTTTCTGTAGAACGTCCCTGAAAACCAGCTGGTGCAACCTACTCTTCTCCAACAAAAGGGAGGAAAAGGCAGGAAGAAGTTCTGACTGTTTGAATACCTTCATGAATCCCTGTGTAATCCCGAGATGGGTCTTGTATTCAATGGATAGATCAAACCAAAGGTATCTTTCAGTTTGTATCAAAAAACAAAGAAAAACTTGCCCAAATTTGGGGGAAAAGAAAAGGCAACCAGAAGACCATGACTTACCAGAAAATGGCCAGAGCACTGAGGAATTATGGAAGAAGTGGGGAGGTCATCAAAATCCGGAGAAAGTTAACTTACCAATTCAGTAAGGCCATTCTCCAAAGACTGTCTCCATCTTATTTCTTGGAAGAAGAGATCTTCTACTCACAGTATGTTCAACCTGATCAAGGATACCTCAGTTTGAATAACTGGAATACATATTATAATTATACATGCGCCATTTACCATGATCTAAGTCACCCCAATTGCTAAATATACTCTTATATATCAAAATTTTCTGGCATCAGAAATCCCTACAAGTTTTAAGAGTTTTCTCTGAAAGCAAATACTGAAAAACAAAACAAAAAAACCCAAACTTAATTATTGCTATCTTTTATGAAGTAGCATATAATCTATACTAACTTGGTGAAAAATTTTGCCAGTGAACAACTTTAAAATGATCAAGTCCCATTTGAAAATATAGACTAAATGTCCTTCCTTTTACTATTGTCTATGTAATACTTCCTTCTAGATTAATAATGCTAGTGGAGAGGCTTTGATTTACATATTGATGTAAACATTATTTTCCTGTCATACACACAGACAAAAAAAATCATTCTAACATGTATCCAACAGCTTTTGCAACAAAACAAAAAATGATTGCCTGTGATGGTGTTCCTGCTAAATTACATTCATGGCTTTAAAATTTTCAGTGACTAAAACTAGAACTACTATATGATCCAGCAATTCCACTCCTGGGTATACATCCAAAGAAAATGAAAACACTAATTTTAAAAGATATATGCACCCCAATGTTCACAGCTGCATTTTTTTTTTTTTTTTGGCCACACTGCTCAACTTGCAGGATCTCAGTTCCCCAACCAGGGATTGAACCCAGGTCTCTGCAGTGAAAGCGCAGAATCCTAACCACTAGACTACCAGGGAACTCCCATAGCAGCATTATTTATAATAGCCAAGATATGGAAGCAACCTAAGTGTCCACCAACAGATGAATGGATAAAGAAGATGTGGTATATGTACACAATGGAGTACTACGCAGCCATAAAAAAGAGTGAAATTTTGCCATTTGCAACAACATGGATGGACCTGGAGGGTATTTTGCTTAGTGAAATAAGTCAGGGAGAGAAAGACAAATACTGTATGTTATCATTTATATGTGGAATCTAAAAATTGAAACAAACGAATATAACAAAATAGAAACAGACTTAAAGATATAGAGAACAAATTAGTTACCAGTGAGGGGAAGGAAGGAGGGAGAGGGCAAGATAGCGGTGGAGGATTAAATGGTACAGACTACTATGTATAAAATAAATAAGATACAAGTATGTAATGTACAGCACAGGGAATATAGCCAATATTTTATAATAGCTTTGAATAGAGTATAATCTAGAAAAATATTGAATCACTATGTAGTACACCTAAAACTAATATAATATTGTACATCTGAAACTAATATTGTAAATCAACTATATTTCTATAAAATAAATAAATAAAGTAAACACTTTAAAAAAATTAAACATCATACTTTACTTAAAACTCTAGAATTCCAGCTTCTCTTAAATAATCAGAAGATACCAACCCGTATTCCCTCTTGTCAACAACTGCCTGGAGTTGGTGAACTGCTTCCTCCTTTCCCTTTTAGACAGGACATGTGTTCTCAGTTCACCATATTTCCTATCTGGCCTAGGTGATCTTAACCTGCCTGACCCCTCTAGGTATTGAGTTTGTGACACCTATGTAAGCTCTTACCATGATACACATAAAGTATTCCAATAGTTTCTAGTTCTACCTTGGTTCTTTGGCCTTCTCTATTCTGTAGACCACTGCCTGAATATGTCCTCTAAAACACATTTTAAAAATTATGCCACTTTCCTTTGCTCCACAATCATTTACTGGGTGCCTACAAAGTTCCAGGCATTATGCTAGAAGCTGGGGTTAGAGTAGTGAACAATTTAGATGGGACCCTTGCCTTCACAGAGTGTATAGTCTACTCTTCCTCTCTTCTGGATTTCCTTTCTGTCTCTTCTTGATCAAGCTTAGTTCCTCAAGGCTGACCTCACCACAGACCATTTCTTTGGAATTTTTTCTGACTATTCTACTTTCAGTTATCTCCTCTTGTAATTAGTGTTCCTAGCTTCAAATCATAATTAATCACTTTAGCATCTATTATCTTATAATATTTAGTTGTTATTGTTTTATGCATAGTTATGTCTCACTACATAGACTTGGCAGCTCAGATCTCTACAGGGCCCAATAAAATGACAGAAGCATGTCCTGTATAAAGGGGGCAGCCATTTATCAACTCCAGGTAATTTTTCTCTTGTGCCAATGTAGATTCCATGTTGTAAGATCTCTCAACTTTTTCAGAAATGAAATTTAAAAAAAAATATTTATTTATTTATTTGGCTGTGTCGGGTCTTAGTTGTGGCATGTGGGATCTTTCGTTTTGGTGTGCAGGCTCTTAGTTGCAGTGTGTGGGCTTCTCTCTAGTTGTGGCACATGGGCTCAGTAGTTGCAGTGCACAGGCTCCAGAGCACGAGGGCTCAGTAGCTGTGGCACGTGGGCTCTCTAGTTGTGGTGCACGGGCTCTAGAGCGTGTGGGCTTAGTTGCCCTGAGGCATGTGGGATCTTAGTTCCCTGACCAGGGATCTTACCCATGTCCCCTGCATTGGAAGGTAGATTCTTAACCACTGGGCCACCAGGGAGGTCCCAAGAAATGGAGTTTTTTAAAATAGAAATCTGCTTTTAAAGGAGAATGTAAAAAAAGAGAAAAGAATATATATATATATAAAGAATATATATATAATATATATATAACTGAATCAGTTTGCTGTACACCTGAAACTAACACAACATTGTAAATCAACTATATTTCAATAAAAAATTAAAAATAAATAAATATAGGGGTGAGGGAAAATAAAAGATTATCAGCTAATTTGATTTTATTTTTTTAACATCACAGTGAGAACCAGGCCAGCATCTGCAGTGGGCTGCCAATTTTCTCTATCTGACCTACACTGCAAAACTCCCAGAATGTAGAGACCAGGTGGAAGCTTGGTACTATCTGCTCCCCCTCTTGTATATATACACCGTATCTACTACAGCGTTGACTATTTAATAAGTTATCTATAAAGACTTGGTTATCATCAGTAAGTTCCTCTTTAAGTCAACTGTAATCTCCAATAATAATATAGCAGTTCTGTTTTCTCCTAATACCTAACATGTGCCTTTGAAGGCAATTATCAGGACAGCCTTCCTTTCCCTTACTTCCTTTTTTCCAAATGTAACCATCCAAATTCCTTGACCTAGCTCCATTTTTTTCTTTTAAAAAATTATCATTTATTTCTCTAGAGTTTCTTTCATTCTTTTCTGCAATTCTCTTCCATTTCATTTCCCTTGAAATACAAACACAAACAAGGTACAATATCCTCAGAAAGGTCTTCACAATACTGAAGAGAGACTTAACTTTTATTTATTTGAGGCTGATTATTCCAGCTCTGTTGTCTCTTTCTGTGCTGTCAATGATTTAGCTGTTTCATCTTCAATTAGAATAAGAATGTGTGATATGAATCTATTCATTTTCTTTTTTAAAAAACTAGTTCTGATAAATATGTACAATATAGCTCCTCCAGTTTTTTGTAGCGAGATCCTAGAATCAATATGGAGCCTTGAAAATAACAATAATGATTATTGTTATTGGTACCTTCATTTACATGACCTCTGTAGGTCCTATAAATTGAGATGGTCCAGGATTCTTATAAGACTTGGTGCTCTTGAGCCAGGTAGCTCAGGCAGTGAGTGGAGAGACCATTCAAAAGAGAAAGTCTCTGCCCTTAAGCACTGTACTAAGCATGGGCAAAGACCACTGTGTTGTACATTCTTTTTGGTTGCTGGAGTGGCACCATGTTTAATTTGTTGGAGGAGACTGTTGCATGAAACAATAGTATAAAGTAATGAAGTGGATTGCATGAGATTTTACATGATGGTGCAGAGCAGTGAGCTGTATTGCTGTGGCTTTTTGTCCTTTTTCTAAACCAATGCCTCAGTGACAAGCTGGAGCTCTGTATTCCTAGAGATTTTGTCTGATGATTAACATCACAGTTAGTGGGAATCTTTTAATATTCTTTTCAGATGTTCAATAGTAGAGCATACTGCTAATGTGTAAAAAATATCCAGTATTATTATTTTCAACATCATCAAACTATTTCAAAGTGCAGGATAGTAGCAATTACTTTAAGGGAGAAAAAGAGTGTTGCTATCAGACATCATCCCTGGATTCAAATCCCAGTAATTTACCAGCTATGTGACCTTGAGATTACATAATTTCTCTGAGTCTGTATTTATTCATGTGCATAATGGAATCAACAGTAGTACCTACCTCACAGAGATTGTGAAAATTAAATATGTCCCTTTGGAAATGCCATAGGAATGAAATGATATCTGGGATTTGCCTAAAAGTAGCTATTGAGGTGGAGAAGTGAGTTGGGAGTACACATGAAACAAGATTTTCCATGAGCTGAAAATCACTGAAACTGGGAATAGGTGGGAACAGGTACGTGGGATTCATCTTTACTTTTGTACGCATTTGTGATCATACAAAATAAAAAGTTTTTTTTTTAATGTTGTAGGAGTGAACTCAATTTTGCTTAATGGTTTGTGGAGAACTTAATTGTCTTTCTTGATATCAGCTTCACAGATTAAGCAGAAACTTGAAAAACTATAGCTCTTTCATAGATGTCCTCTGTCGTATATCATAGAATGTTATGGAAGAGATCTGAAAAGGGCTAAGTAGTTTACTCAAAATGACATTCCTAGATAACAGTGAACTAGAACCCAGGTCTCCAGCTCCTAGGTAAAAGATTTTCCCATTGTTCATGCTGCTTTCTTTAACTATAGCACTTTTAACATAAGTTCTATCAGTTTCTTGCATGTAAGATTATTTAAAAAAAATAAATTTACCTGTTTGATGGAAGACAAGGGAACTAGTTCTAGAAATCTGAGGTTAATTTATACAATACTTTTAAATCTGTTCTTTCAGTTGATCCTCTCAATGATCCTGTGAGGTTCACAGTGACCTTGTGAGCAAGAATTATTTCTACTGTCTGTATTAAGTGATGGGACTTGTCCAAAGTTATTCAACAATTTGGTAATTAAACTAGAACTAAAACTCAGGCCTGGAGTTCATTGAACCTCAAATCCACTAGTTTTAGACATTTATATAATTCCCTTTAGCTTTCTTCTTTTCCAGAATCAAGAATCTTAATCTCTAGCACATTCCAGGATGATTTTTCTTTCATGCATATTTGGGTTTCTCTGTGGAAAAGAAAATGGAGCTTAACATCAGCATCTGGGGGGAATGAAAGTGGCTGAAAGCACTGGAAGGCTTGCAGGTGATCCTGTAGATCATGAACTCATGTGAGAATGGAGATAAACATATAAAAATTCATAAGATTAAGTATTGTTATTGTGAGTGGTTTGGATCTTTAAAATGTGACTGTATGTATTGTACATATTTTTATGTACTTTAGTTTTGGATTTTCTGACAAAAGTATTCCTAAAAACTTATATGGAGATTTCACATTTACACCTTATAAAGAAATTTTATATGTGTTATCACGATGGTCTTCATAACAACCCTCTGAGGGGTAGGGCCAAGCTGATATATCTCTATTTTGCAGATGAGAAAATTGAGGTATGGAAAAGTCAAATGGCTTGCCCAAAGTCATACAGCTCTTTTCTGGTGTTTCTTATCACCTTATCTTTTTATTACCTCACATTACTTCACTGCTTCAAGCTTAGCTGGCTATTGTAGTAATGATGCAATACTGTTTCTTTCTTTCACATGGTATGTGCTGTCAGTCTTCAGTTTTTTTTGTGGTAATATGTTATTTCCTCTTAAATTCATGTTGTTGTTTTTTTAAAACATTTCAGTTGCCCCTACTGAAATCTTGCTCAGGAAAGCTGAGAAAACAAGCTGCAGGCATTTCTTGTCTTGGAGCCACTTCTGAGTACCTGCTCTGGTGGTGATTCCTATACTTTGGACTAAGTACCTCAGACACCCTCCAGATTTTGTGTATGTTGAGTCTCTTGAATAGAAAACTCATAGTGAGCTACCGGCTGAGATGCCACAAGTGGAGATTCTTTGAGTTTGGGTTGTCCAGTCGTTCCTATGGTGATAGGTATGACCCTGTTTGGAAGAAATGAGAGAAAATGGAGGATCTTGCAATCTCCTTTTATTAAGTATTTATTTTTCTAGCAACCATTTACCCCCTCCCCCATTATGTAATCTTCAAGCAGAGGTTGGCAGATCTCACTGGCACCCAGGTCATGGAGCATTATAGCTTCATTATAGCTCTAGACTGCTGAGGTTCATATCTCAGTTCTACCATTTACTAGCTGGGTGATTTGGGGATAAGCTACCTCATCTTTCTGTCTCAGTTTCCTCATTTTAAAGATGGGGAAATAATGTGCCCATTCCTAGAATTATGAGCATTAAATGAGCTAATATAAGTATTTGTTCTTTTAGCAGCACTGTACCTAGCACATAGTAAGTACTCAGTGACTGTTGGTAATTATTGTTCTTTTATCACCATTCTATTGTTAATGTCATGCTCAGAGTAGCCTCAATCTTGAAGGTTTTCCCAGAGACCCATTGTAAAACTTTTTATTCCCCTGGAAGTTATATAATTAAACTGTCTGAAAATATATGTGTATCTAGTTGTCCTTTAGTTACCTTTTTCTAATATAAAAGACATAAGAAATACTATTTTAAAAATACCTTGGGCTTCCCTGGTGGCACAATGGTTGAGAGTCCGCCTGCTGATGCAAGGACACGGGTTCGTGCCCCAGTATGGGAAGATCCCGCATGCCGCAGAGCGGCTAGGCCCGAGAGCCATGGCTGCTGAGCCTGCGCGTCCAGAGCCTGTGCTCTGCAATGGGAGAGGCCACAACAGTGAGAGGCCCGCATACCAAAAAATAAAAATAAATAAATAAAAATTAAAAAAATAAAAATACCTATAATCTCAAAACCCTAAAACATTGATTTTCATTTTTCAAGCAATTTCAGAATTTCTTATGGGTCAGAGGCTGAAAGTGCATGATTTCTCAAGATCTTCCAAAATAATTGACTTGTTGTCCTTAAACTTGTTTTTCTTTTAGCAAGCAGTTTTCTAGAAATAAGGTGCTCACCAGATTTGGGATATTAGAAAGTAGTTTGGGAGCACTGTAATTTGAGTTAGAGGATAAGAGTTCTGGTTCTGACTCCATCACTGCTAAAATATGTGACCTTGGTCCTCCAAATTCATTATCTGTAAAATGGGAATGATATATGAAAGTTGTCCATTTCCCTAAAGCTATGTAGATGCACATGAGGGATTATTATTTGTATTGTCAACATGCTCTGTCTTGTTAAGTACTAGGTACCTTCATAGGTCAGTGTCAGGATTCCCAAAGCTTTGCTTTCTTTTTTATTGATAGTTGTAGGCTCCAGTGACTCTGCTCTGCTTCCCTCCTTAGAGGCTTAACTTCTCACTTCATCCCTAGACACTTTTTTCCTCCTCAGTGCTGGCCAAAGAGTGGGATGCGTTCTTACTAATCAGTCACCTGCTCCTGTCCCTTGGAGGCACTGTTCACTTTCATAAAACAAGCAGCTCACTGTGGAAAACAGTGGGTAACAAAATAAACTTTGAACATGACAAAGGTAGTATAATCTTATGAAATTTCTATGGTCATGGTCCCTGAAGCATCGTTTGTGAGGTTCTACATATATGAGATGTTGACCTGCTGTGGATAGGGCTCAGTCCTCGCTCTCGCCTCCTTTATTTCCTCCTCCAGTACTCCCTTCCTTAGAAGAAGGACCAAAAAGTCCAGCTTCTAGACCTTTTTTGGGTTTTTCTGGCAATGCCACTCGGCATGTGGGGTCTTAGTTCCCCAACCAGGGATTGAACCCCGTGGCCCCACCACCACCACCGCCCTGCAATGGAAGCATGGAGGCTTAACTACTAGACTGCCAGGAAAGTCCAAGAAAGTCCAGCTTCTAGACACAAAGGCTTGAAGAGACAACTCAAGCAGAATAATGGTTATTATCTTAAGTAGGTAACTTGCATTTCTGAAGCTCTCCTGCCTGTGTGATTCACACCTCAGTGGCCCAGGACATACCCTAACCCCGTTTGGGTATTTCCTGACCAATTATCTCACAGTTTCTGAGCAGCTGTCTAGTCTCAGACACTTAGAATAGCAACTCCAACTCTAGAGGAAAGCAAAAGGTTTATAAAGCCCTTTAAAAATATCCCTGAGCTTTCTTTAACTGTTCTGTAAGCCCTAATTTCCTTCTGTTTTACATTTTGTCTGGCAAAATATTAAAGTAAACATTTTTTTTTAAAAAAGAGAAGCTTATACACCTTCCTGATAGCTTTCCCTTTACTCATTTTTTACCAACATTTAAAGTGTTATCCTGGGTTATCTAATGGCTATTCCAATTGGCTGTTCTATGGAGAGTACGTTAACCAGAAATGGCTGAGACATTCCTAATTGTCAGCTATCCTCCTTGTGCAATTTGACTAAAATATTTGTGATATGGGTGGGACAAAAAGTATTTTTCAGACTCCTTGATTATTGCTATTAAATAATATTATTTTATATTATAGTATTTTGCCATTAAATAACCACTCTTATTCCCATGATCATTCATTCACTGGACATTAGCACATTGTATGGAGGAAGTACTCTGCTAAAAGAAAGGGATACAGAGAAGAACAAGATGAGGTAACTATTGTGGAGCTCACCTTATGGTAAGGGAAACAGACAATGCCTGTGTGCCAGGTACTGTTTTAAACATTTGAACACATATTAAATTGATAAATCCTATGAGCTGGTACTATTATTATTCCCATTTTACAGTTAAGGGAACAAAGGAAAACTTGCCCAAAATCTTATTGTTAAGAAGTTGCAGAACCAGGATATGACCCTAGGCAATGTGATATATGGACTAGAAGGGGAAGTGGCTGCGAGTTGAAGGTCTAGGTTTAAGAGATATTTCTGAAGTAGAATTTATGCTGCTGATAACCAATTGGCTGGAGATGGAGAGAGAAGGGTCAAAGGTGACTGACCCTCAGTCACTGAGACTGAGAATGTGTTGACAGTGGTGCTAAACAATTTAGATTGTAAATGTAGGAGGTGGAGAAGGTTTGTAAGCACGTTGAGTATAAACAACCTGTCTGATTCCTAGGAGCTATTCTTCTGGGCCAGAGAGAAAGAGAGATTCTGGCCATCAACAATAATAATTGTGGTGATGATAACAATAGCTAATTATATTGAAAACTTTTTATATGCCAAGAACTATTTTAGGTGAGTTTACATGTACTAATCCATAGAATCCTCTCATTTACCCCATTAAATCAATGTCATTTCCCCTACCTCTACGCAGGTAGAGAAACTGAGGTTCACAGGGGCTAAACATCTTGTCAAAGTCACTCTGCTTCCTCAACCCTGTTGTTTCATAATCCATAGGAATTGAGGAAGACCAGATAGGAGAGGGCTCTTGTAAGTTGTCCTGGCTAGAAATAACAAGGCTTGGTTGAACCCACGTCCCCTGCATTGGAAGGTGGATTCTTAACCACTGAACCACCACCAGGGAAGTCCCCTCCCCTCCTTCTTAAAATCAGAAAAGGCTGCCCTCTCTGGCATCTCATACTTCACAGTTAATTACACTTCAAACATCTCTCATATATAACCTCTCTAATTTTCTTTTATTCTTTCCCACTCTTGTCCAACTCCTGTACTTGAGAAAACACACTTCATTTTCCTTTTCTGTCATTCATCAAAAACTTTCAGAAATGTATTGAACACCTACCATGTGCCAGACACTATTCTAAGCCCTTGAAATACATCACTGAAAAAACAATCAAAGATGAAAATCTCTGACTTCAAAGAGCTTACAGTCTAATGGAAATTAGAGTTTTCTGCATCTGACTTCTAGTGTGCTTATGCCTTACTATGCTTCTTCCTTCATTAACCCTAACCCCTACCCCTAAAAAGGCTTCATAGAAGCCTTAGGACTCTGCAGAGAACAATTTTAAATCTTTTAATTTTAAGTTGAGGCTTAGAAAAAAAATGCCTTGACAAAGATTATAGGATATAATTCCTGGGCATCTAACTCCCAGGTCAGTGCTCTCTGCTATACTTGCTGACTCTCCATGTCTGGTTGACCCAGATTTAAAACTGATAACAATGTGCCTAGTATAAACTCTGACATGTAGTAATATGCATAAATATTTAGTGAATGATGAATGTATATGTGAGCAGTTCTACTCATATACTTAGATCGAAGAAAAGAAATTGTTTTGAGATAAAATTGGAGATATTTTAGAGTGTCAGAATTCTCCAAATTCTTTGATTGTGGTTCAGAAATTTTCCTCATAATCTCAATAGAAGATTCATTGTGTGTTATTGCCTATCTAATTATCTAATTAGAACTGGTTTCCTCAATTCCTGACAGTTAATAAATAAAGGAATTATTTATAAGTTCATCTTTTACTTTTTTGTGTGACTGTATTATAATTTGTATCCTTGCAGGTTGTTCATTTGCTGTATTTTAACTACATTAGGTCTTAAAAAGGATATTGTGAAGTGACCTGTAAAATGAACATTTCTATGGGTAAATGTAGTTGACATCCAAAACAATTAACTGATTTATGGACTGTCTTTTGAAATGCAACCAAGGCATAAATGAGGAAACTAATTGTAATTGACTTGGAGACAGTGTAATCTGAAATCTGACCAATTAAGTCAAAAGCAAGCTATGAATTCATCTTTCTTACCCAATGTTTTCATCTCTGATGAATGTAGATAAATCAAAGGAAATCTGGTTGAAGAGGTGCTGGTAGCTACTAATGATGGAAATGATTGTGATGGTGTAGGGCAGCTGAATGAAGCCACCAAGTGTTTACTTTCATAAGAGGAAAAAGTAAACACTTGGTGGCTTCATTCAACTGCTCTATGCCATCACAATCATTTCCTTAACTTGGGATTTCTGGTTTTCTTTAATTAACAGTAATCTTTTGATGTTCCAACTACCTGCCCTTTGTTGCAAAGCTCCTATATATCCTAGCTCCCCCCTCACCTCCTCAGAGCAGTTCTCTCAGGGTTACTTGAGATACTGCATCCTGGGCTTGAAGTCCTAAAATTTCCTGCCAAATAAAACGTAACTATCAACTTTTAGGTTGTGAGTATTGTTTTAGTTGACTATATATATATATATATATATATGGATAGAGAGAGAGAGAGAAAACTGAATCACTGTGCTGTACACCTGAAACTAACATGACATTGTAAATGAACTATACTTCAATTTAAAAAAACCTAAAAAACAGAAAAGAAAAACAAAATAAAAAAGAGGAAGAAGTATCTAAAAAGGAAATTAAAAATTGCTTATATTAACCCCACTTGGCTTGTATGTTTAAGAGAAATAGGAAGATAAAATGCTTCTTTAGAGAGATTCGGCGCTGATGTGTAAGCAAGTTCATTAGGGTAAATATCCACACAGGAGCATGGAACTCTTTAGAATGAGAACTAGGCCAGGAAGGGGAGGATTCTGGAAACTATGTAGCTATGATGATATTCCTGTGAAGGTAGTACTAGTTGGACAGGTTGGAAGAAACAGATTCACATGCATACAGGATGTGAAAGGAGGAGGCAGCTAGTATTGCTGGGGACCAGTCAGAGCTATCTTGGTGAGTAGAATATGTAAATTAGAGCGTTGTCCAAATACTGACTTCTCAGTATCTAGTAAGTCCTGAAAAATAATGTTCATAGAATACAAACAAGAGTAACCAGGCGTAAATGGCATACTGTATGTGTATAGTGGGTTAGATTTTATTTTTAAATTATCTTTCCCTTGATTCTTTTCCAGATATGGATCAACTCATAAACAACTTGGAGGTCCAACTTAATTCAGAAGGTGGCTCAAAGCATATATTCAAACAGGTCAGTTATCAAGAAAATGAGATACTAATATTGAGCCATAATAGTGTTGAGTATCTGGTAACTGTCATAGAGCTGAAGCTCATTTTTCTTTCTAACAACATGTTGGGAGCTGAGAAGGGGTGAATGAAGGGAGGTTTCCAGGAGGTACCTGGATGCCTGGGTTTCTGGTTCAAATAGGGAGTAAATCTGGCGTAAAAGAAGCATAGCCTTTGGGATCAAGGCTATAGGGACAAGATTACACACTTCGTAGACAACAGCAGTCATTTATCTAGCACTAGTTCATATTTGGGGCACTCTGAAGACTAAATGCAATGTCTTATTTAATCCTCACAATAACTGTTGGGTAGTGTGTTAGTCAGGGATCTCTAGATAAACAGAACCACCAGAATGTGTATTTCTCAATTTCTCTCTATCTATAGATATACATAAACTATGTATCTATCTATATCTATCTACTGTATCTATATCTATCTGTCTATATATATAATTAATATATATATATTATATAAATATATATCTTTACATATAAAATAAAAATATATCTATATCTATAGATCTATCCAAATATATCTATATCTATCTACCTATCTATAGAGAAAGAATGTTTAAATATTTATTTTATTGAAGTATAGCTGATTTACAATGCTGTATTAATTTCTACTGTACAGCAAAGTGATTCAGTTATACATACATATATATATATATATATATATATATATATATATATATATTCTTTTTCATATTCTTTTCCATTATGGTTTATCACAGGATACTGAATATAGTTCCCTGTGCTATACAGTCTTTGTTGTTTATTCCTGCTATATATAATAGTTTCCATCTGCTAATCCCAAACTCCCAATCCATCCCTCCCCCACCCTCTCCCCCTTAGCAACCACAAGTCTGTTCTCTATGTCCCGGATTGATGCCCAGGAGTGGGATTGCAGGATCATATGGCAACTCTATTTTTAGTTTTTTTGAGGAACCTCCATACTGTTTTCCATAGTGACTGCATCAGTTTACACTCCCACCAACAATGTAGGAGGGTTCCCTTTTCTCCACACCCCAGAGAGAGAAAGATTTTAAGAAATTGGGCTCACATGATTATGGAATCCTAGTGTATCCAAAATCTGATGGGGTAGGCTGCCAAGCTGGAGAGCCATAGAAGTTTTACAGTTCTAGTCCAAAGGCAGACTGTTGGAAGAATTTGTTCTTCCTTGGAGATCAGTCTTTGTTTATTGAAGCCTTCAAGTGATTGGATGAGGCCAACCCACATTATGGAGGGTAATCTGCTTTATTCAAAATTCAATGATTTAAACGTTAATCTCACCCAAAAAAACTTCTTCACAGAAACATTCAGAATAATGTTTGACCAAATATCTGGGCACCTGGCCCAGCCAAGTTGACACATAAAATTAACCATCACAGATATGTATTCTTAATGTTCCCATTTTACAGATAAGAAAGTTGTGACCTTGGTCATTCCCGAACAAGGATTCAAAGCAGATTACCTGGTTTTTACAGCTAAGCACTCTGTGTTAGATGTTGAAGTCCCATCTTGCTCACGGTTGAGTTCTAATGTTATTGCATAAGTGAAAACCAAATACAGTCAAAATTATCCTTGAAAATCCCTTAAATTGCCTGTAAAATTGAGCATACAATTTTGTGTATCCAGTACTGATCTGTTTCTTTACTTAAGTCACCAGATAAAGTATCTGGCTGATATTTAGGGGTCATATTTTAGAAAAAAAATGTTTTTAATCATTAAATGCTTTGCCTTTGGTGTACAATTGAATTTGTTTGTTACATGTGCATATGGATGAGATGCCCTTATACTGTTTTAATGACATTAAATCCAATGCAATGTCTTATTTACCTTACTTGTAGCTGTTGCCATTTAGGAACTATTAGCACATCAAAAGTTGCTAATTATTGCAAAACTTCTGCTGGTTGCGGGTGCTTTGTTGTAGTAAATACTAAGAGGAAGCTGAGTATAAGTGTTAGATAAAAATCGATTAAACTTGTAATAAAAAATTCAGTGAAATGTTGTCAAGCATGTATAGCTATCTTATTTTGAAATCTCAGTACACCTAAATACAATTCAAAAAATGTTTTTCCATGTGTTAAGTAGAGTAAGGTTCCAAAATTTGAGGTCACTTTGAAATTAGTGCAATGTATAGAAAATTCTGGATAGTAGATGATCTAAGCATTTTTTGTTTTGTTTGTTTCTTGACATTTCCAAGATATCTTGTTTTTAGTAAAACTGGGGTACTTGTGGTACATGACCAGAAAACACTAACCATGTCCCAGGGCCAGAGCTTGTGTTCTATAACAGTACAATGTTATATTGTACTGGCAACATCTTAGTGGGCAGAAGCCTCCTAGTTTGGTTCATTACATGATTTGTTTATGTCATGAGGTAGGATTGGTGGATGGGTGTCCAGCTCAGTACACACATCCTGCTCTCACTTCTTTGAATTCCTACATCACCATACCATATAATGAATGAGTACTTGCTTGTCACCTGCCCTTTGTTTATGGTTTCTGATTATTTCCCAGAAGTAGGATTTCTTGGAAAAAATGTACGAGCATATTTAAGGTTCATATTGTATCATACATATCTTCCCCCCTCCAACTTCATATTGTTAACATTTTGGCACATATTTTCACATAGTTGAATATGTTCTCTCTCTTTCTCTGCCTCTCTCTCTGTGATTCTCTCCCTCTCTCTCTCTCTTTTTCACTTATTACCTTTGAAAGTAACTTGCATCAAGAAACTTCAAGCCTAAATAATTCATCATGCATCACTTACAAATAATGACATTCTCCTACATAATTACATCAATACTAATATACCCAGGAAAATTAACAATGTTTCTATAATATTACATAAATGGGTCATTCATTTCTCAATGGTTCTCAGTGCCACATTTTCCCATACCATTCTTTCTTTCTGGAATGTGTTTCATTCAGCCTGTTTAATTTACCATATCGCACACTTTCTGTAGGACCCAAATTCTAATTTCATCTCTTCCATAAAAAACTTTCATTGATAACCCCAACTCTCACTAATCTCTAGTGCCCTGAACTCCTGGAATGCTAAATTATCTGTATCAGTCACTCAACGTGGCTCTGTTTATTACTTGTTTTCTAATTGTCAAGAGCTTCATGTAAATATCTCATTTACACAGTGATATTCTTTGTCTCCCAAACTTCAGTTACTTGTGTACCACTTTCACAATTTCTGCCATATCTTTATCATCAATATTATTTACTTACTTAAAAAATTAGATCAGTAAAAATAAATAAATACCTATATTAGTTTTGTCCTAAGCAGTCTGGAGAATTTTGGGTTTGATGTGGGGTATTAGTTTCCTAGGGCTGCCACAACAAATTACTGCAAATTGGGTGGCTAAAAACAACAGAAATTTACAGTTCTAGAGGCCAGAGGTTCAAAATCAAGGTGTTTTGAGTGCCTCAAACCATCCCAAGGCTCTAGGGAAGAATCTGTTCCTTGCCTTTTCCACCTTCTGGTGGATGCAGATGTTCTTTGACTTGTGGCCTCAGCACTCCAATGTCTGCATGTTTCTTCATATTGATTTCTTCTCTGAGTTTCTATGCGTGTCTCCTCTGTGTGTTTTTTTTTTTTTTACATCTTTATTGGAGTATAATTGCTTTACAATGGTGTGTTAGTTTCTGCTTTATAACAAAGTGAATCAGTTATACATATACATATGTTCCCATATCTCTTCCCTCTCGCATCTTGCTCCCTCCCACCCTCCCTATCCCACCCCTCTAGGTGGTCACAAAGCACTGAGCTGATCTCCCTGTGCTATGCGGCTGCTTCCCACTAGCTATCTATTTTACATTTGGTAGTGTATATATGTCCATGCCACTCTCTCACTTTGTCACAGCTTACCCTTCCCCCTCCCCATATCCTCAAGTCCATTCTCTAGTAGGTCTGTGTCTTTATTCCTGTCTTACCCCTAGGTTCTTCATGACAATTTTTTTTCTTAAATTCCACATATATGTTTTAGCATATGGTATTCATCTTTCACTTTCTGACTTACTTCACTCTGTATGACAGACTCTAGGTCCATCCACCTCATTACAAATAGGTCAATTTCGTTTCTTTTTATGGCTGAGTAATATTCCATTGTATATACGTGCCACATCTTCTTTATCCATTCATCCAATGATGGACACTTAGGTTGTTTCCATCTCCTGGCTATTGTAAATAGAGCTGCAATGAACATTTTGGTACATGACTCTTTTTGAATTATGGTTTTCTCAGGGTATATGCCCAGTAGTGGGATTGCTGGGTCATATGGTAGTTCTATTTGTAGTTGTGTGTCTTTTATAAGGTTATTTATTATTGAATTTAGGGCCTGCCCGAATAATCCAGGAGAATCCCCTAATCTGGGGATTAGGACATGAACATATCTTTTAGGGGAACCATTCAGCCCACTACAATGTGTTATGTATATACTTTTTCTAATATGTAATAAATAAATATATAACTATTTAAATAAAATAATTTATCTATGCACCAACCAAAAACAATCTTAGATGCTCTGAGGAAGAAAAAATGTTTCATCTTATTATCAAATACCTAATACACATATGCATACATGCATACATATGTATATACCTATATATATGCATTTCTGACCTCATTTTGCCTGGATGTAGCTGCTACTATGCTTGATACTTTTTCCCAGTCCCTTAGGATTGCCTACTTCATTAGTTTGTACAAATTGATTAATTCTTTTGTCTTATAGTGTTTAATTTCCTGATGCTATTGTGATGGTGGGACGTAAAATTTGAATTCCCTCTAGGTTTAGATGAGACCTAACTTTCTAATAATATCCAACTCCATCCACCTCTCCTTTCTCTAATACCCAAACACATGATGTCCTTATTGGAGAAGGACTGGAGATTCAGAGGGTTAAAGTGACTTTTTATTTAAACAATGAATGTGCACATATATGTGCATACATGTGTACCTGGGCATGAAAATGATTAGTCTAAACCCAGAGCAAAGCTAGAAGAGACCTGTGTACAAGAGCAACTTTCCTCTTTCTATTTGGGAGGAGCCTGAGCTTTATCTTTTTTTTTGGCTGCGTTGGGTCTTCGTTGCTGTGCGCAGGCTTTTCTCGGCGAGCGGGGGCTACTCTTCGTTGCGGAGGACGGGCTTCTCATTGCGGTGGCTTCTCTTGTTGTGGAGCATGGGCTCTAGGCGCATGGGCTTCGGTAGTTGTGGTACGTGGGCTCAGTAGTTGTGTCTTGCGGGCTCTAGAGCACAAGCTTAGTAGTTGTGGCACACGGGCTTAGTTGCTCCGTGGCATGTGGAATCTTCCTGGACCAGGGCTCAAACCTGTGTCCCCTACCTTGGCAGGCGGAATCTTAACCGCTGTGCCACCAGGGAAGCCCTCTGAGCTTTATCTTATTACCGTCACAATACTCCTTCCTCTCCTTTCCACCTGCTGTGCTGTCTGGAGTATTTTATTCTTTCATTTTCTTTCTAGCCTTGCCTTCCCACTTTCAAGCTCTAAATCAGAGCTGTTTTAAGCAATGGATTTCCCTGACCCTCCACCTCCCAAGGCCTTTCTACCTATCTTCATCAAATGCTCAAGAGCTTAGGTAATTGTGAAATTAACCACCTTTTCTCTGGGTTTCTTTCTAGAATTGAAGGCAGTAGGTGCCTTTATCCAACCTCTGTGGTGATATATCAATAAATAACTCTTTTTTGTCAACTCAAATTGCCTTAAAGTCTGATTAGAATTCTGGACATTTGAGAGGAAGGACTGTGGAAATTAAAACTTCTCTGCAAATTACCCCCAAGTTTCTGTATTTTTCCCATACCTAAGCTCCTTCATATACTCAGAAATCTTTGAAAGCTGCAGCCTGAAGTTTTAAAATATCTAATGGGTAAAGTATTCTCTTTATTTGAAGAGGGAGAGAGAGTTCTGTACTGACTGACTACAGAACACTTGAAACCTGAAGTCATCACACAATACTGAAAATTAAAAAAGTTGATTTAAAGAGAAAAATCTGATGACACAGCTTTAGATCAATCCTCAAATGAGTTTTCAAAGCTGTGGTAATTTTATTCAATGAAAAGTGGAATGGGGAGCCATCTTGAGTCATCTTAGTGAGAATTCTTAAAAATCTCTGAAAGTCTAGGGCTGAAAACATACTCACTTCTTATGTTATATCTTTTTCAGAACCTTCAAGTATAGTATGCTATGTACAAGGAGAAGGTAAACCAGATAGTCTGTGTTTTTTCTTTAACCATAAGGATAGCTATATTCAAAATATGAAAGAATTCAGACAGTATATTGAAATTCTTATTAAAATTACTTTGACCGTATTTAAAGAGAAATCTCAGTGCACACAAAAATCATTCACTATAGTAATATGTAGATATGGAATGCTTATCCTATTATGTTTTCATGTCACAAAGCAAGTAACGGTAAGGTAAACCTTGAGAGCCGCTTTCAAGCACAGTCTGTTCTCTTGAGGGAGCATACGTGCAGAATACAGTATTCACAAGCCGGAGAATCCTTGCTACAGGCTGGATTCACTTAGGCATAACAGGTACACTTGAAAGTGATATGGACAGAACGAAATATGTGATGATATGATTTGAGGAAGTTACCATTAAAACAATACAACCCAAACAACTGGTCTTCCAACATTTCTTTTAAAGTCATGTGGACCTAGAGTCTGTCATACAGAGTGAAGTAAGTCAGAAAGAGAAAAACAAATACTGTATGCTAACACATATATATGGAATCTAAGAAAAAAAAAGGTCATGAAGAACCTAGGGGTAAGACAGGAATAAAGATACAGACCTACTAGAGAATGGATTTGAGGATATGGGGAGGGGGAAGGGTAAGCTGTGACAAAGTGAGAGAGTGGCATGGACATATATACACTACCAAACGTAAAATAGATAGCTAGTGGGAAGCAGCCGCATAGCACAGGGAGATCAGCTCAGTGCTTTGTGACCACCTAGAGGGGTGGGATAGGGCAGGTGGGAGGGAGTAAGACGCAAGAGGGAAGAGATATGGGAACATATGTATATGTATAACTGATTCACTTTGTTATAAAGCAGAAACTAACACACCATTGTAAAGCAATTGTACTCCAATAAAGATGTTAAAAAAAATTTAAAAATATAAAGTCCTGTGATGATGGCAGAAGAAGAGTAATGACTGAAGCCCTATTGTGGACAGGGTTTTTGTTAGACCACAGGGCAGACTTGGTCTACAGAAGGACAACTCATGATGGTTTGCTGAAGCAGGACCCTGCAACATCTTATCTCGTCAAGGCAATAAGAATAGCTTATATGTTCTTCAAGTTCTATACTTTCATCAGTCAGTTTCCATTTTGGATTTTCCTGAATAATATGTTTGTCAATATAATGAATAACTGTGGATTGAGTACTAGCTAATCACAAGGCCTTGAACCCATGACATTATTCCGGGCAACACTCAAGATCTAGGAGATGGCCTCTATTTAGCAAAAGATAGTGAGGTTGACAAAGTAATCTCCATTTTATATTTAACATTCAGAACTTCAGCTTCCTTAGGTTTCTGGGACTAAAGCCGAGAGTGCAGAAAGTCCCTGAAAATGTAACTAGATCTTTCCTTAATGTATACTGGCAGACTGTTTATTTCTATATCTGCACCCACAGTCTATATACTTCTAGAAAAACAATATTATACCTAACCTCTTCTTTTGTTTTTGTTTTTTGTTTTGTTTTGTTTTTTTGGCCATGCCCCACTGCTTGCTGGATCTTAGTTCCCTGACCAGGGATTGAAGCCAGGCCACAGCAGTGAAAGCCCCAAGTCCTAAACACTGGACCACCAGGGAATTCCCAACCGAACCTCTTCTTATGCTTTCTGTTGTAACTCTATTTCTCAGTGTTATCAGGATAATCTCTGTTATCCCAGATATTCCTGGGAGTCTGCCTCTTTAATCTGGGAAAGGAGCTAGTTAGGTGAAGGGACAAGTAGGAAATATGGGAAAAATAGGAGCTTAAGTTTATATGAGGGATTCAGAGGAGAAGGAATTTTTAAGCTCAGCACAGCCATTCTTGACAACTTCTCCACATCCTCCCCCTCCCCACCAACAGAATTCTACTGCTTACCTTACCTGGATGGAGTGAATCCACCCATGAATGAATCCACCCATTACATTAGAAGTATGTCAAACAGTGGGACAAATCACAGAAGACATGTCTTAGAGGGGAAGATTGAAGCAATATGTGGACCACAAACAAGGCGTGAGTTGGGTTGAGGTCTTGTAAATCGAGAAACCAAAAATATCATAGCATAGCAGAGGGAGAAAGCAGATGGCTGTCTGGCTAAATTCTGTGAGTAAAATGTGGGTACTTCTTGGTGCGTTTATTCATGCTCAGCATGCTCTGAGGGTATTTTAAAGAAAGTCAGAACAAGAGAACACTGCCTACTCTTGCCCGTCATCATTCTCTGAGTTTAGGCCCATATTATCTTTCATCTAAAATTTTAAAATCATAACCATAATACCACTTGATAATGATATTGTGGATAATGATATTATGGATTGAGTACTTTAAAAATTACCAATAATTCTTTAATATCATCCAATATGCAGTTAATATTCAAATTTATCCAATTGTCTCATAAATGTCTTACCAAGATTTTTCCTTGTGCTTCCATTTTGACCTCTTTAAATCCTGTCTTATTCCTTCTTTAATCTATCCTTCATTAAGGAGCTAGTTAAATATCACAGAAATAGCTCTGTCCATGTCACTCCCCTCCTCAAAACAATTATCTTTTATCTCACCCAGCCTTTCCTTGAAATTCACTTTCTCTCATATTCCAAAAATAAAGCATAGTCATATTTTGTGTAAGGGCTGCATTCCTGAACATCTCTCATAATTCAGAACTCCTACAGCTCAGTATGATCCTGATAGAGAATGGAGTCTTGCTTGTTTACTGGCTAAGTAGCACTACTATCTCCAAAGCCATCTTCAAGGTCCAGATATTGCTTGGCAACGGCAGTAAACAGTCCACAATATCCTTGACCTTTTTTTATTAATTGAAGCATAGTTGACTTACAATATTATATTAGTTTCAGGTGTACAGCATAGTGATTCAGCATTTTTACATATTATACTCCATTAGAAGTTATTAAAAGATAATAGCTATAATTCCCTGTGCTATACAATATATCCTTGTTGCTTATCTATTTTATACATAGTAGTTTTTATCTCTTAATCCCCTACCCCTAATTTGTCTACTCCCCTTTGGTAGCCACTAGTTTGTTTTCTATATCTGTAAATCTGTTTCTGTTTTGCATATACATTTGATAGTATTATTTATTTATTTTTTTTGGCTGTGCCATGCAGCATGCAAGATCTTATTTCCCCGACCAGCGATTGAACCTGCAGTGAAAGTGCTGGGTACTAACCACCGGCCAAACAGGGAATTCCCTGTATTATATATTAGATTCCTTATATAAGTGATATCATACAGTATCTTTCTGTCTGACTTATTTCACTAAGCATAATATTCTCCAGGACCATCCACGTTGCTGCAAAAGGCAGAATTCCATTTTTTTATGGCTGAGTAATATTCCATTGTGTGTATATGTGTGTGTATGTATGTGTATATATACATATATATATATATATATATATATATATATATATATACCACATCTTCTTTATCTATTCGTCTATTGATGGACATGGGTTGCTTCGATATTTGACTGTTATGAATAGTGCTACTGTGAACATTGTGGTGCATGTATCTTTTTGAATTAGTGTTTTTTTTTGTTGTTGTTGTTTTTCCTGATGCATATCCAGGAGTGGAATTGCTGGAGCATATGATAGTTGTATTTTTAACTTTTTGAGGAATCTCCATACTGTTTTCCATAGTGGCTACACCAGTTGATATTCACAACAGTGCAGAAGGGTTCCTTTTACTCCACATCCTCTCCAACATTTGTTATTTGTAGACTTTTTGATGATAGCCATTCTGACAGGTGTGAGGTGATATCTCTTTGTTGTTTTTTTTTTTGCGGTACGCGGGCCTCTCACTCTTGTGGCCTCTCCCATTGCGGAGCACAGGCTCCGGACACGCAGGCTCAGCGGACATGGCTCACGGGCCCAGCCGCTCCGCGGCATGTGGGATCTTCCCGGACCGGGGCACGAACCCGTGTCCCCTGCATCGGCAGGCGGACTCTCAACCACTGCGCCACCAGGGAAGCCCCTCTTTGTTGTTTTGATCTGCATTTCTCTGAAAATTAACAACGTTGAACATCTTTTCATATGCTTGTTGGCCACCTGTATGTCTTCTTTGGACAATGTCTATTCATCTTCTATCCAATTTTTTTTAATTTTTAAATTTTATTTTATTTTATTTTTTACACAACAGGTTCTTATTAGTTATCCATTTCATACACATCAGTGAATACATGTCAATCCCAATCTCCCAATTCATCACAGCACCACCACCCCACCTGCCGATTTCCCCCCTTGGTGTCCATACATTTGTCCTCTACATCTGTGTCTCAATTTCTGCCCTGCAACACGGTTCATCTGTACCATTTTTCTAGGTTCCACATATATGCGTTAATATACGATATTTGTTTTGCTCTTTCTGACTTACTTCACTCTGTATGACAGTCTCTAGATTCATCCATGTCTCTACAAATGACCCAATTTCTTTCCTTTATATGGCTGAGTAATATTCCCTTCTATATATGTACCACAACTTCTTTATCCATTCATCTGTCGATGGGCATTTAGGTTGCTTCCATGACCTGCCTATTGTAAATAGTGCTGCAATGAACATTGGGGTTCCTGTGTGTTTTTGAATTATGGTTTTCTCAGGGTATATGTCTAGTACTGGGATTGCTGGGTGATATGGTAATTCTATTTTTAGTTTTTTAAGGAACCTCCATACTGTTCTCCATAGTGGCTGTATCAATTTACATTCCTACCAACAGTACAAGAGGGTTCCCTTTTATCCACACTCTCTCCAGCATTTGTTGTTTGTAGATTTTCTCATGATGCCCATTCTAACTGGTGTGAGGTGATACCTCATTGTAGTTTTGATTTGCATTTCTCTAATAATTAGTGATGTTGAGCAGCTTGTCATGTGCTTCTTGGCCATCTGTATGTCTTCTTTGGAGAAATGTCTATTTAGGTATTCTGCCCATTTTTGGATTGGGTTCTCTGCTTTTCTTAATATTGAGCTGCATGAGCTGTTCATATATTTTGGAGGTTAATTCTTTGTCTGTTGATTCATTGGCAAATATTTTCTCCCATTCTGAGGGTTGTCTTTTCATCTTGTTTGTAGTTTCCTTTGCTTTGCAACAGATTTTAAGTTTCATTAGGTCCCATCTGTTTATGTTTGGTTTTATTTCCATTACTCTAGGACACAGATCAAAAAAGATCATGCTGTGATTTATATCAAAGAGTGTTCCTCCAATGTTATCCTCTAAGAGTTTTATAGTGTCCGGTCTTACATTTAGGTCTCGATTCAATTTTGAGTTAATTTTTGTGTATGGTGTTAGGGAGTGTTCTAATTTCATTCTTTTACATGTAGCTGTACAGTTTTCCTAGTATCACTTATTGAAGAGACTGTCTTTTCTCCATTGTATACCTTTAACTCCTTTGTCATAGATTAGTTGACTATAGGTGCATGGGTTTATCTCTGGGCTTTCTATCCTGTTCCATTGATCTATGTTTCTGTTTTTTTGCCAGTACCATATTGTCTTGATTACTGTAGCTTTGTAGTATAGTCTGAAGTCAGGGAGTCTGATTCCTCCAGCTCCGTTTTCTTTCCCTCAAGACTTCTTTGGCTATTTGGGGTCTATTGTGTCTCCATAAATATTTTAAGGTTTTTTTGTTCTAATTCTGTAAAAAATGCCATTGGTAATTTGATAGGGATTGCATGGAATCTATAGATTGCTGTGGGTAGTATAGTCATTTTCACAGTATTGATTCTTCCAATCCAAGAACATTGTATATCACTCCATCTCTTTGTATCATCTTTAATTTCTTTCATCAGTGTCATAATTTTCTGCATGCAGGTCTTTTTTCTTCCTAGGTAGGTTTATTCTTAGGTATTTTATTCTTTTTGTTGCAGTGATAAATGGGAGCGTTTCCTTAATTTCTCTTTCAGATTTTTCACCATTAATGTATAGCAATGCAACAGACTTCTGTTCATTAATTTTCTATCCTGAAACTTTACTAAATTCATTGATTACTTCTATTAGTTTTCTGGTGGCATCTTTAGGATTCTCTATGTATAGTATCATGTCATCTGCAGAGAGTGACAGTTTTACTTCTTCTTTTCCAATTTGTATTCCTTTTATTTCTTTTTCTTCTCTGATTGCCGTGGCTAGGACTTCCAAAACTATGTTGAATAATAGTGGTGAGAGTGGACATCCTCGTCTTATTCCTGAGCTTAGAGGAAATGCTTTCAGGTTTTCACCATTGAGAATGAACTTTGCTGTGGGTTTGTCGTATATGGCCTTTATTTGTAGAGGTAATTTCCCTCTATGCCCACTTTCTGGAGAGTTTTTATCATAAATGGGTGTTGAATTTTGTCAAAAGCTTTTTCTGCATCTATTGAGATAATCATATGGTTTTTCTTCTTCAGTTTGTTAATATGGTGTATCACATTGATTGATTTGTGTATATTGAAGAATCCTTGCATCCCTGGGATAAATCTCACTTGATCATGGTGTATCATCCTTTTAATGTGCTGTTGGATTCTGTTTACTAGTATTTTGTTGAGGATATTTGCATGTACATTCATCAGTGATATTGGTCTGTAATTTTCTTTTTTTGTAGTATCTTTGTCTGGTTTTTGTATCAGGGTGATGGTGGCTTCATAGAATCAGTTTGGGAGTTTTCCTTCCTCTGCAATTTTTTGGATGAGTTTGAGAAGGAAGGGTGTTAGGTCTCCACTAAGTGATAGAATTCACCTGTGAAGCCATCTGGTCCTGGAGTTTTATATTTTGGAAAATTTTTAATCACAGGTTCAATTTCATTACTTGTCATTGGTCTATTCATATTTTCTATTTCTTCCTAGTTCAGTCTTGGAAGGTTATACCTTTCTAAGAATTTGTCCATTTCTTCCTGGTTGTCCATTTTATTAGCATAGATTTACTTGTAGTAGTCTCTTAGGATGCTTTGTATCTCTGTGGTGTCTGTTGTAACTTCTCCTATTTTCATTTCTAATTTTATTGATTTAAAGCCTCTTCCTCTTTTTCTTGATGAGTCTGACTAATGGTTTATCAATTGGTTTATCTTCTCAAAGAACCAGCTTTTAGTTTTATTGATCTTTGATATTGTTTTCTTTGTTTCTATTTCATTTATTTCTCTCTGATCCTTATGATTTCTTTCCTTCTGCTAACTTTGTGTTTTGTTTGTTCTTCTTTCTCTAGTTCCTTTAGGTTTAAGTTTAGGTTGTTTATTTGAGATTTTTCTTGTTTCTTGAGGTAGGCTTGTATTGCTATAACCTTCCCTCTTAGAACTGCTTTTTCTGCATCCCATAGGTTTTGGATCATCGTGCTTGTGTTGCCAGTTGTCTCTAGGTATTTTTTGATTTCCTCTTTGATTTCTTCAGTGATCTCTTGGTTATTTAGTAACATATTGTTTAGACTCCATGTGTTTGTGTTTTTTATGGTTTTTTCCCCTGTAACTGATTTCTAATCTCATAGTGTTGTGGTTAGAACAGATGCTTGATATGATTTCAATTTTCTTAAATTTACTGTGGTTTCATTTGTAACCCAAGATGTGATATATCCTGGAGAATGTTCTGTGTGCACTTGAGAAGAAAATGTAATCTGCTGTTTTTGGATGGAATGTCCTATTAATATCAACTAAATCTAGCAGGTCTATGTGTCATTTAAATTTTATGTTTCCTTATTAATTTTCTGTTTGGGTGATCTGTCCATTGGTGTTAGTTAGGTGTTAAAGTCACCCACTATTATTGTGTTAGTGTTGATTTCCTCTTTTATAGCTGTTAGCTGTTGCCTTATGTATTGATGTGCTCCTATATTAGGTGCATATATATTTATATTTGTTATATTTTCTTGGATTGCTCCCTTGATGATTATGTAGTGTCCTTCCTTTTCTCTTCTAACATTCTTTACTTTAAAGTCTATTTTGTCTGATATGAGAATTGCTTCCAGGTTTCTGTTGATATTTACATGGAATATCTTTTTCCATCCCCTCACTTTCACTCTGTATGTGTCACTCGGTCTGAAGTGGGTCTCTGGTAGACAGTATACATATGGGTCTTGTTTTTGTAACCATTCAATGAGCCTGTGTCTTTTGGTTGGAGCATTTAATCCATTCACGTTTAAGGTAATTATTGATATGTATGTTCCTATTACCATTTTCTTAATTGTTTTGGGTTTGTTTTTATAGATCCTTTTCTTCTCTTGTCTTTCCCACTTAGAGAAGTTCCTTTAACATTTGCTGTAGAGATGGTTTGGTGGTGCTGAATTCTCTTAGTTTTTGCTTGTCTGTAAAGCTTTTGATTTCTCCATCAAATCTGAATGAGGTCCTTGCCAGGTAGAGTAATCTTGGTTGTAGGTTCTTCCCTTTCATCACTTTAAGTATGTCATGCCATTCCCTCTGGCTTGGAGAGTTTCCTCTGAGAAATCAGCTGCTAACCTTATGGGAATTCCCTTGTATGTTAACCTTATGGGAGTTCCCTTGTATGTTATTTGTCATTTTTCCCTTTCTGCTTTCAATAATTTTTCTTTGTATTTAATTTTTGCCAATTTGATTACTATGTGTCTCAGCTTGTTTCTCCTTGGGTTTATCCTTTATGGGACTCTGTGCACTTCCTGGACTTGGGTGCCTATTTCCTTCGCACATTAGGGAAGTTTTCGACTATAATCTCTTCAAATATTTTCTCAGTTCCTTCTCTCTCTCTTTTCCTTCTGGGATCCCTATAATGCAAATGCTGTTGCATTTTATATTGTCCCAGAGGTCTCTTAGGCTGTCTTCATTTCTTTTCATTCTTTATTCTTTATTCTGTTCCTCAGCAGTGAATTCCACCATTCTCTCTTCCACGTCAATTATCCGTTCTTCTGCCTCAGTTATCCTGCTATTGATTCCTTCTAGTGTATTTTTCATTTCAGTTATTGCATTTTTCATCTCTGTTTGTTCTTTAATTCTTCTAGTTCTTTGTTAAACATTTCTAGCGTCTTGTCTATCTTTGCCTCCATTCTTTTTCCACAGTCCTGGATTATCTTTTCTATCATTAATCTGAATTCTTTTTCTGGAAGGTTGCCTATCTCTACTTCATTGAGTTGTTTTTCTGGGGTTTTATATTGTTTCTTCATCTGGTACATAGTCCTCTGCCTTTTCATTTTGTCTATCTTTCTGTGAATGTGAGTTTTGTTCCACGGGCTGTAGGACTGTAGTTCTTTTTGCTTCCACTGTCTGCTCTCTGGTGGGTGAGGCTATCTAAGAGGCTTGTGCAAATTTCCTGATGGAAGGGACTGGTGGTGGGTAGAGCTGGCTGTTGCTCTGGTAGGCAGAGCTCAGTAAAACGTTATTCTACTTGTCTGCTGATGGGTGGGGCTAGATTCCCTCCCTGTTGGTTGTTTGGCCTGATGCGACCAAACACTGGAGCCTACCCGGACTCTTTGTTGGGGCTAATGGCGGATCCTGTGAGGGCTCACACCAAGGAGTATTTCCCAGAACTTCTGCTGCCAGTGTCCTTGTCCTCACGGTGAGACACAGCCACCCCCTGCCTCTAGCACCAGCAGGCAGGTCTGGTTCTCTCTCCCATGGCATCACTGCTCCCTTGTTTGGGTCACAATGCACACACCACCCTGTGTGTGCCCTCCAAGAGTGGAGTCTCTCTTTCCCCCAGTCCTGTCAAAGTTCTGCAATCAAATCCCACTAGCCTTCAAAGTCTGATTCTCTAGGAAGTCCTCCTCTTCTTGCCAGACCCCCAGGTTGGGAAGTCTGACATGGGCTCAGAACCTCCATTCCAGTTGGTGGACTTCTGTGGTATAAATGTTCTCTGGTTTGTTAGTCACCCATCAAGCAACTATTGGATTTGATTTTATTGTGATTGTGCCCCTCCTACTGTCTCACTGGGGCTTCTCCTTTGTCTTTGGATGTGGGATATCTTTTTTGGTGAGTTCCAATGTCTTCCTGTTGGTGATTGTTCCCGTCTACCCATTTTTTAATTGGGGATATCCTTGATCTTTGAATTCATTCAACTCAGAAAAATTGTAATTAGGTTGAGGTTTTATGTTATTTTATATATTACCTATAAAGTGATCATTTAATTAGTATTTATTTTTTGGCCACGCTGCATGTGGGATCTTAGTTCCCTGACCAGGAATCAAACCTGCGCCCCCTGCATTGGAAGCACAGAGTCTTAACCACTGGACCACCAGGGAAGTCCCTTAATTGGTATTTTTAAATTTAAAAGTTGCACAGATATATTTTTCATTTGATAAAACTGACTGTACTGCATCATTATTACCTAAGCATATTGTCTGTTGGTATGTCTCTGTAGATGGAAATTTTTTTTTACCCTTTCTCTTCTTACAGAACTTCTATTAATTCTCTAAGACTCATCTGAAATATCACTTCCTCCTTGAAACCTTCCCTGATCTTCTAGACAGAATGAATCATTCCCTTTTCTTTTTCTAAAATACCTTGCTTGCATATCTACTGCATCACTTATTATGGTGTGACTTATAAGCTACTCATATTATTCTATCATTGTAGTTGGTATGTTAGTATGTACTTCGTGGCTATACCTTATTCATTTGTGCCCTCACTGGGCTTAACACAGTACTAATAGTGGATACTCAGATGTGTTGATTCTAATTAATCTTGCAGAATTATTGTAAAGTTTAAATGAAATAATTTGTATTAATTGCCTTATACAGTGCCTGATGCTGGTACTCAATAGTTTCCCTCTTTTTTCCTCTTTACTCTTGTTTTACTTTTTCCTCTTGCCTCATTTTTCTCAACTCCCTGTATATTCTGTCCATGACAACAGAATAGAGATTTCTTTCTTTCGTTGCTCACATCTCTCTTCTTCAGGATACTAACACTCACTGTTTGCACCTCTCATTTGTTTATGTATTTATTTTAGGTCACTGGCCCTGTTAAAATTAGAGATTCCCTTAAGGCAGCAGACAGAGGTAATATGACATCTCCACCACTCCTGGATGCCAACCCCATGGAGAACCCAGCACTGTTAAATGACATCAAGATTGAGCCCCCAGAAGAACTTCTGGCTAATGATTTCAACCTGCCCCAGGTGGAACCAGTTGACCTCTCCTTTCACAAGCCAAAGTCTCCTCTTCAGCCTGCCAGTATGCTGCAAGCTCCAATACGTCCTCCCAAGCCACAGTCTGCTTCCCAGACACTTGTAGTATCCACTTCAACATCAGACACAGGCACTTCAGCAAACATCCCTACTATTCTGACCCCAGGCTCTATCCTGGCCTCCTCTCAGGGCACTGGTGGTCAGCAGATCTTACATGTGATTCACAGCATCCCCTCAGTCAATCTGCCAAATAAGATGGGTAGCCTGAAGGCCATCCCAGTGATGGTGCAGTCACTGCCCATGGTGTATACTACTTTGCCTGCAGATGGGAGCCCTGCAGCCATTACAGTCCCACTCATTGGAGGAGATGGCAAAAATGCTGGATCAGGTGAGCATCAATCTGCCCCTTTGCTGGACTTTACCTTCCTTCATCTATTCCCTTTTTGAATATTGTATCTCCTATTTCTTTTCCAATTATTCTTGCATACAGCTTTAAGAGCAATTTTTCATAAATACTGTTTTTATCATGTCTCTTCAATGCTTACAAATGTACAAAGAATATTTTTCATTTAGCCCATGTTTCTCAAACTGGGGTATACATATCTTTGAGTGAAATACTATGTATCTTCCTGGAACCTCTATATTATTTGACAGTAAGTAATTTAAAACATTTTATATTTTTAAAATATGATTTTATTAAAGAGAAAATATAATATTTGAATAATATTTTAAAACATGACCTTCAAAAATAGTTTTAAACTACTAAAGCAACTACACTGGGACTTTCCAGGAGGATGTGTTTAGTCTTCTATGCCATTAAGAATGCTTTGGTAGAAAAGTTGAGAATGTTTCTAGCCCTACATACATAGCCAGCCTTATCTCCCAGCCTCTCCCAGCACTGTACCTTTTCTCTTCCCTACAGGTAAAATAGTCTTCTTTGAAATTTTGCCATCTTTCCTGTGTTCCACCTCATTTAGCATCTATCACCTTCCACGTTATTTTTTACATGTCTGTATCACAAGTGTATGGGCATTCTTCCCAATTGAATTGTAAATTTCTCGAGGACAAGACTCCATCTTATTTTTCTTTGTGCATCTCCAGAGAGGACAGTGGTAGATAGTAGTTTTCTTATAAAAAATAATGTGATGAACAAACTTGAAAATTTTTCCAGGAGAGAGTTCATATGCTGTAATCTTACCTTTTATTTATTTTTAAAATAAGTTCAGAATTCATAAAGGTATGTTTATCTCCCTTTCACCACTATCCCCCAGCCACCCAGTTCCCCTCCTAGAGACATATCTAGTTTGTAATAGAGAATGATGGAAGAAAATTATATGGCTTCTTGAAGTGGTTCAAGATATTTACCTTCACCACATCTGTAGAATTACAAGCAGTTTTGGATGTTCAGCTTTAGGAAGGATGTTGGGAAATTGGAGTATAATCAGAGGAGAAAGATTAAGATGGTGAGAGGACTAAAACCCATGTCAGAAAGGAGATGATAAATGTTTAGCATGAATTAAAAAAACCAAAGGGGAGATATGCGGGTGGAAATGACTAGGAACCAGATTTCAGCTTAGTGTAAAAAAAAACTTTCTAAGAGTTTTCTACCTTTGAAATTCAATGCCTTGTGATCTTTCCATCACTAAATGTAGGAGAATGACATACTAAGCATCAAGTTGCTGAGACTCCGCTGTGTTCTTTTGAATAAAAATGCCGTTATCGATTAGTGGTTAGTTGTGGTAATGATAAGTATTCATAACAATCTTGTTTTTGAGATCCCCTGAGGGGTTTATTTAAAATACAATTATAAATTTTCATATAGGGAGAGAGCCAAACAAAACAGGAGATGGGAAAATAAAATCCTTTGTGTGAGAATTTACTGATATCAAGGCAGTGGTAACACCAAGGGATGGTTTGATGGGCTTTGAATTCCCCCCATCATAATATCCATCAGTCCATCAGAACCATTTTATTTATTTTTTTTGTTTTCTGGTTTTTTTGTGGTATGCAGGCCTCACTGTTGTGGCCTCTCCCGTTGCAGAACACAGACTCCGGACACACAGGCTCAACGGCCATGGCTCACGGGCCCAGCCGCTCTGCGGCATGTGGGATCTTCCCGGACCGTGGCACGAACCCGTGTCCCCTGCATCAGCAGGCAGACTCTCAACCACTGCGCCACCAGGGAAGCCCTGTCAGAACCATTTTAAATAAATGGAATAAATTGTAAGGTGTTCAACGTAGTTTCAAGCTAAGACCATTAGCACAGTGGTCTCCAAATGGTATGCTTACACCTTGGTGGGGGGCAAAGGGGGTATTGCACAAAGTATTTGGAGCACAAAAAGAAAGCATCAAAACTTCTATTTGTATTGTCTCACCCTTTACATGATATTTTGTTTATTTTTCATAATGTACACAAAATTTTAGGATGCTAGTACATTTATATCATAAACACACACATACGCATGCAGAGACACAGACACAGATATATGCTTAAAACGTTTTAGTGAATGATACACAATGTATGGAGGTGACTGCTCTAGCCAAATACTCCCCATCCCCAACTTTATTGCCACGCTTAAGTTTCTTCTATATAGAAATTTTGAAGCTTTCACTAGATCTAGATGTCTGACCATATAACTGAGTTTTGTTAGGCGTCAGAAACACCATTGGTTGACAATAAAGATTTAACGGCTTCTGCCAACATAGGTGGAAGGGAAGGACGTTAACATGTATCAAGCACCTGCTAGACATGCATTATGTGTCTCATCTCAATGACTCGTTTCCATTAAGGAACACAAAAGCCAAAGGGGATTTTCTCATCTCTAGCATGAGCCTAGGCATTGATCTGAGGACAGTCAGGGAACTATTTAGAGTTTGATTCAACAAATACAAATTGAACCTGACTTTTCAACAGACACTGTCTTGGGTCCTGGAGATAGGGAGTTGAATCATACCCAGACCTTATTCTAGAGAAACCCACTATCTTATCTTGCTCACTATCCTAGAGAAGCTCATTCTAGTGACAATGCTCCACACTACCCTTCCCTCAAAGGAATTTCTTTATCCTGCTCTGCTAAAATTTTAAATGCTCTTCTTTTCCTTCCATACAAATATACTTCTTCCATCTTTGCTTTTTCTTTATTTCTCTATCTTGCTGCTACTTTTCATTGTGGGCCAAACTGGGAATCCTGAAAATGATTAGAGGTTCATACATTTGTAGCCCACACTGCTCCTTTTCTTTGCTTTTAGTTAAAGTTGACCCCACCTCCATGTCTCCACTGGAGATCCCAAGTGACAGTGAGGAGAGTGCAATTGAGAGTGGATCCTCAGCCTTACAGGGTATTCAGGTACAAGAGTAAGTACTTTTATCTTTACTTCAGGTCTGTCTCTGTGTATATATGTGTGTGTCTGTGGTAAAAGTGGAACAAATTCTCAGACACAATAGTAAGAATTCGAGGACAACAAAATATAAGTAAACTGCCTTTTCAGCGAAGGTATGAGCTTGTATGCACACATGTGCATGGACATGGATGTTATGACACAGTAATGTTTTAATTGTAGATCATCATTTTTTACCCTTGGAAAATATACAAATTTCCTATAAAGTACAGTTGCATTCTGTTTCTCTCTGTAAGTTTAAAGCAACCTTATCATTGGCTTGTGTTTTAGCAACCATGTTGGATGAAAAATACATTGCTTTAAACCTAAGAATGAAGCTTATTAGAGTGAAATGCTCATATTGCTTGGGAACAGAAACCACCCAAAGAAACATTACCACCTTCTGGGACCTGCATTTACTGAGCAGAATGGCTTAGTTGAGGGAATTGCTTGAGCTATTTCAATTATTGGGGGGGGGGCTGGTATTAAATTTGCATAAATTAAATGCATGTATGAGGTGATCCCATTATATGTAAGTCCATTTATTTAGCCTCCACTTTAAAATCACTATTTGGCCTTATCTCTCTTTCTTTGCTCAGGCCAGCAGCAATGAGCCAAATGCAGGGAGAAGAGTCCCTTGACTTGAAGAGAAGACGGATTCACCAGTGTGACTTTGCGGGATGCAGCAAAGTGTACACCAAAAGCTCTCACCTGAAAGCCCACCGAAGAATCCATACAGGTCTGCCCACCTCCACTCTACCCCCAACACACAAACACACACACACACACACACAGTCTCTGAGAGACAGGAAGAGAAGAAAGTCTTGAAACAAAGGTTGATCTAGTTATACTCATGGGCACAGGTTCCATTCATGGCTTTTACCCCTATGTCTTGTTTCTACTCTACGGTAGCTTTCATGAAACCAGCCTAAGAAAACACTAAACCTGGTGTCTTCTGAATAGTTATCATTCCCATTGAGCACCTGTAGGTCTTTCTAATTGGGAAGTCATAACATTTATAAGAAGATTAAGGCAGATAAGACTCCCTCCCTTGCTACCAGAGCCACACAAGTTTTATTAAGTATTGAAAAGTACAGTGAAATTAAAGCAGGCTTTTGGAGCTCAGCATCATTTACCAACCTATAACATATCTTTGTTCTCATTAGAAATGAAAGGTGGACATTAGAAAGAATAAGTAAAGCAGACCTGGGGGCTGAGGGTGGTGCTGAGGGAGTGAGCAAATTGCCCCATCTGAAGGAGAACTATCACTCAACTCCAAATAAGTATTACCAAATCTCCCAAATTAAAACGAATCATGATTTTTTTTTTTTTGTGGTATGTGGGCCTCTCAATGTTGTGGTCTCTCCCGTTGTGGAGCACAGGCTCCGGACACGCAGGGTCAGCGGCCATGGCTCATGGGCCCAGCCGCTCCGTGACATGTGGGATCTTCCCGGACCGGGGCACGAACCCGCGTCCCCTGCATCGGCAGGCAGACTCTCAAGCACTGCACCACCAGGGAAGCCCAAGAATCATGATTTTTATGTGAAACATCCTAGATTTTGAATGTTGTCATGTAATTAAACAAATTTTATAACACCATAGATTCAAAGAAACCTGCCTATGGGCCAGAAATAGCTTTTTAGTCATCAGTTTGTACCCTCTCCTTGAAGACTTCTCATCCCCAATCATCTCCAGCTCAGAAGTGAGATTTGGACACCCTGGACTAGGAAGGGGGCCTCTTTTCTTGTAAACATATACTGTGTTAGAGTTTGTATAGAACCCAACCTTGGTATGCAACCTGGGTATACTTTTTTTCTATTACTGATATTCCACAGGTTCTTTGGAACTGAGACAGCTGAAGAAATGCCTGCTTTATTGCACTCTAAAGATTGGGGTTCATTGCAAGGTGTTCCAGAGAGTGATATCCTTGTCTCTGGTAGATATTCTCAGCAGAGAGCCATGAGGTTCTAGCTTATCTGGATACCACCTCTAGTATGCAATGCAGCCCTTCATCTGCTTTGAGCTTACAATCATGCAAAGCAGAAAGTACAGATACAACAATTTCCATTTAACATACAGTTAAGCCCCAGTTTTTAATAACAGCATCACCCATTCACTCAGGCTCAAAATTAATGATTGATTCTTAACATTCTCTGTGCCCCCAGTTATGTGTTTCTAAACTTCTATTATTTCTTTCTTCAAATAGCTCATTTATTGAGGATGCAAACATAATAGCCAAGAGCATGCACTGTGAAACTACACTGCCTGAATTTGACATCCCAGTCTATCACTCATTAGCTGGAAGTTACTTCACCTTTCTTTGCCTCAGTTTCCTTATCTGGGAATATTAATAGTTTAAACACTTAGAATACTGTCTGACATATAGTAAACTCTCAATATATGTGAGCTATTATTTGTATCCTTTCAATTCCAGTCTCACTTCCACACAGTTAGGCTTTTTGCCTTAATTTATTCTTTTTCTCCTCCAACTTTATAGTTGAAAATTGTTCATATTCAAGATGTAAAAATGGGTGATTTGATATGTATACATTCTGAAATATTCATCACAAACAAACTGATTATCCCATCCATCACCTCACAAAGTTACGTTGTGTGTATGTGTGTGTGTCTCATGAGAGCACCTAAGATACACCCTCTTAGCAAATTTCAAGTATACAATATTGTTAACTACAGTCACATTGTTGTACATTAGACTTCTAGGACTTATTTATCTTGCAGAACTGAAATTTGTACCCACCATTCCTCTTCCCGTTGGTAACCACTAGTTTATTCTCTATATCTGTGATTCTCTTTCTGTTTTGTTATATTTATTCATTTGTTTTCTTCTTTTAGATTCTACATGTAAGTGAAAACTTATACTTGTCTTTCTCTGTCTGACTTATTTCACTAAGCATAATACTGTCCAGGTCCATCTACTTTGTTTCATATGGCAAGATTTTAATTTTTTTATGGCTGAGTAATATTCCACTGTGTGTGTGTGTATTTGTGTGTGTGTGGTGTGTGTGTGTGTGTACCACATCTTTTTTTATTGACGTATAGTTGATTTACAATATTATATCATTTTCAGGTATAAAGCATAGTGATTTAGTATTTTTGCAGATTATACTCCATTATAAATTATTACAAGATAAAGGCTATAATTTTCTGTGCTATACAATATATCCTTGTTGCTTATCTATTTTATACATAGTAGTTTATATTTCTTCATTTCATTCTCCTAATTTACCCCTTCCCCATTTCCTTTTCTGCTTTGGTAACCACAAGTTTGTGTTCTACACGTGTGAGTCTGTTTCTATTTTGCATATACACTCATTTATATTATTTTTAGATTCCACATGTAAGTGATATCATAAAATATTTGTCTTTCTCTGTTTGACTTATTTCACTAAACATAATACTCGTTAGGGCCGTCCAAGCTGCTGCAAATTTCATTCTTTTTTATGCCTAGTAATATTTCATTGAGTATATATATACACTTCTCTATCCATTCTTCTGTGGATGGACACTTAAGTTGCTTCCATATTTTGGTTATTGTAAATAATGCTGCTATGAACGTTGGGGTGCTATTCCAACGTTGAAAATACTAGTCTTTTCAAACTAGCATTTTCATTTTCTTCAGATATATACCCAGAAGTGGAATTGCTTGGATCATATGGTAGTTCTATTTATGTTTTTTCAGAAACCTCCATATTGTTTTCCATAATGGTTACACCAATTTACATTCCCACCAAAAGTGTACTAGGATTTGTTTTTCTCCACATTTTATCCAACATTTGTTATTTGCAGACATTTTGATATTAGCCATTCTGAAGGGTATGAGGTGATACCTCTTTGTGGTTTTGATTTGCATTTCCCTGATGTTTAGTGATGTTGAGCATTTTTTTCATGTGCCTGTTGGCCATGTATATGTCTTTAGAAAAATATGTCTGCAGGTCTTCTACCCATTTTTTCATTAGGTTCTTCTTTTTTTATATGAAGTTTTCATGATACATATATATATATATATATATATATATATATATATATATATATATATATGATTTTACACCTTATTGGACATACTGTTTGAAGATATTTTCTCCCATTCAGTAGGTTGCCTTTTCATTTTGTAGATGGTTTCCTTGGCTGTGCAAAAGCTGCTAAGTTTAATTAGGTCCCATCTATTTATTTTTGTTTTGTTTCCTTTGCCTGGGGAGACAGATCCAAAAAAAATATTGCTACAAATTGTGTCAAAGAGTGTCCCCCATATGCTTTCTTCTAGACATTTTATGGTTTATGGTATTAAATTTAGGTCTTTAATATATTTTGATTTTATTTTTTATATGGTTTTAGAAAATGCTTTATTTCATTCTTTTATATGTAGCTGTCCAGTTTTCCCAGCACCACTTACTGAAGAGACTGTCTTTTCCTCATTGTACATTTTTGTGCCTTTTGTCACAGATTAATTGGCTATATGTATATGGGTTAATTTCTGGGCTCTCTGTTCTGTTCCACTGATATATGTGTCTGTTTTTGTGCCAGTACCAATCTGTTTGGATTACTGTAGCTTTGTAGTATAGTCTAAAGTCAGGGAGCATGACACTTTCAGTTTCATTCTTTTTTTCTGATGATTGCTTTTGCTATTCAGAGTCTTTTGTGGTTCCATATAAATTTTAGGATTACTAGTTCTAGATCAGTGAAAAATGTCATGGGTATTTGGATAGGGATTGCATTAAATCTGTAGATTGCTTTGGGTGGTATGGATATTTTAACAATATTAATTCTTCAAATCCAAGAACATGGAATATATTTCCATTTTTTGTATTATTTTCAAATTTCTTTATCAATGTTTTATAGTTTTAGAGTAGAGGTCTTTCATCTCCTTGGTTAAGTTTATTCCTAGGTATTTTATTCTTTTTGATGTGATTATAAATGGGATGGTTTCCTTAATTTATATTTCTTCTAGTTCATTATTAGTGTATAGAAAATCTACAGATTTCTGTATATTAATCTTGTATCCTGTAACTTTACTGAAATCATTTATCAGTTCTAATAGCTTTTTGGTATAAACCTCAGGTTTTCTATGTCATCTGCAAATAGTGACAGTTTTACTTCCTCCCTTCCAATTTGGATGCCTTTTACTTCTTTTTCTTGTTTAACTTCTCTAACATGAATTTCCAATACTATGTTGAGAAAAAGTGGCAATAATGGGCATCCTAGTCTTGTTCTTTGTATTAGAGCAGGGGTCCCCACCCCCGGGCCACTGACTGGTACTGGTCTGTGGCCTGTTAGGAACCAAACTGCACAGCAGGAGGCGAGCAGTGGGCAAGCGAGTGAAGCTTCATCTGTATTTACAGCTGCTCCCCATCACTTGCATTACTGCCTGAGCTCCTTCTCCTGTCATATCAGTGGTGGCCTTAGAGTCTCATAAGAGCACGAACCCTACTGTGAACTGTGCATACAAGGGCACACTCCTTATGAGAATCTAATGCCTGGTGATCTGAGGTAGAGCTGAGGAAATGATGCTAGTGCTGGGGAGTGGCTGCAAATACAGATTATCATTAGCAGAATGGTTTGACTGCACAGAGACCATGATAAATCAATTGCTTGCAGACTCATATCAAAACCCTATCAATGAGTGGCAAGTGAAAACAAGCTCAGGGCTCCTACTGATTCTGCATTATGGTGAGCTGCATAATTATTTCATTATATATTACAATGTTATAATAATAGAAATAAAGTGCACAATAAATGTAATGCACTTGAATCATCCCGAAACCATCTCCACCACCCCAGTCCATGGAAAAGTTGTCTTCCATGAAACTGGTCCCTGGTGCCAAAAAGGTTGGGGACCACTGTATTAGAGGAAAAGCTTTTATCTTTTCATCATTGAGTATGATGTTAACTGTAGGCTTGCCTTTATTATGGTGAGGTATATTCCCTCTATGCTCACTTTTTGAGAGTTTTTATTATAAACATGCTGAATTTTGTCAAGTGCTTCTTCAGTGCTTATTGAGATTATCTCATGATTTTTATTCTTCTTTTTGTTAATCTGTTTTGATTGATTTGCAAATATTGAACCATTCTTGCAACCCTGGAATAAGTCCCACTAAACCATAGATCCTTTTTTGTACTTTTGGATTCCGTTTGCTAATATTTTGTTCAGGATTTTTACATCTATATTCATCAGAGATATTGGTGCATAATTTTGATTTTATAGTTTCTTTTTCTGGTTTTGGTATCAGGGTAATGGTGGCCTCGTATAATGAATTTGAGAATACTCCATCCTCTATAATTTCTTTGTATGGTTTGAGAAGAATAGGTATTAACTCTTCTTTATTTTTAAAAAATTTATTGTACTTATTTTATTGTTGGCTGCATTGGGTCTTCATTGATTGCGTGAGGGCTTTCTCTAATTGCAGCGAGCAGGAGCTACTCTTCATTGTGGTGCACGGGCTTCTCATTGCAGTGGCTTCCTTGTTGCAGAGCATGGGCTCTAGGCACATGGGCTTCAGTAGTTGCAGCACATGGGCTTAGGAGTTGTGGCTCACAGGCTCTAGAGTGCAGGCTGAGTAGTTGTGATGCATGGGCTTAGTTGCTCTGTGGCATGTGGGATCTTCCCGGACCAGGGTTTGAACCTATGCCCCCTATGTTGGCAGGCAGATTCTTAACCACTGCACCACCAGGGAAACTCTAACTCTTCTTTAAATGTTTGGTAGAATTTCCCTTTGAATTCAACAGACCTTGAAATTTTGTTTGCTGGGAAATTTTTTTGTTTTTTTGGTAACAAATTTAATTTCACTACTAGTGATCATTCTGACTAGGTTGTCTATTGCTTTCTAGTTCAGTTTTGGAAGGTTGTATGTTTCTAGAAATTTGTCCATTTCTTCTAGGTTTTCCATTTTGTTGACATATAACTATTGATAATTTTCTTTTAATTTTTTTATCTCTGTGTAATTCATTGTTATTTCCTCCTCTTTCATTTGTTTTCTTTATTTGTATCCTCTCTCTTTTCTTTTTGATGAGCCTGCATAAAGATTGATCAATTTTGTTTATCTTCTCAAAAAATCTAGGTCTTAGTTTCATTGACCATTTCTATTGTTTTGTTTTTGTTTGATCTCCATGTTATTTATTTCCTCGCTGATCTTTATGATTTCCTTTCTTCTGCTGACTTTGGGCTTTCTTTGTCCATCTTTTTCCAATTCTTTTAGATGGAAGTTTAGATTGTTTATTTGAGATTTTTCTTGTTTCTTCTGGTAGGACTGTATTGACAAAACTTCCCTCTTAGAACTGCTTTTGCTGCATCCCATAGATTTTGGAAACTTGTGTTTCCATTTTCATCTACCTGGAGGTATTTTCTGATTTCCTCCTTGATTTCTTCATTGAACCATTGGTTTTTGTAGAAGCCTGTTGTTTGGTCTCCATGTGTTCGTGCTTTTCCCATTTTTCTTCTTGTAATTGATTTCTAGTTTTATACCATTGTTGTTGGGAAAAAGTACATGATATTATTTCTATCCTCTTAAATTTATTGAGGCTTCTTTTGTGGCCTAGCACGTGATCTATCCTGGAGAATGTTCCATGTGCACTTGAAAAAAATGTATATTTTGCTGTTTTGTGATCGTCCTATAGATATCTATTAAGTCCAACTGGACTATTGTGTCATTTACGACCACTGTTGCCTTATTGATTTTCTGTACAAATGGTCTGTCAATTGCTATAAGTAGAGTGTTAAAGTCCCCTACTATTATTGAATTATTGTCATTTTGTTTTATGTATTTAGGTGCTCCCATATTGGGTTCTTATATGTTAACAAAATATCATCTTCTTGTATTGATTCCTTTATCATTATATAATGCCTTTGTTTGTCTTTGGTTATGGCCTTTGTTTTAAAGTCTATTTTGTCTTTGAGTATTGTTACCTCTACTTTCATATTTATTTCATTTGTATGAAATATCTTTTTCCAACCCCTCAGTTTCCTTCTGTGTGTGTGTTTAACTCTGAAGTGAGTCTCTTGTAAGTAACATACACATGGGTCTTGTTTTGGTATTCAGTCACCATATTTTTTTATTGGAGCATTTAGTCCATTGACATCTGAAGTAGTTATTGATAGGTATGTACTTATTCCCATCTTATTACTTGTTTTCTGATTGTTTTTGTAGTTCTTCTCTGTTCATTTCTTCTTCTGTTTTTCTTCCCTTGTGGTTTGATGATTTTTTTAAAAGTAGTATTATTGTATTCCCTTATTTTTATTTTTTGGGTCTCTACATAGGTTTCTGATTTGTGGTTAGCATGGGGGTCATATATGTTGATCTATAACTATATCTACTCTTTTAAACTCATAGTCGTTTAAGTTCAAACACATTCTAAAAAATCCGCATTTTATACTTCCCTCCCCAATGTTTTGGTTTTTTTGACATCATATTTTACATCTTCATGTTTATCTCTTAACTGTTTATGTAGTTATAGTTGCTTTTATAATATGTTGTCTTTTTAATCTTTGTACTGGCTTAGTTAATTGGTTGATCTTTAATCCTTACTATATATTTGCCTTTCCTGGTGGGATTTTCCCTTTACCATAGATTCTTACTTCTTTTCCACTTAGAGAAGACCCTTTAACATCTCTTTTATGGTAGGATTAGTATTGATGAACTCTTTTAGTTTTTTCTTGTCTGAGAAGTTCTTTATCTCTCTGATTCTGAATGATAATCTTGCTGGGTAGAGTATCATAGTTTGCAGGGGTTTTTTCCCTTTCAACCCTTTGAATATATTATACCATTTTCTTCTTGCTTACAAAGTTTCTGCAGAGAAATTAGCTGATAATCTTATGGATGTTCCCTTGTATATGACTTTGTTTTTCTATTGATTCCTGTATAATTCTGTCTTTAACTTTTGTTATTTGTAAAAATATGGTATGTCTTGGTGTAGATCTGTTTGGGTTAATCTAGTTTGGTACCCTCTGTGCTTCCTGTACTTGTATATCTGTTTCCATCTTTAAGTTTGGGAAGTTTTCAGCCATAATTTACTCAAATACATCTTCAATCCCCTTCTCTCTCTCTCTTCTTCTGAGACCCCTATAATGTGAACGTTGGTATGTTTAATGTTATCCCAGATATCTTATACTGCTTTTATTTTTAAATTTGTTTTTCTTTTTGCTGTTCTGATTGGGTGATTTCCAGTATTCTACCTTCCATATCACTTATATGTTCTTATGCATCACTTAATTTGCTATTCATTCCTTCTAGTGTGTTTTTTATTTCACTTATTTAATTCTTCATTTCTTAATGGGGCTTTTTAAATGTTTTCTACTTGTTAAAATTTTTACTGTGTTCATCTATAGTCTTCCCTAATTTACTTAACATTTTTGTTACCAATGCTTTGAATTCTTTATTTGTCAAATTGTTTATTTCTGTTTCATTATTCATTTTCTTCAGGTATATTCTCTTGCTCTTTTGATTGAGAGCAGTTCCTCTGCCTTTTCATTTTGCTTAAATTTCTCTGTCTCTATTAATTTAGGTGAAACAGTTACCTATTACTTTCTTGAAGGGTTGTTCTTATGTGGGAGTGCCCTGTACAGAATGTGTGTGCCCAATGCCTTTGCTTGGAGAGCTGGATTTGATGTGGATACAAGTCATTTCTTTCCCCAGGGTGTGCTGGCAGCTATCACTTTGGTGGGGTTGGAGATGGAGAAGCTAGAGATGGAGCTGGGTGTGAGGTGGAACTTCCCCTCTGCTCAGTAGCCATCATGACCCTATCAGAGGTGGGGTCTAATCCCATGTTGCTGGAGCAGAAACCCTGAGGGTCAGGCCTGAGCTGTCTCTGTTTAAGTGTGTGTTTTCCCTTCTCCCAGGATTGGGGTCCTTGCCCCAGAGTGGCAGAGTGCTGAAGCAATGTGACTCTGTGCAAGCTCTAGACTCATGTCAGCTACAGACAGAGGATGAAGCTATCTCCATTTCACTGCCTGTGGAGGCACCCACAATTGTTTTCCTTGCTTGGCTCAGACACAGCATTGGATGGAAGTCCCTTTTGTCCCTCACAGCTGATTTAGTCCTTAGCTTCTGCTGCACCCACCCAGTTGTGGAATCATAATGCAGGGCAGGTGGGAGTCCTGTGGGGATTCTCAGCATATACAGGCCATGAGCTGTGGTAGAGTGGCCACTGTCAGAGTTTTGGGCTACATCTGATGCACTGATTGAGTAAGCACTAACAATAGCTACCACCACTCTACCCAGGCTCTCCTCTGGGAATCAGTATCCTCTGCATTCTACAGCCAAGTCTTCTTCCTGGTCATGGCAACCCTAGATCCAGTGTGGCACTGTGGCAAGAAGTGAGCAGGCCAAAGCATTTGCTGGGCTCAGGCTGGAATGCATGCAGAGAAGGCCATGGAAATCTAGCAATCATTAGATCAGTCTTCTCTCCATCCTGCCTCAGAGGCAAGCCAACATACACACGTGCTTATCACTAGTGAAGTCCAGGCTTCCCACAGCCCTCCTGTTAGTCCAATCATTCCTCCAACCAACCAAGTGAGCTCATCTCCCCCGCTCAGGGGTCCAGGACTTGGGTGCCCAATCTGTGGCTCTCATGGCTCATTTCCAAGGGCTGGTGTCTGCCTGTGCATTCTCCTCTTCCTTCTGAGGCCCCTCCCAGGGGCACAGATCCTGACCCAATCACTTTTCTTTCCTTCCTACCACATTACATGTGGATCTTTCTAACAGCCTTAACCAAGGCTGTATACGAGTATACATGTATACGAGTCTTTCTGCCAGTTTTCAGCTAGCTTTCTGTGTGACTTGTTCCATGTATAGTTGAATTTTTGCTGTGTTCATGGGGAAGATGAGCTCGATGTCCTCTTACCCCTCCATCTTGATCAATCCCCCTCTTGCTGCATTTAGAATTCTCTCTTTGTGTTTAATTTTTGCCATTTTCATTATGAAATGTCTTGGTATGGATCTGTTTGCATTCATCTCGTTTAGGACTCTCTGTGCTTTCTGCACCTGGATATCTGTTTCCTTCTTCACATTTGGGAAGTTTTCAGCTGCAATTTCATCAAATTCATTTTTGACACTTTCTCTCTCTTTTCCCCTTCTGGAATCCCTATAATGTGAATGTTAGAACATTTGATATTGTCTCAAAGGTCCCTTAAACTACCTTAATTTTTTAAATTGTTTTTCTTTTTGCTGTCCTGATTGGGTGATATCCATTATTCTACTTTGCAGATCACTTATGCATTTTTCTGTATCACTTAGTCTTCTGTTATTTTTTTCTAGTGAATTTTTAATTTCAGTTATTATATTCTTCAGTCCTGACTGTTTTTTAAAATATTTTCTAGTTTCTAGTGAAATTCTAAAGTGTTCAACTGTTCTTTTTAACTGTTCAACTGTTATTATTATTTTTTAAATATTATTATTTTTTAAATAAAATGTGTACATGTCAATCCCAAACTCCTTAAATATCCCTCCCTGCTACCTTTCCCCCTTGACAACCAAAAATTCATTCTCTAAATCTGTGAGTCTGTTCCTGTTTTGTAAATAAGTTCATTTGTATCATTTTTTTTATTCTGCATATAAGTGATGTAATATAATATTTGTCTTTCTCTGACTTACTTCACTTAGTGTGATAATCTCCAGGTCTATCCATGTTGCTGCATTATTTTATTATTTTTAATGGCTGAGTAATATTCCATTGCTTATATGTACCACATCTTCTTTATCCAGTCCTCTTTTGAAAGACATTTAGGTTGCTTCCATGTCATAGCTATTGTAAATACTGCTTCAATGAATATTGGGGTGCATGTATCTTTTTGAATTATGGTATTCTCTGGGTATATGTCCAGGAGTGGGATTGCTGGGTCATATGGTAGTTTTATTTTTATTTATTTATTTATTTATTTTTGCAGTACGTGGGCCTCTCACTGTTGTGGCCTCTCCCGCTGTGGAGCACAGGCTCTGGATGCACAGGCTCAGAGGCCATGGCTCATGGGCCCAGCCGCTCCACGGCACACGGGATCCTCCCGGACCGGGGCACGAACCCGTGTCCCCTGCATTGGCAGGCAGACTCCCAACCACTGCGCCACCAGGGAAGCCCTATTTTTAGTTTTTTAAGGAATCTCTGTACTGTTCTCATAGTGGCTGTACCAATTTACATTCCCACCAACAGTGTAGGAGGCTTATATTTTCTCCACATCTTCTCCAGCATTTATTGTTTGTAGATTTTTTGATGATGGCCATTCTGAATGGTGTGAGTTGATACCTCATTATAGTTTTGATTTGCATTTCTCTAATAATTACTGATGTTGAGCATCTTTTTTAATGTGCATTTTGGCCATTTGTATGTCTTCTTTAGAGAAATGTCTATTTAGATATTCTGCCCATTTTTTGTTTGGGTTATTTGTTTTTTTGATATTGAGCTCTATGACCTGTTTGTATATTTTGGAGATTAATCTCTTGTCAGTTGTTTCATTTGCAAAATTTTTCTCCCATTCTGTGGGTTGTCTTTTCAGTTTTTTTTTGTTTCCTTTGCTATGCAAAAGTTTTATGTTAAATTAGATCCCATTTGTTTATTTTTCTTTTTATTTTCATTACTCTAAGAGGTAGATGAAAAAAGGTCATGCAGCAATTTATGTCGAAGAGTGTTCTGCCTAAGTTTTCCTCTAAGACTTTTATAGTGTCCAGCCTTTCATTCAGGTCTTTAATCCATTTTGAGTTTATTTTTCTGTATGGTGTTATGGAGTGTTCTAATTTCATTCTTTTACAGGTAGCTGTCCAGTTTTCCCAGCACCATTTATTGAAGAGACTGTCTTTTCTTCATTGTTTTTTCTTGCCTCCTTTGTTATAGATTAGATGACCATAGGTTCATGGGTTTATCTCTTGGCTTTATATCCTATTCCCTTGATCTATAATACTGTTTTTGCACCAATACCATACTGTCGTGATTACTGTAGCTTTGTAGTATAGTCTGAAGACAGGGAGCTGGATTCCTCCAGATCTGTTTTTCTTTCTCAAGATTGCTTTGGCTATTTGTGCTCTTTTGTGTTTCCATACAAACTGTAAACTTTTTGTTCTAATTCTGTGAAAAATGCCCTTGGTAATTTACAAGGAATTGCACTGAATCTGTAGATTGCTTTGAGTAGTATAGTCATTTTAACAATATTGACTCTTCCAATCCAAGAATATCTTATATATCTCCATCTGTTTGTGCCATCTTTGATTTCTTTCATCAGTATCTTATAGTTTTCTGAGGACAGGTCTTTTGTCTCCTTAGGTAGGTTTATTCCTAGATATTTTATTCTTTTTGCTGTAATGGTAAATGGGATTGTTTTCTTAATTTCTCTTTTTGATCTTTCATCGTTAATGTATAAGGATGCAAGAGATTTTTGTGTATCAATTTTGTAACCTGCAACTTTACCAAATTCATTGATTAGCTCTAGAAGTTTTCTGGTGGCATCTTTAGGATTTTCCATGTATAGTATCATGTCATCTGCAAACAGTGACATTTTTACTTCTTTTCCAGTTTGGATTCCTTCTATTTATTTTTCTTCTCTGATTTCCATGGCTAGGACTTCCAAAACTATGATGAATAATAATGGTGAGAGTGGACATCCTTGTCTTGTTCTTGGTCTTAGAGGAAATGCTTTCAGCTTTTCACCATTGAGAATGATGTTTGCTATGGGTTTGTCACATATGGCCTTTATTATGTTGAGATAGGTTCCCTCTATGCTCACTTTCTGGAGAGTTTTTATCATAAATCGTTGTTGAATTTTGTCAAAAGCTTTTTCTGAATCTATTGAGATGATCATATGGGTTTTATTCATCAGTTTGTTAATGTGGTGTATCACATTGATTGTTTTGCATATATTGAAGAATCCTTGCATCTCTGGGATAAATCCCACTTGATCAGGATGTATGATTCATTTAATGTGTTGTTGGATTCTGTTTGCTTGTATTTTTTTGAGGATCTTTGTGTCTATGTTCATCAGTGATACTGGCCTGTAATTTTCTTTTTTTGTGATATCTTTGTCTGGTTTTGGTATCAGGGTAATATTGGCCTGATAGAATGAGCTGGGGAATGTTCCTTCCTCTGCAATTTTTGGAAGAGTTTGGGAAGGATAAGTGTTTCTTCTCTAAATGTTTGATAGAATTCACCTGTGAAGCCATCTGGTCCTGGACATTGGTTTGTTGGAATATTTTTAATCACAGTTTCAATTTCATTACTTGTGATTGGTCTGTTCATACTTCCTATTTCTTCCTGGTTCAGTCTTGGAAGGTTTTACCTTTCTAAGAATTTGTCCATTTCTTTCAGGTTGTCCATTTTATGGACATATAGTTGCTTGTAGTAGTATGTTATGATCCTTCGTATTTCCGTGGTGCCAGTAACATCTCCCTTTTTATTTCCAATTTTATTGATTTAAATTATCTCCCTTTTTTCTTGGTGAGTCTGGATAAAATTTTTTCAATTTTGTTTATATTCTCAAAGAACTAGCTTTTAGTTTCATTGATCTTTGCTATTTTATTTCTATTTCATTTATTTCTGCTCTGATCTTTATGATTTCTTTCCTTCTAAGTTTGAGTTTCGTTTATTCTTCTTTCTCTAATTGCTTTAGGTGTAAGGTCAGATTGTTTATTTGTGATTTTTCTCGTTTCTTGAGGTAGGGTTGTATTGCTATTAACTTCCTTCTTAAACTGCTTTTGCTGCATCACATAGGTTTTGGGTCATCATGTTTCCATTGTCATTTGTTTCCAGGTATTTTTTGATTTCCTCTTTGATTTCTTCAGTGATCCATTGGTTATTTAGTAGCATATTGTTTAGCCTCCATGTGTTTGTGGTTTTTAAAGATTTTTTTTCTGTAATTGATTTTTAATCTCATATCATTGTGGTTGGAAAAGATGTTTGGTATAATTTCAATTTTCTTAAATTTACCAAGACTTCATTTTTGACCCAAGGTGTGGTCTATTCTGCAGAATGTTCCACATGCACTTGAGAAGAAAGTGTATTCTGCTGCTTTTGGATGAAATGTCCTATAAATATCAATTAAGTCTATCTGGTCTAATGTGTCATTTAAGGCATGCGTTTCCTGATTAATTTTCTGTCTGCATAATCTGTCCATTGGTGTAAGTATGGTGTTAAAGCCCCCCCACTATTATTGTGTTACTGTTGATTTCCCTTTTTATGGTTGTTAGTATTTGCTTTATGTATTGATATTCTGCTATGTTGGGTGCATAAATATATACAAATATTATATCTTCTCCTTGGATTGATCCCTTGATCATTATGTAGTGTCCTTCCTTGTCTCTTGCAACAGCCTCTTTTTAAAGTCTATTTTGTCTGATATGGGTATTGCTACCCCAGCTTTCTTTTGGTTTCCATTTGCCCAGAATATTTTTTCCATCCCCTCACTTTCAGTCTATATATGTCACTAGGTCTGATGTGGGTCTCTTGTAGATAGCATACATATAACTCTTGTTTTTGTATCCATTCAGCCAGTCTATGTCTCTTGGTTGGAGCATTTAATTTATTTACATTTGAGGTAATTATCAATATGTATGTTCCTATTGCCATTTTCCTAATTGTTTTGGGTTTGTTTTTGTAGGCCTTTTTTCTTCCTTTCCTCTTTTGTTCTGTTCTCTTGTCTTTCTTGCCTAGAGAAGTTCCTTTAGCAATTGTTGTATAGTGCTTTGGTGGTGCTGAATCCTCTTAGCTTTTGCTTGTCTGTAATGCTTTTGATTTCTCCATCGAATGTGAATGAGAGCCTTGCTTGTTAGAGTATTCTTGGTTGTAGGTTTTTTAAACAAATGCCATAAAGAAAGAAAAAGAAAGACATCATAAATTATAAAGGGATCAATACAAGAACACAATATTACACTTGTTAAATTTATGCACCCTATATTGGAGCACCTAAATATATAAAATAAATACTAAGGGACATAAAGGGAGAAAGGGATAGTAATACAACCATAGTAGGGGCCTTTAATAACCACTGACATCAATGGAAATATCATTTAGACAGAAAATTCAATAAGGCACCAGAGGTCCTAAATGACACAGTAGACCAGTTGAACTTAATTTATATCTACAAGACACAATATCCAAAAAACAAAACTAAGCAAAACATCAAAATACACATTCTTTTCAAGTGTGCATGGAATGTTCTCTAAGGTAGACCATATAGTAGGTAACAAAACAAGCCTCATAAATTTAAGAGGATGGAGATAATTTCAAGCATCTTTATGACAACAGCAGTGTGAATCTAGAAATTAAACACAGAAAGAAAAACAGAAACAGAACAAACATGAGGAAAATAAACATGCTACTAAAATAACCAATGGGTCAAAGATGAAATCAAAGAAGAAATCAGAAAATACCTAAAGACAAACAAAAATGAAAACACAACCTTACAAAAGTTATGGGATGCAGCAGAAGCAGTTCTAAGAGGCAAGTTCATAGCAATACAGGACCTCCTCAAGAAACAGGAATAATCAAATAAACAACCTAACCTACAACCTAAAAGAATTTCAAAAAAGAAGAACAAACAAAACCAATGGTCAGCAGAAGGAACGAAATAATGAAGACTGGAGGGTAAATAAATAAAATAGATTTTTTTAAATAACAGAAAAGGTCAATAAAACCAAGAGCTGTTTTGGGGGGGGGGTTGTTTGTTTTTTAAGATAAACAAAATCAACAAATTCTAGACAGGCTCACCAAGAAGAAAAGAGAGAGGACCCAAATACATAAAATAAGGAATAAAAGAGGAGAAATATCTGATAACACAGACATAAAAAACATTATAAGAAAATACTATGAAAAGTTATGTACCAAAAAGGTGGACAACCTGGAGGAAATGAACAAGTTTCTAGAAACATACAGCTTGCCAAGAGTGATTCAAAAAGAAACAGATAATATGAATAGACTAATCACTAAAAGTGGAATAGAATTTGTAATTTTAAAAACTCCCTTCAAACAAAAGTTGGGGAACAGAGGACTTCACTGGGGAATTCTATCAAACATACAAAGAAGAGATTATATCTATCCCTCTAAAACCATTCCAAAAAAATTTAAGAGGATGGAACACTCCCAAATTCATTCTATGAAGCCACCCTCACCCTGATACCAAAACCAGACACTACAAAAAAGAAAAAGAAAATTACAGGCCAATGTCTTTGATGAATATTCAGGCAAAAGTCCTTAACAAAATACTAGCAAACCAAATACAACAGTGCCTAAAAAGGATCATACACCATAATCATTCCAGATGATTCAACATTTGCAAATCAATCAGTGTGATACCCCACATTAACAAAAGGAAAGACAAAAAACACATGATCATATCAATAGAGGCAGAGAAAGCATGTGACAAAATTCAACATCCATTCATGATAAAAACTCACAAAAGTGGGTATAGGGAGAATGTTTCTCAACATATTAAAAACCATTTATAACAAACTCACAGCCAATGCAATACTCAATGGTGAAAAGCTGAAAGCCTTCAATCTAAATTCAGGAATAAGACAAGGACGCTGACTTTCACCAATTCTATCCAACATAGTTTTGGAATTTCTAGCCACCACAATCGGACAAGAAAAGGAAATAAAAAGTATCTAACTTGGAAGAGAAGAGGTAAAACTCTCACTATTTGCAGATGAAATGATCGTCTATATATAGAGAGAACCCTATAGTCTCCACACAAAATCTATTAGAACTAACAAAAGAATTAAGAAAGTTAGCAGGAGACAAGATTAATATACAGAAATCTGTTGCATTTCTTTACACTAACAATAAAGAATACCATTTAAAGTCACATCAAAAATCTTTAAGAATAATCTAAACCTAGGAGGTGAAAACTATAAAACATTCATAAAGGAAATTGAAGAGGATTCAAAGAAATGGAAATATAACCCATGCTCTTAGATTAGAAGAATTAATATTGTTAAAATGGCCATACTACCCAAAGCAATCTACAAATTTAATTCAATCTTTCTCAAAGTACCCATGTGACATTTTTCACAGAACTAGAGAAAATAATCCTAAAATTTGTATGGAACTACAGAAAAACAGAATTGGCACAGTAATCCTGAGGAAAATGAATAGAGCTGGAGGTATAGCCCTTCCAGAATTCAGACTATGCTAAAAAGCTACAGGAATCCAAACATTGTGGTATTGGCACAAAAACAGACATATAGCTCAGTGGAACAGAATAGAGAGCCCAGCAATACACCCACACACCTATGGTCAATTAATCTATGACAAAGGAGGCAAGAACGTACAATGGAGAAAAGACAGTCTCTTCAACAAGTGGTGTTGGGAAAGTTGGACAGTTTAATGTAAATCAATGAAATTAGAACACTGCCTCACACCATATACAAAAATAAACTCAAAATGGTTTAAAGACCTAAATATAAGACATGACACCATACAACTCCTAGGGGAGAATATAGGGAAAACATTCTTGGACATAAATCATAGGAACATTTTCTTACATCAGTCTCCCAATGCAAGAGGGAAAAAAGCAAAAATAAGTTGGACCTAATAAAACTTAAACTCTTTTGCACAGCAATGAAAATCATAAAGAAAATGAAAAGACAACCTATGGAATTGAAGAAAATATTTGCAAATGATGCAACCAACAATGGGTTAATTTCCAAAATACACAAACAGTTCATATAACTCAATATTAAAAGAACAAACAACTCAATCAAGAAATAGGCAGAAGACTTAAACAGACATTTCTCCAAAGAAGACATACAGTTGGACATGAGGGACATGAAAAGATGCTCAACATTGCTAATTATTAGAGGAAATGCAAATCAAAACCACAATGAGGTACCATCTCACACTAGTCAAAATGGCTATCATCAAAATCTACAAATAGTAAATGTTGGAGAGGGTGTGGAGAAAAGGGAACCCTCGTATATTGTTCGTGGGAATGTAAATTGGTGCAGCCACTGTTGAAAACAGTATGGAGATTCCTTTAAAAACTAAAAGTAAAGCTACTATATGATCCAGCAATCCCATTCCTGGTTATATATACAGAAAATATAAAAACTCTAATTTGAAAAGATACGTGCACCCCATGTTCATAGCAGCACTATTTAAAACAGCCAAGACACGGAAAAAAAAACAGTTACCCATCAACAGAGGATTGATTTGAGAAGATGTGGTATATATATAATGGAATATTACTCAGCCATAAAAAAAGAATGAAATATTGCCATTTACAGCAACATGGATGGACCTAGAGAATATTATACTTAGTGAAGTAAGTCAGACAAAGACAAATATATGATATCACTTACATGTGGAATCTAAAAAGTAATACAAAGGAATCTCTATACAAAATAGAAACAGACTCATAGACATAGAAAACAAACTTATGGTTACCAAAGGGGAAAGGATTACGGGAGGGATTATGGGATTAACAGATACAAACTATTATACTTAAAATAGATAAGAAACAAGGATATACTGCATAACATAGGGAGTTATATTCAGTATCTTGTAATAACTTGTAACGGAAAATAATCTGGTAAGAAATATACATGTATAAATATAACTTCAAATATATATATATATATATTTATATTTACAATGTTGTATTAGTTTCAGGTATACAGTGAAATGATTCAGTTCATTTTGCTCTACACCTGAAACTAACACAACATTGTAAATCAATTATACTTCAATAAAAGAAGCTTCCCCCTATGTTTACTTCTGTAATTTTATGGTTTCTGGTTTTACATTTTAGATGTTAATCCATTTTGAGCTTATTTTTGTATATGATATAAGGGTCCAATTTCATTCTTCTGTATGTGGATATCCAGTTTTTCCAACACTATTCATCAAAGACATTATTCTCTCATTGTTTGTTATAGACACATTGTTGAAGATCAATTGACTATAGATGCATGTATTTCTATCTGAGCTCTCTATTCCATTGGTCTATATCTCTATTTTCATGTCAGTACTTAACTATTTTGATTACTGTAGCTTTGTAATATATTTTGAAATCAGGACTTGGAATGCCTCCAACCTTATTATTTTTTATCAAAATTGCTTTGACTATTCAGGGTCCTTTGCAGTTCCACATGAACTTTAGAATTCTTTTTTCTATTACTGTAAAGAACACCATTGGGGTTTTGATAGGAGTCACATTGAATCTGTAGGTCATTTTGAGTTATGGATATCTTAACAATTTTAATTTTACCAATCCACGAACATGCGATATCTTTCCATATGGAAAGATGTCTACCTTCTTTAATTTCCTTCATTGGTGTTGTATAATTTTCTGTGTACAAGTCTCTAACCTCATTGGTTAAATTTATTCCTAACTGTTTTATTCTTTTTGTAGCTATTTTGAATTGTATTGTTTCCTTCATTTCTGTTTCAGATACTTTGTTGTTTGTGTTTAGAAACATGAGTGATTTTTCTCTTTTGATTTTGTGTATTGCAAGTTTACTGAATTCTTTAATTAATTCTAAATCCTTTAATTAGGTCAGTTTTTGTTTGTTTAAAATTTGGTGTTGAAGTAAGTTCAGAAAGAGAAAAACAAATACTGTATGTTAACACATATATATGGAATCTAAGAAAAAAAAAAGTCGTGAAGAACCTAAGGGTAAGACGGGAATAAAGACACAGACCTACTGGAGAATGGACTTGAGGATATGGGGAGGGGGAAGGGTAAGCTGTGACAAAGTGAGAGAGTGGCATGGACATATATACACTACCAAACATAAAATAGATAGCTAGTGGGAAGCAACCATATAACAAAGGGAGATCAGCTCAGTGGTTTGTGACCACCTAGAGGGGTGGGATAGGGAGGGTGGGAGGGAGGGAGACTCAAGAGGAAGGAGATATGGGAACATATGTATATGTATAACTGATTCACTTTGTTATAAAGCAGAAACTAACACACCATTGTAAAGGAATTATACTCCAATAAAGATGTTAAAAAAATTGGTGTTTATATATGATCATATCATCTGCAAATGAAGGTAACTTTTTTCTTCCTTTCTGTTTTGGGTGCCTTTCTTTTACTGAAGTGTAGTTGATTTACAATGTTGCATTAATTTCTGTTGTAGAGCAAAGTGATTCAGTTATACATACGTATACATTACATTCTTTTTTATATTCTTTTCCATTATGGTTTATCACAGGATATTTAATATAGTTCCCTGTGCTATACAGTAGGACCTTGTTTATCTACTCTATATATAATAGTTTGCATCTGCTAACACTAAACTCCCAATCCATCCCTCCCCCACACTCCCTCCCCTTTGGCCATAAGTCTGATCTCTATGTCTGTGAATCTATTTTTGTTTCACAGATGGGTTCATTTCTGTCACATTTTAGATTCCACATATAAATGATATCGTATGGTATTTGTCTTTCTCTTGCTTACTTCACTTAGTATGATAATCTCCAGGTCCATCCATATTGCTGTAAATGGCATTATTTCATTCTTTTTTATGGCTGAGTAATATTCCATTGTATATATGTACCACATCTTCTTTATCCATTCATCTGGCTATGGACATTTAGGTTGTTTCCATGTCTTGGCTATCATGAATAGTGCTGCTATGAACATAGGGGTTGCATGTATCTTTTTGAATTTTAGTTTTGTCCAGATATATGCCAAGGAATGGGATTGCAGGATCATATGGCAACTTTCCTTTAAGTTTTTTAAGGAAACTCCATACTGTTTTCCATAGTGGCTGTACCAACTTACATTCCCACCAATAGTGTAGGAGGATTCCCTTTTCTCCACATCCTCTCCAACATTTGTTGTTTGTAGACTTTTTAATGATGGCCATTCTGACCAGTGTGAGGTAGTACCTCATTGTAGTTTTGATTTGCATTTCTCTAATAATTAGTGATGTTGAGCATCTTGGGTGACTTTTGTTTCCTTTTCTTGTATAATGCTATGGCTACGAGTTCCAGTACTATGAAGAAAAGAAAGGGGAAGAGTCAGCTTCCTTACCTTGTGCTGGATCTTAGGACAAAAGCTTTTAGTTTTTTGCTATTGATTGTGATGTTAGTTGTTATCATGCATGTCTTGTGTTGAAGTAAGTTCTTATATACCTACTTTGTTGAGCATTTTAATTATGAATGGATACTGAACTTTTTCAAGTGCTTTTACTCCATCTATTAAGATGATCATACAGATTTTTTCTTAAATTTGTTAATGTGTTTTATCACGTTCATTGATTTAAGTATATCGAACCATCCTTGCATCATCCCAGGGATAAGTCCAACTTGATCATGGTGTATAATCTTTTTTTTTTTTTTTTTTTTGTGGTATGTGAGCCTCTCACTGTCGTGGCCTCTCCCGTTGCAAAGCACAGGCTCCAGACGCGCAGGCTCAGCGGCCATGGCTCATGGGCCCAGTCGCTCCGCGGCATGTGTGATCTTCCCAGACCGGGGCACGAACCCGTGTCCCCTGCATCGGCAGGCAGACTCTCAACCACTGCGCCACCAGGGAAGCCCCCTATAATCTTTTTAATGTACAGTTGAATTCAGTTTGCTAGGATTTTATTGAGGATTTTTGCATGTATATTCATCAAGGATATTGGCCTATAGTTTTCTTATCTTGTGCTTTGTTTGGTTTTGATATCAGGGTGATGCTGTTCTCATGGAATGAGTTTGGAAGTGTTCCTTCCTCTCCCATTTTTTGGGAAGATTTAAGGAGAATTAATATAAATTCTTTGGATGTAGAATTCACTTGTGAAGACCTCTGGTCCTGGGGTTTTCTTTGTTTAGAGATTTTTGATTACTGATTCAATTTCCTTATTTTTTATTGATCTATTCAAGCTTACTATGTTTTAATTCAGTTTTTGTAGGTTATGTTTCTAGGAATTTATCCATTTCTTATAAGTTGTCTAGTTTTTGGCATATAACTGTTTATAATTGTCCCTTATAATCCTTTTTATTTTTGTGGCATCCATTGTAATGTTTCTTCTCTTATTTCTGATTTTATTTACTTCAATCTTCTGTGACATTTATTATTGATTCCTTCATCAAATCAATAAATGATTTGAGTACCAGTATGTGCCAGACAATAGATTACACCAGTAGCCTTGTATTCATTGTAATCCATCTTGCATATCATGGCTAGATCATTTCAACATTCAGATTTGATCAAGTCACTCTCGAGTTCAAAAGGTGTTTAGTGTTGCACACTCCCCCCACCCCCCAACCACTGCCTTCTGGCAGTGGTGTACCAAGAGGAACAGGGCAGTGGGAGATGTCATAGCCAGAAGGAGTATCTTATCATTGACTTACAACTGGAACATGATGATAACAAAGATCAAACTTTTAGTTTATTTTGTTTTAAAATTCTTTATAGTCAATGCATCCCCCTTATTGCCTATATCTGAGGCAGACTACTCTCACTGCCCCCCTCTTTGGTATGTCACTACATTTCATGCTAAAATCCAAATTCTTTAGTCTGGCCTTTGTAATAGGGACCATCTCATGGAAATTCTATAAAGATTTTTACAGAATTCAGGATGGCTGATCCCATGCCCCATGCATAATTTATGGTACTTCCTACCGGCCCATGCCCCCAACTGACTGGGTTGCTTTTCACCTACTGTTCTACACATCTAAACCTACCCATGTTTCAAGCTTAATGCCTTCACACTAGCGCACAGATTATTAAGCCTTGGAACTTATATCATACTTTGTCACATAGCTAATATGTACATTTTTTTTTTGCGGTACGTGGACTTCTCACTGTTGTGGCCTCTCCCGTTGCGGAGCACAGGCTCGGGACGCGCAGGCTCAGCGGCCATGGCTCACGGGCCCAGCCGCTCCGCGGCATGTGGGATCCTCCCGGACCAGGGCACGAACCCGCGTCCCCTGCACCGGCAGGCGGACTCTCAACCACTGTGCCACCAGGGAAGCCCCTAATATGTACATTTTATATTATTATTTTCCTTTTGTATGTTTTGTTTTTCAATATCGATGATGTATTGATGAAGGTCATGAGTTGAGTTGTGCCACATGAAGTGCATTAGCACAAACAGGAGCCTGTTCAATGATAATAAAAGGTAACAGCTTTTGCAATAGGAAAAATTGGTCTCCTTGCTGAATTGTGTAATCTGTGTATTCTAGCAATGAGCTCTTATCACCACAGGGTGTCACTGCTTTACAAGTCAAATTTTCTTCATTTGATTGTAGAGAAGATAGAAGTAGGAGAAATTCTTGAGAGATTGCAACAAAATATATAGCAGTGTTTGGAGGTGTGGAAATGGAATGGAATTATATAGACCAAACTGAAAAATCCCAGTTACACACTAAACACCATCTACAGTCTCATTCTCCTTTCCACTGGTAATTTGCTGTGTAGTCTTCCAGATCTTTTCTCTTTGTTTGGGGGTTGTGTGTGTGTGAGAGAGGGAGAGAGAGAGAAACAGAGAGACAGACACAGAGACACAGAGGTAGAGGAGTTTAGAGAACATAAATGGGATCCTACTCTGTGTGTGTGTATGTGTGTGGTGCATAGCCATTCAGTAGCTTTTTCTTTTCATTTTATAACATTTCATTGGCCATCTTTTGTTCTCACTACATCCAACTCTATCTCATTCTTCTTAGCAGCTAATGCAGCAATTTCTGTATATTGAAATGATCAGTAATTGGCATATTTAATCCTCAAAATAGTTGCCTTGGTATTGTCCACAACTGTGAGTCAGAGTGAATTCCATTCTGTTGCCCATTGTTTGAAAGCTGTACAGTTAATTAGTAAGCACTTAGGAGGATTGATAAGTGTTGAGCAGTAAGTTGAAAAACAGCATATGCAAACCAGATTGCCACCAGAATTTACAACAACATAAAATAAAATGCACTGGAGTATTTATAAGAAGAGGAGAAAGAGCCAAAGTAAGAAAGACCATTAAAATACCAATACATTTTGTACAGGTTGGCTAAAACGTTCGTTCGAGTTTTTCCATAAGATGTTACAGAAAAACCCAAACGAACTTTTTGGCCAACCCAATACCTACATTATCTCTTATTTATGATTATAAGATTATACATGCTCATCATAGAAGATGGGAAGTAGAGAAGCACATTAAAAAGAAAACAATCGTTACCCTAACCCCATAATCTTAACTTAACCATAGTTAATATTTATTTTTTGCTCATACCGTCTTACCTTTTTACGTTTAAATTTTTATTATAAGATACAGCTACATGATTTTTAAAACATTCCAACAATACAGGAAGGTGAAAAGTAAAAATCCTCTTCTCACCTGATTCTCCTCTTCTCTTCTCATTCTCATCCTCACTTTTCAGATATTCACTCACTGTTAATAATTTCTCTCATAATTTATATTTAAGTGTGTTGATATTGCCTTTATTCTGAGTATATAAATATGTGTTATGTGACATATACACCATTATGGGGTTATACTGTGTTAATGTTTTTTATATTACTTTTTTTTCACATAGTTTTCTACCCAAAGCATACATATTCCATATATAACCCAGGTGCAACCTGGGGGTACTGAGCAAGCATGTAACTATTTCAAAAAGTTTGACTTGACACTTCCCCTCACCCCACTCCATGCCACTGAGTTTCTGATCTTTTACAGAAAAAGGCCTGTAGTCTTAACTGAAGACCCATTCCAGTGAACCACACATTCTTCCTGTGTGTATGGCTCTATTTTAGACTATTATTTTTGGGGAGCTATTAGAGGAGAAAATACAGTTACTACCGTGTGGTATAGTGGAAAATGTCAAAGATTTGGGTTTTGATCCCAGCTTTATCATTTATTGGCTGTGTTTAAAGGATAAAATGTTTCATACAACCTTGTGAGATATTTTTATCCCTCTTTAGAGATGAAAAAAGAGATCCAGCCAGGGAGAAGTGACTTATTTAAGGTCACACAACTACTATGTACTAGAGCCAGGATTCAAGCAAAGGCCTGTTTGAGGCACAGCCTATGTGTTTTCCATTCAACCATCGTGGCTTCTCTTTGGGACTTCAGTAAAGGTGAAAGAGAACATGTCTTTAAAGTGATTGCTTAATTTTTTGACTTTATAAAAGGTTATGTACTCTGTTATCTTTTCGGGATCCAAACGTCTCTTTTCTGACTCCCTTTGTTTTGTCATATTCCCTTTTTTAGGAGAGAAGCCTTATAAATGCACCTGGGATGGCTGCTCCTGGAAATTTGCTCGCTCAGATGAGCTAACCCGCCATTTCCGCAAGCACACAGGCATCAAGCCTTTCCGGTGCACAGACTGCAATCGTAGCTTTTCTCGCTCTGACCACCTGTCTCTGCACCGCCGGCGCCATGACACCATGTGAGCAGCACAGACTGCACTAGAAGAGCTGCACTGGTCTCTTTCTTGTGTGTGTGTGTGTGTGTGTGTGTGTGTGTGTGTGTGTGTGTGTGTGCGCGCAATGGAATCATGACCATCTTTTCCTCTTTGACTCAGCTTGCCTCTGGGATGGGATTGGAACAGTTCACTGAGCCAGGCTGACGAAACTGGAGGAAAATATAGCTGATCTTCCATAGGGACTCTTTATATTCCACGTTCATTTCTCCACTGACTAGTCCCCAGTTTTTTCAACCTCCGCATGGGTTGAATTCCAGTGCGGCACCCATGGTTGCCCCCCTCCCGTCCCTGTTATGAGATAGGACATTTTTCCTACAATAAGAAAACAGGAATCAAATTCAAGGCTGTGAACAAACATACGCTGCTTTTTGTTCTTATTTTCCTCTTGTTTTATAGAATTCTTATCATATTTCTGAATCAGTACATCAAAGTTGTTGGTAGTGTCCTAAATTGACTTTTTTCAAGTTCCTAGACAGAAGAGGGCATAACATTGTAGTTGGCTGGTAAGATTTACAGGGATTTGGGTCCTGAGTATAGGGCACATTCTCAGTGAATAAGCTGAGTCCCATACCAAGTTCCAAGGTTTTGTAAAGCCAATCCTATTTGTTCTTACAGTTTGGTTTTCAGACAGTGCTGGTGCTTCTTGCTTCTTTAGTCCATCAAAGGGAATGAAAGGATCTTTTTGTTCTTCTTTTCCTCCTCTTCTTCCTCCTCCTCCTTCAGGATTAAAGATTTTGCTGCACAATTACATTCTTTGTTTTGTTAAATTTGAACAAAAATTCAAAGCACACATCGACGTGCCAGTAGGGTAAAAAGTGTTCCAGGAGAGTAAGTTGGGCAGTGACAGGAACAAGTAGACCCAGGATGATCCTGAAAACAAATAGAGGAGGACTTTTTATGGATAGGATATCAAAAGTGCTATAATCACAAGTCTCATTCAAATGGCAATCTGTTGAGACAATGTCTTGAGGGGCTACACTGTACTGTTTATTCTTCTGTTTACATAAAGCAACTGTTATGTGCATATTGCATGATGAGAAATTACACACTGGGGCCATGTTATACAGAGGTGAGGGGTTGGAAGAAAAAAATGTGTTAAGTACATGGCATTATTAGCATGCATTCCTATGTTTCAAATGGAACTATAAGAGGCATTTAGTGAAAACTGACAAACAGAAAGCAATTTGATGTTCTGCAACTGCTATGAATATCTAAGCCATTTATTTTAGCCATTATAGCATGTTGCATAATATACACACTTGTTTACCCAATCAATGTTTTATAATAGTCTCTGGGACATAAAACCCTCTGTTCCAGGCCCTGGACCTCAGATCTACCTCCACATGGCATATTTCCTGTCCTGGGGTCAGGGAGGGGAGGTTTGCATCACTTAATTGTGGACACAGCCTCTCTCCTGGAAAAGGTTGTCTTCATACGGTACCCCTTTTCCTTGGCAGATATTCAACCAGTCTCTCTTGAATACTTCAGGTCATTGCTTCCCAAGGCCACCTAGTCTGACTAAATCATAGAATTCTAGCACCAAGAAGGGATCCTATTAGCTATCTAGCCCTACCCATCATTAATATTTTACAGATGAGACAAATACGGGTCAGATTCCTTCCCCAGATGTTTCCTTGAGGCCTTACAGACCTGCACACCCATTCTCCCAGGGATCACATTATTAAGCCAAATTAAAGAAAATTTTACATGATTGGTTGCAGTATTTGCCCAAGTTTATATGTTAGGCTTCAGAAAAATTTAGACCACTCACAAAATCATTTACAGTTGACTAAATTGTAAGTAAAATGTGCTTGTGGTCGTTGATATATAACATTAGGAACACAGTTTTTCTATTCTAACACTTTCTATAATATCTCAGGTTTGCTTTACCTCATTTCAAGTTACAGTGTCTTTTCAGACCATAAACCCTCATAAATTTAAGGACTACCTGTATTTTTCCAAATGATATGTAGATTTTTACTATTTTAGCCTTGTTATTTTGATATGTTTTACCCTGACTTTAAGTGTGCAAGTTCCACATTGTAGACTAATTGTTAGAGCACTAGGAAATATCTAGGGCCAATCTGTTAAAGGGGACTTCTATGCAGGTGTAAGACAGGTTGTTAAAGGTGAATTGCCATCATACATAAGTTAAGCTTATAATTGAGTAGTTGATATGGTATTTCACAGTAGAGTGTAAGGGCTTACCCATTTTCTCCAGAGTTTGGATTTTAGACTCCTTTTCCAGAGTTCATAACTGACCTGTGCCCATCAGGATCTTTTGCATTGGAGCATATGATCTATTTATAAATAAAGACTATAAAACATAGTGTTGTACTAACTCGGATAATCAAATTAGAATTCCAAATATTGGTATCTCTAAGCCTTTATTCAAATTTTTTCCTGCAAAGTAATGAGGGACTTTGTTAATGCTTTATTAATTGTCTATGGTCAGGAAACAATTCTAACCCTATTTTCATTGCCCTCTTCCCTCCAAATAATGATAAAATCTTTACAAATTATTTCCATATTCTTTAAGAAATATATCAACATTCATTAAGAGTATTTCATGGAGCACAGGTACTCGAATACAGTATAATACTGTACCACACCAAAAGCACATAGAACTTTGCTAAATAGACAGTGAGATGGAAAATAATTGTCTCTCTTAGGTAGCATTTGGAATTAATTGAATTTGCTGTGCTCACACCAGCTAACCACCATTATGTGGACAGTTGCCTAGGGCATGGAAAATGGCCTTGATCGATAGGGTTGAATAATATCTTGGAATTTATTGCAGTGCAATTCCTCCATTTGTAGATGATTGGCAATTGAACATTACTATTGATAATTATGATTGGAAAATTCAGGAAAAACTATGAAGAATATGAACTGCTGAGTACATTAGGTGGAGTGCATTATAGGCAAGACAGAAAGGTTTGTGAGAATAAATTCTTAAATTCTTTTTAAATAAAGTTTTTATTTTAAGACAGTTTTAGATTTACAGAAAAATTCTGAAGATAGTACAGAGTTTCCCTATATCTCAAACCCAGTTTTCCCTATTACTAACATCTTTCATTAGATGTACATTTGTTGCAATTAATGAAGTAATGATACATTATTATTAATTAAAGTCCAAACATTATTCAGATTTTCTTAGTTTTTACCTAATATCCTTTTTCTTTTCCAGCATCCTGTTCAGGATACCACATCACATTTAGTAGTCATATATCCTTAGGCTTCTCTTGGTTGTGACAGTTTCTCAGACTTTCCTTGTTTCCTATGACCTTGGCAGTTTCAAGGGGTCCCTCAATTAATATCTGTCTGATGTTTTTCTCATGATTAAACTGAGCTTATGGGTTTGGGGGAGGAAGACCACAGAGGTGAACTGCCATTTTCATCACATCATATTAACATGACTTATACCCTTGATGTTAATCTTGATCACCTGGTTGAGATAGTGTTTGTCAGGTTTCTCCTCTGTATTCCACCCCACCTTCCATAAGGTGGAAGGAAATCACTTGCATAAGGTGGAAGGAAACCGTTTGGAAGGAAATCACTATGTGCAGCCCACACTTAAGGAGTGGTTAGCTATGCACTACATGCCTGAGGGTGAGTATCTACATAAATTATTTGGAATTCTGCGTGGTAGAGTTGTCTTTTCTCCCTCATTTATTTATTTATGCAATCATTTTCTTGTATCAGTATGGACTCATGGATATTTATTTAGTACTTTGGGTTATAGTCCAATGCAACTTATTTTGTTACTCAAATTGTTCCAGCGTTGGTCATTGGGCACTCTTTTGGGTTGATTTCCATGTTCTTTTGACAGACCCCCATCTTTTTTTTAGCACACCTTTATTTTCCAGCACCACAAGATGCTGCAAGCTCATCCTGTATATTTTTTTTGCTGAATCCTGTAATCAACCATTTCTTTAAGGAGTCCTGGTTTCTTTTAATGGAGAATTGTATTAGAAATGAAGATCTGGGCATTAGGTATGCTTGTTGCTACCTGTATTTTTGCTTCTAAGCCATCTCAGCTAACAGAGCAAGGAAATATATGTGTGTGCACTAACCCATGTATATCTATACATACATATCTACAAATATTTCTGTATGTAGTCATCCATATCTTTATTAAGCTAAACATGAGTTCATGCTGATGTCTCCTACTCCAATCCCTTACCACATGGATCATCTTATCCTAGCCTTTTGCCTTTGTTCACTCTAACCTTCCACTCCAACAGTGAGAAACCTGGCTCCCACACGTTGCCATCTACTTACTTACTTGTTCAGTTCCAGAGTACCTGTATAGTGGTATCTGAATTGTTAGCCTGTACACCTGTGGGAACACTTAGAACACAGTGCTTATGTACATGATAGTAACAGTTTTAGAACTCTAACAGCTCTTTGAAACAAAGTGATCTGCAAAATTCAGGAGTCGATGACCTGAGTTCCAGGAACTTGGGGTGTATCCTACCCTCAAAAGGTTTTCCGAAGAGCAAAACCATTGGGAATTGATCTAATCTTTAATAAGCCAAGGGAAATTATTGATCCTCCCTAGTGTGTTAATAGCTATATAGAAATAGGTATACTGAAGAAAGTAGGTGTGCCCAATTTAAAGAAACACTTAGCACTGTCTTTTCTCACTGGTAAATATGGCTCTCTGACAATAGAGGTGCTACCCTAAGTTACCTCTCTTCCATATTTTCCCATCTCTCACTTTATTGATCTTAGGCAAGTCACATCGCCTCTCTGTGCCTCAGTTAACCCATCTGTAAAATGGGGATCCAAATACCTACCTCACAGGATTGTTGTGAGGATTCTCATTAATGGATGTTGGCAAAAATTACAAGTGATCCTTAAATGAACGACAAAGTATTATGATTACCATTATGATGATAATTATAGTACTCTATATTTACCCTAGAAAAAGGAGAGGATTAGGCTTCCTGGATGATAAAGAGCTAAATTTGAGTAAGTAACAAGGATAATTGAAGAGTGGTCACTGGAAGCAATATTATCTCTTCCTCTCACTTTCCCTACATTCTCTTCATTGCTAACTATAAGATTCTCACCTGTTTTTATACTCAAAGCATATTAGGGTCTAAAGGAATAAGTAGGCAAAATCCATTGCTGTAAAAGCTGTATTCTTCCCCTTTCCTCACTCTGCCTGGACCACATTACATGTCACCCTGTCAGAAGCACAGAGGCAATCTCCCACAGCCCTTCAAACTTTGGCCAGTCCAGCATCACCAGTTACATTGTGTCTTTCCACTTATTATATTCTGAACAGTATAGGTAGAAGGGAAGTGGGGTGGGGTGGTTGGGGTGGGAGTGGGACGGAAGAGAATAGAACTTATACTAGTGGCAGGATATTTCTTTGATTCTCAAATACTGGTTTTACCTCCCATTTCTTTTTCTGGTGGTGGGTTGGGGACAGGGGGAGAGACACTATTTTGTTTATTAAGAAACTCTCCTTCCTTTCCAGTAGATGTTTCCCAGGATCAGTATAAGTAGTTGTTTTGGACATTATAACTATGTTGTATGCAGTGCTGTTTTCATTGTATTTCCGAATAAAAAGAGGAAGAGAATCCCTAGTGGTGTCCATCCTTGTTTTTTGACAGGAGGACACAGTGGGAAAACAGTGCCAGAAATTGACTGTTCATTTTTGTGTTGGGGAAAGGAGCCTGCAGTGAAATGATTGATTGTTTTTTGTCATTGTTTGTTTAAAGAAGTTATAGAACAGTATATTAAGCTTTAGTATTTATAACTCATGTCTCTGCCTTGTTATTTCAGTACTTTAGAGCAGCACCCTGTTTTTTCTCTATTTTATACTAGTTCTTGCTCCAGCGACATGGCTGCGAGACTAAGATTGTGAGCAATCTCTCATATTCAAGCCTGCTAGGTCCCTGGAGATACTCAAAAACTGCCTCAGTTAGCATGGTCACTTATAGATTACTACGTTCTCGCTCAATGGGACATTTCCTCTGTGGCATCCAGGCAGGGTGTATGTTTGGGAACTAAACAATCTTGTTACGTTTGATTATTGTACTTTTTATTAATAAAAAAAATTTGAAACTTCAGAATCCATGGCTGTTATCTTGAGTTTGTCTTCATTTACGTTTCCACAACATTGCATGGCACCAGTAAATCGTTTTCATTTTCCTTCCCTTAACTGGGTAAAGTTATGGTGAAACTACTTTATACTAGCATGGGGCAAGAAAGGAAGCTGGACTGTCTTAAAAACAATAATTTCTCTAAGTACATGAGGCCCTCCCCATTCTTGGAAATCTATTCAGCATGTCCCTGAATGGGACTGCATGGAGACTGTGCTTCTTTTGCATATTTCTTACAGAGAATCACCCTGTATGATACAGGCTCAGCTGGTAAGGTTTCCCTGCCTATTCCTGTTCCCTTCACCATCTTGTTTTTTTCCTGAGAAGGAATTCAAGAGAGTAGGGTATTGGGACAGCTTTAAACTTCAAAGCTACCTCAGTACAAATACCACCCCTGGGTGGGGATCTAGGAAGCTGATTCTGCTTTGGGAAACTTCATCTCTCAGAGAGATGCTGGGGAAAAAGGTAAAAGGGAGAAATACTGTGAGAGATTTAGACCAAGAGCTAGAAGAACAGATTGAAGATTAACTTTTCTTGGAGCTGACAGAAAGGGATTATTACTACAAATTATATAAAACAAGGAATCTCAAGCTTTATAAGTTTCCCCCAAATTTCTTTTTACTCATTTATTTATTCTGAGAGTCACTGTCATCCCTTTGGGTTAAAAGCATCATCAACTCGATGCTACAAATACATTGACTGAAAAGCTACCAATAATCCAGGCTTTTTGCTGGTTGCTATGGACATGAATAAAACACAGCTGCTCTCAAGAAATTCACTCTTTAAGAGGGGATACCAGCATGAAAAAAAAAAAACAGTAATCTCTTAAGTCTCATAATAGGTATATGTTCCATATTACTGAAAATTAAAACCATTTAAACAGTAAAAGATAACATAAAAAGCTAAGGTAGCCACATATAACACAAGATTTATGTCTAGTACACATAAAAATCATACAAATAATTTTAAAATGCAACATGAACTAAAATTTAACAATTCACAGATGGATTTTATATAGGCAATAAACCTATAAAAAGATGTTTGACCTCACTACTAATCATGGAAATTCAATTTAAAAATAACAAAATAATGTCATTTGCAGCAATATGAATGGACCTAGAGATTGTCATACTGAGTGAAGTAAGTTAGACAGAGAAAAGCAAATATGATATTGCTTACATGTGGAATCTAAAAAAAAAAAATAGGACAAATGAACTTATTTATAAACAGAAATAGAGTCACATATGTAGAAAACAAACATCGTTACCAGAGGGGAAAAGGGGGGAGGGATAAATTGGGAGATTGGGATTGACATATATACACACTACTATATATAAAATAGATAACTAATAAGGACCTACTGTATAGCACAGGGAACTCTTCTCAGTACTCTGTAATGACCTATATGGGGAAATAATCTTAGAAAGGGTGTATATATGTATATGTATAACTGATTCACTTAGCTGTACAGCACAAACTAACGCAATATTTTAAATAAACTATACTCCAATAAAAATTTAAAAGTAAATAATAAAAAGTAAAATGAGAACAATTTTCCACTCATTTGACTGGAAAATATTTACAAGTTTCATAAGAACAAGTGTTGGCAGAATATATGGAAATGGGTAATTATTATACACTACTGGCTGAAGATAAAAAATGGTAGTCATACTGGAGGGAACTTTTTCTTTGTTTATTGTTATCAAATACTCTATGTCCCTGAAATTTCACTTTTGAGTGTCTACAGAGAGGTTGGTGCATATACAGTAAAGATGTTTATTTCAGCATTGATTATAATCATTAAAAAATATAAATAACCTAAACATCTATCAAAAGGGGAATGACAGTAAACTATGGTATAAGTTATACTGTGGAACATAATGCAGCAGTCAATGGGAATGGGGTAGATCCATATTAACCTGTATGGAAAGATCTTCAAACAATATTGTTTTGGAAGGATCCAGACCAACCAGATTACTGTGCCTTTGTATTAAGAGAAATGAAGAGCCTCGGCTTGAGGGTTTAAAATAAATCTGTAAGAATTCAGGAGGGAAGCATCTTGTAGGGCTGTCAGAGAATATGATTAAAGGAACAGTGAACCCAAAGGCACTTCTCTTCTGAAATATGTTAAAAAAAATACACAGGAGTTACTTGGGACAGTTAATATGTATATTCATATTTGAACACCTACAATTACATTACCCTGATTCATTTATCAGGTTAGCTACAGTCACTGGGCAGAGAGTGAGTGGGGATAGAAGAGAATGGGACCAGGTACATTTTTAGAAGAATGAGTAGGTCAGCAAGGGTTAAGGTGCATATCCTGGTGAAACCACAGCAAGTAACTATTGCATCTTGGACAAGGGATCATAAGAAGCCAGAATAGCTAAGAATGAGAGACCCAGAACACAGGTTTTTTGCACTTTTCAAGAGGTGAGGGGTGAAATGAGAACTCACCTGAAGGTTTGGCTCCTAATGCTGACTATCTGGATCTGTTGCTATAATCTTATTTGTAGATGGGATATTTTTCCTCAACATTTTCTTCAAATTATATTTTCTTTTCCCTTAACCCAGCTATATTCAGATAAAATTGACAAATAATATTGTGTAAGTTTAATGTATACAATGTGGCGGTTTGATACACATATATTGTGAAATTTTTACCACAATAAGGTTACTTAACATGTCGTTCACCTAACATAATTACCATTTTGTTGTTGTTATACTGAGAATATTAAAGTTCTACTCTTATAGCAACTCTCAAGTGTACAATACAGTATTATTAACTATACTCACCATGCTATTTATTAGGTCCCCAGAATCTGTTCATCTTATAACTGAAAGTTTATAATCTTAGACCAACATCTTTGTATTTTGCCCATGACTCAGGCCTTGGCAAACACAATTCTACTCTCTGTTTCTATGTGTTTGATGTTTTTAGATTTCACATATAAGTAAGAACATAGAATATGTGTCTTTGACTTATTTCACTTAACAATATGGCTAAAAGGTCCATCCGTTATTGAAAATGTCAGGATTTCCTTCTTGTTGATAGCTGAATAATATTCAACTATATATATGTGTGTGTGTGTATATGTATGTGTGTATATATATATATATATATATATATATATATATATATATATATATATATATAACATTTTTATTATCCATTCATCTGTCGAAGGAAACTTAGGTTGTTTCTATGTCTTGGTTATTGTGAATAATGCTGAATTGAATGTGGAAAAACATATACCTGTTCAAGAGAGTGAATTCACCTCTTTCAGAAATGGGATTGCTTCTACAGATTCAATGCAATCCCTATCAAATTACCAATGGCATTTTTTAGAGAACTAGAACAAAAAAAAAATCTTAAAATTTGTATGGAGACACAAAAGACCCCGAATAGCCAAAGCAGTCTTGAGGGAAAAAAACAGAGCTGGAGGAATGAGAGTCCCTGATTCAGACTATACTACAAAGCTACAGTAATCAAGACAATATGGTACTGGCAAAAAACGAAATATAGATCAATGGAACAGGATAGAACACCCAGAGATAAACCCACACACCTATAGTCAACTAACCTATTACAAAGGAGGCAAGTATATACAATGGAGAAAAGAGAGCCTCTTCAATAAGTGGTGCTGGGAAAACTGGACGGTTACATGTAAAAGAATGAAATTAGAACACTCCCTAACACCATATACAAAAATGAACTCAAAATGGATTAAAGACCTAAATGTAAGACCAGACACCAAAAAACCCTTAGAGGAAAACATAGGAAGAACACTCTTTGACATAAATTACAGCAAGATGTTTTTTGATCCACCTCCTAGAGTAATGGAAATAAAAACAAAAATAAACAAATGGGACCTAATGAAACTTAAAAGCTCTTGCAAAGCAAAAGAAACCACAAACGAGATGAAAAGACAACCCTCAGAATGGGAAAAAATATTTGCTAGTGAATCAACGGACAAAGGGTTAATCTCCAACATATATAAACCGCTCATGCAGCTCAATATTAAAAAAAAAAAACCTAATCAAACAATGGGCAGAAGACCTAAATAGACATTTCTCCAAAGAGGACATACAGATGACCAAGAAGCACATGAAAAGCTGCTCAATGTCACTAATTATCAGAAAAATGCAAATCAAAACTACAGTGATGTATCACCTCACACCAGGTAGAATGGGCATCATCAGAAAATTTACAAACAACAAATTCTGGAGACGGTGTGGAGAAAAGTGAATGTTCTTCCACTGTTGGTGGGAATGTAAATTGATACAGCCAGTATGGAGAACAGTATGGAGGTTCCTTAAAAAACTAAAAATAGGATTACCATATGACTCAGCAATCCCACTACTGGGCATATACCCAGAAAAAATATATATTTCAAAAAGACATATGCAGCCCAATGTTCATTGCAGCACTATTTACAATAGCCAGATCATGGAAGCAACCTAAATGCCCATCGACAGACAAATGGATAAAGAAGATGTGGTACATATATATGATGGAATATTACTCAACCATAAAATGGAATGAAATTGGGTCATTTGTAGAGACGTAGATGAATCTAGAGACTGTCATACAGAGTGAAGTAAGTCAGAAAGAGAAAAACAAATATCATATATTAACATATATGTAGAACCTAAAAAAATGGTACAGATGAACTGGTTTGCAGGGCAGAAATTGAAACACAGATATAAAGAACAAACGTATGGACCCCAAGGGGAGAAAGTGCTGGTGGTGGTGGGGGTGTGATGAATTGGGGGAATGGGATTGACATATATATACTAATATGTATAAAATTGATAATTAATAAGAACCTGCTGTATAAAAAATAAATTAAATAAAATTCAAAAAGAAAAGAAGTGGGATTTCTGGATCATATGGTAATTCTATTTTAAATTTTTAAGAAAACTCCATATTGTTTTCCAGGAGAATATACCAATTTACATTCCCATCAATAGTGTACCATGGTTATGTTTTATCCACATCCACACCCGCGTTTGTTATCTCTTGACTTCTTGATAATAGCCACTCTAAGAGGTGAGAAGTGATCATGGTTAGATTTTCATTTCCCAGATGATTAGTGATGTTGAGCACATTTTTACATACTTGTTGGCCACTTGTATGTTTCTTTGGTAAAATGTCTACTCAAGTCCTCTGCCAATCTTTAACTGGATTTTTGTTTGTTTTGCTATTCACATTGTAGGATTATTTTTTCTGTTTCTGTGAAAAATGACATTGGAATTTTGATAGAGATTACATAGATTCTATAGATGTTTCAGGTGGTACAGACAGTTTAACAATATTAACTATTCTGATCCATGTACACAGAATAACTTTCTATACGTTTGTGTTTTCTTCAATGTATTTCATCAAAATCTTGTAATTGTCATTGTACAGATCTTTCACTTCCTTTGTTAAATTTATTCCCAAGTATTTTATTATTTTCAGTGCTATTGTAAATAGATGTTTAAAATTTTTTCAGCTATTTCACTTTTAATGTATAAAAACACAATTGATTTCTGCATGTTGATTTCATATACTGCAACTGTATTGAATTCATTGATTAGTTCCAACAGTTTTTTGTTACGTCTTAAGAATATTTTATATATCATATCATCTTCAACAATTTTACTTCTTCCTTTCCAATTTAGATAATTTTTATTTATTTATCTTGACTGAATTGCTCTAGATAGGACTTCCTGTAATATGTTGAATAGAAGCAGGGATAGTGGGCACCCTTTTCTTGTTTCTCATCGTAGAGGAAACCTTTCAACATTTCACTGTTGAGTATACTGTTATCTGTGGCTTTGTCAGATATGGCCTTTATGATTTTGAGGTATATTCTTTCTATACCCAATTTGTTGAGGGATTTATCACGAAAGGATCTTGTACTTTGTCAAAATCTTTTTCTGCACTCATTGAGATGACCATATTTTTGTCTTTCATATAAATTAATGTGGTGTATCATATCTGTTGATTTTTGTATATTGAACAAATAATTGCATCTCTATAAAGCACACTTTTTCATAATGTAAGATCCTTATAATAAGGTATTGAATTTTGTTTGCCAGTATTTCGTTGATAGTTTTGTATACAATTTAACCAGAGATATTGTTTTCTTGTAATATCCTTATATGACCATGGTATCATTGTAGTGCTGGGCTTGTAAAATGAGTTTGAGACTGTTCCTTCCTCTTCTATTTCTTGGAAGAGTTTGAAAAGGGTTGACATTAATTCTTATTTAGGTGATTGGTAAAATTTACCCATGAAGCCATCTGGTCCTGGGCTTTTCTTTGTTGGGAAGATTTTGATTACTGATTCAATATCCTTAACTTGTTATTGCTGTGTTTAGATTTCCTACTTCTTCATGATTCACAATTGGTAGGTTGTATGTTTCTCGGGATTTATCCATTTATTCTAATTTGTCCAATTTGTTGGCATATAATTGTTCATAGTGGTCTCATTATCCTTTTATTTATTTTTTTAGTATGCTCAAATTTTTTCTTTCCTTTATTCTTTCCTAGCTTTCTATCTTTCTTTCCTTTGTTCTTTCCATCCTTCCTTCTTTTGTTCCATTCTTCCTTCCTTTCTATAATTTTTTCTTTCCTTCCCTCTTTTTCTTTATTGAGATATAATTGGCATACAGAACTGTATAAGTTTAAGACATACAGCATAATGCAGTTGACTTAAATGTATTGTGAAATATTTCCAAAAATATTAGTTAAATCCATTATCATATATAGATAGAAAAAAGAAAAAAAAGGGTTTTTTTCTTATAATGAGAGCTCTTAGGATCAACACCCTTAAAAATTTTCAAATATACCACACAGCACTATTACCTACAGTCATTATGTTGTACATTGTATCCCTAGTATTATCTTATAAGTGGATATTTGTTTGTTTTGACTGCCTTCATCCAATTCCCCCACACCTTAGGCCCCAACTCTGGTAAACTGGAAACCACAAATCTGATCTCTTTATCTGTGAGCTTGATTTCTCATTCCAGGGGAATTCCCTGGTTGTACAGTGTTTAGAACTCCATGCTTTCACTGACAAGGGCATGGGTTCAATACCTGGTCAGGAAACTAAAATCCCACAAGCTGTGCCAAGCGGCCAAAAATAAAATAAATAGTGTTAAAAAAAAGATTCCATAAGTGAGATAAGTGAGATAATAGAGTATTTGTCTTTCTGTGTCTGACTTATTTCACTTAACATAGTGCCCTCAAATTCCATCTATGTTATTGCAAATAGCAGAATTTCCTTCTTTTATTTAAGTAAAGTTGATTTACAATATTATATTAGTATCAAGTGTACAACAGAGAAGAATTTCCTTTATAATAGCATTCTCTTATAATTGAAAAGATGCTCAACAATGCTAATTATTAGAGAAATGCGAATCAAAAAAAGAGATATCACCTCACATCTGTCAGAATGACTATCATCAAAAAGTCTACAAATAACAAATATTGGAGAGGATGTGGAGAAAACTGAACCCTCATGCACTCTTGGTAGGAATGTAAATTGGTGCAACCATTGTGGAAAACAGTTACGGAGGTTTCTCAAAAGACTAAAAATAGAACTACCATAGGACCCAGCAATTCTACTTCTGGGTATATATCCAAAAAACCAAAAACACTAATTTGAAAAGATACATGCATGCCAATGTTTATAACAACACTATTTAAAATAACCAAGACATGAAATCAACTCAAGTGCCCAATGACCCAGGCCACTAGTGAGTAGCACCAGCACTGAAGCACCCTGGCCCTGTACTCAGCCATGCCAGGATATAGCCCCACTCACCAATGGGTAGACACCAGGCCCTGAACACTTGTTCTTCACAGCCAGCTTCCCTGGGAGCCAGCCATCCCCACAAGTGGGCCAGACCAGCCCTAAGTCCCAAAATACACCACACCTAGCAGCCCCAGGACCCAGCTCTGCCAACAGGTAGGTTAGGACCAGTCCTGGAACTCTTAAGGTTCTGGCCCCACTCACTAGTGGATAGACACCAGCCCCAGGAACCCCCATGTGTCACACTGAACCATGCCAGGACATGGTCCAACCCATGAGTGGGCCAGAGCCAGACTCAGGAATACTAAGGGTGCAGATTCAACCTTGCCAGGATGCAGCCTTGCCCACCAGCAACTAGCAGCCTCCACAAGACACAGGGCCTGGCAGTCAACAGGCCAAGGAACAGCCCCACCTACAAGCATTTCCACAGTAGTCAGCCCCTCCACAACAGAAGGGTCAACTCAGCCAACATAGGGGACATGCCAAGATCATATAGCTCTGGTCACATGTGGAGAATGTGCTTCTGGGCCCCATAGGACCTCTCTTACATAATGCCACTTCTCTAAGATTGGGAAATGTAACTGACCTACAAATACATACAAATAAACGCAGAAAATTAAGCAAGATGAGATGACAAAGGAATGTGCTTCAAGTGAATTAGTAAGATAAAACACCAGAAGAAGAACTAAGAAAACAGGAGATAAGGAATCTACCTGATAAAGAGTTCAAGATAATGATCATTAAGATGGTCAGTGAACTTGGGAGAAAAATGGATGATCACAGTGGGAAGTTTAACAAAGAGTTAGAATATATGAAGAAGAACAAAACAGCTGAAGAATACAATAACTGAAATTTAAAATTTACTAGAAGAAGTCAACAGTAGATTAGAAGTTACAGAGCAATGGACCAGCAAACTGGAAGACTGAGTGGTGGAAATAACCCAAGCTTTACAGCTAAAAAAAAGGATTAAAAACATGAGAAATGTTTAAGAGACCTATGGGACAATGTCAAACATACTAACAAACATCTGCTTTATAGGGATCCCAGGAGGAGAAGAAAGACAGAAAGAGGAAGAAAACCTAGTTGAAGAAATAGTAGCTAAAAATTTCCCTAAGCTGGGAAAAGAAACAGATATCCAAGTCCAAGAAGCACAGAGAGTCTCAAAAATGATCAACACAAAGAAGGCCACAGAAAAACACATTGTAATTAAAATAGCAAAATTTAAAGATAAAGAGAAAATATTAAAAGCATCAAGGGTAAAGCAACTAGTTACAAGAAGGAAACATTTAGACTGTCAGCTGACTTTTCAGCAGAAAATTTACAGGACAGATTAGAGTGGCACAATACATTAGACAGGACGAAAGGAAAAAACTTACAAACAAGAATACACTACATGGCAAGGCTATCATTCAAAATTGAAAGCGAGATAAAGAGTGTTACAGACAAGCAAAAGCTAAAAGAGATCAGCACCACTAAACTGGCTTTATAAAAAAAAAATGTTAAAGGGACTTCTCTAAGTGGAGAAGAAAAGATCACAGGTAGAAATATAAAAATTACAAAAGGAAAAACCTCACTGATACAGGCAAATATATAGTAAATATATAAAGCTAAGCGGAATGTTAAAATACAAAAGTAGTAAAAGCAGGGAGTTCCCTGGTGGCCTAGTGTTTAGGATTCCAGGCTTTCATTGCCAGGGCCCAGGTTCAATCCCTCGTTGGGGAACAGAGATCACCCAAGCCACATGACACAGCCAAAAACAAACAAACAAGCATAAACAAAAACATGATTCTCAAAAGCATCTATAACCACAATAAGTAGTTAATGGATATTTAAGGGATACACAAAACAAAAAGAATTAAAATGAAGTATCAAAAACATAAAAGTGGGAATAAAAAGTCAGGGCTGTTAGAATGGATTTGACTTCATACATCATCAATTTAAAATAATCATATATATATTATTTACAATATATAAACTGCAGGGTAACAACAAACAAAAAAATTATAATTTATACACAAATAAAAAAGAGAAAGGAATCCAAACATAACACTAATGGTATTCATCAAATCACAAGGGAAGGGGGGGACCTTGAAGATGGTGGAAGAGTAAGACGGGGAGATTGCCTTCCTCCCCACGGATACACCAGAAATACATCCACACGTGGAACAACTCCTACAGAACTCCTACTGAAGGCTGGCAGAAGACCTCAGACCTCCCAAAAGGCAAGAAACTCCCCACGTACCTGGGTAGGGCAAAAGAAAAAAAGAAAAAACAGAGACAAAAGAATAAGGACGGCACCTGCACCAGTGGGAGGGAGCTGTGAAGGAGGAAAAGTTTCCACACACTAGGAAGCCCCTCCGCGGGCGGAGACTGCGGGAGGCAGAGGGGGGAGTTTCGGGACCACGGAGTAGTGCACAGCGACGGGTGCGGAGGGCAAAGCGGGGAGATTCCTGCACAGACGATCAGTGCCGACCAGCACTCACCAACCCGAGAGGCTTGTCTGCTCACCCACCGGAGCGGGCGGGGCTGCGAGCTGAGGCTCGGGTTTTGGTTTTGGACGGAGCTCAGGGAGAGGACTGGGGTTGGTGGCTTGAACATAGCCTGAAGGGGTTAGTGCACCACGACTAGCCGGGAGGGAGTTCGGGGAAAAGCCTGCACCGGCCGAAGAGGCAAGAGACTTTTTCTTCCCTCTTTGTTTCCTGGTGCGCGAGGAGAGGGGATTAAGAGCGCTGCTTAAAGGATCTCCAGAGACGGGCGCGAGCCGCGGCTAAAAGCGCGACCCCCAGAGACGGGCGCGAGCCGCGGCTGAAAGCGCAAACCCCAGAGACGGGCGCGAGCCATGGCTAAAACCGCGGACCCCAGAGACGGGCGGGAGACGCTAAGGCTGCTGCTGCCGCCACCAAGGGGCCTGTGTGCGAGCACAGGTCACTCTCAACACCCCTCTTCCGCGGACCCTGTGCAGCCCGCCACTGCCAGGTTCCCGGGATCCAGGGACAACTTCCCCGGGACAACGCACGGCGGGCCTCAGGCTGGTGCAACTTCACGCCGGCCTCTGCCGCAACGTCATGTTGCCTCTGCCGCCGCAGGCCCGCCCTGCACACAGTGCCCCTCCTTCCCCCATCCCCCAACCCCCGGCCTGAGTGAGCCGGAGCCCCCGAATCAGCGGCTCCTTTAACCCCGTCCTGTCTGAGCGAAAAAACAGATGCCCTCCAGCGACCTACACGCAGAGGCAGGGCCAAATCCAAAGCTGAGCTCCTGTGAGCTGTGAGAACAAAGAAGAGAAAGGGAAATCTCTCCCAGCAGCCACAGAAGCAGCGGATTAAAGCTCCACAATCAACTTGATATACCCTGCATCTGTGGAATACCTGAATAGACAAGGAATGATCCCAAATTGAAGAGGTGGAATTTAGGAGCGAGATCTATGATTTTTTTTCCCTTTTCCTCTTTTTGTGAATGTGTACGTGTATGCTTCTGTGTGAGATCTTGTCTGTATACTCTTGCTTCCACCATTTGTCCTAGGGCTCTATCCGTCCATGATTTTTTTAAAAAAATTCTTTTTCTTAATAATTAAGTTTAATTGTAATAACTTTATTATACTTTACCTTCGTTCTTTCTTTCTTTCCTTCCTTCCTTCCCTCCTTTAGACAACGAATCACCCCAAATTGAGGAGGTGGTCTCTGAGAGCAAGATTTATGATTTTTCCCCATTTACCTCTTTTTGTGAAGGTGTATGTGTATGCTTCTGTGTAAGATTTTCTCTGTATAGCTTTGCTTCCAACATTTGTCCTAAGGTTCTATCCGTCCCTTTTTTAAATTTTATCTAGATATTTTTTAATTCAATAACTATATTATACTTTATTTTATTTTTACTCTATCTTCTTTCTTTCTCTTTTTTCCTTCTTTCCCTCCTTCCTTCCTTCCTCCCTCCCTCCTTTCTTTCCTTCTTTGCTTCTTTCTTCCTTCCTTCCTTTCCTCCTTTCCTTCTTTCTTTACTCATACTTCTACTAATTCTCTCTACTTTTTCTCCCTTTTATTCTGAGCTGTGTGGATGAAAGGCTCTTGGTGCTCCAGCCAGGAATCAGGGCTCTGCCTCTGAGGTAGGAGAGCCAACTTCAGGACACTGGTCAACAAGAGACCTCCCAGCTCCACATAAAATTAAACGGTGGAAATCTCCCAGAGACCTCCATCTTAACATAAGCACCCAGCTTCACTCAACGACCAGCAAGCCACAGTGCTGGACAACCTATGCCAAACAACTAGCAAAACAGGAACACAACCCCACCCATTAGCAGAGAGGCTGCCTAAAATCATAATAAGGCCACAGACACCCCAAAACACACCACCAGACGTGAACCTGCGCACTAGAGAGACAAGATCCAGCCTCATCCAGCACAACACAGGCACTAGTCCCCTCCACCAGGAAGCCTGCACAACCCACTGAAACAGCCTTAGCCACTGGAGACAGACATCAAAAACAACGGGAACTACGAAGGTTCAGGCTGCAAAAAGGAGACCCCAAACACAGTAAGATAAGCAAAATGAGAAGACAGAAAAACACACAGCAGATGAAGGAGCAAGATAAAAACCCACCAGACCTAACAAATGAAGAGGAAATAGGCAATCTACCTGAAACAGAATTCAGAATAATGATAGTAAGGATGATCCGAAATCTTGAAGTAGAATGGACAAAATGCAAGAAACAGTTAACAAGGACCTACAAGAACTAAAGATGAAACAGGCAACGATGAACAATGCAATAAATGAAATTAAAATCACTCTAGATAGGATCAATAGCAGAATAACTGAGGCAGAAGAACGGATAAGTGACCTGGAAGATAAAGTAGTGGAAATAACTACTGCAGAGCAGAATAAAGAAAAAAGAATGAAAAGAACTGAGGACAGTCTCAGAGACCTCTGGGACAACATGAAACGCACCAACATTCGAATTATAGGGGTTCCAGAAGAAGAAGAAAGAAAGAAAGGGACTGAGAAAATATTTGAAGAGATTATAGTTGAAAACTTCCCTAATATGGGAAAGGAAATAGTTAATCAAGTCCAGGAAGCACAGAGAGTCCCATACAGGATAAATACAAGGAGAAACACGCCAAGACATATATTAATCAAACTGTCAAAAATTAAATACAAAGAAAGCATATTAAAAGCAGCAAGGGAAAAACAACAAATAACACACAGGGGAATCCCCATAAGGTTAACAGCTGATCTCTCAGCAGAAACCCTACAAGCCAGAAGGGAGTGGCAAGACATACTGAAAGTGATGAAGGAGAAAAACCAGCAACCAAGACTACTCTACCCAGCAAGGATCTCATTCAGATATGATGGAGAAATTAAAACCTTTACAGACAAGCAAAAGCTGAGAGAGTTCAGCACCACCAAACCAGCTTTACAACAAATGCTAAAGGAATTTCTCTAGACAAGAAACACAAGAGAGGAAACGACCTATAGTAGCGAACCCAAAACAATATAGAAAATGGGAATAGGAACATACATATCGATAATTACCTTAAATGTAAATGGACTAAATGCTCCCACCAAAAGACACAGATTGGCTGAATGGATACAAAAACAAGACCCTTATATATGCTGTCTACAAGAGACCCACTTCAGACCTAGCGACACATACAGACTGAAAGTAAGGGGATGGAAAAAGATATTCCATACAAATGGAAACCAAAAGAAAGCTGGAGTAGCAATTCTCATATCAGACAAAATAGACTTTAAAATAAGGACTATTAAAAGGGACAAAGAAGGACACTACATAATGATCAAGGGATCGATCCAAGAAGAAGATATAACAATTGTAAATATTTATGCACCCAACATAGGAGCACCACAATACATAAGGCAAATATTAACAGCCATAAAAGGGGAGATCGACAGTAACACATTCATAGTAGGGGACTTTAACACCCCACTTTCACCCATGGACAGATCATCCACAATGAAAATAAATAAGGAAACACAAGCTTTAAATGATACATTAAACAAGATGGACTTAATTGATATTTATAGGACACTCCATCCAAAAACAACAGAATACACATTTTTCTCAAGTGCTCATGGAACATTCTCCAGGATAGATCATATCTTGGGTCACAAATCAAGCCTTGGTAAATTTAAGAAAACTGAAATTGTATCAAGTATCTTTTCTGACCACAACGCCATGAGACTAGATATCAATTACAGGAAAATATCTGTTAAAAAATACAAACACATAGAGGCTAAACAATACACTACTTAATAATGAAGTGATCACTGAAGAAATCAAAGAGGAAATAAAAAAATATCTAGAAACAAATGACAATGGAGACACAACGACCCAAAACCTATGGGATGCAGCAAAAGCAGTTCTAATGGGGAAGTTTATAGCAATACAAGCCCACCTTAAGAAGCAGGAAACATCTCGAATAAACAACCTAACCTTGCACCTCAAGCAATTAGAGAAAGAAGAACAAAAAAACCCCAAAGCTAGCAGAAGGAAAGAAATCATAAAAATCAGATCAGAAATAAATGAAAAAGAAATGAAGGAAACGATAGCAAAGATCAATAAAACTAAAAGCTGGTTCTTTGAGAAGATAAACAAAATACATAAACCACTAGCCAGACTCATCAAGAAAAAAAGGGAGAAGACTCAAATCAATAGAATTAGAAATGAAAAAGGAGAAGTAACAACTGACACTGCAGAAATAAAAAAATCATGAGAGATTACTACAAGCAACTCTACGCCAAGAAAATGGACAATCTGGAAGAAATGGACAAATTCTTAGAAATGCACAACCTGCCAAGACTGAATCAGGAAGAAATAGAAAATATGAACAGACCAATCACAAGCACTGAAATTGAGATTAAACATCTTCCAACAAACAAAAGCCCAGGACCAGATGGCTTCACAGCTGAATTCTATCAAATGTTTAGAGAAGAGCTGACACCTATCCTTCTCGAACTCTTCCAAAATATAGCAGAGGGAGGAACACTCCCAAATTCCTTCTACGAGGCCACCATCACCTGGATACCAAAACCAGACAAGGATGTCACAAAGAAAGAAAACTACAGGCCAATATCACTGATGAACATAGATAAAAAAATCCTCAACAAAATACTAGCAAACAGAATCCAACAGCACATTAAAAGGATCATACACCATGATCAAGTGGGGTTTATTCCAGGAATGCGAGGATTCCTCAATATACGCAAATCTATCAATGTGATAAACCATATTAACAAATTGAAGGAGAAAAACCATATGATCATCTCAATAGATGCATAGAAAGCTTTTGACAAAATTCAACACCCATTTATGATAAAAACCCTCCAGAAAGTAGGCATAGAAGGAACTTTCCTCAATATAATAAGGGCCATATATGAGAAGTCCACAGCAAACATCATCCTCAATGGTGAAAAACTGAAAGCATTTCCACTAAGATCAGGAACAAGACAAGGTTGCCCACTCTCACCACGCTTATTCAACATAGTTTTGGAAGTTTTATCCACAGCAATCAGAGAAGAAAAGGAAATAAAAGGAATCCAAATCGGAAAAGAAGAAGTAAAGCTGTCACTGTTTGCAGATGACATGATACTATACATAGAGAATCCTAAAGATGCTACCAGAAAACTACTAGAGCTAATCAATGAATTTGGTAAAGTAGCAGGATACAAAATTAATGCACAGAAATCTCTGGCATTCCTGTATACTAATGATGAAAAATCTGAAAGTGAAATCAAGAAAGCACTCCCATTTACCATTGCAACAAAAAGAATAAAATATCTAGGAATAAACCTACCTAAGGAGACGAAAGACCTGTATACAGAAAATTATAAGACACTGATGAAAGAAATTAAAGATGATACAAATAGATGGAGAGATATACCATATTCTTGGATAGGAAGAATCAACATTGTGAAAATGACTCTACTACCCAAAGCAATCTACAGATTCAGTGCAATCCGTATCAAACTACCACTGGCATTTTTCACAGAACTAGAACAAAAAATTTCGCAATTTTTATGGAAAGACAAAAGACCCCGAATAGCCAAAGCAATCTTGAGAACGAAAAAAGGAGCTGGAGGAATCAGGCTCCCTGACTTCAGACTATATTACAAAGCAACAGTAATCAAGACAGTATGGTACTGGCACAAAAACAGAAAGATAGATCAGTGGAACAGGATAGAAAGCCCAGAGATAAACCCACGCACATATGGGCACCTTATCTTTGATAAAGGAGGCAGGAATGTACAGTGGAGAAAGGACAGCCTCTTCAATAAATGGTGCTGGGAAAACTGGACAGGTACATGTAAAAGTATGAGATTAGATCACTCCCTAACACCATACACAAAAATAAGCTCAAAATGGATTAAAGACCTAAATATAAGGCCAGAAACTATCAAACTCTTAGATGAAAACATAGGAAAAATATTCTATGACATAAATCACAGCAAGATCCTTTCTGACCCACCTCCTAGAGTAATGGAAATAAAAACAAAAATAAACAAATGGGACCCAATGAAACTTCAAAGCTTTTGCACAGCAAAGGAAACCATAATCAAGACCAGAAGACAACCCTCAGAATGGGAGAAAACCTTTGCAAATGAAGCAACTGACAAAGGATTAATCTCCAAAATTTACAAGCAGCTCATGCAGCTCAATAACAAAAAAACAAACAACCCCATCCAAAAATGGGCAGAAGACCTAAATAGACATTTCTCCAGAGAAGATATACAGAATGCCAACAAGCACATGAAAGAATGCTCAACATCATTAATCATTAGAGAAATGCAAATCAAAACTACAATGAGATATCATCTCACACCAGTCAGAATGGCCATCATCAAAAAATCTAGAAACAATACATGCTGGAGAGGGTGTGGAGAAAAGGGGACACTCTTGCACTGCTGGTGGGAATGTGAATTGGTTCAGCCACTATGGAGAACAGTATGGAGGTTCCTTAAAAAACTACAAATAGAATTACCATATGACCCAGCAATCCCACTACTGGGCATATACCCTGAGAAAACCAAAATTCAAAAAGAGTCATGTACCAAAATGTTCATTGCAGCTCTATTTACAATAGCCAGGACATGGAAACAACCTAAGCGCCCATCATCGGATGAATGGATAAAGAAGATGTGGCACATATACAAAATGGAATATTACTCAGCCTTAAAAAGAAATGAAATTGAGTTATTTGTAATGAGATGGATAGACCTAGAGTCTGTCATACAGAGTGAAGTAAGTCAGAAAGAAAAAGACAAATACCGTATGCTAACACATATATATGGAATTTAAGTGGGAAAAAATGCCATGAAGAACCTAGGGGTAAAACAGGAATAAAGACGCAGACCTACTGGAGAACGGACTTGAGGATATGGGGAGGGGGAAGGGTGAGTTTTGACAGGGCGAGAGAGAGTCATGGACATATACACACTAACAAACGTAGTAAGGTAGATAGCTGGGGGGAAGCAGCCGCAAGGCACAGGGATATTAGCTCGGTGCTTTGTGACGGCTTGGAGGGGTGGGATGGGGAGAGTGGGAGGGAGGGAGACGCAAGAGGGAAGACATATGGGAACATATGTATATGTATAGCTGATTCACTTTGTTGTAAAGCAGAAACTAACACACCATTGTAAAGCAATTATACCCCAATAAAGATGAAAAAAATAAAATGAAAAAGGAGAAGTAACAACTGACACTGCAGAAATAAAAAAAATCATGAAACATTACTACAAGCAACTCTGCCAATAAAATGGACAATCTGGCAGAAATGGACAAATTCTTAGAAATGCACAACCTGCCAAGACTGAATCAGGAAGAAATAGAAAATATGAACAGACCAATCACAAGCACTGAAATTGAAACTGTGATTAAAAACCTTCCAACAAACAAAAGCCCAGGACCAGTTGGCTTCGCAGATGAATTCTATCAAACGTTTAGAGAAGAGCTAACACCTATCCTTCTCAAACTCTTCCAAAATATAGCAGAGGGAGGAACACTCCCAAATTCCTTCTATGAGGCCACCATCACCTTGATACCAAAACCAGACAAGGATGTCACAAAGAAAGAAAACTACAGGCCAATATCACTGATGAACATAGATGCAAAAATCCTCAACAAAATACTAGCAAACAGAATCCAACAGCACATTAAAAGGACCATACACCATGATCAAGTGGGGTTTATTCCAGGAATGCAAGGATTCTTCAATATACACAAATCTATCAATGTGATAAACCATATTAACAAATTGAAGGAGAAAAACCATATGATCATCTCAATAGATGCAGAGAAAGCTTTCGACAAAATTCAACACCCATATATGATAAAAACCCTCCAGAAAGTAGGCATAGAGGGAACTTTCCTCAACATAATAAAGGCCATATATGACAAGCCCACAGCCAACATCATCCTCAATGGTGAAAAACTGAAAGCATTTCCACTAAGATCAGGAACAAGACAAGGTTGCCCACTCTCACCACGCTTATTCAACATAGTTTTGGAAGTTTTATCCACAGCAATCAGAGAAGAAAAGGAAATAAAAGGAATCCAAATCGGAAAAGAAGAAGTAAAGCTGTCACTGTTTGCAGATGACATGATACTATACATAGAGAATCCTAAAGATGCTACCAGAAAACTACTAGAGCTAATCAATGAATTTGGTAAAGTAGCAGGATACAAAATTAATGCACAGAAATCTCTGGCATTCCTGTATACTAATGATGAAAAATCTGAAAGTGAAATCAAGAAAGCACTCCCATTTACCATTGCAACAAAAAGAATAAAATATCTAGGAATAAACCTACGTAAGGATACGAAAGACCTGTATGCAGAAAATTATAAGACACTGATGAAAGAAATTAAAGATGATACAAATAGATGGAGAGATATACCATGTTCTTGGATGGGAAGAATCAACATTGTGAAAATGACTCTACTACCCAAAGCAATCTACAGATTCAATGCAATCCCTATCAAGCTACCACTGACATTTTTCACAGAACTAGAACAAAAAATTCGCAATTTTTATGGAAACACAAAAGACCCCGAATAGCCAAAGCAATCTTGAGAACGAAAAAAGGAGCCTGAGGAACCAGGCTCCCTGACTTCTGACTATACTACAAAGCAACAGTAATCAAGACAGTATGGTACTGGCACAAAAACAGAAAGATAGATCAGTGGAACAGGATAGAAAGCCCAGAGATAAACCCACGCACATATGGACACCTTATCTTTGATAAAGGAGGCAGGAATGTACAGTGGAGAAAGGACAGCCTCTTCAATAAATGGTGCTGGGAAAACTGGACAGCTACATGTAAAAGTATGAGATTAGATCACTCCCTAACACCATACACAAAAATAAGCTCAAAATGGATTAAAGACCTAAATGTAAGGCCAGAAACTATCAAACTCTTAGATGAAAACATAGGAAGAACACTCTATGACATAAATCACAGCAAGATCCTTTCTGACCCACCTCCTAGAGTAATGGAAATAAAAACAAAAATAAACAAATGGGACCCAATGAAACTTCAAAGCTTTTGCACAGCAAAGGAAACCATAATCAAGACCAAAAGACAACCCTCAGAATGGGAGAAAACCTTTGCAAATGAAGCAACTGACAAAGGATTAATCTCCAAAATTTACAAGCAGCTCATGCAGCTCAATAACAAAAAAACAAACAACCCCATCCAAAAATGGGCAGAAGACCTAAACAGACATTTCTCCAAAGAAGATATACAGAATGCCAACAAGCACATGAAAGAATGCTCAACATCATTAATCATTAGAGAAATGCAAATCAAAACTACAATGAGATATCATCTCACACCAGTCAGAATGGCCATCATCAAAAAATCTAGAAACAATACATGCTGGAGAGGGTGTGGAGAAAAGGGGACACTCTTGCACTGCTGGTGGGAATGTGAATTGGTTCAGCCACTATGGAGAACAGTATGGAGGTTCCTTAAAAAACTACAAATAGAATTACCATATGACCCAGCAATCCCACTACTGGGCATATACCCTGAGAAAACCAAAATTCAAAAAGAGTCATGTACCAAAATGTTCAATGCAGCTCTATTTACAATAGCCCGGAGATGGAAAGAACCTAAGAGCCCATCATCGGACGAATGGATAAAGAAGATGTGGCACATATACACAATGGAATATTAGTCAGCCTTAAAAAGAAATGAAATTGAGTTATTTGTAATGAGATGGATAGACCTAGAGTCTGTCATACAGAGTGAAGTAAGTCAGAAAGAAAAAGACAATTACCGTATGCTAACACATATATATGGAATTTAAGGGAAAAAAATGTCATGAAGAACCTAGGGATAAGACAGGAATAAAGACGCAGACCTACTGGAGAACGGACTTGAGGATATGGGGAGGGGGAAGGGTGAGTTTTGACAGGGCGAGAGATAGTCATGGACATATACACACTAACAAACGTAGTAAGGTAGGTAGCTAGGGGGAAGCAGCCGCAAGGCACAGGGATATTAGCTCGGGGCTTTGGGACAGCCTGGAGGGGTGGGATGGGGAGAGTGGGAGGGAGGGAGACGCAAGAGGGAAGACACATGGGAGCATATGTATATGTATAGATGATTCACTTTGTTATAAAGCAGAAACTAACACACCATTGTAAAGCAATTATACCCCAATAAAGATGTTAAAAAAAAAAAAGAAATCTCTTGTGTTTCTATACACTAACAATGACCTAACAGAAGAAGAAATTGAGAAAACAATCTCATTTATATTCACTTCAAAAATTAAAAAAATGTTGAGGAACAAATCAAATGAGGTATAAGACCTGCACTCGGAAAACTGTAAGACATTGATCCATAAAAAAATATAAGACACAAATGAATGGAAAGATATACCATGCTAACAGATTAGAAAAATTATATTGTTAAAATAACCTTACTGAGGAGAGATCAAGATGACAGAGTAGAAGACGTGGAGCTCACTTTCCACTACAAACATATCAAAAATACATCTACATGTGGAACATTTCTCACTGAAAACTAACTGGAAACTGTCAAAAGTACTCCTGTACAACCAAGCCTGTAAGAAAGATACAAACATAATCAGGTAGGATGGGAAGCAAAGCATTGAGTTGGGACCTGTGTCCCTGGGAAGGGACTCAGAGGAGAAAGGTGATCACACAGGTGGACACTCATTCTGGGGAGTGAGTGGGTCAAGCCACAGACTGGGGGTCCCAGTCCTGGGGTCCTAAATGTAGGACACAAGACCCCTTGTCTACTTGGAGAATCACTGGGACAAAGAAAACGGCTGGAGAAGCCTAGACTCCATTCATGAGGATTGTTTGGGTTCTAGCTTGTCTCCAGGCAGGGCAGTGAGAGGTCTTCCCTAGGGAATTCCACATTGCTTTGCTCCCCATGCCCCAGCTCCACTCACTACATGCCACAGCTTGGCACTGGACCTAGGGCAACCAGAACTTGGGAATATTCTTGACCTAGGGATGTAGAAATGGCCCAGGGGCCTGGGGCATAGCCCAGGTTGGGAGGCGATGGCTCCTGTTGGCACCTACTCAAGCAACACCCCAGAAGCAGTCCAGACTTCTTATGGCAGTGAGGATACCAGAATTTCCCTGACCATCTCACTACGCGCCTGAGCACTAGCCAATCAAATGCTCCAACCGTACTCACTCCACACCACTGCTATCATTACATCTGGGGCAGCCATGAAAGGGAAAATATGTAACCATGGGCTGCAACTGAGTGGAGCTGCAGACCCCTACAGAGTCAAAGCATTGGACCTCAGTAGGTACGTGAACCACACTTGCTTCAGTACTGCCCTCCCTTGGAGCAAATTTCCCAGTGCAAGGAGAAGGAAAAACACTCAATTAAACATAAAAGAGTCAGCTCGAGCCTGACTCCAGGGCTTCTGCTCCAGCAACTTGGGAGCAGACACAACCTCTGACAGGGCACTGATGGCCAATGAGCAGAGAGGAAGACCTTTCCCACCTCCTAAGCAGGCTCTAGCTCCTCCATTATCAACCACACCCCATGCCAAGGTGATAGCTGCTAGCACACCCTGAGGAAAGATGTGACTGTCATTCAGGTCAAATCCAGCCTTCTGACCAAAGGTTTTGGACACACACACCCTACATGGGGTAGTCCCGCATAAGAACACCACTTCAAGAGCACAATAGGTAACTGTTTAATGTAAATTCATATAGACAGAGAAAGTTAAGTAACATGAAAAGACAGAGGAACTACTCTCAATTGAAAGAGCAAGAGAAAAACCCTGAAAAAATTAATAAACAGAAATTGACAATATACCAGATAAAGAATTCAAAACATTTGTAATAAAAAATGCTAGCTTTAATAATAAGGGGTTAATTTCCAAAAATATAAAAACAGCTCAATATCAGAAAACAAACAAATAAACAAACAAAATAAAAGAACACAATCAAAAAATAAGAAGGAGGTCTAAATAGGCACTTCCCCAAAGAAGACACACAGATGGCCAACAGGCACATGAAAAAATGCTCAACATCGCTAATTATTAGAGGAATGCAAATCGAAACCAAAATGAGGTACCACCTCACACCAGTAGGATGGATATTATCAAAAAGTCTACAAATAATCAATGCTGGAGAAGTTGTGGAGAAAAGGGAACCCTCCTACACTGTCTTGTGGGAATGTAAATTGGTGTAACCACCATGAGAAAGAGTATGGAGGTTCCTTTAAAAACAAAAATATAGCTGCCATATCATCCAATAATCCTACTCCTGGGCATATATCTGGAAAAGACAAAAACTCTAATTTGAAAAGATGTATGCACCCTCATATTCAGAAGAGCCTATTTACAATAGCTAAGACATGGAAGCAACATAAGTGTCCATAAACAGATGAATGGCTTAAGATATATATAGCTATAGCTACAGCTATACATAGCTATGGACCATTATAACTATATTTGCTGTCATTTGCAGCAACATGGATGGACCTAGAGAATATTATACTTACTGAAGTAAGTCAGACAGAGAAAGACCAATATTATATCACTTATATGTGGAACCTCAAAAATAATACAAATGAATTTATTTACAAAACAGAAACAGACGCACAGACATAGAAAACAAATTTATGGTTACCAAAGGGGAAAGGGAGAGGGGAGGGATAAATTAGGAGTATGGGATTAACAGATACACACTACTACATATAATATAGATAAGCAATAAGAATTTACTATATAACACAAGGAACACTATTCAGTATTGTGTAATAACTACTAAGGACAATAATCAGAAATTATACATATATATGTGTGTGTGTGTGTGTGTGCGTGTGTGTATCTGTATCACTTTGCTGTACCCCTGAAACAACCACAATATTGTAAACCAATTATACTTCAATAAAAAATAAATACAAATTTAAAACTTTTTAAATGGTAACTGAATTAGGGAAGTGAATTCATCTAAACACATATCTTTTTAACAAGAAAAAAGGAAATAAAAAAGTACTCAATCAAAAATAGATAATTCAATATCTGAGATTAAAAAATATACACCAGAAGGGAGTGGCATAATATATTCAAAGTGCTGAAATGAAAAACCTACAAACCATGATACACAGCAACATTATCATTTAGAATAGAAATAAAGAACTTCTCAAATGAGCAAAAACTAAATAATTCAGCAATACTAAACCTACACTCAAAACAATGTTTAACAGTATTCTCTAAATGGAAAATAAGTAAGGATCTATAGGAATAAGAAAAGCCCACTAGGAAAGGAAAATGTATAGTAAGAATTTAAGCTCACTTAAACACCAGCACATAGATTAATAGATAAAAAATTGTAAAACCAATTATAACTAGAATGAATGGTAAATGGATAAGCACAAAGGTGTAAAATATTACATCAAAAACACAAAATGGGTGGGAGAGGAGTAAAAAAGTTGAAGATATTGTGTTTGAGCTTAAGTGACTATCAGTTTAAATCAAGTAGATATAATGATGGATGAACATATATGAACCCCATGGTAGCCACTAATCAAAAACCTACAATAGATACGAGAGAGAGAGAGAGAGCGAGAGATTCAAGCATACTACTAAAGAAAATCATCAAACCACAGTGGTAGAACCAAAAACAGGAAGAAATGAAGAGAGAAAAACTACAAAAACAACTGGAACACAAGTAGTGAAACAGGAATAAGTACACACCTATCAATAATTACTTTAAATATCAATGGAGTAAATGTTCCAATCAAAAGACATAGGGTTGCTCATTGGATAAAAAACAAAAAACAATACCTTTCAACATGCTGCCTACATGAGATTCATTTTGGGACTAAAGACACACAGTATGAAAGTGACGGGATAGAAAATATTTCATGCAAATGGAAATGACAAGAAAGTGGGGGGGAGCAATACTCTTATTAGATAAACTATTTTTTTTAATGATTTGTGTGATTTTATTCAAGGGATGGAACACATTTAACATTCAAATTCCTCACTTTAAAAACAGAAATAGAGAGGAGCTTCAAGATGGTGGAAGAGTAAGACGTGGAGATCACCTTCCTCCCCACAAATACATCAGAAATATATCTACATGTGGAACAACTCCTACAGAACACCTACTGAATGTTGGCATAAGATCTCAGAGCTCCCAAAAGGCAAGAAACTCCCCCACGTACCTAGGTAGGGCAAAAGTAAAAAGAAAAAAACAGACAAAACAATAGGGATGTGACCTGCAACTAGGGGAGGGAACTGTGAAGGAGGAAATGTTCCAACACACTAGGAAGCCCCTTCGTGGGCAGAGACTGTGGGCGGCAGAGGGGGAAAGCTTCGGAGCTGCAGAGGAGAGCACAGCATCAGGGGTGCAGAGGGCAGAGCAGAGAGATTCCCACAGAGAGGATCGGTGCCAACCAGGACTCACCAGCCGGAGAGGATTGTCTGCTCACCCGTCAGGACGGGTGGGGGCTTGGAGCTGAGGCTCGGGCTTCTGAGGTCAGATTGCAGGGAGAGGATTAGGGTTGGCTGCATGAACACAGCCTGAAGGTGCTAGTGCACCACAGCTAGCTGGGAGGGAGTCCGGGTAGAAGACTGGAGCTGCTGAAGTGAGAAGAGACTTTTTCTTGCTGCTTTGTTTCCTGGTGTGCGAGGAGAGGGGATTAAGAGCACCGCTTAAAGAAGCTCCAGAGACGGGCGTGAGCTGCGGTTATCAGTGCAGACCACAAAGTCGGGCATTAGATACTAAGGCTGCTGCTACAGCCACCAAGAAACCTGTGTGCGAGCACAGGTCACTATCCACACCTCCCATCCCGGGAGTCTGTGCAGCCCGCTACTACCAGGGTCCCATGATCCAGGAACAAATTACACGGGAGAACACACGGCATGCCTCAGGCTGGTGCAACGTCAAGCCAGCCTCTGCCACCGTGGGCTTGTCACACATTCCATACCCCTCACTCCCACGAGGCTGAGTGAGCCAGAGCCCCTGAATCACCTGCTACTTTAACCCCATCCTTTCTGGGAGGGGAACAGACACCCTCAGGTGACCAACACTCAGAGGCAGGGGCAAATCCAAGGTGAACACCAGGAGCTGTGCAAACAAAGAAGTGAAAGGGAAATCTCACCCAGCAGCCTAGAGGGAGTGGAGTATATCTCCACAATCATCTTGATGTGCACTGCATCTGTGAAATAACTGAATACACAACGAATCATCCCAAATTGAGGAGGTGGAATTAGGGAGAAACAATATATATACAATTTTCCCTTTTTCTCTTTTTCTGAATGTGTATGTGTATGCTTCTGTGTGTGATTTTGTCTATACAGCTTTGCTTTTACCACTTGTCCGACGGTTCTGGCTCTCCACTTCTGTTTGTTTGCTTTTAGTGCTTCTTATCATTGGTGGATTTGTTTTATGGTTTCGTGACTCTCTTTCTTTCTTTCTATTTTAATAATCATTTTTCATTTTAATAACTTTATTTTAATTTTTTATCTTCTTTCTTTCATTTTTTCTCCCTTTTTTTCTGAGCTGTGTGGATGACAGGCTCTTGATGCTCCAGCCAGGCATCAGAGCTATGCCTCTGAAGTGACAGAGCCAACCTCAGGACATTGGTCCACAAGAGTTCTCCCAGCTACACGTAATTTTAAATGGAGAAAATCTCACAGAGATCTCCATCTCAATGGCAAGACCCAGCTCCACTCAATGATCAGCAAGCTACAGTGCTGGACACCCTATGCCAAACAAATAGCAAGACAGGAACACAACCCCACCCACTAGCAGAGAGGCTGCCTAAAATCATAATGAGGCAAAAAACACCCCAAAACACACCACAAGTCGTGAACCTGCTCAACAGAAAGAAAAGATACAGCCTCATACTCCAAAACACAGGCACTAGTCCCCTCAAACAGGAAGCCTACAAAACCCACTGAACCAACCTTAGCCACTGGGGGCAGACACAAAAAACAAAGGGATTTACAAACCTGCAGCATGTGAATAGGAGACCCCAAACACATTAAGCTAAGCAAAATGAGAAGAAAAAGAAACACTCAGCAGATGAAGGAGTAAGATAAAACCCCACCAGACCTAACAAATGAAGAGGAAATAGGCAGTCTACCTAAAAAACAATTCAGAATAAAGATAGTAAAGATGATCCAAAATCTTGGAAATAAAATGTAGAAAATACAAGAAACTTTTAACAAGGAGCTAGAAGAACTAAACAGCAAACAAACAGTGATGAACAACACTTTAAATGAAATTAAAAATTCTGTGGAATGAATGAAGAGCAGAATAACTGAGGCAGAAGAACGGATAAGTGACCTGAAAGATAAGATAGTGGAAATAACTACTGCAGAGTAGAATAAAGAAAAAAGAATGAAAAGAACTGAGGACAGTCTCAGAGACCTCTGGGACAACATTAAATGCACCAACATTCGAATTATAGGGGTCCCAGAAGAAGAAAAGAAATTGAAAGCAGCTGAGAAAATATTTGAAAAGATTATAGTTGAAAACTTCCATAATATGGGAAAGGAAATCGTTAATCAAGTCCAGGAAGCACAGAGAGCCCATATAGGATAAATCCAAGGAGAAACACGCAAAGACACATATTAATCAAACTATCAAAAATTAAACACAAAGAAAAAATACTAAAAGCAGCAAGGGAAAAACAACAAATAACATACAAGGGAATCCCCATAAGATTAATAGCTGATCTTTCAGCAGAAATTCTGCATGCTTGAAGAGAATGGCAAGACATATTTAAAGTGATGAAAGGGAAACACCTACTACAAAGATTACAGTATCCAAGAACGATCGCATTCGGATTTCACAAAGAAACTAAAACCTTTACAGACAAGGAAAAGCTAAGAGAATTCAGCACCACCAAACCAGCTTTACAACAAATTCTAAAGGAACTTCTCTAGGCAGGAAACGCAAGATGAAGAAAAGACCTAAATTGACAAACCAAAACAATTAGGAAAATTGTAATAAGAACATACATATCGATAATTACCTTAAATGTAAATGGATTAAATGCTCCCACCAAAAGACATACATTGGCTGAATGGATACAAAAACAAGACCCATATATATGCTGTCTAAAAGGGACCCACTTCAGATGTACAGACACATACAGACTGAAAGTGAAGTGATGGAAAAAGATATTCCACACAAATGGTAATCAAAAGAAAGCTGGAATACCAATTCTCATATCAGGGAAAATAGACTTTAAAATAAATGCTATTACAAGAGACAAAGAAGGACACTACATAATGATCAAGGGATCGATCCAAGAAGAAGATATAACAATTGTAAATATTTATGCACCCAACAGAGGAGCACCTCAATACATAAGGTAAATACTAACAGCCATAAAAGGGGAAATCGACTGAAAAACAATCAGAGTAGGGGAAGTTAACACCCCATTTTCACCAATGGACAGATCATCCAAAATGAAAATAAATAAGGAAACACAAGCTTTAAATGAAACATTAAACAAGATGAGCTTAATTGATATTTATAGGACATTCCATCCAAAAACAACAGAATAGAGTTTTTCTCAAGTGCTCATGGAATATTCTCCAGGATAGATCATATCTTGGGTCACAAATCAAGCCTTGGTAAATTTAAGAAAATTGAAATCGTATCAAGTATCTTTTCTGAACACAATGCTATGAGACTAGATATCAATTACAGGAACAAATCTGGAAAAATACAAACACACAGAGGCTAAACAATACACTAATTAATAAACAAGATATCTCTGAAGAAATCAAACAGGAAATCAAAAAATACCTATAAACAGTAGACAATTACACCGGATGACCCAAAACCTATGGGATTCAGCAAAAGCAGTTCTAAGAGGGAAGTTTATAGCAATAAACTCCTACTTTAAGAAACAAGAAACATCTCAAATGAACAACCAAACATTACACCTAATGCAGAGAAAGAAGAAGAAAAAAAACCCCAAAATTAGCAGAAGGGAAGAAATCATAAAGATCAGAAAAGAAATAAATGGAAAAGAACCTAAGGAAACAAAAGCAAGATCAATAAATATAAAATCTGGTTCTTTGAGAAGACCAACAAAATTGATAAACCATTAGCCAGACTCATCAAGAAAAAAAGGGAGAAGACTGAAATCAATAGAATTAGAAATGAAAAAGGAGAAGTAACAACTGACATGGCAGAAATACAAAGGATCAGGAGAGATTACTATAAGAAACTAAATGCCAAATAAATGGACAACATGGAAGAAATGGACAAATTCTTAGAAATGCACAACATTCAGAGACTGAAATAGAAAATGTAAACAGACCGATCACAAGCACTAAAATTGAAACTGTGATTAAAAATCTTCCAACAAAAAAATGCCCAGGACAGGATGGCTTCACAGATTAATTCTATCAAGCATTTATATAAGAGCTAACACCTATCCTTCTCAAACTCTTCCAAAATATAGCAGAGGGAGGAACACACCAAAATGCACTCAACGAGGTCACCATTATCCTGGTACCAAACCCAGACAAAGATGTCACAAAGAAAGAAAACTGCAGGCCAATATCACTGATGAACATAGATGCAAAAATCCTCAACAAAATACTAGCAAACAGAATCCAACAGCACGTTAAAAGGCTCATACACAATGATCAAGTGGGGTTTATCGCAGTTATGGAATGATTCTTCAGTATATACAAATCAATCAATGTAATACACCATATTAAAAAATTGAAGGAAAAAAACCATATGATCATCTCAGTAGATGCAGAGAAATCTTTAGGCAAAATTCAAAACCCAGTTATGATAAAAACCCTCCAGAAAGTAGGCATAGAGGGAACTTTCCTCAACATAAGAAAGACCATATATGACAAACCACAGTCAACCTGATACTCAATGGTGAAAAAATGAAACCATTTCCACAAAGATCAGGAACAACACAGTGGTACCCACTCTCACTACTATTATTCAACACAGTTTTGGAAGTTTTAGCCACAGCAATCAGAGAAGAAAAAGAAATAAAAGGAATCCAAATCAGAAAAAAAGTAAGCAGTCATTGTTTGCAGATGACATGATACTATTCATAGAGAATCCTAAAGATGGTACCAGAAAACTGCTAGAGCTAATCAATGAATTTGGTAAGGTAGCATGATACAAAATTAAGGCACATAAATCTCTTGCATTCGTATACACTAAAGATGAAAAATCTGAAAGTGAAATTAAGGAAACACGCCCATTTACCATTGCAGCAAGAAGAATAAAACATCTAGGAATAAACCTACCTAAGGAGACAAAAGACCTGTATGCAGAAAACTATAAGGCACTGATGAAAGAAATAAAAGATGATACAAATAGATGGAGAGATATACCATGTTCTCGGATTGGAAGAATCAACATTGTAAAATGACTCCACTACCCAAAGCAGTCTACATATTCAACGTAATCCCTATCAAACTAGCACTGACATTTTTCACAGAACGAGAACAAAAAATTTCACAATTTGTATGGAAACACAAAAGACAGTGAATAGCCAAAGCAATCTTGAGAATGAAAAACGGAGCTGAAGCTATCAGTCTCCCGGACTTCAGACTATACTAAAAAGCTACAGTAATCAATAGATTATGTACTGGCACAAAAAAGGAAATATAGATAAATGGAACAGCATAGAAAGACCAGAAGTAAACCCACACACACATGGTCACCTTATCTTTTATAAAGGAGACAGGAATATACAGTGGAGAAAAGACTGCCTCTTCAATAATTGGTGCTGGGAAAACTGGACAGCTACATGTAAAACAATGAATTAGAACACTCCCTAACACCATACACAAAAGTAAACTCAAAATGGATTAAAGTCCTAAATGTATGGTCAGACACTATAAAACTCTTAGAGGAAAACATAAGCAAAACACTCTATGACATAAATCACAGCAAGATCCTTTTTGACCCACCTCCTAGAGAAATGGAAATAAAAACAGAAATAGATAAATGCGACTTAATGAAACGTAAACCTTTTGCACAGCAAAGGAAACCATAAACAAGACAAAAAGACAACCTTCAGAATGGGAGGACATATTTGCAAATGAAGCAACTGACAAAAGATTAATCTCCAAAATTTACAAGCAGCTCATGCAGCTCAATATCAATAAAACAAACAATACAATCCAAAAATGGGCTGAAAACCTAAATAGACACTTCTCCAAAGAAGACATATAGATTGCCAACAAACACATGAAAGAATTCTCAACATCATTAATCATTAGAGAAATGCAAATCAAAACTACAATGAGATATCATCTCACACCTGTCAGAATGGCCATCATCATAAAAACTACAAGCAATAAATGCTGAAGAGGGTGTGGATAAAAGAGAATCCTCTTGTACTATTGGTGGGAATGTAATTTGATACAGCCACTACAGAGAAGAGTATGGAGGTTCCATAAAAAATAAAAATAGAACTACCATATGATCCAGCAATTCCACTACTGGGCGTAAGCCCTGAGAGAACCATAATTCAAATAGAGTCATGTACTACAATGTTCATTGCAACTCTATTTACAATAGGCAGGACATGGAAGCAAACTAAGTGTCCATCAACAGATGAATGGATAAAGAAGATGTTGCATATATACAATGGAATGTTACTCAGCCATAAAAAGAAACGAAATTGAGTCATTTTTTGTGAGGTGGGTGGACATAGGGTCTTTCATACAGAGTGTAGTAAGTCAGAAAGAGAAAAACAAATACTTTATGCTAACACATATATGTGGAATCTAAAAAAAAAAAAAGATCATGAAAACCTAGGGGCAAGACAGGAATAAAGATGCAAACCTACTAGAGAATGTACTTGATCATATGGGGATGGGGAAGGGTAAGTTGGGACAAAGTGAGAGAGTATAATGGACATATGTACACTACCAAATATAAAATAGCTAGTGGGAAGCAGCTGCATAACAGTGAGATCAGCTCGGTGCTTTGTGACCACTGAGAAGGGTGGGATAGGGAGGGTGGGAGGGAGGGAGATGCAAGATGGAAGAGATATGGAGACATATGTATATGTATAACTGATTCATTTTGTTATAAAGCAGAAACAAACACACCATTGTAAAGCAATTATACTCCAATAGAGATGTTAAATGACATTAAAACAGAAATAATAGTATCTACGTCATAGTACAGTTGTATTGAGCAAGGTAATGCCTATAACGGGCTCAGCATTAGCAGGCCAATAGAAATAAAATACACTTTAAAACAAGGGCTATAACAAAAGACAAAGAAAAGCATTATATAATGATATATACATATATATCAAATACTAAGATACATGAAGGGAGAAATTGAAAATAATACAATAATAATAGGAGACTTCAACACCCTAATTACATCAATGAACTGATGACCCAGGAAGAAAAATTAATACGTCAACAGTGGTTTTAAATGACACAGTAGACCAGTTGGTCTTAATATGTATCTACAGGACATTACATACAAAAACAGGAGAATACACATTCTTTTCAAGGGCACATGGAATTTTCTCCAGGATAGATTACACATGAGGCCACAAAACAAGTCTCAATGAAAAAGAACCAAAAGAAAATTATAGGCCAATATCTTTGATGAATTTAGATGAAAAAGTCCTCAACAAAATATTAGCAAACTGGATCCAACAATACATGTAAAAGATCATACACTATGATAAAATTGGATTTATTCCAGGGGTGCAAGGGTGTTTCAGCATTTGCAAATAAATTAATGTGATACACCTCATTAACAAAAGGAAGGATAAAATCGCATGATAAACTCAATAGATTCAAAAAAAGAAATTGACAAGTCAATATACATTCATAAAAATAAAAATAAACTCATCAAACTGGGTATGGGGGGAACATAACTCAATATAATGAAGGCCAATTATGGCAAGCCTACAGCCAACATAATATTCAATGGTGAAAAGCTGAAAGTTTTTACTCTAAATTCAGGAATGATACAAGGATGCCTACCCTTGCCACCTCTATTTAACATAGTATTGAAAGTACTAACCACAGCAATAAGGCAAGAAAAAGAAATGAAAAATATCCAACTTGGAAGGAAAGAGGTAAAAATGTCACTATTGATAGATGATATACGTTATATAGAGAACCCTAAAGTCTCCATAGAAAACCTATTAGAAATAATAAATGAATTTAGCAAGATTGCAGGATACAAGATTAATATACAGAAATCTGTTGCATTTCTATATACAAAAAAAATAAAATATAAGTAAGATAAAGTTAAAAGAAAACCACAATCCCATTTACAGTCACATCAAAAAGAATAAAATACCTTGGGGTAAACTTAACCAAGGAGGTGAAACACCTATACTCTGATAATTATAAAACATTGATGAAGGCAATGGAAGATGATAAAAAGAAATGGAAAGTTATCCCATGCCCTTAGATTGGAAAAGTTAATATTGGTAAAATGGCCCTACTACCCAAAACACTTGGGCGTGAAATATTTTATTCCATCCCTTCACTTTCAGTGTGTGTGTGTGTCTTAAGCACTGAAGTGAGGTTCTTATAAGAAGCATATAGGTGGGTCTTGTTTTTGTATCTAATCAGCCACTCTGTTTTTTGTTGGAACACTTAAGCTGTTTACATTTAAAATGATTATTTATAGGTATGTGCTTATTACCACTTTGTTGTTTTGTTTTCTGGTTGTTTTGTAGTTATCTGTTCTTTTCTTCTAGTTTCTTCTGTTATGTTTTGATGATTTTCTTTAGTGGTATGCTTGTGTTCCTTCCTCTCTATTTTTTATGTACCTGTTTTAGCTTTTGTATTTGTGGTTACAAGGAGGTTTATATATGTTGAGCTATATCTATATTTACTTGTTTTAAACTGATAGTCATTTAAGTTCAATTGCATCCTAAAATATATACATATTTTACTTCCCTTTCCCAGATTGTGTTTTTTAATAATTTTCATTTTTGTAGATTTATTTATTTTTAATTATTTATTATTTTGGCTGTGTTGGGTCTTTGTTGCTGCTCATGGGCTTTCTCTAGTTGCAGTGAGCAGGGGCTACTCTTTGTTGTGGTGCACATGCTTCTCATTGCAGTGGCTTCTCTTGCTGTGGACCACGGCTCTAGGCGAATGGGCCTCAGTAGTTATGGTTCACCAGCCCTACAGTGAAGGCTCAGGAGTTGTGGCACATGGGATTAGTTGATCTGCAGTATGTGGGATCTTCTCGGACCAGGGATCAAACCTGTGTCCCCTGCATTGGCAGGCAGATTCTTAACCACTGCACCACAAGGGAAGTCCTCCCACGTTGTGCTTTTGATGTCATATGTTACATCTTAATGTTTATTGTAGTGACAGGTAATTTTACAATTTTGCCTTTAATCTTAATACTAGATTATTTAATTGGTCGATCCACAGCCTTTACTATATATTTGCCTTTACTTGGGATTTATCCTTTCCTATAAATTCTTACTTCTTGTTGTACCTTTTTCTTTTCCACTTAGAGAAAACCCTTTAACACTTACTTTAGAATCAATTTAGTATTGAAGAACTCTGTTAATTTTTGTTGCCTGAGATAACCTTGCTAGTTACAATCCTAGATTGTAGACTTTTCCCTTTCAGCATTTTAAATGTATTATACCACTCCCTTGTAGTCTGCAGAATTTCGGTAAAAATTGGCTGAGAGCTCTATGGGAATTCCCTTGTATGTGACCATTATTTTCTCATGCTACCTTTAGAATTTTCTCTTTATCTTTAACTTTTGCCATTTTAAATTATGCTATATCTTGGTGTGAGTATCTTTGACTTAATCTAGTTTGGGACCCTCTGCTTTCTTGAACCTAGATATCCATTTTCTGCTTCAGGTTTGGAAAGTTTTCATCCATAATTTCATCAAACACAATTTTTAAACGTTTTTATTGGAGTATAATTGCTTTACAATGGTGTGTTAGTTTCTGATTTATAACAAAGTGAATCAGTTATACATACATATATCCCCATATCTCTTCCCTGTTGCATCTCCCTCCCTCCCAACCACCTTATCACACACTTCTACTGCTCACAAAGCACCAAGGTGATCTCCTTGTGCTATAGAACTGCTTCCCAATAGCTACCTATTTTACATTTGGTAGTGTATATATGTCCATATATACAATACCACTCTCACACTTTCTCCCAGTTTATCATTCCCCCTACCTGTGTCCTCAAGTCCATTTTCTAGTAGGTCTGCATCTTTATTCCCGTCTTACCCCTGGTTCTTCATAACCTTATTTTTTTAAATTTTTGATTCCATATATATGTGTTAGCATAAGGTATTTGTCTTTCTATTTCTGACTTACTTCATTCTGTATGACAGACTCTAGGTCCATCCACCTCACTGCAAATAACTCAATTTGGTTTCCTTCTATGACTGAGGAATATTCCATTGTATATATGTGACACATCTTCGTTATTCATTCATCTGTCAATGGACAGTTAGATTGCTTCCATGTCCTGGGTATTGTAAATAGAGCTGCAATGAATATTCTGGTACATGACACGTTTTGAATTATGGTTTTCTCAGGGTATATGCCCAGAAATGGGATTGCAGGGTCGTATGATAGTTCTATTTGTACTTTTATAAGGAACCTTCGTACTGTTCTCCATAGTGGATGTATCAATTTACATTCCCACAAGCAATGCAAATGGTTCCCTTTTCTCCACACCCTCTCCAGCATTTATTGTTAGTAGATGTTTTCATGATGGCCATTCTGACCTATGTGAGTTGATATTGCATTGAACTTTTCATTTGCATTTCTCTAATGATTAATGATGAACATTCTTTCATGTGTTTGTTGGAAATATATATATCTTCTTTGAAGAAATGTGTTTTAAGTTTTCTGCCCATTTTTGGATTGGGCTGTTTGTTTTTTTGATACTGAACTGCATGAGCTACTTGTAAATTTGGAGATTAATCCTTTGACAGTTGCCTCATTTGAAAATATTTTCTCCCATTCTGAGAGTTGCCTTTTTGTCTTGTTTATGGTCTCCTTTGCTGTGCAAAAGCTTTTAAGTTTCATTAGATTCCACCTCTTTATTTGTGTTTTTATTTCCATTTCACTAGGAGGTGGGTCAAAAAAGATCTTACTGTGATTTATGTCATAGAGTATTCTGCCTATGCTTTCCTCTAACAGTTTGATGGTTTCTGGCCTTACATTTAGGTCTTTAAACCATTTTTAGTTTATTTTTGTGTATGGTGTTAGGGAGTATTCTAATTTCATTCTTTTACATGTAGCTGTCCGATTTTCCCAGCACCACTTATTGAAGAGGCTGTCTTTTCTCCACTGTATATTCTTGCATCCTTTATCAAAGATAAGGTGACCATAGGTGTGTGGGTTCATCTCTGGGTTTTCTATCCTGTTCCATTGACCTATATTTCTGTTTTTCTGCCAGTACCACACTGTCTTGATTACTGTAGCTTTGTAGTATAGTCTGAAGTCTGGGAGCCTGATTCCTCCAGCTCCGTTTCTCTTTCTCAAGATTGTTTTTGCTATTCGGGGTCTTTTGTGTTTCCATACAAATTGTGAAATGCTTTGTTCTAGTTCTGTGATAAATGCCAGTGCTGGTTTGTACAGGGATTGCATTGAATCTGTAAATTGCATTGGATAGTAGAGTCATTTTCACAAGGTTGATTCTTCCAATCGAAGAACATGGTATATCTCTCCTTCTATTTGTATCATCTTTAATTTCCTTAATCAGTGTCTTATAATTTTCTGCATACAGGTGTTTTGGATACTTATGTAGGTTTATTCCTAGGTATTTTATTCTTTTTGGTGCAGTGGAAAATGGGAGTGTTTTCTTATTTTCACTTTCAGATTTTTCGTCATTAGTGTATTGGAATGCCAGAGATTTCTGTGCATTAATTTTGTATCCTGATACTTAACCAAATGCATTGATTAGCTCTAGCAGTTTCTGGTAGCATCTTTAGGATTCTCTATATATAGTATGTCATCTGCAAACAGTGACAGCTTTACTTCTTTTCTGATTTGGATTCCATTTATTTCTTTTTCTTCTCTGATTGCTGTGGCTAAAACTTCCAAAACTATGTTGAATAAGAGTGGTGAGAGTGGGCAACCTTGTCTTGTTCCTTATCTTGGTGGAAATTGTTTCAGTTTTTCACCACTGAGGACCCTGTTGGCTATTGGTTTGTCATATATGACCTTTATTATATTGAGATAAGTTCCCTCTATGTCTAGTTTCTGGAGGATTTTTTAAATAAATGGGTGTTGAATTTGTCAAAAGCTTTCTCAGCATCTATTGAGATGATCATAAGGTTTTTCTCCTTCAGTTCATTAATATGGTGTGTCACATTGATTGCATTGTATATATTGAAGAATCCTTGCATTCCTCGGATAAACCCTACCAGATCATGGTGTTTCATTCTTTTAATGTGCTTTTGGATTCTGTTTGCTAGTATTTTGTTGAGGATTTTTGCATCTATATTCAACAGTGATATTGGTTTGTAGTTTTCTTTTTTTTGTGACATCTTTGTCTGGTTTTGGTATCAGGGTGATGGTGGCCTCGTAGTATGAGATTGGGAGTGTTCCGCCCTTTGCTATATTTTGGAAGAGTTTGAGAAGGATAGGTGTTAGCTCTTCTCTAAATGTTTGAAAAGAATTCGCCTGTGAAGCCATCTGGTCCTGGGCTTTTGTTTGTTGGAAGACTTTTAATTAAAGTTTCAATTTCAGTGCTTGTGATTGGTCTGTTCATATTTTGTATTTCTTCCTGGTTCAATCTCGGATGTTGTGCATTTCTAAGAATATGTCCATTTCTTCCAGGTTGTCCAATTTATTGGCATATACTTGCTTGTAGTAATCTCTCATGATCCTTTGTATTTCTGCAGTGTCAGTTGTTACTTCCCTTTTTCATTTCTAATTCTGTTGAGTTGAGTCTTCTCCCCTTTTTTCTTGGTGAGTCTGGCTAATGTTTTATCAATTTTGTTTCTCTTCTCAAAGAACCAGCTTTTAGTTTTATTGATCTTTGCTATCGTTTCCTTCCTTTCTTTTCCATTTATTTATCTGATCTTTATGATTTCTTACCTTTTGCTAACATTGGGGTTTTTTGTTCTTCTTTCTCTAATTGCTTTAGGTGTAAGGTTAGGTGGTTTATTTGAGATGTTTCTTAAGTTACGATTGTTTTGCTATAAATTTCCCTCTTAGAACCACTTTGGCTGCATCCCATAGGTTTTGGGTCATCATGTTTTCATTGTCATTTGTTTCTAGGTATTTTTTTTATTTCCTCTTTGATTTCTTTAGTGACCTCTTGTTTATTAAGTATTGTATTGTTTAGCCTAAATGTTTTTTTTTTATCTTTTACAGATTTCTTCCTGTAATTGATATCTAGTCTCACACTGTTGTGTTGCAGGAAAGATACTTGTTGCAATTTCAATTTTCTTAAAGGTACGAAGGCTTGACTTGTGACCCAAGAGATGACCTATCCTGGAGAACTTTCTATATGCACTTGAGAATAAAGTGTATTCTGTTGTTTTTGAATGGAATGTCCTACAAATATCTATTAAGTTCATGTTGTTTAATGTATTATTTAATGTTTGTGTTTCCTTATTTATTTTCATTTTGGATGATCTGTCCTTTGGTGAAAATGGGGTGTTAAATCCCCTACTATGGTTGTGTTACTGTCGATTTCCCTTTTATTGCTGTTAGTATTGCCTTATGCATTGAGGGACTCCTATGTTGGGTGCATAAATATTTTAAATGGCTATATCTTCTTCTTGGATTAATCCGTGATCATTATGTTGTGTCCTTCTTTCTCTCTGGTAATAGTCTTTGTTTTAAAATCTATTTTCCTGGATATGATAATTGCTACTCCAGCTTTCTTTTGATTCCCATTTGCATGGAATATCATTTTCCATCCCCTCACCTTCAGTCTGTATGTGTCCCTAGGTCTGAAGTGGGTCTCTTGTAGAGAGCATATACGGTTCTTGTTTTTGTATCCATTCAGCCAGTCTATGTCTTTTGGTTGTAGCATTTAATCCGTTTACATTTAAGGCAATTATCGATATATATTTTCCACTTACCATTTTCTTAATTGTTTTGAGTTTGTTATTGTAGGTGTTTTCCTTCTCTTGTGTTTCCTGCCTAGAGAATTTCCTTTAGCATTTGTTGTAAAGCTGGTTTGGTGGTGCTGAATTCTCTTAGCTTTTTCTTGTCTGTAAAGCTCTTAATTTTTCCATCAAATCTGAATGAAATCCTTGCTGGGTAGAGTAATCTTGGTTGCAGTTTTTTCCCCTTCATCACCTTAAATATGTCCTACCACTACCTTCTGGCTTGCAGAGATTCTCCTGAAACTTCAGTTGTTAAACTTATGAGGATTCCCTTGTATGTTATTTGTTGTATTTCCCTTGCTGCGTTTAATATTTTCTCTTTGTATTTAATATTTGATAGTTTGATTAATATGTGTCTTGGCGTGTTTCTCCTTGGATTTATCCTGAATGGGGCTCTCTGTCCTTCCTGGACTTGTGTAACTATTTCCTTTCCCACATTAGGGAAGTTTTCAACTATAATCTCTTCAAATATTTTCTCAGTCCCTTTCTTTTTCTCTTCTTCTTCTGGGACCCCTATAATTTGAATGTTGGTGTACTTAATATTGTCCCAGAGGTCTCTGAGACTGTCCTCAATTCTTTTCATTATTTTTTCTTTATTCTGCTCTGTAGTACTTATTTCCGCTATTTTATCTTCCAGGTCACATATATGTTCTTCTGCCTCAGTTATTCTGCTATTGATTCCTTTTAGAGAATTTTTAATTTCATTGTTTGTGGTGTTCGTCACTGCTTGCACTTTAGTTCTTCTAGGTCCTTGTATATATTTCTCGTATTTTCTACATTCTGTTTCTAAGATTTTTGATCATCTTTACTATCATTATTCTGAAATAGTTTTCATGTAGACTGCCTATTTCCTCTTCATTTGTTAGGTCTGGTGGGTTTTGCCTTGCTCCTTCATCTGCTACGTGTTTCTCTGTTTTCTCAATTTGCTTAACTTACTGTGTTTGGGGTCTCCTTTTTGCAGGTTGCAGGTTCGTAGTTTCCATTGTTTTTGGTGTCTTCCCTCAGTGGCTAAAGTTGGTTCAGCGTGTTGTGTAGTCTTCCTGGTGCAGGGGACTAGTACCTGTGTTCTGGTGGGTGAGGCTGGATCTTTTCTGTCTGGTGGGTAGGTCCACGTCTTGTGGTGTGTTTTCGAGTGTCTGTGACCTTAGTATGATTTTAGGCAGCCTCTCTGCTAATGGGTGTGGTTGTACTCTTCTCTTGCCTGTTGCTTGGCATAAGGTTTCCAGCACTGTAGCTTGCTTATCGTTGAGTGGAGCTGCGTCTTTGCGTTGAGATGGAGATCTCTGGGTGATTTTCACTGTTTGGTATTACGTGGAACTGGTAGGTCTCTGGTGGACCAATATCCTGAACTTGGCTCTCCCACCTCAGAGGCACAGCCCTCACTCCTTGCTGGAAAACCAAGAGCCTGTCATCCACATGGCTCAGAAGAAAAGGGAGAAAAAATGATAGAAAGAAAGAAAAAAATATAAAATAAAATAGAATACAATAAAAAATTATTAAAATTTAAAAATCATTATTAAAAAAATTAAATTATAAAAAAAGAAAGAGTGAAGGAACAACTGAACCAAAAAACAAATCCACCAATAATAACAAGCACTGAAAACTATACTTAAAAAAAAAAAAAGTAAAACACGGACAGAAAGAACCCTAAGACAAATGGTAAAAGCAAAGCTATACAGACAAAATCAGACACAGAAGCATACGCATACACACTCACAAATAGAGAAAAAGGGAATATATATATACCATTGCTCCCAAAGTCCACCTCCTCAATTTGGCGTAATTCATTGTCTATTCAGGTATTCCACAGATGCAGTGTACATTAAGTTGATTGTGGAGATTTAATCCACTGCTCCTGAGGCTGCTTGGAGAGATTTCCCTTTCTCTTCCTTCTTTGCACAGCTAAGGGCATCTCTTCTTCACTTACAGAGTACAGGGTTAAAAGAGCAGCTGTTTCAGAAGCTCTGGATCACTCAGGCCAGGGGAAGGAAGGGGTATGGAATAAGGGGCAAGCCTGCGGTGGCAGAGGCTGGTGTGACGTTGCACCAGCCTTAGGTGTGCCGTGTGTTCTCCTGTGGAAGCTGTCCCTGCATCAGGGGACCCTGGCAGTGGCGGGCTGCACAGGCTCCCAGGAGGGGAGTGTGGATAGTGACCTGTGCTTGCACACAGGCTTCTTGGTAACTACAGCAGCAGCCTTAGAGTCTCATGCCCGTCTTTGTGGTCTGTGCTGATAGCCGTGGCTTGTGCCCATCTCTGGATCTCCTTTAAGTGGCTCTCTTAATCCCCTCTCCTCGTGAACCAAGAAACAAAGAGGCAAGAAAAAGTCTCTTGCCTCTTTGGCAGTTCGAGACATTTTCCGAGACTCCCTCCCAGCTAGCTGTATCACACTAGCCCCCTTCAGGCTGTGTTCACTCAGCCAACACCAGTCCTCTCCCTGGGATCTGACCGAATCCGTAGCCTCAGCTCCCAGTCTCCAACCGTCCTGGTGGGTGAGCAGAAAAGCCTCTCGTGTTGGTGAGTGCTGGTCTGCACCAATCCTCTGTGCGCGAATCTCTCCACTTTGCCCTCTGTACTCCTGTTGCTGCATTTTCCTCCGTGGTTCTGAACCTTCCCCCCCGCACCACTCACAGTCTCCACCCACGAAGTGGCTTCCTAGTGTGTGGAAACCTTTCCTCCTTCACAGCTTCCTCCCCTAGTTGCAGGTCCCATCTCTATTCTTTTGTCTCTGTTTTTTCTTTTCTTCTTTTGCCTTACCCAGGTACGTGGGGTAATTTTTTGCCTTTTGGGGTGTCTTAGGTCTTCTGCCAGCATTCAGTAGGTGTTCCGTAGGAGTTGTTCCACATTTAGATGTATTTCTTATGTATTTGTGGGGAGGAAGGTGATCTCCACGTCTTACTCTTCAACCGTCTTGAAGCTCCTCCCTCAAACACATTTTTGACCATTTTTATTTCTTTCTTCTCCTTTCAGGACCCATATAATGCAAATGTTCCTATGCTTGATGTTGTCTTAAAGTTACCCTAAACTGTGCTCATTTTTGTAAATTTGCTTTTACTTTTACTCTTCTGTTTGGATGACTTTCACTACTTTATCTTCTAGGTCACTTATATGTTCTGTATAACCTAGTCTGCTATTAATTCCTTCTAGTGTGTTTTTCATTTCACTTATGGTATTATTCTGTTCCGACTGATCCTTTTTAATATTTTCTAGTTCATTAATTCATATTTTCTAGTTAAAATTCTCACTGTGTTCATCTACATTTTACCTAGTTCAGTTAGCATTCTGATTGCTAATGCTTTGAACTCTATCTCTGGTAAATTATCTCTGTCTCATTAGGTTTTTTGTTTATTTGTTGTTGTTGTTTTGCAGTACATGGGCCTCTCACTCTTGTGGCCTCTCCCATTGTGGAGCACAGGCTCCAGATGCTCAGGCTCAGCGGCCATGGCTCATGGGCCCAGTCACTCCATGGCATGTGGGATCTTCCCGGCCAGGGGCATGAACCATTGTCCCCTGTATCGGCAGGCGGACTCTCAACCACTGCACCACCAGGGAAGCCCTCCTTAGTTGTTTCTTACATTCTTTTCTTTCATTTGAAACAACTTTCTCTGTCTTCTCATATTTCTTAACTTTCTCTGTCTCTATGAAGTTAGGTGAAACAGTTACCTATTCCATCCTTGTGTGGGTATGTCCCTATGCAATCTATGTGTGCTCAGTAGCTTTGGTGAGGGAGATGGATATCAAGTGAGTATGGATCATGTCTGACTCTAGTATGTACTGGCAGCTATCTATTTGCTTGGAAGGTAGGGCTGGAGATGAAGGGGCTAGAGGAGGTAGAGTCAGAGCCAGATGTGACCCAGGGATTCTCCTATTCTCAGTGGCTGTTACCACCTTATCAGGGGGAAGGGATTGTGTCCTAATGTGTTGGAGCAGCTCTGAGGATCAGTCCTACTGATTCCATTCCCTTCAAATTTGTGCTCTCCCTTCTCCCACCAATGGCATCTTTGCCCCAGAGGGTAACAGTGCTGGAGCAAGAGTGGACAGATCTGGCTCACAATGTAGGGAAAGATGCAGGCTGGGACTGTTGGGTTACACCACACAGAGCTCAAAATAGTGACCAATCTGCTGCATCCATGAACACCATTAATGGCTGCCCTCGTCCCATTCAGATGCAGTTCCATCCCCCTCAACCATGCACCCTCCTCATCAATGGCAACTTTTGGGCTTCTGAGGAGCTGAACTGGAGCAAAAATGGCCATAATGGGCAATCAGCATCTGCTGGGGCACATGCTGGGGCAGTTCCTGCACACCAGTCAGAGCTCCAGACTGCTCTTGATCTGCGTCCTCCATGAATGCCAGTAATGGCTGCTCTCACCCAGTTCAGATTCTGTGCAGTGTCTGAGCCAGCTCTCTGCCTCACAATTGGGCACTTTTCTTGGCAACAGAAGCTATCTCCCTAGTAGGAAGCTGATAGTTAGAGGGGCTGGAGCTGGTGCTTGGTGTGTACTGGATGCACACTGGGAGGCTGCAAGAAACTGGGAGGTACAGCTTCAATCTGTTTCCTCCACCTTGTTCCTGAGAGTAAGCAAGCTTGTGGTCACTCTTCATGAATGTAGTCTGTTTCTTAGGGCCCCCGTGTTAGTTCCACTCATTTTCAAACCAGCTAAGTGGACTCATCTTTCCCATGTCAGACCCCTAGGAGGACCTCTGCACCCATGATATTCCCCACTTATTCTGTGTCGTCTCCTAGGGCTGTGTGTCCTGACCTGATTGCTATTCCTCCCTTACTGCCTGAGTCAATGTGGATCTTCCTTTACAGCCTTGGCTGTACAGGAGTTTTTCTGTCAGTCTCCAGTTTGTTTTCAGTGAGAATTGTTCCAGATGTAGATGTATTTTTGATGTGTTTGTGGAGAGATGTAAGTTCTATGTCCTCCTTTTTTGCCATCTTGATCTCCTCTGGAAATGGTACATTTAAAGTGCTTAAATAAAACTGTTAACTGGGAATTCTATGAACAGTCAAACAGCCTTTCAAAAATAAGGGAGAGCCTAAAAAACTAAAAATAGAACTACCATATGACCCAGCAATACCACTACTGGGCATATACCCTGAGAAAACCGTAATTCAAAAAGAGTCATGTACCAAAATGTTCATTGCAGCTCTATTTACAATAGGCTGGAGACGGAAACAACCTAAGTGCCCATCATTGGATGAATGGATAAAGAAGATGTGGCACATATATACAATGGAATATTACTCAGCCATAAAAAGAAACGAAATTGAGCTATTTGTAATGAGGCGGATAGACCTAGAGTCTGTCATACAGAGTGAAGTAAGTCAGAAAGAGAAAGACAAATACTGTATGCTAACACATATATATGGAATTTAAGGAAAAAATGTCATGAAAAACCTAGGGGTAAGACAGGAATAAAGACACAGACCTACTAGAGAACGGACTTGAGGATATGGGGAGGGGAAGGGTGAGCTGTGACAAAGCGAGAGAGAGGCATGGACATATATACACTACTAAACGTAGGGTAGATAGCTAGTGGGAAGCAGCCGCATAGCACAGGGAGATCAGCTCAGTGCTTTGTGACCGCCTGGCGGGATGGGATAGAGAGGATGGGAGGGAGGGAGACGCAAGAGGGAAGAGATATGGGAACATATGTATATGTATAACTGATTCACTTTGTTATAAAGCAGAAACGGACACACCATTGTAAAGTAATTATACCCAAATAAAGATGTTAAAAAAAATAAAATAAGGGAGAGGGGCTTCCCTGGTGGCGCAGTGGTTGAGTATCTGCCTGCTAATGCAGGGGATATGTGTTCGAGCCCTGGTCTGAGAGGATCCCACATGCCATTAAGCAACTAGACCCGTGAGCCACAGTTACTGAGCCTGCGCGTCTGGAGCCTGTGCTCCACAACAAGAGAAGCCGGGATAGTGAGAGGCCCATGTACCGCGATGAAGAGTGGCTCCCGCTTGCCACAACTAGAGATAGCCCTCACACAGAAACGAAGACCCAACACAGCAAAAATAAATAAATTAATTAATTAACTCCTACCCCAAACATCTTCTTTAAATAAATAAATAAGGGAGAAATTAAGACATTCTCAGATAAACAGAAGCTAAGGGAATTACTACAAGACTTGCCTTGAAAGAAATGCAAAAGGGGATTATTCAGGTTGAAACAAAAGGTTGCTCGACACTAACTTGAAGTATTATGAAGATATAAAAATATGTAGTAGAGGTAAATACATGTGCAAATATGAAAGCCATTATTACTATATTTGGTTCTTAATTCCACTTTTTACTTTCTACATAATTTAAAAGACATTTCAAACTATAGATCTTACACCTCTTTGGTGAAGTTTACTGCTAGGTATTTTACTATATTTGGTGTGATTTTAAATGGGATTTTAAAAACTTTTTCTGATATTTAATTAATAGTGTATACAAACACAACAGATTTTTCTTCCTTCTTTCCTTCCTTCCTTCCTTCCTTCCTTCCTTCCTTCCTTCCTTCCTTCCTTCCTTCCTTTCTCTCTTTCTTTTTCTTTCTTTCTTTCTTTCTTTTTTCTTTCTTTCTTTTCTTTTCCTCTCTCTCCCTCCCTCCCTCCCTCTCTCCCTCCCTCCATCCCTTCCTTCCTTCCTTCCTTCCTTTCTTTCTGTTATACAACAGGTTCCATTTACTTATCTATTTTATACATATTAGTGTATATAGGTCAACCCCAATATCACAGTTCATCCCACCATCACCACCCCACGCTTTCCCCCCTTGATGTCCATAAGATTGTTCTCTACATCTGTGTCTCTATTTCTGCCTTGCAAACCACTTCATCTGTATCATGTTTCTACATTCCACGTATATGCGTTAACATATGATATTTGTTTTTCTCTTTCTGACTTACTTCACTCTGTATGACAGTATCTAGGTCCATCCACATCTCTACAAATGACCCAATTTCGTTCCTTTTTATGGCTGAGTAATATTCCATTACATATATGTACCACAACTCCTTTATCTATTTATCTGTCGATGGGCATTTACATTGTTACCATGACCTGGATATTGTAAATAGTGTTACAATGAACATTGGGGTGCATGTGTCTTTTTGAATTATGTTATTCTCTGGGTATATGCTCAGTAGTGCTATTGCTGGGTCATATGGTAGCTCTATTTTTAGTTTTTTAAAGAACCCCCATGTTGTTCTCCATAGTGGCTGTATCAATTTACATTCCCACCAACTGTGCAATACGGTTCCCTTTTCTCTGCATCCTCTCCAGCATTTGTTGTTTGTAGATTTTCTGATGATGCCTATTCTAACTGGTGTGAGGTGATACCTCATTGTAGTTTTGATTTACATTTCTCTAGTGATTAGTGATATTGTGCATCCTTTCATGTGTTTGTTGGCAATCTGTATATCTTGTTAGGAGAAATGTCTATTTAGGTCTTCTGCCCATTTTTGGATTGGGTTGTTTGCTTTCTAAATAATGAGCTACATGGGCTGCTTGTATATTTTGGAGATTAATCCTTTGTCTGTTGATTCATTTGCAAATATTTTCTCCCCTTCAGAGGGTTGTCTTTTCGTCTTGTTTATGGTTTCCTTTGCTGTGCAAAAACTTTTAAGTTTCATTAGGTCCCATTTGTTTATTTTTGGTTTTATTTCAATTACTCTAGGAGGTGAGTCAAAAAAGATCTTGCTGGGATTTATGTCAAAGAGAGTTTTTTCTTTGTATTCTTCTAAGAGTATTATAGTGTCTAGTCTTACATTTAGATGTTTAATCCATTTTGAATTTATTTTTTGTGTTTGCTGTTAGGGAGTTTTCTAATTTCATTATTTTACATGTAGGTGTCCAGTTTTCCCAGCACCATTTATTGAAGAGACTGACACTTCTCCATTATATATCCTTGCCTCCTTTGTCATAGATTAGTTGACAGTAGGTGCATAGATTTATCTCTAAGCTTTCTATAGAGTTCCATTGATCTATATTTTTGTTTTAGTGCCAATACCATAATGTTGTCATCACCGTAGCTTTGTAGTACAATCAGAAGTCAGGGAATGTGATTCCTCCAGCTCTGTTTTTTTCACTCCAGATTGCTTTGGCTATTCAGGATCTTTTACCTCTCCATACAAATTTTAAGATTTTTGGTTCTAGTTCTTTAAAAAATGTCATCAGTAATTTGACAGGGATTGCATTTAATCTGTAGATTGCTTTGTGTAGTATATTTATTTTCAAAATGTTGATTCTTCCAATCCAAGGACATCGTGTATCTCTCCATCTGTTTGCGTCATCTTTGATTTCTTTCATCATTGTCTTATGGTTTTCTGCATACAGGTCTTTTGTCTCCCTAGGTAGGTTTATTCCTAGGTATTTTATTCTTTCTGTTGCAATGGTAAATGGGAGTGTTTCCTTAATTTCTCTTCCAGATTTTTCATCATTAGGGTATATGAATGCAAGAGATTTCTGTGCATTAATTTTGTATCCTGCTACTTAACCAAATTCATTGATTAGCTCTAGTGGTTTTCTGGTGGTATCTTTAGGATTATCTATGTATAGTATCATTTCATCTGCAAAGAGTGACAGTTTCACTTCTTCTTTTCCAATTTGTATTCCGTTTATTTGTTTTCATTCTCTGATTGCCGTGGCTAAGACTTCCAAAACTATGTAAAATAATAGTGGCAAGAGTGGACATCCTTGTTTTTTGTTCCTGATCTTAGAGGAAATGCTTTCAGTTTTCACCATTGAATATGATCTTTGCTGTGGGTTTGTTCTATAAGGCCTTTATAATGTTTAGCCAGGCTCCCTCTATGCCTACTTTCTGTAGTGTTTTTATCATAAATGGTTGTTGAATATTGTTAAAAGTTTTTCTCCATCTATTGAGATGATCATATGTAGTTTATTCTTCAGTTTGTTAATATGGTGCATGACATAGATTGATTTGTGTATATTGAAGAATCTTTGCATCCCTGGGATAAATCCCACCTGACCATGGTGTATGACCCTTTTAATGTGATTTTGGATTCTGTTTGCTAGTATTTTGTTGAGAATTTTTGCATCTATGTTCATCAGTGATATTTGTCTGTAATTTTCTTTTTTTATAGTATATTTTTCTGATTTTGGTATTAGGGTGATTGTAGCTTCATAGAATTAGTTTTGGAGTGTTTCTTCCTATGCAAATATTTGGAAGGGTTTGAGAAGGATGGTTGATAACTCTTCTATAAATGTTTGATAGAATTCACTTTGAAGGCATCTGGTCCTGGACTTAGTGTTTTGCAAGGTTTTTAATCACAGTTTCAATTTCATTACTTGTGATTGGTCTGTTCACTTTTGCTATTTTTTTCTTGTTCAGTCTTTGAAGTTTAAACCTTTCTAAGAATTTGTCCATTTTATTTATGAGTTGCTTGTACTAGTCTCTATTTTTTTTAACATCCTTATTGGAGTATAGTTGCTTTACAATGATGTCCTAGTTTCTGCTTTATAACAAAGTGAATCAGTTATACATATATATATTCCCATATCTCTTTGCTCTTGCATCTCCCGCCCTCCCACCCTCCATATGCCACCCTTTTAGCAGGTCAAAAAGAACTGAGCTGATCTTCTTGTGCAATGCAACAGCTTCCCACTAGCTATCGATTTTACATTTGGTAGTGCAAATATGTCCATGCCACTCTCTCACTTTCTCACAGCTTACCCTTCCTCCTCTCTGTATCCTCAAGTCCATTCTCTACTAGGTCTGCGTCTTTATCCCCAAAGTGCCCGTAGGCTCTTCATGACCTTTTTTTTCTTCCAGACTCCACCTATATGTGTTAGCATACAGTATTTATTTTTCTATTTCTGACTTACTTCACTCTGTATGACAGATTCTATGTGCATCCACCTCACCACAAATAAATCAATTTCGTTTCTTTCTGTGGCTGAGTAATATTCCATTGTATATATGTGCCAAACCTCTTTTATCCATTCATCTGTCAATGAACACTTACGTTGTTTCCATGTCCTGGCTATTATAAATAGAGCTGCAATGAACATTCTGGTACATGACCCTTTTTAAATTATGGTTATCTCAGGGTATAAACCCAGTAGTGAGATTGCTGGGTCATATGGTAGTTGTTTTTTAGTTTCTTAAGGAATCACCATGCTGTTCTCCATAGTGGCTGTATCAATTTACATTCCCAACAACAGTGCAAGAAGGTCCCCTTTTCTCCACAACCACTCCAGCATTTATTGTTTGTAGATTTTTTGATGATGGCCATTCTGACCGGTGTGAGGTGATATCTCACTGTAGTTTTGATTTGCATGTCCCTAATGATTAATGATGTTGAGCATTCTTTCATGTGTTTGTTGGCAATCTTTATATCTTCTTTGGGGAAATGTCTATTTAGGTCTTATGCCCATTTTTGGATTGGGTTGTTTGATTTTTTGTATTCAGCTGCATGAACTGCTTGTAAATTTTGGAGATTAATCCTTTAGCAGTTCCTTCATTTACAAATATTTTCTCCGATCCTAAGAGTTGTCTCTTTGTCTTGTATATGGTTTCCTTTGCTTTGCAAAATCCTTTAAGTTTCATTAGGTCCCATTTTTTAATTTTTGTTTTTATTTCCATTTCTCTAGGAGGTGGGCCAAAAAGATCTTGCTGTGATTTATGTCATAGGGTGTTCTGCCTATGTTTTCCTCTAAGAGTTTGATAGTGTCTGGTCTTACATTTAGGTCTTTAATCCATTTTAAGTTTATTTTTCTGTATAGTCTTAAGGAGTGTTCTAATTTCATTCTTTTACTTATAGCTGTCCAGTTTTCCCAGCACCACTTTTTGAAGAGGCTGTCTTTTCTCCATTGTATATTCTTGCCTCCTTTATCAAAGATAAGGTGACCATATGTGATAGGGTTTACTTCTGGCTTTCTATCCTGTTCCATTGATCTATATTTCTGTTTTTGTGCCAGTACCATACTGCCTTGATTACTGTAGCTTTGTAGTAGAGTCAGAAGTCAGGGAGCCTGATTCCTGACTCCGTTTTTCCTTCTCAACATTGCTTTCACTATTCAAAGTCTTTTGTGTTTCCATACAAATGGTGAAATTTTTGTTCTAGTTCTGTGAAAAATGCCACTGGGAGCTTGATAGGGATTGCATTGAAACTGTAGATTGCTTCGGGTAGTACAATTATTTTCACGATGTTCATTCTTCCAATGCAAGAACATTTGTATCATCTTTAGTTTCTTTCATCAGTGTGTTATAGTTTTCTGCATACAGGACTTTTGTCCCCTTAGGTAGGTTTATTCCTAGGTATTTTATTATTTTGTTGCAGTGGTAAATGGGAGTGTTTTCTTAATTTTACGTTCAGATTTTTCATCATTAGTGTATAGGAACAGAAGAGATTTCTGTGCATTAATTTTGTATCCTGCTATTTTACCAAATTCATTGATTAGCTCTAGTAGTTTTCTGGTAACATCTTTAGGATTTTCTATGTATAGAATCGTGTCATCTGCGAACAGTGACAGCTTTAATTCTTGTTTTCTGATTGGATTTCCTTTTATTTCTTTTTCTTCTATGATTGCTGTGGCTAAAACTTGCAAATCTAAGTTGAATAATAGTGGTGAGCATGGGCAACCTTGTCTTGTTCCTGATCTTATTGGAAATGGTTTCAGTTTTTCACCATTAAGGAGGATGTTGCCTGTGAGTTTGTCATATATGGCCTTTATTATGTTTACATAAGTTCCCTCTATGCCTACTTTCCCTCTATGTTTTTATCATAAATGTTGTTGAACATTGTTGAAAGCTCTTTCTGAATCTATTGAGATGATCATATGGTTTATATTTTTTAATTTGTTAATATGGTGTATCACATTGATTGATTTGCATATATTGTATTATTCTTGCATTCCTGGGTTAAACCCCACTTGACCATGGTGTATGATCCTTTGAACATGCTGCTAGATTCTGTTTGATAGTATTTTGTTGAGGATTTTTGCATCTATGTTCATCAGTGATATTGGCCTTTAGATTTCTTTCTTCGTGACATCTTTGTCTGATTTTTGATATCAGGGTCACAGTGGCCTCATAGAATGTTTTGGGGAGTGTGCTTCCCTCTGCTATATTTTGGAAGAGTTTGAGAAGGATAGATGTTAGCTCTTCTGTAAATCTTTGATAGAATTCGCCTGTGAAGCCATCTGGTCCTGGGCTTTTCTTTTTTGGAAGATGTTTATCACAGTTTCAATTTCAGTGCTTGTGATTTGCCTGTTTAAATATTCTATTCCTTCCTGGTTCAGTCCCGGAAGATTGTGCATTTGTAAGAATTTATCCATTTCTTCCAGGTTTTCCATTTTATTGGCATCGTGTTACTTGTAGTAATCTCTCATTATCCTTTGTATTTCTGCAGTGTCAGTTATTATTTCTCCTTTTTCATTTCTAATTCTATTGTTTGAGTCTTCTCCCTTATTTTCTTGTTGAGTCTGACTAATGGTTTATCAATATTGTTTATCTTCTCAAAAAAAACAGCTTTTAGTTTTATTGATCTTTAATATTGTTTCCTTCATTTCTTTTTCATTTATTTCTGATCTGATCTTTATTAATTCTTTCCTTATGCTAACTATGGGATTTTTTTTGTTCTTGTTTCTCTAAGTGATTTAGTTGTAAGATTAGATTGTTTATTTGAGATTTTTCTTGTTTCTTAAGGTGTTCTTGTTTCTTAAGGTAGGATTGCATTGCTCTAAACTTCCTTCTTAGAACTGCTTTCTCTGCATCCCATAGTTTTGGGGTCATCATGATTTCATTGTCATTTGTTTCTAGGAAATTTTTTATTTCATCTTTGATTTCTTCAGTGATCTCTTGGTTATTAAGTAGTGTATTGTTTAGCCTCCATGTGTTCGTATTTTTTACAGTTTTTTTTCCCTGTAATTGATACCTAGTCTCATAGCGTTGTGGTCAGAAAAGATACTTGATATGATTTCAATTTTCCTAAATTTACCAAGGCTCGATTTGTGACCCAGTATATGATCTATCCTGGAGAATGTTCCATGAGCACTTGAGAAGAAAAGGAATTCTGTTGTTTTCAGATGGCATGTCCTATAAATTTCAATTAAGTCCATATTGTTTAATGTATCAATAAAGCTTGTGTTTCCTTACTTATTTTCATTTTGGATGATCTGCCCATTGGTGAAAGTGGGTTGTTAAAGTCCCCTACTATGATTGTGTTACTGTTGATTTCCCCTTTGATGACTGTTAGTATTTGCCTATGTATTGAGGTGCTCTGATGTAGGTTCATAAATATTTACAATTCTTATATCTTCTTCTTGGATTGATCCCTTGATCGTTATATAGTGTCCTTCTTTGTTCCTTGCAATAGTCTTTATTTTAAAGTATATATTTTCTGATATGAGAATTGCTACTCCAGCTTTCTTTTGATTTCCATTTGCATGGAATATCATTTTCCATCCCCTCACTTTCAGTCTACATCTGTCACTAGTTCTGAAGTGTGTCTCACGTAGGCAGGATATATATGGGTCTTGTTTTTATATCCTTTCAGCCAGTGTATGTCTTTTGGTTGGAGCATTTAATCCATTTACATTTAAGGTAATTATCGATATGTATGTTCCTATTACCATTTTCTTAACTGTTTTCCACTTGTTATTGTAGGTCTTTTACTTCTGTTTTGGGTTTGTTACTGTAGGTCTCTTCCGTTTCCTGCCCAGATAAGTTTTTAGCATTTTTTGTAATCCTGGTTTCATGGTATTGAATTCTCTTAGCTTTTGCTTATCTGTAAAAGTTTTAATTTCCCCATCAAATCTCAACAAGATCTTTGCTGCATAGAGTAATCTTGGCAGTAGGTTTTTCCCTTTCATCACTTTAAATATATCTTGCCACTCCCTTCTGGCATGCAGAATTTCTGCTGTAAGATCAGCTTTTAAGCTTATGGGGATACACTTGTATGTTATTTTTTGTTTTTCCCTTGCTGCTTTTAATATTTTTTCTTTGTATTTAATTTTTGATACTCTGATTAATACGTGTCTTGGTATGTTTCTCCTTGGATTTATCCTGTATGGGACTCTCTGTGCTTCCTGGACTTGATTAACTATTTCTCTTCCCATGTAGGGAAATTTTCAAGTATAATCTCTTCAAATATTTTCTCAGTCCCTTTCTTTTTCTCTTCTTCTTCGGGGACCCCTATAATCCGAACGTTAGTGTGTTTAATGTTATCCCAGAGGTCTCTGAGACTGTCCCAAATTCTTTTCATTCTTTTTCCTTTATCCTGCTCTGCAGTAGTTATTTCCACTCTGTTAGCTTCCAGGTCACTTATCCGTCCTGCCTCAGCTTTTCTGCTATTGATTCCTTCTATATAAGTTTTAATTTCATTTATTCTGTTGATCATCATTGTTTGTTTTCTGTTTAGTTCTTCCAGGTCCTTGTTAAATGTTTCTTGTACTTTCTCCATTCTATTTCCAAGATTTTGGATTATCTTTACTCTCATTACTCTGAATTATTTTTCTGGTAGGCTATTTCCTCTTGATCCATTTGTCGGGTGCCTTTTTATTTTTCTTCTTCATTGACTGTGTGTTTCTCTGTCTTCTCATTTTGCTTAACTTACTGTCTTTGTGGTCTCCTTTTTAAATGCTGCAGGTTCGCAGTTCCTGATGTTTTTAGTGTCTGGTGGCTAAGGTTGCTTCAGTAGGTTTTGTAGGCTTCCTGTGGAGGGAACTCGTGTCTGTGTTATGTTGGATGAACTGGATTTTGCCTCTCTGGTGGACAGACCCTCATCCGGTAATGTGTTCAGGTTTTCCATGACCTTATTATGATTTTATGCAGCCTCTTTGCTAATGGGGATGGTTGTGTTCCTGTCTTGCTAGTTGTTTGGCATAGGGAGTCCAGCACTGTAGCTTGCTGGTCGTTGAGTGGAGCTGGGTCTTAGCGTTGAGATGGAGATCTCTGGGAAAATTTTCACCATTTGATATTACTTTGAGCCTGGAGGTGGCAAAAATTCTTTATTTTTTATGGCTGAGTAGTTTTGCATTGTGTGTGTACATATATATATATGCTTCACTATCTTGGCATTTGTAAATAATACTGCTGTCAATATTGGGGTGCATCTGTCTTTTCAAAATTGTGTTTTTGTTTTCTTCTGATATATACCCAGGAGTGGAATTGCTTGGTCATATAGTAGTGTTATTTTTAGCTTTTTGAGAAAACTCCATAATGTTTTCCACAGTGGTTTCACCGCTTTACAATTCAATCAACATTGTACAAGAGTTCTCTTTTCTCCACATCCTTGCCAACATTTGTTATTTGTTACCTTTTTGATGACAGCCATTCTAACAGGTGTGACGTGATGGTTCATTGTGGTTTTGATTTGCATTTCTCAGATGATTAGGTATATTGAGCATCTTTTTGTGTGCCTGTCAGCTGTCTGCATTTACTCTTTGGAAAAATGTCTACCCAGCTCTTCTGCTCATTATTCAATGAACTTGTTTGTTTTTTTGATGTTGAATTGTATGAGCAGTTTATATATTTTGGTTATATATATATTGGTGGTCATATCATTTGCAATATATTCTCCCATTCAGTATGTTCTCCTTCTTTGTCATTGTTGATCGCTTTCTTTGATGTGAAAAGCTTTTAATTTTCATGAGTTTGCATTTGCTTATTTTTGTTTTAACTCCTGTCCTTTAGAAGACAGATCCAAAAAAATATTGCTGTGATTTGTGTCAAAGAATGTTCCGCCTATGTTTTCCTCCGGGAGTTTTATGGTTTTGGTCTTACATTTAGGTCTTTTATCCATTTTGAGGGTTTTTTTCATATATGGTGTTAGAGAATGTTCTAATTTCATTCATTTACATGTAGCTGTTTGCTACCAATTTGTGTAGTATCAGGTATTGAAGAGACTCTCTTTTCTCCATTATATATACTTGCCTCCAAGGTCATAGACTAACTGACCATAAAAGTATGGGTTTATTTTGGGGTCTCTATTCTTTACCATTGATATGTGTCTGTTTTAGTGCCACTGTCATAGTGGTTTGATTACTGTAGGTTTGTAGTATATTCTGAAATCATGGAACATGATTCCTCCAGCTCTGTTCTACTTTATAAGAAATGTTTTGGCTATTCATGGTCTTTTGTGTTTCCATACAAATTTTTAAATTATTCTTCTAGTTCTGTGAAAAATTCCATTGGTATTTCGATAGGGATTGCATTGAATCTCTATATTTCCTTGGGTTGTATGGTTATTTAACAATACTAATTCTTCAAATCTAAGAATATGGTATATCTTCCCATCTGCTTGTGTCAACTTCAATTCCTTTCGTAAGTGGTACTTCCCCGGTGGTACAGTGTCTGACTCCACATTCCCAATGCAGGAGGCCCTGGTTCAATCCCTGTATAGGGAACAAATCCCCCATGCCACAATGAAGATCCCGCATTTGGCAAGGAAGATCCCATGTGCCCCAACTGAGACCTGGCACAGCCAAATAAATAAATAAATAAAATTTAAAAAGATTTCTTTCATAGCTGCCTTATAGGTTTCTGTTTTTTATATAAATTTCTTATTTAGTTATTTATTTATTGCTGCATCAGGTATTAGTTACTGCATGTGGGATCTTTCATTGCAGCACATGGGCTGTTCGCTGCAGTTTGCGGTCTTCTCTCTTGTTGCAGCATGCAGGTTTTCTCTTCTCTAGTTGTGGATCACAGGATCCAGGGCGCATGGGCTCTGCAGTTGTGGCATTCGGGATCTCTTCGTGAGGCACGCAGGCTTAATTGCTCTGTAGCATGTGGGATCTTAGTTCCCTGACCAGGGATCAAACCCATGTCCCCTTCATTAGAAAGCGGATTCTATACCACTGGACCATCAGGAAAGTCCCTGGTCTTATATGTTTCTTAGTACGGGTCTTTTATCTCCTTAGTTAGATTTGTTCCTAGGTATTTTTTTAAAGCAATGGTATATGGAATTGTTTCCTTATTTTCTCTTTCTGATAGTTCATTATTACTGTACAGAAATGCAGCATATATGTTTATATTAATTTTATATCCTGCAACTTTACCAAATTCATTAATGACGTTAGTAGTTTTTTGTACCATCCTTAGGATTGTCGATATATATTATCATGTCATCTGCAAACAATGACAGTTTTACTTCTTTCTTTCCAATTTGGATTCATTTTATTTCTTTTTATTCTTTCATTGTTCTCGCTAGGATTACCAATACTACGTTGAATAAAACTAGTGGAAGTGGGCAGTCTTCTTGTTCCTGATAGTAGAGGAATGTTTTCAGATTTTCAACATTGCCTATGATATTAGATGTGGGTTTGTCACATACAACCTTTCTTTTGTTTAACATCCTTATTGGAGTATAATTGCCTTACAATGGTGTGTTAGTTTTCCTTTATAAAAAATTGAATAAGTTATACATATACACATGTTCTCATATCTCTTCCCTCTTGCATCTCCCTCCCTCCCACACTCCCTATCCCACCCCTCTAGGTGGTCACAAACCACCGAGCTGATCTTCCTGCACTATGCGGCTGCTTCCCACTAGCTATCTATTTTACGTTTGGTAGTGTATATATGTCCATGCCACTCTCTCACTTCTCACAGCTTACATTTCTCCCTCCCCATATCCTCAAGTCCATTCTCTAGTAGGACTATGTCCTTATTCCCATCTTACCCTTAGGATCTTCATAACCGTTTTCTTTCTTTTTTCCTTAGATTTCATATATATATGTGTGTTAGCCTAAAGTATATGTTTTTCTCTTTCTGACTTCCTTCACTCTGTATGACTGACTCTGGGTCCATCCACCTCACTACAAATATCTTAATTTCGTTTCTTTTTATGGCTGAGTAACATTCCATTGTATATATGTGCCACATCTTCTTTATCCATTCATCCAATGATGGACACTCAGGTTGCTTCCATGTTCTGGCTATTGTAAATAGATCTACAATGAATATTTTAAAACATGACTCTCTTTGCCTTTTTTTCTTAACATCTTCACTGAACTATAATTACTTAAAAATGGTGTGTTAGTTTCTGCTTTATAACAAAGTAAATCAGTTATACATAAACATATGTTGCCATATCTCTTCCCTCTTGCTGTGATTTATGTCATACAGTGTTCTGCCTATGTTTTCCTCTAAGAGTTTCATAGTGTCTGGCCTTATATTTAGGTCTTTAATCCATTTTGAGTTTATTTTTCTGTACGATATTAGGGAGTGTTCTAATTTCATACTTTTACATGTACCTGTCCAGTTTTCTTAGCACCACTTATTGAAGATGTTACCTTTTCTCCACTATATATTCTTGCCTCCTTTATCAAAGATAATGTGACCATATGTGCGTGGGTTTATCTCTGGGCTTTCTATCCTGTTCCATTGATCTATATTTTTGTTTCTGTGCCAGTACCATACTGTCTTGATTCTTGCAGCTTTGTAGTATAGTCTGAAGTCAGGGAGCCTGATTCCTCCAGCTCCGTTTTTCATTCTCAAGATTGCTTTGGCTATTCGGGGTCTTTTGTGTTTCCATACAAATTGTGAAATTTTTTGGTCTAGTTCTGTGAAAATTGTCAGTGGTAGTTTGACAGGGATTACATTGAATCTGTAGATTGTTTTGGATAGTAGAGCTATTTTCACAATATTGTTTCTTCCAATCCAAGAATATGGTATATCTCTCCATCTATTTGTATCATTTTTAATTTCTTTCATCAGTGTCTTATAGTTTTCTATGTGCAGGTCTTTTGCCTTCTTAGGTAAGTTTATTCCTAGGAATTTAATTCTTTTTGTTGCAATGGTAAATGGGAGTGTTTTCTTAATTTCTCTTTCAGATTTTTCATCACTAGTGTATAACAATGTCAGAGATTTCTGTGCATTAATTTTATATCCTGTTACTTTACCAAATTCATTGATTAACTCTAGTAGTTTTCGGGGAGCATCTTTAGGAAGCTCTGTGTATCAGATCATGTCATCTGCAAACAGTGACATCATTACTTCTTGTTTTCCAATTTGGATTCCTTTTATTTCTTTTTCTTCTCTGATTGCTGTGGCTAAAACGTCCAAAACTATGTTGAATAAGAGTGGTGAGAGTGGGCAAACTTGTCTTGTTCCTGATCTTAGTGGAAAAGTTTTGAGTTTTTCACCATTGTGGACAATGTTGGCTGTGGGTTTGTCATATACGGCCTTTATTATGTTGAGGAAAATTCCCTCTATGCCTACATTCTGCAGGGTTTTTGCCATGAATGGGTGTTGAATTTTGTCAAAAGTTTTCTCTGCATCTATTGAGAAGATCATAAGGTTTTTTTTCTTCAATTTGTTTATATGTTTTATCACGTTTGCATTCCTGGAATAAAACCCACTTGATCATGTTGTATGATCCTTTTAATGTGCTGTTGGATTCTGTTTGCTAGCATTTTGTTGAGGATTTTTGCATCTATGTCCATCAGTGATATTGGCCTGTAGTTTTCTTTCTTTGTGACATCTTTGTCTGGTTGTGGTATCAGGGTGATCGTGGCCTCGTAGAATGAGTATGGAACTGTTCCTCCCTCTGCTATATTTTGGAAGAATTTGAGAAGGATAGGTGTTAGCAATTCTCTAAATGTTTGATAGAATTCGCCTGTGAAGCCATCTGGTCCTGGGCTTTTGTTTGTTGGAAGATTTTAATCACAGTTTCAATTTCAGTGCTTGTGATTCGTCTGTTCATATTTTCTATTTCTTCCTGGTTCACTCTTGGCAGGTTGTGCTTTTCTAAGAATTTGTCCATTTCTTCCAGGTTGTCCATTTTTTTGACGTAGAATTGCATCTCTCATGATGCTTTGTATTTCTGCAGTGACAGTTGTTACTTCTCCTTTTCCATTTCTAGTTCTATTGATTTGAGTGTTCTCCCTTTTTTTCTTGATGAGTCTGGCTAATGGTTTATCAATTTTGTTTATCTTCTGAAAGAACCAGCTTTTAGTTTTATTGATCTTTGCTATTGTTTCCTTCATTTCTTTTTCATTTATTTCTGATCTGATCTGTATGATTTCTTTCCTTCTGCTATGTTTGGGGTATTTTTGTTCTTCTTTCTCTCATTGCTTTAGGTGCAAGGTTAGGTTGTTTATTTGAGATGTTTCCTGTTTCTTGAGGTAGAATTGTATTGCTATAAACTTCCCTCAGAATGCTTTCGCTGCATCCCATAGGTTTTGGGTCATTTTGTCTCCATTGTCATTTGTTTCTAGGTATTGTTTGATTTATGTTGAGGCATGTTCTGTCTATGCCCACTTTATGGATAAATTTTATCATAAATGATTTTGAATTTTGTCAAAAGTTTTTTTTCTGCATCTATTGAGATGATCATATGGTTTTTATTCTTCAATTTGTTAATGTGGTGTAAGTTATTTGCAGAATTTGAAAAATTTCTGGTATAAATCCTGCTTGACCATGGTGTATGATCCTTTTAAAGTATTGTTGAGTTTATTTTATTAATATTGTGTTGAGGATTTTTGCATATATATTCATCACTGATATTGGCCTGTAGTTTCTTTTTTGTGATAGTATTATCTGGTTTTGCTATCAAGGTTATGCTGGCTTCATTGCGTGCATTTGGAAGTATTCCTTCCACTGAAAAATTTTGAAATAGTTTGAGAAATATAAGTATTAACCCTTCTCTAAATGTTCAGTATAATTCAGCTGTGAAGTCATCTCATCCTGGAATTTTGTTTGCTGAGGTTTTTAAATTACTGATTCAATTTCATTCCTGTTTATATTTTCTATTTCTTCCTGCTTCAGTCTTGGGATATTGTACTTTCTACTAATTTGCCCATTTCTTCTAGTTTTCCCATTTTATTGACATATAGTTGTTCATAGTAGTCTCTTATGATCTTTTGCATTTCTGTGGTGTCAGATATACCTTCTCTTTTATTTCTGATTTTACTGATTTTTGTCCTTTCCCATTTGTTCCTGATGAGTCTGATTTATCAATCTTTGTTTAGCTTTTCAACGAAAATATTTTAGTTTCATTGATCTTTTCTATTGTTTTTTTTTAGTCTCTATTTCATTTATTTCTTCTTTGATCTTTACAATATCTTTCCTTATACTAACTTTGGGATTTGTTTGTTCTTCTTTCTCGAGTTCTGTTATGTGTAAGATTAGGCTGTGTATTTGAGATTTTTCTTGTTTCCTGAAGTAGGATTGTACTACTGTACACTTTCCACTTACAACTGTTTTGCTGCATCCTATAGGTTTAGTCTCATTGTGTTTTTCTTTTCATTTGTCTCTAGATATTTTTTAATTTTATCTTTGATTTCTTCAGTGATTCATTGGAGATTTAGTAGCATATTGTTAAATTCCATGTGCTTGTGGGTTTTGCAATCTTTTTTTTCTGTAGTTGATTTCTAGTTTCATAGCAGTGTGGTTGGAAAAGATGCTTGATATGATTTCAGTTTTTCTTTTTTTATTTACCAAGTTTTATACTGTAGTCTAGCTTGTGATCTCTCCTGGAGAATGATCCACATGCACTTGAAAAAAACTGTGTTTTGCTGCTTTCAGTTGGAATGCTCTCCTTATACCAATTAAGTGCATCTGGTCTAATGTATTATTTATGTGCAATGTTTCCTTATTGATTTTCTGTCTGGATGATCTGTCCATTGATGTAAGTGGGGTTTTACAGTCCCCTATTATTATTGTGTTATTGTTGATTTATCCTTTTGTGTCTGTTAATATTTGCCTTGTATAGTTAAGTACTGCTATTTAGGTGCTTATGTATTTATAATTATTATATTTTTTTGAATTGATAGTTTGATTATCATGTAATGTCCATCTTTTTCTCCTTTTGTCACATTTATTGATTTGTTTTGCATTTCTCTAATAATTAGCCATGTTGAGTGGCTTTTTACATTCCCATTGGCCATCTGTATGTCATCTATGGAGAAATCTCTATCTAGGCCTTCTGCCAATTTTTTGATTGGATTCTTTGTTTTTTCAATATTGAGTTGTATGAGTTGTTTGTATATTTTGGATAATAACTTTCTCTTGGTCACAAAATATGCAAATATTTTCTCTCATTCCTTTTCTAGAAACCTGTCCATTTCTTCTAGTTGTCCATTTTGTTAGTATATAACTGATCATAGTATTCTCATCATTTTTTTTGTATTTCTCTACTATTAGTTATTTCTACACTTTCATTTCCTATTTTGTTTATTTGAGTCCTCTCATTTTACTTCTTTGTGAGCCTGGCTAGAAATTGGATGGCTTTGTTTATCTTAAAAAAAGAACAACACAAACACAAGAAAAACCAGCTCTTGGTTTTATTGATCTTTTGTATACTTTTTCTCTATTTTATTTATTTGCTCTCTGATCATTGTTATTCCCTTCTTTCTCCTGATCTTTGGTTTTCTTTGTTCTTTTTTCCTAACTATTTTAGGTGGTATGGTAGGTTGTTTATTTGAGATTTTTCTTTAGGAAGGCTTGTATCATTATGAACTTGCCTCTTCAAACTGCTTTTGCTGCATCCTATAAATTTGGTGACTTTCTGTTTTTATTTTCGTTTGTCTCAAGGTATTTTCTAATTTCTTTTTTATTGTTACTCCCACTTACATCTTCATGCTTATCCTTTTATTTTTACTTGTAGTTTTGATAACTTTTACAATTTTTAAAATTGTTTTGTAATCTATGTACAGGCCTTTTTTACCTGGCATTCAAACCTTTATATATTTGCCTTTCTCACTGTGATTTACACTTTCATATATATTCTTTCTTCTTTTATATTTAGATAAGACCCTTCAATATTTCTTTTGAGGTACCTTTAGTATTGCTGAGTTCTTTGAGTTTTTGCTTGTCAAAGAAATTTTTATCCCTCCTTCTACTCTAAATGATAATCTTGCTGGATGTAGTATTTGCAGTTGCAGATTTTTCCCTTTCAGGACTTTGAATATATCATGCCACTCTGTTCTGACCTGCTAAGTTTCTTCACAGAAATCAGCTGATAGCTTTATGCTGGTTCCCTTATAACTGACTCCTTTTTTCACTTGCTGCCCTCAGAGTCCTCACTTTATCTTTAACATTGGTCATTTTAACTATGATATGTCTTGGTGTGTGTCTGCTAGTGTTCATCTTGTTTAGGACCCTCTTTTCTTGTACTTAGATATCTGTTTCCTTCTTCAGGCTTGGGAAGATTTCAGCCATAATTTCTTCAAATACATGTTCAATTCCCCTCTTTCTCTCTTCCTGCTCTGGAAACCTCATTATGTTTAGGTTGGCATGCTTCATTATATCCCATAGATCATGTATGTTGCTTTCCTATCTTACATTTTTCCTCCTGTCTGCTGTTCTGATTGGGATATTCCCATTAGTCTATCTTCCTGATTACTTATTCATTCTTCCATGTCACTTACTCTGCTATTCATTTCTTCCTTTTGGTTTTAACTCAGCAAGTGAATCATATATTTTTGATTGGTTCAGGTTTATAGTTTCTAGTTCCTTACTACATTAATCTGCAATTCTTTTTTTATTTTTATTGGAGTATAGTTGATTTCAAATTTTGTGTAACTTTCTGATTTATAGCAAAAAGAATCAGTTATACATACACTTATATCCATTCTTTCTTAGATTCGTTTCCCATATTGGTCATCACAGAGTATTGAGAAGAGATTCCTGTGCTATGCACTAGGTCCTTAGTAGTTATCTATTGATATTTTACATATAGTAGGGTGCATATGTTAATCCCAATTTGTCAGTTTATCCCTCCTACTTTTTCCCCTGGTAACCAGAGATTGTTTTCTACATCTGTGACTCTATTTCTGTTTTGTAAATAAGTTCCTTTGTATCATTTTTAAGATTCCACATATAAGCAATATCATATCATATTTGCTTTCTCTGTCTGACTTACTTCACTTAGTAAGATAATCTCCAGGTCTATCTATGTCACTGCAAATGGCATTTTTATTCGTTTTAATGGCTGAGTAATATTCCACTGTACATATACCACATCTTTCTTATCCATTCATCTGTCAATTGATGATGGACATTGTGGTTGCTTCCACGTCCTGGCTATTGTAAACAGTGCTGCAATGAACATTAGGGTGCATTAATCATTTCAAAGCATGTTTTTCTCCAGATATATGCCCAGGAGTTCGATTTCTGGATCATATGTTAGCTCTCTGTTTAGTTTCTTAAGGAACCTCCATACTGTTCTCCATAGTAGCTATACCAATTTACATTCCCACCAACAGTGTAGGAGGGTTTCCTTTTCTCCACACCCTCTCCAGTATTTATTGTTTGTACATTTTTTGATGATGGTCATTCTGATTGATGTGATGTGATATCTCATTGCAGTTTTGATCAGCATTTCTCTAATAATCAGCAATGTTGAGCATCTTTTCATGTGCCTCTTGGCTATCTGTATGTCTCCTTTGGAGAAATGTCTATTTAGGTCTTCTGCCCATTTTTGGATTGGGTTGTTTGAGTTTTTTTCTTATTGAGCTGCAGGAGCTGTTTGTATATTTTGGAGATTAATTCTTTGTCTGTTGCTTCATTTGAAAATAATGTCTCCCATTCTGAGGGTTGTCTCTTAGTTTTGTTTATTGTTTCCTTTGTTGTGCAAAAGCTTTTAAGTTTAAGTAGGTCTCATTTCTTTATTTTAGTTTTAATTTTCATTACTCTGTGAGGTGGATCAAAAAGATCTGGCTGTGATTTATGTTAGAGATTGTTCTGCCTATGTTTTCCTCTAAGAGTTTTACAATATCCAGTCTTATATTTAGGTCCTTAATCCATTTTGAATGTTTTTTTGTGTATGGCATTAGGGAGTGTTCTAATTTCATTCCTTTACATTTAGCTCTCCAGTTTTCCCAGCACTACTTATTGAAGAGACTGTCTTTTCTCCATTGTATATTCTTGCCTCCTTAGGTAGCCATAGGTGCATGGGTTTATATCTGGACTTTCTATCTTGTTCCACTGATCTATATTTCTTGTTTTGTGCCAGTACCATACTGTCTTGATTACTGTAGTTTTGTAGTATAGTCTGAAGTCAGGGAGCCTGATTTCTCTAGCTCTGTTTTTCTTTCTCAAGATTGCTTTGGCAATTTGGTGTCTTTTGTGTTTCCATACAAATTGTAATTTTTTTTGTTTTAATTCTGTGTAAAATGCCGTTGGTATTTCTATAGGGATAGCATTTAATCTGTAGATCGATTTGGCGAGTATAGTCAATATTGATTCTTCCAATCCAGTAACATGGTATATCTCTCCATTTGTTTGTATCATCTTTGATTTCTTTCCTCACTCTCTTATAGTTTTCAGAGTATAGTTCTTTTGCATCCTTAGGTAGGTTTATTCCTAAGTATTTTATTCTTTTTGTTGTGATGATAAATGGGATGGTTTCCTTAATTTTGCTTTCTGATATTTTGTTGTTGGTGTATAGGAATGCAAGCAAATTCTGTATATTAATTTTTTATTCTGCAACTTTACCAAATTTGTTGTTGAGTTCTAGTAGTTTACTGGTAGTATCTTTAGGTTTTTCTATGTATAGTATCATATCATCTGCAAACAGTGACACTTTTATTTCTTTTTTTCCAATTTGGATTTCTTTAATTTTCTTTCTTCCCTGATTGCTGAGGTTAGGAATTCCAAAACTTTGTAGAATAATAATGGCAAGAGTGGACATCCTTTTCTTGTTCATGGTCTCAAAGGAAATGCTTTCAGTTTTTCACAGTTGAGAATGATGTTTTCTGTGAGTTTGTCAGATATGGCCCTTATTAAGTTGAGGTAGATTCCTCATCTGCATTTCTATCAATAATCTTTCTTCATTCCTTTAAATTTTTATTGCCACCTTTTTGAACTTGGTGTCCACTAGACTGATAGTCTCTGTTTTATTATTTGTTCTTTCAGGGGATCTCTCCTGTTTTTTTTAATTGGGAGTAGTTCTCTGCCTTTTCAGTTTCCTTAACTTTCTCTGTGAATTTAGGAGAAACTGTTGTCTACTTTGGTTTTGAATGGGTGTGTTTATGTAGGAGCATCCCTGTCTAGACTATTTGTGTTCAGTATTTTTGATGTGAGGGCTGGTTTTGGTATGAATACCAAGCAGAGTGTACTGGCTTTTATCCCTTTGATAGGAGGTGTAGTTGGTGTTGTAATATCTAGAGCTTGTGCTGGGTGTGTGGTGGGGCTTCCTGTCTACTCCAAGGCTGTCCCTACTCTCTCAGGGGTGGGTTCTGCTCCTCAGTTGTTGGAGTAAAAGCCACGAGGGTTGGGTTTTATCAGGCTCCATTACCCTTGAGTGCAAGCTCTGCCCCAAAGGAGATGATTACTGAAGAAATTGAGGCCCATGGTTTCACAGAAAACCTATGTGCCACCTGTGTAGACATCTGCAGCTCTGCTCAGAAGCAACCTAAATTTATGTCCTTTTCTCTGTGTGTTCATCCCAAATCTAGTGCAAGGCTGTGGTGTGGAATAGGCTGAGGTTGGGGGTTGGGTTATTTTGGCTGCAAGAATTGTGGTTGCTGCACTGCCACTGAGATGTTGGCTGCTTTTGTGGCCGACTTCTCCCATGACCTGTTTCCTCCAGATCTAGTGTTAAGCTGTTGAGTGGGTGGGACTAAGGCACTCTCACTAGTAAATGAACTACTCTGTACTCCTGCCCAGTGTCTGTCTGCCTAAGATTCAGAGCTCAGCCACTGTGCCCTCTTCTGGAACTGCCCCATGTGTGCACTGACAAAGTTTGCTGAAACCCCACCTGCTACCCCATGCTGACAATGGGCTCTGTGGTTCCACCCAGATCATACACCAGGTCCTCTGTGTTGTCTCTGCATAGCTATATTGAGTCCTCTCCCATGGCCTGTCTGCCCAAGATTCCACTAGTGCTTAGCCCTTGCTTCTTCTTTAGACTCACTGTGCCCTTCACATGCTGAAAATGTCCTCCGTGCTTCTGCTGAGTTCACAGCCCAGGCAACCCTTATCTCTCTCTGCATAGCAGGAATGAATCTTTGTCAGATCTTGCACCAGCCTCTGGTGTAGCGTGCGTGGGTCAGGATGTTTTCACTTTGGATGACGAAAGGCGACAGGGAAGAAGCCACCATTGCAAATCTCTCTCTGTCCTGATTGTTAGCAAGGCAGCATGCATGCACTCCTTGTGAGTAGAGTCTAGGCTTCCCCAGCCCTTCTGTCTTTGACTATTCGAGGTCTTTTATGTTTCCATACAAATTTAAAAATTATTTGCTCTAGATTCTATGAAAAATGTCATTAGTAATTTGATAGTGATTGCATTGGTTAGTATGGTCATTTTGGCACTACTGATTCTTCCAATCCAAGAACAAGGTATATCTTTCCATCTGTTTGTGTCATCTGCAACTCCTTTCATCAGTGCTGTATAGTTTTCAGAATACAAGCCTTTTGCTTCCTTACGTAGGTTCGTTCCTAGGTATTTTATTATTTTTGATGTGATGGTAAATGGGGTTATTTCCTTAATTTCTTTTTCTGATATTTCACTGTTAGTGGATAGAAATGCAACAGATTTCTGCATATTAATTTTGTATCCTGCAAGTTTACTGAATTCATTGACGAGCCCAATATCTTTTTTTCCATCCTATCTGTGAGAATTTTTCCACATGTATATGTAATTTTAAATTGCTTGTGAGGGGAGTTGAGTTCCAAGTTCTTCTCTGCCACCATCTTGATCCCTCTGCCCAGAGATAGTTCTCTGTATTTAATGTTGCCATTAATTACTATAAACTTCCCTCTTAGACCTGCTTTTACTACATCTCATAAGTTTTGATATGTTGTGTTTTCATTTCCAAATATTTTTTATTTTCTTTTGATTTCTTTTTTGACCCGTTGTCCAGGAGTGTGTGGCTTCTTTTCCACATATTTGTGAATTTTCCAATTTTCCTGTTGTTATCAATTTCTAGTTTCATGCCATTGTGCTCAAAAATATACTTGATATGATTTCAATCTTCTTAAATTTGATAATACTTGCTTTGTGACTCAACATATCCTGGAGAATATTTCATTTGGGTTTGAGAATATGTATTCTGTTGTTGATGAATGGAATGTTGGAATATGTCTGTTAGTTTCATTTGGTCTATAGAGTTATTCAACTCCACACTTTCCTTATTGATTTATTGTCTGGATACATTGTTGAAAGTGGGGCTTTTTTTTTTTTTTTTTTTTTTTTTTGCGGTACGCAGGCCTCTCACTGTTGTGGCCTCTCCCGTTGCGGAGCACAGGCTCCAGACGCGCAGGCTCAGCGGCCATGGCTCACGGGCCCAGCCGCTCCACGGCATGTGGGATCTTCCCAGACTGGGGCACAAACCCGTGTCCCCTGCATCAGCAGGCAGACTCTCAACCACTGCGCCACCAGGGAAGCCCGAAAGTGGGGCATTGAAGCCCCATGTGATTATTGTATTGCTATCTTCATTTCATTGTTCCCATTATTTCATTTAATATTTGCTTCATATATTTAGGTGTTTCATTGTTGGGAACATATATATTTAGAATTTTATATCCTCTTGATGAATTGTCCTTTTTATCACTATACAATGATTTTCTTTGTCTCCTCTAACTGTTCTTTATGTAAAGTCTACTTGCTCTGATATATAGTCACACTTGCTCTCTTTTGGTTATCTTTTGCATGAAATACTTTCATTAATTCGTTTAGTGTTAAGGCATGTGTGTTCATAAAGCTAAAGTGAAACTCCTGAGGGCAGTGTATGGTTGAATATTTTTATCCGTTCAACCACTCTGTGTCTTTTGAAGAGAGAATTCTTAAAATAAATGATGTATATTTTTATTGAAATATATTAAATAAATAATACAGTGCAAGTTTAAGGTATACAAGTTGAATTGATGTTTATATACTGCAATATTATTGATATTGCAGTGTTAGCTATCACCCCTATCACATCACATAATTGAGTGTGTGTGTGCATGCGTGTGTGTGTGTGTGTGTAATGATTAAGGTCTAGTCTATTACCAAGTTTGAGGTTCATGATATAATGTTGTTATCTATAATTATTATAACGTACTTAGATTTCCAGGACTAATTTATCTAATACCTTTAAACTACATCTCTCTTATTCTCCTGTCCCCCACCCAGGTAACCACCATTTTACTCTCTGTTTTTACGAGTTTACCATTTTTTAAGATTCCACATGTAAGTGATACCACATAGTATTGGACCTTCTCTGTCTTATTCAGTATAATGTCCTCAAAATCCATCCATGTTGAAGTAAATGGCAGGATTTCCTTCTTTCTCATAGCTGAATAATATTCTTTTCTATTTAAACCAATCGTCTTTATCCATTCATCTACTGATGCACTTAGGTGGAGGTGGTCTTCAGATTTGGCTATTTTGAATAATATTGCAATAATCATGGAAATGCACACATCTTTTCAATATCCTGTTTTCATTTCCTTTGGATATATACTCAGATGTTGATTTTTCTGGATCATATGGAAGTCTATTTTGAATATTTAAGGAACCTTGATAGTGTTTTCCAGGTTGGCTGAACCAATTTATATACCCACCCTCATTGCACAGGGTTTTCTTTTCTCCACATCCTCACCAACACTTGATATCACTTGTCTTATTGATGATAGCCATTCCAAAATGTGTGAGGTGATATCTCATTGTGATTTTAATTTACATTTTCCTAATGGTTTAGGGAAGTTTAGCATCTTTCTTATACCTGTTGGTCATTTGGGTGTCATCTTTGAAAAAATGTCTATTTAAATTTTCTGCTCACTTTCTAATCTGATTGTTTTGGGGTTTTGATTTTTGGTTTTTTGTTGTTGTTCTTTGTTTTGAGTTGTATTATATGTATTTTTTTGATATATGATATTTATTTTATATAAGGTTTGCAAATATATTTTTATCAATCTGTAGGTTGCCTTATCATTTTGTTGATTGTTTTTCTGTGCAGAATCTTTCAAGTTTGGTGTAGTCCCACTTGTTGATTTTTGCTTTTGTTGTTTGTGCTTTTGGTGTCATATCCAAAATAATGCCATTACCAATGTCAAGGAGCTTATTCCCTATGTCTTCTTCCAGGAGTTTTACAACATCAGGTCTTATGTTTAAACCTCTGATCCATTTCAAGTTCATATGTGTGAGAAGTGTAAGAGAGTTGTCCAGTTTTATTTTTCTGCATGTGTTTATCCAGTTTTCCCAATATCATTTGTTGAAGAAAAATACTTTCACTTTTGAGTATTCTTGGCTCCCTTATTGGATATTGATTGATTGTATATACAACGGGTTAATGTTGAACTCACTATTCTGTTCCATTGGCATAGATGCCCATGTTTTTGTTTTTTTGCCAGTACCATAATGTTTTAATTACTATAGCTTTGAAGTATAGTTTAAAAGCATGATGTGTGATGGCTCAACATTTGTTCATCTTTCTTACTATTGCTTTGGCTACTTGGGGTCTTTTGTGGAACTATAAAAATTAAGAATTGTTTTTTCTATTTCTATGAAGAATGCCATTGGAATTTTAATAGAAATTACACTGATTCTAGAGATGACTTTGGGTGGTATAGAAATTTAAACAATTTAAATTCTTTCAATCCATGAACACAAGGTGATGGCTTCTTATTAGTTTGTATCTTCTTCAATTTCTTTTTTTAACATCTTTATTGGAGTATATTTGCTTTACAATGATGTGTTATTTTCTACTTTACAACAAAGTGAATCAGTTTTACATATACATATATCCACATATCTCTTCCCTCTTCCGTCTCCCACCCTCCCACCCTTCCTATCCCACCCCACTAGGTGGTCATAAAGGACCGAGCTGATCTCCCTGTGCTATGCGGTGGCTTCCCACTAGTTTTCTATTTTATATTAGGTAGCATATATAAGCCCAATAAACTCTCTCACTTTGTCCAAACTTACCCTTTCCCATTTGGATGTTCTCAAGTCCATTCTCCAGTAGGTCTGCGACTTTATTCCCATCCTGCCCCTGGGTTCTTCATAACCATTATTTTTTCTTTGTTTTTAGATTCCATATATATGTGTTACCATACTGTATTTGTTTTTCTCTATCTGACTTACTTTACTCTGTATGATACTCTCTAGGTCCATCCACCTCACTACAAATAACTCAATTTCATTTCTTTTTATGGCTGAGCAATATTCCATTGTATATATGGGCCACACCTTCCTTATCCATTCATCTGTTAATGGACATATAAGTTGCTTCCATGTCCTGGCTATTGTAAATAGAGCTGCAATGAACATTGTAGTACATGACTGTTTTTGAATTATGGTTTTCTCAGGGTATATGCCCAGTAGTGGGATTCCTGGTTCATATGGTAGTTCTATTTTTAGGATTTTAAGGAACTTCTACACTGTTCTCCATAGTGACTCTATTAATTTACATTACCACCAACAGTGCAAGAGGGTTCCCTCTTTTCCACACCCGCTCCAGCATTTATTGATTGTAGAATTTTTGATGATAGCCATTCTGAAAGGTGTGAGGTGATACATCATTGTAGTTTTGATTTGCATTTCTGTAATGATTAATGATGTCGAGCGTTCTTTAACGTACTTGTTGGCAATCTGTATAACTTCTTTGGAGAAATGTCTATTTAGGTCTTCAGCCCATTATTGGATTGGGTTGTTTGTTTTTTTGATATTGAGCTGCTTGTAAACTTTAGAGATTAATCCTTTGTCAGTTGCTTCATTTGCAAATATTTTCTCCCATTCAGAGAGTTTTCTTTTTGTCTTCTTTACGGTTTCCTTTGCTGTGGAAAAGCTTTTAAGTTTCATTAGGTCTCACTGGTTTATTTTTGGTGTTATTTCCATTTCTCTAGGAGGTGGGTCAAAAAGGATCTTGCCATGATTTATGTTATAGAGTGTTCTGCCTACGTTTTCCTCTAAGAATATGATAGTTTCTTGCCTTACATTTAGGCCTTTAATCCATTTTGAGCTTACTTTTGTGTATAGTGTTAGGGAGTGTTCTAATCTCATACTTTTACGTGTACCTGTCCAGTTTTCCCAGCACCACTTACTGAAGAGGCTGTCCTTTCTCCACTGTACATTCCTGCCTCCTTTATCAGAGATAAGGTGACCGTACATGTGTGGGTTTATATCTGGGCTTTCTATCCTGTTCCACTGATCTATCTTTCTGTTTTTGTGCCAGTACCATACTGTCTTGATTACTGTTGCTTTGTAGTATAGTCTGAAGTCAGGGAGCCTGATTCCTCCAGCTCCTTTTTTCGTTCTCAAGATTGCTTTGGCTATTCGGGGTCTTTTGTGTTTCCATACAAACTGTGCAATTTTTTGTTCTAGTTCTGCGAAAAATGACAGTGGCAGTTTGATAGGGATTGCATTGAATCTGTAGATTACTTTGGGTAGTAGTCATTTTAACAACGTTGATTCTTCCAATCCAAGAACATGGTATATCTCTCCATCTATTTGTATCTTTATTTTCTTTCATCAGTGTCTTATAATTTTCTGCATACAGATCTTTCTTCTACTTAGATAGGTTTATTCCTAGGTATTTTATTCTTTATGTTGTGATGGTAAATGGGACTATTTCCTTAATTTCCCTTTTAGATTTTTCATCATTAGTGTATAATAATGTAAGAGATTTCTCTGCATTAATTTTATATCCTGCTATTTACCAAACTCATTGATTAGTGCTAGTAGTTTTCTGGTACCATCTTTACGATTCTTTATGTATAGTATCATGTCATCTGCAAACAGTGACAGCTTTACTTCTTTTCTGATTTGGATTTCTTTTATTTCTTTTTCTTCTCTGATTGCTATGGTTAAAACTTCCAAATCTATGTTGAATAATAGTGGTGAGAGTGGGCAACCTTGTCGTGTTCCTGATCTTAATGGAAATAATTTCAGTTTTTCAACATTGTGGACGATGTTTGCTGTGGTTTTGTCACATATGGCCTTTATTATGTTGAGGTAAGTTCCCTCTATGCCTACTATCTGGAGGGTTTTATCATAAATGCGTTTTTAAATTTGTCAAAAGCTTTCTCAGCATCTACTCAGATGTTAATACGGTTTTTATTCTTCAATTTGTTAGTATTGTGTATCACATTGATTGTTTTGCGTATATTGAAGAAACCTTGAATACCTGGGATAAACCCTACTTGAAGACGGTGTATGATTCTTTTAATGTGCTCTTGGATTCTGTTTGCTAATATTTTGTTGAGGACTTTTGTATCTATGTTCATCAGTGATATTCGTCTGTAGTTTTATTTTTTTGTGACAACTTTGTCTGGTTGTGGTAACAGGGTGACTGTGGCCTCGAAGAATGAGTTTAGGAGTGTTCCTCCCTCTGCTATATTTTGGAAGAGTTTGAGAAAGATAGGTGTTAGCTATTCTCTAAATGTCTTTCAGAATTTGCCTGTGAAGCCATCTGGTCCTGGGCTTTTGGTTTTTGGAAGATTTTTAATCACAGTTTCCATTTCAGTGCTTTTGATTGGTCTGTTCATATGTTCTATTTCTTCCTGGTTCAGTCTCGGAGTGTTGTGCATTTCTAACAATTTGTCCATTTCTTCCAGGTTGTCCATTTTATTGGCATAGAGTTGCTTGTAGTAATCTATTATGATCCTTTGTGTTTCTGCATTGTCAGTTGTTACTTTTTCGTTTCTAATTCTATTTATTTGACTCTTCTCCTTTTTTTTTTTTTCTTGCTGAGTCTGGCTAGTGGTTTATCAGTTTTGTTTATCATCTCAAAAAAACAGCATTTAGTTTTATTGATCTTTCCTTTTGTTTCCTTCATTTCTTTTTCATTTATTTCTGCTCTGATTTTTATGATTTCTTTCCTTCTGCTGTCTTCGGGGGGTTTTTGTTCTCTCTCTAATTGCTTTAGGTGTAAGGTTAGGTTGTTTATTTGAGATGCTTCTTTTCTCTTAAGGTAGGAGTTTATCGCTATAACCTTCCCTCTTAGAACTGCTTTTGCTGCATCCCATAGGTTTTGCGGCATCGTGTTTTCATTTTCATTTGTTTCTAGGTATTTTTTTATTTCCTCTTTGATTTCTTCAGTGATCTCTTGGTTATTGAGTAGTGTGTTGCTTAGCCTCCATGTGTTTGCATTTTTTACAGACTTTTTTCCTGTAATTGATATCTAGTCTCACAGCCTTGAGGTAGAAAATGTACTTGATATGAGTACAATTTTCTTAAATTTACCAAGACTTGATTTCTGACCCAGGATATGATCTATCCTGGAGAATGTTCCATGAGCACTTGAGAAGAAATTGTAGTCTGCTGTTTTCAGATGGAATGTCCTATAAATATCCATTAAGTCCATGTTGATTAATGTAACATTTAAAGCTTGTGTTTCCATATTTATTTTCATTATGGATGATCTGTCCATTGGTGAAAGTGGGCTGTTAAAGTCCCCTACTATGATTCTGTTACTGTCGATTTCCCCTTTTCTGGCTGTCAGCATTTTCCTTATGTATTGAGATGTTCCTATGTTGGGTGCATAAATATTTACAATTGTTATATCTTCTTCTTGGATTGATCCTGTGATCATTATGTATTATATTTCTTTGTGTCTTGTAATAGACTGTATTCTAAAGACTATTTTGTCTGATATGAGAATTGCTACTCCAGCTTTCTTTTGATTTCCATTTGCGTGGACTGTCTTTTTCTATCCCCTCGCTTTCAGTCTGTATGTGTCCCTACGTCTGAAGTGGGTCTCTTGTAGAGAGCATATATATGGGTCTGGTTTTTTATTCATTCAGCCAGTCTATGTCTTTTGTTTGGAGCATTTAATCCATTTACATTTAAGGTAATTATCGATATGTATGTTCCTATTACCATTTTCTTCTTTCTTTTGGGTTTGTTATTGTTGGTCTTTTTTTTGCTCTTGTGTTTCCTGCCTATAGAAGTTCCTTTAGGAATTATTGTAAAGCTGATTTCATGGTGCTGAATTGTCTTTGCTTTTGCTTGTCTTTAAAGGTTTTAATTTCTCCATCGAATCTGAAAGAGATCCTTGCTGGTTAGAGTAATCTTGGTTGTAGGCTTTTCCCTTTCATCACTTTAAGTATATACTGTCACTCCCTTCTGGCTTGTAGGGTTTCTGCTGAGAGATCAGCTGTTAACCTTATGGGGATTCCCTTGTGTGTTATTTGTTGTTTTTCCCTTGCTGCTTTTAATATGCTTTCTTTGTATTTAATTTTTGAACGTTTGCTTTATATGTGTCTTGGTGTGTTTCTCCTTGGATTTATGCTGCATGGGAATCTGTGCTTCCTGTACATGATTAACTATTTCCTTTCCTATACCAAGGAAGTTTTCAACTGTAATCTCTGAAAATATTTTATCAGTCCCTTTCTTTTTCTCTTTTTCTTCTGGGACCCCTATATTTTGAATGTTCATGCGTTTAATGTTGTCCCAGACATCTTTGAGACCGTCCTCAATTCTTTTCATTCTTTTGCCTTTTTTTCTGCTCTTCCATAGTTATTTCCACTATTTTATCTCTCAGGTCACTTATCCTTTCTTCTACCTCAGTTATTCTGCTATTGATGCCTTCCAGAGAATTTTAAATTTCATTTATTGTGTTGTTCATCATTGTTTGTTTGCACTTTAGTTCTTCTAGGTCCTTTTTAAATGTTTCTTTTATTTTCTCCATTCTATTTCCAAGATTTTGGATCATCTTTACTATCATTATTCTGATTTTTTTCTCAGGTAGACTACCTATTACCTCTTCATTGTTTTGGTCTGGTGGGTTTTTACCTTGCTCGTTCATCTGCTGTGTGTTTCTCTGTCTTCTCATTTTGCTTAACATACTGTGTTAGGGGTCTCCTGTTCGCAGGCTGCAGGTTTGTAGTTCCTGTGGTTTTTGGTGTCTGCCCCCTGTGGCTAAGATTGGTGAAAAGTGTTGAGTAGGCTTTCTGATGTAGGGGACTAGTGCCTGTGTTTTTGTGGACAAGCCGTGATCTTTTCTTTCTGTTGGGCAGGTCTGCGTCCAGTGGTGTGTTGTGGGCATCTGTGACCTTATTATTATGATATAGGGCAGCCTTTCTGCTAGTGTCTGTTGTTGTTTCCTGTCTTACTCATTGTTTGGTATCAGGTGTCCCCCACTGTAGCTTGCTCCTCATTGAATGGAGCTGGGTTTTGTGGTTGAGATGGAGATCTCCTGGAGATTTCCTTTTTTAACATTTTTATTGGAGTATAATTCCTTTACAATGGCGTGTCAGCTTCTGCTTTATAACAAAGTGAATGTGTTATACATATACATATATCCCCATATCTCTTCCCTCTTGCATATCCCTCACTCCCACCCTCCCTATCCCACTATTCTAGCTGGTAAAAAGCACCGAGTTGATCTCCCTGTGCTTTGCGACTGCTTCCCACTAGCTAGCAATTTTATATCTGGTAGTGTATATATGTCCATATATACACTACCTCTCTCTCACTTTGTTCTAGCTTATCCTTCCCCCTCCCTGTGTCCTCAAGTCCATTCTCTAGTAGAACTGCATCTTTATTCCCATCTTGTCCCTAGGTTCTTCATGACCTTTAAATTTTTTCCCTTTAGATTCCATATATATGTGTTAGCAAATGGTATTTGGTTTTCTCTTTCTGACTTACTGCACTCTGTATGACAGACTCTAGGTCCATCCACCTCACTACACATAACTCAATTTCGCTTCAATTTATGGCTGAGTAATATTCCATTGTATATTTGTGCTACATCTTCTTTATCCATTCATCTGTTGATGAACATTTAAGTTGCCTCCAATTCCTGGCTATTGTAAATAGAGTTGCAATGAATATTGGGGTACATGACTGATTTTCAATTATGGTTTTCTCCGGGTATATGCCCAGTAGTGGGATTGCTGGGTCATATGGTAGTTCTATTTTTAGGTTTTTAAGGATCTTCCATAATGTTCTCCATAGTAGCTGTATCAAATTACATTCCCAGCAACTGTGCAAGAGGGTTTCCTTTTCTCCACACCCTCTCCAGCATTTACTGTTTCTAGATTTTTTTCCTTTTTCTATTTTGTATTGAAGTATAGTTGATGTACAATGTTATATGTTCTAGGTATACAACAGTGATTCACAATTTTTAAATGTTATACTCCATTTATCATTATTATGAAATGTTGGCCATATTCCTCATGTTGTACAATATGTACTTGTAGTTTACTTATTTTATTGATTTATTTTTTAACATCTTTATTAGTGTACAATTGCTTAACAGTGGTGTGTCGGTAACTGCTTTATAACAAAGTGAATCAGTTATACATATACATATGTCCCCATATATCTTCCCTCTTGCATCTTCCTACCTCCCACCCTCCTTATCCCACCCCTATAGGTAGTCAGAAAGCACCGAGCTTATCTCCCTGTGCCACGCGGCTGCTTTGCACTAGCTATCTATTTTACGTTTGGTAGTGTATATATGTCCATGCCACTCTACCACTTTGTCCCAGCTTACCCTTCACCCTCCCCATATCCTCAGTTCCATTCTCTAGTCAGTCTGCATCTTTATTCCCACCTTGTCCCTAAGTTCTTCAGACCATTTTATTTCTTAGAATCCATATATATGTGTTAGCATACAGTATTTGTTTTTCTCTTTCTGACTTACTTCACTCTGTATGATACTCTCTAGGTCCATCCACCTCTCTACACATAACTCAGTTTTGTTCCTTTTTATGACTGAGTAATATTCCATTGTGTATATGTGCCACATCTTCTATATCCATTCATCTGTTGATGGACACTTAGGTTGCTACCGTATCTTGGCTACTGTAAATAGAGCTGCAATGGAATTTGGTACATGACTATTTTTGAATTATGGTTTTCTCAGGGTATATGCCAAGTAGTGGGATTCCTGAGTCTTATGTTAGTTCTATTTTTAGATTTTTAAGGAATCTTCATACTGTTTTACATAGTGGCTCTATCAATTTACATTTCCACCAACAATGCAAGAGGGTTCCCTTTTCTCTACACCTTCTCCATCATTTATTGTTTGTAGATTTTTTGATTATGGCCATTTTGACTGGAGTGGGATGATATTTCATAGTAGTTTTGATTTTTTTAAAACATCTTCATTGGAGAATAATTACCTTACCATGGTGTGTTAGTTTCTGCTTTATAAAAAAGTGAATCAGTTATACATATACATATCTTCCCATATATCTTCCCTCTTGTATCTCCCTCCTGCCCACCCTCCCTATCCCACCCCTCTAGATGGTCACAAAGCACCGAGCTGATCTCCCTGTGCTATGCGGCTGCTTCCCACTAGCTACCTATATTACGTTTGGCAGTGTACATGTGTCCATGCCACTCTCTCACTTTCTCACAGCTTACCCTTACCCCTCCCCATTTCCTCAAGTCCATTCTATACTAGGTCTGTGTCTCTATTCCCGTCTTACCCTTAGGTTCTTCATGACCTTTTCTTTCTTTTTCTTAAATTCCATGTATATGCGTTAGCATATGGTATTTGTTTTTTGCTTTCTGGCTTACTTCACTCTGTATGACAGACTCTAGGTCCATCCACCTCACTACAAATATCTCAATTTCACTTCTTTTTATGGCTGAGTAATATTCCATTGTGTATATGTGCCACATCTTCTTTATCCATCCAACCTATGATGGACACTTAGGTTGCTTCCATCACCTTGCTATTGTAAATAGAGCTGCACTGAATATTTTGGTACATGACTCTTCTTGAATTATGGTTTTATCAGGGTATATGCCAGTAGTGGGATTGCTGGGTCATATGGTAGTTCTATTTGTAGTTTTTTTAAGGAACCTTCATATTGTTGTCCATAGTGGCTCTATCATTTCACATTCGCACCATCAGTGCAAGGGTGTTCCCTTTTATCCACACCCTCTCCAGCATTTATTGTTTCTAGATTTTTTGATGATGGCCATTCTGACCAGTGTGAGATGGTATCTCATTGTAGTTTTGATTTGCATTTCTCTAATGACTAATGATTTTGAGCATTCTTCCATGTCTTTGTTGGCAATCCGTATATTTTCTTTGGAGAAATGTCTATTAAGACTTCTGCCAATTTTTGGATTGCGTTATTTGTTTTTTGATATTGAGCTATATGATCTGCTTGTATATTTTAGAGATTAATCCTTTGTCAGGTATGCCATTTGCAAATATTTTCTCCCATTCTGAGCATTTTCTTTTTGTCTTGTTTATGATTTCCTTTGCTGTGCAAAAGCTTTGACGTTTCATTAAGTCACATTTGTTTATTTTTGCTTTTATTTCCATTTCTCTATGGGGTGGGTCAAAAAGTATCTTGCTGTGATTTATGCCATAGAGTGTTCTACCTATGTTTTCCTCTCAGAGTTTTATAGTGTCTGGCCATACATTTAGGGCTTTAATCCATTTTGAGTTTATTTTCGTGTATGGTGTTAGGGAGTGCTCTAATTTCATTCTTTTACATGTAGCTGTCCAGTTTTTTCAGCACCACTATTAAAGAGGCTGTCTCTTCTCCATTGTATGTTCTTGCCTCCTTTATCAAAGATAAAGTGATCATATTTGTGTGGGTTTATCTCTCGGCTTTCTGTCCTATTCCATTGATCTATATTTCTGTTTCTGTGCCAGTACCATACTGTCTTCATTCCTGTAGCTTTGTAGTATAGTCTGAATTCTGGGAGAGTGATTCCTACTGCTCCATTTTTCTTCCTCCAGATTGCTGTGGCTATTCAGGGTCTTTTGTGTTTCCATACAAATTGTGAAATTTTTTGTTCTAGTACTGTGGAAAATGCCATTGATAGTTGGAGAGGGATTGCATTGAATCTGTAGATTTCTTTGTGTAGTATAATCATTTTGACAATGTTGATTCTTCCAATCCAAGAGCATGGTATAATTCTAGATCCACTTGACTCATCTTTAATTTTTTTCAACAGTGTCTTATTGTTTTCTGCATACTGGTCTTTTTCGCCCTTGGTGGGTTTATTCCTAGATATTTTATTCTTTTTGTTGTAGTGGTAAATGGGAGTGTTTCCTTAATTTCTATTTCAGATTTTTCATCATCAGTGTGTAGTAATGCAAGAGATTTCTGTGCATTAATTTTGTATCCTGCTACTTTACCAAATTCATTGATGAGCTCTAGTAGTTTTCTGGTAGCATCTTTAGGATTCTCTAAGTATTGTATCATGTCATCTGCAAACAGTGACAGTTTTACTTCTTCTTTTCCAGTTTGGATTCCTTTTATTACTTTTTCTTCTATGATTGCTGTGGCTAAAACTTCCAAAACTATGTTGAATAATAGTGGCGAGAGTGGGCAACCTTGTCTCTTTCTTCTCTTAGTGGAAATGGTTTAAGTTTTTCACCATTGAAAATGATGTTGGCTGTGGGTTTTTCATATATGGCCTTCATTACGTTGAGGTAGGTTCCCACTATGGCTACTTTCTGGAAAGTTTTGATCATAACTGGGTGTTGAATTTGTCAAAAGGTTTTTATGTATCTATTGAGATTATCATATGGTTTTATCCTTCAGTTTGTTAATATGGTGTATCACATTGACTGCTTTGTGTATATTGAAGAATCCTTGCATTCATATTATAAACCCCACTAGATAATGGTGTATGATCTTTTTAATGTGCTGCTGGATTCTGTTTGCTACTATTTTGTTGAGCATTTTTGCCTCTATGTTCATCAGTGATATTGGCCTGTAGTTTTCTTTTTTGTGACATCTTTATCTTGTTTTGGTATCAGGGTGATGGTGGCCTTGTAATGAATTTGGTAGTGTTCCTCCCTCTGCTATATTTTGGAAGGGTTTGAGTAGGATTTGTTTTAGCTCTTCTCTAAATGTTTTGTAGAATTTTCCTGTGAGGCCATCTGGTTCTGGGCTTTTGTTTGTTGGAAGATTTTGAATCACAGTTGCAATTTCAGTGCTTGTGATTGGTTATTTTATATTTTCTATTCCTTCCTGGTTCAATCTCGGAAGGTTGCGCTTTTTTAAGTATTTGTCCATTTCTTTCAGGTTGTCCATTTTATTGGCATATAGTTTCTTGTCGGAGTCTCTCCTGACCCTTTGTATTTCTGCATTGTCAGTTGTTACTTCTCCTTTTTCATTTGTAATTACGTTGATTTGAGTCTTCCCTCTTTTTTTTCTTGATAAGGCTGACTAATGGTTTATCAATTTTGCTTATCTTCTCAAAGAAACAGCTTTTAGTTTTATTGATCTTTGCTATCGTTTCCTTAATTTCTTTATCATTTATTTCTGATCTGATCTCTAGATTTCTTTCCTCCTGCTAATTTTGGCTTTTTCTGGTTCTTTGTAACCTACATGCTTTAGTTGTAAAGTTAGGTTGTTTATTTGGGAGCATTCTTGTTTCTTGAGGTAGGATTGTATTGCTATAAACTTTCCTCTTAGAACTGCTTTTGCTGTATCCCATAGGTTTTGGGTCATATTGTTTTCAGGTATTTTTTTTATTTCCTCTTTGATTTCTTCAATGATCTTCTAGTCATTTAGTAGCATATTGTTTAGCCTCCATCTGTTTGTATTTTTTACACTTTTTTTTTTTTTGCTGTAATTGATATCTAGCCTCATAGCATTGTGGTCAGAAATGATGCTTGATATGATTTCAATTTTCTTAAATTTACCAAGGCTTGATTTATGACCCAAAATGTGATCTATCCTGGAGAATGTTCCATGAGCACTTGACAAAATTGTGTATTCTGTTTCTGGATGGAATATCCTATAAATACTCATTAATTCCATCTTGTTTAATGTATCATTTAAAGCTTGTGTTTCCTTAATTATTTTCTTTTTGGATGATCTGTCCATTGGTGAAAGTGGGGTGCTAATATCCCCTACTATGATTGTGTTACTGTCGATTTCCTCTTTTATGACTGTTCATATTTGCCTTATGTATTGAGGTGCTCCTATGTTGGCTGCATAAATATTTACAATTGTTATATCTTCTTCTTGGATGGATCCCTTGATCATTATGTAGTGTTCTTATTTATCTCTTGTAATAGTCTTTGTTTTAAAGTCTATTTTGAGTGATATGAGAATTGCTACTCCAGCTTTCTTTTGATTTCCATTTGCATGGAATATCTCTTTCCATACCGTCACTTTCAGTCTGTATGTGTCCCTAGGGCTGAAGTGGGTCTCTTATAGACATCATATATACAGGTCTTGTTTTTGTATCCATTCAGCCAGTCTATGCCTTTTGATTGGAGCATTTAATCCATTTACTTTTAAGGTAATTATCAATTGGTTGTTCCTATTACCATTTTCTTAATTGTTTTGGGTTTGTTTTTCTAGGTCTTTTCCTCTCTGTTGTTTCCTGCCTAGAGAACTTCCTTTCGCATTTGTTATAAAGCTGGTTTGGTGGTGCTGAATTCTCTGAACTTTTGTTTGTCTGCAAATGTTGTAATTTCTCCATGAAATCTGAATAAGATCCTTGCTGGTTAGAGTATTCTTGGTTGTAGGTTGTTGTTCCCTTTCATCACTCTAAATATGTCCTGCCACTCCCTTCTGTCTTGCAGAATTTCTGCTGAAAGATCACCTTTTAACCTTATGAGGATTCCCTTGAATGTTATTTGTTGCTTTTACCTTGCTGCTTTTAATATTTTTTCTTTGTATTTAATTTTTGATAGTTTGATTAATATTTTTCTTGGTATATTTCTCTTGGGATTTATGCTGTATGGGGCTCTCTGTGCTTCCTGGACTTGATTGACTCTTTCCTTTCCCATATTTGGGAAGTTTTCAAGTATAATCTCTTCAAATATTTTCTCAGTTCCTTCCTTTTTCTCTTCTTCTTCTGGGACCCCTAGAATTCAAATGTTGGTGCATTTAATGTTGTCCCAGAAGTCTCTGAGACTGTCCCCAGTTCTTTTCATTCTTTCTTCTTATTCAGTTCTGCACTAGTTATTTCCACTATTTTACCTTTCAGGTAACTTATGCATCCTTCTCCCTCAGTTATTCTGCTATTGATTCCTTCTAGAGAGTTTTTAATTTCATTTATTTTGTTGTTTATCATTGTTTGTTTGCTCTTTATTTCTTCTAGGTCCTTATTAAACGTTTCTTGTATTTTCTCCATTCCATTTCCCAATATTGGATCATCTTTCCTTTCATTACTCTGAATTCTTTTAAAGGTCAACTGCCTATTTCCTCTTCATTTGTTTGGTTTGTGGATTTTCACCTTGCTTCTTTGTCTGCTGCATATTTCTCTCTCTTCTTCTTTTGTGTAACTTACTGTGTTTGGGGTCTCATTTTTGCAGGTTGTAGGTTTGCAGTTCCCGTTGTGTTTTTTCTCTATCCCCAGTGGGTAAGTTTGTTTCAGTGGCTTCTGTAGGCTTCGTAGTGGAGGGGACTGTTGCCTGTGGTCTGATGTGTGGGTCTGTATCCTGTCTTTCTGGTGGCAGGGCCGCATCTGATGGTGTGTTTTCGGGTGGCTTAAAGTTATTATGACTTTAGGCAACCTCTATGCTAGTGAGCAGGGTTGTGTCCTGCCTTGCTAGTTGTTTGGTGTGGGGCATCCAGCACTGGATCTTTCTGGCCATTGGATGGAGCTGTGTCTTTGCATTGAGACAGAGGTTTCTGGCTGTGATCTTGGTGATTGATATTATGTGGGGCCTAGTGACCTCTTTTTGTCCAATGTCCTGAACTCTGCTGTCCCTCCTCAGAGGCTCAGGTATGACACCAGGCCAGAGAACCAAGACTCATCAGCCACACAGCTTGGAGTGCTTTATGTTAAGCATGACCAGAAAGCCAGGCACTTTTAGCCTCAGTTTTTCAGTTGGGAAATAAAAGGGAGTTGAAGGCTCTGTATTGTTTTCCTCTTGCTGGAACTGCTTCACTTTGGGGGTGTCTCCTGGGTGCTGCACCCCAGAGTCTAATGCAGTCATGGAGGCAGTGCACATGCTCTCAGGTGCACAGGGGTGCTGGACACCACCCTTCAACAGTGAAGGCCAGACCCCTGGTGGGCTCGCCTGCAGAGTTTTGCACACACTTGGCTTCAGCGTCTGTGAGGAGGTGCTGTCTGGGTCTGCGACTCAATGGCTACAGATGACTCATGCAGGAGGGAGGGCGAGCTGATTTTCAAGATGTCAACTGGAGTTCCTTTCACTCCTAACAAAGGTGCAGGCCTAACGTATTAATGGGTAGGTATTTATTGCAGTTTTGTTACTTGTTTTCTGGTTGTTTTGTAGTTCTCTACTGTTTTTTAATGAATCATAGTTGATTTACAATATTATACTAGTTCCAGGTGCAGAGCATAGTGATGTAGTGTTTTCACATTTTATACTGCATTAAAAGTTTTTGAAGATGCTGGCTATAATTCCCCATGCTGTATGACCTATCCTCATTGCTAATGTATTTTATATACAGTAGTCTCTATCTCTTAATCCATAGCCCTAACTTTCTCCTTCCTCTTTCATTCTCCTCTCCGGCAATTGTTACTTTGTTTTCTCTCTCTGAGAGGCTGCTTCATTTTGATATATACATCCTTTTATATCATGCAGTATTTTCCTTCCCAAACTTATTTCCCTAAACATAATATTCTCTATATCCATTACAGTGCTTCAAATGACAAGAGTTTAATTTTTAGGAGTGAGTAGTCCATTCTGTGTGTGTGTTTGTGTGTGTGTGTGTGTGTGTATGTATATATATATATATATATATATATATATATATATATATATATATATATATATATATAAAACATCTTTGTTAATAGACACTTTGGATATTTAAGTTGCTTCCATACCTTGGCTATTATAAATAGGGGCGCTATCAACATTGTGGTGCCTATAACTTTTACAGTTAGTGTTTTCATTTTTTTCAGGATACGCACTCAAGAATGGAATTGCTGAATAATATGGTAAATCTCCCATTCTTTATTATTTCTAAATCATCATAAAATTTCATTTTATATTTTAACAATAGTTGATTTACAATGTTGTGTTAGTTTCAGGTGTACAGCACAATGATTCAGATATATATATATGTGTGTGTGTGTGTGTGTGTGTCCTGTGTCCCCTGCATATATACACACACACATATATATATTCCATTTTAGATTCTATTCCCTTGTAGATTATTATAAATTATTGAGTATAATCCCCTGTGCTATATTGTAAGTCCTCATTGTTTATGTATTTTATATAGAGTAGTGTGTATATCTTAATTCCAAACTCCTAATTTATCCCTCCTCCCCTTCCCCTTTGATAAGCATTAATTTCATTTTCTATGTCTGTGGGTCTGTTTCTGTTTTATATATATGTTCAATTATATCTTTTTTTAGATACCACATATAAGTGATATCACATGATATCTGTCTTTCTCTGTCTGGCTTACTTCACATAATATAATAATCTCTATGTTCAATCTGTGTTGCTGAAAATGGAATTAGTTCATTCATTTTTACAGCTGAGTAATATTCCATACTGTATATATAACACATCTTCTTTATCCATCCATCTCTTAATGGGCATTTAGGTTGCTTCCATGTCTTGGCTATTGTATAGTGCTGCAGTGATCATTGCGGTGCATGTATATTTTCAAATTAGAGGTTTCCCCAAATATATGCACAGGGCTGGTATTGCTAGATCATATGGTAAGTCTATTTTTAGTTTTTTCAGGAACCTCCATACTATTTTCCATAGTGGCTGCACCAATTTACAATCCCACCAACAGAGTAAGAGGGTTCCTTTTTCTCCACATGCTCTTCAGCACCTATAATTTGTAAACATATTTTTTGGGGCTGTGTTGTGTCTCTTTTTTTGTGCCTGGGCTTTCTCTAGTTTCAGAGAGCTGAGGCTACTCATCATTGCAGTGCATGAGCTTCTCATGGTGGTGGATTCTCTTGTTGCAGAGCATGAGCTCTAGGCATGTGGGTTTCAGTAGTTGTGGCATTCAGTAGTGCCACAACTACAGAAACCACAGTAGTTGTGGTTTCAGTAGTTCTGGGCTCAGAAGTTGTGGCTTGTAGGCTCTAGAGTGTAGGCTCAGTAGTTGTGTTGCATGGGCCTAGTTGCTCCATGGCATGTGGGATCATCCCGGACCAGGGCTCAAACCCATTTCCCCTGCATTGTCAGGCAGATCTTAACCACTGCACCACCAGGGAAGTCCTGTAAACTTTTTGATGGTGGCCATTCTGACTGGAGTGAGGTGATACCTCATTGTAATTTTGATTTGATTTCCTTAAAAATAAGTGATGTTCAGTATCTGTTTACGTGTTTTGTGGCAATCTGGTATCTCTCCTTTGGAAAAATGTCTGTTTAAACCCTCTGCCAATTTTTTTATTGCATTGTTTATTATTTTGGTGTTGGGCTGTATGTGTCATTTGTATATATTGGAAATTAATCCCTTGCTGTTTGTTTCATTTGCAAATATTTTCTCCCATGTTGTAGGTTGTATTTTACTTGTGTTTGTGTCTTCCTTTTCTGTGAAAAAAACTTTTAAGTTTAAGTGGTCCCATTTGTTTATTTTTGTTTTTATTTCATTACTCTAGGAAACAGATCCAAAAAGATACTGTTGTGGTTTATGTCAAACTGTGTTCTGTCTATGTTTTCCTCTAGGAGTTTTATACTATCTGGTCTTACAGTTAGGTCTTTAAACCATTTTGAGTTTTTTTTTATGGTATTAGAGATTGCTCTTATTTGATTCTTTTACATATAGCTGTCCAGTTTCTCCAGCAACACTGACTGAAGCAACTCTCATTTCTCCATTGTATATTCTTGCCTCTTATGCCATAGGTTAATTGACCACAGGTGCCTGTGTTTATTTCTGGGGTTTCTGTCATGTTCCATTGATCTATGTGCTTGTTTTTGTGCCAATACCATGCTGTTTTGATTATGCTAGATTTGTAGTATAGTCTGGGATCAGAGAGCATGATTCCTCCACTTCTGTTCTTTCTCATTATTGCTTTGGCTATTCAGGGTCTTCTGCATTTTTCATATACATTTTAAGATTTTTTGTTCTAGTTCTGTGATAAATGGCATTGGTAACATGATAGGAATTGCATTGAATATTTAGATTGAATTGGGTACGATAGTCATTTAAAAATATTTATTTTTCTAATCCTAGATCATGACACACCTCTATCTGTGTCACCTTCTATTTCTTTCATCAATGTTGTATAGTTTTCAGAGTACAGGCTTTTGCCTCCTTAGATAGGTTTATTCCTAGGTATTTTATTATTTTTGATGTGATGGTAAATTGAACTGTTTTCTTAATTTGTTTTTCTGACGTTTCATTGCTAGTATAGAGAAATGCAACCAATTCCTGTGTATTAATCAAAATTAACCCTGCAACTTTATAAAACACATTGATGAGCTCTAGTAGTTTTCTGGTATTATCGTTAGGATTTTCTGTATATAGTATTATGTCATCTGCAAACAGTGACAGTTTTACTTCTTCTTTTCCAATATGGATTCCTTTTCTTTCTTTTCCTTCTCTGATTGGCATGGGTAGGACTTCTAAAACTATGTTGAAAAAAAGTGGCAAGAGTGAGCATCCTTGTCCTGCTCCTGATCTCAGAGGAAATGCTCTTAGTTCTTCGCCATTAAGAATGATGTTTGCTGTGGGTTTGTCATATATGGCCTTTATAATGTTGAGGTAGGTTCCCTGTATACCCAGTTTCTGGAGAGTTTTTATCATAAATGGATATTGAATTTTATCAAAAGCTTTTCTGCATCTATTGAGACGATCATATGGTTTTTATTCTTCAGTTTGTTAATGTGATGTACCACACTGGTTGATTTGTGGATATTGAAAAATCCTTTTATTCCAGGGATAAATCTCATTTGATCATGTTATATGATCCTTAGTGGATTGTTCGATTCAGTTTGCTAGTAATTTGTTTAAGATTTTTGTGTCTATGTTCATCAGTGATACTAGCCTGTAATTTTCATTTTTGTAGTACCTTTTTCTGGTTTTGGTATAAGGTGATGGTGGCTTCAGAGAATGAATTTGGAAGTGCTCCCTGCTCTGCTATTTTTTGAAATAATTTCTGAAGAATAGGTATTGGAGGAGGAGTCAAGATGGCAGAATAGAAGGACATGGAATTCTCATCTCCTACAAGTACATGAAGAATACATCTACAGATGAATGGAACAATTCTTACAGAGCACCTACTGAACAGTAGCAGAAGATCTCAAACACATAAAAGGACAAGAAGAATCCCCTACAAAACCAGGTAGGATGAAAGAAAGAAAATTATAAGGAAAAGAGGAAACAGGCAGCACCCACAACCCTGGTGGGAAACTGAAGGTAAGGAACGGTTCCCACACTCAGAACAGCCCATTCACAGCAGGAAAATCACCTGGGACAGCAAGGAATCTTTGGGTGATTGGAGGAGAATGCAGCAAAGAGTCTCTAGAAGGCAGGACAAAGAACTGCACACATGGTCTGTGCTGCAGTCTTGCACACCCCAGTCTCAGTTGTGTGTCTCTTGGTGTGGATGGGGGTTGGGTGCTAGAAAGTGGTGTTTGGAGAGAAGACCCAGGGAGGGGACAGCTGTTCACTGTGAAGAGACCAGCTTGAAGAGACTGGACTAAGGAGCTGCACAAGTGGGAAATTTTTCTGAAGAAGCCCAGGCCACTATAGAAGCAAGGTGCCATTTTTGTGTGATGTGCAAGGGGTGAGGCCACCATTGTAACTCCTTGCCCCACCCGCCAGACCCTGCCTCCATGGGTACTGGGAAGGGCACCATCTGAGCAGCCTTGACCACACTTCAAGCCAAGGCCCCCTCCGCCTCTGTAGGCTCCAGGGTCCCAAGCACCACCACCACCAAAGCCTTCTTTCACCACACAGGCACTGGTGGGACTGTGCATGCCACCCCCAGCAAAGCCTCCTCTGGAATCAGAACGGGTGTCCCAGCCTGAGATGGGAAGCTGTCAATGCTGCTGGGGATAAGTGCTACAATGTGGAGTTAAGAGAGAGGATCCGGGAAGAGGACCATTGTTGGCTGTACAGAGAGAACCTGAAGGGAGAGGAGTGAGGGGCTCCAAGGCCAGGAATGTTCCTAGAGGAAGTGTGGTCTGCCTTGGAAATGAGGTGCCATTGTTGAGTGGCACATAAATGATGGGGCCCCCGTTGGAACCCCCTTCCCCACACGGCAGCCCCTGTCTCCATGGGTACTAGGAGGACTCCCACCGGAGCGGCATCTCCCAGTCTTTTGAAACTCCTGCTGGTCTCTGCTGGCACAGGCGATTCGTGCACACCCCAGTTGTGGCTATCTTATCCAACCCTGTTATGAACAAGTAAGTGCCCAAGTCACTCTGAGTGCCCCAATAAACCACTGCTTTTGCCCCATCTGGCCTGGGAAGGAAACAGATGCCTGAGGGCCATGCACACATAGAGGTGAGGCCAAAACCAAAACTGAGCCCCAAGGGCCACGTGACTAAGGAAGAGGAACAGAAATCTCTCCCTGTAGCTGCACAAGGCACAGATTAAATCCCTCTGATCTGCCTGGTAAACCCTGAGTCTGTGGAATATCTGAATGGACAAGGAGTGGTCCCAAAACTGAGGTTGGTCTAGCTTTAGCAGCTAGAATTTGGTGGCAAGTACACATGGGAGTTGGATCAGGTGAGAGTCAAAGCTGTCCCCACAGTGCCCTCAGTTTGTCCAGAGACCTACCTAGAGGTATTGGAGGGCTTTGTGGGGAAGCAGGGGTTGGCTGTGGCTCACTGTGGGGTCATGGACACTAGAGTGGAGCCTTCAGGAAAATGTTATTTCTATTATTTTTGTTTTGTTTTTTGTTTCATTTTGCTTTGTTGTTTTTTTAAAATTATTTTCAATGTTTTATTTATTTTCTCTCTTCTTTCCTCTTTTAAAATTTTTTATTGTATATTAATTTTTCTATTTTTACTTTACTTTTTTGTTGTCTTCAGTTTTTTCTTGTTTTTGTTCTTTGTTTAACATTTTGATTTCTTAATTTTCGTTTTTTTAATTTTAAAAATGTATTTATTTTACTTTATTTCTTGTATTTTAATTATTTTATCTTTGGTTGTGTTTTGTCTTTGTTGATGCACTCAGACTTTTCTCTAGTTGTGGCAAGCAGGGTCTACTCTTCATTGCAGTGCATGGGCTTCTCATTACAGTGGCTTCTTTTGTTGCAGAGCACAGGCTCTAGGTGTGTGGGCTTCAGTAGTTGTGACTCGCAGGCTCTAGAGTGAAGTCTCAGTAGTTGTGGTGCATGGACTCAGTTTCTCCATGATATGTGAGATCTTCCTGGATGAGGGCCCAAACCCATGTCTTCTGCATTGGCAGACAGTTTCCTAACCACTGGGACACCAGAGAAGCACTGTTTTTCTAGATTTTCTTTATCATTTTTGTGTTTGGCTTATGTTTCCTTTGCTTTTCTTTTAGTTTGCTTTCTGTTTTTGTGTTGCTTTTTGTTTTTGTAAGTTTTGATTTTATTTTTTGTTTTACTTTTCAGGTTCTTTGTTGGGTTGTTCTCTTGTTTTCTTTGTTTATTTTTCTGTTGTTTTTCTTTATGGTTGGTTTTGGTATTTGTCTTGAGTTTTTTTTTTTGGCTGTGCTGCATCACCTGTGTGATCTTGGTTCCCCAGCCAGGGATCAGGACTGAGCCTCTGTGGTAAGAACAATTAGTCCAAGATGCTGGACCCCCAGAAACTTCCTGGCACCAAGGAATATTAAACAGTGTCAGTTCTCCTGGAGGTCTCCGCATTGACACAAAGACCCAACTCCACCCACCTGCCTGCATGAATCAGTGCTGGACTCTTAATACCAAACAACCAGCAAGACAGGAACACAGCCCCACCTACCGGCAGGCACGTTTCGTAAAGTTGTACTAAGCTCACAGACAACCCAAAACACAACACCTGATGCAGCCCTGCCCACCAGACGGACAAGACTCTGCTCCACCCACCAGAGCACAGGCACAAGTCCTTCCCACCAAGAAGCCTAAACACACCCTTGAACCAAACTCACCCACAAAGGGCCTAACACCAGAAGCAAGAGGAACTATATCCCTGAAGCCTCTGGAAAGGAGACCACAAAAAAAGATAGTGAAATGAGATGACACAGAAATATATTCCAGACAAAGGAGGCAGGTTAAATTCTGCAACACCAAAAAAATGAAGAGTAAATAGGGAATCTACGTGAAAAATAATTCACAGTAATGATAGTAAAGATGACCCAGGATCTCGGAAATAGACAGGAGGTATGGACTGAGAAGATACAAGAAATGTTTCAAAGGACCTAGAAGAACTAAAGAACAAACAGTCAGTTATGAACAACACAATAAGTGAAATGAAAACTACACTCAAAGCAATCAAGAAAAGAACAAATGAGGCAGAATGATGGATAAGTGAGTTGGAAGATAGAATGGTGGAAATAACTGCCAAGGAGGAGAATGAAGAAAAAAGAAACTAAAGAAATGAGGACAGTCTCATAGGCCCATGACACAGTATTAAAATCATCAACATTCAAATTACATGGGTCCTAGAAGAAGAAGAGAAAGAGAAAGGGCCTGAAAAAATATTTGAAGAGATTGTAGTCAAAAACTTCCCTAACATGGGAAAGGGAATAGTCACCCAAATCCAGGGGTAACAGAAAGTCATGAACAGGATAAATCCAAGGAGCAGCATGCCAAGAAACATATTAAACAAACTAAAAACAAGTAAATACAAAGAAAAAATATAAAAGCAGCAAGGGAAAGGCAACAAATAACATACAAGGGAATCTCCATAGAATTAACTGCAGATTTTTCAGCAGAAATTCAGCAGGCCAGAAGGGAGTGGCATGATATATTTAAAGCGACGAAACAGAAAAACGTACACCCAAAATTAACCTTCCCAGAAAGGATATCATTCAGATTCAATGCAGAAATAAAAAGCTTTACAGACAAGCAAAAGCTAAGAGAATTCAGCACCACAAAACCAGCTTCAAAGCAAATGCTAAAGGAACTTCTCTAGGCAGGAAACACAAGAGAAATAAAAGACCTACCAAAACAAGTCCAAAACAATTAAGAAAATTGTAATAAGAACATACATATTGATAATTACCTTAAGTGAAAATAGATTAAATGCTCCAAACAAAAGACATAGACTGATTGAATGGTTGCAAAGACAAGACCTGAACATATACTGTCTACAAGAGACCGACTTCAGAGCTACAGACACATACAGACTGAAAGTGAGGGTATGGAAAAAGATATTCCACACACAGAAATCAAAAGAAAGCTGGAGTAGCAATTATCATACCAGACAAAATAGACTTTAAAATAAAGACAATTGCAGGGGACAAGGAAGGACACTACATAATGATCAAGGGATCAATCCAAGAAAAGGATATAGCAAATGTAAATATTTATGCACCCAACATAGGAGCACCTAAATACATAAGGCAAATGTGAACAGCCATAGAAGGAGAAATCGACAGTAGCACAATAATAGTGGGGGGCATTAATACTCCACTTGCCAAAATGGAAAATGCACCCACACATAATATTCAATAGGAAACACAAGGCTTAAATGACACATTAGAACAGATAGAATGAATTGATATAAATAGGCTTTCAATCAAAAATAGCAGAATACACTTTCTTCTCAAGCACACATAGAACATTCTCCAGCATACATTACATTTTTTTAACATCTTTATTGGAGAATAATCCCTTTACATTGGTGTGTTAGTTTCTGCTTCATAACAAAGTGAATCAGTTATACATATACATATGTTCCCATAACTCTTCCCTCTTGCATCTCCCTCCCTCCCACACTCCCTATCCCACCCTTCTAGGTGGTCACAAAGCACCGAGCTGATCTCACTGTGCTATGCAGCTGATTCCCACTAGCTATCTATTTTACGTTTGGTAGTGTACATTTGTCCATGCCACTCTCTCACTTTCTCACAGCTTACCCTTACCCCTCCCCATTTCCTCAAGTCCATTCTATACTAGGTCTGTGTCTTTATTCCTGTCTTACCCCTAGGTTCTTCATGACATTTTTTTCTTATATTCCATGTGTATGTGTTAGGATACGGTATTTGTCTTTCTCTTTCTGACTTACTTCACTCTGTATGACAGACTCTAGGTCTATCCACCTCATTACAAATAGCTCAATTTCGTTTCTTTTTATGGCTGAGTAATATTCCATTGTATATATGTGCCACAGCTTCTTTATCCATTCATCCAATGATGGACACTTAGGTTGTCTCCATCTCTGGGCTATTGTAAATAGAGCTGCAACGAACATTTCGGTACATGACTCTTTTTGAATTATGGTTTTCTCAGGGTATATGCCCAGTAGTGGGATTGCTGGGTCATATGGTAGTTCTATTTGTAATTTTTTAAGGAACCTCCATAATGTTCTCCATAGTGGCTGTACCAATTCACATTCCCACCAGCAGTGCAAGAGTGTTCCCTTTTCTCCACACCCTCTCCAGCATTTATTGTTTCTAAATTATTTTATGTTGGCCATTCTGACCGGTGTGAGATGATATCTCATTGTAATTTTGATTTGCATTTCTCTAATAATTAATGATGTTGAGCATTCTTTCATGAGTTTGTTGGCACTCTGTATATCTTCTTTGGAGAAATGTCTATTTAGGTCTTCTGCCCAGTTTTGGATTGGGTTGTTTGTTTCTTTGTTATTGTATTTCATGAGCTGCTTGTAAATTTTGGAGATTAATCCTTTGTCAGTTGCTTCATTTGCAAATATTTTCTTGCATTCTGAGGATAGTCTTTTGGTCTTGTTTATGGTTTCCTTTGCTGTGCAAAAGCTTTGAAGTTTCTTTAGGTCCCATTTATTTTTTTTATTTCCATTTCTCTAGGAGGTGGGTCAAAAAGAATCTTGCTGTGATTTATGTCATAGAGGGTTCTGCCTATGTTTTCCTCTAAGAGTTTGATAGTTTCTGGCCTTACATTTAGGTCTTTAATCCATTTTGAGCTTATTTTTATGTATGATGTTAGGGAGTGTTCTAATCTCATACTTTTACATGTACCTGTCCAGTTTTCCCAGCACCATTTATTGAAGAGGCTGTCCTTTCTCCACTGTACATTCCTGCCTCCTTTATCAAATATAAGGTGACCATATGTGCATGGGTTTATCTCTGGGCTTTCTATCCTTTTCCATTGATCTATATTTCGTTTTTTGTGCCAGTATCATACTGTCTTGATTACTGTAGCTTTGTAGTATAGTCTGCATTCAGGAGCCTGATTCCTCCAGCTCCACTTTTCATTCAGAAGATTGCTTTGGCTATTCGGGGTCTTTTGTGTTTCCATACAAATTGTGAATTTTTTTGTTCTACTAATGTGAAAAATGCCAGTGGTAGTTTGATAGGGATTGCATTGAATCTGTAGATTGCTTTGGGTAATAGAGTCATTTTCACAATGTTGATTCTTCCAATCCAAGAACATGGTATATCTCTCCATCTATCTGTATCATCTTTAATTTCTTTCATCAGTGTCTTATAATTTTCTGCATGCAGTTGCTCTCTCTCCTTATGTAGGTTTTTTCCTAGATATTTTATTCTATTCGTAGCAATGGTAAATGGGAGTGTTTTCTTGATTTCACTTTCAGATATTTCATCATTAGTGTATAGGAATGCTAGAGATTTCTATGCATTAATTTCATATCCTGCTACGTTACCAAATTCATTGATTAGTTCTAGTAGTTTTCTGGTAGCATCGTTCGGATACTCTATGTAAAGTATCATGTAATCTGCAAACTGTGACAGCTTTACTTCTTCTTTTCTGATTTGTATTCCTTTTATTTCCTTTTCTTCTCTGATTGCTGTGGCTAAAGCTTCCAAAACAATGTTGAATAAGAGTGGTGAGAGTGGGCAACCTTGTCTTGTTCCTGATCAAAGTGGAAATGGTTTCAGTTTTTCACCATTGAGGACGATGTTGGATGTGGGTTTGTCATATATGGCCTTTTTTATGTTGAGGAAAGTTCCCTCTATGCCTACTTTCTGCAGCATTTTTTATCATAAATGTGTATTGAATGTTGTTGAAAGCTTTCTCTGCATCTATTGTGATGACCATATGGTTTATGACCTTCAATTTGTTAATATGCTATATCACTTTGATTGATTTGTGTATATTGAATAATCCTTGCATTCCTGGAATAAACCCAACTTGATCAAGGTGTATGATCCTCTTAATGTGCTGTTGGATTCTGTTTGCTATTATTTTGTTGAGGATTTTTGCATCTCTTTCCATCAGTGCTATTGGCCTGTAGTTTTCTTTGTTTGTAACATGTTTGTCTGGTGTAGGTATCAGGATGATGGTGTCTTCGTAGAATGAATTTGGGAGTGTTCCTCCCTCTGCTATATTTTGGAAGAATTTGAGAAGGATAGGTGTTAGCTCTTCTCTAAATGTTTGATAGAATTCGCCTGTGAAGCCATCTGGTCCTGGGCTTTTGTTTGTTGGAAGATTTTTAATCACAGTTTCAATTTCAGTGCTTGTGATTGGTCTGTTCATATTTTCTATTTCTTCCCGATTCAGTCTTGACATGTTGTGCATTTCTAAGAAATTGTCTGTTTCTTCCAGGTTGTCCATTTTATTAACATAGAGTTGCTTGTAGTAGTCTCTCATGATCTTTTGTATTTCTGCAGTGTCAGTTGTTACTTCTCCTTTTTCATTTCTAATTCTATTGATTTGACTCCTCTCCCTTTTTTTCTTCATGAGCCTTGCTGATGGTTTATGAATTTTGTTTATCTTCTCAAAGAAACAGCTATTAGGGCTTCCCTGGTGGTGCAGTGGTTGAGAGTCCACATACCAATGCAGAGGACACGGGTTCATGCCCCGATCCAGGAAGATCCCACATGCCACGGAGCCACTGGGCACGTGAGCCATGGCCACTGAGCCTGCGCGTCTGGAGCCTGTGCTCCACAACGGGAGAGGCCACAACAGTGAGAGGACCGTGTACAGCAAAAGAAAAAAAAAAAAAGAAACAACTTTTAGTTTTATTCTTCTTTGTTATCGTTTCCTTCTTTTCTTTCTCATTTATTTCTGATCTGATCTTTATAACTTCTTTCCTTTTGCCAACTTTGGGGTTTTTTTGTTCCTCTTTCTCTAAATGCTTTAGGTGCAAGGTTAGGTTGTTTATTCTAGATGTTTCCTGTTTCTTAAGGTAGGATTGTATTGCTGTATACTTCCCTCTTAGAAGCGCTTTTGCTGCATCCCATAGGTTTTGGGTCGTCGTATCTCCGTTGTCATTTATGTCTAGGTATTTTTTGTTTTCCTCTTTGATTTCTTCATTGAACACTTCATTATTAAGTAGTGTATTGTTTAGCCTCCATGTGTTTGTATTTTTTACCGATCTTTTCCTGTAATTGACATCTAGTCTCATAGCGTTGTGGTCGGAAAAAAATACTTGATACAATTTCAATTTTCTTAAATTTACCAAGGCTTGATTTGTGACCCAAGATATGACCTATCCTGGAGAATGTTCCATGGCACTTGAGAAAAATTTGCCTTCTGCTGTTTTTCGATGGAATGTCCTATAAATTTCAATTAAGTCATCTTGTTTAATGTATCATTTAAAGCTTGTGTCTCCTTATTTATTTTCATTTTGTATGATCTGTCCATTGGCGAAAGTGGGGTGTTAAAATCCCCTACTATGAATGTATTACTGTCGATTTCCCCTTTTATGGCTGTTAGTATTTGCCTTATGTATTGAGGTGCTCCTATGTTGGGTGCATAAATATTTACAATTGTTATATCTTCTTCTTGGATCGATCCCTTGATCATTATGTAGTGTCCTTCTTTGTCTCTTCTAGTAATCTTTATTTTAAAGTCTGTTTTTTCTGATATGAGAATTGCTAATCCAGGTTTCTTTTGGTTTCCATTTGCATAGAATATCTTTTTCCATCCCCTCACTTTCAGTCTGTATGTGTCTCTAGGTCTGAAGTGGGTTTCTTGTAGACAACATATATATGTGCCTTGTTTTTGTATCCATTCAACCAGTCTGTGTCTTTTCGTGGGAGCATTTAATCCATTTATATTTAATTATCGATATGTATGTTCCTATTCCCATTTTCTTAACATTTTGGTGTTTGTTATTGTATGCTTTTTCCTTCTCTTGTGTTTCTTGCCTAGAGAAGATCCTTTAGCATTTGTTGTAAAGTTGATTTGGTGGTGCTAAACTCTCTCTGCTTTTGCTTGACTGTAATGGTTTTAATTTCTCCATCAAATTTGAATGAGGTCCTTGCTGGGTAGAATAATCCTGGTTTTAGGTTTTTCTCCATCTCGTTAAATATGTCCTTCCAGTCCCTTCTGGCTTGCAGAGTTTCTGATGAAAGTTCAGCTCTAAACCTTATGGGGATTCCCTTGTGTGTTAATTGTTTTTCCCTTGCTGCTTTTAATATGCTTTCTTTGTATTTAATTTTTGAAAGTTTGATTAATATGTGTCTTGACTTGTTTTTCCATGGATTTATCCTGTATAGGACTTTCTGTGCTTCCTGGACTTGATTAACTATTTCCTTTCTCATATTAGAGAAATTTTCAATTGTAATCTCTTCAAATATTTTTTCAGTCCCTTTCTTTTTCTCTTCTTCTTCTTGAACCCCTATAATTCGAATGTTGGTGTGTTTAAAGTTGTCCCAGAAGCCTCTGAGACTATCCTCAGTTCTTTTCATTCTTTTTTGTTTATTCTGCTCTGCAGTAGTTATTTCCACTACTTTATGTTCCAGGTCACTCATCCGTTCTTCTGCCTCAGTTATTCTGCTATTGGTCCCTTCTGGAGTATTTTAAATTTCATTTATTGTGTTGTTCATTGTTGCTTGTTTCCACTTTAGTTCTTCTGGGTCCTTGTTAAATGTTTCTTGCGTTTTCTCTATTCTCTTTCCAAGATTTTGGATCATCTTTACTATCATTATTCTGAATTCTTTTTAATTTAGACTGCCTATTTCCTCTCCTTTGTTAGGTCTGTTGGGTTTTTATCTTTCTCCTTCATCTGATGTGTGTTTTTCTGTCTTCTCATTTTGCTTATCTTACTGTGTTTGGGGTCTCCTTTTTGCAGGCTGCTGGTTCGTACTTCCTGTTGTTTTCACTGTCTGTTCCTAGTAGCTAAAGTTGGTTCAGTGAGTTGTGTAGGCTTCCTGGTGGAGGGGACTAGTGCCTGTGTTCTGGTGGATGAGGCTGGATCTTGTCTTTCTGGTGGGCAAGTCCACATTTAGTGGTGTGGTCTGGGGTGTCTGTGGACTTATTATGATTTTAGGCAGCCTCTCTGATAATGGGTGGTGTTGTGTTCCTGTCTTGCTAGACTCTTGGCATAGGGTGTCCAGAATTGTAGCTTGCTGGTCGTTGAGTGAACCTGGGTGTTGGTGTTGAGATGGAGATCTCTGAGAGATTTTCGCCTTTTGATAGTACGTGGAACTGGGAGGTCTTTTGTGGACCAGTGTCCTGAAGTTGGCTCTCCCACCTCAGAGGCACATCACTGACTGCTGGCTCCAGCACCAAGAGCTTTTCATTCACACGGCTCAGAATAAAAGGGAGAAAAATTAGAAAGAAAGTAAGAAAGAAAGAAGATAAAAGAAAAAAACAAAATAATATAAAATAAAGTTATTAAAATAAAAAATAATTATTAAGAAAAAAAATTTTTTTAAGTAAAAAAAAAACCCAAAAAACAGATGGATAGACCCCTAGGACAAATGGTGAAAGCAAAGCTATACCGACAAACTCTCACACAGAACCATACACATACACAGTCACAAAAAGAGGAAAAGTGAAAAAAATAAGTCTTGCTCTCAAAGTCCACCTCCTCAATTTGGGATGATTCATTGCCTATTCAGGTATTCCACAGATGAAAGGTACATCATTTTGTGGAGATTTAATCCGCTGCTCCTGAGGCTGCTGGGAGAGATTTCCCTTTCTCTTTTTGTTTCCACACAGCTCCCAGGGCTCAGCTTTGGATTTGGCTCCGTCTCTGCCTGTAGGTCAGCGGAGGGTGTCTGTTCTTCGCTCAGACAGGACGGGGTTAAAGGAGCCGCTGATTCGGGGACTCTGGCTCACTCAGGCCGTGGGGAGGGAGGGCAACAATGCGGGGCGAGCCTGCGGTGACAGAGGCCATCATGACGTTGCAACAGCCTGAGGCATGCCGTGCCTTCTCCCGGGGAAATTTTCCATGGATCCTGGGACCCTCGCAGTGGTGGGCTGCCCTGGCTCCCCGGAAGGGAGGTGTTGATAGTGACCTGTGCTCGCACACAGGCTTCTTGTTGGCGACAGCAGCAGCCTTAGCGTCTCATGCCTGTCTCTTGGGTCCGCGCTTTTAGCCGTGGCTCGCGCCTCTCTCTGGAGCTCCTTTAAGCAGCGTTCTTAATCCCCTCTCCTTGCGCACCAGGAAACAAAGAGGGAAGAAAAAGTCTCTTGCCTCTTTGGCAGATCCGGACGTTTCCCCAGACTCCCTCCCACTCCCTCCCGGCTAGGTGTGGTGCAGTAACCCCTTCAGGCTGTGTTTACGCCACCAGTCCTCTCCCTGCGCCCCAACCGAAGCCCCGAGCCTCAGCTCCCAGCCCCGCCCACCCCGGTGTGTGAGCAGAGAAGCCTCTCGGGCTAGTGGGTGCCGGTGGGTACTGATCCTCTGTGCGGGAATCTTCCGCTTTGCCCTCCACACCCCTGTTGCTGCACTCTCCTCCGTGACTCTGAACCTCCCTCCCTCCACCACCCGCACTCTCAGCCTGTGAAAGGGCTTCCTAGTATGTGGAAAACTTTCCTCCTTCACATCTCCCTACCACTGCTGCAGATCCCGTCCCTATTCTTTTGTCCCTGTTTATTCTTTTTTCTTTTGCCCTACCCATGTATGTGGGGAGTTTCTTGCCTTTTGGGAGGTCTGAGGTCTTCTGCCAGCATTCAGTGTTCTGTAGGAGTTGTTCCACGTGTAGATGTATTTCTGATGCATCCGTGGGGAGGAAGGTGATCTCCGCTTCTTACTCTTCCACCATCTTCCCCCTCCTCCATTTTCATTTAATGTAATTATCGTTATGTATTTTCCTCTTACCATTTTCTTAATTGCTTTGGGTTTGTTATTGTACGTCCTTTCCTTCTCTTGATTTTCCTGCCTAGAGAGGATCCTTTAGTGTTTCTTGTAAAGTGGCTTGGTTGTGCTGAATTCTCTTAGCTGCTGCTTGTCTGTAAGGTGTTTAATTTCTCAGTCAAATCTGAATGAGATCCTTCCTGGCTAGATTAATCTTGGTTGTAGGTTTTTCCCTTTCATCACTTTAAATATTTCTTGCCACGCCCTTCTGGCTTGCCGAGTTTCTCCTGAAAGATCAGCTGTTTACCTTATGGTTATTCCCTTTTGTGTTATTTGTTGTTTTTCCCTTGCTGCTTATAATATTTTTTTATTTAATTTTTGATAGTTTGATTAATATTTGTCTTGGTGGGTTTCTGCTTGGATTTATCCTGTATGCGACTCTCTGTGTTTCCTGCACTTGATTAACTATTTCCTTTCCCATATTAGGGAAGTTTTCAACTATAATCTTTTCAAATATTTTCTCAGTCCCTTTTATTTTTCTCTTGTTCTTCTTGGACTTCTATAATTCTAATCTTGGTGTGTTTAATATTTTCCCGGAGTTCTCTTAGACTGTCCTCAACTGTTTTCATTCTTTTTACTTTATATGCTCTGCAGTAGTTATTTCCACTATTTTATCTTCCAGCTCACTTATCCATTTTTCTGCCTCAGTTATTCTGCTATAGATCCCTTCTAGAGAGTTTTAAATTTCATATTGTGTTGTTTATGTTCGTTTTTCTGTTCTTTAGTTCTTCTATGTCCTTGTTAAACGTTTCTTGTGTTTTCTCCATTCTCATTCGAAGGTTTTGGATCATCTTTACTATCATTATTCTGAAACCTTTTTCAGGTAGTCTGCCTACTTTCTTTTCATTTGTTAAGTCAGGTGTGTTTTTACCTTGCTCCTTCATCTGCTGTGTGTTTCTTTGTCTTCTAATTTTGCTTAACTTACTCTGTTTGGGGTCTCCTTTCAACAGTCTACAGGTACATAGTTTCCGTTGTTTTTCGTGTCTGCCACCAGTGTCATGTTCGTTCAGTGTGTTGTATAGTCTTCCTGCCGGAGGGGACTAGTGCCTGTGTTCTGATAGATGAGGGTGGATCTTGTCTTTCTGGTGAGCAGTTCCACATCTGATGGTGTGTTTTGATGTGTCTTTGACCTTATGATTTTAGGTAGCCTCCCTGCTAATTGGTGGGGCTGTATTCCTGTCTTGCTAGTTGTTTGGCATAGGGTGTACAGCACTGTAGCTTGCTTGTCATTGAGTGGAGCTGGGTCTTTGTGTTGAGATAGATATCTCTGGAAGATTTTCGTCATTTGATATTACGTGGAGCTGGGAGGTCTTTGTGGCACAATGTCCTGATCTTGGCTCTCCCATCACAGAGGCACAGGCCTGTTGCCTGTCTGGAGCACAAAGAGCCTGTCATCCACATGGCTCAGAATAAAAAGGTGGGGAAAAGGAAAGCAAGCAAGGAAGAAAAACATTTTTTAAAAGTTATTAAAATAAAAACAATAAAATCAGTATTAAAATTAATTTTTTAAGTAATTTTAAAAAAGAAAGAAAGAAGAGAACAACGAAGCCAAAAAATTCCACCATTGTTAACAAGCGCTAAAAATGATACTAAGAAAAAAAAAGGACAGACAGAACCCTATGATAAATGGTAAAAGCAAAGGTATACAGACAAATCACACACAGAAGCATATGCATACACACTCACAAAAAGAGAAAAAGGGAATATATATATATATATGTGTGTGTGTGTGTGTGTGTGTGTGTGTGTGTGTGTGTGTATATATATATATTTGCCCCCAACGTCCACCTCCTCAATTTGGGATGATTTGTTGTCTATTGAGGTATTCCACAGATGCAGTGTACATCGAGTTGATTGTGGAGATTTAATCTGCTGCTCCTTAAGCTGCTGGGAGAGATTTCCCTTTCTTTTCTTTTTTCACACAACTCCTGGGATTCAGCTTTGAATTTGGCCGTGCCTCTGGATGTGGGTCACCTTAGGGTGTCTGTCCTTTGCCCAGACAGGATGGTGTTAAAGAGCAGCTGCTTCGGTGGCTCTGGCTCACTCAGGCTGGGTGGAGGGAGGGGTATGGAGTGCAGGACAAGCCTGCGGTTGCAGAGGTCGGCTTGACCTTGCACCAGCCTGAGTCGCACCCTGTGTTCTCCTGGGGAAGTTGTCTCTGAATCATGGGACTCTGGGAGTGGTGGGCTGCACATGCTCCCACCAGGGGAGGTGTGGATAGTAACGTGTGCTTGCACACAGGCTTCTTGGTAGCTGCAGCAGCAGCCTTAGTGTCTCATGCCTGTCTCTGGGGTCCATGCTGATAGCCACGGCATGACCCCGTCTCTTGAGCTCCTTTAAGCTGTACTCTTAATCCTGTCTCCTTACGCACCAGGAAACAAAGAGGGAAGTAAAAGTCTCTTGTCTTTTCAGCAGGTCGAGACCTTTTCCCAGACTCCCTCCTGGCTAGCTGTGACACACTAGCCCCCTTCAGGCTGTGTTCACACAGACAGCCCCAGTCCTCTCCATGGGATCCGACCAAAGCCGGAGCCTCAGCTCCCAGTCCCCACCCATCCCGGCTGGTGAGGAGAAAAGCCTCTTGTGCTGGTGAGTTCTGGTGTGCACTGATCCTCTGTGCGGGAATCTCTCCACTTTGTCCTCTGCACCCCTGTTGCTGTGCTCTCCTCTATGACTCTGAAGCTTCCCCCCTCCACCCCTCACAGTCTCCACCCAAGAAGGGGCTTTCTAGTGTGTGGAAACCTTTCCTCCTTCACAGCTCCCTCCCACTGCTGTTTCCTAGACAGAACCCTAGGAAAAGTGGTAGTAGCAAAGCTATACAGACAAAATCACACTCAGAAGCATACACATACACTCACCAAAAGAGAAAAAGGAAAAAAATATATATATATATACATTTTGCTCCCAAAGTCCACCACCTCAGTTTGGGGTGATTCGTTGTCTATTGAGGTATTCCACAGATCCAGGGTACATCAATTTCATTGTGGAGATTTAATCTGCTGCTCCTGAGGCTGCTGGGAGAGATTTCCTTTTCTCTTTTTTGTTCCCACAGCTCCTGTTGTTCAGCTTTTGATTTGGCCCCGCCTCTGCTTGTAGGTGGCCTGAGGGCGTCTGTTCTTTCCTCTGTGTGGGAATCTCTCCGCTTTGCCCTATGCACCCCTGTTGCTGTGCTCTCCTCTGTGGCTCTGAAGCTTCCCCCCCGCCACTCCCCATCCCCGCCAGTGAATGGGCTTCTTAGTGTGTGGAAAGTTTTCCTCCTTCAAAGCTCCCTCCCACTGGTGCAGGTCCCGTTCTTTTACTTTTGTCTCTGTTTTTTCTTGTTTCTTTTGCCTTACCCAGGTATGTGGGGAGTTTCTTGCCTTTTGGAAGGTCTGAGGTCTTCTGCCAGTGTTCAGTAGGTGCTCTGTAGGAATTTTTCCACATGTAGATATATTTCTTTTTTTTTACATCTTTATTGGGGTATAATTGCTTTACAATGGTGTGTTAGTTTCTGCTTTTTAACAAAGTGAATCAGTTATACATATGTTCCCATATCTCTTCCCTCTTGTGTCTCCCTCCCTCCCACCCTCCCTATCCCACCCCTCCAGGCGGTCACAAAGCACCGAGTTGATATCCCTGTGCTAGATATATTTCTGATGTATTTGTGGGGATGAAGTTGATCTCTGTATCTTACTCTTCTGCCATCTTGATGGTCTCTCCCCCTTCAGTTTCTTTTAACAAAGTCTTGTTGTTTTCATTGTATATATCTTTCATTTCGTTGGTTAAATTTATTCCTATATATTTTATTGTTTTCGATACTATTGTGAATGGGATAGGTTGTTTTTTGTTTCTTTTTCAGATGTTTCATTGTTAGTGTATAGAAATACAATTGATATCAGTATGTTGATTTTACATCCTGTAGTTTACTGAATTTTTTGATTAGTTCCAAAAGTTTCTGTTTGGTTCTTTGGGGTTTCCATATATAAAATTATACAACCTGAAAACAATAACAATTTTATATTTTTATCTGATTTGTTTGCCTTTTAATTCTTGGTCTTGCCTAATTGCTCTAGATAGCACTTCCAGTACTATATTCAATAACAGTGTGAGAGTATCTTTCTTTTTTTCCTGACTTAGGGGAAGACCTTTCCATTTTTCACCATTGCATATAATGTTACCTATGGGTTTTTTATATATAGTGTTTATTATGTTAGGTATGTTTCTTCTCTATCTAATGTAAGGGTTTTTATCATGAAAACATGTTATATATTGTCAAATGCTTTTTTGGCATCTATTGAGATTATAATGTGATTTTTTTATCATTCATTCCATTAATGTGGTATATCACACATTGATTTTTATATGTTGAACCATTCCCATTTTTATCTTTAGGGAATGTACTCTAGATTTTAGCTTTGTTTTTACCATGTGGCCTACATAAAACGTCTCATAGAAGAAACAGTCATCTTTATACATCATCAGTTGCCTGTGAAGATTCCCACATTTTATTCCCCCTTTATAATTTTTATTTCACATTTTCCTCATTTTATGCTGTCCACTAAGAAATTGTAAGAGCTATTGTTATATTAATACTCTTTCCTTTAATACGTATACTATATTTAAGTTGTGCATACACCATACTATTATAGATTTAGAGATTTTTTCTCCTTTACCAGTGTGTTTTATAACTTCATTTGTTTCATGTCACTGATTAGCATCATTTCACTTTAGCTTGAAAAACTCATTTTAACATTTCTTGCAAAGCAGGTCTATTGGTGATAAACTTCCTCAGGTTTTATGTGGGAAAGTCTTTATTTCTCTTTCATAGCTAAATAATAACTTTGCGTGATAGAATATTCTTAGCTGGCAATTTTTATATTTGGCCATGTTGAATATGTCATTATACTCTCTTCTGGTCTTTAAGGATTCTGCTTAGAAATCTGCTGGTAGCCTAATTGGGGTACCTTTGTAGGTTATACTCTTTTTTTCTTGTTGTTTTCTTATTGCTGCCTTTAGTATTCTTTATGTTTGATTTTTGGTAGTTTCATTATAATGTGTCTTTGAAGAAGGTCTTTTGGCATTGAGATAATAGGGTGTTATATTAGGTTTGTGAACTTGGGTGTCTAAATCTCTCCCCAGGATTGGGAAATATTTTGCTATTATTTTTTAAATAAGTTTTCTACAATTTCCCCCACTTTTTGTTCCAAAAATTTCATTATTCTAATATTGTCTTCTCCATTGAGACCCATAGATCACACAGGCTTTCTTTGCTTTCTTTTATCCTTTTGTTGTGGTTACTTCTAACTTTATTAATTCAAAATTCTTATCCTATAGGTTACTTATTTTATCATCCATCTACTTTACTATGGATGCTCTTTATTGTGTTCCTCATCTCATTCATTGAGTACTTTAGCTCTCTAATTTCTGTTTGTTTGTTTTTTTATGATTTCTTACTCTTTGGTAAAGAGTTCATTTTGTTCACGTATTTTCCACCTGATGTCACTGAACTTTCTTTTTGTGTTTCCTAGTAGCTCACTGAGTTCCTTCAGAACAGCTATTCTGAATACTTTATCAGCTAGATCACAGTATAACATAGCTTTGAGCCCAGTTTTTGAATTATTGATGTACTTGAGGGATAACATATTTTCTTGATGCTTCATGCTTCTTGTATTTTTGCATTGCTGTTCTCTCATGTGAAGTAGTAGACACCTTCTTAAACACTTATTGGTTGCCTTCAGATGGGGTACTAATCATTCGTGCTGCTATATCTGGGGTTTTCTGTTTTTTAATGAGCAGAGCTGCTCCACTCTTCCTGCTCCCTCATGGCAGCATTCTTAAGCTTTTACGTTTGTTGTTGTTTTTGTTATTATTGTTCTTATAATTTACCAGGCCGGCTGCTGGAAACTCTTGTTTTCCAGAAGGTTGGTCTATAGCTGCAATTTGTTGTTTCTCCTTTGCCCACAGGCCTTAGTCTTTTTCTGAGAGCCTCCAATTACCCTTTTCCAGGCCTGCTCTTGCTGCCACAGTGGGAATAATGCACAAGGATCTGGCCATGGAGTGGTGGGAGGTGTGGTTTTAGGACTTTGGGTACTGGGGGTATCCATCAACCCAGTGAGGAGATATTTGAATTGGACATTCCCAGACCTTGTGGGAAAATTTCCTCCTGAAGTCCTGAAGCAGTTGGCAGAAACCACATTCTTTAATGACCTTTGATAGCCTTATCTTTTTCCTTCCTCTTCTCTTCTCTGGTCGTCGAGGTCCCGCCTCAGTAATCTGGGTGCTCCTGAAGAGAAATGGGTTTCTCTAGCTGTGACCCACAAAACCATTGTAGCAGGGCACTTCACTCACTGCTTACCATCTACTCCGAGGGAGCAGTCACCACTGCCTTGTAGCTCAGCCTAGTACAGTGTCACTATGGGGGAAGCAGCTTTTAGCAGAGTTTCTCACTCTCCACTGTGCACAAACTCTTATGCCCCCCAATTTGATGATGTGCTGGAATTTACTGTCAGTCAGGCTGGACTTCCACAAATTCTATCTCACCCATGGGTATATGAACAGTTCCAGGTTTTTTTTCCCTGATCACATTGAGTGGGAGTGTAGTCTCACTTACTCTCTTGGATCCACAGCCTTTACTATGTCTCTTTGTCTATTTTCAGAATCACAGATGGGTAAAAGTCCTCTAAGTTTCCTTGGCGTGGGTTGTTTCGTCCACAGCTCCAAATAAAAGACACTTTTGTTCATGTATGATTGTCTAATTAATTGTTTAAACGAGGAGAAACCAAAGGAGGAATGTCCTACACTGCCATTATGTTCTGGAGAAATTACTCCAATTACATTTAAAATAAAATTGATATATAAAGACTTAATAATGCAAACATTGTTTTCTGGCTGCTTGTTGGATTCAGTTTTTCTTTCTTCCTCTCTGTGTTTATTTGTGGATTTTGCTGTTGTGGTGGTGGTAGTATACTTTAATTCCTTTATCTTTTATGTGTCTAGTGGAAGGCCTTTTGTGGTTAACCTGAGGCTTATATAAAACACTTTACAGTTATAGAAGTCTAGTTTAAGCTAATTATAACTAAATTTAATTTCATATTAAACTCTAAACTTTGACTCCCCCCCCATTTTCATCTTTTTATACTGTGTGTCAATTTAAAAATTATTCTAGCTGCGGTTACCTTAAATACTCTTTTTAAACTCTTATATTAGAGATAAAAATTATTTACCTGTACCTTCAAAAATGTAGGAAAATAATAATTTAGAGCTTTAGTATGCATTCAAATTTAAGTTGATACCAGCTTAAAATATACATTATAAATATAAGATGTTTTCTGTAACCATCATGGTAACCACAAAGCAAAACCCAATAGTAGATATACAGAAGATAAATAAAAAGGAATCTAAGCATAACACTTAAAATACCAGAAAAAATCATGAAATCAAAAAGGAAGAGAGCAGGGGAAGGAGAAAGAAACAAAAGAATTACAAAAGAAAAAAGCAATTAACAATATGACAATAGCAGGTCCATCCCTATTGATAATAACTTTAAATATAATTGGACTAAATTATTCAATCAAAAGACACACAGTCGCTGAATTGATTTTGAAAATACCCATCTAGGGGGAGGAGATCAAGATGGCAGAATATGAAGACACTGAGCTAAATTCCCCCATGAATACATCGAAAATGCATCCACATGCGAAGCAATGCTTACTGAAAACAAACTGGAGACTGGCACAACAACTCTTCTACAAATAAGGCTATAAAAAAGAACTACACTGAGTTGAGTAGGAAGGGAAAAGAAGCGATAAGGGCAGATCAGGACCCATGCCCCTAGCAAGGGACAAAGACAAAGAGGGGTATATAACAGATTCAGTTATCTGCCCTGGAGAGTGGGGGATTCGAACCACATATTGGCCACCCCAACCCAGGAGTCTAACATTTGGAAGATGGGTCCCCTTAGGAAGTTTGAAAAACAGTGGGGTTTACGGGAAGACTGTAACAAATTTAGACTTTGCTTGTAAAGAGCATGCACACACTTGCTTACTCCCCCAAACAAGGTGAAGTAAGTGGATTGAAATTGCCTAGGGCTCTGGAAGGTTTCCTGGGACTGTCCCAGCATGTGTCCCAGCCTCTCTAGCTCCAGTGCAGCTCCCCACTAGGGAGAATGTGCACTGAGGAGGATGCACACTGGGGGGACATAGTTGGCTCATACCCTGCACTGCATCTGAACAAGGGGAGGGCAGACATTGCTAACACTTGTGAAGACTGTGGCTCAGGAGCTGTCTGGAACCCTGAATGGTGTGACAGAACCATCCCAGCATGTGGTGATTTGTACCAGGCACCCACTTCAGCACCTCTTTCTTCAGCACTGCTCCTCTATGGGAGAAAGGTGCCATTGCAAGGAGGGGGTAAAGTGCACACATGAAGGAAATGGAAGCAGGTCAAAACTGACCCACAGTTTCTGCTCCAGCACCTTGAAACCTGATGCCATCCCCAATAGGGTGGTGATGGACAATGAGCAAAGTAAAAACGCTGGTTGTGGCTCTAACCACTCCACCACCAGCCTCATCTTGAAGGTGGCTACCAGCACTCCCTGGGAAAAGACATGAACTGTGCTCCCTTAAGATCCAGCTGTCCCACCAAAGACACTGAAAACAGATTGCATAGGGGCACTCCAGAACAAGGGTGGGATAGGTAACTGTCTCACCTAATTCCATAGAGAAAAAGAAAGTTAAGTAAAATGAGAAGACAGAAGAATTTGTTTCAAATGAAAAACAAGAAAAAACAAACAAAAACAACTAATGAAACAAATAAATAATTTACCAGATAAAGATAGATGAATACAGTGAGAATTTTAACAAGAAATTAAAAATATAAAAAAGAATCAATCAGACCTGAAGAGTACAACTGAAATGAAAAACACACTAGAAGAAATTAAGAACAGATTAGTGTGACCAGGGAGATAAACTAATGCAAGTCACCCAATCAGAATATGGATCAGCAAAAAGAAAAACAAATTTACAAAAATGAGCCCGGAGGAGGGTACTTCTGAGACAACATCAAGCATACTAATATTTGCATTATATGTGTCCCAGAAGCAGAAGAGACAGAGAAAGTATTTTTAAAATGTATTTGATGAGATTATAACTGAAAACTTCTCAAACATGAAAAAGAAAATAGATATTGCAGTATGGAAAGCACAGAGAGTTGCAGAAAAGATGAATCCAAAGAGACCCACTCCAAGACATATTATAATTCAAGTGGCAAAACTTAAAGAGATAATTCTAAAGGCAGCAAGAGGGGAACAAAGAGTCACACACAAGGGAACAGTTAAAGGCAATCAGCTGACATTTCTGCAGAAATTTTGCAAGCCAGAAGGGAGTGACATGATATACTTAGAGTGCTGAAAGGGAAGAACCTACAACCTAGGATACTATACCTAGCAAAATTTTCATTCAGAATTGAGGGAGAGATAAAGAACTTCCAGACAAGCAAAAACTAAGAGTTCAACAGTACTAAACTGAACTTAAAATAAGTTTTCAAAGGTCTTCTCTAAGTGGAAAAGAAAAACTAAAATGAGAAGAATTTAAAGGAAAGAAAAAATCTAAATAGTAAAGCCAAATACATAGTAAGGCTGTGAAATAACCAATTAAATAAGCTAGTACATGGACTAAAAGAGAAAAATTATAAAATCAACTATAACCACAATGAACAGTGAAGGGATAAATATGAAGATATAAACTATGACCACAAAATGTGGGAAAAGGGAGTAAAGATTTTACATCTTTTAGAATGTGTTTGAACTTAAATGACTACCAATTTAAAGCAAGTAGATATAGATCAACATATATAAAACTCATAGTAAGCACAAATCAAAAAACCTACAATAGATATACATAGGGTGGAAGGAACAAAAGAGTACAACTAAAGAAAATCATCAAACCACAAAGGTGAAAACTAGAAGAAGAAAAGAACAAAGGACTATAAAAACAACCAGAAAACAAGTAACAAAATGGTAATAAGTACATATCTATCAATAATTATTTTAAAAGTCAATAGACTAAATATTCCAATTAAAGGACATAAGGTGGCTGACTGGGTACAAAAATAAGATCCATCTATATTCTGCTTATAAGACATTCAATTCAGTGCTAAAGAAAACAAAGAATCTGAAAGTGAGGGGATGGGAAAAGGTATTTCATGCAACTGGAAATGAAAAGAAATCTGGGTAGCAATATTCATATTAGACAAAGTTGAGTTTAAAACAACATCTAGAGCAAAGCAAAAATATGGGCATTATACAATGATAAAGGAATCAATACAAGAAGAGAAAATAACATTTGTAAACATATATGCACCTAATACAGGAGCACCTAAATATATAAAACAAATCAACACATATAAAGGGGGAAATTAACAATAATACAAAAATAGTAGGGAACTTTAACAACCCACTTACATGAATGGACAGTTCATCCAGACAGAAAATCAATAAAACAGTGCCTTTAAATGACACATTAGAGCAGTTGGACTTAAAATATATCCACAGAACATTTCATTCAAAAAGAGCAGAATACACATTTTTTTCAAGTGCACATAAAACTTTGGCAGGATAGAACATATGCTAGGCCACAAAATAAGTCTCAACAAATTTAACAGAACAGAAATTATATCAAGCATTTTTTCCAAGCACAATGCTATGAAACTAGAAATCAATCACAGGAAGAAAAATGAGAAAAACAAAAACACATGGAGTCTAAACAACATGCTACTGAAAAACCAGTGGGCCAATGAAGAAATCAGGAGGAAATCAGAAAATACCTTGAGACAAACGAAGGTAAAAACACAACTTTCCAAAATCTATGGGACACAACAAAATAATTTCTTAGAGGGAAGTTTACAGCAATGCACGCCTACTTCAAAAAGCAAGAAATGTCTCAAACAAAGAACCTAACCTATCATCTAAAGCAATTAATAAAAGAGCAAAGAAATCCAAAAGTCAACAGAAGGAAGGAAATAAAAAAGATCATACTGGAAATAAATAAAATAGAGACCTAAAATTCAATATATAAGATCAAAGATACTAAGACCTGCTTTTTTTAAAAGATAAACAAGCTAATAAGCCTTTACCCAAGCTTATTTAAAAAAAAAAAGAGGATCCAAATGAACAAGATAAAAGAAAGAGGAGAAATAACAACTTATATCAGAAATACAAGAAAATAATATGAGAATATTATAAAGTTATATGTCAAAAAATTGGACAACCTTGAAGAAATAAATTTCTAGAAACATACAATCTCCAAAGAGTCAATCAGGAAGAAATAGACAATCTAAAGAGACCAATAACTATTAGTGAAATTGAATTAGTAATCAACAAACTACCAGCAAACAAAGCTCCAAGACTGTATAGATTCACAGGGGAATTCTACCAAATAGATAGAGAAGAACTAATACCTATCCTTCTCAAACATTTCCAAAAAACTGAAGAGGAGCAAATGTTCCTGAATTCATTCTACAAGGCTACCATTCACTGATATGAAAACCAGCCAAAGACATTACATGAAAAGAAAATTACAGGCCAATATCTCTGATGAAAATAGGTATATAAATCCTCAACTAAATATTAGCAAACCAAATTCAAAAGTATATAAAATGGATCAGACAACATGATAAGGAGAGATTTATTCCAGGGATGAAAGGTTGGTAAAATACCTACAAATGAATCCATGTGATACACCACACAAAAAAAGGAAGGATAAAAATCACCTGATCATTTCAATAGATGCAGAAAAAGGATCTGACAAAATTCAACATCAATTCATGATAAAATATCTTATTAAAGTTGGTATAGAGGGAACATATCTCAGTATAATAAAGGACAATTATGGCAAACCCACTACTAATACTATACTCAATGCTTTCAGCTTTTTCTCTATAATCAGAACAATGACAAGGGTGCTACATCTTGCCACATCTATTTACCATAATACTGGAAGTCCTAACCACAGCAATCAGACTGAGAAAGGAAATAAAAGACTTCTAAATTGGAAGGAATAAGTAAAATTGTCACTACATTAAACAGAGAAAATCCTAAAGTCTCCATCAGAAAACTATTAGTACTAATCAATTCAATAAAGCTTCAGAATAAAAGATTAATATACAGAAATCCATTGATTTTCTATACACTAATAATGAACTATCAGAAAGAAAAAGCAAGGAAAAAGCCCTGTTTAAAATCACATTAAAAAAAAGAAAAAAAACCCTAGGAATAAGCTTAATCAAAGAGGTACAAGACTGATCCCTGAAAAGTATAAAACATTCATGAAGTAAATTGAAGATGATAGCAAGAAATGGAAAGCTATTTCGTGCTTATGGACTAGAAGAATTAATACTGCTAAAATGTTGGTATTCCCCAAAGCAATCTACAGATTTAATACATCCTTATCAAAGTACCCATGACATTTTTCACAGAACTACAACAAATAATTTCAAATTTTGTTTAGAAATACAAAATACCTTGAACGACCGAGTGAATTGAGAAAAAAGAACAAAGCTGTAAGTATCATGGTCTCTGGCTTCAGACTATATTACAAAGATACATTCATAAAAACAGAATGGTACTGGCAAAAAAAAACAGACACATAGATCAATGGAACAAAATAGAGAGCCCAGCATAAACCCAGACACTTATGGTCAATTAATCTATATCAAAAGATGCAAATATATACAATGGGGAAGAGACAGTCTCTTCAATAAGTAGTGCTGGATAAACTGCGTAGCTACATATAAAAGAATAAAATTAGAACATTTTTTCACACCATACAAAAATAAACTCAAAATGGACTAAAGACCTAAATATAAGAGTGGAAACTATAAAATTCCTAGAAGAAAAACCATTTGGTCATAATAAATGCAGAGAAAGCTTTCGACAAACTTCAACACCCATTTATGATAAAAACCCTCCATAAAGTAGGCATAGAGGGAACATTCCTCAACATAATAAAGGCCATATATGACAAACCCACAGCCAACATCGTCCTCAATGGTGAAAAACTGAAAGCACTTCCACTAAGATCAGGAACAAGAAAAGGTTGCCCACTCTCACCACTCTTGTTCAACATAGTTTTGGAAGTTTTGACCACAGCAATCAGAGAAGAAAAGGAAACAAAAGGAATCCAAATCGGAAAAGAAGAAGTAAAGCTGTCACTGTTTGCAGATGACATGATATTATACATAGAGAATCCTAAAGATGCTACAAGAAAACTACTACAGCTAAACAATGAATTTGGTAAAGTAGCAGGATACAAAATTAATGCAGAGAAATCTCTGGCATTTCTATACACTAATGATGAAATATCTGAAAGTGAAATCAAGAAAACACTCCCATTTACCATAGCAACAAGAAGAATAAAATATCCAGAAATAAACCAACCTAAGGAGACAAACGACCTGTATGCAGAAAATTATAAGACACTGATGAAACAAATTAAAGATGATACAAATAGATGGAGAGATAAACCATGTTCTTCAATTGGAAGAATCAACGTTGCTAAAATGACTACTACCCAAAGCAATCTACAGATTTACTGCAATCCCTATCAAACTATGACTGGCATTTTTCACAGAACTAGAACAAAAAATTTCACAATTTGTATGGAAACACAAAAGATCTCGAAGAGCCAAAGCAATCTTGAGAAAGAAAAACGGAGCTGGAGGAATTCGGCTCCCTGGTTTCAGACTATACTACAAAGCTACAGTAATCAAGACAGTATGGTACTGGCACAAAAACAGAAAGATAGATCAATGGAACAGCATAGAAAGCACAGAGATAAACCCACACATATATGGTCACCTTATCTTTAATAAAAGAGGCAGGAATGTACAGTGAAGAAAGGATAGACTCTTCAAAAAGTGGTGCTGGGAAAACTGGACAGGTACGTATAAAAGTATGAGGTTTGAACATCCATAACACCATACACAAAAATAAGTGCAAAATGGATTAAAGACCTAAATGTAACGTCAGACACTATCAAACTCTTACAGGAAAACATAGTTAGAACACTCTATGACATAAATGCAAGCAAGAACCTTTTTGACCCACCTCATAGAGAAATGGAAATAAAAACAAAAATAAACAAATGGGACCTAATGAAACTTCAATGCTTTTGCACAGCAAAGGAAACCATAAACAAGACCAAAAGACAGCCCTCAGAATGGGAGAAAATATTTGCAAATGAAGCAACTGACAGAGGATTAATCTCCAAAATTTACAAGCAGCTCATGCAGCTCAATAACAAAGAAACAAACAACCCAATCCAAAAATGGGCAGAAGACCTAAATAGACATTTCTCCAAAGAAGATATACAGACTGCCAACAAACACATGAAAGTATGCTCAACATCATTAATCATTAGAGAAATGCAAATCAAAACTACAATGAGATATCATATCACACCAGTCAGAATTGCCATCATAAAAAAATCTCGAAACAATAAATGCTGGAGAGGGTGTGGAGAAAAGGGAACACTCTTGCACTGCTGGTGGGAATGTGAATTTGTACAGCCACTGTGGAAAACAGTATGGAGGTTCCTTAAAAAAAACTACAAATAGAACTACCATATGACCCAGCAATCCCACTACTGGGCATATACCCTGAGAAAACCATAATTCAAAAAGAATTATGTACCAAAATGTTCATTGCAGCTCTATTTACAATAGCCAAGAGATGGAAACAACCTAAGTGCCCATCATCGGATGAATGGATAAAGAAGATGTGGCACATATATACAATGGAATATTACTCAGCCATAAAAAAACGAAATTGAGCTATTTGTAATGAGGTGGATGGACCTAGAGTCTCTCATACAGAGTGAAGTAAGTCAGAAAGAGAACGACAAATACCATATGCTAAGGCATATACATGGAATTTAAGGAAAAAACTGTCAAGAAGAACCTAGGGGTAAAACAAGAGTAAAGACACAGACCTACTAGAGAATGGACTTGAGGATATGGGGAGGGGGAAGGGTAAGCTGTGACAAAGCGAGAGAGTTGCATGCACATATATACACTACCAAACATAAAATAGATAGCTAGTGGGAAGCAGCCGCATAGCACAGGGAGATCAGCTCGGTGCTTTGTGACCACCTAGAGGGGTGGGATAGGGAGGGTGGGAGGGAGTGAGATGCAAGAGGGAAAAGATATGGGAACATATGTGTATGTATAACTGATTCACTTTGTTATAACGCAGAAACTAACACACCATTGTAAAGCAATTATAGTCCAGTAAAGTTGTGTAAAAAAAAAAACTTAGGCACTACACTCTGACAAAAGTGGTAACAATATTTTTTAATAAAATGTTTCTCCTCTGTTAAAGAAACAAAGGCAAAAATAAAGTAATTGGCCTAGTTAAACATATAAGTTTTTGCACAGGAAATAAAACTATTGACAAAATGAAAACACAACAAACAGAATGGGAGAAAATTTTGAAACAAAATAACTGATAAGGGGTTTATATCCAAAATATATACACAGCTCATACAATTTTTTAAAAACCTCGTTAAAAAAATGGGCTGAAAACCTTAGTAGACATTTTTCCATAGAAAACATACTGATGGCCAACAAGCACATAAAAAGATTGTGATAACACTACTCATCAGAGAAATGAATATGAAAACCACAGTGAGACACCAACTCACATGTGCCAGAATGCCTATCATTAAAATGACCAGAAAAAATTGTTGGCAAGGGTGTGGACAAAAGGGAACACTAGTACAATGTTAGGGGAATGTAAATTAGTGCAGCCACTATAAGAAATAGTAAAACTAAAATAGAACTACCATATGATCCTGCAATTCCACTTTTGGTATGAGTTCAAAGAAAACAGAAGCACTAACTTGAAAAAATACATGCACTCCAATTATCAACCTAAGCCATGATACTGAAGCAACCTAAGTGTCCATCAACAGATGAATGGATATAGAAGATATGATGCATTTGTAAATTGAAATGTTAGCCATTAAAAAGAATAAAAGATTGCCATTTGCAACAACATGCATAGACCTGGAGATTATTATGCTTAGTGAAATGTCATACAGAGAAAGATACATAATGTATGCTATCACTTATATGTGGGGAAAAAAAGGATTGAATATAATAAAACAGAAACAGGCTCACAGATATAGAGAAAAAAAATTATGATAACCAGTGGGGAAAGGGAAGGGGTAAGAAGCAAGATAGGAGTAGGGAATTAAGAGGTACAAACTACCATGTGTAAAATAAATAAGTTACAATGATATATGGCATAGCACAGGAAATATAGCCAATATTTTATAATAACTTTAAATGGATTATATCTATAAAACTGTTGAATCACTCTGTTGTACACTTGAAATTTATATAATATTGTAAATCAACTATACATCAATTTTAAAAATAATTTTTTTCCAAAATAAATCCCATCTCGGTGCTTCCCATGATTCTTTCAACATTAAGCACACATACAGAGTGAAAATGAATTAATAGAAAAATATATTCCATGCAAATGGCAATCAAAAGGAAGCAGGAGTAGCTATACTTATATCAGACAAATAGACTTTAAGCCAAAACTTTAACAAGAGACAAAGAAGGTCATAATATAATGAGAAAGATTCAATCTAAAAAGAGGATATAACATTTAAAAATATTTGTACATCCAACATAGGAGAACAAAGCAAATATCATAATAGGAGAATAAAGCAAATATCAACAGACATGAAAGATGAAATATGTATCAATACATAATCAACAGACATGAAAGATGAAATAGATATCAATACATAATAATCTGATATTATAATACTTTCCATTCAACAATGGATATATCATTCAGTCATAATATCAATAAGAAAGCATTAGACTTGAACTATCAATACCTTAGAAAAGATGTACTTACCAGATATTTACAGAAATTTCCATCCAGCAGCTTCATAATATGTATTCTCCATAAGTGCACATAGAATATTCTCCAAGATAGATCATATGTTAGTCCACAGCATTTCTTAATATTTTAAGAAGACAAATCCTATCAAACATTTTTTCTTTCCAACCAAAATCGCATGAAATTAGAAATCAATTACAAACAGAAAAATGGAAAATTCACAAATATGTGCTTAAACAACCAATGGGTCAGTGAATAAATCAACAGAAATAAAAATATCTTCAGACAAATAAAAATATAAGCACAACATATCAAAAATTATGGAATGCAGCAAAAACACTTCTAAGAACGGAGTTCATGTCTACATTAAGGAAAAAAGAGATATTTCTAACACTAACTTTAGACCACAGGGAACTAGGAAAGGAATAAAAAACTAAGCCCAGAGTTAGTAGAAAGAATAAAATAACAAAGATCAGAGCTGAAATAAATGGAATAGAGACTAAAAAGACAACAGAAAAGACCAATGAAACTAAGGGCTGATTTTTGAAAGGATAAAAAAAGACAAACTTTTAGCTGTATTTACCAAGAGGAAAAGAGAGAGGACTAAAATAGAATTTTAAATGAAAGAAGAGATATTACAACTGATATCACATAAATAGGATCATAATAACCTAATGTGAACAATTATACACCTAAAATTGGGCAACCTTGAAGAAAGGGATAAATTCCTTGAAACTTTTAAACTGAACCATGAATAAATAGAAAATATGAATCAATCAATTACTAGTAAATAGATTGAGTCTGTAATTAAAACCTCTCAGTAAATAAAAGTTCAAGACCAGAAACCTTAATTGGTGAATTCTACCAATTATTTAATAAAGCAATGAGACTAATCCTTTTTTGAATCTTCAAAAAATAGAAGAGAAGGGAACACTTTGAAACTCATTTTGTAGGCCAACATTACCTTGATCTCAAAATCAGACAAGGGTACTATAAGAAGAAAATTAAAGAACAATATTCTTGATAAAATTCAATGCAAGTATCATCAACAAAATATTAGCAAACAAAATTCAACAGTACATTAAAAATACCATACACCATGATCAAGCAGGATTACAATTTATAGTTACATCTAAAAGAGTAAAATAATTAGGAATAAAATTAACCAAGGAGGTGAAAGATCTGTACACTGAAAACTATAAGACCTTGATTAAAGGAATTGTAGGAGACACAATTAGGTGTAAAGATAGCCCATGCTCATGGGCTGAAAGAAACAATTTTGTTAAAATGTTCATACTACCCAAAGTGATCTAAAGATACAATGGAATCCCTATTATAATTCTAATATTTTTCACAGAAATAGAAAAAAAACACCCAATACTGAAATTGATATGGAAACACAAAAGACCCCAAAGAGCCAAAATTCTTGATAAAAAGGAATAAATCTAGAGGTATCACAATTTCTGCTTTCAAACTATATTACAGACCTATAGTAATGAAAATGGTCACAGAGGAAGAAACACTTCTGAAGTCATTCTATGAGTCCAGCATAACCCTACTACCAAAACCAGACAAAGATATCACACAAAAAAAGAAAATTACAGGCCATTATCAATGATGAACATAGATGCATAAATCTGCAACAAAATACTAGCAAACTGAATCCAACAGTACATTAAAAGAATCATACACCATGATCAAGTGAGATTTATCCCAGGGATGAAAGGATTTTTCAATATTGGCAAATCATTCAGTGTGATACACCACATTAACAAATTGAAGAATAAAAACCATATGATCATTTCAAAAGGTGCAGAAAAATCTTTTGATAAAATTCAACACAATTTATGATTAAAACTCTACAGAAAGTGGGTGTAGAGGTAACATACCTCAACATAATAAAGGCCATATATGACAAACCCACAGCAAACATGATACTCAACAGTGAAAAGCTGAAAGCACTTCCTCTAAGATTAAAAATAAGATGAGGATGTCCACTCTCACCACTTTTCCTCAACATAGCATTGGAAGTCCTAGCCACAGCAGTCAGAGAAGAAAAAGAAATGAAAGGAATCTAAATTGGAAAGGAGGAACTAAAACTGTCACTCTTTCTAGATGACATGATACTATATATAAAAAATCCTAAAGATGACACCAAAAAGCTACTAGAGATCATCAATGAATTTGGTAAACTTGCAGGATATAAAATTAATATATATAAATCTGTTGCATTTCTATACTCTAAGAGCAAACAATAAGCAAAAATTTAAAGGAAAATTCCCATTTACCATTGCATCAGAAAAGATAAAATACTAGGAATAAACCTACCTAAGGGGGCAAAAGCACCTGTACTCAGAAAACTATAAAACTCTGATGAAAGAAATTGAAGAAAACAAAAACATATGGAAAAATATACCATGTTCTTGGATTGGAAGAATCAATATTGTTAAAATTACTATACTAGGAAAGGCAATCTACAGATTCAATGCAATCCCTATCAAAATACCAATGGCATTTTTCACAGAACTAGAACAAATACTTTTAAAATTTATATGGAAACACAAAAGACCCCAAATAGCCAAAACAATGTTCAGAAAGAACAGAGGTGGAGGAATCATGCTTCCAGACTTCAGACTATACTACAAATCTACAGTAATCAAAATAGCATTGTACTGCCACAAAAGCAGACACATAGACAAATGGAACAGGATAGAGAACCCAGAAATAAACCCACACACTTCTGGTCAATTAATCTACGGCAAAGAAGGCAAGAATATACAATGGAGGAAAGAAACGCTCTTCAATAAGTGGTGCTGGAAACCTACATGTAAAAGAATAAAATTAAAACATTCTCTAACACCATATACAAAAATGGATTAAAGACCTAAATGTAAGACCTGATACTATAAAGCTCCTAGAGGAAAATTTAGGCAGAACACATTTTAACATAAATTGCAGCAATATTTTTTGGGGGTCCATCTCCAAAAGTAAAGACAATAAAAATAAACAAATGGAAACTAATGAAATTGAAAATCTTTTGCACAGCAAAGAAAATCATCAACAAAACAAGACAACCTACTGAATGGGAGAAGATGTTTTCAAATGATATGACCAATAAGAGATTACTATCCAACATATAAAAACAGCTCATAGAACTCAGCATCAAAAAACAAGCAACCCAAATTTTTAAAAATAGGTGGGGAAGAAAGACTTAACATTTTTCTAAATAGGAAATGCAGATGGTCAACTGGCACATGCAAAGCTGCTCAAAATTGCTAATCATCAGGGAAATACAAATCAAAACCACAATGAGATATCACCTCACAACTTTCAGAATGGCTATCATAAAAAAGAACCCAAATAACAAAGGTTGGTGAGGATGTGGAGAAAAGTGAACTCTTGTTCACTGATGGTGGGAACTTAAAGTGGTGCAGCCATTGTGGAAAACAGTATGGAGGTTTCTCAAAAAACTGAAAGTAGAACTACCATATGACACAGCAATTCCACTCCTGGATATATATATGAAAAAACAACAAAACACTCATTCAAAAAGAGGCTTGCATGCCAACGTTGATAGTAGCATTATTTACAATTGCCAAGATGTGGCAGCAACCTAAGTGTCCATCAACAGATGAATGGATAAAGATGTGCTATATAAATAAAATGGAATACTACTCAGCCATAAACTAATGAAATTTTGTTATTTTCAGCAACATGGACAAACTTGGATGGCATTATGCTAAGTGAAATTAGTCAGACAAAGAAAAAGAGTGTTTGATAACACTTATATGTAGAATCAAAAAATACAACAAATTAGAAAATATAACAACAAAGAAGCAGACATAGATATAGAGAACAAAATGGTGCATAACATTGGGGAATAGGGAAAGGGGCATTGCAGGAGTTGGGGAGTGGGAGGCACAAACTATTGGGTGTAAGGTAGGCTCAAGAATGATTTCACAACACGGGGAATATATTCAATACTTCATAATAACTGTAAATGGAAAGTAACATTTAAAATTGTATTAAAAATTAAAAAAAGAAAAAATAGATAAAAATTTTAAATGATATGGTATTGGCATAAACACAGGCATATAAATCAGTGGAACAGTATAGAGAGCCCAGAATTAAACCTGTGTCTATATGGTCAATTAATTTATGACACTGGAGCCAAGAATATGCAATAGGGAAAGAATAGTCTCTTCGATCAATGAATAGTTTTGAGAAAACTGGACAGTCAGGTGCAAAAGAATGAAACTGTACCCCTATCATACACCAATCACACAAAGTAACTCAAAATGGATTAAAGACCTGGAACCATATAATTCATTGAAGAAAATATAGATATTAATCTATCTTTGTTTTTTTATTTTTAACAATGATTATAATATTTCTGGGTAATCAATTCTGGCTTGACGTTATTTGGAGACCCTTATGCTTACTGTATCTGAAAGTCCATATCTATTCCCAGATTGGGAAATTCAGGTGTTTTTTTTAAATTTTATTATTACCTTTGTGTCCCTTCCTTTTTCTGTTCTCTTTAGGCAACTCCCATTATGTATATATTCATTTTCTCAATATTTTCTGGTAATTCTCATGGGCTTTCTTCACTCTTTTTCATGCTTTTTCTTTATCTAATTGGCTTATTTTATTTTATTTTTAATGAGGTACAGTTGATGCACAATATTATATCAGTTTCAGTTGTACAACAATGTGATTTACAATTTAAATGTTGTGTTCCATTTATAGTTACTATAAAATATTAACTATATTCCCTGTGTTGTACAATATACTCTTGTAGCTTATTTATTTTATACATAGCAGTTTGTACCTTAGTCCCCTAGCCTTATGTTGCCCCTTTCCCCACTGGTAACCACTAGTTTGTACTCTATATATGTGAGTTTGTTTCTTTTTTGTTATATTCACCAGTGTGTTTTATTTTTTAGATTCCACATATAAGTGATATCATACACTATTTGACTTTCTCTGACTTATTGCACTTAGCATAGTAACCTCAAAGTTCATCCATGTTGTTACAAATAGCAAACCTTTACTCTTTTTTATGGCTTAGTATTATTCCCTTGTCTATATCTACAGCATCTTCTTAATCCATTCATCTGTTGATGGGCACCTAGGTTGCATCCATATCTTGGCAATTATAAAGAATGCTGCTATCAACATTGAGATACAAGTGTCCTTTTTTATGACTGTTTTTGGATTTTTCGGATATACATCCAGTAGTGGAATAGCTGGGTTTTGTGGTAGTTCTTTTTTTTTAGTTTTTGAGAAACCTCCATACTGTTTTCCACAGTGGCTGCACCACTTTACATTCCCATTACCAGTGTACAAGAATTCCCTTTTCTCCACATCTTCAACAACATTTGTGATTTGGGTTCTTTTTGATGATGGCCATTCTGACAAGTGTGAGGTGATATCTCATTGTGGTTTTAATTTGCATTTCTCTGGTGAATAATGATGAGGTTTTGTTCGTGTGTCTGTTGTTGATCTCTATGTCTTCTTTGGGAAAATGTCTATTTGTTTATTCCGTCCATTTTTTTTAATCCAGACATTTGGTTTTAGTTTTTTATTGTTGTTGTTGTTTGTTTGTTTGATGTTGAGTTTTATGAGCTCTTTTTATATTTTGGATAATATCCCCTTACAGGTCATATCATTTGCAAGTATTTTTTCCAATTCAGTAGGTTGTCTTTATGTTTTGTTGATGATTTCTTTTGCTGTTCAAAATCGTTTTAAGTTTAATTAGGTCCCATGTGTTTAGTCTTGCTTTTGTTTCCTTTGCTCTAGGAGAGCGATCCATAAAAATATTGCTGCAATTTATGTCAGAGGTGTTCTGTCTATGTTATCCTCTAGGAGTTTTATAGTATCTGGTCTTATATTTAGGCCTGTAGTCCATTTTGATTTTATTTTTGTATATGGTGCTAGAGAATGTTCTAATTTCATTTTTTACATTCAGCTGTCCAGTTTAACCAGCACCATTTATTGAAGAGACCTTCTTTCCTCCATTTTATATTCTTGCCTTCTTTGTCATTAATTGATTAATTGACCACAACTGTGTGGGTTTATTTCTGGGTTTTCTATCCTGTTCCATTGATCTCTGTGTCATTTTGTGGCACTACAATGCTATTTTGATTACTGTAGCTTTGAAGTATAGTCTGAAGTCAAGGAGCATCATTCCTCCACTTCTGTTCTTCTTTCTCAAGTTTGTTTTGGTTATTTGGGGTCTTTCTCTTTCCATATAAATTTAAAAAGTATTTCTTCTAGTTCTGTGAATAATGTCATTGGTATTTTGATAGGGGTTACATTGAATTTGTAGATTGCCTTGGGTAGTATGACCGCTCTAACAATATTAATTCTTCCAGTCCATGAAAAATATATATATTTCCCTCTGTCTGTGTCATCTTCAATTTCTTTCATCAATGTCATAGTTTTATGAGTACAGGTCTTCTGCCTCCTTATGTAGGTTTATTCCTAGGCATTTTATCCTTTTTGATGTGATGCTAAATGGGATTGTTTCCTTAATTTCTTTTTCTTATGTTCTGTTGTTAGTGTATAGAAATGCAACAGGTTTCTGTATGTCAATTTTGTATCCTGAAACTTTACTAAATTTATTGATGAGCTCTAGTTTTTTGGTGGTGTCTATTGGATTTTCTATGTATAGAATCATGTCACCTGGAAACAGTCACAGTTTTACTTCCTCCTTTCCAATTTGTATTCCTTTTATATCTTTTTGTTTTCTGATTGGATTTGGCTAGGACTTCCAAAACAATGTTGAATAAAAGTGGTGAGAGTGGGCATCCTTTTCTTATTCCTGATCTTAGAGAAAATGCTTTCAGCTTTTCACCATTGAGTATGATATTAGTTGTGGGTTTGACATATATGGCCTTTTACATTTTGAGGTTTGTTCCCTCTACGCCCCCTCTATGCCCACTTTCTGGAGAGTTTTTTTACCATAAATGAATGTTGAAAATATCAAAATATTTTTCGGAATCTATTGATATGTTCCTATGGTTTTTATTCTTCAATTTTCTAATGTGGTGTATCATATTGAATGATTTGCAGATAATGAAAAATCCTTGCATCCCTGGGATAAATCCCACTTAATCATGGTGTCTCATCCTTTTAATGTATTGTTGGACTTCGTTTGCTAATATTTTGTTGAGGAATTTTGCATCTAGGTTCATCAGTGAACTTGGACTGTAATTCTCTTTTTTGTGCGATATTTTTGTCTGGTTTTGGTATCAGGGTGATGCTAGTGACATCGAGTTAATTTGTAAGCATTCCTTCCTTGGTAATGTTTTGGAATAGATTGAGAAGGGTAGGTGTTAACTCTTCCCTAATTGTTTGCAATGTAAAATTTCACCTGTGAATCCGTGTGTTCCTGGACTTTTGTATGTGGAATTTTATTTTTTTAATTACTGATTTAATTTCCTTACTGGTTACTTTTCTGTTCATATTTTCTATTTCTTCTTGGTTCAATCTTAGGAGATTGTACCTTTCTAAAAATTTGTACATTTCTTCTAGGTTGTCCATTTTATTGGCATATGGTTGCTAATAGTAGTCTCTTATGATCCTTTGTATTTCTGTGGTGTCCAGTTGTAGCTTCTCATTTTTCATTTCTGATTTTATTGATTTTCTCCCCCTCTATTTTTTTCTTGGTAAGTCTGGCTAAAGGTTTATTAATTTTGTTTACCATTTCAAAGAGGCAGCTTTTAGTTTCACTGATCTTTATACTGTTTTTTCGTCTTTTTCATGTATTTAATATCTCATCTTTATGATTTCTTTCCTTCTACTAACTTTGCATTTCGTTTGTTCTTTTTCTAGCTACTTAAGGTGTAGGATAGGCTATGTATTTGAGGTTTTTCTTGTTTCCTGAGGTAAGCTTGTGTCACTATAAACTTCACTCTTAGAACTGATTTTGCTTTGTCCCATGGATTTTGATTTGTTGTGTTTTCATGTTTGTTTTTTTCAGGTATTTTTCCTTTGATTTCTTCAATTATGCATTGGTTGTTTCATAGCATATTGTTTAGCCTCCATGTGCTTTGTTTTCTGAAATTTTTTCTTGTTGTTGATTACTAGTTTCATGGTACTGTGGACAAAAAGATGCTTGATAGAATTTCAATTTTCTTAAAGTTTCAGAAGCTTATATTGTAGCCTAGCATGTGATAAATATATCCTGGAGAATGTTCGCTGTTCACTTGAGAGAAATGTGCATTCTGCTGCTTTCGGATGGACTGTTCTACATATATTTACTAAGTCTAGCCAGTCTAATGTCTCATTTCAGGTCGGTATTTTTGCATTGATTTTCTGTCTAGATGAGCTTTCCATTGACATAAGTAGGGTGTTAATATCCCCTACAGTTATTGTTTTACTATCTATTTCCCCCTTTATATCTGTTAATATTTTCTTTATGTATTTAGATATTCATACATTAAGTGCATTTATATTTACATTTGGTATATATTCATCTTGGATTGATCCCTTGATAAATATGTACTTTCCTTCTTCGTTTCTTTCAACACTCTTTATTTTAAAGTCTAGTTTGTCTGATATTATTGATACCCTAGCTTTCTTTTCATTTACATTTTCATAGAATGCCTTTTTCCATTCTTTCACTTTCAGCCTATGTGTTTCTTTACATCTGAATTGAGACTCTTGTAGGCAGCACATATACATGATTGGTATTTATATCCTTTCAGCTATCCTTTGAACTTTCTTTTTTTGAACATATTTATTGGAGTATAACTAGTTTACAATGGTGTGTTAGTTTCTGCTTTATAACAAAGTGAATCCATTATACATATACATATGTTCCCATATATCTTCCCTCTTGCATCTCCCCCCCTCCCACTCTCCCTATCCCACCCCTCCAGGCTGTCACAAAGCACCGAGCTAATATCCCTGTGCCATGCGGCTGCTTCCCACTAGCTATCTACCTTACTACGTTTGTTAGTGTGTATATGTCCATGACTCTCTCTCGCCCTGTCAAAGCTCACCCTTCCCACTCCCCATATCCTCAAGTCCGTTCTCAAGTAGGTCTGTGTCTTTATTCCTATCTTACCCCTAGGTTCTTCAGGACATTTTTTCCCTTAAATTCCATATATATGTGTTAGCATACGGTATTTGTCTTTTTCTTTCTGACTTACTTCACTCTGTATGACAGACTCTAGGTCTATCCATCTCATTACAAATAGCTCAATTTCATTTCTTTTTAAGGCTCAGTAATATTCCATTGTATATATGTGCCACATCTTCTTTATCCATTCATCCGATGATGGGCGCTTAGGTTGTTTCCATCTCCGGGCTATTGTAAATAGAGCTGCAATGAACATTTTGGTACATGACTCTTTTTGAATTTTGGTTTTCTCAGGGTATATGCCCAGTAGTGGGATTGCTGGGTCATATGGTAATTCTATTTGTAGTTTTTTAAGGAACCTCCACACTGTTCTCCACAGTGGCTGAACCAATTCACATTCCCACCAGCAGTGCAAGAGTGTCCCCTTTTCTCCACACCCTCTCCAGCATTTATTGTTTCTAGATTTTTTGATGATGGCCATTCTGACTGGTGTGAGATGATATCTCATTGTAGTTTTGATTTGCATTTCTCTAATGATTAATGATGTTGAGCATTCTTTCATGTGTTTGTTGGCATTCTGTATATCTTCTTTGGAGAAATGTCTATTTAGGTCTTCTGCCCATTTATGGATGGGGTTGTTTGTTTTTTTGTTATTGAGCTGCATGAGCTGCTTGTAAATTTTGGAGATTAATCCTTTGTCAGTTGCTTCATTTGCAAATGTTTTCTCCCATTCTGAGGGTTGTCTTTTGGTCTTGATTATGGTTTCCTTTGCTGTGCAAAAGCTTTGAAGTTTCATTAGGTCCCATTTGTTTATTTTTGTTTTTATTTCCATTACTCTAGGAGGTGGGTCAGAAAGGATCTTTCTGTGATTTATGTCATAGAGTGTTCTGTCTATGTTTTTCTCTAAGAGTTTGATAGGTTCTGGCCTTACATTTAGGTCTTTAATCCATTTTGAGCTTATTTTTGTGTATGGTGTTAGGGAGTGATCTAATCTCATACTTTTACATGTACCTGTCCAGTTTTCCCAGAACCATATATTGAAGAGGCTGTCCTTTCTCCACTGTACATTCCTGCCTCCTTTATCAAAGATAAGGTGTCCATATGTGCGTGGGTTTATCTCTGGGCTTTCTATCCTGTTCCACTGATCTATCTTTCTGTTTCTGTGCCAGTACCATACTGTCTTGATTACTGTTGCTTTGTAATATAGTCTGAAGTCAGGGAGCCTTATTCCTCCAGCTCCTTTTTTCGTTCTCAAGATTGCTTTGGCTATTCGGGGTCTTTTGTGTTTCCATACAAATTGCAAAATTCTTTGTTCTAGTTCTGTGAAAAATGCCAGTGGTAGTTTGATAGGGATTGCATTGAATCTGTAGATTGCTTTGGATAGTAGAGTCATTTTCACAATGTTGATTCTTACCATCCAAGAACATGGTATATCTCTCCATCTATTTGTATCATCATTAATTTCTTTCATCAGTGTCTTATAATTTTCTGCATACAGGTCTTTCGTATCCTTAGGTAGGTTAATTCCTAGATATTTTATTCTTTTTGTTGCAATGGTAAATGGGAGTGTTTTCTTGATTTCACTTTCAGATTTTTCATCATTAGTATATAGGAATGTCAGAGATTTCTGTGAATTAATTTTGTATCCTGCTACTTTACCAAATTCATTGATTAGCTCTAGTAGTTTTCTGGTAGCATCTTTAGGATTCTCTATGTATAGTATCATGTCATCTGCAAACAGTGACAGCTTTACTTCTTCTTGTCCGATTTGGATTCCTTTTATTTCCTTTTCTTCTCTGATTGCTGTGGCTAAAACTTCCAATACTATGTTGAATAAGAGTGGTGAGAGTGGGCAACCTTGTCTTGTTCCTGATCTTAGTGGAAATGCTTTCAGTTTTTCCCCATTAAGGATGATGTTGGCTGTGGGCTTGTCATATATGGCCTTTATTATGTTTAGGAAAGTTCCCTCTATAGCTACTTTCTGGAGGGTTTTTATCATAAATGGGTGTTGAATTTTGTCGAAAGCTTTCTCTGCATCTATTGAGATGATCATATGGTTTTTCTCCTTCAATTTGTTAATATGGTTTATCACATTGATAGATTTGCGTATATTGAAGAATCCTTGCATTCCTGGAATAAACCCCACTTGATCATGGGGTATGATCCTATTAATGTGCTGTTGGATTCTGTTTGCTAGTATTTTGTTGAGGATGTTTGCATCTATGTTCATCAGTGATATTGGCCTGTAGTTTTCTTTCTCTGTGACATCCTTGTCTGGTTTTGGTATCAAGGTGATGGTGGCCTCGTAGAAGGAATTTGGGAGTGTTCCTCCCTCTGCTATATTTTGGAAGAGTTTGAGAATGATAGGTGTTAGCTCTTCTCTAAACGTTTGATAGAATTCACCTGTGAAGCCATCTGGTCCTGGGCTTTTGTTTGTTGGAAGATTTTAAATCACAGTTTCAATTACAGTGCTTGTGATTGGTCTGTTCATATTTTCTATTTCTTCCTGATTCAGTCTTGGCAGGTTGTGCATTTCTAAGAATTTGTCCATTTCTTCCAGATTGTCCATTTTATTGGCATAGAGTTGCTTGTAGTAATCTCTCATGAATTTTTTTATTTCTGCAGTGTCAGTTGTTACTTCTCCTTTTTCATTTCTAATTCTATTGATTTGAGTCTTCTCCCTTTTTTTCTTGATGAGTCTGGCTAGTGGTTTATCTATTTTGTTTATCTTCTCAAAGAACCAGCTTTTAGTTTTATTGATCTTTGCTATCGTTTCCTTCATTTCTTTTTCATTTATTTCTGATCTGATTTTTATGATTTCTTTCCTTCTGCTAGCTTTGAGGTTTTTTTGTTCTTCTTTCTCTAATTGCTTGAGGTGCAAGGTTAGGTTATTTATTCGAGATGTTTCCTGCTTCTTAAGGTGGGCTTGTATTGCTATAAACTTCCCCCTTAGAACTGCTTTTGCTGCATCCCATAGGTTTTGGGTCGTTGTGTCTCCATTGTCATTTGTTTCTAGGTATTTTTTTATTTCCTCTTTGATTTCTTCAGTGATCACTACATTATTAAGTAGTGTATTGTTTAGCCTCCATGTGTTTGTATTTTTTACAGATCTTTTCCTGTAACTGATATCTAGTCTCATGGCGTTGTGGTCAGAAAAGATACTTGATACAATTTCAGTTTTCTTAAATTTACCAAGGCTTGATTTGTGACCCAAGATATGATCTATCCTGGAGAATGTTCCATGAGCACTTGAGAAAAATGTGTGTTCTGTTGTTTTTGGATGGAGTGTCCTATAAATATCAATTAAGTCCATCTTGTTTAATGTATCATTTAAAGCTTGTGTTTCCTTATTTATTTTCATTTTGGATGATCTGTCCATGGGTGAAAGTGGGGTGTTAAAGTCCCCTACTATGAATGTGTTACTGTTGATCTCCCCTTTTATGGTTGTTAGTATTTGCCTTATGTATTGAGGTGCTCCTATGTTGGGTGCATAAATATTTACAATTGTTATATCTTCTTCTTGGATCGATCCCTTGATCATTATGTAGTGTCCTTCTTTGTCCCTTTTAATAGTCCTTATTTTAAAGTCTATTTTGTCTGATATGAGAATTGCTACTCCAGCTTTCTTTTGGTTTCCATTTGCATGGAATATCATTTTCCATCCCCTTACTTTCAGTCTGGATGCGTCTCTAGGTCTGAAGTGGGTCTCCTGTAGAAAGCATATATAAGGGTCTTGTTTTTGTATCCATTCAGCCAATCTGTGTCTTTTGGTGGGAGCATTTAGTCCATTTACATTTAAGGTAATTATCGATATGTATGTTCCTATTCCCATTTTATATATTGTTTTGGGTTCACTACTATAGGTCGTTTCCTTCTCTTGTGTTTCGTGTCTAGAGAAGTTCCTTTAGCATTTGTTGTAAAGCTGGTTTGGTGGTGCTGAACTCTCTCAGCTTTTGCTTGTCTGTAAAGGTTTTAATTTCTCCATCAAATGTGAATGAGATCCTTGCTGGGTAGAGTAGTCTTGGTTGCAGGTTTTTCTCCTTCATCACTTTCAGTATGTCCTGCCACTCCCTTCTGGCTTGTAGGGTTTCTGCTGAGAGATCAGCTGTTAACCTTATGGGGATTCCCTTGTGTGTTATTTGTTGTTTTTCTCTTGCTGCTTTTAATATGCTTTCTTTGTATTTAATTTTTGACAGTTTGATTAATATGTGTCTTGGCGTGTTTCTTCTTGTATTTATCCTGTATGGGACTCTCTGTGCTTCCTGGACTTGATTAACTATTTCCTTTCCCATATTAGGGAAGTTTTCAACTATAATCTCTTCAAATATTTTCTCAGTCCCTTTCTTTCTTTCTTCTTCTTCTGGAACCCCTATAATTCGAATGTTGGTGCGTTTCATGTTGTCCCAGAGGTCTCTGAGACTGTCCTCAGTTCTTTTCATTCTTTTTTCTTTATTCTGCTCTGCAGTAGTTATTTCCACTACTTTATCTTCCAGGTCACTTATCCATTCTTCTGCCTCAGTTATTCTGCTATTGATCCTATCTAGAGTGGTTTTAATTTCATTTATTGCATTGTTCATCGTTGCCTGTTTCGGCTTTAGTTCTTGTAGGTCCTTGTTAACTGTTTCTTGCATTTTGTCCATTCTACTTCCAAGATTTCGGATCATCCTTACTATCATTATTCTGAATTCTTTTTCAGGTAGATTGCCTATTTCCTCTTCATTTGTTAGGTCTGGTGGGTTTTTATCTTGCTCCTTCATCTGCTGTGTGTTTTTCTGTCTTCTCATTTTGCTTATCTTACTGTGTTTGGGGTCTCCTTTTTGCAGGCTGCACTTTCGTAGTTCCCGTTGTTTTTGATGTCTGTCTCCAGTGGCTAAGGTTGTTTCAGTGGGTTGTGTAGGCTTCCTGGTGGAGGGGACTAGTGCCTGTGTTGTGCTGGATGAGGCTGGATCTTGTCTCTCTAGTGGGCAGGTTCACGTCTGGTGGTGTGTTTTGGGGTGTCTGTGGCCTTATTATGATTTTAGGCAGCCTCTCTGCTACTGGGTGGGGTTGTGTTCCTGTTTTGCTAGTTGTTTGGCATAGGTTGTCCAGCACTGTGGCTTGCTGGTCATTGAGTGAAGCTGGGTGCTGGTGTTAAGATGGAGGTCTCTGGGAGATTTCCGCCATTTAATATTATGTGGAGCTGGGTGGTCTCTTGTTGACCAGTGTTCTGAAGTTGGCTCTCCTACCTCAGAGGCAGAGCCGTGACTCCTGGCTGGAGCACCAAGAGCCTTTAATCAACACGGCTGAGAACAAAAGGGAGAAAATGTAGAGAGAATTAGTAGAAGTATGGGGAAAGAAAGAAGGAAAGAAGGAAAGGAAGGAAGGAAGAAAGAAGCAAAGAAGGAAAGAAAGGAGGGAGGCAGGGAGGGAGGAAGGAAGGAAGGATGGAGGGAAAGAAGGATAAAAGACAGAAAGAAAGAAGATATAGTAAAAATAAAATAAAGTATAATATAGTTATTGAATTAAAAAATATGTAGAAAAAAAAGTGACGGATAGAACCTTAGGACAAATATTGGAAGCAAAGCTATACAGAGAAAATCTTACACAGAAGCATACACATACACCCTCACAAAAAGAGGTAAAAGGGGAAAAATCATAAATCTTCCTCTCAGAGACCACCTCCTCAATTTGGTGTGATTCGTTGTCTAAAGGAGGGAAGGAAGGAAGGAAGGAAAGAAAGAAAGAACGAAGGTAAAGTATAATAAAGTTATTACAATTAAAATTTATTATTAAGAAAAAAATTTAAAAAAAAAAAAAAACATGGACGGATAGAGCCCTAGGACAAAGGGTGGAAGCAAGACTATGCAGACAAGATCTCACACAGAAGCATACACGTACACATTCACAAAAAGAGGAAAAGGGAAAAAAATCATAGATCTCGCTCCTAAATTCCACCTCTTCAATTTGGGATCATTCCTTGTCTATTCAGGTATTCCACAGATGCAGGGTATATCAAGTTGATTGTGGAGCTTTAATCTGCTGCTTCTGAGGCTGCTGGGAGAGATTTCCCTTTCTCTTCTTTGTTCTCACAGCTCACAGGAGCCCAGCTTTGGATTTGGCCCTGCCTCTGCGTGTAGGTCGCTGGAGGGCGTCTGTTTTTTGCTCAGAGAGGCCGGGGTTAAAGGCGCCGCTGATTCGGGGGCTCCGGCTCACTCAGACCGGGAGTGGAGAGCGGGAGGGAGGGGCACTGCGTTCGGGTCGGGCCTGCGGCGGCAGAGGCCGGCGTGACATTGCTCCAGCCTGAGGCCCGCCGTGCGTTTTCCCGGGGAAGTTGTTCCTGGATCCCGGGAACCTGGCAGTGGTGGGCTGCACAGGCTCCAAGGAAGAGGGGTGTGTAGAGTGACCTGTGCTCGCACACAGGCCCCTTGGTGGCGGCAGCAGCAGCCTTAGCGTCTCCCGCCCATCTCTGGGGTCCGCACTTTTAGCCGCGGCTCGCACCCGTCTCTGGGGTTCGCGCTTTTAGCCGCAGCTCGCGCCCATCCCTGGGGTTCGCACTTTTAGCCGCGGCTCGTGCCCGTCTCTGGAGTTCCTTTAAGCAGCGCTCATAAACCCCTCTCCTCGCACACCAGGAAACAAAGAGGGAAGAAAAAGTCTCTTGCCTCTTCTGCAGGTGCAGACTTTTCCCGGACTCCCTCCCGGCTAGCCGTGGTGCACTAACCCCTTCAGGCTGTATTCAAGCCCCCAACCCCAGTCCTCTCTCTGCGCTCCGTCCGAAACCGAAACCCGAGCCTCAGCTTGCAGCCCCGCCCGCCCCAGCGGGTGAGCCGACAAGCCTCTCAGGCTGGTGAGTGCCGGTCGGCACTGATCCTCTGTGCGGGAACCTCCCCGCTTTGCCCTCCGCACCCATCGCTGTGCACTCCTCCGCGGTCCCGAAACTCCCCCTTCCGCCTCCCGCAGTCTCTGCCCGCGAAGGGGCTTCCTAGTGTGTGGAAACTTTTCCTCCTTCACAGCTCCCTCCCTCTGGTGCAGGTGCCGTCCTTATTCTTTTGTCTCTGTTTTTTCTTTTTTTCTTTTGCCCTACCCAGGTATGTGGGGAGTTTCTTGCCTTTTGGGAGGTCTGAGGTCTTCTGCCAGCCTTCAGTAGGTGTTCTGTAGGAGTTGTTCCATGTGTAGATGTATTTCTGGTGTATCCGTGGGGAGGAAGGCGATCTCCGTGTCTTACCCTTCCGCCATCTTCAAGGTCCCCCTGTTTCTAGATTTTTTGATGATGGCCATTCTGACCGGTGTGAGATGATATCTCATTGTAGTTTTGATTTGCATTTTGCTAATGATTAATGATGTTGAGCATTCTTTCATGTCTTTGTTGTCAATCTGTATATCTTCTTTGGAGAAATGTCTATTTAAGTTTTCTGCCCGTTTTCGGATTGGGTTCTTTGTTTTTTGTTATTGAGCTGCATCAGCTGCTTGTAAATCTTGGAGATTAATCCTTTGACATTTGATTCATTTGCAAATATTTTCTCTCAGTCTGAGCGTTGTCTTTTGGTCTTGTTTCCTTTGCTGTGCAAAAGCTTTGAAGTTTCATTAGGTCGCATTTGTTTATTTTTGTTTTTATTTCTATTTCTTCTTTCTATGACCCACCTTCATTTCTCTAGGAGTTGGGTCAAAAAGGATCTCACTGTGATTTATGTCATAGAGCATTCTGCCTATGTTTCCCTCTAAGAGTTTGATAGTGTCTGGTCTTACATTTAGGTCTTTAACTCATTTTGAGTTTACTTTTGTGTATGGTGTTAGGGAGTGTTCTAATTTCATACTATTACATGTACCTGTCCAGTTTTCCCAGCACCACTTATTGAAGAGTCTGTCTTTTCTCCACTGGATATTCTTCCCTCCTTTATCAAAGGTAAGGTGATCATATGTGCGTGGGTTTATCTCTGGGCTATCTATCCTGTTCCATTTATCTATATTTCTGTTTTTGTGCCGGCACCATACTGTCTTGATTACTGTAGCTTTGTAGTATAATCTGGAGTCAGGGAGCCTGATTCCTCTAGCTCCATTCTTCATTCTCAAGATTCTTTTGGCTATTCGGGGTCTTTAGTGTTCCATACAAATTGTGAAATTGTTTGTTCTAGTTCTGAGGAAAATGCCAGTGGTAGTTTGATAGGGATTGCCTTGAATCTGTAGATTGCTTTGGCTAGTAGAGTCATTTTCACAATGTTCATTCTTCCAATCCAAGAACATGGTATATCTCTCCAACTATTTGTATCATCTTCAATTTCTATTATCAGTGTCTTATAATTTTCCAGATACAGGTCTTTTGTGTCCTTAGGTAGGTTTATTCCTAGATATTATATTCTTTTTCTTGCAGTGGTAAATGGGAGTGTTTTCCTTTTTTTTTCTTTCTTTTTTCTCTTTTTTAACATCTTTATTTGAGTATAATTGCTTTACAATGGTGTGTTATTTTCTGCTTTATAACAAAGGTAATCAGTTATACATATACATATATTCCCATATTTCTTCGCTCTTGCGTCTTCCTCCCTCCCACCCTCCATATCCAACCCCTGTATGTGATCACAAAGCACCGAGCTGATCTCCGTGTGCTATGAGGCTGCTTCCCACTAGCTATCTATTTTACATTTGGTAGTGTATACATGTCCATGCCACTGTCTCGCTTTGTCAGAGCTTACCCTTCACCCTCCCCATACACTCTAGTCCATTCTCTAGTAGGTCTGTGTCTTTATTCCTGTCTTACCCCTAGGTTCTTCATGACATTTTCTTTTTCTTAAATTCTATATATATGTGTCAGCATATGGTATTTGTCTTTCTCTTTCTGACTTACTTCACTCTGTATGACAGACTCTAGGTCCATCAAACTCATTACAAATAGCTCAGTTTTGTTTCTTTTTATGGCTGAGTAATATTCCATTGTGTACATGTGACACATCTTCTTTATCCATTCATCCAATGATGGACACTTAGATTGTTTCCATCTCCTGGCTATTGTAAATAGAGCTGCAATGAACATTTTGGTACATGACTCTTTTTGAATTATGGTTTTCTCAGGATATATGCCCAGTAGCGGGAGTGCTGGGTCATATTGTAGTTCAGATTATTCATCATTAGTGTATGAGAATACCAGAGATTTCTGTGAATTAATTTTGTATGCTGCTACTTTACCAAATTCATTGATTAACTCTAGTAGTTTTTTGTAGCATCTTTAGGATTCTCTATGTACAGTATCATGTCATCTGCAAACAGTGGCAGATTAACCTCTCCTTTTCCGATTTGGATTCCTTTTATTTCCTATTCTTCTCTGATTGCTGTGGCTAAAACTTCCAAGACTATGTTGAATAATAGTGGTGAGAGTAGGCAACCTTGTCTTCTTCCTGATCTTAGCGGAAATGTTTTTAGTTTTTCACCATTGAGGATGATGTTGGCTGTGGGTTTGTCATATATGGCATTTATTATTTTGAGGAAAGTTCCCTCTATGCTTATTTTCTGCAGGGTTTTTATCATAAATGGGTGTTGAATTTTGTTGAAGGCTTCCTCTGCATCTATTGAGATGATCATATGGTTTTTCTCCTTCAATTTGTTAATATGGTGTATCACGTTGATTGATTAATATATGTTGAAGAATCCATGCATTCCTGGAATAAACCACACTTGTTCATGGTGTATGATCATTTTAATGTGCTGTTGGATTCTGATTGCTAATATTTGGTTGAGGATTTTTGCATCTATATTCATCAGTGATATTGACATGTAGTTTTCTTTATTTGTGACATCTTTTTCTGGTTTTGGTATCAGGGTGATGGTGGCCTTGTAGAATGAGTTTGGGAGTGTTCCTCCCTCTGTTATATTTTTGAAGAGTTTGAGAAGGATAGGTGTTAGCTCTTCTCTAAATGTTTGATAGAATTCGCCTGTGAAGCCATCTGGTCCTGGGCTTTTGTTTGTTGGAAGATTTTTAATCACAGTTTCAATTTCAGTGCTTGTGATTGTTCTGTTCATATTTTCTATTTCTTCCTGATTCAGTCTTGGCAGGCTGTGCATTTCTAAGAATTTTTCCATTTCTTCCAGGTTGTCCATTTTATTGGCATAGAGTTGCTTGTAGTAATATTTCATGATTCTCTGTATTTCTGCAGTGTCAGTTGTTACTTCTCCTTCTTCATTTTTAAATCTATTGATGTGAGTCTTCTCCCTTTTATTCTTGATGAGTCAGGCTAAAGGTTTATCAGTTTTGTTTATCTTCTCAAAGAACAAGCTTCTAGTTTTATTGATCTTTGTTATTGTTTCCTTCATTTGTGTTTCATTTATTTCTGTTGTGATCTTTATGATTTCTTTCCTTCTGCTAAATTTGGGGGGGTTTGTTCTTCTTTCTCTAATTGCTTTAGGTGCAAGTTTAGGTTATTTATTTGAGATGTGTCCTCTTTCTTAAGGTAGGATTGAATTGCTGTAAACTTCCCTCTTAGAACTGCTTTTGCTGCATCCCATAGGTTTTGGGTCGTCGTGTCTCCATTATCATTTTTTTCTAGATTTATTTTTTTTTTCCGGTACACGGGCCTACTACTGTTGTGACCTCTCCATTGCGGAGCACAGTCTCCGGATGCACAGGCTCAGCAGCCATGGCTCACAGGCCCAGCGACTCGGTGGCATGTGAGATCTTCCAGGACCAGGGCACAAACCCGTGTACCCTGCATAGGCACGCGGACTTTCAACCACTGTGCCATCAGGGAAACCAGATTTCTAGGTATTTTATTATTTCATCTTTATTTTCTTCAGTGTTCACTGGTTATTAAGTAGTGAATCGTTTAGTCTCCATGTGTTTCTACTTTTTCAGATCTTTCCCTGTAATTGATATCTAGTCTCATAGTGTTGTTTTTGGAAAAGATACTTGATATGATTTCAATATTCTCAAATTTTCCAGGGCTTGATTTGTGACCCAAGATATGATCTATCCAGGAGAATGTCCCATGAGCACTTGGGAAAAATGTGTATTCTGTTGTTTTTGATGAAATGTCCTGTAAATATCAATTAAGTCCATCTTGTTAATGTATCATTTAAAGCTTGTGTTTTCTTATTTAATTTCTTTTTTCTTATTTTTCATTTATTTATTGTTTTTGCTGTACGTGGGCCTGTCACTGTTGCAGCCTCTCCCTTTGTGGAGCACAGGCTCCGGACGCGCAAGCTCAGCAGCCATGGCTCACAGGACCAGCCACCACACGGCATGCAGGATCCTCCCGGACTGGGGCATGAACCCGTGTACCCCGCATTGGCAGGTGGACTCCCAACCACTGCACCACCAGGGTAGCCCCTATTTTCATTTTGGATGATCTGTCCACTGGTGAAAGTGGGGTGTTAAAATCCCCTACTATGAATGTGTAACTGTCGATTTCCCCTTACATGGCTGTTAGTATTTGCCTGATGTATTGAGGTGCTTCTATGTTGGGTGCATAAATATTTACAATTGTTATATCTTCTTTTTGGATTGATACCTTGATCATTATGTGCTTTCCTTCTTTGTCTCTTCTAATAATCTTTATTTTAAAGTATATTTTGTCTGATATGAGAATTGCTACTCCAGGTTTCTTTTGGTTTCCATTTGCATGGAATTTATTTTTCCATCCCCTCACTTACAGTCAGTATGTGTCCCTAGGTCTGAAGTGGGTCTGTTGTAGACAACATATATGTGGGTCTTGATTTTGTATCCATTCAACCACTGTGTGTCTTTTGGTGGGAGCATTTAATCCATTTACATTTAAGGTAATTATTGATATGTATGTTCCTATTTCCATTTTCTTAATTGTTTTGGGCTTGGTACTGTAGGTCTTTTCCTTCTCTTGTGTTTCTTGCCTAGAGAAGTTCCTTTAGCATTTGTGGTAAAGCTGGTTTGGTGGTGCTGAACTCTCTCAGCTTTTGGTTGTCTGTAAAGGTTTTAATTTCTCCATCAAATCTCAATGAGATCCTTGCTGGGTAGAGTAATCTTTGTTGTAGGGTTTTCTCCTTCATCACTTTAAATATGTCCTACCAGTCCATTCTGGCTTGCAGTGTTTCTGCTGAAATATCAGCTGTTAACCTTATGAGGAGTCGCTTGTGTTTTATCTGTTGCTTTTGCCTTGCTGCTTTTAATATGTTTTCTTTGTGTATAATTTTTGACAGTTTGATTAATATGTGTATTGGCGTATTTCTCCTTGGATTTATCCTGTATGTGACTCTCTGTGCTTCCTGGACTTGATTAACTATTTCCTTTCCCATATTAGGGAAGTTTCCAACCATAATCTCTTCAAATCTTTTCTCAGTCCCTTTCTTTGTCTCTTCTTCTCCTGGAAACCCTATAATTCAAATTTTGGTGCATTTAATGTTGCTCCAGAGGTCTCTGAGACTGTCCTCAGTTCTTTTCATTCTTTTCTCTTTATTCTGCTCTGCCATTGTTATTTCCACTATTTTACCTTCCAGATTACTTATCCGTTCTTCTGTCTCAGTTATTCTGCTATTGATCCCATCTAGAGTATTTTTTATTTCATTTATTGTGTTGTTCATCTTTGCTTGTGTCATCTTTAGTTCCTCTATGTCCTTGTTAAATGTTTCTTCCATTTTGTCTATTCTATTTCCAAGATTTTCCATCATCTTTGTTATCATTATTCTGAATTCTTTTCCAGGTAGACTGCCTATTTCTTATTCATGTGTTAGGTCTGGTGGGTTTTTACTTTGCTCCTTTATCTGCTGTGTGTTTTTCGGTCTTCTCATATTGCTTATCTTACTGTGTTTTGTGTCTCCTTTTAGCAGTCTGCATGTTCGTAGTTCCCTTTTTTTATTGGTGTCTGTCCCCAGTGGCTAAGGATTGTTCAGTGGGTTGTGTAGGCTTCCTGCTGGAGGAGACTAGTGTCTGTGTTCTGTTGGATGAGGCTGGATCCTGTCTTTCTGGTGGGCAGGTCCACGTCTGGTGGTGTTTTGGGGGGTATCTGTGGCCTTATTATGATTTTAGGCAGCCTCTCTTCTAATGGATGTGGCTGTGTTCCTGTCTTACTAGTTGTTTGGCATAGGGTGTCCAGCACTGTAGTTTGCAGTCATTGAGTGAAGCTGGGTGTTGGTGTTGACATGGAGACCTCTGGGATATTTTCGCTGTTTGATATTACATGGAGCTGGGAGGTCTCTTGTGGACCAGTTTCCTGAAGTTGGCTCTCCCACCTCAGAGGCACTGCACTGACTCCTGGCTGGAACACCAGGAGCCTTTCATCCACACGGCTCAGAATAAAAGGGAGAAAAAATAGAAAGAAAGAAAGAGGATAAAATAAAATAAAGATAAACTAAAGTTATTATAATAAAAAATATTTATTAAGAAAAAAATTTTTAAACATAAAAAAAAAAATACGGATGGACAGAACCCTAGGACAAATGGTGAAAGCAAAGCTATACAGACAAAAATCTCACACAGAAGCATACACATACACAAGCACTCACAAAAAGAGGAAAAGGGGGAAAAATAATATATATGGCTCCCAATGTCCACCTCCTCAATTTGGGATCATTCGTTGTTTATTCAGGTATTCCACAGATGCAGTGTACAGCAAATTGATTGTGGAGCTTTAATCTGCTGCTTCAGAGGCTGCTGGGAGAAATTTCCCTTTCTCTTCTGTGTTCGCACCATTCCTGGGTTTCAGCTTTGGATTTGGCCCTGCCTCTGCACATAGGTTGCCTGAGGGCGTCCGGTTTTCGCTCAGAAGGGACGGGGTTAAAGGAGCAGCTGATTTGGTGGCTCTGGCTCACTCAAGACAGAGGGGATGGAGGGGTACAGAGTGCAGGGTGAGCCTGTGGTGGCAGAGGCCATCATGACGTTGCACCAGCCTGATGCGTGCCCTGCATTCTCCCAAGGAAGATGTCGCTGGATAATGGGACCCTGGCAGTGACGGGCTGCCCATGCTCCCGGGAGGGGCGGTGTGGATAGTGACCTGTGTTGTCTCACAGGCTTCTTGATGGCTGCAGTAGCCGCCTTAGTGTCTCAAGCCCGTCTCTGTGGTCCTAGCTAATAGCCACGGCTTGGGCCCGTCTCTGCAGCTCCTTTAAGCGGAGCTCTTAATCCCCTCTCCACGCACACCAGGAATCAAAGAGGCAAGGAAAAGTCTCTTGCCTTTTCGGCAGGTCCAGACGTTTCCCTGGACTCCCTCCCGGCTAGTCGTGGTGCACTAACCTCCTTCAGGCTGTGTTCATGCCACCAACCCCAGTCCTCTCCCTTGGATCAGACAGAAGCCCGAGCCTCAGCTCCCAGCCCCCGCCCACCCTGGTGGGTGTGCAGACAAGCCTCTCGGGCTGGTGACTGCTGGTCGGCATGGATCCTCTGTGCAGGAATCTCTCCGCTTCTTCCTCTGCACCCCTGTTGCTGCACTCTCCTCCATGGCTCCGAAGCTTCCCCCTTCTGCCACCCACAGTCTCCGCCCATGAAGGGGCTTCCTAGTGTGTGGAAAGTTTTCCTCCTTCACAGCTCCCTCCCAGTGGTACTGGTCCCGTCCCTATTCTGTTGTCTCTGTTTTTTCTTTTTTCTTTTGCCCTACACATGTACATGGGTAGTTTCTTGCCTTTTGGGATGTCTGAGGTTTTCTGTCAGCCTTCAGTGGGTGTTCTATAGGAGCAGTTTCACGTGTAGATGTATTTCTGATGTATCTGTGGGGAGGAAGGTGATCTCTGCATCTTACTCTTCCGCCATGTTCTCAAATCCTCCCCTATGTCCTTTAAATGGAGCTTTTAGTCCATTTACATTTCTTCGTTGTCTATTCTAGCCTCCTTTTTTCATGGAATAATTGAATGTAGGTTTGTGGGTTTATTTTTGTGTTCTCTAGTCTGTTTCATTGATCTATATATTAGTCCATTTACATTTAAAGTAATTATTAATATGTATGTACTTATCGCCATTTTAAAAGTTGTGTTTTGGGGACTTCCCTGGTGGTGCAGTGGTTAAGATTCTGCACTGCCAATGCAGGGGGTCTGGGCTCAATCCCTGGTCAGGGAACTAGATCCCACATGCATGCCAAAAATAAGAGTTCACATGCCACAACTAAGGAGCCCACATTCTGCAATTAAGGAACCAGTGAGCCACAACAAAGGAGTCCATGAGCCACAGCTAAGGAGCACAAATGTCACAACTAAGGGGCCAGTGAACTGCAACTAAGGAGCCCATGTGCCACAACTGAGACCCGGCACAACCAAACAAATAAATAAATAATTTTTAAGTTGTTTGTGGCTTGTTTCTGTTGGTCTTTTCTGCTCCTTTCTTCTTTTGTTCTCTTCTCTTATGATTTGACTACTGTCTGTAGTATTATGTTTAGATTCCTTCTCTTGTGTGAGTGTGTATCTATTATAGATTTGTAGCTTGTGGTTATCAGGACATTTATATATAGCAATCTCTATATATAGTTGTTTGTTTTACATTGCTGATCTCTTAATTTTAAACACATTTTAACAACACTGCATTTGTACACTTCTGTCTTCATGATTTCCTCCTTATCATATTTCACACCTGATTGTTTTATGTATCCCTTAACTCCTTATTGTGGATATAGATGATTTTACTATTTTGTCTTTTAACCTTCCTACTAGATGGAATGATTTTCTACTTTTATTATATCTTTGTCTTTACCAATGAGTTTTTCCTTTATTAATTTTCACGTTTCTAAGTGTGGCCTCTTCTTTTTTGCTTAGAGAAGTTCCTTTCACATTTCTTATAAAGCTGGTTTGGTGGTGCTGAACTCTTTTAGCTTTCATATGTCTGTAAATCTTATGAGCTCTCCATCAAATCTGAACAAGAGCCTTGCCGTGTAGAGTGTTCCTTGTTGTAGGGTTTTCCATTACATCACTTTTAATATATCATGCCACTCCCTTCTGGCCTGCAGAGTTTCTGCCTAAAAGTCAGCTGATAGTCTTATGGGAGTTCTCTTTTATGTAACATGTTGCTTTTCTTCCCTTCATTTAATATATTTTCTTTATCTTAATTTTTGTCATTTTAATTACAGATTGTTTTGATGTTTTTCTCTTCAAGTTAATTCTGTATGGGACTCTGCACTCCCTGGACTTGGTTGACTTTTCCCTTTCCTAGGTTAGGAAAGTTTTCATCTATTATGTCTTAAAATATGTTCCCAGACCCTTTCTCTCTTCTTCTGGGATCCCTACAATGTGAATGTTAGTACACTTGACGTTATCCCAGAGGTCTCTTAAACTCTCCTCACTTCTTTCTTTCTTCTTTCTGTTCAGCATCAGTGATTTCCACTACTCTATCTTCCAGCTTGCTGATGCATTCTCTGTATCATTTAGACTACTGTTGATTTCTTCTAGTATATTTTTCACTTTAGTTATTGTATTTTCATCTCTGTTTGGTTGTTCTTTATATTTTATAACTCTTTGTTTAAAACTTCTAACTTCTTGCTCTGTACATCCCTTCTTATCCCAAGTTATTTGATTACCTTTGTGAGCACTACTCTGAATATTTTCTTTGGTAGATCATCCATCTCAACTTCATTTAGTTCTTCTTCTGGGGCTTCATCTTATTCCTTCTTTTGGAATGTGCTCCTCTGTTGCCTCATTTTGCCTAAATTGTTTTTATTCTTATGTATCTGGTAGATTTGTTACATTTCCTGATCTTGGAGACGTGACCTTTTGTAGGAGATGTCCTAGGCATCATAGCAGTGCACCCTACTCTCCTCATCAGAGCTATATACTCTAGCATTTTCTCCTGTGAGGGTTACATTAGTCTTATTGTGGCCACTGAATATGTGGACAGTCTGGTAGTCTTGGTTGTCCACCCCCTCCATCCGTTTTTTTTTTTTTTTTTGTCAGGTCCTGCCTTTTTCACTGGTTGCTGGCTTCTGGTTGATGGGACTGTGTCATGAGGTGGCTGCATGCAGAACCCTGAGGGACCCTCAGGCTAGTGCTGGGTTACTGGTGGGTGAAGCCAAAGTCCAGGAGACCCCAGGGCTGCTTCCACCCACTGGTTGGTGAAGTCATGTCCTTGGGCTAGTGCTGGTCTCTTCGACAACAAAGTCAGGTACTGTGGTGTGGTTGCAGCACCAGGGTTCCCAGAGCTGGTGTTGGATTTCTGGTTGGTGGGGTTGGTCGCTGACATAGTTGGCTGTATTTTCAGTGTTGTCTTGACACTTGTGTTGGCCTGCTAGTGGGTAGACCCAGGGCCCAGCCAGTCCCAGGGCAGGATCTGGTCTACAAGTGTGTGGGCTGTGTCTGCAGGCTGTGGAGCTGCAGTTTTCTTGTGGCTGGTGTTTGCCCCTTGGTGAGTGAGGCTGGTCCTGAGCTAAAGCCAGCTCAATGGTGGGTGGGGCCAGGGCCCAAGTGGTCCTGGGATTGCTGCCTGCCCACTGGTGGGTGGGAGTCTCTGGCCTGAGGACCTTGGGGGTGTCTCAGTTCTAGTGCCTGTACACTGGTGTGTGGGGCCTGTTCCTTGACCCTTCTGGTAGGTAGAGCCACGTTAAGGTGTGGCTCTGAGATCAGGGATTCTTAAGCTATTAGTGGGTGGGGTTGTGTCCATGCCTAGTTAGTTACTTTTCCTGAGGCATCACAGAGTTGGTGCCTACAGACCATTAGGCTAGGATAGAGATGGATCATGAGGCTAATAAGATAGAGGGAGGATTCAAAAATGACACTTACCAGTACCAGTGTCCCTGTTAAGGGTGAAATCCCTATTTACTCCAGCTCTCTTGGGCTACCAAAATAAGCTCCACTGTACTTCAAAGACAAATGCTCTGGGGCCTCATTATCTTGGTGCAGGACCTCTGGGCTGGGGCACCTGACATGGGGCTCAGCCTTCTCACTCCTTTGGGAGAACCTCTGCAAGTGGAATTATTGTCTTGTATTTATGTCACTCATCCAGGGGTATGGGACTTCATTATTTCACAAATTGCAGTCCTTTTTTATATCTTTATTTGTAGAACATCTTTTCTGGTATTCTGTGGTCTTTCTCACCAATGGTTGTTCTGCATATAGTTATGATTTTGGTGTTTCTGTGAGAGGAGTTGAGCTCAGGGTCTTTCCACTCTGCCATCTTTGTCCAGTTTCTCACTCACTGGCTAATTTAAATGACCTTTCTTCATACTTTTTCTTTTTAGATCTTTATTGGAGTACAATAGCTTTTTAGATCTTTATTGGAGTACAATAGCTTCACAATACTGTGTTAGCTTCTGTTGCACAACAAAGTGAGTCAACCATATGCATACACATGTCCCCATATCCCCTCCCTCTTGAGCCTCTCCTCTGCCGGGGACCAGCCCCAGCAGAACAGGTTTCTCCCGAAGGGGAGACGGAGTCGGCGTGGACAGAACGCAAGACACCTCAGAGGATGCAAGGATCTGCCAATTTATTGTTACAATTCCGAAGCTTTTTATACTGTGAGGCAATCTCACTTTCAATCTTAACATTCTAGTTCTCATACCAAAGCCACAAAATAAAGGTACACAACAGTAAAACCAAAGGTCATTTACATCAAAAGATTATATCAGCAGGTTAGGCAGGTTTTATGATCAGGTAATCCTCTTATCTCCTGTGGTCTCTTTCATCCCCTGTGGTTAGGTATATCTTGGTCACATCTAGGTCTGGAATTCTGTTTGCGGTTTCTTCACCTTTCTTAAAAGCAGATGTTCTTGTATTTGCACATTCTATTCAATCAGGCCATTAATCAAGGTACAAACTTAAGTACATTCTTCTCTTAACAATTACAAACCCAAAACTTAAACACATTCTTCTCTTAACAATTACAAACCCAAAACTTAAACACATTCTTCTCTTAACAATTACAAACCCAAAACTTAAGCACATTCTTCTCTTAACAATTACAAACCCAAAACTTAAGTACATTCTTCTCTTAACAATTACAAACCCAAAACTTAAGTACATTCTTCTCTTAACAATTATAAACCCAAAACTTAAGTACATTCTTCTCTTAACAATTATAAACCCAAAACTTAAGTACATTCTTCTCTTAACAATTACAAACCCAAAACTTAAGTACATTCTTCTCTTAACAATTACAAACCCATACAGTAATAAAAATTCTCTCCCACAGGCTTTACACGTTCACCGTTATCCTTCAGACATCGCACATTTTTCCTTATAATTATTTGGGAGGCTTTGGGGGTGGACATTCTACCTTAAACCTATTAGCAAATTCCTTTGCAAAATACTTACAATATATAATTTGTCCTTTATAAGCATTTCTGCACAAAGAGCAATGTAACTTGTATAAGCTTGCCATGTAGCCTACTTCATCCAGCTTTGAATACACCCAACGTAGCATAAATCCTCCTCGCCACCTTACCCAAATATTTCCCAGCATATCTATTACTCCCCAGGGGGGCCATAGTTCATCTAGCTTTTCTTCTAACGTAAGCTCTTGCCACACAAATGCTCCTGTTGTGTTTCCCTGCACCCAATGTCCTGGCCTGGGAGTGGGGATTTCGGGTGTAGTCATTGGGGGAGCCGGAGTCTTTTTTGGTTTTACCCTAAGTTGGGGTTTTTCCTTAAACCCTCCGTCGGCACTGGGGATATTTCCTAACATTAATAGTAATTCTATAAAAATCACTTTAAGCAAAACCAGGGGAAAACAAGGGGAACCACACAGAGGAGAGCTTTGCTTCTCCATATTTGTACCTGATAGTACCAGCTTTGCTAGGCACTATGGGTCTCGTCCGTGCTGAGACTCAAAGGCACTTCTTATATGGCTCCCGACACTCCTCCACCTCCCTATCCCACCCCTCTAGGTAGTCACAAAGCACTGAGATGATCTCCCTGTGCTATGCGGCTGCTTCCCACCAGCCAAGTATTTTACATTCGGTAGTGTATATATGTCGATTCTACTCTCACTTCACCCCAGCTTCGCCCTCCTACCCTATGTCCTCAAGTCCATTCTCTATGTCTACCTTTTTATTCCTGCCCTGCAACTAGGTTCATCAGTACCTATTTTTTTTAGATTCCATATACATGTGTTACCGTATAGTATTTGTTTTTCTCTTTCTGACTTACTTCACTCTGTATGACAGATTCTAGGTCCATTCACCTCACTACAAATAACTCAATTTCGTTTCTTTTTCTGGTTAATATTCCACTGTATATATGTGCCACATATTCTTTATCCATTCATCTGTCGATAAACATTTAGGTTGGTTCCATGTCCTGGCTATTGTGAATAGTGCTTCAAAGAATATTGTGGTACATGTCCCCTTTTGAATTATCATTTCCTCAGGGTATATGACCAGTAGTGGGATTGCTGGGTCATCTGGTAGTTCTCCATTTAGTTTATTAAGGAACCTCCATACTGTTTTCCATAGTGGATGTATCAATTTACATTCCCACCAACAGTGCAGGAGGGTTCCCTTTTCACCACACTCTTTCCAGCAGTTATTGTTTCTAGATTTTTTGATAATGGCCATTCTGACCAGCATGAGGTGATACCTTACCGAGGTCCAGCCTCAGCAGAACAGGATTGCCTGAGGGGAGACGGAGTCGGCGAGGACAGAAGACACAACACCTCTTAGGATGCAGGAATTCTGACAAACTTTATTGCACACACTATACCTTTTTATACTTTCAAAACAATAAACTGATTTTAGTTTATTACTTTATCAATCATCACCATCATTTTCTCAGACCAAAAAGAACCTTTTACATAAGCATTTCACACACGCAGTTTACATAATTTTCTTATTATATCTGTAATTGTCCCTTGTGATTGAGACCATTTGTCCCTTGTGGCTAAAAACGTCCTTTGTGGTTTCCTCAAAATTCTCAAAAGTCGTCATGTCCTTTTCCTTGGTTCGCTTTGCTTCAGTGCTTTACTCCCACATACTCTGCGTCAGCGCCCTTTTCTTTGTACGTTTCGCCTCAGTGGTGCAGGTAAAAAGCCTTGTCACGTCTCACTCTTGGCTTAACCTAAAGACTCTTAAAGCTTTTTAATATTTAATCATCATTAAATCAAAAGCATTTCATCAAAGCATTCTTAAAACTTCTTAATTTTATTTATATACATTTTCATAAAGCACGAAAATATATACTAACAGGTGGACACAATTTATGTGGCCACTTACTACACGTATGGGGAAGCCAAAGCGGTGGGTTTGGGGGCCATGGTGGTAAACATTGAATCTTTAATCTAGACTTTAGATCTTCCTAAAAATATTTACAATAGATCTTTTGTCCCTTATACTTATTAATATACAACCCAGGTTTACAGTTTAACTTTAACGTTGCAGCTGTATGTTCCATTAAAAAGTGTTTCATCATAACTTTATTTCTTATTAAACTTCCCTTGTGCCAATACCAATGTACTCCAAATATATCTTGTACTCCCCATTTTGGTCATATATCATCTAACTTTTCCATTAACGTAGACTGTTGCAATATAAACATTCCTATAGCATTACTTTTAATCCAATATGCAGGTCAATAAGTAGGAACAGCTGGTGTAGTTGGAGGGGGATTTTTAGGTTTTTCCCACTTTACTCTATATAGAAGCCTTTCTTAAAATCCCCCATGAGTAATGGGAATATTAGTACTAATACAAGCAAATACTCAGAGCTTTTATTATATACATGGGAAATTGAGAGAATCCACGCTGTGGGAAGCTTTGCTTTCCCATGACGTACATACCCGTGCCTGCCATGCAGGCACTATTGTTCTCAGCCTTGCTGAGGCACAGCAGCACTTTTCAGGGTCTCAGCCTTGCTGAGGCCCAGCAGTACTTTTCAGGGGTCTCAGCTTTGCTAAGACCCAGCAATACTCTTCAGGTGGCTCTCCACAATACCTCATTGTAGTTTTGATTTGCATTTCTCTAATAATGAGGGATGTTGAGCATCTTTTCATGTGCCTCTTGGCCATCTGTATGTCTTCCTTCATGAAATGCCTACTTAGGTCCTCTGCCCATTTATTAACTGGATTGTTTGTGGTTTTGATATTGAGCTCCATGAGGTATTCGTATATTTTGGAGATTAATCCTTTGTCTGTCGCTTCAGTTGCAAATATTTTCCCCCATTCTGAGGGTTGTCTTTTTGTCTTGTTTATGGTTTCCTTTGCTGTGCAAAAGCTTTTCATTTTAATTAAGTTCCATTTGTTTATTTTTGTTTTTATTTCCATTACTCTAGGAGGTGAGTCATAAAAGATCTTGATGTGGTTTATGTCAAAGAGTGTTTTTCCTTTGTTTTCCTCCAAGAGATTTATAGTGTCTGGTCTTCCATTTAAGTCTTTAATCCATTTGGAGTTTATTTTTGTGTATGACGTTAGGTAGTGTGCTAATTTCATTTGTTTACATGTAGCTGTCCAGTTTTCCCAGCACCACTTATTGAAGAGGCTACCTTTTCTCCATTGTATGTTTTTGCCTCCTTTTTCATAAATTAGGTGCTCATATGTGCATGGGTTTATCTCTGGGTATTCTATCCTGTACCATTGACCTATATTTCTGTTTTTATGCCAGTACCATACTGTCTTGATTACTGTAGCTTTGTGTTATAATTTGAAGTTGGGGAGCCTGATTCCTCCAGCTCCGTTTTACTTTCTCAAGATTGCTTTCGTTATTTGGAGTCTTTTGTGTTTCCATACAAATTGTAAAGTTTTTTGTTCTAATTCTTTGAAGAATGCCATTGGTAGCTTGATAGAGATTGCATTGAATCTGTAGATTGCTTTGTGTAGTATAGTCATTTTCACAATATTGACTCTTCCAATCCAAGAAAATCATAGACCTTTCTTCATATTTTTTGAATCTTTTCTTCTGCATGATCAAGTCTGCTTTTGATGCTCTCTGTTGAATTTTTCAGTTTTCTCATATTTTTCAGATTCAGGATTTCTGTTTGTTTTTATTAATGGTTTCTATTACTTCATTAAACTTCTCATTTTTTTCATGAAATCTTTCCTGATTTAATTTAGTTGCCCATGTAGCCTCTTCCATTTCATTACATTTCTTTAAGATGAGCATTTTGAATTCTTTGTTAGGCAATTCCTAGATCTCCATTTTTGGGGATCAGTTCCTGGAGCTTTATTAGTTTTCTTTGGTAGCATCATGTTTTCCTGATTCTTCATCATCCATGCAGCCTTCATTGCTCTCTCTGCATTTGAAGGAGCAGACACTTTCTTTAGTCTTTACAGACGTGTTTCTGCATGTAAAGACCTTCTCCTGTCAGTTATCTGGGCTGATGGGATTACCTCAAGAATTGCAATCAAGTTGGGCTGGAGCCAGATCATTTGACTGTTGCTGGATCCACACTGGGATCCTTGGTTAGCTAGCCTGTATCAGTGTATTGGAAATATGTGGTTACTGTCAGATTCCTAGTTGAATGGGACTGCCTCTAAAATCCTGTTCAGTAAGGCTAGCCATTGGAATAAGTGTCAACTTAAGGTCTTCACTTGGATCCACAAACAGTAATACTGTTATGTTCCATGGATAGGTGTGGGTCCCAACAGGTTCCTGCAAATGCTCCTGTTGTGTCACTGGTTGGTTCTCTTGTTTAACAAGTTTGGTCTTGGTCCTTGGTTGAAAGGAGTTAGATCTGAGTCTCTGGGCTACTTCAAAGTTCACAGCCAGGTCCAAGTTATACATTCGTGGCTCCAAAAGCAAGGGCAGGTGCATGTCTCACCTGGTCACTGGGTGGGCATGAGTGCTTCCTGATCATGGCTTGGAGGGGCTGTATCCAAGTCACAGAACCTTTTTAAAATATGCTGTCAGAGCAAGGTTTGCTAGCTTGTTTCCAAGAACACTAACAGGAATATCTCCTGGCTTGTCTGCTTACAGACCAAGGCTGAGAGGGGCTATAGCCAAGTCACAGAGTCATTTCAAGGTCTGTTTTCCATTTGTGGTCACTAATGAGCATGTGTTCTGGTGGCCACCTTCGTTAGCAGTCTCCTCATTGACTGTATCTAGAGGTGCTGTAGCCAGTCACGGTGCTATTTCAGGATCTTTGGTGGTATAGATTGGTGTTTCTCCTTCTGGGTCCCTGTGCTGGCAAAATGCTCATGGACCACAGGTGGGAGTGACTGGAGCAAGTTTTACTGCCATTGCAGGATTCTGGTGGCATGTCTCCTGGCAGATCCCTAGCTGGCTGGACTGTTCTCAGACTACCAAGAGGAGGAGTTGGAGTTGAGTTACAGGATCATCTTAGGATCTCTGGGTGTGCACATAGATGTGTCTCCCAGTGGGTCTCTTGCTCAACAACATTGCTTTCAGGGGCTTGAGCCCCTCTAGAGGGTGGTTTCAGAATCTGCAGTCAGACCGAATTTGGTAGGTTTGTGTCCAGGGGCTCCGGACTATGGCTGTAAAGGGCTAGAGCTGGATCATGGTCCACTTTAGAGTCTACATTGGGACTGAAGTCCGAAAGCCTATTACCTGAGGCCCAACTGAGACAGACTTTTCCTTGTTCCCTTGGTGTATAACAGTGGTGGCAAGACCAATATCAATTGGGGCTCTAACCAAGTCAACAGCTCTCTTTCTGTGTCTGTAACCAAAAGCACGTTTGGCAAGTCAGCCACCTGGGTGTGGTCCTATTTTTCAAAATGATCCTCTTCAGTTTTGGACTCCACTGGGGTTTCACAATCTCCCATCTAGGTACCAAAGCTCCCACAAAGCACTTCTGTCCATGGATGGTGGCCAAATTATTGTTGCTGAGAAGGGTTATAAGTGAGGTACCTCCTATTCCACAATCTTGGTGATGTCACTTTACACCATATTCTGATTACAACTATTCTTAAAAATTTAGTCTTTTATCTTTTATACTAGAGTTAATAGTGGTTTACCAGTCACCATTATATTATTACATTATTCTATACTTGTCTATACTTTTACCTTTACCAGTGATAGTTTTACTTTCCTATGCTTTTATGTTGCTCTTTATTGTTCTTTCAACTTGAAGAACTCCCTTTCACACTTCTTATAAGATAGGTCTACTGATGTGTTCCATCAGTTTTTATTTTGGGGGAGCATCTTTATCTCTCCTTCATTTTCAAATGTACAATTTTGCCAGGTATACTATTTTGGGTTGGCTTTTGTTTTCTTTCAGCACATTGAAAATATCATCTCACTTTTTCCAGGGCTGCAAGGTTTCTGCTTATAAATCGGCTTATAGTCTTAGAAGAGTACACTTGTATGTGATGAATCACATTTTCTCTTACAGTTTTCAAACGTTTCTTTGTATTTTATTTTTGACAATTTAATTATTGTCAAATTATTGTCAATTATTGTCAGTGTGGAAATCTAGTTTCAAACTGTGATTCTTTGGATCCCTTGAGTCTGGATGTCCATTTCCCTCCCAAGATTTGGGAAGTTTTCAGCCATAATTTCTTTAAATAAGTTTTCTGCACCTCGCTCTCTCCCTTTCCACCTCCTTCTCCTCCTCCTCCTCCTCTTCTTCTTCTTCTTCTTCTTCTTCTTCTTCTTCTTCGTTCTCATCCTCTTCCTCTTCTCCTTCTCCTTTTTCTTCTTTTTCTTGAAATCCCATAATGTGTATATTTGTCTTCTTGATGGTATCCCATAAGTTTCATAGGTTGCCTTAATTCTATTTCATTTCTTTTTCTTTTTGTCCCTCTGAGTGTACAATTTAAAATGTCATGTCTTTGAGTTCACTGATTCTTTTTTCTGCACTATTGAATATGCTATTTGTCTTACTTCATTCAGGCTACTATAAAAAGAAATATCACAGAGTGTAGCTTTTAAAAAGAAATTTATTTCTTACAGTTCTGAAGTCTAGAAGTCCAAGTTTAGGGCGCCTGAGTGGCCAAGTGAGGAAATTCTTCTTGGTTGCACTGTATCCTCACATGGCAGAAGGGGCTAGGGAACTCTATAGGGTCTCTTATATAAAAACAATAATATCACTCACAAGGCCTCCACCCTCATGAGCTAGTTACTGTCCATAGGCCCCACCTCATTATACCATCACATTGGGCATTAGGATTTCAACATATGAATTTTGGGGACACTCAAACATTAAGACCATAACAATATTGAAGCTCTCCATTGAATTTTTTAGTTCAGTCGTTATATTCTTCATCTCCAGAATTTGGTTCCTCTTTTATGGTTTCTATCTCTGCTGAACTTCTCATTTTGTTCATGTATTGTTTTCCAGATTTCATTTTGTTGTCTATCTGTGTTGTCTTGTAGATCACTGAACTTCTCTAAGACGTTTATTTTTAATTCTTTGTTAGGAAGTTTGTAGATCTCCATTAATTTAGTCAATTACTAGATCTTAATTTTGTTATTTTGTTGGTGTCAATTTAACCTGATTCTTCGTGATACTTGTAATCTTACATTGGTGTCCAGGCATTTGAAGAAGCAGTCACTTCTTCCTATCTTTACAGACTGACTTCATCTGGTAAAGCCCTACCTCAGTCAGTGTGACCAGAGATTTTGTGTGGTCTGATTGCAGGACCATGGGTGAGCTGACTGGCAGAGTCCATGAGCAGGCCAACTGGAGGAATCCATGGGTGGGCTAGCTGGTGGTGTTTATATGTGTGCCTCTTTCCTGATTTAGCAAGCATGTGGAAATTGTGCCATTTTCTGTGTGTGGGCAGGTCTGGTGCCATGGTATGCAGTCAGGCTTGGTGTCAGGGTCTGTGGGTGGATGACCTGGTCTTAGGTTACCTATATTGGTCTCTTAATTTATTTCATATATTCTAGCACAGTTCTTATTTTGTCAATAAAAATGGAAGATTTTGTAAATCTTCAATCTTTCAGCTCTGTTTCATTACTTACCATTTTTATTTATGGTGTCCATTTTTATTTGCAAAATTGTCAATCATTCATTATAACCTATTATGTGTGTTATCCTCTTTTATATCTGTGTGAATATTAATCATATTCTAAACCTATCCTTTTGTTTTTGCTATTACCTTCATGTCTTCTGTGTTGACCTTCATTCATTTTTTTATGCCCTTGTTTTTCCTCAAATGTTTGGTATAAGTTCTTCTGGGATTATCTTAAATTTTGAGATTTTTTTGTTTGCTTCTCTGTGGATTCTATTTCTGCTTACCACAGTTTGCCCCCAGTGATATGGGGGAGAAATGGAAGATTTCTCCAGGAAAGTTCTATGAGAAGCTTGTACTAAGGGCAGGTTTTCCTTTTGTCACCATAATTCAAAGCATTCAGTTTCCTGTTTGGCCCAATCATCCACATCTGTTGCTTGCCTTAGTAGCAAAACCCTCTGTTACCTGATTCTTAATAGGAATTGGAGAGCTGACCTGTCTGGCTACTTCAAACATAATTCCTCAACCAATCATATGGACAATTGCTCACAGAGCTCTTGCTGCATTCCAAATTTGTTTACTTTGACTTTCTATTACCTCTGATCCAATACTATTTTGCGAGTCCTCTTCTACATATATTTATGACTATGGTTTCCTATGTCAATCCAATCATATTCGTGTTCATCTTTCAGGGAGTTCTCATAATCTGGTACATTAAAAGTGACCTTTTGTTTTCTGGAATTGTTGTGGATTTTTCCCCAGTAATTTTAGTGATTTGGAGCAGGAGAAGGGGACAGGTACACGTAAACAGATCACCATATTTATCCAGTTCAAGACAATGACTACTTGTATTTTTTTTTCATACACCATAATGAAGTGAGATCCATTCCTCAGATACCTGGATGGTTCAACACACAAAAATCAATGTGGGAGGAACACGGAAGATGGCAGAAGAGTAAGACGTGGAGATCACCTTGCTCCCCACAAATACATCAGAAATATATCTACACGTGGAAAAACTACAGAACACCCACTGAACACTGGCAGAAGAACTCAGACCTCCCAAAAGGCAAGAAACTCCCCACGTACCTGGGTAGGACAAAAGAAAAAAGAATAAACAGAGACAAAAGAATAGGGATGGGACCTGCACCAGTGAGAGGGAGCTGTGAAAGAGGAAAGGTTTCCACACACTAGGAAGACCCTCACAGGGGGAGACTCTGGGTAGTGGAGGGGGGAAGCTTCAGAGCCATGGAGGAAAACGAAGCAACAGGGGTGCAGAGGGCAAAGCAGAGAGATTCCCGCACAGAGCATTGGTGCCGACCAGCACTCAACAGCCCGAGAGACTTGTCTGCTCACACGCCAGGGTGGGCGGAGGCTGGGAGCTGAGGCTTGCGCTTCGGTCGGAATGCAGGGAGAGGACTGGCAGCGAGAACACAGCCTGAAGGGATGAGTGCACCACGACAGCTGCAAGGGAGTCTGGGGAAAAGTCTGGAACTGCCGAAGAGGCAAGAGACTATTTCTTCCCTCTTTGTTTCCTGGTGCGCAAGGAGGGGGGATTAAGAGTGCTGCTTAAAAGAGTTCCAGAGACAGACGCCAGCCACGGCTAACAGCGCAGACCCCAGAGACAGTCATGAGAAGCTAAGGCTGCTGCTACTGCCACCAAGAATTCTGTGTGCGAGTACAGGTCACTATCCAAACCTCCCTTCCGGGGAGCATGTGCAGCCTGCCACTTCCAGGTTTCTGGGATCCAGGGGAACCTTCCCTGGGAGAACGCACGGTGCGCCTCAGGCTGGTGCAAACTCCCACCGGTCTCTGCCGCCACAGGCTCACCTGGCACTCCATGCCTCTCCCTCCCCAAGGCACAGTAAGCCAGGGCCCCCGAATCACCTGCTCCTTTAACACCGTCCTGTCTGATCGAAGTACAGATGCCCTCCAGCGACTCACAGGCAGAGGTGGAGCCAAATCCAAAGCTGAGACACGGAGCTCTGTGAACAAAGAAGAGAAAGGGAAATTTCTCCCAGCAGCCTCAGGAACAGTGGATTAAATCTCCACAATCAACTTGATATACCCTGCATCGGTGGAATACATGAATAGACAACGAATCATCCCAAATTGATGAGGTGGGCTTTGAGAGTAAGATTTATTATTTTTTCTCCTTTTCCTCTTTTTGTGAGTATGTACGTGTATGCCTCTGTGTGAGATTTTGTCTGTATAGCTTTGCTTTCACCACTTGTCCTAGGGTTCGGTCCGTCCATTTTATTTCTTTTTTTTTTAATACATAAAAAATATTTTTTCTTAATAATTATTTTTTTATTTTAATAACTTTATTTTATCCTCTTTCTTTCTTTCTTTCTTTCTTTCTTTCTTTCTACTTTTTCTCCCTTTTATTCTGAGCTGTGTGGATGAAAGGCTCTTGGTACTGCAGACAGGAGTCACTGTGGTTCCTCTGAGGTGGGAGAGCCAACTTCGGGACATGGTCCATAAGAGACCTCCCAGCTCCATGTAACATCAAACAGCGAAAATATCCCAGAGATCTCCATCTCAACACCAGCACCCAGGTTCACTCAAAGACCAGCAAGGTACAGTGCTGGACACCCTATGCCAAACAACTAGGAAGCCATGAGCACAGGCCCACCCATTAGCAGAGAGGTTGCCTAAAATAATAATAAGTCCACAGATACCACAAAACACACCACTAGACGTGGACCTACCCACAAGAAAGACAAGATTCAGCCTCATTCAGCAGAACACAGGCACTAGTCCCCTCCACCAGGAAACCTACACAAACCACTGAACCAACTTTAGACACTGGGTAGAGACACCAAAAACAACGGGAACTACGAACTTGCAGCCTGAAAAAAGGAGACCCCCAAAACAGTAAGATAAGCAAAATGAGAAGACAGAAAAACACACCTCAGATAAAGGAGCAAGATAAAAACTGACCAGACATAACAAATGAATAGGAAATAGGCAGTCTACCTGAAAAAGAACTCAGAATAATGATAGTAAACATAATCCAAATTTTTAGAAATAGAATAGAGAAAATGCAAGGAACAATTAACAAAGAATTAGAAGACCTAAAGAGGAAACAAGCAATGATGAACAACACAAGAAATAAAATTAAAAATACTCTAGATGGGATGAATAACAGAATAACTGAGGCAGAAGAATGGGTAAGTGACCTGGAAGATAAAATAGTAGAACTAAAAACTTCACAGAAGAATAAAGGAAAAAGAATGAAAAGAACTGAGGACAGTCTCAGAGAACTCTGGGACAACATTAAATGCACCAACATTCAAAATATAGGGGCCCCAGAAGAAGAAGAGAAAAAGAAAGGGACTGAGAAAATATTTAAGGAGATTATAGTTGAAAATTCCCTAATACGGGAAAAGAATTAGATAATCAAGTCCAGGAAGCACAGAGAGTCTCATACAGGATAACTCGAAGGAGAAACATGCCAAGACACATAATAATCAAACTGTCAAATAGTTAATACAAAGAAAACATATTAAAAGCAGCAAGGGAAAAACAAAAACTAACACACAAGGGAATCTCCATAAGGTTAACAGCTGCTCTTTCAGCAGAAACTCTGCAAGCCAGAAGGGAGTGGCAAGACATATTTAAAGTGATGATGGAGAAAAACCTACAACCAAGATTACTCTACCCAGCAAGGATCTCATTCAGATTTGATGGAGAAACTAAAACCTTTACAGACAAGCAAAAGCTGAGAGAGTTCAGCACCACCAAACCAGCTTTACAACAAATGATAAAGGAACTTTACTAGGCAAGAAACACAAGAGAAGGAAAAGACCTACAATAACAAATCCAAAACAATTAAGAAAATGGGAATAGGAACATACATATCGATAATTACCTTAAAGGTAAATGGATTAAATGCTCCAAGCAAAAGACACAGACTGCATGAATGGATAAAAAAAAAACATGACCCATATATATGCTGTCTACAAGAGACCCACTTCAGACCTAGCGACACATACAGGCTGAAAGTGAGGAGATGGAAAAAGATATTCCATGCAAAAGGAAACCAAAAGAAATCTGGAGTCGCAATTCTCATATCAGACAAAATAGACTTAAAAATAAAGACTATTACAAGAGACACAGAAGGAAACTACATAATGATCAAGGGATCAATCCAAGAAGAAGATATAACAATTGTAAATATTTATGCACCCAACATAGGAGCACCTCAATACATAAGGCAAATACTAACAAACAGCCATAAAAGGGGAAATCGACAGTAATACATTCATAGTAAGGGACTTTAACACCTCACTTTCACCAATGGACAGATCATCCAAAATGAAAATAAATAAGTAAACACAAGCTTTAAATGATACATTAAACAAGATGGACTTAATTGATATTTATAGGACATTGCATCCAGAAACAACAGAATACACGTTTTTCTCAAGTGCTCATGGGACATTCTCCATGATAGATCATATCTTGAGTCACAAGGCAAACCATGGTATATTTAAAAAATTTGAAATTGTATCAAGTATCATTTCTGACCACAACACTATGAGACTAGATATGAATTACAGGAAAAGATCTGTAAAAAATACAAACACAGAGCTACCTTATTGGTGCAGTGGTTGAAAGTCGGCCTGCTGATGCACGGGACAGAGGTTCATGCCCTGGTCCTGGAAGATGCCACATGCCATGGATCGGCAGCACCCGTGTGCCATGGCCGCTCAGCCTGTGCGCCTGGAGCCATTGCTCTGCAATGGGAGAGGCCACAACAGTGAGAGGCCTGCGTACCGCAAAAAAAAAAAAAAAAAAAAAAAAAAGAAAAAAATACATGGAGGCTAAACAATACACTATTTAATAACGCAGTGATCACTGAGGAAATCAAAAACATACCTAGAAACAAATGACAATGGAGACATGACAACCCAAAACCTATTGGGATGCAGCAAAACCAGTTCAAAGAGGGAAGTTTATAGCAATAAAATCCTACCTTAAGAAACAGGAAACATCTCGAATAAACAAACTAACCATCTTCCTAAAGCAATTAGAGTAAGAAGAACAAAAAATCCCCCAAAGTTAACAGAAGGAAAGAAATCATAAAGATCAGATCAGAAATAAATGAAAAAGAAATGAAGGAAACGATAGCTAAGATCAGTAAAACTAAAAGCTGGTTCTTTGAGAAGATAAGCAAAATTGAGAAACCATTAACCAGACTCTTCAAGATAAAAGGGAGAAGACTCAAATCAATAGAATTAGAAATGAAAAAGGAGAAGTAACAATAGACACTGCAGAAATACGAAAGATCATGAGAGATTACTACAAGCAACTCTATGCCAATATAATGGACAACCAGGGAGGAGGGGTAAGATGGCAGAAGAGTAAGACACAGAGATCACCTTCCTCTCCACAGATACACCAGAAATACATCTACACATGGAACAACTCCAACAGAACACCTACTGAACGCTGACAGAAATCCTCAGACCTCCCAAAAGGCAAGAAACTCCCCACGTGCTTGGATAGGGCAAAAGAAAACAGAATAAACAGAGACAAAAGAATAGGGATGGGGCCTGCACCAGTGGGAGGGAGCTGTGAAGGAGGAAAGGTTTCCAAACACGAGGAAGTCCCTTCGCTGGCGGAGACTGCGGGTCAAGGAAGGGGGAAACTTCGTAGCCTCGGAGGAGAGCACAGCAACAGGGGTTCGGAGGGCAAAGTGGAGACATTCCCGCGCAGAGGATTGGTGCCGACCAGTGCTCACTAGCCTGAGAGGCTTCTCTGCTCACACACCAGGGCGGGAGGGGATGGGAGCTGAGGCTCGGGCTTCAGTTGCAGCGCAAGGAGAGGACGGGGTTTGGCGGCATAAACAAAGCCTGCAGGGGGTTACTGCACCACCGCTAGCAGGGAGGGAGCCCGGGGAAAAGTCTGGACCGGCCGAAAACGCAAGAGAGTTTGTCTTCTCTCTTTGTTTCCTGGTGCGTGAGGAGAGGGGATTAAGAGCACTGTTTAAAAGAGCTCCAGAGACAGGCACAAGCCGCGGCTAACAGAGTGGACCCCAGAGACAGCCATGAGACGCTAAGGTTGCTGCTACTGCCACCAAGGAGACTGTGCGAGCACAGGTCACAATCCAAACCTCCCTTTGAGAGAGCCTGTGCAGCCCACCACAGACAGCTTCCTGTGATCCAGGGACAACTTTCTGAGGAGAACGCATGGTGTGCCTCAGGCTGATGCAAAGTCCCGTCGCCTCTGCTGCCACAGGCTCGCCCTGCATCCGCACCCACCCTGCCCCTGGCCTGAATGCGCCAGAGCCCCTGATGCAGCTGCTCCTTTAACCCCGTCCTGTCTGACCAAAGATCAGATGCCCTCTGATGACCCACGTGCAGAGGCAGGGCCAAATCCAAAGCTCAGATCCAGAAGCTGTGCGAACAAAGAAGAGAAAGGGAAATCACTCCTAGCAGCCTCAGAAGCAGCGGATTATAGCTCCACAATCAACTTGTGAACCCTGCATCGGTGGAATACTTGAATAGACAATGACATCCTAAATTGAGAAACTGGACTTTGAGAGCAAGATTTATTATTTTTCCCCTTTTCCTCTTTTTGTGAGTGTGTATGTGTATGCTTCTTTGTGAGATATATTCTGCATAGCTTTGCTTTCACCATTTGTCCTAGGGTTCTATCTGTCCGTTTTTTTTTTTCTTTTTAAAAAAATTTTGTTAATAATTATTTTTTATTTTAATAACTATTTTATTTTATTTTATCCTCTTTCTTTCTTTCTTTCTTTCTTTCTTTCTTTCTTTCTTGCTTGCTTGCTTGCTTGCTTTCTACTTTTAATCCTTTTTATTCTGAGCCGTGAGGATGAAAGGCTCTTGGTGCTGCAGCCAGGAGTCAGTGCTGTGTATCTGAGGTGGGAGAGTTAACACAGGACACTGTCCCACAAGAGACCTCCGAGCCCCACATAATATGAAACAGCGAAAATCTCCCAGATATCTCCATCACAACATCAACACCCAGCTTCACTCATCGACAAGAAAGCTACAGTGCTGGACACCCTATGCCAAACAACTAGCAACATAGGAAGACAACCCTACCCATTAGCAGAGAGGCTGCCTAAAATGATAAAAATTCCACAGACACCACAAAACACACCACCAGACATGGACCTGCCCACTAGAAACACAAGATCCAGTCTCATCGACCAGAACACAGGCACAAGTCCCCTCCACCAGGATGCCTACACAACCCACTGAACCAACCTCAGCCACAGGGGACAGACACCAAAAACAATGGGAACTATGAACCTGTGGCCTGCAAAAAGGAGACCCTAAACACAGTAAGATAAGCAAAATGAGAAGACAGAAAATCACACAGCAGACGAAGGAGAAAGGTAAAAGCCCACCAGGGCTAACAGATGAAGAGAAAATATGCAGTCTACCTGAAAAAAAATTCACAATAATGACAGTAAATGTGATCCAAAATCTTGGAAATAGAATAGAGAAAACGCAAGAAACATTTAACAAGGACCTAGAAGAACTAAAGATGAAACAAGCAACGATGAACAACACAATAAAAGAAATTTAAAAATACACTAGATGGGATCAATAGCATAACTGAGGCAGAAGAACGGATGAGTGACCTGGAAGATAAAATAGTGGAAATAACTACTGCAGAGCAGAACAAAGAGAAAAGAAATGAGGACAGTCTCAGAGATCTCTGGAACAACATTAAACATATCAACAATCAAATTATACGGGTTCTAGAAGAAGAAGAGGAAAAAAAAGGGACTAAGAAAATAGTTGAAGAAATTATAGTTGAAAACGTCCCTAATATGGGAAAGGAAATAGTTAATCAAGTCCAGGAAGAACAGGACAAATCCAAGGAGAAACACACCAAGACACATATTAATCAAACTATCAAAAATTAAATAGAAAGAAAACATATTAAAAGCAGCAAGGGAAAAAAAAACAAATAACACACAAGGGGATCCCCATAAGGTTAACAGCTGGTCTTTCAGCAGAAACTCTGCTAGCCAGAAGGGAGTGGCAGGACATATTTAAAGTGATGAAGGAGAGAAACCGACAACAAAGATTACTCTACCCAGCAAGGATCTCATTCAGATATGATGGAGAAATTAAAATCTTTACAGACAAGCAAAAGCTGAGAGAGTTCAGCACCACCAAACCAGCTTTACAACAAATGCTAAAGGAACTTCTCTAGGCAAGAAACACAAGAGAAGGAAAAGACCAACAATAAAAAACCCAAAACAATTAAGAAAATGGGAATAGGAACACGCATATCGATAATTACCTTAAAGGTAAATGGATTAAATGCTTCCATCAAAAGACACAAACTGGTTGAATGGACACAAAATCAAGACCCATATATATGCTGTCTATGAGAGACCCACTTCACACCTAGGGACACATACAGACTGAAAGTGAGGGGATGGAAAATGATATTCCATGCAAATGGAAACCAAAAGAAAGCTGGAGTAGCAATTCTCATATCAGACAAAATAGACTTTAAACTAAAGACTTTACAAGAGACAAAGAAGGACAATACATGATGATCAAGGGACCGACCCAGGAACAAGATATAACAATTGTAAATATTTATACACCCAACATAGGAGCACCACAATACATGTGGCAACTACTAAAACCCATAAAAGGGGAAATCAGCAGTAACATATTCATAGCAGGAGACTTTGACACCCCACTTTCACCAATGGACAAGTCATCCAAAATGAAAATGAATAAGGAAATACAAGCTTTAAATGATATATGAAATAAGATGGGCTTAATTGATATTTATAGGACATTGCATCCAAAAACAACACAATACACATTTTTCTCAAGTGCTCATGGAACATTCTCCAGGACAGATATCTTCCGTCACAAAGCCAACCTTGCTAAATTTAAGAAAATTGAAACTGTATCAAGTATCTTTTCCGACTGCAATGCTATGTGACTAGATATCAATAACATGAAAAGATCTGTAAAAAATACAAACACATGGCGGCTAAACAATACACTATTTAATAATGAAGTGATTACTGAAGAAATCAAAGAGGAAGTAAAAAAAATACCTAGAAATAAATGACAATAGAGACACAATGACCCAAAACCTATGGGATGCAGCAAAAGCAGTTCTAAGAGGTAAGTTTATAGCAATACAATCTTACCTTAAGTAGCAGGAAACATCTCGAATAAAGAACCTAAACTTGCACCTAAAGCAATTAGAGAAAGAAGAACAAAAAATCCCAGGGTTAGCAGAAGGAAAATAATCATAAAGATCACATCAGAAATAAATGAAAAAGAAATGAAGGAAACGATAGGAATGATCAATAAAACTAAAAGCAGGTTCTTTGAGAAGATAAACAAAATTGATAAAACATTAGCCAGAGGCATCAAGAACAAACGGGACAGGACTCCAATGAATAGAATTAGAAATGAAAAAGGAGAAGTAACAACTGACACTGCAGAAATACAAAAGATCATGAGAGATTACTACAAGCAATTCTATGCCAATAAAATGGACAACCTGGACGAAATGGACAAATTCTTAGAAATACACAACCTGCCAAGACTGAATCAGGAAGAAAGAGAAAATATGAACAGAACAATCACAAGCACTGAAATTGAAACTGTGATTAAAAATCTTCCAACGCACAAAAGCCCAGAAGCAGATTGCTTCACGGGCGAATTCTATCAAACATTTAGTGAAGAGTTAACACCTATCCTTCTCAAATCTTCCAAAATATAGCAGAGGGAGGAATACTCCCAAACTCATTCTACGAGGCCACCATCACCCTGATACCAAACTCAGACAAATATGTCACAAAGAGAGGAAACTACAGGCCAATATCACTGATGAACCTAGATGCAAACATCCTCAAAAAACTACTACCAATCAGAATACAATAGCACATTAAAAGGATCATACACCAGGATCAAGTGGGGTTGATTCCAGGAATGCAAGGATTCTTCAATATAGGAAAATCAAACAACGTGATACAGCATATTACCAAATTGAAGGAGGAAAACAATATGATCATCTCAATAGTTGCAGAGAAGGCTTTCGACAATATTGAGCACCCATTTATGATGAAAACCCTGCAGAAAGTAGGCATAGAGGGAACTTTCCTCAACATAATAAAGGCCATATATGACAAACCCACAGCTAACATTGTCCTCAAGAGTGAAAAACTCAAAGCATTTCCACGAATATAAGTAACAACACAAGGTTGCCCACTCTCACCAATCTTATTCAACATAGTTTTGGAAGTTTTAGCCACAGCAATCAGAGAAGAAAAAGAAATAAAAGGAATCCAAATCACAAAACAAGAAGTAAAGCTGTCACTGTTTGCAGATGACATGATATTATACATAGAGATTCCTAAAGATGCTACCACAAAACTACTAGAGCTAATCAATGAATTTGGTAAAGTAGCAGGATACAAAGTTAATGCACAGAAATCAGTGGCATTTGTAAAAACTAATGATGAAAATTCTGAAAGTGAAATAATGAAAACATTCCCGTTTACAATTGCAACAAAAAATTCTAGGAATAAACATACCTAAGAGACAAAACACACGTATGCAGAGTATTATAAGACACTGATGAAAAAATGAAAGATGATACAAATAGATGGAGAGATATACCATGTTCTTAGATTGGGAGAATCAACATTGTGAAAATGACTCTACTACCCAAAGCAATCTACACATTCAATGCAATACCTATCAAACAAACACTGGCATTTTTCACAGAACTAGAACAAAAAATTTCACAATTTGTATGGAAACAAAAAAGACCGCGAATAGCCAAAGCAATATTGAGAACGAAAAATGGGGCTGGAGGAATCAGGCTCCCTGACTGCAGACTATACTCCAAAGCTACAGTAATCAAGACAGTATGGTACGGGAACAAAAACGGAAATATAGAACAATGGAATAGGATAGAAAGACCAGAGATAAACCCACACACATATGGTCACCTTCGTTTTGATAAAGGAGGCAGGAATGTACAGTGAAGAAAGGACAGACTCTTCAGTAAATGGTGCTGGGAAAACTGGACAGCTACATGTAAAAGTATGAGAGTAGATCACTCCCTAACACCATACACAAAAATAAGCTCAAAATGGATTAAAGACCTAAATGTAAGGCCAGAAACTATCAAACTCTTAGAAGAAAACATAGGCAGAACACTCTATGACATAAATCACAGCATGATCCTTTTTGATCCACCGCCTAGAGAAATGGAAATAAAAACAAAAATAAACAAATGGGACCTAATGAAACTTCAAAGGTTTTCACAGCAAAGGAAACCATAAACAAGACCAAAAGACAACACTCAGAATGGGAGAAAATATTTGCAAATGAAGCAACTGACAAAGGATTAATTTCCAAAATTTACAAGCAGCTCATGCAGCTCAATAACAAAAAAACAACTCAATCCAAAAATGTGCAGAAGACCTAAATAGACCTTTATCCAAAGAAGATATACAGACTGCCAACAAACACATGAAAGAATGCTCAACTTCATTAAGGAAATGCAAATCAAAACTTCAATGAAATATCAACTCACACCAGTCAGAATGGCAATCATCCAAAAATCTAGAAACCATAAATGCTGGAAAGGGTGTGGAGAAAAGGGTACACTCCTGCAGTGCTGGTGGGAATGTGAATTGGTACAGCCACTATGGAGAACAGTATGGAGGTTCCTTAAAAAGCTACAAATAGAACTACATATGTCACAGCAATCCCACTACAGGACATATACCCTGAGAAAACCATAATTCAAAAAGAGTCATGTACCAAAATGTTCATTTCAGCTCTATTTACAATAGCTGGAGATGGAAACAACCTAAGTGCCCATCATTGGATGAATGGATAAAGAACATGTGGTACATATATACAATGGAATATTACTCAGCCATAAAAAGAAACGAAATTGAGCCATTTGTACTGAGGTGGATAGACCTAGAATCTGTCATACAGAGTGAAGTAAGTCAGAAAGAGAAAGACAAGTACCATATTCTAACACATATATATGGAATTTAAGGGAAAAAATGTCATGGAGAACCCAGGCGTAGGACAAGAATAAAGACACAGGCCTACTGGAGAGCTGACTTGAGGATATGGGGAGGGGGAAGGGTGAGCTGAGAGAAAGCAAGAGAGAGGTATGGACATATATACACTACGAAACGTAAGGTAGATTGCTAGTGGGAAGCAACCACATGTCACAGGTATATCAGCTCGGTGCTTTGTGACTGCCTGAAGGGGTGGGATGGGGAGGGTGGGAGGCAGGGAGATGCAAGAGGGAAGAGATATGGGAACATATGTATATGTGTAGCTGATTCACTTTGCTGTAGAGCAGAAGTTGACACACCATTGTAAAGCAATTGTACGACAAAAAAGATGTTTAAAAAAAGATAAACATTTAGTTGAAAAGCAAAAAAAAAAACCATATGATTATTTCAATAGATGCAGAGAGAGCTTTTGACACAATTTAACAACTATTTATGATAAAAACCCTGCAGAAAGTAGGTATAGAGGGAACTTTCCTCAACATAATAAAGGCCATATACGACAAACCCACAGTCAACGTCATGCTCAATGGTGAAAAACTGAAAGCATTTCCACTAAGATCAGGAACAAGACAAGGTTGCCTGCCCACTCTCACCGCTCTTATTCAACATAGCTTTGGAAGTTTTAGCCACAGCAATCAAAGAAGAAAAGGAGATAAGAGTTTTCCATATCGGAAAAGAAGTAAAGCTGTCGCTGTTTGCAGATTACATGATACTATACATAGAACATCCGAGTGATGCTACCAGAAAACTACTAGAGCTAATCAATGAATTTGCTAAAGTAGCAAGATACAAAATTAATGCACAGAAATCTCTGGCATTCCTGTACACTAATGATGAAAAATCTGAAAGTGAAATTATCAAAACACTCCCATTTACCACTGCACCAAAAAGAATGAAATATCTAGGAATAAACCTACCTAAGGAGACAAAATACTTGTATGTGGAAAATTATAAGACACTGATCAAAGAAATTAAAGATTATACCGATAGATGGAGAGATATACCATGTTCTTGGGTTGGAAGAATCAACATTGTGAAAATGACTCTACTACCCAAAGCAATCTACAGATTTAATGCAATCCCTATCAAGCTACCACTGGCATTTTTCACAGAGGTAGAACAAAAAATTTCACAATTTATATGGAAACACAAAAGACCCCAAATAGCCAAAGCAATCTTGAGAACAAAACACTGAGCTGGAGGAATCAGGCTCCCTGACTTCAGACTATACTACAAAGCTCAATAATGAAGACAGTATGGTACAGGGGCAAAAACAGAAAGATAGATCAATGGAACAGGATAGAAAGACCAGAGATAAACCCACGCACATACGGTCACCTTATCTTTGATAAAGGAGGCAGGACTGTACAGTTGAGAAAGAACAGCCTCTTCAATAGGTGTCACTGGGAAAACTGGATAGGTACTTGTAAATGTATGAGATGAGAACACTCCCTAACACCATACACAAAAATAAGCGCAAAATGGATTAAAGACCTAAATTTAAGGTCAGAAACTATCAAACTCTTAGAGCAAATAATAGGCAGAACCCTCTATGACATAAATCACAGCAAGATCCTTTTTAACCCACCTCTTAGAGAAATCGAAGTAAAAACAAAAATTAACAAACGGGATCTAATGAAACTTCAAAGCTTTTGCACAGCAAAGGAAACCATAAACAAGATCAAAAGACAACCCTCAGAATGGGAGACAATATTTGCAAATGAAACAACTGACAAAGGATTAATCGTGAAAATTTACAAGCAGCTCATGCTGCTCAATAACAATAAAACAAAGAACCCAATTCAAAAATGGGCGGAAGACCTAAATAGACTTTTCTCCACAGAAGATATGCAGATTGCCAACAAACACATGAAAAATTGCTCAGCATCATTAACCATTAGAGAAATGCAAATCAAAACTACAATGAGATATCATCTCACAGCACTCAGAATGGCCATCATCAATAAATCTAGAAACCATAAATTCTGGAGAGGGTGTGCGAAAAGGGAACATTCTTGCACTGCTGGTGGGAATGTGAATTGGGACAGCCACTATGGAGAACAGTATGCTGGTTCCTTAAAAAACTACAAATATGACAACCATATGACCCAGCAATCCCACTACAGAGCATATACCCTGAGAAAACCATAATTCAAAAATAGTCATGTACCAAAATGTTCATTGCAGCTCTATTTATAACAGCCAGGAGATGGAAGCAATCTAAGTGTCCATCATCGGATGAATGGATAAAGAAGATTTGGCACATATATGCAATGGAATATTACTCAGCCATAAAGAGAAACGAAATTGTTATTTGTAGTGAAGTGGATGGACCTAGAGTCTGTCACACAGAGTGAAGTAAGTCAGAAAGAGAAAAACAAATACCGTATGCTAACACATATATATGGAAGCTAAGGGGGAAAAAATGGTCATGAAGAACCTAGGGGTAAGATGGGAATAAAAACACAGACCTACTATAGAACGGACTTAAGGATATGGGGAGGGGAAAGGTAAGCTGTGACAAAGTGAGAGAGTGGCATGGACATATATACACTACCAAGCGTAAAATAGATAGCTAGTGGGAAGCAGCCGCATATCACAGGGAGATAGCTTGGTTCTTTGTTACCACCTAGAGGGGTGGGATAGGGTGGGTGGTTGGGAGGGTGATGCAAGGGGGAAGAGATATGGGAACATAGGTATATGTATAACTGATTCACTTCGTTATAAAGCAGAAACTAACACACCATTGTAAAGTAATTATAGTCCAATATAGATGTAAAATAAATAAATAAAAATTAAAGAAAAAAGAAAGGAAAATATACACCGATGGTTAAACTAAAAGGAAACTGATATTCTGATCATTTAAATGAGAGTATGGTGATCCTAGAGCTATGAAAGAGCAACGTGGATGGACCTAGAGATTATCATATTAAGTGAAATAAATCAGACACAGAAAGAGAAATATCATATGATATCATTTATATGTGGAATCTCAAAAGATGATGTAAATGAACTTATTTACAAACCAGTAATCACCTCACAGACTTCGAAACAAGCTTATGGTTGCCAAAGTGGAAAGGTGTGGGGGGGAGGGATAAATTAGAAGTTTGGGATTAACATTTACACACTACTATATATAAAATAGATAGCCAACAAGGACCTACTGTGTAGCACAGGGAGCTCTACTCAATATTCTGTAATAACCTATATGAGAAAAGAATCTGAAAAAGAATGGATAAATGTGTATGTATAACTGAATCACTTTGCTGTACACCTGAAATTAACAGAACATTGTAAATCATCTATACTCCAATATAAAATAAAAATTAAAATTTAAAACATGCAAAAAAATCAATGTGATACACCACATTAATACAATAAAGGATAAATTCACATGATCATCCCAATTGATGCAGAAAAAGCATCTGACAAAGTTCAACAACCCTTCATGACAATAACTCTCAATAAATTAGGCATAGAAGAACCCCACCTTGATACAATAAGCCTCAATATGAAAAGCCCACAACTAATTTCTCACTCAGTAGTGAAAATTGAAAGTGTTCCTCTAAAATCCAGAACAAGGCAAGAATGCACACTCCCACCACTTCCATCCAACACAGTAATGGAAATCCCATCCTGAGCAATTTAGGCAAGGAAAAGAAGTAAAATCCTCCAAATTGGAAATGAATAAGGAAAATTATCTCTTTTTGCAGATGGCATGATATTATATGTAGGAAACCCCAAAGACTCCACAAAAACATGATTAGAACTGATAAAGGAATTGGGTAAAGCTGCAAGATAGAAGACCGACATACAAAACTCAGTTGCATTTCTTTTTTTTTGAATTTTATTTTATTTATTTTTTTATACAGCACGTTCTAATTAGTTATCCATTTTATACACATCAGTGTATACATGCAATGACTACTAGTATTAATTAACCTCCTCCTCCTTTTCCTCTTCCTCCTACTCTTCCTCTTTATTTTTCTTCTTCTCCTTCTTCCTCTTCTTTCTCTTCTTCTTCTTCTTCTTCTTCTTCTTCTTCTTCTTCTTCTTCTTCTTCTTCTTCTTCTTCTACTTCTTTTCTTCCTCTTCTTCTTCTTCTTCTTCTTCTTCTTCTTCTTCTTCTTCTTCTTCTTCTTCTTCTTCTTCTTCTTCTTCTTCTTCTTCTTTTTCTTCTTCTCATCATCATCATCATCATAAGTATCATTATCACCATTAATATTTTGACTGGAGAAGTCTCCTGTCATTCCTAAAGAGACCAAGTAATTCTTCTGAGCAAAACAGATGCTGTAATTTATGCATTTACTTTACCTATTTCAAGAAAATTCTGTACAGAAACTGTATTCAAGACACCTGGCAGAAGAAGATTATGAAGCTGAAATTATGGTGTAGACTATCAAATATATCCCGAATTATGTGCTAAAAAAAGAATATCTAACAGGGCTTTCTGGCTTTTTTATCTTTAACATATGATTCTATGTTGGAAAATAAAAGTACACCTTGGTAAACTTATTATCATGTGATATCTCAATACTTTCCTCAGTCTTACCAATACAGTCTTCTTTGAAGACTTATAAGATGCACAAAGTTTTAATGATGCTTCCTGTTCTTCAATTTTAGTCCTTATTTATAGATTTCTTGTTATAAAAATGATATATACATATTGTTAAAATATTAAAATAATGGTTAAAATGCAAAGGAAAAGTAAGATCTATACCAAATTCTACTTTTCAAAGATAACCACTGTTATCTTGGAGAACATTCTTTATTGTTCACTCTTTTGGCAAGAGATAGAAATATGCAGTTTAAAAAGTGGGATCCTTCGTTTCTTGAATTCTGAAGTCATTTTTTTTCACCTAACAACATAGTCTGGATATTTTTCCAAGTTAACAAACACCATCATTATTAACATAATTAAACATTATTAAATGTGCAGTATTCCATTGTATGAGTTAAACTACAGCTTACATAACTGACCCTTAATGTTGGATGATTATGTTGTTTAAATTAGTTTTGTTGTATATTGTTAAAAACAGGTTTTATTTTTAGATACATCTTTATTGGAGTAAACAGTTTTAAATTGAAATGTTATTTCATACAATTTCTTTCACTTGTGCCATTATCTGCTTAAGGTAAATTCCTATAATTGGGATTATTAGAGCAATAGTATACTCACTTTACATTTTGTTACATATTACCCAATGGTTCTCCAGAAGAACACTTATTTACAGTTTTACCAGAAATGTATGATCAAGTGGTGACTTTCCTGTTCTTGTTATGATGGATATTTTTAAAAGTTGTATGATGGACACTTTGGCTATTACATTAAGAGAATCTTGATTTTCTTATTTTCTATTTATCAGGCAGTCACCCTGTTTATGTTTGGCATGCAGGTTCTGGCCTAATTTTGTGTGATGCAGTTCCAACTACAGTCTAAGTTTCAGAGCCTATGCAGTGCTATTTTGTCTGCTTCATATTATCTCATTCAACTGAGTCTCTCCCTGATCCCTGATGGTACTGTTTTAGGGAGTAGAAAGAGTTTCCCCAGGCCAGGCAACTTGTTTCTCCAAGTAAGGGAAGGGTTTCTCAGGCTTGGAACAGGGTTTGATGAGTGGCAGTTAAAAAAAAAAGACTTCCTGGACCTGTCACTTGTTATGGTAGGGTCACTTCTGACTGTGGGGTATGAAGACCATTTTCAGGGCTGAGTGGTCATATAGCATAATTCCATTTACACTCATGTGCTAGCTATGTGGTTTCACATATGAGAAAGTCTTTGCTCATTTTTAATTTTTAAAAATTATTTAAAGCTTATTAGCACCAGAACCTAGCCCTGCTCATCAGCTGATTGGCACCAAACCTGGGATGCCCTAAGCCAAGGAACTAGCTGGGGGGGGGGAGGGGTGGGAGCAGGTCCATCCACCAGAAGGCCAGCTGCCATTGGCCACAACTGCCCAGGGAACCGGCACTGCCCACCAGAAAATACAGGACCCAGCCCCACCCACAAGTGGGTTGTCACTAGCCCCAGGACACCCAGGCTCCTGCAGCCAGCTGTCAGGACCTGACCTGTTCATCAGCACTCCAACACCACTCTGGAACCCTGGATCCTGAATCCAGAGAACCCAGGACTTGGCTCTGCCCACCAGTGGGCTGACACTAACCAGGGTGACATGGTCTCAACCACCACTGGACAGCAACAGCACCAGGACCACCTAGGCCTTGACTCCACCCACCAGCAGGTCGACATCAACTCCAGATGCCCAGGGTCACACAGCTAGATTGTAGGACCTGGCTCTACCCGTGAGTGAGCTGAAACTAGCTCATGGACACCTTGGGGCCAGGTCCCTCTTATGAGTGGGCTGCCACCAGCTCTGGGACCCCTGGGACCCTCAGTCAGTTACCCTATTATCCATTCCTACCCATAAGCAGGCTGACATGAGCTCTGAGACACAACTGACCCCAGATCCAGCCATGTCAGGAACCAGCCTCACCCACCAGTGGGATAACACTAGCCCCAGGAAGTCCATGAGTACTGTTTCTCCCACCAGAAGGTTAGCACTAGCTCTGGAACCCCCACCACCATAGTCAGAAACACTAGCATGCAGCTTTACACACTTGTGGAATAGCACTAGCCCTGGGAAACACCAGGGATCTGCAGTCAGCTGCCTTGTGACCCAATCCCACCCACCAGAGGGCTGGCACTATGACTGGGACTGTCCAGGCCATTCAGCCAGGCACACTAGAAACTAGCCTCACCCAACAGCAGTCTCCATACTAGCAGGGTGTGGCAACCAACCAGGAAGGGGCTAGCCAAATGTACAAGTACACCCACAGTAGTCAGCTTGCCACAATAGAAGGGCCCACAAAACCAACATAGAGGATACCCTGAAAGCATATAGCTCTGGTGACCAGATGGCACTGTGCTTCTGGGCCCCATAGAATGTCTCCCAAAAAGGCCACTCCTCTAAGATTGGGGAAAGTAATCAAACTACCAAATATATAGAAATAAAAATGTGAATTAGGCAAAATAAAGCAACAGAGGAATATGTTCCAAAAGAAAGAATAAGATAAAACCCAAGATAAGAACTAAATAAAGTAGAGATATGAAATCTAACCAATAAAAAGTTCAAGAAAATGATCATAGAGTTGCTTGGGAGAAGAATGGATGAACACAGTGAGAAGTTAGAAGTTTCTAACAAAAGGTTAGAAAATATAAAAGAGCCAAACAAAGCTGAAGTGTACAATAACTGAAATAAAATATAAAATAGAAGGAATCAACAGTATATTACATGATGCAGAGGAATAGATTAGCACTGGAAGACAGAGTAGTGGACATCACACAAGCTGAGCAGAATAAGGAAAAGAAAAATTGAAATGACAGTTTAGAAGTCTAGAAGGCCTTTGGGACAATAACAAGCATGTTTACATTTTCATTGTAGGGGACTCAGAGGAGAAGTGAGAGAAATGGGCAGAAAATATATGTGAAGACATAATAGCTGAAAAATTCCGTAACTTGGGAATGGGAACAGACAACACAGAAACACAAAGAGTCCCAAATAAGATGAACCCAAAGACATCCAAACCAAGATATAAAGTAATTAAAGTGGCAAAAATTAAGGATAAAGAGATAATACTAAAAGCAGCAAGGAAATAGCAACAAGTTTCATAAAAGGGAACTCCATAAGATTATCAGCTGTCTTTTCAGCATAAACTCTGCAGGTCACAAGGGAGTGACACAATTTATTTAAAGAGATGAATGGAAAAAACCTACATCCTAGAATACTCTACACAGCAAAGGCTACCTACCATTGACATTTGAAGAAGAGATAAAGAGTTTTACAGGCAAGAAAAAGCTAAAAGAATTTAGCACCATGAAGCTAGTTTTACAGAAACTAACACCATTGTAAAGCAATTATACTCCAATAAACATGATAAAATAAAGAAAAAAATGTGTTGAATGATAAACCAATGAATAAATAATGGATGCAAATTTTAAAAAATGTAAAAGGGACTTCTCTAAGCAGAAAAGGCCACAATTAGAAATATGAAAATTACAAAAGGAAAAATCTCTTTCATAAAGGAAAATATATAGTAAAAGTAGTAAATCAACCATTTATACTGCTAGTAGAAACATTAAAATACAAAAGTAATAAAAGCACCTATATTCACAAGTAGTTTAAGATATACACAAAACAAAAAGATGTAAAATATGATGTCAACATTAAACGTGTGTGGGTAGTGAAAGTGCAGGGTTATTAAAATGCATTCATACTTAAGGGATCAGAAACTTAAAATAATTTTATATATACCTATCTCATGGTAAACACAAACCAAATATGTATAATAGATACACTCACAATAAAGAGAAAGGAATCCAAAGGAATCCAAACATAACATTAAAGAGAGTAATCAAGTCACAAGGGAAGAGAGAAAGGAGAAATAAGGAGCAAAAAAAAATTAACAAAATGACAATAAGTAGATATCTATCAGTAATGGTTTAAATTTACATGGAATAAATGCTCCAATCAAAAGACATAGAGTGAAGAGATGAATACAAAAGCAAGACCCAAATATATGCTGCCTACAAGAGACTCACTTCAGATGTAAATACACACACAGACTGAAAGTGGAGGGATGGTAAAAAGATATTCCATGAAAGTGGAAATTAAAGAAATCCAGGGTAGCAATATTCTGTAAGGAAAAGTAGACTTTAAAATAAAGACGGGTGGTCGGAGGAAGATGGTGGAAGAGTAAGATGTGGAGATCACCTTCCTCCCCACAGATAAACCAGAAAAACATCTACACGTGGAACAACTCCTACAGAACACCTACTGAATGCTGGCAGAAGACCTCAGACCTCCCAAAAGGCAAGAAACTCTCCACATACCTGTGTAGGGCAAAAGAAATAAGAATAAACACAGACAAAAGAATAGGGATGGGACCTGCAGCAGTGGGCAGGAGCTGTGAAGGAGGAAAGAATTCCACACACTAGGAAGCCACTTTGTGGGCGGAGACTGCGGGTGGCGGATGGGGGAAGCTTCAGAGCCGCGGAGGAGAGCACAGCAACAGGGGTGCGAAGGGAAAAGCGGAGAGATTCCTGCACAGAGGATCAGTGCCAACTGGCACTCACCAGGCCGAGAGGCTTGTTGGCTCACTCACTGGGGCAGGCTTGGAGCTGAGGCTCGGACTTTAGTTGGAGCACAAGGAGAGGACGAGTGTTAGTGGCGTGAACACAGCCTGAAGGGGTTAGTGCACCACGGCTAGCCAGGAGGGAGTCCAGGAAAAGTCTGGACCTGCTGAAGAGGAAAGAGACTTTTTTCTTCCCTCTTTGCTTCCTGGTGCGCGAGGAGAGGGGATTAAGGGCGCTGCTTAAAGGAGCTCCAGAGAAGAGTGCGAGCTGTGGCTAACAGCGAGTACCACAGCGATGGGCATGAGAAGCTAAGGCTGCTGCTGCTGCCACAAGAAGCCTGTGTGCTAGCACAGGTCACTATCCACACCTCCCTTCTGGGGAGCCTGTGCAGCCCACCACTGCCAGGGTCCCAGGATCCAGGGACAACTTCCCCGGGAGAATGCACGGCGTGCCTCAGGCTGATGCAACATCCAGCCAGCCTCTGCCGCAGTAGGATCACCCCACATCCGTACCCCTCCCTCTCCCAGGGCTGAGTGAGCCAGAGCCCACGAGTCAGCTGCTCCTTTAACCCCGTCTTTTCTGAGCGAACAACAGACACCCTCCAGCGACCTACACGCAGAGGTGGGGCCAAATCTAAAGCTGACCCCAGGGAGCTGTGCAAACAAAGAATAGAAAGAGTAATCTCTACCAGCAGCCTCAGGAGCAGCAGAGTAAATCTCCATAATCAACTAGATGTACCCTGCATCTGTGGAATACATGAATAGACAACAAATCATCCCAAATTGAGGAGATGTACTTTGAGAACAAGATTTATTATTTTTCCCCTTTTCCTCTTTTTGCGAGTTTGTATATGTATTCTCCTGTGTGACATTTTGTCTGTATAGCTTTGCTTTCACAATTTGGCCTAGAGTTCTGTCTGTCCGTTATTTTTTTATATACTTTTTTTTAAAAAATTTCTTAATAATTATATTTTATTTTAAAATTTTTATTTGATTTCATCTTACTTTATTTACTTTTATTTTATTTTCTTTCTTTTTCTTCCTTCCTTCCATCCTTCCTTTCTTTTTTCTTTCTTTCTTTCTTCCTTTCTTATTTTTCTCCCTTTAATTCTGAGCCATGTGGATGAAAGGGTCTTGTTGCGGGAGCCAGGAGTGAGTGTTGTGCCTCTGAGGTGGGAGAGACAACATCTAGAAACAATAAATGCTGGAGAGGGTGTGGAGAAAAGGGAACACTCTTGCACTGCTGGTGGGAATGTGAATTGGTACAGCCACTATGGAGAACACTATGGAGGTTCCTTAAAAAATTACGAATAGAACAACCATATGACCCAGCAATCCCACTACTGGGCATATACCCTGAGAAAAGCATAATTCAAAAACAGTCATGTACCAAAATGTTCATTGCAACTCTATTTACAATAGCCCGGAGATGGAAACAACCTAAATGCCCATCATCGGATGAATGGATAAAGAAGATGTGGCATATATATACAATGGAATATTACTCAGCCATAAAAAGAAACGAAATTGAGCTATTTGTAATGAGGTGGATAGACCTGGAGTCTGTCATACAGAGTGAAGTAAGTCAGAAAGAGAAAAATAAATACCGTATGCTAACACATATATATGGAATTTAAGAAAAAAAATGTCATGGAGAACCGAAGGGTAAGACAGGAATAAAGACACAGACCTACTAGAGAACGGACTTGAGGATATGGGGAGGGGGAAGTGTGAGCTGTGACAAAGCGCGAGAGAGGCATGGACATATATACACTACCAAACGTAAGGTAGATGGCTAGTGGGAAGCAGCCGCATAGCACAGGGAGATCAGCTCGGTGCTTTGTGACCGCCTGGAGGGGTGGGATAGGGAGGGTGGGAGGGAGGGTGATGCAAGAGGAAAGAGATATGGGAACATATGTATATGTATAACTGATTCACTTTGTTATAAAGCAGAAACTAACGCACCATTGTAAAGCAATTATACTCCAATAAAGTTGTAAAAAAGAAAAAGACGACCTAAGGACTCAGAAAAAGAATGGAGGTACACACTGAGAAGATACAAGAAATGTTTCAAAAACCACAAGAATATTTAAGGAACAAACAAACGAAGATGAACCATATAATAACTGAAATGAAAAATAAACTACAAGGAATCAAGAGCAGAATAAATGAGCAAGAGGATGAATAAGTCAGCTAGAACACTGATTGGTGGAAATCACTGCTGTGGGACAGAATAAAGAGAAAAGATGAAAAGAAATGAGGACAGTATAAGAGACCACTGGGACAACATTAAATACACCAACATTACCATCATAGGGATACCATTTGTAGAAGAGAGAGAGAAAGAGCCTGATAAAATGTTTGAAGAGATAATAGTCAAAAACTTCCCTATCATGGGAAAGGAAACATTCACTCAAGTCCAGGAAACACAGAGAGTCCCATACAAGTTAAGCCCAAAGAGGAACATGTCAAGACACATATTAATCAAATTAACAAAAATTAGAGACAAAGAAAATATTAAAAGCAACAAGGGAAAAGAAACAAATAACATATAATGTAATCCACATAAGGTTATCTGCGGATGTTTCAGCAGAAACTCTAAAAGCCAAAAGGGGATCCTCCCGGACCAGGGCACAAACCGGCGCCCCCTGCATCGGCAGGCGGATCCCCAACCACTGCGGCACCAGGGAAGCCCTACAGTTTATCTTTTAACAGTGCTGGTGTCAGAAGAGGAACCAAAGGAGGCCCCCGAGAGCCCCCAGGAGCAACAAGCAACCAGGATACGACCCGCTGGGATACCCCACTCACTCTGGAGCCTCTAGACAGCATCCCGGGAAAACAGCAAAGGTAGGTGATGTGGAACAGGCAGTCTGCATACATTTGGTTTCAAAAATTCTTGTACCTTAATATTAAATGGTGGAAATCTCCCAGAGACCTCCATCTTAACACCAGCACCCAGCTTCACTCAAAGACCAGCAAGCCACAGTGCTGGACAACCTATGCCAAACAACTAGCAAAACAGGAACACAACTCCACCCATTAGCAGAGACGCTGCCTAAAATCATAACAAGGCCACAGACACCCCAAAACACACCACCAGACGTGAACCTGCCCACTAGAGAGACAGGATCCAGCCTCATCCAGCTAAACACAGGCACTAGTCCCCTCCACCAGGAAGCCTACACAACCCACTGAAACAACCTTAGCCACTAGAGACAGACATCAAAGACAACGGGAACTACGAACGTGCAGCCTGCAAAAAGGAGACCCCAAACACAGTAAGATAAGCAAAATGAGAAGACAGAAAAACACACAGCAGATGAAGGAGCAAGATAAAAACCCACCAGACCTAACAAATGAAGAGGAAATAGGCAATCTACCTGAAAAAGAATTCAGAATAATGATAGTAAGGATGATCCGAAATCTTGGAAGTAGAATGGACAAAATGCAAGAAACAGTTAACAAGGACCTACAAGAACTAAAGATGAAACAGGCAATGATGAACAACGCAATAAATGAAATTAAAAGCACTCTACATAGGATATATAGCGGAATAACTGAGGCAGAAGAACGGATAAGTGACCTGGAAGATAAAGTAGTGGAAATAACTACTGCAGAGCAGAATAAAGAAAAAAGAATGAAAAGAACTGAGAACAGTCTCAGAGACCTCTGGGACAACATTAAACGCACCAACATTCGAATTATAGGGGTTCCAGAAGAAGAAGAAAGAAAGAAAGGGACTGAGAAAATATTTGAAGAGATTATAGTTGAAAACTTCCCTAATATGGGAAAGGAAAGAGTTAATCAAGTCCAGGAAGTACAGAGAGTCCCATACAGGATAAGTACAAGGAGAAATACACCAAGACACATATTAATCAAACTGTCAAAAATTAAATACAAAGAAAGCATATTAAAAGCAGCAAGAGAAAAACAACAAATAACACACAAGGGAATCCCCATAAGGTTAACAGCTGATCTCTCAGCAGAAACCCTACAAGCCAGAAGGGAGTGGCAGGACATACTGAAAGTGATGAAGGAGAAAAACCTGCAACCAAGACTACTCTACCCAGCAAGGATCTCATTCAGATTTGATGGAGAAATTAAAACCTTTACAGACAAGCAAAAGCTGAGAGAGTTCAGCACCACCAAACGAGCTTTACAACAAATGCTAAAGGAATTTCTCTAGATAAGAAATGCAAGAGAAGGAAATGACCTATAATAACGAACCCAAAACAATATAGAAAATGGGAATAGGAACATACATATCGATAATTACCTTAAATGTAAATGGACTAAATGCTCCCACCAAAAGACACAGATTGGCTGAATGGATACAAAAACAAGACCCTTATATAAGCTGTCTACAAGAGACCCACCTCAGACCTAGAGACACATACAGACTGAAAGTAAGGGGATGGAAAAAGATATTCCATGCAAATGGAAACCAAAAGAAAGCTGGAGTAGCAATTCTCATATCAGACAAAATAGACTTTAAAATAAGGACTATTAAAAGGGACAAAGAAGGACACTACATAATGGTCAAGGGATCGATCCAAGAAGAAGATATAACAATTGTACATATTTATGCACCCAACATAGGAGCCCCTCAATACATAAGGCAAATACTAACAGCCATAAAAGGGGAAATTGACAGTAACACATTCATAGTAGGGGACTTTAACACCCCACTTTCACCCATGGACAGATCATCCAAAATGAAAATAAATAAGGAAACACAAACTTTAAATGATACATTAAACAAGATGGACTTAATTGATATTTATAGGACACTCCATCCAAAAACAACAGAATACACATTTTTCTCAAGTGCTCATGGAACATTCTCCAGGATAGATCATATCTTGGGTCACAAATCAAGCCTTGGTAAATTTAAGAAAATTGAAATTGTATCAAGTATCTTTTCTGACCACAACGCCATGAGACTAGATATCAATTACAGGAAAAGATCTGTAAAATATACAAACACATGGAGGCTAAACAATACACTACTTAATAATGAAGTGATCACTGAAGAAATCAAAGAGGAAATAAAAAAATACCTAGAAACAAATGACAATGGAGACACAATGACCCAAAACCTATGGGATGCAGCAAAAGCAGTTCTAAGGGGGAAGTTTATAGCAATACAAGCCCACCTTAAGAAGCAGGAAACATCTCGAATAAACAACCTAACCTTGCACCTCAAGCAATTAGAGAAAGAAGAACAAAAATGCCCCAAAGCTAGCAGAAGGAAAGAAATCATAAAAATCAGATCAGAAATAAATGAAAAAGAAATGAAGGAAACGATAGCAAAGATCAATAAAACTAAAAGCTGGTTCTTTGAGAAGATAAACAAAATAGATAAACCACTAGCCAGACTCATCAAGAAAAAAAGGGAGAAGACTCAAATCAATAGAATTAGAAATGAGAAAGGAGAAGTAACAACTGACACTGCAGAAATAAAAAAAATCATGAGAGATTACTACAAGCAACTATGCCAATAAAATGGACAATCTGGAAGAAATGGACAAATTCTTAGAAATGCACAACCTGCCAAGACTGAATCAGGAAGAAATAGAAAATATGAACAGACCAATCACAAGCACTGTAATTGAAACTGTGATTTAAAATCTTCCAACAAACAAAAGCCCAGGACCAGATGGCTTCACAGGTGAATTCTATCAAACGTTTAGAGAAGAGCTAACACCTATCCTTCTCGAACTCTTCCAAAATATAGCAGAGGGAGGAACACTCCTAAATTCCTTCTACGAGGCCACCATCACCTTGATACCAAAACCAGACAAGGATGTCACAAAGAAAGAAAACAACAGGCCAATATCACTGATGAACATAGATGCAAAAATCCTCAACAAAATACTAGCAAACAGAATCCAACAGCACATTAAAAGGATCATACACCATGATCAAGTGGGGTTTATTCCAGGAATGCAAGGATTCTTCAATATACACAAATCTATCAATGTGATAAACCATATTAACAAATTGAAGGAGAAAAACCATATGATCATCTCAATAGATGCAGAGAAAGCTTTCGACAAAATTCAACACCCATTTATGATAAAAACCCTCCAGAAAGTAGGCATAGAGGGAACTTTCCTCAACATAATAAAGGCCATATATGACAAGCCCACAGCCAACATCATCCTCAATTGTGAAAAACTGAAAGCATTTCCACTAAGATCAGGAACAAGACAAGGTTGCCCACTCTCACCACTCTTATTCAACATAGTTTTGGAAGTTTTAGCCACAGCAATCAGAGAAGAAAAGGAAACAAAAGGAATCCAAATCGGAAAAGAAGAAGTAAAGCTGTCAGTGTTTGCAGATGACATGATACTATACATAGAGAATCCTAAAGATGTTACCAGAAAACTACTAGAGCTAATCAATGAATTGGTAAAGTAGCAGGATACAAAATTAATGCACAGAAATCTCTGGCATTCCTATATACTAATAATGAAAAATCTGAAAGTGAAATCAAGAAAACTCTCCCATTTACCATTGCAACAAAAAGAATAAAATATCTAGGAATAAACCTACCTAAGGATACGAAAGACCTGTATGCAGAAAATTATAAGACACTGATGAAAGAAATTAAAGATGATACAAATAGATGGAGAGATATACTATGTTCTTGGATGGGAAGAATCAACATTGTGAAAATGACTCTACTACCGAAAGCAATCTACAGATTCAATGCAATCCCTATCAAACTACCACTGGCATTTTTCACAGAACTAGAACAAAAAATTTCGCAATTTGTATGGAAACACAAAAGACCCCGAATAGCCAAAGCAATCTTGAGAACGAAAAAAGGAGCTGGAGGAATCAGGCTCCCTGACTTCAGACTATACTACAAAGCAACAGTAATCAAGACAGTATGGTACTGGCACAGAAACAGAAAGATAGATCAGTGGAACAGGATAGAAAGCCCAGAGATAAACCCACGCACATATGGACACCTTATCTTTGATAAAGGAGGCAGGAATGTACAGTGGAGAAAGGACAGCCTCTTCAATAAATGGTGCTGGGAAAACTGGACAGGTACATGTAAAAGTTTGAGATTAGATCACTCCCTAACACCATACACAAAAATAAGCTCAAAATGGATTAAAGACCTAAACGTAAGGCCAGAAACTATCAAACTCTTAGAGGAAAACATAGGAAGAACACTCTATGACATAAATCACAGCAAGATCCTTTCTGACCCACCTCCTAGAGTAATGGAAATAAAAACAAAAATAAACAAATGGGACCTAATGAAACTTCAAAGCTTTTGCACAGCAAAGGAAACCATAACCAAGACCAAAAGACAACCCTCAGAATGGGAGAAAACATTTGCAAATGAAGCAACTGACAAAGGATTAATCTCCAAAATTTACAAGCAGCTCATGCAGCTCAATAACAAAAAAACAAACAACCCCATCCAAAAATGGACAGAAGACCTAAACAGACATTTCTCCAAAGAAGATATAAAGAATGCCAACAAACACATGAAAGAATGCTCAACATCATTAATCATTAGAGAAATGCAAATCAAAACTACAATGAGATATCATCTCACACCAGTCAGAATGGCCATCATCAAAAAATCTAGAAACAATAAATGCTGGAGAGGGTGTGGAGAAAAGGGGACACTCTTGCACTGCTGGTGGGAATGTGAATTGGTTCAGCCACTATGGAGAACAGTATGGAGGTTCCTTAAAAAACTACAAATAGAATTACCATATGACCCAGCAATCCCACTACTGGGCATACACCCTGAGAAAACCAAAATTCAAAAAGAGTCATGTACCAAAATGTTCATTGCAGCTCTATTTACAATAGCCTGGAGATGGAAAGAACCTAAGCGCCCATCATCAGACGAATGGATAAAGAAGATGTGGCACATATAGACAATGGAATATTACTCAGCCTTAAAAAGAAATGAAATTGAGTTATTTGTAATGAGATGGATTGACCTAGAGTCTGTCATACAGAGTGAAGTAAGTCAGAAAGAAAAAGACAAATACCGTATGCTAACACATATATATGGAATTTAAGGGAAAAAAATGTCATGAAGAACTTAGGGATAAGACAGGAATAGAGGCACAGACCTACTGGAGAATGGACTTGAGGATATGGGGATGGGGAAGGGTTAGTTTTGACAGGGCGAGAGAGAGTCATGGACATATACACACTAACAAATGTAGTAAGGTAGATAGCTGGGGGGAAGCAGCCGCAAGGCACAGGGATATTAGCTCGGGGCTTTGGGAAAGCCTGGAGAGGTGGGAGGGGGAGAGTGGGAGGGAAGGAGACGCAAGAGGGAAGACACATGGGAGCACATGTATATGTATAGCTGATTCACTTTGTTATAAATCAGAAACTAACACACCATTGTAAAGCAATTATACCCCAATAAAGATGTTGAAAAAAAAAAAAGCCAAAAGGGAGTGGCATGATGTATATAAAGTGATGAAATGGAAAAATTTAACAAGCAAGAATGCTCTACCCAGCAAGGCTCTTGTTCAGATTTGATGGAGAAATCAGAAGCTTAACACACAAGCAACAGCTAAAAGAATTTAGCACCACGAAACCAGATTTAAAACAAATGTAAAAGAAACATCTTTAGGTGGAAAAGAAAAAAGTACAACTTGAAATAAGAAAATTAAGAAATCAGTAAGCACACCAGTAAGGTAAAAATAAAGGAAACGTAGAAAACCATCCACAAAAAACCATGATATCTGAATCAGTAATCATGAGAGAAGAGTACAAATTCAGGATACTTGAATTGTGTTTGAAATGAAGAGATCGGAAATTTAAAACAATCACACACACACAAATATATATATATATGTATATATATACATATATATATGATTGATATATACTGCTATATCAAAACCTCATATCATGTATATGTATAGCTGATTCACTTTGTTATAAAGCAGAAACTAACACATCATTGTAGAGCAATTATAATTCAAAAAAGATGTTTTAAAAAAACTGCTTTTGCTGCATTCAGTAGGTTTCAATCGTCATGGGTTTTCTTTTGTTTGTTTGTTTTTAGATTCCATATATATGTGTTAGCATACAATATTTGTTTTACTCTATCTGACTTACTTTTTACTCTGTGTGACATATTCTAGGTCCATCAACTTCACTACAAATAACTCAATTTCGTTTTTTTTATGGCTGAATAATATTCCACTGTATATATGTGCCACATCTTCTTTATCCATTCATTTGTCAATGGACACTTAGGTTGCTTCCATGTCCTGGGTATTGTAAATAGAGCTGCAATGAACATTGTGGTACATGACCCTTTTTGAACAATGGTTTTCTCATGCCTATTGGAATTGTGGGTCGTACGGCAGTTTTATTTTTAGTTTTTTAAGGAACCTCCATACTGTTCTCCATAGTGGCTGTATCAATTTACATTCCCACCAAGAGTGCAAGAGGGTTCCCTATTCTCCACACCGTCTCTAGCATTTATTGTTCGTAGATTTTTCGATGATAGCCATTCTGTGTGCTGTGAGGTGATACCTCATTGTGGTTTTCATTTGAATTTCTCTAATGATTAGTGATGTTGAGCATCCTTTCATGTGTTTGTTGCCAATCCATATATCTTCTTTGGAGAAATGTCCATTTAGGTCTCCTGCCCATTTTTGGACTGAGTTGTTTGTTTTTTGATATTGAGTTATATGACATGCTTGTATACTTTGGAGATTAATCCTCTGTCAGTTGGTTCATTTGCAAATATTATCTCCCACTCTGAGGGTTGTCTTTATGTCTTATTCAAGTTTTCTTTTGCTGTGCAAAAGCTTTTAAGTTTCACTAGGTCCCATATGTTTATTTATTTATTTTATTTCCATTTCTCTAGGAGGTGGGTCAAAAAGGATCTTGCTGTGATTTACATCATAGAGTGTTTTGCCTGTGTTTTCCTTTAAGAGTTTTATAGTGTCTGGCCTTACATTTAGGTCTTTAATCCATTTTGAGTTTGTTTTTGGATATGGTTTTAGGGAGTGTTCTAATTTCATTCACTTACATGTAGCTGTCCAGTTTTCCCAGCATCAGTTATTGAATAGGGTGTCGTTTCTCCAATGTATATTCTTGCCTCCTTTAAAAAAATAAGGTGAACATAGGCGCTTGGGTTTAGTGCTTGACTTTCTATCCTCTTCCATAGATCTGTATTTCTGTTTTTGTGCCAGTACCATACTCTTGATTGCTGGAGGTTGGTAGTATAGCCTGAAGTCAGGGAGCCTGATTTCTCCAGCTCCGTTTTTCTTTCTCAAGATTCCTTTGACTATTCGGGATAGTTTATATTTCCATACTAATTGTGAAATATTTTGCTCTAGTTCTATGAAAATTGCCACTGGTATTTTGATAGGGATTACATTAAATATGTACATTGCTTTTGGTAGTATAGTCATTTTTACAATGTTGATTCCTCCAATCCAAGAACATGGTATATCTCTCCATCTGTTTGTATCATCTTTAATTTCTTTCATCAGTGTCTTATAGTTTTCTGCGTGCAGGTCTTTTGCCTTCTTAGGTAGGTTTATTCCTAGGTATTTTATTCTTTTTGTTGCAATGGTAAATGGTAAATGGGGTAAATTAATGTCTCTTTCAGATTTTTCATCATTAGTATATAAGAATGCAAGAGAATTCTGTGCATTAATTTTGTATCCTGCTACTTTACCAAATTCATTGATTAGCACTAGTAGTTTTCTGGTAGCATATTTAGGATTCTCTATGAATAGTGTCATGCCATCTGCAGTGACAGCTTTACATTTCCTATTCCGATTTGGATCCTGTTATTTCTTCTTTTTTCACTGTTGGTTGTGGCCAAAATTTCCAAAACTATGTTGAATAACAGTGGTGAGAGTGGACATCCTTGTGTTGTTCTTGATCTTAGAAGAAATGGTTTCAATTTTTCACCATTGAGAATGACGTTGGCTGTGAGTTTGTAATATATGGCTTTTACTATGTTGAGGTAATTCCCTCTATGCCTACTTTCTGAAGGGTATTTATAAAAAATGAGTGTTGAATTTTGTCAAAAGCTTTTTTGCATCTATTGAGATGACCATATGGTTTTTCTCCTTCAATTTGTTAATATGGTTTATCACATTAACTTATTTGCATATATTGAAGAATCCTTGCATTCCTGGGATAAACCCCACTTGATCATGGTGTATGACCTTTTAATGTGCTGTTGGATTCTGTTTGCTAGTATTTTGTTGAGGATTTTTGCATCTATGTTCATCAGTGACATTGGCCTGTAGTTTTCTTTCTTGGTGACATCTTTGTATGGTTTTGGTATCAGTGAGATGGTGGCCTCGTAGAATGAGTCTTGGAGTGTTTCTCCCTCTGCTATATTTTGGAAGAGTTTGAGCAGGACAGGTAGTAGCTCTTCTCTAAATGTTTGATAAAATTTGCCTGTGAAGCCATCTGTTCCTGGGCTTTTGTTTGTTGTAAGATTTTTCATCACAGTCTCAATTTCAGTGCTTGTGATTCGTTTGTTTATATTTTCTATTTCTTCCTGGTTCAGTCTCGGAAGGTTGCTTTTTTCTAAGAATTTGTCCATTTCTTCCAGGTTGTCCATTTTATTTGCATAGAGTTGCTTGTAGTACTCTCCCATGATGCTTTGTATTTCTGCAGTGTCAGTTGTCACTTCTCCTTTTTCATTTTCTAATTCTATTGATTTGAGTCTTCTCCCTTTTTTTCCTGATGAGTCTGGCTAATAGTTGATAAAGTTTCTTTATCTTCTCAAAGAACCAGGTTTTAGTTTTATTGATTTTGCTATTGTTTCCTTCATTTCTTTTTCATTTCCTTCTGATCTGATATTTATGATTTTTTTCCTTCTGCTAACATTGTGGATTTTTGTTCTTCTTTCTCTGATTTCTTCAGGTATAAGTTTGGGTTTTTATTTTGAGATGTTTCTCATTTTTGAGGTAGGAGTGCATTGCTATAAACTTCCTTCTTAGAACTGCTTTTGCTGCATCCCATTGGCTTTGTGTTATCGGGTTTTCATTGTCATTTGTTTATAGGTATTTTTTTGATTTCCTCTTTGATTTCTTCAGTGATCTCTTCGTTATTAAGTATTGTGTTTTTTAGCCTCCATGTGTTTGTATTTCTTACAGATTTTTTCCTGTAATTGGTATCTAGTCTCATAGCGTTGTGGTCGGAAAAGATACTTGATATGATTTCAATTTTCTTAAATTTACCAAGGCTTGATTTGTGACACAAGATATGATCTATCCTGGAGAATGTTCCATGAACACTTGAGAAGAATGTGTATTCTGTTATTTTTGGATGGAATGTCCTATAAATATCAATTAAGTCCATCTTGTTTAATCTACCATTTAAAGCTTGCATTTCCATTTTTATTTTCATTTTGGATATCTGTCCATTGGTGAAAGTGGGGTATTAAAGTCCCCTACTGTGATTGTGTTACTGTCGACTTCCCCTTTTATGGCTGTTAGTAATTGCCTTATGTATTGAGGTGCTCCTATATTGGGTGCATAAATATTTACAATTGTTATATTTTCTTCTTGGATCGATCCCTTGATCATTATGTAGTGTCCTTCTTTGTCTCTTGTAATAGTCTTTATTTTGAAGTCTATTTTGACTGATATGTGAATCGCTACTCCAGCTTTCTTTTGATTTCCATTTGCGTGGACTATATTTTTCCATCCCATCACTTTTAATCTTTACGTGTCCCTAGGTCTGAAGTGGGTCTCTTGTAGACAACAAATATATGGGGCTTGTTTTTATCTATTCAGTCTGTATGTGTATATTGGTTGGAGCATTTAATCCATTTAAATTTTAGGTAGTTATCAATATGTATGTTCCTATTACCATTTTCTTAATTGTTTTGGGTTTGTCTTTTCCTTCTTTTGTGTTTCCTGCCTAGAGAAGGTCCTTTAGCATTTGTTTTAAAGCTGGTTTGGTGGTGCTGAATTCTCTTAGCTTTTGCTTGTCTGTAAAGATTTTGATTTCTCCGTTGAATCTGAGTGAGATCCTTGCTGGGTAGAGTAATCTTAGCTGTAGGTTTTTCCCTTTCATCACTTTAAATATGTCTTGCCACTCCCTTTTGTCTTGCAGAGTTTCTGCTGAAAGATCAGCTCTTAACCTTATGGGAATTACCTTGTATATCATTTGTTGTTTATTCCTTGCTGCTTTTAACATTTTTTCCTTGTACTTAATTTTTAATAGTATGATTAATGTGTGTCTTTGTATGTTTCTCCTTGGATTTATCCTGTTTGGGACTCTGTGATTCCTGGACTTGATTAACTGCTGCCTTTCCCATGTTAGGTAAGCTTTCAACTATAATCTCTTCAAATATTTTCTCACTCTTTTTTTTTTTTTCTTCTTCTTCTTCTGGGGCCCTTGTAATTCGAATGTTGTTGCATTTACTGTTTTCCCAGAGGTCTCTGAGACTGTCCGCAATTGTGTTCATTCTTTTTTCTTTATTCTGCTCTGCAGTAGTTTTCTCCACTATGTTATCTTCCAGGTCACTTATCCATTCTTCTGCCTCAGTTATTCTTCTATTCATTCTAGAGAATTTTTAATTTCATTTTTTCTGTTGTTCATCATTGTTTGTTTGCTCTTTAGTTCTTCAAGGTCCTTGTTAAACATTTCATGTATTTTCTCCATTTTATTTCCAAGATTTTGGATCACCTTTACTATCATTATTCTGAATTCTTTTTCAGGTAGACTGCCTATTTCCTCTACATTTGTTTGATCTGCTGGGTTTTTACCTTGTTCCTTCACCTGCTCTGTTTTTCTTTGTCTTCTCATTTGCTTTACTTACTGTGCTTGGGGTCTCCTTTTTGCAGGCTGCAGGTTTGTAGTTCCCATTGTTTTTTGTGTCTGTCCCCAGTTGCTAAGGTTGGTTCAGTCGGTTGTGTAGGCTTCCTGGTGCTGGGGACTAGTACCTGTGTTCTGGTGGATGAGGCTGGATCTTGTCTTTCTGGTGGGCAGCACCATGTCCAATGGTGTGTTTTGGGGTGTCTGTGACCTTATTATGATTTTAGGCAGCCTCTCGCATAATGGGTGGTGTTTTGTTCCTGTCTTGCTAGTTGTTTGGGGTAGGGTGTTCAGCACCGTATCTTGCTAGTAATTGAGTGGACCTGGGTCTTAGCGTTGAGATGGAGGTCTCTGGGAGATCCTTAGCCATTTGATATTGTGTGGATTCTGGAGGTCGCTTGTGGGCCAATGTCCTGAACTCAGCTCAACCACCTCAGAGACACAGGCCTGACATCTGTCCGGAGCACCAAGGCCCTGTCAGCCACATCGCTCAGAAGAAAAGGCAGAAAAAAGAAAGAAAGAAAGAAAAATAAATAAAATAAATTTATTAAAATAAAATATTATTAAATATTAAAAAGTTTAAAAGTAATTTAAAAATAGAAGGAAAGAAGAGAGCAACCAAACTAAAAAACAAATCTACCAATGATAGCAAGTGGTAAAAAAACTACACTAAAAGTAGGAAAAAAAATGGACAGACAGGAGCCTAGGACAGATTGTAAAAACAAACTACACAGACAAAATCATACAATGTCCACTGCCTCAATTTTGGGATGATTCGTTGTCTATTCAGGTATTCCAGAGATTCAGTGTACCACAGTTAGATCATTGAGATTTAATCTCCTGCTCCTGTGGCTGCTGGGAGAACTTTTCCTTTCTCATCTTTGTTCACACAGCTCCTCGTGTTCAGCTTTGTATTTGGCCCGACCTCTGAGTGTAGGTCGTCTGAGGGTGTCTGTTCTTTGCTCAGAGAGGATGGGATTAAAGCAGCAGTTGATTAGGGGGCTCTGACTCAGGCTGGTGGGGGGGAAGGGATAGGGAATGCAGGGCCAGCCTGTGGTGGCAGAGGTCAGCGTGATGTTGCAACAGCCTGAGGCATGACGTGTGTTCTCCTGGGGAAGTTGTCCCTGAATCTCCGGACCCTGGCAGTCGTGGGCTTCACAGGCTGCTGGAAGGGGAGTTGTGGATAGTGACCTATGCTTACACACAGGCTTCTTGGTGGCTGAAGCAGCAGCCTTAGCATCTCATGCCTGTCTCTGGTCTCTGTGCTGAAAGTCATGGCTCGTGCCCATCTCTGGTGTTCATTTAGGCAGTGCTCTGTATCCCCTCTCCTCGTGCACCACAAAACAATGGTCTTCTGCCTTTTAGGCAGTTCCAGACATTTTCCCGGACTCCCTCCCAGCTAGCTGTGGTTTACTAGCCCCCTTCAGGCTGTGCTCACGCAGCCAACCCCAGTCCTCTCCCTGGATTCTGAACTCTGAAGCCAGAGCCTCAGCTCCAGCCCCCACCCACAGCGGCGGGTGAGCAGACAAGCCGCTCAGGCTGGTGAGTGCTTGTTGGCACTGATACTCTGTGTGGGAACCTCTACACTTTGCTCTCTGCACCCCTGTTGCTGAGGTCTCCTTCATGGCTCTGAAGCTTCCCCCCTGCCTCGCCACATCTCCACCAGTTAAGGGGCTACCTAGTGTGTGGAAACTTTTCCTCCTGCACAGCTCACTCCCAGAGGGGCAGGTCCTGTCCCTATTCTTTTGTCACGTTTTTTCTTTTTTCTTTTGCCCTACCCAGGTACATGGGGATTTTCTTGTCTTTTGGGAAGTCTGAGGTCCTCTGCCAGCGTTCAGTAGGTGTTCTGTAGGAGTTGTTCCACATGTAGATGTATTTCTGATGTATTTGTGGGGAGGAAGGTGATCTCCACGTCTTACTCCTCTGCCATCTTGAATGTCTCCTCCACATCCCAAAAGCAGTTCTTAATAGGGAAATTTATAGCAATACAAGCTTACCTCAGGAAGAAAGAAAAACCTCAAACAGCCTAACATTACACATAAAGCAACTACAGAAAGAAGAACAAACAAAACCCAAATGTAATAGAAGACAAAAAATCATAGACATCAAAGCAGAAATTAATAAAAGAGAGAGAGAAATTTATAGAAAAATAAAGAAACTAAAAGCTGGTTCTTTGGAAAGATAAACAAAATTATTAAATCCTTAGCCAGACTCATCAAGAAAAAAAGGGAGAAGGCCTAAATCAAAAAAGTCTCAGTGAAAATGGAGAAGTTACAACTGTCACCACAGAAATACAAAGGACCATGAGAGACTACTACATGCAACTATATTCCAATACAATGGACAACCTAGAAGAAATGGACAAATTCTTAGAAAGGTACAATCTCCCAAGACTTAAACAGGAAGAGATAGAAAATATAAACAGACTAATTTGAAGTTCTGAAGATAAATCTGTGATTTAAATACTCTCAGAATAGACTTCCCGAGTAGTCCAGTGGTAAAGAATCTGCCTTCCAATGCAGGGGATGCAGGTTTGATCCCTGGGCAGAGAACTAAAGTCCCACATGTTGCAGGGCAACTAAGCCTGTGTGCCAAAACAGCTGAGCTCATGTGGTTCAACTAGAAGGGCTGCATGGTATAAACTGGAAAGCCCACATATTCTGGCACCCATGTGCCACAACCACAGAGCCCATATGCTATGGACCCCACATGCCACAACTAGAGAGAGGGAAACCCTACACACCAAAACTAGAGAGAAGCCCACATGCCACAACTAGAGAGCAGCCCATGCGCCGTAACTAGAGAGAATCCCAAGCACTGCAACTGGAGAGAAACCCATGCACTGCAATGAAGAACACGTGTACCACAACAAAAGATCCCGCATGTCATAACGAAAGATCCTGAATGTCACAACTAAGACCTGAGGCAGCCAAAAAAAATTAAAATATAATAAAACTATCCAAATACAAAAGTCCAAGGGAGGCCTTCAAGACGGCAGAAGAGTAAGATGTGGAGATCATTTCCTCCCCATAAATACATCAAAAATACATCTACATGTGGAACAACTCCTATAGAACACCTACTAAACACTGGCATAAGACCTCAGACTTCCCAAAAGATAAGAAAATCCCCACGTACCTGAGTATGGCAAAAGAAAAAAGAAAAAAACAGAGACAAATAGGGACAGGACCTGCACCACTGGGAGGGAGCTGTGAAGGAGAAAAATTTCCACACAGTAGGAAGCCCCTTCACTGGCAGAGACAGGGGTGTGTGTGGGGGGAAAGCACCAGAGCAATGGAGGAGAGCGTAGAAACAGGGGTTCAGAGGGAAAAGCAGATAGATTCCCACACAGACAATTGGTGCTGACCAGCACTCACCAGCCTAAGACGCTCTGCTCACCAGCCGGGGCAGGTGCGGGCTGGGAGCTGAAGCTCGAACTTCGGAGGTCAGACCCCAGGGAGAGGACTGGGATTGGCTGCATAAACACAGCCTGAAGTGGGCTAGTAGGTCACAGCTAACCAGGAGGGAGTCCAGGAAGAAGTCTGAACCTGCCTAAGAGGCAAGAGACTGTTGTTTCCGGGTGCACGAGGAGAGGGGATTCCTTCCCTGTCTGCCCACAAAAGGCGGAGCACCACCTAAAGAAGCTCCAGAGATAGGCATGAAGTGCAGCTATTAGCTCAGACCCCAGAGACAGGCATGAAACATTAATGCTGCTTCTGCAGCCACCAAGAATCCTGTGTGAAAGCACAGGTCACTGTCCACAAGAACAACCCGCCCCCCTCCCTGCCACAAAGGAGCCTGTGCAGCCTGCCACTGCCCGGGCCCCGTGTTCCAGGGTGAAATTCCCTGGGAGAACACATGGCGTGCCTAAGGTTGTTACAAGTCACGCAGGCCTCTGCCACAGGAGGTTCACCCCACATGCCAATTATAACTACTGTACGCCTCCCATCCCCCAGCATGAGTGAGCCAGAGCACCCTAATCAGCCGCTGCTTTATCCCCATCCTGTCTGGGTGGGAACAGAAGCCTGAGGGTAACTTACAGGCAGACGTTTGGCCAAAATGAATGCTGAACCCCAGGAGCTGTGTGAACAAAGAAGAGAAAGGGAAATTTCTCCATGCAGCCTCAGGTGCAGCAGACTAAATCCCCACATGCAACTTGAGGTACCCTGCATCTATGGAATACCTGAATAGACAAAGAATCAACCCAAAATTGAGACAGCAGACTTTAGGAGCAACTGTAGACTTCCAGTTTCCTATCTGCGACTGACTTGTTTCTGATTTTTATGGTTATCTTACTATAGATTTTAGTACTTGCTATCATTGGTGGACTTGCTTACTCTATTTTTAAAAAATTGTTTATTTTTATAATTTTAAAATTTTAATTATTTTACTTATTATTATTATGTCTTTATTTTTTCTCCATTTTCTTCTGAGCTGTGTGGCTGACATGGTCTTGGTGTTCTAGCCTGATTTCTGGCCTGAGCCTCTGTGGTGGGAGAGCCAAGTTCAGGACATTGGACCACCAGAGACCTCTCGGCCACACATAGTATAAATTGGCGAGAGAGCTCCCAAAGATCTCTGTCTCAAGACTAAGCTCCAGCTCCACCCAATGGCCAGCAAGCACGATTAATGGACGTCCCATGCTAAACAACTAGAAAGAGAGGAACACAACCCCAACCGTTACCAGAGAGGCTGCCAAAAGTCATACTAAGTTCACAGACACCTCAAAACACAACACCAGATGCAGCACTGCCCAACAGAAAGACAAGACCCAGCCCCACACACCAGAACAGAGGCACCAGTCCCCTCCACCAGGAAGCCTACACAAGCCACTGAACCAACCTTACCTACTAGGGACAGACACCAAAAACAATACAAATTACAAACGTGCAGCCTATGAAAAAGGAACCCAAAACACAGTAAGTTAAGCAAAATGGGAAGACAGAAAAAATGCAGCAGATGATGTAGCAAGGTAAAACCCCACCAGATCAAACAAATGAAGAGGAAATAGGCAGTCTACCTGAAAAAGAATTCAGAGTAATGATAGTAAACATGATCCAAAAACTTAGAAATAGAATGGAGAAAATACATGAAACTTTTAACAAGGACCTAGAAGAATTAAAGAGCAATATGGGGATATATGTAAACATATAGCTGATTCATATTGCTATATAACAGAACCTAACAAAACACTGGAAACAAATTATACTCCAATAAAGATTTTTTTAAAAAAATGACTAAAGAGAAAACACACAACGATGAACAACACAGTAAATGAAATTAAAACTTCTCTAGAAGGAATCAATAGCAGAATAACTGATGCAAAAGAACGGATAAGTGACATGGAAGATAAAATAGTGGAAATAACTACTATGTTGCTGCACAGCAACATAAAGAAAAATGGAGGTAAAGAATTGAGGACAGACTCAGAGACCTCTGGGAAAACATTCAATGCTCCAACATTCGAATTATCAGGGTCCCAGAAGAAGAATAGTAAAGGGAGGGTCTGAGAAAATATTTGAAGAGATTATATTTGAAAAATTCCCTAAGATGGGAAAGGAAATAGTCAATCAAGTCTATGAAGCACAGAGAGTCCCATACAGGATAAATCCAAGGAAAAACACACAAAGACACATATTAATCGAATGATCAAACATTAAATACAAAGAAAAAATATTAATACCAGCAAGGGAAAAGAAACATATAACATACAAGGAATAGCCAGGATATGGAAGCAACCTAAATGTCCATTGACAGATGAATAGATAAATAAGATGTGCCACATATATGCAATGGAATATTACGGAGGCATAAAAAGGAATGAAACTGATTTATTTGTAATGGGGTGGATGGACCTAGTGTCTGTCATACAGAGTGAAGTAACTAGAAAAAAAAAAAAATACTGGGGGGGACCTTGAAGATGGCGGAAGAGTAAGATGCGGAGACCGCCTTCCTCCCCACGGATACACCAGAAATACATCTACACGTGGAACAACTCCTACAGAACACCTACTGAAGGCTGGCAGAAGACCTCAGACTTCAAAAAAGGCAAGAAACTCCCCACGTACCAGGGTAGGGCAAAAGAAAAAAAGAAAAAAACAGAGACAAAAGAATAAGTACGGCACCTGCACCAGTGGGAGGGAGCTGTGAAGGAGGAAGAGTTTCCACACACTAGGAAGCCCCTCCACAGGTGGGGACTGCAGGAGGCGGAGGGGGGAGCTTCGGGACCGCGGAGTGGTGCACAGCGACGGGTGCGGAGGTCAAAGCGGGGAGATTCCCGCACAGAGGATCGGTGCCGACCAACACCCACCAGCCCGAGAGACTTGTCTGCTCGCCCGCCAGGGCGGGCGGGGCTGCGAGTTGAGGCTCGGGTTTCGGTTTTGGACGAAGAGCAGGGAGAGGACTGGGGCTGGCGGCTTGAACATAGCCTGAAGGGGTTGGTGCACCACAGCTAGCCGGGAGGGAGTCCGGTGAAAAGCCTGCACCTACCGAAGAGGCAAGAGACTTTTCCTTCCCTCTTTGTTTCCTGGTGCACGAGGAGAGGGGTTTAAGAGTGCTGCTTAAAGGAACTCCAGAAACGGGCGCGAGCCGCGGCTAAAAGCGCAAACCCCAGAGATGGGCGCAAGCCACGGCTAAAAGCGCAAACACCAGAGACGGGCGGGAGATGCTAAGGCTGCTGCTGCCGCCACCAAGGGGCCTGTGTGCGAGCATAGGTCACTCTCCGCGCCCCTCTTCCGCAGAGGCTGTGCAGCCCGCCACTGCCAGGTTCCCGGGATCCAGGGACAACTTCCCCGGGAGAACGCACGGCGGGCCTCAGGCTGGTGCAACGTCACGCCGGCCTCTGCCGCAACGTCACACCGCCTCTGACGCCGCAGGCCCGCCCCACACGCAGTGCCCCTCCTTCCCCCCCCCACCCCCGGCCTGAATTAGCCGGAGCCCCCGAATCAGCGGCGACTTTAACCCCATCCTGTCTGAGCAAAAACAGACGCCCTCCAGCGACCTACACGCAGAGGCAGGGCCAAATCCAAAGCTGGGCTCCTGTGAGCTGTGAGAACAAAGAAGAGAAAGGGAAATCTCTCCCAGCAGCCTCAGAAGCAGCGGATTAAAGCTCCACAATCAACTTGATATACCCTGCATCTGTGGAATACCTGAATAGACAAGGAATGATCCCAAATTGAAGAGGTGGAATTTAGGAGCGAGATCTATGATTTTTTTTCCCTTTTCCTCTTTTTGTAAATGTGTACGTGTATGCTTCTGTGTGAGATCTTGTCTGTATAGTCTTGCTTCCACCATTTGTCCTAGGGCTCTATCCGTCCATGTTTTTTTTTTTTAATTTTTTTCTTAATAATTAATTTTAATTGTAAAAACTTTATTATACTTTACCTTCATTCTTTCTTTCTTTCTTTCCTCCCTTCCTTCCCTCCTTTAGACAATGAATCAACCCAAATTGAGGAGGTGGTCTCTGAGAGCAAGATTTATGATTTTTCCCCCTTTACCTCTTTTTGTCAATGTGTATGTGTATGCTTCTGTGTAAGATTTTCTCTGTATAGCTTTGCTTCCAACATTTGTCCTAAGGTTCTATCCGTCACTTTTTTTTTTCTAAATATTTTTTAATTCAATAACTATATTATACTTTATTTTATTTTTATTGTATCTTCTTTCTTTCTGTCTTTTATCCTTCTTTCCATCATTCCTTCCTTCCTTCCTCCCTCCCTCCCTCCTTCTCTCCTTTCTTTCCTTCTTTGCTTCTTTCTTCATTCCTTCCTTTCCTTCTTTCCTTCTTTCTTTACACATACTTCTACTAATTCTCTCTAACTTTTCTCGCTTTTATTCTGAGCTGTGTGGATGAAAGTCTCTTGGTGCTCCAGCCAGGAGTCAGGGCGCTGCCTCTAAGGTAGGAGAGCCAACTTCAGGACACTGGTCAACAAGAGACCTCCCAGCTCCACATAATATTAAACGGCGGAAATCTCCCAGAGACCTCCATCTTAACACCAGCACCCAGCTTCACTCAAAGACCAGCAAGCCACAGTGCTGGACAACCTATGCCAAACAACTAGCAAAACAGGAACACAGCCCCACCCATTAGCAGAGAGGCTGCCTAAAATCATAATAAGGACACAGACACCCCAAAACACACCACCAGACGTGAACCTGCCCACTAGAGAGACAAGATCCAGCCTCATCCAGCACAACACAGGCACTAGTCCCCTCCACCAGGAAGCCCACACAACCCACTGAAACAACCTTAGCCACTGGAGACAGACATCAAAAACAACGGGAACTACGAACGTGCAGCCTGCAAAAAGGAGACCCCAAACACAGTAAGATAAGCAAAATGAGAAGACAGAAAAACACACAGCAGATGAAGGAGCAAGATAAAAATACACCAGACCGAACAAATGAAGGGGAAATAGACAGTCTACCTGAAAAAGAATTCAGAATAATGATAGTAAGGATGATCCGAAATCTTGAAGTAGAATGGACAAAATGCAAGAAACAGTTAACAAGGACCTAGAAGAAATAAAGATGAAACAAACAACGATGAACAACGCAATAAATGAAATTAAAAGTACTGTAGATAGGATCAATAGCAGAATAACTGAGTCAGAAGAATGGATAAGTGACCTGGAAGATAAAGTAGTGGAAATAACTACTGCAGAGCAGAATAAAGAAAAAAGAATGAAAAGAACTGAGAACAGTCTCAGAGACCTCTGGGACAACATTAAACTCACCAACATCCGAATTATAAGGGTTCCAGAAGAAGAAGAGAAAAAGAAAGGGACTGAGAAAATATTTGAAGAGATTATAGTTGAAAACTTCCCTAATATGGGAAAGGAAATAGTTAATCAAGTCCAGGAAGCACAGAGAGTCCCATACAGGATAAATACAAGGAGAAATACACCAAGACACATATTAATCAAACTGTCAAAAATTAAATACAAAGAAAGCATATTAAAAGCAGCAAGGGAAAAACAACAAATAACACACAAGGGAATCCCCATAAGGTTAACAGCTGATCTCTCAGCAGAAACCCTACAAGCCAGAAGGGAGTGGCAGGACATACTGAAAGTGATGAGGGAGAAAAACCTGCAACCAAGACTACTCTACCCAGCAAGGATCTCATTCAGATTTGATGGAGAAATTAAAACCTTTACAGACAAGCAAAAGCTGAGAGAGTTCAGCACCACCAAACCAGCTTTACAACAAATGCTAAAGGAACTTCTCTAGACAAGAAACACAAGAGAAGGAAAGGACCTATAATAACGAACCCAAAACAATATAGAAAATGGGAATAGGAACATACATATTGATAATTACCTTAAATGTAAATGGACTAAATGCTCCCACCAAAAGACACAGATTGGCTGAATGGATACAAAAACAAGACCCTTATATATGCTGTCTACAAGAGACCCACTTCAGACCTAGAGACACATACAGACTGCAAGCAAGGGGATGGAAAAAGATATTCCATGCTAAAGGAAACCAAAAGAAAGCTGGAGTAGCAATTCTCATATCAGACAAAATAGACTTTAAAATAAGGACTATTAGAAGAGACAAAGAAGGACACTACATAATGATCAAGGGGTCGATTCAAGAAGAAGATATAACAATTGTAAATATTTATGCACCCAACATTGGAGCACCTCAATACATAAGGCAAATACTAACAGCCATAAAAGGGGAGATCGACAGTAACACATTAATAGAAGAGGACTTTAACAGCCCACTTTCACCCATGGACAGATCATCCAAAATGAAAATAAATAAGAAAACACAAGCTTTAAATGATACATTAAACAAGATGGACTTAATTGATATTTATAGGACACTCCATCCAAAAACAACAGAATACACTTTCGTCTCAAGTGCTCATGGTACATTCTCCAGGATAGATCATATCTCGGGTCACAAATCAAGCCTTGGTAAGTTTAAGAAAATTGAAATTGTATCAAGTATCTTTTCTGACCACAACGCCATGAGACTAGATATCAATTACTGGAAAAGATCTGTAAAAAATACAAACACATGGAGGCTAAACAATACACTACTTAATAATGAAGTGATCACTGAAGAAATCAAAGAGGAAATAAAAAAATACCTAGAAACAAAGGACAATGGAGACAAAATGACCCAAAACCTATGGGATGCAGCAAAAGCAGTTCTAAGGGGGAAGTTTATAGCAATACAAGCCCACCTTAAGAAGCAGGAAACATCTCGAATAAACAACCTAACTTTGCACCTCAAGCAATTAGAGAAAGAAGAACAAAAAAACCCCGAAGCTAGCAGAAGGAAAGAAATCATAAAAATCAGATCAGAAATAAATGAAAAAGAAATGAACGAAACGATAGCAAAGATCAATAAAACTAAAAGCTGGTTCTTTGAGAAGATAAACAAAATAGATAAACCACTAGCCAGACTCATCAAGAAAAAAAGGGAGAAGAATCAAATAAATAGAATTAGAAATGAGGAAGGAGAAGTAACAACTGACACTGCAGAAATAAAAAAAAAATCATGAGAGATTACAACAAGCAACTCTATGCCAATAAAATGGACAATCTGGAAGAAATGGACAAATTCTTAGAAATGCACAATCTGCCAAGACTGAATCAGGATGAAATAGAAAATATGAACAGACCAATCAGAAGCACTGAAATTGAAACTGTGATTAAAAATGTTCCAACAAACAAAATCCCAGGACCGGATGGCTTCACAGGTGAATTCTATCAAAAGTTTAGAGAAGAGCTAACACCTATCCTTCTCGAACTCTTCCAAAATATAGCAGAGGGAGGAACACTCCCAAATTCCTTCTACGAGGCCACCATCACCTTGATACCAAAACCAGACAAGGATGTCACGAAGAAAGAAAACTACAGGCCAATATCACTGATGAACATAGATGCAAAAATCCTCAACAAAATACTAGCAAACAGAATCCAACAGCACATTAAAAGGATCATACCCCATGATCAAGTGGGGTTTATTCCAGGAATGCAAGGATTCTTCAATATACGCAAATCTATCAATGTGAGAAACCATATTAACAAATTGAAGGAGAAAAACCTTATGATCATCTCAATAGATGCAGAGAAAGCTTTCGACAAAATTCAACACCCATTTATGAAAAAAACCCTGCAGAAGGTAGGCATAGAGTGAACTTTCCTCAACATAATAAAGGCCATATATGACAAGCCCACAGCAAACATCATCCTCAATTGTGAAAAACTGAAAGCGTTTCCACTGAGATCAGGAACAAGACAAGGTTGCCCACTCTCACCACTCTTATTCAACATAGTTTTGGAAGTATTAGCCACAGCAATCAGAGAAGAAAAGGAAATAAAAGGAATCCAAATCGGAAAAGAAGAAATAAAGCTGTCACTGTTTGCAGATGACATGATACTATACATAGGGAATCCTAAAGATGCTACCAGAAAACTACTAGAGCTAATCAATGAATTTGGTAAAGTAGCAGGATACAAAATTAATGCACAGAAATCTCTGGCATTCCTATATACTAATGATGAAAAATCTGAAAGTGAAATCAAGAAAACACTCACATTTACCATTGCAACAAAAAGAATAAAATATCTAGGAATAAACCTACCTAAGGATACGAAAGACCTGTATGCAGAAAATTATAAGACACTGATGAAAGAAATTAAAGATGATACAAATAGATGGAGAGATATACCATGTTCTTGGATGGGAAGAATCAACATTGTGAAAATGACTCTACTACCCAAAGCAATCTACATATTCAATGCAATCCCTATCAAACTACCGCTGTCATTTTTCACAGAACTAGAACAAAAAATTTCGCAATTTGTATGGAAACACAAAAGATCCCGAATACCCAAAGCAATCTTGAGAACGAAAAAAGGAGCTGGAGGAATCAGGATCCCTGAGTTCAGACTGTACTACAAAGCTACAGTAATCAAGACAGTATGGTACTGGCACAAAAACAGAAAGATAGATCAATGGAACAGGATAGAAAGCCCAGAGATAATCCCACGCACATATGGACACCTTATATTTGACAAAGGTGGCACGAATGTACAGTGGAGAAAGGACAGCCTCTTCAATAAACGGTGCTGGGAAAACGGGACAGGTACATGTAAAAGTATGAGATTAGATCACTCCCTAACACCATACACAAAAATAAGCTCAAAATGGATTAAAGACCTAAATGTAAGGCCAGAAACTATCAAACTCTTAGAGGAAAACATAGGCAGAACACTCTATGACATAAATCACAGCAAGATCCTTTCTGACCCACCTCCTAGAGTAATGGAAATAAAAACAAAAATAAACAAATGGGACCTAATGAAACTTCAAAGCTTTTGCACAGCAAGGGAAACCATAATCAAGACCAAAAGACAACCCTCAGAATGGGAGAAAATATTTGCAGATGAAGCAACTGACAAAGGATTAATCTCCAAAATTTACAAGCAGCTCATGCAACTCAATAAAAAAAAAACAAACAACCCAATCCAAAAATGGGCAGAAGATCTTAATAGACATTTCTGTAAAGAAGATATACAGACTGCCAACAAACACATGAAAGAATGCTCAATATCATTAATCATTAGAGAAATGCAAATCAAAACTACAATGACATATCATCTGACACCACTCAGAATGGCCATCATCAAAAAATCTCGAAACAATAAATGCTGGAGAGGGTGTGGAGAAAAGGGAACACTCTTGCACTGCTGGTGGGAATGTGAATTGGTTCAGCCACTATGGAGAACAGTATGGAGGTTCCTTTAAAAACTACAAATAGAATTACCATATGACCCAGCAATCCCACTACTGGGCATATACCCTGAGAAAACCAAAATTCAAAAAGAGTCATGTACCAAAATGTTCATTGCAGCTCTATTTACAATAGCCCAGAGATGGAAACAACCTAAGTGCCCATCATCGGATGAATGGATAAACAAGATGTGGCACATATATACAATGGAATATTACTCAGCCTTAAAAAGAAATGAAATTGAGCTATTTGTAATGAGATGGATAGACCTAGAGTCTGTCATTCAGAGTGAAGTAAGTCAGAAAGAGAAAGACAAATACCATATGCTAACACATATATATGGAATTTAAGGGAAAAAATGTCATGAAGAACCTAGGGGTAAGACAGGAATAAAGACTCAGACCTACTGGAGAATGGACTTGAGGATATGGGGAGGGGGAAGGGTGAGTTTTGACAGGGCGAGAGAGAGTCATGGACATATACACACTAAGAAACGTAGTAAGGTAGATAGCTAGGGGGAAGCAGACGCAAGGCACAGGATATTAGCTCGGTGCTTTGTGATAGCCTGGAGGGGTGGGATGGGGAGAGTGGGAGGGAGGGAGACGCAAGAGGGAAGACATATGGGAACATATGTATATGTATAGTTGATTCACTTTGTTATAAAGCAGAAACTAACACACCAATGTAAAGCAATTATACCCCAATAAAGATGTTTTTAAAAAAGAAACAAATATTGTATGCTAATGCACATATGTGGAATCTAAAAAAATGGTACTGATGAACCTAGTGGCAGGGAATGAATAAAGACACAGACGGAGAGAATGGACTTGAGGATACAGTGGGGAAAGGGGAAGCTGGGACAAACTGAAAGTGCAGCATTGACATATATAAACTACCAAATGTAAAATGGATGGCTAATTAGAAGCTGCTGCATAGCACAGGGGACCAGCTCAAAGCTTTGTGATGACCTAGAGATGTGGGAGAGAGTGGGTGGGAGGGAAGCTAAACAGGGAGGGAATTTGGGGATATATGTATACATATAGCTCATTCACTTTGTTATACAGCAGAAACTAACATACAATTGTAAAACAAATATACTCTAATAAATATAATTTTAATAAAAATAATATACAAATTAATGTCCATAGGTTAACAGCTGGTATTTCAGCAAAATCTCTGCAAGCCAGAAGGGAGTGGGAAGGGAATTTCTTTATTTAATATTTATTTATTTTTAAATATTTGTTTTGTTTTATTTTATTATTTTATTTTTTACACCTTCATTAGAGTATAATTGCTTTACAATGGTGTGTTAGTTTCTGCTTTATAACAAACTGAATCAGTTATACATACACATATGTTCCCATATCTCTTCTCTCTTTCATCTCCCTCCCTCCCACCCTCCCTATCCCAACGCTCCAGGCATTCACAAAGCAGCGAGCTGCTCTCCCTGGGCTACACGGCTGCTTCCCACTACCTATCAACCTTACATTTGGTAGTGTATATATGTCCATGCTTCTCTCTCCCTTTCTCACAGCTTACACTCCCCCCTCCCCATATCCTCAATTCCATTCTCTAGTAGGTCTGTGTCTTTATTCCTGTCTTACCCCTAGATTCTTCATGACATTTTTTTCCTTAAATCCATATATATGTATTGGAAAACGGTATTTGTCTTTCTCTTTCTGACTTACTTCACTCTGTATGACAGACTCTAGGTCTATCCACCTCATTACAAATAGCTCAGTTTCGTTTATTTTTATGGCTGAGTAATATTCCATTGTATATATGTGCCATATCTTCTATATCCACTCGTCCAATGATGGACATTTAGGTTGTTTCCATCTCTGGGCTATTGTAAATAGAGCTGCTATAAAACATTTTTGTACATGACTATTTTTGAATTATGCTTTTCTCAGGGTATATGCCCAGTAGCGGGATTGTTGCATCATATGATAGTTCTATTTGTATTTTTTTTAACCATCTTTATTGGGGTATAATTGCTCTACAATGGTATGTTAGTTTCTGCTTTATAACAAAGTGAATCAGCTATACATATACATATGTTCCCATATGTCTTCCCTCTTGCGTCTCCCTCCCTCCCACTCTCCCCATCCCACCCCTCCAGGCTGTCACAAAGCCCCGAGCTAACATCCCTGTGCCTTGCGGCTGCTTCCCCCTAGCTATCTACCTTACTACGTTTGTTAGTGTGTATATGTCCATGATTCTCTCTCGCCCTGTCAAAACACACCCATCCCCCTCCCCATATCCTCAAGTCCATTCTCCAGTAGGTCTGCGTCTTTATTCCTGTCTTACCCCTAGGTTCTTCATGACATTTTTTTCCCTTAAATTCCATATATATGTGTTAGCATACGGCATTTGTCTTTTTCTTTCTGACTTACTTCACTTTGTATGACAGACTCTAGGTCTATCCATCTCATTACAAATAACTCAATTTCATTTCTTTTTAAGGCTGAGTAATATTCCATTGTCTATATGTGCCACATCTTCTTTATCCATTCGTCCGATGATGGGCGCTTAGGTTCTTTCCATCTCCAGGCTATTGTAAATAGAGCTGCAATGAACATTTTGGTACATGGCTGTTTTTGAATTATGCTTTTCTCAGGGTATATGCCCACTAGTGGGATTGCTGGGTCATATGGTAATTCTATTTGTAGTTTTTTAAGGAACCTCCATACTGTTCTCCATAGTGGCTGAACCAATTCACATTCCCACCAGCAGTGCAAGAGTGTCCCCTTTTCTCCACACCCTCTCCAGCATTTATTGTTTCAAGATTTATGGATGATGGCCATTCTGACTGGTGTCAGATGATATCTCATTGTAGTTTTGATTTGCATTTCTCTAATGATTAATGATGTTGAGCATTCTTTCATGTGTTTGTTGGCAGTCTGTATATCTTCTTTGGAGAAATGTCTGTTTAGGTCTTCTGCCCATTTTTGGATTGGGTTGTTTGTTTTTTTGTTATTGAGCTGCATGAGCTGCTTGTAAATTTTGGAGATTAATCCTTTGTCAGTTGCTTCATTTGCAAATGTTTTCTCCCATTATGAGGGTTGTCTTTTGGTCTTGGTTATGGTTTCCTTTGCTGTGCAAAAGCTTTGAAGTTTCATTAGGTCCCATTTGTTTATTTTTGTTTTTATTTCCGTTACTCTAGTAGGTGGGTCAGAAAGGATCTTGCTGTGATTTATGTCATAGAGTGTTCTGCCTATGTTTTCCTCTAAGAGTTTGATAGTTTCTGGCCTTACATTTAGGTCTTTAATCCATTTTGAGCTTATTTTTCTGTATGGTGTTAGGGAGTGATCTAATCTCATACTTTTACATGTACCTGTCCAGTTTTCCCAGCACCATTTATTGAAGAGGCTATCCTTTCTCCACTGTACATTCGTGCCACCTTTATCAAAGATAAGGTGTCCATATGTGCGTGGGTTTATCTCTGGGCTTTCTATCCTGTTCCACTGATCTATCTTTCTTTTTTTGTGCCAGTACCATACTGTCTTGATTACTGTTGCTTTGTAGTATAGTCTGAAGTCAGGGAGCCTGATTCCTCCAGCTCCTTTTTTCGTTCTCAAGATTGCTTTCGCTATTCGGGGTCTTTTGTGTTTCCATACAAATTGCGAAATTTTTTGTTCTAGTTCTGTGAAAAATGACAGTGGTAGTTTGATAGGGATTGCATTGAATCTGTAGATTGCTTTGGGTAGTAGAGTCATTTTCACAATGTTGATTCTTCCCATCCAAGAACATGGTATATCTCTCCATCTATTTGTATCATCTTTAATTTCTTTCATCAGTGTCTTATAATTTTCTGCATACAGGTCTTTCGTATCCTTAGGTAGGTTTATTCCTGGATATTTTATTCTTTTTGTTGCAATGGTAAATGGGAGTGTTTTCTTGATTTCACTTTCAGATTTTTCATCATTAGTATATAGGAATGCCAGAGATTTCTGTGCATTAATTTTGTATCCTGCTACTTTACCAAATTCATTGATTAGCTCTAGTAGTTTTCTGGTAGCATCTTTAGGATTCTCTATGTATAGTATCATGTCATCTACAAACAGTGACCGCTTTTCTTCTTCTTTTCCAATTTGGATTCCTTTTATTTCCTTTTCTTCTCTGATTGCTGTGGCTAAAACTTCCAAAACTATGTTGAATAAGAGTGGTGAGAGTGGGCAACCTTGTCTTATTCCTGATCTTAGTGGAAATGCTTTCAGTTTTTCACCATTGAGGATGATGTTTGCTGTGGGCTTGTCATATATGGCCTGTATTATGTTGAGGAAAGTTCCCTCTCTGCCTACTTTCTGGAGGGGTTTTATCATAAATGGATGTTGAATTTTGTCGAAAGCTTTCTCTGCATCTATTGAGATGATCATATGTTTTTCTCCTTCAATTTGTTAATATGGTTTATCACTTTGATAGATTTGCGTATATTGAAGAATCCTTGCATTCCTGGAATAAACCCCACTTGATCATGGGGTATAATCCTTTTAATGTGCTGTTGGATTCTGTTTGCTAGTATTTTGTTGAGGATTTTTGCATCTATGTTCATCAGTGATATTGGCCTCTAGTTTTCTTTCTTCGTGACATCCTTCTCTGGTTTTGGTATCAAGGTGATGGTGGCCTCGTAGAAGGAATTTGGGAGTGTTCCTCCCTCTGCTATATTTTGGAAGAGTTTGAGAAGGATAGGTGTTAGCTCTTCTCTAAACTTTTGATAGAATTCACCTGTGAAGCCATCCGGTCCTGGGCTTTTGTTTGTTGGAACATTTTTAATCACAGTTTCAATTTCAGTGCTTCTGATTGGTCTGTTCATATTTTCTATTTCATCCTGATTCAGTCTTGGCAGATTGTGCATTTCTAAGAATTTGTCCATTTCTTCCAGATTGTCCATTTTATTGGCATAGAGTTGCTTGTAGTAATCTCTCATGATTTTTTTTTTATTTCTGCAGTGTCAGTTGTTACTTCTCCTTTCTCATTTCTAATTCTATTTATTTGATTCTTCTCCCTTTTTTTCTTGATGAGTCTGGCTAGTGGTTTATCTATTTTGTTTATCTTCTCAAAGAACCAGCTTTTAGTTTTATTGATCTTTGCTATCGTTTCATTCATTTCTTTTTCATTTATTTCTGATCTGATTTTTATGATTTCTTTCCTTCTGCTAGCTTTGGGGCATTTTTGTTCTTCTTTCTCTAATTGCTTGAGGTGCAAGGTTAGGTTGTTTATTCGAGATGTTTCCTGCTTCTTAAGGTGGGCTTGTATTGCTATAAACTTCCCCCTTAGAACTGCTTTTGCTGCATCCCATACGTTTTGGGTCGTTGTGTCTCCATTGTCATTTGTTTCTAGGTATTTTTTAATTTCCTCTTTGATTTCTTCAGTGATCACTTCATTATTAAGTAGTGTTTTGTTTAGCCTCCATGTGTTTGTATATTTTACAGATCTTTTCCTGTAATTGATATCTAGTCTCATGGCGTTGTGGTCAGAAAAGATACTTGATACAATTTCAATTTTCTTAAATTTACCAAGGCTTGATTTGTGACCCGAGATATGATCTATCCTGGAGAATGTTCCATGAGCACTTGAGAAAAATGTGTATTCTGTTGTTTTTGGATGGAGTGTCCTATAAATATCAATTAAGTCCATCTTGTTTAATGTATCATTTAAAGCTTGTGTTTCCTTATTTATTTTCATTGTGGATGATCTGTCCATGGGTGAAAGTGGGGTGTTAAAGTTCCCTACTATGAATGTGTTACTGTCCATCTCCCCTTTTATGGCTGTTAGTATTTGCCTTATGTACTGAGGTGTTCCTATGTTGGGTGCATAAATATTTACAATTGTTATATCTTCTTCTTGGATAGATCCCTTGATCTTTATGTAGTGTCCTTCTTTATCCCTTTTAATAGTCCTTATTTTAAAGTCTATTTTGTCTGATATGAGAATTGCTACTCCAGCTTTCTTTTGGTTTCCATTTGCATGGAATATCTTTTTCCATCCCCTTACTTTCAGTCTGTATGTGTCTCTATGTCTGAGGTGGGTCTCTATTTGTATTTTTAAGGAACCTCCATATTGTTCTCCATAGTAGCTGTACCAATTCACACTCCCACCAGCAGAGCAAGAGTGTACCCTTTTCTCCATAGCCTCTCCAGCATGTATTGTTTCTAGATCTTTTGATGATGGCCATTCTGACTGGTGTGAGATGACATCTCATTCTAGTTTTGGTTTGCATTTCTCTAATGCTTAATGATGTTGAGCATTCTTTCATGTGTTTGTTAGCAGTCGGTATATCTTCTTTAGAGAAATGTCTATTTAGGTCTTCTGCCCACTTTTGGATTGGGTTCTTTAGTTTCTTGTTATTGAGCTGCATGAGCTGCTTATAAAGTTTGGAGATTAATTCTTTGTCATTTCCTTCATTTGCAAATATTTTCTCCCATTCTGAGGGTTGTCTTTTGTTCTTGGTTATGGTTTCCTTTGCTGTGCAAAAGCTTTGAAGTTTCATTAGGTCCCATTTGTTTATTTTTGTTTTTATTTCCACTTCTCTAGTAGGTGGGTCAAAAAGAACTTGCTGTTATTTATAACATAGAGTGTTCTGCCTATGTTTTCCTCTAAGAGTTTGACAGCTTCAGTATAACATTTAGGTCTTTAATCCATTTTGAGCTTATTTTTCTGTATAGTGTTAGGGAGTGATCTAATATAGTACTTTTACATGTACCTGTCTAGTTTTCCTAGCACCACTTATTAAAGAGGCTGTTCTTTCTCCACAGTACATTCCTGCCTCCTTTATCAAAGATAAGGTGACCATATGTGCGTGGGTTTATCTCTGCAACTTCTATACTGTTCCATTGATCTATCTTTCTGTTTTTGTGCCAGTACCATACTGTTTAGATTACTGTAGCTTTGTAGGATAGTTTAAAGTCAGGGAGCCTGATTCTTCCAGCTACTTTTTTCGCTCTCAACATTGCTTTGGCTATTCAGGGTCTTTTGTGTATCCATACATATTGTGAAATTCTTTGTTTTAGTTCTGTGAAAAATGCAAGTGATAGTTTGATAGGGATTGCATTGAATCTGTGCATTGCTTTGGGTAGTAGAGTCATTTACACAATGTTGATTCTTCCAATCCGAGAACATGGTATATCTCTCCTATTTGTATCATCTTGAATTTCTTGCATCAGTACCTTACAATTTTCTGCATAGAGGTCTTATGTCTCCTTAGATATGTTTATTCCTAGATACTTTATTCTTTTTGTTGCAATGGTAAATGGGAGTGTTTTCTTGATTTGAGTTTCAGATTTTTCATCATTAGTGTATAGGAATGACAGAGATTTCTGTGCATTAATTTTGTATCCTGCTTGTTCACTAAATTCATTGATTAGCCCTAGGAGTTTTCTGGCAGCATCTTTGGGATTCTCTATGTATAGTATCATGTCATCGGCAAACACTGACAGCTTTATTTCTTCTTTTCTGATTTGGATTCCTTTTATTTCCTTGTCTTCTCTGATTGCTGTGGCTAATACTTCCAAAACTATGTTGAATAAGAGTGGTGAGAATGGGCAACCTTGTCTTATTCCTGATCTTAGTAGAAATGCTTTCAGTTTTTCACCATTGAGGACGATGTTGGCTGTGGGTTTGCCATGTATGGCCTTTATTATGTTGAAGAAAGTTCCCTCTATGCCTACTGTCTGCAGGGTTTTTATCGTAAATGGGTGTTGAATTTTGTCAAAAGCTTTCTCTGCATCTATTGAGCTGATCATATGATTTTTCTTCTTCAGTTTGTTAATATGGTTTATCACATTGACAGATTTGCATATATTGAAGAATCCTTGCATTCCTGGAATAAACCCCACTTGATCATGGTGTATGATCATTTTAATGTGCTGTTGGATTCTGTTTGCTTGTATTTTGTTGAGTATAGTTTTTAACACCTTTATCGGGGTATAATTTCTTTACAATGGTGTGTTAGTTTCTGCTTTATAACAAAGAGAATCAGTTATACATATACATATGTTCCCATATCTCTTCCCTCTTGCGTCTCCCTCCCTCCCACCCTCGCTATCCCACCCCTACAGGCGTTCACAATGCACCGAGCTGATATACTTGTGCTATGCGGCTGCTTCCCACTGTTGAGGATTTTTGCACCTATGTTCATCAGTGATATTGGCCTGTAGTTTTCTTTCTTTGTGACATCCTTGTCTGGTTTTGGTATCAAGGTGATGGTGGCCTCGTAGAATACGTTTGGGAGTGATCCTCCCTCTGCTGTCTTTTGGAAGAGTTTGAGAAGGATGGGTGTTAGCTCTTCTCTAAATGTTTGATAGAATTCGCCTGTGCAGCCATCTGGTCCTGGGCTTTTGTTTGTTGGAAGATTTTTAATCACAGTTTCAATGTCACTACTTGTGACTGGTCTGTTCATATTTTCCATTTCTTCCTGATTCTGGCTTTGTATGTCGTGCTTTTCTAAGTGTTTGTCCATTTCTTCCAGGTTGTCCATTTTATTAGCATAGAGTTGCCTGTAGTAATCTCTCATGACCTTTTGTATTTCTGCAGTGTCAGTTGTTACATCTCCTTTTTCATTTCTAATTCCATTGATTTGGATCTTCTCCCTTTTTTTCATGATGAGTCTGGCTAAAGGTTTATCTATTCTGTTTATCTTCTCAAAGAACCAGCTTTTAGTTTTATTGATCTTTGCTATCGTTTCCTTCATTTCTTTTTCTTTTATTTCTGATCTGATTTTTATGATTTCTATCCTGCTGCTAACGTTGGGGTTTTTTTGTTCTTCTTTCTCTAATTGCATTAGGTGCAAGGTTAGGTTCTTTATTCGAGATGTTTCCTGTATCTTAAGGTAGGATTGTATTCCTATAAACTTCCCTCTGAGAACTGCTTTTGCTGCATCCCATAGGTTTTGGGTCTTATTGTCTCCATTGTTATTTCTTTCTAGGTATTTTTTTTTATTTACTCTCTGACTTCTTCAGTGATCACTTTGTTACTAAGTATTGTTTAGCCTCCATGTCTTTGTAGTTTTTACAGATCTTTTCCTGTACTTGATATCTAGTCTTACAGCACTGTGGTCAGAAAAGTCACTTGATACAATTTCAATTTTTGTAAATATACCAAGGCTTGATTTGTGACCCGAGATATGATCTATCCTGGAGAATGTACCATGAGCACTTGAGACGAAAGTGTATTCTGTTGTTTTTGGATGGAGTGTCCTATAAATATCAATTAAGTCCATCTTGTTTAATGTATCATTTAAAGCTTGTGTTTCCCTATTTATTTTCATTTTGCATGATCTGTCCATTGGTGAAAGTGGGGTGTTAAAGTCCCCTACTATGAATGTGTTCCTGTCGAATTCCCCTTTTATGGCTGTTAGTGTTTGCCTTATGTATTGAGGTGCTCCAATGTTGGGTACATAAATATTTACAATTGTTATATCTTCCTCTTGAATCAGTCCCTTGATCATTATGTAGTGTCCTTCGTTGTCTCTTCTAATACTCTTTATTTTAAAGTCTATTTTGTCTGATATGAGAATTGCTACTCCAGCTTTCTTTTGGTTTCCATTGGCATGGAATATCTTTTTCCATCCCCTTAGATTTAGTCTGTAAGTGTCTCAAGAACTGAAGTTGGTCTCTTGTAGAGAGCATATATATGGGTCTTGTTTTTGTATTCATTCAACCAATCTGTGTCTTTTGGTGGAAGCATTTAGGACATTTACATTTAAGGTAATTATCAATATGTATGCTCCTATTCCCATATTTTTAATTGTTTTGTGTTCGCTATTGTAGGTCTTTTCCTTCTCTTGTGTTTCTTGCCTAGAGAACTTCCATTAGCATTTGTTGTAAAGCTGCTTTGGTGTTGCTGAACTCTCAGCTTTTGCTTGTCTGTAAAGGTTTTAATTTCTCTATCAAATCTGAATGACATCCTTGCTGCGTAGAGTAATCTTGGTTGCAGGTTTTTCTCCTTCATCACTTTAAATATGTCCCACCAGTCCCTTCTGGCTTGCAGAGTTTCTGCTTAAAGTTCAGCTATTAACCTCATGGTGATTCCCTTGTGTGTTATTTGTTGTTTTTCCCTTGCTGCTTTTAACATGTTTTCTCTCCATTTAATTTTTGACAGTTTGATTAATATGTGTCTTGGCATATTTGTCCCTGGATTTATCCTGTATGGGACTCTCTGTGCTTCCTGGACTTGATTAACTATTTCCTTTCCCATATTAGGGAAGTTTTCAACTATAATCTCTTCAAATATTTTCTTAGTCCCTTTTTTTTTCGCTTCTTCTTCTGGAAACCCTATAATTCGAATGTTTGTGTGTTTAATGTTGTCCCAGAGGTCTCTGAGACTGTCCTCAGTTCTTTTCATTCTTCTTTCTTTGTTCTGCTCCGCAGTAGTTATTTCCACTATTTTATCTTCCTGGTCACTTATCCATTCTTCTGCCTCAGTTTTTCTGCTGTTTATCCCATTTAGAGTCTCTTTCATTTCATTTATTGTGTTATTCATCATTGATTGTTTTATCTTTAGTTCTTCTAGGTCCTTGTTAAATGTTTCTTGCATTTTGTCTCTTCTATTACCAAGATTTTGGATCATCTTTACTATCATTTTTTTGAATTCTTTTTCACGTAGACTGCCTATTTCCTCTTCATTTGTTAGGTCTGGTGGGTTTTTATCTTGCTCCTTCATCTGCTGTGTGTTTTTCTGTCTTCTCATTTTGCTTATCTTACTGTGTTTGGGGTCTCCTTTTTGCAGGCTGCAGGTTCGTAGTTCGTGTTGTTTTTGGTGTCTGTCCCCAGTGGCTAAGTTTGGTTCAGTGGGTTGTGTAGGCTTCCTGGTGGAGGGAAATAGTGCCTGTGTTCCAGTGGATGAGGCTGGATCTTTTATTTCTGGTGGGCAGGTCCCCGTCTGGTGGTGTGCTTTGGGATGTCTGTGGATTTATTAGGATTTTAGGCAGCCTCTCTGCTAATGGGTGGGGTTGTGTTCCTTTCTTGCTATTTAGCATAGGTTGTCCAGCACTGTAGCTTACTGGTCGTTGACTGAAGCTGGGTGCTTGTGTTGAGATGGAGGTATCTGGGAGATTTTCGCCATTTGATATTATGTGGAGTTGGGAGGTCTCTTCTGCACCAGTGTCCTGAAGTTGGCTCTCCCACCTCAGAGGCACAGCACTGCTCCTCGCTGCAGCACAAAAAAGCCTTTCATCCACATGGCTCAGAATAAAAGGGAGAAAAAGTAGAAAGGAAGAATTAGTAGAAGTAGAAAGAAAGAAACAAACAAGGGAAGAAAGAATGAAGGGAGGGATGTAGGGAAGGATGGAGGAAGGAAGGAAGGAGGGAAGGAAGGAAAAAGAGAAAAATTAAAGAAGATTAAAAATAAAGTAATATAAAGTAAACAAAGTTATTAAAATAGAAAATAATTATTAAGAAAAAAATTAAACAAAAAAACAGACGAATACATCCCTAGGACAAATGGTGGACGCAAAGCTATACAGACAAAATCTCAATCAGAAGCATACACATACACACTCACAAAAAGAGGAAAAGGGGAAAAACTCATAAATCTTGCTCTCAAAGTCCACCTCCACAATTTGGGATGATTCGTTGTCTATTCATATATTCCACAGATGCAGCGTGCATCAAGTTGATTGTGGAGCTTTAATCCGCTGCTTCTTAGGTTGCTGGGAGAGATTTCTCTTTCTCTTCTTTGTTCACACATCTCCTGGTGCTCAGCTTTGGATTTGGCCCTGCCTCACGTGTAGGTCGTTGAAGGGCATCTGTTGTTTGCTCAGACAGGAGGGGGTTAAACGAGCAGCTGCTTCTGGGACTCTGGTTCCCTCAGGCCGGGGGAGGGAGGGGCACGAATGTGTAGCGCGCCTTCAGTGGCAGAGGCCAGCGTGACATTGCACCAGCCTGAGGCGCACCGTGCGTTCTACCGGGAATGTTGTCCGTGAATACTGGAATCCTGGCATTGGCGGGCTGCACAGGCTTCCAGGAAGGGGCGTGTAGATAGTGACCTGTGCTCTCTCACAGGCTTCTTGGTGGTGGCAGCAGCAGCCTTATCATCTCATGCACATCTCTGGGGTCTGCGCTTTTAGCTGTGGCTCGTGTCAGACTCTGGAGCTCCTTTAAGCAGCACTCTTAATCCCCTCTCCTTGCGCACCAGGAAACAAAGAGGGAAGAAAAAGTCTCTTGCCTCTTCTGCACGTCCAGAATTTTCCCTGGACTTGGGAGAGCATATTTAAAATGATAAAAGGGAAAAAGCTACACCCAAGATTACTCTAACCAGCAAAGATCTCACTCAGATTCAAAGGAGAAATTAAAACCTTACAGGCAATCAAAAATTTTAAAAAAAACTGTAAAAATACAAACACAAGAGGCTGAACAATACTCTGTCAAATATCCAAGAGATCACTGAAGAAATGAAATAGGAAATCAAAAAAATTTTGGGAACAAAAGACAATGAAAACACAATGGCCCAAAACCTATGGGAGGACACAAATGCAGTTCTAACAGGGAAGTTTATAGCAATACAATCCTATCTCAAGAAATAAGAAGAATCTCAAATAAACAACCTAAACATACACCTAAAGCAATTAGAGATAGGGGCAAAACAAGGCAAAAGTTACCAGAAGGAAAGAGATCAAAAAGATCACATCAGAAATAAATGGAAAAAAATGGGGGAAATGATAACAAAGATCAATAAAACTAAAAGCTAATTCTTTTAGAAGATAAACAAAATTGATAAACCATTAGCTAGACTCATCAAGAAAAAAAGACAAATCAACGCCAAGACACATATTAATCAAACTGTCAAAAATTAAATACAAAGAAAGCATATTAAAAGCAGCAAGGGAAAAACAACAAATAACACACAAGGGAATCCCCATAAGGTTAACAGCTGATCTCTCAGCAGAAACCCTACAAGCCAGAAGGGAGTGGCAGGACATACTGAAAGTGATGAAGGAGAATAGCCTGCAACCAAGACTACTCTACCCAGCAAGGATCTCATTCACATTTGATGGAGAAATTAAAACCTTTACAGACAAGCAAAAGCTGAGAGAGTTCAGCACCACCAAACCAGCTTTACAACAAATGCTAAAGGAACTTCTCTAGACACGAAACACAAGAGAAGGAAATGACCTATAGTAGCGAACCCAAAACAATATATGGAAATAGGAACATACATATCGATAATTACCTTAAATGTAAATGGACTAAATGCTCCCACCAAAAGACACAGATTGGCTGAATGGATACAAAAACAAGACCCTTATATATGCTGTCTACAAGAGACCCACTTCAGAACTAGAGACACATACAGACTGAAAGTAAGGGGATGGAAAAAGATATTCCATGCAAATGGAAACCAAAAGAAAGCTGCAGTAGCAATTCTCATATCAGACAAAATAGACTTTAAAATAAGGACTATTAAAAGGGACAAAGAAGGACACTACATAATGATCAAGGGATCGATCCAAGAAGAAGATATAACAATTGTAAATATTTATGCACCCAACATAGGAGCACCTCAATACATAAGGCAAATACTAACAACCATAAAAGGGGAGATCAACAGTAACACATTCATAGTAGGGGACTTTAACACCCCACTTTCACCCATGGACAGATCATCCAAAATGAAAATAAATAAGGAAACACAAGCTTTAAATGATACATTAAAAAAGATGGACTTAATTGATATTTATAGGACACTCCATCCAAAAACAACAGAATACACATTTTTCTCAAGTGCTCATGGAACATTCTCCAGGATAGATCATATCTTGGGTCACAAATCAAGCCTTGGTAAATTTAAGAAAACTGAAATTGTATCAAGTATCTTTTCCGACCACAACGCCATGAGACTAGATATCAATTACAGGAAAAGATCTGTAAAAAATACAAACACATGGAGGCTAAACAATACACTACTTAATAATGAAGTGATCACTGAAGAAATCAAAGAGGAAATTTAAAAATACCTAGAAACAAACGACAATGGAGACACAACGACCCAAAACGTATGGGATGCAGCAAAAGCAGTTCTAAGGGGGAAGTTTATAGCAATACAAGCCCACCTTAAGAAGCAGGAAACATCTCGAATAAACAACCTAACCTTGCACCTCAAGCAATTAGAGAAAGAAGAACAAAAAAACCCCAAAGCTAGCAGAAGGAAAGAAATCATAAAAATCAGATCAGAAATAAATGAAAAAAAAATGAAGGAAACGATAGCAAAGATCAATAAAACTAAAAGCTGGTTCTTTGAGAAGATAAACAAAATAGATAAACCACTAGCCAGACTCATCAAGAAAAAAAGGGAGAAGACTCAAATCAATAGAATTAGAAATGAAAAAGGAGAAGTAACAACTGACACTGCAGAAATAAAAAAAAATCATGAGAGATTACTACAAGCAACTCTATGCCAATAAAATGGACAATCTGGAAGAAATGGACAAATTCTTAGAAATGCACAACCTGCCAAGACTGAATCAGGAAGAAATAGAAAATATGAACAGACCAATCACAAGCACTGAAAATGAAACTGTGATTAAAAACCTTCCAACAAACAAAAGCCCAGGACCAGATGGCTTCACAGGTGAATTCTATCAAACGTTTAGAGAAGAGCTAACACCTATCCTTCTCAAACTCTTCCAAAATATAGCAGAGGGAGGAACACTCCCAAATTCCTTCTACGAAGCCACCATCACCTTGATACCAAAACCAGACAAGGATGTCACAAAGAAAGAAAACTACAGGCCAATATCACTGATGAACATAGATGCAAAAATCCTCAACAAAATACTAGCAAACAGAATCCAAAAGCACATTAAAAGGACCATACACCATGATCAAGTGGGGTTTATTCCAGGAATGCAAGGATTCTTCAATATACGCAAATCTATCAAAGTGATAAACCATATTAACAAATTGAAGGAGAAAACCATATGATCATCTCAATAGATGCAGAGAAAGCTTTCGACAAAATTCAACACCCATTTATGATAAAAACCCTCCAGAAAGTAGGCATAGAGGGAACTTTCCTAAACATAATAAAAGCCATATATGACAAGCCCACAGCAAACATCATTCTCAATGGTGAAAAACTGAAAGCATTTCCACTAAGATCAGGAACAAGACAAGGTTGCCCACTCTCACCACCCTTATTCAACATAGTTTTGGAAGTTTTAGCCACAGCAATCAGAGAAGAAAAGGAAATAAAAGAAATCCAAATCGGAAAAGAAGAAGTAAAGCTGTCACTGTTTGCAGATGACATGATACTATACATAGAGAATCCTAAAGATGCTACCAGAAAACTACTAGAGCTAATCAATGAATTTGCTAAAGTAGCAGGATACAAAATTAATGCACAGAAATCTCTGGCATTCCTATATACTAATGATGAAAAATCTGAAAGTGAAATCAAAAAAACACTCCCATTTACCATTGCAACAAAAAGAATAAAATATCTAGGAATAAACCTACCTAAGGATACGAAAGACCTGTATGCAGAAAATTATAAGACACTGATGAAAGAAATTAAAGATGATACAAATAGATGGAGAGATATACCATGTTCTTGGATGGGAAGAATCAACATTGTGAAAATGACTCTACTACCCAAAGCAATCTACAGATTCAATGCAATCCCTATCAAACTACCACTGGCATTTTTCACAGAACTAGAACAAAAAATTTCGCAATTTGTATGGAAACACAAAAGACCCCGAATAGCGAAAGCAATCTTGAGAACGAAAAAAGGAGCTGGAGGAATAAGGCTCCCTGACTTTAGACTATATTACAAAGCAACAGTAATCAAGACAGTATGGTACTGGCACAAAAACAGAAAGATAGATCAGTGGAACAGGATAGAAAGCCCAGAGATAAACCCACGCACATATGGACACCTTATCTTTGATAAAGGAGGCAGGAATGTACAGTGGAGAAAGGACAGCCTCTTCAATAAATGGTGCTGGGAAAACTGGACAGGTACATGTAAAAGTATGAGATTTGATCACTCCCTAACACCATACACAAAAATAAGCTCAAAATGGTTTAAAGACCTAAATGTAAGGCCAGAAACTATCAAACTCTTAGAAGAAAACATAGGCAGAACACTCTATGACATAAATCACAGCAAGATCCTTTCTGACCCACCTCCTAGAGTAATGGAAATAAAAACAAAAATAAACAAATGGGACCTAATGAAACTTAAAAGCTTTTGCACAGCAAAGGAAACCATAACCAAGACCAAAAGACAACCCTCAGAATGGGAGAAAACATTTGCAAATGAAGCAACTGACAAAGGATTAATCTCCAAAATTTACAAGCAGCTCATGCAGCTCAATAACAAAAAAACAAACAACCCCATCCAAAAATGGGCAGAAGACCTAAATAGACATTTCTCCAAAGAAGATATACAGAATGCCAACAAACACATGAAAGAATGCTCAACATCATTAATCATTAGAGAAATGCAAATCAAAACTACAATGAGATATCATCTCACACCAGTCAGAATGGCCATCATCAAAAAATCTAGAAACAATAAATGCTGGAGAGGGTGTGGAGAAAAGGGGACACTCTTGCACTGCTGGTGGGAATGTGAATTGGTTCAGCCACTGTGGAGAACAGTATGGAGGTTCCTTAAAAAACTACAAATAGAATTACCATATGACCCAGCAATCCCACTACTTGGCATATACCCTGAGAAAACCAAAATTCAAAAAGAGTCATGTACCAAAATGTTCATTGCAGCTCTATTTACAATAGCCAGGACATGGAAACAACCTAAGCGCCCATCATCGGATGAATGGATAAAGAAGATGTGGCACATATACACAATGGAATATTACTCAGCCTTAAAAAGAAATGAAATTGAGCTATTTGTAATGAGATGGATAGACCTAGAGTCTGTCATACAGCGTGAAGTAAGTCAGAAAGAAAAAGACAAATACCGTATGCTAACACATATATATGGAATTTAAGGGAAAAAAAGTGTCATGAAGAACCTAGGGGTAAGATAGGAATAAAGACGCAGACCTACTGGAGAACGGACTTGAGGATATGGGGAGGGGGAAGGGTGAGTTTTGACAGGGCGAGAGAGAGTCATGGACATATACACACTAACAAACGTAGTAAGGTAGATAGCTGGGGGGAAGCAGCCGCAAAGCACAGGGATATTAGCTCGGTGCTTTGTGACAGCTTGGAAGTGTGGGATGGGGAGAGTGGGAGGGAGGGAGACGCAAGAGGGAAGACATATGGGAACATATGTATATGTATAGCTGATTCACTTTGTTATAAAGCAGAAACTAACACACCATTGTAAAGCAATTATACCCCAATAAAGATGTTTAAAAAAAAAAAAAGACAAATCAACAGAATTAGAAATGAAAAAGGAGAAGTAACAACTGACACTGCAGAAATACAAACATCTGAGAGATTACTACAAGCAACTATATGCCAATAAAATGGACAACCTGGAAGAAATGGACAAATACTTAGAAAAGCAAACCTTCTGAGACACAAACAGGAAGAAATACAAACAGACCAATCAAGGGACGAGGGGAAGATCACGGAAGAGTAAGTTGCGGAGATCACCTTCCTCCACACAGATACACCAGAAATACATCTACACGTGGAAAAATTCCTACAGAACACCTACTGAAAGCTGGCAGAAGACCTCAGACCTCCCAAAAGGCAAGAAACTCCCTGCATACCTGGGTAGGGCAAAAAAAAGAAGAATAAACAGAGACAAAAGGATAGGGATGGGACCTGTATCAGTGGGGGGGGAGACGTGAAAGAGAAAATGTTTCCACACACCAGGAGCCCCTTCTCGGGCGGAGACTGCAGGTGGTGGAAGGGGAAAGCTTTGGAGCCGCAGAGGAGAGCACAGCAACAGGAGTGCGGAGGGCAAAGCGGAGAGATTCCCACACAGAAGATTGGTGCCGAGTGGCACTCACCAGCCAGAGAGGATTGTCTGCTCATCTGCTGGGGCGAGCGGGGATAGGAGCTGAGGCTCGGGCTTTGGTCGGAGCACAGAGAGAGGACTGGTGTTGGTGGCGTGAACACAGCCTGCAGGGGTTTAGTGCGCCACAGCTAGCCAGGAGGGAGTCTGGGAAAATGTCTAGACCTGCTGAAGAGGCAAGAGACTTTTTCTTCCCTTTTTGTTTCCTGGTGCGTGAGGAGAGGGGATTAAGAGCGCTGCTTAAGGAGCTCCAGAGACGGGCGCGAGCTGTGGCTAAAAGCGCAGACCACAGAGAGGTGCATGAGATGCAAAGGCTGCTGCTTCCACCACCCAGAAGCCTGTGTGCGAGCAGAGGTCACTATCCACACCGCCCTTCCGGGTAGCCTGTGCATCCCGCCAATGCCAGTGTCCCAAGATCCAGGGACAACCTCCCCAGGAGACCGCACGGAACACCTCAGGCTGATGCAATGTCATGCTGGCATCTGCCACCACAGGCTCACCCCGCATTCCGTGCCCCTACCTCCCCCAAGCCTGAGTGAGCCAGAGTCCCTGAAGTAGCTGCTCCTTTAACCCCATCCTGTCTGAGCAAAGAACAGATGCCCTCCAGTAACCTACACAGAGAGGTGGGGCCATATCCAAAGCTGAGTCCCTGCGAGCTGTTTGAACAAAGAAGAGAAAGGTAAATCTCTCCCAGCAGCCTCAGAAGTGGCGGATTAAAGCTCCAAAATCAACTTGTTGTACCCTGCATCTGTGGAATACATGAATAGACAACAAATCATACCAAATTGAGGAGCCATGTAGATGTAAGGTTCTTGGTGCTGCAGCAAGGAGTCACGGCTGTGCCTCTGAGATGGGAGAACCAACTTCAGGACACTGGTCCACAAGAGAACTCCCAGTTGCACATAATATCAAATGGCAAAAATCTCCCAGAGATCTCCATCTCAACACCAGCACCCAGCTTCACTCAACGACCAGCAAGCTACAGTGCTGGACACCCTATGAAAAATAAGTAGCAAGACAGGAACACAATCACACCAATTAGAAGAGAGGATACCTAAAATCATAATAAGGCCACAGACACCCCAAAACACACCACCAGACGTGGACCTGCCCACCAGAAAGACAAGATCCAGCCTCATCCACCAGAACACAGACACTAGTCCCCACCACAAGGAAGCCTACTCAACCCACTGAACCAACAGTAGCCACTGGGGAAAGACACCAAAAACAACGGGAACTATGAACCAGCAGCCTGCAAAAAGGAGACCCCAAACACAGTAAGAAAAGCAAAATGAGAAGACAGAAAAACACATCTCAGATGCAGGAACAAGATAAAAACCCACCAGACCTAACAAATGAAGAAGAAATAGGCAGTCTACCTGAAAAAGAATTCAGAATAATGATAGTAAAGATGATCCAAAATCTTGGTAATAGAAGAGACAAAATGCAAGAAACATTTAACAAGGACCTAGAAGAACTAAAGATGAAACCAACAACAATAAACAACACAATAAATGAAATAAAAAGACTCTAGATGGGGTCAATAGCAGAATAACATAGGCAGAAGAACGGAGAAGTGACTTGGAAGATAAAATAGTGGAAATAACTACTGCAGAGCAGAATAAAGAGAAAAGAATGAAAAGAACTGAGGACAGTCTTAGAGACCTCTGGGACAACATTAAACACACCAACATTCGAATTATAGGGGTTCCAAAAGAAGAAAAAAAAGATAGGGACTGAGAAAATATTTGAAGAGCTTATAGGTGAAAACTGCCCTAATATGGGAAAGGAAATGTTTAATCTAGACCAGGAAGCAAACAGAGTCCATACAGGATAAATCCAAGGAGTAATATGACAATACACATATTAATCAAACTGTCAAAAATTAAATACAAAGAAAAGATATTAAAAGCAGCAAGGGAAAAACAACAAATAACACACAAGGGAATTCCCATAAGAATAACAGTTGATCTTTCAGCAGAAACTCTGCAAGCCAGAGGGACAGGTAGGACATATTTAAAGTGATGAAGGAGAAAAACCTGCAACCAAGACTACTCTACGCAGCAAGGATGTCATTCAGATTTGATAGAGAAATTAAAACCTTTAGAGAGAAGCAAAAGCTGAGAGAGTCCAACACCACCAAAGCAGCTTTACAACAAATGCTAAAGGAATTTCTCTAGGCAAGAAACACAAGAGAAGGAAAACACCTACAATAATGAACACAAAACAATTAAGAATATGGGAATAAGAACATACATATTGATAATTACCTTAAATGTAAATGTCCTAAATGCTTCCACCAAAAGACACAGATTGGTTGAATGGATACAAAAAGAAAACCCGTATATATGCTGTCTACACGAAACCACTTCAGGCCGAGAGACACATACACACTGAAAGTAAGGGGATGGGAAAAGATTCCATGCAAATGGAAACCAAAGGAAAACTGGAGTAGCAATTCTCATATCAGACAAAATAGACTTTAAAATAAAGACTATAAGAAGAGACAAAAAGGACACTACATAATGATCAAGGGATCGATTCAAGGAAAATATTTAACAATTGTAAATATTTATGCATCCAATAAAGGAGCACCACAATACATAAGGCAAATACTAACAGCCATAGAGGGGGAAATCAACAGTAACACAATCATAGTAGGGGACTTTAACACCCCACTTTCACCAATGCAGAGATCATCCAAAATGAAAATAAATAAGGAAACAAAAGCTTTAAATGATCCATTAAACAAGGTGGACTTAATTGAAATTTTTAGGACATTCTATCCAAAAACAACAGAATACACATTTTTATCAAGTGGTCATAGAACATTCTCCAGGATAGATCATATCTTGGGTCATAAATCAAGCCTTTTTAAATTTAAGAAAATTGAAATTGTATCAAGTATCATATCCGACAACAACGCTTTGAGACAAGATATCAATTACAGGAAAAGATCTGTAAAAAATTAAAACACATGGAGGCTAAACAATACACTAGTTAATAATGAAGTGATTCCTGAAGAAATCAAAGAGGAAAGTTAAAAACATGGAGACACAAATGACAATGGAGACACAATGACCCAAAACCAATGGGATGCAGCAAAATCAGTCCTAAGAGGGACGTTTACAGCAATACAATCCTACCTTAAGAAACAGGAAACCTCTCGAATACACAACTTAATCTTATACCTAAAGTAATTAGAGAAAGAAGAACAAAAAACCACAAAAGTTAGCAGAAGGAAAGAAATCATAAAAATCCGATCAAAAACAAATGAAAAGGGCTTCCCTGGTGGCGCAGTGGTTGAGAGTCCGCCTGCCGATGCAGGGGACGCGGGTTCGTGCCCCGGTCTGGGAGGATCCCACATGCCGCGGAGCGGCTGGGCCCGTGAGCCATGGCCGCTGAGCCTGCGCGTCCGGAGCCTGTCCTCCGCAACGGGAGAGGCCACGACAGTGAGAGGCCCGCGTAACGCATAAAAAAAAAAAAAAAAAAAAAAACAAATGAAAAAGAAATGAAGGAAACGATTGTAAAGATCAATAAAACTAAAATCTGGTTCTTTGAGAAGATAAACAAAATTGATAAACCATTAGCCAGACTCACCAAGAAAAACAATGGAGAAGATTCAAATCAATAGATTTAGAAATGAAAAGGGGGAAGTAACAACTGACACAGCAGAAATACAAAAGACTGTGACAGATTACAAAAAGCAACTCTATGCCAATAAAATGGACAACCTGGAAGAAATGGACAGATTCTTTGAAATGTAAAACCTGCCAAGACTGAATCAGGAAGAAACAGAAAATATGAACAGACCAATCACAAGCACTGAAATTGAAACTGTGATTTAAAAACTTCCAACAAACAAAAGCCCAGAACCAGATGGCTTCACAGGCGAATTCTATCAAACATTTAGAGAAGAGCTAACACCTGTCCTTCACACACTCCTCCAAAATACAGCAGAGGGAGGAGCACCCCCAATTTCATTCTATGAGACGACCATCACTTTTATACAAAAACCAGACAAGGGAGTCACAAAAAAAGAAAACTACAGGCTAATATCATTGATGAACATAGATGCAGAAATCCTCAACAAAATACTAGCAAACAGAATCCAACAGCATATTAAAAGGATCATAAACCATGATCAAGTGGGGTTTAATCCAGGAATTCAAGGAATTTTCAATATACGCAAATCAATCAATTTGATAAACCATATTTACAAACTGAAGTAGAAAAACCATATGATCATATCAATAGATGCAGAGAAAGCTGTCGACAAAATTCAACACCCATTTATGATAAAAACCCTGCAGAAAATAGGCATACAGGGAACTTTCCTCAACATAATAAAGGCCATATATGGCAAACCCACAGCCAACATCGTCCTCAACGGTGAAAAACTGAAAGCACTTCCACTAAGATCAGGAACAAGACAAGGTTGCCCACTCTCACCACTCTTATTCAACATAGTTTTTGAAGTTTTAGCCACAGCAATCAGAGAAGAAAAGGAGATAAAAGAAACCAGATCAGAAAAGAAGAAGTAAAGTTGTCACTGTTTGCAGATGACATGATACTATATACAGAGAATCCTAAAGATGCTACCAGAAAATTTCTAGATCTAAACAATGAATTTGGTAAAGCAGCAGGATACAAAATTAATGCACAGAAATCTCTGGCATTCCTATACACTAATGATTAAAAATATGAAAGTGAAATCAAGACAACACTCCAATTTACCACTGCAACAAATAGAATAAAATATCTAGGAATAAACCTACTTAAGGAGACAAAAGACCTGTATGTAGAAAATTATAAGACACTGATGAAAAAATGAAAGATGATACAAATACATGGAGAGATATACCATGTTATTGGATTGGAAGAATCAACATTGTCAAAATGACTTGACTACCCAAAGCAATCTGCAGATTTACTGCAATCCCAATCAAACTACCACTGGCATTTTTCACAGAACTAGAACAAAAAGTTTCACAATTTGTATGAAAATACAAAAGACCCTGAATAACCTAAGCAATCTAGACAATGAAAACCTGAGCTGCAGGAATCAGGCTCCCTGACTTCAGACTATACTACAAAGCTACAGTAATCAAGACAGTATGGTACTGGCACAAAAACAGAAAGGTAGATCAATGGAACAGGATAGAAAGCCCAGAGATAAACCCACGCACATATGGTCACCTTATCTTTGATAAAGGGGGCTGGAATGTACAGTGGAGAAAGGAAAGCCTCTTTAATAAGTGGTGCTGGGAAAACCGGACAGGTACATGTAAAAGTATGAGATTAGATCACTCCCTAACACCATACACAAAAATAAGCTCAAAATGGATTAAAGACCTAAATATAAGGCCAGAAACTATCAAACTCTTAGAGGAAAACATAGTCAGAACACTCTATGACATAAATCACAGCAAGATCTTTTTGACCCACCTCCTAGAGAAATGGAAATAAAAACAAAAATAAAAAAATGGGACCTAAAGGAACTTCAAAGCTTTTGCACAGCAAAGGAAACCATAAACAAGATCAAAAGACAACCCTCAGCATGGGAGAAAATATTTGCAAATGAAGTAACTGACAAAAGATTAATCTTCAAAATTTATAAGCAACACATGCAGCTCAATAAAAAACAAACAAACAACCCAATCCAAAAATGGGCAGAAGACCTAAATAGACATTTCTTGAAAGAAAATATAGAGACTGCCATCAAACACATGAAAGAATGGTCAATATAGATAATCATTAGAGAAATGCAAATCAAAACTACAATGAGATATCATCTCACACCAGTCAGAATGGTCATCATCAAAAAATCTAGAAACAATAAATGCTGGAGAGGGTGTGGAGAAAAGGGAACACTCTTGCACTGCTGGTTGGAATGTGAATTGGTACAGTTACTATGGAGAATAGTATGGAGGGTCCTTAAAAACTACACATAGAACTACCATATGACCCAGCAATCCCACTACTGGGCATAAACCCTTAGAAAACAATAATTTCAAAAGAGTCATGTACCAAAATATTCATTGCAGCTCTACAATAGCCCAGAGATGGAAACAACCTACGTGTCCAATATTGGATGAATGGATAAAGAAGGTGTGGCATATATATGCAATTGAATATTACTCAGCCATAAAAATAAACGAAATTGAGCTATTTCTAATGAGGTGAATAGACCTAAAGTTTGTCATACAGAGTGAAGTAAGTAAGAAAGGGAATGACAAATACCGTATGCTAACACATATATATATGGAATATAAGGGGAAAAATGTCATGAAGAACCTAGGGGTATGACAGGAATGAAGACACAGACCTACTAGAGAATGGACTTGAGGATATGGGGAGGGGGAAGTGTAATCTGTGACAAAGCGAGAGAGGTGCATGTACATATATACATTACCAAACGTAAGGTAGATAGCTACTGGGAAGCAGCCGCATAGCACAGGGAGATCAGCTTGGTGCTTTGTGACCACCTGGAGGGGTGGGATAGGGAGGGTGGGAGGGAGGGTGACGCAAGTGGGAAGAGATATGCGAACATATGTATATGTATAACTGATTCACTTTGTTATAAAGCAGAAACTAACACACCATTGTAAAGCAATTATACTCCAATAAAGATGTAAGAAAAATCTCAATAATTTTCATATTGATTACATGTGGAAATGCTATTTTGTCTGTATTGAGTTAAATAAAATATATTATTTTATATTATTTAAAAATAAAAAAAGAGACCAATCAGAAGCACTGAAATTGAAACTGTGATTTTAATATCTTCCAACAAACAAAACCCAGGACCTGATGGATTCACAAGCAAACTCTAAGAAACATTTAGAGAATTTCTAACACCAATCTTTCTCAAACTCTTCCTAAATATTGCAGAGGGAGGAACACTCCCAAACTTATTCTATGAGGCCACCGTCACTCTGATACCAAAACCAGAAAAAGATTCACACAGAAAGAAATCTACAGGCCAATATCACAAAAATCCTTAACACAATACTAGGAAACAAAATCCAGCAGCACATTAACAGGACCATACACCATGATCAAGTGGGCTTTATCCCAGGAAGGCAAGGGTTCTTCAATATACGCAATTCAATCCATGTGATACACCATATTTACAAGCTGAAGGATAAAATCCATATGATAATCTAAATAGATGCAGAAAAAGCTTTTGACAAATTTCAGCAGTGATTTATGATAAAAACTCTCAAGATAGTATGCACAGAGGGATATTACCTCAACATAATAAAGGCCATATATGACAAATCCACAGCCAAAATTGTTCTCAATGGTGAAAAACTGAAAACATTTCCACTAACTTCAGGAACAAGACAAGGTTGCCCACTCTCACCACTCTTATTCAACATAATTTTGGAAGTTTTAGCCCCAGCAATCAGAGAAGAAAAGGAAATAAAAGGAATCCAAATTGGAAAAGAAGTAAAACTTTCACTGTTTGCAGATGGCATCGTACCAAACATAGAGAATACTAAAGATGCTACCAGAAAACGACTAGAGCTAATCAATGAATTTGGTAAAGTAGCAGGATAAAAATTAATGAACAGAAATCTCTTGCATTCTTATCACTAATGATGAAAATCTGAAAGAGAAATCAAGTAAACACTCCCATTTACCACTACAACAAAGAATAAAATACCTAGGAAAAAACCTACCTAAGGAGACAAAAGACCTGTATGCAGAAAAATATAAGACACTGATGAAACAAATTAAAGATGACACAAACAGATTGAGAGATATACCATGTTCTTGGATTGGAAGAATCAACATTGTGAAAATGACTCTACTACCCAAAGCAATCTCCAGATTCAATGCAATCCCTATCAAACGACAATGACATTTTTCTTAGAACTAGAACAAAAAGTTTCACAATTTGTATGGAAACACAAAAGACCCTGAAGAGCCAAAGCATTCTTGTGAAAGAATAACGGAGCTGGAGGTATCAGACTCCCAGACTTCATACTATACTACAAAGCCACAGTAATCAAGACAGTATAGTACTGGCACAAAACCAGAAATATAGGTCAATGGAACAGGATAGAAAGCCCAGAGATAAACCCATACACATATGATCACCTTATGTTTGATAAAGGAGGTAAGAATATACAATGCAGAAAATACAGCCTCTTCAATAGGTTGTGCTGGGAAAACTGGACAGCTACATGTAAAAGAATGAAATTAGAACACTCCCTAATACCATACACAAAAATAAACTCGAAATGGATTAAAGACCTAAATGTAACGCTAGACACTGAAAAACTCTTAGAAGAAAAGATAGGCAGAACACTCTATGACATAAATCACAGCAAGATCCTTTTTAACCCACCTCTTAGAGAAATGGAAATAAAAACAAAAATAAACAAATGGGACCTAATAAAACTTAAAAGCTTGTGCACAGCAGAGGAAACCATAAACAGATGGGAAAACAACCCTCAGAATGGAAGTAAATATTTGCAAATTAAACAACTGAAAGAGTATTAATCACGAAAATATACCAGCAGCTCATGCAGCTCAATATCAAAAAAACAAACAACCTAATCCAAAAATGGCCAGAAGTCCTAAATAGACATTTCTCCAAAGAAGATATATAGAGTGACAACAAACACACGAAAGGATGCTCAACATCACTAATCATTAGAGAAAAGCACATCAAAACTACAATGAGGTATCACCTCACACCTGTCAGAAAGGCCATCATCAAAAAATCTACAAACAATAAATGCTGGAGAGGCTGTGGAGAAAAGGGAACCCTCTTGCACTGTTGGTAGGACTGTAAATTGATGCAGCCACTATGGGGAATAGTATGGAGGTTCCTTAAAACACTAAAAATAAAACTACCAAATGACCCAGCAATCCCACTATTGGGCATATACCCTGAGAAATCCATAATTCAAAATAGTCATGTACCACAATGTTTATTGCAGCTCTATTTACAATAGCCGGGACAAGAACACAACCTAAGTGTCCATCGAGAGCTGAATGGATAAAGAAGATGTGGCACATACACACAGTGGAATATTACTCAACCATAAAAAGAAACGAAATTGAGTTATTTGTTGTGAGGTGGATGGACCTACAGTCTGTCATACAGAGTGAAGTAAGTCAGAAAGAGAAAAACAGATACTCTATACTAACACATATATATGGAATCTAAAAATGAAAACAATGGTTATGAAGAACTTAGGGGCAGGACAGGAATAAAGATGCACATGTAGAGCATAGACGTGAGGACAGGTGAAGGAGGAACTGTAAGGTGGGACAAAGAGAGAGACTGGAATTGACTTATATACACTACCAAATGTAAAATAGATAGCTAGTGGGAATCAACCTTATCGCACAGGGAGATCAGCTCGGTAGATTGTGACCACCTAGAGGGGTGGGATAGAGAGTGTAGGAGGGAGATGCAAGAGGGGGTGGATATGGGGATATATGTATATGTATAGCTGATTCACTTTGTTATACAGCAGAAACTAACACAACAATGTAAAGCAATTATACTCCAATAAAGATGTTTTTTAAAAAATGGTGTGGTACATATATACCAGATGGTAATGCACATATGTGGAATCTAAATAAATGGTACTGATGAACCTAGTGGCAGGGAAGGAATAAAGACACAGACGTAAAGAATGGACTTGAGGACACAGTGGAGGAAAGGGATGATGGGACGATGTGAGAGAGTAGCATTGACATATATACACTATCAAATGTAAAATGGATTGTTAGTGGGAAGCTGCTGCATAGCACAGAAAGATCAGTTTTATGCTTTGTGACGACCTAAAGTGGTGGGAAAGGGAGGGTTGGAGAGTGGCTCAAGAGGAAGGGCATATGGGGATATATGTATACATATTGCTGATTCACTTTGTTGTACAGCAGAAACTAACACAATTTTGTAAAGCAGTTGTACTCCAATAAGATGTTAAAAACAAAAACAAACAAAAACAACAGTCCAGGATAGGATGGTTTCACAGGAGAATTATATCAAACATTTAGAGAAGAATTAGCCTATTCTTCTGAAACTATTCTGAAAAATTGCAAAGACGCAGCACTTACATTCTCATTCTATGAGACAAGTACAACCTGATACCAAAACCCAACAATGCTACCATAAAAAAGAAAATTACAGGTCAATATCACTGATGAACACAGAAACAAAAATCCTCAACAAAATACTATGAATCCAAACCCAACTATACATTAAAGGGATTATACACCATGATCAAGTGGGTTTTATCCCTGGGAAGCAAGGAGCTTCCAATAGCTGCAAATCACTCAGTAAGATACACTACTTTAACAAACTGCAGAATAAAATCCACATGATCAGAGGGGAAGATGGCGGAAGAGTAAGACGCGGAGATCACCTTCCTCCACACAGATACACCAGAAATACATCTACACGTGGAAAAACTTCTACAGAACACCTACTGAACGCTTGCAGAAGACCTCAGACCTCCCAAAAGGCAAGAAATTCCCCACGTACCAGGGTAGGGTAAAAGAAAAAAAGAAAAAACAGAGACAAAAGAATAGGGACGGGACCTGCACCAGTGGGAGGGAGCTGTGAAGGAGGAAAGGTTTCTACACACTAGGAAGCCCCTTCGTGGGCGGAGACTGTGGGTGGCGGAGGGGGGAAGCTTCGGAGCCGCGGAAGAGAGCGCAGCAAAAGGGGTGCAGAGGGCAAAGCGGGGAGACTCCCACACAGAGGATTAGTGCCGACCGGCACTCACCAGCAGGAGAGGCTTGTCTGCTCACCCGCCGGGGCGGGCGGGGCTGGGAGCTGAGGCTCGGGCTTCAGTCGGAGCACAAGGAGAGAACTGAGGTTGGCGGCGTGAACACAGCCTGAAGGGATTAGTGCACCACAGCTAGCCGGGAGGGAGTCGGGGAAAAGGTCTGGAGCTGCCGAAGAGGCAAGAGACTTTTTCTTCCCTCTTTGTTTCCTGGTGCGCGTGGAGAGGGGATTAAGAGAGCTGCTTAAAGGAGCTCCAGAGACAGGCGCGAGCCGCGGCTAACAGCGCGGACCCCAGAGATGGGCAGAAGACGCTAAGTCTGCTGCTGCTGCCACCAAGAAGCCTGTGTGCAAGCACAGGTCACTATCCACACCTCCCTTCCGGGGAGCCTGTGCAGCCCGCCACTGCCAGGTTCCTGGGATCCAGGGACAAATACCCCAGGAGAACGCACGGTGAGCCTCAGGCTGGTGCAAACTCACACTGGCCTCTGCCGCTGCAGACTAACCCCACACTCTGTGCCCCTCCCTCCCCCTGGCCTGAGTGAGCCAGAGCCCCCAAATCAGTGGCTACTTTGACCTCGTCCTGTCTGAGCGAAAAACAGATGCCCTAAATCGACGCATACGCAGAGGCAGGGCCAAATCCAAACCTGAGCCCCGGGAGCTGTGAGAACAAAGAGAAAGGGAAATCTCTCCCAGCAGCCTCAGAACCATCGGATTAAAGCTCCACAATCAACTTGATGTGGAATACATGAATAGACAACCATCGGATTAAAGCTCCACAATCAACATCTGTGGAATACATGAATAGACAACGAATAATCCCAAACTTTGAGAGCAAGATTTATGATTTTTTCCCCTTTTCCTCTTTTTGTGAAGGTGTATGTTCATGCTTCTGTGTGAGATTTTGTCTGTATAGCTTTGCTTCCACCATTTGTCCTAGGATTCTGTCTGTCCGTTTTTTTGTTGTTGTTGTTGTTGTTGCTTTAAAATATTTTTCTTAATAATTATTTTAATAACTTTATTTTATTTAACTTTATCTTCTTTCTTTCTTTCTTTCCTTCCTTCCCTCCTTTAGACAACGAATCATCCCAAATTGAGGAGGTGGACTTTGAGAGCAAGATCTATGATTTTTTCCCCATTTCCGCTTTTTGTGAGTTTGTATGTGTATGCTTCTGTATGAGATTTTGTCTGTATAGCTTTGCTTCCACCATCTGTCCTAACATTCTATCCGTCCATTTTTTAAAATTTATTTTCTTAATAATTATTTTTTAATTTAATAACTTCATTATATGTTACTTTATTTTATTGTACTTAATCTTCTTTCTTTCTTTCTTTTTCCTTCTTTCCCTCCTTCCTTCCTTCCTTCCTCCCACCGCCCCTCCCTCCCTCCCTCCTTTCTTTCTTTCCTGCTTTCCCTCTTTCTTTCTTTTCTTTTCTTTCTTTCTTCCTTCCTCCTTCTTTCCTTCCTTTCTTTCTTTCTTCCTTTCTTCCTACTTCTACTAATTCTTTCTCTCTACTTTTTCTCCCTTTGATTCTGAGCCGTGTGGATATAAGGCTCTTGGTGCTGCAGCCAGGAGCCAGTGCTGTGCCTCTGAGGTGGGAGAGCCAACTTCAGGACACTGGTCAACAAGAGACATCCCAGCTCCACATAATATCAAATGGCAAAAATCTCCCAGAGATCTCCATCCCAACGCCAGCACCCAGCTTCACTCAACGACCAGCAACCTACAGTGCTGGGCACCCTATGCCAAAAAACTAGCAAAACAGGAACACAGCACCACCCATTAGCAAAGAGGCTGCCTAAAATTACTATAAGTCCACAGACACCCCAAAACACACAACCAGACGTGGACCTGCCCACCAGATATACAAGATCCAGCCTCATCCACCACAACACAGGCACTAGTCCCCTCCACGAGGAAGCCTACACAACCCACTGAACCAACCTTAGCCACTGGGGACAGACACCAAGAACTATAGGAACTACAAACCTACAGCCTGCAGAAAGGAGACCCCAAACACAGTAAGATAAAAAAAAGAAAAGACAGAAAAACACACCGCAGATTGAGGACAAACAAAAAAACCGACCAAACCTAACAAATGAAGAGGAAATAGGCAGTCTACCTGAAAAAGAATTCAGAAAAATGATAGGACAGATGATCCAAAATCTTGGAAATAGAATAGACAAAATGCAATAAACATTTAACAAGGACCTAGAAGAACTAAATATGAAACAAATAATGATGAACCACACAATAAATGAAATTAAAAATACTCTACATGGGATCAATAGCAGAATAACTGAGGCACAGGAACAGATAAGTGACCTGGAAGATAAAATAGTGGAAATAACTACTGCAGAGCAGAATAAAGAAAAAAGAATGAAAAGAATTGAGGACAGTCTCAGAGACCTCTGGGACAACATTAAATGCACCAACTTTCGAATTATAGGGGTTCCAGAAGAAAAAGAGAAAAAGAAATGGACTGAGAAAATATTTGAAGAGATTATAGTTGAAAACTTCCCTAATATGGGAAAGGAAATAGCTAATCAACTCCAAGAAACACAGAGAGTGCTATACAGGATAAATCCAAGGAGAAATATGCCAAGACACATATTAATCAAACAGTCAAAAATTAAATACAAAGAAAGCATACTAAAAGCAGCAAGGGAAAAACAATGAAAACACACCAGGGAATCCCCATAAGGTTAACAGCTGATCTTTCAGCAGAAACTCTGCAAGCCAGAAGAAAGTGGCAGGGCATATTTAAAATGATGAAGGAGAAAAACCTGCAACCAAGATTACTCTACCCAGCAAGGATGTCATTCAGATTTGATGGAGAAATTAAAACCTTTACAGACAAGCAATAGCTGAGAGAGATCACCACCACCAAAACAGCTTTTAAAACAAATGCTAAAGAAACTTCTCTAGGCAAGAAACACAAGAGAAGGAAAAGACCTACAATAACGAACCCAAAACAATTTAGAAAATGGGAATAGGAACATACATATTGATAATTACTTTAATGTAAATGGACAAAATGCTCCCACCAAAAGACACAGATTGGCTGAATGGAAACAAAAAGAAAACCCATATATATGCTGTCTACAGAAGACACACTTCAGACCTAGAGAAAAATGCAGACTGAAATTAAGGGGATGGAAAAAGATATTCCATGCTAATGGAAACCAAAAGAAAGATGGAGTAGGAATTCCCATATCAGACAAAATAGACTTTAAAATAAACACTATTAGAAGAGACAAAGAAGGACACTACATAACGATCAAGGGGCTGATCCAAGAAGAAGATATAACAATTGTAAATATTTATGCACCCAACATAGGAGCACCCCAACACATACGGCAAATACTAACAGCCATAAAAGGGGAAATCGATAGTAACACAATCATAGTAGGGGACTTTAACACCCCACTTTCACCAATGCACAGATCATCCAAAATGAAAATAAATAAGGAAACACAAGCTTTAAATGATACATTAAACAAGATAGACTTAATTGATATTTATAGGACAATCCATTCAAAAACAACAGAATACACATTTTTCTCAAGTGCTCATCAAACATTCTCCAGGACAGATCATATCTTGTGTCACAAATCAAGCCTCGCTAAATTGAAGACAATTGAAATTGTTTCAAGTATCTTTCCGAACACAATGCTATGAGCCTAGATATCAATTACAGGAAAAGATCTGTAAAAAATACAAACACATGGAGGCTAAACAGTACACTACTTAATAACGAAGGAATCACTGAAGAAATCAAAGAGGATATCAAAACATACCTAGAAACAAATGACAGTGGAGATACAATGACCCAAATCCTATGGGATGCAGAAAAAGCAGTTCTAAAAGGGAAGTTTATAGCAATACAAGCCCCTTAAAAATCAGGAAACATCTCGAATAAACAACCTAACTTTGCACCTAAAGCAATTAGAAAACAAGAACAAAAACACCACAAAGCTAGCAGGAGGAAAGAAATCATAATAATCAGATCAGAAATGAATGAAAAAGTAATGAAGGAAACGATAGCAAACATCAACAACACTAAAAACTGGTTCCTTGAGAAGATAAACAAAATTGATAAACCATTAGCCAGACTCATCAAGAAAGAAACAGAGGAGACTGAAATCAGTAGAATTAGAAATGAAAGAGGAAAAGTAACAACTGACAGGTCAGAAATACAAAAGATCATGAGAGATTACTACAAGTAATTCTATGCCAATAAAATGGACAACCTGGAAGAAATGCACAAATTCGTACAAATGCACAACTGCCAAGACTGAATCAGGAAGAAATAGAAAATATGAACAGACAAATCACAAGCACTGAAATTGAAACTGTAATTAAAAATCTTCCAACAAACAAAAGCCCAGAACTAGATGGCTTCACAGGGGAATTCTATCAAACATTTAGAGAAAATTTAAGAAAACTGAAATTGTGTCAAGTATCTTTTCTGACCACAACGCCATGAGACTAGATATCAATTACAAGAAAAGATCTGTAAAAAATACAAACACATGGAGGCTAAACAATACACTACTTAATAATGAAGTGATCACTGAAGAAATCAAAGAGGAAATAAAAAATACCTAGAAACAAATGACAATAGAGACACAACGACCCAAAACCTATGGGATGCAGCAAAAGCAGTTCTAAGGGGGAAGTTTATAGCAATACAAGCCCACCTTAAGAAGCAGGAAACATCTTGAATAAACAACCTAACCTTGCGCCTCAAGCAACTAGAGAAAGAAGAACAAAAAAACCCCAAAGCTAGCAGAAGGAAAGAAATCATAAAAATCAGATCAGAAATAAATGAAAAAGAAATGAAGGAAACGATAGCAAAGATCAATAAAACTAAAAGCTGGTTCTTTGAGAAGATAAACAAAATAGATAAAGCACTAGCCAGACTCATCAAGAAAAAAAGGGAGAAGACTCAAATCAACAAAATTAGAAAGGAGAAAGGAGAAGTAACAAATGACACTGCAGAAATAAAAAAAACATGAGAGATTACTACAAGCAACTCTATGCCAATAAAATGGACAATCTGGAAGAAATGGACAAATTCTTAGAAATGACAACCTGCCAAGACTAAATCAGGAAGAAATAGAAATTATGAACAGACCAATCACAAGCACTGAAATTGAAACTGTGATTAAAAATCTTCCAACAAACAAAAGCCCAGGACCAGATGGCTTCACAGGTGAATTCTATCAAACGTTTACAGAAGAGCTAACACCTATCCTTCTCGAACTCTTCCAAAATATAGCAGAGGGAGGAACACTCCCAAATTCCTTCTACGAGGCCACCATCACCTTGATACCAAAACCAGACAAGGATGTCACAAAGAAAGAAAACTACAGGCCAATATCACTGATGAACATAGATGCAAAAATCCTCAACAAAATACTAGCAAACAGAATCCAACAGCACATTAAAAGGATCATACACCATGATCAAGTGGGGTTTATTACAGGAATGCAAGGATCCTTCAATATACGCAAATCTATCAATGTGATAAACCATATTAACAAATTGAAGGAGAAAAACCATATGATCATCTCCATGGATGCAGAGAAAGCTTTCGACAAAATTCAACACCCATTTATGATAAAACCCCTCCAGAAAGTAGGCATAGAGGGAACTTTACTCAACATAATAAAGGCCACATATGACAAGCCCACAGCAAACATCATCCTCAATGGTGAAAAACTGAAAGCATTTCCACTAAGATCAGGAATAAGACAAGGTTGCCCACTCTCACCACTCTTATTCAACATAGTTTTGGAAGTTTTAGCCACAGCAATTAGAGAAGAAAAGGAAATAAAAGGAATCCAAATCGGAAAGGAAGAAGTAAAGCTGTCACTGTTTGCAAATGACATGATACTATACATAGAGAATCCTAAAGATGCTACCAGAAAACTACTAGACATAATCAATGAATTTGGTAAAGTAGCAGGATACACAATTAATGCACAGAAATCTCTGGCATTCCTATATACTAATGATGAAAAACCTGAAAATGAAATCAAGAAAACACTCCCATTGACCATTGCAACAAAAAGAATAAAATATCTAGGAATAAACCTACCTAAGGAGACAAAAGACCTGTATGCAGAAAATTATAAGACACTGATGAAACAAATTAAAGATGATACAAATAGATGGAGAGATATACTATGTTCTTGGATGGGAAGAATCAAAATTGTGAAAATGACTCTACTACCCAAAGCAATCTACAGAGTCAATGCAATCCCTATCAAACTACCACTGTCATTTTTCACAGAACTAGAACAAAAAATTTCACAATTTGTGTGGAAACACATAAGACCCCGAATAGCCAAAGCAATCTTGAGAACGAAAAAAGGAGCTGGAGGAATCAGGCTCCCTGACTTCAGACTATACTACAAAGCAACAGTAATCAAGACAGTATGGTACTGGCACAAAAACAGAAAGATAAATCAGTGGAACAGGATAGAAAGCCCAGAGATAAACCCACGCACATATGGCACGAATGTACAGTAGAGAAAGGACAGCCTCTTCAATAAATGGTGCTATGAAAACTGGACAGGTACATGTAAAAGTATGAGATTAGATCACTCGCTAACACCATACACAAAAATAATCTCAAAATGGATTAAAGACCTAAATGTAAGGCCAGAAACTATCAAACTCTTAGAGGAAAACATAGGCAGAACACTCTATGACATAAATTACAGCAAGATCCTTTCTGACCCACCTCCTAGAGTAATGGAAATAAAAACAAAAATAAACAAACGGGACCTAATGAAACTTCAAAGCTTTTGCACAGCAAAGGAAACCATAATCAAGACCAAAAGACAACCCTCAGAATGGGAGAAAATATTTGCAGATGAAGCAACTGACAAAGGATTAATCTCCAAAATTTACAAGCAGCTCATGCAGCTCAAAAACAAACAACCCAATCCAAAAATGTGCAGAAGACGTAAATAGACATTTCCCCAAAGAAGATATACAGAATGCCAACAAACACATGAAAGAATGCTCAACATCATTAATCATTAGAGAAATGCAAATCAAAACTACAATGAGATATCATCTCACACCAGTCAGAATGGCCATCATCAAAAAATCTAGAAAAAATAAATGCTGGAGTGGGTTTGGAGAAAAGGGAACACTCTTGCCCTGCTGGTGGGAATGTGAATTGGTTCAGCCACTATGGAGAACGGTATGGAGGTTCCTTAAAAAACTACAAATACAATTACCCATATGACCCAGCAATCCCACAACTGGGCATATACCCTGAGAAAACCAAAATTCAAAAAGAGTCATGTACCAAAATATTCATTGCAGCTCTATTTACAATAACCCAGAGATGGAAACAACTTAAGCGCCCATCATCAGATGAATCGATAAAGAAGATGTGGCACATATATACAATGGAATATTACTCAGCCTTAAAAAGAAATGAAATTGAGCTATTTGTAATGAGATGGATAGACTTAGAGTCTGTCATTCAGAGTGAAGTAAGTCAGAAAGAGAAAGACAAATACTGTATGCTAACACATATATATGGAATTTAAGGGGAAAAAATGTCATGAAGAACCTAGCGGTAAGACAGGAATAAAGACGCAGACCTACTGGAGAACGGACTTGAGGATATGGGGAAGGGCAAGGGTGAGCTTTACAGGGTGGGAGAGAGTCATGGACATATACACACTAACAAACGTAGTAAGGTAGATAGCTAGGGGGAAGCAGCCGCAAAGCACAGGATATTAGCTCGGTGCTCTGTGACAGCCTGCAGGGGTGGGATAGGGAGTGTGGGTGGGAGGGAGACACAAGAGGGAAGACATATGGGAACATGTGTATATGTATAGCTGATTCACTTTGTTATAAAGCAGAAACTAACACACCATTGTAAAGCAATTATACCCCAATAAAGATGTTTAAAAAAAAAAAAACATTTAGAGAAGAGCTAACACCTATCCTTCTAAAACTCTTCCAAAATATAGCAGAGGGAGGAACACTCCCAAACTCATTCTACAAGGCCACCATCGCCCTGATACCAAAACCAGACAATGATGTCCCAAAGAAAGAAAACTACCGGCCAATATCACTGATGAACATAGATGCAAGAATCCTCAACAAAATACAAGCAAACAGAATCCAACAGCACATTAAAAGAATCACACACCATGATCAAGTGGGGTTTATTCCAGGAATGCAAGGATTCTTCAATATAGGCAAATCAATCACTGTGATAAACCGTATTTACAAATTGAAGGAGAAAAAATATATGATCATCTAAATAGATGCAGAGAAAGCTTTCGACAAAATTCAAGACCCATTTACGATAATAACCCTGCCGAAAGTAGGCATAGAGGGTTCTTTCCTCAGCATAAGAAAGGCCATATATGAAAAACCCACAGCCAATATCATTCTCAATGGTGAAAAACTGAAAGCATTTCCACGAAGATCAGGAACAAGGCAAGGTTGCCCAGTCTCACCACTCTTATTCAACATAGTTTTGGAAGTTTTAGCCACAGCAATCAGAGAAGAAAAGGAAATAAAAGGAATCCAAATCGGAAAAGAAGAAGTAAAGCTGTCACTGTTTGCAGATGACATGATACTACACATAGAGAATCCTAAAGATGCTACCAGAAAACTACTAGAGCTAATCAATGAATTTGGTAAAGTAGCAGTATACAAAATTAATTCACAGAAATCTCTGGCATTCCTTTACACTAATGATGAAAAATATGAAAGTTAAACCAAGAAAACACTCCCATTTACCACCGCAACAAAAAGAATAAAATATCTCGGAATAAACCTACCTAAGGAGACGAAAGACCTGAATGCAGAAAATTATAAGACACTGATGAAAGAAACTAAAGATGAAACAAATAGATGGAGAGACATACCATGTTCTTATATGGGAAGAATCAACATTGTGAAAATGACTCTACTATCCAAAGCAATCTACAAATTCAATGCAATCCATGTCAAACTATCACTACCATTTTTCAAAGAACTAGAACAAAAAATTTCATAATTTGTATGGAAACACAAAAGACCCCAAATAGCCAAAGCAATCTTGAGAACGAAAAACGGAGCTGAAGGAATCAGGCTCCCTGACTTCAGACTATACTACAAAGCTACAGTAATCAGGACAGTATGGTTTTGGCACAGAAACAGAAAGATAGTCCTATTTACTGGGATAGAAAGCCCAGAGACAAACCCACGCACATATGTCACCTTATCTTTGATAAAGGAGGCAGGAATGTACAGTGGAGAAAGGGCAGCCTCTTCAATAAGTGGTGCTGAGAGAACTGGACTGGTACATGTAAAAGTATGAGATTAGATCACTCCCTAACACCATACACAAAAATAAGCTCAAAATGGATTAAAGACCTAAATGTAAGGCCAAAAACTATCAAACTTTTAAAGGAAAACATAGGCAGAACACTCTATGACATAAATTACAGCAAGATCCTTTTCGACCTACCTCCTAGAGAAATGGAAATAAAAACAAAAATAAACAAATGGGACCGAATGAAACTTCAAAGCTTTTGCACAGCAAAGGAAACATAAACAAGATCAAAATATAACCCTCAGATCGGGAGAAAATGTTTGCAAATGAAGCAACTGTCAAAGGATAAATTTCCAAATTTTACAGGCAGTTCAATGGCAAAATAACAAACAACACAATCCAAAAATGGGCAGAAGATCTAAATAGACATTTCTCCAAAGAAGATATACAGACTGCCAACAAACACCTGAACGAATGCTCAACATCATTAATCATTAGAGAAATGCAAATCAAAACTACAATGAGATATCATCTCATGCCAGTCAGAATGGCAATCATCAAAAAATCTAGAAACAATAAATGCTGGAGAGGGTGTGGAGAAAAGGGGACACTCTTGCACTGCTGGTGGGAATGTGAATTGGTTCAGCCACTATGGAGAACAGTTTGGAGGTTCCTTAAAATGTACAAATAGAGCTACCATATGACCCCGCAATCTCACTACTGAGCATATACCCTGAGAAAACCATAATTCAAAAAGAGTCATGTACCAAAATGTTCATTGCAGCTCTATTTACAATAGCCCAGAGATGGAAACAACCTAAGTGTCAATTATTGGATGAATGGATAAAGAAGGTGTGGCACATATATAAAATGGAATATTACTCAGCCATAAAATGAAATGAAATTGAGCTATATGTAATGAGGTGGATAGACCTAGAGTCTGTCATACAGAGTGAAGTAAGTCAGAAAGAGAAAGACAAATACCGAATGCTAACACATATATATGGAATTTAAGAAAAAAAAATGTCATGAAGAACCTACAGTAAGACAGGAATAAAGACATAGACCTACTGGTAAACGGACTTGAGGATATTGGGAGGGGGAAGGGTGAGCTGTGACAAAGCAAGAGAGAGGCATGGACATATATACACTACCAAACGTAAGGTAGATAGCTAATGGGAAGCAGCCGCATAACACAGGGTGATCAGCTCGGTGGTTTGTGACCACCTGGAGGGTTGGGATAGGGAGCGTGTGAGGGAGGGAGATGCAAGAGGGAAGAGATATGGGAACATACGTATATGTATAACTGATTCACTTTGTTATAAAGCAGAAACTAACACACCATTGTAAAGCAATTATACCCCAATAAAGATGTTTTTAAAAATCCCCATGATCCTTGACATAGACGTAGAAAAACTTTTTGATTAAATTTAGTATCCATATGATAAAAATCCTCCAGAAAGTGGGGATATAGGGAACATACCTCAACATAATAAAGTCTATATATGACAAGTACACATCTAACATCATTCTCAACAGTGAAAAGCTGAAAGCATTTCCTCTAAGATCCAGAAAAATAAAGGATGTGCACTCTCACCACTTTTATTAAACATAATATTGGATGTCGTATTTACAGCAATCAGAGAAGAAAAGAAATAAAAAGAATCCAAATTGTAAAGGAAGAAGTAAAACTGTCACTATTTGCAGATGACATGATAATATAAAAAGAATATCATAAAGATGCTACAGGAAAACTAGTAGAGTTCAACAATGAATTTGGTAAAGTTGTAGGATACAAAAGTAATACAGAAAAATCTGTTGTATGTTTATACACTAACAATAAATAATAAGAAAGCTAAATTCAGGAAACAATATCATTTACCACGGCATTATAAGGAATAAAATACCTAGGAATAAACCTACCTAAGGAGGCAACAGTCCTGTACACTGGAAATTATGTGATGCTGATGAAATAAATGAAAGACCACACACATGGATGGAAAGATATATGATGTTCTTGGATTGGAAGTATCAATAGTTTCATGTGACTTTATTACACAAGGCAATCTACATATTCAATATAATTCCTTTTAAATTACCATTGGAAATTTCAGAGAAATAAAATGAAAAATTTTGAAATTTGTATGGACACAAAAAAGACACGCAATTGCCAAGTAATACTGAGAAAGAAAACCAGAGCTGGAGAAGTCAGGCTTCTTGTCTTCAGACAATACTACAAAGCTACAGTAATCAAAACAGTATGGTACTAGCACAGAAACAGAAATATAGCTCAATGGAACAGGATAGAAAACACAGAAATAAACCCAGGCTCTGGTGGTCAATTAATCTACCACAAAGGATGCAAGGATATGAAATGGAGAAAGACTTTCTCTTCACTTACTTGTGTCGGGAAAACTGTACAAATACATGTAAAAGAATGAAATTAGAACATTTTCTAATACTGTATACAAAAGTAAACTCATACAAAGCTACAGTAATCAAGAGAGTATGGTACTGGCACAAAAAGAGAAATATAGATCAATGGAACAGGATAGAAAGCCCAGAGATAAACTCACGCATATATGGTCACTTTATCTTTGATAAAGGAGGCAGGAATGTGCAGTGGAGAAAGGACAGCCTCTTCAATAAGTGGTGCCGGGAAAACTGGACAGGTACATGTAGAAGTATGAAATTAGAACACTCCCTAACACCATACACAAAAAGAAACTCAAAATGGGTTAAAGACATAAATGTAATGCCAGACACTATCAAACTGTTAGAGGAAAACATACAGAACATTCTATGACATGAATCACAGCAGGATCCTTTTTGACCCACATTGTAGACAAATGGAAATAAAAAGAAAAATGAACAAATGGGACCTAATGAAACTTCAAACCTTTTGCACAGCAAAGGAAACCATAAACAAGACCAAAAGACAACCCTCAGAATGGGAGAAAATATTTGCAAATGAAACAACTGACAAAGGATTAATTTTCAAAATTTACAAGCAGCTCATGGAGCTCAATAACTTAAAAAAAATCAACCCAATCAAAAACTGGGCAGAAGACCGAAATAAACATTTCTCCAAAGAAGATATACAGATTGCCAACCAACACATGAAAGAATGCTCAAGATAATCAATCATCAGAGAAATGCAAATCAAAACTACAATGAGATATCATCCCACACTGGTCAGAATGGCCATCATCAAAATATCTACAAACAATAAATGCTGGAGAGCATGTGGAGAAAAGGAACTCTCTCGCACTGTTGGAGGGAATGTAAATTGATACAACCACTATGGAGAACAGTATGGAGGTTCCTTAATAAACTAAAAATAGAACTACCATATGGCCCAGCAATCCAACTACTGGGTATATATCCTGAGAAAACCATAATTCAAAAAGAGTAATGTAACAAAATGTTCATTGCTGCTGTATTTAGAATAGCCAGGAGATGGAAGCAACCTAAGTGTCCATCGAGAGATGAATGGATACAGAACATGTGGCACATATATACAATGGAATATTACTCAGCCATAAAAAGAAACAAAATTGAGTTATTTGTAGTGAGGTGGATGGACCTAGAGTCTGTCATACAGAGTGAAGTAAGTCAGAAAGATAAAAACAAATACCGTATGCTAACACATATATATGGAATCTAAGAAAATTTTTAGAAAGGTCATGACGAACCTAGGGGCAAGACGGGAATAAAGACACCGACCTACTAGAGAATGGACTTGAGGATAAGGGGAGGGGGAAGGGTAAGCTATTACAAAGTGAGAGAGTGGCGTGGACATATATACCCTACCAAACACAAAATAAATAGCTAGTGGGAAGCAGCCGCATAGCACAGGGAGATTCGCTTGGTGCTTTGTGACCACCTAGAGGGGTGGGATAGGGAGGGTATGAGGAAGGGAGATGCAAGAGGGAAGAGATATGGGAACATATGTATATGTATAACTGATTCACTTTGTTATAAAGCAGAAACTATCACACCATTGTAAAGCAATTATACTCCAGTAAAAAATTTTAAAAATACATATACTTTCTGGAAAAAGTAAATTAATTAATTAATAAACTCAAAATTGATCAAAGACCTGAATGTAAGACTGCACACTATAAACTTTCTCGAGGAAATCATAGGCAGAACACTCTTTGACATAAATTGCATCAATATCTTTTTGAATCCGTCTCCTAGGGTAATGGAAATAAAGACAAAAAACCGAAATATGTCCTAATTAAGCTTAAAAGCTTTTGCACAGCAAGGAGAACCATAAATAAAATGAAAAGACAACCCTCATAATGGGAGAAAATATTTGCAAATGAAGAAACTGACAAGGGATTAATTTCCAAAATAAATAGACAGCTCATACAGCTCAATATTTTAAAAAACCCAATTAAAAATTGCACAGAAGGTCTAAATGGAAATTACTCCAAAGAAGACATACAAATGGCCAAAGGCACATGAAAAGTTGCTCAACACTGCTAATTATTAGAAAAATGCAAATCAAAACTACAATGAGTTGTCACCTCACACAGGTCAGAATGGCCATCATTAAAATGTCTACAAAGTATAAAAGCTGGAGGAGAGGTGTGAAGAAGAAGGAACCGTCCTACACTTTTGGTGGGAATGTAAATTGGTACAGCTACTATGGAGAACAGTATGGGGCTCCTTAAAAAAACTAAAACAGAGTTACCATCTGAAACTGCAATACCACACCTGGGCTTATATCTAGAGGAAACCATAATTCAAAAAGATACATGCACTCCAACACTCATAGCAGCACTGTTTACAATAGCCAAGACATGTAAGCAACCTAAGTGTCCATCGACAGACGAATGGATAAAAAAGATGTGGTATATATATACAACAGACTATTACTCAGCCATAAAAAAGAATGAAATAATATCATTTGCAGCAGCATGGGTGGACCTAGAAATTATCATACTAAGTGAAATAAGCCAGACAAAGACAAATATCATATGATATCTCTTATATGTTGAATCTAAAAAAGGATACAAATGAACATATTTACATAACAGAAATAAACTCAGAGACATAGAAAACTAACTTTTGGTTACCAAAGCAGAAATGGGGGGGAGGATAAATTAGGAATTTGGGATTAAAAAATTATATATATATATAAAACGTAATCACTTTGCTGTACACCTGAAACTAACACAGCATTTTAAATCAATTCTATTTCAATAATTTTTTTTAAAACAACGCAGTGGGTCAATGATGAAATCAAATCAGAAATCAGAAAATACCTTCAGGTAAATGACAGTGAATAAACAACTTCACAAAATCTATGGGATGCAGCAAAAGCACTTTTAAGAGGAAAGTTCATATGGATACATGTCTTCATCAGGAAACAAGAAACATCTTAAATAAACAACATAACCTACCTCCTAAAATAATCAGAAAAAGGAAAACAAATAAAATCCATAGTCCACAGAAGGAAAGAAATAAAAAGATCAGAGACAAAATAAATGAAATAGAGGTCAAAAATAATAGAAAGGATCAGTAAAACAAAGAACTGTTTTTTTGAAAACATAAACAAAATTGACAGACCTCTAGCCAGATTCACCAAGAAGAAAACAGAGAAGCTCCAAATAAACAAAATAGAATTGAAACAGGAGAAATAACAACTGTTACCACAAAATACACAAAATCATAAGGGAACACTATGAACAGTTATATGAAAATGAAGTGGACAACATAGAAGAAATGGACTAGTTTCTAGAAACATATAGCCTTCCAAAACCGCGTCAAGAAGAAACAGATGATTTGAACAGACTGAACATGATAAGTGAAATAGAATCCGTTGGGAAAAAGCAAACAAAAACAAAAAACCCCTCTGGACAATAGTCCAGGAATGGAGGAATGGATGGCTTCTCTAGGGAAATCTATCAAACATACAAAGAATTTATACCTATCCTTCTCAAACTATTCATAAAATTAAAGAGGAGGGAACACTCCCAAATTCATTCTATGACGCCTCCATAACCCTGATACCAAAACCAGACAAAGACACTACCAAAAAAAGAAAATTATGGGCCAATATCTTTGATAGATATAGATGCAAAATTCCTCAACAAAATATTAGCAAATCAATCAAACAATATATAAAAAGGATCATACACCATGATTAAGATGGATTCATTCCAGTGTGACAAGGATGGATCAACATATGCAAGCCATTCAATGTGATTCAAAACATTAACAAAAGAAAATACGCAAAGCACATGATCATCTCAATGGATGCAGAAAAAGCATTTGACAAAATTCAACATCAATTCTTGATAAAAACTCTGACCAATGTGGGTATAGATAGAACATATCTCAACATAATAAAAGCCATTTATGACAAACCCACATTCAACATAATAATCAACAGTTAAAAGATGAAACCCTGCTAAATTCAGGAAAAAGAGGGACTTTCTTGGTGGTGCAGTGGTTAACAATCCGCCTGCCAATGCAGGGGCCTTGGGTTCGAGCCCTGGTCCAGGAAAAGCAACTAAGCCTATGCACCACAACTACTGAGCCTGCACTCTAGAGCCTGTGAGCCACAACTACTGAGCCCAAGTGCCACAACTACTGAAGCCCATGTGCCTAGAGCCTGTGCTCTGTAACAAGAGAAGCCACCACAATGAGAAGCCCATGCACCACAATGAAGTGTAGTCCCTGCTTGCCGCAACTAGGGAAAGCCTGCATGCAGCAATGAAGAACCAATGCAGCCAAAAATAAATACATTTTAAAAGAAATAAAGTCAGGAACGAGACAAGGATACCCACTTTCACCACTTCAACATAATATTGAAAGTTCTAGCCACAGTAATCAGACAAGAAAAAGAAATAAAAGTTATCCACATTAGAAAGATACCATCTACTACTTGCAGATGACATGATACTCTATATAGAGAACTCTAAAGTCTCCACACAAAGACTATTAGAACTAATAAATGAATTCAGCATGGAAGTAGGACACAAGATTAATATACAGAAATCTGTTGCATTTCTTCACACTAATAATGAAATATCTTAAAGAGAAAGTTTAAAAACACAATCCCATTTAAAATTGCATCAGCTTGGTGCTTTGTGACCACCTAGAGGGGTGGGATAGGGAGGGTGGGAGGGAGGGAGATGCAAGAGGGAAGAGATATGGGAACATAGGTATATGTATAACTGATTCACTTTGTTATAAAGCAGAAACTAACACACCATTGTAAAGCAATTATACTCCAATAAAGATGTTAAAAATAAATAAATAATTTTTAAAATAAAATAAAATAAAACTGCATCATAAAAATACCTAAGAATAAACTGAACCAAGGATGTGAAAGACCTATACACTAAAAAATATAAAACATTGATAAAGGAAATTGAAGAAGAATCAAAGAAATAGAAATATATCCATGCTCTTTGACTGGAAGAGTTAATACTGCTAAAATGGCTACACTACCAAAAGCAATCTATAGATTTAATGCAAGTCCTATCAAAATACACGTGGCATTTTTCACAGAAACAGAAGAAGTAATTCTAAAATATATATGAAACTGCAAAAGAGCCAGAATTGCCAAAGCAATCCTGGGGGAGGGGGGAAATAAACAAAGCTGGAGGCATAACCTTCCCAGACTTCAGACTATACTACAAAGCTACAGTAATCAAAAGAGCATGGTATTTACACAAAAACAGATATACATAACAATGGTATAGATTAGAGACCCCAGAAATAAATTCACACTCCTATGGTCACCTAATCTATGACAAAGGAGGCTAGAATATACAACAGAGAAAACAGAGTCTCTTCAACAAGTAGTGTTGGAAAAGCTGGACAGCTACATGTGAATCAATGAAATCATAACACACACACCATATTCAAAAACAAACAAAATGGTTTAAAGACCGAAATATAAGACATGACACCATAAAATTTCAGGAAGAGAACATAGGTAAAACATTCTCTGACATAAATAGGAACATTTTCCTAGATCAGTATCCCAATGCAAAAGGAATAAAAGCAAACCTAAACAAATGGGACCTAATCAAACTTAAAAGCTTTTGCACAGCAAAGGAAGCCATTAACAAAATGAGAAGATAACCTATGGAATGGGAAAAACTATTTGCAAATGATGCAACTGACAAAAGGTTAATATCCAAAATATACAAACAGCTCATACAAATCAATAGTGAAAAAAGAAAAGCCCAATCAAAAATGGGGATAAGATTTAAATAAACATTTATTCAAAGAAGACACAGTTGGCCAACAGGCACATGTAAAGATGCTCAACATCACTAATTCTGAGAGAAATGCAAATCAAAACCGCAATGACATATGACCTCACACCCATCAGTGTGGCTCTCATTAAGAAGTCTACAAATAATAAATTCTGGAGAGGGTGTGGAGAAAAGGGAACCCTCCTACACTCTTGGTGGGAATGTAAATTGGTGCAGCCACTATGGAAAGAGTATGGAGATTTCTTTAAAAACTGAGAATAGAACTACCATATGATCCAGCAATTCTATTCCTGGGTATATATCTGTAAAAGCAAAAACACTAATTCAAAAAGATACATGTACCCCAGTGTTCATAGCAGCACTATTTACAATAGCCAGGACATGGAAATAACTCAAGTGACCATCAAGAGACTATTGGCATAAGAAGATGTGAGATTATATATATATATATATATATATATATTGCTCCACTATAAAAAGAATGAAATATTGCCATTTACAGCAACATGGATGCACTTAGAGAATATTATACTTAATGAGTTATGTCAGACAGAGAAGGATGTTATATAATATCACTTATATGTGGAATCTAAAAAATAACACAAGTGAATCTATATACAAAACAGAAACAGACTCACAAACAGGGAAAACAAATTTACGTTTACCGAAGTGGAAGGGATTGGGGGAGGGATAATTTAGATTTATGGGATTAACAAATAAAAACTACTATGCATAAAATAGATGAGCAACAAGTATTTGCTGTATAGTACAGGGAACTATATTTGATATCTTGTAATAAAGTATAATGGAAAATAATCTGAAAAAAATATATACATATACAACTGACTCACTTTGCTAGACACCTGAAACTAACAGAATATTGTAAATCAACTATTCTCCAGTTTTAAAAAATATCTCTTTAGGGGCTTTCTCTGTCTCACCATCTAAACCCCAGGGAGGAGGAAAGCTACAACTAAGTCCCAGTGACAGCTACATATTCTGAGAGGAATGCAGAGAGCTCTTATTTCATTTGCAAAGGCTTACTACAGACCCTTGGACATAGGGAGATGACACAGCACAGCAGGTTCTGAACTAAGACTGTCTGGGGTGCAAATCAAGCTCTGCCAGCTCATGTTATTTTTTAAAATGTCTGCTTTGGTTTGTTAGTAAAAGAAGCCAGTTAAATCTGCTTCACCACTTTTCTTCGCACACATACAAATAATTCTCATAAGTATATTCCAGTACAACCCCATCCTTTTCATACAGACTGAAGGCATAAACCCCTTGGAGTATTAACAAAGGTAAAATAATTGCAGAAATCACTTTCAAAAACTCCAGTCCCTTTTTTTTTTAATCATAATTAGTTTTAGTTCTTATAGTCCAGGTGCTCATGCCTTGAAGAGGTTTGGAAAGGGATGTCAGAAAGCATGATCAGTAGGGTGTCAGCTTCTAGCAGGAAGCATGTTGCCAGGCTAGCTAACAACTATAATTTAATCCTTGAATCATCCTCCTGATTTGGACAGTAAAGATAATCCAAGAGGAAATGTCTTGCAGCCCAAGAAAACAACCTCGATGTTTCTAATTAAAATAAATGAAAAAATCAGGGTTATGAATGCCTTAGAGTGGCACTGGCCTCTCTGGTGTAATAACAGACCTGCACACAGCATACAGTAAATCCTTTCAAAACCGTTTCTCAAGCCACCACAATCAGAAGCCCGCACACTACAACGAAGAGTAGCCTGGGCTCACCGCAACTAGACAAAGCCCACGCACAGCAACGAAGACCCAACGCAGCCAAAAATAAATGAATTTTTAAAAAAAAGTTTCTCAGTTTGTTCAACATTTTCCTGGGATGGCTTTTCTGCCATTGCCTGAGTTGAGCATATTTCTTGCCTTTTCCTTTAGTGATACCCCTAATCTAAAGAAGCGTAACTCTGGTCCAGTGTTGGGGGTGGGGGAAATCCAGAACCCTTTAAACTTGTTTATTGAGAGGTGGCGGATAGCAGGATATAATGACAATTAAAATGTCTTTCTTTTCATGCCTTAAAAATACAAAAGAGAGCAAAGGGTAAGACTTTGTGCAAAAGAGAACTTCGGAAACAAAATACTAAAAAGACTAAAATATTCAAAAATGTGCATAAAATAAAGCCCTTGTGCTTGTTTGTTATACTAAGATGCAAACCATTAAAAAAAAAGACTAAGATAAAACTTTTAAAAATAACATCAAAAAAATAATGAAACAAATAATTGCATTGCTGTGATGCTTTCTTTGGGGTGACACTGGACAATCCCTTGGAGTTTATCAGTGAAAAGATATCTATTTGGAAGGAAAACAACTCTAAGGGTGAGCAGTCCAAGAAGGCAGCATAGGAGGATATTCAACTCACCTCCACAAAGGGACACACCAAATATACAGTTACATATGGAAAAATTGCCACTGAAAAAGAATTAAAAATAAGCTGAACAGCTGCCTCCACAACAAGGGATAAAAGGGTCACATCAAGAATGCTAGGAGAGACAGAGATGTGGTCTCACCAGAAACCCCACTCCTGACATGGTGGGACACAATAAGGAGGGATCTCAGGAGACTATAGCTTCTCCCCAAGGAGGCCTCAAAACCTTGAGACCCAAACCTTTGGACACCTAAACCTTTGGGCCTGAGCCATAGAGTCAGACCCCCGAAATGTCTCTCTTTCAAAACCAACAGGGCTTACATCCAGGGGACCTGGGGGCTGTAGGGATCTGACATACTCTTTGTGAGGGGTTTGCATGTGAACTCACTCATCCTAAGAACCAGCATAAACTCAGCAGTTTAAGAGGTAACTGGATTATATGTGAAGGAGATTCATTTGCTAATATTAAAGCATCCAGAGGGGCAGGAAGTAAATAGGAAATAGAATTTTTTCAGAGACAAAGGCACTGACGAGCACCATTTTTGCACTCTCCCTCCTTTTCTTTTCAGTTTTCTAAATTTTTTATTTAGAGACTAACACAGAAAAGCATGACTTTGTCAGCAACAATGTGACCATCAAGAATTTAACTAGATGCTGTCTTTTTGTAAATTATCCAGATGCCCCAAGTGAAGATACACCTATTAATACTGAAATGCAAATGTCATTGAGTTCAAAAGTTTGCAACCGATAAGGGGCTTATATCTAGAACATACAAAGAATTTTCAGAACTCATAGATAAAAAGACAACCCAATATAAAAATGGGCCAATGACTTGAAGATATTTCTCTGAAGAAGATTTACCAAAGGCCAATAAGCTCGTGAAAAGATGTTCAGCATCATTAGTTACTAAGGAAATGCAAAATCAAAGCATGATGAGGCAGTCACTTTGGAAAATACTTTGGTAGTTCTTTAAAACATTAGAGCAATACTATTCCTACAATTCTGTTCCTTTGTATGGACCCAGGAGAACTGAAAACCTATGCCCACACAAAGCCTGTATGCTAATGTTCATGACAGTGTCCTCCATAATAGCCAAAAAGTAGGAGCATACCAAATGTCCATCAGTGGATGATGGATAAACAAAATGTGGTCTACCCACACGATGAAATATTATTCATCTGTAATGAAGCACTGACACATGCTACAACGTGGATAAACCTTGAAAACATGCTCAGTGAAATAAGTCAGACACAAAAGGTCACTAGTGAATGATTCTGTTAATATGAAACGTCCAGAAAAGGCAAATTGTAGCAACAGAAAGTAGATTGGTGTCTGCCAGGGGCTGGAGGAGGAGGACAGGGAGTGATGCTCATGGGTACAGGGGTTTCTTTTGAGGTGGTGAGAATTTTCTGTAACTGAATAGAGGTGATGGTTGAGCACTAAACTGACTGAACGGACCGTGGGAATAACAGAAAGACTGTTCTTCCCGTTAGTCACTGGCTTTATTCGTCAGGACTCAGAGGAACAGCAGGATCCACACTGAGCGAGTCAGGAGTCAGCTGGCTGTGCTACGGAGCCACATCCCAGACCTTCTGCAGGAGCAGGTTGTTGGGGTTAAGGCAGCTGGGGACACAGCGGGCAAAGCAACTCACAGAAAATCAGGTGCCATCTCCTGTTGATTCCATGTTAGAACGACAGTTTCCTCCTCAAACTCTTAGGGCACCAAACTAGTACTAAATTATACAAGCTCTCTTATTTTAACTCAAGTATCTCTTAACTCAAGAATCAATCAAACCAGTTACAAAAGTGAATTTTAGAAGTTAGTTAAATTTCTTATGAACTAGCTGAAACAAACCACATAACTTTGCTTTGGATGAAAGGAGATGTCCTATAACAGAGATTCTGTACGGTCTTCTTCCTGTGAAGCTCACCTGCTTGATAGCTGTGACAGAGATGACGAAGAACAGCAGAAGTCCACTCATCACTGGACTAGTGGGTATATCAATAATCAGCTGTACCAGAAATATGATAAGAAAATAAAAGCTGGCTATTCTTCTGAATTGTTCAAATAAATTATTGGGTATGAAGTCCCAAAATGTGTACTTGGAGAAGATTATTTTGTTGCCTGGAGACTATTCTGTTGTACCTCTGCGGGATGTAGGCCTCGGCACCCGGCGGAGCTCCCAGTGACCCACGTAGATGGTCCGGCTGTCCACCCAGTCCTCCTCCCCAGCACAGTATCTGTGCACAAGCATCAGCAAGAGGCTGCAGTCCATGGCTCCTTCTACCGCGTCCGCCCGCTCAGGGCCCCCGCGCCCGGCTTGGCGCTCCCATGGGCCCGGGCCGCACACCCAGCCCGGATCACGGCCTGGGATGCCCCTCAAGCCGGGCCCGGCCCGCGGCGGCCGGCGCAGATGAGGCGGTGGTGGGGGGTGGGGGCTCTCGGCGGGGTGGCTACTCGGAGGCCGGCGGCCAGAGCCCGGGAGCGCCGGGATTTGGGAGGTGGGGCTGCGGGCTGGGAGCGGGGCAGCCGGCAGATCCAGCTGCTGCTCTGCTGCTCCGCGCTCCCGCTCCGTGCTCCTCCTCTCCACTCCGCTCCGCTCCGCTCCTCTCTGCTCTCTCCCTCTATCTTGCTAGTGCAAGTAGGTGTGCATGGGCACACTCTCACTAAAGCCATTTGTGTGCCCTTCCCCCAGTGCTCTTCTCCTACGTCACTAAAGCCACAGATATGCTATGCCCCCAGTCTTCTTCCTTGCCTTGCTAAAGCCACAGGTGTTCCCAGTTGACAACATATTTTCTCCAGCCTCAAGAAAGCCATGGGCATGACCCACTCCCCAAAATCTTCCCCAGCATTGCTAAAGCCACAGGTGTGCACCACTCAAAAAGCTCCTCCCCTGCCCTCCCCTCAGCACTCTCCCACACCTCACTAAAACTGATAATCAAGTTCAGTACACACAGAGGGGCCAGAGCGGATAGCACTCCTAAGCCCTATGGGACTGTAACAACCAGAAAGACAATTTGAGACAGGATACCACCTCCAGGGCACTGCCCAGACAGCAGGTGAAACACACCCCCAGTCTGCCTGTGAAAAAACCATTTAATTTTCCAGAAGCCTCAATCTGAGGGACAGGCTTCAGGTTTGTGACACATCTAGAGGCTACAGAGGAGCTCTCAGGGAGTGTGGGCAAGAAAAACCATCTTTGTGCCATCCCTTGGCCTCACAACATCTTTCTGGTACCTCTGAGAATGGAGGTTATACACTTATCTGAAGCCCAGATTCTTGCCATTGTCACACATGCAACACCTCCAGATCTTCTGCTCTGGAGGTTAGCAGGGTCTATGATTGCAGTTCCACAAGACTGTATATATTTGCCACCTTAAATGCTGCTGCCTGAGGATCTGGCAGCAAGAAATGAGGTGCTGACTGAAATCAATCCCTTTGGAACACTGACAGTTCTTGGGAAACCCTCAACAACTGGGACCTATTAAGAATAACTCAGAATATTCAGATAATCACAATGTTTCAACAGACAACTAAGAGCTAGGGAAAGGTTGAACAATAAGGTTGATCTCCTATACAATTACACTCCTTCAATAAGGAGAAGTAGCTGCTTCACCTAGTACATAGAAAGACACAGAAAGTCAAGAAAAAATGAGTAAACAGAGGAATATGTTCCAAATAAAAGAACAAGACAAAATCTTAGGAAAAAACCTTAATAAAATGTAGCTAAGTAATCTACCTGATAAAAAGTTTAAAGTATTGTTTATAAAGATGCTCACTGAACTTGGGAGAAGAATGGATGAACACAGTGAGAATTTCAATAAAGATATGGAAAATATAAGAAAGTACAAAACAGAAGTCACAGAGCTGAAGAATACAGTAACGGAACTGAAAGGTACACTATAGGGGTTCAATAGCAGCCTAATGAAGTAAAAGAATGGACAAACAACCTGAAACACAAGGCTGTGGAACTCACTGAAACAGCAGCAATAAATAATAATAATGATTTTTAAAAGGTGAACAGATTAAGAGACTTACAGGACTACATCAAGCAGAATAACATTTACATTATAGGAGTCTCAGAAGGAAAAGAGACAAAGAGGCAGAACTTATTTGAAGAAATAATTGATGAGAATGTCCCTGAACTGGGGAATAACCAGTTCCAGGAAGCACAGTCTCCAAACAAGATTAAACCAAAGAGGTCCACACCAAGAAAAGATTGTAATTAAAATGGTAAAAATTAAAGAGAGAATATTTTTTTGTTTGGGTTTTTTGTTTGTTTTTGTTAGGCATGCTACTTTTTGAGCATGTAAAGAGAGAATCTTAAAAGCAAAAAGAGAAAAACAACTTGTTAAATACAAGGGAACTCTCATAAGACAGGTGATTTTTCAGCAGAAACTCTGCAGGCCAGAAGGGAATGGCATGATACATTCAAAGTGCTGAAAGAAAAAATGCCAACCAAGTATACTCTAACTAGTAAGACCATCAGTCAGAATTGAAGGAGAGATAAAGAATTTTCCAGGCAAGCAAAAGCTAAAGGAATTCATCACTACTAAACCAACCTTAAATATTAAAGGGACTTCTTTAAAATGAAAAGACACTAATAACAAGAAAACATATGAAAGTAAAAATCTTACAGGTAAAGGCAAATACATAGTAATGGTAGTGGAATAACCACTTATAAAACTAGTATAAAGGTTAAAAGACAAAAGTAGTAAAATTAATGATAACTACAATGATTAGTTGAGGGATACACAAATTAAAAGAGGTAAAATATGACATCAAAAACATAAAACCTGGGGTAAGGTAAAAATGTAGACTTTTTAGAATGTGTTCAAGAATAAATTGCTAACAACTTAAAATACACTGTTTTATATATAGAGAGACTGTGATATGTAATCCTCACGGCAATCACAAAGCAATAATCTACAATAGACAAAGATAATGAAAACGAAATCCAAACATAACACTAAAGAAAATCATCAAACCCCAAGGGAAGTGAGCTAGAGAAGAAAAAAGGAACAGAGAGGAACTACAAAAATGGCCCCAAAAAATTAACAAAATGGCAATGAATATATATCTATCAAAAAATCTGTTTTAAATTGAAGTATAGTTGATTAACAATATAATATTAATTTCAGGTGTACAGCATAGTGAGCCAATATTTTTATGGATTATACTCCATTTAAAGTTATGACAAAGTAATGGCTACATTTCCCTATGCAATATATCCTTGTTGCTTATCTACTTCTTATGTAGTAGTTTGTAACTCTTAATCCCATCCCCCTAATTTTCCCTTCACATTTCCCCCTCCACACTGATACGCACTAGCTTGTTTTCTATATCTGTAGGCCTGTTTTTGTTTTGTTATAGACATTCCTTTGTTTTATTTTTTAGATTGCCCATATAAGTGATAAAAGTATTTCTCCTATGCTGTCTGACATGTCTCACTAAGAATAATATTCTTTAGGTCCATACACATTGTTGCAAAGAGCAGAATTTCATTATTTTTTTTTCTTTTTTTTTAAAATTAATTTTATTTTAACATCTTTATTGGGGTATAATTGCTTTACAATGGTGTGCTAGTTTCTGCTTTATAACAAAGTGAATCAGCTATACATATACATATGCTCCCATGTGTCTTCCCTCTTGCGTCTCCCTCCCTCCCACTCTCCCCATCCCAGCCCTCCAGGCTGTCCCAAAGCCCCGAGCTAAAATCCCTGTGCCCTGCGGCTGCTTCCCCCTAGCTATCTACCTTACTACGTTTGTTAGTGTGTATATGTCCAGGACTCTCCCTCGCCCTGTCAAAACTCACCCTTCCCCATCCCCATATCCTCAAGTCCATTCTCCAGTAGGTCTGGGCCTCTATTCCTGTCTTATCCCTAGGTTCTTCATGACATTTTTTTCCCTTAAATTCCATATATATGTGTTAGCATACGGTATTTGTCTTTTTCTTTCTGACTTACTTCACTCTGTATGACAGACTCTAGGTCTATCCATCTCATTACAAATAACTCAATTTCATTTCTTTTTAAGGCTGAGTAATATTCCATTGTGTATATGTGCCACATCTTCTTTATCCATTCGTCCGATGATGGGCGCTTAGGTTGTTTCCATCTCCGGGCTATTGTAAAGAGAGCTGCAATGAACATTTTGGTACATGACTCTTTGAATTTTGGTTTTCTCAGGGTATATGCCCAGTAGTGGGATTGCTGGGTCATATGGGTAATTTTATTTGTAGTTTTTTAAGGAACCTCCATAATGTTCTCCATAGTGGCTGAACCAATTCACATTCCCACCAGCAGTGCAAGAGTGTCCCCTTTTCTCCACACCCTCTCCAGCATTTATTGTTTCTAGATTTTTTGATGATGGCCATTCTGACTGGTGTGAGATGATATCTCATTGTAGTTTTGATTTGCATTTCTCTAATGATTAATGATGTTGAGCATTCTTTCATGTGTTTGTTGGCATTCTGTATATCTTCTTTGGAGAAATGTCTGTTTAGGTCTTCTGCCCATTTTTGGATGGGGTTGTTTGTTTTTTGGTTATTGAGCTGCATGAGCTGCTTGTAAATTTTGGAGATTAATCCTTTGTCAGTTGCTTCATTTGCAAATGTTTTCTCCCATTCTGAGGGTTGTCTTTTGGTCTTGGTTATGGTTTCCTTTGCTGTGCAAAAGCTTTTAAGTTTCATTAGGTCTCATTTGTTTATTTTTGTTTTTATTTCCATTACTCTAGGAGGTGGGTCAGAAAGGATCTTGCTGTGATTTATGTCATAGAGTGTTCTTCCTATGTTTTCTTCTAAGAGTTTGATAATTTCTGGCCTTACATTTAGGTCTTTAATCCATTTTGAGCTTATTTTTGTGTATGGTGTTAGGGAGTGATCTAATCTCATACTTTTACATGTACCTGTCCAGTTTTCCCAGCACCATTTATTGAAGAGGCTGTCCTTTCTCCACTGTACATTCCTGCCTCCTTTATCAAAGATAAGGTGTCCATATGTGCGTGGGTTTATCTCTGGGCTTTCTATCCTGTTCCACTGATCTATCTTTCTGTTTTTGTGCCAGTACCATACTGTCTTGATTACTGTTGCTTTGTAATATAGTCTGAAGTCAGGGAGCCTGATTCCTCCAGCTCCTTTTTTCGTTCTCAAGATTGCTTTGGCTATTCGGGGTCTTTTGTGTTTCCATACAAATTGCGAAATTTTTTGTTCTAGATCTCTGAAAAATGCCAGTGGTAGTTTGATAGGGATTGCATTGAATCTGTAGATTGCTTTGGGTAGTAGAGTCATTTTCACAATGTTGATTCTTCCCATCCAAGAACATGGTATATCTCTCCATCTATTTGTATCATCTTTAATTTCTTTCATCATTGTCTTATAATTTTCTGCATACAGGTCTTTCATCTCCTTAGGTAGGTTTATTCCTAGATATTTTATTCTTTTTGTTGCAATGGTAAATGGGAGTGATTTCTTGATTTCACTTTCAGATTTTTCATCATTAGTATATAGGAATGCCAGAGATTTCTGTGCATTAATTTTGTATCCTGCTACTTTACCAAATTCATTGATTAGCTCTAGTAGTTTTCTGGTAGCATCTTTAGGATTCTCTATGTAGAGTATCATGTCATCTGCAAACAGTGACAACTATACTTCTTCTTTTCCGGTTTGGATTCCTTTTATTTCCTTTTCTTCTCTGATTGCTGTGGCTAAAACTTCCAAAACTATGTTGAATAAGAGTGGTGAGAGTGGGCAACCTTGCCTTGTTCCTGATCTTAGTGGAAATGCTTTCAGTTTTTCACCATTGAGGATGATGTTTGCCGTGGGCTTTTCATATATGGCCTTTATTATGTTGAGGAAAGTTCCCTCTATGCCTACTTTCTGGAGGGTTTTTATCATAAATGGGTGTTGAATTTTGTCGAAAGCTTTCTCTGCATCTATTGAGATGATCATATGGTTTTTCTCCTTCAATTTGTTAATATGGTTTATCACATTGATAGATTTGCGTATATTGAAGAATCCTTGCATTCCTGGAATAAACCCCACTTGATCATGGTGTATGGTCCTTTTAATGTGCTGTTGGATTCTGTTTGCTAGTATATTGTTGAGGATTTTTGCATTTATGCTCATCAGTGATATTGGCCTGTAGTTTTCTTTCTTTGTGACATCCTTGTCTGGTTTTGGTATCAAGGTGATGGTGGCCTCGTAGAAGGAATTTGGAAGTGTTCCTCCCTCTGCTATATTTTGGAAGAGTTCGAGAAGGAGAGGTGTTAGCTCTTCTCTAAACGTTTGATAGAATTCACCTGTGAAGCCATCCGGTCCTGGGCTTTTGTTTGTTGGAAGATTTTTAATCACAGTTTCAATTACAGTGCTTGTGATTGGTCTGTTCATATTTTCTATTTCTTCCCGATTCAGTTTGGCAGGTTGTGCATTTCTAAGAATTTGTCCATTTCTTCCAGATTGTCCATTTTATTGGCATAGAGTTGCTTGTAGTAATCTCTCATGATTTTTTTTTATTTCTGCAGTGTCAGTTGTTACTTCTACTTTCTCCTTTCTAATTTTGTTGATTTGAGTCTTCTCCCTTTTTTTCTTGATGAGTCTGGCTAGTGGTTTATCTATTTTGTTTATCTTCTCAAAGAACCAGCTTTTAGTTTTATTGATCTTTGCTATCATTTCCTTCATTTCTTTTTCATTTATTTCTGATCTGATTTTTATGATTTCTTTCCTTCTGCTAGCTTTGGGGCTTTTTTGTTCTTCTTTCTCTAATTGCTTGAGATGCAAGGTTAGGTTGTTTATTCGAGATGTTTCCTGCTTCTTAAGGTGGGCTTGTATTGCTATAAACTTCCCCATTAGAACTGCTTTTGCTGCATCCCATAGGTTTTGGGTCGTTGTGTCTCCATTGTCATTTGTTTCTAGGTATTTTTTTATTTCCTCTTTGATTTCTTCAGTGATCACTTCATTATTAAGTAGTGTATTGTTTAGCCTCCATGTGTTTGTATATTTTACAGATCTTTTCCTGTAATTGACATCTAGTCTCATGGCGTTGTGGTCAGAAAAGATACTTGATACAATTTCAATTTTCTTAAATTTACCAAGGCTTGATTTGTGACCCAAGATATGATCTATCCTGGAGAATGTTCCATGAGCACTTGAGAAAAATGTGTATTCTGTTGTTTTTGGATGGAGTGTCCTATAAATATCAATTAAGTCCATCTTGTTTAATGTATCATTTAAAGCTTGTGTTTCCTTATTTATTTTCATTGTGGATGATCTGTCCATGGGTGAAAGTGGGCTGTTAAAGTCCCCCACTATGAATGTGTTACTGTCAATTTCCCTTTTTATGGCTGTTAGTATTTGCCTTATGTATTGAGGTGCTCCTATGTTGGGTGCATAAATATTTACAATTGTTATATCTTCTTCTTGGATCGATCCCTTGATCATTATGTAGTGTCCTTCTTTGTCCCTTTTAATAGTCCTTATTTTAAAGTCTATTTTGTCTGATATGAGAATTGCTACTGCAGCTTTCTTTTGGTTTCCATTTGCATGGAATATCTTTTTCCATCCCCTTACTTTCAGTCTGTATGTGTCTCTAGGTCTGAGTTGGGTCTCTTGTAGACAGCATATATAAGGGTCTTGTTTTTGTATCCATTCAGCCAACTGTGTCTTTTGGTGGGAGCATTTAGTCCATTTACATTTAAGGTAATTATCGATATGTATGTTCCTATTCCCATTTTCTATATTGTTTTGGGTTCGTTATTATAGGTCGTTTCCTTCTCTTGCATTTCTTATCTAGAGAAGTTCCTTTAGCATTTGTTGTAAAGCTGGTTTGGTGGCGCTGAACTCTCTCAGCTTTTGCTTGTCTGTAAAGGTTTTAATTTCTCCATCAAATCTGAATGAGATCCTTGCTGTGTAGAGTAGTCTTGGTTGCTGGTTTTTCTCCTTCATCACTTTCAGTATGTCCTGCCACTCCCTTCTGGCTTGTAGGGTTTCTGCTGAGAGATCAGCTGTTAACCTTATGGGGATTCCCTTGTGTGTTATTTGTTGTTTTTCCCTTGCTGCTTTTAATATGCTTTCTTTGTATTTAATTTTTGATAGTTTGATTAATATGTGTCTTGGCGTATTTCTCCTTGTATTTATCCTGTATGGGACTCTCTGTGCTTCCTGGACTTGATTAACTATTTCCTTTCCCATATTAGGGAAGTTTTCAACTATAATCTCTTCAAATATTTTCTCAGTCCCTTTCTTTCTTTCTTCTTCTTCTGGAACCCCTATATTTCGAATGTTGGTGCGTTTTATGTTGTCCCAGAGGTCTCTGAGACTGTCCTCAGTTCTTTTCATTCTTTTTTCTTTATTCTGCTCTGCAGTAGTTATTTCCACTACTTTATCTTCCAGGTCACTTATCCGTTCTTCTGCCTCAGTTATTCCCCTATATATCCTATGTAGAGTGCTTTTAATTTCATTTATTGCATTGTTCATCGTTGCTTGTTTCATCTTTAGTTCTTGTAGGTCCTTGTTAACTGTTTCTTGCATTTTGTCCATTCTACTTCCAAGATTTCGGATCATCCTTCCTATCATTATTCTGAATTCTTTTTCAGGTAGATTGCCTATTTCCTCTTCATTTGTTAGCTCTGGTGGGTTTTTATCTTGCTCCTTCATCTGCTGTGTGTTTTTCTGTCTTCTCATTTTGCTTATCTTACTGTGTTTGGGGTCTCCTTTTTGCAGGCTGCGCTTTCGTAGTTCCCGTTGTTTTTGATGTCTGTCTCCAGGGGCTAAGGTTGTTTCAGTGGGTTGTGTAGGCTTCCTGGTGGAGGGGACTAGTGCCTGTGTTGTGCTGGATGAGGCTGGATCTTGTCTCTCTAGTGGGCAGGTTCACGTCTGGTGGTGTGTTTTGGGGTGTCTGTGGCCTTATTATGATTTTAGGCAGCGTCTCTGCTAATGGGTGGGGTTGTGTTCCTGTTTTGCTAGTTGTTTGGCATAGGTTGTCCAGCACTGTGGCTTGCTGGTCGTTGAGTGAAGCTGGGTGCTGGTGTTAAGATGGAGGTCTCTGGGAGATTTCCGCCATTTAATATTATGTGGAGCTGGGAGGTCTCTTGTTGACCAGTGTCTTGAAATTGGCTCTCCTACCTCAGAGGCAGAGCCCTGCCTCCTGGGCTGGAGCACCAAGAGCCTTTCTTTCACATGGCTCAGAATAAAAGGGAGAAAAAGTAGAGAGAATTAGTAGAAGTATGAGGAAAGAAAGAAGGAAAGGAGGAAAGGAAGGAAGGAAGAAAGAAGCAAAGAAGGAAAGAAAAGAGGGAGGGAGGGAGGGAGGAAGGAAGGAAGGAAGGAGGGATAGAAGGAGAAAATGTAGAGAGAATTAGTAGAAGTATGGGGAAAGAAAGAGGGAAAGGAGGAAAGGAAGGAAGAAAGAAAGAAGCAAAGAAGGAAAGAAAGGAGGGAGGGAGGGAGGGAGGAAGGAAGGAGGGAAAGAAGGAGAAAATGTAGAGAGAATTAGTAGAAGTATGAGGAAAGAAAGAAGGAAAGGAGGAACGGAAGGAAGGAAGAAAGCAAAGAAGGAAAGAAAGGAGGGAGGGAGGGAGGGAGGAAGGAAGGAAGGAAGGAGGGAAAGAAGGAGAAAATGTAGAGAGAATTAGTAGAAGTATGAGGAAAGAAAGAAGGAAAGGAGGAAAGGAAGGAAGGAAGAAAGAAGCAAAGAAGGAAAGAAAGGAGGGAGGGAGGGAGGGAGGAAGGAAGGATGAAGGGAGGGAAAGAAGGAAAAAAGACAGAAAGAAAGAAGATACAGTAAAAATAAAATAAAGTATAATATAGTTATTGTACTAAAATATATTTAGAAAAAAAAAAAGGGATGGATAGAACCCTAGGACAAATGTTGGAAGCAAAGCTATACAGAGAAAATCTTACACAGAAGCATACACATACACGTTCACAAAGAGAGGCAAAGGGGGAAAAATCATAAATCCTGCTCCCAGAGACCACCTCCTCAACCTGGGGTGATTCGCTGTCTAAAGGAGGGAAGGAAGGAAGGAGAGAAAGAAAGAAAGAACGAAGGTAAAGTACAATAAAGTTATTACAATTAAAATTAATTATTAAGAAAAAAAAATTTTTTTTTAAAAACCATGGACGAATAGAGCCCTAGGACAAATGGTGGAAGCAAGAGTATACAGACAAGATCTCACACAGAAGCATACACGCACACATTCACAAAAGAGGAAAAGGGGAAAAAAATCACAGATCTCGCTCCTAAATTCCACCTCTTCAATTTGGGATCACTCCCTGTCTATTCAGGTATTCCACAATGCAGGGCTCATCAAGTTGATTGTGGAGCTTCAATCCGCCACCTCCGCAGCTGCCAGGAGAGACCTCCCCCTCTCCTCCCTGCTCTCACAGCTCACAGGAGCTCAGCTTTGTACCCGGCCCTGCCCCTGTGCGCAGGTCGCTGGAGGGCGTCTGTTTTTTGCTCAGACAGGACGGGGTTAAAGGAGCCGCTGATTCGGGAGCTCCGGCTCACTCAGGCCGGGGGTTGGGGGATGGGGGAAGGAGGGGCACTGCGTGCGGGGTGGGCCTGCGGCGGCAGAGGCAGCGTGACGTTGCGGCAGAGGCCGGCGTGACGTTGCACCAGCCTGAGACCTGCCGTGCGTACTCCCGGAGAAGTTGTCCCTGGATCCCGGGAACCTGGCAGTGGCGGCCTGTACAGGCTCCGCGGAAGAGGGGTGCAGAGAGTGACCTGTGCTCGCACACAGCCCCCCTGGTGGCGGCAGCAGCAGCCCCAGCGTCTCCCGCCCGTCTCTGGGGTCCGCGGTTTTAGCCGCGGCTCGCGCCCGTCTCTGGGGTTCGTGCTTCCCGCCGCGGCTCGCGCCCGTCTTGGGGGCTCGCGCCCTCAGCCGCGGCTCGCGCCCGTCTCTGGGGTTGGCGCTTTTAGCCGCAACTCGCGCCCATCTCTGGAGTTCCTTTAAGCAGCGCTCTTAAACCCCTCTCCTCGCGCACCAGGAAACAAAGAGGGAAGAAAAAGTCTCTTGCCTCTTCGGTAGGTGCAGGCTTTTCCCCGAACTCCCTCCCGGCTAGTCGTGGCGCACCAACCCCTGCAGGCTATGTTCAAGCCGCCAACCCCAGTCCTCTCCCTGCGCTCCATCCAAAACCGAAAGCCGAGCCTCAGCTCGCAGCCCCGCCCGCCCCGGCGGGTGAGCAGACATGCCTCTCGGGTTGGTGAGTGCCGTTCGGCACCGATCATCTGTGCAGGAATCTCCCCGCTTTGCCCTCTGCACCCGTCGCTGTTCACTACTCCGCGGTCCCGAAGCTCCCCCCTCCGCCTCCCTCAGTCTCCGCCCGCGGAGGGGCTTCCTAGTGTGTGGAAACTTTTCCTCCTTCACAGCTCCCTCCCACTGGTGCAGGTGCCGTCCTTATTCTTTTGTCTCTGTTTCTTCATTTTTTCTTTTGCCCTACCCAGGTACGTGGGGAGTTTCTTGCCTTTTGGGAGCTCTGAGGTCTTCTGCCAGCCTTCAGTATGTGTTCTGTAGGAGTTGTTCCACGTGTAGATGTATTTCTGGTGTATCCGTGAGGAGGAAGGCGATCTCCACGACTTACTCTTCCACCATCTTCCCCCGTCTCTTCGAATTTCATTATTTTTATGGCTGCATAATATTCCATTGTATATATATACCACATATTCTTTATCCATTTATCCATTGATGGACACTTGGGTTACTTCTGCATCTTGGCTATTGCAAGTAATGCTGCTATGAACATTGGGGTATATGTATCTTTTTGAGTTAGTGTTTTTGGTTTTTTTGGGTATATACCCAAGAGTGGAATTACAGGCTCTCATGGTAGTTCTATTTTCAGGTTTTTTTAAGAAACCTCTGTACTGTTTTCCATAGTGGCTGCATCAATTTACATTCCCACCAACACTGTACAAAGGTTTGCTTTTCTCCACATCCTTGCAAACATTTGTTATTTGTAGTCTTCTTCATGATGGCCATTCTGGTAGGTGTGAGATGATATCTTATTGTGGCTTTGATTTTCATTTCTCTGTTGAATAGTGATGTTCAGCATCTTTTGATGTGTCTGTTAGCCATCTGCATGTCTTCTGTGAAAAAAAAGTCTATTCAGATCTTATGCCCATTTTTGAATTGAGTTGTCTGCTTTTCATATTTTGAAGGAATGAGCTGTTTAAATATTTTGTATATTGACCCCTTGTTGGTCATATCAGTTGCATATATTTTCTCCTATTCATTAGGTTGTCTTTTCATTTTGTCCATGGATTCCTCTGTCATGAAAAATATTTAAAGTTTAATTAGGTTCCATATATATATTTGCTTTCCTTTCTTTTGCCTTAGGAGAGAGATTCAAAAAAAATTTCTAGGATTTATGTCAAAGAGTGCCTATTCATTCCCCTAGAAGTTTTAAGGTTTTAGGTCTTACATTTAGGTATTTAATCAATTTTGAGTTTACTTTTGTACATGGTGGAAGGAAATGTTCTAATCACATTGTTTTACATGCAGATGTACAGGTTTCTTAGCAACACTTGTTTAAGAGATTGTCTTTTGTCTGTTGTATATTCTTGCCTCCTTTGTCATAGATTAATTAACCATAGGTGCATGGGTTTATTTCTGGGCCCTCTATTCCATTGATCTATGTTTATGTTTTTGTGCCAGTACTATGCTGTTTTGACTACTGTAGCTTTGTATTACAATCTGAAGTCTGGAAGGGTTAGACTTCCAGCTTTTTTTCTTCAAAAGAACTTTGGAAATTAGGGATTTTTTGTGGCTCCCTATAAATTTTAGGATTATTTGTTTTAGTTGTGTTAAAAATGTCATGGGTACTTTGATAGGTATTGCATTATATCTGTAGACTGCTTTGAGTAGTATGGTCATTTTAACAATATTAACACTTCCAGGGCTTTCTTGGTGGCACAGTGGTTAAGAATATGCTGACAATGCAGATGACACGAGTTCGAGCCCTGGTCCAGGAAGATCTCACATGCTGTGGAGCAACTAAGCCCATGCACCACAACTACTGAGCCTGCGTGCCACAGCTACTGAAGCCCGCATGCCTAGAGCCCATGCTCCACAACAAGAGAAGCCACCTCAGGGCTTCCCTGGTGGTGTAGTGGTTGAGAGTCTGCCTGCCAATGCAGGGACACGGGTTCGTGCCCCAGTCCGGGAAGATCACACATGCCATGGAGTGGCTGGGCACGTGAGCCATGGACGCTGAGCATGCATGTCCGGAGCCTGTGCTCCGCAATGGGAGAGGCCACAACAGTGAGAGGCCCACGTACCACAAAAAAAAGAAAAAGAAAAAGAAAAAGAGAAGCCACCTCAATGAGAAGTCCATGCACTTCAACGAAGAGTATCCCCCACTTGCTGCAACTAGAGAAAGCCTGCACACAGCAATGAAGACCCAACACAGCCAAAAATAAATAAGATAAATAAATTTAAATATATATATATTAACTCTTCCATTCCAAGAACATGGGATATCTTTCCATTTCTTTGTATCATCTTTAATTTCCTTCATCAACGTTTTATAGTTTTCATAGTGTAAGTCTTTCACCTCCTTGGTTAAGTTTATTCCTATTTTATCTTTTGATGTGATTTTAAATGAAATTATGTTCTTCCTCTTTCTGATAGGTCATTATTAGCATATAGGAAAGCAATGTATATTTGTATATTAATTTATGTTCTGGAACTTTACTGAATTCATTTATTATTTCCAATAGATTTTTGTTGGAGACTTTAGTGTTTTCCATATAAAGTATCATGTCATCTCCAAGTAGTGACTATTTAACTTCTTCCCTTCAAATTTGGATGTCTTTTATTTCATTTTCTTGTCTGCTTACTGTGGCTAGGACATCCAATACTATGCTAAATAGAAGTGGTGACGTTGAGAGTCCTTGTCTTGTTCCTGAATTTAGAGGAAAGGCTTACAGCTTTTCACCTTTGAGTATGATATTAGCTGTGATTTTTGTCATAAATACCCTTTATTATGTTGATATATGTTCCCTATATGCCAACTTTGATGACAGTTTTCATCATTCATTGGTATTGAATTTATCAAATGCTTTTCCTGCATCTATTGAGAGAATTATGTGATTTTCATCCTTCCTTTTGTTAATGTGGTGTATCACATTGGTAGACTTGCAAACATTGAGTCCCCCTTGCAACCCTGGAATAAATCCCACTTGATCATGGTGTGTGATCCTTTTTATATATTGTTTGATTCAGCTTGCTATTACTTTATTGAGGAATTTTGCATCTATATTCATCAAAGGTATTGGCCTTTAATTTTCTTTTCTTGTCATGTCTTTGTCTGGTGTTGGTATCAGGGTAATGGTGGCCTCATGGAGTGAATTTGGGAGTGCTCCATCCTCTTTAATTTTTTTTTCTTTTTTTGCAGTACACGGGCCTCTCACTGTTGTGACCTCTCCCGTTGCGGAGCACAGGCTCCGGACACACAGGCCCAGCGGCCATGGCTCACGGGCCCAGCCGTTCTGCGGCATGTGGGATCTTCCCGGACCGGGGCACGAACCCATGTCCCCTGCATCAGCAGGCGGACTCTCAACCACTGCGCCACCAGGGCAGCCCCTCTTTAATTTTTTGAAATGGCTTCAGAAGTATAGATAATAGCTCTTCTTTATATGTTTGGTATACTTCCTCTCTGAAGCTGTCTAGTCCTAGTCTTTTCATTGCTGTAAATATTTTATTAAAAATTTAATTTCACTACTAGTGATCACTCTGTTCAGATCATCTATTTCTTCTTGAATTAAGTGTTGCATCTTTGCATGTTTATATAAATTTTCCCATTTCTGCTGATTTTGGCATATAACTCTTCATGGTATTCTCATGATTTTTGTATCTGTGGAATCAGTCATTATTTCTCTTCTTTCATTTCTTTTTTTTTTCCTTCACCTCTAAAGCAAATTTATTTCTGATTTCTGAATTCTATATGGATTCAGAGTCTTTTAAAGTTTTATTCAGATATAGTTGATTTACAATGTTGTGTTACTTTCAAGTGTACAGTAAAGTGACTCATATATATGTATATATATATATATATATATGTGTGTGTGTATATATATATATTTTACATTATCTTCCATTATAGGTTATTACAAGCTTTTGAGTATAATTTCCTGTTCTATACAGTAGGTCCTTGCTCATTACCTATTTTATATATAGTATTGTGTATATTTTAATCCCAAACTCTTAATTTATCCCTCTCCTCCCCTCCCCTTTGTTAACCATAAGTTTGTTTTCTATGGCTGTGAGTCTGTTTCTGCTTTGTAATATAGTTCACTTGTATCCTTTTTTAGTGTCCACATATAAGCAATATCATATGATATTTGTCTTTGTCTGGCTTACTTCACTTAGTAAGATAATTTTTAGGTCCATCCATGCAAATGGCATTATTTCATTATTTTTATGGCTAAGTAATAATAAGTAATATTCCGTTGTGTATATATACATTCTCTAACACCATATACAAAATAATACAAAATAAAATACAAAAATAAATTCAAAATGGATTAAGGACCAAAGTGTAAGACCAGATACTGTGCAACTCCTAGAGGAAAACAGGCAGAACACTCTTTGACATAAATTGCACCAATATCTTTTTGGATCCATCTCCTAGAGGAATGGAAATAAAAACAAAAATAAATAAATGGGACCTAATAAAACTCTTTCATTTCTTATTTTGTTTATTTGAGTCCTCACTCTTTTCTTCTTCATGAGACTGGCTAAAGACTTATAAATTTTGTTTATGCTTTCAAAAAACCCAGCTCTTTGTTCTATTGATCTTTGGGTTTTTTTGTTGTTGTTGTTTAATTCCTCTCTGACCTTTATTACTTTTCTTTCTTCTGCTGAATTTGGGCTTTGTTTATTTTTTTTTTTAATTCTTTTGGTGATAGCTGAGGTTGTTTATTTGAGATTTTTGTTTCCTGAGGTAAGTTGTATTATTATAAACTTCCCTCTCATAACTGATTTTCCTATGTCCCATAGATTTTGTAAAGTTTAGTTTTTATCTTCATTTATCTCAAGGTATTTTTCAATATAACTCTTTGATTTCTTCATTGGCCCATTGATGTTTTTAGTAGCATGTTGTTGAGCCTTCACATGTGTCTGTTTTTCCCAAATTTCTTCCCATAATTGATTTCTACATTCATAATGCTGTGGCCAGAAAAAAATGCTTAACATAATTTCTGTCCTCTTAAATTTGTTGAGACTTGTTTCATGGCCTAGCATGTGATCTATCCTGGAGAACATTCCACGTGCATTTGGAAAGAATGTATATTCTGCAGTTTTTGCATGGAATATCCTATAGTTATCTATTAAGTCCTACTAGTTAATGTGTCCTTTAAGACTACTCTTTCCTTATTGATTTTCTCTCTGAATAATTTGTCCATTGATTTAAGTGGGTTGTTAAAGTCCCCTGCTATTTTTGTATTAATGTTAACTACTTTCTTTATGTCTTTTAATATATGCTTTATATATTTAGGTGCTCCCATATCAGGTGCATGTATGTTAATAAGCATTATATCCTCTTCTTGCACTGAATGCTTTATTATTATATAATGTCCACTTTCTCTTTTGTTATGGACTTTGTTTTAAAGTCTATTTCATCTCATATAAGTATCATTACACCTACTTTTATGTCATTTCTATTTGCATGAAATATCTTTCTTCATCCCCTCACTTTCAGTCTCTGTGTATCTTTAGCTCTGAAGTGAATCTCTTGTAAACAGCATATAAATGGATGATGTTCTTTAACCCAATCAGGCATCCTAAATCATTCGTTTGGAGCATTCAATCCACAGACATTTCCATGATTGTTGATAGGTATGCACTTGTTGCCTTTTTGTTACTTGTTTTTGTGTTGCTTTTATCATTCTTCTTTGTCCTTTTACTCTTCTTTTAGTTTCCTCACCTGAGGTTTGATGATTTTCTTTAGTGGTATGCTTCTCTTCCATTCTCTCAAGTCTTTGTGTATCTATTGTAAGTTTTTGATATGTGGTTACCATGGGGTTCATGTATTTTGACCTGTATGTGTATCTACTAGTTTTAAGCTGATAGTCATTTATGTTTAAATACATTCCAAAAGGTATACTTTCTTTTACTCCTCTTTCCCCTTGTTTTGTGCTTTTGATGTATTATTTTACATCTTCATGTTTACCCCTTTACTCTTTATTGTAGTTATAGTTGATTTTATAATTTTTTGTTTTTTAATTTTTGTTCTAGCTTATTTTATTGGTTGATCTACTGCCTTCACTATATATTTGCCTTTACTAGTGTGATTTTTCCTTTTCTATAGATTCTTACTTCTTGTTGTAGCTCTTTCTTTTCCACTTAGAGAAGACTCTAAGATTTCTTTTAAATTCTTTTAGCTTTTGCTTGTCTGAGAAGTTCTTTATCTCTCTTTCAATTCTGAATGAAAATCATGCTGGGTAGAGTTTCCTATGTTGCAGGACCTTCCCTTTCAGCACTTTAAATATATCATGCTCTCCCTTCTGGCTTGCAACATTTCTGTAGAAAAATCAACTGACAGAGTTATAAGGGTTCCCTTATGTGTGATTCTTTGTTTTTCTCTTGCTGCCTTTAGAATACCCTCTTTAACATTAACTTTTGCCGTTTTAATTATAATGTCTTGGTGCGGGTCTCTCTGGGTTTATCTTGTTTGGGAATCTCTGAGCTTCCTGTACTGTTTTCTTCTTCAGGTCTAGGAAGTTTTGTTTTGTTTTTTTTTTTAAACTTTTATTGGAGTATAGTTAATTCACAATGTTCTGTTAGTTTCAGTTGTACAACAAAGTGAATCTGTTATACATATCTGTATATCCACTCTTTTTTTAGATTCTTTTCCCATATAGGCCATTAGATAGTATTGAGTAGAGTTCCCTATACTATACAGTAAGTCCTTATTAGCTCTCTGTTTTATATATAATAGTGTCTATACATCAATTCCAATCTTCCAATTTATCCCTCTCCCCTTTACCCCTCTGGTAACAATAAGTTTATTTTCTACATCTGGAACTCTATTTCTGTTTTGTATATAAGTTCATTTGTATGCTTTTTTTAAGATTCCATATATAAATAATATAATATGATATTTGTCTTTCTCTATCTGACTTACTTCACTCAGTATGACAATCATCAGGTCCATCCATGCTGCTACAAATAACATTATTTCATTCTTTTTTATGGCTGAGTAATATTCCATTGTATATATGCTCCACATCTCCTTTATCCATTCCTCTGCTGATGGACATTTAGGCAGCTTCCATATCCCAGCTATTGCAAGTAGTGCTGCAATGAACACTGGGGTGCATGTATCCTTTCAAACCATGTTTTTATCCAGATATATGGCCAGGAGTGGGATTGCTGGATCATATGGTAGCTATATTTTTACTTTCTTAAGGAACCTCCATACTGTTCTCCATAGTAGCTTCACCAATTTACATTTCCACCAACAGTGTAAGAGGATTCCCTTTTCTCTACATCTTCTCCAGTACTTACTGTTTGTAGTTTTTTTGATAATGGCCATTCTGCATGGTGTGAGGTGATACATCATTGTAGTTTTGATTTGCATTTATCTAATAATAAGTGACGTTGAGCATCTTTTCATATGCTTTATAACCATCTGTATGTCTTCTTTGGAGAAGTCTCGATTTAAATCTTCCACCCATTTTTTGATTGTTTTTTTTGTTTGTTTGTTTTTTGATATTGAGCTGCATGTGTTGTTTGTATATTTTTGAGATTAATCCCTTGTCAGTTGCTTCATTTGCAAATATTTTCTCCCATTCTGAGGGTTGTCTTTTCATTTTGTTTATCATTTCCTTTGCTGTGCAAAACCTTTTAAGTTTAATTAGGACCTATTTCTTTATTTTGTTTTTATTTTCACTACTCTAGGAGCTGGATCAAAAAAGATCTTGCTGCGATTTATGTCAGAGAGTGTTCTGCTTATGTTTTCCTCTAAGAGTATTATAGTATCTGACTTTACATTTAGGTCTTTAATACATTTTGAGTTTACTTTTGTGTATAGTGTTAGGGAGTTTTCTAATTTCATTCTTTTCCATATAGTTGTATAGTTTTCCCAGCACCACTTATTGACGAGATTGTCTTTTCTCCTTTGTATATTCTTGCCTCCTTTGTCATAGATTAAGTGACTGTAGGTGCATGGGTTTATCTGTGGGCTTTCTATCATCATCTTCCATTGAGCTATATTTCTGTTTTTGTGTCAGTACTGTACTGTTTTGATGACTGTAGCTTTGTAGTATAGTCAGAAGTCAGGGAGCCTGATTCCTCCAGCTCCATTTTTCTTTCTCAAGATTGCTTCAGCTATTCATGGTCTTTTGTGTTTCTATACAGATTGTGAACATTTTTGTTCTAATTCTGTGAAAAATGCCATTGGTAGTTTCATAGGGATTACATTTAATCTGTAGATTGCTTTGGGTAGTATAGTCATTTTCACAATATTGATTCTTCCAATCCAAGAACATGGTAAGGTCTAGGAAGTTTTAAGCCATAATTTCATTAAATACATTTTAAACCCCTTTATCTCTCTCTTCTTCTGGGACCCATATAATACAAATGTTAGTATGTTTGATGTTGTCTCAGAGGTACCCTAAACTGTACTCATTTTTGTATTTTTTTTTTTTTTTTGCTGTTCTGATTGGGTGACCATTACTCTGTCTTCTAAGTCACTTATTCATTCTTCTGTATCACCTAGTGTTTTGTTTATTCATTTAATGTGCTTTTCATTTCAGTTAATTTATTCTTCATTTCTGAATCATTCTTTTTTTTTATATTTTATACTTCCTTTTATAATTCTCACTGTATTCATTTTTTCTTTTCCCCAATTCAGTTAGCATTCTTCTTACTAATGTTTGGACTCTATCTAGTAAATTATTTATTTCTGTTTATTAGTGTATTTAAGGCACTTTCTCTTTTTCTTTCTTATGAAATAAATGTATCTGTCTTCTCATTTTGCTTAATTTTCTCTCTCTTTGATATTAGGTGGAAAAGTTACCTCTCCTGGTCTTGAAAGGGTGTCCTTGTGTGGGAGCACCCATATAGAGTCTTTGTGTGCCCTGTGGCTTTGGGGGGAGTGCTGAATTTGACGTGAGCTCAAGTCATATATTCCCGTGGGTTGTGCTGGCAGCTATCAACTTGTTAGGTAGTGGTGCTGGTGATGGAGGAGCTAGAGCCAAAGCCAGGTGTGAGCTAAGTCTTCTCCTATGCTTAGTGGTCAACAGCACCCTTTTCAGGGTGGTGTCAGGTACCTTGTTGCTGGGAGCAGGATCCCCGTGATTTGAATCCAAGTTGTCCTGTTCCATCTAAACACTGGCACCCTCATCCCAGAGTGGAGCAGTGCTGGAGTAAGTTGAGAGTGGCCAGACTGGGTGCTCGGCATGGGTTGTGCGGTGGTGGTCCTGATCCATCAGAGTTCCAGACGACTTCTGATGGGCTGTCTACACAAGCTCTAGCAATGGTCTTCCATCCATTTTCATAAGAGGGGCCATGTCTGATTGGCTCTGTTCCTCACCACTACACACTCTGCTCTCCAGTGAGACCTCTCACTCTAGTGTGGAGGTGCACCATGGAGCAAGTGGGGCCAGGGAAAATGCTTGGCTCAGCTTAAGGTATGTGCTGGGGTGGCCATAGGAAACTCTCTATAGTTCCAGGCAGTTTCAATCTTCTTCCTTCACTTTGTTTTGGGAGTAAGCAAGTGTATACATGCTCTTCACAAGTGGAATCTAGGTTTCTTACAGGATTCTTTTACTCCCGCTGGTTTTCAAACCAGTGAAGGGGACTCATTTTCTCAGTGTTGGACCACAGAGCTGAGTTCCTAATATGTGGCTTGCTCCTCAGGGAGGATCTCTGAGTACATTTAATCCCTCTCCTCTTCTGTGTTCTCTCCTAGGAGGGCAAGTTCCAAACTGATCACTTCCCTTCTCTTCCTACTCGATTCTGTGTGGGTTTTTCTTACTGCATTGGTTTCACAATAGTCTTTCTGCTGGTCTCCAGTTTGTTTTCAGTGAAAATTTTTCCACATGTAGAGGTGGTTTTAATGTGTTCATGGTGGGAGGTGAGCTCTGTGTCCTCCTACTCCACCATCTTGATCTCTTCCACCCTCTTTATGATTTTGATTTGCATTTTCTTAATGATTAGTAATGTATCTGTTGGCCATGTGAATACATTTTATGTAAAAATGTTAAATCAGGTCCTTTGCACATTTTTACTTGTATTATTTGTATTTCTGCTATTGAGTTTTATGAGTTCTTTATATATTTTGTATATTAACCCCCATCAGATGTATGATTTGAAAACACCTCTGTCATTCTGTAGGTTTCTTTTCTATTTAGTTGATCATTTATTTTCTTGTGCAGATTTTTAGTACTACTAATCTATGAATTTGTTATTTTTATCCTATGCTTTATTTGATTTGCAATTGAGGTTCAAGAAGTGAAGTGATTGATTAAAATAATAAGCCTTGCTATTAGGCATGGTCTTGGACTACAGTTCAATAATTAGTGCTTATAATTGCTCCTTATTTGTTTTCCAATTGAAGTTCAGTTTTGTTTAGATTTTATTTATTTATTTATTTTTAAATTGATTTTTATTGGAGTATATTTTCTTTACAATGTTGTGTTAGTTTCTACTATAAGGCAAAATGAATCAGCCATATATATACACATACCCTGCTTTTTTGGATTTCCATCCCATTTAGGTCAGAACATTGGATTAAGTAGAGTTCCCTGTGTTTTACAGTATGTTCTCATTTGTTGTCTATTTTATACATAGTATCAATAGTGTATATGTGTCAATCCCAATCTCCCAATTTCTCCCACCAGTCCCCCTTTCACCACTGAACAAATCCATACATTTGTTCTCTACATCTGTGTCTCTATTTCTGTTTGCAAATAAGATCATCTACACCATTTTTGAGACTCCACATATATGCATTAATATACGATATTTGTTTTTCTCTTTCTGACTTATTTCACTCTGTATGACACTCTCCAGGTCCATCCACATCTCTACAAATGACTAAGTTTCATTCCTTTCAATGCCTGAGTGATATTCCGTTGTATATATGTATCACATCTTCTTTATCCATTCCTTTGTTGATGGACAATTAAATTGCTTCCATATCCTGGCTACTGTAAATGGTGCAGCAATGAACATTGGGGTGCATTGTGTCTTTGAATTATGGTTTTTCTCTGGGTATATGCCCAGTAGTGGGATTGCTGGGTCATATGGTAGTTCTATTTTTAGTTTGTTAAGGAACCTCCATACTGTTTTCCATAGGGGCTGTATCGATTTACATTCCCACCAATATAGTAAGAGGGTTCCCATTTTGCCACACCGTCTCCAGCATGTATTGCTTCTAGAATTTTTGGATGATGGTCATTTTGACCAGTGTGAGAAGATACTTCATTGTAGTTTTGATTTGCATTTCTCAAATAATTAGAGATGTTGAGCATCTGCTCATGTCTTTATTGACCATCTGTATGTCTTCTTTGGAGAAATGTCTATTTAGGTCTTCCACCAATTTTGTGATTGGGTTGTTTCTATATTTGATATTGAGCTGCATGAGCTGTGTGTATACATTTGAAATAATCCTTTGTCAGTTGCTTCATTTGCAAATATTTTCTCTCATGCTGAGGGCTGTCTTTTCATCTTGTTTCCTTTGCTGGGCAAAAGCTATTAAATTTAAATAGGTCCCATTTGTTTATTTTTGTTTTTATTTTCATTACTATAGGAGGTGGGTCAAAAAAGATGTTGCTACAATTTATGTCAAAGAGTATTCTGTTTAGTTTTTCCTCTAAGAGTTTGAAAGTGTCTGGCTTTATATTTAGGTCTTTAATACATTTTGAGTATATTGTTGTATATGGTGTTAGGAAGTGTTCAAATTTCATTCTTTTACATGTTGCTGTCCAGTTTGTCCATCACCATTTATTGAAGAGGTTCTCTTTCTCTATTGTATATTCTTGCCTCCTTTGTCACAGACTAGGTTGCCATAGGAGCATGGGTTTGTCTCTGGGCTTTCTATCCAGTTCCATTGATCTATATTTCTGTTTTGTGCCAGTACCATACTGTCTTCATTACTGGAGCACTGTTATATAGTATGAAGACAGAGAGCATGATTCTTCCAGCTCTTTTTGTCTTTCTCAACATTGCTTCAGCTATTCATGGTCTTTTGTGTTTCCATACAAATTGTGAATTTTTTTGTTCTAGTTCTCTGAAAAATGCCATTGGTAGTTTGATAGGTGTTACATTGAACCTATAGATTGCTTTCGGTAGTATATTCATTTTCAAAACGTTGATTCTTCCAATCCATGAACATGGTATATATCTCCATCTGTTTGTATCATCTGTAACTACTTTCATCAGTGTCTTATACTTTTCTGCATACAGGCCTTTGTCACCTTAGGTAGGTTTATTCCTAAGTATTTTGCTCTTTTTGTTGCAATGGTAAATGGGAGTGTTTCCTTAATTTCTCTTTGAGATTTTTCATCATTAGTGCATAGGAAAGCAAGAGATTTCTGTGCATTAATTTTGCATCTGGTTACTCTACCAAATTCATTGATTAGCTCTAGTAGTTTTCTGGTAGCAGCTTTAGGCTTTTCTATGTATACTACCATGTCATCTGCAAACAGTGACAGTTTTATTTCTTCTTTTCCAATTTGGATACCTTTTATTTATTTTTCCTCTCTGATTGCTGTGTCTAGGACTTCCAAATCTACGTTGAATAAAAGTGGTGAGAGTGGATATCCTAATCTTGTTCCTGGACTTAGAGGAAATGTTTTCAGCTTTTCAACATTGAGAATAATATTTGCTGGAAGTTGGTCATATGTGGCCTTTTTTATATTGAGGTAGGTTCTTTTTGAGCCCACTTTCTCCAGAGTTTTTCTCATAAATGGGTGCTGAATTTTGTCCAAAGATTTTCTGCATCTATAGAGATGATAATAAGGTTCTTATTCTTCAATTAGTTAATATTGTGTATGACATTGATTGACTTGGGTATATTGAAGAATCCTTGCATCCCTGGGATAAATGTCACTTGGTCATGGTGTATGATACTTTCAATGTGTTGTTGCACTCGGTTTGCTAGTATTTTGTTGAGTATTTTTGCATCTATGTTCATCAGGCTTTTAATTTTCTTCTTTGTAATATCTTTGTCTGGGTTTGGTACCAGGGTGATGGTGGTCTTGTATAAAGAGTTTCGGAGATTCCCACCCTTTGCAATTTTTTGGAAGATTTTGTGAAGGATAGGTTTTAGCTCTTCTCTAAATGTTTGATAGAATTCACCTGTGAAGCCATCTGGTCCTGGACATTTGTTTGCTAGAAGATTAAAAATCAGAATTTTAATTTTATTACTTGTGATTGGTCTGATCATATTTTCTTTTTTTAACATCGTTACTGGAATATAATTGCTTTATAATTGTGTGTTAGTTTCTGCTTTTTAACAAAGTGAATCAGCTATACATATACATATGTTCCCATATGGCTCCCCTCTTGCATCTCACTCACTCCCACCCTCCATATCCCACCCCTCTAGGTGGTCACAAACCACCTAGCTGATCTCCCTCTGCTATACAGCTACTTCCCACTAGCTAACTATTTTACATTTGGTAATGTATATATATCCATGCCACTCTCTCACTTTCTCACAGCGTACCCTTCCCCCTCCTCATATCCTCAAGTCCATGCATTAGTAGGTCTGTGTCTTTATTTCCATCTTCCCCTATGTACTTCATGACCTTTTTTTGTTTTTCCTTAGATTCCATATATATGTGTTACCATACGGTATTTATCTCTTTCTGACTTACTTCACTCTGTATGACAGACTCTAAGTCCTTCCACCTCACTACAAATAACTCAATATCCCTTCCTTTTATGGCTCAATAATGTTCCATTGTATATATGTGCCACATCTTCTTTATCCATTCATCTGTTGATGGACACTTAGGTTGCTTCCATGTCCTGGTTATTGTAAATAGAGCTACAACGAACATTTTTGTACATGACTGTTTTTCAACCATGGCTTTCTCCGGGTATATGCCCAGTAGTGGGATTCCTGGGTCGTATGGTAGTTCTATTTGTAGTTTTTTAAGGAACATCCATACTGTTCTCCATAGTAGCTGTATCAATTTACATTCCCACCAACAGTGCAAAAGTGTTCCCTTTTCTCCACACCGTCTCCAGCATTTATTGTTTCTACATTCTTTGATGATGGCCATTTTGACCGGTGTAAGACAATATCTCATTGTAGTTTTGATTTGCATTTCTCTAATGATTAATGATGTTGAGCATTGTTTCATGTGTTTTTTGGAAATCTGTATCTCTTCTTTGGAGAAATTTCTATTTAGGCCTTCTGCCCATTTTTGGATTGGCTTGTTTGTTTTTTTGTTATTGAGTTGCATGAGCTGCTTGTAAATTTTGGAAATTAATCCTTTGTCAGTTGGTTCATTTGCAAATATTTTCTCCCATTCTGAGGGTTGTCTTTTGGTCTTGTTTATGGTTTCCTTTGCTGTGCAAAAGCTTTGAAGTTTCATTATGTCCCACTTGTTTATTTTTGTTTTTATTTCCATTTCTCTGGGAGGTGGGTCAAAAAGGATCTTGCTGTGATTTATGTCATAGAGTATTCTGCCTACGTTTTCCTCTAAGAGTTTGATAGTTTCTGGCCTTACATTTCAGTCTTTAACCCATGTTGATTTTATTTTTGTTGACAGTGTTAGGTAGTGTCCTAATTTCATACTTTTACATGTACCTGTCCAGTTTTCCCAGCACCAATTATTGAAGAGGCTGTCTTTTCTCCACTGTATAGTCTTGCCACCTTTATCAAAGATAAGGTTACCATATGTGCATGGGTTTATCTCTGTGCTTTCTATCCTGTTTCATTGATTTATATTTCTGTTTTCATGCCAGTACCATACTGTCTTGGTTACTGCACCTTTGTACTATAATCTGATGTCCAGAAGCTTGATTCCTCCAGCTCCATTTTTCGTTCTCAAGATTACTTTGGCTATACGGGGTCTTTGGTGTTTCTATACAAATTGTGAAATTTTTTGTTCTAGTTCTGTGAAAAATGTCAGTGGTAGTTTGATAGGGATTGCATTGAATCTGTAGATTGCTTTGGGAAGTAGCATCATTTTCAAAATGTTGATCCTTCCAATCCAAGAACATGGTATATCTCTCGATCTATTTATATCAACATTAATTTCTCTCATCAGTGTCTTATAATTTTCTGCATACAGGTCTTTTGTATCCTTACATAGGTTTATTCCTAGATATTTTATTCTTTTTGTTGCAGTGGTAAATGGGATTGCTTTCGTAATTTCATTTTCAGATTTTTCATCATTAGTGTATAAGAATGCCAGAGATTTCTGTGCATTAATTTTATAACCGACTACTTTGCCAAATTCATTTACTAGCTCTAGTAGTTTTCTGATAGCATCTTTGGGATTCTCTGTGTATAGTATCATGGCATATGCAAACAATAACAGCTTTACTTCTTCTTTTCCAATTTGGATTCCTTTTATTTATTTTTCTTCTCTGATTGCTGTGGCTAAAACTTCCAAGACTATGTTGAATAATAGGGGTGAAGGTGGGCAACCTCATATTGTTCCTGATCTTAGTGGAAATGGTTTCAGTTTTTCACCATTGAGGATGATGTTGGCTGTGGGTTTGTCAGATATGGGCTTTATTATTTTGAGGAAAGTTCCCTCTATGCTTACTTTCTGCAGGGTTTTTATCATAAATTGGTGTTGAATTTTGACAAAAGATTTTTCTGCATCTATGGAGATGATCATATGTTTTTTCTCCTTCAATTTGTTAATATGGTGTATCACATTTATTGCTTTGCGTATACTGAAGAATCCTTGCATTCCTGGAATAAACCCCACTTGATCATGGTGTATGACCCTTTTAATTGCTGTTGGATTCTGTTTGCTAGTATTTTGTTGAGGATTTTTGCATCTATGCTCATCAGTGATGTTGGCCTATAGTTTTCTTTCTTTGTGACATCTTTGTCTGGTTTTGGTATCAGGGTGATGTCAGCTTCATAGAATGAGTTTGGCAGTGTTCCTCCCTCTACTATATTTTGGAAGAGTTTGAGAAAGATAGGTGTTACCTCTTCTCTAAATGTTTGATATAATTCGCCTGTGAAGCTGTCAGGTCCTGGAAGATTTTTAATCACAGTTTCAATTTCAGTGATTGTGATTGGTGTGTTCATATTTTCTGTTTCTTCCTGGTTCAGTCTCAGCAGGTTGTGCATTCCTAAGAATTTTTCCATTTCTTCCAGGTTGTCCACTTCATTGGCATAGAGTTGCTTGTAGTAATCTCTCAAGATCCTTTGTATTTCTGCAGGGTCAGTTGTTACATCTCCTTTTTCATTTCTAATTCTATTGATTTGAGTCTTCTCCTTTTTTATCCTGATGAGTCAGGCTAATCGTTTATCAATTTTCTTTTTATCTTCTCAACGAACCTGCTTTTAGTTTTATTGTTCTTTGCTATCACTTCCTTCATTTCTTTTTCATTCATTTCTGATCTGATATTTATGATTTCTTTCCTTATGCTAACTTTGGGGATTATTGTTCTTCTTTCTCTAATTGCTTTAGGTGCAAGGTTAGGTTCTTTATTTGAGAAGTTTCCTGTTTCTTAAGGTAGGATTGTATTGCTATAAACTTCCCTCTCAGAACTGCTTTTGCTGCATCCCTTAGGTTTTGTGTCGTCGTGTCCACATTGTCATTTGTTTCTAGTTGTTTTCTGATTTCCTCTTTGATTTCTTCAGTTATCACTTCGTTATTAAGTAGAGTATTGTTTAGACTTTATGTGTTTGTATTTTTTCCAGATCTTTTCCTGTAATTGATATCTAGTCTCAGTAGCGTGATATAGCGTTGTGGTTGGAAATGATACTTGATGCAATTTAAATTTTCTTAAATTTACCAAGGCTTCATTTGTGACCCAAGATATGATCTATCCGGGAGAATGTTCCATGAGCACTTGAGAAAAATATGTACCCTGTTGTTTTTGGATGGAATGTCCTATAAATATCAATTAAGTCCATCTTGTTTAATGTATCATTTAAAGCTTGTGTTTCCCGATTTATTTTCATTTTGGATGATCTGTCCATTGGTGAAAGTGGGGTGTCACAGTCCCCTACTATGATTCTGTTCTTCTCGATTTCCCCTTTTATTGCTGTTAGTATTTGCCATATGTATTGAGGTGCTCCTATGCTGGGTGCATAAATATTTACAATTTTTATATCTTCTTCTTGGATCGATCCCTTGACCATTATGTAGTGTCCTTATCTGTCTCATGTAATAATCTTTATGTCAAAGTCTATTTTTTCTGGTATAAGAATTGCTTCTCCAGCTTTCTTTTGATTTCCATTTGCATGGAATATTTTTTCCATCTCCTCACTTTCAGTGTGTTTGTGTCCCTAGGTCTGAAGTGGGTCTTTTGTAGACAGCATATATAAGGATTCTTTTTTTGAATCTATTCAGCCAGTGTGTGTCTTTTGGTGGGAGCAATTAATCCATTTACATTTAAGGTAATTATCGATATGTATGTTCCTTTTCCCATTTTCTTAATTGTTTTGGGTTTGTTTTTGTAGGTCTTTTCCTTCTCTTCTGTTTCTTGTGTAGAGAATTATCTTTAGCATTTGTTGTAAAGCTGGTTTGGTGGTGCTAAACTCCCTCAGCTTTTGCTTGTTTGTAAAGGTTTTAAATTTTCGATCAAATCTGAATGAGATCCTTGATGGGTAGAGTAATCTTGGTTGTAGGTTTTTCTCCTTCATCACTTTAAATATGTCCTGCCAGTCCCATTTGGCTTGCAGAGTTTCTTCTGAAAGTTCAGCTGTAAACCTTATGGGGATTCCCTTGTGTGTTATTTGTTGTTTTTCCCCTGCTGCTTTTAATATGTTTTCTTTGTATTTAATATTTGACAGTTTGATTAATGTATGTCTTGGCGTGTTTCTCCTTAGATTTATCCTGTATGGGACTCTCTATGCTTCCTGGATTTGATTAACTATTTCATTTCCCATATTATGGAAGTTTTCAACTATAATCTCTTCAAATATTTTCTCAGTCCCTTTCTTTTTCTCTTCTTCTTCTGTGACCCCTATAATTCGAATGTTTACATGTTTAATGTTGTCGCAGAAGTGTCTGAGACTGTTCTCTGTTCTTTTCATTCTTTTTTCTTTATTCTGCTCTGCAGTAGTTATTTCCACTATTTTATCTTCCAGGTCACTTATCCGTTCTTCTGCCTCAGTTATTCTGCTATTGCTCCCTTCTAGAGTACTTTTAATTTCATTCATTGTGTTGTTCCTCACTGCCTCTTTCCTCTTTAGTTCTAGGTCCTTGTTAAATGTTTCTTGCATTTTGTCTATTCTATTTCCAAGATTTTGGATCATCTTTAATATCATTATTCTGAATTCTTTTTCAGGTAGACTGCCTATTTCCTCTTCATTTGTTAGGTCTGGTGGGTTTTTATCTTGCTCCTTCATCTGCTGTGTGATTTTCTGTCTTCTCATTTTGCTTATCTTACTGTGTTTGGCGTCTCCATTTTGCAGGCTGCAAGTTTGTAGTTCCAGTTGTTTTTGTTGTCCCTCCCCAGTGGCTAAAGTTGGTTCAGTGGGTTGTGTAGGCTTCCTGGTGGAGGGGACTAGTGCCTGTGTTCTGGTGGATAAGGTTGAATCTTGTCTTCCTGGTGGTCAAGTGCATGTCTGTTGGTGTGTTTTGGGGCGTCTGTGGACTTATTATGATTTTAGGCAGCCTCTCTACAATGGGTGATGTTGTGTTCCTGGCTTGCTAGTTATTTGGCATAGGGTGTCCAGCAGTGTAGCTTGCTTGTTGTTGAGTGAAGCGGGGTGCTGGTGTTGAGATGGAGGTCTCTGGGCTATTTTTGCCGTTTGATATTACGTGGTGCTGGGAGGTCTCTTGTGAACCAGTGTCCTGAAGTTGACTCTCCCTCCACAGAGGCACAGCACTGACTCCTCGCTGGAGCACCAAGAGCCTTTCACCCACATGGCTCAGAATAAAAGGGAGAAAAAGTAGAAGGAAGGAAAGAAAGAAAGAAAGAAAGAAAGGAAGGAAGGAAGGAAGAAAAAAGAAAGAGGTTAAAATAAAATAAAGTAAGATAAAATAAAATAAATTTATTTAAAAAATAGATTTTAAGAAAAAAATTTTTGTAAGTTAAACAAAGAAACAAAAAATGGACGGACAGAACCCTACTACCAATGGTGAAAGCAAAGCTTTACAGACAAAATCTCACACAGAAGCATACACATACACACTCACAAAAAGAGGAAAAGAGGAAAAAATAATATATCTTTCTCTCAAAATCCACCTCCTCAATTTGGGATGATTTATTGTCTATTCAGGTATTCCACAGATGCAGGGTACATCAAGTTGATTGTGGAGATTTCATCCGCTGCTTCTGAGGCTGCTGGGAGACATTTCCCTTTCTCTTCTTTGTTCGCATGCTCTCGGGGTTCAGCTTTGGATTTGGCCCTGCCTCTCTGTGTAGGTCACCTGAGGGCCTCTGTTCTTTGCTCTGACAGGTCGGGGTAAAAGCAGCAGCTGATTTGGGGGCTCTGGCTCTCTCAGGCCAAGGGGAGAGATGGGTACGGAATGCGTGGCGAGCCTGCAGCAGCAGAGGCCAGCGTGACGTTGCACCACCCTGAGGCGCGCAGTGTGTTCTCCCGGGGAGGTTGTCCCTGGATCACGGGACCCTGGCAGTGGCGGGCTTAACAGGCTCCCGGGAGCGGAGGTGTGGATAGTGACCTGTGCTTGCCCACAGGCTTCTTGGTGTCGGCAGCAGCAGACTTAGTGTCTCATGTCCGTCTCTGTGGTCCATGCTCTTAGCCGCAGCTCGCGCCTGTATCTGGAACTCCTTTAAGCAGCACTCTTAATCCCTTCTCCTCCCACTCCAGGAAACAAGAGGGAAGAAAATGTCTCTTTCCTCTTCGGCACTTCCAGACTTTTTCCAACACTCCCTCCCGGCTAGCCATGGTACACTAACCCCTTCAGGTTTTGTTCTCGCTGCCAACCCTAGTCCTCTCCCTGCAATCCGACCAAAGCCCAAGCCTCAGCTCCCAGCCTCTGCCCGCCCCGGCAGGTGAGCAGACAAGCTTCTCGGGCTGGTGAGTGCTGGTCAGCACCGATCCTCTGTGTGGAATCTCTCCACACCCCTGTTGCCCCGCTCTCCTCCGTGGCTCTGAAGGATCCCCCCTCTGCCACCCGCAGTCTCTGCCGGTGAAGGGGCTTCCTAGTGCGTGGAATCCTTTCCTCCTTCACAGCTCCCTCCCACTGGTGCAGGTCCTGTCCCTATCCTTTTGTCTCTCTTTTTTCTTTTGCTCTACCCAGGTATGTGGGGAATTTCTTGCCTTTTGGGAGGTCTGACGTCTTCTGCCAGCATTCACTGGGTGTTGTATAGAAGCAGTTCCACGTGTAGATGTATTTCTGATGTATCTGTGGGAAAGAAGGTGATCTCCGCAGCTTACTCTTCCGCTACCTTCGTCAACTCCCAGATCATATTTTCTATTCCTTCCTGACTCACACTTGGAAGGTTGTACCCTTCTAAAAATTTGTCCATTTCTTCCAGGTTGTCCATTTTATTGGCATATAATTGCTTGTAGCAGTCCTTTATGATTCTTTGTATTTCTGGAGTGTCAAATGTAACTCTCCTTTTTCATTTCTAATTTTATTGATATGAGTCCTCTCCCTTTTATTCTTTATGATTCTGCTGGCTTATCAATCGGTTTATCTTCTCAAAGAACCAACTTTTAGTTTTATTGATCTTGGCTATTGTTTTCTTTGCATATATTTCATATATTTCTGCTCTGAATTTTATGATTAATTTCCTTCTACTAACTTTGGGTTTTTTTTTTCTTCTTTCTCCAGTTTTATTTTAGGTGTGATGTCAGGTTGTTTATTTGTGATTTTTCTTGTTTCTTGATTTAAGATTGTACTATTATAATCTTCTCTCTTAGAACAGCTTTTGCTGCATACCAAAAGGTTTGGGGTCATGTTGTTTTCTTTGTCATTTTGTTCTAGGTATTTTTTAATTTCCTCTTTGATTTATTCAGTGATCTCTTTGTTATTTAGTAACATGGTGTTTAGCTTCCATGAGTTTGTATTTTTTACAGTTTTTTCCCATGTAATTGCTTTCTAATCTCATAGTGTTGTGGTCGGAAAAGATTCTAGACATGATTTCAATTTTATTAAATTTACCGAGGCTTGATTTTTGACCCATGATGTGATCTACCCTGTAGAATGTTTCATGAGCACTTCCGAGGAAATTATATCCTGCCACTTTTGGATGGAATGTCCTATAAATAACAATTAAGTCTATTTGGTCTATTGTGTTTTTTAAAGCTTGTGTTTATTTATTTTCTCTCTGGATGATCTGTCCATTGCTGTAAGTGGAGTGTTAAAGTCCCCCACTATTATTATGTTACTGTCAGTTTCCCCTTTTACAGCTGTTAGCATATGCTTTATGTATTGAGGTGTTCCTATGTTGGGTGCAAATATATGTACAATTGTTATATCTTCTTCTTGGATTGATCCGTTGATGATAATGTAGTGTCTTCCTTGTCTCTTGTAATAGTCTTTAATCTATCTTGTCTGATATAAGTGCGGCTACTCCAGCTTTCTTTTCATTACAATTTGTATGGAATAACTATTTCCATCCCCTCACTTTAAATCTATATGTGTCCCTGGGTCTGAAGTTGGTCTCTTGTAGACAGTATATATATGGGTCTTGTTTTTGTATCCATGCAGCTAGTCTGTGTCTTTAGGTTGGACCATTTAATCTGCTTATATTTAAGGTAACTATTGTAATACATCTATTGGAGTAAACTTGCTTCACAATACTGTGTTAGTTTCTGTTGTACAACAAGGTGAATCAGCCATATGCATATATATACCCCCTCCTTCTTGGCCCTCCCTGCCACCCTCCCTATCACACCCCTCTAAGTCACCACAGAGCACTGAGCTGACCTCCCTGGGCTATGATGCTGCCTCCCACTAGCTAACTATTTTATATTTGGTAGTGTATATGTGTCAATGATACCCTCACTTTGCCCCAGCTTCCCCCTTGACCCCCGTGTTTTCAACTCCATTCTCTATGTCTACATCTTTATTACTGCCCTTACACTAGGTACAACAAACCATTTTTTTTTAGATTCCATATATATGTGTTAGCATACAGTATATTTTTTAACATCTTTATTGCAGCATAATTGCTTTACAATGGTGTGTTAGATTCTGCTTCATAACAAAGTGAATCAGTTATATATATACATATGTTCCCATATCTCTTCCCTCTTGCGTCTCCCTCCCTCCCACCCTCCCTATCCCATCCCTCTAGGTGGTCACAAACCACCGAGCTGATCTCCCTGTGCTATGAGGCTGCTTCCCACTAGCTATCTATTTTACGTTTGGTAGTGTATATATATCCATGCCACTCTCTCACTTTCTCACAGCGTACCCTTCCCTGTCCCCATATCCTCAAGTCCATTCTCTAGTAGGTCTGTGTCTTTATTCCCATCTTACCCATAGGTTCCTTATAACCTTTTTTTTCCCTTAGATGCCATATATATGTGTTAGCATACAGTATTTGTTTCTCTCTTTCTGACTTACTTCACTCTGTATGAGAGACTCTAAGTCCATCCACCTCACTACAAATAACTCAATTTCGTTTCTTTATATGGCTGAGTAATATTCCATTGTATATATGTACAACATCTTCTTTATCTATTCATTTGTTTAAGGACGCTTAGGTTGCTTCCATGTCCTGGTTATTGTAAATAGAGCTGCAATGAACATTTTGGTACATGACTCTTTGTGAATTATGGTTATCTCAGGGTATATGCTCAGTAGTGGCACTGCTGGGTCCTATGGTAATTCTATTTTTAGTTATTTAAGGAACCTCCATACTGTTCTCCATAGTGACTGCATCAATTTACATTCCCACCAACAGTTCAAGAGTGTTCCCTTTTCTCCACACCCTCTCCAGCATTTATTGTTTCTAGATTTTTTGATGATGGCCATTCTGACTGGTGTGAGATGATATCTCATTGTAGTTTTGATTTGAATTTCTCTAACGACTAATGATGTTGAGCATTCTTTCATGTGTTTTTTGGCAGTCTGTATATCTTCTTTGGACAAATGTCTATTTAGGTCTTCTGCCCATTTTTGGATTGGGTTGGGTTTTTTTGTTGTTGTTATTGAGCTGCATGAGCTGCTTGTAATTTTGGAGATTAATCCTTTGTCACTTGCTTCATTTGCAAATATTTTCTCCCATTCTGAGGGTTGCCTTTTGGTCTCGTTTATGGTTTCCTTTGCTGTGCATAACTTTTTAAGTTTCAATAGATCCCATCGGTTTATTTTTGTTTTTAACATCTTTATTGGAGTATAATTGCTTCACAATGGTGTGTCAGCTTCTGCCTTACAACAAAATGAATCAGTCATACATATACACGTGTTCCCACACCTCCTCCCTCCCGCGTCTCCGTTCCTCCCACGCTCCACATCCCACCCCTCCAGGCGGTCCCAAAGCACCGAGCTAACCTCCCTGTGCTATGCGGCTACTTCCCACTAGCTATCTACCTTATGTTTGGTAGTGTATATATGTCCATGCCTCTCTCACTTTGTCACAGCTTACACTTCATGCTCCCCATATACTCAAGTCCATTCTCTAGTAGATCTGTGTCTTTATTCCTGTCTTACCCCTAGGTTCTTCATGACAGTTTTTTTCTTAAATTCCATATATATGTGTTAACATACGGTATTTGTCTCTCTCTTTCTGACTTACTTAACTCTGTATGACAGACTCTATGTCTATCCAACTCAAGACAAATAGCTCAATTTCGTTTCTTTTTATTGCTGAGTAATATTCCATTGTATATATGTGCCACATCTTCTTTATCCATTCGTCCGATGATGGGCGCTTAGGTTGTTTCCATCTCCGGGCTATTGTAAATAGAGCTGCAATGAACATTTTGGTGCATGATTCTTTTTGAATTATGGTCTTCCCAGGGTATATGCCCAGGAGTGGGATTGTTGGGTCAGATGGTAGTTCTATTTGTAGTTTTTTAAGGAACCTCCATACTGTTCTCCACAGTGGCTGTATCAATTTACATTCCCACCAACAGTGCCAGAGGGTTCCCTTTTCTCCACACCCTCTCCAGCATTTATTGTTTCTAGCCTTTTTGATGATGGTCAATTCTGACTGGTGTGAGATGATATCTCATAGTAGTTTTGATTTGCATTTCTCTAGTGATTAGTGATGTTGAGTATTCTTTCATGTGTTTGTTGGCAGTCTGTATATCTTCTTTGGAGAAATGTCTATTTAGGTCTTCTGCTCATTTTTGGATTGAGTTGTTTGTTCTTTTGTTATTAAGCTGCATGAGCTGCTTATAAATTTTGGAGATTAATCCTTTGCCACTTGCTTCATTTGAAAATATTTTCTCCTATTCTGGGTGTTGGGTTTTGGTCCTGTTTATGGTTTCCTTTGCTGTGCAAAAGCTTTGAAGTTTCATTAGGTCCCATTTGTTTATTTTTATTTCCATTACTCTAGGAGGTGGGTCAGAAAGGATCTTGCTGTGATTTATGTCATAGAGTGTTCTGCCTATGTTTTCCTCTAAAAGTTTGATAGTTTCTGGCCTTACCCATTTGTTTGTTTTTGTTTTTATTTCCACGTCTCTAGGTGGTGGGTCAAAAAGGATCTTGATGTGATTTATGTCATGGAATAGAGTTCTGCGTATGTTTTCCTCTAAGAGTTTGATAGTGTCTGGCCTTACATTTAGGTCTTAAACCATTTGAGTTTATTTTTGTGTATGGCATTAGGGAGTGTTCTAATTTCATACTTTTACATGTACCTGTCCAGTTTCCCCAGTACCACTTATTGAAAAGGGTGTCTTTTCTCCACTGTATATTCTTGCCTCCTTTATCAAAGAAAAGGTGACCATATGTGCGTGGGTTTACCTCTGGGCTTTCTGTCCTTTTCCATTGATCTATATTTATGTTTTTGTGCCAGTACCATACTCTCTTTATTACTGTAGCATTGTATTATAGTCTGACGTCAGGGAGCCTGATTCCTCCAGCTCCATTTTTCTTTCCCAAGATTGCTTTGGCTATTCTGGGTCTTCAGTATTTGTTTTTCTCTTTCTGACTTACTTTATTCTGTATGACAGACTCTAGGTCCATCCACCTCACTACAAATAACTCAATTTTGTTTCTTTTTATGGCTGAGTAATATTCCATTGTATAAATGTGCCACATCTTTATCCATTCATCTGTGTTGGTCACTCAGGTTGTTTCCATGTCCTGGCTATTGTAAATAGTGCAGCAATGAACATTGTGGTACATGACCCTTTTTGACTTATGGTTTTCTCAGGGTATATGCCCAGTAGTGGGATTTCTGGTACATGTGGCAATTCTATTTTTCGTTTTTTAAGGGACCTCCATACTGTTCTCCATAGTGGTTGTATTGATTTCCGTTCCCACCAACAGTGCAGGAGGGTTCCCATTTCACCACACCCTTTCCATAATTTACTGTTTCTAGATTTTTTGATAATGGCCATTCTGTCCAGTGTGAGGTAATACCTCACTGTAGTTTTGATTTGCATTTCTCTAACAATTATTTATTTTGAACACCTTTTCCTGTTCCTCTTGGCCATCTGTATGTCTTCTTTTTTGAAATGACTATTTAGATCTTATGCTCATTTTTAAATTAGATTTTTTTTAATATTGAGCTCTATTAACTGTTTTTATGCTTTGGGGTTTAATCCTTTGGCCGTTGTTTCATTTGCAAATATTTTCTCCCATTCTGAGGGTTATCTTTCCCATTTAAGGTAATTATAGATATGTATTATCCTATTGTCATTTTCTAAACTGTTTTGTGTTTGTTTTTGTAGGTCTTTTTCTTCTCTTGTTTTTTCTGCCTAGAGAAGTTCCTTGAGAATTTCTTGTAAAACTTGTTTGGTGGTGTTGAATTCTCTTAGCTTTTGTTTGTCTGTAAAGCTTTTGACTTCTGTAGAATCTGAATGAGATCCTTACTGTGTAGAGTAATCTTTGTTATAGGTTTTTCCCTTTCATCACTTTAAATATGTCCTGCAACTCCCTTCTGGCCTGTTGAGTTTCTGTTGAAAAATCAGCTGATAAACTCATGGGAATTCCTTTGCAGTTTATTTGTTTCTTTTCCCTTGCTGCTTTTAATATTATTTTCCTTGTATTTAATTTTTGTTAGTTCGATTAATATTTGTCTTGGTGTGTTTCTTCTTGCGTTTATCTTGTATGGGACTCTCTGTGCTTCCTGGACTTGATTGACTATTTCCTTTCCCATGTTAGGGAAGTTTTTGAGAATAATTTCTTCAAATATTTTCTCTGGTCCTTTTCCTTTCTTTTCTTCTTCTGGGACACCTATAATTTGAATGTTTGTTGTTTAGTGCTGTCCCAGAGGTCTCTGAGACTGTCCTCATTTCTTTAGATTATTTTTTCTTTATTCTGCTCCTCAGCAGTTATTTCCATCATTCTATCTTCTGGCTCCCTTATCCATTCTTCTGCCTCAGTTATTCAGCTACTGATTCCTTTTAGTGTATATTTCTTTTCAGTTATTGTGTTGTTCATCACTGTTTATTTCTTCATTAGTTCTTCTAGGTCCTTATTAAACATTTCTTGTATCTTCTTGATCCGTGCCTTGATCCGGGGCGGGCGGGGCTGCGAGCTGAGGCTCGGGTTTTGGTTTTGGACGGAGCTCAGGGAGAGGACTGGGGTTGGCGGTTTGAACATAGCCTGAAGGGGTTACTGCACCACGACTAGCCGGAGGGAGTTCGGGGTAAAGCCTGCACCTGCCGAAGAGGCAAGAGACTTTTTCGTTCCTCTTTGTTTCCTGGTGCGCGAGGAGAGGGGTTTAAGAGCGCTGCTTAATGGATCTCCAGAGAAGGGCGCGAGCCGGGTTAAAAGCGTGAACCCGAGACGGGCGCAAGCCGCGGCTAAAAGCGTGAACCCCAGAGACGGGCGCGAGCCGCAGCTGAAAGCACGAACGCCAGAGACGGGTGCGAGCCGCGGCTGAAAGCGCAAACCCCAGAGACGGGCGCGAGCCGCGGCTAAAACCGCGGACCCCAGACACGGGCGGGAGACGCTAAGGCTGCTGCTGCCGCCACCAAGGGGCCTGTGTGCGAGCACAGGTCACTCTCCACACCCCTCTTCCGCGGAGCCTGTGCAGCCCGCCACTGCCAGGTTCCCGGGATCCAGGGACAACTTCCCCGGGACAACGCACGGCTGACCTCAGGCTGGTGCAACGTCACGCCGGCCTCTGCCGCAACGTCATGCCGCCTCGGCCGCCGCAGGCCCGCCCCGCACGCAGTGCCCCTCCTTCCCCCATCCCCCAACCCCCGGCCTGAGTGAGCCGGAGCCCCCGAATCAGCGGCTCCTTTAACCCCATCCTGTCTGAGCGAAAAAACAGACGCCCTCAAGCGACCTACACGCAGAGGCAGGGCCAAATCCAAAGCTGAGCTCCTGTGAGCTGTGAGAACAAAGAAGAGAAAGGGAAATCTCTCCCAGCAGCCTCAGAAGCAGCGGATTAAAGCTCCACAATCAACTTGATATACCCTGCATCTGTGGAATACCTGAATAGACAAGGAATGATCCCAAATTGAAGAGGGGGAATTTAGGAGCGAGATCTATGATCTTTTTTCCCTTTTCCTCTTTTTGTGAATGTGTACGTGTATGCTTCTGTGTGAGATCTTGTCTGTATAGTCTTGCTTCCACCATTTGTCCTAGGGCTCTATCCGTCCATGATTTTTTTTTAGAAATTCTTTTTCTTAATAATTAAGTTTAATTGAAATAACTTTATTATACTTTACCTTCATTCTTTCTTTCTTTCCTTCCTTCCTTCCCTCCTTTAGACAACGAATCACCCCAAATTGAGGAGGTGGTCTCTGAGAGCAAGATTTATGATTTTTCCCCCTTTACCTCTTTTTGTGAAGGTGTATGTGTATGCTTCTGTGTAAGATTTTCTCTGTTTAGCTTTGCTTCCAACATTTGTCCTAAGGTTCTATCCGTCCCTTTTTTTTTTTCCAAATATTTTTTAATTCAATAACTATATTAGACTTTATTTTATTTTTACTGTATCCTCTTTCTTTCTGTCTTTTTTCCTTCTTTCCCTCCTTCCTTCCTTCCTTCCTCCCTCCCTCCCACCCTCCTTTCTTTCCTTCTTTCCTTCTTTCCTCCTTCCTTCCTTTCCTCCTTTCCCTCTTTCTTTCCTCATATTTCTACTAATTCTCTCTACTTTTTCTCCCTTTTATTCTGAGTCGTGTGGATGAAAGGCTCTTGGTGCTCCAGCCCAGGAGTCAGGGCTCTGCCTCTGAGGTAGGAGAGCCAGCTTCAGGACACTGGTCCACAACAGACCTCCCAGCTCCACATAATATTAAACGGTGGAAATCTCCCAGAGACCTCCATCTTAACACCAGCACCCAGCTACACTCAACGACCAGCAAGCCACAGTGCTGGACAACCTATGCCAAACAAATAGCAAAACAGGAACACAACCCCACCCATTAGCAGAGATGCTGCCTAAAATCATAATAAGGCCACAGACACCCCAAAACACACCACCAAACGTGAACCTGCCCACTAGAGAGACAAGATCCAGCCTCATCCAGCACAACACAGGCAATAGTCCCCTCCACCAGGAAGCCTACACAACCCACTGAAACAACCTTAGCCACTGGAGACAGACATCAAAAACAACGGGAACTATGAACGTGCAGCCTGCAAAAAGGAGACCCCAAACACAGTAAGATAAGCAAAATGAGAAGACAGAAAAACACACAGCAGATGAAGGAGCAAGATAAAAACCCACCAGACCTAACAAATGAAGAGGAAATAGGCAATCTACCTGAAAAAGAATTCAGAATAATGATAGTAAGGATGATCCGAAATCTTGGAAGTAGAATGGACAGAATGCAAGAAACAGTTAACAAGGACCTACAAGAACTAAAGATGAAACAGGCAATGATGAAAAACGCAATAAATGAAATTAAAAGCACTCTACATAGGATATATAGGGGAATAACTGAGGCAGAAGAACGGATAAGTGACCTGGAAGATAAAGTAGTGGAAATAACTACTGCAGAGCAGAATAAAGAAAAAAGAATGAAAAGAACTGAGGACAGTCTCAGAGACCTCTGGGACAACATGAAACGCACCAACATTCGAATTATAGGGGTTCCAGAAGAAGAAGAAAAAAAGAAAGGGACTGAGAAAATATTTGAAGAGATTATAGTTGAAAACTTCCCTAATATGAGAAAGGAAATAATTAATCAAGTCCAGGAAGCACAGAGAGTCCCATACAGGATAAATACAAGGAGAAACACGCCAAGACACATATTAATCAAACTGTCAAAAATTAAATACAAAGAAAGCATATTAAAAGCAGCAAGGGAAAAACAACAAATAACACACAGGGGAATCCCCATAAGGTTAACAGCTGATCTCTCAGCACAAACCCTACAAGCCAGAAGGGAGTGGCAGGACATACTGAAAGTGATGAAGGAGAAAAGCCTGCAACCAAGACTACTCTACACAGCAAGGATCTCATTCACATTTGATGGAGAAATTAAAACCTTTACAGACAAGCAAAAGCTGAGAGAGTTCAGCACCACCAAACCAGCTTTACAACAAATGCTAAAGGAACTTCTCTAGATAAGAAATGCAAGAGAAGGAAACGACCTATAGTAGCGAACCCAAAACAATATAGAAAATGGGAATAGGAACATACATATCGATAATTACCTTAAATGTAAATGGACTAAATGCTCCCACCAAAAGACACAGATTGGCTGAATGGATACAAAAACAAGACCCTTATATATGCTGTCTACAAGAGACCCACTTCAGACCTAGAGACACATACAGACTGAAAGTAAGGGGATGGAAAAAGATATTCCATGCAAAAGGAAACCAAAAGAAAGCTGGAGTAGCAATTCTCATATCAGACAAAATAGACTTTAAAATAAGGACTATTAAAAGGGACAAAGAAGGACACTACATAATGATCAAGGGATCGATCCAAGAAGAAGATATAACAATTGTAAATATTTATACACCCAACATAGGAGCACCTCAATACATAAGGCAAATACTAACAGCCATAAAAGGGGAGATCAACAGTAACACGTTGATAGTAGGGGACTTTAACACCCCACTTTCACCCATGGACAGATCACCCAAAATGAAAATAAATAAGGAAACACAAGCTTTAAATGATACATTAAACAAGATGGACTTAATTGATATTTATAGGACACTCCATCCAAAAACAACAGAATACACATTTTTCTCGAGTGCTCATGGAACATTCTCCAGGATAGATCATATCTTGGGTCACAAATCAAGCCTTGGTAAGTTTAAGAAAACTGAAATTGTATCAAGTATCTTTTCTGACCACAACGCCATGAGACTAGATATCAATTACAGGAAAAGATCTGTAAAAAATACAAACACATGGAGGCTAAACAATACACTACTTAATAATGAAGTGATCACTGAAGAAATCAAAGAGGAAATAAAAAATACCTAGAAACAAATGACAATGGAGACACAACGACCCAAAACCTATGGGATGCAGCAAAAGCAGTTCTAATGGGGAAGTTTATAGCAATACAAGCCCACCTTAAGAAGCAGGAAACATCTCGAATAAACAACCTAACCTTGCACCTCAAGCAATTAGAGAAAGAAGAACAAAAATGCCCCAAAGCTAACAGAAGGAAAGAAATCATAAAAATCAGATCAGAAATAAATGAAAAAGAAATGAAGGAAACGATAGCAAAGATCAATAAAACTAAAAGCTGGTTCTTTGAGAAGATAAACAAAATAGATAAACCACTAGCCAGGCTCATCAAGAAAGAAAGGGAGAAGACTCAAATCAATAGAATTAGAAATGAAAAAGGAGAAGTAACAACTGACACTGCAGAAATAAAAAAAATCATGAGAGATTACTACAAGCAACTCTATGCCAATAAAATGGACAATCTGGAAGAAATGGACAAATTCTTAGAAGTGAACAACCTGCCAAAACTGTATCAGGAAGAAATAGAAAATATGAACAGACCAATCACAAGCACTGAAATTGAAACTGTGATTAAAAATGTTCCAACAAACAGAAGCCCAGGACCAGATGGCTTCACAGGTGAATTCTATCAAACGTTTACAGAAGAGCTAACACCTATCCTTCTCGAACTCTTCCAAAATATAGCAGAGGGAGGAACACTCCCAAATTCCTTCTACGAGGCCACCATCACCTTGATACCAAAACCAGACAAGGATGTCACAAAGAAAGAAAACTACAGGCCAATATCACTGATGAACATAGATGCAAAAATCCTCAACAAAATACTAGCAAACAGAATCCAACAGCACATTAAAAGGATCATACACCATGATCAAGTGGGGTTTATTCCAGGAATGCAAGGATTCTTCAATATACCCAAATCTATCAATGTGATAAACCATATAACAAATTGAAGGAGAAAAACCATATGATCATCTCAATAGATGCAGAGAAAGCTTTCGACAAAATTCAACACCCATTTATGATAAAAACCCTCCAGAAAGTAGGCATAGAGGGAACTTTCCTCAACATAATAAAGGCCATATATGACAAGGCCACAGCAAACATCATCCTCAATGGTGAAAAACTGAAAGCATTTCCACTAAGATCAGGAACAAGACAAGGTTGCCCACTCTCACCACTCTTATTCAACATAGTTTTGCAAGTTTTAGCCACAGCAATCAGAGAAGAAAAGGAAATAAAAGGAATCCAAATCGGACAAGAAGAAGTAAAGCTGTCACTGTTTGCAGATGACATGATACTATACATAGAGAATCCTAAAGATGCTACCAGAAAACTACTAGAGCTAATCAATGAATTTGGTAAAGTAGCAGGATACAAAATTAATGCACAGAAATCTCTGGCATTCCTATATACTAATGATGAAAAATCTGGAAGTGAAATCAAGAAAACACTCCCATTTACCACTGCAACAAAAAGAATAAAATATCTAGGAATAAACCTACCTAAGGAGACGAAAGACCTGTATGCAGAAAATTATAAGACACTGATGAAAGAAATTAAATATGATACAAATAGATGGAGAGATTTACCATGTTCTTGTATGGGAAGAATCAACATTGTGAAAATGACTCTACTACCCAAAGCAATCTACAGATTCAATGCAATCCCTATCAAACTACCACTGGCATTTTTCACAGAACTAGAACAAAAAATTTCGCAATTTGTATGGAAACACAAAAGACCCCGAATAGCCAAAGCAATCTTGAGAACAAAAAAGGAGCTGGAGGAATCAGGCTCCCTGACTTCAGACTATATTACAAAGCAACAGTAATCAAGACAGTATGGTACTGGCACAAAAACAGAAAGATAGATCAGTGGAACAGGATAGAAAGCCCAGAGATAAACCCACGCACATATGGACACCTTATCTTTGATAAAGGAGGCAGGAATGTACAGTGGAGAAAGGACAGCCTCTTCAATAAATGGTGCTGGGAAAACTGGACAGGTACATGTAAAAGTATGAGATTAGATCACTCCCTAACACCATACACAAAAATAAGCTCAAAATGGATTAAAGACCTAAATGTAAGGCCAGAAACTATCAAACTCTTAGAAGAAAACATAGGAAGAACACTCTATGACATAAATCACAGCAAGATCCTTTCTGACCCACCTCCTAGAGTAATGGAAATAAAAACAAAAATAAACAAATGGGACCTAATGAAACTTCAAAGCTTTTGCACAGCAAAGGAAACCATAACCAAGACCAAAAGACAACCCTCAGAATGGGAGAAAACATTTGCAAATGAAGCAACTGACAAAGGATTAATCTCCAAAATTTACAAGCAGCTCATGCAGCTCAATAACCAAAAAACAAACAACCCCATCCAAAAATGGGCAGAAGACCTAAACAGACATTTCTCCAAAGAAGATATACAGAATGCCAACGAACACATGAAAGAATGCTCAACATTATTAATCATTAGAGAAATGCAACTCAAAACTACAATGAGATATCATCTCACACCAGTCAGAATGACCATCATCAAAAAATCTATGAACCATAAATGCTGGAGAGGGTGTGGAGAAAAAGGGACACTCTTGTACTGCTGGTGGGAATGTGAATTGGTTCAGCCACTATGGAGAACAGTATGGAGGTTCCTTAAAAAACTACAAATAGAATTACCATATGACCCAGCAATCCCACTACTGGGCGTATACCCTGAGAAAATCAAAATTCAAAAAGAGTCTTGTACCAAAATGTTCATTGTAGCTCTATTTACAATAGCCCGGAGATGGAAACAACCTAAGCACCCATCATCGGATGAATGGATAAAGAAGATGTGGCACATATACACAATGGAATATTACTCAGCCTTAAAAAGAAATGAAATTGAGCTATTTGTAATGAGATGGATAGACCTAGAGTCTGTCATACAGATTGAAGTAAGTCAGAAAGAAAAAGACAAATACCGTATGCTAACACATATATATGGAATTTAAGGGAAAAAAATGTCATGAAGAACCTAGGTGTAAGACAGGAATAAAGACGCAGACCTACTGGAGAACGGACTTGAGGATATGGGGAGGGGGAAGGGTGAGTTTTGACAGGGCGAGAGAGAGTCATGGACATATACACACTAACAAACGTAGTAAGGTAGATAGCTGGGGGGAAGCAGCCGCAAGGCACAGGGATATTAGCTCGGTGCTTTGTGACAGCCTGGAGGGGTGGGATGGGGAGAGTGGGAGGGAGGGAGACGCAAGAGGGAAGACGTATGGGAACATATGTATATGTATAGCTGATTCACTTTGTTATAAAGCAGAAACTAACACACCATTGTAAAGCAATTATACCCCAATAAAGATGTTTAAAAAAAAAAAAAAGAAAGAATAGAAACAGACAAAATCCAAGACAAACAGCAAAAACAACAGCAAACATACAGCACCAACAACACAACACACACACACACAGAAAAATGAAAAAATAAACAAGAAAAATAAAAGAGTACAAGCAAAAAATTCAATAATGAGAATAGTCAGTAAGGACTAAACTAACAGAAACAAAAAAAATGAAAAATAATACAAAAACAGAAAGCAAATGAATAGCAAAAATAATGAGGAAAACATAAAATATACATATAAAAGCAATCAAAATAATAAAGAAAAATAAAATAAAAAACAAAGACCAAAAACAAGCAAAAAGCCACCAAAAAACAAAAAGTTAAGTAGAAATAGAAAAATAAATATATATATTAAAAAATTAAAAATAAAAGATAAAAGTAACAATGCCAACAGCTGAATGAATTGAAACAAACAAATAAATAATAATATTAATAAGAATATTTTCCTAGAGCCTCCTCTGTCATTGTCATTGCCCACACAGTGAGCCAGAGCCAATCCCTGCCTTCCCAGGAGGCCTTCCAGTACCTCTAGGTAAGTCTCTGGATCTGCTGTGGGCACTGTGGAGCCAGTTGAGGCTCTGACCTGGCCTGAGTCTCATGTGTATTTGCCCCCAAAGTCCACTGCTGTGAAGGCTAGGCCAGTCTCCTTTGTGGGAACACTCTTTGTTTATTCAGATATTCCACAGACGTAGGATTTACCAAGCCAATCTCGGAGATTTAATCTGTGGATTGTGCAGCTGCACAGAAAGATTTCCGTTCCTCTTCCTTAGTCACACTGCCCCTGGGGCTCACCTTCAGTTTTGATCCCACTTCTGTATGTGCGCCACACTCAGTCATCTTTCCTTGCTGAAGAGAGAGGGGGCAAAAGCAGTAGCTTCTTGGGACACACTTACTCACTCAGGCCTGGGAGGGGTACGGCAGGCACAATTGGGACGTATGTGAGTTGCTTGCAGTGGCAGGGAGCAGCAGGCAGTTGCAGCGGACTGTGGTGAGCTTGCTCTGGGTGGAGATCATTCCAGTTCACAAGGAGGCAGTAGCTGGCATGTGGGGGCAGTGGTGGCCCTGCCCCCCCCCCACACCTCTCAACAATGGAACTTCATTTTCCAGGCAGACCATGCTTCCTCTAGGGGCATTCCCAGCCACACATCCCCTCACTCCCATCCCCTCTGATGTATCTGCATAGCCAACAGTGTTCCTCTCCCTGGATCTGTTTACCCAACTGCACACTTTAGCACTCAGCCCCTGACAGCATCGGTGGTCTCTCATACCAGGCAGGGGTGCCCAGGGCTGATTTCCAAGGAGGCTTTGGGCTGGGTGACACTCAGGCCCATGGAGTGCACATGGGCAGAGGATACACTGACCTGAGTGGTGGGAGGGATTGCTCAGATGGGAGCCTCTCCCAGTGCCTGCAGAGGCAGAAGAAGCTGGTGGATGTGGGAAAGGGGTTGTAATGGTGTCTTTGTCCCTTGCGCATCCGTCAACCATGACGTTTTGCTTCTACGGGTGTCTCGGGCTCTTTCTGCAGACTTTCCTGGATGTGGAGTTCCTTACTCCTGTCCCTTCAGGCTGTATTTTCCCAGCCAACATCTGTCCCATCCCTGGGTCCACACTCCAAACTACACTTTCCAGCACCAATTCCGCCTTTGAAACAGGAGACTCACAACTCTGGTTGGAATGTGCAGAGTTGCAGTGTAGACCATGCGTGCAGTTCTTACTTTGTCCTGTCTTCCACAGACCATCTGTTGCATTCTCCTTTGATCCCCCAAGTGTCCTTTTCTGTCCCAACTGATTTCCCCACTGTGAGGGAGTTTTTCTGAGTGCAGGGACCTCCCTTCACCTTCAGCTTCCCACCAGGTTTGCTGGTCCCTTTTTTGATTGCTTTTTTTCTCTTTTTCTTGTTTCTTAATGTACACGTGAGGAGCAATGAATTCTATATCCTCCTATTCCGCCATCTTGACTCCTCCTCCTATTTATTTTTGACATATATGATTTCTGTGTATATATAAAAATGTATATATATATATATAGTACAAAGTGATATTTAGATGTATGTATACATTGTGAAATATTACAATTTAATATTACAATTAAACTCATTAATATATCTATCATTAATAGTTAACATTTTTGGTGTGTGCGAGAACGCTTATGATCTATTTTCTTAATAAATTTCAAGTATACAATATAATATTATTTACTGAAGTTCACCATGTTATACATTAGGTCTCCAGATCTTATTCATCTTTTAACTGAAAAACTGTACCACTGATTTCTTTAAAAAAAATAAGATTCTCCGTTTATTTCAGAGTTGAGAATTTCAACTTTTGAACTTGCAGATTTCAGTTAATTTTCTTTTTTTTAATTTAATTTATTATTTATTTATTTGGTTACACCATGTCTTAGTTGCAGCATGTGGGCTCCTTAGTTGCAGCTTGCCACCTCCTTAGTTGTGGCATGTGAACTCTTAGTTGCAGCATGCATGTAGGATCTAGTTTCTTGACCAGGGATCAAAGCCAGGCTCCCTGCATTGAGAGTGTGGAGTCCTAAACACTGCACCACCAGGGAAGTCCCTTTACCCATTGATTTATATCTCCCTTTTCCCGCTCAACCCCCAGCCTCTGGAAACCACCATTATATTCTGTTACTATGAGTTCATCTTTTTTTTTTAGATTCCCCATATAGGTGATATCATGCAATATTTGTCTTTCTCTTATCTGACTTATTTCATTTAGCATCATTTAGAACACAGGGTTGTATCCATGTCTTGGCTATTGTGAATAATGCTGCAGTAAACATAAGGGTACAGATGTCTCTGAGATAGTAATTATATTTTCTTCAAATATAACCCTGGAAGTGGGATTTCTGGATCATACGGTAGTTCCATTTTTAATTTTTTGAGGAATCTTCACACTGTTTTCCATAGTGGCTATAAAAATTTACATTTCCACCAACAGTGCCCGAGGGTTCACTTTTCTCCTCATATACCTCAAAGTTATTTTTGATTCTTCATAATAGCAATCCTAACATACATGAAGTGTTATCTTATTGTGGTTTTTATTTACATTTCCCTGATGATTTGTAATATTGAGCATCTTTTCATATACATGTTGGCTAACTGTATGTCTTCTTTGGAAAAAATGTTTATTCAGGGGCTTTGTCCACCTTTTAATTTGGTTATTGGGGTTTTTTTCTATTGACTTGTATGTGTTCCTTATGTATTTAAGGTAGTAACTCTCTATGGTTTTCAAATATTTTCTTCCATTCTGTGGTTTAACTTTTTAATGTTGTTGTTTCCTTTGCTGTAAAAAAAAATTTAGTTTGATATAGTTCCACTAGTTTCTCCTTTTTTGCCTATGCTTTTGGTGTCATTTTCAAGAAATTATTGCCAAGACCAATGTCAAGACGTTTTTCCACTGTTTTCTTCTAAGAGTTTTACAGTTTCAGGCTAAAGTCTTAAATCCATTTTGAGTTAATTTTTGTGAATGTTGTAAGACAGGGTTAAAACTTCACTTTTTGCATGTATATATACAGTTTTCCAAACACCATTTATTGAAGAGACTATCCTTTCCCCATTGTTTACTCTTGGCACTTTTGTTGAAAATTAATTAATCTTATACGTGTTGGTTTATCTCTGGGTTCTCTACTCTGTTCCTTTGGTATATGTGTTTATTTTTATGATAGTACCATTACTATTTTGAATACTATAGCTTTGTAATATAGTTTGAAGTTACAGCATTTAATGCCTTCAGCTGTGTTATTCTTACTCAAGATATTTTCCATTGGGGCTTCCCTGGTAGTGCAGTGATTAAGGATCCATCTGCCAATGCAGGGGACACAGGTTTGAGCTCTGGTCCAGGAAGATCCCACATGCCACAGAGCAACTAAACCCATGAGCCACAACTACTGAGCCTGCACACCACAACTACTGAAGCCCATGCACCTAGAGCCTGTGTTCTGCAACAAGAGAAGCCACTGCATATGAGAAGCCCACACACCACAACTAAGAGAAGACCCTGCTCACCACAACTAAAGAAAACCTGCATGCCACAATGAAGACCAAAAGCAGCCAAAAATAAATAAAATAACATAAAGATATCTTTCCATTTATTGTGTCTTCAACATCTTTCATCATTGTTTTATAGTTTTCAGTGTACTGATTTTTACCTCCTTGGTGGTGTGGAGCATGTTGGAGATATCCCTTCTATAGTGAAGGGATCTTCATCCTTTCATACAACAACAACAACAACAAAAAGGCATAATGCCTAGCGAGTCTCTTTGAATTTTAGAGGCAACATATTCCACATTTGGGTGTGTTACTCCAGCCCATTTACCAAGTGATCCAAAAATCTTCTAGTTTTTAGTGAGGTCCATAGCAGGAGATGGCTCTCCAACAGGTCCATACTGTGCAAGTTGCTCTGTCACTTGGGCTATATGATATAGCAGGTCCAGTGGTACTTGGAGTGGCAGTGGCAGAAGGGAATGCTGTTTGGCAGGCCCCTACATATAAGTGAATCACAATGCCAGTTCGTAGGATCTTTGAGCCATTCTCTGCAGATAACTACTCTTTTTTTTTTTTTTTAAACATCTTTATTGGGGTATAATTGCTTTACAATGGTGTGTTAGTTTCTGCTTTATAACAAAGTGAATCAGCTATACATATACATATGTTCCCATATGTCTTCCCTCTTGCGTCTCCCTCCCTCCCACTCTCCCCATCCCATCCTTCCAGGCTGTCACAAAGCACCGAGCTAATATCCCTGTGCCTTGCGGCTGCTTCCCCCCAGCTATCTACCTTACTACGTTTGTTAGTGTGTATATGTCCATGACTCTCTCTCGCCCTGTCAAAACTCACCCTTCCCCCTCCCCATATCCTCAAGTCCGTTCTCCAGTAGGTCTGCGTCTTTATTCCTGTCTTACCCCTAGGTTCTTCATGACATTTGATAACTACTCTTTTTTTTTTTTTTTTTTTTTTTTGAGAAACAGCTCTTATCCTGCACTGGGACTTAGTAGAGATTGAGCACTTAAATATTGGCTACCAAGTTACCATGTAAACTGAGTTGCCTCTTAAGAACTGGATGTTACCTGATCCACCAATCCGTAAAGTTGGTTGTGCACAGTAGCACTTCATCATCAAATGGATCAGGACCTTAATGCATACACATGTTACATGAAGAAGTGGCTCAAATGTCCATGGTCCCCATTCCTGCTACACTGTCTTGTCTCTCCCAGCCTGTACATATGGTTTTAAGGGGGGTTCCCTATGATCAGTTTATGGAGGAAGAGAAGAATTTGTAAACTATCATTTACAAATTGTTCTGCAGGTTATGCAGGCATCACCATATGCAGTGAAAAGCTCCAGCACTACAGCTCCTTTCTGGGAGATCACTGAAGTAAAGTGGTGAAGGAAAATCCACCCAGTGGGAAGAACTGCATACAGTGCTCTTGGTTGTTCACACTGCTTCAAAGGAGAAACAGCACAAATATTTGTGATTATATATATTTTTATGGGCTGTAGCCAAAGTGTTACCTGGAAGGTCAGGAACTTGGAAAGAATATGATTGAAAAACTGGTGACAAGGAAATTTGGGAAAGAAGTATGTGGATAGACTTCTCTGAATGGGCAAAAAATGTGAGGATATTTGTGTTCCATATGAATTTTGCCCACAACTGACCTCAGCAGAGGAGGATTTTAGTAATTAAATGGATAGAATGACCTATTCTGTGGATACCAGTCATCTTCTTTCCCCTGTTGTAGCAGACATAGAGATATGCATGAGCCCAGCTACAAGGACTTTTACTCACCAAGGCTTACCTGGCAACGGTTACCACTGAGTGTGCAATCTTCCAGCAGCAGAGACCAAAACTGAATCTCTGATATGGCACCATTCCCAGGGGGACCATCCCTTTACCTGGTGGCAGGTTGATTACATTAGACAACTTCAATCATGGGAGCATTTTGTTCTTACAGGAATAGACACTCTGGATACAGATTTGCCTTCCTTGTACACAAGATTCTGAGAAAACTACCATCTGGGTGCTTGCAGAATGTCCTCTCCACTATGATGGTATTCCACACAGCATTGCCTCTAATCAAGGGACTCATTTCACAGGAAAAGAACTGTGGTAATGGGCCCATGCTCATGAATTCACTGGTCTTAGCATGTTTCCCACCATTCTGAAGCAGGTGGCTTGATAGAGCAGTGTAATGGCCTTTTGAAGATCCAGTTGCAGTGCTATCTAGATGGTAATACCTTGCAGGGCTGGGGCAAGGTTTTCCAGGGCTTTGTATATGCTCTTAATCAGTGTCCAACATGTAGTGTTGTTTCTCCCATAGCAAGGATTCGCAGGTCCAGGAATCAAGGGGTGGACGTGGGGGTTGCACCATTCACTTTTACCCTTAGTTACCCACTAGCTAAATGTGTTTTCTGTCCCCATGACCTTATGCTCTGCTGACCTAGAGGTCTTTGTTTAAAAAAAGAAGAATTTTTCCACCAAGAGATACAACAATAATTCCATTGAACTGGAAGTTAAGACTCCCATCCACTTTGAGCTCCTCATACTTCTGAATCAATAGGCAAATAAGGGAGTTACAGTGTTGACTGGGGTGACTGATCCTGACTACTAAGGGAAAATTGGACTGCTACTTCACAATGGAGGTAAGTAAGGGTATTTCTGGAATTTGAGTGATCCCTTAGAGGGTCTTTTGGTATTACCATGCCCTGTGATAAAAGTTAGCAAAAAAGTACAACAATCTAACTCAAGTATAATTACTAATGACCCAGACCCTTCAGGGAATAAAGGTTTGGGCCACTACACCAGGTAAAGAACCATGATCAGATGAGGTGCTTGCTGAAGGCAAAGGGAATACTGAGTAGGTAGTGGAAGAAGGTAGTTATAAATACCAGCTACAGCCATGTGACCTGTTACAGAAACAACGACTGTGATTGTCATGAATATTTGATCCTGTGAATTTGTGTGTATATGTATCTTTTATTTCTTCCCTCCCTTATTCCCTTATTATGTAACATAATATGTATTGGCTTTACATTATAATATTTGTGTTATTAATTTTATTAATGCTATAGGATATCAATGAGAAGGGTAAACAACACTCAAGAACTTTATGTCCTCTTCTGGGGAAAGGGTTAGTGTATTTTCAGTTGTATACATAATAGTTGTATCATGTTAGGTGGAATTATGACCATGTTATTGTCTTAGTTTTGGGGGGGGTGGGAGATTAAGTGTGGATTAAGGAGATGCATTTGGGTGCCAAGTAGACAAGGGATGGAATTATGACGGTTAATTTTATGTGTTAACTTTACTGTGCCACAGGTTGTCCAGATTAAATATTATTTCTGAATGTGTCTTCGACAGTATTTCCAGATATGATTAACATTTAAATAAATAGACACAGTAAAGTAGTATTTTTAAGATTTAATTTTATTATTTTTGGGTAAATTGGGTCTTAGTTGCTGCGCACGGATTTTCTCTAGTTGTGGAGAGCAGGTGCTACTCTTCGTTCTGGTGCATGGGCTTCTCTTTGCAGTGGCTTCTTGTTGCAGAGCATGGGCTCTAGGCGTGCAGGCTTCAGTAGTTGTGGCGGGGGCTGAGTAATTGTGGTACACAGGCTTAGTTGTTCCATGGCATGTGGGATCTTCCCGGACCAGGGATTGAATCCATGATCCCTGCATTGGCAGGCAGATTCTTATCCACTGTGCCACCAAGGAAGTTCCGTTTTACAGTTGACTTTATCTTGCAACTTTACTAAACTCAGTTATTAGTTATGGCTTCTGTAAATACCTTGAATTTTCTATATAGAAAATCATCTTCAAATAGGGGTAGAAATTTTTCCATTTTTTAAAAAAAATTAATTGTAATTGATTTAAAACAATGTGATAGTTTCTGGTATACAGCAGTGATTCATATATATATATAGATATATGTATGTATATATATATTCTTTTTCAGATTCTTTCCCATTATAGTTTATTACAAGATATTGAATATAGTTCCCTGTGCTATACAGTATGACCTTGTTGCTTATCTATTTTATATATAGTAGTTTGTATCTGCTCATGCCAAATTCTAATTTATCCCTCCCCCCTTTCCCCTTTTGTAACCATAGTTTGTTTTCTATGTCAGTGAGTCTGTTTCTGTTTTGTAAATAAGTTCATTTGTATCATTATTTAGATCACACATATAAGTGATATCATATGATATTTGTCTTTGTCTGACTTAATCACACTTAGTATGATAATCTCTAGCTCCATCCATGTTGCTGCAAATGGCATTATTTTATTCTTTTTTATAGTTGAGTAGTATTTCATTATCTGTCAATGGACGTTTAGGTTGCTTCCATGTCTTGGCTATTGTATGTAGTGCTGCTATGAACATTGCATGCATTTATATTTTCAAATTAGAGTTGCCCCGTATATATGCCCAAGAGTGGGATTGCTGGATCATATGCTAACTCTATTTTTAGTTTTTTAAGGAAACTCCATACTGTTTTCCATAGTGGCTGAACAAATTTACATTCCCAAAAACGGTTTCTTACTTTCCAATTTGTATGCATTTTGTTTCCTTTCCTTGCCTTATTGCTGTACCTCAGACTTCCAGCATTGTTTTGAATAAGAGTGGTGAGAGTGAATATATTTACCTTCCACCTTATCTTAAGGGGAAAGCATTCAGTTTTTTATCATTAAGTATAAATTAGCTGTAGATCTCTTGCAGATGTTCTTGATCAATTTGAGGTAATTTCCTCTATTCCTAACTTTCTGAGAGTGTTTATCACAAAATGGGTGTCAAATTTTGCAAATAGTTTTTGCATCAATTGTTGTGTTTTGTCTTTCTTAATCTGTTAATTTCGAGGATTACAGTGATTGTTTCTCAAATATTGAACCAGTCTTGCATTACTGGATTAAACCCACTTGATCATTACACAATTTTTATATGTATATATAACTCAGTTCTCTTTGCCTACATTCTGTTAAGGATTTTTGCACTTATATTCATGAGGAATATTAATCTGTAGTATTATTTCTACATACTATGTGTGACTGGGTATCAGAGTAATACTGACTTAATTCAATAAATTGAAAAGTGTTCCTTCCTCCACTAGTTTCTGGAAGAAAAAGTGTAGAATTAATGTAATTCTTCATAAATATTTGGTAGAATTGCCCAGTGAAAGCTTCTGGACCTAGAGATTATTTTTTTCTGGAGTTAAAATTGTGAATTCAATTTCCATAATAGTTATAGTCCTATTCAAATTATGTTTTATATTGGATGAGATGTAGTAGTTTGTATTTTCCAAGGAATTGGTCCTTTTATCCTGAGTTATCAAATGTGAACACAGAATTGTTCATTGTATTCTTATCTTCAAGGTCTATAGTAATATTTCCTGTTTCATTCCTTTTCTTTCTTTTATTTATTTTAAATTAAATTATAATTGACATACCATATTATATTAGTTTCACATGTACAACATAGTGATTTGATATTCTTATACATTACAAAGAAGGAACTTCCATATTGTCTTCCATAGTGGCTGCACCAATTTATATTCCCACCAACAGTGCACGAGGATACCTTTTTCTCCACATCTAAACAACATTTGTTATTTCTTCTTTTTGATAATAGCCATTCCGACAGGAGTGAGGTGGTGTCTTACTGTGGTTTTTGTTTTGTATTTCCCTGATGATTAGTGATGTTTAACATCTTTTTATGTGCTTGTTGGCTATCTGTATATTTTCTTTGGAAAAATGGCTATTTTTTGTTAGATTTTTGTTTTATTTAATATTGAGTTGTATGAGCTTTTATGTATTTATCAGATATATAAATCCCTTATCAGATATAACCTTTACAAATATCTTATCCCATTCAAGAGGTTTCCTTTATGCTTTACTGGTGGTTTCCTTTGTTCTGCAAAAGCTTTTTATCAATAGTTTGATGTAGTCCCGTTTGTTTATTTTTGCTTTTGTTTCGCTTACTTGAGGACACATATCAGAGGAAATAAAAGGTTCTAAAGCCAATGTCAAAGAGATTACTGCCTGTTTCTTTTAGGATTCTTCTGTTTTCAGGACTTATATTAAGTTTAATCCATTTTGAGTTAATTTTTATATATAGTATAAGAAAATGGTCCAGTTTCATTCTTCTGCTTGTAGTTGTCCATGTTTCCCAACACCATTTATCAAAGAGACTGCTTTTTTCCCCATTATATATTCTTGCTTCCTTTGCCATAGATTAATTGACCATATAATTTGGGCTTATTTCTAGGCTCTCTACTCTGTTCCATTGATCTATATTTCTGTTTTTGTGTCAGTACCATACTGTTTCGATTACTATAGCTTTGTAGTATAGTTTGAAATCTGGGCACTTGATAAATCCAGTTATGTTCTTCTTTCTCAAGAGCGCTTTGGCTATTTTAGGGTTCTGTACTTTCATACAAATTTTAATTTTATTTGTTGTAGTTCTCTGAAAAATGCCATTGATATTTTGATAGGATAGTATTAAATTTGTGCATTGTTTTGTGTATTATGGACATTTTAATAATACTGATTATTCCAATCCATGAACATGATATTTTTCCATTTATTTGTTTCATAAATGTCTTATAGATTTCAGAGTACAAGTCTCTTACCTTCTTGGTTAGATTTTCTCCTAGGTATTCCATTCTTTTTCATGCAATTGTAAGTGGGATTTTTTTCTTCATTTATCGCTCTGATAGTTTGTTATTAGCATATTGAAATGAAACTGATAGCTACAAATTAATTTTGTATCCTGCAACTTTACTGAATTCATTTATTACTTCCAATAGTTTTTCAGTGGAGTCTTTGGGGTTCTCTATATATAGTATCATGTCATCTGCAAATAGTGACAGTTTTACTTCTTTCATTCCAATACTATTATTTCTTTTTCTTGTCTACTTGCTGTGATTAGGACTTCCAATACTATGCTGAATAAAACTGACGATAGAGGAAATAATTGCCTTGTTCCTGATCTTAACAAGAAAAGCTTTAATCTTTCCTCCGTTGAGTATGATGTTAGCTGTGAATTTTTCATATATAACCTTTATTATGGCGAGGTATGTTTGATACCCAGTTTGCTGAGATTCTTCTTCCTTAAATGGATGTTGAATTTCATCATATGCTATTTAGATGATCTGATTATAATCAACTCTTTTGTTAATGTGGTGTACAACATTGATTGATTTTTCAGATGTTAATTCTTGCTTCCCTGGAATATTACTTGGTCAACATGTGTGATTTTTTAATATATTGTTGAATTTGGCTTGCTAATATTTTCCTGAGAATTTTTTGCACCTATGTCTGTTAGTGATATTGACCTGCAATTTTCTCTTTTTGTACTGTTTTTGTCTATTTTTGGTCTCACAGTAATCCTGGTCTAATAAAATGAGTTTGGAAGCATTCCTTCCTCTTCAATTTTTTGGAATAAATGAGAAGGATAGATATTAAACTTTTCTGAAGTGTTTGGTAGAATTTACCATGTGGACCTGGACTTTTGATTGTTGGAAGAGTTTTTATTACAAATTTAATTTCATTCCTAGGACTCAGTCATTTTAGATTTTCTACTTTTCATGATTCAAGCTTGAAAGATTATGTTTTAGGAATTTATCCACTTTGTCTAGGTTGACTAATTTGTTGGCATATAGTTTTCATAGTATTCTCTTATGATGCTTATCTTTTAAAAGAACCAACTCTTAGTTTCATTCATCTTTTCTATTGATTTGGCTTTGTTTTGTTTCATTTTCAGATTCTATTTTCCCGATTTCCACTCTGATCTTTATAATTTCCTTCCTTCTATTAACTTTGGGTTTTGCCTTTTTTCTTTCTGTTATTTTAAATATAAAGTTATATTTTTTGTTTGCTTGTTTCTTCAGATAGACTTGTATTGGTATAACCTTTTCTCTTAGAAACATTTTTGCTGGGTCTCATCAATTTTGGAAAGTGGTGATTTCATTTTCATCTATCTCAAGTATTTTTTAATTTCCTTTTGATATGTATGTTGAATCATTAGTTGTTTAGTAGCATGTTGTTTAGTCTTCACATTTACTTTTTTTCCAACTCTTTTCTTGTAATTAATTTCTAGTTTCATATCACTTCGTTGGAAAAGATGCTTGATATGATTACACTTTCTTAAATTTAGTGAGACTTGTTTGGTGACATAATGTATAATTTTTCCCAGAGAATGTTCCATGTGCACTTGAAAAGAATGTGTGTTCTGCTGATTTTGGTTGGAAACGTCTGTATTTATATATTAGGTCTATTGGTATAATGAGTTGTTTAAGGTCAGAGTTTCCCTATTGATTTTATATCTGGATGATCTATCTATCGATGTAAGTGGGATATTAAATTCCTCTACTATTATTCTATTGCTATCAATTTCTCCCTCTATTTCTGCTAATTTTTTTTATATATTTAGGTGCTCTCATATCCAAGGCATAAATATTTAGGAATGATATATCCTGCTCTTGGATTGACCCTTTTATTTATGTATTATGTAATGCCCTTATTTGTCTTTTGTTAAATTCTTTGTTTTAAGTATATTTTTATCTGAGGTAAGTATTGCTATCCCAACTTTATATTTCAGTTTGCATGGTATATTTTTTCCATCTTTTCACTTTCAGACTGTGAGTTCATTTTAGTTTAAAATGAGTCTCTTGGAGCTTCTGGTTGGTGAACACTGGGAGATTTGGGAAGAGTGGGGTGTTAGCACAGGACATGGAAGCTCCATGCCCTTACCCCATACTTGCCCACTGCGTGTCGTTAACCTGGATGCTCATGCATTACATCCTTTTGTAACCAACCAGTGATCTACTGTGTGGCTGACAGAGTCCTGTTGCTCCGGCCGACTGTCAACCCTGTGCCTCTGAGGTGGGAGAGTTGAGCTCAGGACATTGGTCCACAAGAGACCTTCCAGCTCCATGTAATATCAAACACTGGAAGTTCTCCCAGACATCTCCATCTCAATGCTAAGACCCAGCTCCACTCAACAACCAGCAGGCTACAGTGCTGGACACCTTATGAAAAAAACTAACAAGACAGGAACACAGCCCCAATCATTAACAGAGATGCTGCCTAAAATCATAAGGTCACAAAAACACCCCAAAACACACCACCAGATGCAAACCTGCCCAGCAAAAAGAAGAGATACAGCCTCATCCATGAGAACACAGGCACCAGTCCCCTCCACCAGGCAGCCTACACAGCCCGCTGAATCAACTTTAGCAACTGGGGGCAGACACCAAAAACAACGTGAACTACAAACGTGCAGCCTGTGAAAAGCAGACCTGAAACACAGTAAGTTAAGCAAACTGAGAAGACAGACAAACACACAGCAGATGAAGGACCAGGGTAAAAACCAACCAGAAAAAACAAATGAAGAGGAAATCAGCAGTCTCCCTGAAAAATAATTCAGAGTAATGACAGTGAAGATGAAACAAAATCTTGGAAATAGAATGGAGAAAGTACAAGAAACATTTAAAAAGTACCTACAAGAGGGAAAGAGCAAATAAACAATGATGAACAACACAATAAAGGAAATTTAAAATTCTCAAAAAGAAATCAATAGCAGAATAACTGAGGCAGAAGAACAAATAAGTGACCTGGAAGATAAAATATTGGAAATAATTACCACAGAGCAGAATAAAGAAAAGAGAATGAAAAGAATTGAGAACAGTCTCAGAGACTTCAGAGACAATATTAAACACACCAACATTCGAATTGTAGGGGTCCCAGAAGAAGAAGAGAAAAAGAAAGAGACTGAGAAAATAGTTGAAGAGATTTTAGTTGAAAACGTCCCTCATACGAGAAAGGATATAGTCAATCAACCCCAGGAATCACAGAGAGTCCCATACAGAATAAATCCAAGGAGAAGTACACCAAGAAAAATATTAATCAAACTATCAAAAATTAAACACAAAGAAAAATATTAAAAGAAACAACAGCAAAAAACAAATAATATACAAGGGAATCCCCATAAGGTTGACAGCTGATATTTCAGCAGAATCCCTGCAAACGAGAAGGAAGTGACAGGTCATATTTAAAGTGAAGAAAGGGAAAAAGCTACAACCAAAATTACTCTACCCAGCAAGGATCTCAATCAGATTCGAGGGAGAAAATAAAACCTTTACAAACAAGCAAAAGCTAAGAGAATTCAACACTACTAAACCAGCTTTACAACAAATGCTAAAGGAACTTCTATGGGCAGGAAACACAAGAGAAGGAAAAGACCTAAAATAACAAACACAAAACAATTAAGAAAATGGTAATAGGAACCTGCATATCAAAAGCAACCTTAAATAAAAATTGATTAAATGCTCTAACCAACAGACATAGACTGGCTGGATGGATAAAACAACAAGAACCATGTATATGTTGTCTACAAGAGACCCACATCAGACCTAGGGACACATGCAGACTGAAATTAAAGGAATGGAAAAAGATATTTCATGCAAATGGAAATCAAAAGAAACCTGGTGGAGCAATTCTCATATCACACAAAGTAGACATTAAAATAAAGACTATTACAAGAGACAAAGAAGTGCAGTACATAATGATCATGGGACCAATCCAAGAAGAAGATATAACAATTGTAAATATTTATACACCCAACATAGGAGCACCTCAGTACATAAGGCAAATGCTCACAGCCAAAAAAGGGGAAATCGACAGTAACAAAATCATAGTAGGGGACTTTAACACTCACCTTTCACCAGTGGACAGATCATCCAAGATGAAAATAAATAAGGAAACACAGGCTTTAGATGACACATTAAACAAGATGGACTTAATTGATATTTATATGACATTCCATCCAAACACAACAGAATACACTTTCTTTTCAAGTGCTCATGGATCATTCTCCAGGATAGATCATGTCTTGAGTCACAAATCAAGCCTTGGTAAATTTAAGAAAGTTGAAATTGTATCAAGTATCTTTTCTGACCACAATGCTATGAGCCAAGATATCAATTACATGAAAAAAATCTGTAAAAAATAAAAACACATGGAGTCTAAACAATACACTACTAAATAACCAAGAGATAACTGAAGAAATCAAAGTGGAAATCAAAATATACCTATAAACAAATGACAATGAAAACACGACGACCCAAAACCTATGGGATGCAGCAAAAGCAGTTCCAAGAGGTAAGTATATAGCAATACAATCCTATCTAAAGAAACAAGAAACATCTCAAATAAACAACCTAACCTTACACCAAAAGGAATTAGAGAAAGAAGAACAAAAAAAACCCCAAAGGTAGCAGAAGGAAGGAAATCATAAACATCAGATCAGAAATAAGTGAAAAAGAAATGAAGTAATCGATAGCAAAGATCAATAAAACTAAAAGCTGTTTCTTTGGGAAGATAAACAAAATTGATAAACAACTAGCCAGACTCATCAAGAAAACAAGGGAGAAGACTCAAATCAATAGAATTAAAAATGAAAAAAGAGTAAACCCTGACACGGTAGAAATACAAAGGATCATGAGAGATTATTACAAGAAACTCTATGTCATTAAAATGGACAACCTGAAAGAAATGGACAAATTCTTAGAAAAGTACAACCTTCCAAGACTGAACCAGGAAGAAATAGAAAATATAAGCAGACCAATCACAAGAACTGAAATTCAGACTGTGATTAAAAATCTTCCAAGAAAGAAAAATCCAAGACCAGATGGCTTCACAGGCGAATTCTATCAAACATTTAGAGAAGAGCTAACACCTATCCCTCTCAAACTCTTCCAAAATATAGCAGAGGGAGGAACACTCCCAAACTCATTCTACGAGGCCACCCTGATACCAAAACCAGACAACGATGTCACAAAGAAAGAAAACTACAGGCCAATATCACTGATGAACATAGATGCAAAAATCCTCAACAAAATACTAACCAACAGCACCTTAATAAGATCATACGCCATGATCAAGTGGAGTTTCTCCCAGGAATTCAAGGATTCTTCAATATACACAAATCAATCAATGTGATAAAGCATATTAACAAATTGAAGGAGAAAAAAACATGATAATCTCAATAGATGCAGAAAAATCTTTCGGCAAAATTCAACTCCCATTTATGTTGAAAACCCTCTAGAAAGTAGGAATAGAGAGAACTTACCTCAGCATAATAAAGGCCGTATATGACAAACCCACAGCCAACATCATTCTCAATGGTGAAAAATTGAAAGATTTCCCCTAAGATCAAGAACAAGACAAGGTTGTCCACCCTCACCACTATTACTCAGCATAGTTCTGGAAGTTTAGCCACAGCAATCAGAGACAAAAAAGCAATAAAAAGAATACAAATCAGAAAAGAAAAAGTAAAGCTGTCCCTCTTTGCAAATGACATGATACTATACAGAAAGAATCGTAAAGACTCTACCAGAAAACTACTAGAGCTAATCAATGAAGTTGGTAGAGTAGCCAGATACAAAATTAATGCACAGAAATCTCTTGCATTCTATACACTAATGATGAAAATTCTGAAAGAGAAATTAAGGAAACACCTCCATTTACCATTGCAACAAAAAGAATAATTTACCTAGCAATAAACCTACATAAGGAGACAAATGACCTTTATGCAGAAAACTATAAGACACTGATGAAATAAATCAAAGATGGCACATACAAATGGAGAGACACACCATGTTCTTTGATTGGAAGAAACAATATTGTGAAACAGGGTATACTACCCAAAGACATCTACAGATTCAGTCCAATTCCTATAAAATTACCAGTAGCATTTTTCAAAGAACTAGAACTAAAACTTTCACAATTTGTATGGAAACACAAAAGACCCCAAATAGCCAAAGCAATCTTGAGAAAGAAAAACGGAGCTGGAGGAATCAGGCTCCAGACTTCAGACTATATTGCAAAGCTACAGTAACCAAGACAGTATGGTACTGGCACAAAAACAGAAATATACATCAATGGAAAAATGTAGAAAAACCAGAGATAAATCCACACACATATGGGTACCTTATTTTTCATAAAGGAGGCAAGAATATACAATGGAGAAAAGACAGCCCCTTCAATAAGTGGTGCTGGGAAAACTGGACAGCTACATGTAAAAGAATGAAATTATAACACTCCCTAATACCGTACAGAAAAATAAACTCAAAATGGATTAAAGACCTAAATGTAAGGCCTGACAGTATAAAACTCTTAGAGGTAAACAAAGGCAGAACACTCTATGACATAAATCACAGCAAGATCCTTTTGATCCACCTCCTAGAGAAATGGAAATAAAGACAAAAATAAACAAATGGGACCTAATGACAACTAAAAGCTTTTGCAAAGCAAAGGAAACCATAAACAAGACAAAAAGACAACTGTAAGAATGGGAGAAATTATTTGCAAATGAAGCAACTGCCAAAGGAATAATCTCCAAAATTTACAAGCAGCTCAGGCAGCTCAATATCCAAAAAGCAAACAACCCAATCCAAAAATAGCAGAGGACCTAAATAGACATTTCTCCAAAGAAGATATACAGATTGCCAACAAACACATGAAAGGATGCTCAACGTCATGAATCATTAGAGAAATGCAAGTCAAAACTACAATGAGGTATCACCTCCCACCCGTCAGAATGGCCATCATCAAAAAATCTGCAAACAATAAATGCTGGAGAGGGTGTGGAGAAAGGGCACCCTCTTACGTTTTCAGTGGGAATGTAAATTGATACAGCCACTATGGAGAGAGGTATGGAGCTTACTTAAAAAATTAAAATTAAACTAACATGTGACCCAACAATCCCACTCCTGGGCACATACCCGGAGAATACCATAATTCAAAATAATACATGCACCCCATTGTTCATTGTGGCACTACTTCCAATAGCCAGGACATGGAAGCCACCTAAATGTCCATCAACAGAGGAATGAGTAAAGAAGATGTGGTACATATATACAATGGAATACTACTCAGCTGTAAAAAAAAAAGAACAAAATTGTGCCATTTGCAGAGATGTGGATGTACCTAGAGATTGTCATACAGAGTAAGTCAGAAATGGAAAAACCAGTATTGTATATTAATACCTATATGTGGAATCTTGATAAATTGTATAGGTGAACTTATTTACAAAGCAGAAATAGAGACTCAGACGTCGAGAGCAAACGTTTAGATACCCAGGGAGGAAGAGGGGTAGGATGGATTGGGAGATTGGCATTGACATATATACATTACTGTGTATAAAATAGATAACTAATAAGAACAGACTGTATAGCACAGGGAACTCTACCCAATGCTCTGTGGTGGACTAAATGTGAAGGAAATCCAAGGAAGAGGGTATATATATGTGTGTGTGTGTGTGTGTGTGTGTGTGTGTGTGTGTGTGTGTGTGTGTGATTCACTTTGCTGTACAGCAGAAGCTAACACAAAATTGTAAAGCCACTGTACTCCAGTGAAAAAATGAATAAAATAAACAGCAATCTTTTGATGTTCCTACTACCTGGTCTTTGTTGCAAATCTCCTATATATCCTGGATCCTCCCTTACTTCTTCAGAGCAGTCCCTCAGAACTATCTGAGAGGCTAACTCCCAGGCATGAAATCCTCAGAAAGTCCACCAAACAAAACAACTCTTAACTTTGAGGTTGTGCATTTTTTTCAGTAGACAGTATACTTTGAGAATCACTCTTGTGAATTTCTCTTCGGGGGAAGGCTGTAAAGGTTGTGAAAGAGCTGCAGTGTTTGCTAAGGGGACTTTTGTGTGTAAAGTTTACCAAGCAAGGAAGACATTGTTTTAGGAGAGCTGTCTGAATCCTTTCCAGACTGGACTGTCTAGATTTTATGTGTGGTTTTTATTTTTTAGAGTTTTGTTTTTACTAGGATTGAGGTATGAGTAGGGTGGGGGCAGTGTTGGGGCAGCAAAGTATTACGTATCTCACCTGTGGAAATATACTGGTTTTCCTTATGGAAAGCTCAGTAAGAAAAGAAAATCAGGAGATAAGATACACAAAAGCAGGGAGAGAATTAACATTGTTATTATATGTATTAAGTCATTTAATCCTCACAAGAGCCCTATATGACTCCGTATTATACCTGTTTCTTTTACTTTAACCTTTGTTTTCTATTGCTTTTGCTACAAGTTAATCATAAAAGGATTTGCCTACAGCTTAAAGTAAACATAATGGCCCATCTCTAAGAACCCTGTCCCCCATGCCTGAATGTAAAACTAAAAATACCGTTTCAGCTCACAGGAAACATCCTGAGCCAGCCCACCTGTGAATAGCTACAGGAAAGAAGAAGTTAACACATCTCCTGGAGTCTGGCTGAAACCAAGAGATATTTGCAACAACTTATGGCCTTTTTTCCTTCCCTCCACACCACCCCACTCTTTATTCTATAAAAGAAATTAGCATCCAGACCCTGGGAAGATGGTCCTCTAGGACATTTGTCTGCCATCTTCTTGTACTCCTGGTTTTCCGAATAAAGTCGTTATTCCTTGCCCCAACACCCCATCTCTTGATTTATTGGCAATGAGTAGAATGAGCTTTGACTCAATAACAGAGGCAAATGCTATTATTGACCCCAGTTTGTAGATAATGCACAGAGGATTTACACAACTTGCCCATAGCCACCAAGCTACTAAAAAATCTGATTATGCTAGGACTTGAGCTTGCAATTCTGACTCTAAAACCCATGCTCCTTATTGAACACTATCCTGCTTCCCCGCGGGAAAATGCTTTTCAAGAACATTTTCTAACAGCCCTTCTGCCTAATACTTTCTTTTTCTCTACCCTCTACAATTTCTTCCTCAAAGTTAGCTGAGAGAAGAGAGAAAATATTTTGAAACATAAGATTTAGGAAAACACAGAAGAACATAAAAACCTACAATACCCAAGAAAACACTTGCGGAGACTCCAAAGCTGACATCAAGGTTAATGGGATATGGGGTTGGACAAAGGGGGGAAAATACTTTTTCAGTACCAATTATCAGTGACCTTGGGACAGGATCCATCTGCAATTTAATTCATTCCTACACCCAACAGATATTTACTGGACATCTACTATGTCTTAAGCTCTATTCTAGGCACTGGTCATTTAGTGGAGAATGCAATTGAGAAAGTCCACGAAGGTGGAAATCCTATTCCAGTGCAGAAAATTTACAAGCAAAAATAAATAAATGAATAAAACCAACAATCATGATGCATAGTGCTAACAGGAAACTGTAAAGTTGTATAATAGGACAGATTGATGGAATGGGTTCTGGTTTAGCTAAAGTTGTTAGAGGAAACTTCTCTGAGCCATAACACCTAAGGAGAAATTGTGGCTTGGCAACCAAGGCCAGTGGATGCCTAGAGCTTTGCAGAGGAGATTCTGAAAACTAAAGTTCATTAAGGGGGCCCAGTCAAGGCTTCAAAACTGGAGAGTGGGAGAGTTGTTGAATCTAAGCAGAGGAGTTATTACAAAAGGTATTTAGAAACAGGGATAGAATTGTTATCTCCACCCCACCTTCAGGAAGGTAATAGAAATGCAACAGTGATCTCAGGGGTGCAGCTTTTTTCTTCAAGAGGCATTTAGTCAGGGGAAATGTGGTGAACATGACTGTAAAAGTATAGATCAGAAAGAGAGAGATTAGATAGATGTATGGATCTTTCCAGAAGTTCATCTAAATAAGGTAAGGCAAACAGGGGCCAAACCCAGTTCAGTCTTATAACAAATAGGCCATGTTCATTTTACTACAGTTTTGAGCATATTTCTCTCCTGAATGTCAGTGCCTTGGAGGGAAACAAAGAAATATCAGGTAACCAAAGGACCTGGGAGAAGTGGACTAGGTACACATCGTTTTAATCATTGATAATACTGTTGGGGTGGGAGGTTATTGCCACTGATAAAGTTGCTGAAGTACTTGGGTCTTTAGCATCAGGAAAAATGCAGTCTAAACCCTACTGTCCTAAACCCTACTGTCACAGAGGCCAAGGGCTGTTAGTTATATAGTCCAGCAGCTTTAAGTGACCTTGTCAGATAAACCCAAATAACAAGGGACAGTTGAGGTCACTTGAGCTGCCCTCAAATTTAAAGTGCTGTTGAGATAATCAGACATGGACAAACAGAGGACTATATAGAATCTAGTTTTCTGAGACCTATAATCACACTAGCATATTCTTCAAAAGAATAGGGAGTAGGTGTCATTGAGGGATGTAGGGAGAACGGGGTATGCATGAATGAAAGAGCTGGCTATACAATTTGATGAAGGAAACCAACTTGAGTTCTGTACCTCTTTCCATGCAACATGTCAGCATGTCACCAATGTTTTTCCAAAGATGGTAAATTTACCTTTCAGAATTTTTGGTGGCCATAGATATGGCATAACATCTCCCAGTGTACTGCTACCTGTGATGTGTACAAGGGCTCCGGCAAGGTGTTATTGTCCTTAGCTGCCAAATGTTTATGTAATTTCTAGGAAATTCATTGTATCATTGTAAGAAAAATGATTCTACCTCATTTCAAGTCTCCTGGTGTTATTATAATTCAAAATTAATCACTCTCTTTTTCTCAGATCTGGTATATGATCCTGTTTTTCTCCAATTACAGGCATGTACTCATGCACATACACATTTTTAATGAACATGTTAGAGTCAATTCCTAAGACAGTTCATCCTTTTCTTTAATAAATCTGAGGTCTATATTTTACAGACCTATATTCATAGACCTATGGGTCTATGTCTATAATGTAGCATAGGTGTCCCTGGTTACATATGTATTAAAGAATATAATGAGAATGATCCAGGTGGAATGCCTTCACTGAAAGACTGTATAGGCTTCTTTACTAATTAAATTTGCCTAAATTGGTCCTGGTGAATCAACAAATGACTCAAAGTGACAATTCCTCTTTCATTTATAGATGTCTCAGCTTTTTCAGAGTCCCATCTTCAAGCTTAGAGATGGAATTTTTGAAATAATCATGTCATCTCTCAGGAGATTAGATTGAATTCAATAATGACTTAATCTCTGACCTTCCTGGAAACCCACAATGCTAACTGCTTTTACTCTGTATTTTGATCTTTAAATTATAATTTGGTTCATTACATATGCACATGGAAAGGTAAATAGTCACACCACGGAGAAAACAAGTACTACCTATCTGTATGACTTTCAGTAAGCCTCATAACTTCTCTAGCCAAGCCAGGAAAGGGCATACCTACTGGACCTATAATTCCTAACCAGCAAGGCTATGTGTCATCAGAGACTGAATTCATTGGAAAAGTATTTTATTCATTCATTTACTTATTTAATTAGTGCTCATAGAGCACCTACTACATGCTGGATACTTTGCTAGGTTCTGGGAACAAAAGTATAAATTAAATGATACCAGTCTTCAAGAAATTTACAGTCTAGGAGAGAGAGGAGGATAAGTAAAAAACAAGGTCAATAAAGAGTCATGAGTGCCATTATAAAAATCTGTACATAGCAATAATAAAAATTATGGCTACTATTTGCAGAGTATTTACTACATAACAAATTTAGTGCTAAGTGCTAGGTGCTAAGGGTAATAATGCCAAAAACTAAAACTTAAAATGTGCTACTATATCTTCAATTCTGGAATAGTTACTATGCTTATTTCCGTTTATAGTTGAAGAAACTGAATCACAGGAAAGTTAACTAATTTACCCTAGGCTGACAAACAAGAAAGGATTTTGATCCAAATAGTTGGGCTTTAGGATCTGTGCACTTAACCACTACAGTACTTAGCCAAAGACAGTGTTCTGGCACTTAAATGCTTAAGTCTTTCAGAGAAGCATAGACAGTCAAATAAGATAAATTACACTGTGGTAAACAGAATTCTAAAGGTGTCCTCTCAAGATTTCCATTCCCAACTTATTCAATTAAGCAATAATCTAGGTTCTGCTGTGAAAGCAGGTGTGATTAAGGATACTAATCAGCTGATTTTTAAATAGGGAGATTATCCTGGACTACCTGGATGGTCCCAAGGGGTCCTTAAAAGCAGAAAAAGAAGGCAGAAGAGTCCATCAGGGAGATTTGGAGGAAGTGGGAAGCAGGAGAGATGAGGTAGAAGGAGAGGTCAGGGAGATTTGAATGAAAAGAACTCACATTTCTGGTACTGGCTTAATAATGGAGAAAGAATCAAAGAATGCAGGTGGCCTCTAGAAGCTGAGAACAATGTCTAATTAACAGCCAGCAAGGAAATACAGGCTACATGGAATTTAATTTGGACAACTACATGAACAGGCATGGAAGGGGATTCTCCTTCAGAGCCTCCAGACAAGAGCCAAGGCTGGCCAATACCTTAATTTTGGCCTTGAGGTCAGAAGCAGAGAAACCAGACAAGCCACTCTGTGCCTGGACTTCTGACCTACAGAATTCTGAAATAACAAATTGTGTTGTTTTGAAGACACTATGATTTTGGTAATTTTTACAGTAGTGATAGAAAACCTTATAGATACTCTGAAGTTTGCCCTGGGTGAAGCAAAAAGGAAAGTGTGGTCATTTTCCCCTAGAATGTTGAGAGGAAACAACAAAACATAAAGGAGAAGTCTGAGTCTCCAAGTTACTACTCCCTAAAATGATAGAAGTAGGGAGTTGGGGAACTGTATATTCTCAAAGATCCCTTCCAAATTTAAAATTCCAATTGTGTAATTATATTCAATTTGAAATACTATGATATATTAATGGCTTTATAATGTTTTGGATTATTGAATAATAATTTCAGAGTAATAGAAACCTTAAGGTTTATCTAATTCATCCACAGATCTAATTCTCACAGCAACTCCATTTTTTCATGCATTCATGCTCTTATTTATTCAATGAATATTTATTAAACTACTGCAATATGCCAGGCCCTGTGGGTAAATGACTCCCTCCCCCTCCCCAACCAAATGGTATAGCATTTGAAGCCAGAGGCTATCATGTTGAAGGACCCTCCAAAGTGATGAAAACCTTCTTGTAAGTATGTCTTGATATGAACAAGTAATATTCCTCTACCCTCTTCTTATACATCAGGAGTCACACACTCAAATGCCTTCAGAGAACATACAGGTAATGTAAATGAGTGAAGGGGAGCAGGCGAACTACAAAAGGGGATGCTAAAGAAAACTGAGGCAAACAGGAGAGCATATGTCTCATCTAAAGAGGCAGACACTACCTATCTTCAGCCAAATATTGCCATGCAGAGATGTGAGCTCAGTATTAACTAAAGAACAAGATAGTATGGTTAAAAGTGTAAACTCTGAAGCCAGATTCTCTGAATTAGAATCCTGGCTCTGCCATTACCAGCTGTGTGACAAAAGGTCAGTCACTTAGCTTTTCTGTTCCCGTTTCCTAAATTATAAAATAGTAATAATGATGGTATCTTCCACATAGAGCTTGTATGAGATTTGAGTTAATTAGTGCTAAAGGGCTTAGAAGAGTAACTAGTGCATAATAAATGCTCAACACATATCTTCAGAATTTTTGAGAGAAGTCATAGACAGGTTTTCTCAAGAAACCTCTCAATTTCAAAATGTTTACAACTACCAATTTTTACAATCTTTATGTAGGTCTAACAAAATGTATCTATATGCCAGATTTGCCTCCTCGATGTTTCACTTTGCACACCAAGGCTATTGGCTCTCCCCTCTTTACATTGGATGATTAGCTTATGCTACTAGGGCAATGTGAGCCGCCTGTTTTGGCATCTCTTCCCCACCATGTCCTCTCTTCTCTATCAGATGCAGCATGCTTTCCTCCTCCAACATCATCCTCCCATACATTGTCCTTTTCTCTTTTTTTTTTTTTTTTTTTTTGCGGTACGCGGGCCTCTCACTGTTGTGGCCTCTCCCGTTGCGGAGCAACAGGCTCCGGACGCGCAGGCTCAGTGGCCATGGCTCACGGGCCCAGCCGCTCCGCGGCATGTGGGATCCTCCCACACCGGGGCACGAACCCGTGTCCCCTGCATCGGCAGGCGGACTCTCAACCACTGCGCCACCAGGGAAGCCCTGTCCTTTTCTCTTTACACTTCACCCTTCCATTTCAGATAGCCACTACCTCATGCATACACACGTATTATCAAGGTGCCACATATGCATAGCCATTGCAACAGTCTCACTTGTCTTTAACCCTCTTCCTCTTTCCTGTGAATCCTCAATGTCTTACAAACTCATCTCAAGGAAGTCTTCTATTCGTTAGTCTTCAATATCACATGGGAGGTGTAAACGAACACTGGTAGATAGTACTGACTGAAAAATAATACTGGTATTAGATCAAAGAAATGTAAGCTTTAAGTTTTGAGATAAAATTATTCAAGCACCCAGTTCTTCCAAATCAAAGCAAGATGCATAAAGGAGGGTCTTGTATACCCAATATTATGTTTGGAGACATATTTGGAGATAATGTGGAAATAATTTGGACATTACATTTGGAGATTAACGATAGACTTAGGATATTTATACACCATAGTAAGGTAAAATTTATAAATTCAATGCAAAAAAATATAATTCAAAGAAAAAATCCAGAAGTACATTGAAAGAATAACATGCCATGACCGAGGAGGATTAGTTTTCTACTTGTAAAAATCATCACACAGCTAAGATGCCTGGTTGCACTTAAAATTCAAGACCACAAACCTCAAATTGGTTACTCAGTTCTGTCTAACATCTTACTATGTTTCCCGGTAGGTCAGCTTACCCACTCTTCTCAAATATCCCATCTTCTTTCCCACTCATTCTCAGCTAATTCTACCTCATATTTCATTGAGAAAATAAACAGCATCAGAATTTCCTTTTACTTTCCCCGCCTAAATGGAATCTCTAAAACTGCTAGCACCCATCTATTTCTGCTCCTATGAAAGACCAGTTCCAAACTTGTGTGCTGGATACTGTACCCTCTCATCTTATCAAGAACTTCACTCTGTTCACTAAACTCCCTCTTTCATATATCACCATTCTGTTCCTTTGTCCTATATCATTACTACTAGCTTACAAATATGGTCTTATATATCCTATCTTACCAAAAAGTAATTTTCCTCAAACTGCACAAACTACTTTAGCTTCCACTCTATTTCTTTAAATATTGGAGAGTTATTTCCACTCCCTGTTACACTTTATTAGCATACTTTCACTCTTCAATCCACTCCAATCTGACTTTCTTCCCAATTACTCCACTGAAACCACTCACAGCAAGGTGATTAATGACTTCTATGTTGTCAAATATATTGATTAAAATTTCTTTCTTTACCTTAAATGCTTAGAAACATTCATTTCAGTGGCCCAATCTCTCCTTCTCAATCTCTCTCCTCTCTTGGTTCTTGTAATATCAAACCTTACTGGTTTTCTTCCTGACAAGTTGAACACTCCTCAGTCTCTGCTAACTGCTCCTCTTCCTCCAGAACTCTTATAGTGTCCCATGACTCAGTCCTGGGGTTTGCCTTTTCTTCTCTTCTTTTTCTTAATTGAAGTATAGTTGATTTATAATATTGTTTTAGTTTCATGTGTACAGCATAGTGATACAGTATTTTTGCAGATTATATTCAATGACAGGTTATTACAAAATAATGGGTATAATTCCTCATACTATAACAGTAAATAATTTTTGCTTATCTGTTTCATACAAAGTAGTTTGTACTTGTTAATCCCTAATTTGTTAATACACCTAATTTGTCCATCTCCCGTCTGGTAACCATAAGTTTGTTTTCTATGTCCATGAGTCTGTAGACATAGACTGTGTGAGTCTACGTCTCACAAATAGTGATATTATGTGTGATATATATAAGTGATATTATATAATATTTGCCTTTCTCTGTTTGACTTATTTCACTGAGCATAATATTCTCTAGGTTGATCCACATTGCTGCAAATGGCAGTATTTCACTTTTATTATGGCTGAGTAATATTCCATTGTATATCTTTATCACATCCTCATAAGCACATCATCTGTTGATGGACACTGGGTTGCTTCCATTTCTTGGCTATTGTAAATAGTGCTGCTGCAAACACTGGGGTGCATGTATCTTTTCAAATTAGTGTATTCATTTTCAGATACATACCCAGGAGTGGATCCCCTGAAGCACATATGGTAGTTCTTTTCTTAGATTTTAAGAAACCCCCATTCTGTTTTCCATAGAGGCTGCACCAATTTACATTCCCACCAACAGTGTAAGAGGGTTCCCTTTTCTATGGATCCTTGCCAACATTTCCTATCTGTAGGATTTTTGATTATAGCCATTTTGACCAGTGTGAGGTGATGCCTCATTGTGGTTTTCATTTACATTTTCTAATAATTAGTGATGTTGAGCATCATTTCATGTGCCTGCTAGTCATTTGTATGTCTTTGGAAAAATGTCTCTTCAAGACTGTTAGCAATGTTTCGATTGAATTGTATTTTTTTTTTGTTATGTTAGTTTCAGATGTAGAGGAAAAGGATTTGGTTATTTTTTTCAGATTATATTCCATTATAGGTAATTACAAGACATTGATTCTGATTCCCTGTTCTATACAGTAAACCCTTGCTGCTTATCTTTTTTTATGTAGAGTAGTTTGTATCTGTTAATAACATACTCCTAATTTGTCACTCACTCACTCCCTCTCTGCTTTGGTAACCATAAGTTTGTTTTCTATGTCTGTGCATCTGTTTCTGTTTTGTAAACAAATTTATTTGTATTATTTGTAGATTCCACATGTAAGCTATATCATATCTTATTTGTCTTTCTCTGTCTGACTTACGTCCCTAAATATAATATTCTCTAGGTCTACCCATGTTCCTGTAAGTGGCAATATTTCATTCATTTTTATGGCTGAATAATATTCCATTGTATATAAATACCAGTCATCTGTTGAGGGACACATAGCTACTGTAAATACTGCTGCAATGAACATTGGGGTGCATGTATCTTTTTGTTAGTGTTTTTGTTTCTTCTGAATAAATACCCAAGAGTAGCATTTGGTGGATCACATGGTAGCTCTATTTTTAGTTTTCTTAAGGAAACTCGATACTGTTTTCCATAGTGGCTACACAAATTTACATTCCCACCTGTAGTGTACAAGGGCTCACTTTTTGCCATACCATCTCCAGCATTTATTATTTGTAGATTTTGTGATGATAGCCATTCTGACTAGTGTGAGGAGATAACTCATTGTGGAATTCATTTGCATTTCTCTAATACTTAGCAGTGTTGACCATATTTTCATGTGCCTCTTGGCCATCTCTATGTTGTCTTTGAAGAAATGTGTATTTATGTCTTCAGCCCATTTTTCAAATGGGTTAGTTGTTTATATACATTTGACTTGTGTGAGCTGTTTCTATATTTTGGATACTAACCCCTTGTTGGTGGCATAGTTTGCAAATATTTTCTCCCATTCTGTAGGCTATCTTTTAGTTTCGATGATGGTTTCCTTTGTTGTGAAAAACCTTTTAAGTTTAACTAGGTCCTAATTGTTTATATTTGCTTTTATTGTCTTTTGCATTGGGAGACTGCTCTAAGAAAATATTGGTATGATTTATGACAGAGAATGTTTACCTATGCTCTCCACTGGGAGTTTTATGGTGTTGTGACTTATATTTAGGTCGTTAAACCATTTTGAGTGTATTGTTGTATATGATGAGAAGGAGTGTTCTAATTTAATTGATTTATGTGTAGCCTCTCAGCTTTCCCAGCACCACCTGTCGAACAGACTGTTTTATCTGCATTGTATATTCTTGCCACTTTGTTGTAGATTAAATGACCATATGTAGGTGTGTGCATCAATCTGGGCTCTGGATTCTGCTCTATTGATGGACATGTCAGTTTATGTGCTAATACCATGCTGTTTTCATTATTTTTTTATTTTCTTAACATCTTTATTGGAGTATAATTGCTTACAATGGTGTGTTAGTTACTGCTTTATAACAAAGTGAATCAGCTATACATATACATATATCCCCATATCTCCTCCTTTTTGCATCTCTCTCCCACACTTCCTATCCCACTCCTCTAGGTGGTCACAAAGCAACAAGCTGATCTCCCTGTGTTATGCGGCTGCTTCCTACTAGCAATCTATTTTACAATAGGTAGTATATATAAGTCCATGTCACTCTCTCACTTCATCCCAGCTTACGCTTCCCTCTCCCTGTGTCCTCAAGTCAACTCTCTATGTCTGCATCTTTACTCCTGTTCTGCCCCTAGGTTCTTCAGAACATATATATATATTTATTTATTTATTGTAGATTCCATATATATCTGTTACCATATGGTATTAATTTTTCTCTTTCTGACTTAACTTCACTCTGTATGACACACTCTAGGTCCATCTACCTCACTACAAATAACTCGATATCGTTTCTTTTTATGGCTGAGTAATATTCCATTGTATATATGTTCCACATCTTGTAAATCCATTCATCTATTGATGAACAATTGGGTTTCTTCCATGTCCTGGCTATTATAAATAGATCTGCAATGAACATTTTGGTACATGACCCTGTTTGAATTACTGTTTTCTCAGGGGATATGCCGGGTAGTGAGATTGCTGGGCCATATGGTAGTCCTATTTTTGTTTTTTAAGGAACCTCCATACTGATCTCAATAGTGGATGTATCAATTTACATCCCCATCAACAGTGCAAGAGGGTCCCCTTTTCTCCACACCCTTTCCAGGACTTACTGTTTGCAGATTTTTTGATGACGGTCATTCTGACTGGTGTGAGTTGATACCGCATTGTAGTTTTGATTTGCATTTCTCTAATGATTCGTGATGTCGAGACTCCGTACATATCTTTGTTGGCAATCTGTATATCTTCTTTGAAGAAATGTCTATTTAGGTCTTCTGCCCATTTTTTGATTGGGTTGTTTCCTTTTTGGATATTGAGCAGCCTGTGCTGCTTGTAAATTTTGGAGATTATTCCTTTGTCATTTGCTTCATTTGCAAATAATTGTTCCCATTCTTAGGGTTGACTTTCCGTCTTCTTTATGGTTTCCTTTGCGTTGCAAAACGTTTAAGTTTCATTAGGTTCCACTTGTTTATTTTTGTTCCTATTTCCATTTCTCTAGGAAGTGGGTCAAGAGGATCTTGCTGTGATTTATGTCATAGAGTGTTCTGCCTTTGTTTAGCTCTAAGAGTTTTATAGTGTCAGAGTCTACATTTACATCTTTAATCCATTTTGAGTTTATTTTTGTGTATGGTGTTGGGAACTGTTCTAATTGCATTCTTTTACATGTAGTTGTCCAGTTTTCCCAGCACCACTTATTGAAGAGGCTGTCTTTTCTCCTTTGTACATTCTTCCCTCCATATCAAAAGTAAGGTGACCATAGGTGTGGGTTTATCTCTGGGATTTCTATCCTGTTCCATTAATCTATATTTCTGTTTTTGTGCCAGTAACATACTGTCTTCATTCCTATAGCTTTGTAGAATCGTCTGCAGCCACAGAGCCTAATTCCTCCAGTTCCGTATTTATTTCTCAAGATTGTTTTGGCTATTCAGAGTCCTATGTGTTTCCATACAAATTGTGAAATTTTTGTTCTAGTTCTGTGAAAAATGCCATTGGTAGTTTGACAGGGATTGACCTGAATCTGTAGATTGCTTTCAGAACTACAGTCATTTTCACAACGTTGATTCTTCCAATCCAAGAACATGGTATATCTCTCCATCTTTTTGTATCATCTTTAATTTCTTTCATCAGTGTCTTGTACTTTTCTGCATACAAGCCGTTTGTCTCCTTAGGTAGCTTTATTCCTAGGTATTTTATTCTTTTTTTTTTTACATCTTTATTGGAGCATAATTGCTTTACAATGGTGTCTTAGTTTCTGTTTTATAACAAAGTGAATCAGTTATACATATACATATGTTCCCATATCTCTTCCCTCTTGTGTCTCCCTCCCTCGCACTTTCCCTACCCCACCCCTCCAGGTGGTAACAAAGCACCAAGCTGATCTCCCTGTGCTATGTGACTGCTTCCCACTAGCTATCTACATTACGCTTGGTAGTGTATATATGGCCATGCCTCTCTCGTGCTTTGTCACAGCTTACCCTGCCCCCTCCCCATATCTTTAAGTCCTTTCTCTGGTAGGTCTGTGTCTTTATTACTTTCTTACCCCTAGGTTTTTCATGACATTTTTTTCTTGAATTCCATATACATGTGTTAGCATACGGTATTTGTATTTCTCTTTCTGACTTACTTCACTCTGTATGACAGACTCTAGGACTATCCGGCTCATTACAAATAGCTCAATTTCATTTCTTTTTATGGCTGAGTGTTACTCCATTGTGTATGTATGCCACATCTTCTTTATCTATACATCCAATGATGGACACTTAGGTTGTTTCCATCTCTGGGCTATTGTAAATAGAGCTGCAATGAACATTTTGGTACATGACTCTTTTTGAATTATCGTTTCCTCAGGTTATATGCGCAGTAGTGGGATTGCTGGGTCATATGGTAGTTCTATATGTAGTTTTTTAAGGAACCTCCATACTGTTCTCCATAGTGGATGTACCAATGCACATTCCCACCAGCAGTGCAGGAGTGCTCCCTTTCCGCCACACCCTCTCCAGCATTTGCTGTTTCTAGATTTTTTGATGATGCCCATTCCGACAGGTGTGAGATGATATCTCATTGTAGTTTTGATTTGCATTTCTCTAACGATTAATGATGTTGAGCATTCTTTCATGTGTTTGTTGGCAGTCTGTATATCTTCTTTGGAGAAATGTCTATTAAGGTCTTCTGCACATTTTTGGATTGGGTTGTTTTTTTTTGTTATTGAGCTGCATGAGCTGCTTGTAAATTTTGAATATTAATCCTTTGTCAGTTGCTTCATTTGAAAATATTTTCTCCCATTCTGAGGGTTGCCTTTTGGTGTTGTTTATAGATTACTTTGCTGTGCAAAACCTTTGGAGTTTCTTTAGGTCCAATTGGTTTATTTTTGTTTTTATTTCCATTTTTCTGGCGGGTGGGTCAGAAAGGATCTTGCTGTGATTTATGTCATAGAGTGTTCTGCCTATGTTTTCCTCTAAGAGTTTGATAGTTTCTGGCCTTATATTTAGGTCTTTAATCCATTTTGAATTTAGTTTTGTGTATGGTGGTAGGGAGTGATCTAACCTCATACTTTTACATGTACCTGTCCTGTTTTCCCAGCACCATTTACTGAAGAGGCTGTCCTTCCTCTACTGTACATTACTGCCTCCTTTATCAAAGATAAGGTGACCATATGTGCATGGGTTTATCTATGGGCTCTCTATCCTGTTCCATTGATCTATGTTTCTGTTTTTGTGCCAGTACCATACTGTCTTGATTACTGCAGCTTTGTAGTGTAGTCTGAAGTCAGGGAGCCTGATTCTTTCAGCTCCGTTTTTCGTTCTCAAGATTGCTTTGGCTATTCGGGGTCTTTTGTGTTTCCATACAAATTGTGAAGTCTTTTGTTCTAGGTCTGTGAAAAATGCCAGTGGTACTTTGATGGGGATTGCATTGAATCTGTAGATTGCTTTGGGTAGTAGATTCATTTTCACAATGTTGAATCCCCCAATCCAAGAACATGGTATATCTCTCCATCTATTTGTATCATCTTTAATTTCTTTCACCAGTGTCTTATTATTTTCTGCATACAGGTCTTTTGTCTCCTTAGGTAAGTTTATTCCTAGATATTTTATTCTTTTTGTTGCAATGGTAAATGGGTGTGTTTTCTTGATTTCACTCTCAGATATTTCATCATTAGTGTATAGGAATACCAGAGATTTCTGTGCATTAATTTTATATCCTGCTACTTTACCAAATTCATTGATTAGCTCTAGTAGTTTTCTGGTAGCATCTTTAGGATTCTCTATGTATAGTATCATGTCGTCTGCAAACAGTGACAGCTGTACTTCTTCTTTTCCGGTTTGCATCCCTTTTATTTCCTTTTCTGTGATTGCTGTGTCTAAAATTTCCAAAATTATGTTCCATAAGAGTGGTGAGAGTGGGCAACCTTGTCTTGTTCCTGATCTTTGTGGAAAAGCTTTAAGTTTTTCACCATTGATGACGATGTTGGCTTTGTGTTTGTCATATATGGCCTTTATTATGTTGAAGAAAGTTCCCTCTATGCCTACTTTCTGCAGGGTTTTTATCATAAATGGGTGTTGAATTTTGTCGAAAGCTTTCTCTGCATCTATTGAGAGGATCATATGGTTTTTCTCCTTCAATTTGTTAATATGGCTTATCACATAGATTGATTTGCATATATTGAAGAATCCTTGCATTCCTGGAATAAACCCCACTTGATCATGGTGTATGATCCTTTCAATGTGCTGCTGGACTCTGTTTGCTAGTATTTTGTTGAGGATTTTTGCATCTATGTTCATCAGTGCTATTGGCCTGTAGTTCTCTTTCTTTGTGACATCATTGTCCGGTTTTTGTATCAGGGTGATGGTGGCCTCGTAGAATGAGTTTGGGAGTGTTCCTCCCTCTGCTATATTTTGAAAGAGCTTGAGAAATATAGGTGTTATCTCTTCTCCAAATGTTTCATAGAATTCGCCTGTGAAGCCATCTGGTCCTGGGCTTTTGTTTGTTGGAGGATTTTTAATCACAGTTTCAATTTCAGTGCTTGTGATTGGTCTGTTCATATTTTCTATTTCTTCCTGATTCAGTCTTTGCAGGTTGTGCATTTGTAAGAATTTGTGCATTTCTTCCAGGTTGTCCATTTTATTGGCAAAGAGTTCCTTTCAGTAATCTCTCATGATCTTTTGTATTTCTGCAGTGTCAGTTGTTACTTCTCCTTTTTCATTTCTAATTCTATTGATTTGAGTCTTCTCCCTTGTTTTCTTGATGAGTCTGACTAATGGTTTATCTATTTTGTTTATCTTCTCAAAGAACCAGCTTTTAGTTTTATTGATATTTGCTATCGTTTGCTTCATTTCTTTTTCAATTATTTCTGATAGCTTTTTATGATTTTTCTTCTGCTAACTTTGGGGTTTTTTTGTTCTTCTTTCTCTAATTGCTTTAGGTACAAGGTTAGGTTGTTTATTCGAGATGTTTCCTCTTTCTGAAGGTAGGATTGTATTGCTATAAACTTCCCTCTTAGAACTGCTTTTGCTGCATCCCATAGGTTTTGGGTCATCGTGTCTCCATTGTCATTTGTTTCTAGGTATTTTTTGATTCCCTCTGATCAAAGGGAATTCCCTTCAGTGATCACTTCATTATGAAGTAATGTATTGTTTAGCCTCCATGCGTTTGTATTTTTTACAGATCTTTTCCTGTCATTGATATCTAGTCTCATAGCGTTGTGGTCAGAAAAGATACTTGATACAATTTCAATTTTCTTAAATTTACCAAGGCTTGATTTGTGACCCAAGTTATGATCTATCCTGGAATGTTTGATGAGCACTTGAGAAAAATGTTTACTCTGTTGTTTTTGGATGGATTGGCCTGTAAATATCAATTAAGTCCGCCTTGTTTAATGTATCATTTAAAGCTTGTGTTTCCTTATATTTTCATTTTGGATGATCTGTCCATTGGTGAAAGAGGGGTGTTAAAGGCCCCTACTATGAATGTGTTACTGTCGATCTCTCCTTTTATGGCTGTTAGTATTTGCCTTATGTCTTGAGGTGCTCCTATGTTGGGTGCATAAATATTTAAAATTATTGTATCTCCTTCTTGGATTGATCCCTTGATCATCAGGTAGTGTCCTTCTTTGTCTCTTCTCATACTTTTTATTTTAAAGTCTATTTTGTCTGATACAAGAATTGATACTCCAGCTTTCTTTTGGTTTCCATTTGCATGGAATACCTTTTTCCATCCCCTTACTTTCAGTCTGTATGTGTCTCTAGGTATGAAGTGGGTCTCTTGTATACAGCATATATATGGGTCTTGTTTTTGTATCCATTCAGCCAATATGTGTCTTTTGGTGGGAGCATTTAGTCCACTTACACTTAAGGTAATTATCGATATGTATGTTTCTATTCCCATTTTCTTAATTGTTTTGTGTTCGTTATTGTAGGTGTTTTCCTTCTCTTGTGTTTCTAGCCTAGAGAAGGTTCTTTAGCATTTGTTGTAATGCTGGTTTGGTGGTGCTGAACTCTCAGCTTTTGCCTGTCTGTAAAGGTTTTAATTTCTCCATCCAATCTGAATGAGATCCTTGCTGGGTAGAGCAATCTTGGTTACAGGTTTTTCTCCTTCATCACTTTAAATATGTCCTGCCAGCCCCTTCTTGCTTGCAGAGTTTCTGCTGAAAGATCAGCTGTTAACCTTATGGGGATTCCTTTGTGTGTTATTTGTGGTTTTTCCCTTTGCTGATTTTAATATGTTTTCGTTGTAGTTAATTTTTGACAGTTTGATTAATATGTGTCTTGGCATATTTCTCCTTGGATTCATCCTGTATGGGACTCTCTGTGCTTCCTGGACTTGAATAAGTATTTCCTTTCCCATATGATGGAAGGTTTCAACTATAATCTCTTCAAATATTTTCTCAGTCCCTTTCTTTTTCTCTTCTTCTTCTGGAAACCCTATAATTAGAATGTTGGTGTGTTTAATGTTGTCCCAGACGTCTCTGAAAGTGTCCTTAGTTCTTTTAATTCTTTTTTCTTTATTCTGCTCTGCAGTAGTTATTTCCACCATTTTATCTTCCAGGTCACTTATCCTTCTTCTGCCTCAGTTATTCTACTATTGATCCCATCTAGAATACTTTTAATTTCATTTATTGTGTTGTTCATTGTTGTTTGTTTTATCTTTAGTTCTTCTAGGTCCTTATTAAATGTTTCTTACATTTTGTCTATTCTATTTCCAAGATTTTGGATCATCTGTACTATCATTATTCTGAATTGTTTTTCAGGTAGACTGTCTATTTCCTCTTCATTTGTTAGGTCTGGTGGGTTTTTATCTTGCTCCTGCATCTGAGGTGTGTTTTTCTGTCTTCTCATTTTGCTTATCTTACTGTCTTTGGGGTCTCCTTTCTGCAGGCTGCAGGTTCGTAGTTCCCGTTGTTTTTGGTGTCTGTCCCCTGTGGCTAAGGTTGATTCAGCGGGTTGTGTAGACTTCCTGGTGGAGAGGACTAGTGCCTGTGTTCTCGTGGATGAAGCTGGATCTTGTCTTTCTGGTAAGCAGGTCCATGTCTGGTGGTGTGTTTTGCGGTGTCTGTGGACTTATTATTATTTTAGGCAGCCTCTCTACTAATGGGTGGGGTTGTGTTCCTCTCTTACTATTTGTTTGGCATAGGGTGCCCAGCACTGTAGCTTGCTGGTCGTTGAATGAAGCTGTGTGCTGGTTTTGAGATGGAGCTCTCTGGGAGATTTTCACCATTTTATATTATGTGGAGCTGTGAGGTCTGTTTTGGACCAGTGTCCTGAAGTTGGCTCTCCCACCTCAGAGGCACAGCACTGACTTCTGGTCGCAGCACCAGGAGCCTTTCATCCACATGGCTCAGAATAAAAGGGAGAAAATGTAGAAAGAAAGAATTAGTAGAAGTAGAAAGAAAGAAAGAAAAGAAGGAAGGAAGGAAGGTAGGAAGGAAGAAAGAAAGGAAGGAAGGAAGAAAGAAAGAAGAAAAGAAGGAAAGAAAGAAAGGAAGGAGGGAGGGAGGGAGAGATACAGGGAGGAACGAAGGAAGAAAGGAGTGAAGGAGGGAAAAAAGAAAGAAAAAAAGAAGATAAAGTAAAATATAAAGTTTTTAAAATAAAAAAATAATTATTAAGAAAAAGAATTTAAAAAAAAAGAAAACAGACAGATAGAACCCTAGGACAAATGGTGGAAGCAAAGCTATACAGACAAAATCTCGTACAGAAGCATACACATACACACTCACAAAAAGAGGAAAAGGGGAAAAAAATCATAAATCTTGCTCTCAAAGTCCACCTCCTCAATTTGGGGTGATTCGTTGTCTATTCTTGTATTCCACACATGCAGGGTACATCAAGTTGATTGTGGAGTTTTAATCCGCTGCTTCTGAGGCTGCTGGGAGACATTTCCCTTTCTCTTCTTTGTTCTCACAGCTCCCGGGGCTCAGCTTTGGATTTGGGCCCGCCTCTGTGTATACTTCGGTAGAGGGCGTCTGTTCTTCGCTCAGACAGGACGGGGTTAAAGGAGCCGCTGATTCAGGGGCTCTGGCTCACTCAGGCCACGGAGAGCGAGAGGCACGGAGTGCAGAGTGAGCCTGTGGAGGCAGAGGCCAGCGTGAATTTGCCCGAGCCTGAGGCGTGCGATGCGTTCTCCCGGGGAAGTTGTCCCTGGATCACGGGACCCTGGCAGTGGCGGGCTGCACAGGCTCCCCGGTAGGGAGGTGTGGATAGTTACCTGTGCTCGCACACAGGCTCCTTGGTGGCGGCAGCAGCATCCTTAGTCTTCTGCCCGTCTCTGTGGTCCGTGCTTTTAGCCATGGCTTGCTCCAGTCTCTGGAGCTCCTTGAAGCAGGGCTCTTAAATCCCTCTCCTCACGCAGCAGGAAACAAAGAGGGAAGAAAAAGTCTCTTGCCTCTTCGGCAGCTGCAGACCTTTTCCCGGACTCCCTCCCGGCAAACCATGGTGCAGTAACCCCTTCAGGCTGTGTTCACGCTGCCAAGCCCAGTCCTCTCCCTGCGCTCCGACTGAAGCCCGGGCCTCAGCTCCCAGCCCCACCCTCCCCAGCGGGTAAGTAGACAAGCCTCTCGGGCTGGTGAATGCCGGGCGGCACCGATCCTCTGCGCGGGAATCTCCCTGCCTTGCCCTCCGCAACCCTGTCGCTGCACTCTCCTCTGTGGCCTCGAAGCTCCCCCCACCTCCGCCACCTGCAGTCTCGGCCCACGAAGGGGCTTCCTAGGGTGTGGAAACCTCTCCTCCCTCAGAGCTCCCTCCCACTGGTGCAGGTTGCGTCCCCACTCTTTTGTCTCTGTTTTTTCTTTTTCTTTTGCCCTACCCAGGTACGTGGGGAGTTTCTTGCCTTTTGGGAGGTCTGAGGTCTTCTGCCGGCGTTCAGTAGGTGTTCTGTAGGAGTTGTTCCACGTGTAGATGTATTTCTGGTGTATCTGTGGGGAATCTCCGCGTCTTACTCTTCCTCCATCTTCCCCCGGGAACCTCCCTGTTCTTGTTTTTGCAGTGGTAAATGGGAGTGTTTCCATAATTTCCCTTTAAGTTTTTTTCATCATTAGTGTACAGGAATGCAAGAGATTTCTGTGCATTAGTTTTGCATCATGCTATTTTACGAAATTCATTGATTAGCTCTAGTAGTTTTCTGATAGCATCTTTAGGATTCTATATATATAGTATCATGTCATCTGCAAACAGTGACAGCTTTACTTCTTCTTTTCCAAATTGCATTCTTTTTATGTCTTTTTCTTCTCTGATTGCTGTGGCTAAAACTTCCAAAACTCGGTTGAATAATACTGGTGAGAGTGGACAACCTTGTCATGTTCCTGATCTTAGAGGAAATGGTTTCATTTTTTCACCATTGAGAATGATGTTTGCTGTGGGTTTGTCCTATATGGCCTTTTTTGTTGTTGAGGTAAGTTCCCTCTATGCCTACTTTCTGGAGAGTTTTTATCACAAATGCGTGTTGAATTTTGTTCAAAGCTTTTTCTGCATCTGTTGAGATGATCATATGGTTTTTCTCCTTCAATTTGTTAATATGGTGTATCACATTGGTTGATTTTCATATTTTGAAGAATCCTTGCATTCCTGGGATAAACCCCACTTGATCATGGTGTATGATGCATTTAATGTGCTGTCGGATTGTCTTTGCTAGTATTTTGTTGAGGATATTTGCATCTATGTTCATCACTGATATTGGCCTGTAGTTTTCTTTCTTGGTGACACCTTTGTCTGGTTTTGGTATCAGGGTGATGGTGGGCTCAGTGAATGAGTTTGGGAGTGTTCCTGCCTCTGCTGTATTTTGGAAGAGTTTGAGAAGAATGGGTGTTAGCTCTTCTCTAAATATTTGATAGAATTCTCCTCTGAAGCCATGTGTTCCTGGGGTTTTGTTTGTTTGAAGATTTCTAATCACAGTCTGATCTTCAGTGCTTGTGCTTGGTCTGTTTATGTTTTCTAATTCTTCCAGGTTCAGTCTCGGAAGGTTGTCCTTTTCTAAGGATTTGTCCATTTCTTTCTGGTTGTCCATTTTATTGGCATAGAGTTGTGTGTAGTAATCTCTCATGATCCTTTATATCTCTGCAGTGTAAGTGTTTCCTTCTCCTTTTTCATTTTTAATTCTATTGATTAGAGTCTTCTCCCTTATTTTCTTGATGAGTCTGGCTAGTGGTTTATCAGCTTTGTTTATCTTGTCAAAGAACCAGCTTTTAGGTTTATTGATTTTTGCTATTGTTTACTTCATTTCTTTTTCAGTTATTTCTGATCTGATCTTTATGATTTCCTTCCTTCTGCTTCCTTTGTGGTTTTTTTGTTCTTCTTTCTCTAATTGCTTTTGGTGTAAGTTTAGGTTGTTTATTTGAGATGTTTCTTGTTTCTTTAGTTAGGATTGTATTGCTATATACTTCCCTCTTGTAACTTCTTTTGCTGCATCCCATAGGTTTTGGGTCATCGTGTCTTCGTTGTCATTTGTTTCCAGGTATTTTTTGATTTCTTCAATGATCTCTTGGATATTAAGTAGTGTGTTGTTTAGCCTCCATATGTTTTTATTTTTTTAAGATTTTTCCTGTAATTGATATCTAGTTTCATAGAATTGTAGCCAGAAAAGACACTTGATATTATTTCAAAATTCCTAAAATTACCAAGGCTTGATTTGTGACCCAAGATATGACCTATCCTGGAGAATGTTCCATGAGCACTTGAGAAGAAAGTGTATTTTGGGTTTTTATGGTGGAACATCGTATAAATATCAACTAAGTCCATATTTTTAAATATATCATTTAAAACTTGTGTTTCCTTATTTATTTTCATTTTGGATGATCTGTCCATTGGAGAATGTGGGGTGTTAAAGTCCCCTATTATGATTGTGTGACTGTTGATTTCCCCTTTTATGGCTGTGAGCATTTGCCTCATGTATTGAGGTGTTCCTATGTTGGGTGTATAAATATTTACAATTGTTATATCTTTTTTGTGGATTGATCCTTTGATCATTATGTAGTTTCCTTCTTTGTCCCTTGTAATAATCTTTATTTTATAGGCTATTTTGTCTGATATGAGAATTGCTACTCCCGCTTTCTTTTGGTTTCCATTTGCATGGAATATCTTTTTCCATCTCCTCACTTTCAGTGTGTTTGTGTCCCTAGGTCTGAAGTGGGTCTTTTGTAGACAGCATATATAAGGATCTTGTTTTTGTATCCATTCAGCCAGTGTGTATCTTTTGGTGGGAGCATTTAATCCATTTACATTTAAGGCAATTATCAATATGTATGTTCCTATTACCGTTTTGTTAATTGTTTGGGGTTTGCTATTGTAGGTCTTTTTTTTTTTTTTTTAAACATCTTTATTAGGGTATAATTGCTTTACAATGGTGTGTTAGTTTCTCCTTTATAACAAAGTGAATCAGCTATTCATATACATATGTTCCCATATGTCTTCCCTCTTGCGTCTCCCTCCCTCCCACTCTCCCCATCCCACCCTTCCAGGCTGTCACAAAGCACCGAGCTAATATCCCTGTGCCTTGCGGCTGCTTCCCCCCAGCTATCTACCTTACTATGTTTGTTAGTGTGTATATGTCCATGACTCTCTCTCGCCCTGTCAAAACTCACCCCTCCCCCTCCCCATACCCTCAAGTCCGTTCTCCAGTAGGTCTGCGTCTTTATTCCTATCTTACCCCTAGGTTCTTCATGACATTTTTTTCCCTTAAATTCCATATATATGTGTTAGCATACGGTATTTGTCTTTTTCTTTGTGACTTACTTCACTCTGTATGACAGACTCTAGGTCTATCCATCTCATTACAAATAGCTCAATTTCATTTCTTTTTAAGGCTGAGTAATATTCCATTGTGTATATGTGCCACATCTTCTTTATCCATTCATCCGATGATGGGCGCTTAGGTTGTTTCCATGTCGTGGCTATTGTAAATAGAGCTGCAATGAACATTTTGGTACATGACTCTTTTTAAATTTTGGTTTTCTCAGGGTATATGCCAAGTAGTGGGATTGCTGGGTCATATGGTAATTCTATTTGTAGTTTTTTAAGGAACCTCCATACTGTTCTCCACAGTGGCTGAACCAATTCACATTCCCACCAGCAGTGCAAGAGTGTCCCCTTTTCTCCACACCCTCTCCAGCATTTTTTGTTTCTAGATTTTTTGATGATGGCCATTCTGACTGGTGTGAGATGATATCTCATTGTAGTTTTGATTTGCATTTCTCTAATGATTAATGATGTTGAGCATTCTTTCATGTGTTTGTTGGCATTCTGTATATCTTCTTTGGAGAAATGTCTATTTAGGTCTTCTGCCCATTTTTGGATGGGGTTGTTTGTTTTTTTGTTATTGAGCTGCATGAGCTGCTTGTAAATTTTGGAGATTAATCCTTTGTCAGTTGCTTCATTTGCAAATGTTTTCTCCCATTCTGAGGGTTGTCTTTTGGTCTTGGTTATGGTTTCCTTTGCTGTGCAAAAGCTTTGAAGTTTCATTAGGTCCCATTTGTTTATTTTTGTTTTTATTTCCATTACTCTAGGAGGTGGGTCAGAAAGGATCTTGCTGTGATTTATGTCATAGAGTGTTCTTCCTATGTTTTCCTCTAAGAGTTTGATAGTTTCTGGCCTTACATGTAGGTCTTTAATCCATTTTGGGCTTATTTTTGTGTGTGGTGTTAGGGAGTGATCTAATCTCAGACTTTTACATGTACCTGTCCAGTTTTCCCACCACCATTTATTGAAGAGGCTGTCCTTTCTCCACTGTACATTCCTGCCTCCTTTATCAAAGATAAGGTGTCCATATGTGCGTGGGTTTATCTCTGGGCTTTCTATCCTGTTCCACTGATCTATCTTTCTGTTTTTGTGCCAGTACCATACTGTCTTGATTACTGTTGCTTTGTAATATAGTCTGAAGTCAGGGAGCCTTATTCCTCCAGCTCCTTTTTTCGTTCTCAAGATTGCTTTGGCTATTCGGGGTCTTTTGTGTTTCCATACAAATTGTGAAATTTTTTGTTCTAGTTCTGTGAAAAATGCCAGTGGTAGTTTGATAGGGATTGCATTGAATCTGTAGATTGCTTTGGGTAGTAGAGTCATTTTCACAATGTTGATTCTTCCCATCCAAGAACATGGTATATCTCTCCATCTATTTGTATCATCTTTAATTTCTTTCATCAGTGCCTTATAATTTTCTGCATACAGGTCTTTCGTATCCTTAGGTAGGTTTATTCCTAGATATTTTATTCTTTTTGTTGCAATGGTAAATGGGAGTGTTTTCTTGATTTCACTTCCAGATTTTTCATCATTAGTATATAGGAATGCCAGAGATTTCTGTGCATTAATTTTGTATCCTGCTACTTTACCAAATTCATTGATTAGCTCTAGTAGTTTTCTGGTAGCATCTTTAGGATTCTCTATGTATAGTATCATGTCATCTGCAAACAGTGACAGCTTTACTTCTTCTTGTCCGATTTGGATTCCTTTTATTTCCTTTTCTTCTCTGATTGCTGGGGCTAAAACTTCCAAAACTATGTTGAATAAGAGTGGTGAGAGTGGGCAACCTTGTCTTGTTCCTGATCTTAGTGGAAATGCTTTCAGTTTTTCACCATTGAGGATGATGTTTGCTGTGGGCTTGTCATATATGGCTTTTATTATGTTTAAGAAAGTTCCCTCTATGCCTACATTCTGGAGGATTTTTATCATAAATGGGTGTTGAATTTTGTCGAAAGCTTTCTCTGCATCTATTGAGATGATCATATGGTTTTTCTCCTTCAATTGATTAATATGGTTTATCACATTGATAGATTTGCGTATATTGAAGAATCCTTGCATTCCTGGAATAAACCCCACTTGATCATGGTGTATGGTCCTTTTAATGTGCTGTTGGATTCTGTTTGCTAGTATTTTGTTGAGGATTTTTGCATCTATGTTCATCAGTGATATTGGCCTGTAGTTTTCTTTCTTTGTGACATCCTTGTCTGGTTTTGGTATCAAGGTGATGGTGGCTTCGTAGAAGGAATTTGGGAGTGTTCCTCCCTCTGCTTTATTTTGGAAGAGTTTGAGAAGGATAGGTGTTAGCTCTTCTCTAAACGTTTGATAGAATTCACCTGTGAAGCCATCTGGTCCTGGGCTTTTGTTTGTTGGAAGGTTTTTAATCACAGTTTCAATTTCAGTGCTTGTGATTGGTCTGTTCATATTTTCTATTTCTTCCTGATTCAGTCTTGGCAGGTTGTGCATTTCTACGAATTTGTCCATTTCTTCCAGATTGTCCATTTTATTGGCATAGAGTTGCTTGTAGTAATCTCTCATGATTTTTTTTATTTCTGCAGTGTCAGTTGTTACTTCTCCTTTTTCATTTCTAATTCTATTGATTTGAGTCTTCTCCCTTTTTTTCTTGATGAGTCTGGCTAGTGGTTTATCTATTTTGTTTATCTTCTCAAAGAACCAGCTTTTAGTTTTATTGATCTTTGCTATTGTTTCCTTCATTTCTTTTTCATTTATTTCTGATCTGATTTTTATGATTTCTTTCCTTCTGCTACCTTTGGGGTTTTTTTGTTCTTCTTTCTCTAATTGCTTGAGGTGCAAGGTTAGGTTGTTTATTCGAGATGTTTCCTGCTTCTTAAGGTGGGCTTGTATTGCTATAAACTTCCCCCTTAGAACTGCTTTTGCTGCATCCCATAGGTTTTGGGTCGTTGTGTCTCCATTGTCATTTGTTTCTAGGTATTTTTTTATTTCCTCTTTGATTTCTTCAGTGATCACTTCATTATTAAGTAGTGTATTGTTTAGCCTCCATGTGTTTGTATTTTTTAAAGATCTTTTCCTGTAATTGATATCTAGTCTCATGGCGTTGTGGTCGGAAAAGATACTTGATACAATTTCAGTTTTCTTAAATTTACCAAGGCTTGATTTGTGACCCAAGATATGATCTATCCTGGAGAATGTTCCATGAGCACTTGAGAAAAATGTGTATTCTGTTGTTTTTGGATGGAGTGTCCTATAAATATCAATTAAGTCCATCTTGTTTAATGTATCATTTAAAGCTTGTGTTTCCTTATTTATTTTCATTTTGGATGATCTGTCCATGGGTGAAAGTGGGGTGTTAAAGTCCCCTACTATGAATGTGTTACTGTTGATCTCCCCTTTTATGGTTGTTAGTATTTGCCTTATGTATTGAGGTGCTCCTATGTTGGGTGCATAAATATTTACAATTGTTATATCTTCTTCTTGGATCGATCCCTTGATCATTATGTAGTGTCCTTCTTTGTCCCTTTTAATAGTCCTTATTTTAAAGTCTATTTGGTCTGATATGAGAATTGCTACTCCAGCTTTCTTTTGGTTTCCATTTGCATGGAATATCTTTTTCCATCCCCTTACTTTCAGTCTGTATGTGTCTCTAGTTCTGAAGTGGGTCTCTTGTAGACAGCATATATAAGGGTCTTGTTTTTGTATCCATTCAGCCAATCTGTGTCTTTTGGTGGGAGCATTTAGTCCATTTACATTTAAGGTAATTATCGATATGTATGTTCCTATTTCCATTTTATATATTGTTTTGGGTTCGCTACTATAGGTCATTTCCTTCTCTTGTGTTTCGTGTCTAGAGAAGTTCCTTTAGCATTTGTGGTAAAGCTGGTTTGGTGGTGCTGAACTCTCTCAGCTTTTGCTTGTCTGTAAAGGTTTTAATTTCTCCATCAAATGTGAATGAGATCCTTGCGGGGTAGAGTAGTCTTGGTTGCAGGCTATTCTCCTTCATCACTTTCAGTATGTCCTGCCACTCCCTTCTGGCTTGTAGGGTTTCTGCTGAGAGATCAGCTGTTAACCTTATGGGGATTCCCTTGTGTGTTATTTGTTGTTTTTCCCTTGCTGCTTTTAATATGTTTTCTTTGTATTTAATTTTTGACAGTTTGATTAATATGTGTCTTGGCGTGTTTCTCCTTGTATTTATCCTGTATGGGACCCTCTGTGCTTCCTGGACTTGATTAGCTATTTCCTTTCCCATATTAGGGAAGTTTTCAACTATAATCTCTTCAAATATTTTCTCAGTCCTTTTCTTTCTTTCTTCTTCTTCTGGAACCCCTATAATTCGAATGTTGGTGCGTTTCATGTTGTCCCAGAGGTCCCTGAGACTATCCTCAGTTCTTTTCATTCTTTTTTCTTTATTCTGCTCTGCAGTAGTTATTTCCACTACTTTATCTTCCAGGTCACTTATCCGTTCTTCTGCCTCAGTTATTCTGCTATTGATCCTATCTAGAGTGATTTTAATTTCATTTATTGCATTGTTCATCGTTGCTTGTTTCATCTTTAGTTCTTGTAGGTCCTTGTTAACTGTTTCTTGCATTTTGTCCATTCTACTTCCAAGATTTCGGATCATCCTTACTATCATTATTCTGAATTCTTTTTCAGGTAGATTGCCTATTTCCTCTTCATTTGTTAGCTCTGGTGGGTTTTTATCTTGCTCCTTCATCTGCTGTGTGTTTTTCTGTCTTCTCATTTTGCTTATCTTACTGTGTTTGGGGTCTCCTTTTTGCAGGCTGCACTTTCGTAGTTCCCGTTGTTTTTGATGTCTGTCTCCAGTGGCTAAGGTTGTTTCAGTGGGTTGTGTAGGCTTCCTGGTGGAGGGGACTAGTGCCTGTGTTGTGCTGGATGAGGCTGGATCTTGTCTCTCTAGTGGGCAGGTTCACGTCTGGTGGTGTGTTTTGGGGTGTCTGTGGCCTTATTATGATTTTAGGCAGCCTCTCTGCTAATGGGTGGGGTTGTGCTCCTGTTTTGCTAGTTGTTTGGCATAGGTTGTCCAGCACTGTGGCTTGCTGGTCGTTGAGTGAAGCTGGGTGCTGGTGTTAAGATGGAGGTCTCTGGGAGATTTCCACCATTTAATATTATGTGGAGCTGGGAGGTCTCTTGTTGACCAGTGTCCTGAAGTTGGCTCTCCTACCTCAGAGGCAGAGCCCTGACTCCTGGCTGGAGCACCAAGAGCCTTTCATCCACACAGCTCAGAATAAAAGGGAGAAAAAGTAGGGAGAATTAGTAGGCGTATGAGTAAAGAAAGAAGGAAAGGAGGAAAGGAAGGAAGGAAGAAAGAAGCAAAGAAGGAAAGAAAGGAGGGAGGGAGGGAGGGAGGGAGGAAGGAAGGAAGGAGGGAAAGAAGGAAAAAAGACAGAAAGAAAGATGATACAGTAAAAATAAAATAAAGTATAATATAGTTATTGAATTAAAAAATATTTAGAAAAAAAAAAAAAGGGACGGATAGAACCTTAGGACAAATGTTGGAAGCAAAGCTATACAGAGAAAATCTTACACAGAAGCATACACATACACCTTCACAAAAAGAGGTAAAGGGGGAAACATCATAAATCCTGCTCCCTGAGACCACCTCCTCAATTTGGGGTGATTCGTTGTGTAAAGGAGGGAAGGAAGGAAGGAAAGAAAGAAAGAACGAAGGTAAAGTATAATAAAGTTATTACAATTAAACTTAATTATTAAGAAAAAGAATTTTTTAAAAAAAGTCATGGACGGATAGAGCCCTAGGACAAATGGTGGAAGCAAGAGTATACAGACAGGATCTCACACAGAAGCATACACGTACACATTCACAAAAAGAGGAAAAGGGAAAAAAATCATAGATCTCGCTCCTAAATTCCACCTCTTCAATTTGGGATCATTCCTTGTCTATTCAGGTATTCCACAGATGCAGGGTATATCAAGTTGATTGTGGAGCTTTAATCCGCTGCTTCTGTGGCTGCTGGGAGAGATTTCCCTTTCTCTTCTTTGTTCTCACAGCTCACAGGAGCTCAGCTTTGGATTTGGCCCTGCCTCTGCGTGTAGGTCGCTGGAGGGCATCTGTTTTTTCGCTCAGACAGGACGGGGTTAAAGGAGCCGCTGATTGGGGCCTCCGGCTCACTCAGGCCGGGGGTTGGGGGATGGGGGTAGGAGGGGCACTACGTGCGGGGCGGGCCTGCGGCTGCAGAGGCAGCATGAGTTGCGGCAGAGGCCGGCGTGATGTTGCACCAGCCTGAGACCCGCCGTGCGTACTCCCGGGGAAGTTGTCCCTGGATCCCGGGAACCTGGCAGTGGCGGGCTGCACAGGCTCCGCGGAAGAGAGGTGTGGAGAGTGACCTGTGCTCGCACACAGGCCCCTTGGTGGCGGCAGCAGCAGCCTTAGCGTCTCCCGCCCGTCTCTGGGGTCCGCGGTTTTAGCCGCGGCTCGCGCCCGTCTCTGGGGTTTGCGCTTTCAGCCGCGGCTCGCGCCCGTCTCGGGGGCTCGCGCCCTCAGCCGCGGCTCGCGCCCGTCTCTGGGGTTCGCGCTTTTAGCCGCGGCTCGCGCCCGTCTCTGGAGTTCCTTTAAGCAGCGCTCTTAAACCCCTCTCCTCGTGCACCAGGAAACAAAGAGGGAAGAAAAAGTCTCTTGCCTCTTCGGCTGGTGCAGGCTTTTCCCCGAACTCCCTCCCGGCTAGTCGTGGTGCACTAACCCCTTCAGGCTATGTTCAAGCCGCCAACCCCAGTCCTCTCCCTGAGCTCCGTCCAAAACCAAAACCCGAGCCTCAGCTCGCAGCCCCGCCCGCCCCGGCGGGTGAGCAGACAAGCCACTCGGGCTGGTGAGTGCCGGTCAGCACCGATCGTCTGTGCAGGAATCTCCCCGCTTTGCCCTCCGCACCCGTCGCTGTGCACTACACCGCGGTCCCGAAACTCCCCCCTCTGCCTCCCGCAGTCTCCGCCCGCGGAGGGGCTTCCTAGTGTGTGGAAACTTTTCCTCCTTCACAGCTCCCTCCCACTGGTGCAGGTGCCGTCCTTATTCTTTTGTCTCTGTTTTTTCTTTTGCCCTACCCAGTTACGTGGGGAGTTTCTTGCCTTTTGGGAGGTCTGAGGTCTTCTGCCAGCGTTCAGTAGGAGTTCTGTAGGAGTTGTTCCACGTGTGGATGTATTTCTGGTGTATCCGTGGGGAGGAAGGCGATCTCCGCGTCTTACTCTTCCGCCATCTTCAAGGTCTATTGTAGGTCTTTACCTTCTCTTGTGTTTCCTGCCTAGAGATGTTCCCTACACATTTGTTGTAATGCTGGTTTTGTGGTTCTGAATTCTCTTAGCTCTTGCTAATCTGTAACGGTTTCCATTTCTCTGTTGAATCTGAATGAGATACTTGCTGGTTTAAGTAATCTTGGTTGTAGGTTTTTGCCTTTCATCGTTTCAAATATATCTTGCCACTCCCTTCTGGCTTGCAGAGTTTCTGCTGAAAGGTCAGCTGTAAACCTTATGGGGATTTCCTTGTGTTATTTGTTGTTTTTCCCTTGCTGCTTTTAATATGTTTTCTTTGTATTTAACTTTTGACAGTTTAATTAATATATGTCTTGGTGTGTTTGTCCTTGGATTTATCCTGTATGGGACTCTCTATGCTTCCTGGACTTGACTATTTCCTTTCCAATATGAGGGAAGTTTTCAACTATAATCTCTTCAAATATTTTCTCAGTCCCTTTCTTTTTCTTTTCTTCTTCTGGGACCCCTATCATTCGAATTATTGGTGCGTTTAATGTTGTCCCAGACGTCTCTAAGACTGTCTTCAATTCTTTTCATTCTTTTTTCTTTATTCTGCTCTGCAGTTGTTATTTCCAATATTTTATCTTCCAGGTCACTTATCTGTTCTTCTGCCTCAGTCATTCTGCTCTTGATTCCTTGTGGAGAATTTTTAATTTCATTTATTGTGTAGTTCATCATTGTTTCTTTGCTCTTTTCTTCTTCTAGGTCCTTGTTAAACGTTTCTTGTAACTTCTCCATTCTATTTCCAAGATTTTGGATCATCTTTATAATCATTGCTGTGAATTCTTTTTTAGGTAGACTGCTTATTTCCTCTTCATTTGCTTGGTCTGGTGGGTTTTTATCTGCTGTGGTTTCCCTGTCTTCTCATTTTGCATAACTTACTGTGTTTGTGGTCTCTTTTTCACAGGCTGCAGGTTCATATTTCCCAGTTTTCTTGGTGTCTGGCCCCAGTGGCTAAGGTTGCTTCAGTGGGATTTTTAGGCTTCCTGTTGGATGGGATTAGTGCTTGTGTTCTGGTGGATGAGGCTGGATCTTTTCTTTCTGGTGGGCAGGACCATGTCCGGTGGTATGTTTTGGGGTGTCTGTGACCTTATTATTATTTTAGGTAGCCTCTCTGCTAATGGCTGTTGTTGTGTTCCTGTCTTGCTAGCTGTTTGTCTTGAGGTGTCCAGCACTGGAGCTTGCTGGTTGTTGAGTGGAGCTGGGCCTTAACTTTGAGATGGAGATCTCTGGTAGAGTTTTTGCTGTTTGATATTACATAAAGCCAGGAGGTCTCTGGTGGATTAATGTCCTGAACTTGGCTCTCCCACCACAAAGGCACAGGCCTGACATCCGGCTGGAGCATCCCAACCCTGTTAGCCACACGGCTGAATATTGCTGAAATTATTATCTGTCTCAGGCATTCACAGGAGCTTTCTTTTATGGATTTTCCATTCAACAAATGTTTCTGTTCCATGACTGGGCAGATCCGACCACAACATGCTTGGCTACGTATAGCAGCCACTCACCCCACAGCAGCTCCAACCAGTGGTGCGCCAGTGCTTGCCTCAGCTCTGGTGCCTGGCAGCTCTGCTCCATTCTCGTCCTGCCTAGAGCACCAGTATCAGCTGCGGGTACAGAGCAGGAGCTTCCTCCTTGAGACCAGGGCTGGCTTTGGCAACCTGTTTTTATTATTGGCAGTTTGTAATATAGTCTCTAGTCTGGGAGGTTTATGTACCCAGCTTTATTATTTTTAATCAGATATGCTTTGGTGATTCTACATCTTTTGTGATTCCTTATAAATTTTATGACGATTTGTCCTAGTTCTCTGAAAAATGTCATGGGTTCATTGATAGTGATTGTATTAAATCTGTAAAATGCATTGGGTAGTATGGCCATTTTAACAATATTAATTCTTCCAATTTAAGAGCATTGGCTCTCATTCCATTTCTTTGAATCATCTTCAATTTCCTCTATGTTTAATAGTTTTCATTACATAGATCTTTCACTTCCTTGATTAAGGGTTTTCCTAGGCATTTTATTTTTTGACCTAATTTTAAAGAGGATTTAAAGAAATTTTTTGTTTCTGATTTATCATTATTAGTGTAAAGAAATACAACAGATTTCTGTATATTAATCTTGTATCCTGCTACCTTGCCTAATTCATTTATTAGTTCTATAAGTTTTTGTTTGGAGACATTAGTGTTCCCTACAAAGAGTATCATGTCGTCTGGAAATAATGAAGTTTTACCTCTTCCTTTCCATTTTGGATAGCTTTTATTTCTTTTACTTGTCTGATTGCTGTGGCTAAGAATTCCAATCCAGTGTTGAATAAAAGTGGTGAGAGTGGGTATCCTTGTCTTGCTCCTGAATTTAGTGGGAAAGCTTTCAGATTTTCACTATTGAGTATGATTTTGGCTATGGGTTTGTCATAAATGGCTTTTATTAGGTTGAGGTAGGTTCCCTCTATATCCACTTTGGTGAGAGTTTTTATCATAAATCAATGTTGAATTTTATCAAATGCACTTTCTGCATCTATTGAGATGATCACATGGTTTTTGCCTTTCCTTTGCTTGATGCAGAATATCACATTGATTTGTTTGCATATGTTCAACCATCCTTGTGACATTGAAATGAATCCAACATGATCGTGTTTTATGGTCTTTTTATGTATTGTTGGATTCATTTTGCTAATATTTTGTTGAGAAGTTTTACATCTATATTCATCAAGTATATTGACCTGTAATTTCTTTTGTAGTGTCTTTGTCTGCTTTTGCTATTGGGGTAATGGTGGCATCATAGAATAAATTTGGGACTGTTCCCTCCTTTGCAATTTTTTGGAATATTTTGAGAAGGATAGGTATACATACTTCTATTGTATATTTCACAGAATTTTCCATTGAAGTAGTCCATTCAAGGATATTTGTTTGCAGGGTATTTTTTAAATTACAGGTTATATTTCACCTGTAGTGATTTGCCTTTTTAAATTATCTGTTTCTGCTTGATTCAGCTTTAGCAAGCTGCATGTTTCTAGAAACCTGTCAATTTCTCTAATTGTCAAATGTGTTGACATATAGTATTCTCTTATAATTTTTTTATTTCTGTGGTATCAGTTGTTATTTCTTATCTTTCATTTTTATTTTGTTTTTTAAGCCCAGTTTATTTTCTTCTTGGTGAGCCTGGTTAGAGGTTTATTGATTTTGCTTATCTTTTCAAAAACAACTCAGCTCTTGGCTTTATTGATTTTTTTCTAATTTTTAAGCATATCTAATTCATTCCTTTCCCCTTGGATATTTATTATTTCCTTGCTTTTGTTGACTTTGGATTTTGATTGCTCTTTTTACTCTAATTATTTTTGGAGGTAGATTAGGTTGTTTATTTGATATGTTTCTTATTCTTCAGGAATGCCTGTATCACTATGAACTTTCTCTTAGAATTGCTTTTGTTGCATGCCATAGATTTTCTAATGTTTGTTTTCATTTTGTTTATCTTGAGGTATTGTCTGATTTCTTCTTTGATTTTACTATTTTTTTTACATGTTTATTGAAGTATAATTGCTTTACAATGGTGTGTTAGTTTCTGCTTCATAACAAAGTGAATCAGTTATACATACACATATGTTCCCATATCTCCTCCCTCTTGCATCTCCCTCCCTCCCACCCTCCCTACCCCACGCAACCGGGTGGTCACAAAGTACCGAGCTAATCTCCCTGTGCTATGCACCTGCTTCACTAGCTATCTATTTTACGTTTGGTAGTGTATATATGTCAATGCCACTCTCATTTTGTTACAGCTTACCCTTCCCCCTCCCCATATCCTCAAGTCCATTCTCTAGTAGGTCTGTGTCTTTATTCCTGTCTTGCCCCTATGTACTTCATGACATTTTTTTTCATAGATTCCATATATATGTGTTAGCATACGGTATTTATCTTTCTATTTCTGACTTACTTCACTCTGTATGACAGACTCTAGGTCTATCCACCTCATTACAAATAGCTCAATTTCATTTCTTCTCATGGCTGAGTAATATTCCATTGTATATATGTGCCACATCTTCTTTATCCATTCATCCAATGATGGAAACATAGGTTGATTCCATGTCCTGGCTACTGTAAATAGAGCTGCCATGAACATTTTGGTACATAACACTTTTTGAATTATGGTGTTCTCAGGGTGTATACCCAGTAGTGGGATTGCTGGGTCATATGGTAGTTATATTTGTAGTTTTTAAAGGAACCTCCATACTGTTCTCCATAGTGGCTGTACCAATTCACATTCCCACCAGCAGTGCAAGAGTGTTCCCTTTTCTCCACACCCTCTCCAGCATTTATTGCTTCTAGATATTTTGATGATGGCCATTCTGGCCAGTGTGAATTGATATCACATTGTAGTACTGAGTTGCATTTCTCTAATGATTAATGATGTTGAGCATTCTTTAATGTGTTTGTTGGCACTCTGCATATCGTCTCTGGAGAAGTGTCTATTTAGGTCTTCTGCCCATTTTTGGATTGGGTTGTTTATTTTTTTGTTATTGAGCTCCATGAACTGCTTGTAAATTTTGGAGATTAATCCTTTGTCAGTTGCTTCATTTGCAAATATTTTCTCCCATTCTGAGGATTGTCTTTTGGTCTTGTTTATGGTTTCCTTTGCTGTGAAAAACATTTAAAGTTTCATAAGGTCCCATTTGTTTATTTTTGTTTTCACTTCAGTTTCTCTAGGAGGTGGGTCAAAAAGGACCCTGCTGTGATTTATGTCATAGAGGGTTCTGCCTATGTTTTCTTCTAAGAGTTTGATAGTTTCTGGCCTTAAATTTAGGTCTTTAATCCATTTTGAGCTTATTTTCATGTATGGTGTTAGGGAGTGTTCTAATCTCACACTTTTACATTTACCTGTCCTGTTTTCCCAGTACCACTTATTGAAGAGGCTGTCCTTTCTCCACTGTACATTCCTGCCTCCTTTATCAAAGGTAAGGTGACCATATGTGTGTGGGTTTATCTCTGGGTTTTCTATACTGTTCCATTGATCAATATTTTTGTTTTTGTGCCAGTACCATACTGTCTTGATTGCTGTAGCTGTGAAGTATAGTCTGAAGTCATGGAGACTGATTCCTCCAGCTCCTTGTTTCATACTCAAGATTCCTTTGGCCCTTCGGGGTCTTTTGTGCTTCCATACAAATTGTGAAAATCTTTGTTCTAGTTCTGTGAAAATTGCCAGTGGTAATTTGATAGGGATTGCATTGAATCTGTAGATTGCTCTGGGTATTAGAGTCATTTTCACAATGCTGATTCTTCCACTCCAAGAACATGGTTTATCTCTCCGTCTATTTGTGTCATCCTTAATTTCTTTCATCAGTGTCTTATAATTTTCTGCATACAGGTCTTTTTTCTCCTTAGGTATGTTTATTCCCAGATATTTTATTCTATTTGTTGCAATGGTAAATGGGAGTGTTTTCTTGATTTCACTTTCAGATTTTTCATAATTAGTGTATAGGAATGCCAGAGATTTCTGTGCATTAATCTTGTATCCTGCTAGTTTACCGAATTCATTGATTAGCTCTAGTAGTTTTCTGGTAGTATCCTTAGGATTCTCTATGTAAAGTATCATGCCATCTGAAAACAGTGACAACTTTACTTCTTCTTTTCCAATTTGGATTCCATTTATTTCCATTTCTTCTCTGATTGCTGTGGCTAAAACTTCCAAAACTCTGTTGAATAATAGTGGTGAGAGTGAACAGCCTTGTCTTTTTCCTGATGTTAGTGGAAATGGTTTCATTATTTCACCTTTGAGGATGATGGTGCCTGTGGGTTTGTCATACATGGCCTTTATTATGTTGAGGAAAGTTCCCTCTATGCCCACTTTCTGGAGGGTATTTATCATAAATGCGTGTAGAATTTTGTCAAAAGCTTTCTCTGCAATACTGAGATGACCATATATATGTTTTTTCTCCTTCAATTTATTAATATACTGTATCACATTGATTGATTTGTGTATATTGAAGAATCCTTGCATTCCTGGAATAAACCCCACTTGATCATGGTGTATCATCGTTTTAATGTGCTGCTGGATTCTGTTTGCTAGTATTTTGTTGAGGATATTTCCATCTATGTTCATCAGTGATGTTGGCCTGTAGTCTTCTTTCTTTGTGTCATCTTTGTCTGGTTTTGATATCAGTGTGATGGCGGCTTCATAGAATGAGTTTGGGAGTGTTCCTCCCTCTGCTGTCTGTTGGAAAGGTTTGAGAAAGATGGGTGCTAGCTCTTCTCTAAATGTTTGATAGAATTCACCTGTGAAGCCATCTGGTCCTGCACTTTTGTTTGTTGGAAGATTTTTAATCACAGTTTCAATATCAGTGCTTGTGATTGGTGTGTTCATATTTTCTGTTTCTTCCTTGTTCGGTCTCAGCTAGCTGTATGTTCCTAAGAATTTGTCCATTTCTTCCAGGTTGTCCATTTCATTGGCATAGACTTCCTTGTATTAATCTCTCAAGGTTCTTTGTATTTCTGCAGTGTCTGTTATTATGTCTCCTTTTTCATTTCTAATTCTATTGATGTGAGTCTTCCTTTTTTTCTTGATGAGTCTAGCTAATGGTTTATCAATTTCATTTATCTTCTCAATGAACCAACTTTTAGTTTTATTTATCTTTGCTATCGTTTCCTTCATTTCTTTTTCATTTATTTCTGATCTGGTCTTTATAATTTCTTTCCTTCTGCTAATTTTGGGGGTTTTTGTTCTTCTTTCTCTAATTGCTTTAGGTGCAAGTTTAGGTTGTTCATTCGAGATGTTTCCTGTTTCTTAAGGTAGGATTGTATTGCTATAAACTTCACTCTCAGAACTGCTTCTGCTGCATCCCATAGGTTTTGGGTCATCGTGTCTCCATTGTCATTTGTTTCTGGGTCTTTTTTAATTTCCTCTTTGATTTCTTCAGTAATCACCTCATTATTAAGTAGTGTATTGTTTAACCCCATGTGTTTGTATTTTTTACAAAATTTTCCTGTAATTGATATCTAGTCTCATAGCGTTGTTGTTGGAAAAGATACTTGATACAATTTCAATTTTCTTAAATTTACCAAGGCTTGATTTGTGACCCAAGATATGATCTATCCTGGAGAATGTTCCATGAGCACTTGAGAAAAATGTGTATTCCATTGTGTTTGGGTGGAATGTCCTGTAAATATCAATTAAGTCCATCTTGTTTAATGTATCATTTAAAGCTTGTGTTTCCTTATTTATTTTCATTTTGGATGATCTGTCCATTGGTGAAAGTGGGGTGTCAAAATCCATTACTCAGAATGTGTTACTGTCGATTTCCCCTTTTATGGCTGTTAGTATTTGCCTTATGTTTTGAGATGCTACTACTTTGGGTGCATAAATATTTTCAATTGTTATATGTTCTTCTTGGATCGATCCCTTGATCATTATGTAGTGGTCTTCTTGGTCTCTTCTAATACTCTTTATTTTAAAGTCTATTTTGTCTGATATGAGAATTACTACTCCAGCTTTCTTTTGGTTTCTATTTGCATGGAATATATTTTTTCATCCCCTCACTTTCAGTCTGTATGTGTCTCTAGGTCTGGAGTGGGTCTCTTGCAGACAGCATATATATGAGTCTTATTTTTCTCTCCTATCAGCCAGTGTGTGTTTTGGTGGGAGCATTTAATCCATTTACATTTAAGGTACTTATAGATATGTATGTTCCTATTCCCATTTTCTTAATTGTTTTGGGCTTGTTATTGTAGGCCTTTTCCTTCTCTTGTGTTTCTTTCCTAGAGAAGATCCTTTAGCATTTGTTGTAAAGCGGGCTTGGTGGTGCTGATTCTCTCAGCTTTTGCTTGTCTGTAAAGATTTAATTTCTTCATCAAATCTGTATGAGATCCTTGCTGGGTGGAGTAATCTTGGTTCTAGGTTTTTCCCCTTCACCACTTTAAATATGTCCTGCCACTCCCCTCTGGCTTGCAGAAATTCTGCTGAAAGATCAGCTGTTAACTTTATGGGGATTCCCTTGTGTGTTATTTGTTGTTTTTCCCTTGCTGCTTTTAATATGTTTTCTTTGTATTTAATTTTTGACAGTTTGATTAATATGTGTCTTGGCATGTTTCTCCTTGGATTTATCCTGTATGGGACTCTCTATGATTCCTGGAGTTGGTTAACTATTTCCTTTCCAATACGAGGGAAGTTTTCAACTATAATCTCTTCAAATGTTTTCTCAGTCCCTTTCTTTTACTCTTCTTCCTCTGGAACCCCTATGATTAGAATGTTGCTTCGTTTAATGTTGTCCCAGAGGTCTCTGAGACGTTCCTCAGTTCTTTTCGTTCTTTTGTCTTTATTCTGCTCTGCAGTAGTTATTTCCACTATTTTATCTTTCCGGTCACTTATCCGTTCTTCTGCCTCATTTATTCTACTATTGATCCCTTCTAGATTATTTTTAATTTCATTTATTGTGTTGTTCATCTTTGCTGTTTCATCTTTATTTCTTCTAGGCCTTGTTAAATGTTTCTTGCATTTTGTCTATTCTATTTCCATGATTTTTGATCATCTTTACTATCATTATTCTGAATTCTTTTCCAGATAGACTGCCTATTTCCTCTTTATTTGTTATGTCTGGTCAGTTTTTATCTTGCTCCTTTATCTGAGGTGTGTTTTTCTGTCTTCTCATTTTGCTTATCCTACTGTGTTTGGGGTCTCCTTTTTGCAGGTTGCAGGTTCATAATTCCCGTTGTTTTGGTTTCTGTCCCAGTGTCTATAGTTGGTTCAGTGGGGTGTGTAGGCTTCCTGGTGGAGGGGACTAGTGCCTGTGGTCTCGTGAATGAGGCTGGGTTGTGGCTTTCTGGTGAGCAGTTCCACATCTGGTGGTGTGTTTTGGGGTGTCTGTGGACTTATTATGATTTTAGGCAGCCTGTCTGCTAATGGCTGGTGTTGTGTTCCTGTCTTGCTAGTTGTTTGGCATAGGCTATCCAGCACTGTAGCTTGCTGGTCATTGAGTGAAGCTGGGTGCTGGTGTTGAGATGGAGATCTCTGGGAGATTTTCACCATTTGATATTATGTGGACCTCGGAGGTATCTTGTGGACCAGTGTCCTGAAGTTGTCTCTCCGACGATAGAGAAACAGTACTGACTGCTGTCTGCAGCACCAAGAGCCTCTCTTCCACATGGCTCAGAATAAAAGGGAGAAAAAGTAGAAAGAAAGAAAGAAAGAAAGAAAGAAAGAAAGAAAGAAAGAAAGAAAGAAAGAAAGAAAGAAAATAAGTAAGAAATAAAGAAAGAGGATAAATAGAAATAACATAAGATAAACTAAATAAGGTTATTAAAATAAGAAATAATTAATATGAAAAAAGAAATTTTAAAAAGAAAAAAAACCAACAACAATGGACGGATAGAACCCTATACAGGAATTTCGGAAGATGGCAGAAGAGTAAGACACGGAGATCACCTTTCTCCCCACAGATACACCAGAAATACATCTACACGTGGAACAACTCCTACAGAACACCTACTGAAGGCTGAAAGAAGACCTCAGACCTCCCAAATGGCAAGAAACTCCCCACATACCTGGGTAGGGCAAAAGAAAAAGAGAAAAAACAGAGACAAAAGAATAGGGACGGGACCTGCACCAGTGCGAGGGAGCTGTGAAGGAGGAAAAGTTTCCACACATTAGGAAGCCTCTTCGCGGGCGGAGACTGCGGGAGGCAGAGCGGGGAGCTTTGGAGCCAGGGAAGAGTACACAGCAACAGGGGTGCGGAAGGCAAAGCGGGGAGATTCCCGCACAGAGGATCGGTGCCGAACTGCACTCACCAGCCCAAGAGGCTTCTCTGCTCACCCACCGGGGTGGGCGGGGCTGCAAGCTGAGGCTCGGATTTCGGTTGGAGCACAGGGAGAGGACTGGGGTTGGCAGCTTGAACATAGCCTGAAGGGGTTAGTGCGCCACGGCTAGCCGGGAGGGAGTCCTGGGGAAAGTCTGCTCCTGCAGAAGAGGCAAGAGACTTTTTCTTCCCTCTTTGTTTCCTGGTGCACGAGCAGAGGGGTTTCAGAGTGCTGCTTAAAGGAGCTCCAGAGACGGGAGCGAGCTGCGACGAGAAGTGCGGAACCCAGAGACGGGTGCGAGCCGCGGCGAAAAGCGCGGAACCCAGAGACCGGCGCGAACCACGGCAAAAACCACGGACCTCAGGGACAGGCGGGAGACGCTAAGGCTGCTGCTGCTGCCACCAAGGGGCCTGTGTGCAAGCACAGGTCACTCTCCACACCCCTCTTCCGCGGAGCCTGTGCAGCCCGCCACTGCCAGGTTCCCGGGATCCAGGGACAACTTCCCCGGGAGAACGCACGGCACGCCTCAGGCTGCTGCAATGTCACGCCAGCCTCTGCCGCAGCAGGCCCGACCCGCACGCAGTGCCCCTCCCTCCCCCCCGGCCTGAGTGTGCCAGAGCCCCCAAATCAGCGGCTCCTTTAACCCCGTCCTGTGTCAGCAAAAAACAGACGCCCTACAGCAACCTACACACAGAGGCAGGGCCAAATCCAAAGCTGTGCCCCTGTGAGCTGTGAGAACAAAGAAGAGAAAGGGAAATCTCTCCCAGCAGCCTCAGAAGCAGTGGATTAAAGCTCCACGATCAACTTGATGTACCCTGCATCTGTGGAATACATGAATAGACAACGAGTCATCCCAAATTGAGGAGGTGGGCTTCGAGGGCAAGATCTATGATTTTTTTCCCCTTTTCCTCTTTTTGTGAATGTGTACGTGTATGCTTCTCTGTGAGATTTTGTCTGCATAGTTTTGCTTTCACCATTTGTCCTAGGGTTCTATCCGTCCATGGTTTATTTTTAAATTTTTTTTCTTAATAATTAATTATAGTTTTAATAACTTTATTATACTTTACCTTCTTTCTTTCTTTCTTTCTTTCTTTCTTTCTTTCTTTCTTTCTTTCTTTCTTTCCTTCCTTCCTTCCTTCCTTCCCTCCTTTAGACAACGAATCATCCCAAATTCAGGAGGTGGTCTCTGAGAACAAGATTTATGATTTTTTCCCCTTTACCTCTTTTTGTGAGGGTGTATGCGTATGCTTCTGTGTAAGATTTTGTCTCTATACCTTTGCTTCCAACATTTGTCCTAAGGTTCTATCCGTCCCTTTTTTTTTCTAAATAATTATTTTTTAATTCAATAACTTTATTATACTTTATACTATTTTACTGTATCTTCTTTCTTTCTGTCTTTTTTCCTTCCTTCCTTCCTTCTGTCCTTCCTCCCTCCCTCCCTCCCTCCTTTCTTTCCTTCTTGTCTTCTTTCCTTCTTTGCTCTTTCTTTCTTTCTTTCTTTTGTCCTTCCTTCCTTCCCTCCTTTCTTTCTTTCATTCTTCATACTTCTACTAATCCTCTCTAATTTTTATTCTCCCTTTTATTCCGAGCTGTGTGGATGAAAGGCTCTTGATGCTCCAGCCAGGAGACAGGGCTCTGCTTCTGAGGTAAGAGAGCCAACTTCAGGACACTGGTCAACAAGAGACCTCCCAGCTACACATAATATCAAATGGCGAAAATCTACCAGAGACCTCCATGTTAACACCAGCACCCAGCTTCACTCAACGACCAGCAAGCTACAGTGCTGGACAACATATGCCAAACAACTAGCAAAACAGGAACACAACCCCACCCATTAGCAGAGAGGCTGCCTAATATCACAATAAGGCCACAGACATCCCAAACCACACCACCAGACGTGAACCTGCCCACTAGAGAGACAAGATCCAGCCTCATCCACCACAACACAGGCACTAGTCCCCTCCACCAGGAAGCCTACACAACCCACTGAACAAACCTTAGCCACTGGAGATAGACATCAAAAACAGCGGGAACTACGAACCTGCAGCCTGCAAAAAGGAGACCCCAAACACAGTAAGATAAGCAAAATGAGAAGACAGAAAAACACACAACAGATAAAGGAGCAAGATAAAAATGCACCAGACCTAACAAATAAAGAGGAAATAGGCAGTCTACCTGAAAAAGAATTCAGAATAATGATAGTAAGGATGATCTGAAATCTTGGAAATAGAATGGACAAAATGCAAGAAACAGTTAACAAGGACCTAGAAGAAATAAAGATGAAACAAGCAACGATTAACAATACAATAAATGCAATTAAAAGTACTCTAGATGGGATCAATAGCTGAATAACTGAGGCAGAAGAACGGATAAGTGACCTGGAATATAAAATAGTGGAGATAACTACTGCAGAGCAGAATAAAGAAAAAAGAATGAAAAGAACTGAGGAACGTCTCAGAGACTTCTGGGACAACATTAAACGCACCAACATTCGAATTATAGGGGTTCCAGAAGAAGGAGAGAAAAAGAAAGGGACTGAGAAAATATTTGAAGAGATTATAGTTGAAAACTTCCCTAATATGGGAAAGGAAATAGTTAATCAAGCCCAGGAAGCACAGAGAGTCGCATACAGGATAAATCCAAGGAGAAATACGCCAAGACACATATTAATCAAACTGTCAAAAATTAAATACAAAGAAAGCGTAGTAAAAGCAGCAAGGGAAAAACAACAAATTACACACAAGGGAATCCCCATAAAGTTAACAGCTGATTTCTCAGCAGAAACCCTACAAGCCAGAAGGGAGTGGCAGGACATACTGAAAGTGATGAAGGACAAAAACCTGCAACCAAGACTACTCTACCCAGCAAGAATCTTACTCAGGTTTGATGGACAAATTAAAACGTTTACAGACAAGCAAAAGCGGAGAGAGTTCAACACCACAAAACCAGCTTTACAACAAATGCTAAAGGAACTTCTCTAGACAAGAAACACAAGAGAAGGAAAAGACCTACAATAACGGACACAAAACAATTTAGAAAATGGGAATAGGAACATACATATCGGTAATTACCTTAAATGTAAATGGACTAAATGCTCCCACCAAAAGACACAGATTGGCTGAATGGATACAAAAGCAAGACCCTTATATATGCTGTCTACAAGAGACCCACTTCAGACCGAGAGACACATACAGACTGAAAATAAGGGGATGGAAAAAGATATTCCATGCAAATGGAAATCAAAAGAAAGCTGGAGTAACAATTCGCATATCAGACAAAATAGACTTTAAAGTAAGAACTATTACAAGAGGCAAAGAAGGACACTACATAATGATCAAGGGATCGATCCAAAAAGAAGATATAACAATTGTAAATATTTATGCGCCCAACATAGGAGCACCTCAATACATAAGGCAAATACTAACAGCCATAAAAGGGGAAATCAACAGTAACACATTCATAGTAGGGGACTTTAACACCCCACTTTCACCCATGGACAGATCATCCAAAATGAAAATAAATAGGGAAACACAAGCTTTAAATGATACATTAAACAAGATAGACTTAATTGATATTTATAGGACACTCCATCCAAAAACAACAGAATACACATTTTTCTCAAGTGCTCATGAAACATTCTCCAGGATAGATCATATCTTGGGTCACAAATCAAGCCTTGGTAAATTTAAGAAAATTGAAATTGTATCAAGTATCTTTTCTGACCACAACGCCATGAGACTAGATATCAATTACAGGAAAAGATCTGTAAAAAATACAAACACATGGAGGCTAAAAAATACGCTGCTTAAAAATGAAGTGATCACTGAAGAAATCAAAGAGGAAATAAAAAAAATACCTAGAAACAAATGACAATGGAGACACAACGACCCAAAACCTATAGGATGCAGCAAAAGAAGTTCTAAAGGGGAAGTTTATAGCAATACAAGCCCACCTTAAGCAGCAGGAAACATCTTGAATAAACAACCTAACCTTGCACCTCAAGCAATTAGAGAAAGAAGAACAAAAAAAACCCAAAGCTAGCAGAAGGAAAGAAATCATAAAAATCAGATCAGAAATAAGTGAAAGAGAAATGAAGGAAACAATAGCAAAGATCAATAAAACTAAAAGCCGGTTCTTTGAGAAGATAAACAAAATAGATAAACCACTAGCCAGACTCATCAAGAAAACAAGGGAGAAGACTAAAATCAATAGAAGTATAAAAGAAAAAGGAGAAGTAACAACTGACACTGCAGAAATACAAAAGATCATGAGAGATTACTACAAGCAACTCTATGCCAATAAAATGGACAATCTGGAAGAAATGGACAAATTCTTAGAAATGCACAACCTGCCAAGACTGAATCAGGAAGAAATAGAAAATATGAACAGACCAATCAGAAGCACTGAAATTGAAACTGTGATTTAAAATCTTCCAACAAACAAAAGCGCAGGACCAGATGGCTTCACAGGCGAATTCTATCAAACATTTAGAGAAGAGCTAACACCTATCCTTCTAAAACTCTTCCAAAATAGAGCAGAGGGAGGAACACTCCCAAATTCCTTCTACGAGGCCACCATCACCTTGATACCAAAACAAGACAAGGATGTTACAAAGAAAGAAAACTACAGGCCAATATCACTGATGAACATAGATGCAAAAATCCTCAACAAATTATTAGCAAACAGAATCCAACAGCACATTAAAAGGATCATACACCATGATCAAGAGGGGGTTATTCCAGGAATGCAAGGATTCTTCAATATACGTAAATCTATCAATGTGATAAACCATATTAACAAACTGACGGAGAAAAACCATGTGATCACCTCAATAGATGCAGAGAAAGCTTTTCACAAAATTCTACACCCATTTATGATAAAAACCCTCCAGAAAGTAGGCATAGAGGGAATTTTCCTCAACATAATAAAGGCCATATATGACAAGCCCACAGCCAACATCATCCTCAATTGTGAAAAACTGTAAGCGTTTCCACTGAGATCAGGAACAAGACAAGGTTGCCCACTCTCACCACTCTTATTCAACATAGTTTTGGAAGTTTTAGCCACAGCAATCAGAGAAGAAAAGGAAATAAAAGGAATCCAAATCGGAAAAGAAGAAGTAAAGCTGTCACTGTTTGCAGATGACATGATACTATGCATAGAGAATCCTAAAGATGCTACCAGAAAACTACTGGAGCTAATCAATGAATTTGGTAAAGTAGCAGGATACAAAATTAATGCACAGAAATCTCTGGCATTCCTATATACTAATGATGAAATATATGAAAGTTAAATCAAGAAAACACTCCCATTTACCATTGCAACAAAAAGAATAAAATATCTAGGAATAAACCTACCTAAGCAGACAAAAGACCTGTATGCAGAAAATTATAAGACACTGATGAAAGAAATTAGGGATGATACAAATAGATGGAGAGATATACCATGTTCCAGGATTGGAGGAATCAACATTTTAAAAATGACTCTGCTCCCCAAAGCAATCTATAGATTCAATGCAATCCCTATCAAACTACCACTGGCATTTTTCACAGAACTAGAACAAAAAATTTCGCAATTTGTATGGAAACACAAAAGACCCCGAATAGCCAAAGCAATCTTGCAAACGAAAAAAGGAGCTGGAGGAATCAGGCTTCCTGACTTCAGACTATACTACAAAGCTACAGTAATCAAGACAGTATGGTACTGGCACAAAAACAGAAAGGTAGATCAATGGAACAGGATAGAAAGCCCAGAGATATACCCACGCACATATGGACACCTTATCTTTGATAAAGGTGGCAGGAATGTACAGTGGAGAAAGGACAGCCTCTTCAATAAGTGGTGCTGGGAAAACTGGACAGGTACATTTAAAAGTATGAGATTAGATCACTCCCTAACACCATAAACAATAATAAGCTCAAAATGGATTAAAGACCTAAATGTGAGGCCAGAAACTATCAAACTCTTAGGGGACAACATAGGCAGAACACTCTATGACATAAATCACAGCAAGATCCTTTTTAACCCACCTTGTAGAGAAATGGAAATGAAAACAAAAATAAACAAATGGGACTTAATGAAACTTCAAAGCTTTTGCACAGCAAAGGAAACCATAAACAAGACCAAAAGACAACCCTTAGAATGGGAGAAAATATTTGCCAATGAAGCAACTGACAAGTATTAATCTCCAAAATTTACAAGCAGCTCATGCAGCTCAATAACAAAAAAAAAACAACCCAATCCAAAAATGGGCAGAAGGCCTAAACAGACAATTCTCCAAAGAAGATATACAGACTGCCAACAAACACATGAAAGAATGCTCAACATCATTAATCATTAGAGAAATGCAAATCAAAACTACAATGAGATATCATCTCACACCGGTCAGAATGGCCATCATCAAAAAATCTAGAAACAATAAATGCTGTAGAGAGTGTGGAGAAAATGGAACACTCTTGCACTGCTGGTGGGAATGTGAATTGGTTCAGCCACTGTGGAGAACAGTATGGAGGTTCCTTAAAAAACTACAAATAGAATTACCATATGACCCAGCAATCCCACTACTTGGCATATACCCTGAGAAAACCAAAATTCAAAAAGAGTCATGTACCAAAATGTTCATTGCAGCTCTATTTACAATAGCCTGGAGATGGAAACAACCTTAGTGCCCACCATCGGATGAATGGATAAAGAAGATGTGGCACATATATACAATGGAATATTACTCAGCCATAAGAAGAAACGAAATTGAGCTATTTGTAATGAGGTGGATAGACCTAGAGTCTGTCATACAGAGTGAAGTAAGTCAGAAAGAAAAAGATAAATACCGTATGCTAACACATATATATGGAATTTAACCAAAAAAATGTCATGAAAAACCTAGGGGTAAGACAGGAATGAAGACGCAGACCTACGGGAGAACAGACTTGAGGATATGGGGAGGGGTAAGGGTGAGCTGTGACAGGGCAAGAGAAAGTCATAGACATATACACAGTAACAAACTTAAGGTAGATAGCTAGTGGGAAGCAGCCGCATGCCACAGGGATATTGGCTTGGTGTTTTGTGACAGCCTGGAGGGGTGGGATAGGGACGGTGGGAGGGAGGGAGACGCAAGAAGGAAGACATACGGGAACATATGTATATGTATAACTGATTCACTTTGTTATAAAGCAGAAACTAACACACTATTGTAAAGCAATTATACCCCAATAAAGATGTTTTAAAAAAAAGAACCCTATACAAATGGTGAAAGCAAAGCTATACAGACAAAATCTCACACAGAAGCAAACACACACACACTCTCAAAAAGAGGAAAAAGGGGAAAAAATAATAAATCTTGCTCTAAGTTCACCTCCTCAATTTGGGATGATTCGTTGTCTATTCATGTATTCCACAGATGCGGGTACATCAAGTTGATTGTGGATCTTTAATCCGCTGCTTCTGAGGCTGCTGGGAGAGATTTCCCTTTCTCTTCTTTGTTCTTACAGCTCCTGGGGCTCAGCTTTGTATTTTGCCCCCCCCCCCTGCGTGTAGGTCGCCGGAGGGCGTCTGTTCTTCACTCAGACAGGACGGTGTAAAAGGAGCAGCTGCTTCAGGGGCTCTGACTCACTCAGGCTGGTGGGATGGAGGGCTACGGATGCAGGGCCAGACTGAGCTGGCAGAGGCCGGAGTGACGTTGCACTAGCCTGTGGTGCGCCATGCTGCTTTCTCCGGGGGAAGTTTTTCCTGCATCCCGGGACCCTTGGCAGTGGTGGGCTATACAGGCTCCCCGGAAGTGAGGTGTGGATAGGACCTGTGCTCGCACACAGGTTTCTTGGTGGCAGCAGCAGGAGCCTTAGTGTGTCATGAATGTCTCTGTGGTCCATGCTGATAGCCATGGCTCGTGCCTGTCTCTGGAGCTCCTTTAAGTAGCACTCTTAATCCCCTCTCCTCGCGTACCGGGATTCAAAATGTGAAGAGAAAGTCTCTTGCCTCTTCGGCAGGTCCAGACTTTTCCCCAGACTCCCTCCTTTCTAGCAGTGGTTCACTAGCCCCCTTCTGGCTGTGTTCACGCTGCCAACCCCAGTCCTCTCTCTGGGATCCAACTGAAGCCTGAGCCTCAGCTCCCAATCCCGCCTGCCCTGGCAGTTGAGCAGACAAGCTTCTCGGGCTGGTGAGTGCTGGTCGGCACCGATCCTCTGTGCGGGAATCTCTCCAATTTGCCCTCCGCACCCCTGTTGCTGTGCCCTCCTCTGCAGCTCCGAAGATTTCCCCCTCCACCACCTGCAGTCTCTGCCCGCGAAGGGGCTTCCTAGTGTGTGAAAACACTTCCTCCTACAGAGCTCCATCCCACTTACACAGGTCCCGTCCCTATTCTTTTGTCTCTGTTTATTCTTTTTTCTTTTGCCCTACCGAGGTAAGTGGGGAGTTTCTTTTCTTTGGTGAGGTCTGAGGTCTTCTGCCAGCATTCAGTAGGTGTTCTGTAGGAGTTGTTCCATGTGTGGATGTATTTCTGGTGTATCTGTGGGGAAGAAGGTGATCTCCACATCTTACTCTTCTACCATCTTTCCCCTCGCTCCCTGATTTTACTATTGACTCTGGTTTTTTAGTAGCACCTTGTTTAGTCTTCATGTGTTTGTTCTTTTCTTCTTTCTTTCTCTGGTTGATTTCTAGTTTCATAGCATTTTCTTCAGAATAGATGCTTGAAATAATTTCTCTCCTCTTATATTTGTTGAGGCTTGTTTTGTGATCTAACATGTAGTCTATCCTAAAAAATATTCCATGCACAAAGAATGTGTATTCTTGTTTTTTTGGATGTAGTGTCCTGTAGATATCAATTAAGTCCAACTGGTCTATTGTGTCATTTAGGACCTCTGTTGCCTTATTGATTTTCTGTCAGCATGATCTCTCCATTGATGTCTGTGGGGTGATAAAGTCTCCTACTATTATTGTATTATTGACAGTTTCTCCTTTTATGTCTGTTAGTATTAGTTTTTTATATTTAGGTGCTCCTATATTGGGTGTGTATATGTTGATGTGTGTAATATCCTCTTCTTTTATTGATCCCTTTATTATTATATAATGCACTTCTTTGTCATCTTTATGTACTTTGTTTTAAAGTCTGTTTTGTCTGATATGAGTATTTCTAACCCTGTTTTCTTGTTGTTTTGATTAACATGAAATATCTTATAGCATTCCCTCACTTTCTGTCTGTGTGTGTGTTTAGCTCTGAAGTGAGTCTCCTGTAGGCAGCATATTGTATGTTCTTGGTTTTGGGGTTTTTTTTTGTTTTTTTATCCATTCTGCCATTCTATGTCTACCATTCTATGATCAGAGCATTTAGTCTACACTGACATTTAAAAAATTATTGATAGGTATGTATGTACTGCCATTTTAATCCTTGTTATCCAGTTGTTTTGTAGTTCTTTGTTCATTTCTTCTTTTTATTTTTCTTTTTTGTAGTTTGATTATTTTTTTCTGTATTATTCTTGAGTTCCTTTCTTTTTGGTTTTTGTGAATCTATTGTGCACTTTTGATTTGTGGTTATCATATAGTTCAAGTATGTTGACCCATAACTCTATCTGCTTGCTTTAAACCGATAGTCATTCAAGTTCAAAGTCATTCTGAAAGATCTACATTTTTCTAGTCTCTCAATTTTTGATTTTTATGTCCTGCTTTACACCTTCATGCATATCTTTTTGCTGTTAATTGTAGTTATAATTACTTTTACAATTTTTTGTTGGTTTTAATCTATGTATTGGCTTATTTAAGTGATATTCAAGCCTTTTATATATTTGCCTTTCCTACTGTATTTCATTTTCCTATAGAATCTTGCCTCTTTTCTAGAGAAGGGCTTTCAATATTTCTTTTAGGGTAGGTTTAATATTGCTGAATTCTTTTAGTTTTTGCTTGTTTGAGAAATTCTTTATCTCTCCTTCTATTCTGAATTATAATCATGCTGGTTAGAGTATCCTTGGTTGCAGGTTTTCTGTTCAGGTCTTTGAATATATCATGGCACTCCCTTCTATCCTACAAAATTTCTACAGAGAAATCAACTGGTAGCCTTATGGGGGTTCCCTTGTAACTGATTCTTTGTTTCTCTCTTACTGCCTTTAGTATCCTCTCTTTATCTTTAACATTTCCCATTTTAATTATGATACGTCTTGGTGTGGGTCTGTTTGGGTTAATTTTGTTTGGGACCTTCTGTTTCTCTTGTACCTCAATATCTGTTTCCTTCTTTAGGTTTGAGAATTTTTCAACCATAATTTCTTCAAATATATTTTCAGTCTCTTCTTCTGGAACCCCTATTATGCATATTTGATGTTATCCCAGAGATCTCATTTCTTGCACTCATATTTTTTTAATTTGTCATTCTGTCTGCTGTTTTTATTGGGTCATTTCCTTTATTCTGTCTTCCAGATCACTTACTTACCCTTTTGTGTAATTTAGTCATTTATTCATTGTTTCTAGATTGGTTTTTACCTCTGAAATTAATTTATGTACCTTTGGTTCATCTTTATTGTTCCTAGTTCCTTATTACAGTAATCTACATTTATATCAATAATCTTTGTTAATTCAGTTATCATTTTTATTACCACTTTTTGAACTTGGGGTCTTGTAGACTGGTGAGCTCTGTTTCATTATTTGTCCTTTCAGGGGATTTTTCTTGCTCTTTTAATTGGGAGTAATTCCTCTGCCTTTTCATTTTACTTAACTTTCTCTGTCTCTATGAATTTTGGAGAAACAGTTATCTATTGTGGTCTTGAAGGGGTATTTTTATGTGGAATCATACTTGTGTACACTGTGTGTGTCCAATGTCTTTGGCATGAGGGCTGGTTTTGATATGGATGCCAGTCACATCTTTCCTCATGGTGTGCTGGCCATTATCACCTTGATAAGGGGTGTGGTTGGTGTTGAGGAATCTAATGCCTATGCAGGTTGTGTAATGGGACTTCCTCTCTGCTTCATGACTATTGCCACACTGTCAGGGGTAGGGCCTGCTCCCAAGTTGCTGGAGTAGAAGCCCTGAGTGTTGGACTCAATCAGGCTCCATTCCCTGTTGAGTGGGTGCCCTACCCCAAGGAAATTATTGATGAAGAAAGTGAGACCCACGTGTGTGCTCACAGAAGACCTATATGCCACCTGTGTAGGCTTCTGTGGCTCTGCTCAAAGGCAGCCTGAATTAGCATCCCTTCCTCTCTTGTGTCTTTCCCAGATCTAGTGCAAGACTGTGTGTGGAGTGGGTGGGGCCAGAGTGTTCACTAGGCTGGGGTAGAGGGTTGGGGCATTGTGACTGCAGAAACTGAGGTGCTGCACTGCTGTCAGAGATCTAGGATGCCTCTGTGGCAGTCTTCTCCCAGAACCTGTCTGCCCCAGATCCAGTTCCAAGCTGTGGCATGTAGTGAGTGGAGTTGGAGTGTTCACTCAGTTGGGAGTGAGGAATGCAGTATGTTGGTCACAGGGTTTGGAGCAACTACTGTCACCAGAGGTCTGGTCTGTGTTTGTGGTGCTATTTGGATAAATACCAACCATGGCTGCCACCACCCCACCCAAACCACACCCTAGACCCCCTAACCACCTCTGTGTTGCTAGATGGAGTCTTTTCCCAGGACTCTGCTGTCCTATATCCCATGCCTAACCATGGCATGGAGTGAGAGAGCCCAGTGTGTTTGCACAGTTTGGATTGGGGATCATGTGAGATGGCAGCCACTAGTGCAGAGCTATCTCCACCTTGTCTGTGGGCAAGCCAGCACTCAGACACTCATTTTGAGTGGAGTCTAGTCTTCTCCAATCTTTCTCTTTGTCCCAGCGATTCTCCTAGCAGCCATGGGGCTTGTCTCCCATTCATAATACCCCAGTAAAGGGACACTCAGTCTGCGTCTAGAACTGTTCATTCCCCAGGGTGACTGTACACCTGTGCTATCTTCTTTTTCCTCTTAGATCCCTCCCAGGGGCACAGGTACCATTACAATGCCTTTTTTTCCCATCTTACCTCATGACATAGGAATCTTTCTTGAAACGTTGGTTCTATAAGAGTTCTGCAAGTTTCCAGTTACTTTTCCATAAGAATTATTCCACATGTAGATGTGTTTTTCATGTGTTTGTGGGGGGAGATGAGATCCATATCCTCTTACTTCACCATCTTGATTCCCCTCCAACAATAGTCTTCTTCTCTCCTATTTAGCCTCTTTTTTTCCCTTTGATTCTCTCTGTACTCTTTCCCTAGTTGATCCTAACCACTACCATGGCTTTTATTTCATTTTATTTATTTTTTTCTGTTTCACTTCAATATTACTTTTTTTTAAATAGATCTTTATTGGACTATAATTGCTTCACAATGCTGTGTTAGTTTCTGTTGCACAAGAAGGTGAATCAGCCCTATGCATACACATGTCCCCATATCCACTACCTCTTGAGCCTCCCTCCCATCCTCCCTATACAACCCCTCTAGGTCATCACAAAACACTCACCTGATCTCCCTGTGTTATACCCGTGCTTCCCACCAGCCAACTATTTAACACTCTGCAGTGTATATATGTTGATGTTATTCTCACTACACCCCAGCTTTGCCCTCCCACCCCATGTCCTCAAGTCCATTCTCTATGTCTACCTCTTTATTCCTGCCCTGCAACTAGGTTCATCAGTACCATTTTTTAATATATTCAATATATATGCATTAGCATACAGTATTTCTTTTTCTCTTTCTGACTTAGTTCTCTCTGTATGACAGATTCTAGGTCCATCCACCTCACTACAAATAACTCAATTTCATTTCTTTTTATGGCTGAGTAATATTCCATTCCATATATGTGCCATATCTTCTTCATCCATTCATCTGTGAATGGACAATTAGGTTGATTCCATGTCCTGGCTATTGTAAATAGTGCTGCAATGAACATTGTGGTGCATGTCTCTTTTTGAATTATGGTTTTCTCTGGGTATATGCCCAGCACTGGGATTGCTGGATCATATGGTTGTTTTACTTTTAGCTTTGTAAGAAACCTCCATACTGTTTTTCATGGTGGTGATATCAATTTACATTCCCACCAACAGTGCAGGAGGATTTCCCTTTCACCACACCCTTTCCAGCATTTATTATTTCTAGATTTTTTGATAATGGTCATTCTGACCAGCGTGAGGTGAGTTTTGATTTGCATTTTTCTAATAATTAGTGATGTTGAGCATGTTTTCATGTGCCTCGTGGCCATCTGTATGTCTTCCTTGGGGAAATGACTATTTAGGTCTTCTGCCCATTTTTTAACTGGATTGTTTGTTTTTTTGATATTGAGCTCCATGAGATGTTTGTATGCTTTGGAGATTAATCCTGTTGTTTCATTTGCAAATATTTTCTCCCATTCTGAGGGTTGTCTTTTTATCTTCTTTATGGTTTCCTTTGCTGTGCAAAAGCTTTGAAGTTTAATTAAGTCCCATTTTTTAATTTTTACTTCCGTTACTCTAGGAGGTGGGTCAAAAAAGATCTTGGTGTGGTTTATAACAAAGACTGTTTTGCCTATGTTTTCCTCTAAGAGTTTTATAGTACCTAGTCTTACATTTAAGTCTTTAATCCATTTGGAGTTTATTTTTGTGTATGGTGTTAGGTAGTGTTCTAATTTCATTCTTTTACATGTAACTGTCCAGTTTTCCCAGCACCACTTACTGAAGGGGTTCTTCTTTCTCCATTGTCTGTTCTTGCCATCCTTGTTGTAAATTAGGTGCCCATATGTGCGTGGGTTTACCTCTGGGCATTCTATCCTGTACCACTGATCTATATTTCTCTTTTTGTGCCAGTACCATACTGTCTTGATTACTGTAGCTTTGTGCTATAGTTTGAAGTCAGGGAACCTGATTCCTCCAACTCCGTGTTTCTTTCTCAAGATTGATTTGGCTATTCACGATCTTTTGTGTTTCTCTACGAATTGTAATTTTTTTTCTTCTAATTCTGTGAAGAATGCCATTGGTAATATGATAGGGATTGAATTGAATCTGTAGATTGCTTTGAGTAGTATAGTCATTTTCACAATATGGATTCTTCCAATCCAACAACATGGTATATTTCTCCATCTGTTTCAAGAATATGGTATATTTCTCAATCTCTTTATGTCATCTTCGATTTCTTTCATCAGTGTTTTATAGTTTTCTGAGTACAAGTCTTTTGCCTCCTTAGGCAGATTTATTCCTAGGTATTTTATTATTTTTGTTGCAGTGGTAAATGGGAGTGTTTCCTTAATTTCTCTTTCTGATCTTTCATTGTTGGTGCATAAGAATGCCAGAGATTTCTGTGCCTTAATTTTTTATTCTGCAACCTTACCAAATTCACTGATTACTTCTAGTAGTTTTCTGGTGGCATCTTTAAGATATTCTATGTATAGTATCATGTCATGGGCAAATAGTGACAGTTTTATTTCTTCTTTTCTGATTTGGATTCTTTTCATTTCTTTTTCTTCTCTGATTGCTGTGACTAGGACTTCCCAAACTATGTTGGATAACAGTAGTAAGAGTGAACATCCTTGCTTTGTTCCTGATCTTAGAGGAAATGCTTTCACTCTTTCACCACTGAGTATGATGCTAGCTGTGGGTTTGTTATATATGGCCTTTATTATGTTGTGGTAGCTTCCCTCTATGCACACTTTCTTGAGAGTTTTTTATCATAAATAGGTGTTAAATTTTGTCAAAAGCTTTTCCTGCATCTATTGAGAATCATATGGTTTTTATTCCTTAACTTGTTAACGTGGTGTATCACATTGATTGATTTGTGTATATTGAAGAATACTTGCATCCCTGAGATAAATCCCACTTGATCATAGTCTATGATCCTTTTAATGTGCTGTTGGATTCTCTTTCCTAGTATTTTGTTCAGGATTTTTGCATCTATGTTCATCAGTGATCTTGGTCTATAATTTTCATTTTTTGTGATATGTTTTTCTGGTTTTGATATCATGGTGATGGTGGCTTCGTAGAATGTATTTGGGAGTGATTCTCCCTCTGCAGATTTTCAGAATAGTTTGAGAAGGATCAGTGTTAGCTCTTCTCTAAATGTTTGACAGAATTAGCCTATGAATGCATCTGGTCCTAGACTTTTGTTTTTTGGAAGATTTTTAATTACAGTTTCAATTTCATTCCTTGTGATAGGTCTGTTTATAATTCCTAATTCTTCCTGGTTCAGTCTTGGAAAATTGTACCTTTGCAAAAATTTGTCCATTTCTTCATGATTGTCCATTTTATTGGCGTATAGTTGTTTCTAGTAGTGCCTTATAATCCTTTGTATTTCTGCAGTGTCAGTTGTGATTTCTCTTTTTTCATTTCTAATTGTATTGATGTGCATCCTCTCCCTTTTTTTCTTCATGAGTCTGGCTAAGGGTTTATCAATTTTGTTTATCTTCTCAAAGAACCATCTTGTCGTTTTATTGATCTTTGGTACTGTTTTCTTTGTGTCTATTTAATTTATTTCTGATCTGATCTTTATGATTTCCTTCCTTCTCTTGACTTTGGGTTTTCTTTGTTCTTCTTTATCTAGTTGTTTTAAGTTAGGGTTAGATTGTTTATTTGAGATTTTTCTTGTTTCTTGAGGTGAGATTGAATTGCTATTACCATCCCTCTTAGAACTGCTTTTGCTGTGTTCTGTATGTTTTGGGTCTTCGTGTTTTCATTGTTATTTTTTTCTATGTATATTTTTATTTATTCTTTGATTTCTTCAGTGATCTCTTGGTTATTTAGTAGCACACTATTTAGCCTACATGTATTTGTGTTTTCTTACAGTTTTTTCCTGTAACTGATCTGCAATCTCATAGTGTTGTGGTCAGAAAAGATGCTTGATATGATTTCAATTTTCTAATATTTCCAAAGGCTTGATTTGTGACCCAAGATGCAGTCTATCCTGCAGAATGTTCCATGTGCACTTGAGAAGAAAGTGTATTCTGCCATTTTTGGGTGGAATGTTCTACAAATATCAATTAGATCTATATGGTCTATTCTGTCATGTAAAGCTTGTGTTTCCTTATTTATTTTCTGTTTGGATGATCTGTCCATTGGTATAATTTGGGTGTTAAAGTCCACTACTATTATTGTGTTTTGTCATTTCCTTCTTTCATGGTTGTTAGAATGTGCCTTTTGTATTGAGGTGCTCCTATGTTGGGTACATAAACATTTATAATTGTTACATATTCTTCTTGAATTGATACTTTAAACATCAGGTACATGCTGATGATGCCCAGATATACATGCTCAGCCCCGCCTTCCTTGCTGAGCTCCAGATTTATGTGCCCAACTGCCTGTAAGATATGAATGTCTAAGTTTCACATTCAGTATGACCATAAAGAACTCTTCGTTATCACACTGCCTTCATTTTCCTCTCCCACTTGACACTATCTTCCTTATCTTTCTGAATCACACCATTATACATCCAGTTGCTTAGATGTTATCCTTGATTTTTTTCCCTTGTCCTTGCCCCATATCTAATCAGTCAACAACTCCTATCCACTTCCACTAGCTTTTTAGTGTGACATTTCAATCCCACAAGAACATTAAAAGAACAATAAAATAAACACTTATATACTCTTTATTTAGATTCATCGATTGTTAACAATTTCTTTTATCTTTCTTCCCCACTCTCACCTCTTGCCTTGTATGAACCATTTAAAACTTAGTTGTAGACATCTTGAAGCTTCACTTATATATACTTTAGTATGTATCTCCTAAGAACAAGGGTATTCTCCCATAGAACTATAATGCAATTATACATACAAAAAATTAACACTGATACAATATTATTTAACAACAGTCCATATCTGAATTTCCCCAATTATTCCCATAATATCCTTTGTAGATTTTTTTCCTTATCCAGACTCAGACATTGCATTTATTTGTGGTGCTTCTTTAGTTTCCTTTAATATAAAACAATACCTGTAGACTTTTCTTGTCTTTCATAATATTAGCATTTTTCAAGAGCCCAAGTAGTTGCTTTGAAAACTAATTTTCAATTTGGATTAGTATGATTTTTTCATTGTGTTTAGGTATGTCTTCTCATTTATACTTCCAGGATATATCTTAATTAATTTTTGTCTTCACCTTTACTATCCTAGCCCAAGTCACAGTTATTTCTGATCTGCACTAATATGAAAACATTTCTACTGTTTCTTTTCTGACTCCACTCTACCTTTTTTTCCAGTAACAGCCAGACTGATCATTTAAAAATGTCACTTGGATCATATCATCCCTATACTTAAAACTTATCAGTAGCTTCTGCTCCTCTTTTAGAAAAATATCCAAATTTTTAAAAAATTTTACTCACTACCCTCCAGGGCCTCATTGCCATTTAAAATTATACCATTTCTTACTTGCTTTGGGATATTTTCATGAACTGTATGTTCTTTTTGGAATGTTCTTTCTCATTTTTTACCTGGCTATCTCCTGCTCATCATTCATATCTCACTTTAAATATATCCTTAGAGAAGACTTTCATGACCATTTATTGTAGAATACATATGTCCTATGATTCTCTTTCACATCCTGTTCCTTATCTTGATACCCTTATTGTAGCTTGTAAGTTTATATTTATTTGTGTAATTATTTATTTAATGTGTATTTCATGAGGGCAGTGTGTGTGTTTTATACTCTACTGTATTCCCATGGTTTGCCACTGCCTAGCACATAGTAGTGAACTTAGTAAATATTTGTGAAATAAAGGAAAGATTTTGGTGGGAAATGTTGTGGACCCTCAAACTCCTTTTAATCACACATTTACAATTATACATATCACTAGATCTGTCCATGAAGTAGAAGTGTTTGAATAATCCTGTTCACAAGTCTAAACTTTTCTACTGCACACTTTCATATTTTTAAAAAAATTAAGTCAGTACCCCAGTTACCATCTGAAACCCGAAGGCCTGTCTAGGTTATGTTTACATCTCTTTTGTCAAACCCTGCCTTGTGACTTGCAGACATCCAAGGGCAATGTCTCTCCAACTTAAATAATATGGTGGCCATACTTTAATAAAAAAAATACTGTAACACTATAGTTGACTTAAATTGTTTTTATTATGATGGTATTTAAGTATGTACAAACATGAAACTATACACATATTATTTATGCTTATAGTCCTAAAACTATAAACCAAAATATATTTCTAAATTAAATAAAACCTGCTCAACTAGTAAAATTCAAAGTAACAACATTATTTTTGGTTACAAATAATTTACCATTTGCAAGATGAATATATTACTGACTATTGTGGAGCATGTTACTCTGAATGTTCATCCCTGTATTTTTGTAAGACTCAATTTTCCCATTACATTTTTCTATTCCAGTTACTGCAGAACTATTACTTGCATAGCCATCTATGATGCTATTTAGTCTTTCCTTGGTGAGAATACATCACTTACATATTCATTTCACTGCCATTCTAATCTTACTCCACTATAATTAAAATAGTGGAATATATAATTAAAGTAACATGTGTAACACAGATTTCAAAACTGATGGCAGTACTCACATGTGAGGTGGTCAACCAGATGATCCAGAATGTGATTTTGTTAAGTTATATTATCGGAATAAAAATACACAAAGATGAAATTATTATAGACAACTTGCTGCCACCTGAGATTATCTTCATGGATCCCCAGAGGGTCCTGTGCACCTCAGAGAAATAGAACATGTAAGGTTCAGAGATTCTACGATCCAGATTTAACATTTTAATAGCTAAATGGATATTTTTGAAAAGAGATTGTTTTACTATCAAACAGATCAGCCTTGATGATGGGTTGATCATTTGGGCCTTAGGTATAATAATTACAATGACTACTACCAATTTAGTGATCATCAGAGCAGGTCAAGATAGCAGAAGAGTAGGACATGGAGTTCACCTACACCCCACAGATACATCAAAAATACATCTACATGTGGAACGACTCTCACAGAACATCTACTGAACTCTGGCAAAAGACCTCAGACTTCCAAAAGGGCAAGAAAATATCCACATAATTGGGCAGGACAAAAAAAGAGAGAGAAAGGAATAGAGGTGAGACCTGCACTCCTGGGAGAGAGCTGTAAAAGAGGAAATGTTTCTGCATACAGGGAAGTCCCCTCACTGCCAGGGAGATCGGCCAGGACAGAGGGGGAGCTTCAGAGCCTTGGAGGAGAGCGCAGCAAAAGGTTTGCAGAGAGCAAAGCAGAGAGAGACCTGCACAGATGATCGGTGCTGACTGACACTCACCAGCCTGAGATTCTCGTCCATGTGGCAGGCAGGGGCTGGGTGCTGAGACTCGGGCTTCGGAGGTCAGACTTTGGGGAGAGGACTGGGGTTGGCTGCACAAAGACAGCCTGAGGTGGCTAGGGTGTGGTGCACAACAACAGAGGGAGTCCGGGAAGAAGCCTGAGCCTGCAAGAGGTGCAAGGCACCATTGTTCGAGGGCACATGAGGATAGAGGCAGGTCCACCATAGGAGCTTCTTTCATGGCAGGGCACTGCCTACATGAGCTGCAAGGATGAGCATGAGCCGACTCTGGCATCTCGGAATCCAGAGGTGGGAGTGGAATACTGCTGCCACCCAGGGTCCTATGGGGAGGGGGAGAGGTTGCAGCCCCCACCTTCCCAGGATTGTGCACAGCCTGCTAACACCAAGTGTCCCATGACCCAGCACCGACCACTGTTCCCACTTGTCTGGAGGCGTGAGCAACATATGGTTTCTGCGAAGGGTCCCATGACCTGGCGCCAACCACTGCCAATGCCTTCCTGGGAGCATGGACGTGGGCCATGCACCTACACAACCCCTATCAAGGGGATAAGGGCTAGCACATGCTGAAGAAAGAGATGGCAAACATCCAAACCAGAACCAGCCCTCACTCCAAAAAACCATTAAACACACACAAGCTTTGCAGAGATGCTTCCACATATAAATAGCCCTCCAAGGCTACAGTAGATATTTGTTTCTCCTAAACTCACAGAGTCAGAGATATATAAGTAAAATGAAGAAGCAGAGGAACCACTCTCAGTTAAAAGACCAAGAGAATTCCCCTGAAGGAACAAACAATGAAACAGACCACTTCAGTCTAACCGACACCAAGTTCAAAAATGAGGTAATGAAAATGCTGAAGGATTTAGAAAGGCTATTGACAAATATGCAAATTACTGTAAAAAAGGAACTAGAAACTATAAGGAGGAAGCAAGAAAAATTTATAAGTTCATTTGCTGTGATAGAAGTTGAGCTCAAGGCAATGAATACCAGAATGAATAATGCAGAAGAAAAATTAAGTGACCTGGTGAGTGGGGTCATGAAGAGGGCTTTCTGGCTGGTGATTTGAATCAGGCAGAACTGCCCACGGACCTCCCTGGCAAGAGAAGGGCCACCGACTGGGCTCCACAGCTGTGGGGAGGACTGTGGTCAGACAATATCTGAGCATTGGTTGCTGCACCCAAAGAGTGCTGCCAGTCAGAGCAGACTCCAGCTGTAAACATCTAGAACACCTTACAGGAATAATTCTAAAATACATTCAAATTAAAAATAAAACTGATTTAGGACCCTAAAGTAGGTGGAGAGATCACCTTCTTCCCCACAAATACATCAACAATACATCTACATGTGGAACAACTCCTACAGAAAACCTACTGAATGCTGTCAGAAGGTGTCAGACTTCCCAAAAGGCAAGACACTCCTCAAGTACCTGGCCATGTGGCTGACAGGGTCTTGGTACTCTGTCCAGGTGTCAGGCCTGAAGCTCGAAGGTGTGGGAGCCGAGTTCAGGACATTGGAACACCAGAGACCTCCCAGCCCCACATAATATCAAATGGCAGAAGCTCTCCCAGAGATGTCCATATCAACACTAAGACTCAGTTCCACTCAACGACCAGCTAGCTACAGTGTTGGACATCTCATACCAAACATTAGCAAGACAGGACCACAACACCACCCATTAGCAGAGAGGCTGCATAAAATCATAACAAGTTAACAGACACCCACCCATTAGCAGAGAGGCTGCAAAAAACCATAATAAGTTAACAGACACCCCAAAACACACCACTGGGTGCGGCCCTGCCCACCAGAAAGACAAGATCCAACTTCATCCACCAGAACACAGGCACCAGTCCCCTTCACCAGGAACCCTACACAACCCAATGAACCAACCTTACCCATTGGGGGAACACACCAAAAACAACAGGAACTACGAACCTTCAGCCTGCGAAAAAGAGACCCCAAACACAGTAAGATAAGCAAAATGAGAAGACAGAGAAATACACAGCAGATGAAGGAGCAATGTAAAATGAAACCACACCAAACAAATGAAGAGGGAATAGGCAGTCTACCTGAAAAAGAATTCACAATAATGATAGTAAAGATGATCCAAAATCTTGGAAATAGAAAGGATAAAATACAAGACATGTTTAACAAGGACCTAGAAGAACTAAAGAGCAAACAAACAATGATGAACAACACAATAAATGAAATTTATAATTCTCCAAAAGGACTCAATAGCAGAATAACTGAGGGAGAAGAATGGATAACTGACTTGGAAGATAAAAAAGTGGAAATAAGTAACACAGCGCAGAAAAAAAATATTGAAAAGAATTGAGGACACTCTCAGAGACCTCTTAGATATCATTAAATGCAACAACATTCAAATTATAGGGGTCCCAGAACAAAAAGACAAAAAGAGAGGGAAACAGAAAACATTTGAAAAGATTAGAGTTGAAAACTTCCTTAACATGGGAAAGGAAATAATCAAGGGCAGGAAGTGCAGAGAATCCCGTACAGGATAACTCCAAGGGGAAACACGCCAAGACACATATTAATCAAACTATCAAACAAATATTTCACAATTTATATGGAAATAAAAAAGACCCCAAATAGCCAAAGCAATCTTGAGAAAGAAAAACGGGGGTGAAGGAATCAGCTTCCCAGACTGCAAACTATACTAAAAAGCTACAGTAATCAAGACAGTGTGGTACTGGCACAAAAACAGAAATATAGGTCAAAGGAACAGGAGAGAAAGCCCAGAGGTAAGCCCACACACATATGGTCACCTTATTTTTGATAAAGGAGGCAAAAATATACAATGGAAAAAAAGACAGCTCCTTCAATAAGTGGTGTTGGGAAAACTGGACAGATACATGTAAAAGAATGAAATTAGAATACTCCCTACCACCATACAAACAAATAAACTCAAAATGCATTGAAGTCCTAAATGTAAGGCCAGACACTATAAAACTGTTAGAGGAAAACATAAACAGAACACTCTATGACATAAATCACAGCAAGATCCTTTTTGGCCCACCTCCTAGAAAAATGGAAATAAAAACAAAAATTAAAAAATGGGACCTAATGACAATTAAAAGCTTTAGCACAACAAAGGAAAGCATAAACAAGACAAAAAGACAAACCTCAGAATGGGAGAAAATAATTGCAAATGAAGAAACTGACAAAGGATTAAACTCCAGAATTTACAAGCAGCTCAATATCAAAAAAACAAACAAACAAAAAAACAATCCATCAATGGGCAGAAGACCCAAACAGACATTTCTTCAAAGAAGGTTTACACATTGAGAACAAACACATGAAAGGATGTTCAAAAGCACTAATCATTAGAGAAATGAATATCAAAACTACACTGAGGGGCTTCTCTGGTGGCGCAGTGGTTGAGACTCCACCTGCCGATGCAGGGGACACGAGTTCATGCCCCGGTCTGGCAAGATCCCACATGGCGTGGAGCGGCTGGGGCTGTGAGCCATGGCTGCTGAGCCTGTGTATCTGGAGCTTGTGCTCCACAACAGGAGAGGCCACAGCAGTGAGGGGCCCGTATACAGCAAAAATAAATAAATAAATAAATAAATAAACTACGCTGAGGTATTACCTCACACCACTCAAAATGGCCATCATCAAAAAAATCTACAAACAATAAATGCTAAAGGGGGTGTGGAGAAAAGTGAACCCTCTTGCACTGTTGATGGGAATGTAAATGGATACAGCCACTATGGAGAACAGGATGGAGGTTCCTTAAGAAACTAAAAATAGAAATACCATAGGACCCAGGAATCCCACTACAGGGCATATCCACTGAAAAAACCATAATTCAAACACAGTCATGTACCGCAATGTTCATTGCAGCTCTATTTACAATAGCCAGGACATGGAAGCAACCTAAGTGTCCACCAACAGATGAATGGATAAAGAAGATGTGGAATGTATATACAATGGAATATTCCTCAGCCATAAAAAGAAACGAAATTGAGTTATTTATAGTGAGGCAGATACAACTAGAGTCTGTCATACAGAGTGAAGTAAGTTAGCAAGAGAAAAACAAATACCGTATGCTAACACATATATATGGAATCAAACCAAAAAGGTGCTGAAGAACCTAGGAGCATCAGGAATAAAGATGCATGTAGAGAAAGGACTTCAGGACAAAGGGAGTGGGATGGGGAAGCTGGGACGACATGAGATAGTTGCATGGACATATATACACTACAAAATGTAAAATAGATAGCTAGTGGGAAGCACCCACATAGCACAGGGAGATATGCTCGGTGCTTTGTGACCACCTAGAGGGGTGGGATAGGGAGGGTGGGAGGGAGATGCAAAAGGGAGGAGATATACATACGTATATGTAGAGCTGATTCACTTTGTTATAAAGCTGAAACTAACACACCATTTTAAAGCAATTATACTCCAATAAAGAGGTTTAAAAAAGTTAAATACAAAGAAAAAATATTAAAAGCCACAAGAGAAAAGCAACAAAAAATATACAGGGGAATCCACATAAAGTTAACAGCTGATTTCTCAGCAGAAACTCTGCAAGCTAGAAGGCTGTGGAAGGACATAATTAAGACACGAAAGGGAAAAACCTACAACCAAGATTACTCTACACAGCAAGGATCTCATTCAGATCTGATGGAGAAATTAAAATCTTTACAGAGAAGCAAAAGCTGAGAGAGTTCAGCACCACCACACCCACTTCACAACAAATGCTAAAGGAGCTTCTCTAGGCAGGAAACACAAGAGAAGGAAAGAACCTAAAAAAACATACACAAAACAATTTAGAAAATGGTAATATGAACACACATATTGATAATTACCTTAAATGTAAATGGTTTATATGCTCCAACCAAAAGACATAGACTGGCTGAAGAATACAAAAACAAGAACCATATATATGCTGTTTACAACAGACCTACTTCAGACCTACGGACACATAAGACTGAAAGTGAGGGGATGGAAAAAGATATTCCATGCAAATGGAAATCAAAAGAAAGCTGGAGTAGCACTTCTCATATCAGGGAAAATAGACTTTAGAATAAAGACTATTTCAAGAGACAAAGAGGACACTACATAATGATCAAGGGATCTACCCAAGAAGAAGATATAACAATTGTAAATATTTATGCACCCAACAGAGGAGAACCTCAACACATAAGGTAAATGCTAACAGCCATAAAAGGGGAACTCAACAACAACACAATCATAGTAAGGAATATTAACACCCCTCTTTCGCCAATGGACAGATCATCCAAAATGAAAATAAATAAGGAAACACAAGCTTTTAATGACACATTAAACAATATGGACTTAATTGATACTTACAGGACATTCCATCCAAAAACAACAGAATACAGCTTCTTCTCAACTGCCCGTCAAACATTCTACATGAGAGATCACATCTTGGGTAAGAAATCAAGCCTTGGTAAATTTAAGAAAATTGAAATTGTATCAAACATCCTTTCTGACCACAACGCTATGAGACTAGATATCAATTACAGGAAACAAGTCTGTAAAAAAAAAACACACACATAGACGCTAAGCAATACACTACTAAATAACTAAGAGACCAGTAAAGAAATCGTAGAGGAAATCCAAAAATACCTAGAAACAAATGATAATGAAAACACAACGATGGAAAACCTATGGGATGGAGCAAAAGCAGTTCCAAGATTGAAGGATATAGCAATACAATCCTACCTCAAGAAACAAGAAAGATCTCAAATAAACAACCTAACCTTATAGCTAAAGCAATTAGAGAAAGAAGAACCAAAAATACACAAATTTACCAGAGGGAAAATATCATACGATAAGATCAGAAGTAAATGAAAAAGAAATGATACCAAAATTGAATAAGACTGAAAGCTGGTTCTCTGAGAAGATAAACAAAATTGATAAGCCAGTAGCCAGATTTATCAAGAAAAAAGGGAGAAGACTCAAATCAATAGAATTAGAATTGAAAAAGGAGATGTAACAACAGACACTGCAGAGATACAAGGATCATGACCAATTACTACAAGAAATTATATGCCAATAAATTGAATAACCTGGAAGAAATGGACAAATTATTAGAAAAGCACATCCTTCTGAGAATGAAACAGGAAAAATAGAAATTATAAATAGACCAATCACAGGTAATGAAATTGAAGCTGTGATTTAAAATGTTCCAATGTTCCATAGAGAATCCGAAAGACACTACCAGAAAACTACTAGAGTTAATCAACGAATTTGGTACAGTAGCAGGGTACAAAATTAATGCACAGGAACCTCATGCATTCTTATATACCAGTGATGAAGAATCTGAAAGAAAATATAAGGAAAAACTCCCCATTTACCATTGTAAAAAAGAATAAAATACCTAGGATTAAATCTACCTAAGGAGACAAAAGACCTGTATGCATAAAACTATAAGACACTGATGAAAGAAATTAAAGATGTTACAAACAGATGGAGAGATTACCATGTTCTTGGATTGGAAGAATCAACATTGCAAAAATGACTATACTACCCAAAGCAATCTACAGATTGAGGTCAATCCCTATCAAACTACGAATGGCATTTTTCACAGAACTAGAACAAAAAATTTCACAGTTTGTATGGAAACACAAAAGACCCCGAATAGCCAAAGCAATCTTGTGAAAGAAAAACGGAGCTGGAGGAATCAGGCTACCAGACTTCACACTATACTACAAAGGTACAGTTATCAAGACAGTATGATACTGGCACAAAAACAGAAATATAACTCAATGGAAAAGGATAGAGAGCCCAGAGATAAACCCATGCACATATTGTCACCTTATCTTTGTTAAAGGAAGCAAGAGTATACAATGGAGAAGAGACAGCATGTTTAATAAGTTGTTCTGTGATAAATGGACAGCTACATGGAAAAGAATGAAATTAGAAGACTCCTTAACACCATACACAAATATAAACTCAAAATGGATTAAAGACCTAAGTGTAAGGCAAGGCACTATAAAACTCTTAGAGGAAAACATAGGCAGAATGCTCTATGACATAAATCACAGCAAGATCCTTTTTGACCCACAACCTAGAGAGATGGAAATAAAAACAAACATATGGGACCTAGTGAAACTTTAAATCTTTTGCACAGCAAAGGAAGCCATAAACAAGACAAAAGGACAACCCTCAGAATCAGAGAAAATATTTGCTAATGAAGCAACTAATAAAGAATTAATCTCCAAAATATACAAGCAGCTCATGCAGCTCAATATCAAAAAAACAAACAACCTAATCCAAAATTGGGGAGAAGACCTAAATAGACATTTCTCCAAAGAAGATATACAGAATGCCAACAAACACATGAAAGGATGCTCAACAACACTAATCATTAGAGAAATGCAAATCAAAACTTAAATGAGGAATCATCTTACACCAGTCAGAATTGCCATCATTAAAAAATCTAGAAACTATAAATTCTGGAGGAGGTGAGGAGAAAAGGCAACTCTCTTGCACTGTTGGTGGGAAGGTAAATTGATACAGCCACTATGGAGAAGAGTATGGAGGTTCCTTAAGAAACTAAAAATAGAACTACCATACTACACACCAATCCCACTACTGGACATTTACTCTGAGAAAACCATAATTCAAAAATAATCATGTACCACAATGTTCATTGCAGCACTATTTACAATAGGCAGGACATGGAAGCAACCAAAGTGTCCATTGACAGATGAATGGATAAAGAAGGTGTGGCATATATATATATATATATATATATATATATATATATATATATATAGTGGAATATTACTTAGCCATAAAAAGAAACAAAATTGAGTTATTTGTAGTGAGGTGGATGGACCTAGAGTCTGTCATACAGAGTGAAATATGTCAGAAGGAGAAAAACAAATACCGTATGCTAACACATATATATGGAATCTAAAAAAAAAAAGATTCTGAAGAACCTAGGGGTAGGACAGGAATAAAGACGCAGATGTAGAGAATGTACTTGAGGACATGGGGAAGGGGAACGGAAGCTGGGACAAAATGAGAAATTGGCATGTACTTATATATACTACCAAATGTAAAATAGATAGCTAGTGGGAAGCAGCTGCATAGCACAGGGTGATCAGCTCAGTGCTTTATGACTACCTAGAGGGGTGAGATAGGGAAGATATATAGAGGGTGAGATATATATATATATATATATAGAGAGAGAGAGAGAGAGAGAGAGAGAGAGAGAGAAGAGAGAGAGAGAGCTGATTCACTTTGTTATAAAGTAGAAACTAACACACCATTGTGAGCAATATTACTCCAATAAAGATGTTTTAAAAAATTTTTAAGAAATAATTATGCACAAAGAAAGGTAAAAGAATACCCCCATCGGTAATATATGACTATTTACATCTGCTTTTAAATGTCCCAACCTTGGTTTCTGCTAACAATTATTCTAGGATCTTTAATTTGTTTATCCTCAGATTCAGAATTTTTTTTTCCATTGTCAGGCCTTACACTTAGAAGAAACCTAAATTCTATTGAGTGGACCACTATTTCCCAAAGTGTGTTCTGTGGAACACAAGTTCTACATAATATTATAGAGTCTAATGGTCACATAAATACCACATAGTATGTTTGCCTCTTGTAGAGTTACAATGCACTTTAGAATGATAAAGAAACTTTAACTGTGTTTGATGCCAGTGTTTGCCAGACTTATTTTGGAATCACTTTTTAAACCTATTAATCTCTCTTATAACACATACACATATGTGTGTGCATATGCACAGGCATGTGTGCATGTATACACACACACTTTGAGAAACCTTGGAAGGAATACTAACATTGATGCCCTACACAAAAAGTCCTCAAATGTTCTCAGAAAGGACCCTCTTTCTTTTCTGGAGATAATTTCTGAGGTTCTGATAGGCTAGAATTCTCCTTATTTCCTTGCTTTGAGCAGTTCTAATTCACTTGTAGACATATGCATGATTTCCTTGTTTGTTGAAAAGTGTGGCCACCCATTTGGTAGAGCTAAGAATACTTAGAAGAATTTTCTAGTGTGGATAAACTAGAAAGTACCTGACTACCTGTTTCATTTCCCAGCTTCAGAGTTGGTAATTGCTGTTGCATTTCCTTCTCATGAGACTCTACTTAGACTCATGTAAACTTAGTAGTGGTATAAAATGAAAGTAAAGTAAACCTAGTTTCATGGTACAGAAATCTTATAGGATGCTTTAGCACAAAAAGTGTTCTATGGTCTAATAAGTTCAAAGAGTACTGTATAAGAGTGAAGTAAGTCAGAAAGAGAAAAGCAAATACTGCATGCTAAAACATATATATGGAATCTAAAACAATAATAATAATAAAGTTCTGATGAACCTAGGGGTAGGACAGGAATAATGAGGCAGATGTAGAGAATGGACTTGAGGACACGGGGAGGGGGAAGGGTAAGCTGGGATGAAGTGAGAGAGTATCTTTTACATATATCCACTGCCAAATGTAAAATAGATAGCTAGTGGAAAGCACCCACATAGCACAGGGAGATCAGCTCAGTGCTTTGTGACCACATAGAGGGGTGGAATAGGGAGAGTGGGAGGGAGAAAAAAGTGGCAGGGGATAAGGGGATATATGTATACATATAGCTGATTCACTTTGTTATACAGCAGAAACTAACACAATGTTGTAAAGCAATTATACTCCAATAAGAATGTTAAAAAAATAAGAGACATATGTTATAATGTAAAGCAGGCCAATCTACATGTAATAGGGATTCCAAAAGGGGAAGAAAGAGAAAAGGGTATTGAAAATGTATTTGAAGAAATTATGACTGAAAAATTTCCAAACCTAAGAAGAAAACAGACATCCAGATACAGGAAGCACAGAGGGTCCCAGACAAGATGAACCCAAACAAACCTACACCAAAACATATTATAATAAAAATGGCAAAAGTTAAAGAAAGGATTCTAAAGGCAGCATGAGAACAACACAGAGTTAATTACAAGGGAACCTCCATAAGTCTATCAACTGATTTCTCTAGAGAAACACTGCAGGCCAGAAGGAGTGACAAAATATATCCAAAGTCTTGAAAGAGAAAAACCTGCAACCTAGAATAATCTACCCAGAAAGATTATCATTTAGAATAAGAGGACTAATAAAGAATTTCTCACACAAGCAAAAACTAAAAGAATGCAGCAATACTAAACTTATCCTTAAATAGTGAAAGATCATCTCTAAAGAGAAAAGAAGATACAGGAAGGAGGAAATCACAATTGGAAAGTAAATCACTTAAATTAGCCAGTATACAGATCAAATAGAAAAGAAAAAAAACTATTTGTGAAAGCAATGATAAACACAAGGAACAGCAAAAGGATAAACATGAAGATATAAAAAGGGACATGAAAATCATAAAATGTGAACAAGAAGATAAGAAAATGCCGATTCTTTTCCTTTCTTTTAGAATGTGTTTCAACCTATATGAATATCAGTCTAAAGCAAGCAGATATAGGAAGGAGTTAACATACTTGAAAAACAGGGCAACCACAAATCCAAAACACACAGTAAATTCACAAAATCTAAATAAAAGAGAGCACAAGCATAAAATAAAAGGAAATCATCAAACCACAAAAAGAAAAGAAACAAAGAATCAACTGGGAAAACAAGGTTTGAAATGTCAATACATACATATGTATCAATAACTACATTAAATGTCAATGAACTGAATGCTCCAATCAAAAGACATAGAGTGGCAGACTGGATAAAGAAACAAGAGCCTACAATATGCTGCCTACAAGAGACCCATTTTAGGTCAAGGGACACACATAGATTGAAAGTGAGGGGATGGAAAAAGATATTTCAGGCAAATGGAAATGACGAGAAAGCAGGACTTGCAATACTCATATCAGACAAAATGAACTTTAAAGACTATAAAGAAAAATAAAGAAGGACACTATATAATGATAAAAGGATCAATACAAGAAGAGGATATTATAGTCATCAATTTATATACACCTAATATAGGAGCACCCAAATATATAAAACAAATACTAACAGACATAAAGGGAGAAATCAATTGGAATACAATTATAGTAGGAGTCATTAACACCTCACTCACATGAATGGACAGATATTCCAGACAGAGAATCAATAAGGAAACAGAGATTCTAAATGATATAATAGAACAGTTAGACTTAATTGATATTTTCAGGACTTTACATAGCAAAAATACCAGAATACAAATTCTTTTCAAGTGCACACGGAACATTCTCTAGGATTGACCACATACTAGGGCAAAAAAACTAACCTCAACAAATTAAACAGTATAGAAATTATTTCAAGCATCTTCTCTGACAACTATGGAATGAAACTAGAAATCAATCACAGGAAAATAAATTAGAAAAAAATGCCTAAATGGAGACTAAACAAATGCTACTAAAACATTGTTGATTCAACAAGGAAACCAAAAAGATACCTTGAGACAAATGACAATGAAAACACAACCATAAAAAATCTATGGGATGTGGCAAAAGCAGTTCTTAGAGGGAAGTTCATAGCAATACAGGCCTTCATCAAAAAAGAAGAAAAATCTCAATAAACAACCTAACTTACCACCTAAAAGAATTAGAAAAAGAAGAAAAGAGCAAACAAAACCTAAAGTCAGCAGAAGGAAGGAAATAATAAAGATCAGGGAGTAAATAAATAAAATAGAGATTTTAAAAATAGAAAAAAATCAATAAAAACAAGAGCTGGTTCTTTGAAAGGGTAAACAAAATTGACAAACCTCTGACCAGGTTCACCAAAAAGAAAAGAGAGTGAACCCAAATAAAAAAATAAGAAATTGAAAAGGAGAAACCTCAACTGATACTGCAGAACTACAAAAAAAACATAAACCAATACTATGAACAATTATATGGCAACAAATTTGACAACCTAGAAGAAATGGGCAACTTTCTAGAAACATACAGGCCACTAAAATTGAATCAAGAAGAAATAGATGATTTGAACAGCCTAATCACTATAAGTGGAATATAATCTGTAATAATAATTAAAAAACTACCTACAAACAAAAGTCCAGGGTCAGATGGTTTCACGGGTGAATTCTATGGAACATACAAAAAAAATTATACCAATCTTTCTCAAACTCTTCCAAAAGATTGAAGAGGAGGGAACACTCCCAAATACATTCTATGAAGGCACCATCACCCTGTACCAAAACCAGACAAAGACACCACCAAAACAGAAAATTACAGGCCAATATCTTTGATGACTATCGATGCAAAAATTATCAACAAAATATTAGCAAACAGAATCCAACAACACATAAGAAAGATCATACACCAAGACCAAGTGGCATTCATCTGAAGTTCACAAGGATGGTTCAACATTCATAAATCAACGAATGTAACACACCACATAAACAAATGAAAAGTCAAAAACCACATGATAATCTCAGTAGATGCATAAAAAGCATTTGATAACATTCAACATCCATTCATGATAAAAAAAAACTCTTACCAAAATGGGTATACAGGGAACATATCTCAACATAATAAAAGCCATTTATGACAAACCCACAGCCAATACTCAATGGTGAAAAGCTAAAATTCTTCCCAATAAAATCTAGAACAAGACAGGGATGCCCACACATCACTTCGATTCAACATATTTTTGGAAGTCCTAGCCATAGCAGTCAGACAAGAAAAAGAAGTAAAAGGTATCCAAATTGGAAGGGAAGAGGTAAAATTGTGACTATATGCAGATGCCATGATACTATATATAGAAAACCCTAAGGACTCCACACAAAAACTATTAGAACTAATATCAAAATTAAGCAAGGTTGCAGACACAAGATTAATATACAGGAATCTGTTGCATTTCTATATATTAAAAAGAAATATCAAAAAGAGGAAGAAAAATATAACCCCATTTAAAATCACATTAAAAAATAAAAGAAATTCACAGAAAGATAGACAAGATGAAAAGGCAGAGGGCTTTGTACCAGATGAAGAAACAAGATAAACCCACAGAAAAACAACTAAATGAAGTGGAGATAGGCAATCTCTCAGAAAAAGAATTCAGAATAATGATAGTGAAGATGATAATGAACCCCAGAAAAAGAAAGGAGGCAAATATGGAGAAGATGCAAGAAATGTTTAACAAAGACCTAGAAGAATTAAAGAGCGAACAAACAGAGATGAACAATACAATAACTGAAATGAAAACTACACTAGAAGGAATCAATAGCAGAATAACTGAGGCAGAAGAACGGATAAGTGACCTGGAAGACAGAATGGTAGAAATCACTGCTGCAGAACAGAATAGAGAAAAAAGAAAGAAAAGAAATGAAGACAACATAAGAGACCTCTGGGACAACATTAAACACAACAACATTCGCATTATAGGGGTCCCAGAAGGACAAGAGAGAGAGAAAGGACTATAGAAAATATTGGAAGAGATTATAGTCAAAAACTTCCCTAACATGGGAAAGGAAATAGCCACCCAAGTCCAGGAAGTGTAGCGAGTCCCACACAGGATAAACCCAAGAAGAAACATGCCGAGACACATAGTAATCAAATTGGCAAAAATAAAAGACAAAGAAAAATTATTGAAAGTAGCAAGGGTAAAACGACAAATAACATACAAGGGAACTCCCATAAGGTTAACAGCCGATTTCTCAGCAGAAACTCTACAAGCCACAAGGGACTGGCATGATATACTTAAAGTGATGAAAGGTAAGAAGCTACAACCAAGATTACCCAGCAAGGATCTCATTCAGATTCGATGGAGAAATCAAAAGCTTTACAGACAATCAAAAGCTAAGAGAATTCAGCACCACCATATCAGCTGTACAACAAATGCTAAAGGAACTTCTCTAAGTGGGAAACACAAGAGAAGAAAAGCACCTACAATAACAAACCCAAAACATTAAGAAAATGGGAATAGGAACATACATATCGATAATTACCTTAGACATGAATGGATTAAATGCTCCAACCAAAAGATACAGGCTTGCTGAATAGATACAAAAATAAGACCCATATATATGCTGTCTACAAGCGACCCACTTCAGACCTAGGGACACATACAGACTGAAAGTGAGGGCATGGAAAAAGATATTCCATGCAAATGGAAATCAAAAGAAAGCTGGAGTAACAATACTCATATCAGACAAAATAGACGTTAAAATAAAGAATGTTACAAGAGACAAGGAAGGACACTACATAATGATCAAAGGATCAATCCAAGAAGAAGATATAACAATTATAAATATATAAGCACCCAACATAGGAGCACCTCAATACATAAGGCAACTGATAACAGCTATAAAAGAGGAAATCGACAGTAACACAGTAATATTGGAGGACATTAACACTTCACTTACACCAATGGACAGATGATCCAAAATAAAAATAAATAAGGAAAGAGAAGCTTTAAATGACAAATAGACCAGATAGATTTAATTGATATTTATAGGACATTCCATCCAAAAACAGCAGATTTCACTTTCAAGTGTGCAAGGAATATTCTCCAGGATAGATCACATCTTGGGTAACAAATAAACCCTCAGTGAACTTAAGAAAATTGAAATCATATCAAGCATCTTTTCTGACCACAACACTATGAGATTAGAAATGAATTACAGGGGAAAAAAATGTGAAAAACACAAACACATGGAGGCTAAACAATATGTTACTAAATAACCAAGTGATAACTGAAGAAATCAAAGAGGAAATCAAAAAATACCTAGAGACAAATGACAATGAAAACACGACGATCCAAAACCTATGGGATGCAGCAAAAGCAGTTCTAAGTGGGGAAGTTTAGAGCTATACAAGCCTACCTCAAGAAACAAGAAAAATCTCAAATAATGCATCTAACCTTACACCTAAAGGAACTAGAGAAAGAAGAACAAACAAAACCCAAATTGAGCAGAAGGAAAGAAATCATAAAGATCAGAGCGGAAATAAATGAAACAGAAACAAAACAATAGCAAAGATAAATAAAACTAAATGCTGGTTCTTTGAGAAGTGAAACAAAATCGATAAATCATTAGCCAGACTCATCAGGAAAAAGAGGGAGAGGACTCAAATCAATAAAATTAGAGATGAAAAGGAGAAGTCACAACAGACATCACAGAAATACAGAGCATCATAAGAGACTACTACAAGCAACTCTATGCCAACAAAATGGACAACCTGGAAGTAATGGACAAATGCTTAGAAAGGTATAACCTTCCAAAACTGAACCAGGATGAAATAGAAAATATGAACAGATGAATCACAAGTAATGAAATTGACTATGATTAATAATTTTCCAACAAACAAAAGTCCAGGACCACATGGCTTATCAGGTGAATTCTATCAAACATTTAGAGAAGAGCTAATACCCATCCCTCTCAAACTCTTCCAAAAAATTGCAGAGGAAGGAACACCCCCAAACTCATTCTATGAGTGCACCATCACCCTGATACCAAAACCAGACAAAGATACTACAAAAAAGGAAAATTACAGACCAATACCACTGATGAATATAGATGCAAAAATCCTCAACAGAATACTAGCAACCAGAATCCAACAACACATTAAAAGGATTATACACCATGATCAAGAGGGATTTATCCCAGTGATGCAAGGAGTCTTCAATGTACACAAACCAAACAATGGGATACACCATATTAACAAATTTAAGAATAAAAACCATATGATCATCTCAATAAATGCAGAAAAAGCTTCTGACAAAATTCAACACCCATTTATAATAAAAGAAACTCTCCAGAAAGTGGGTATAGAGGGATCCTACCTCAACATAATAAAGGCCATATACGACAAATGCACAGCAAACATCATTCTCAACAGTGGAAAACTGAAAGCATTTCCTCTAAGATCAGGAACAAGACAATGATGTGCACTCTCCCCACTATTATTCAACATAGTTTTGGAAGTCCTAGCCATGGCAATCAGAGAAGAAAAAGAAATAAAAGGAATAGAAATTGGAAAAGAAGTAAAACTGTCACTGTTTGCAGATGACATGATACTATACATAGAGAATCCTAAAGATGCCACCAAAAAACTACTAGAGCTTATCAATGAATTTGGTAAAGTTGCAGGATACAAAATTAATGCACAGAAATCTCTTGCATTCCTATACACTAATGATGAAAAATCTGAAAGAGAAATTAAGGAAACACTCCCATTTACCATTACAACTGAAAGAATAAAATACGTATGAATAAACCTACCTAGGGAGACAAAATACCTGTATGCAGAAAACTATAAGACACTGATGAAAGAAATTAAAGATGACAGCAACAGATGGAGAGATATACTATGTTTTTGGATTGGAAGAATCAATATTGTGAAAATGACTATACTACCCAAAGCATTTTACAGATTCAATGCAATACCTATCAAATTACCAATGGCAATTTTTATGGAACTAGAATTTAAAAATCTTAAAATTTGTATGGAGACACAAAAGACCCCAAATAGCCATAGCAGTCTTGAGGGAAAATAAACGGAGCTGGAGGTATCCAACTCCCTGACTTCAGACTATACTGCAAAGCTACAATAATGAAGAAAATACAGTACTGGCACTAAAACAGAAACATAGATCAATGGAACAAGGTAGAAAACCCAGAGATAAACCCATGCACCTATGGTCAACTAATATATGACAAAGGAGGCAAGGATATACAATGGAGAAAAGACAGTCTCTTCAATAAGTGGTGCTGGGAAAACTGGACAGCTACATGCAAAAGCATGAAATTAGAACACTCCCTGACACCATACACAGAAATAAACTCAAAATGGATTCGAGACCTAAATGTAAGACCGGACACTATAAAACTCTTAGAGGAAAACATGGGAAGAACACTCTTTGACGTAAATCACAGCACGATTGTTTTTGATCCACCTCCTAGAGTAATGGAAATAAAAACAAAAATAAACGAGTGGGACATAATATAACTTAAAAGCTTTTACACAGCAAAGGAAACCATAAACAAGATGAAAATACAACCCTCAGAATGGGAGAAAATATTTGCAAATGAAGCAACTGACAAGGATTAATCTCCAAAATATGTAAACAGCTCATGCAGCTCAATATTAAAGAAACAAACAACCGAATCCAACAATGGGCAGAAAACCTAAATAAACATTTCTCCAAAGAAGACATACAGATGGCCAAGAAGCACATGAAAAGCTGCTCAACATAACTAATTATTAGAGAAATACAAATCAAAACTACAATGAGGTATCACTTCACACCAGTTAGAATTGGCATCATCAGAAAATCTACAAACAACAAATGCTGGAGAGGGTGTGGAGAAAAAGGAACCCTCTTGCACTGTTAGTGGGAATGTAAATTGATACAGCCACTATGGAGAACAGTATGGAGGTTCCTTAAAAAACTAAAAATAGAATTACCATATGATCCAGCAATCCCACTACTGGGCATGTACCCAGAGAAAACCATAATTCAAAAAGACACATGCACCCCAGTGTTCATTTCAGCACTATTTACAATAGCCAGGTGATGGAAGCAACCTAAATGCCATTGACAGATGAGTGGATAAAGAAGTTGTGATATATATATACAATGGAATATCTCTCAGCCATAAAAAGGAACTAAATTGAGTCATTTGTTGAGACGTGGATGGATCTAGAGACTGTAATACAGAGTTCAGTAAGTCAGAAAGAGAAAAACAAATATTGTACATTAACGCATGTATGTGGAACCTAGAAAAATGGTACAGATGAACTGGTTTGCATGGCAGAAATTGAGACACAGATGTACAGAACAAATGTATGGACACCAAGAGGGGAAAACCGTGGGGGGGTGGGGATGGTGGTGTGCTGAATTGGGCGATTGGGATTGACATGTATACATTGATGTGTATAAAATTGATGACAAATAAGTATGTGCTGTATAAAAAATAAAATAAAATAAAATTCAAATGTTAAAGAAAAAAACTAATACTAAACTTTCTTTGGGTTATTTGTATGGAAATATGTTAATATAAATGTTTCAGACATTACATGAAATTCCTAAAAATCTTATATGTTCTGGTATAATGTTATAAGTCATAATTCTAGGGGACTCAGGGGAAGATGGCGGAAGAGTAAGACGTGGAGATTGCCTTCCTCCTCACGGATACACCAGAAATACATCTACACGTGGAACAACTCCTACAGAACACCTACTGAAGGCTGGCAGAAGACCTCAGAGCTCCCAAAAGGCAAGAAACTCCCCACGTACCTGGGTAGGGCAAAAGAAAAAAAAGAAAAAACAGAGACAAAAGAATAAGGATGGCACCTGCACCAGTGGGAGGGAGCTGTGAAGGAGGAAGAGTTTCCACACACTAGGAAGCCCCTCCGCGGGCGGAGACTGCGGGAGGCGGAGGGGGGAGCTTCGGGACCGCAGAGTAGTGCACAGCGACGGGTACGGAGGGCAAAGAGGGGAGATTCCTGCACAGACGATCGGTGCCGACCAGCACTCACCAACCCGAGAGGCTTGTCTGCTCACCCGCCGGGGCGGGCGGGGCTGCGAGCTGAGGCTCGGGTTTCGGTTTTGGACGGAGCGCAGGGAGAGGACTGGGGTTAGCAGCTTGAACATAGCCTGAAGGGGTTGGTGCGACACGACTAGCCGGGAGGGAGTTCAGGGAAAAGCCTGCACCGGCCGAAGAGGCAAGAGACTTTTTCTTCCCTCTTTGTTTCCTGGTGCGCGAGGAGAGGGGTTTAAGAGCGCTGCTTAAAGGAACTCCAGAGACGGGCACGAGCCGCGGCTAAAAGCGCGAACCCCATAGACGGGCGTGAGCCACGGCTGAGGGCGCGAGCCCCCGAGACGGGCATGCGCCGCGGCTGGAAGCGAGAACCCCAGAGACGGGCGCGAGCCGCGGCTAAAACCGCGGACCCCAGAGACGGGCGGGAGACGCTGGGGCTGCTGCTGCCGCCACCAGGGGGGCTGTGTGCGAGCACAGGTCACTCTCTGCGCCCCTCTTCCGCGGAGCCTGTGCAGGCCGCCACTGCCAGGTTCCTGGGATCCAGGGACAACTTCCCCGGGGGTACGCACGGCGGGTCTCAGGCTGGTGCAAATTCACGCTGGCCTCTGCCGCAGCGTCACGCTGTCTCTGCCGCCGCAGGCCCGCCCCGCACGCAGTGCCCCTCCTTCCCCCATCCCCCAACCCCCGGCCTGAGTGAGCCGGAGCTCCCGAATCAGCGGCTCCTTTAACCCCGTCCTGTCTGAGCAAAAAACAGACGCCCTCCAGCGACCTGCGCGCAGGGGCAGGGCCGGGTACAAAGCTGAGCTCCTGTGAGCTGTGAGAGCAGGGAGGAGAGGGGGAGGTCTCTCCCGGCAGCCGCGGAGGCGGCGGATTGAAGCTCCACAGTCAACTTGATGTGCCCTGCATCTGTGGAATACCTGAATAGACAGGGAGTGATCCCAAATTGAAGAGGTGGAATTTAAGAGCGAGATCTGTGATTTTTTCCCCTTTTCCTCTTTTTGTGAATGTGTGCGTGTATGCTTCTGTGTGAGATCTTGTCTGTATACTCTTGCTTCCACCATTTGTCCTAGGGCTCTATCCGTCCATGGTTTATTTAAAAAAATTTTTTTTTCTTAATAATTAATTTTAATTGTAATAACTTTATTGTACTTTACCTTCGTTCTTTCTTTCTTTCCTTCCTTCCTTCCCTCCTTTAGACAGCGAATCACCCCAGGTTGAGGAGGTGGTCTCTGGGAGCAGGATTTATGATTTTTCCCCTTTGCCTCTTTTTGTGAACGTGTATGTGTATGCTTCTGTGTAAGATTTTCTCTGTATAGCTTTGCTTCCAACATCTGTCCTAGGGTTCTATCCGTCCCTTCTTTTTTTTTTTTTTTCTAAATATTTTTTAGTACAATAACTATATTATACTTTATTTTATTTTTACTGTATCTTCTTTCTGTCTGTCTTTTTTCCTTCTTTCCCTCCTTCCTTCCTCCCTCCCTCCCTCCCTCCCTCCTTTCTTTCCTTCTTTGCTTCTTTCTTCCTTCCTTCCTTTCCTCCTTTCCTTCTTTCTTTCCTCATACTTCTACAAATTCTCTCTACATTTTCTCCTTCTTTCCCTCCTTCCTTCCTTCCTTCCTCCCTCCTTTCTTTCCTTCTTTGCTTCTTTCTTCCTTCCTTCCTTTCCTTCTTTCCTTCTTTCTTTCCTCATACTTCTACTAATTCTCTCTACATTTTTTCCTTCTTTCCCTCCTTCCTTCCTTCCTTCCTCCCTCCCTGCCTCCCTCCTTTCTTTCCTCCTTTGCTTCTTTCTTCCTTCCTTCCTTTCCTTCTTTCCTTCTTTCTTTCCTCATACTTCTACTAATTCTCTCTACATTTTCTCCTTCTTTCCCTCCTTCCTTCCTTCCTTCCTCCCTCCCTCCCTCCTTTCTTTCCTTCTTTGCTTCTTTCTTCCTTCCTTCCTTTCCTCCTTTCCCTCTTTCTTTCCTCATACTTCTACTAATTCTCTCTACATTTTCTCCTTCTTTCCCTCCTTCCTTCCTTCCTCCCTCCCTCCCTCCCTCCTTTCTTTCCTTCTTTGCTTCTTTCTTCCTTCCTTCCTTTCCTCCTTTCCTTCTTTCTTTCCTCATACTACTACTAATTCTCTCTACTTTTTCTCCCTTTTATTCTGAGCCGTGTGGATGAAAGGCTCTTGGTGCTCCAGCCAGGAGTCAGGGCTCTGCCTCTGAGGTAGAAGAGCAGACTTCAGGACACTGGTCAACAAGAGATCTCCCAGCTCCACATAATATTAAACGGTGGAAATCTCCCAGAGACCTCCATCTTAGCACCAGCACCCAGCTTCACTCAACGACCAGCAAGCCACAGTGCTGGACAACCTATGCCAAACAACTAGCAAAACAGGAACACAACCCCACCCATTAGCAGAGAGGCTGCTTAAAATCATAATAAGGCCACAGATACCCCAAAACACACCACCAGACGTGAACCTAACCACTAGAGAGACAAAATCCAGCCTCATCCAGCACAACACAGGCACTAGTCCCCTCCACCAGGAAGCCTACACAACCCACTGAAACAACCTTAGCCACAGGAGACAGACATCAAAAACAACGGGAACTACGAACGTGCAGCCTGCAAAAAGGAGACCCCAAACACAGTAAGATAAGCAAAATGAGAAGACAGAAAAACACACAGCAGATGAAGGAGCAAGATAAAAACACACCAGACCTAACAAATGAAGAGGAAATAGGCAATCTACCTGAAAAAGAATTCAGAATAATGATAGTAAGGATGATCCGAAATCTTGGAAGTAGAATGGACAAAATGCAAGAAACAGTTAAAAAGGACCTAGTGGACATAAAGATGAAACAAGCAACGATGAACAACGCAATAAATGAAATTAAAAGTACTCTAGATAGGATCAATAGCAGAATAACTGAGGCAGAAGAACGGATAAGTGACCTGGAAGATAAAGTAGTGGAAATAACTAATGCAGAGCAGAATAAAGAAAAAAGAATGAAAAGAACTGAGGACAGTCTCAGAGACCTCTGGGACAACATTAAACGCACCAACATTCGAATTATAGGGGTTCCAGAAGAAGAAGAGGAAAAGAAAGGGACTGAGAAAATATTTGAAGAGATTATAGTTGAAAACTTCCCTAATATGGGAAAGGAAATAGTTAATCAAGTCCAGGAAGCACAGAGTGTCCCATACAGGATAAATACAAGGAGAAGTACGCCAAGACACATATTAATCAAACTATCAAAAATTAAATACAAAGAAAGCATATTAAAAGCAGCAAGGGAAAAACAACAAATAACACACAAGGGAATCCCCATAAGGTTAACAGCTGATCTCTCAGCAGAAACCCTACAAGCCAGAAGGGAGTGGCAGGACATACTGAAAGTGATGAAGGAGAAAAGCCTGCAACCAAGACTACTCTACCGAGCAAGGATCTCATTCAGATTTGATGGAGGAATTAAAACCTTTACAGACAAGAAAAAGCTGAGAGAGTTCAGCGCCACCAAACCAGCTTTACAACAAATGCTAAAGGAACTTCTCTAGACAAGAAATGCAAGAGAAGGAAACGACCTATAATAACGAACCCAAAACAATATAGAAAATGGGAATAGGAACATACATATCGATAATTACCTTAAATGTAAATGGACTAAATGCTCCCACCAAAAGACACAGATTGGCTGAATGGATACAAAAACAAAACCCTTATATATGCTGTCTACAAGAGACCCACCTCAGACCTAGAGACACATACAGACTGAAAGTAAGGGGATGGAAAAAGGTATTCCATGCAAATGGAAACCAAAAGAAAGCTGGAGTAGCAATTCTCATATCAGACAAAATAGACTTTAAAATAAGGACTATTAAAAGGGATAAAGAAGGACACTACATAATGATCAAGGGATCAATCCAAGAAGAAGATATAACAATTGTAAATATTTATGAACCCAACATAGGAGCACCTCAATACATAAGGCAAATACTAACAGCCATAAAAGGGGAGATCGACAGTAACACATTCATAGTAGGGGACTTTAACACCCCACTTTCACCCATGGACAGATCATCCAAAATGAAAATAAATAAGGAAACACAAGCTTTAAATGATACATTAAACAAGATGGACTTAATTGATATTTATAGGACACTCCATCCAAAAACAACAGAATACACATTTTTCTCAAGTGCTCATGGAACATTCTCCAGGATAGATCATATCTTGGGTCACAAATCAAGCCGTGGTAAATTTAAGAAAACTGAAATTGTATCAAGTATCTTTTCTGACCACAACGCCATGAGACTAGATATCAATTACAGGAAAAGATCTGTAAAATATACAAACACATGGAGGCTAAACAATACACTACTTAATAATGAAGTGATCACAGAAGAAATCAAAGAGGAAATAAAAAAATACCTAGAAACAAATGACAATGGAGACACAACGACCCAAAACCTATGGGATGCAGCAAAAGCAGTTCTAAGGGGGAAGTTTATAGCAATACAAGCCCACCTTAAGAAGCAGGAAACATCTCGAATAAACAACCTAACCTTGCACCTCAAGCAATTAGAGAAAGAAGAACAAAAAAGCCCCAAAGCCAGCAGAAGGAAAGAAATCATAAAAATCAGATCAGAAATAAATGAAAAAGAAATGAAGGAAACGATAGCAAATATCAATAAAACTAAAAGCTGGTTCTTTGAGAAGATAAACAAAATAGATAAACCACTAGCCACACTCATCAAGAAAAAAAGGGAGAACACTCAAATCAATAGAATTAGAAAGGAGAAAGGAGAAGTAACAACTGACACTGCAGAAATACAAAAGATCATGAGAGATTACTACAAGCAACTCTATGCCAATAAAATGGACAATCTGGAAGAAATGGACAAATTCTTAGAAAGGCACAACCTGCCAAGACTGAATCAGGAAGAAATAGAAAATATGAACAGACCAATCACAAGCACTGAAATTGAAACTGTGATTAAAAACCTTCCAACAAACAAAAGCCCAGGACCAGATGGCTTCACAGGTGAATTCTATCAAACGTTTAGAGAAGAGCTAACACCTATCCTTCTCGAACTCTTCCAAAATATAGCAGAGGGAGGAACACTCCCAAATTCCTTCTACGAGGCCACCATCACCTTGATACCAAAACCAGACAAGAATGTCACAAAGAAAGAAAACTACAGGCCAATATCACTGATGAACACATATGCAAAAATCCTCAACAAAATACTAGCAAACAGAATCCAACAGCACATTAAAAGGATCACACACCATGATCAAGTGGGGTTTATTCCAGGAATGCAAGGATTCTTCAATATACGCAAATCTATCAATGTGATAAACCATATTAACAAATTGAAGGAGAAAAACCATATGATCATCTCAATAGATGCAGAGAAAGCTTTCGACAAAATTCAACACCCATTTATGATAAAAACCCTCCAGAAAGTAGGCATAGAGGGAACTTTCCTCAACATATTAAAGGCCATGTATGACAAGCCCACAGCAAACATCATCCTCAATGGTGAAAAACTGAAAGCATTTCCACTAAGATCAGGAGCAAGACAAGGTTGCCCACTCTCACCACTCTTATTCAACATAGTTTTGGAAGTTTTAGCCACAGCAATCAGAGAAGAAAAGGAAATAAAAGGAATCCAAATCGGAAAAGAAGAAGTAAAGCTGTCACTGTTTGCAGATGACATGATACTATACATAGAGAATCCTAAAGATGCTACCAGAAAACTACTAGAGCTAATCAATGAATTTGGTAAAGTAGCAGGATACAAAATTAATGCACAGAAATCTCTGGCATTCCTATATACTAATGATGAAAAATCTGAAAGTGAAATCAAGAAAACACTCCCATTTACCATTGCAACAAAAAGAATAAAATATCTAGGAATAAACCTACCTAAGGATACGAAAGACCTGTATGCAGAAAATTATAAGGCACTGATGAAAGAAATTAAAGATGATACAAATAGATGGAGAGATATACCATGTTCTTGGATGGGAAGAATCAACATTGTGAAAATGACTCTACTACCCAAAGCAATCTACAGATTCAATGCAATCCCTATCAAACTACCACTGGCATTTTCACAGAACTAGAACAAAAAATTTCGCAATTTGTATGGAAACACAAAAGACCCCAAATAGCCAAAGCAATCTTGAGAACGAAAAACGGAGCCGGAGGAATCAGGCTCCCTGACTTCAGACTATACTACAAAGCAACAATAATCAAGACAGTATGGTACTGGCACAAAAACAGAAAGATAGATCAGTGGAACAGTATAGAAAGTCCAGAGATAAACCCACGCACAAATGGATACCTTATCTTTGATAAAGGAGGCAGGAATGTACAGTGGAGAAAGGACAGCCTCTTCAATAAATGGTGCTGGGAAAAATGGACAGGTACATGTAAAAGTATGAGATTAGATCACTCCCTAACACCATACACAAAAATAAGCTCAAAATGGATTAAAGACTTAAATATAAGGCCAGAAACTATCAAACTCTTAGAGGAAAACATAGGCAGAACACTCTATAACATAAATCACAGCAAGATCTTTTCTGACCCACCTCGTAGAGTAATGGAAATAAAAACAAAAATAAACAAATGGGACCTAATGAAACTTAAAAGCTTTTGCACAGCAAAGGAAACCATAATCAAGACCAAAAGACAACCCTCAGAATGGGAGAAAACTTTTGCAAATGAAGCAACTGACAATGAATTAATCTCCAAAATTTACAAGTAGCTCATGCAGCTCAATAACAAGAAAACAAACAACCCCATCCAAAAATGGGCAGAAGACCTAAACAGACATTTCTCCAAAGAAGATATACAGAATGCCAACAAACACATGAAAGAATGCTCAACATCATTAATCATTAGAGAAATGCAAATCAAAACTACAATGAGATATCATCTCACACCAGTCAGAATGGCCATCATCAAAAAATCTAGAAACAATAAATGCTGGAGAGGGTGTGGAGAAAAGGGGACCCTCTTGCACTGCTGGTGGGAATGTGAATTGGTTCAGCCACTATGGAGAACAGTATGGAGGTTCCTTAAAAAACTACAAAGAGAATTACCATATGACCAAGCAATCCCACTACTGGGCATATACCCTGAGAAAACCAAAATTCAAAAAGAGTCATGTACCAAAATGTTCATTGCAGCTCTATTTACAATAGCCCGGAGATGGAAAGAACCTAAGCGCACATCATCGGACGAATGGTTAAAGAAGATGTGGCACATATACACAATGGAATATTACTCAGCCTTAAAAAGAAATGAAATTGAGTTATTTGTAATGAGATGGATAGACCTAGAGTCTGTCATACAGAGTGAAGTAAGTCAGAAAGAAAAAGACAAATACCGTATGCTAACACATATATATGGAATTTAAGGGAAAAAATGTCATGAAGAACCTAGGGGTAAGACAGGAATAAAGACACAGACCTACTGGAGAACGGACTTGAGGATATGGGGAGGGGGAAGGGTGAGTTTTGACAGGGCGAGAGAGAGTCATGGACATATACACACTAACAAACGTAGTAAGGTAGATAGCTAGGGGGAAGCAGCCGCAAGGCACAGGGATATTAGCTCGGGGCTTTGGGACACCCTGGAGGGGTGGGATGGGGAGAGTGAGAGGGAGGGAGATGCAAGAGGGAAGACATATGGGAACATATGTATATGTATGGCTGATTCACTTTTTATAAAGCAGAGACTAACACATCAATGTAAAGAAATTATACCCCAATAAAGATGATAAAAAAATAAATCATAATTCTAGTTATTAGTTTAAAATGTATATCTCAGAAATAACTAAATTTCCTTGTCAATTGCATTATTATGAACTTTCATGAAGTCTTTGACCGTGGTCTTTTCTAAGTCTTTTGTCATTTACAGACAGTTCTGGGTGTACTCTGATGCTTTTGCAAAAATGTTCCTATAAAAGGGTTTCATCTTCACGGAATTCATGGAAAAGACTCTGACAAGTACACGTTTCTGATAACTGACTATACTCCTGAACTGAATGAATAAGCATTTTCAGAACTCTAATGGAAAACTGATGAATTCATAAAAGTGCTAACAAAAGGTCAAGATGAAAAAAAGATTAATTACATGGGACTCAGTGAATTGATGAGGATGATTATAATTTTTGTGACTTTCTGTTTGAATTTTTTAAATGTGATGTAAATTTATGTAAAAAGAACTTAATGTAAAACAAACAAAAAAACCCAAATTAAAACAGAAAAAGAAAATAAGTTTAAAAATGCATGACTGGTAACTTTTAAAAGTTGTGAATCACTGTGCTGTACACCTGAAATGAACATAATATTGTGAATCAACTCTACTGCAATTAAAAAAAAAGAATAAAATACCTAGGGATAAATTTAACCAAGGATGTGAAAGACCTATACTCTGAAAACTATAAAACTCTGATGAAAGAAATTGAAGCTAAAAAAGAAGGGACAATATCCCATGCTCTTGGATTAGAAGAATTAATATTGTTAAAATGGCCACATTATCCAAAGCAATCTCCAGATTTAATGCAATCCCTATCAAAATACCCATGCCATTTTTCGCAGAACTAGAACAAATAATCCTAACGTTTATATGAAACCACAAAAGACCCAAGATTAGGAAAGCAATCTTGAGATAAAAGAACACAGCTGCTGGTGTAACCCTCCCATACTTCAGAATATACTACAAAACTACTGTTATCAAAAAAACATGGTATTGGCACCAAAACAAACACATAGATCAAAGGAAAAGAGAAGAGAGCCTGGAAATAAACCCATTCCTCTATGGTTAATTAATCTATGACAAAGAATGTAAGAATATACAGTGGATAAAAGACCATCTCTTCAAAAAGTGGTGCTGGGAAAATTGGACTGCCACATGTAAAACAATGAGATTAGAACATTCCCTCACACCATACACATAAATAAACTCAAAATGTTTTAAAGACCTAAATGTAAGACAGAAAACCATAAAACTCTTAGAACCTAGGCTGAACATTCTCTGACAAAAATGGTAGCAATATTTTCTTGGATCAGTCTCCTAAGGCAAATGAAATAAAGGCAAAAATAAGCAAATGGAACCTAACTAAACTTAAAAGCTTTTTACACAGTAAATGAATCTATCAACAAAATAAAAGAGTACCTAAGGAATGGGAGAAAATATTTGCCATTGATGCATTGACAAAGGGTTAATATTCAAAATATAAAAACAGCTTATACAACTCAATATCAAAAACAAAAATCAACTCAATTAAAAAATGGGCAGATGACCTGAATAGACATTTTTCCAGAAAAAGACATACAGATGACTAACAGGCACATGAAAAGATGTTCAACATCACTATTTATTGGAGAAATGCAAATCCAAACAACAATGAGATATCACCTGGCACCTTTCAGAATGCCTATCATCAAAAAGTCTACAAATAACAAATATTGGAGACTATGTGGAGAAAAGGGTACCCTTGTACTCTGTTGGTGGGAATGTAAATTGGTGCAACCACTATGGAAAACAGTATAGAGGTTATATGGCTATATACCCAAAAAAATGAAAACATTAATTCAAAAAGATACATGTACCTCAGTGTTCATAGTAACACTACTTAGAACAGCCAAGACACGGGAGCAACCCACGTGCCCATCAACATACGATTGGATTAAGAAGATGTGGTATATACATATACAATGGAATATTAGCCATAAAAAAATGAAATGCTACCGTCTGCAGCAATGTGGATGGATTTAGAGAATATGATTCTTATTGAAATACATCAGACAGAAAAAGATAAGTATGGTATCACTTATATGTAGATTTTAAAAAAATACAAGGGAATGTATATGCAAAACAGAAATAATCTCACAGATATAGAAAGCAAACTTGTGGTTACCAAAAGGGAGAGGGAAGGTGGGAGGGATAAATTCGAGTTATGGGATTAACAGAGACAAACTACTATGTATAAAATGTATAAGCAACAGGATATACTGTATACCACAGGGAATTATAGCCATTATCTTGTAATATCCTAATTGCTAAAAATCCTGAATTTCTACACTGGACACCTGAAACTAATATAATATTGTAAATCTCCTATACTTCCTTAAGAAATAGTTTGTCATCATATACTTATATTGCAAAAGTGTAAATTTTGAAGTATTATGAATACTGACATTTTGAAATAAACTGTTACTCTCTTAAATATAACCAACAGAATCTAAATACTATAGCAATTTGTGATCAGCTATCATTTTTTTAACATCTTTATTGGAGTATAATTGCTTTACAATGGTGTGTTAGTTTCTGCTCTATAACAGTGAATCAGCTGTACATATACATACATCCCTATCTCCTCCCTCTTGAGTCTCCCTACCACCCTCTCTAACCCACCCCTCTAGGTGGACAGAAAGCACCTAGCTGATCTCCCTGTGCTATGCGGCTGCTTCCCACTAGCTATCTATTTCACATTTGGTAGTGTATATATGTCAATGTCACTCTCTCACTTCGTCCCAGCTTACCCTTCCCCCTTATCATTTGTTTTTAAAATACATTAAAATAATTTTATTTAACTATTGGATAATTTATATTGTTTCTTTCTTTCCTCTAATGTATAGTTCCATTTATTATCACCCCAGAATTTTTGTCCTAATTTTATATATTATTTTTGTTAAAAAGCCTTTCATTGATCACTGTATCATATTTCCCTACCGCAAAAACTATTTAAATTAATTTTAAAGGTTAAAAACTGTTCCTTACTAATTTATCATTCGATTATTATCAGTATATGATTGATCAAAATAATATAAATGCATCACCAATATTTGTAAATTTTTTTAAGTAAAAAGTTAAAATTTAATTGAATATTCATTTGGGAGATTTTTCCCCTATTATTTTATTTATCCAAACATGAATAGTACTCATTGTTACCAATTTTTTCCTTTAATTTTTTTATTAATATAAGCACTCAACTATATAATAAATAAATGAATAGATGGGAATTAAAGAACTTTATTATAGTAATTTCCTTCCATCTTTAATTTCCTTGCAGATAATATGCCAAAAATCACATAATTATCCATCTTCATAAATCATTTATCAGCTGACAATTCAATTAGGTCCTCCTTCAATTTTGTCCAAGACAAAGAATTGGAAATTACAGACTTGCAAAATGATTTATTACATAGTGTTTAGAGTCATTCATTTTCTCAGTGTGGACACCAATATGTACTTCAAAACTCAAGGTTTTCATCCCCAGAGGCAATGCAATATTGTCAAATCTTAGATGTAAGGCAGAAGTATGCCTTTATTTTGTAACGCGGGAAAAGGTAAATTGCAAAAAGGGACATTTTCTAGAAGATCAATTTTAGGAAAGAAGCTATGTGGAAATTGAATATCTAGAAATTGATTCTCTTTAAGCTACTATCTTTATCCTCCTACTCTTTGAAAAGACTTTGTGTAGACAAACTCAATTTGAAGACTTGCCATAGATAATACTGCTACCACTGCTATATCTGGTGCAACAATTGATTTTTACCATTGAAACCAAGCAGAACCCTGTGGGCTCCCAGGCACAAAAGCCTTTTTGTGTCCCCTACTTCTTGTTTGTAAGAAATAGGCTTCATTCAACCCCATCTCATATCCTGCTCAACTCCCAGTGTTCAGTTGGAAGTTCCCAGTGTTCAGCTGGAAGTCCCATAGCTCTGATGGTAAATGACATGGAAAGATAAACTGAAGGAAAAATAAGTATTGGCTGCTATCATCATCCTCTTCATCGTCACCATCATCAATGGAGTGTTTGTGCAAATACAGACATATTTATACTCCCCCCCCCGCAGAGTGAATATGCCACATTCTAATAAAGTGACACAAGTGTGTTCTTGGATTTTGCAACTCACCTCAGTGCTTCTACTCTTCAGGAGATAGAATGAGGGAAGGGACGGCTTGAACTCTTCCAGAAAGGGTCAAAAACTCCAATGCCTATGGGACCAACTAGATAAGCAATTTAATAAAGTGGACTTGGTAGAGTCAGAACACATGCCTTGTCTAAAAGGGACAGCCACTACTCAGCTCCAGTCAAACTGTGGCCCTTCAAGTGTGTTAGTCTAATATAGCCATATCATCCAGTTTTAAAAGAAAAGCTTGAAATGTGGATTCGTATGGGAAATTTGCCAAGTATTATGTGTTGGCAGGCCAAAGCCAGTCCATGAGTTGCCAGTTTGTAATTCATGTGCTAAAGTTTAAAGTGGGTATATAGCACCAGAATTTCTGAACATTCAAGAAAGCCTGACTTGTTCATTCTTTTTTATATGCAAGCTAAATGAAAAATCAAGATTATTAGAAGATTACAGGTACTATAGAGTCAGAACAAGAATGATAGATGATTTGAATATACATCTCTAGAACATAATATATATCTGCTAGGTAGACTATCTTTGGTCTGATCCTTTACTGTTTTTTTTGCTTTTGTTACTGTTTCTGGTTTTGGTGGTTTTTTTTTTTTTTGGTCATAGTTTAACTTACCAAGAGTAAATTTACTTCATTTGTTTTATTTCAGAAGAGAGGGTGTGTCAGAGCAATTGATGTCTCTATCATGTATTTACTACAACTGTGAAATGTATGCATGTTAGTCCCAGTTTTGCTGATGAAGAAACTGAGATTCAGAAAAATGAACTGAACTGTACAAAGGTCATACAGCCATAAGTGACCAAGCCAGAGTTGAAATCCTGGTCTTTTTGGCTTAAGTCTAGGCTCTTGCCATTATACCACCCTGCTGTCTCTCTAGTTCTGCTTGTATTATTTGCGCCTATGTGCATCAGTAGGAGTGGGGAGCAACCACAGGATTTCCCTTAAATTCTGTAGATATACTCCATTTAATTAGTACAATCACTTCAAGACCCCAACAACAGAAATTACTTCCTCAGGATAAATTCCTAAAGAAGAATTACTCAGTAAAATTTTTATGTTTTATTAAGCTTTCAGTGTTTATTAGCAAATTGTCCTTCAGATAACTTGAACCTACAAAGTAACCTAATTCCCAGTAGGAATGAGGTCCTGTTTCCTCTAATAATAATAACAATAATATTATTCATATAGTGCTTACTATGAATGGGGCACTGTTCTAAGTGCTTGACATATGTTAATTTATTTGATTTCCAGAAAGCTCATTTCACAGATGACGAATATCAAGGCACAGAAAGGTTAAATTACTTGCACAACATCATGTAGTGAACAAGTGGAAATAGTGGAACCAGGATTTGAAGCTAGGCAGTCTAGATTAACTATGTCAGGACTGAATATTATATTGTTCTCTTTAATTTAATAGACAAAATATTTCAGTTATATTAATTTGTATTTTTTTATTTAAAGACAATAAAAAATTTTTCTTTTTCTTTCCTCCTTCCCTTTTCCTTCCTTCCTTCCTTCCTTCCTTCCTGACCCTTTTTTCCCCTTTTGTGACATTAACATACTAGTTAATGCCTTCTGTCTATTTTTCTCTTATGGTGTTCATTTAAAAAAATTATTTGTAAGAAGTGTGTTATGTCAAGAATATTAAGACTTCATGTGTTATAAATGTTGCAATTTCTTTTAGTTTGACTTTAACCTTTTAGTTTTTATTGTATTTTTGACATATAGAAGTTTAAAAATCCTTACGAAATCTGTCTATCTCTCCATTTATGTTTTTTTGTTTGCTTTAGAAAGGCCATAATCAAACCTAGGTTATATGAATATTTGCTATAATAGTTTTCTGCAAATTTTATGATTTAATTTTTTATCTAGAATTTATTTTGGCATTTAAAATTAAGATTCATGGAAAGTTTCACTCTTTCCACCTTTCCAACACGTTAGGGATTTATTGTGTTTCTCATGTCATTTTTGTCAGTTCAATGGTATTTGGTAAAGATAGGAGGTAAAAGCATAGGCTTAGTTGCCACCTTTAAGATCAGAAAGCTGATTTTAAAATACTTAATTATTTCATTTCTTTTTTGTTTTTCTTACAAGTTTCTTACGTGACCTGTTAAGGTTTTCTACTTCTTGAATATACTTTGGTCATGTACACCTTCCTAGAAAAGTAATACAGTGATCCATTTTTCTTTGTCATTAGCAAAGATTTGTACAAAGTCTTTTCTCATAATTCTCAAAAATATACCCTTTATCTGTGATTAAATCTACTCATGGAATTCTATTTTTCATGTAATTATCTTGTTGCTCCTTTCTTAAGTTGCAGCTAATTAATGTTGTGCTTCTCACTAACAAAGGCGTGTTCATTTAACTGCTGGAATGCTAATTTTATTTAGTTGTAATTTAAAACATTAAAGTGGATATATTTTGGAATAAAATGCAAAAAATAACATGATTTATAAGATAAATGAAGAGAATTCAAAATAATGTGCTTTTGGCCAAACTCGTTGAAACAGAGGGTAGAATGGTGGTTACCAGGGGCTGGGGGATGAGGGGAATTGGGGAGATGTTGGTCAAAGGCTATGAACTTCCAGTTACGAGATGAATAAATTCCAGGGATGTAATGTACAGCATGGTGATTATAGTTAATAATGCTGTATTGTATACTTGAAAGTTGCTAAGAGAATAGAGCTTAAATGTTCTCACCACAGAAAAGAAAAGGCCATTATGTGACCTGACAATGTTGCAACGGTAATCATTTTTCAATATATATGTATATCAAATCAATGGGCTGTACACCTTAAATTTACACAGTGTTATATGTCAACCATATCTCAATAAATCTGGGGTGGAGAGAGAAAACAATGGCCAAAATAACACTAAATCTCTATCTACTGAGCCCAAACTGTGGTCTTCCTCCACCTCCCATGGGGAGACCTCTTTGACAAAGTCTTTCAGTTTCTCATAAATTACCCTCTATGATAGAACTCAGGATGATTGCTATTTATTGTTTTTTTTAATTTATTTATTCATTTATTTCCTTTTGGCTGTGCTGGGTATTCGTTGCTTCGTGTGGGCTTTCTCTAGTTGTGGTGAGCAGGGGCTTCTCTTGTTGCGGAGCACGGGCTCTAGGTGTGTGGGATTCAGTAGTTGTGGCGCATGGGCTTAGTTGCTCCATGGCATGTGGGATGTTCCTGGAGCAGGGATTGAACCCGTGTCCCCTGCATTGGCAGGTGGACTCTTAACAATTGCACCACCAGGGATAAAGAGCTTACAGAAGGAAAAGAAATGTGTTTTTAGGAGAATTCAGGAAGAGGATGAGTGTGTTTTGCCCGTGCTGTGTTCCTTGTAAGAGAATCACATAGTTATAATGTTTATCTATTTGACTTGTTCTTCAAAGACCTTCTTAGATTTTCTTAGCAAATTTCAGTTTTTGAGTCTGTTAATTCATTAATGTTCGACTTTTATCATTTTGTAGCCATCACCCTGCTTTCCTCTTTTTTCTGTTGTCCTCTTTATTTGAATGCCTAATTAATTTTTTCTCTCTCTATTCTTCGGTATTTAAGATCTTTGAGTGTATAAATTTGACTCTGAGCTCATTCACATAGTTAAACCAAATACCGCTAAATTGAAGCTTGATAAGAATGCAGATTCCTGAGCATCACTTATATTCTGGTAAGTTTGGAGTGGGGTCTAGAAATCCGTTTGTTTTTTTTGATTTTTTGTTTTTGTTTTTGTTTTTTTTTTGCGGTACGTGGGCCTCTCACTATTGTGGCCTCTCCCGTTGCGGAGCACAGGCTTCGGACGCGCAGGCTCAGCGGCCATGGCTCACGGGCCCAGCCGCTCCGCGGCATGTGGGATCTTCCTGGACCAGGGCACGAACCCGTGTCCCCTGCATCGACAGGCGGACTCTCAACCACTGCGCCACCAGGGAAGCCCAAGAAATCCGTATTTTTGAATGAGATCCTCAGATCACATATAGGGAAATCCCATCATAATTATGAATGTTTATGTTCTCATTATCATTATTTTTCTAAATTCACTCTAATAAGAACTTTGATTTGCACTTTGTCCCAAAAGTGTTTAATTCTGTTTTAATTTTCAAGTGGTTGAGTTTTTCATTCACAGTTTCATTATTAATATCTAGTTTTGTTCTATTGAGATCAAGGAAGATGGCCTGTGATACTTTCTTAATTTTTTCTTTTTTGAGAAAATTAAAAATCTAAAAAAAAATAAAATAGTATCATAACAAATACTCATATCCCTACCACCTAGAATTAACTCTTGCTATTTTGCCATATTCGCTTCCTTTTAAAAGAGGAAATATATTTTTAGAGATTTAATTACATTTCCTTTTAATTACTGTCCTGTGTCCTATGTCATTTCCTCTTCCTCATGGGTGCAAATTTGCTATGAATCATTCTAGTATATTTTCAATAGCTTCACATACATATGAATGCATCTATAAACACCATAGAGTGTTTTGCTAATTAATTAGGTTTTTGAGATCTATATATATAAATATATTTAGATATAGTTCCTTTTATCTTCTGTATTCTAATAATCACATTAATCACACTCTATTAATCCATCCCCCTATTGAGAGACATCATATACCTATATTTTTTTCGTATCTTGAGATTTACTAAAGCATTTGTGGCCTAAATGTTATTAAATATCGGCTGGATACTAGGGGGAAAAGGTACTTTTATGCATGGTATAAACCAGAATTAGAAATTTATACATAAATTTGAAATTATTTATTCTATTATTCAAGGGCTAGATCTTTATTTCTCCTACTTAATCTGTAACTAAATTAGATACATGTGTTAATAGCTGCCACTAATATTGTGTGCCTGTCAATTTCTACCTATAATTTCTCACCAAAATACCTTCTCATTTTTAAAAATTGTAAACGCAGTGCATACTTATAAAAGCCATCAGAAAATTTTTAATTTTATTTTTAAAAAAGGAACAAGGGACTTTCCTGTTGGCACAGTGGTTAAGAATCTGCCTGCCAATGCAGGGGACATGGGTTTGATCCCTGGTCTGGGAAGATTCCATGTGCTGAGGAGCAACTAAGCCCTGTGCCACAACTACTGAGCTGCGTGCCACAACTACTGAAGCCTGTTTGCCTAGAGCCTGTGCTTCGCAACAAGAGAAGCCACTGCAATGAGAAGCCCGTGCACCACAATGAAGAGTAGCCCCCGCTCGCCACAACTAGAGAAAGCCCTTGTGCAGCAACGAAGACCCAACTCAGCAAAAAAAAAAAAAAGGAACAGTTATTCATAATTTTAGCACCAAGTACTAACCACCATTAACATACTTGTGTACAGTGTTCCAGGTTTCTTTTTATACATACACATACATTGTCTTTAAAGACAGTTTACACATACAAACTGTTTATAAAATATAGTTTTAACATAAAAATATACTTACTGTATTTTTTGGTATTGAAACATGTGATTGTATAATTTCTAACTGTATGGAAATATATAAAACTGAACATACTCTGTAATTTCCCTGTAACTACCATTTATTTCATGTACACTTTTTATCATACAAATTAACTACCTGTTTCTTAAACAGTGAATATTATTTTTTGTATGGTAACATCATAATATATCCGACCAATCCTGTGTAAAGAGACACTGATTATCTTTTAAAATAATTTTTTAAATGCTGCAGTGCATGTACATTTTATACATATGTATTTTTCTGTCCTTATCCAATTATTTTCATAGGTGAGGTCTCTAAATGAAGCATTTCCAAATAAAGGTGGAAATATTTAAAATGTTTACATATATGTTAAAATTGCCTTAAGATAACAACTTACACTTCAATTGGCATGACAGTTCATTTTCTCAGCTCTCTCAATGATAAGGTTTATTATTATTTTTCATCTTTGCCAATATAAGACAGAAGAAGAATCTCATTGTTTTAATTTGAAATTCTTTGATTATTAGTGAGCTTAATCATCCTTTTATATGCCCATTGGCCATTTGCACTTCTTTTGTAAAATGCAGGCTCTTGCCTAGTCCTCTTCCCTTCCCCCAAGGGGGGAGTTCATCTTTTCCTTTTTGCTTTGTCAGAGTTCTTTGGTTCTCATTTTTGATCTTTTACTTCGGGTCGGTTTGATTCAGGCTTTCAGCTTTTCACTTCACTGCCTGATGGAATATATATATATATTCTCCATTAGTCTTTAATGTCCTTTATAGAAGCTGGCTCCCTTTCCTCTCTTCCTCCTTCCTTCCCTCTCTTTTCTCTTGTCTTCTGTTGTCCCTTTGTTTCTTTCTCTCTGTTTCTCTTTCTCTCCCTCATCTTTTTTTTTTTTTTTTTTTTTTTTGGTACATAAGTTTTTAATTTTGACCGAGTCGACTCTATCATCCTGGGCCTGGCGCCGCGTCAGCAGAGGGGGGCGGGGAGGCGAGCGCGGAACTGGGGGAAGGGAAGGGGCGGGGAGGAGCGGGCGGAGCAGCTGCGCGAGCTGCTGGGAGACCGCGCGGTGGGATCACACGGCGGCGGCGGCGGCGGCGGCGGCCCAGAGACCTGAGCGGCGAGACCTCGGTCCGCGGCCTACTCGGAGCCCTCTCTCCACCGGAGGACCAGGGATCCGCAGTCTTCAACACAGAGGTACCGTGCTCCGCGCTCCCCGCCCAGCCCGGCCCAGCCTGCTGCGGCGGTGCCTCCTTCCTTCCTTCTTCCCTCGCTCTCTCTCTCGCCCGCCCGCCCGCCCGCGCCTTCCCTGTCTGCCTGCGTCACTGCGGCCGCCATGGCTGAGAACGGCGAGAGCAGCGGCCCCCCGCGCCCCTCCCGCGGCTCTGCTGCGGCCCAAGGCCCTGCCTCTGCCCCGGCGGAGCCCAAAATTATCAAAGTCACTGTGAAGACCCCCAAAGAGAAAGAGGAGTTCGCAGTGCCCGAGAACAGCTCAGTCCAGCAGTTTAAGGAAGCGATTTCGAAACGCTTCAAATCCCAAACGGATCAGCTAGTGCTGATTTTTGCCGGAAAAATCTTAAAAGATCAAGATACCTTGATTCAGCATGGCATCCATGATGGACTGACTGTTCATCTTGTCATCAAAAGCCAGAACCGACCTCAGGGCCAGTCCACCCAGCCTAGTAATGCCGCGGGAACTAATACTACCACCGCGTCGACTCCCAGGAGTAACTCCACACCTATTTCCACAAATAGCAACCCGTTTGGGTTGGGGAGCCTGGGAGGACTTGCAGGCCTTAGCAGCCTGGGCTTGAGCTCGACCAACTTCTCTGAGCTCCAGAACCAGATGCAGCAGCAGCTCCTGTCCAGCCCTGAGATGATGATCCAAATCATGGAAAATCCCTTTGTTCAGAGCATGCTTTCGAATCCTGATCTGATGAGGCAGCTCATTATGGCCAATCCACAGATGCAACAATTGATTCAGAGAAACCCAGAAATCAGTCACCTGCTCAACAACCCAGATATAATGAGGCAGACCCTCGAAATCGCCAGGAATCCAGCTATGATGCAAGAAATGATGAGAAATCAAGACCTGGCTCTCAGCAATCTTGAAAGCATCCCAGGTGGCTACAATGCTTTACGGCGCATGTACACTGACATTCAAGAACCCATGCTAAATGCCGCACAAGAGCAGTTTGGGGGTAATCCGTTTGCCTCGGTGGGGAGCAGTTCCTCCTCTGGGGAAGGTACGCAGCCTTCCCGCACAGAAAATCGCGATCCACTACCCAATCCGTGGGCGCCACCACCGGCTACCCAGAGTTCTGCGACCACCAGCACAACAACGAGCAGTGGCAGTGGATCTGGCACTAGCTCTAGCAGTGCTACGGGGAACACAGTGGCTGCAGCTAATTATGTTGCCAGCATCTTCAGCACCCCAGGAATGCAGAGCTTGCTGCAACAGATAACTGAAAACCCCCAGCTGATCCAGAATATGCTGTCTGCACCCTATATGAGAAGCATGATGCAGTCGCTGACCCAGAATCCAGATTTGGCTGCACAGATGATGCTGAATAGCCCTGTGTTTACTGCAAATCCTCAGCTGCAGGAGCAGATGCGTCCACAGCTCCCTGCTTTCCTGCAGCAGATGCAGAATCCAGACACACTCTCAGCCATGTCAAACCCAAGAGCAATGCAGGCTTTAATGCAGATCCAGCAGGGGCTACAGACATTAGCCACTGAAGCACCGGGCCTCATTCCAAGCTTCACTCCAGGTGTGGGGGTGGGGGTGCTGGGAACAGCTATAGGCCCTGTAGGCCCAGTCACACCCATAGGCCCCATTGGCCCCATAGTCCCGTTTACTCCCATAGGCCCCATTGGACCCATAGGGCCCACTGGCCCTGCAGGTCCCCCTGGCTCCACTGGCTCAGGCACCCCCCCTGGGCCCCCTGTATCTAGCTCTGCACCCAGTGAAACTACGAGCCCAACATCGGAATCTGGACCCAACCAGCAGTTCATTCAGCAAATGGTGCAGGCTCTGGCTGGAGCAAATCCTCCACAGCTGCCGAATCCAGAAGTCAGATTTCAACAACAACTGGAACAGCTCAACGCAATGGGGTTCTTAAACCGGGAAGCAAACTTGCAGGCTCTAATAGCAACAGGAGGCGACATCAATGCAGCCATTGAGAGGCTGCTGGGTTCCCAGCCATCATAATTACATTTCTGTACCTTGAAAAAATGTATCTTATTTTTGATAATGGCTCTTAAATCTTTAAACACACATAATTGTACTTTACTTTCACTTTGATTCTTTTAAATCTGTCTAGTTATAAATTTAATATGCATTTTAAGGTGGAGTCCTTTCCTCCCTCTTTGTTTCCTCCCTCCCTCCCTTCCCTCCTCCCTCCTTCCCTTACCTCCTCCCTCCCTCCCTCCCTCCTCCCTCCCTCCTCCCTCCCTCCCTCCCTCCCTCCCTCCCTCCCTCCCTCCCTTCCTTCCTTCCTTCCTTCCTTTCTTCCTTCCTTCCTTCCTTCCTTCCTTCTCTGTTTTGAATGGTGGGAATCAATGCCGTTTCACTCAAAGGTGTTGCATGCAAACACTTCTGCTTTTATTGTGATTTTTGGAAACAGGTATCAACCTTTACAGTTGGGTGAACAAGTTTTGTCCTACAGATGTCCAATTTATTTGCATTTTAAACATTATCCTATGATAGTAATTAAATGTAGAATGAAAATATTAAAAACATAAATTAATTGAAGCTCTCTAATTTGTGGTACAATATTGCTTATTGTGACTTTGGCATGTATTTTTGCTAGCAAAATGCTGTAAGATTTATACCATTTTATCTTTTTTGCTATGTTTATACACAGTACAGTAAGCACAATTGGAACTGTACATCTAGAAATATTACAACAGAATCTCTGAGCAGAATATGTATAACCAAAATGAGAAAGGATATAAGAAATATTTCTGGAGCTCGGTATATCTCACAATTTTGTAGAATCTTACAGCATCTTTGATAAACTTCTCAGTGGAAATGTTGGCTAGGCAAGTTCAGTTAAAATATAGTAGAAATGTTTATCCTGGTATCTCTACGTATACATTTAATTGTACAGAAAACTTACAGTGTGACATTGTGTCAACATTTGCAAATTGATTGTATATGATCTTAATCTTAGTGCAGCCTGAAGGATCAGTATAGTAATGCCAGGAAAGTGCTTTTTTTAAGACTTCCTTCTCAGCTTCTCCCATAAAGAGACCCTAATACGCATTTTGATTTGTAATTGGAAATGTAACTTTCACTGAAAATGTCATGTGACGTTTGCATTACTTTTAACTGCTGTGTATAAAGGAAACTGTATCTTTTGACTCTTATCAGTTATTTCTCTTGTGCACAGGGAAAAATGCATTAAAAATGACTAAAAAAATAAAAAAATTTAAAATGGATACATCTTTTCCTTTTTGCCTTCTGGCCCTAGGATCATGTTTAGAAGGATTGCCAACCCCAAGATTATATAAATCTTATCCTGTATTTCTCTAATTTTGATGGTTTTGTTTTTTTAAAAAAAGTTCCTTTGCCCTGTCTGGAATTATTTTGATATATAGATTTAGGTATTCTAACTTTTTTTTCCCCCCCAAAGGGTAGACAGTTGTTACCTGGTTTTTATCTCATTGTCCTCATGCCCCCCTCCATTTGAAATGTCATACATATATATACTTTATTCTGTGTTTGAATTCTCTTTAGTACCACTGAACATTGTAGCCCCAGTACACCAGCCTGTAGTTATTGAGTTAGAAATGACTTCATATCTCTTAGGGCAAGTCCTCCTTTTGATCTTTTTTATTTTTCACAATTTTCTAATGATTCCGACGTGTTGATTTTACCAGATAAACTTTACAGTTATTAGACTTCCCTCCCCCCCAAAAAAAAATAAATTGGGAATTTGATTAGAATTGTCTTAAATTGATACGATAGTGAGAATTACAGTGCTCTCCAGAAACATGATATATTGCCTCATTTTTAAAAAGCTTTTACATCCTTCAAGAGTTTTATTTATTTAAGTCCCGTATAATTTGTAATAAATGTATTCCTAGGTAATACAGATATATGGGAAACAATACTGCAATTGGGAGCTCTTATTCAGTGTGTTACCTGTGTGGTCATTTTTGCTATATAGGGGAAGAATGTATTTTCATAGATTAATTTTAAGTTGGCAGTTTACTGGAATCTATTAAATTCAGAGACATTCAGTTGATCCTTTTGAGTTTTTCCTGGTAAGCAATCATATCAATGATAAGTTATAATGATAGGTTATTTTCAAAATTTATAACATAGTTCTGATGGCATGGGTTAAACAATTCCAGAATAGTGCTAAAGAGGAAAAGTGGCAATGGCATTCTTGTCTTGTTTCTCATTTTAACCAGACTATGTTTGCTGCAGCAATTCTAAATTGCATTTTTGAAAAACCATTCCTCTGGGAGATGGTCAAATAAGTTTGCAAAATGCTGTATACTATAGCCCCTCTTGGAGAGTCATTAGGCAGTAAATTTTGACTAGTATTATGTTGTTTAAAGGAGTATGTTCTTTAAAAGAGTAAAAACTATTTAATCTTATCTAACTCAGCATTTCCTAAACTTATTTGAGTAAAGAACAACTTTTTTCCCTTTTAAACACCCTAATAACATTTGGCATATCAATGTTCCTCAGAACATCAAGTTAGGAAATTGTGATTTATTATTTCACTGCTGTATGTTGCTTGGGTGTTCACAATAATTACAGTAGCAAAGTCTGCCATAATTAAGAATTTTTATGACAAGGATTTTATAGGCAATCAATATAAAAATTAGCCAGTAACATAGAAAATAGCAAGAAATCAATAGCTATAGGAAAAACTGGATGTTTTCTGAGGCCTGGCTCAGACAATTTAACAGGTAAATTTCTTTCAGGCATTCAAGGAACAGAGAATTCCTTAATTACCCTTGCCAAATGTTTCTCTACCTTTTAATACATTTTGTTTTCTCCCTGAAAAGGTCCAAGTCTTTAATTTATTAATTCTATTTTTTGGGTTGTATTTTTGCTTTCCAGTTAATTAATTTTTGTTTATAACTTTACCCTTTTAAAAAATTTTTAAAGCTGTTCATCTCTTACATGATACAATTTCCTCTTATTATCTTGCAAGTTCTTTTCATAGGCTCTGTTTTTGTTTTGGGTTTTATCTACTGTTAATTCACAATTTATCCATTTATTCATCGTTGAATAAGAAGGGCATATCCTAACCTGCTATCTCTCTCCCTCCAATAAGAGTGGGGTAATTCTTTTATGCTTTCACTGTTTACTTGGTTGTCGTCCCCTCTCTAAGCTTACACTAGATGGCTAGATGGTGTAAGTTTATATTACTAGCTCTGTGAGCCAGCAAGATGAGGTAGTGGGGAGGGAGCTAGGGCCAGGGGCAATCCCAGCAGGAGATGTTCTCCTCAAGTTGGCTTTCTTCATTTGCTCTTTTGGCCTCTACTTCAGGTATGTGATATCATATTATACTCGCCACTTGTGTGTGGCCACTGTGTGTGTGGGTTGGATATAAAACATTGAAATAAATCCTCCTGGTTTATTAATGAGGACTCATATCAGGTTGAGACCATCATGTTTATTGAGACCATGGTCAGAGACACTGAGCTTGCCTTCTGAGAAGGGGCAGCCTGCTCCAAAGTCTGTTGATGTGCAATGTCAAAATAGCAACAAACGGAGTAATTCCTGTCAGGGCCTAGCCCAGGGATTTGGGTTAAGGTATCAGGAGAGCCCTTTGGCCTGTGTTTCATGTTCACAAAACTCAAATTCAGAATTTTAACATTATTCTGAAATGAATTGATTACTCCAGCCATACAGCTAGACTGAGCTGATTGAAAATGTTCATAATACAGCTTAATTTAGTAAATGTAAACTTTTAAAACTATGTGGCAATTTCGATATTTCCAATTTGTATTATTTTATTTAAAAAATGTATTGGGAGGCTTAGATGAAGAATGTTACTCAGGCTTACCTCAATTTATGAGAGGTTCTCATCCCAGTCTTTTTCACTGCCTGCTCCCACCTTCAGTCCTTGCTCCTTTAAGCTAGATGGTATTAGTGCTTTTCTGCCAGGATTTTCTTGATTTGTCAACATATCACAGAACTTCAGATTGGCGATATCTTTCAATATGGCCCCATCAGCATCATGTCTTACAGAAATTCCTTGACAATTCTAATGCCCTCATTGTTTGTACAGGTTTTGCTCAATTTTTGTTTCCCTGTGGTCATTTCTATTGATTTGTAGGAGGAAGGACAAAAATTGGGGACCTTTTCCAATGCTACCATCTTCCCAGAAGTCTGTTAGGAAACTTAGGGGAAAAACAATTTTCTAAAACTAGAAAGGAGAAAAATGATTTGGATTATGATTTCAGATATCAGACTGTAGCCACCCAAAGAGCAACTTCATCAGGTGGTGTACATTCTTACCAAGGCTTTAGACATTTTGATAATGGGTAAGCACCATTGGCAAAAGGTATTCTAAACCAGCAAACTCCAAAGGTTGGGTAAGCCACTCTCAAATAAGAAATTGTTTGTCCTGACATACATAGGCAACATTATTTATCAAATGGATATGTATTGAAGCATATGGCTAGCTAGCTTCAGCTGTACTGAGGTATCTAAACACAGATTTGGGTTCCCTAAGTACTATCAAAATTCAACTTCAGAACTTCTTAGCCCAATGTGTAGATTAGCAAATTTAAGGTAATTTCAGGAAAGATGCTTTAATTTATTATTAGAAGAATAGTTGATGAGCATGAAAGAAAAAAGACATGATTACTCAGCTCTAGCTTGGATTTCACAATATTGTTTCTGTTAGATTGGGATGATAATAATAGCTAATGTATTCATGGTTATGTTCAATTTTCATAGCAACCCTATATGGTAGTACTACTATTATCTTCCCCAGTTTACAGATAAGGAAATAAACTAACAGTTTAATTTTCTGGGGTCACACTGCTATTAAGTGACAGAGTCAAAATTTGAACCCAATTCTGAGATTCCGGAGTGCGTGCTTAACCAATTCATTCTTCTGCTTCCCCCTGAATCTATTAAACTATACTGGTCTATTTATAATAGAGATTTTTATAATAAATTATGTACTAACTTGCCTCCTGGGTGTTGTTGTGGAGATACATTAGCTGTTGTTAAATGAATGCATCTCTGCTGCTGTTCACACTGGTGCAGCTCCCATAAAAATGCATATGTGAGAATCAGCTTTGTCATAATCAAAACTGCAATTTGGTGGTTTGGCTTTCTGACTTTTGAGTTATGGCGAATATTTGAAACTGTTCTTCAGTACATCTGTCCTCAGTGTCCTAATACATACGGTATGCCTCCAAATTGGCAATCACATGGGCCACTTGTGCTTCAGCTGCTCTGGAGGATGCCTGCATTTTGTTGAGCTGCCTCCCAGAGACCTCAGAAGGCAATAAACATTGTGTACCTCACCATGGTATTTGGCAGTTTCTCAAAATGCCCTTAAGAATAAAATTGGAGTAACATGAGCTAGATAATAACAGGCCAGTAGATGGGTTAGTAAGTTGAATTGACAGTGTCAAATGATGTGTCAATATAAACAAGTGGTTTCTAACCTCGGTTCTGTCTCATTGAAATTATTTTTCAGTAACTAGTATGAAAATATAAAATAGCTTGCCCATCCCATGGCAAATAGTATAGCATTAGAAGGCAGAATAAATGCACTGGATGTCACTAACAAGATCCAAAAGTCCTTAGTAGATCGAAGAAAAGCTATAGCCAAATCTAGCAGGATTAAATTGAATAGGATAAAATGTAAAGTCTTGTATCAAAAATTCAGTTACTAAAGGAAAGGGGTTATGTGGCTTAAAAATAGCATTTGTGAAAAAGACTCAGTGATTTTAATTTACTATAAGTTTAACATGAGCCCACCATGTGAGATTATAGTGCACACGGGTGTAATGAAGTCTTAGGCTCTATTAATAGAGGCATGGTGTCCAGCACAGAGAAGTCCTTCATAATGTTTTTTTCTTTTCTTGATCATTTATGTTGAGAGATTTGGATCATTTCAGAGCACCACAATTAAGATGGACACAGACAACCTGGAAAGTGACCAAGATGGTAACTCATTTACAAATAGACACAGAACAATTATTTAAAGGATCAAGAATGTTTTAGTCTAAAGACTGGGTGTTGTGGATTTTTTTTTTTTAATAATTGAGGGCCTTGTCAGATAGAAGAGGCGTAACATTTACTTGGGTAGTTTCAGAGGGCAAATCAATTTAAATTTTACAAGAAGTCAGAATTTTGGCTTACTCTTAGGAACTTTATAGCAATAAATTGAAGATACCCTTGTCACTGGAGCTGTTTAAACGGAAGCCCATTAGACAGAAATATTCAAGAATGAATTAGAAGACCTTCAAGATTCCTTCCAAAGCTAATATTCTCCCAAATGGACTTTTCAGCTTCTCACCGAAGTTTCAAGGGCTGCGGTCAAAGTTGTTCCAGAATGAAGACATGTTACAAACTTCTGCATTTCTTACCTTAATAAATAGCAAATCAGAAGTAGACTGCCACCTTTGTTGACATAACGTCTAGATAAACTCATTGTTTTATTTCATGATGCTACACATGGGAAAAGGACTCAAACAAGATCTTAAACTGAATGTCAGAAAGTGCTGAGAGCTTGGGAGGAGGAAATAGGAGCAGATGCCTGAGGTCAAAGGACTCTAGTTTGAGAATGAAGGTTACAGTGCTATTCTGACCTCCTGTTTCTCTTGATAATATTCTCCTCCCCCTGGCATTCACCATGGTGATGTGAGGAAGCTGAAACTAAGAGTGGTATGTAAGATGTAAGGATATAGCAGTGTGTGTGTGTGTGTGTGTGTGTGTGTGTGTGTGTGTGTGTGTGAATGTCCATATATATATAACATCTAATGGAAAACCTGAACAAACTTTTTGGCTGACCCAATATATACATATATGTATATATGTACATATATATATATATATATATATATATATATATATAATTCCGTACATAATTCTTTACTTAGGGTGATCCTTTTGGAGCAACAAAAAAGTTAGTACTGTGCTTTACATGATACCTTGGGTTTCATTACATCAAATAAATGACCTTAATATTTTTGAGTCATTATGCTTTGTATTCCTTATAAGTTACCCTAGGACTCCAAAGGGTTTGGAAAAGAGCATCTTGGTACTGGGTACAGGCTGAAACATATTAGTTTCCTTATTTGAGGAATGTAAATCGAACCTCAAATGTGTGTGTGTGTAAGACTTTGTTTTGACAGCTAAATATAGGTCCCCTCCACATACACTTATACTAATGAACTACCCTGATATATTCCCCATGTAGATGTTTGCCTTCTCCATGAGCCTTCACCTGGATTAACCACATATTATGTGACCAGAGGCTATAGGAAAATTGTCTTGGCTTTCTTGCTTTACTCAAACCCCTGCTTCCATTTTTGGATGTATTCGTATATCTAGATGGCTTTAGGCAGTTTGACTTATTTTTATTTTTTTAATATCTTTATTGGAGTATAATTGCTTAACATTGATGTGTTAGTTTCTGCTGTATAACAAAGTGAGTTAGTTTCTGCTGTATAACAAAGTGAATCAGGTATATGTATACATATATCCTCATATCTCCTCCCTCTTGCACCTCCCTCCCACCCGCCCTATCCCATCCCTCTAGGTGGACAGAAAGCACCGAGATGATCTCCCTGTGCTATGTGGGTGCTTCCCACTAGCTATCAATTTCACATTTAGTAGTGTATATATGTCAATGCTTCTCTCTCACTTCATCCCAGCTTACCCTTCAACCTCCACGTGTCCTCAAGTACATTTTCTACGTCTGTGTCTTTATTCCTAACCTTCCCCTAGGTTCCTCAGAACCATATTTTTTTCAGATTCCATATATATGTGTTAGCATACGTATTTGTTTTTCTGTTTCTGACTTACTGCACTCTGTATGACAGATCCTGAGTCCATCCACCTCACTACAAATAACGTAATTTCATTTTTTATGGCTGAGTAATATTCCATTGTATATATGTGCCACATCTTCTTTATCCATTCATCTGTTGATGGACACCTAGGTTGCTTCAAAGTCCTGGCTAATGTAAACAGAGCTACAATGAACACTGTGGTACATGACTCTATTTGAATTACGATTTTCTCAAGGTATATATGCCCACTAGTGGGATTGCTGGGTCGTATGGTACTTCTATTTTTGGATTTTAAGGAAACTCCATACTGTTCTCCATAGTGGCTGTATCAATTTACATTCCTACCAACAGTGCAAGAGGGTTCCCTTTTCTCCACACCCTCTCCAGCATTTGTTGTTTGTAGATTTTCTTATGATGCCCATTCTAACTGGTGTGAGGTGATACCTCATTGTAGTTTTGATTTGCATTTCTCTGATAATTAGTGATGTTGAGCAGCTTGTCATGTGCTTCTTGGCCATCTGTATGTCTTATTTGGAGAAATGTCTATTTAGGTATTCTGCCCATTTTTGGATTGGGTTCTCTGTTTTTCTTAATATTGAGCTGCATGAGCTGTTCATATATTTTGGAGATTAATCCTTTCTCAGTTGCTTCATTTAAAAATATTTTCTTCCATTCTGAGGTCTGTGTTTTGGTCTTGTTTATGGTTTCCTTTGTTGTGCAAGAGGTTTGAAGTTTCATTAGGTCCCATTTGTTTATTTCTGTTTTTACTTCCATTTCTCTAGGAGGTGGGTCAAAAAGGATCTTGATATGATTTGTGTCATACAGTGTTCTTCCTGTGTTTTCCTCTAAGAGTTTTATAGTGTCTGGCCTTAATTTGAGGTCTTTAATCCATTTGGAGTTTATTTTTCTGCATTGTGTTAGGGAGTGTTCTAATTTCATTCTTTTACATGTAGCTATCCAGTTCTCCCAGCACAACTTATTGAAGAGGCTGTCTTTTCTCCATTGTGTATTTTTGCCTTTTTTATCAAAGGTAAGGTGACCATATGTGCGTGGGTTTTTCTCTGGGCTTTCTATCCTGTTCCATTGATCTATTCTGTTTTTGTGACAGTACCATACTATCTTTTTTTTTTAAACGTCTTTATTGGAGTATAATTGCATTACAATGGTGTGTTAGTTTCTGCTTCATAAGAAAGTGAATCAGTTATACATATACATATGTTCCCATATCTCTTCCCTCTTGCATCTCCCTCCCTGCCACCCTCCCTATCCCACACCTCTAGGTGGTCACAAAGCACCGAGCTGATCTCCCTGTACTATGCGGCTGCTTCCCACCACCTATCTTATTTTATGTTTGGTAGTGTATATATGTCCATGCCACTCTCTCACTTTGTCACAGCTTACCCTTCCCCCTCTCCATATCTTCAAGTCCATTCTCTAGTAGGTCTGTGTCTTTATTTCGGTCTTACCCCTAGGATTTTCATGACTTTTTTTTTCCTACATTCCATATATATGTGTTAGCATATGGTATTTGTTTTTCTCTTTCTGACTTACTTCACTCTGTATGACAGGCTATAGGTCCATCTGCCTCACTACAAATAACTCAATTTCGTTTCTTTTTATGGCTGAGTAACATTACATTGTATATATGTGCCACATCTTCTTTTTCCATCCATCTGTTGATGAACACTTAGTTTGCTTCCATCTCCTGGCTATTGTAAATAGAGCTGCAATGAACAGTTTGATACATGACTCTTTTTGAATTATGGTTTTCTCAGGGTATATGCCCAGTAGTGAGATTACTGGGTTGTATGGTAATTCTATTTTTAGCTTTTTAAGGAACCTCCGTACTGTTCTCCATAGTGGGGGTTCAGTTTGCATTCCCACCAGCCATGCAAGAGTGTTCCCTTTTCTCCACGCCCTGTCCAGCATTTATTGTTTCTAGATATTTTGATGATGGCCATTCTGACTGGTGTGAGATGTTATCTCATTGTAGTTTTGATTTGCATTTCCCTAACGATTAATGATGTTGAGGATTCCTTCATGTGTTTGTTGGCAGTCTGTATATCTTCTTTGGAGAAATGTCTATTTAGGTCATCTGCCCATTTTTGATTTGAGTTGTTTGTTTTTTTGTTGTTGAGCTGCATGAGCTGCTTGTAAATTTTGGAGATTAATCCTTTGTCAGTTGCTTTATTGGCAAATATTTTCTCCCATTCTGAGTGTTGTCTTTTGGTCTTGTTTATGGTTTCCTTTGCTGTGCAAAAGCATTTAAGTTTCATCAGGTCCCATTTGTTTATTTTTGTTTTTATTTCCATTTCTCTAAGAGGTGGATTAAAAGGGATCCTGCTGTGATTTACGTCATAGAGTATTCTGCCTATGTTTTCCTCTAAGAGTTTTATGGTGTCTGGCCTTACCTTTAGGTCTTTAATCCATTTTGAGTTTATTTTTGTGTATGGTGTTAGGGAGTTTTCTAATTTAATACTTTTACATGTACCTGTCCAATTTTCCCAACAGAACTTATTGAAGAGGCTGTCCTTTCTCCACTGTATATTCACACCTTCTTTATCAAAGATAAGGTGACCATATGTGCATGGGTTTATCTCTGGGCTTTCTATCCTGTTCCATTGATCTATATTTCTGTTTTTGTGCCAATACCATAATGTCTTGATTGCTGTAGCTTTGTAGTATAGACTGAAGTCAGGAAGCCTGATTCTTCCAGCTCCATTTTTCGTTCTAAAGATTGCTTTGGCTATTCGGGGTCTTTTGTGTTTCCATACAAATTGTGAAATTTTTTGTTCTACTTCAGTGAAAACTGCCAGTGGTAGTTTGATAGGGATTGCATTGAATCTGTAGATTGCTTTGGGTGGTAGATTCATTTTCATAATATTGATTCTTCCAATCCAAGAACACGGTATATCTCTCCATCTATTTGTATCATTTTTAATTTCATTCACCAGTGTCATAATTTTCTGCATATAGGTCTTTTGTCTCAGGTTTATTCCTAGATATTTTATTCTTTTGGTTGCAGTGGTAAATGTGAGTGTTTTCTTAATTTCACTCTCAGATTATTCATCATTAGTGTATAGGAATGCCAGAGATTTCTGTGCATTAATTTTGTATCCTGCTACTTTACCGAATTCATTGATTAGCTCTAGTAGTTTTCTGGTAGCATCTTTGGGATTCTCTATGTATATTATCTTGTCATCTGCAAACAGTGACAGCTTTACTTTTTCTTTTCCGATTTGGATTCCTTTTATTTCTTTTTCTTCTCTGATTGCTGTGCCTAAACCTTCAAAAACCATGTGGAATAATAGTAGTGAGAGTGGGCAACCTTGTCTTGTTCCTGATCTTAGGGGAAATGGTTTCAGTTTTTCACCATTGACAATGATATTGGCTGTGGTTTTCTCATATATGGCCTTTATTATGTTGATGAATGTTCCCTCTATGCCTACTTTCTGCAGGGTTTTTATCATAAATGAGTGTTGAATTTTGATGAAAGATTCTTCTGCATCTATTGAGATGATCATATGGTTTTTGTCCTTCATTTTGTTAATATGGTGTATCACCTTAAATAATTTACGTATATTGAAGAATCCTTACATTCCTGGAATAAACCCCACTTGATCATGGTGTATGATCCTTTTAATGTGCTGTTGGATTCTGTTTGCTAGTATTTTGTTGAGGATTTTTGCATCTATATTCATCAGTGATGTTGGCCTGAGGTTTTCTTTCTTTGTGACATATTTTTCTGGTTTTCGTTGTCATTTGTTTCTAGGTATTTGTTGATTTCTTCTTTGATTTCATGAGTCATCACTTCGTCAATAAATAGTGTATTGTTTAGCCTCCATGTGTTTGTATTTTTTACAGATCTTTTCCTGTAATTGATATCTAGTCTCATAGCGTTGTGTTTGGAAAAGATACTTGGTACAATTTCAATTTTCTTAAATTTACCAAGGCTTGATTTGTGACCCAAGATATGATCTATCCTGGAGTACGTTCCATGAGCACTTGATAAAAATGTTTACTCTGTTGTTTTTGGATGGATTGTCCTGTAAATACCAATTAAGTCTATCTTGTTTAATGTATCATTTAAAGCTTGTGTTTCCTTATTTATTTTCATTTATTTTCATTTTGGATGATCTGTCCATTGGTGAAAGTGGGGTGTTAAAGTCCCCTACTATGATTGTGTTACTGTCGTTATTCCCTTTTATGACTGTTAGTATTTGCATTATGTATTGAGGTGCTCCTAGGTTCGGTGCATAACTATTTACAATTGTTATATATTCTTCTTGGAGTGATCCCTTGATCATTATGTAGTGTCCTTCTTTCTCTCTTGTAATAATAGTCTTTATTTTAAAGTCTATTTTGTCTGATAAGAGAATTGCTACTCTGGCTTTCTTTTGATTTCCATTTGCATGGAATATCTTTTTCCATCCCCTTACTTTCAGTCTGTATGTGTCCCTAGGTCTGAATTGGGTCTCTTGTAGACAGTATATATATGGGTCTTCTTTTGTATCCCTTCTGCCAGTCTATGTCTTTTGGTGGGAGCATTTAATACATTTACATTTAAGGTAATTATCGATATGTATGCTCCTATTCCCATTTTCTTAATTTTTGGGGGTTTGTTATTGTAGGTCTTTTCCTTCTCTTTTGTTTCTTACCTAGAGAAGTTCCTTTAGCATTTGTTTTAAAGATGGTTTGTTGGTGCTGAATTCTCTTAATTTTTGCTTGTGTGTAAAGGTTTTAATTTCTCCATCAAATGTGAATGGGGTCCTTACTGGGTAGAGTACTCTTGTTTGTAGGTTTTTCTCCTTCATCACTTTAAATATATCCTGCCACTCCCTTCTGGCTTGCAGAGTTTCTGCTGAAAGATCAGCTGTTAACCTTATGGGGATTCCCTTGTGTGTTATTTGTTGTTTTTCCCTTGCTGCTTTTAATATATTTTCTTTGTATTTAATTTTTGACAGTTTGATTAATATGTGTCTTGGCGCGTTTCTCCTTGGATTTATCCTGTATGGGACTCTCTGTGCTTCCTGGACTTGATTAACTATTTTCTTTCCCATATTAGGGAAGTTTTCAACTATAATCTCTTAAAATATTTTATGAGTCCTTTTCTTTCCATCTTCTACTTCTGGGACCCCTATAATTCGAATGTTTGTGTGTTTAGTGTTGTCCCAGAGGTCTTTGAGACTGTCCTCAGTCCTTTTCATTCTTTTTTTCTTTATTTTTCTCTGCAGTAGTTATTTCCACTATTTTATCTTCCAGGTCACTTATCCGTTCTTCTGCCTCAGTTATTCTGCTATTGATCCCTTCTAGAGTATTTTTAATTTCATTTATCATGTTGTTCATCATTGCTTGTTTCCACTTTAGTTCTTCTAGGTGCTTGTTAAATGTTTCTTGCATTTTCTCTATTCTCCTTCCAAGATTTTGGATCATCTTTACTATCATTCTGAATTCTTTGCTAGGTAGGCTGCCTATTTTGTCTTCATTTGTTAGGTCTGGTGGGTTTTTACCTTGCTCCTTCATCTGCTGTGTGTTTTTCTTCTTCTCATTTTGCTTTTCTTACTGTGTTTGAGGTCTCCTTTTTGCAGCCTGCAGGGTTGTAGTTCCCATTGTTTTTGGTGTCTATCCTCAGTGGCTAAAGTTGGTTCAGTGGGTTGTGTAGGTCTCCTGGTGGAAGGGACTGGTGCCTGTGTTCTGGTGGATGTGGCTGTATCTTGTCTTTCTGGTGGGCAGTTCCATGTCTGGTGGTGTGTTTTGGGTGTCTGTGGTCTTATTATGATTTTAGGCAGCCTCTCTGCTAATGGGTGGATTTGTGTTCCTGTCTTGCTAGTTCTTTGGCATAGGGTGTCCATCACTGTAGCTTGCTGGTCGTTCAGTGAACCTGGGTCTTGGTTTTGAGATGGAGATCTCTGGGAGATTTTCACTGTTTGATATTACATGGAGCTGGGAGGTCTCTTGTGGACCAGTGTCCTGAAGCTGGCTCTCCCACCTCAGAGGCACAGCACTGACTGCTGCCTGCAGCACCAAGAGCCTTTCAACCACGTGGCTCTGAATAAAAGGGAGAAAAATTAGAAAGTAAGAAATAAAGAAAGAAGAAAAGAAAGGAAGAAAGAAGGAAAGCTGAAGAAGAAAGAAAAAGGATAAAATAAAGATAAAATAGTTATTAAAATAAAAAATTATTATGAAAAAATATTTTAAGTAAAAAAAATAATAAATATACGGACGGACAGAGCCCTAGCACAAATGGTGAAAGCAAAGCTATAGAGACAAAATCTCACAGAGAAGCATACACATACTCACAAAAAGAGGAACAGGGGAGAAAATAATATATCTTGCTCTCAAAGTCCACCTCCTCAATTTGGGATGATTCATTGTCTATTCAGGTATTCCACAGATGCAGGGTACATCACGTTGTTTGTAGAGCTTTAATCCTCTGTTCTTGAGGCTGCTGAGAGAAATTTTCCTTTCTCTACTTTGTTCACACAGCTCCCGGGGCACAGCTTTGGATTTGGCCCCTCCTCTTCGTGTAGGTCCCCTGACAGCATCTGTTCTTCGCTTAGATAGGACAGGAATAAAGGAGCAGCTGATTTGGGGGATCTGGCTCACTCAGGCTAGGGGGAGGGAGGGGTGTGAATGCAGGGCGAGCCTGCAGTGGCAGAGGCCGGCGGGACGTTGCACCAGCCTAAGGCGCTCTCTGCGTTCTCCTGGGGAAGTTGTCCCTGGATCACGGGACCCTGGCAGTGGCAGGCTGCACAGGCTCCCGGGAGGGGAGGTGTGGATAGTGACCTGTGCTCGCAGACAGGCTTCTTGGTGGTGGCAGCTGCAGCCTTAGCGTCTCATGCCCGTCTCTGGGGTCTGTGCTGTTAGCCACGGCTTGCACCCGTCTCTGGAGCTTCTTTAAGCAGTGCTCTTAATCCTCTCTTCTCGGGCACCAGGAAACAAAGAGGGAAGAAAAGACTCTTGCCTCTTCGGCAGGTCCAGACTTTTTCTGGACTCCCTCCTGGCTAGCCATGGTGCACTAACCCCTTCAGGCTCTGTTCATGCCACCAACCCTAGTCCTCTCCCTGCAATTCGACCGACCAAAGCCCGAGCCTCAGCTCCTAGCCCCCGCCCGCCCCAGCGGTTGAGCAGACAAGCCTCTCGGGCTGGTGAGTGCCAGTTGGCACCCATCGTCTGTGCGGGAGTCTCTCTGCTTTGCCCTCCGCACCCGTCTTGCTGTGCTCTCCTCCGCGGCTTTGAAGCTTCCCTCCTCTGCCACCCACAGTCTCCACCTGCAAAGGGGCTTCATAGTGTGTGGAAACCTTTCCTCCTTTCCAGCTCCCTCTCAGTGGTGCAGGTCCCGTCCCTATGCTTTTGTCTGTGTTTATTCTTTTTTCTTTTGCCCTACTCAGGTACTTGGGCAATTTCTTGCCTTTTGGGAGGTCTGAGTTCTCTGCCAGCGTTCAGTGGGTGTTCTATAGGAGCAGTTCCACGTGTACTTGTATTTCTGATATATCTGTGGAGAGGAAGGAAATGTCCGCATCTTACTCTTGCGCCATCTTCCCAGCCCTCCTCCCTACTATCTTGATTTCTGTACCTTTGTAGTATAATCTGAAGTCAAGGAGGCTGATTCCTCCTGCTTCGTTTTTCTTACACAATATTTCTTTGTTCGCTGTTTTTTGTGTTTCAATGCAAATTGTGAAATTTTTTGTTGTACTTCTGTGCAAAATGCCATTGGTAGTTTGATAAGGATTGCATTGAATCTGTAGATTGCTTTGGGTAGTTTAGTCATTTTCACAATGTAGATTCTTCCAATCCAAGAACATGGTGTATCTGTTCTTCTGTTTGTATTGTCTTTTAATTTCTTTCATAAGTTTCTTATGGTTTTCTGCATAAAGGTCTTTTGTCTCCTTCGGTAGGTTTATTCCTATGTATTTAATTCTTTTTGTTGCAATGGTAAATGGGAGTGTTTCCTTAATTTCTCGTACAGATTTTTCATCATTAGTGTACAGGAATGCAAGAGATTTCTGTGCCTTAATTTTATATCCTGCTACTTTACCAAAGTCATTGATTAGCTCTAGTAGTTTTCTGGTAGTATCTTTAGAATTCTCTATGTATAATATGATGTCATCTGCAAACAGTGACACTTTTCTTTTCCGTTTTGGATTCCTTTTATCTCCTTTTCTTCTCTGATTGCCATGGCTACAACTTCCAAAACTATGCTGAATAACAGTGGAAGAGTGGGCAACCTTGTCTTGTTCCTGATCTTAGAGGAAATAGTTTCAGTTTTTCACCATTGAGAGCGATGTTGGCTGTGGGTTTGTCATATATGGCCTTTATGATATTGAATTAGGATCTCTCTGTGCCCACTTTCTCAACGATTTTTATCATAAATAAATGGGTGTTGAATTTTGTCGAAAGCTTTTTCTGCATCTATTGAGATGAAATGATTTTTGTCCTTCAATTTGTTAATATGTTATACCACATTGACTGATTTGCATTTATTGAAGAATCTTTGCATTACTGGGATAAACCCCATTTGATCATGGTGTATGATTCTTTTAATGTGCTTTTGCATTCTGTTTGCTACTATTTTTTTGAGGATTTTGGCATCTATGTTCATCAGTGATATTGGCCTGTAGTTTTCTTTCTTTGAGATATCTTTTTCTGGTTTTGGTATTGGGGTGATGGCCTCAGAATGAGTTTGGGAGTGTTCCTCCCTCTGCTATATTTTGGAAGAGTTTGAGAAGGATAGGAGTTAGCTCTTCTCTAGCACATATATATGTTTGAAGATTTTTAATCACAGTTTTAATATCAATCTTTTTGACTGGTCTGTTCAAACTTTCTGTTTCTTCCTGGTTCAGTCTCGGAAGGTTGTGCCTTTCTAAAATTTGTCCATTTCTTTCAGGTTATCTATTTTATTGGCATGGAGTTGCTTGTAGTAATCTCTCATGATCCTTTTATTTCTGCAGTGTCAGTTGTTACTTCTTTTTCATTTCTAATTCTGTTGATTTGCGTCTTCTTCCTTTTTTTCTTGATGAGTCTGGGTAATGATTTATCAGTTTTGTTTATCTTCTCTAAGACCAGCTTTTAGTTTTATTGATGTTTGCTATTGTTTCATTCATTTCTTTTTCATTTATTTCTGGTCTGATCTTTATGATTTCTTTCCTTCTTCTAAGTTTGGGTTTTTTTCTTCTTTCTCTAATTGCTTTAGATATAAGGTTAGGTTTTTTATTTGAGTTGTTTCTTGTTTCTTGAGATAGGATTGTCTTGCTATATATAAACTTCCCTCTTGGAACTGCTTTTGCTACATCTCATAGGTTTTGGGTTGTCGTGTTTTCATTGTCATTTGTTTCTATGTATTTTTCGATTTCCTCTTTGATTTCTGCAGTCATCTCTTGGTTATTTAGTAGCGTATTGATTAGCCTCCATATGTTTGGGTTTTTTACACTTTTTTTTCCTGTAATTGATATCTAGTCTCATAGTGTTGTGGTCAGAAACGATACTTGATACGATTTCCATTTTAAATGTACCAAGGCTTGATTTGTGACCCAAGGTATGATCTACCCTGGAGAATGTTCCATGGGCATTTGAGAAGAAAGTGTATTCTGTTGTTTTTGGATAGAATGTCCTATAAATATACATTAAGTCCATCTTGTGTAATGTGTCATTTAATGCTTGTGTTTCCTTATTTCTTTTTATTTTGGATGATCTGTCCTTTGGTGAAAGTGGGGTGTTAAAGTCCCCTACTATGATTGTGTTACTGTCGATATTCCCTTTTCTGGCTGTTAATATTTGCCTTATGTATTGAAGTGCTCCTCTGTTGGGTGCATAAATATTTACAGTTGTTATATCTTCATCTTGGAGTGATTCCTTGATCATTATGTAGTGTCCTTCTTTGCCTCTTGTAATAGTCTTTATTTTTTTATTTTTTTTTTTTGCGGTACGCGGGCCTCTCACTGTTGTGGCCTCTCCCGTTGCGGAGCACAGGCTCCGGACGCGTAGGCTCAGCAGCCATGGCTCACGGGCCCAGCCGCTCCGCGCCACGTGGGATCTTCCCGGACCGGGGCACGAACCCTTGTCCCCTGCATCGGCAGGCGGACTCTCAACCACTGCGCCACCGGGGAAGCCCAATAGTCTTTATTTTAAAGTCTATTTTGTCTGATAGAAGAATTGCTACACCAGCTTTCTTTTTATTTCCATTTGCATGGAATATCTTTTTCCATCATCTCATTTTCAGTCTGTATGTGTATGTATGTCTGAAGTGGGTCTCTTGTAGACAGCATATATATGTGTCTTGTTTTTGTATCCATTCAGCCGGTCTGTGTCTTTTCGTTGAAATTTTTAAGCCATTTACTTTTAAGGTCGTTATCGGCATTTATGTCCCTATTACCGTTTTCTTAAATGTTTTGGGTTTGTTTTTGTAGGTCTTTTCCTTCTCTTTTGTTTCCTGCCTGGAGAAGTTCCTTTAGCATTTGTTTTTCTGTTTGTTTTTTTGTTTTTGTTTTGCAGTATGCAGGCCTCTCACTGTTGTGGCCTCTCCCATAGCAGAGCACAGGCTCCGGACACGTAGGCTCAGCGGCCATGGCTCACGGGCCCAGCCATTCCGTGGCATGTGGGATCTTCCTGGACCGGGCCATGAACCCGTATTCCCTGCATCAGCAGGCAGACTCTCAACCGCTGTGTCACCAGGGAAGCCATAGCATTTGTTTTAAAGATGGCTTGGTGGTGCTGAATTTTCTTAGCTTTTGCTTGTCTGTAAAGGTGTTAATTTCTCCATCGAATCTGAATGACATCCTTGCTAGGTGGAGTAATCTTGGTTGTAGGTTTTTCCCTTTCATCACTTTAAATATGTCCTGCCACTCCCTTCTGGCTTGCATGGTTTCTGCTGAAAGTTTAGCTGTTAACCTTATGGAGATTCCCTTGTATGTTTTTGTTGCTTTTCCCTTGCTGCTTTTAATATTTTTTCTCTATATTTAATTTTTGATAGTTTGATTAATATGTGTCTTGGCGTCTTTCTCCTTGGATTTATCCTGTATGAGTTTCACTCACTTCCTGTAATTGATTATTTCCTTTCCCATATTAGGGAAGTTTTCAACTACAATCTCTTCAAATATTTTCTCAGACCCTTTTTTTTTCCTCTTCTTCTGGGTACCCTATAATTCGAATGTTGGTGTGTTTAATGTTGTCCCAGAATTATTCAGACTGTCCTCAATTCTTTTCATTCTTTTTTCTTTATTCTGCTCTGTGACAGTTATTTCCACTATTCTACCTTCCAGATCTCTTATCCGTTCTTCTGCCTCAGTTATTCTGCTATTGATTCCTTCTACAGAATTTTTAATTTCATTTATTGTGTTGTTCATCATTGTTTGTTTGTTCTTTACTTCTTGTAGGTCCTTGTTAAACGTTTCTTGTATTTTCTCCATTCTATTTCCAAGATTTTGGATAATCTTTACTATCATCATTCTGAATTCTGTTCTGCCTATTTCCCCTTCATTTGTTTGGTCTGGTGAGTTTTTACCTTGCTTCTTCACTTGCTGCATATTTCTCTGTCTTATTTTGTTTAACTTACTGTGTTTGGGGTCTCCTTTTCACAGGCTGCCAGTTCGTAGTTACCGTTGTTTTTGGTGTCTGCCCCCAGTTGGTGAGGTTCGTTTAGTGGGTTATGTAGGCTTCCCGGTGGAGGGGATTGGTGCCTTTGCTCTGCTGGGTTGGGCTGGATCTTGTCTTTCTGGTGGCAGGAACACATCCAGTGGTGTGTTTTGGGGTATGTGTGAACTTAGTATGAATTTAGGCAGCCTCTCTGCTAATGGGTGGAGTTGTGTTTCTGTCTTGCTAGTTGTTTCACATTGGGCATCCAGCATTCGAGATTGCTGCCCGATGGGTGGAGCTGGGTCTTAGTGTTGAGGCGGAGATCTCTGGGAGAGCTCTCCCCAATTGATATTACATGGGGCTGGGAGGTTTCTGTTAGTCCAATGTCCTGGACTCGGCTTTCCCACCTTGGAGTCTCAGACCTGACTCCTGGCTGGAGAACCAAGACCCTGTCATCCAAACTGCTCACAAGAAAAGGAAGGGAAAAAAGGAAGAAAATAGAATAAAATAATAATAAAATTTAAAAATTATAAAATAAAAAGTAATAAAATTTTAAAAATAAATAAAAAATTTAAAAAGAGATCAACCAAACCAATAAACAAATCCACCAATAATAACAAGCACTAAAAACTAAAGTTAGATAAACAATCAGAAACAAATCAGTTGCAGACAGCAAACCCCGCGTCTACAGTTGCTCCCAAAGTCCACTGCCTCAATTTTGGGAACATTCATTGTTCAGGTATTCCACAGATGCAGGGTACATCAAGTTGATTGTGGGGATTTAATCCGCTTCTCCTGAGGCTGCATGGAGCAGTTTCCCTTTCTCTTCTTTGTTTCCACATCTCCTGGGGTTCAGCTTTGGTTTTGGCCCCACCTCTGCATGTAGGCTGCCGTCAGGAATCTGTTCCCTTGCCAGACAGCAGGGGGTTAAAGCAATGGCTTATTAAGGCTCTCTTGCTATCTCAGGCCGGGGAGACAGAGGGGTACAGTAGTCATCATTGGAATGCGGGACGAGCCTGTGGTGGCAGAGGTCAGCATGACTTTGCAACAGCCTGAGGTATGCCATGTGTTTTCCCGGGGAAGTTGTCCCTGGATCTCAGAACCCTGGCAGTGGTGTGCTGCACAGGCTCCCAGGGGAGCTGTGGGTAGTGACCTGTGCTTGCACACAGGATTTTTGGTGGCAGTGACAGCAGCATTAGCATTTCATGCCTGTCTATGGTGCTGACAGCCATGGCTCACACCCATCTCTGGAGCTCGTTTAGGTGGTGCTCTGTATCCCCTCTCCTCTCACACCCTGAAACAATTGTCTCTTGCCTCTTTGGCAGGTCCAGACTTTTCCCTGACTCCCTCCTGGATAGTTGTGGTGCACTAGCCCCCTTCAGTCTGTCTTCACACAGCCAACCCCAGTCCTCTCCCTGAGATCTGATCTGCAAAGCCGGAGCCTCAGCTCCCCACCCCCACCCGTCCTGGTGGGTGTGCAGACAAGTGTCTCAGGCTGGTGAGTGCTGGTCAGCACTGATCCTTTGTGTGGGAATCTCTCCGCTTTGCCCTCAGCACCTGTGTTGCTGCGCTTTCCTCTCTGGCTCCAAAGCTTCCCCCCCCCACTACCCCCTGTCTCTGCCAGTGAAGGGGCTTCCTAGTGTGTGGAAACTTTTCCTCCTTGACAGCTCACTCCCAGAGGTGCAGGTCCCATCACTATTCTTTTTTTTTTTCATTCTTTTCGTTTGTTTGTTTGTTTTTAAACCCCACATTTGTTTATTTATTTACTTATTTGGCTGTGTTGGGCCTTCGTTTCTGTGCGAGGACTTCCTCTAGTTGTGGCAAGTGGAGGCCACTCTTCATCGCGGTGCGCGGGCCTCTCACTATCACCGCCTCTCTTGTTGCAGAGCACAGGCTCCAGACGCGCAGGCTCTGTAGTTGTGGCTCACGGGCCCAGTTGCTCCATGGCATGTGGGATCTTCCCAGACCAGGGCTCGAACCCGTGTCCCCTGCATTAGCAGGCAGACTCTCAACCACTGCGCCACCAGGGAAGCCCCCCATCCCTATTCTTTTGTCTCTGTTTTTTATTCTTTCTTTTACCCTACACAGGTACATGGGGATTTTCTTGCCTTTTGGGAAGCTGAGGTCTTTTGCCAGCATGCAGTAGGTGTTCTGTAGAAGTTGTTCCACATGTAGATGCATTTTTGATGTATTTGTGGGGAGGAAGGTGATCTCCATGTCTTACTCCTCTGCCATATTGACAGTCTCCCCCCTTTGACTTATTTTTAAATAAGCTTTTTATTTTAAAATATGTTTTTGATTACAGAAAAGCTAGGAAAACAATAGAGTTCTCGTATACCCCACACCAAGTTTCCCCTATATTTCACATTTTACATTAGTATGGTATATTTATTACAACAATGAAGAAATATCGATGCATTATTATTAAGTCAAGTCTACCCTTTATTCAGATTTTCTTAGTTTTTATCTAATGTCTTTCTTCTGTTCCAGTTAGCCCATCCATGATACAACAATTACATTTAGTCATCATTTCCTTAGGCTCCTTTTGCCTGTGACAGCTTCTCAGACTTTTCCTTGTTTTGGAAAATCTTGATAGAATGAGGAGTATTGCGCAGGTATTTTGTGGAGTGTCCCTGAATTGGAATTTGCTTCGATATTGTATTTGATATTTTCCTCATGATCAACCTGGAGTTATGGATTTTGAGTTGGAAGATCACAGCAATAATGTGCCATTTTCATCATATCATATCAAGCATGCATACTGTCATTATGACTTATAACTGTTCATATTGATTTTGATCACCTAGCTTGAGGTAGTGTATATCAGTTTTATCCACTGTGAAGTTACTCTTTTTCCCTCCTTTCAGTACTGTACTGTTTGGAAGGAATTTACTACATGCAGCCCACACGTAGGTGGAGAGTTGTTCCACCTCCCTGAAGGTGAAGTACCTACACAATTCATTAGGAATTATTCTGCATGAGAGATTTGTCTCTCCCATCATTTGTTTATTTAATAATGTATTTATATCAGTGCAGACTCATGAATATTTATTTTATATTTTGGATTATAGTCCGATACTACTTTATTTTGTTACTCAAAATTGTTCCAGCTTTGACCATTGGATGTTTTTTTAGGTTTACTCCCAACGCCTTTTGACATACCTCCATCATTTTTTTTTAACATTTCCCTACTTATTGGCACCATAAGATGCTCCAAGCTCAACTGTATTTCTTGGCTCAGGTTCGTCTGGGAGCCATAGTTCCATTTATTGGAGAATGACATTAAAAACCAAGACATGGGTGCTAGATGCACTCATTATTACTAGGACTTCATTGCTTCTAGGCCCTCTCAGCTGACTGAGCAAGGAAATAAGTGTACGTATACTAACCCACATATATACACATATCTATAAATATTTATTCCATAGGTAATAATCTGTATCTATATTAAGTGAAACATGAGATATTGCTGATGTCAATTCTAATCCATTACCAAAAGGAACATTAATAATCCATATGTATCATTCATGTCACCCGCCCCCTTACTTATCTGTAACATTCCACTCCAAAAGTGAGAAACTTGACTCCCACCATCTGCCATCCATTTACACAATTGTTTAATTCATGTATACATGTACAGCAGTATCTCAATTGTTAACCCTTATTCCTGTGGGAAACAACTTTGTTAGCTAGAGTATAGTGCTTATATATAGTCTATTTTGCCTTTAGTATTACAGACTACTTATTTCCAAAGTTACTTAAGTCAGCACCATTCTCCTCATACCATTCAGTGAAGTTTTTTCGTACATTTGTAACACAATTATATTGTTTTCTCACATTCTAACTTCCATCCTGGCGTCCCCCAACCTCCTAAATGATTTTTTAAAATTTGCATACATTAAGATTCACCATTACAGTAAAATGTAGAATAGTTTTCCTTCCCTAAAAATTCTGTGTGTGTGGTCTATTCAGTCCTCTGAGCCCCTGGCAACCATTATCATCACTACACATAATTGGAATCATACAGTATGTAGCCTTTTCAGAGTGGTTTCTTTCACTTAGCAATTTGCATTTAATAATTTAAGATTCATTGATGTCTCTTTTTGGCTTGATACCTGATTTATTTTTAATCACTGAATAACATTCCATTGTATTAGTGTTCCACAGTTTTTTTACCTATTGAACGAGACTTATTGGTTGCTTCTAGATATGGTGATCATGAATAAAGCTGCTATAAACATTTATGTGCAGGTAGTCTCTTTCATTTGGTCTCCCAGTTTCCAAATTCACACTTAACAGTTAGCCTTTTAAAAATAATTATTTTATTATAAAAGAAATACTCATAAAATAAATTTAAAATGTAAAATAAAATGAAGAAAATTTTAAGAACCTCATAACAAGAGATAACCTCCATAATTTTAACGTTTTTACCCAGTTTTATATGTTTTAATATATGCATGTAAAATTTTTGACATACTATAAATAGTTTTTAAATTTTAAATTTAACTTATTGTTACAAACCTTTTCTCCTTCATTCCCAGATTTTCACTTTTAAATGTAAAATGTGGCTTCTATTTCTTATTAAAACAAAAACAATTTCAGAATTGAATAGAGTAGAAAATCCTATCCCTACCCATATCGAATTCCAAGAACAAAAAGAGTATGGGGAAACAACTTAACATTTTAGTTAATATATGTGACATATATGACATGTATGTATATATATATATATATATATATATATATATATATATATATATCCCATTTTCCTATTAGAGCATTTATTTCTTCACATTGATAAAAATATATGAATATAAAAAATAAAATTTTCCAAGTCAGAAAATAGAGATTCACTTCATTATTTTCCATCATTTTTCTTTTTCTTTTTTTTTGTGGTATGCAGGCCTTTCACTGTTATGGCCTCTCCCATAGCAGAGCACAGGCTTCAGACACATAGGCTCAGCAGCCATGGCTCACGGGCCCAGCTGTTCTGTGGCATGTGGGATCTTCCCGGACCGGGACATGAACCCGTGTCCCCTGCATCGGCAGGTGGACTCTCAACCACTGCACCACCAGGGAAGCCCCTCATTGTAGTTTTGACTTGCATTTCTCTAATGATTAATGATGTTGAGCATTCTTTCATGTGTCTGTTGGCAATCTGTATATCTTCTTTGGAGAAGTATCTGTTTAGGTCTTCTACCCATTTTTTGATTGGTTTGTTTGTTTTTTTTTAATGTTGAGCTATATGAGCTGCTTGTAAATTATGGAGACTAATTCTTTCTCAGTTGCTTCATTTGCAAGTATTTTCTCCCATTGTGAGGGTTGTCTTTTCCTCTTGTTTATGGTTTCCTTTGCTGTTCAAAAGCTTTGAAATTTCATTCGGTCCCATTTGTTTGTTTCTATTTCCATTTCTCTAGGAGGTGGGTCAAAAAGGATCTTGGTGTGATTTATGTCATAGTGGTTTCTCCCTATGATTTTCTCTAAGAGTTTGACGGTGTCTCGCCTTACATTTAGGTCTTTAATACATTTTGAGTTTATTTTTGTGTATGGGGTTAGGGAGTGTTCTAATTTCACTCTTTTACATGTAGCTGTCCGGTTTTCCGAGCACCACTTATTGAAGAGGCAGTCTTTTCTCCACTGTATATTCTTGCCTCGTTTATCAAAGGTAAGGTGCCCATATGTGCATGGCTTTATCTCTGAGCTTTCTATCCTGTTTCATTTATCTGCATTTTGATTTTTGTGCCACTACCATACTGTCTTGATTACTGTAACTTTGTAGTATAGCCTGAAATCAGGAAGCCTGATTCCTCCAGCTCCATTTTCTTCCTCAAAATTACTTTGGCTATTCGGGATCTTTTGTGTTTCCATAGAAATTCTGGAATTTTTTGTTCTAGTTCTGTGAAAAATGCCAGTGGTAGTTTCATAGGGATTGCATTGAATCTGTAGATTGTTTTGGGTAGTATACACATTTTCACAATGTTGATTCTTCCAGTCCAAGAACATGGTATATCTCTCCATCTATTTGTATCATCTTTACTTTCTTTCATCAGTGTCTTATAATTTTCTGCATACAAGTCTTTTATCTCCATAGGTAGGTTTATTCCTAGGTATTTTATTATTTGTGTTGCAGTGGTATGTGGGAGTGTTTTCTTAATTTCACTTTCAGAGTTTTCATCATTATGGTATAGGCATGCAAGAGATTTCTGTGCATTAATTTTGTATCCTGCAACTTTACCAAATTCATTGATTACCTCTAGTAGTTTTCAGGTAGCATCTTTCGGATTCTCTATGTATAGTATCATGTCCTCTGCAAAGAGTGACAGCTTTACTTCTTCTTTTCTGATTGGGCTTCCTTTTATTTCTTTTTCTTCTCTGATTTCTGTGGTTAAAACTTCCACAAGTATGTTGAATAATAGGGTGAGAGTGGGCAACCTTGTCTTGTTCCTGATCTTAGTGGGAATGGTTTCAGTTTTTCACCATTGAGGACGATGTTGGCTATGGGTTTGTCCTATATGTCCTTTATTATGTTGAGGAAAGTTCCCTCTACGCCTACTTTCTGGAGGGTTTTATCATAAATAGGTGTTGAATTTTGTCTAAAGTTTTCTCTGCATCTATTGCGATGATTGTATGGTTTTTCTCCTTCAACATGTCAATGTGGGATATCACGTTGATTGATTTGCGTATATTGAAGAATCCTTGCATTCCTGGGATAAATCCCACTTGATCATCGTGTATGATCCTTTTAATGTGCTGTTGGATTCTGTTTGCTAGTATTTTGTTGAGGATTTTTGCATCTATGTTCATCAGTGATATTGGCCTGTAGTTTTCTTTCTTTGTGACATGCTTGTCTGGTTTTCGTATCAGGGTGATGGTGACCTCGTAGCATGAGTTTGGGAGTATTGCTCCCTCTGCTACATTTTGGAAGAGTTTGAGAAGGATAGGTATTAGCTCTTCTCTAAATGTTTGATAGAATTCACCTGTGAAGCCATCTGATCCTGGGCTCTTGTTTGTTGGAAGATTTTTCATCACAGTTTCAATTTCAGTGCTTGTTATTGGTCTGCTCATATTTTCTGTTTCTTCCTGGTTTTGTCTCAGAAGGTTGTGCATATTTAAGAATTTGTCTACTTTTTCCAGGTTGTCCATTTTATTGGCATACATTTGCTTGTAGTAATCTCTCATGATCCTTTGTATTTCTGCAGTGTCAGTTGTTACTTCTTTTTCATTTCTAATTCTATTGAATTGAGTCTTCTCCCTTTTTTTCTTGATGAGTCTGCCTAATGGTTTATCAATTTTTTTATCTTCTCAAAGAGCCAGCTTTTAGTTTCATTGATCTTTGCTATCGTTTCCTTCATTTTTTTCATTTATTTCTGATCTGATTTTTATGATTTATTTCCTTCTGCTATCTTTGTGGTTTCTTGTTCTTCTTTCCCTAATTGCATTAGGTGTAAGGTTAGGTTGTTTATTTGTGATGTTTCTCATTTCTTAAGGTGAGATGGTATTGCTATAAACTTGCCTCTTAGAAATGGTTTTGCTGCATGTCATAGCTTTTGGGTCGTCGTGTTTTCATTGTCATTTGTTTCTAGGTATTTTTTGATTTCCTCTTTGATTTCTTCAGTGACCTCTTGGTTATTAAGTAGTGTGTGTTTAGCATCCATGTGTTTTTATTTCTTACATGTTTTTTTCCTGTAATTGCTATCTAGTCTCATTGCATTGTGGTTAGAAAAGATACTTGATACAATTTCAATTTTCTTAAATTAACCAAGGCTTGATTTGTGACCCAAGATACGATCTACGCTGGAGAATATTCCATGAGCCCTTGAGAAGAATGTGAATTCTGTTGTTTCTGGATGGAATGTCCTATAAATATCTATTAAATCCATCTTGTTTAATATATCATTTAAAGCTTGAATTTCCTTATTTATTTTAATTTTGGATGATCTGTCCATTGGTGAAAGTGGGGTGTTAAAGTCCCCTACTATGATTGTGTTATTGTCAATTTCCCATTTTATGACTGTTAGTATTTGCTTTATGTATTGAGGTGCTCCTACGTTCGGTGCATAAATATTTACAATTATTATATCTTCTTCTTGGATTGATCCCTTGATCATTATGTAGTTTCCTTCTTTGTCTCTTGTTATAGTCTTTGTTTTAGAGTGTATTTGTCTGATATTAGAATTGCTACTCCAGCTTTCTTTTGATTTCCATTTGCATGGAATATCTTTTTCCATCCCCTCACTTTCAGTCTGTATGTGTCCCTAGGTCTGAAGTGGGTCTCTTGTAGACAGCATATATATGATTTGTTTTGGTATCTATTCAGCCAGTCTGTGTCTCTTCATTGGAACATTTTATCCCTTTACATTTAAGGTAATTATCAATACTTGTGTTTCTATTACCATTTTCTTAATTGTTTTGGGTTTAGTATTGTAGGTCTTTTCCTTCTCTTGTGTTTCCTCCCTAGAGAAGTTCCTTTAGCATTTGTTGTAAAGCTGGTTTGGTGGTGCTGAACTCTCTCAGCTTTTGCTTGTCTGTAAAGGTTTTAATTTCTCCATCAAATCTGAATGAGATCCTTGCTGGGTAGAGTAATCTTGGTTGTAGGTTTTTCTCTTTCATCACTTGAAATATGTCCTGGCAGTCCCTTCTGGCTTGCAGAGTTTCTGCTGAAAGATCAGGTGTTAACCTTATGGGGATTCCCTTATGTGTTATTTGTTGTTTTCCCCTTGCTACTTTAATATTTGTTCATTGTATTTAATTTTTGTTCGTTTGATTAACATGTGTCTTGGCATGTTTCTCCTTGGATATCTCCTGTGTGGGACTCTCTGTGCTTCTTGGACTTGAGTAACTATTTCCTTTCCCATATTAGGGAAATTTTCAACTATAATCTCTTCAAATATTTTCTCAGTCACTTTCTTTTTCTCTTATTCTTCTGGGACCCCTATAATTCGAATGTTGGTGTCTTTCGTATCGTCCCAGACGTCTCTGAGTCCATCCTCAATTCTTTTTTTCTTTATTCTGCTCTGCAGTAGTTATTTCCAGTATTTTATCTTCCAAGTCACTTATCCATTCTTCTGCCTCAGTTATTCTGTTGATCCCTCCTAGAGAATTTTTAATTTCATTTATTGTGTTGTTCATCACTGTTTCTTTGCTCTTTAGTTCTTCTAGGTCCTTGTTAAACGTTTTTGTATTTTCTCCATTCTGTTTCCAAGATTTTGGATGATCTTTATTATCATTATTCTGAATTCTTTTTCAGGTAGACTGCCTATTTTCTCTTCATTTTTTATGTCTGGTGAGTTTTCCCCTTACTCCTTCATCTGCTGTGTGTTTCTCTGTCTTCTCATTTTGCTTAACTTACGGTGTTTTGGGGTCTCCTTTGCGAAGACTGTAGGTTCATAGTTCCCATTGTTTTTGGTGACTGTCCCCAGTGGCTCAGGTTGGTTTAGTGGGTTGTGTCGGCTTCCTGGTGGAGGGAACTAGTGCCTCTGTTGTGGTGAATGAGGCTGGATTTTTTCTTTCTGGTGGGCAGGTCCACGTCTGGTGGTGTGTTTTGGGGTGTCTGTGGCCTTATTATGATTTTAGGCAGCCTGTTTGCTAATGGATGGCATTTTGTTCATGTCTTGCTTGTTGTTTGGCATAGGGTGTCCAGCAGTGTAGCTTGCTGGTCATTGAGTGGAACTTGGTCTTGGCATTGAGATAGAGAACTCTGGGAGATTCTGCCATTTGATATTACATGGAGCTGGGAAATCTCTTGTGGACCAGTGTCCTGAACTTGTCTCTCCCACCTCAGTGGCACAGCCCTGACGCCTCGCTGGAACACCAAAGCCTGTCCTCCACACGGCTCAGAATAAAATGGAGGAAAGAAAGAAAGAGGGGAGGAAGGAAGGAAGGGAAAGAAAAAAAGAAAGAAAGAAGAAAATAAAATAAAGTTATTAAAATCAAAAATAAAAAAATAATTAAGAAACAAAATATTTTTAAGTAAAAAACAAAAAAAACGGACAGAACCCTCAGGCAAATGGTAAAAGCAAAGCTATATAGACATAATCAGACACAGAACCATACACATAAACACTCAGAAAAAAAGAAAAAGGGAAAAAATGTATGGATCATTGCTCCCAAACTCCACCTCCTCAATTTGGGATGATTCATTGTCTATTCAGGTATTCCACAGTTGCAGGGTACATCAGGTTGATTGTCGAGATTTAATCCACTGCTCCTGTGGCTGCTGGGAGAGATTTCCCTGTCTATTCTTTGTTCACCCAGCTCCCGGGGTTCAGCTTTGGAAGTGGATCCGCCTCTTCGTATAGGTCGCCTGAGGGCATCTGTTCTTCCCTCAGCCAGTTCGGGGTTAAAGTAGCAGCTCTGGCTCACTCAGGCTGGGGGCAGAGAGGGGTATGGATGCGGGGCGAGCCTGCGGCGCGTGAGGCCGGCATAACGTTGCAGCAGCCTGAGGCGTGCTGTGCATTCTCCCAAGGAAGCTGTCACGGGATCACGGGACCCTGGCAGTGGCAGGCTGCACAGGCTCCAGGTAGGGGCAGTGTGGATAGTGACCTGTGCTCACTCAAAGGCTTCTTGGTGGCTGCAACGGCAGCCTTAGCATCTCATGCCCGTCTCTGAGGTCCGTGCTGATAGCCGTGGCTCGCACCCATCTCTGGAGCTCCTTAAGCAGCACTCTTAATCCCCTCTCCTCGTGCACCAGGAAACAAAGAGGGAAGAAAAAGTCTTTTTCCTCTTGAGCAGTTCCAGACTTTTTCCCGGACTCTGTCCCAGCTAGCAGTTGTGCACTAGCCCCCTTCAAGCTATGTTCACGCAGCCAACCCCAGTCCTCTCCCTGGGATCGGAACTCTGAAACCTGAGACTCAGCTGCCAGCCCACACCTGACCCAGCTGGTGAGCAGACAAGCCTCTTAGGCTGGTGAGTGCAGGTCAGCACCGATCCTCTGTGAGGGAATCTCTCTGCTTTGCCCTCCGTACCCCTGTTGCTGCACTCTCCTCTGCGGCTCTGAAGCTTCCCCGCTCTGCCACCCACAGTCTCCGCCCGCAAAGGGTCTTCTAGTGTGTGGAAACCTTTCCTCTTTCACAGCTCCCTCCCACTGGTGCAGGTCCTGTCCCTATTCTTTGTCTGTGTTTTTCTTTTTTCTTTTACCCTACTCAGGTGCATGGGGAGTTTCTTCCCTTCTGGGAGGTTTGAGGTTTTCTGCCAGCATTCAGTAGGTGTTCTGTAGGAGTTGTTCCACATGTAGATGTATTTCTGATGTATCTGTGGTGAGGAAGGTCATCTCCGAGTCTTACTCTTCTGCCATCATGAAGCTCTCCTAGAATTTCTTTTTTAAGATTTTCTCTTTTCGTCAGTGACTATTTGATATGTAAACAAATACCTCTGTGTTGTTCCACCTTCCATGTTCTTGATAGCATGTAAGGTGAAGAATTTTATATATGTTCAATGACCTTTTGCATTTCTCCTTATATGAATAAGCTGTTTATATTCAGACTGTTTTTCTATTAAGTGATTTTTTGCATTAATAAAAAGACATCATCATAAATTAAGTATATTAGTACTTTCTTTCTGTTTTTCTTTTTTCAAAAATATTCCCACTCCCAGGTGTGGAAATAGTTCCAGTTTAGAATTTTTTTATGTATAAATTTTTATTTATTCTGTATTTTCTTTTTGTGTATGGTAAGATGTGAAGATTTAATATTTGTTCATAAGGTATAGCCAATTTTCCTAAATCATTTATTGCACAACCTATCATTTCCCCAGTGATCTGTAATCACATATTCATCTTATGGTGAATTCCTATATATGTGTACCTGTTTCTGGAGTTTCTGTTCTCTTTTAGTGATATATTAGTCTGTATTTCTCCCAATTGCAGACTGTTGTAATTCTTGTCATGCAAGTTTTAATATCTGCTAAGGGAAGTGCCCTCTCAGTAGTTCATCTGCTAAATCTTCTTCTTCTTCTTTTTTTTGACATCTTTATTGGAGTATAATTGCTTTACAATGGTGTGTTAGTTTCTGCTTTGTAACAAAGTGAATCAGCTATTCATATACCTATATCCCCATATCTCCTCCATCTTTTGTCTCCCTCCTATCCTCCCTATCCCACCACTCTAGGTGGTCACAAAGCACCAAGCTGATCTCTCTGTGCTATTCAGCTGCTTCCCACTAGTTATCTATCTTATATTTGGTGGTGTATATATGTACCTGCCACTCTCACACTTCATCCCAGCTTAACATTCCCCCTCCCTGTGTCCTTATGTCCACCGTCTACATCTGCATTTTTATTCCTGTCCTGCCCTAGTTTCTTCAGGACCATTTTTTTCCTTATTGTTTTAGATTCCATATATAAGTGTTAGCATACTGTATTTGTTTTTCTCTTTGTGACTTACTTCACTCTGTATAACAGAATCTAGGTACATCCACCTCACTACAAATAACTCAATTTCGATTTTTTATGGCTGAGTAATATTCCATTGTATATATGTGCCACATCTTCTTTATTCATTCATCTGTCGATGGACACTTAGATTGTTTCCATGTTCCAGCTATTGTAAATAGAGCTGCAATGAACAGTTTGGTACATGACTCTCTTTGAATTATGGTTTTCTCAGGGTATATGACCAGCAGTGGGATTGCTGTGTCATATGGTACTTCTACTTTTAGTTTCTTAAGGAACCTCCATACTGTTCTCCATAGTGGCTGTATCAATTTACATTCCCATGAACAATGAAAGATGGTTCCCTTTACTCCACACCCTTTCCAGCATTTATTATTTGTAGATTTTTTGATGATAGCCATTCTGACTGGTGTGAAGTCATACCTCATTGGAGTTTTGATTTGCATTTCTCCAATGATTAGTGATGTTGAGCATCCTTTCATGTCTTTGTTGGCAATTTGTATATCTTCTTTGGAGAAATGTCTATTTAGGTCTTCTGTGCATTTTTGGATTGGGTTTTTGTTTTTTAGATATTGACCTGTATGAGCTGCTTGTAAATTTTGGAGACTAATCCTTTGTCAGTTCCTTCATTTGCAAATATTGTCTCCCATTCTGAGGGTTGTCTTTTCATCTTGTTTAAGTTTTCCTTTGCTGTGCAAAAACTTTTAAGTTTCATTACGTCCCATTTGTTTATTTTTGGTTTTATTTCCATTTCCCTAGTCAGTGGATCAAAAAGGGTCTTGCTGTGATTTATGTCATAGACTGTTCCACCTATGTTTTCCTCCAAGAGTTTTGTAGTGTCTAAACTTACATTTAGATATTTAATCCATTTTGAGATTATTTTTCTGTATGGTATTACGGAGTGTTCTAATTTCATTCTTTTACATGTAGCTGTCCAGTTCTCTCAGCACCACTTATTGAAGAGGTTGTCTTTTCTCCATTGTATATTCTCTCCTCCTTTATCAAAAATAAGGTGACCATATGGGCATGGGTTTATCTGTGGGCTTTCCATAATGTTCCATTGAACTATTTTTCTGCTTTTCTGTCAGTACGATACTGTCTTGATTACTGTAGCTTTGTACTATACTCTGACGTCAGGGAGCTTGATTCCTCCAGCTCCGTTTTTCTTTCTCAAGATTACTTTGGCTATTTGGGGTCTTTGTGTTTCCATAAAAATTGTGAAATTTTTGTTCTAGTGTGTGAAAAATGCCATTGGTAGTTTGATAGGATTTGCATTGAATCTGTAGATTGCTTTGGGTAGCATAGTAATTTTCACAATGTTGATTTTTCCCACCCAAGAACATGGTATATCTCTCCATCTGTTTGTATCATCTTTAATTTCTTTCATAAGTGTCTTATAGTTTTCTTCATACAGGACTTTTTTTTCCTTAGGTAGGTTTATTCCTAGGTATTTTATTGCAATGGTAAATGGGAGTGTTTCCTTAATTTCCCTTTCAGGTTTTTCATCATTAGTGTATAGGAATGCAAGTGATTTCTGTGCATTTATTTTGTATCCTCCTACTTTACCAAATTCATTGATTAGCTCTAGCAGTTTTCTGGTAGCATCTTTAGGATTCTCTATGTATATTATCATGTTATCTGCAGTGACAGTATTACTTCTTTTCAGATTTGGATTCCTTTTATTTATTTTTCTTCTCTGATTGCTGTGGCTAAAACTTGCAAAACTATGTTGAATAATAATGCTGAGTGGAGAACTTTGTCTTGTTCCTGATCTTAGAGGAAATGGTTTCAGTTTTTCAACATTAAGGACAATGTTGACTGTGCATTTGTCATATATGGTCTTTATTATGTTGAGGTAAGTTCCCACTCTGCCTACTTTCTGGAGAGTTTTTATCATAAACGGCTGTTGAATATTTTCAAATTTTTTTCTGCATCTATTGAGATAATCATATGGTTTTTCTGTTTCAATTTGTTAATATGGTTTATCACATTGATTGATTTGGCTATATTGAAGAATCCTTGCATTCCTGGCATAAACCCCGTTGACCATGGTGTATGATCCTTTTAATGTGCTGTTGGATTTTGTTTACTAGTATTTTGTTTAAGATTTTTGCATGTATGTTTGTCACTGATATTGGCCTGTACTTTTCTTTCTTTGTGGCATCTTTGTCTGGTTTTGGTATCTGGGTGATGATGGTCTCATAGAATGAGTTTGGGAGGGTTCCTCCCTCTGCTATATTTTGGAAGAGTTTGAGACGGATAGGTGTTAGCTCTTCTCTAAATATTTGATAGAGTTCGCTTGTAAAGCCATCAGGTCCTTGGCTTTAGTTTGTTGGAAGATTTCCAATCTGTCTGAATTTCAGTGTTTGTGATTGGTCTGTTTATATTTTCTATTTCTTCCTGGTTCAGTCTCAGAAGGTTGTGCTTTTCTAAGAATTTGTCCATTTCTTTCATGTTGTCCCTTTTATTGGCATAGAGTTGCTTGTAGTAATCTCTCATGATCCTTTGTATTTCTGCATTGTCAGTTGTTACCTCTCCTTTTTCATTTCTAATTCTATTGATTTGGATCTTCTCCCTTTTTTTCTTCACGAGTCTCAATAACAGTTTATCAATTTTGTTTATCTTCTCAAAAACCAGCTTTTAGTTTTATTGATGTTTGCTATTGTTTCATTCATTTTGTGTTCATTTATTTCTGATCTGATCTTTATGATTTCTTTCCTTCTGCTAACTTTGCGGGATTTTTGTTCTTCTTTCTCTAATTGCTTTAGGTGTAAGGTTAGGTTGTTTATTTGAGATGTTTCTTGTTTCTTGAGGTAGGATTGTATTGCTATAAACTTCCCTTTTAGAAATGCTTTTTCTGCGTCCCAAGATTTTGGGTCATGGTGTTTTCTTTGTCATTTTTTTCCTAGGTGTTTTTCAATTTCCCCTTTGATTTCTTCAGTGATCTCTTGATTATCTAGTAGTGTATTGTATAGCCTCCATGTGTTTGTATTTTTTACAGATATTTTCCTCTAATTCATATCTAGTCTCATAGTGTTGTGGTCAGAAAAGATACTTGATATGATTTCAATTTTCTTAAATTTACTAAGGCTTGATTTGTGACTCAAGAAATGATCTATCCTGTAGAATGTTCCATGAGCGCTTAAGAGGAAAGTGTATTCTGTTGTTTTTGTATGGAATGTCCTATATATGTCAATTAAGTCCATCTTGTGTAATGTGTCATTTAAAGCTTGTGTTTCCTTGTTTATTTTCATTTTGGATGATCTGTCCATTGGTGTTGAAGTCCCGTACTATGATTGTGATATTGTCAATTTCCCCTTTTCTGGCTGTTAGCATTTGCCTTATGTATTGAGATGCTCCTCTGTTGCGTGCATAAATATTTACAATTGTTATGTCTTCTTCTTAGATTGATCCCTTGATCATTATGTAGTGTCCTTTTCTGCCTCATGTAATAGTGTTTATTTTAAACTCTATTTTGTCTGATATGAGAATTGCTGCTCCAGCTTTCTTATGATTTCCATTTGCATGGAATATCTTTTTCCATCCCCTCACTTTCAGTCTGTATGTGTCCCTATGTCTGAAGTGAGTCTCTTGTTAACAGCATATATACGTGTCCTATTTTTGTATCTATTCATCCAGTCTATGTCTTTTGTTTGGAGCATTTAATCCATTTATATTTAAGACAGTTATGGATATGTATGTGCCTATTTTCATTTTCTTAATTGTTTTGGGTTTGTTATTGTAGGCCTTTTCCTCCTCTTGTGTTTCCTGCCTAAAAAAGCTCCTTTAGCATTTGTTGTAAAGTTGGTTTGGTGGTGCTGAATTCTCTTAGCTTTTAGTTGTTTGTAAAGCTTTTAATTTCTCCATTGAATCTGAATGAGATCCTTGGTTGGTAGAGTAATCTTGGTTGCAGATTTTCCCCTTTCATCACTTTAAATATGTCCTGCCACTCCCTTCTGGCTTGCAGTGTTTTGCTGAAAGATCAGCTGTTAAACCTGATGTGGATACACTTGTATGTCATATGTTGTTTTTCCCTTGCTGCTTTGAATATTTTTCCCTTGTATTTAATTTTTGATCGTTTGATTAATATGTGTTTTGGCATCTTTCTCCTTGGATTTATCTGACCTTCCTGGGCTTGATTGACTATTTCATTTCCCATATTAGGGAAGTTTTCAACTATAATCTTTTCAAATATTTTCTCAGTCTCTTTTTTTTCTCCTTCTTTTGGTACCCCTTTAATTTGAATGTTGGTACATTTAATGTTGTCCCATAGATCTCTGAACATGTCCTAAATTCTTTTCATTCCTTTTTCTTTATTCTGCTCTGTGGTAGTTATTTCTACTATTTTATCTTCCAGTTCACTTATCTGTCCTTCTGCCTCTGTTTTTCTGCTATTTATTCCTTCTAGCGAATTTTTAATTTCATTTATTGTGTTGTTCATCATTGTTTGTTAGCTCTTTAGTTCTTCTTGGTCCTTATTAAACATTTCTTGTATTTTCTCCATTCTATTTCCAAGATTTTGTCATTTTTACTATCATTACTCTTAATTCTCTTTCTGGTGGACTGCCTATTTGCTCTTCAGTTGTTTTGTCTGGTGGGTTTTTACCTTGCTCCTTCATCCGCTGTGTGTGTCTCTGTATTCTCATTTTGCTTAACTTACTGTGTATGGGGTCCCCTTTTCGCATGCTGCAAGTTCGTAATTCCCTTTATTTTTGGTGCCTTCCCCCAGTGGCTAAGTTTGCTTCAGTGGGCTGTGTAGGCTTCCTGGTGGAGGGGACTGTTGCCTGTTTTCTGGTGGATTAGGCTGGATCTTCTCTTTGTGGTGGGCAGGACTGTGTCCGATGGTGTGTTTTGGGGTGTCTCTGAACTTATTATAATTTTAGACCACCTCTCTGCTAATGGGTGTTGTTGTGTTCCTGTCTTGCCAGTTCTTTGGCATAGGGTGTCCACCACTGTAGCTTCCTGCTTGATGAGTGGAGCTGGGTCTTGGTGTTGAGACGGGGATCTCTGGGAGAGCTTTTGCTGTTTGCTATTACATGGAGTCTGGAGGTCCATGGTGGACCAATGTCCTGAACTCGGCTCTCCCACCTCCGAAACGCAGGCCTGACACTCAGCTGGAGCATCAAAACCCTATCAGCCACATGGCTCAGAATAAAAGGAGAAAATAAGAATGAAGGGCTTCCCTGGTGGCGCAGTGGTTGAGAGTCCACCTGCCAATGCAGGGGACACGGGTTCGTGCCCCAGTCCGGGAAGATCCCACATGCCATGGAGCGGCTTGGCCCATGAGCCATGGCCACTGAGCCTGTGCATCCGGAGCCTGTGCCCCACAATGGGAGTGACCACAACAGTGCGAGGCCTGCGCACCACAAAAAAAAAAAAAAAATGAATGAAGGAAGGAAAAATAAATTATTAAAATTTTAAAAATTATGTACAATTAAAAGTTTTAAAAGTATTAAAAGAATAAAAAACAGAGAGAACCCTGGGACAAATGGTAAATGCAGAGCTGTACAGGCCAAATCACAGAAGGAAGCATAAACATACACACTCACAGAAAGTGAAAAAGGAAATATATATATATATATATATATATATATATATATATATAAAGGTAAGAGGGCAACCAAATCAATAAACAAATCTACAATGATAATAAACTGTAATTTCTAAACTATGATGAACATAAGACAAGAAACAAATTAGATGTAGAAAGCAAACCCCCAGTCTACAGTTGCTCCCAAACTAACTGCCTCAATTTTGGGGTGGTTCATTTTCTTTTCAGGTATTCCAGAGATGCAGGGTACATCAAGTTGATTGTGAAGATTTATTCCACTCCTCCTGGGGCTGCTGGGAGAAATTTCCTTTTCCTCTCTTTGTTTGCATAGCTCCAGGGGTTTAGTTTTGTATTTGGCCCCGCCTCTGTGTTTAGGTTGCCTGAGGGCCTCGCGTCTTCGCTTTGACAGGACAGGGTTAAAGTAGCAGCTGAGTAGGGGGCTCTCGCTCACTCAGGGGTTATGTAGCGGTATGGAGTGTGGGGAGAGCCTGCAGCAGCAGAGTCAAGGACGTGACATTGCAACAGCCTGAGGTGCACTGTTCGTTCTCCCTGGAAAGTTGTCCCTGGATCTCGGGACCCTGGTAATGACGGGTTACACAGGCTCCCGGGAGGGGAGATTTGGATAGTGACCTGTGCTTGCACACAGGTTTCTTGGTGGCTGCAGCAGCAGCCTTAGTGTTTCATGCCCATCTCTGGTGTCCGTGCTGATAGCCGTGGCTCGCGCCAGTCTCTGGAACTTGTTTAGGAGGCGCTTTTCATCCCCTCTCATCATGCACCCCAGAACAATGGTCTCTTGCCTCTTAGGCAGTTCCAGACTTTTTCGCAGACTCCCTCACGGCTAGCTGAGGCACACTAGCCCCCTGCAGGCTGTGTTCACACAGCCAACCTCAGTCCTCTCTCTGGGATCTGACCTGCGAAGCCGGAGCCTCAGCTCCCATCCCCCGTCCGTCCCGGAGGTGAGCAGACAAGCGTCTCAGGCTGGTGAGTGCTGGTCGGCACCTATCCTCTGTGTGGGAGTCTTTCCACTTTGCCCTCTGCACCCTTATTGCTGCACTCTCTTCCGTGGCTCTGAAGCTTCCCTGCAACCACCCTCCGTCTCCACCAGTGAAGGTGCTTCCTAGTGTGTGGAAACTTGTCCTCCTTCACAGCTCCCTCCCAGTGGTGCAGATCCTGTCCTTATGCTTTTGTCTCTGTTTTTCCTTTTTTCTTTTGCACCACCCAGGTATGTGGGGAGTTTCTTGCTTTTTGGGAAGTCTGAGGTCTTCTGCCAGCGTTCAGTAGGTGTTCTGTAGGAGTTGTTCCACATGTAGATGTATTTCTGATGTATTTGTGGGGAGGAAGGTGATCTCCATGTCTTACTCCTCCACCATCTTGAAGGTCTCTGCTAAACCTTCTTGACCAATTCTGCATTTTTGTCTTCCAGAGGAAGTTTAGAATGAATATAATATACCCCCAAAATCCTATTGGATTTTGAGTATTTCATTAAATATGTAGATTGATGTAGAGAGAATTGACATTTTTGCAGGACTGGATTGTCCCCTGAGGAATACGGTTTCTCCATTTGTCTTGTTTTATGTACCTCAATTAAGTTTTATAATATTCTTTTTATATTTATTGTACTTTTATTGTTAAGGTTTGAACTTTCAGAACAATGTTGCATAACAGTGAGAATAGGTGACAACATGGTCTTGTTCCTGACTTTACTAGAAATGGATTTGGTGTATCATCTTTAAATATACTCGCAGGTGACTTGTTATAAATGCTATTTATCATGTTAAAGAATTTTTTTGTTGTTTCAGAATTTTTTTTCAATTCATTGATAAACTTTGAATTTTGTTAATTTTAAGGGGTAACTCAGAATAATCATATGACATATTTTTACATACTAATGTGTTGAATTACATTATTGGCTTGATGACTCATCCTTGTGCTTTTGGCCTAAACGCTACTTTGCTATGGTGTATTCTCAAAGTATGCTCCTGGATTTGATTCACTAATATTTCACTTAGAATTTGTGTACTTAGAAATATTTGTTTAATTTTTCATTCTACTCAAACATCTAGTGAGTTTTTATCAATTACTTATATTCAGAAATCCAGATTGATTAGTATACAGCTGGTTTGGGAAACTCAGAAATCATGAAAGTCAGTTTTCAGGACCCTCCTCTCTTCTTCCATGGAGTGCAGTCAACGCGTCTAGGGAGAAGTATCAAGCAACAAACCCCACTTAAGTAATTGAGACCATGGGCTTCCCTGGTGGTGCAGTGGTTGAGAGTCCACCTGCGATGCAGGAGACGCAGGTTCGTGCCCCGGTCCGGGAGGATCCCACATGCCGCGGAGCGGCTGGGACCGTGAGCCATGGCCGCTGGGCCTGCGCGTCCAGAGCCTGTGCTCCGCGACGGCAGAGGCCACAGTGGTGAGAGGCCTGCGTACCACAAAAAATAATAATAATAAATAAAAACAATAATAATAGAGACCAACTTGGACATACCATGATCTACTGATCTGCATGTGATATTTTAATGGTGTTGCCCAAGTCCTGAAATTTTTGTCTTTGTCCTCCTTATTCCTAGGCTAATTCTAGGAAGGAAACATGTCCCTGCTTAGTGGAGTGTTTTCCAACTTCTTTTCCAGAATCTGTCTCAACTTTTCTTGATGAATGTTACTGGGGCTGAGGGAGAGCATAGGGGAGATAGTGTCAGACATCAAATTAAGTGTTCTCTGTTGCTCTGGAAGCTCACTCAGGCTTCCACCTCTCCCTCATCTTAGGGGATGTTTTAGTATTGTCTTCATTTATTACCTTCTACACTTCAGTAGATGTAATTTTCCTCTCTATTTTGGATTCTTATATATTTTTCCCAGTAGAAACTGAGGAGAAGAGTTCTTATTTTGTTGTCCCCCTCCCCCATAAAACCTCTTTTTACTGAGGAAGGATGTTAGCATCCCCAGTTTGGCTTCTAGTGTTCCTCTGGTCATGACTCATCACGCTCCTGATCATGTTCAATAGACAGTTCATGTTATTCAACTGTGTCCCCTAGGATCTTAACTCTGTTACTAGAGCACCTGGTTAACTCCCTGGTTGGGAAATAGTTACCCTGAGAGATAAAGTTATGATATCAAAACATAATAGATGAGATTGGATGGGACTAATAGATTCCAAAGCTGTGATTAAGTGAGGTCTTTAACATGTCTATAAGGAGAATGTATAACATGTCACTCAGATGGTTTGGTGAGTCAACGACGCATGAAAGAGAGATTCACTGAGGCAAGAGACAGTGCCCATTAAGGGAGACAATACCTTCACCCATAAATCTCTGTTTGGGCATTTAATGTTATTAGATCCCAATGCCATTAGATGTTAAAATCATATAATTCACTCCCCTAGTTTTGAATTTATACTCTCGAAGAATCTTTCAAACTAGGAAAAAATGAACTGATCAGGTGGGGGCAATAAGGATGCCCTTCCATGAACTATATTTCACATCATAAATTTGAAAACGGGGACACTACTGTAAATACATCACTACCCTCTAAGTTCTGTCAGCCTGATAGACTTCTGAGCACCATGAAACTTAAAGCACTAACTCATTCAATCAAGTATCCAGATCTACAGGGAGAGGAAAGGCCCTTGACCTCAGTGTTTTCACCTAGATAATGCCAGTCTGGAAAGCCTTGTGGAGTAGGCCAACTAGCCTTCCCTCAAGACATGCAGACCTCACCCTAAATCTTTCAAACTGTCATAGTTGCTATGTCTGTGATTTGAAGCAAATCACAGAGTCATAGATTCCTTAGGCTATGAAAGATCATCTTCTCAAAACACCCACCTGATGCTTCAATTTTATCTGTCACAGAACTTAAAAATCTCCAATTTCAAGTAACTCACAACACTTATTTAGGCACAATTTTATTTTTTTAACATCTTTATTGGGGTATAATTGCTTTACAATGGTGTGTTAGTTTCTGCTTTATAACAAAGTGAATCAGTTATACGTATACATATGTTCCCATATCTCTTCCCTCTTGCGTCTCCCTCCATCCCACCCTCCCTATCCCACCCCTCCAGGCGGTCACAAAGCACCAAGCTGATATCCCTGTGCTATGCGGCTGCTTGCCACTAGCTATCTACCTTACGTTTGGTAGTGTATATATGTCCATGCCTCTCTCTCGCTTTGTCACAGCTCACCCTTCCCCCTACCCTACAGCTCGATTAATTTTCAAAAAGTGAACAAATCCACCTAAATGAGCACACAGATAAGGAAATAAATATTACTAGCACCCCAGAAGCCTCTCATGCCCCTTCCAGTCATTATCTCTTAACTATTACCACTATTTTGACTTCTAACAGAAGTTTTGCCTCTTTTTGAACTTTATATAAATGGAATAATCAAGGGTTTATTTTTTGTGTCTGGCTTCATTTAATCACCATTATATTTGTGAGATTCATCCATGTTGTTGGAATTTGCTGCATTTGTTTTTATTGAGGTGAAATTCACAAATCATAAAATTGGTCATTTTAAAGTGTCAGATTCAGTGGCATTTAGTGTATTCAGTGTTGTGCAACCATCATATCTATCTCATTCCAAAGCATTCTTGTCACCCCAAAAGGAAATTCTCTATCCGTTAACCAGTCTGTCTCCCTTCCCCACTCACCTCTTACCTCTGGCAACCATTAATCTGTATCCTGTCTCTGTGGACTTACTTATTGTGGATATTTCATATGAATGGAAACATAATATGTGACTTTATATGTCTGGCTTCTTTTCACTTATAATGTTTCCAAGATTCATTCATGTTGTAGCATGAATTCCTTTTCATAGCTGAATATTCCATCATATAGATATATAATACTTTCTTTATACATTAATCAGTATAAGGGTAGACATTTGGATGGTTTCCAAATTTTAGCTATTGTGAATAGTGCTACTATGAACATTTATGTACACATTTTTTTTAATTTATTTATTTTATTTTGACAGCATCGGGTCTGTTGTGTGTGGGGGCTTTCTCTAGTTGCAGCAAGTGGGGGTTACTCTTCATTGCAGTGTACTGGCTTCTCATTGCAGTGGCCTCTCGTGTTGCAAAGCACAGGCTCTAAGCATGTGGGCTCTAGGCATGTGGGCTTCAGTAGCTGTGGCATGCGGGCTCAGTAGTTGTGTCTCACGGGTTCTAGAGCACAGGCTCAGTAGTTGTGGCTCATGGGCCTAGTTGCTCCACGGCATGTGGGATCTTCCCGGACCAGGGCTCAAAGCCATGTCTCCTGCATTAGCACGTGGATTCTTAACCATTGTGCCCCCAGGGAAGCCCTGTGTACACACTTTTATTTGAACACTTGTTTTAAACTCTTTGGGGTTTATACCTAAGGGTGGAATTGCTGGGTCATATGGGAATTCTATGTTTAACTTTTTGGGGAACTGCCAGATTATTCCCCAGTGGCTACACCCATTTACATTCCCATTAGCAATGTCAAGAATTCAAATTCCTCCACATCCTTGCCAACATTTGCTATTTTCCATGTTTTCTGTTCTAGCTACCTAAGAGGTATGAAATGTATCCCACTGTAGTTGTGATTTGTATTTCCTTAATGACTAGTGATATTGAACATTTTTTCATGTGTGTTTTGGCCATTTGTGTATCTTCTTTGGAGAAACATCTATTGAAGTCCTTTACCTATTTTGAAATTTGATTGTCTTTTTTGTTTTTGAGTTGTAAGAGTTCTTTATATATTTACTGGATACAAGACCATTATCAGATATTTGCTTGTATTAATTTGCTAGGGCTGCCATAATAAAATACTACAGACTAGGTAGTTTAAACAACAGAAATTTAATTTTCTCACAGTTCTGAAGGCTGGAAGTCTGAGGTGAAGGTGTCAGGAGGTTTGATTTCTTGAGGTCTCTCTCCTTGGCTTACAGATGGCTACCTCCTCACTTTGTCCTCACAGTATCATTCCTCTGTATGCTCACATTCCTGTTAGCTCCTTTTTTTTAAGAGAATGGACATTTAGGCTTTAATGACTAAAGCAGCTACTTGAGAAACCATAGCTTCCTGATGCCTGGACCCATATTTATCCATACTTTATTTTTTCCTATTCCCATCATATCTGTAGTTACCAAAACCTGTCAACCAGTTAGAGGCGTATAAGATCAATTTAGTGGGAAACTTAAAAGAAAAACTTTAAAACATCTGATTGCATCCTGTTACCCCCAATTATTCTTCTCTGAAACTTTCACTTATAAAAGAATATGCTGAGTCACAGAATAAAACATTGCTTTTACATGGGTCTCAATCTGAAATCCACAAATGCTAGTAAGTCAGTTTTTAGATTTTTTAATTTGTTTCAAAGTTAAACCCAAGACACATTGACTTCATAGGAAATCCACTGAAAAATGTTTTTGTATGCTGAACACCTCTTTCCCTTTAGTCTCCCACAACAGAGCGTGTACATGTTAATTACTTTCATTTTATAATCACTGCTGTCCCACCACTATACCAAGATCACCTAAACTGTGTGTGTAGTATTCTGAATGTTCTTAGTTATACCCTAATTTCACTAACTGCAAAAGATTTTCTGGGATAGCCTGTCTCTTGAATTCTTTGGCTACTTTTGAAGGTGAAGTCCAAAAAACTCTTAAATGATTCTCCTTTGGGGGTGTGCATGGTATTTTATAGGCATTAGCAACTAGTACCTGGAGCTGTGCTGATCCCATCTGGCATCACGGGGAGACAACCTATAAAACCAAAGAACCATTTGATGTACCTGTTAGCTCTTTTTATGTGTCCTAATCTCTTCTTCTTATAAGGAAACCAGTCATATTGGTTTAGGGCACACCTTAAGGGCCTCATTTTAATTTAATCACCACTTTAAAAGCCCTATCTCCTAATACAGTCACATTCTGAGGTACTGGGAGTTAGGACTTTAACATATGAATTTTGGGAGGACACAATTCAGCCCATAACAGTAATTTACAAGTGTTTTCTCCCATTCTGTAAGTTGTCTTTTCAGTTTCTTCATAGTGTTCATTGATGTACAAAAGATTTGATTTTCATGAAATCAAATTTATCTATTTTTCTTTTGTTGCTTTGCTTTTGATGTTATTTCTAAAATTCCACTGTCAAATAAAAACTGATGGAGGTTTACCCCCATGTCTGTTCTGACAGTTTTATAGTTTTTATGTTTAGGCCTTTGATCCATTTTGAATCAATTTTTAGATGTAATATGAGGTAAGAGTCTAACTTATTTTATATGTCAAATTACAGTTGAGTCAGCATTATTAAACAGATAATTCTTTCCCAATCAAATGGTCTTGACACCTTGTCAAAAATCAATTGAGCATAACATATATGGATGTAGTCCTGCATTCTCTGTTCTATTCCATTTGTTCATATGTCTGTCCTTAGGCCAGTATCACACTGTTTTGATTACTGTAGCTTTGCAGTAAGTTTTTTGCTCTGGACTTTGAGTAAAGAATTTATTTTTTATTGTTAACAGAGAAGTTCTTTCTGTGCTCTCATTTGTCTATTTTTTATTGTCCATTTTTCACCAGATTGCTTTGTTATTGTTCTAGTTGTAGGTGTTCTTTATATAGTCTAGATATTAATCTCTTGTCAGATATATGATTTGCAGATATTTTCTCCCATTGCATAGGTTACCTTTTCACTCTGTTGATAGTGCATTAAAGTTTTTTAGTTTAATTTTAAAGTCCAATTTATCTATATTTTTCTTGTTTGTGCTGTTGTTGTTGTGTACAAGAAATTATTGACAAATCTGTCATGAAGTTTTCTCCTATGTTTTCCTCTACAAGTTTTAGTTTTAGCTCTTATGTTTAGGCCTTTGATCTATTTTAAGTTAATTTTTTAATATGGTGTAAGGTAAAGTTCCAACCTCACTTTTTTTTTTTTTGCATTTGGATATCCTGTTTTCCCTGCACCATTTGTTGAAGACTATTGTTTCTCTATTAAATGGTCTTGGAACTCAACGTTGAAATGATTTGACCATATGTGTGAGATTTATTTCTGATCTCTTTATTGTAGTCCACTGGTCTATTTATGAGTCTTTGGTGCCAATAACACACTGTTTTTTATTACTCTAGCTTTGTAGTAAGTTTTGTAATTAGGAAGTATGAAATCTCCAATTTTTTTCTGGAAATTGTTTTGACTATTTGGGGTCCCTTGAGATTCCATATAAATTTTAGTAAGTGTTTTTCTATATATGCAAAGATAATATCATTGGGAATTTGATAGGGATTACTTTAAATCTATAGGTACTTCAAGTAGAATTGACATCTTAACAATATTAAACCTTCTAATCCATAAGAATGGAATGTTTTCTATTTATTTAAGTTTCTTTAATTTCTTTCAGCAATGTTTTGAGCTTTTCTGTGCACAAGTTTTGCACCTCCTTGGCATTCCCAAGTATCTTATTATTTTCAATGTGGTTGTAAAAGGACTTATTTCTTAATTTTATTTTTGGATTCTTCATTGCTAGTTTCTATAAATACAACTGATTTTTGAGTATAAATCTTATGTCCTTTTCTGAATTCACTTATTAGCACTAGTAGTCTTTTTGTGAATTCTTCGGGATTTTCTGTATGCAAGATCATGTCTTAAGTGAATAGAGATAGTTTTACTTCTTCCTTTCCAATTTGGATGTCTTTTATTTCTTTTATTTGCCTAATTGCTCCAGCTAGAACTTTCAATACTGTGTTTAATAGAAGTGAAGAAATTAGGAATTCTTATCTTGTTTCTGATCTTGACTATGATGTTACCTGTGAGGTTTTCATATAATTTCCTTATCATGTTAAGCAACTTTCCTTCTATTCCTCATTTGTTTCATGCTTTTATTATGACAGAGTGTTAAATTTTGTCAAATGCTTTTTCTGCAACAATTGAAATGATTTTGTGTGTTTCACATCCCCCCCTTCTCTTAATGTATTACAGTTTTATTTTGTATTTGATTTATTTTGTATTTGAATCATTATTGTGTTTTGGGGAGAAATTCCACTTGGTCTTCATCTGCATCTTTTTGCCTGGACTTTTCTTTTTCTTTTCTTTTTTTTTTTTCTTTTTGTGGTACGTGGGCCTCTCACTGTTGCGGCCTCTCCCGTTGAGGAACACAGACTCTGGACACGAAGGCTCAGAGGCCATGGCCCAAGGGCCCAGCCGCTCTGCAGCATGTGGGATCCTCCTGGACCAGGGCACGAACCCCTGTGCCCTGCATCAGCAGGTGGACTCTCAACCACTGCGCCACCGGGGAAGCCCCCATCTGTATCTTTTTGATATGCTGCTGAATTTGGTTTGCTAGTATTTTGTTTAGGATTCTTCTATTAATAATCATAAGGGATATTAGTTTGTAGTTTTATTTTCTTCTGATGTGTTTATCTGGCTTTGTTATCAGAGGAATACTGGCCTCATAGAACGAGTTAGGAAGTGTTCCCTCCTCTTCTATTTTTTTTGGGAAGAATTTGAGGAGGATTGATGTTAATTTTCTTTAAAGTTCTGGCAGAATTCACATGTGAAGCCATCTGGTTCTCAGTTTTTCTTTGTTGGAAGGCTTTTGATTAATGACTCAATTTCTTGTTATAGTTTTATTCACATTTACTATTTCTTCTTGAGTCAATTGTGGTAGTTTTTGTGTTTTAAGAAATTTATTCAATCATATATGTTATTTAATATATTGGTGTACATTTTTTTCCACAATATTCTCATAAATTTTTTTATTTCTATAAGATTTACAGTAATGCCCCTAGTGTTTATTAATTTGAGTCTTCTTTCTTTTTGGTTTGTGGTATTGTTCAAGTCCTTTATTTCTTTAATGATTGTCTGTCTGGTTGTTTTGTCAGTTGTTATGAACGGGTTATTGAAGTCTCCAACTCTTATTTTAGGACTGTTTTTCTCTTCAATTCTGTTAACGTTTGCCTCATATAATTTGAGTTTCTGATATTTGGTGCATATATGATTATAATTGTTATATTTTCTTGGTAAATTGATCCATTTATCAATATATAATGCACTTCTTTGCCTCTTGTGACAGCTTTTGACTTAAAGTCTATTTTGTCTGATATTAGTGTAGCCATCAGAGCTCCCCTGTGGTTACTATTTACATGGACTATATTTTCCCATCCTTTTAGTTTTAATCTATGTGTGTCTTTTTATTTAAAGTGCATCTAAATCATATAGTTTCATCATTTTTTTAATCTACTTTGCTAATATATGCCTTTTGATTGGAAAGAATAACCCATTATATTTAATGCAATTGCTGATAAGAAATAACTTACTTCTGCCATTTGTTTTCTTTATGTCTCAACTTTTTTGGCCCTCATTTCCTCAATTTCTAACTTCTTTTGTGATTATTGAATTTTTGTGCTGATGCGTTTTAATTTTCTTCTCATTTGCCTTATCTGTATTTTTTTAGATATATTCTTTGTGGTTATCATGAGGATTACATATAATATCCTAAAGTTCTAGCTGTCTAATTTCAATTGATACTAACTTAACTTCAGTTGAGTATAGAATTTCTATTGCTTTAAAGCCCATCTCCCTCCTTATGTTATTAATGTCACAAATTACAACTTTATATACATTGTATACCAAATAACAGATTTATATTTAATTTTTGTGCATTTGTATTTTAAATTCTTTTGAAAATAAAATGAAGTCACAGATAAAGATTATAATAATACCTGCTGTTTGTTGACAGATCCCCCCCCACCATACTTTAAATATATCATCCCATTGCCTTCTGGCCTCCAATGTTTCTGATGAGAAATCAGCTTATAATCATATTGAGGATCCCTTGTACATGACAATTTGCTTTTTTCTTGCTGCTTTCCAGATTGTCTCTTTGTCTTTTAATAATTAGATTTTAATGTTTCAGTGTTTGTCTCTTTGGCTTTATCTTACTTGGAGTTAATTGAGCTTCTTAGATTTGAATATTCATGTATTTCATCAAATTTGAGAAGTTTTCAGCCAACAATTCTTGAAATAATTTTTCTGCTCTTTTCTCTCTCTCTTCTCCTTTTTGGGATTCCCATAATGCATATTATAGTTCCATTTTTTGGTGTTCCACAAAGTCCTTAGGCTGTGTTCATTTTTCTTCATCCTTTTTTTCTTTCTGTTCCTCAGACTTCATAATTTTAATTGACTTGTCTTCAGTCCATTGATTCTTTCTTCTGTCTGCTCAAATCTGCTGTTGAACCCCTCTAGTAAAATTTTTATTTCAGTTATTACACTTTTAAACTTGACAATTGCTGTTTGCTTTTTTTTATATAGTTTGCATCTCTTTGTTGCTAATTTTATTTTTTTCATATATCATTGTTCTGAGTTGTTTAGTTCTTTGTGTTTTCCCATGGCTCTTTGAGCATATTTAAGAAGATATTTTAAAGTTTTTGTCTAGTAAGTCCAATGGCTGGCCTTCCTCAGGAATGTTTCCTGCTCTGTTCCTTTGAATGAGCCATCCTCTCCTGTTTGTATGCCTTGTGATGTTTTGTGGAAATTGGACATTTAATACACATAATGTGGTGACTCTAGAAATCAGGTACTTCTTTCCATGAGTTTCTGTTCATTTATTTTTTGATTGTTGAAGACTGCAGTAGTTTATTTTGAGACTTTGTCAAACTATTTTCCAAAGATTATTTCTTGCTCTGGTATGCTCACTGAAGTCTCACTTCTTTTAGGTCAGCTAATATTTTGACAGGTTTCTAGATTTGCCAGAAGCTGAAACACATAACCAAACGGAAAACACCAAAAATGAAAAAGAGAAAGCAGCCATGTTTTCAAATTTTTGCAGACTGGCTCTGGTAGGATGGTGCTTTACTGACTAGCTAAACTTGCCCTGAGCCAAAAGGTCTGCACGAGGTGAAAGATTAAGTCATTCTCAGTACTTTTTTCAGTGTTCCTCTTGCCTAAATGTGTGTTTAGTTTTCTGAATTTTTTCTAAATTCTCCCATAAAAGTTATATTCTCTTTCATATGTGATCACTGAAGTCTGTGTTTCATTGGCTTAGTTGTCAGTTAGTATTTTGACAGAATTGCCTTAAATATCTGGAGCCAAAGAAGAAAAGAAAAAAAGTAAAGATAAAGAACAGGGACTTCCCTGGTGGCGCAGTGGTTGAGAGGCTGCCTGCTGATACAGGGGACACGGGTTTGTGTCCCGGTCTGGGAAGATCCCACATGCCACGCAGCGGCTGGGCCCGTGAGCCATGGCAACTGAGCCTGCGTGTCCGGAGCCTGTGCTCCACAACGGGAGAGGCCACAACAGTGAGAGGCCCGTGTACCACAAAAAAAAAAAAAAAAAAAAGAACAAGGGGAAAATACTTCTTCAGTATTGGCAGATTGGATATTTGTTTTGGTGGTACTCCTTCAACATTTACCTTGTCCATTTACATTTCTGCCTTAGGCCTCCTGCATGCCTAGAGCATGAAGGTTAACCAGAGGTGAAAAATGGGAATTTCTCAGGCCTTTTCTGAACATGCATCCAGCCATTGTCATGTGCATGGCTTCATGATTCCTCAGTATACAGAGGAGCTTTTAAAATCCCTTATTCCACCATATATGTCCTTTACCAACCTTCTCTGACTGTTAACCCTAGTCTCACTTTGCATGGCCAATGCGTTTACCTATAAATGCTTTCAACAAATGTTGCTTGGGAAGATGCCTCAGCCTTGGGAATGCTGAGAGCGAGATGAAACAATGGCAATCCCTTTCACTGTTCTTTCAGGTTTCCACCAGACAGGCTAAAACAGTCAAACACAGTTCTTTGAGAACAAGGTCTGTATTACTTCCTTTTGCACTAGCAATTTTCACCAGGAGTGTAGGCTGCTAACTCCATAGGCACTGCAACTCTGAGGTTGAAGGATGGCAGGCAGGCAATTTAAGGTACCACAGTACTTTCTTACCACAATGCAGCCACTTTTATCTTCATTAAGTTTTCTCCTGGTTGTAAATTTTTGGCTAGATCCCAGAGCTCTAGAAAAGTTGATTGTGACAGTTTTTTCCCACTTTATTAATTGGTGTTGTATTACTCTGCTATTTTTTGTAATATCACCTTCTTGGAATTTACTGCAAAAACAGGTTTAATTATTGGGAAATTCTTCCTCGGGTTAAGCTTAAGTAGGTTTTGTATTGATAGTTTCCCATTGTGTACCCCAGTTATGCTATTCAGGTAGTATAAGGTAAATCTCATTTCTTTTCCTTTGTCTGGCAGCCCTTCTGACTTGTGAAGTTGGTGATTTTGTCCATGCTAAAACTTCTACTTTGTAGTCTTGGCAGATCTTAGTTCCTTTCACTGTTGCTCCTAATGTTGTGGTTTCAAATGTATTTCTATCCTGTGTGTTCTACTCTGTTTTTCCTTAGGTGTGACATCTTAAAGAACAGAACAGAATGTTTCAGGTGTGGTTGACAAGCAGGGTGGAACTTCCACTAGTTTTATTGAAGTTACTTCAGATCACATTCACCTTTTTGGCAGCAACATTACACTATTAATTTACATTAAACTGAATCAAGTAAACCCCTAAGTGTGTTTTCATACATGTTGTTGTTAAATTCAGCCCCACTTCCATTGTCTACATGCCCATGTGTCAACTTGTTTGGTTTAGTCCGATTTTCCTTGTATGAAATATAGGGATAATAATAGTCATGGTTTCAACACTTGCAATGTGAAATACTTTGAACACATACAAAGTATTATATTCTCTCTCTGTCTTTCCTTTACCCCTTAATGTTTTAAAAATGCTGATGACTAGGTATAACCCCCAATTCTGATTTAATTAGTCTGAGGTGTGGCCTCATTTTAAAAATTACTTCAGGTAATTCTAACGTACAGCCAATGTTGAGATCCACTTGCCCTGAGAAAAAGAGAAATGGAAAACCAAACAAAGGAGATAACTAACATTTACCATATACTCCAATGTATTAATCTTCCAACCATTCTTTGGAAATAGGTACTATTTGTTGTTTTCATCCACATTTTATACTTGAGAAAGCCACAGCACAGAAAGGCTAAGAAATGTGCCTATGCAAGTCACAGAGCAGGTAAGACTCAGAGCGCAGATTCAAATTCAGGGAGCCTGATTCTGGAGCCCAAGAGTTAATCACCCCTCTAGGGCTTCTCCTTCTTGCCTCTAGTTTTGATTTCTGTCACTGCTGCTCTGGTTTATGTAGTTCTCAGTTAGCTTTGGTGTTTAATAGTTATTGGACATTCATCAGATGAGGCTTAGTAGAGTCTAAAAAATGCCTGTCATTACTGGGTAAGCAGCCCGACAGTTAAACAGGGAGAACAGTCTCAGGAGCTCAATGAACAGAAGTAAAAGGGACAAGCAGGGGATTGGGTAACAGAGAAACCATACAAATACTACGATGTCCAAGAAAAGGGTGATAGGGAAAAAAAAGTAGACTAACACCCAGGAAAAGTGGTCAGGATTCCTGAAACTGTTGGAAGTTGAGTTACAGTACCAGCAAAAATTTATTATACCTTTGTTCAGGATTTGCACAGGAGGTTAAGGGCAGATTAATTTCTGTGAGTTGCGGGGGTGGGGGTCTATGTTAGCATAGACTAGAGGCTAGAAACTTAGGAAGTTTGAATGAGGCCTAGCATTCCAGCTTCTAGGAAGAAAAGAGTAAGGGAGATATGACCATGGACTTCAGAGAAAAGAAGTATTCTATTATACTTATTTTTTTATTATAGTAAAATAAATATGATGTAAAATTTACCATTCTAGCCATTGTAATCAGTGACGTTAAGTATAATTGCAGTGTTGTGCAACTAGCACCACTGTCTAGTTCCAGACATTTTTTATACCCCAAACATAATCATTAAGCAGTCATTCTGCATTCTTCTGTGTCCCCAGCCCTAGAAACCATAAATCTGCTTTCTGTCTCTAAGGAATTGCTTATTTTGGATATTTCATATAAATGGAATCATTTATAGCATGGCCTTTTGTGTCTGGCTATTTCAGCATGTTTTCAACATTCATCCATGTTGTAGCATTTATCAGAACTTCATTCATTTTATAGCTGAATAATATTTCATTTCATAGGTATATTACATTTTGTTTCTCCTCTCATCCACTGGTGGAAATTTGGGTTGTTTCACTTTTTGGCCATTGTGAATAATGCTGCTATGAACATTCAGGTATAAGTATTTGAATACACGTTTTCAGTTATTTTGTGTATATACCTAGGAGTGCTGGTATTATAATTGCTGGATTATATGATAATTCTATGTTTAACATTTTTAAGAACGACCAAACTGTTTTCCCTTTTACATCTTCACCAGCAATGTATGAGTGTGCCAATTTCTCCACATCTTTCCAACACCTGTTATTTTCAATTTTTTAAATTATAGCTATCCAGCTGTGTATGAAGTGGTATCTCATTATGATTGATTTTGATTTATATTTCTTGAATGATAAATGACATTTATCATTTTTTCATGTGATTGCTGGCCATTTGTATAACTTCTGTGGAAAAGTGTCTATTCAAGTCCTTTGTGCATTCTTTTGTTGGATTTTTTTCTGTTTTATTTGTTGAGTTGTAAGAAAATTTAAATATATATTCTGGATAGTAGACCTTTTTATACATATAATTTGAAAATGCTTAGTCTCATTCTGTTGTCTTTTCATTCTCTTGACAATGTCCTTTGATGTACAAAAGCTTTTAATTTTGATTAAATCCAATTTATCAATTTTTTCTTTTGTTATATTTGATTTTTAGCCATATTTTAAAAAACACTGCCAAAGCCAAGATCATAAAAGTTTACCCCTATGTATCTATTTTATAGTTTTACCCCTTATATTTAAGTCTTTAATCCATTTAGTGTTCATTTTTGTTCATAGTATAAGGGTTCAACTTCATTCTTTTACATGTTGATTTCCTGTTGTCCCAGTACCATTATTTAATTATTAATTCATTTATATTATTCATTCTCCATTGAATGGTCTTGGTACCCTTACAGAAAGTCAGTTGACCTTAGACATAAGAGTTTATTTCTGGACTCTCATTCCATTTCATTGATCTATATGTCTGTCCTTATGCCAGTGCCACACTGTTTTAATTTAACTTTGTAGTAAGTTTTTTCATTGGGAAATGTGAGCCTTCCAACTTTGTTCCTTTTCAAGATTGTTTTGGCTCTTTAGGTTTCCTTGAAATTCTATAGGAAGGTTAGCATCATCTCCTCTATTTCTGCAAAAAAGACTGTTGGGATTAACTATTTTATTTATTTTTATGGTATTGTACATGGAATGTTTTACTTAACTTTGTTTTTGCATTGTTCTTAGCTAATTCATACAACTATAACTAGTTATTTTATGTTCATCTCATATTCTGCAATTTTGCTGGATTTGTTTATTAGTGCTGTTGTGTATTCTTTAAAATTTTCTATGTAGGATCATGGCAAATGCAAATAGAGATAATTTTGCTTCTTCTTTACCAATTTGGATGACTTTTATTTCTTTTTCTCACCTAATTGCTGTGTTAGACCTCCAGTATAATGTTGAATATATGTGGTGAAAGTGGATGTCCTTGTCTTGTTTCTGATCTTAAAGGAAAAGCTTTCAGTTTCTCACCACCAAGTATGATGTTACCTCTGGGGTTTTCATATATACCTTTAATTACATCAAGGAAATTCTCTTCTACTTTTAGTTTATTGAGTGTTTTCCTTATGAAATGGTGTTGAATTTTGTCAAATTTTTCTGTATCATTGAGACAATCATATGCCTCTTTTCCTCTTCATTCTATTATGGTATATTTCATTTATTTTTTTTCATATTTTGAGCCACTTTTGTATTCCTGGAATATATTGCATTTAGTCATGATGTATAATTTTTTAAATAAAATGCTGCTGGATTTGATTTGCAAGTACTTTGTTCAGGATTTTGCATCTACACTAATCAGTTTGGTGTGGTTTACTTCTGATGTCTTTGCCTGGCTTTCATATCAGAGAAGTACTGGCCTCATAGAATGAGTTAGGAAGTGTTGTTGCCTCTTCTATTTTTGGAATTGTTTGAGAAGAATTGGTGTTAATCCTTTTTTATCTGTTCAATAAAATTCACCAGTGAAGTCATCTAATCCTGGATTTTATCCTTTCTGTTGGAAAGTTTTTAATTACGACTTAATCTTTTTAATTTCTATAGGTCTATTTACATTTTTATTTCTTTTTTTTAATTAATTTATTTTTTATTTATTTATTTTTTTAGCTGTGTTGTGTCTTCGTTGCTGCCTGCAGACTTTCTCTAATTGCAGAGAGCGGGAGCTACTCTTTGTTGCGGTGTACGGGTTTCTCATTGCAGTGACTTCTCTTGTTGCAGAACACAGGCTCTAGGTGCGCATTCTTCAGTAGTTGTAGTGTACGGATTTAGTTGCTCTGCAGCAATGTGGGATCTTCCCGGACCAGGGCTCGAACCCAAGTCCTCTTCATTGGCAGGCGTATTCTTAACCACTGTGCCACCAGGGAAGTCCCTACATTTTTATTTCTTAAGTCAGTTTTGATAGTCCACATGTTTCTAGGAAATTGTTCATTTTCTTTAGGTTAATCTAATTTCTTGGCATATAATTGTTTGTTTCTTTATTATTTCCTTGCTGCTGATAGCTTTGAATTTAGTTTACTGTTTTTTTCTAGTTGCTTATGATATAAATCATTTTTTAATGTTGACACTTACTGCTCTACATATCCTTTGAGCAGTGTTTTGCCTGCCTCTCATAAGTTTTGTTGCAGTGTGGTTTTTTTTTTTCATGTGTCTCAAGTTATTTTCTTATTTCACTTCTGATTACTTCTCTGACTCATAGCTTGTTGAAGAGTGTGCTGTTTAATTTCCACATATTTGTAAGTTTTATTATATTTTGAATTATGTGTCATAGTTAGAGTATAGGCCATGAAGCCAGATCAACTCGGTTGGATTCTTAGATCAGCCATTTACTGGCTATGTGACCTTGGGCAAGTTATAACTTCTTTGTATCTCAATTTATTCACGTAAATTAACATAATAATATTGCTATCTACAAAGCATTGTATTTTTTTTTTTTGCTTTCACCTTGTTCTTTTTTTTATATTGAGGTATAGTTGATGTACACTATTATATGTTTCAGGTGTACAACATAGTGATTCACAATTTTAAAAGGTTATATTCCATTTATAGTTATTGTAAAATATTAGCTATACTCCCTGTGTTGTACAATTGATCCTTGTAGCTTATTTATTTTATACATAGTAGTTTGCACCTCTTTATTCCCTACCCCTATCTTGCCCCTCCTCCATTCCCTCTCCCCACTGGTAACCACTAGTTTGTTCTCTATATGTGTGAGTCTCTTTCTTTTTTGTTATATTCACTAGTTTGTTCTATTTTTTAGATTCCACATATAAGTGATATCATACAGTATTTGTCTTTCACTGTCTGACTTATTCCACTTAACATTATAACCTCAGTGTTCATCCATGTTGTACAAATAGCAAAATTCATCCTTTTATATGGCAGAGTAGTATTGCATTGTGTGTGTGTGTGTATATATATATATATATATATATATATATAAAATAGTTTCTTTATCCATTCATCTGTTGATGGAAACTTGGGTTGTATCCATGTCTTGACAATTGTAAATAAGATACCTTGGAATGCATGTATCTTTTTATTTTATTTATTTTTTTTAAACATCTTTATTGGGGTATAATTGCTTTACAATGGTGTGTTAATTTCTGTTTTATAACAAAGTGAATCAGCTAGCATGTGTCTTTTTAAATTAGTGTTTTTGTTTTTTTCAGATATATTCCCAGAGTGGAGTTGCTGAGCCATATGGTAGTTCTACTTTTAGTTTTTTGTGGAATTTCCATACTGTTTTCTGTAGTGGCTGCACTAATTCACATTCCCACCAACAGTGTATTTGAGTTCCTATTTGTCCACATCCTCAACAATATTTATCATTTGTGTTATTTTTGATGATAACCATTCTGACAGTTGTGAGGTGATATGTCATTGTGGTTTTAATTTGCATTGTTCTGATAATTAATGATGTTGAGCATCTTTTCATGTGCCTGTTAGCCATCTTGACGTCTTGTTTAGAAAGATGTCTATTCAGGACTTCTGCACATTGTTTAATCAGGTTTTTGGGTTTTGTTTTTTTTTTTTATGTTGAGTTGTATGAACCACTTATATATTTTGGGTAATAGCCAAAATATTTATTGGTCATGTCATTTGCAAAATTTTCTTCCATTCAGTAGGTTATCCTGTCATTTTGTCAATGGTTTTCTTTGCTATGCAAAAGCTTTTATGTTAATTCGGTCCCATTTGTTTCTTTTTGCTTTTCATTTATTGATGTATAGTTGATTTACAGTATTGTGTTCATTTTAGGTACACATCAAAGTGATTCAGTAACTTTTTTTTCCAATTATATTCCACTATATGTTATTACAAGCTATTTAGTAAATTCCTGTTGCTTATATATTTAATGTATAGTGGTTTGTGTTAATCTCTTACTCCTAATTTTTCCCTCTCCCTCCCTCACCCCTTTGATAACCATAAGTGTTTTTTTTCTATGTCCATGAGTCCATTTCTGTTTTGTATATAGATTCATTTGTATTACTTTTAGATTCCACACATAAGTGATATCATATAGTATTTGTCTTTCTGTATGACATACTGTATGACATACTTCACTAAGTATAATATTCTCTAGGTTCATTCATGTTGCTACAAACGGCAATACTACATTATTTTATATGGCTGAGTAATATTCCATTTTATATATATTCCACATTTTAAGCAATTGTCTGATGATGGGAACCTGAATTGTTTACATTTCTTGGTTACTGTAAATAGTGCTGCTAGGAACATTGGTGTTCATGTATCTTTTTGTTTTTTTTTTTTTTTTTTAAACATCTTTATTGGGGTATAATTGCTTTACAATGGTGTGTTAGTTTCTGCTTTATAACAAAGTGAATCAGCTATACATATACATATGTTCCCATATGTCTTCCCTCTTGCATCTCCCTCCCTCCCACTCTCCCCATCCCACCCTTCCAGGCTGTCACAAAGCACCGAGCTAATATCCCTGTGCCTTGCGGCTGCTTCCCCCCAGCTATCTACCTTACTACGTTTGTTAGTGTGTATATGTCCATGACTCTCTCTCGCCCTGTCAAAACTCACCCTTCCCCCTCCCCATATCCTCAAGTCCGTTCTCCAGTAGGTCTGCGTCTTTATTCCTGTCTTAGCCCTAGGTTCTTCATGACATTTTTTCCCCTTAAATTCCATATATATGTGTTAGCATACGGTATTTGTCCTTTTCTTTCTGACTTACTTCACTCTGTATGACAGACTCTAGGTCTATCCATCTCATTACAAATAGCTCAATTTCATTTCTTTTTCTTTTTTTTTTTTTTTTACTGTTGTTTTAATTCTGTCTTCAGTTACTTTTTTTTTTTTTTTAAACATCTTTATTGGGGTATAATTGCTTTACAATGGTGTGTTAGTTTCTGCTTTACAACAAAGTGAATCAGCCATACATATACATATGTTCCCATATGTCTTCCCTCTTGCGTCTCCCTCCCTCCCACTCTCCCCATCCCGCCCTTCCAGGCTGTCACAAAGCACTGAGCTAATATTCCTGTGCCTTGCGGCTGCTTCCCCCCAGCTATCTACCTTACTACGTTTGTTAGTGTGTATATGTCCATGACTCTCTCTCGCCCTGTCAAAACTCACCCTTCCCCCTCCCCATATCCTCAAGTCCGTTCTCCAGTAGGTCTGCGTCTTTATTCCTATCTTACCCCTAGGTTCTTCATGACATTTTTTTCCCTTAAATTCCATATATATGTGTTAGCATACGGTATTTGTCTTTTTCTTTCTGACTTACTTCACTCTGTATGACAGACTCTAGGTCTATCCATCTCATTACAAATAGCTCAATTTCATTTCTTTTTAAGGCTGAGTAATATTCCATTGTGTATATGTGCCACATCTTCTTTATCCATTCATCCGATGATGGGCGCTTAGGTTGTTTCCATCTCTGGGCTATTGTAAATAGAGCTGCAATGAACATTTTGGTACATGACTCTTTTTGAATTTTGGTTTTCTCAGGGTATATGCCCAGTAGTGGGATTGCTGGGTCATATGGTAATTCTATTTGTAGTTTTTTAAGGAACCTCCATACTGTTCTCCATAGTGGCTGAACCATTTCACATTCCCACCAGCAGTGCAAGAGTGTCCCCTTTTCTCCACACCCTCTCCAGCATTTATTGTTTCTAGATTTTTTGATGATGGCCATTCTGACTGGTGTGAGATGATATCTCATTGTAGTTTTGATTTGCATTTCTCTAATGATTAATGATGTTGAGCATTCTTTCATGTGTTTGTTGGCATTCTGTATATCTTCTTTGGAGAAATGTCTATTTAGGTCTTCTGCCCATTTTTGGATGGGGTTGTTTGTTTTTTTGTTATTGAGCTGCATGAGCTGCTTGTAAATTTTGGAGATTAATCCTTTGTCAGTTGCTTCATTTGCAAATGTTTTCTCCCATTCTGAGGGTTGTCTTTTGGTCTTGGTTATGGTTTCCTTTGCTGTGCAAAAGCTTTGAAGTTTCATTAGGTCCCATTTATTTATTTTTGTTTTTATTTCCATTACTCTAGGAGGTGGGTCAGAAAGGATCTTGCTGTGATTTATGTCATAGAGTGTTCTTCCTATGTTTTCTTCTAAGAGTTTGATCATGTATCTTTTTGAATTAAAGCTTTTGTCTTTTCCAGATATTTGCTCAGTGGTTGGATTACTGGATCATATGGTAGCTCTATTTCTAGTTTTTTAAGGAACACCAATAGTGTTTTCCATAGTGGCTGCACCAATTTACATTCCCACCAACAATGTAGGAGGGTTCCCTTTTCTCCACACCCTCTGCCGCACTTATTTGTAGACATTTTGATGGTAAACATTCTGACTATTTTGAGGTTATATCTCATTGTGGGTTTGATTTGCATTTCTCTAATAAGTAGTGTTGTTGAGCATCTTTTCATGTGTCTGTTGACCATCTGTACGTCTTCTTTGGAAAAATGTCTATTTAGGTCTTCTGCCCATTTTTAAAATTGGGATGTATGTTTTTTCAGTACTGAGTCATAAGAGCTCTTTGTATATTTTGGATATTAATTGCTTGTGTATTGCATCATTTGCAAATATTTTCTCCTAGCCTGTATGTTATCTTTTTGTTTCATTGATAGTTTCCTTTGCTGTACAAAAGTTTATAAGTTTGATTAGGTCCCATTTGTTATTTTTTACTTTAATTTCTTTTGCCTTTGGAGATCAATCTAAGAAAATATTGCTACAATTTATGTCAGAGAGTGTTCTGTCTATATACTCTTCTAGGAATTTTATGATGTCATGCCCTATATTTTGGTTTTTAAACCATTTTGATTTTAATTTTGTATATGGCATGAGGAAGTGTTATCCTTTCATTGATTTATATGTAGCTTTTCAGCTTTCCCATACCACTTGTTGAATATACTTGCTTTTCCCTGTTGTATATTCTTGTCTCTTTTGTTGTAGATTAATTGATCAGTAGTGAGTGGGTTTATTTCTGGGCTCTCTATTCTGTTCGAATTATCTACATGTCTGTTTTTGTTCCAGTACCATGTTGTTTTAATTACTGTAGCTTTGTAGTATAGTCTGAAGTAAGGAAGGGTTATGCCTCCAGGTTTAGTCCTTTTCCTCAGGACTGCTTTAGGAATTCTGGGTCTTTTATCATTCTAAATAAATTTTAGAATTATTTGTTTTAGTTTTGTGAAAAATGTCATGGGTGTTTTGATAGTGGATAGCATTATATCTGTAAGTTGCTTTGGGTAGTATGTCCATTTTAACAATATTAATTCTTATCCAAGATCATGGGATAACTTTCCACTTCTTTGAATCACCTTCAGCTTCCTTTATCAGTGTTTTATAGTTTTCAGCAAATAGGTCTTTCACCTCCTTGGTTAAGTTTATTTCTAGGTATTTTATTATTTTTGATGCCATTTCAAATGCGATTTTATTTCTTTCTCTTTCTGATATTTCATTATTACTGTAAACAAATGCAACTGATTTCTGTATATTAATCTTGTATCCTTGTAACTGAATTTACATATTAGTTCTAATAGTTTTTGTGTGAAGGTTTTAGGGTTATTTATATAGAGTGTTATGTCAACTGCAAATGGTGGCAGTTTTACCTCTTCCCTTCCAATTTATATACCTATTATTTCCTTTTCTAATCTGATTGCTGTGGCTAGGACTTCCAATACTATGTTGTATAGAAGTGGTGAGAATGGGCATCCCTGTCATGTTCCTGAATTTTGTGGGAAGGCTGACTGTTCACCATTGAGTATGATGTTAGCTGTGGGATTGTTGTATATGGCCATTATTATGTTCAAGTATGTTCTCTCTATGCTCAGTTTCTGGAATTTTTATAAGTGGATGTTGAACTTTGTAAAAAGTTTTTCTGCATCTATTAAGATAATTACATGGATTTTATTCTTCAGTCTGTTAATGTGGTATATCACATTGACTTGTCAATATTGAAAAAGTTTTGCATCTCTGGGATAAATACCAGTTGATCTTGGTGAACAAACCTTTTGATGTATTGTTGGATTCACACTGCTAATATTTTTTGAAGATTTTTGCATCTATGTTAATCAGTGATATTTGCCTCTGATTTTATTTCTGGGGGGTGATGTCTTTGGTTTTGATATCAGGGTGATGCTGGCCTCATAGTAAGAGTTTGGAAGTGCTCCTTCCTCTGCAGTTTTTTGGAATCATTTGAGAAAAATAGGTATTATCTTTGCTCTAAACGTTGGCAGAATTCACCTGTGAAGCCATCTGGTCTTGGACTTCTGTTTGTTAGGCATTTTTTCATTACTAGTAATTGTTCTGTTCACATTTTCCATTTCTTCCTGGTCCATTCTTTAGAGATGGTACATTTGTAGGAGTATGTCCATTTCTTCTAGGTTTATCATTTAATGGGCAAATAGTTGTTAGTAGTAATTTCTTATGATTCTTTGTACTTCTGTCATGTTGGTTGTAATTTCTCCTTTTCATTTTTGAGTTAATTGATTTGGACCTTTTTTGTCTGTCTCTCTCTCTCTTTTGATGAGTCTGGCTAAAGGTTTACCAATTTTTTTATCTTTTCAAAGAACCATCTCTTAGTTTCATTCTGTTGTTAGAACTACTGATCTATTCTATTGGTTTTTTTAATATTTATTTACTTGGGCTGCACCACATCTTATCTGCAGCACATAGGATCGTTAGGTGCAGCAGGTGGACTTCTTAGTTGTAACATGCAGACTTCTTAGTTTCAGCATGTGGACTTTCAGTTGTGGCATGCAGACTTCTTAGTTGTGGCAGGCATGTGGGATCTAGTTCCCCAACTAGGGATTGAACTCGAGCCCCCTGCATTTGGATCGTGGAGTCTTACCCACTGGACCATGAGGGGAGTCTCTGTTTTGTTTTGTTGGGTTTTTCTTAGTCTCTTTCATTTATTTCTACTCTGGTTGTTATGATTTCTTTCCTTCTACTAACTTGGAGTTTTGTTTGTTCTTCTTTTTATAGCTCCTTTAGCTGAAAGTTTAGGTTGTTTATTTGAGATTTTTTTTCTTTTCTGAGGTAAGCTTGTATTTATATAAACTTTCCTCTTAGAACTGCTTTTGCTGCATCCCGTAGATTTTGTATCATTATTTTGGTTTTCATTTGTCTCCAGGTATTTTTTTATTTCATCTTTTATTTCATCAGTAACACTTTTTTGTTTATTTAATTGCATATTAACCTCCATGATTTCTTTGCAGTTTTTTTTCCTTCTAGGTGATTTCTAGTAGCATAGTGTTGTAGTTGGAAAAGACACTTGATTTGATTTTAGTTTTCTTAAATTTACTGAGGCTTGTTTTGTGGCCTAGCATATGATCTATCCTGGAAAATGTTACATGTGCACTATAAAAGAATGTGTATTATACTGCTTTCAGATGGAATGTTCTATATAACTCCATCTGCTCTAATGTGTCATTTTTTTTTTTTTTTTTTTTTTTAGTGGTACGCGGGCCTCTCACTGTTGTGGCCTCTCCCACTGCGGTGCACAGACTCCAGACGCACAGGCTCAGCGGCCATGGCTCACGGGCCCAGCCGCTCTGTGGCATGTGGGATCCTCCCAGACCAGGGCACGAACCCGCGTCCCCTGCATCGGCAGGCGGACTCTCAATCACTGCGCCACCAGGAAAGCCCTCTAATGTGTCATTTAAGGCCAGTGTTTCCCTTTTGGTTTTTGGTCTGGATGATCTGTGATTGACATAAGCTGCATGTTAAATTCCCTTACTATTATTGTGTCACTGTTGATTTCTCCCTGTATGTCTGTTAAAATTTTCATAATGTATTTAGGAGCTTCTGTATTGGCTGCACATATATTTACAATTGTTTTATCTTCTTCATCGATTGATCCCTTGATCATTATGTATAGTGCCCTTCTTTGTCTCTTGTAACAGTGTTGATATTAAAGACTATTTTTCTGATATAAGTATTGCTACCTTAGCTTTCTTATGATTTCCATTTCCATGGAATTCCTTTTTTGATTCCCATACTTTTAGGCTATGTGTATAGTTATATCTGAAGAGTGTCCGGTAGGCAGTGTATATATGGGTCTAGTTTTTGTATCCATTCAGCCACCCTATGTCTTTTGATTTGAGCATATAGCTTATTTACATTTAGAGTAGGATCAAGAACTGTATGCAGAAAATTATAAGACACTAATGAAAGAAATTAAAGATGATACAAATAGATGCAGAGATATACCATGTCCTTGGACTGGAAGAATCAACATTGTGAAAATGATTCTACTAGCCAAAGCAATCTACAGATACAATGCAATCCCTATCAAACTACCACTGGCATTTTTCGCAGAACTAGAACAAAAAATTTCACAATTTGTATGGAAACACAAAAGACCCCGAATAGTCAAAGCAATCTTGAGAACAAAAAATGGAGCTGGAGGAATCAGGCTCCCTGACTTCAGACTATACTACAAAGCTACAGAAATCAAGACAGAATGGTACTGGCACAAAAACAGAAATATAGATCAATGGAACAGGATAGAAAGCCCAGAGATAAACCAACGCACATATGGTCAACTTATCTTTGATAAAGGAGGCAGGAAGGTACAGGGGAGAAAGGACAGCCTCTTCAGTAAATGGTGCTGGGGAAACTGGACAGGTACATGTAAAAGTGTGAACTTAGAACACTCCCCAACACCATACACAAAACTAAATTCAAAATGGATTAAAGACCTAAATGTAAGGCCAGACACTATCAAACTCTTAGAGGAAATCATAGGCAGAGCACGCTATGACACAGAGCACAGCAAGATCCTTTTTGACCCACCTCTTAGAGAAATGGAAATAAAAACAAAAATAAACAAATGGGACCTAATGAAACTTAAAACCTTGGCACAGCAAAGAAAACCACACACAAGGCCAAAAGACAACCCTCAGAATGGGAGAAAATATTTGCAAATGAAGCAACTGACAAAGGATTAATCTCCAAATCTATAAGCAGATCATTCAGCTCAATAACAAAAAACAAACAATCCAATCCAAAAATGGGCAGAAGACCTAATAGACATTTCTCCAAAGAAGATATACAGAATGCCAACAAACACATGAAAGAATGCTCAACATCATTAATCATTAGAGAAATGCAAATCAAAACTACAATGAGATATCATCTCACACCGGTCAGAATGGCCATCATCAAAAAATCTAGAAACAATAAATGCTGGAGAGGGTGTGGAGAAAAGGGCACACTCTTGCACTGCTAGTGGGAATGTGAATTGGTACAGCGACTATGGAGACCACTATGGAGGTTACTTAAAAAACTACAAATAGAACTACCACATGACCCAGCAATCCCACTACTGGGCATATACCCTGAGAAAACCAAAATTCAAAAAGAGTCATGTACCAAAATGTTCATTGCAGCTCTATTTACAATAGCGAGGAGATGGAAACAACCTAAGTGTCCATCATCGGATGAATGGATAAAGAAGATGTGGCACATATATACAATGGAATACTACTCAGCCATAAAATGAAATGAAATTAACCTATTTGAAATGAGGAGGATAGACATAGAGTGTGTCATACACAGTGAAGTAAGTCAGGAAGAGAAAGATAAATACTGTATGCTAACACATATATATGGAATTTAAGAAAAAAATGTCATGAAGAACCTAAGGGTAAGACAGGAATAAAGACACAGACCTACTAGAGAATGGACTTGAGGATATGGGGAGGTGGAAGGGTAAGCTGTGACAAAGCGAGAGAGAGGCATGGACACATATACACGACCAAATGTAAGGTAGACAGCTAGTGGGAAGCAGCTGCATAGAACAGGGAGATCAGCTCGGTGCTTTGTGACCACCTGGAGGGGTGGGATAGGGAGGGTGGGCGGGAGAGAGATGCAAGAGGGAAGAGATATGGGAATATATGTATAACTGATTCACTTTGTTATAAAGCAGAAAATAACACACCATTGTAAAGCAATTATACTCCAATAAAGTTGTAAAAAATAAAAGAAGAGGTGGCACATATATACAATGGAATATTACACAGCCATAAAAAGAAACGAAAAATGAGTTGTCTGTAGTGAGGTGGATATACCTAGAGTCTATCATAGAGAGTGCAGTAAGTCAGAAGGAGAAAGAAAAATACCGTATCCTAACACATATATATGGAATCTAAGGAAAAAAATGTCATGAAGAACCTAGGGGTAAGACAGGAATAAAGACACAGACCTACCAGAGAATGGACTTGCGTATATGGGGACGGGGTAGGGTAATCTGTAACAAAGTGAGAGAGTGGCATGGACATATATATACTACCAAACGTAAAATAGATAGCTAGTGGGAAGCAGCAGCCTAGCACAGGGAACAGAAGCTGCTGGGAAACAGCCGCATAGCACAGTGATATCAACTCAGTGATTTGTGACCACCTAGAGGGGTGGACTAGGGAGGGTGGGAGGGAGGTAGATGCAAGAATGAAGAGGGATGGGAACATATGTATATGTATAACTGATTCACTTTGTTATAAAGCAGAAACTAACACACCATTGTAAAGCAATTATACCCCAATAAAGATGTTAAAAAAAAAAGTCATGTACCAAAATGTTCATTGCAGCTCTATTTACAATAGCAAGGAGATGGAAACAACCTAAGTGTCCATCATCAGATGAATGGATAAAGAAGATGTGGCACATATATACAACGGAATATTACTAAGCCATAAAATGAAACGAAATTGACCTATTTGTAATGAGGAGGATAGACCTAGAGTGTGTCATACAGAGTGAAGTAAGTCAGAAAGAGAAAGACAAATACCGTATGCTAACACATGTATATGGAATTGAAGAAAAATATGTCACGAAGAACCTAGGGGTAAGAAAGTAATAAAGACACAGACCTACTAGAGAATGGACCTGAGGATATGGGGAGGGGGAAGGGTAAGCTGTGACATAGCGGGAGAGAGGCATGGACATATATACACGACCATATGTAAGGTAGACAGCTAGTGGGAAGCAGCTGCGTAGCACAGGGAGATCAGCTCAGTTCTTTGTGACCGCCTGGAGGGGTGGGATAGAGAAGGTGGGTGGGAGGGAGACGCAAGAGGAAAGAGATATGGGAACATATGTATATGAATAACTGATTCACTTTGTTATAAAGCAGAAAATAACACACCATTGTAAAGCAATTATACTCCAATAAAGATGTAAAAGAAAAAATATATAGTATCAATATGTATGTTCTTTTTTTCTAACATCTTTATTGGAGTATAACTGCTTTACAATGCTGTGTTATTTTCTGCTTTATAACAAAGTGACTCAGTTATACATATACATATTTTCCCATATCTCTTTCCTCTTGCATCTAGCTCCCTCCCACCCTCCCTAATCCGCGCCTCTAGGTGGTCACAAACCACCGAGCTGATCTCCCTGTGCTATGCAACTGTTTCCCACTAGCTATCTGTTTTACATTTGGTAGTGTATATATGTCCATGCCACTCTCTCATTTTGTCACAGCTTACCGTTCACCCTCCCCATATCTTCAAGTCCATTCTCTAGTAGGTCTGTGTCTTACTCCCATCCTGCCCCTAGGTTCTTCATGAGCCTTTTTTTTTCCTTATATACCATATATATGTATTACCATACGGTATTTGTTTTTCTCTTTCTTTCTGACTTACTTCACTCTGTATGACAGACTCTAGGTACATCCACCTAACTACAAATATCTAAATTTCGTTTCTTTTTATGGCTGACTAATATTCCATTCTATATATGTGCCACATCTTTTTTAACCACTCATCCGATGATGTACACTTAGGTATTTTCCATGTCCTGGCAATTGTAAATAGAGCTGCAATGAATATTTTGGTACATGACTCTTTTTGAATTATGGTTTTCTCAGGGTATATGCCCAGTAGTGGGATTCCTACGTAGTATGGTAGTTCTATTTTTAGTTTTTTAAGGAACCTCCATACTGTTCTCCATAGTGGCTGTATCAATTTATATTCCCATGAACAGTGCAAGAGTGTTCCCTTTTCTCCACAACCTGTCCAGCATTTCTTGTTTCTAGAATTTTTGATGGTTGCCATTCTGACTGGTGTGAGATGATATCTCATTGTAGTTTTGATTTGCATTTCTCTAATGATTAATGATGTTGAGCATTCTTTCATGTGTTTGTTGGCAGTCTGTATATCTTCTTTGGAGAAATGTCTATTTAGGGCTGCTGCCCATTTTTGATTTTGCTGTTTGTTTTTTTTTTTTGTTGAGTTGCATGAGCTGCTTGTAAATCTTTGAGATTGATCCTTTGTCAGTTGCTTCATTTGCAAATATTTTCTCCCATTCTGAAGGTTGTCTTTTGGTCTTGTTTATGGTTTCCTTTGCTGTGCAAAAGCTATTAAGTTTCATTAGGTCCCGTTTGCTTATTTTTTTTTATGTCTATTTCTCTAGAAGGTGGGTCATAAAGGATCTTGCTGTGATTTATGTCATAGAGGGTTCTGCCTATGTGTTCCTCTAAGAATTTGATCGTGTCTGGCCTGACATTTAGGTCGTTAATCCATTTTGACTTTATTACTGTGTGTGGTGTTAGGGACAGTTCTAATTTGATATTTTTACATGTACCTAACAGTTTTCTCAGCACCACTTATTGAAGAGGCCGTCCTTTCTCCACTGTATATTCTTGCCTCCTTTATCAAAGATAAGGTGACCATATGTGTGTGGCTTTATCTCAGGGCTTTCTATCCTGTTCCCCTGATCTATATTTCTATTTCTCTGCCAGTACCATACTTTTTTGATTACTGTAGCTTTGTAGTATAGTCTGAAGTCAGGGAGCCTGATTCTCCCAGCTCTGTTTTTCTTTCTCAAGGTTGCTTTTGCTATTCGGGGTCTTTTGTGTTTCCATACAAATTATGTAGTTCTTTGTTCTATTTCTGTGAAAAATGCTAGTGGTAGTTTGATAGGGATTGCATTGAATCTGTAGATTGCTTTGGGTAGTAGAGACATATTCACAATTTTCGTTCTTCCAGTCCAACAACATGGTATATCTCTCCATCTATTTGTATCACCTTTAATTTCTTTCATCAGTTTCTTATAATTTTCTGCATACAGGTCTTTTGTCTCCTTAAGTAGGTTTATTCCTAAATATTTTATTCTTTTTGTTTCAATGGTAAATGGGAGTGTTTTCTTGATTTCCCTTTCAGGTTTTTCATCATTAGTGTATAGGAATGCCAGAGATTTCTGTGCATTAATTTCGTATCCTGCTTGTTTAGGAAATTCATTAATTAGTTCTAGTAGTTTTCTGGTACCATCTTTAATATTCTCTATGTAGAGTATTATGTCATCTGCAAACAGTGACAGCTTTATTTCTTCTTTTCTGATTTGGATTCCCTTTATTTCTTTTTCTTCTCTGATTGCTGTGGCTAAAACTCCCAAAACTATGTTGTATAATAGTGGTTAGAGTGGGCAACCTTGTCGTGTCCTTGATCTTTTGGAAATGGTTTCACTTTTTCACCACTGAGGACGATGTTGGATATGTGTTTGTCATATATGGCCTTTATTATGTTGAGGAAAGTTCTCTCTGTGCCTACTTTCTGCAGGGTTTTTATCGTATATCATTGTTAAATTTTCTTGAAAGCTTTCTCTGAATCAATTGAGATGATCATATGTTTTTTCTCCTTCAATTTTTTAACATGGTGTATCACATTGATTGATTTTTATATATTGAAGAATCCTCTTATTCCTGGGATAAACCCCACTTGATCATGGTGTATGATCCTTTTAATGTGATGTTGGATTCTGTTAGTAGTTTGTTGAGGATTTTTGCATCAATGTTCATCAGCCATATTGGCCTGTAGTTTTCTTTTTTTGTGACATCTTTGTCTGGTTTTGATATCACACTGTTGGTGGAATGTGTTTGGAAGTGCTCCTCCCCCTGCTATATTTTGGAAGAGTTTGAGAAGGATAGGTGTTAGCTCTTCTCTAAATGTTTGATAGAATATGCCTGTGAAACCATCTCGTCTTTGGCTTTTGTTTGCTGCAACATTTTTAATCACAGTTTCAATTTCATTGCTTGTTATTGGTCTGTTCATATTTTTCTATTTCTTCCTGGTTCAGCCTCAGAAGGTTTTGCATTTCTAAGAATTTGTCCATTTCTTCCAGGTTGTCCATTTTATTGGCATAGAGTTGCTTGTAGTAATCTCTCATGATCTTTTGTATTTCTGCAGTGTCAATTGTTACTTCTCCTTTTCATTTCTAATTCTTTTGATTTGAGTCTTCTCCCTTTTTTTCTTGATGAGTCTGGCTAATGTTTTATCAATTTTGTATCGCTTCTAAAAAAACAGCTTTTAGTTTTATTGACCTTTGTTATCATTTCCTTCATTTCTTTTTCATTTCTTTCTGATGTGATCTTTATGATTTCTTTCCTTCTGCTAACTTTTGGGGGTTTTTATTCTTCTTTCTTTGATTCTTTAAGATGCAAGGTTAGGTTGTTTATTTGAGATGTTTCCTGTTTCTTAAGGTAGAATTGTATTGCTATACTTTCATCTTAAAACTGCTTTTGCTGCATCCCATAGGTTTTGAGTCGTTCTGTCTCCATGTCATTTGTTTCTAGGTATTTTTTGATTTCCTCTTTGATTTCTTCAGTGATCACTTGATTATTAAGTAGTGTATTGCTTAGCCTCCATGTGTTTGTATTTTTTAACAGACATTTTCCTGTAATTGATATCTATTCTCATAGCGTTGTGGTCAGAAAAGATACTTGAAATGATATCAATTTTCTTAAATTTACCAAGGCTTGTTTTGTGACCCAACATATGATCTACCCTAGAGAATGCACCATGAGCACTTGCGAAAAAAATGTATTCTAATGTTTCTGGATGGAATGTCCTATAAATATCCATTAAGTCCACCTTGTTTAAGGTATCACTTAAAGCTTGTGTTTCCTTATTTATTTTCATTTTGGATGATCTGTCCATTGGTGAAAGTGGGATGCTAAAGTTCCCTACTATGATTCTGTTACTGTTGATTTCCCCTTTTATGGCTGTTAGTATTTGCGTTATGTATTGAGGTGCTCCTCTGTTGGGTGCATAAATATTAACAATTGTTATATCTTCTTCTTGGATTGATCCCTTGATCATTATGTAGTGTCCTTCTTTGTCTCTTGTAATCGTCTTTATTTTAAAGGCTATTTTGTCTGATATGAGAATTGCTCCTCCAGCTTCCTTTTCATTTCCATTTGCATGGAATATCTTTTTCCATCCCTTCACTTTCAGTCTCTTTGTGTCCCTAGGTCTGAAGTAGGTCTCTCATAGACAGCATATATATGGGTCTTGTTTTTGTATCCATTCAGCTAGTCTGTGTCTTTTGCTGGGAGCATTTTATCCATTTACATTTGAGGTAATTATCAATATGTATGTTCATATTCCCATTTTGTTAATCGTTTTGAGTTTATTGTAAGGTTTTTCCTTCTCTTGTGTTTCTTGCCTAGAGAAGTTCCTTTAGCATTTGTTGTAAAGCTGGTTTTGTGGTGCTGAACTCTGTCAGCTTTTGCTTGTCTGTAAAGTTTTTAATTTCTCCATCAAAATATATGAGATCCTTGCTGGGTAGGTTAATCATGGTTTTAGATTTTTCACCTTCATCACTTTAAATATGTCCTGCCATTCTCTTCTGCCTTGCAGAGTTTCTGCTAAAAGATCAGCTGTTAACCTTATGGAGATTCCCTTGTGTGTTATTTGTGGTTTTACACTTTGATGATTTTAATATGTTTTCTTTGTATTTAATTTTTGACAGTTTGATTAATATATGTCTTGGCGTATTTCTCCTTGAATTTAACTTGTATGGGACTCTCTGTGCTTCGTGGACTTGAATAAGTATTTCTTTTCCCATATGACAGAAGGTTTCAACTATAATCTCTTCAAATATTTTCTCAGTCCCTTTCTTTTTGTCTTCTTCTTCTGGAACCCCTATAATTCTAATGATGGTGTATTTAATGCTGTCCCCAAGGTCTCTGAGATTGTCCTCAATTCTTTTCATTTTTTTTCTTTATTCTGCTCTGCAGTAATTATTTCCACTATTTTATCTTCCAGGTCACTTGTCCATTCCCCTGCCTCAGTTATTCTGCTATTGATCCCTTCTAGAGTATTTGTAATTTCATTTATTGTGCTGTTCATTGTTGCTTGTTTCCTCTTTATTTCTTCTAGGTCCTTGTTAAATGTTTCTTGCATTTTGTCTATTCTATTTCCAAGATTTTAGATCATCTTTACTATCATTATTCTGAATTTTTTTCAGGTAGACTGCGTATTTCCTCTTCCTTTGTTAGGTCTGGTGGGTTTTTACCTTGCTCCTTCATCTGCTGTGTGTTTTTCTGTCTTCTCATTTTGCTTAACTTACTGTGTTTCGGGTCTCCTTTTCACAGGCTGCAGGTTCGTAGTTCCCGTTGTTTTTGGTGTCTGTCCCCAGTGGCTAAGGTTGGTTCAGTGGGCTGTGTAGGCTTCCTGGTGGAGGGGACTAGTGCCTGTGTTCTGTTGGATGAGGCTGCATCTTGTTTTCTGGTGGGCAGGTCCACGTCTGGTGGTGTATTTTGGGGTGTCTGTGGTCTTAGTATGATTTTAGGTAGCCTCTCTGCTAATGGGTGGGGTTGTGTTCCTGTCTTGACTGTTGTTTGGCATAGGGTGTCCAGCACTGTAACTTGCTCATCTTTGAGTGAAGCTGGGTCTTGGTGTTGAGATGGAGATCTCTTGGAGATTTTCGCCATTTGATATTACGTGGAGCTGGGAGGTCTCTTGTGGACCAGTGTCCTGAAGTTGGCTCTCCCACCTTAGAGGCACAGCACTGCGTCCTGGTTGGAGCACCAAGAGCCTTTCATCAACATGGCTCAGAATGAAAGAAAAAATAGAAAGAAAGAAACATGATAAAATAAAATAAAGTAAGATAAAATAAAATAAAGTTATTAAAATAAAAAATTATTAAGAAAAAATGTTTTAAGTAAGAAAAAAAAACGGACGTACAGAACCCTAGGACAAATCGTGAAAGCAAAGCTATACAGACAAAATCTCACACAGAAGCATACACATACACACTCACAAAAATAGGAAAAGGGGAAAAAATAATATATCTTGCTCCCAAAGTCCACCTCCTCAATTTGGGATGTTTTGTTGTGTATTCAGGAATTCCACAGATGCAGGCCACATCAAGTTGATTGTGAAGATTTAATCCGCTGCTCCTGAGGCTGCTGGGAGTGATTTCCCTTTCTCTTCTTTGTTGGCACAGCTCCCGGTGTTCAGCTTTGAATTTTGCCCCGCCTGTGCGTGTAGATTTCCTGAGGGCCTCTGTTCTTCGCTCAGACAGGACTGGGTTAAAGGAGCATCTGATTCGGGGACTCTGGCTAACTGAGTCCGGGAGGTGGGCGGGGTATGGATGTGGGGAGAGCCTGCCGCGGCAAAGGCCAGCATGACGTTGCAGCAGCCTTAGGCGTGCCGTGCGTTCTCCTGGGGAAGTTGTCCCTGGATCACTGAACCCTGGCAGTGGCGGTCTGTCCAGGCTCCTGGGAGGGGAGGTGTGGACAGTGACCTGTGCTTGCACACAGACTTCTTGGTGGCAGCAGCAGCAGCCTTAGCGTCTCATGCCCGTCTCTGGGGTCCACGCTGATAGCCGTGGCCCACGCCCGTCTCTGGAGCTCCTTTAAGTGGCACTCTTAATCCCCTCTCCTCGCACACCAGGAAACAAAGAGGCAAGAAAAAGTCTCTTGCCTCTTCTGCAGGTCCAGACTTTTTCCCGGAGTCCCTCCCATCTAACCGTGGTGCACTAACCCCTTCTGGCTGTGTTCACGCCGCCCACCCCAGTCCTCTCCCTGAGATCCGACCGAAGCCTGAGCCTCAGGTCGCAGCCCCGGCCGCCCCGGCAAATGAGCAAACAAGCCTCTCGGGCTGGTTAGTGTTGGTCGGCACCAATTCTCTGTGCGGCAATCTCTCCGCTTTGCCCTCCACAGCCCTGTTGCTGTGCTCTCCACCACGGCTCTGAAGCTTCCCCCCTCCACCACCCTCAGTCTCCGCCCGCAAAGTGGCTTCCTTATGTGTGGAAACCTTTTCTCCTTCACAGCTCCTTCCCACTGGCGCAGGTCCCATCCCTATTCTTTTGTCTCTGTTTTTCTCTTTTTTCTTTTGCCCTACACAGTTACGTGGGAAGTTTCTTGCCTTTGGGGATGTCTGAGGTCTTCTGCCAGCATTCAGTGGGTGTTCTATAGGAGCAGTTCCACGTGTAGATGTATTTCTGATGTATCTATGGGGAGGATGGTGATCTCTGCGTGTTAGTCTTCCACCATCTTCTCCGACCAGTCCCAATATGTATGTTCTTATAGCCATTTTGTTTATTGTACTTTGTTTTTGTAAGTCTTTTTTGTTCCTTTCCTATTTTCTTCTCTTCCCTTATGATTTGATGACTATCTTTAGTGTTATTTTTGGATTTCTTTTTGGTTTATTTTGTGTGTATATAAAATTTTGGTTTGTGGTTACCATGAGTTTAAATATAGCCATCTACATATATATGTGATCATTTTAAGTTGCTGAACTCTTAATTCCAAATGCATTTTAACAAGCCTGCATTTGTAATATCCTGCCCTCACAATTACTGTTTCTGATATCATATTTTATATGTTATCTAATTGTATTGTGTAACTCTTAACTGCTTAATGTGGATATAGATGATTTTATTACTTTCATCTTTTAACCTTCCTAGTAGCTTTTTTCATGGTTGATTTTCTACCTTTTCTATATGTTTACCTTTACCAATGACGCTTATCTGTTCTTAATTTTTATGTTTCCAGTTTGGGCCTTTTCTTGTTCACTTAGAGTAGTTCCTTTAACATTTCTTTGAATGCTGGCTTGATGGTGTTGAACTCTTTCAGCTTTTGTTTGTCTGTAAACCTTTTGATCTCTCCATCAAATCCAAATGAGAGCCTTACCAAGTAGAATATTCTCAGTTGTAGCTTTTTCCCTTTCATCACTTTAACTATATTTTGCCACTCCCTTTTTGCATGCAGAGTTTCTGTTGAAAAGTCTTCTAATAGCTATATGGAAGTTCCCTTGTATGTAATGTGTTCCTTTTCCCTTGCTGCTTTTAATATTCTCTATCTTTTGTTTTTGCCATTTTAATTACAGTGTATCGTGGTGATTTCCTCTTTGTGTTAATCCTACTTGGGACTCTCAGTCCTTCCTGGACTTTATGTCCTTTTTTTTTTCCACATTAGGGAAGTTTTCAGCTATTAAGTCTTCAATTATGTTCTCAGCCCTTTCTCTCTCTTCTCCTTCTAGTGTAAATATTAGTGCCCTTGATGTTTTCCCAGAGGTCTCTTAAACTGTCCTCATTTCTTTTCATTTTTTTCTTTTCTCTATTCAACATTAGTGTTTTCTGCTACTCTATTCTAACTCACTGATCTTTTTCTCTGTATCATTTAATGTACTATTGTTTCCTTCTAGTGTATTTTTCTTTGCAGTTGTATTCTTCATCTTTGGTTGTTTTATATATTTTATAACTCTTTGTTAAAATCTTCTAACTTCTCTCTCTGTGCATCCATTCTTCTCCTGAATTTTTTGTTCATCTTAATGATCACTATCCTAAACTTTTTCTTGGATAGATTGACTATGTCCACTTCACTTATCATTCTGAGTAGGTTTCTCTATAATCAACTGTAGGTTACACAAACTTCTGACTGCTACTAGGGGAAGGTTAAGTAGAAATACACAGGTGAGAGACTGTGGTGGAGATGAGTAGTTGCAGTCTTTGGGCATTCAGCAGAAAGTCCACAGAACATGTTTCAAAAGGAGTGGTAGTGATATTGGTGGATCAAGGCTCTATGCCCCATAAAAGTTTGCAAGATATAGCAATTCAAAGCATCTGGTCAACGTAGTACTATAAGGACCAGTATCACAGTATCAGCAGCAGCTGGGAGACGCCTTGTTATTTTAAAAAAGTACTTCAGGATTCCAAGTCAGAGGGCACTGTTTTGCAAAATTCCAATTAGATATATTATTTTACTGGAGACATTTCTGTGGGTGACATGCATGGTATGGTATAAAAGGAGTTGAGTTTTCTGTAGTTTTCAGGCAGGGTAACTATCCAGTTTTGTTTTCTTTCCAAAGACAGGGTCCTGAGAGGGCAGACTCTGAGAACCTAAGACAAATCAGTTTATCACTGTACTTCTCAGGAATAAGGCTGCCTGCTTTATTCTGTACAGGTGAGGGCCCTGCCTTAGAAGAGAATTTGTGTAGATAGCTAGCTTAGGCAAACATATAGAATGCATGAACTCTTTATATTGTATGGAAATCCAGCTAACTCATTTAACAGAGAACTAAAAAAATGGATCTATGTTATGAGGTGGGGTCTGTATAGTATATTGAAATTATGTTTGTTGTTATGTAACAGTGAAATTGGGGGATAAAAATGGTAAAACAGGAGTTTTATGTTAATTTTCTATATAGTGCACGTTGATTTTTTTTCTCACTTTAGAGAGATTGGAACACAGTACTAATAAATTCAGACTTAAGAGATTAAATTTTGACTCAAACTATACCATGTATCAAAGATAATGTGGTCAATATAACCCAGCCAGTAAAATTATTTTTTATTTATTATATTATGATACAGGAAATATTTTTCCCTTATTGCTTCTTCCCATATCTAGAGTTGCACTATTATAATTAATTTTATAGAGAGCTATATATGTGATCAATTGCCTCAAGATGTTTAGCCATCGTTAATTCTTTTGGATGTCTGGCTACACATTGGGTAATGCAAGAGACAACAATCTTATAAAATAGGATATAAATAATACAGTTAGTAACATCAATAAGGTTATAGTACAGCAGAGAAATTATGAACACTTTCAAAACAACAAAGAGAGAACAAATTAAAACAATGTATAACTAGTTGCAATCTAGATCACAATCAGCCATCAAATCCAGAGGGGAGCCAGCTGGAGAAATCAAATTCTGGAGGGATTAGGTAGAGAGAAGAAGATAAGTGTTTCATATCTGTTTATAAAGGTATAATTTATCACCTTGCTGTAGGTCATAGTTAACATAAGAGGTAAGATTTTCTGGAAAGCAAATATTAAAAGACAGTAATATTTCAGACCAAAAGTCATAAATTATAATTCATATTTATCAGTTCTTTCAGTCCATGTAATTAAATTTTTTGGTCTGGATGAAGCCATTAAGTTCTCCAATAGTTTTGTAATTTCTTACCCAGTTCAATGGTATGATCTAAAAGTCATCAGAAACCTATATTTTTCAAAAAGTTATTTTCAAAAATATCTTCTTGAAGATCTTCATTTTTGTTAAAGCATCAGAGTAAAATAATAACTATCTATAAATGACAAAAGACTTAAAATAGCATAAAGATCTGATTACAATGTAATTGACAAAGAAACAGTTGTTTCTGTGACATACAATATTTTAAGATAATAACTAGAACTGTGACTGATAACATTATACTAGGATAAACCAGATTTTTAGGAATTCCATATAATTTCTAGACTATCTATATTAATGACATTTACCCATGCAATTTGATGATGTTTCCCATTGTAACATAACATACCAGATAAACCTAATTATTTTAATACCTCTTTGATGTTTCAGGGGCCCTCTGAAGCATCCCAAGTTTAGCTAGAGGTCAAAAGAACTTCATTTAGAATTTGACTTCAGCAAGTATTAAAGATATCAAAAGGTTTTAAAACACTTGGCCAAAATAAGCTCATAGGTCACCATGAAACAATACTTATTCACTCAATCAAAGTGACAAGAAAAGAATTTAAAGGCAAACATTGAAAGTTACAACAGATTACTTAGAAGATAAAATTTACAACCTGTTATTAAAAGTAGATTAATATTTTAAAAGAATTCATTCTCTTAAAACAAAGAGAAAACCAATTCTAGTTTTGTACTGGCTTACTTTTAATATTAAAATTTATTTACTCAATTAAATTTTCTTCTAATCTTAAGTAATCCTGACCATGCACAAAACTCTTGTTTCAGGCTTCTTTTCCCACAAACCTTCTATAATTTCCCATTTTACCTTCAAATTTTGTCCTATGCTCCCCCCATTTTTTTCTCTCCAGGACAAAATTACTCTCTTTTCCCTTAACAGACTGCATTTCCATTCCTTATATCTTTTTTCCTTTCAAACAAAGATGTTTTCCTTATTAATTTTATTACTTTTAATTACATATATGAGTTAGAATTCTTAACTTTCAAAAACTTTCCCTTATTTTTTTCTTTTGGTTTTATATTCTACCTGAGTTAATTAGGCTCTCTAAAGTCTTTGTGGACTGTACTTACATTTCTGATTTGTAGAGACTGGCAAGGCAAAGGTATTTGCTTTTAACTTCCCGAAGAGCTCTGCTACCTAAGTGATATTAAAAGATTGATTTGCCCAACTACATTTTCTTTGTTTCCTTATATCAGCAAGATTTCTAAATAAACTGGGAATCAAGAATTCTATGTTCAAGGGCTTCCCTGCTGCCGCAGTGGTTGAGAGTCCGCCTGCCGATGCAGGGGACATGGGTTCGTGCCCCGGTCCGGGAAGATCCCACATGCCGCGGAACAGCTGGGCCCGTGAGCCATGGCCACTGCGCCTGCGTGTCCGGAGCCTGCGCGTCTGGAGCCTGTGCTCTGCAATGGGAGAGGCCACAACAGTGAGAGGCCTGCGTACCGCAAAAAGAAAAAAAAAAAAAGGAATTCTATGTTCAAGAAATTTGGGGTTAAATTTATCATGCCTTTAAAAGTTTGCACAAGGCATTCAACAATGGCCCTCTTTCTGCGTGAACAAGTTAAACCCAGAGCAGATTGCCCTAGGGGCAAAAAAACCTCCATTATTGCTTTTATTAGCCCCTTAATATTAGCCGCTAGTTTTTACTTCATATTCTCTGGGCTCAAGTAACCCTATTGGTTTCCTTTAGTATGTTTAATTAATATTGCCTGAGGGGCAGGTTTATATGCCTCGTCTTATAATACCAGACAGGGAAATCATTCCCCAGTGAGACATAATGTCTATCCCAGAATATAATTAGGCAAAAGAGAGGTAACCATCTTATATAAAACCCATTCAAATATACAAATTTTTGTAAACTTTCATCTCAATTCTACCAACCCTTATACCTTTAACTTTAGCCTCCATTATGACCCCACCAACAAGTCTTGGTCTTACAAAGGATCCCAGAAACTTTCCTTGTTATCCTCTGGCCATTTTATCCATTTATGTATAAAAGACTTTGGGGTCCCTTTTAACAACAAATTGGCACTTGCCATTGGCATTTACCAACTACCTCTACAAGGATTAAATCATGTGCTGCTGCAGCTGCTGATTTTAACACCCCCCTGAAAGGAGTTCAGGGTGGAGAGCAGAAATGAGGCACTCTGTGCTCTGGGAAAAACTGGCAGAACAGGTTTTCAGATAGTTAGATATTTTCAGGAGCCAATTTTATGAACCCAATTCTTGCACCTCTTCATATCTAGAAAAGCACTAAGATCTTTCATGGTGATGACTGCTCCTCGAAACCTTCTGCTAAAGAAAAATGTGCCTGATTTTATGTACTCCCCTGTCACCAAAATCACATATATACCGATCTTCCCCCCCCCTACCTCTTTGGAGCAGTTTCTCAGAACTATCTGAAATGCTGTCTCCAGTCTATAGTCGCCATTTTGTTGCAGGAAGGGGGACCCCTTCCAGGGCCCAAGAGTGGGGTCTTATCTAACACTCAGAAATGAATCGTCCGAGGAGACACACGTGCTTGACAAAGCAAGAGACTTTTTTAGGAAGGGGCACCCGGGTGGAGAGCAGCAGGGTAAGGGAACCCAGAACTACTCTGCCACGTGGCTCGTAGTCTCGGGTTTTATGATAATGGGGTTAGTTTCCGGGCTGTCTCTGGCCAGTCATCCTGACTCAGGGTCCTTTCTGCTGGCACACGCAACCACTCAGCCAAGATGGATTCCAGCGAGCAGGATTCTGGGAGGTTGGTAGGACATGTGGACTGGCGTCTCCTTTCTCCTTTTGAACTTTCTTCTGCTTGGTGTTGGCTTGTTCGTTCCATGCTCCTTACCAGAATCTCCTGTCATAAAATAACTCATACAAATTGTTACTGTCTTTGCCTGGCCAGGGTGCGTGGTTTCAGTCAGTGTTTCTCCTAGCAATTTTGCCCCAAATAAAACGTGACTCACAATACTCATATTGTGCAATTATTTTAAGTCAACACCCCCAGTGAGAGGTCAAGCCAAGGCACCCAATCCCTTTTGTCAGTCATTAACTTAATTAACCGACCTAACTTTGTTCCAAGCAATTGCTTGTCAGGTACCTCGTGTAATTTTCTTTAAGCTTTTTAATTTTTAAAAAACTGGGGTAAATAAAGCAGACTTGCTTGGGGCCCTTTAATGTTGGAGGGACCAATTGGGGGACCCTTTTCTCATCCAAACTTAGGTTGTGTTTGTTTTGATCCCATCAGTGTCCATTTTATTTATCCCATTTCATAAAAACCATGTATGATTTCCATCCTGTTGGGACGAGTCACTTTAAAATTTCCAACTCGTTTGGAAGAAGTCGTTTGACCTTCTCCTCAGCTTCTTCCAATTCCCTTGTTAATCAACCTAATTAACATTAAGTAACCTGGTATTTTTATTAACATCCATAAGACCCGTTAAGGGGAATCCAAGACCACAGTAAGGTTTCCCAAACCATTGTTTGTTTGTTTGTTTGCTTGTTTTAATCTAAGGGAGTTCTTAAGCTGTTATATTTTTGTATCCAGATCTTAATTTGGTCTTTCAATAGGTACCAATAAAACAGCTGTTTATAATGAGAGCTCTCTATAGATTTATCAATTTAGAAGTTTTTCCAAATTAAAGGATCCATAGTCTGGCCATTGATGAGTAGTATCTTAATAGCAACTCAAACCAATAAGATGCAAGATGTGTCCTTACAAGAGAGTGCAAAAGGTACAGTCTTCACAAGATCCAGAAAGTTTACTCCCCAAAATAGTCTAAGAAAGTAAAGGCCTTCATTGTACAGGGGGACACAACGAAGATTGAGATGGAAAAGGTCCCTTATGGTCTGGAATCCCTATGACAAATTTCCCTGAGAGCTGGCATAGCCAAAGAGACTGCTCAGAATCCCAGTCTATTCAACTGGCTGCCAAATGTACACGATATGTGTACCTTCTGGATGGCAAATACCATTCTCTCAAAACACAGAGCAAAAGATCTAAGAAGATCTAGTAGAACATTTACATTTCAAAGGCACAGGAAGAGAAATGCAAGCTCCTCCTAGAAGGGATTTTGTTCCTTTAAGGTCAGAATTCTGAAAAGATGTTCCTTTCAAGCCAGCTTTCTCTAACTGTGTACATAAAATCCAGTTTGGGAATGTGAAAAAGAGCCCCATCTTGGCCATTTTTAGCGTTAGATTTTCTTAGTTCCCAATTAAGTAAGTCCTTGCAAGTATAAGTTTCATAGGTATTGTACATGAATCTGGCTGGGGTGTTAGTTGAAGGCTGGCTTTCTGATGACCCTTGTTTAGGAAAAACATGAGGCCAGTTTCCTACCTAATAACCCAGTCCAGACTACTCAGTATTTTTCAACAGAGCAAATCCCAATATCTTTCAACTGGGTCAACTTTCCATGGTGTCTTTTTAACACAATATCTTTCAACTGTGGGGGTAGGTACCTCTTCTTGAAACTAAGTTCAAGGAAAACCTCCTTACAGCAAGTAGTTTGTCCACCATCAAATAAAACTTAGGATCATCAGTCAATAACGGGAGATCTAAGACCCAGGAGAGTTTCACCCAATCATCTGGACACACCAAGGAGGCAAATGGGCACAAGTGGCCCTTGCTGGTACCAAGGCTCTGGACCCTTATAGAGTGCAGGCAAAACAGAAGGTACTCTGGGCCCCATCGTGGTTTCCAAAACTGTCAACTGAAATAAAAATACACAACGTAAATGTGTGTTACTGACGACTTTAGACCAGGAGACAGCTTCTCAGACAGCTCTGAGGAACTACTCTTGAAAGCTAAGGGAAGAGCCAGGAAATATATGAACTTTTTGCTGGGAAAAGTACGTGGTCAAGCACAAAAACTTACTGCTAATAACAAATAACAGACATTTCAAGTTAATGATATTTAGTGTGTGGATACATATGGGAAAATGCAAGAATCTGAGGTAATTGAAATTTTCCCTTAGATATGTATCTTAACAATCTACGGGTCAGTATATACAAAGCATAGAATGCTTCCAGTTTTTCTCCATCATGAATTCCCCTCAATATACACTGTTTGTGAGTGAATGTAGTGGCTAATGGCTTGATTTTTGTAGAACTGGAATGGCAGTTCTACAAATTTTCTTTCCTTAAACTCTTTAAAAATAGGACTTATAGGTCCCAACTAAACCTATTAAATCAGAATATCTGGGTAAAGATAAGAGGAATCTGTATTTCTAACAACGATTTTAAGTGATTTTTATCATGGGGAAAGTTTAAAGAAAATGAGTATACTGAAAAGAGCATATGTTTTAGAAAAGTTGTTTTCAACCTCAGCTGAACATTGGAATTGTATAGGGATTATTTATTTATTTACTTATTTATTACTTTTTAAAGCACCTTTACTCACAATAGGCCAAAGCTAGAAACAATCCAGATGTCCCTCAGCAGCTGAATGGTTAATTGTGGTATATTCATACCACGGAATATGGCTCAGAAATAATATTTCTTTTTGTAAACATCTTCATGGGAGTAAAATTGCTTTACAATGGTGTGTTACTTTCTTTTTTTTTAACATCTTTATTGGGGTATACTTGCTTTACAATGGTGTGTTAGTTTCTGCTTTATAACAAAGCGATTCAGTTATACATATAAATATGTCCCCATATCACTTCTCCGTTGTGTCTCGCTCCCTCCCACCCTCCCTATCCCACCCCTCTAGGTGGTCACAAAGCACCTAGCTGATCTCCCTGTGCTTTGCGGCTACTTCGCACTAGCTATCTATTTTACGTTTGGTAGTGTAATATATGTCCATGCCACTCTCTTGCTTTCTCCCAGCTTATCCTTCCCCCTCCCCGTTTCCTCAAGTCCATTCTATAGTACTTCTGTGTCTTTACTCGCATCATGCCCCTAGGTTCTTCATGACCTTTTTCTATTTTATTTTTTTTTAGATTCCATATATATATGTTAGCATATGGTATTTTTTATTCTCTTTCTGACTTACTTCACTCTGCACGACAGACTCCAGGTCCATCCACCTCACTACAAATAACTCAATTTCATTTCTTTTTATGGCTGAGTAATATTCCATTGTATATATGTGCCACATATTCTTTATCCATTCATCTGTTGATGGAAACCTAGGTTGATTCCATGTCTTCGCTATTGTAAATAGAGTTGCAATGAACATTTTGGTACATGACTCTTTTTGAATTATGGTTTTCTCAGGGTATATGTCCAGTAGTGGGATTCCTGGGTCGTATGGTAGTTCTATTTTTAGTTTTTTAAGGAACCTCCATATTATTCTCCATAGTGGCTGTATCAACTTATATTCCCACCAACAGTGCCACACTGTTCCCTTTTCTCCACACCCTATCCTGCATTTATTGTTTCTAGATATTTTTAACATCTTTATTGCAGTAAAACTGCTTTACAATGGTGTGTTAGTTTCTGCTTTACAACAAAGTGAATCAGTTATACACATACATATGTTTCCATATCTCTTGCATCTCCCTCTCTCCCACCTTCCCTATCTCACCCCTCTAGGTGATAACAAACCACCTAGCTGATCTCCCTGTGCCATGCTACTGCTTCCCAATAGCTATCCACCCTACGTTTGGTAGTGTATATATCTCCATGCCACCCTCTCACTTTGTCACAGCTTACCCTTTCCCCTCCCCATATCCTCAAGTCCATGCTCTAGTAGGTCTGTGTCATTATTCCCGTCCTAACCCAAGGCTCTTCATGACATTTTTTTCTTATATTCCATATATATGTGTTAACATACGGCATTTGTTTTTCACTTTCTGATTTACTTCACTCTGTATGACAGACTCTAGATACATCCACATCACTACAAATAACTCAATTTATTTTCTTTTTATGGCTGAGTAATATTACACTGTATATATGTGCCACATCTTCTTTATCCATTCATCTGATGATGGACACTTAGGTTGCTTCCATCTCCTCGCTATTGTAAATAGAGCTGCAATGAATATTTTGGTACATGACTGTTTTTGACTTATGGTTTTCTCAGGGTGTATGCCCAGTAATGGGATTGAGGTGTCATATGGTAGTTCTATTTGTAGTTTTTTAAGGAACCTCCATACTGTTTTCCATACTAGCTGTACCAATTCACATTCCCACCAGCAGTGCAAGAGTATTCCATTTTCTCCACATCCTCTGCAACATTTATTGTTTCTAGATTTTTTGATGATGGCCAGTCTGACTGGTGTGAGATGATATCTCATTGTAGTTTTGATTTGCATTTCTCTAATGATTATGTTAATTAATAACGTTGAGCTTTCTTTCATGTGTTTGTTGGCAATCTGTTTATCTTTTTTGGAGAAATGTCTATTTAGGTCATCTGCCCATTTTTGGATTGGGTTCTTTGTTTTTTTGTTATTGAGCTGCATGTGCTGCTTGTAAATTTTGAAGACTAATCCATTGTCAATTACTTCATTTGCAAATATTTTCTCCTATTCTGAGGGTTGTCTTTTGGTCTTGTTTATGGTTTTCTTGGCTGTGCAAAAGGTTTGAAATTTCATTAGGTCCCATTTGTTTATTTTCATTTCCATTTCTCTAGGAAGTGGGACAAAAAGGATCTTGCTGTGATTTATGTCATAGCGTGTTCTACCTATGTTTTCCTCTAAGACTTTGACAGTTTCTGGCCTTACCTTTAGGTCTTTAATCCATTTTGAGCTTATTTTTGTGTATGGTGTTAGGGAGTGTTCTAATCTCATACAGTTACATGTACTTGTCCAGTTTTCCCAGCTCCACTTATTGAAGAGGCTGTCTCTTCTCCACTGTATATTTTTGCCACCTTTATCAAAGATAAGGTGACCAAATGTGCATGGGATTATATCTGGGATTTCTATCCTGTTCCATTGATCTTTCTGTTTTTATGCCAGTACCATACTGTCTTCATTACTGTAGCTTTGTAGTATAGTCTGAAGTCAGGGAGCCTGATTCCTCCAGCTCCTTTTTTCGTTTGCAAGATTGCTTTGGCTATTCGGGGTCTTTTCTGTTTTGATACAAATTGTGAAATTTTTTGTTCTAGTTCTGTGAAAAATGCCAGTGGTAGTTTGATAGGGATTGCACTGAATCTGTAGATTGCTTTGGGTAGTAGAGTTATTTTCACAATGTTGATTCTTCCAATTCAAGAACCTGTTATATCTCTCCATCTATTTGTATCATCTTTAATTTCTTTCATCAGTGTCTTATAATTTTCTGCATACAGGTCTTTTGTCTCCTTACATACGTTTATTCCTAGATGTTTTATTCCTTTTGCGGCAATGGTAAATGGGAATGCTTTATTAATTTCACTTTCAGATATTTCATCATTAGTGTATAGGAATGCCAGAGATTTCCGTGCATTAATTTTGTATCCTGCTACTTTACCAAATTCAATGATTAGCTCTAGTAGTTTTCTGGTGGCATCTTTAGGATTCTCTATGTATAATATCATGTCACCTGCAAGCAGTGACAGCTTTACTTCTTCTTTTCCTATTTGGATTACTTTTATTTCTTTTTCTTCTCTGATTGCTGTGGCTAAAACTTCCACAACTATATTGAATAATAGTGGTGAGAGTGGGCAATCTTGACTTGTTCCTGATCTTAGTGGACATTGTTTCAGTTTTTCACGATTAAGGATGATGTTGGCTGTCGGTTTGTCATATATGGCGTTTATTATATTGAGGGAAGTTCCCTCTATGCCTACTTTCTGCAGGGTTTTTATCATAAATCAGTGTTGAATTTTGTATAACACTTTCTCTGCATCTCTGATCATATGGTTTTTCTACTTCCATTTGTTAATATGGTTTATCACATTGATTGATTTGCGTATATTGAAGAATCCTTGCATTCCTGGAATAAACCCCACTTGATCATGGTGTATTATCCTTTTAATGTGCTGTTGTATTCTGTTTGCTAGTACTCTGTTGAGGATTTTTGCATCTATGTTCATCAGTGATATTGGCCTGTAGTTTTCGTTCTTTCTGACATCTTTTTCTGGTTTTGGTATCAGGGTGATGGTGGCCTAATAGAATGATTAGGGAGTGCTCCTCCTTCTGCTATATTTTGAAAGAGTTTGAGAAGGATAGGTGTTAGCTCTTCTCTAAATGTTTGATAGAGTTCCCCTTTGAAGCCATCTAGTCCTGGGCTTTTGTTTGTTGGAAGATTTTTAATCACAGTGTCAATGTCAGTGCTTGTGATTTGTCTGTTCATATTTTCTATTTCTTCCTGGTTCAGTCTTGGCGTGTTGTGCATTTCGAAGAATTTGTCTATTTCTTCCAGATTGTTCATTTCTTTGGCATATAGTTACTTGTAGAAATCTCCCATGCTCTTTTGTATATCTGCAGTGTCAGTTGTTACTTCTCCTTTTTCATTTCTAATTCTATTGATTTGAGTCTTCTCACTTTTTTTCTTGATGAGTCTGGCTAATGGTTTATCTATTTTGTTTATCTTTGCAAAAAAACAGCTTTTAATTTTATTGAGCTTTGCTATCGTTTCCTTCATTTCTTTTTCATTTATCTCTGATCTGATCTTTATGATTTCTTTCTCTTTGCTAACTTTGAGGATTTTTGTTCTTTTTTCTCTAATTGCTTTAGTTGCAAGATTAGGTTGTTTATTCGAGATGTTTCCTGTTTCTTAAGGTAGGATTGTATTGCTATCAACTTCCCTCTTAGAACTGCTTTTACTGCATCCCATAGATTTTGGATCGTTGTGTCTCCATTGTCATTTGTTTCTAGGTATTTTTTGATTTCCTCTTTGATTTCTTCAGTGGTCACTTCGATATTAAGTAATGTATTGTTTAGCCTGTATGTGTTTGTATTTTTCACAGATCTTTCCTGTAATTGATATCTAGTCTCATAGTGTTGTGGTCAGAAAAGATACTTCACACAATTTCAATTTTCTTAAATTTACACAGGCTTGACTTGTGACCCAAGATATGATCTATCCTGGAGAATGTTCCATGAGCACGTGAGAAAAAAGTGTATTCTGTTGTATTTGGATGGAATGTCCTATAAATATCAATTAAGTCCATCTTGTTTAATGGATCATTTAAAGCTTGTGTTTCCTTATTTATTTTCATTTTGGATGATCTGTCCATTGGTGAAAGTGGGGTGTTAAAGTTCCCTACTATGAATGTGTTACTGTCGATTTCCCTTTTATGGCTGTTAGTATTTGCGTTATGTATTAAGGCGCTCCTATGTTGGGTGCATAAATATTTACAAATGTTATATTTTCTTCTTGGATTGATCCCTTGATTATTGGGTAATGTCCCTCCTTGTCTCTTGTAATAGTCTTTGTTTTAATGTCTATTTTGACTGATATGAGAATTGCTACTCCAGCTTTCTTTTGATTTCCATTTGCATGGAATATCTTTTTCCATCCCCTCACTTTCACTCTGTATGTGTCCCTAGGTCTGAGGTTGGTGTCTTGTACTCAACATATATACAGGCCTTGTCTTGGTATCCATTCAGCCAGTCTATGTCTCTTCACTGGAGCATTTAATCCATTTACACTTACAGTAATTATTGATATATTTATTCCTATTACCATTTTCTTAATTGTTTTGGGTTTGTTACTGTAGGTCTTTTTCTTCTCTGTGTTTCCTGCCTAGAGAATTTCCTTTACCGTTTGTTGTAAAGCTGCTTTTGTGGTGTTGAATTCTCTTAGCTTTTGCTTCTCTCTAGCGGTTTTAATTTCTCTGACAAATCTGAATGAGATCCTTGCTGGGTAGAGTAATCTTGCTTGTAGGTTTTTCTCCTTCATCACTTTAAATATGTCCTGCCACTCCCTTCTGGCTTGCAGATTATCTGCCGAAAGGTCAGCTGTTAACCTTATGAGGATTCCCTTGTCTTTTATTTGTTGTTTTTCCCTTTCTTCTGTTAATATATTTTCTTTGTGTTTAATTTTTGATAGTTTGATTAATATGTGTCTTGGAGAGTTTCTCCTTGGATTTATCCTTTAATGGACTGTGTTCTTCCTGGACTTGATTAATTATTGCCTTTTCCATATTAGGGAAGTTTTCAAATGTAATCTCTTCAAATATTTTCTCAGTCCCTTTCCTTTTCTCTTCTTCTTCTGGGACCCCTATAATTTGAATGTTGGTGCATTTATTGTTGTCCTAGAGGTCTCTGAGTCTCTCCTCATTTCTTTTCATTGTTTTTTCTTTTTTCTTCTCTGCCGTCCTTATTGCCATTATTTTATCTTCCAGTTCATTTATCCGTTCTTCTGCCTCAGTTATTCTGCTATTCATCTCTTCTAGAGAATTTTTAATTTCATATATTGTTTTGTTCACCACTGTTTCTTTGCTCTTTCGTTCTTGTAGACCCTTGTTAAACGTTTCTTGTATTTTCTCCATTCTATTTTCAAGATTTTGGATCATGTTTACTATCATTATTCAGAATTCTTTTTGAGGGAAACTGCCTATTTCCTCTTCATTTGTTAAGTCTGCTGTGTTTTTGCCTTGCTCCTTCAGGTGCTGTGTTTTTCTCTGTCTTCCCATTTTGCTTAACTTACTGTGTTTGGGATCTCCTTTTCTCTGGCTGAAGGTTCGTAGTTCCCATTGTTTTCGATGTCTGCCTCCAGTGGCTGAGGTTGGTTCAGTGGTTTGTGTAGGCTTCCTGTTGGAGGGGACTATGCCTGTGTTCTGGTGGATGCAGCTGAATCTTGTATTTCTGTTGGGCTGGTCCACGTCTGGTGGTGTGTTTTGTGGTGTCTGTGACCTTATTATGATTTTTGGTAGCCTCTCTGCTAATGGATGGTGTTGTGTTCCTGTCTTGCTAGTTGTTTGGCCTAAGGTCTCCAGCACTGTAGCTTGCTGGTCATTGAGTAGAGCTGTGTCTTGGCATTAAGCTGGAGATCTCTGGGAGATTTTCACCATTTGATATTACATGGAGCTGGGAGGTCTCTTGTGGACCAGTGTCCTAAACTTGGCTCTCCCACCTCAGAGGCACAGCCTGGACACCTGGCTAGAGCACCAAGTGCCTGTGATCCACACGACTCAGAATAAAATGGAGAGAAAACAGAAAGACAGAGAGAAGGAGATAAAATAAAATAAAATAAAAACAAGTTACCAAAAATATTTTAAGTAATAAAAAAAAGAAGACTGCAACCAAACCAAAACACAAATCCACCAATGATAACAAGTGCTAAATACTATACTAAAACAAAAACAAAACACATAAAAAAGGACAGACAGATCCCTAGGATAAATGTTAAAAGCAAAGCTATACAGACAAAATCTCACGCCAAATCATACACATACACACCCAAAAAAAGAGAAAAAGGGGAAAAGTATATATATAGTTGCTCCCAAAGTCCACCTCCTCAATTTGGGATGATTCGTTGTCTATTCAGGTTTTCCACAGAGGCAGGGTACATCAAGTTGACTGTGGAGATTTAATCTGCTGCTCCTGAGGCTGTTGGGAGAAATTTCCCTTTCTCTTCTTTGTTCGCACAGGTCCTGGGGTTCAGCTTTCAGTTTGGACCCACCTCTGCATGTAGGTCGCCTAAGCGCATCTGTTCTTTGCTCAGACAGGACAGTGTTAAAGGAGCAGCTGATTCAGTGCTCTGGGTCACTCAGGCCGGGGAGAGGGAGGGGTATGGAATTCGGGGCAAGCCTGTGGCTGAAAAGGCATGCATGACATTGCACCAGCCTGAGGCTTGCTGTGTTTTCTACTGGGGAATTTGTCCCTGGATCACGGGACCCTGGCAGTGGCAGGCTGCACAGGTTCCCAGGAGAGGAGGTGTGGATAGTGACCTGTGCTTGCTCACAGGCTTCTTGGTGGCTGCAGCAGCAGCCTTAGCATCTCATGCCCGTCTCTGTGGTCCTCGCTGATAGCCATGACTCACATCGGTCTCTGGAGCTTCTTTAAGCAGCGCTCTTAATCCCCTCTCCTCGTGCACCAGGAAACAAAGAGGCAAAAAAACGTCTCTTAACTCTTGGGCAGCTCCAGACTTTGTCCCAGACTTCCTTACGGCTAGCTGTGGCACACTGCCCCATTCAGGCTGTGTTCTGCAGCCAACTCCAGTCCTCTCCCGGGCATCCAACTGAGGCCCGAGCCTCAGCTCCTAGGCCCCAGCCATCACAGCAGTGTGCAGACAAACCTTTCAGGCTGGTGAGTGCTGGTCGGCACCGATCTTCTGTGCAGGCATCTCCGCACTTTGCCCTCCGCAATCCTGTTGCTGTGCTCTCCTCTGTGGCTCCGAAGCTTCCTCTCCCTCTGCCACCCACATTCATCGCCTGGGAAGGGGCTTCATATTGTCTGGAAACCTTTCCTCCTTCATAGCTCCCTCCCACTGGTGCAGGTCCCGTCCATATTCTTTTGTCTGTGTTTTTATCTTTTTTCTTTTGCCCTACCCAGGTACGTGAGTAGTTTCTTTCCTTTTGGGAGGTCTGAGGTCTTCTGCCAGCATTCAGTAGGTGTTCTGTAGGAGTTGTTCCACGTGCAGATGTATTTCTGATGTATTTGTGAGGAGGAAAGTGAACTCCACGTCTTACTCTTCTGCCATCTTGAAGCTAACTCCTATATAGGAAACTTTAAGAAAAATATTGGTGCCTGTAATCCACAACCCAAGTCTTCTACACCTATTCTGATTTGATTGGTGTGAGCACTGGTCTGAGCATCTGAATATTTTTAAAAGTCCCCCTTGGGAATTCCCTGGTAGTTCAGTGGTTAGGGTTTCATGCTTCCACTGCAGGGGACAAGTGTTGGGTCCCTGGTCAGGGAACAAAGATTCTGCATGGCATGGTGTATGTCCAAAACAAAAGACCACCTTTAGCTGATCTTAATATGTAATCATGTTGAGAACCATGTACGTAGAGACAGAGGTATCTGAGTTTGTATTCTAGATCCTTTACTCACTAGTTGTATGACATTAGCCAAATTCTTATGCCTCTCTGTCCTTCAGTTTCTTTTTTCTTTTTAACATCTTTATTGGAGTATAATTGATTTACAATGGTGTGTTAATTTCTGCTGTATAACAAAGTGAATCAGCTGTACGTATACATATATCCCCATATCCACTTCCTCTTGTGTCTCCCTCCCACCCTCCCTATCCCTCCCTGCTAGGTGGTCACAAAGCACAGAGCTGATCTCCCTGTGCTATGCGGCTGCTTCCCACTAGCTATTTTACATTTGGTAATGTACATATGTCAATGTCACTCAGTTCATCGCAGCTTACCCTTCCCCCTCCCCGTGTCCTCAAGTCCATTCTCTACATCTGCATCTTTATTCCTGGCCTGCTCCTAAGTTCCTCAGAACCTTTTTTTTTTTTTTAGATGCCATATATATATGTTAGCATATGGTATTTGTTTTTCTCTTTCTGGCTTACTTCACTCTCTATGACAGACTCTAGGTCAATCCACCTCACTACAAATAACTCAATTTCATTTCTTTTTATGGCTGCGTAATATTCCATTGTGTTTACGTGCCTGACCTTCAGTTTCTGTAACTGTAAAATGTGGTTAATAAGACTTGTAAAGCAAATATACTCCAATTAAGAAAAAAAAACCTATCTTACACAGTGAAATACATTAAAGGATTAAATTAAAAATAAAATGAAATGTGTAATGAGCATATAAGAAGTGCTTCATAAAGGTTTCTGTTATTCCATATCTTTCCCATGCCACAAAGGAATGTCTCTCTGCATATCCAAGGTAGAAAACAAGTCTGTGATGGCAGAGAGATTAGGACTCCTGACCCAGCTGAAATAAGGCCTAATTAAGTGAAACCAAATGGTAATCAATTCTAGTTTGCCCTTCAGTGGTGGCCCCTGCTTGATAATCTTCTTGCTTGTCTGCCAAGAACAGCAGCAGGGAGGCCATTCTGAAGAACATTTCATTCCATTGTGACAGGCAAGTGTTTTGATTTTACACTGCATTGAAGTCCTGCAGAGACCTGCAAAAGTTTCTTCTAAACTCTTCCTCAGCTTCACGTGCTATTCACCCTGGCAGCTGCACCTGGAAGGAGGTACCTCGTAGGGTCTCCTCAGAAGTCTGGGGTGGTTGGGAGGAATAATTACAGACAAAGCTATGGAAACTTTAAGAGGTTAAAAGTGCAAACAACATAGAAATGACCAGTGATCTCAGTAGCCTACTTATCACTCAGCAAAGCTGATAAGTAATTTTAAATCAAATTACGAAATGTGTCAGGAGAAAGATAATGTTATTACACAAACCATTTTCACTGTTAAATTTCCAACTTATTAATTTTGCAGAAGGGAAAGAATGTAATACTGTTATTATTGCTGTGTAACTGTTTTAATTACTTTCTTCTACTAATCTCCTTATTCTCAACTTTGCAAATAAATCCCTCAGGAAATTGATCCCAACTGTTCTAGAGACTTCATCTTTGTTGGGAATAAGAAGGAAAGCAATTGAGACTTAAAGGACCATGTCAATTCATAAATATACAATTAACTAATTTTATTATTGAGTAAAACAAATACCTAGATGCATGCAGATATCCAGCAAGTGACTACAAATTTTTAGTAGATTATCAGTTCATTTTTCTAAATATTTTATTTTATTTTACAGTTGTTATATAACATTCCTTCTTTTATTTATTTACTTTTTTACATCTTTATTGGAGTATAATTGCTTTACAACGGTGTGTTAGTTTCTCCTTTATAACAAAGTGAATCAGTTATATATATACATATGTTCCCATATCTCTTCCCTCTTGTGTCTCCCTCCCTCCCATGCTTCCTATCCCACCTCTCCAGGTGGTCACAAAGCACTAAGCTGTTCTTCCTGTGCTATGCGGCTGCTTCTCACTAGCTATCTACCTTATATTTGGTAGTGTATATATGTCCATGTCTCTCTCTCGCTTTGACACAGCTTACCCTTCCCCCTCCCCATATCCTAAAGTGCATTCTCTAGTAGGTCTGTGTCTTTATTCCTGTCTTACCGCTAGGTTCTTCATAACATTTTTTCTTCTTAAATTCCATATATATGTGTTAGCATACGGTATTGGTCTTTCTCTTTTTGACTTACTTCACTCTGTATGACACACTCTAGGTCTATCCACCTCATTACAAATAGCTCAATTTCGTTCCTTTTTACGGCTGAGTAATATTCCATTGTATATATGTGCCACCACTTCTTTATCCGTTCATCCGATCATGGACACTTAGGTTGTTTCCACCTCCAGGCTATTGAAAATAGAGCTGCAATTAACATTTTGGTACATGACTCTTTTTGAATTTTGGTTTTCTCAGGGTATACGTCCAGTAGTGGGATTGCTGGGTCATATGGTAGTCCTATTTGTAGTATTTTAAGGAACCTCCATACTGTTCTCCATAGTGGCTGTACCAATTCACATTCCCACCAGCAGTGCAAGAGTGTTCCCTTTTCTCCACACCCTCTCCAGCATTTATTGTTTCTAGATTTTTTGATGATGGCCATTCTGACTGGTGTGAGATGATATCTCATTGTAGTTTTGATTTGCAGTTCTCTAATGATTAATGATGTTGAGCATTCTTTCATGTGTTTGTTGGCAGTCTGTATATCTTCTTTGGGGAAATGTCTATTTACGTCTTCTGCCCTTTTTTGGATTGGGTTGTTTGTTTTTTTGTTATTGAGCTGCATGAGCTGTTTATAAATTTTGGAGATAAATCCTTTGTCATTTGCTTCATTTGCAAACATTTTCTCCCATTCTGAGGGTTGTCTTTTGGTCTTTTTTATGGTTTGCTTTGCTGTGAAAAAGCTTTGAAGTTTCATTAGGTCCCATTTATTTATTTTTAATTTTATTTCCATTTCTCTAGTAGGTGGGTCAAAAAGGATCTTACTGTGATTTATGTCATAGAGTTTCTGCCTATGTTTTCCTCTAAGAGTTTGATAGTTTCTGGCCTGACATTTAGGTCTTTAATCTGTTTTCAGCTTACTTTTGTGTATGGTGTTGGGGAGGGTTCTAATCTTATACTTTTACATGTACCTGTCCAGTTCTCTCAGAACCATTTACTGAAGACGATGTCCTTACTCCACTGTACATTCTTGCACCCTATATCAAAGATAAGGTGACCATATGTGTGTGGGTGTATCTCTGGGAATTCTATCCTCTTCCATTGATCGATATTTCTGTTTTTCTGCCAGTACCATTCTGTCTTGATTACTGTAGATTTGTAGTATATTCTGAAGTCAGGGAGCCTGATTCTTCCAGCTCTGTTTTTCGTTCTCAAGATCCCTTTGGCTATTCGGGGTCTTTTGTGTTTCCATACAAATTGTGAAAAATTTTGTTCTAGTTCTGTGAAAAATGCCAGTGGTAGTTTGATAGGGATTGCATTGAATCTGTAGATTGCTTTGGGTAGTAGAGTCATTTTCACAACATTAATTCTTCCAAACCAAGAACATGGTATATCTCTCCATCTATTTGTATCATCTTTCATTTCTTTCATCAGTGTCTTATAATTTTCTGCATAGAGGTCTTTTGTCTCCTTACGTAGGTTTATTCCTAGATATTTTATTCTTACTGTTGCTGTGGTAAATGGGAGTGTTTTCTTGATTTCACTTTCAGATTTTTCATCATTAGTATATAGGAATGCCAGAGATTTCTGTGCATTAATTTTGTATCCTGCTACTTTACCAAATTCATTGATTAGCTCTAGTAGTGTTCTGGTAGCATCTGTAGGATTCTCTATGTATTGTATCATGTCATCTGCAAACAGTGACAGCTTTACTTCTTCCTTTCCGATTTGGATTCCTTTTATTTCCTTTTCTTCTCTGATGGCTGTGGCTAAAACTTCCAAAACTATGTTGAGTAAAAGTGGTGAGAGTGGGCAACCTTGTCTTGTTCCTGATCTTAGTGGAAATGCTTTCAGTTTTTCACCATTTAGGACAATGTTGACTGTTGGTTTGTCATATATGGCTTTTACTATGTTGAGGAAAGTTCCCTCTATGCCCACTTTCTGCATGGTTTTTATGATAAATTGGTGTTGAATTTTGTCGAAAGCTTTCTCTGCATCTATTGAGATGATCATATGGTTTTTCTCCTTCAATTTGTGAATGTGGTGTGTCACGTTGATTGATTTGCGTATATTGAAGAATCCTTGCATTCCTGGAATAAACCCCACTTGATCATGTTGTATGATACTTTTGTATTTTTGCAGTGTCAGTTGTTACTTCTCCTTTTTCATTTCTCATTCTATTGATTTGAGTCTTCTCCCTTTTTTTCTTGATGAGGCTGGCTAATGGTTTATCAATTTTGTTTATCTTCTCAAAGAATCAGCTTTTCGTTTTATTGATCTTTGCTATCGTTTCCTTCATTTCTTTTTCATTGATTTCTGATCTGAATATTTATGATTTCTCTCCTGCTAACTTTGGGGTGTTTTTTTTCTTATTTCTCTAATTGCTTTAGGTGCAAGGTTAGGTTGTTTATTCGAGATGTTTCCTGTTGCTTAAGGTAGGATTGTATTCCTATAAACTTCCCTCTTAGAACTGCTTTAGCTGCATCCCATATGTTTGGGGGTGTCCTGTCTCCATTGTCATTTGTTTCTAGGTATTTTTTTCATTTCCTCTTTGATTTCTTCAGTGACCACTTCGATATTAAATAGTGTATTTTTAGCCTCCATGTGTTTGTATTTTTTACAGAATTTTCCTGTAATTGATATCTAGTCTCATGGCGTTGTGGTCAGAAAAGATACTTGATACAATTTCAATTTTCTTAAATTTACCAAGGCTTGATTTGTGACACAAGATATGATGTATCCTGGAGAATATTCCAGGAGCATTTGAGAAAAATGTGTATTCTGTTGTTTTTGGATGGAATGTCCTATAAATATCAATTAAGTCCATCTTGTTTAATGTATCATTTAAAGCTTGTGTTTCCTTATTTATTTTCATTTTGGATGATCTGTCCATTGGTGAAAGTGGGGTGTTAAAGTCCCCTTCTCAGAATGTGTTGCTGTCGATTTCCCTTTTTATGGCTGTTAGTATTTGCCTTATGTATTGAGGTGCTCCTATGTTGGGTGCATAAATATTTACAATTGTTATATCTTCTTCTTGGATGGATCCCTTAGTCATTATGTAGTGTCCTTTTTTGTCTTTTCTAACAGTCTTTATTTTAAACTATATTTTATCTGGTATGAGAATTGCTACTCCAGCTATCTTTTGGTTTCCATTTACATGGAATATCTTTTTCCATCCCCTTACTTTCAGTCTGTATGTGTCTGTAGGTATGACGTGTCTCTCTTGTAGACAGCATAATCTCTGTCTTTTGGTGGGAGCGTTTAGTCCATTTACATTTAAGGCCATTATTGATATGTATGTTCCTATTCCAATTTTCTTAATTGTTTTGCGTTTGTTTTTGTAGGTCTTTTCCTTCTCTTGTGTTTCTTGCCTAGAGAAGTTCCTTTAGCATTTGTTGTAAAGCTGGTTTGTTGGTGATGTACTGTCTCAGCTTTTGCTTGTCTGTAACGCTTTTAATTTCTCCATCAAATCTGAATGAGATCCTTGCTGTGTAGAGTAATCTTTATTGCAGGTTTTTCTCCTGCATCACTTTAAATATGTCCTGCCAGTCCCTTCTGGCTTGCAGAGTTTCTGCTGAAAGATCAGCTGTTAACCTTATGGGCATTCCCTTGTGTGTTGTTTGTTGTTTTTCCCTTGCTGCTTTTAATATGTTTTCTTTGTATTTAACTTTTGACAGTTTGATTAATATGTGTCTTGGCATATTTCTCCTTGGATATATCCTGTATGGGACTCTCTGTGCTTCCTGGAGTTGATTAAATATTTCCTTTCCCATATTAGGGGAGTTTTCAACTATAACCTCTTCAAATATTTTCTCAGTCCCTTTCTTTTTCTCTTCTTCTTCTGGAACCCCTTTAATTCAAATGTTGGTGCATTTAATGTTGTCTCAGAAGTCTCTGAGACTGTCCTCAGTTCTTTTCATTCTTTTTTCTTTATTCTGCTCTGCTGTAATTATTTCCACTATTTTATCTTCCAGGTCACTTATCCGTTTTTCTGCCTCAGTTATTCTGCTATTGATCCCATTTAGAGTATTTTTAATTTCATTTATTGTGTTCTTCATCATTGTTTGTTTCATCTTTAGTTCTTCTAGGTCCTTGTTAAATGTATCTTTCATTTTGTCTATTCCATTTCCAAGATTTTGGGTCATCTTTACTATCATTATTCTGAATTCTTTTTCAGGCAGATTGCCTATTTCCTCTTCATTTGTTAGGTCTGGTGGGTTTTTATCATGCTCCATCATCTGCTGTGTGTTTTTCTGTCTTCTCATTTTGCTTATCTTACTGTGTTTGGGGTCTCCTTTTCGCAGGCTGCAGGTTCGTAGTTCCCATTGTTGTTGGTTTCCGTCCCCAATGGCTAAGGTTGGTTCAGTGGGTTGTGTAGGCTTCCTGGTGGAGGGAACTAGTGCCTGTGTTGTGGTGGATGAAGCTGGATCTAGTCTTGCTGGTGGGCAGTTCCACGTCTGGTGGTGTGTTTTGGGGTGTCTGTGGCTTTATTATGATTTTAGGCAGCCTCTCTGCTAATGGGTGAGGTTGTGTTCCTGTCTTGCTAGTTGTTTGGCATAAGGTGTCCAGCACTGTAGCTTGCTGGTCGTTGAGTGTAACTGGGTGCTGGTGTTGAGATGGAGTTCTCTGGGCTACTTTTACCGTTTGATATTATGTGTAGCTGGGAGGTGTCTTGAGGATCAGTGTCCTGACGTTGGTTCTCCCACCTCAGATGTAGACCACTGACTGCTGGCTGCAACACCAAGAGCCTTTCATCCACATGGCTCAGAATAAAAGGGAGAAAAATTAGAAAGAAATAAGTAGTAGACATAGAAAGAAAGAAAGAAAGAAAGGATGGAAGGAGGAGGGAGGAAGGAAGGAAGGAAGGAGGGAAGGAAGGAAAGAAAGAAACAAAGAAGATAAAGTAAAATGAAGTAAGATAAAATATAATAAATTCTTAAAATAAAAATAATTATTAAGAGAAAAAATTTTTTAAAAAACGGATGGGTAGAACTCTAGGACAGCTGGTGGAAGCAAAGCTATATAGACAAAATCTTGCACAGAAGCATACACATACACACTCACAAAAAGAGGAAAAGGAGAAAAAATCATAAATCTTGCTCTCAAAGTCCACTTCCTTAATTTGGGATGATTCGTTGTCTTTTCATATATTCCACAGATGCAGGTATATCAAGTTGATTGTGAACCTTAATCCGCTGCTTTGGAGGCTGCTGGGAGAGATTTTCCTTTCTGTGCCTTGTTCTCACAGCTCCCAGGGACTCAGCTTTGGGTTTGGCCCCGCCTCTGTGTGTAGGTTGGCGGAGGGCGTCTGTTCTTCGCTCAAACAGGACACAGTTAAAGGAGCAGCTGACTCGGGGACTCTGGCTCACTCAGGCCTGGGGGAGGGAGGGACACGGAGTGTGGGGCGAACCTTCGGCGGCAGAGCCTGGCATGACGTTGCACCAGCTTGAGGCTCTCCATACTTTCTCCTTCGGAAGTTGTCCCTGGATCCCGGGCCCCTGGCAGTGGCGGGCTGCACAGGCACCCGGGAGAGGAGGTGTGGATAGTGACCTGTGCTCACACACAAGCTTCTTGGTGGCAGCAGCAGCAGCCTTAGCGTCTCATGCCTGTCTCTAGGGTCCACGATGTTAGCCGCCGCTCGCGACCGTCTCTGGAGCTCCTTTAAGCAGCGCTCTTAATCCCCTCTCCTCACGCACCAGGAAACAAAGAGTGAAGAAAAAGTCTCTTGCCTTTTCGCCAGGTCCAGACTTTTCCCCGGACTCCCTCCCGGCTACTGTGGTGCACTAACCCCCTGCAGGCTGTGTTCACGCCGCTAACCCCAGTCCTCTCCCTGTGCACCGACCGAAGCCCGAGCCCCAGCTCCCAGCCCTGCCCGCACCGACGGGTGAGCAGACAAGCCTCTTGGGCTGGTGAGTGCTGGTCGGCACCGACCCTCTGTGCGGGAAGCTCTCCAGTTTGCCCTCTGCACCGCTGTTGCTTTGCTCTCCTCCAGGGCCCCAAAACTTCCCCCTCCGCCAGCCGCAGTCTCAACCCGCGAAGGGGCTTCTAGTGTGTGGAAACCTTTCATCCTTCATGGCTCCCTCCCACTGGTGCAGGTCCCATCCCTATCATTTTGTCTCTGTTTATTCTTTTTTCTTTTGCCCTACCCAGGCACGTGTGGAGATTTTTGCCTTTTGGGAGGTCTGAGGTCTTCTGCCAGCATTCAGTAGGTGTTCTGTAGGAGTTGTTCCACGTGTAGATGTATTTCTGGTGTATCTGTGGGGAGGAAGGTGATCTCCACATCTTACTTTTCCATCATCTTCCCCTCGTCCCCCAACATTCCTTCTTTTAGTGAACAGTCAACAGTTACTCAATTTGTCAGAAGTTTTATTGAGCTTCCTATGACATCCTGTTTTCTATAATTCTTTATCGGGCTTACTCTAATATTTGTTCTTCATAATTCCTTTATCAGGCTTACTCCAGTATTTGTTCTTCATAATTCCTTTATCAGTACCTCCTACAGTTGCCCCTAACAGTGTATCTAGTACATATGATTAGTCCCATCCTTTAACATTCCTCAGTAAGGTTAGGTAAGTTTACTTTTCTCACAATTATTCCCCCTTTTGATAAAACCTGATATCAGAGTTTTGATATAATTTGCATTACAGGGCTGATTTCTCTTTTGGATGTTCTTAATTTTCTGTGTATCCAAAAAGGCCAAAGCAACATATCTAACAAAGTAATGATTAATATTATTACAGGTTGAATTTAAAAGAAAATTAGCTTTAGGTGAGTAGCCTTTGAAGATATCATACCACTCATGTATAGTTAGAATGGGTTCTTGATTAGCAACACACAATTTATCCATCATCCTATAACAACTTTATATAATAAGTTGATTTCGTTCAGCAGCTTGTTTTTCTAAGTGCATTACAATTTCAGAGTTATTCTTCAGTTTTATTTTCCAATTGATACCTAATGTATAATCAACATGTGGAGCTTGGAAGGTAAGATATATTATTCCTACACATTAAACCACAGGCAATAGGAATACTTCCATCTTCCCAAGTCATGTTACAAATATAATAAACAAATAGTCTACCAAGCCCATTATCCATTATTGTTTTAATTAAAGATTTTATTTTTCTAGAGCAGTTTTAACCTCACAGTAAAATTAAAAAGGTACAGATATTTCCCAAATATACCCTGTCCCACATGCATACCTTCCCCCATTATTAACATCCCTCACCGGAGTGGTGCATTTTTTACAATTGATGAACTTACACTGACACATCATAATCGCCTGTGATCTACAAATTTGCACTTGCCATCTACCTCTACAAGGATCAAGTTAACTGCTGCAGCTGCTGACCTTCAACACCCCCTGAAAGGAGTTCAGTGTGGAGATCAGGAATGAGGCACTCTGTGCTCTGGGAAAAACTGGAAGAACAGGTCTTCAGATAGATATTTTCAGGAGATGATTTTATGAGCCCAATTCTTGCATCTCCTAATATCTAGAAAAGCACTAAAATCCTTCATGGTGACGTCTCTTCCTCGTGACTAGCAGTAACTTTCTGTAAAAAATATGTGCTTGATTACATGTTCTTCCCCTTCACCAAAATCACATATATACTGACCTTCACCCCTACCTCTTTCAAGTAGTTTCTCAGAGCTAGCTGAAACGCTGCCTCCCAGGTTATAGTCCTCTTTTTGCCCCAAATAAAACTTAACTCACAACTCTCATGTTGTGCATTTTTTTCAGTCAACAATTATGGCTACCACAGATACGGGACCCAGAGTGGACTTATCTCCTTTACCTGAACTGTACGAGGAACCAGAGCTTGTGCACGTCTGCCTCCTCAGAGAGTCCAGACGAATTTGGGTGAGACTGTCCTGGTTCTTGGATCTCCCATATTAGTTGATTATCCTGAGTTTTATTTATTCGTTTATAACACGTACCTGTCCCACTCCCCCAGTTGAAAGGTACTGGGGGGGAGGCAGATGAAAGATACCAGGGTATACCCACCCAGTTGAAACATACTGGGGGGAGGGTGCTTGGTTGAAATATACTGAAGAATACCGACCCAGTTGAAAGATACTGATGGGGGGTGGTTGAAAGATACTGATGGGAGGTGGTTGAAAGATACCGGGGTTTTCTCAGTTGTAGGAGACTGAGTGGTCTGGGCTGAGTGGTTAGGTAAGAGGCTGATCTGACACTTTTCCTCAGTTTGGCTGCCTTAATAGAATTTTTTGGGATAAAAGTGAAGATATTACATGAGAGCCTTGCTCTGAAGAAAAGGGACAAGACTCCTCCCGGTTGGTTACGACTTTCTCAGGTGACTGAGACATTTACGGGAGTGGTGGAAGCAGAGTCCTCAACTGTGCAGTGGTCCCATAGGGAAACCCACTCATTAATTAAAAGACTTGCTAATACAGGGGTCACTATAAGAATTGACCATTCAGTGATCCAAGCACCTGTGGTGGTCTTGGACCACTGAAGGGAAAAATTGATACACGTAAGAGGGCTGAAACCACTCTAGGGTGACACCTAGAGGAGTTAAGCTCACAAGCAGCACACTGGCCCACTACACAACTTCATTAGTAAATTTTATCCCAAAGTTCAACATTAAAATAGGAAATAGAGCCTTTCAAACACAGAAAAAAAGGGCGTGAGAAAACCAGCCTCTGACTAACATCCCAGACAGGTATAGTAACATACAAAACACATACTTACAAATACCTACTTAATTTGGGAAATTATACTAAAGGAGATCTCAACTTGAAACGGCCAAATATTCGTTCTTTTGATATTCGAAAGCTGCTATTTTCTCATGCACAGTTAGAAAAAGCCAGCTGTAAGATCAAACAGACTGAATGGAATGCTTACATTGATTTGCGTCTAGAAGCTTCTGAAATAGGAAATGAGGGGTAATTGAGGAGGACTGTGGAAGAGTAAGACGTGGAGATCACCTTCCTCCTCACAGATACATCAGAAATACATCTACACGTGGAACTGCTCCTATAGAACACCAACTGAACGCTGGCAGAAGACCTCAGACCTCCCAAAAGGCAAGAAACTCCCCCACGTAACTGTGTAGGGCAAAAGAAAAAAGAAAAAAACAGAGACAAAAGAGTAGGGATGGGACCTGCACCTGTCGGAGGGAGCTGTGAAGGAGGAAAGGTATCAACACACCAGGCAGCACTTTCGAGGACGGAGATTGCAGGTGGTGGAGGGGAGCAGCATTGGAGCCTCAGAGGAGAGCACAGCAACAGGGGTGCAGAGGGAAAAGCAGAGAGATTCCCGCACAGATGATCGTTGCCAACCAGCACTCACCAGCCCGGGAGGCTTGTCTGCTCTCCCGCTGGAGAGGGGAGGGGCTGGGAGCTGGGGATTGGGCTTCAGTTGGATCCCAGAGAGAGGACTGGGGTTGGGCATGTGAACACAGCCTAAAGGGGTTAGTGCACCATGGCGAGCTGGAAGGGAGTCCGGGATAAACCCTGTACCTGATGAAGAGTCAAGACACATTTTCTTCCCTCTTTGTTTCCTGGTGTGCGAGGAGAGGGGATTAAGAGCGCTGCTTAAAGGAGCTCCGGAGACGGGCACGAGCCACGTCTATCAGCGCAGACCACAAAGACGGGCATGAGATGCTAAGGCTGCTGCTGCCACCACCAAAAATCCTGTGTGTGAACACAGATCACTATCCACACCTCCCCTCCCGGAAGCCTGTGCAGCCCACCACTGCCAGGGTCCGATGATGCAGGGAAAACTTCCCCAGGAGAATGCACAGTGCGCTTCAGGCTGCTGCAATGATACGCTGGCCACTGCCACCACAAGCTCGCCCTGCAGCCGTATGTCTCCCACACCCCAGCGTGAGTGAGCCAGAGCCCCCGAATCAGCTGATCCTATAACACCGTACTGTCTGAGCGAAGAACAGATGCCCTCAGACAACCTACTCACAGAGGCTGAGCCAAATCCAAAGCTGAATCCCGGGAGCAGTGCGAACAAAGAAGAGGAGGGGAAATTTCTCCCAGCAGCCTCAGGATCAGTGACGTAAATCTCCACAGTCAACTTGATGCACCCTGCATCTGTGGAATACCTGAATAGACAACGAATCATCCCAAATTAAGGAGGTGGACTTTGAGAGCAAGTTATATTATTTTTCCCCTTTTCCAATTTTTGTGAGTGTGTATGTATATACTTCTGTGTGAGATTTTGTCTGTATAGCTTGGCTTTCACCATTTGTCCTAAGGTTCTGTCCATCCATTTTTTTGTTAGTTTGTTTGTTTTCACTTAAAAAATTATTTTCTTAATAATTATATTTTTATATTTTCTTTTAGTAACTTTATTTTATCTTACTTTATTTTATTTTATCCTCTTTCTTTCTTTCTTTCTTTCTTTCTTTCTTTCTTTCTTTCTTTCTTTCTTTCTTTCTTTCTACATTTTCTACGTTTTATTCTCAGCCGTGCAGCCATGCAGCCGTCCTCCAACCAGGAGTTAGTGCTTTGCCTCTGAGGTGGGAGAGCCAAATTCAGGACACTGGTGCACAAGAGACCTCCCAGATCCACGTAATATCAAATGGCAAAAATCTCCCAGAGATCTCCACCTCAAAACCAATACCCAGCTAAACTCAACGACAAACAAGCTACAGTGCTGGATACCCGATGCCAAACAGCTAGAAAGAGAGGAACACAACCCCACCCATTAGCAGAGAGGCTGCCTAAAATAATAATAAGGCCACAGACACCCCAAAACACACCACAAGACATGGACATGCTCACCAGAAAGACAAGATCCAGCCTCATCCACCAGAACACAGGCACTAGTCCCCTCCACCAGGAAGCCTACACAACCCACTGAACCAACCTTAGCCATTGGGGACAGAAACCAACAACAATGGGAACTACGAACCTGCAGCCTGCGAAAAGGAGACCCCAAACACAGTAAGATAAGCAAAATGAGTAGACAGAAAAACACACAGCACATGAAGGAGCAAGGTAAACACCCACCAGACCTAACAAATGAAGAGGAAATAGGCAATCTGCCTGAAAAAGAATTCAGGAAAATGATAGTAAAGATGATCCAAAATCTTGGAAATAGAATAGAGAAAATGCAAGAAACATTTAACAAGGACCTAGAAGAACTAAAGAGGAAAGAAGCAATGATGAACAACACAATACATGAAATTAAAAATACCCTCAAAGGGATCAATAGCAAAATAACTGAGGCAGAAGAACGGATAATAGACCTGGAAGATAAAATAGTGGAAATAACTACTGCAGAGCAGAATAAATAAAAAAGAATGAAAATAACAGAGGACAGTCTCAGAGACCTCTGAGACAAGATGAAATGCACCAACATTCGAATTATAGGTGTCCCAGAAGAAGAGGAGAAAAAGAAAGGGACTGAGAAAATATTAAAAGAGATTATAGTTTAAAACTTCCCTAATACGGGAAAGGAAATAGTTAATCAAGTCCAGGAAGAGAGTCCCATACAGGATAAATCCAAGGTGAAACATGCCAAGACACATTAATCAAACTATCAAAAATTAAATACCAAGCAAACATATTAAAAGCAGCAAGGGAAAAACAACAAATAACACACAAGGGAATCCCCATAAGGTTAACAGCTGATCTTGCAGCAGAAACTCTGCAAGCCAGAAGGGAGTGGCAGGACATATTTAAAGGGATGAAGGAGGAAATCCTAAATCCAAGATTACTCTACCCAGCAAGTACCCCATTCAGATTTGATGGAGAAATTAAAAGCTTTACAGACAAGCAACAGCTGAGAGAGTACAGCACCACCAAACCAGCTTTACGACCAATGCTAAAGGAGCTTCTCTAGACAAGAAACACAAGAGAAGGAAAAGACATACAAAAACAAATGCAAAACAATTAAGAAAATGGGGATAGGAATATACATATTGATAATTACCTTAAACATAAATGGATTAAGTGCTCCCACCAAAAGACACAGACTGGCAAAATGGATACAAAAACAAGACCCATATATATGCTCTCTAAAAGAGACCCACTTCAGGCTTAGGGACACATAGACACAGAAAGCTAGGGGATGGAAAAAGATATTCCATGCAAATTGAAATCAAAAGAAAGCTAGAGTAGCAATTTTCCTATCAGAAAAAATTGCCTTTAAAATAAAGACGATTACAAGAGACAAAGAAGGACACTACATAATGATCAAGAGATTGATCCTAGAAGAAGATATAACAATTGTAATTATTTATTCACCCAACATAGGAGCACCTCAATACATAAGGCAAATACTAACAGCCATAAAAGTGGAAATCCACAGTAACACAATCATACTAGGGGACTTTAACACCCCACTTTCAACAATGGACAGATCATCCAAAATGAAAATAAGGAAACACAAGCTTTAAATGATACGTTAAACAAGATGGACTGAATGGATATTTATAGGACATTCCACCCAAAAACAACAGAATACACATTTTTCACAAGTGCTCCACAAGTGCTCCTGGAACATTCTCCAGGATACATCATATCTTGGGTCACAAATCAAGCCTTGGTAATTTAAGAAAATTGAAATCATATCAAGTATCTATTCTGACCACAATGCTATGAGACTAGATATCAATTACAGGAAAAGATCTGTAAGAAATACAAACACATGGAGGCTAACAATACTCTACTTAATAACCAAGAGACCACTGAAGAAATCAAAGAGGAAATCAAAAAGTGCCTAGAAATAAATGAAAATGAAGACCCGATGACCCAAAACCTATGGGATGCAGCAAAAGCAGTTCTAAGAGAGAAGTTTATAGCAACACAATCCTACCTTAAGCAACAGGAAACATCTCCAATGAACAACCTAAACTTGCACCTAAAGCAATTGGAGAAAGAGGAACAAAAAAACCCCAAAGTTAGCAGAAGGAAAGAAATCATAAAAATCAGATCAGAAATCAGTGAAAAAGAAATGAAGGAAACAATAGAAAATATCAATAAAACTAAAAGCTGGTGCTTTGAGAAGATAAATAAAATTGATAAACCCTTAGCCAGACTCATCAAGAAAAAAAGGGAGAAGACTCAAATCTATAGAATTAGAAATGAAAAGGAAAAATAACAACTGACAGTGCAGAAATACAGAAGATCATAAGAGATTACTACAAGCAAATCTATGCCAATAAAATGGACAACCTGAAAGAAATGGACAAATTCTTAGAAATGCACAAAGTGCCAAGACTGAGTCAGGAAGAAATAGAAAATAAGAACAGACCAATCACAAGCACTGAAATTGAAACTGTGATTAAATGTCTTCCAACAAGCAAAAGCCTGGGACCAGATGGCTTCACAGGCGAATTCTATCAAACATCTAGATTAGAGTTAACACCTATCCTTCTCAAAATCTTGCACAATATAGCAAAGGGAGGAACACTCCCAAACTCATTCTACGAGGCCACCATGACCTTGATACCAAAAGCAGACAAGTATGTCACAAAGAAAGAAAACTACAGGCCAATATCACTGATGAACATAGATGCAAAAATCCTCAACAAAATACTAGCAAACAGAATCCAACAGCACATTAAAAGGATCATACACCATGATCAAGTGGAGTTTATTCCAGGAATGCAAGGATTCTTCAGTATACACAAATCAATCAAAGTGATAAACCATATTAACAAATTGAAGGAGAAAATCCATATGACCATCTCAGTAGATGCAGAGAAAGCTTTTGACAAAATTCAACACCGATTTATGATAAAAATCCTAAAGAAAGTGGGCATAGAGGGAACTTTCCTCAACATAATAAAGGCCATATATGAGAAACCCACAGCCAACATCATCCTCAACGCTGAAAAACTGGAAGCATTTCCACTAAGATCAGGAACAAGACAAGGTTGCCCACTCTCACCACTCTTATTCAACATAGTTTTGGAAGTTTTAGTTCCAGCCATCAGAGAAGAAAAGGAAAAAAAAGGAATCCAAATCGGAAAAGAAGAAGTAAAGTTATCACTCTTTGCAGATGACATGATACAATACATAGAGAATCCTAAAGATGATACCAGAAAACTACTAGTGCTAATCAATGAATTTGGTACAGGATACAAAATAAATGCACAGAAATCTCTGGCATTCCTATACACTAATGATGAAAAATCTGAAAATGAAATCCAGAAAACACTCCCATTTACCATTGCAGCAAAAAGAATAAAATATCTAGGAATAAACCTACCTAAGGAGACAAAAGCCCTGTGCTCAGAAAATTATAGGACACTAATGAAAGAAATTAAAGATGATACAAATAAATGGAGAGACATACCACGTTCTTGAATTGGAAGAATCAACATTGTGAAAATGACTCTACTACCCAAAGCAATCTACAAAATCAATGCAATCCCTATCAAACTACCACTGTCATTTTTTACAGAACTAGAACAAAAAATTGCACAATTTGTATGGAAACACGAGAGACCCCAAATAGCCAAAGTACTATTGAGAACGAAAAATGGAGCTGAAGCGATCAGGCTCCCTGACTTCAGACTATACTACAAAGCTACAGTAATCAAGACAGTATGGTACATACACAAAAACAGAAAGATAGGTCAATGGAACAGGATAGAAAGCCCAGAGATAAACCCACGCACCTATGGTCATCTTATCTTTGATAAAGGAGGCAGGAATGTACAGAGGAAAAAGGACAGCCTCTTCAGTAAATGGTGCTGGGAAAACTGGACAGGTACATGTAAAAGTATGAGATTAGATCACTTCATAACACCATACACAAAAATAATCTCAAAATGAATTGAAGACCTAAATTTAAGGCCAAAAACTATCAAACTCTTAGAGGAAAACAGGCAGAACACTCTATGATATAAATCACAGCAAGATCCTTTTAGACCCACCTCTTAGAGAAATGGAAATAAAAACAAAAATAAACAAATGGGACCTAATGAAACTTAAAAGCTTTTGCACAGCAAAGGAAACCATAAACAAGACCAAAAGACAACCCTCGGAGTGGGAGAAAATATTTGCAAATGAAGCAGCTGACAAAGGATTAATCTCCAAACTTTATAAGCAGCTCATGTGGCACAATAACAAAAAAAAAACAAACCACACAATCCAAAAATGGGCAGAAGACCTAAATAGACATTTCTCCAAAGAAGACATACAGACTGTCAACAAACACATGAAAGAATGCTCAACATAATTAATCATTAGAGAAATGCAAATCAATGCTACAATGAGATATCATCTCACACCAGTCAGAACCGTCATCATAAAAAATCTAGAAACAATAAATGCTGGAGAGGGTGTGGAGAAAAGGGAACACTCTTGCACTGTTGGTGGGAATGTGAATTGGTACAGCCACTATGGAGAACAGTATGGAGGTTCTTAAAAAATACAAATAGATCTACCATATGACCCATCAATCCCACTACTGGGCATATACCCTGAGAAAACCATAATTCAAAAGAGTCATGAACCAAAATGGTCATTGCAGCTGTATTTACAATAGCCCAGAGATGGAAACAACCTAAGTGTCAATCATCGGATGAATGGATAAAGAAGACGTGGCACATATATACAATGGAATATTACACAGCCATAAAAAGAAATGAAGTTCAGCTATTTGTAATGAGGTGGATAGACCTAGAGTGTGTCATACAGAATGAAGTAAGTCAGAAAGAGAAAGACAAATACCGTACGCTAACACATATATATGGAATTTAAGAAAAAAATATTATGAAGAACCTAGAGGTAAGACAGGAATAAAGACTCAGACCTACTATAGAATGGACTTGAGGATATGGGGAGGGGGAAGGGTAAGCTGTGACAAAGCGAGAGAGAGGCGTGGACATATATACGCTACCAAATGTAAGGTAGATTGCTAGTGGGAAGCAGCCGCATAGCACAAGGAGCTCGGTGCTTTTTGACCGCCTGAAGGAGTGCAATAGGGCGCGTGGGAGGGAGGGAGAAGCAAGAGGGAAGATATATGGGAACATATGTATATGTATAACTGATTCCCTTTGTTATAAAGCAGAAACTAACACACCATTGTAAAGCAATGATACTCTAATAAGGATGTAAAAAAAAAGAAACAGGGGGGCTTCCCTGGTGGCGCAGTGGTTCAGAGTCCGCCTGCCGATGCAGGGGACGCGGGTTCGTGCCCTGGTCCGGGAAGATCCCACATGCTGCGGAGCGGCTGGGCCCGTGAGCCATGGCCGCTGAGCCTGGGCGTCCGGAGCCTGTGCTCCGCAGCGGGAGAGGCCACAGCAGGGAGAGGCCCGCGTACCGGAAAAAAAAAAAAAAAAAAAAAAAAGAAACAGGAAGCGTCTCAAATAAACAACCTAACCTTGAACCTAAAGCAATTAGAGAAAGAAGAACAAAAAAAACCCAAAGTTAGCAGAAGGAAAGAAATCTTAAAGATCAGATCAGAAATAAATGAAAAAGAAATGAAGGAAATGATAGCAAATATCAATAAAACTAAAAGCCATTTCTTTGAGAAGATAAACAAAATTGATAAACCTTCTAGAGAATATTTAAGTTCTTTATTGTGTTGTTCTTCTCTGTTTGCTGTTTAGTTCTTCTAGGTCCTTGTTAAATGTTTCTTGTATTTTCTCCATTCTATTTCCAATATTTTGGATCATCTTTACTATCATTATTCTGAATTCTTTTTTGGTATACTGCCTATTTCCTCTTCATTTGAAGGTCTGGTGGGTTTTTGCCTTGCTCCTTCATCTGCTGTATCTCTCTGTCTTCTCCTTTTTCTTAACTTACTTGATGTGGTCTCCTTTTCACTGCCTGCAGTTTCGTAGTTTGTGTTGTTTTTGGTGTCTGTCCCCAGTGGCTAAAGTTGTTACAGTGGTTTGTGTCGGCTTCCTGGTGTAGGGAACTAGTGCCTGTGTTCTGGTTGATGAGGCTTGATCTTGTCTTTCTGGTGGGCAGGTCCACGTCTGGTAGTGTGTTTTGAGGTGTCTGTGGACTTGTTATGATTTTTGGCAGCCTCTGTGCTAATGGATGGGGTTGTGTTCCTGTCTCACTACTTCTTTGGCACAGGGTGTCTTGCACTGTAGCTTACTGGTCGTTGAGTGGAGTGCGGTTGTTGTTGAGATGGAGATCTCTGGGAGATTTTGCCGTTTGATATTACGTGGAGCTCGGAGGTCTCTGGTGGACCAATTTCCTGAACTTGGCTTTCTCACCTCAGAGGCACAGCCCTGACTCCTGGTTCCAGCACCAAGAATCTATCATCCATATGGCTCAGAATAAAAGGGAGATAAAAAGAAAGAAAGAAAGAAAAAGATAAAATGAAATAAAATATTTATAAAATTAAGAACAAAAATAAGTATTAAAATTTTTTAAGTACTTAAGAAAGAAAGAACAACCAAGAAACAAATCCACCCATGAAAAAAGTGTTGAAAACTATACTAAAAAAAAAATGGAATGACAGGACCCTAGGACAAATGGTAAAAGCAAAGCTATACAGACAAATCACAGAGAGATGCATATGCATACACACTCACAAATAGAGAAAGAGGGAAATAATATATCTATATTGTTGTTCCCACAGTCCACCTCCTGAATTTTGATCATTCGTTGTCTACTGAGGTTTTCCACAGATACAGGGTACATTAAGTTGACTGTGGAGATTTAATTCACTGCTCCTGAGGCTGCTTGGAGAGATTTCCCTTTCTCTTTGTTCACACACCTCCTGGGATTCAGCTTTGGATTTGGCCCTGCCTCTGCGTGTAGGTCGCCTGAGAGCCTCTATTCTTCTCTCAGGCAGGACGGGGTTAAAGATGCAGGTGCTTCTGGGGCTCTGGCTCACTCAGGCCCGAGGGGAGGGATGTTTATGGTGTGCGGCGCAAGCCTGCGGCGGCAGAGGCCAGTATGACATTGCAACAACATTATGTGCGCTGTGTGTTCTCCTGGGTAAGTTGTCCCTGGACATGGGACCCTGGCATTGGCAGGCTGCAGAGGTTCCTGGGAGGGAAGTTGTGGATCGTGCTTTGTGCTTGCACACTGGCTTCTTGGTGGCTGCAGCAGCAGCCACCGTGTCTCATGCCCATCTCTGGGGTCCACGCTGATAGCCGCGGATCCCGCCTGTCTCTGGAGCCTCTTCAAGCAGCGATCTTCTTGTGGTTTTTTTTTTTTTTTTAACATCTTTAGTAGTGTATAATTGCTTTACAATTGTGTGTCAGTTTCTCCTTTATAAGAAAGTGAATCCGTTATACATATACATATGTCCCCATATCTCTTCCCTCTTGCATCTCCCTGCCTCCCACCCTCCCTATCCCACCCCTCTAGGTGGTCACAAAGCACCGAGCTGATCTCCCTGTGCTACAAGCAGCGATCTTAATGCCTTCTCTTCCCGCACCGGGGAACAAAGAGGCACTAAAAAGTCTCTTGCCTCTTTGGCAGTTCCAGACATTTTTCTGGACTCCCTCCCAGCTAGCCGTGGTGCACTAGCCTCCTTCAGGCTGTGTTCACGCAGCCAACCTCCATCTTCTTCCAGGATTCAGACCGAAGTCGGAGCGTCAGCTCCCAACCCCGGTCCACCCCAGCGGGAGAGCAGACAAGCCTCTTGGGCTGGTGAGTGCTGGTGGGCATCAATCCTCTGTGCAGCAATCTCTCCGCTTTGCCCTCTGCACCCCTGTTGCTGAGCTCCCCTCAGTGGCTATGAAGATGCCCCCCACTGCCACCCGTGGTCTCCACCCACGAAGGGGCTTCCTAGTGTGTGGAAACGTTTCCACCTTCACAGCTCCCTCCCACTCTTATAGGTCGCGTCCCTATTCTTTTGACTCTGTCTTTTCTTTTGGCCCAGGTACGTGGGGAGGTTTTTCTCCTTTTTGGGAGGTCTGCAGTTTTCTGCCAGCATTCAGTAGGTGTTCTGTAGGAGTTGTTCCACATTTAGAAGAGTTTCTGATGTATTTGTGGGGAGGAAGCTGATCTCCATGTCTTATTCTTCCACCAACTTGAAGTTCCTCCCATGACTCTTTTTGAATTATGGTTTTCTCAGGGCATATCCCCAGTAGTGCAATTGCTGGGTCATACGGTAGTTCTATATTTAGTTTGTTAAGGAACCTCCATAATATTCTCAATAGTGGCTGTATCAATTTACATTCCGACCAACAGTGCAAGAGGGTTCCCTTTTCTCCACAAGCACTGCAGCATTTATTGTTTGTAGATATTTTCATGATGGACATTCTGACCAGTGTGAGGTGATAGCAAATTGGAGTTTTGATTTACATTTCTCTAATGATTAGTGATGTTGAGCATACTTTCATGTGTTTGTTGGCAATCTGTATAACTTTTTTGAAGAAATGTCTATTTAGTCCTTCCCATTTTTAAATTGGGTTGTTTTTTCTTTTTGCTATTGAGCTGCATGAACTGCTTGTATATTTTGGAGATTAGTCCTTTGTCAGTTGCTTCATTTGCAAATATTGTCTCCCATTCTGAGGGTTGTCTTTTCATCTTGTTTATGGTTTCCTTTGCTGTGGATAATCTTCTAAGTTTCATTATGTCCCAGTTGTTTATTTTGTTTTTATTTCCATTAATCCAGGAGGTGGGTCAAAAAGGATCTTGCTGTGATTTAAGTCATGGAGGATTCTGCATAGATTTTCCTCTAAGACTTTGACAGTGTCTGGCCTTACATTTAGGCCTTTAATAAATTTTGAGTTTATTTTTGAGTATGGTGTTATGGAGTGTTCTAATTTCATTCCTATATATATAAGTGTCCAGACTGCCCAGCAACATTTATTGAAGAGTCTGTTTCTTATCCATTGTATTCTTCCCTCCTTTATGAAAGGTAAGGTGACCATATATGTGGGGGTTTACCTCTGAGATTTCTATCCTATTCCATTGATCTATATTTCTGTTTTTGTGACAGTACCATACTGTCTTGATTACTGTAGCTTTGTAGTATAGTCTTAAGTCTGGAAGCCTGATGTATCCAGCTCCATTTTTCTTTGTGAAGATTGCTTTGGCTATTCGGTATCATTTCTGTTTCCATACAGGTTGTGAAATATGTCTTCTACTTCTGTGAAAAATGCCATTGGTAGTATCATAGGTATTGCATTGAATCTGTACATTGCTTTGGGTAGTATAGTCATTTTCACAATGGTGATTCTTCAAATCTGAGAGCATGGCATGTCTCTCCATCTGTTTGTATGATCTTTAATTTATTTCATCAGTGTCTTATAGTTTTCTGCATACAGGTCTTTTTTTTTTTTTTTTTTTAACATCTTTATTGGGGTATAATTGCTTTACAATGGTGTGTTAGTTTCTGCTCTATAACAAAGTGAATCAGCTATACATATACATATGTTCCCATATGTCTTCCCTCTTGCGTCTCCCTCCCTCCCACTCTCCCCATCCCACCCTTCCAGGCTGTCACAAAGCACCGAGCTAATATCCCTCTGCCTTGCGGCTGCTTCCCCCCAGCTATCTACCTTACTACGTTTGTTAGTGTGTATATGTCCATGACTCTCTCGCGCCCTGTCAAAACTCACCCTTCCCCCTCCCCATATCATCAAGTCCGTTCTCCAGTAGGTCTGCGTCTTTATTCCTGTCTTAGCCCTAGGTTCTTCATGACATTTTTTCCCCTTAAATTCCATATATATGTGTTAGCATACGGTATTTGTCTTTTTCTTTCTGACTTACTTCACTCTGTATGACAGACTCTAGGTCTATCCATCTCATTACAAATAGCTCAATTTCATTTCTTTTTAAGGCTGAGTAATATTCCATTGTGTATATGTGCCACATCTTCTTTATCCATTCATCTGATGATGGGCGCTTAGGTTGTTTCCATCTCTGGGCTATTGTAAATACAGCTGCAATGAACATTTTGGTACATGACTCTTTTTGAATTTTGGTTTTCTCAGGGTATATGCCCAGTAGTGGGATGGCTGGGTCATATGGTAATTCTATTTGTAGTTTTTTAAGGAACCTCCATACTGTTCTCCATAGTGGCTGAACCATTTCACATTCCCACCAGCAGTGCAAGAGTGTCCCCTTTTCTCCACACCCTCTCCAGCATTTATTGTTTCTAGATTTTTTGATGATGGCCATTCTGACTGGTGTGAGATGATATCTCATTGTAGTTTTGATTTGCATTTCTCTAATGATTAATGATGTTGAGCATTCTTTCATGTGTTTGTTGGCATTCTGTATATCTTCTTTGGAGAAATGTCTATTTAGGTCTTCTGCCCATTTTTGGATGGGGTTGTTTGTTTTTTTGTTATTGAGCTGCATGAGCTGCTTGTAAATTTTGGAGATTAATCCTTTGTCAGTTGCTTCATTTGCAAATGTTTTCTCCCATTCTGAGGGTTGTCTTTTGGTCTTGTTTATGGTTTCCTTTGCTGTGCAAAAGCTTTGAAGTTTCATTAGGTCCCATTTGTTTATTTTTGTTTTTATTTCCATTACTCTAGGAGGTGGGTCAGAAAGGATCTTGCTGTGATTTATGTCATAGAGTGTTCTTCCTATGTTTTCTTCTAAAAGTTTGATAGTTTCTGGCCTTACATTTAGGTCTTTAATCCATTTTGAGCTTATTTTTGTGTATGGTGTTAGGGAGTGATCTAATCTCATACTTTTACATGTACCTGTCCAGCTTTCCCAGCACCATTTATTGAAGAGGCTGTCCTTTCTCCACTGTACATTCCTGCCTCCTTTATCAAAGATAAGGTGTCCATATGTGCGTGGGTTTATCTCTGGGCTTTCTATCCTGTTCCACTGATCTATCTTTCTGTTTTTGTGCCAGTACCATACTGTCTTGATTACTGTTGCTTTGTAATATAGTCTGAAGTCAGGGAGCCTGATTCCTCCAGCTCCTTTTTTCGTTCTCAAGATTGCTTTCGCTATTCGGGGTCTTTTGTGTTTCCATACAAATTGCGAAATTTTTTGTTCTAGTTCTGTGAAAAATGCCAGTGGTAGTTTGATAGGGATTGCATTGAATCTGTAGATTGCTTTGGGTAGTAGAGTCATTTTCACAATGTTGATTCTTCCCATCCAAGAACATGGTATATCTCTCCATCTATTTGTATCATCTTTAATTTCTTTCATCAGTGTCTTATAATTTTCTGCATACAGGTCTTTCGTATCCTTAGGTAGGTTTATTCCTAGATATTTTATTCTTTTTGTTGCAATGGTAAATGGGAGTGTTTTCTTGATTTCACTTTCAGATTTTTCATCATTAGTATATAGGAATGCCAGAGATTTCTGTGCATTAATTTTGTATCCTGCTACTTTACCAAATTCATTGATTAGCTCTAATAGTTTTCTGGTAGCATCTTTAGGATTCTCTATGTATAGTATCATGTCATCTGCAAACAGTGACAGCTTTACTTCTTCTTTTCCGATTTGGATTCCTTTTATTTCCTTTTCTTCTCTGATTGCTGTGGCTAAAACTTCCAAAACTGTGTTGAATAAGAGTGGTGAGAGTGGGCAACCTTGTCTTGTTCCTGATCTTAGTGGAAATGCTTTCAGTTTTTCACCATTGAGGATGATGTTTGCTGTGGGCTTCTCATATATGGCCTTTATTATGTTGAGGAAAGTTCCCTCTATGCCTACTTTCTGGAGGGTTTTTATCATAAATGGCTGTTGAATTTTGTCGAAAGCTTTCTCTGCATCTATTGAGATGATCATATGGTTTTTCTCCTTCAATTTGTTAATGTGGTTTATCACATTGATAGATTTGCGTATATTGAAGAATCCTTGCATTCCTGGAATAAACCCCACTTGATCATGGGGTATGATCCTTTTAATGTGCTGTTGGATTCTGTTTGCTAGTATTTTGTTGAGGATTTTTGCATCTGTGTTCATCAGTGATATTGGCCTGTAGTGTTCTTTCTTTGTGACATCCTTGTCTGGTTTTGGTATCAAGGTGATGGTGGCCTCGTAGAAGGAATTTGGGAGTGTTCCTCCCTCTGCTATATTTTGGAAGAGTTCGAGAAGGATAGGTGTTAGCTCTTCTCTAAACGTTTGATAGAATTCACCTGTGAAGCCATCTGGTCCTGGGCTTTTGTTTGTTGGAAGGTTTTTAATCACAGTTTCAATTTCAGTGCTTGTGATTGGTCTGTTCATATTTTCTATTTCTTCCTGATTCAGTCTTGGCAGGTTGTGCATTTCTAAGAATTTGTCCATTTCTTCCAGATTGTCCATTTTATTGGCATAGAGTTGCTTGTAGTAATCTCTCATGATTTTTTTTATTTCTGCAGTGTCAGTTGTTACTTCTCCTTTTTCATTTCTAATTCTATCGATTTGAGTCTTCTCCCTTTTTTTCTTGATGAGTCTGGCTAGTGGTTTATCTATTTTGTTTATCTTCTCAAAGAACCAGCTTTTAGTTTTATTGATCTTTGCTATCGTCTCCTTCATTTCTTTTTCATTTATTTCTGATCTGATTTTTATGATTTCTTTCCTTCTGCTAGCTTTGGGGTTTTTTTGTTCTTCTTTCTCTAATTGCTTGAGGTGCAAGGTTAGGTTGTTTATTCGAGATGTTTCCTGCTTCTTAAGGTGGGCTTGTATTGCTATAAACTTCCCCCTTAGAACTGCTTTTGCTGCATCCCATAGGTTTTGGGTCGTTGTGTCTCCATTGTCATTTGTTTCTAGGTATTTTTTTATTTCCTCTTTGATTTCTTCAGTGATCACTTCATTATTAAGTAGTGTATTGTTTAGCCTCCATGTGTTTGTATTTTTTACAGATCTTTTCCTGTAATTGATATCTAGTCTCATGGCATTGTGGTCAGAAAAGATACTTGATACAATTTCAGTTTTCTTAAATTTACCAAGGCTTGATTTGTGACCCAAGATATGATCTATCCTGGAGAATGTTCCATGAGCACTTGAGAAAAATGTGTATTCTGTTGTTTTTGGATGGAGTGTCCTATAAATATCAATTAAGTCCGTCTTGCTTAATGTATCATTTAAAGCTTGTGTTTCCTTATTTATTTTCATTTTGGATGATCTGTCCATTGGTGAAAGTGGGGTGTTAAAATCCCCTACTATGAATGTGTTACTGTTGATCTCCCCTTTTATTGTTGTTAGTATTTGCCTTATGTATTGTGGTGCTCCTATGTTGGGTGCATACATATTTACAATTGTTATATCTTCTTCTTGGATCGATCCCTTGATCATTATGTAGTGTCCTTCTTTGTCCCTTTTAATAGTCCTTATTTTAAAGTCTATTTTGTCTGATATGAGAATTGCTACTCCAGCTTTCTTTTGGTTTCCATTTGCATGGAATATCTTTTTCCATCCCCTTACTTTCAGTATGTATGTGCCTCTAGGTCTGAAGTGAGTCTCTTGTAGACAGCATATATAAGGGTCTTGTTTTTGTATCCATTCAGCCAATCTGTGTCTTTTGGTGGGAGCATTTAGTCCATTTACATTTAAGGTAATTATCGATATGTATGTTCCTATTTCCATTTTCTATATTGTTTTGGGTTCGCTACTATAGGTCGTTTCCTTCTCTTGTGTTTCGTGTCTAGAGAAGTTCCTTTAGCATTTGTTGTAAAGCTGGTTTGGTGGTGCTGAACTCTCTCAGCTTTTGCTTGTCTGTAAAGGTTTTAATTTCTCCATCAAATGTGAATGAGATCCTTGCTGGGTAGAGTAGTCTTGGTTGCAGGCTTTTCTCCTTCATCACTTTCAGTATGTCCTGCCACTCCCTTCTGGCTTGTAGGGTTTCTGCTGAGAGATCAGCTGTTAACCTTATGGGGATTCCCTTGTGTGTTATTTGTTGTTTTTCCCTTGCTGCTTTTAATATGCTTTCTTTGTATTTAACTTTTGACAGTTTGATTAATATGTGTCTTGGCGTGTTTCTCCTTGTATTTATCCTGTATGGGACTCTCTGTGCTTCCTGGACTTGATTAACTATTTCCTTTCCCATATTAGGGAAGTTTTCAACTATAATCTCTTCAAATATTTTCTCAGTCCCTTTCTTTCTTTCTTCTTCTTCTGGAACTCCTATAATTCGAATGTTGGTGCGTTTCATGTTGTCCCAGAGGTCTCTGAGACTGTCCTCAGTTCTTTTCATTCTTTTTTCTTTATTCTGCTCTGCAGTAGTTATTTCCACTACTTTATCTTCCAGGTCACTTATCCGTTCTTCTGCCTCAGTTATTCTGCTATTGATCCTATCTAGAGTGGTTTTAATTTCATTTATTGCATTGTTCATCGTTGCCTGTTTCATCTTTAGTTCTTGTAGGTCCTTGTTAACTGTTTCTTGCATTCTGTCCATTCTACTTCCAAGATTTCGGATCATCCTTACTATCATTATTCTGAATTCTTTTTCAGGTAGATTGCCTATTTCCTCTTCATTTGTTAGGTCTGGTGGGTTTTTATCTTGCTCCTTCATCTGCTGTGTGTTTTTCTGTCTTCTCATTTTGCTTATCTTACTGTGTTTAGGGTCTCCTTTTTGCAGGCTGCACTTTCGTAGTTCCCGTTGTTTTTGATGCCTGTCTCCAGTGGCTAAGGTTGTTTCAGTGGGTTGTGTAGGCTTCCTGGTGGAGGGGATTAGTGACTGTGTTGTGCTGGATGAGGCTGGATCTTGTCTCTCTAGTGGGCAGGTTCACGTCTGGTGGTGTGTTTTGGGGTGTCTGTGGCCTTATTATGATTTTAGGCAGCCTCTCTGCTAATGGGTGGGGTTGTGTTCCTGTTTTGCTAGTTGTTTGGCATAGGTTGTCCAGCACTGTGGCTTGCTGGTCGTTGAGTGAAGCTGGGTGCTGGTGTTAAGATGGAGGTCTCTGGGAGATTTCCACCGTTTAATATTATGTGGAGCTGAGAGGTCTCTTGTTGACCAGTGTCCTGAAGTTGGCTCTCCTACCTCAGAGGCAGAGCCCTGACTCCTGGCTGGAGCTCCAAGAGCCTTTCATCCACACGGCTCAGAATAAAAGGGAGAAAATGTAGAGAGAATTAGTAGAAGTATGAGTAAAGAAAGAAGGAAAGGAGGAAAGGAAGGAAGGAAGAAAGAAGCAAAGAAGGAAAGAAAGGAGGGAGGGAGGGAGGGAGGGAGGAAGGAAGGAAGGAGGGAAAGAAGAAAAAAAGACAGAAAGAAAGATGATACAGTAAAAATAAAATAAAGTATAATATAGTTATTGAATTAAAAAATATTTAGAAAAAAAAAAGGGACGGATAGAACCTTAGGACAAACGTTGGAAGCAAAGCTATACAGAGAAAATCTTACACAGAAGCATACACATACACCTTCACAAAAAGAGGTAAAGGGGGAAAAATCATAAATCCTGCTCCCAGAGACCACCTCCTCAATTTGGGGTGATTCGTTGTCTAAAGGAGGGAAGGAAGGAAGGAAAGAAAGCAAGAAGGTAAAGTATAATAAAGTTATTACAATTAAACTTAATTATTAAGAAAAAAAAATTTTTTTTAAACCATGGACGGATAGAGCCCTAGGACAAATGGTGGAAGCAAGAGTATACAGACAAGATCTCACACAGAAGCATACACGTACACATTCACATAAAGAGGAAAAGGGAAAAGAATCATAGATCTCGCTCCTAAATTCCACCTCTTCAATTTGGGATCATTCCTTGTCTATTAAGGTATTCCACAGATGCAGGGTATATCAAGTTGATTGTGGAGCTTTAATCCACTGCTTCTGAGGCTGCTGGGAGAGATTTCCCTTTCTCTTCTTTGTTCTCACAGCTCACAGGAGCTCAGCTTTGGATTTGGCCCTGCCTCTGCGTGTAGGTCGCTGGAGGGCGTCTGTTTTTTCGCTCAGACAGGACGGGGTTAAAGGAGCCGCTGATTCGGGGCCTCCGGCTCACTCAGGCCGGGGGTTGGGGGATGGGGGAAGGAGGGGCACTGCGTGCGGGGCGGGCCTGCGGCGGCAGAGGCAGCGTCACGTTGCGGCAGAGGCCAGCGTGACGTTGCACCAGCCTGAGGCCCGCCGTGCGTTGTCCCAGGGAAGTTGTCCCTGGATCCCGGGAACCTGGCCATGGCGGGCTGCACAGGCTCCCTTGGTGGCGGCAGCAGCAGCCTTAGCGTCTCCCGCCCAGCTCTGGGGTCCGCGGTTTTAGCCGCGGCTCGTACCCGTCTCTGGAGTTCCTTTGTTTTTTTTTAAACATCTTTATTGGGGTATAATTGCTTTACAATGGTGTGTTAGTTTCTGCTTTATAACAAAGTGAATCAGATATACATATACATATTTCCCTATATCTCTTCAGTCTGGCATCTCCCTGGCTCCCACCCTCCCTAAACCACCCCTCTAGGTGGTAACAAATCACAGAGCTGATCTCCCTGTGCTATGCGGCTACTTCCCACTAGCTATCTATTTTATGTTTGGTAGTGTATATAGTCCATGCCACTCTCTCACTTTGTCACAGCTAACCCTTCCCCCTCCCCATATCTTAAAGTCCATTCTCTAGTAGGTCTGTGTCTTTATTCCCGTCTTGCCTCTAGGTTCTTCATGACCAATTTTGTTTTTCCTGACATTCCATATATATGTGTTAGTATACGGTGTTTGTTTTTCTCTTTCTCACTTACTTCACTCCGTATGACAGACTTTATATCCACCACCTCACTACAAATAACTCAATTTCGTTTCTCTTTATGGCTGAGTAATATTCCATTGTATATATGTGCCACATCTTCTTTATCCATTCATCTGTTGATGGACACGTAGGTTGCTTCCATGTTCTGGCTATTGTAAATAGAGTGGCAATGAACATTTTGGTACATGACTCTTTTTGAATTATGGTTTTCTCAGGGTATATGCCCGGTAGTGGCATTGTTGGGTCATATGGTAGTTCTATTTGCAGTTTTTTAAGGAACCTCCATACTGTTCTCCACAGTGGCTGTATCAATTTGCATTCCCACCAACAGTGCAAGAGTGTTCCCTTTTCTCCACACCCTCTCCAGCATTTATTGTTTGTAGATTTTTTGATGATGGCCATTCTGACTGGTGTGAGATGATATATCATTGTAGTTTTGATTTGCATTTCTCTAATGATTAGTTATTTGAGCATTCTTTCTTGTGTTTGTCGGCAGTCTGTATATCTTCTCTGGAGAAATATCTATTTAGGTCTTCTGCCCATTTTTGGATTGGGTTGTTTTTTTTGTTGTTGTTGTTAAGCTGCATGAGCTGCATGTAAATTTTGGAGATTAATCCTTTGACACCTGCTTCATTTGCAAATATTTTCTCTCATTCTGATGGTTGTCTTTTCGTCTTGTTGAAGGTTTCCTTGGCTGTGCAAAACCTTTTGAATTTCATTAGTTCTCATTTGTTTATTTTTGTTTTTATTTCCATTTGTATAGGAGGTGGGTAAAAAGGATCTTGTTTTGATTTATGTCCTAGAATGTTCTGCCTATGTTTTCTCCTAAAAGTTTGATAGTATCTGGTCTTACATTGAGGTCTTTAATACATTTTGAGCTTATTTTTGTGTATGGTGTTAGGGAGTGTTTTAATTTCATTCTTTTACATGTAGCTGTGCAGTTTTCCAAGCACCACGTATTGAACAGGCTGCCTTTTCTCCACTGTATATTCTTGCCTCCTTTATCAAAGATAAGTTGAACATATGTGTGTGTGTTTATCTCTGGGCTTTCTATGCTGTTCCATTGATGTATATTTCTGTTTTTATGCCAGTACCATAATGTCTTGATTACTGTAGCTTTGTAGTATAGTCGGAAGTCAGGAAGCCTGATTCCGCCAGCTCCGATTTCTTTCTCAAGACTGCTTTGGCTTTTCATGTTCTTTTGTGTTTCCATACAAATTGTGAATTTTTTTGTTCTCGTTCTGTGAAAAATGCCAGTAGTAGTTTGATAGGGATTGCATTGGATATATAGCTTGATTTGCGTAGCAGAATCATTTTCACATTGTTGATTCTTCCAATCAAAGAAAACGGTATATCTTTCCAGCTATTTGTATCACCTTTAATTTCTTTCATCAGCATCTTAAAATATTCTACGTACAGGTTTTTTCTCCTAGGTAGGTTTATTCCTTGATATATTATGCTTTTTTTTAACATCTTTATTGGAATATAATTGCTTTATAATGGTGTGTTCGTTTGTGCTTTATAACAAAGTGAATCAGTTATATATACATATTTTCCCATGTCTCTTCCGTCATGTGTTTCCCTCCCTCCCTCCCACACTCCCTATACTACCCCTCTAGGTGGTCACAAACCACCGAGCTGATCTCCCTGTGCTATGCGGCTGCTTCCCACTAGCTATCTACCTTACGTTTGGTAGTGTATATATGTCCATGCCTCTCTCTCGTTTTGTCACAGCTTACCCTTCCTGCTTCCCATATCCTCAACTCCATTCTCTAGTGGGTTTCTGTCTTTATTCCTGTCTTAACACTAGGTTATTCATGACATTTTTTTCCTTAAATTCCATATATATGTGTTAGCATATGGTATTTGTCTTTCTTTTCCTGACTTACTTCACTCTGTATGACATTCTCTAGGTCTACCCACCTCATTATAAATAGCTAAATTTCATTTCTTTTTATGGCTGAGTAATATTCCTTTGTATATATGTGCCACATCTTCTTTATCCATTCATCTGATGATGGACATGTAGGTTGTTTCTATCTCTGGGCTATTGTAAATAGATCTTCAATGAACATTTTGGTACATGGCTCTTTTTGAATTATGGTTTTCTCAGGGTATATGCCCAGTAGTGCGATTGCTGGGTCATATGGTAGTTCTATTTGTATTTTTTTAAGGAACCTCCATACTGTTCTCCATAGTGACTGTACCAATTCACATTCCCACCAGCAGTGCAAGAGTGTTTCCTTTTCTCCACACCCTCACCAGCATTTATTGTTTCTAGATTTTTTGATGATGGCCATTCTGACTGGTGTGAGATGATGTCTCATTGTAGTTTTGATTTGCATTTCTCTAATGATTAATGGTGTTAAGCATTCTTTCATGTGTTAGTTGGCAGTCTGTATATCTTCTTTGGAGAAATGTCTATTTAGGTTTTCTGCCCATTTTTGGATTGGGTTGTTTTTTTTTTGTTGTTATTGAGCTGGATGAGCTGCTCGTAAATTTTGGAAATTAATCCTTTGTCAGTTGCTTCATTTGCAATATTTTCTCCCATTGTGCGGTTTGTCTTTTGGTCTTGTTTATGGTTTTCTTTGCTGTGCAAAAGCTTTTAAGTTTCATTAGGTCCCATTTGTTTATTTATTTTTTCAAATTTCCATTTCTCTAGGAGTTCGGTCATAAAGGATCTTGCTGTGATTTATGTCATAGAGTGTTCTGCCTATGTTTTCCTCTAAGAGTTTGATAGTATCTGGCCTTACATTTAGGTCTTTAATCCATTTTGAATTTCTTTTTGTGTATGGGGTTAGGAAGTGTTCTAATTTCATTCTTTTGCATGTAGCTGTCCAATTCTCCCATCACCAATTATTGAAGAGGCTGTCTTTTCTCCACTGTATATTCTTGCCTTGTTTATTAAAGATAAGGTGACCATATGTGCGTGGGTTTATCTCTGGTCTTTCTATCCTGTTCCATTGATCTATATTTCTGTTTCTGTGCCAGTAACATACTGTCTTGATTACTTTACCTTGTAGTGTAGTTTGAAGTCAGCAAGCCTGATTCTTCCAGCTCCATTTTTCATTTTCAAGATTGTTGTGGCTCTGAGGGGTCTTTTTTGTTTCCATACAGATTGTGAAATTTTTTGTTCTAGTTCTGTGAAAAATGCCAGTGGTAGTTTGATAGCGATTTCATTGAATCTGTAGATTGCTTTGGGTAGTAGATTCATTTTTAAAATGTTCATTCTTCCAATCCAAGAACATGGTATCTCTCTCCATCTATTTGTATCATCTTTAATTTCTTTCATTAGTGTCTTATAATTTTCTGCATACAGGTCTTTCGTCTCCTTAGGTAGATTTATTCCTAGATATTTTATTCTTTTTGTTGCAATGGTAAATGGGAGTGTTTTCTTAATTTCACTTTCAGATTTTTCCTCGTTAGTGTATAGGAATGCCAGAGATTTCCGTGCATTAATTTTGTACCCTGTTACTTTACCAAATTCATTCATTAGCTCTAGTAGTTTTCTGGTAGCATATTTAGGATTCTCTATGTAGGGTATCATGTCATCTGCAAAGAGTGACAGCTTCACTTTTTTTTCCAATTTGGATTCTTTTTGTTTCTTTTTCTTCTTTGATTGCTGTGGCTAAAATTTCCAACACTTTGTTGAATAAGAGTGGTGAGAGTGGGCAACCTTGTCTTGTTCCTGATCCTAGTGGAAATGGTATCACCTTTTCACCATTGAGGATGATGTTGACTGTGTGTTTGTTATATATGGCCTCTATTGTGTTGAGGAAAGTTCCCTTTATGCCTGCTTTCTGGAGGGTTTTTATCATAAATCTGTGTTGACTTTTGTGCAAAGCTTTTTCTCCATCTACTAAGATGATCATATGGTATTTCTCCTTGAATTTGTTAATATGCTGTATCACATTGATCAATTTGCATATATTTAAGATTCCTTACGTTCCTGGGATAAACCCCACTTGATCATGGTGTATGATCATTTTAATGTGCTGTTGGTTTCTGTTTGCTAGTATTTTGTTGAGGATATTTGCATCTATATTCATCAGCGTTATTGCCCTGTAGTTTTCTTTCTTTGTAACGTCTTTGTCTGGTTTTTGTATCAGGGTGATCGTGGCCTCTAGAATGAGTTTGGGAGTGTTTCTCCTTCTGCTCTATTTCGGAAGATTTTGGGAAGCATAGGTGACAGCTCTTCTCTAAATGTTTGATAGAATTCACCTGTGAATCCATTTGGTCCTGGGCTTTTTTTTCTTGGAATATTTTCCAGCTTTTTTTTTTTTTTTGCGGTTCGCAAGCCTCTCAACTGCTGTGGCCTCTCCCGTTGCAGAGCACAGGCTCCGGACGCGCAGGCTCAGCGGCCATGGCTCATGGGCCCAGCCGCTCCACGGCATGTGGGATCTTCCCGGACTGAGGCACGAACCTGTGTCCCCTGCATTGGTAGGCGGACTCTCAACCACTGCGCCACCAGGGAAGCCCGGTTCTTGGAATATTTTTAATCACAGTTTCAATTTCAGTTCTTGTGATTGGATTTTTCATATTTTGTATTTCTTCCTATTTCAGTCTCAGAAAGTTGTGTATTTCTATGACTTTGTCCATTTCTTCCAGGTTGTCCATTTCATTAGCTTAGAGTTGCTTTTAGTAGTCTCTCATGATCCTTTGTATTTCTGCAGCGTCAGTTGTTACTTCTCCTTTTCATTTCTAATTCTATTGATTTGAGTCTTCTCATTTTTTTTCTTGATGAGTCTGGCTAATGGTTTATCAATTTTGTTTATCTTCTCAAAGAACCAGCTTTTAGTTTTATTGATTTTTCCTATAATTTCTTTTTCATTTATTTGTCTTTATGTCTTCTTTCTTTCTGCTAACTTTGTGGGGGTTTTGTTCTTCTTTCCCTAATTCCTTTAGTTGTAAGGTTGTGTTGTTTATTTGAGATGTTTCTTTTTTCTTAAAGTAGGATTGTATTGCTATATACTTCCCTCATAGAACTGCTTGTGGTGCATCCCATAGATTTTGTGTCATCGTGTTTTCATTCTTATTTGTTTCTAGGTATTTTTAAATTTCCTCTTTGATTTCTTCAGTAATCTCTTGATTATCTAGTATCGTATTGTTTAGCATCCATGTGTTTGTATGTTTTACACATTTTTCCTGTAATTGATATCTAGTCTCATAGTGTTGGAGTAGGAAAAAATACTTGATGTGATTTCAAATTTCTTAAATTTACCAAGGCTTGAGCTGTGACCCAAGATATGATCTATCCTGGAGAATGTTTCATGAGCACTTAAGAAGAAATTGTATTCTGCTGTTTTTGGATGCAATGTCATATAAATATCAATTAAGTCCACCTTGTTTAATGTATGATTTAAAGCTTGTTTTTCCTTATTTATTTTCATTTTGGATGACCTGTGCATTTGTGAAACAGGGTGTTAATATTCCCATACTATTATTATGTTACTGTCAATTTCCCCTTTAAGGCTGTTACTATTTGTCTTATGTATTGAGGAGCTCCTTTCTATGGTGCATAAATATTTACAATTTTCATATCTTCTACTTGGATTGTTCCCTTGATCATTATGTAGTGTCCTTCTTTGTCTCTTGTAATAGTCATTGTTTTGAACTCTTTTGTCTGATATGTGAATTGCTACTTCATCTTGTTTTTTATTTCTATTTGCATAGAATATCTTTTTCCATCCCCTCACTTTCAGTCTGTATGTGTCCTTAGGTCTGAAATGGGTCTGTTGTAGACAGCATATATACGGGTCTTTTTCTGTATCCATTCAGCCAGTCTATGTCTTTTGGTTGGAGCATTTAAACCATTTACGTTTAAGTAAATTATTGATATGTATGTTCCTATTACCATTTTCTTAAATGTTTTGTGTTGATTACACATTCACAGAGAGAGAAAAAAAGTATATATATATATATATATATATATATATATATATATATATATATATATATATATATATATCTTTGCTCACAAAGTCCAATTGGGACTTCTCAATTTTGGATGATTTGTTGTCTATTCAGGTATTCCACAGAGGCAGGGTACATCAAGTTGATTGTGCTGATTTAATCCTCTGCTCCTGAGGCTGCTGGGAGAAATTTCCCCTTCTCTTCTTTTTTCCCACAATTTCCAGAGTTCACCTATGGATTTGGACCCGCCTCTCCATGTAGGTGGCCTGAGGGAATCTGTTCTTCTCTCAGACAGGACAGGGTTAAAGGAACAGCTGATTTGGGGGCTATGGCTCACTCAGGCCTGGGGAAGGGAGTGGTACGGATGCGGGGTGAGCCTGCAGTGGCAGAGGTCGGTGTGACTTTGCCAGCCTGAGGTGCGCCATGCATTCTCCCAGGGAAGATGTCCCTCCATCTCGGGACCCTAGTGGGATGCACAGGCTCCTGGGTGGGGAGGTGTGGACAGTGACCTGTGCTTTCATACAAGCTTCTTGGTTGCTGCAGCAGCAGCGTTAGCATCCCATGCCCATCTCTGTGGTCCGTGCTGTTAGCTGTGGCTCGCGCCCATCTCTGGGGCTCCTTTAAGTGGTGCTCTTAATCCCCTCTTCTCACGCACCAGGAATCAGAGGCAAGAAAAAGTCTCTTGCCTCTTTGGCAGCTCCAGACTCTTTTCCGGACTCCCTCCCGGCTAGCCGTGGCACACTAGCCCCAGCAGGTTGTATTCACGCAGCCAACCCCAGTCCTCTCCCTGGGATCTGACTGAAGCCCGAGCCTCAGCTTCCATCCCCCACCCGTCTCAGCACATGAGCAGACCAGTCTCTCGGGCTGCTGAATGCTGGTCAGCACTGATCCTCTGTTCAGAATCTCTCCACTTTGCCCTCCATACACCTGTTGTTGCGCTGTCCTCCATGGCTCCGAAACTTCCCCCCCTCCACAACTGGAGTCTCTGCCCATGAAGGGGCTTCCTAGTGTGTGGAAACCTTTTCTCCTTCCCAGCTCCCTACCACTGGTGCAGGTATCATCTCTATTCTTTTGACTCTGTTTCTTCTTTTTTCTTTTGCCCCACGCAGGTACGTGGGGAGTTTCTTGCCTTTGGGGAGGGCTGAGGTCTTCTGCCAGTGTTCAGTAGGTGTTCTGTAGGAGCGGTTATACATGTAGATGTATTTCTGTTGTATTTGTGGAGAGGAAGGTGATCTCCACGTCTTACTCTTCCGCCATGTTGAATCTCCTTCAAGGGTTCCCTTTTCTCCACACCCTCTCCAGCATTTATTGTTTTTAGATTTATTAATGATTGCCATTCTGACGGGTTTGAGGTGATATTTCATTGTAGTTTTGATTTGCATTTCTCTAATGATTAATGATGTTGAGCATACTTTCAAGTGTCTGTTGGCAATCTGTATATCTTCTTTGGAGAAATGTGTATTTAGGTCTTCTGCCCATTTTTAGATTGGGTTGTTTGTTTCTTTAATATTGAGCTGCATGAGCTGCTTGTAAATTTTGGAGTTTAATCCTTTGTCAGTTGCTTCATTTGCAAATATTTTCTGGCATTCTGAGGGTTGTCTTTTCATCTTGTTATGGTTTCCTTTGCTGTGAAAAATCTTTTAAGTTTCATTAGGTCCCATTTGTTTATTTTTGTTTTCATTTCCATTTCTCTAGGAGGTGTGTCAAAACGGATCTTGCTGTAATTTATGTCATAGAGTATTCTGCCTATGTTTTCCTCTAAGTGTTTGATGGTGTCTTGCCTTACATTTAGGTCTTTTATCCATTTTGAGTTTATTTTGGTGTATGGTGTTAGGGAGTGTTCTAATTTCATTCTTTTACATGTAGCTGTCCAGTTTTCCGAGCACCACTTATTGAAGAGGCGGTCTTTTCTCCACTGTATATTCTTGCCTCCTTTATCAAAGATAAGGTGACCATATGTGTGTGGGTTTATCTCTGGGCTTTCTATACTGTTCCATTGATCTATATTTCTGTTTCTATGCTAATACCCTACTGTCTTGATTTCTGTAGCTTTGTAGTATAGTCTGAAGTCAGCGAGCCTGATTCCTTCAACTCCATTTTTCTTTCTCAATATTGCTTTGGCTATTCGGGGATTATTATTATATCATATATTAATATATTATTAATTAAATTATAATATTTAATTAATAATAAATAATATTGAATATATTATTATATCAATAAGGTAATTATTGATATGTATGTTGCTATTACCATTTTATTAATTGTTCTGTGTTTTTTATTGTAGGTTTTTTCCTTCTCTTGTGTTTCCTGCCTAGAGAAGTTCCTTTAGCATTTGTTGTAAAGCTGGTTTGGAGGTGCTGAATTCTCTTAAGTTTTGCTTGTCTGTAAAGCTTTTAATCTCTCTCTGAATGAGATCCTTGTTGGATAGAGTAATCTTGGTTGTATGTTTTTCTCCTTCATCACTTTAAATTTGTCCTGCCACTCCCTTCTGGCTTTCAGAGTTTCTGCTGAAAGATCAGCTGTTAGAGTGAAGTAACTCTGAAAGAGAAAAACAAATACCGTATGCTAACATATATATATATATAGAGAGAGAGAGAGAGAGAGAGAGAGAGAGAGAGAGAGAGAATCTAACAAAACAAAAAAATATGGTCATGAGGAACCTAGGGGCAAGACAGGAATAAAGACACAGACCTACTAGAGAATGGACTTGAGGATATGGGGAGGGGGAAGTGTAAGCTGGGACAAAGTGAGAGAGTGTCATGATCATATATACACTACCACATATCAAATAGATAGCTAGTGGGAAGCAGCCACATAGCAAAGGAAGATAAGCTCGGTGTTTTTTGACCACCTTGAGGAGTGGGATAGAGAGGGTGAGAGGGAGGGAGACACAAGAGGAAAGAGATATTGGGATATATGTATATGTATAACGGATTCACTTTGTTATAAAGCAGAAAATAACACACAATTGTAAAGCAATTATATTCCAATAAACATGTTAAAAAAAAAAGAAAAAGAAGATTAGCTTTTAACCTTACAGGGATACCCTTTAATGTTTTCTGTTGCTTTCCCTTGCTGCTTTTAATATTTTTTCTTTGTGTTTAACTTTTGATAGTTTGATTAATATATGTATTAATGTGTTTCTCCTTGAATTTATCCTGTATGGGACTCTCTGTTCTTCCTTTACTTGATTGACTTCCTAGAGTTGATTGACTATTTTTCTTTCCCATGTTTGGGAATTTTTCAAATATAAGCTTTTCAAATATTTTCTCAGTCTCTCTTTTTTCTTCTTCTTCTTCTGGGACCCATATAATTCAAATGTTAGTGCCTTTAATGTTGTCCCAGAGGACTCTTGGCCTGTCCACAATTCTTTTTATTCCTTTTTTTTTTTTCAGTATGCGGGCCTCTCACTGTTGTGGCCTCTCCCGTTGAGGAGCACAGGCTCCGGACGCGCAGGCTCAGCGGCCATGGCTCATGGGCCTAGCCGCTCTGCAGCATGTGGGATCTTTCCGGACCGGGGCACAAACCTGTGTCCCCTGCATTGGCAGGTGGACTCTCAACCACTGAGCCACCAGGGAAGCCCTCATTCCTTTTTTTTTTTTTTTAATTCTGTTCTGTGGTAGTTATTTCTACTGTTTTATCCTCCAGGTCACTTTTCAGTCCTCTGCCTCATTTTTTTCTGCAATTGATGCCTTCTGGAGAATTTTTAATTTCATTTATTGTGTTTTTAATCATTGTTTGTTTTGCTCTTTAATTCTTCTAGGTCCTTGTTAAACATTTCTTGTATTTTCTCCATTCCATTTACAAGAATTTGGATCATCTTTACTATCATGACTCTAAATTTTTTTCAGGTAGACTGCCTATTTTCTCTTCATTTGTTTGGTCTGATGTGTTTTTACATTGCCCCTTCATCTGTTGTGTATTTCTCTGCCTTCTCATTTTGCTTAACATACTGTGTTTGGGATCTCCTTTTTGCCGGCTGCAGGTTCATAATTTTTGTTGTTTTTTATGTCTGCCCCCAGTGGGTAACGTTGGTTCAGTGGGTTTTGTAGGCTTCCTTGTGGAGGGTACTGGTGTCTGTGTTCTGGTGGATGAGTCGGAATCTTCTCTTTCTGGTAGGCAGCACCATGTCCAGTTGTGTGTACTGGGGTTCTCTGAACTTATTATGAGTTTAGGCAGCCTCTCTGCTAATGGGTGTGTCTGTGTTCCTGTCTTGCTAGTTGTTTGGCATAGAGTGTCCAGCACTGTAGCTTGCTGGTCATTGAGTGGAGCTGGGTCTTAGCATTGAGATGGAGATCTCTGGGAGAGCTCTTGTTGTTTGATATTACATGGAGCCAAGAGGTCTCTTGTGGACCAGTGTCCTCAACTCAACTCTCCCACCTCAGAGGCTCAATCCTGGCACCTGGCTGGAGCACCAATACCCATCGGCCACACAGCTCAGCAGAAAATGGAAGATAGAAAGAGAGAGAGAGAGAGAGAGAAAGAAAAGAAAACTTTAAATGTATTAAAATAAGTATTAAGAGTTTTAAAAGTAATAAAAAATAGAAAGAAAGAAGAGAGCCACCAAGCCCAAAAACTAATCCACCAATGTTAAGAGGCACTAAAAACTATACAAAAAAAAAAAAAAAAAAAAAGGATAGACAGAACCACAGAACCCGAGGACAAATGGTTAAAGCAAAGCTATACAGACAAAATCACACAAAGAAGCATTCACATCCACACTCACAAAAAGGGAAAAAATATGTATATATATTTGTAAAAAGAAAATAAAGGAAGAGAGCAAACAAATCAATAAGCATATCTACCAATGATAATAAGCTCTAAATACTAAACTAAGATAAACATAAAACCAGAAAAAATTAGATCCAGAAAATAAACCCCAAGTCCACAGTTGCTCCCAATTTCCACAGCCTCAGTTTTGGGGTGATTCATTGTCTATTCAAGTATTCTGCAGATGCAGGGTACATCAAGTTGATTGTGGAGATTTAATCTTCTGCTCCTGGGGCTACTGGGGGAAATTTCCTTTTCTCTTCTTTGTTTGCTCAGCTCCTGGTATTCAGCTTTGGATTTTGTCCCCCTCTGCATGTAGGTCGCCTGAGGGCATCTGTTCCCCACCCAGACAGGATGGGGTTAAAGTAGCAGCTGATTAGGGAGCTCTGGCTCAGGCCAGCGGGGAAGGGAAACGGAATATGGGGCAAGCCTGTGGTAGCAGAGGCCGGCATAACATTGTAATAGCTTGAGGCACGCTATGTCTTCTCCCGGGGAAGTTGTCCCTGAATCACTGGACCCTGGCAGTGGAGGGCTGCCATATTCTTGTATAGCCTTCTGGACCTGGCCTATGTTTATAATGTATTTAAGATGAGCCTGGGTTTCTGGGTCAGTTAACATGTCCAGAGTAAGGAATGGCCTTCCATATGTCATTTTGAAAGGGCTCAACTTAGTGGTTGTTTTAGGGCCTGCCCTGACCCTTATGAGGGCAATTGGCTATAGGCGATACCACAACTATGACATTTCTTGAAAGTTTGCCCAAGGTTTTCTTTAAAATATGATTAGCCTGTTCTACTTTTCCTGAGGACTGAGGTCTCCAGGACGAATTGAGGTGGTATTTAATTCCTAAAACCTGTGAAAGCTGTTGAGTGATCTTTGCTACAAACGAAGGTCCATTGTCACTCTGACGGTGAAGGGGCAGCACAAACCTAGAAATAATTTCCTTTAGGAGCACCGTAACCATTTCATTGGCCTTCTGTGTTCTAGTGAGGAAGACATCTACCCATCCAGTAAAAGTATCTATAAACACTAGTAAGTATTTGAAGCCCTGAAAAGAGGACATCTGAGTGAAATCTATTTCCCAGTCATCTCCTGGGTGAGTCCCACATAGCTGGGCTGGGCTAACAAGAGGGAGAGGCTTGAGGTTGCCTCCTTGATTATGGGTGGTGCAAAGGGTGTAGGCTCGAGTAACTCTTCTGAATGTCTCTGGGATCACTTTCCCTGTAAAAAGAGGGAAAACAATTGTAGACATTGCATCTCTCCCCAGATGGAGAGAATCATGTACCCCTTTAATAATTTTCCATTGGTCAGAGAGACGTATGAGCAATTTCTGATCTGTGTGCCACCAGCAATCTGTTCCGTTAGTTCCTCCTCTGTCTCATGCCCAGTTCTCTTTGGAGGTTGAGTATCTAGGTATAATGCTAGAAGGGGTAAGGGATGGGATTAATGCCATTTCTGTTATGGACATCAGGGCTGCTTTATTCACTTCCCTATCTGCCCTGTTGTTTCCTTGGGAAATTTGAGAAGTTCCCTTTTGATACCTACAGCAGTGAATGACTACTACTTGTTTTGGTTTTTGAACCACTTCTATGAGCTATAAAATCTCAGCCCCATATTTTATAGGGGAATTTCTTGCATTTAGAAGTTCTCTCTCTTTCCAGATAATGGTATGGACATGTAAAACAAGGAGGGCATATTTTCAGTCTATGTATACATTTACAATCTTTCCTTCCCCCAGGGCTCAGGCTTGAGTTAGAGCTATCAGTTCAACCTTTTGGGCTGAGATGTTAGGTGGCAAAATTTTGCTTCTATGATGCTATGAGTACTCACAATGGCATACACTGCCCTCATGACTCCATCTTTAATGGAACTACTGCCATAAGTAAACCATAACTCCTCAAGGTTTTCTATGGCCTGGTCTGTTAGATGAGACCTACAGGCATAGACCTGGTCAAGGGTTTTGAGGCAAGAATGTGTTAGCTCTGGGCTTTCAGCAGGCATAAATGTAGTGCGGTTAAGAGTGTGGCACGTTTTGAGGGTTAGCTCTGGGGAGGGAGTCAAGGAGCAAAGCCTGGTACTTAATAAACCAGCCTCCAGTTAGCCAATGTTGGCCTTTGATCTCTAGAATCCCTTGCACTTGATGAGGGGTCTGGACTTCCAGTGGCTCTCCAAAGGTAAGCTTGTTAGCTTCTTCCACTTATAAAGTGGTGGCAGCTACTGACCAGAGGCAGCCAGGTCAACATTTGGCCATGGAATCTAGTTCCTTGGAAAAATAGCCTATAGGATAATGAACTTCCCCTAGCTTCTGTATAAGGACCTGCAGAGCTTTCCCCTACTTTTCAGCCACGTACAAGATGAATGGCTTTTTCAAACTGGGGAGACCCAGAGCAGGGATTCTGGTGAGGGCCTGCTTGATATCCTTAAAAACCCTTTCGTATTCCCCATTCCAAAGTAATGGTTCTGTATCTGGGCCTTTAGTAGCTCCATATAGGGGCTTAGCCTTTAGCCTGAATCCTGGAATCAAAATTCTACAGAACCCTGCTATGCCCAAAATAGGTAGAGAGATATTTCTTTCTTTTTGGACTACTTAGGCCTACTATAGCTTTTTTTCTATCTGGACATAACTATCTACTTCCAGGGTTTATAATATATCCCAGGTATTTAACTCATTGCTTTGAGAGTTCTGCCTTTGTCTGAGAGACTCTGTAACCTTGGGCCCCAAGGAAATTAAGGATTTCAATGGTATTTTCATCTGAGACTTCCATGGAGGGACTACATATTAATATATCATCTATATACTGTAGAATAGCCCCTTCTTTTAGGTGTATTTCCCTTAGTTCTTTTCCTAGGGCCTGGGCAAACAAGTGTGGGTTGTCCCCAAACCCCTGAGACAAAACTGTCCAGGTATATTGTTGCATTTGCCCTGAGTTAGGGTTAGTCCACTCGAAGGAAAACAGATATTTTGATGAGAGATGAACTGGGATTAAAAAAAAAAAAAAGCACGCTTCAGGTCAAACACAGTAAACCATTTAGCGTCCTCAGGGATTTGGGCTAATATGTTATAAGGATTGGCCATGAGGGTATGTGCAGAGATCACTGAATTTTTTACTGCTGTCAGGTCTTGTACCATCGTGTATTCCCCATTTGACTAAACAACTGCAAAATAGGAGTATTGCATGGAGACTGGCAGGATACCAAGAGGCCATGTTTTAAGAAGTTATCTATGAGGGGCTGTAAACCATTCTTTGCTTCCAACTTTAAAGGGTATTGTCTCTTGTTAGGGTACGTGGCTTCTGTCCTAAGGCTAATTCTTAACTGTTGGGCGTTTATGGCCCTTCTGGGGATTCCCTTGTCCCATACTGACGCGTTCACTGCTTGTAGAATATGGCTGGGAATAGAACCGTGTTCTTCTGTCTGGTCCGTCTTAGTCAGAATCAACATAAGGGGCTGCATGGGACCTCCTAATTGTAGTATGGCCCTGAGGGAGCTCAGAATATCTCTCCCCAGTAGTGGGCTAGGACACTCAGGAACAACTAAAAAGGCATGCAAAATCAACCACTGCTCAAAATTGGCAAGTGAGAGCCCAGTAAAGTAATGGGTGTGAGGTGTTCTGTTGACACCAGTCACAGTACAGCTTTGGGAGGAAAGAGGTCCAGTGTGAGAAATTAGGGCAGAGTAATTGGCTCCCATATCAATTAAAAAAATCAGTCTTCTTACCTGCCATATCAAGGACCACCCAAGGCTCCTCGATGGAGATAGACATCATATTGCAGCAAGCTGCTGGACTCCCTGGACCACCTCAGTCTTCCAGCATGGCCATCTAGAGAGCAGGGGACCCCCTTCCCCTTCAGGACTGAGAGCAGTCCCTCTTCCAATGACCTCTTTGTTTGCATGCTTGGCATGGCCCAGGGTGTTCTTTCTGGCAATCTTGGGCTCAGTAATCAGTTGACTTGCATTTGAAGCATTCCTCCTTGTTGGTCTTACCTCCAGAAGGATAGTTGAACTTTCTCGGCCCCCTTGGGTTGTCCTGAGATCACAACGCATGACTGACAGCAATAGCTATCAATTTTGTAGTCCTGTCCTATCTTTTATCATGTTCGGTTCTCTCTTCTTCCTCAGCTTGATCTTGATTATTAAATACCCCAAAAGCCACACCTAAGAGTTTAGGCATGGAAGTTTGTGGGCCTAATTGTAACTTTTGGAGTTTCGGCCTAATAGCAGAGGAAGACTTGCTGATAAAATGTTGTCCCATTAGGGACTGACCTTCAGAAGTGGAATGATCAATGTTAGTGTACTTTCTAAAAGCCTCCAAGTGGACGAGGGGAAGATGGCGAAAGAGTAAGACATGGAGATCACCTTCCTCCCCACACATACACCAGAAACACATCTACATGTGGAAAAACTCCTACAGAACACCGACTGAACGCTGGCAGAAGACCTCAGACCTCCCAAAAGGCAAGAAACTCCCCACATACCTGGGTAGGGCAAAAGAAAAAAGAATAAACACAGACAAAAGGATAGGGATGGGACCTGCACCAAAGGGAGGGAGCTGTGAAGGAGGAAAGCTTTCCACAAACTAGGAAGCCCCTTCATGGGTGGAGGCTGTGGGTGGTGGAGGGGGAAAGCTTCAGAGCCGTGGAGGAGAGCACAGCAACAGGGGTGCGGAGGGCAAAGCAGAGAGATTCCCACACAGAGGATCAGTACCAACCGTCACTGACCAGCCCAAGAGGCTTCTCTGCTCACCCGACGGGGTGGGCGGAGCTGCGAGCTGAGCTTTTGGTCGGAGCACAGGGACAGGACTGGGGTTGGTGGCACGAACACAGCCTGCAGGGGGTTAGTGCACCACGGCTAGCCGGGAGGGAGTCCAGGGAAAAGTCTGGACGTGTCAAAGAGGCAAGAGACTCTTTCTTCCCTCTTTGATTCCTGGTGCGTGAGGAGAGGGGATTAAGAGCACTGCTTAAAGGAGCTCCAGAGACTGGAACAAGCCACGGCTAAAAGCGCAGACCGAAGAGACGGGCATGAGATGTTGTGGCTGCTGCTGCCGCGACCAAGAAGCCTGTGTGTGAGCACAGGTCACTATCCACACCTCCCTTCTGGGGAGCCTGTGCAGCCCGCCACTGCAAGGGTCCCGGGATCCAGGGACAACTTCCCCTGGAAAACACATGGCACGTCTCAGCCTGGTGCAACGTCACACCAGCCTCTGCCGCCACAAGCTCCCCCCGCACTCCGTGCCCCCCTCCCCCTGGCCTGAGTGAACCAGAGTCCCTGAAGCAGCTGCTCCTTTAACCCCCTCCTGTCTGAGCAAAGAACAGATGGCCTGCGGCAACCTACATGTGAGGCGGGGCCAAATCCAAAGCTGAGCATCTGGAAGATGTGATAACAAAGAAGAGAAAGGGAAATATCTCCCAGCAGCCTCAGAAGCAGAGAATAAAATCTCCAAAATCAACTCGATGTACCCTGCATCTGTGGAATACATGAATAGACAACGAAGCATCCCAAATTGAGGAGGTGGACTTTGAGAGCAAGATTTATGATTTTTTCCCCTTTTCCCCTATTTGTGAGTGTTTATGTGTATGCTTCTGTGTGAGATTTTGTCTGTATAGCCTTGCTTCCACCATTTGTCCTAGGGTCCTATCCAACCGGGGTTTTCTTGTTTTGTTTTGTTTTAATTTTTCTTTCTTCATAATTATTTTTTATTTTAATAACTTTATTTTATTTTACTTTATCTTCTTTCTTTCTTTCTTTCTTTCTTTCTTTCTTTCTTTCTTTCCTTCCTTCCTTCCTTCCTTCCTTCCTTCCTTCCCTCCTTTAGACAAAGAATCATCCCAAATTGAGGAGGTGCACTTTGAGAGCAAGATTTATGATTTTTCCCATTTTCCTCTTTTTGTGAGTGTGTATGTGTATGTTTCTCTGTGAGATTTTTGTCTGTATAGCTTTGCTTCCACCATTTGTCCTAGGGTTCTATCCATCCGGTTTTTTTTTTTCTTAATTATTTTTATTTTAATAAATTTATTATATATCTTATTTTATTTTACTTTACCTTGTCTTCCTTTCTTTTTTTCCTTCTGTCCCGCTTTCCTTCTTTCCTCCCTCCCTCCCTCCCTTCTTTCTTTCTTACCATCTTCCTTTCTTTCTTTCTTTCTTTATCTTTCTTTCTTTCTTTCTCTTTCTTTCTTTCTTTCTACTTCTACTAATTTTTGCTTTCAAAACTTTCTCCCTTTTATTCAGATTCGTGTGGATGAAAGGCTCATGGTGTTGCAGCAAGGAGTCACTGCTGTGCCTCTGAGGTGGGAGAGCCAACTTCAGGACACTGGTCAACAAGATGCTTCCCACTCCACATAATATCAAACAGTGAAAAGCTCCCAGAGATCTCCATCTCAACACCAGCACCCAGCTTCACTCAACGACCAGCAAGCTACAGTGCTGGACACCCTATGCCAAAAAACTACAAAGACAGGAACACAAACCCACCCATTAGAAGAGAGGGTGCCTAAAATCATAATACCTCCACAGACACCCCAAAACACACCATCAGACGTGGAACTGCCCACCAGAAAGACAAGCTCCAGCCTCATCCACAGAACACAGGCAGTAGGCCCCTCCACCAGGAAGTCTACACAATCCGCGGAACCAAACTTAGCCACTGGGGACAGACACCAAAAACAACAGGAACTATGAATCTGCAGCCTGCAAAAAGGAGACCCCAAACACAGTAAGATAAGCAAAATGAGAAGACAGAAAAACACACTGCAGATGAAGGAGCAAGATTAAAACCCACCAGACCTAAAAAATGAAGAGGAAATAGTCTACCTGGAAAAGGATTCAGAATAATGATAGTAAAGATGCTCCAAAATCGTGGAAATAGAATAGACAAAATGAAAGAAACATTTAACAAGGACCTAGAAGAACTAAAGGTGAAACAAACAATGATGAACGGCACAATAAAAGAAATTTAAAATACTCTACATGGGATCAATAGCTGAATAACTGAGGCAGAAGAACGGATAAGTGACCTAGAAGATAAAATAGTGGAAATAACTACTGCAGAGCTGAATAAAGAAAAAGAATGAAAAGAACTGAGGACAGTCTCAGAGACCTCTAGGACAACATTAAATGCACTGACATACGAATTATAGGGATTGCAGAAGAAGAAGAGAAAAAGAAAGGGATTGAGAAAATATTTGAAGAGATTATAGTTGAAAACTTCCCTAATATGGGAAAGGAAATAGTAAGTCAAGTCCAGGAAGCACAGAGAGTCACATACAGGATAAATCCAAGGAGAAATATGCCAAGACACATATTAATCAAACGGTCAAAAATTAAATAAAAAGAAAACATATTAAAAGCAGCAAGGGAAAACAACAAATAACACACAAGAGAATCCCCATAAGGTTATCAGCTGATCTTTCAGCAGAACCTCTGGAAGACAGAAGGGACTGACAGGACATATTTAAAGTGGTAAAGGAGAAAAACCTGCAAACAAGCTAACTTTACCCAGCAAGGATCTCATTCAGATTTGATGGAGAAATTAAAACCTTTCCAGACAAGCAAAAGGTGAGAGAGTTCAGCACCATCAAACCAGCTTTACAAAAAATTCTAAAGGAACTTCTCTAGGAAAGAAACACAAGAGAAGAAAAAGACCTACAATAACGAACCCAAAACAAATAAAAAATGGGAGTACGAACATACATAACGATAATTAACTTAAATGTAAATGGACTAAATGCTCCCACCAAAAGACACATATTGGCTGAATGGATATAAACACAAGACCCATATATATGCTGTCTACAAGAGACCCACTTAAGACCTAGAGAGACACACATACTGAAAGTAACGGGATGGAAAAAGTTATTCCATGCAAATGGAAACCAAAAGAAAGCTGGAGTAGCAATTCTCATATCAGACAAAATAGACTTTAAAATAAAGACTATTAGAAGGGACAAAAAAGGACACTACATAATCATCAAGGGATCGATCCAGGAAGAAGATATAACAATTGTAAATATTTATGCCCCCAACATAGGAGCCCCTCAATACATAAGGCAAATACTAGCAGCCATCAAGGGGAAATCGACAGTAACACATTCACAGTAGGGGCCTTTAACACCCCACTTTCACCAATGGACAGATCATCCAAAATGAGAATAAATAAGGAAAAACAAGCTTTAAATGATACATTAAACAAGATGGACTTAAGTGATATTTATAGGACATTCCATCCAAAAATAAGAGAATGCACATTTTTCTCAACTGTTCATGGAACATTCTCCAGGATAGATCATATATTGGGTCAAAAATCAAGCCATGGTAAATTTAAGAAAATTGAAATTGTATCAAGTAACATTTCTGTCCACAACGCTATGAGACTAGATATCAATTACAGGAAAAGATGTGTAAAATATACAAACAAATGGAAGCTAAACAGTACACTACTTAAAAACAAAGTGATCATAGAAGAAATCAAAGAGGATATCAAAACATACCTAGAACCAAATGACAGTGGAGATACAACGACCTAAAACCTATTGGATGTAGCAAAAGCAGTTCTAAGAGGGAAGTTTATAGCAATACAAGGCCACCTTATGAAACAGGAAACATCTCGAATAAACAACGTAACCTTGCACCTAAAGCAATTAGAGAAAGAAGAACAAAAAAAACCCAAAGTTAGCAGAAGGAAAGAAATCATAATAATCAGAACAGAAAGAAATGAAGGAAACGATAGCAAAGATCAATAACACTAAAAGCTGGTTCTTTGAGAAGATAAACAAAATAGATAAACCATTAGCCAGACTCATCAAGAAACAGAGAAGACTCAAATCAATAGAATTAGAAATGAAAAAGGAAAAGTAACAACTGACATGGCAGAAATACAAAAGATCATGAGAGATTACTACAAGTAGTACTATGCCAATAAAATGGACAACATGGAAGAAATGGACAAATTCTTACAAATGCACAACTGCCAAGACTGAATCAGGAAGAAATGGAAAATATGAACAGACCAACCACAAGCACTGAAATTGAAACAGTGATTAAAAATCTTCCAACGAACAAAAGCCCAGGGCCAGATGGCTTCACAGGCGAATTCTATCAAACATTTAGAGAAGAGCTAACACCTATCGTTCTCAAACTCTTCCAAGCAATAACAGAGGGAGGAAGACACTTAAACTAAGTTTATGAGGCCGCCATCACCCTGATACCAAAACCAGACAAGGATACCGCAAAAAACGAATACTACAGGCCAATACCACTGATGAACATAGATGCAAAAATCGTCCAAAAAATACTAGCAAACACAATCCAACAGCACAATAAAAGGATCATACACCATGATCAAGTGCAGTTTATTCCAGGAATGAAAGGATTCTTCAATATATGCAAATCAATCAATATGATAAACCATATTTAAAAATTGAAGGAGAAAATCCATATGATCATCTCAATAGATGCAGAGAAAACTTTCGACAAAATTCAACACCCATTTAGGATAAAAACCCTGCAGAGAGTAGGCATAGAGGGAACTTTCCTCAACATAATAAACGCCATATATGGCAAACCCACAGCCAACATCATCCTCAATGGTGAAAAACTGAAAGCATTTCCACTGAGATCAGGAACAAGAGAAGGTTGCCCACTCTCACCATTCTTATTCAATATAGTTTCACAGTTTTTGTCACAGCAAGCAGAGAAGAAAAGGAAATAAAAGGAATCCAAGTCGGAAAAGGAGAAGTAAGGCTGTCATTTTTTGCAGATAACATACTATACATAGAGAATCCTAACGATGCTACCAGAAAACTATAGAGCTAATCAATGAGTTTGGTGAAGTAGCACGATACAAAATTAATGCAAACAAATCTCTGGCATTCCTATATACTAATGATGAACACTCTGAAAGTGAAATTAAGAAAACACTCCCTTTTACCATTGCAACAAAAAGAATAAGATATCTAGGAATAAACCTACCTAAGGAGACAAAAGACCTCTATGCAGAAAATCATAGGACACTGATGAAACAAATTAAAGACGATACAAATAGATGGAGAGATATACCATGTTCTTGGATAGGAAGAATCAACATTGTGAAAATGACTCTACTACCCAAAGCAATCTACAGATTCAATGCAATCCCTATCAAACTACCACTGGCATTTTTCAAAGAACTAGAAAAAAATTTTTTCACAATTTGTATGGGAACAAAAAAGACCCTGAATAGCCAAAAGAATCTTGAGAACGAAAAACTGAGCTGGAGGAATCAGGCTCCCTGACTTCAGACGATACTAAAAAGCTACAGTAATCAAGACAGTATGGTACTGGCACAAAAAAAGAAAGATAGATCAATGGAACAGGATAGGAAGCCCAGAGATAAACCCACGCACATACGGTCACCTTATCTTTAATAAAGGAGACAGGAATGTACAGTGGAGAAAGGACAGCCTCTTCAGTAAATGGTGCTGGGAAAACTGGACTGGTACATGTAAAAGTATGAAATTAGATCACTCCCTAACACCATACACAAAAATAAGCTCAAAATGGATTAAAGACCTAAATGTAAGGCCAGAAACTATCAAACTCTTAGAGGAAAACATAGGCAAGACACTCTATGACATAAATCACAGCAAGATCCTTTTTGACCCACCTCCTAGTGAAATGGAAATAAAAACAAAAATGAACAAATGGGACCTAATGAAACTTCAAAGCTTTTGCACAGCAAAGGAAACCATAATCAAGACCAAAAGACAACCCTCAGAATGGGAGAAAACATTTGCAAATGAAGCAACTGACAAAGGATTAATCTCCAAAATTTGCAAGCAGCTCATGCAGCTCAATAACAAAAAACAAACAACCCCATCCAAAAATGGGCAGAAGACCTAAACAGACATTTCTCCAAAGAAGATATACAGAATGCCAACAAACACATGAAAGAATGCTCAACATCATTAATCATTAGAGAAATGCAAATCAAAACTACAATGAGATATCATCTCACACCAGTCAGAATGGCCATCATCAAAAAATCTAGAAACAATAAATGCTGGAGAGGGTGTGGAGAAAAGGGGACACTCTTGCACTGCTGGTGGGAATGTGAATTGGTTCAGCCACTATGGAGAACAGTATGGAGGTTCCTTAAAAAACTACAAATAGAATTACCATATGACCCAGCAATCCCACTACTGGGCATATACCCTGAGAAATCCAAAATTCAAAAAGAGTCATGTACCAAAATGTTCATTGCAGCTCTATTTACAATAGCCCGGAGATGGAAAGAACCTAAGCGCACATCATCGGACGAATGGATAAAGAAGATGTGGCACATATACACAATGGAATATTACTCAGCCTTAAAAAGAAATGAAATTGAGTTATTTGTAATGAGATGGATAGACCTAGAGTCTGTCATACAGAGTGAAGTAAGTCAGAAAGAAAAAGACAAATACCGTATGCTAACACATATATATGGAATTTGAGGGAAAAAAATGTCATGAAGAACCTAGGGATAAGACAGGAATAGAGGCGCAGACCTACTGGAGAACGGACTTGAGGATATGGGGAGGGGGAAGGGTGAGTTTTGACAGGGCGAGAGAGAGTCATGGACATATACACACTAACAAACGTAGTAAGGTAGATAGCTGGGGGGAAGCAGCCGCAAGGCACAGGGATATTAGCTCGGGGCTTTGGGACAGCCTGGAGGGGTGGGATGGGGAGAGTGGGAGGGAGGGAGACGCAAGAGGGAAGACACATGGGAGCATATGTATATGTATAGCTGATTCACTTTGTTATAAAGCAGAAACTAACACACTATTGTAAAGCAATTATACCCCAATAAAGATGTTAAAAAAAAAATAAAAATAAAAATAAAACAGTGGCAAAACTCAGAAAAAAAAAAAAAAAGAAATTTCTCCAGAGATGATATACAGACTGCCAATAAACACATGAAAGAATGCTCAACATCACTAATCATTAAAGAAATGCAAATCAAAACTACAATGAGATATCATCTCATGCCAGTCAGAATGGCAATCATCAAAAAATCTACAAACAATAAATGCTGGAGAGGGTGTGGAGAAAAGGGAACACTCTTGCACTGTTGGTGGGAATGTAAATTGATACAGCCACTGTGGAGAACAGTATGGAGGTTCGTTAAAAAACTGCAAATAGAACTACCATATGACCGAGCAATCCCACTACCGGACATATACCCTGAGAAAACCATAATTCAAAAAGAGTCATGTACCAAAATGTTCATTGCAGCTCTATTTACAATAGCCTGGAGATGGAAACAACCTAAGTGTCTATCATTGGATGAATAGATAAAGAGTATGTGGCGCATATATACAATGGAATATTACTCAGCCATAAAAAGAAATGAAATTGAGCTATTTGTAATGAGGTTGATAGACCTAGAGTCTGTCATACAGAGTGAAGTAAGTCAGAAAGAGAGAGACTAATACCCTATGCTAACACATATATATGGAATTTAAGAAAAAATGTCATGAAGAACCTAGGGGTAAGACAGGAATAAAGACCAAACCCACTAGAGAATGGACTTGAGGATATGGGGAGGGGGAAGGGTAAGCTGCGACAAGGTGAGAGAGAGTCATGGACATATATACACTAGCAAACGTAAGGTAGATAGCTAGTGGGAAGCAGCCACATAGCACCGAGAGATCAGCTTCGTGCTTTGTGATCGCCTGGAGGGTTGGGATAGGGAGGGTGTGTGGGAGGGAGACACAAGCGGGAGGAAATATGGGAACATATGTATATATATAACTGACTAATTTTGTTGTAAAGCAGAAACTAACACACCATTGTAAATAACTTATACTCCAATAAAGATATTTTTTTAAAAAAAGCCTCCACAAGCTGCCCATAAAAGAGGGCTGGATTTTCCGTTTCTCTTTGGGTCACTCCTTTAAGCTTTTCATAGTTAACTGACTTTTGGTTACACGTTCTGATCTCTTCTAATACACGATGGATCATGTGCCTCCTTGCTTCTCTTCCCACCCAGGAATTAAAAATCCAAGGGTGTTCCTGATTTGGGACTGTGTCTCTACCCATAGCATAATGTTCAGGTTGCTTCCTGGCAAACTTGTCAGCATGCCCATGGGCTGCTGTTTAAATTCTCTATTTTTCCTCAGGAATACAGCAAATACTTTACAACTACTTGGACATCCTTCCAAGTTGTATCATACATCACAGTTAGGGTCTGAAACCCTTCAACAAACTTACTAGAGTCCTCAGAAGATTGGACCAGTCTCTGTTTGCATTGGGCTAAGTTGGTTAAAGAGAAGGGCACATGTACGCTGATCATCCCTTCACCATTTGCCTCATCCCTAAGATGGCATAATTTCCCTGTTCCTGGGTGATAGGAAACTCCACTATGAGTTACCACAGAGAGACTAATCTCTCTTTCTTGGGGTAATGGTAGGTATGGAGGGACATGAGTTGGAGTTTGGGATTGGGCAGAGGGACCAGGAAAAGTAGGTGACTCTGGAGAATTAGGTGGTTCCAGAGAAGTAGGGATACTGTCAGGAGTAGGGTGAGCTCAGGTTTCCCCATGAGAGATGGGAGAGCTTAGAAAGAGATAATCTAAAATGTTGGAGAGTATGGAAACACAAAACACCCCGAATAGCCAAAGCAACCTTGAGAGAGAAGAACAAAGCTGAAGGAATCAGGCTCCTGGACGTCAGACTATACTACAAAGCTACATAATAAAGACAATATGGTACTGGCACAAAAACAGAAATATAGATCAATGGAACAGGATAGAATGCTCAGAGGTAAACCCACGTACATATGGTCACCTTATTTTTCATAAAGGAGGCAAGAATATACAAATGAGAAAGACAGCCTCTTCAATAAGTGGTGCTGGGCAAGCAGGAGAACTACATGTAAAAGAATTAAATTAGAACACTCCATAACACCATGCACAAAAATAAAATCAAAATGGATTAAAGACCTAAATGTAAGGCCAAACACTATAACACTCTTAGAGGAAAACATAGGCATAATACTCTATGACAGGAGAAGGGGAAGATGGCGCAATAGTAAGATGGAGACATCACCTTCCTCCAAACAGATACATCAGAAATACATCTACATGTGGAACAACTCCTACAGAACACCTACTGAACGCTGGCACAAGACCTCAGACTTCCCAAAAGGCAAGAAACTCCCCACGTACCTGGGTAGGGCAAAAGAAAAGAGAATAAACAGAGACAAAAGAATAGGGATGGGACCTGCACCAGTGGGGTGGTGGAAGAGGGGAGCTACGGAACTGCAAAGGAGAGTACAGCAACAGAGGTGCAGAGGGCAAAGCGGAGAGATTTCTGCAAAGAGGATCGGTGCCGACCACCACTTACCAACGCGAGAGGTTTCTCGGCTCATCCGCCGGAGTGGGGGGCACTGGGAGCTGAGGCTACGTCTTCAGTCGACGCGGAGGTAGAGGACCGGCAGCATGAACATAGCCTGAAGGGGTTAGTGCACCACGGCTAGCCGGGAGGGAGTCCAGGAAAAAGTCCGGACATGCCGAAGAGGCAAGAGACTTTTTATTCCATCTTTGTTTCCTGGTGCATGAGGACAGGGGATTAAGAGCGCTGCTTAAAGGAGCTCCAGAGACAGTCATGAGCTGCGGCTAACAGCGCGGACCCCAGAGACAGGCATGAGATGCTAAGGCTGCTGCTGCTGCCTCCAAGAAACCTGTGTGCGAGCACAGGTCACTCTCCACACTTTTCTTCTGGGGAGCCTATGCAGCCCGCCACTACCAGGGTCCCGTGATCCAGAGACAACTTCCCTGGGAGAATGCACGGCATGTCTCAGGCTGCTGCAACGTCACGCTGGTCTCTGCTTCTGCAGGCTCACCCCGCCCTCCGTACCCTACCCTCCCACCAGCCTGAGTGAGCCGGAGCCCCCAAATCAGCAGCCCCTTTAACCCCGTCCTGTCTGCGAGAAGAACAGACGGCCTCCAGTGACCTACATGCAGAGGAAGGGCCAAATCTAAAGCTGAAACCCCGGAGCTGTGCAAACAAAGAAGAGAAAGGAAAATCTCTCCCAGCAGTCTTAGAAGCACTGCATTAAATCTCCACAATCACCTTGATGTACCCTGCATCTGTGGAATACCTGAGGAGACAAAGAATCATCCCAAATTGAGGAGGTAAATTTGAGAGCAATATTTAATATTTTTCCCCTATTTTCCTCTTTTTGTGAGTGTGTATGTGTATGCTTCTTGTGAGATTATGTCAGTATAGCTTTGCTTTCAACCACTTGTCCTAGGGTTGTATCCGTCCATCTATTTTTTTTAATTTAAAAAAATTTTTTTAATAATTCTATTTTTATTTTAATAATTTTATTTTACCTTACTTTATTTTATTTTCCTTTATCCTCTTTCTTTCTTTCTTTCTACTTTTTCTCCCCTTTATTCTGAGCCATGCAGATGAAAGGCTCTTGGTGCTGCAGCCTCTGACTCTGCCTCTGAGGTGGGAGAGCCAACTTCAGGACACTGGTCCACAAGAGACCTCCCAGCTTCACGTAACATCAAACGGCGAAAATCTCCTAGAGATATCGATCTCAACACAAGCACCCAGCTTCACTTAACGACTAGCAAGCTACAGTGCTGGACACCCTATGTCAAACAGCTAGCAAGACAGGAACACAACCCCACCCATTAGCAGAGAGGCTGCCTAAAATCATAATAACTCCACAGACACACCAAAACACACCACCAGACATTGACCTGCCCTCCAGAAAGACAAGATCCAGCCTCTTCCACCAGAACACAGGCACTAGTCCCCTCCAGCAGGAAGGCTACACAACCCACTAAACCGACTTTAGACACTGAGGACAGACACTAAAAAAAACGGGAACTGTGAACCTGCAGCCTTCAAAAAGGAAACACCAAACACAATAAGATAAGCAAAATGAGAAGAAAGAAAAACACAACAACAGATGAAGGAGCAAGATAAAACCTACCAGACCTAACAAATGAAGAAGAAATAGGCAGTCTACCTGAAAAAGAATTCAGAATAATGGCACTAAAGATGAACCAAAATCTTGGAAATAGAATAGAGAAAATGCAAGAAACATTTAACAAGGACCTAGAAGAACTAAAGATGAAACAAGCAATGATAAACAACACAATATATGAAATTTAAAATAGTCTAGAAGGGATCAATAGCAGAATAACTGAGGCAGAAGAATGGATAAGTCACCTGGAATATAAAATAATGGAAATAACTACGGCAGAGAAGAATAAAGAAATAAGAAAGAAAATAACTGAGGACAGTCTCAGAGACCTCTGGAACAACATTAAGTGCACCAACGTTCGAATTATAGGGGTTCCAGAAGAAGAAGAGAAAAAGAAAGGGACTGAGAAAATACTTGAAGAGATTATAGTTGAAAACTTCCCTAATATGGGAAAGGAAATAGCTAATCAAGTCCAGGAAACACAGAGAGTCCCATACAGGATGAATCCAAGGAGAAACATACCAAGACACATATTATTAAAACTGTCAAAAGTTAAATACAAAGAAAACACATTAAAAGCAGCAAGGGAAAAACAACAAATAACACAAAAGGAAATCCCCATAAGGTTAACAGCTAATGGTTCAGCACAAACTCTGCAAGCCAGAAGGACTGGCAGGGTTTATTTAAGTGATGAAGAAGAAAAACCTACAACCAAGATTACTCTTCCCAGCAAGGATATCATTCAGATTTGATGGAGAAATTAAAAACTTTACAGACAAGCAAAAGCTGAGAGAGTTCAGCACCACCAAACCAGCTTTACAACAAATGCTAAAGGATCTTCCCTAGACAAGAAACACAAGAGAAGGAAAAGACCTATAATAACAAACTCAAAACTATATACATATCGACCATTACCTTCAGTGTAAATGGACTAAATGCTCCCACCAAAAGACAAAGACTGGCTGAATGGATACAAAACAAGACCCATATATAAGCTGTCCACAAGAGACCCACTTCACACCTAGAGACATATACAGACTGAAAGTGAGGGGATGGAAAAAGATATTCCATGCAAATGTAAACCAAAAGAAAGCTGGAGTAGCAATACTCATATCAGACAAAATAGACTTTAAAATAAAGAGTATTAGAAGAGACAAAGAAGGAGACTACATAATCATCAAGGGATAGATCCAAGAAGAAGATATAACAATTGTAAATATTTATGCACCCAACATAGGAGCCCCTCAATACATAAGGCAAATACTAACAGCCATAAAAGGGGAGATCGACAGTAACACATTCATAGTAGGGGACTTTAACACCCCACTTTCACCAATGGACAGATCATCCAACATGAAAATAAATAAGGAAACACAAGCTTTAAATGATACATTAAAAAAGATGCACTTAATTGATATTTATAGGATATTCCATCCAAAAACAACATAATACACATTTTTCTCAAGTGATCATGGAACATTCTCCACGATAGATCACATCTTGGGTCACAAGTCAAGCCTTGGTATTTAAGAAAATTGAAATTGTATCAAGTATCTTTTCCAACCACAATGCTATGAGACTAGATATCACTTACAGTAAAAGATCTGTAAAAAATACAAACACATGGAGCCTAAACAATACACTCCTTAATAACGAAGGGATCACTGAAAAAATCAAAGAGGAAATCAAAAAATACCTAGAAACAAATGACAATGGACACACGACGACCCAAACCTATGGGATGCAGCAAAAGGAATTCTAACAGGGAAGTTTATAGCAATACAGCCTACCATAAGAAACAGGAAACATTTCGAATAAACAACCTAACCTTGCACCTAAAGCAATTAGACAAAGAAGAACAAAAAATCCCCAAAGCTCGCAGAAGGAAAGAAATCATAAAAATCAGATCAGAATGAAATGAAGGAAATGATAGCAAAGATCAACAAATTTAAAGCTGTTTCTTTGAAAAGATAAACAAAATTCATAAACCATTAGCCATACACATCAGGGAAAAAAAAGGGAGAAGACTCAAATCAATAGAATTAGAAATGAATAAGGAGAAGTAACAACTGACACTGCAGAAATACAAAAGATCATGAGAGATTACTACAAGCAACTCTATGCCAATAAAATAGACCACCTGGACGAAATTGACCAATTATTAGACATGCACAACCTGCCAATACTGAATCAGGAAGAAGCAGAAAATATGAACAGACCAATCACAAGCAATGAAATTGAAACTCTGATTAAAAATCTTCCAACAAACAAAGGCCCAGGACCAGATGGCTTCACAGACGAATTCTATCAAACATTTAGAGAAGAGCTAACACCTATCCTTCTCAAACTCTTCCAAAATATAGCAGAGGGAAGAACACTCCCAAATTTATTCTATGAGGACACCATCATCCTGATACCAAACCAGAGAAGGATGTCATAAAGAAAGAAAACTACAAGCCAATATCACTGATGAACATAGATGCAAAAATCCTCAATAAAATACTAGCAAACAGAATCCAACCACACATTTAAAGGATCATACATCATGATCAAGTGGGTTTATTCCAGGAATGCAAGGATTTTTCAATATACGCCAATCAATCAAAGTGATACACCATATTAACAAATTGAAGGAGAAAAACCATATGGTTATCTCAATAGATGCAGAGAAAGCTTTTGACAAAATTCAACACCAATTTATGATAAAAAAAAGAACCCTCCAGAAAGTAGGCATAGAGGAAACATTCCACAATATAATAATAAAGGCCATATATGACAAACACACAGCCAACATAATCCTCAATGGTGAAAAACTGAAACCATGTCCACTAAGATCAGGAACACAACAAGGTTGCCCACTCTCACCACTCTTATTCAACATAGTTGTGGAAGTTTTAGCCCCAGCAATCAGAGAAGAACAGGAAATAAAAGGAATCCAAATCGGAAAAGAAGAAGTAAAGCTGTCACTGTTTGCAGATGACATGATATTATACATAGAGAATCCTAAAGATGCTACCAGAAAGCTACTAGATCTAATCAATGAATTTGTAAAGTAGCAGGATACAAAATAAAAGCACAGAAATCTCTGGCATTCCTATACACTAATGATGAAAAATCTGAAAGTGAAATCAAGAAAACACTCCCATTTACCTTGCAACAAAAAGAATAAAATATCTAGGAATAAACCTATCTAAGGAGACAAAAGAATTGTATGCAAAAATTATAAGACACTGATGAAAGTAGTTAAAGATGAGACAAATAGGTGGAGAGATACACAATGTTCTTGAATTGGAAGAATCAACATTGTGAAAATGATTCTACTACCCAAAGCAATCTACAGATTAAATGCAATCCCTGTCAAACTCCCACTGGCATTTTTCACAGAACTAGAACAAAAAATTCACAATTTGTATGGAAACACAAAAGACCCCGAATAGCCAATGCAATCTTGAGATGGAAAAACGGAGCTGGAAGAATCAGGCTCCCTGACTTCAGACTATACTACAAAGCTACAGTAATCAAGACAGTATGGTACTGGCACAAAAACAAAAATATAGATTAATGGAACAGAATAGAAAGTCCAGAGATAAGCCCATGAACATATGGTCACCTTATCTTTGATAAAGGAGGCATGAATATACAGTGGAGAAAGAACAGCCTCCTCAATAAGTGCTGCTGGGAAAACTGGACAGGTACATGTAAAAGTATCAAATTAGAACACTCCCTAACACCATACACAAAAATAAACTCAAAATGGATTAAGGACCTATATGTAAGGCCAGAAAATGTCAAACTCTTAGAGGAAAACATAGGCAGAATACTCTATGACATAAATCACAGCACGATCCTTTTTGACCCACCTCCTAGAGAAATGGACATAAAAACAAAAATAAACAAATGGGACGTAATAAAACTTCAAAGCTTTTGCACAGCAAAAAAGACAAAAAGACATCCCTCAGAATGGAGGAAAACATTTGCAAATGAAGCAACTGACAAAGGATTAATCTCCAAAATTTACAAGCAGTTCATGCAGCTCAATAACAAAGAAAACTAACAACCCAATCCAAAAATGGGCAGAAGACCTAAATTGGCATTTTTCCAAAGAAGATATACAGATAGCCAACAAACACATGAAAGAATGTTAAACCTCATTAATCCGTAGAGAAATGCAAATCAAAACTACAATGAGATAACATCTCACACCAGTCAGAATGGCCATCATCAAAAAATCTACAAAAACTAAATGCTGGAGAGGGTGTGGAGAAAAGGGAGCACTCTTGCACTGCTGGTGGGATTCTTAATTGGTACAGCCACTATGGAAAACAGTATGGAGGTTCCTTTAAAAACTACAAAAAGAACTACCATATGACCCAGTAATCCCACTACTGGGCATATACCCTGAGAAAACCATAATTCAAAAAGAGTCATGTACCAAAATGTTCATTCCAGCTCTATTTACAGTTGCCAGAAGATGGAAACAACCTAAGTGTCCATCATCGGATGAATGGATAAAGAAGATGTGGCACATATATACAACGGAATATTACTCAGCCATATAAAGAAACGAAATTGATCTATTTGTATGAGGTGGATGGACCTAGAGTCTTTCATACAGAGTGAAGTAAGTCACAAAGAGAAAGGGGAATACTGTATGCTAACACATATATATGCAATTTAAGAAAAAACATGTCATGAAGAACCTAGGGTTAAAACAGGAATAAAGATACAGTCCTACTAGAAAATGAACTTGATATGGAGAGGGGGAAGGGTAAGCTTTGACAAAGTGAGAGAGTGACATGGACATATATACACTACCAAGTGTTAAATAGATAGCTAGTGGGAAGCAGCCGCATAGCACAGGGAGATCATCTCTGTGCTTTTTGACCACCTAGAGGGGTGGGATATGGGGGATCAGAGGGAGGGAGATGCAAGAGGGAAGAGATATGGGGACATATGTATATGTATAACTGATTCACTTTGTTATAAAGCAGAAACTAACACACCCTTGTAAAGCAATTATACTCCAATAAAGATGTCAAAAAAATACTCTATGACATAAATCACAGCAAGATCCTTTTTGACCCACCGCCTAAAAAATGGAAATATAAACAATTGGCACCCAATGAAACTTAAAAGCTTTTGCATAGCAAAGGAAAACATAAATAAGACAAAAAGACAAACCTCAGCATGGAGAAAATATTTGCACATGAAGCAATTGACAAAGGATTAAACCCAGAATGTAAAAGCAGCTCATGCAGCTCAATATCAAAAAAACAAACAGCCCAATCCACAAATGGATCTCTCATATGTATATATGAAAAAAGGAAATCCTCTCATCTATTACAAATTTGATGAATCTTGAGGGCATTATGCAATAAGTGAGACAGAGAAACACAAATAATGTATGATATCACTTATATGTGAAATCCAATAAAGTGAAACTCAGAGAAACAGAATAAAGTGATGGTTACCAGAAGCTTGAGGCTGGAGGAAATTGGAGATATTGGATAAAGAATACAAATGTCCAGTTATAAGATCAACATGTTTGGGGATCTAATGTACAGCACGGTTGGTTATAGCTAATATACTATATCATATATTGCATTTTGTAAGAATTTAGATATTATAAGTTCTCAGCACACATACAAAAAAGGCAACTATGTGATGTGGTGGAAGTGGTAGCTAATGCTATAGTGGTAATAATTGTACAACATATAAATGTTTCAAATTAACATGTTATACAATTTTAGCACAGTGTTATGTGTCAACTGTAACTAAACAAACTGGAAAAAAGAAAGTAAGAAAAGAGCAAAGTTAGTAGAAGGAAGGAATTTAAAAATCAGAGAAGAAATATTTTTTTATAACAAAGAAAAGTGAAACTAACATATTTTAAAATTAAAGTATAGTTGACTTACATTATATAAGTTTCAAGAGTACAATGTACTAATTTTATATTTTTATAGATTATATCCTAATGAAGTTATAAAATATTGGCGAGGGTATTGGATAAGATGGTGGAGTGAAAGGCCCTGAGCTCACCTCCTCTCATGAGTACACCAAAATCACAACTGCTGAACAACCATTGATAAAAGTGACTGGAATCTACCAAGAAAAAATATTCTACATCCAGAGACAAATAAGGGACAGTGGGACAGTAGGAGGGGAGCACTTGTCATATAATCAAATCCCATACCACCTGGGTGGGTGACCCACAAATTGGAGAATAATTATATCGCAGAAGTTCTCCCACAGGGGTGAGAGCTCTGAGCAGCATTTTTCCATGTGCCTATTGGCCATCTGTATGTCTTCTTTGGAGAAATGTTTACATAGGTCTTCTGCCCACTTTTTGATTGGATTGTGTAGGATATATTTGTTATTGAGTTGTATGAGCTGTTTGAATATTTTGGAAATTAAGACCTTGTCGATTGCATCACTTGCAAATATTTCCTCCCAGTCCATATGTTGTCTTTTCTTTTTGTTTATGTTTTCCTTTGCTGTGCAATAGTTTGTAAGTTTGATTAGGTCACATTGTTTATTTTTGTGTTTATTTCTATTGTCTTGGGAGACTGACCTAAGGGAACATTGGTATTATTTATGTCAGATAATCTTTGCCTAAGTTCTCGTCTAGGAGTTTTATGTTGTCATGTCTTACATTTAAGTCTTTAAGCCATTTTGAGTTTATTTTTTATGTATGGTGTGAGGGTGTGTTCTAACTTCATTGATTTACATGCGGCTGTCCAGCTTTCTCAACAGGACTTGCTGAAGAGACTGTCTTTTCTCCATTGTATTTTCTTGGTTCCTTTGTCAAAGATTATTTCACTGTAAGTGTGTCGGTTTATTTCTGGACTCTCTATTCTGTTCTTTTGATCCATATATCTGGTTTTTTTGCCCATACCAAGCTGCTTTGATGAATGTAGCTTTGCAGTATTGTATGAAGTCTGGGAAGGTTATGCCTCCAGCTTTGTTCTTTTGCTCAGGATTAGTTTGGCAATTCTGGGTCTTTTATGGTTCCATATAAATTTTAGGATTATTTGTTCTACTTCTGTGAAAAATGCCATAGTTAATTTGATAGGTTTCACATCAAATTTGTAGATTGCTTTGGGTGGTATGGCCACGTTAACATTTGTTCTTCCAATCCAAGAGCATGGTATATCTTTCCATTTCTTTGAATCATCTTCAATTTCCTTTATCATTGTTTTATAGTTTTCAGTGTATAAGTCTTTCACCTCCTTGGTCAGGTTTATTCCTAAGTATCTTATTCTTTTTGCTGCAATTTTAAAAGGGATTGTTTTCTTACTTTTACTTTCTGATATTTCATTGTTAGTGTAAAGAAATGCAACCAAATTCTGTATGTTAATCTTGTATCTTTCTACCCTGCTGAATTCATTGATCAGTTCTAGTAGTTTATATGTAGAGTCTTTAATATTTTCTATATCATGTCATCTGCATATAATGACAATTTTACATCTTCCCTTCCAATTTGGATAAACTTAGTTCTTTTTCTTGTCTCATCACTGTGGCTAGGACTTCCAAAATTATGTTGAATAAAAGTTGTGAGAGTGGGTGTCCTTGCCTTGTTCCAGAGTTTAGTGGGAAGGCTTTCAGCTTTTCACTGTTGAGTATAATGTTGGCTGTGCATTTGTCATAAATAGCTTTTATTATGTTGAGATATGTTCCCTCTATACCCACTTTGGTAAGAGTATTTTTTAACATGAATTGATGTTGAATTTTATCGAATGATTTTTCTGCATCTATTGAGATGATCATATGGTTTTTGTCTTTTCTTTTGTTGATGTGGTGGGTCACATTTATTGGTTTGTGTATGTTGAACCATCCTTGTGACCCTGGGACGAATTCAACTTAATCATGGTGTATAATCTTTTTTATGCGTTGTTAGATACAATTTGCTAGAATTTTGTTGAGAATTTTTGCATGTATATTCATCAAAGATCTTGGCCTGTAATTTTCTTTTCTTGTAGTATCTTTGTCTGTGTTTGGTATCAGGGTGGTGGTGGATTCACAGAATGACACTGGAAGTGTTCCGTCCTCCTCAATCTTTTGGAAGAGTTTGGGAAGGATAGGACTTCTGTTTGCTGGGAGGTTTTTTGTTTGTTTGTTTTTGTTGGTTTTTGTTTTATAGATTATCTTTCACTTCTAGTGATCTGTCTGTCCAAATTATTTCTTCTTGATTCAGTTTTGGTGGGCTGTATGTTTCTAGAAACTTGTGCATTTCTTCTAGGTTGTACAATTTGTTGGCAAATAATTGTTCACAGTTTTCTCTTATGGGTTTTTGTATTTCTGCAGTATTGGTTGTTATTTCTCCTCTTTCATTTCTTATTTTGTTTATTTGGGTCCTCTTTTCTCCTTGGTGAGCCCAGTGAAAAGTGTCTCAATTTTTTTTTTTTTTTTTTTTTTTTTTTTGCGTTATGCGGGCCTCCCACTGCTGTGGCCTCTCCCGTTGCGGAGCACAGGCTCCGGACGCGCAGGCTCAGCGGCCATGGCTCACGGCCCCTGCCGCTCCGCGGCATGTGGGATCTTCCCGGACCGGGGCACAAACCCGTGTCCCCTGCATCAGCAGGCGAACTCTCAACCACTGCGCCACCAGGGAAGCCCAAGTGTCTCAATTTTGTTTACCCTTTCAAAGAACCAGCTCTCAGTTTTATTGATTTTTCTCTTGTTTATTAATCTCTATTTTATTTATTTCCTCTCTGACCTTTACTATTTCCTTCCTTCTGCTGAATTTAGGTTTTGTTTGTTCTTCTTTTTCTAATACTTTTAGGTGGTAGGTTAGGTTGTTTATATAAGATTTTTCTTGTTTTCTGAGGAAGGCTTGTATCACTATGACCTTCCCTCTAAGAAATGCTTTTGCTGCATACCATTGCTTGTGTATGGTTGTGTTTTCATTGTCATTTGTCTCAAGATATGTTTTAATTTCCTCTTTGATTTCATTGTTAACCCTTTGGTTTTTTAGGAGCATGCTGTGTAGTCTCCATGTAATAGGACTTTTCTCATTTCTCCTTCTGTGGTTGATTTCCTGTTTCATGCCACTGTGGTCAGAAAAGATATGTGAAATAAACTATAGTCTTAAGTTTGTTGAATCTTGTATTGGCCTGTATTTTTCTCTCTTTCTTTGCAGTGTCTTTGTTTTTATGTATCAAGGTAATGTTTGCCTTGTAGAATGAGTTTCAGCCTGTTCCCTTTTCTTCAATGTTTTGGGAATAGTTTGAGCAGCCTAGGTATTACCTCTTTTTTCAATGTTTTGTAGAATTCCCCTGTAAAGCTGTTTGATTCTGGACTTACTTTTGGAGTTTTCTTATTACAGATTCAGTTTCAACACGAGAAATTATCTGTTCAAATTATCGATTTCATTCAAATTCCCAAGAGAAGCTATCTCAATAAAGATTATATTTTCTTAGAGTCGGGGATGGAAGTAGGATTTATGAATGGTTGTTGGGAATTCCCTGATGGTCCAATGGTTAAGACTCTGCACGTTCACTGACGAAGGAATGGGTTCAATCCCTGGTCAGGGAACTAAGATCCCTCAAATTATACAGTGTGGCCATTAATAAATAAATAAATAAAGCTTGTTGATAGGAACATTATGTCTATTATGGCTTCTCTTTCACATCTTTATTCACTTGAACTCTCTCCTACTCAGCCTGAGTCATCCATTTTTCTGTGTGTGTGTGCATGTTGGGGTGAAGAGGGGAAAATAAGAAGTTAGCATCAATTCAACAGGAATGTAAGGAGCATTGCTTTTTTTTTTCTTTTCAAAAAAAGATAACATTTCAAAAATAGGCTTAAACAATTAAATTATATGTCTTCAGTGAATATGTTATTTATGTACATGATCAGGAGTCATATTGAGAATGTTTAACAACTGGAACCAAATGAACACTGGTCATTCCAGACTATTGTCCAACAAAAATGGGCTAGGCTCACTCAGGTCGGGGGGAGGGAGGGGTGCAGATGCGAGACGAGCCTGCGGTGGCAGAGGCCAGCAAGACATTGCACCAGCCTTAGGCGATCCCTGCGTTCTCCCGTGGAAGTTGTCCCTGGATCCTGGGACGCTGGCAGTGGTGGGCAGCACAGGATCCACGGAAGGGAGGTGTGGATAGTGACCTGTGCTCACACACAGGCTTCTTGGTGGTGGCAACAGCAGCCTTAGCGTCTCCTGCCCGTCTCTGGGGTCCGTGCTGTTAGCCGCGGCTCGCGCCCGTCTCTGGAGCTCCTTTAGGCAGCGCTCTTAATCCCCTCTCCTCACGCACCAGGAAACAAAGAGGCAAGAAAAAGTCTCTTGCCTCTTCTGCAGGTCCAGACTTTTCCCCGGATTCCCTCCCGGCTAGCCGTTGTGCACTAACCCCCTGCATGCTGTGTTCACGCCGCCAACCCCAGTCCTCTCCTGGCGCTCCGACTGAAGTCCGAGCCCAAAGCAGTTGCTCCTTTAACCGCATCCTGTCTGAGTGAAGAACAGACACCCTCCGGCAACCTACAGGCAGAGTCAGGGCCAAATACAAAGCTAAGCCCCGGGACTGTGCGAACAAAGCAGAGAAAGGGAAATCTCTCCCAGCAGCCTCAGAAGCAGCGGATTAAAGCACCACAATCAACTTGACGTACCCTTCATCTGTGGAATACATGAATAGACAATGAATCATTGCAAATTGAGGAGATGGATGTTGAGAGCAAGATTTATGATTTTTTCCCCTTTTCCTCTTTTTGTGAGTGTGTATGTGTATACTTCTGTGTGAGATTTTGTCTGTATAGCTTTGCTTTCACCATTTGTTCTAGGGTTCTATCCATCCGGTTTTTTAAAAATTTTTTTCTTAATAACTATTTTTTATTTTAATAACCTTATTTTATTTTATCATACTTTATTTTATTTTATCTTCTTTATTTCTTTCTTTCCTTCTTTCCCTCCTTCCTTCCCTCCTTCTTTCCTTCCTTCTTTCTTACTCTTTCTTTCTTTCTTTCTTTCTACTTCTACTAATTCTTGCATTCCACTTGTTCTCCCTTTTATATTGAGCCGTGTGGAAGAAAGGCTTTTAGTGCTGCACCCAGGAGTCAGTGCTGTGCCTCTGAGATGGAAGAGCTAACTTCACGACACTGCTCCACAAGCGACCACCCAGCTCCACATAATATCAAAGGGTGAAAATCTCCCACAGATCTCCATCTCAAAACGAGAACCCAGCTTCACTCAATGACAAGCAAGCTAAAGTGCTGGACACCCTATGCTAAACAGCTAGAAAGACAGAAACACCACACAACCCATTAGCAGAGAGACTGCCTAAAATCACAAGTCCACAGACAACCGAAAACACACCAACAGACGTGGACCTGCACAACAGAAAGACAATATCAAGCCTCAAACACCAGAACACAGGCACTAGTCCCCTGCACCAGGAAGCCTACACAACCCACTGAACCAACTTTAGCCACTGGAGACAGACACAAAAAACAACGGGAATTACGAACCTGTAGCCTGAAAAATGGAGACCCCAAACACAGTAAGATAAGCAAAATGAGAAGACAGAAAAACAAACCGTAGATGAAGGAGCAAGATAAAAACCCACCAGACCTAACAAATGAAGAGTAAATAGGCAGTCTACCTGAAAAAGCATTCAGAATAATGATAGTAGGCATGGTACAATATCTTGGAAATAGAATAGAGAAAATGCAAGAAACATTTAACAAGGACCTAGAAGAACTAAAGAAGAAACAAGCAATGATGAACAACACAATAAATGAAATTAATAATAATCTAGATGGCATCAACAGCAGAATAACTGAGGCAGAAGAACGGATAAGTGACCTGAGAGATAAAATAGTGGTAATAAATACTGCAGAGAAGAATAAAGAAAAAAGAAAGAAAAGAACTGAGGACAGTCTCAGAGACAGCTGGGACAACATTAAACACACGAACATTCGAATTATAGCAGTTCAAGAAGAAGAGGAAAACAAAGGGACTGAGAAAATATTTGAAATGATTATAGTTGAAAACATCCCTAATATGGGAAAGGAAATAGTTAATCAAGTCCAGGAAGCACAGAGAGTCCCATACAGGATAAATTCAAGGAGAAACACGCCAACACACATATTAATCAAACTGACAAAAATTAAATACAAGGATATATCCTTAGAAGATGGCGGAAGAGTAAGACGCGGAGATCGCCCTCCTCCCCACGGATACACCAGAAATACATCCACACGTGGAACAACTCCTACAGAACTCCTACTGAAGGCTGGCAGAAGACCGCAGACCTCCCAAAAGGCAAGAAACTCCCCACGTACCTGGGTAGGGCAAAAGAAAAAACAGAGACAAAAGAATAAGGACGGCACCTGCACCAGTGGGAGGGAGCTGTGAAGGAGGAAAAGTTTCCACACACTAGGAAGCCCCTCCGCGGGCGGAGACTGCGGGAGGCGGAGGGGGGAGTTTCGGGACCGCGGAGTAGTGCACAGCAACGGGTGTGGAGGGCAAAGCGGGGAGATTCCTGCACAGACGATCGGTGCCGACCAGCACTCACCAACCCGAGAGGCTTGTCTGCTCACCCGCCGGGGCGGGCGGGGCTGCGAGCTGAGGCTCGGGTTTTGGTTTTGGACAGAGCTCAGGGAGAGGACTGGGGTTGGCGGCTTGAACATAGCCTGAAGGGGTTAGTGCACCACGACTAGCCGGGAGGGAGTTCGGGGAAAAGCCTGCACCTGCCGAAGAGGCAAGAGACTTTTTCTTCCCTCTTTGTTTCCTGGTGCGCGAGGAGAGGAGTTTAAGAGCGCTGCTTAAAGGATCTCCAGAGACGGGCGCGAGCCGCGGCTGAAAGTGCAAACCCCAGAGACGGGCGCGAGCCGCGGCTAAAACCGCGGACCCCAGAGACGGGCGGGAGACGCTAAGGCTGCTGCTACCGCCACCAAGGGCCCTGTGTGCGAGCACAGGTCACTCTCCACACCCCTCTTCCGCGGAGCCTGTGCAGCCCGCCACGGCCAGGTTCCCGGGATCCAGGGACAACTTCCCCGGGACAACGCACGGCGGGCCTCAGGCTGGTGCAACGTCACGCCGGCCTCTGCCGCAACGTCATGCTGCCTCTGCCGCCGCAGGCCCGCCCCGCACGCAGTGCCCCTCCTTCCCCCATCCCCCAACCCCCGGCCTGAGTGAGCCGGAGCCCCGAATCACAGGCCCCTTTAACCCCGTCCTGTCTGAGCGAAAAAACAGACGCCCTCCAGCGACCTACACGCAGAGGCAGGGCCAAATCCAAAGCTGAGCTCCTGTGAGCTGTGAGAACAAAGAAGAGAAAGGGAAATCTCTCCCAGCAGCCTCAGAAGCAGCGGATTAAAGCTCCACAATCAACTTGATATACCCTGCATCTGTGGAATACCTGAATAGACAAGGAATGATCCCAAATTGAAGAGGTGGAATTTAGGAGCGAGATCTACGATTTTTTTCCCTTTTCCTCTTTTTGTGAATGTTTACGTGTATGCTTCTGTGTGAGATCTTGTCTGTATACTCTGGCTTCCACCATTTGTCCTAGGGCTCTATCCGTCCATGTTTTTTTTTAAAAAATTCTTTTTCTTAATAATTAAGTTTAATTGTAATAACTTTATTATACTTTACCTTCATTCTTTCTTTCTTTCCTTCCTGCCTTCCCTCCTTTAGACAACGAATCACCCCAAATTGAGGAGGTGGTCTCTGAGAGCAAGATTTATGATTTTTCCCCCTTTACCTCTTTTTGAGAAGGTGTATGTGTATGCTTCTGTGTAAGATTTTCTCTGTATAGCTTTGCTTCCAACATTTGTCCTAAGGTTCTATCCGTCCCCTTTTTTTTTTCTTTTTTTCTAAATATTTTTTAATTCAAAAACTATATTATACTTTATTTTATTTTTACTGTATCATCTTTCTTTCTGTCTTTTGTCCTTCTTACCCTCCTTCCTTCCTTCCTCCCTCCCTCCCTCCCTCCCTCCTTTCTTTCCTTCTTTGCTTCTTTCTTCCTTCCTTCCTTTCCTCCTTTCCTTCTTTCTTTACTCATACTGCTACTAATTCTCTCTACTTTTTCTCCCTTTTATTCTGAGCTGTGTGGAAGAAAGGCTCTTGGTGCTCCAGCCAGGAGTCAAGGCTCTGCCTCTGAGGTAGGAGAGCCAACTTCAGGACACTGGTCAACAAGAGACCTCCCAGCTCCACATAATATTAAACGGTGGAAATCTCCCAGAGACCTCCATCTTGACACCAGCACCCAGCTTCACTCAACGACCAGCAAGCCACAGTGCTGGACAACCTATGCCAAACAACTAGCAAAACAGGAACACAACCCCACCCATTAGCAGAGAGGCTGCCTAAAATCATAATAAGGCCACAGACACCCCAAAACACACCACCAGACGTGAACCTGCCCACTAGAGAGACAAGATCCAGCCTCATCCAGCACAACACAGGCACTAGTCCCCTCCACCAGGAAGCCTACACAACCCACTGAAACAACCTTAGCCACAGGAGACAGACATCAAAAACAACGGGAACTACGAACGTGCAGCCTGCAAAAAGGAGACCCCAAACACAGTAAGATAAGCAAAATGAGAAGACAGAAAAACACACAGCAGATGAAGGAGCAAGATAAAAACCCACCAGACCAAACAAATGAAGAGGAAATAGGCAATCTACCTGAAAAAGAATTCAGAATAATGATAGTAAGGATGATTCGAAATCTTGGAAGTAGAATGGACAGAATGCAAGAAACAGTTAACAAGGACCTACAAGAACTAAAGAAGAAACAAGCAACGATGAACAATGCAATAAATGAAATTAAAACCACTCTAGATAGGATCAATAGCAGAATAACTGAGGCAGAAGAACGGATAAGTGACCTGGAAGATAAAGTAGTGGAAATAACTACTGCAGAGCAGAATAAAGAAAAAAGAATGAAAAGAACTGAGGACAGTCTCAGAGACCTCTGGGACAACATGAAACGCACCAACATTCGAATTATAGAAGTTCCAGAAGAAGAAGAAAGAAAGAAAGGGACTGAGAAAATATTTGAAGAGATTATAGTTGAAAACTTCCCTAATATGGGAAAGGAAATAGTTAATCAAGTCCAGGAAGCACAGAGGGTCCCATACAGGATAAATACAAGGAGAAACACGCCAAGACACATATTAATCAAACTGTCAAAAATTAAATACAAAGAAAGCATATTAAAAGCAGCAAGGGAAAAACAACAAATAACACACAAGGGAATCCCCATAAGGTTAACAGCTGATCTCTCAGCAGAAACCCTACAAGCCAGAAGGGAGTGGCAGGACATACTGAAAGTGATGAAGGAGAAAAGCCTGCAACCAAGACTACTCTACCCAGCAAGGATCTCATTCACATTTGATGGAGAAATTAAAACCTTTACAGACAAGCAAAAGCTGAGAGAGTTCAGCACCACCAAACCAGCTTTACAACAAATGCTAAAGGAACTTCTCTAGACACGAAACACAAGAGAAGGAAACGACCTATAGTAGCGAACCCAAAACAATATAGAAAACGGGAATAGGAACATACATATCGATAATTACCTTAAATATAAATGGACTAAATGCTCCCACCAAAAGACACAGATTGGCTGAATGGATACAAAAACAAGACCCTTATATATGCTGTCTACAAGAGACCCACTTCAGACCTAGAGACACATACAGACTGAAAGTAAGGGGATGGAAAAAGATATTCCATGCAAATGGAAACCAAAAGAAAGCTGCAGTAGCAATTCTCATATCAGACAAAATAGACTTTAAAATAAGGACTATTAAAAGGGATAAAGAAGGACACTACATAATGATCAAGGGATCGATCCAAGAAGAAGATATAACAATTGTAAATATTTATGCACCCAACATAGGAGCACCTCAATACATAAGGCAAATACTAACAACCATAAAAGGGGAGATCAACAGTAACACATTCATAGTAGGGGACTTTAACACCCCACTTTCACCCATGGACAGATCATCCAAAATGAAAATAAATAAGGAAACACTAGCTTTAAATGATACATTAAACAAGAAGGACTTAATTGATATTTATAGGACACTCCATCCAAAAACAACAGAATACACATTTTTCTCAAGTGCTCATGGAACATTCTCCAGGATAGATCATATCTTGGGTCACAAATCAAGCCTTGGTAAATTTAAGAAAACTGAAATTGTATCAAGTATCTTTTCTGACCACAACGCCATGAGACTAGATATCAATTACAGGAAAAGATCTGTAAAAAATACAAACACATGGAGGGTAAACAATACACTACTTAATAATGCAGTGATCACTGAAGAAATCAAAGAGGAAATTAAAAAATACCTAGAAACAAATGACAATAGAGACACAACGACCCAAAACCTATGGGATGCAGCAAAAGCAGTTCTAAGGGGGAAATTTATAGCAATACAAGCCCACCTTAAGAAGCAGGAAACATCTCGAATAAACAACCTAACCTTGCACCTCAAGCAATTAGAGAAAGAAGAACAAAAAAACACTAAAGCTAGCAGATGGAATGAAATCATAAAAATCAGATCAGAAATAAATGAAAAAGAAATGAAGGAGACGATAGCAAAGATCAATAAAACTAAAAGCTGGTTCTTTGAGAAGATAAACAAAATAGATAAACCGCTAGCCAGACTCATCAAGAAAAAAAGGGAGAAGACTCAAATCAATAGAATTAGAAATGAAAAAGGAGAAGTAACAACTGACACTGCAGAAATAAAAAAAATCATGAGAGATTACTACAAGCAACTCTATGCCAATAAAATGGGCAATCTGGAAGAAATGGACAAATTCTTAGAAATGCACAACCTGCCAAGACTGAATCAGGAAGAAATAGAAAATATGAACAGACCAATCACAAGCACTGAAATTGAAACTGTGATTTAAAATCCTCCAACAAACAAAAGCCCAGGACCAGATGGCTTCACAGGTGAATTCTATCAAACGTTTAGAGAAGAGCTAACACCTATCCTTCTCGAACTCTTCCAAAATATAGCAGAGGGAGGAACACTCCCAAATTCCTTCTACGAGGCCACCATCACCTTGATACCAAAACCAGACAAGGATGTCACAAAGAAAGAACACTACAGGCCAATATCACTGATGAACATAGATGCAAAAATCCTCAACAAAATACTAGCAAACAGAATCCAACAGGACATTAAAAGGATCATACACCATGATCAAGTGGGGTTTATTCCAGGAATGTAAGGATTCTTCAATATACGCAAATCTATCAATGTGATAAACCATATTAACAAATTGAAGGAGAAAAACCATATGATCATCTCAATAGATGCAGAGAAAGCTTTCGACAAAATTCAACACCCATTTATGATAAAAACCCTCCAGAAAGTAGGCATAGAGGGAACTTTCCTCAACATAATAAAGGCCATATATGACAAGCCCACAGCAAACATCATCCTCAATGGTGAAAAACTGAAAGCATTTCCACTAAGATCAGGAGCAAGACAAGGTTGCCCACTCTCACCACTCTTATTCAACATAGTTTTGGAAGTTTTAGCCACAGCAATCAGAGAAGAAAAGGAAATAAAAGGAATCCAAATCGGAAAAGAAGAGGTACATCTGTCACTGTTTGCAGATGACATGATATTCTTAATAGAGAATCCTAAAGATGCTACCAGAAAACTACTAGAGCTAATCAATGAATTTGGTAAAGTAGCAGGATACAAAATTAATGCACAGAAATCTCTGGCATTCCTATATACTAATGATGAAAAATCTGAAAGTGAAATCAAGAAAACACTCCCATTTACCATTGCAACAAAAAGAATAAAATATCTAGGAATAAACCTACCTAAGGATACGAAAGACCTGTATGCAGAAAATTATAAGACACTGATGAAAGAAATTAAAGATGATACAAATAGATGGAGAGATATACCATGTTCTTGGATGGGAAGAATCAACATTGTGAAAATGACTCTACTACCCAAAGCAATCTACAGATTCAATGCAATCCCTATCAAACTACCACTGGCATTTTTCACAGAACTAGAACAAAAAATTTCGCAATTTGTATGGAAACACAAAAGACCCCGAATAGCGAAAGCAATCTTGAGAACGAAAAAAGGAGCTGGAGGAATCAGGCTCCCTGACTTCAGACTATATTACAAAGCAATAGTAATCAAGACAGTATGGTACTGGCACAAAAACAGAAAGATAGATCAGTGGAACAGGATAGAAAGCCCAGAGATAAACCCACGCACATATGGACACCTTATCTTTGATAAAGGAGGCAGGAATGTACAGTGGAGAAAGGACAGCCTCTTCAATAAATGGTGCTGGGAAAACTGGACAGGTACATGTAAAAGTATGAGATTAGATCACTCCCTAACACCATACACAAAAATAAGCTCAAAATGGATTAAAGACCTAAATGTAAGGCCAGAAACTATCAAACTCTTAGAAGAAAACATAGGAAGAACACTCTATGACATAAAACACAGCAAGATCCTTTCTGACCCACCTCCTAGAGTAATGGAAATAAAAACAAAAATAAACAAATGGGACCTAATGAAACTTCAAAGCTTTTGCACAGCAAAGGAAACCATAAACAAGACCAAAAGACAACCCTCAGAATGGGAGAAAACATTTGCAAATGAAGCAACTGACAAAGGATTAATCTCCAAAATTTACAAGCAGCTCATGCAGCTCAATAACAAAAAAACAAACAACCCCATCCAAAAATGGGCAGAAGACCTAAATAGACATTTCTCCAAAGAAGATATACAGAATGCCAACAAACACATGAAAGAATGCTCAACATCATTAATCATTAGAGAAATGCAAATCAAAACTACAATGAGATATCATCTCACACCAGTCAGAATGGCCATCATCAAAAAATCTAGAAACAATAAATGCTGGAGAGGGTGTGGAGAAATGGGGACACTCTTGCACTGCTGGTGGGAATGTGAAATGGTTCAGCCACTATGGAGAACAGTATGGAGGTTCCTTAAAAAACTACAAATAGAATTACCATATGACCCAGCAATCCCACTACTGGGCATATACCCTGAGAAATCCAAAATTCAAAAAGAGTCATGTACCAAAATGTTCATTGCAGCTCTATTTACAATAGCCCGGAGATGGAAACAACCTAAGCGCCCATCATGGGATGAATGGATAAAGAAGATGTGGCACATATACACAATGGAGTATTACTCAGCCTTAAAAAGAAATGAAATTGAGCTATTTGTAATGAGATGGATAGACCTAGAGTCTGTCATACAGAGTGAAGTAAGTCAGAAAGAAAAAGACAAATACCGTATGCTAACACATATATATGGAATTTAAGGGGAAATAATGTCATGAAGAACCTAGGGGTAAGACAGGAATAAAGACGCAGACCTACTGGAGAACGGACTTGAGGATATGGGGAGGGGGAAGGGTGAGTTTTGACAGGGCGAGAGAGAGTCATGGACATATACACACTAACAAACGTAGTAAGGTAGATAGCTGGGGGGAAGCAGCCGCAAGGCACAGGGATATTAGCTCGGTGTTTTGTGACAGCCTGGAAGGGTGGGATGGGGAGAGTGGGAGGGAGGGAGACGCAAGAGGGAAGACATATGGGAACATATGTATATGTATAGCTGATTCACTTTGTTATAAAGCAGAAACTAACACACCATTGTAAAGCAATTATACCCCAATAAAGATGTTTAAATATAAATAAAAAATTCACCACATAGCCAACTAATAAAGAATACGGTTCTGTTCAAAAAAAAAAAAATTAAATACAAGGAAAATATATCAAAAGCAGCAAGGGAAAACAACAAATAACACACAAGGGAATCCCCATAAGGTTAACAGATGATCTCTCAGCACAAATTCCGCAAGCCAGAAGGGACTGGCAGGACATACTTAAAGTGATGAAAGAGAGAAAGCTACAACCACAATTACTCTACCCAGCAACGATCTCATTCAGATTTGATGGAGAAATTAAAAACTTTACAGACAAACAAAAGCTTAGAGAGGTCAGCACCACCATACCAGCTTTACAACAAATGCTAAAGGAACTACTGTAGGCAAGAAAGACAAGAAAAATGAAAGACCTACAATAACAAACCCAAAACAAGAAAATGGGAATAGGAACATACATATTGATAATTACGTTAAATGTAAATGGACTAAATGCTCTCAGCAAAACACACAGATTGGCTGAATGTATACAAAAACAAGAACCATATATATGTTGTCTACAAGAGACCCACTTCAGACCTAGAGACAGTTGCAGACTGAAAGTGAGGGGATGGAAAAAGATATTCCATGCAAATGGAAACCAAAAGAAAGCTGGAGTAGCAATTCTCATATCAGACAAAATAGACTTTAAAATAAAGACGATTACAAGAGACAAAGAAGGACACTACATAATGATCAAGGGATCGATCCAAGAAGAAGATATAACAATTGTAAATATTTATGCACCCAAAATAAGAGCACCTCAATACATAAGGCAAATAATAACAGCCATCAAGGGGAAATCGACAGTAACACATTCATAGTAGGGGCCTTTAACACCCCACTTTCACCAATGGACAGATCATCCAAAATGAAAATAAATAAGGAAACACAAGCTTTAAATGATACATTAAACAAGATGGACTTAATTGATATTTATAGGACACTCCATCCAAAAACAACAGAATACACATTTTTCTCTAGAGCTCATGGAACATTCTCCAGCATAGATCGTATCTTGGGTCACAAATCAAGCCTTGGTAAATTTAAGAAAATTAAAATTGTATCAAGTATCTTTTCCAACCAAAACGCTATGAGACTAGATATCAACTACAGGAAAAGGTCTGTAAAAAATACAAACACATGGAGGCTAAACAATACACTACTTAATAACGAACTGATCACTGAAGAAATCAAAGAGGATATCAAAACATACCTAGAAAAAAATAAAAATGGAGACATGACGACCTAAAACCTATGGGATGCAGCAAAAGCAGTTCTAAGAGGGAAGTTTATACCACTAACATACTACCTGAAGAAACAGGAAACATCTCGAATAAACAAACTAACCTTGCACCTCAAGCAGTTAGAGAAAGAAGAACAAAAAACCCAAAGTTCGCAGCAGGAAAGAAATCATAAAGATCAGATCAGAAATAAATGAAAAAGAAATGAAGGAAACGACAGCAAAGATCAATAAAACTAAAACCTGTTTTTTTAAGAAGATAAACTAAAGTGATAAACCATTAGCCAGACTCACCAAGATAAAAGGGAGAAGACCCAAAACAATAGACTTAGAAATGAAAAAGGAGAAGTAACAACTGACACTGCAGAAATAGAAAAGATCATGAGAGATTACTACAACCAACACTATGCCAATAAAATGGGCAACCTTGAAGAAATGGAAAACTTCTTAGAAATGCACAATGTGCCAAGATTAAAACAGAAAGAAATGGAAAATATGAGCAGACCAATCACAAGTGCTGAAGTTTAAACTGTGATTTAAAATCTTCCAGGAAACAAGACCAGGACCAGATTGCTTCACAGGCGAATTCTATAAAACATTTAGAGAAGAGCTCACACTTATCCTTCTCAAACTCTTCCAAAATATAGCAGAGAAAAGAACACTCCCAAACTCATTCTACAAAGCCACCATCACCCTGATACCAAAACCAGGCAAGGATATCACAAAGAAAAAATCTACAGGCCAATATCACTGATGAACAGAGATGCAAAAATCCTCAACAAAACACTAGCAAACAGAGTTCAACAGCACATTAAAAAGATCATACACCATGATCAAGTGGGGTTTACTCCAGGAATGCAAGGATTCTTCAATATACGCAAATCAATCAACGTGATACACCATATTAACAAATTGAAGGAGAAAAACCATATGATCATCTCAATAGATGCAGAGAAAGCTTCCGACAAAATTCAACAACTATTGATGATAAAAAACCCTGCAGAAATTAGGCATAGAGGGAACTTACCTCAACATAGTGAAAGCCATATATGACAAACCCACAGCCAACATCGTCTTCAATGGTGAAACACTGGAAGTATTTCCACTAAGATCAGGAAAAAGAAAAGGTTGCCCACGCTCAGCACTCGTATTCAACATAGGCTTGGAAGCATTAGCCCCAGCAATCAGAGAACAAAAGGAAATAAAAGGAATACAAATCGTAAAAGAAGAAGTAAAGCTGTCACTGTTTGCAGATGACATGATACTGTACATAGAGATTCCTAAAGATGCTACCAGAAAACTACCTGAGCTAATCAATGCATTTGGTAATGTAGCAGGATACAAAATTAATGCACAGAAATCTCTGGCATTCCTATGCACTAATGATGAAAAATCTGAAAGTGAAATCAAGAAAACACTCCCATTTACCACTGCAACAAAAAGAATAAAATATCTAGGAATAAACCTACCTAAGGAGACAAAAGACGTGTTTGCAGAAAATTATAAGACACTGATGAAAAAACGAAACATGATACAAATAGATGTTGAGATATACCATGTTCTTGGATTGGAAGAATCAACATTGTGAAAATGACTCTACTACCCAAAGCAATCTACAGATTCAATGCAATCCCTATCAAACTACTACTGACGTTTTTCACAAAAGTAGAGCAAAAAAATTCACAATTTGTATGGAAACACAAAAGAACCCAAATAGCCAAAGCAATCTTGAGAACAAAAAGCAGAGCTGGAGGAATCAGGCTCCCTGACTTCAGACTATACTACAAAACTACACAAATCAAGACAGTACAGTACTGGCACAAAAACACAAATATAGATCAGCGGAACAGGATACAAATCCCAGAGATACACCAACGCACATATGGTCACCTTATCTTTGATAAAGAGGGCAGGAATGTACAGTGGAGAAAGGACACCCTCTTCAGTAAATGGTGCTGTGAAAACTGGACAGGTATATGTAAAAGTATGAGATTAGAACACTCCCCAAGACCATCCACAAATATAAGCTCAAAATGGGCTAAAGACCTAAATGTAAGGATAGGAACTATCAATGTCTTAGAGGAAAACCTAGGCAGAACACTCTATGACATAAATCATAGGAAGATCCTTTTTGTCCCACATCCTAGAGAAATGGAAATAAAAACAAACCAAAAAAAATGGGACCTAATGAAACTTAAAAGCCTTTGGTCAGCAAAGGAAACATAAACAAGACCAAAATACAACCCTCAGAACATGATAGAATATTCGCAAATGAAGCAACTGAGAAAGGATTAATCTCCAAAATTTATAAGCAGCTCATGCAGCTCAATAACAAAAAACAAACAACCCAATCCAAAAATGGGCAGAAGACCTAAATAGACATTTCTCCAAAGAAGATATACAGATTGTCAACAAATACATGAATGAATGATCAATATCATTAGAGAAATGCAAATCAAAACTACAATGAGGGGCTTCCCTGGTTGCACAGTCTTTGAGAGTCCGCCTGCCGATGCAGAGGACACGGGTTGGTACCCCGGTCCAGGATGATCCCACACACCGCGGAGCGCCTGTGCCTCTGAGCCATGGCCATTGATCCTGCATGTCCGGAGCCTGTGCTCTGCAACGTGAGAGGCCACAACTGTGAGAGGCCCTCATACTGCAAAAAAAAAAAAACAAAAAACACTACAATGAGATATCATCTCACACCAGTCAGAATGGCCATCATCAAAAATCTAGAAACAATAAATGCTGGGGAGGGTGGGGATAAAATGGAACACTCAGGCATTGTTGGTGGGAATGTAACAGCCACTATGGTGAACAGTATGGTGGTTCTTAAAAAACTACAAATAGAACTACCATACCACACAGCAATCCCACTACCTGGCATATACCCTGAGAAATACGTAATTCAAAAAGAGTCATGTACCAAAATGTTCATTGCAGCTCTATTTACAATAGCCAGGTGATGGAAGCAACCTAAGTGTCCATCACCAGATGAATGGATAAAGAAGATGTGGCACATATATACAATGGAATATTACTCAGACATAAAAAGATACGAAATTGAGTTATTTGTAGTGAGGTGGACGGACCTAGAGTCTGTCATACAGAGTGAAGTAAGTCAGAAAGAGGAAGACAACTACTGTATGCTAACACATATATATGGAATTTAAGAAAAAATAGTGTCATGAAGAACGTAGGGATGATGGAAAAAAAGACACAAACCTACAAGAGAATGGACGTTAAGTTATGGGGAGTGGGAAGGGTAAGCTGTGACAAAGTGAGGGAGAGGTATGGACATATATACACTATGAAATGTAAAATAGATAGCTAGTGGGAAGCAGCCGCATAGCACAGGGAGATCAGCTCGGTGCTTTGTGACCTCCTGGAGGGGTGGGATAGGGAGGGTGGGAAGGAGGCTGACACAAGAGGGAAGAGATATGGGAACATATGTATATGTATAACTGATTCACTTTGTTATACATCAGAAACAGCAACAAAAAATCTCTTAGGTGAAAACATAGGAAGAACACTCTTTGACATAAATCACAGCAAGATCTATTTTGATCCACATACTATAGTAATGGAAGTAAAAACAAAAATAAACACATGAGATCTAATAAAACTTCATATCTTTTGCACAGCAAAGGAAACCATAAAGAAGATTAAAAGACAACCCTCAGAATGGAAGAAAATATTTGCAAATGGACCAACGGACAAACGATTAATGTCCAAAGTACAGAAACAGCTCATGCTGCTCAATTTTAAAGAAACAAACAACCCAGTCCAAAAATGGGCAGAAGACCTAAATAGACATTTCTCCAAAGAAGACATAAAGATGGCCAAAAAGCACATCAAAACTGCTCAACATCACTAATTATTAGAGAAATGCAAATCAATACTTCAGTGAGGTATCACCTCACACCAGTTATAATGGACATCATCAGAAAATATACAAATAACAAGTGCTCAAGAGCGTGTGGAGAAAAGGAAATCCTCTTGCACTGTTTGTGGGAATGTATATTGATACAGCCACTATGGAGAACAGTATGGAGGTTCCCTAAAAAACTAAAAATAGAATTACATATAATCCAGCAATCCCACTACTGGGCATATACCCAGCAAAAAACATAATTCAAAAAGACACATGCACCCCAATGTTCATTGCAGCACTATTTACAATAGCCAGGTCATGGAAGCAACCTAAATGCCCATTGACAGACGAATGTATAAAGAAATAGTGGTTCATATATACAATAGAATATTTCTCAGCCATAAAAATGAACGAAATTGAGTCATTTGCTGAGACGTGGATGAATCTGGAGACTGTCATACAGAGTGAAGTAAGTCAGAAAGAGAAAGACAAATATCATCTATTAACGCATATATGTGGAACCTAGAAAAATGGTACAGATGAACCGTTTTGCAGGGCAGAAGTTGAGACACAGATGTAGAGAACAAACGTAAGGACACCAAAGGGTGAAAGCCACTATGGGGAGGGGATGCTGCTACACTGAATTGGGCAATTGGGATTGACATGTGTACATTGATGTGTATAAAATTGATGACTAATAAGAACCTGCTGTATATAAAAATAAATCAAACGAAATTCAAAAATTAAAAAAAATAATATAAAAAAATAAATTAAAGAAATAAAGCTTGTGGTTCCTTATTTATTTTCAATTTGGATAATGTGTCCATTGGTGAAAGAGGGTTGTGAAAGTCCCCTACTATAATTGTGCTACTATCAATTTACCCTTTTATGGCTGTTAGTATTTGCCTTATGTATTGAGGTGCTCCTATATTTGGTGCATAAATATTTTTAACAACTTTATTGGAGTATAATTGCTTTACAATGGTGTGTTAGTTTCTACTTTATAACAAAGTGAATCAGTTATACATATACATATGTTCCCATATCTCTTCCCTCTTGTGTCTCCCTCCCTCCCACCCTCCCTATCCCTCCCCACTAGGTGGTCACAAAGCACCGAGCTGATCTCCTTGTGTTATGCGGCTATTTCCCACTAGTTATCTATTTTACACTTGGTAGTGTATATATGTACATGCTACTCTCTCACTTTGTCCCAGCTTACACTACTCCTTCCCCATATCCTCAAGTCCATTCACTAGTAGGTCTGTATCTTTATTCCCATCTTACCCCTAGGATATTCATGACATTATTTTTCTTAGATTCCATATATATGTGTTACCATATCGTATTTGTCTTTCTCTTCCTGACTTACTACACTCTGTATAATAGACTCTAGGTCCGTCCACCTGACTACAAATAATTCAATTTCATTTCTTTTTATGGCTGAGTAATATTCCATTGTATATATGTGCCACATCTTCTTTATCCATTCATCCACTGATGAACATTTAGGTTGTTTCTATCTCCTACCTACTGTAAATAGACCTGCAATGAATATTTTGGTACATGACTGTTTTTGAATTATGGTTTTCTCAGGGTATATGCCCAGTACTGGGATTGCTGGGTCATATGGTAGTTCTATTTGTAGTTTTTTTTTTTTTTTTTTTTGCAGTATGCGGGCCTCTCACTGTTGTGGCCTCTCCCGTTGCGGAACACAGGCTCCGGACGCGCAGGCTCAGCGGCCATGGCTCACGGGCCCAGCCGCTCCGCGGCATGTGGGATCTTCCCAGACTGGGGCACGAACCCGTGTCCCCTGCATCGGCAGGCGGACTCTCAACCACTGTGCCACCAGGGAAGCCCCTATTTGTAGTTTTTTAAGGAACCTCCATACTGCTCTCCATAGTGGCTATACCAATTCACATTCCCACCAGCCGTGCAACAGTGTTCCGTTTTCTCCAAACCCTGTCCAGCATTTATTGTTTCTAGATTTTTTGATGATGGCCATTCTGACCGGAGTGAGATGATATCTCATTGTAGTGTTTTTGTTGGCTTGGTTGTTTCGTTTTTCGTGTTTTTTCTTGTGGTACTTGGGCCTCTCACTCTCGTGGCCTCTCCCGTTGCGGAGCACAGGCTCTGGACGCACAGGCTCAGCAGCCATGGCTCACGGCCACAGCTGCTGTGCAGCATGTGGGATCATCCGGGACCAGGGCACAAACCAGTGTCCCCTGCATTGGCTGGTGGACTCTCAACAACTACGCTACCAGGAAAGACCCTCATTGTAGGGTTTTGTGTTTTTTGGGGTTTTTTTAATCTTTATTGGAGTATAATTGCTTTACAGTGGTGTGTTAGTTTCTGCTTTATAAAAAAGTGAATCAGTTATACATATACACATGTTCCCATATCTCTTCCCTCTTGCGTCTCGCTCCCTCCCACCCTCCCTATCTCACCCCTCTAGGTGGTCACAAAGCACCGAGCTGATCTCCCTGTGCTATGCGGCTGCTTCCCACTAGCTATCTATTTTACATTTCGTAGTGTATATATGTCCATACCTCTCCCTCACTTTGTCACAGCTTACCCTTCCCCCTCCCCATATCCTCAAGTCCATTCTCTAGTAGGTCTGTGTCTTTAGTCCTGTCTTACCCCTAGGCTCTTCACTACATATTTTTCTTAAATTCCATATATATGTGTTAGCATACGGCATTTGTCTTTTTCTTTCTGACTTACTTCACTCTGAATGGCAGACTCTAGGTCTATCCACCTCATTACAAATAGCTCAATTTCGTTTCTTTTTATGTCTGAGTAATATTCCATTGTATATATGTGCCACATCTTCTTTATCCATTCATCCAATGCTGGACACTTAGGTTGTTTCCATCTCCGCGCTATTGTAAATAGAGCTGCAATGAACATTTTGGTTCATCACACTTTTTGAATTATGGTTTTCTCAGGATATATGCCCAATAGTGGGATTGCTGGATCATATAGTAGTTCTATTTGTAGTTTTTTAAGGAACCTCCATACTGTTCTCCATAGTGGCTGTACCAATTCACATTCCCACCAGCAGTGCAACAGTGTTCCCTTTTGTCTATACCCTCTGCTGCATTTACTGTTTCTCGATTTTTCGATGATGGCCATTCTGACTAGTGTGAGATGATATCTCATTGTCATTTTGATTTGCATTTCTCTAATAATTAATGATGTTGAGCATTCTTTCATGTGTTTGTTGGCAGTCTGTATATCTTCCTTGGAGAAATGTCTGTTTAAGTCTCCTGCCCATTTTTGGATTGGGGTATTTGTTGTTTTGTAATCGAGCTGCATGAGCTGCTTATAAATTTTGGAGATTACTACTTTGTCCGTTACTTCATTTGCAAATATTTTCTCCCATTCTGAGGGTTGTCTTTTGGTCTTGTTTATAGTTTCCTTTGCTGTGCAAATGCCATGACTCTTTCTGAATTATCGTTTTCTCAGGGTATATGCCCAGTAGTGGGATTGCTGGGCCATATGGTAATTCTCTTTGCAGTTTTTTAAGGAACCTCCATAGTGTTCTCCATAGTGGCTGTATCAATTCACCTTTCCACCAGCAGTGCAGGAGTGTTCCCTGTTCTCCACATGTTCTCCAGCATTTATTGTTTCTAGATTTTTTGATGATGACCATACTGAGTGCTGTGAGATGATATCTCATTGTAGTTTTGATTTGCATTTCTCTAATGATTAATGATGTTGAGCATTCTTTCATGTGTTTTTGTCTATCTGTACATCTTTGGAGAAATGTCAGTTTAGGTTTTCTGCCCATTTTTGGATTAGGTTTTTAATTTTTTTGTTATTGAGCTGCATGAGCTGCCTGTAAATTTTGGAGATTAATGTTTTGTCAGTTGCTTCATTTGCAAATGTTTTCTCCGATTCTCATGGTTCTCTTTTGGTCCTCTTTATGGTTTCCTTTGCTGTGCAAGAGCTTTGAAGTTTCATTATGTCCCATTTGTTTATTTTGTTTTCATTTCTATTTCTCTAGGAGGTGGGTCAAAAAGGATCTTGCTGTGATTTATGTCATAGAGTATTCTGCCTCTATGCAGAGTTTGATGCTGTTTGGCCTTACATTAAGTCTTTAATCCATTTTGAGTTTATTTTTGTGTATGCTGATAGGAAGTTTTCTAATTTCATACTTTTACATGTGCGTGTCCAGTTTTCCCAGCACCACTTATTGCAGGGCTGTCTTTTGTCCACTGTAAATTCTTGCCTCGTTTTTCAAAGATAAGGTGACCATATGTGCATGGGTTTATCTCTGGGCTTTCTATCCTGTTCCATTGACCTATATTTCTGTTTTTGTGCCAGTTCCATACTGTCTTGATTACTGTAGCTTTGTAGTATAGTCTGAAGTCAGGGAGCTTGATTCCTCCAGCTCCATTTTTCATTATCAATATTGCTTTGGCTATTAGGGGTCTTTTGTGTTTCCATACAAATTGTGAAATTTTTTGTTCAAGTTCTGTGAGAAGTGCCAGTGGTAATTTGATAGGGATTGCATTGCATCTGTAGATTGCTTTGGGTAGCAGACTCATGTTCACAATGACGAATCTTCCAATCCAAGGACATGGTATATCTCTCCATCTATTTGTATCATCTTTAATTTCTTTCATCAGTGTCTTATTATTTTCTGCATACAGGTCTTTTTTCTCCTTATGTAGGTTTATTCCTAGATATCTTATTCTTTTTGTTGCAGTGGTAAATGGTAGTGTTTTCTTAATTTCACTTTCAGATTTTTCATCTTTAGTGTATAAGAATGCCAGAGATTTCTGTATATAAATTTTGTATCCTGCTACTTTAACACATTCATTGATTAGCTCTAGTAGTTTTCTGGTAGCATCTTTAGGATTCTCTATGAAGAGTATCATGTCATCTGCAAACAGTGACAGTTTTACTTCTTATTTTCTGATCTGAATTCCTTTTATTTCCTGTTCTTCTCCGATTGCTGTGGCAAAATCTTCCAAAACTATGTTGAATAAGAATGTTGAGAGTGGGCAACCTTGTCTTGTTCCTGATCTTCATGGAAGTGCCTTCCGTTTTTCACCATTGAGGACGATGTTGGCTATGGGTTTGTCATATATGGCCTTTATTATGTTGAGAATAGTTCCTGCTATGCCTACTTTCTGCAGGGATTTTAGCATAAATGGGTGTTGAATTTTGTCGAAAGCTTTCTCTGCATCTATTGAGATGATCATATGATTTCTCTCCTTCAATTTGTTAATAGGTTGTAACATATTGATTGATTTACGTATATTGAAGAATCCTTGCATTCCTGAAATAAACCCTACTTGATTATGGTGTGTGATCATTTTAATATGCTGTTGGATTCTGTTTGCTAGTATTTTGTTGAGGATTTTTGCATCTATGTACATCAGTGATATTGGCCTGTAGTTTTATCTCTTTGTGACATCTTTGTCTGGTTTTGGTACCAGGGTGATGGTCGCATCGTAGAATGAGTTTGGAATTTTTCCTCCCTCTACTATATTTTGGAAGATTTTGAGAAGGATAGTTGTGATCTCTTCTCTAAATGTTTGATAGAATTCGCCTGTGAAGTCATCTGGTCCTGGGCTTTTGTTTGTTGGAAGATTTTAAATCACAGTTTCAATTTCAGTGCTTGTGATTGGTGTGTTCATATTTTCTGTTTCTTCCTGGCTCAGTCTCAGCATGTTGTGCATTTCTAAGAATTTGTCCATTTCTTCCAGGTTGTCCATTTTATTGCCATAGAGCTGCTTGTAGTCATCTCTCATGATCCTTTGTATTTTTGCAATGTCAGTTGTTAGTTCTCCTTTTTCATTTCTAATTCAATTGATTTGAGTCTTCTCCCTTTTTTTCTTGATGACTGTTGTAATAGTCTTTGTTTTAAGTCTATTTTGACTGATATGAGAATTGCTACTCCAGCTTTCTTTTGATTTCCGTTTGCATGGAATATACTTTTCCATCTCCTCACTTTCAGTCCTTATGTGTCCCTAGGTCTGAAGTGGGTCTCTTGTAGACAGCATATATATGCGTCTTGTTTTTGTATCCATTCAGCCAGTCTATGCCTTTTGGTTGGAGCATTAAATCCATTTACTTTTAGGGTAATTATCAATTGGTTTTTCCTATTAGCCTTTTCTTAATTGTTTTGTGTCTCTTTTTCTAGGTCTTTTCCTCTCTGTTGTTTCCTGACTAGAGAAGTTCCTTTAGCATTTGTTGTAAAGCTGGTTTGGTGGTACTGTATTTCTGAACTTTTGCTTGTTTGTAAATATTGTAATTTCTCCATCAAATCTGAACGATATCCTTGCTGGCTAGAGTATTCGTGGTTGTAGTTTGTTTTTCCTTTTCATCACTTTACATATGTCCTGCCACTCCCTTCTGTCTTGCAGAATTTCTGCTGAAAGATCACCATTTAACCTTATGAGGATTCCCTTGACTGTTATTTTTTCTGTTTCCCTTGCTGCTTTTAATATTTTTTCTTTGTGTTTAATTTGTGATACTTCATTAATATTTGTCTTGGTATATTCCTCTTGGGATTTATCCTGCATGGGGCTCTCTGTGCTTCCTGGATTTGATTGACTCTTTCGTTTCCCATGTTTGAGAAGTTTTCAAGTATAATCTCTTCAAATATTTTCTCAGACTCTTTCTTTTTCTCTTCTTCTTCTGGGACCCCTATAATTCGAATATTGGTGCATTTAATCTTGTCCCAGAGGTCTCTGAGACTGTCGTCAATTCTTTTTTTTTTTTTTTTTTTCTGTACACGGGCCTCTCACTGTTGTGGCCTCTCCCATTGCGGAGCGCAGGCTCAGCAGGCATGGCTCATGGGCCCCGCCGCTCCGCAGCATGTGGGATCTTCCTGAACCGGGGCACGAACCCGTGTTCCCTGCATTGGCAGGCAGACTCTCAACCACTGCGCCACCAGGGAAGCCCTGTCGTCAATTCTTTTCATTCTTTTTTCTTATTCTGTCCTGCAGTAGTTATTTCCACTATTTTACCTTTCAGGTCACTTATGTGTCCTTCTGCCTCAGTTATTCTGCTACTGATTCCTTCTAGAGAGTTTTTAATTTCGTTTATTTTGTTGTTCATCATTGTTTGCTCTTTAGTTCTTCTAGGTCCTTATTAAACATTTCTTGTATTTTCTCCATTCTCCTTCCCGATTTTGGATCATCTTTACTTTCACTACTCTGAATTGTTTTTTAGGTAAGCTGCCTATTTCCTCTTCATTTGTTTGGTTTGTGCGTTTTCACCTTGCTCCTTCATCTACTGCATATTTCTCTGTCTTCTCCTTTTGTGTAACTTACTGTTTTGGAGGTCTCCTTTTTTCAGGCTGTAGGTTTGTCGTTCCCATTGTGTTTTTTTCTATCCCCAGGGGTAAGGTTGGTTCAGTGGCTTCTGTAGGTTTCCTAGTGGAGGGGACTGTTGCCTATGTTCTGATCGTTGGGTCTGTATCTTGTCTTTCTCATGGCAGGGCCGCATCTGATGGTGTGTTTTGGGGTGGTTAAGAACTTTTTATGATTTTAGGCCACCTCTCTGCTAGTGGGCCGGGTTGTGTCCTGTCTTGCTAGTTGCATGGTATGGGGCATCCAGCACTGTATCTTGCTGGCCATTGGATGGAGCTGTGTCTTTGCACTGAGACAGAGGTCTCTCGATTTGATCTTGGCGATTGATATTATGTGGAGCCGGGAGGCTTCTTTTTGTCCAATGTCCTGAACTCAGCTGTCCCCAGTCAGAGGCTCAGGTCTGACACGAGGCCAGAGCACCAAGGCTAATCAGCCACACAGCTTGGAGTGCTTCATCTCATGCACGACCAGAAAGCCAGGAACTTTTAGCCTCAGTTAGTTAGTTGGGGAATAAAAGGAAGTTGAAGCCTCTCTATCGTCTTCCTGTAGCTGGAACTGCTTTGCTTTGGGGGGTGTCTCCTGGGCGCTGCACCCCAGAGCCTAATGCAGACATGGAGGCAGTGTACATGCTCTAAGGTGCACAGGGGTGCTGGAAACCACCCTTCAACAGTGAAAGCCAGACCCCATGTGGGCTCGCCTGCAGAACTTTGCACACCCTTGGGCTTCAGCCTCTGTGAGGATGTGCTGTGTGGGTCTGCAACTCAGGGGATACAGATGGCTCATGCAGGAGGGAGGGTGAGCCGATTTTCCAGATGCCAACTGGAGTTCCTTTCACCCCTAACAAAGGCGCAGGCCTAAAGTATTAATGGGTAGGTATTTATTGCAGTTTTGTTACTTGTTTTCTGGTTGTTTTGTAGTTCTCTACTGTTTTATAATGAATCATAATTGATTTACAGTATTTTACTAGTTCCAGGTGCAGAGCATACTGATGTAGTGTTTTTACATTTTATACTCCATTAAAATTTTCTGAAGATACTGACTATGATTCCCCATGCTGTATGGCCTATCCTTGTTGTTAATCTATTTTATACACAGTAGTCTCTATCTCTTAATCCCATAGCCCTAACTTTCTCCTCCTTCCTTCCATCTCCCCTCTGGCAATTGTTACTTTGTTTTCTCTGTTTTCTCTCTCTGCTTCATTTTGATATATACATCCTTTTATATCATGCAGTATTTTCCTTCTCGAACTTATTTCCCTAAGCATAATATTCTCTACATCCATTACAGAGCTCCAAATGACAAGAGTTTAATTTTTAGGAGTGAGTAATATTCCATTCTGTGTGTGTCTTTGTGTGTTTGTGTGTGTGTGTGTGTGTATATATATATATATATATATATAAACATCTTTGTTAATAGACACTTAGAACACTTAGGTTGCTTCCATATCTTGGTTATTATAAATAGGGTCACTATTAACATTGTGGTGCCTGTAAATTTTTGAGTTATTGTTTTCATTTTTTCAGGATACACACTCAAGAATGGAATTACTGAATAATATGGTAATTCTCCCATTATTTACTATTTTTAAATCATCATAAAATTTCATTTCATAATTTAACTATAGTTGATTTACAGTGTTGTGTTAGGTTCAGGTATACAGCACAGTGATTCAGATATATATATATATGTGTGTGTGTGTGTGTGTGTGTGTATGTCCCGTGTCCCCTGCATATATACACACACACATATATATATTCCATTTCAGATTCTATTCCCTTGTAGATTATTATAAATTATTGAGTATAATCCCCTGTGCTATATAGTAAGTCCTTATTGTTTATGTATTTTATATAGAGTAGTGTGTATACCTTAATTCCAGACTCCTAATTTATCCCTCCTCCCCTTCCCCTTTGATAAGCATAATTTCGTTTTCTATGTCTGTGAGTCTGTTTCTGTTATATATATATGTTCAATTATATCATTTTTTTTTTTAGATACCACATATAAGTGATATCACATGATATCTGTCTTTCTCTGTCTGGCTTACTTCACATAGTATAATAATCTCTATGTTCAATCTGTGTTGCTGAAAATGGAATTAGTTCATTCATTTTTACAGCTGAGTAATATTCCATACTGTATATATACCACATCTTTATCCATTCATCTATTGACGGACCACTTAGGTTGCTTCCATGTCTTGGCTATTGTATAGTGCTGCTGTGATCATTGGGGTGCATGTATCTTTTCAAATCAGAGGTTTCCACAGATATATGCACAGGGCTGGGATTGCTAGATGATATGGTAACCTATTTTTGTTTTTTCAGGAAACACCATACTATTTTCCATAGTGGCTGCACCAATTTACATTCCCACCAACAGAGTAAGAGGGTTCCTTTTTCTCCACATGCTCTCCAGCAGCTATAATTTGTAAACTTTTTTTTTTTTTGGCTGTGTTGTGTCTCTTTTGTTGTGCATGGGTTTCTCTAGTTGCAGAGAGCTGAGGCTACTCTTCATTGCAGTGCATGGGCTTCTCATGGTGGTGGATTCTCTTGTTGCAGAGCATGAGCTCTAGGCATGTGGGCATCAGTAGTTGTGGCACGTGGGCTCAGTAGTTGTGACTTGTTGGCTCTAGAGTGCAGGCTCAGTAGTTGTGTTGCACGGGCCTAGTTGCACCATGGCATGTGGGATCTTCCTGGACCAGGGCTCAAACCCGTGTCCCCTGCATTGTCAGGTGGATCTTAACCACTGCACCACCAGGGAAGTCCTGCAAACATTTTGATGATGGCCATTCTGACTGGAGTGAGGTGATACCTCATTGTAATTTTGATTTGATTTCCTTAAAAATAAGTGATGTTGAGTATCTTTCTATGTGCTTTGTGGCAATCTGTATCTCTTCTTTGGAGAAATGTCTATTTAGAACCTCTGCCAATTTTTTTATTGCATTGTTTATTATTTTGGTATTGAGCTGTATGTGCTGTTTGTATATATTGGAGATAAATCCCTTGTTGTTTGCTTCATTTGCAAATAGTTTCTCCCATATTGTAGGTTGTATTTTACTTGTGTTTGTGTCTTCCTTTTCCATGAAAAACCTTTTAAGTTTAATTGGTCCCATTTGTTTATTTTTGGTTTTATTTCATTATTCGAGGAAACGGATCCAAAAAGATATTGTTGTGGTTTATGTCAAAGTGTGTTCTGCCTATGTTTCCCTCTAGGAGTTTTATAGTATCTGGTCTTACAGTTAGGTCTTTAATCTATTTTGAGTTTTTTTTAATATATAGTATTAGAGAATGCTCTTATTTGATTCTTTTAAATGTAGCTGTCCAGTTTTCCCAGCAACACTGACTGAAGTGACTCTCAATTCTCCATTGCATATTCTTGCCTCTAATGCCATAGGTTAATTGACCACAGGTGCATGTGTTTATTTCTGGAATTTCTATCATGTTCCACTGATCTATGTGCTTGTTTTTGTGCCAATACCATACTGTTTTGATTATGCTAGATTTGTAGTGCAGTCTGGGGTCAGAGAGCATGATTCCTCCACCTCTGTTCTTTCTCATTATTGCTTTGACTATTCAGGGTCTTCTGCATTTTTCATATACATTTTAAGATTTTTTGTTCTAGTTCTGTGAAAAATGGCATTGTTAATTTGATAGGAATTGCATTGAATATTTAGATTGAATTGGGTAGGATAGTCTTTTTAACAATATTTATTTTTTCTAATCCAAGATCATGACACACCTCTCTATCTGTGTCATCTTCTATTTCTTTCATCAACAATGTATAGTTTTCAGAGTACAGGCTTTTGCCTCCTTAGATAGGTTTATTCCTAGGTATTTTATTCTTTTTGATGAGATGGTAAATTGAACTGTTTTCTTAATTTCTTTTTCTGACGTTTCATTATTAGTATATAGAAATGCAACAGATTTCTGTGTATTAATCAAAATTAATCCTGCAACTTTATAAAAAACATTGATGAGCTCTAGTAGTTTTCTGGTATCATCGTTAGGATTTTCTGTATATAGTATCATGTCATCTGCAAACAGTGACAGTTTTACTTCTTCTTTTCCAATATGGATTCCTTTTCTTTCTTTTTCTTCTCTGATTGGCATGGGTAAGACCTCTAAAACTATGTTGAATAAAAGTGGCAAGAGTGAGCATCCTTGTACTGCTCCTGATCTTAGAGGAAATGCTCTCAGTTCTTCACCATTAAGAATGATGTTTGCTGTGGGTTTGTCACATATGGCCTTTATAATGTTGAGGTAGTTTCCCTGTATACCCAGTTTCCGGAGAGTTTTTATCATAAATGGATATTGAATTTTATCAAAAGCTTTTCTGCATCTATTGAGATGATCATGTGGTTTTTATTCTTCAGTTTGTTAATGTGAAGTGCCACACTGGTTGATTTGTAGATATTGAAAAATCCTTTTATTCCAAGGATAAATCCCACTTGATTATGTTATATGATCTTTTTAATGGATTGTTGGATTCGGTTTGCTAGTAATTTGTTTATGATTTTTGTGTCTATGTTCATCAGTGATACTGGCCTGTAATTTTCTTTTTTGTATTATCTATTTCTGGTTTGGGTATAAGGTGATGGTGGCTTCAGAGAATGAATTTGGAAGTGCTCCCTGCTCTGCAATTTTTTGAAATAATTTCGGAAGAATAGATATTGGAGGAGGAGTCAAGATGGCAGAATAGGAGGACATGAGATTCTCATCTCCTACAAGTACATGAAGTATACACCTACAGATGAATGGAACAGTTCTCACAGAGCACCTACTGAGCAGTAGCAAAAGATCTCAGACACCTAAAAGGACAAGAAGAATCCCACATAAAACCAGGTAGGATGGAAGAAAGAAAATTATAAGGAAAAGAGGAAACAGGAAGCACCCGCACCCCTGGTGGGACACTGAAGGTAAGGAAATATTCCCACACTCAGAAAAGCCCACTCACAGCAGGAAAATCACCTGGGACAGAACGGAAACTTTGGGTGATTGGAGGAGAATGCAGCAAAGAGTCTCTAGAAGGCAGGACAAAGAACTGCACACATGGTCTGTGCTGCAGCCTCGCACACCCCAGTCTGAGTTGTGTGTCTTTTGGTGTGGATGGGGGCTGGGTGCTAGAAAGTGGTGTTTGGATAGCAGACCCAGGGAGGGGACAGCTGTTCACTGTGAAGAGACCAGCTTGAAGGGATTGGACTAAGGAACTGCACAACAGGGATATTTTTCTGAAGAAGCCCAGGCCACTATAGAAGCAAGGTGCCATTTCTGTGTGGTGTGCAAGGGGTGAGGCCACCATTGCAACTCCCTGCCCCACCCGCCAGCCCCTGCCTCCATGGGCACTGGGAAGGGCACCCATCTGAGCAGCCTTGTCCACTCCTCAAACCAAGGCCCCCTCTGACTCTGTAGGCTCCAGGGTCCCAAGCACCACCACCAAAACCTTCTATCACCACACAGGCGCTGGTGTGACTGTGCATGTCAACCCTGGCAAAGCTTCCTCTGGAATCAGCCCTGGGTTTCCCAGCCTGAGATGGGAAGCTGCCAGTGTTGGTGGGGATGAGTGTTACAATGTGGAGTTAAGAGAGAGGATCCAGGGAGAGGACCATTGTTGGCTGTGCAGAGAGAACCTGAGGGTACAGGAGTGAGGGGCTCCAAGGCCAGGAACGCTCCTAGAGGAATTGTGGTCTGCCTTGGAAATGAGGTGCCATTTTTGAGTGGCACACAAGTGGCGGGGCCCCCATTGCAACCCCCTTCCCCACACACCAGCCCATCTCCATGGGCACTGGGAGGGACTCCCACCAGAGCGGCATCTCCGTCTGTTGAAACTCGTGCCTGTCTCTCCTGGCACAGGCGCTTCATGCACACCTGAAGTTGTGGCTATCTTACCCATCCCTGTTATGAGTGAGTAAGTACCCAAATCAACCACTGCTTTTGCCCCATCTTGCCTGTGGAGGAAACAGATAACTGAGGGTCACACACACATAGAGGTGAGGCCAAAACCAAAACTGAGCCCCAAGGGCCACGTGACTAAGGAAGAGGAACAGAAATCTCTCCCTGTAGCTGCACAAGGCACAGATTAAATCCCTCTGATCTGCTTGGTAAACCCTGAGTCTGTGGAATATCTGAATGGACAAAAAGTGGTCCCAAAACTGAGATTCGTCTAGCTTTAGCAGCTACACTTTGTGGGCAATTACACATGGGAGTTGGGTGAGGTGAGAGTCCAAGCTGCCTCCACAGTGCCCTCAGTTTGTCCAGAGACCTACTTAGAGGTATTGGAAGACCTTGTGGATAAGCAGGGGGTTGGCTGTGGCTCACTGTGGGGGCAAGAACACTAGAGTGGAGCCTTCAGGAAAATGTTATTATTTCCATTATTTTTGTTTTGTTTTTTGTTTCATTTTGTTCTGTTCATTTTCAATGTTTTATTTTCTCTTTGCTTTCCTCTTTTAAAATTTTTAATGTATTTTTATTTTTCCATTTTTACTTTACTTTTTTGTTGTCTTCAGTATCTTCTTGTTTTTGTTTTTGTTCTTTGTTTTGCATTTTGTTTCTTTTGATTTTCTTTTTTTAATTTTTAAAATTTATTTCTTGTATTTTATTTATTTTATTTTTGGCTGTATTGGGTCTTTGTTGCTGCACTCAGACTTTTCTCTAGTTGCGGCAAGCAGGATCTACTCTTCATTGCAGTGCATGAGCTTCTCATTATGGTAGCTTCTTTTGTTGCAGAGCACAGGCTCTAGGTGTGTGGGCTTCAGTAGTTGAGGCTCACAGGCTCTAGAGTGCAGGCTCAGTAGTTGTGGTGCACGGACTCAGTTGCTCCGTGATATGTGAGACCTTCCTGGATGAGGGCTCAAACCCATGTCTTCTGCATTGACAGGCAGATTCTTAACCACTGGGCCACCAGGGAAGTGCTGTTTTTCTTGATTCTCTTTATCGTTTTTGTGTTTGGCTTGTGTTTCCTTTGCTTTTCTTTTAGTTTACTTTCTGTTTTGTGTTTCTTTTTGTTTTTGTAAGTTTTGACTTTATTTTTTGATTTTCTTTTCAGGTTCTTTGTTTGTTGGGCTGTTCTCTTGTTTTCTTTGTTTCTTTTTCTTTTTTTCTTTTTTTTACTTTTTCGTTGGTTTTGGTTTTATCATTTGTCTTGGGTTTTGTTTTTCTGTTTGTTTTCTTTTCTTTTTTTCTTTTTTTGGCTGTGCTGCATTGCTTTTGTGATCTTGGTTCCCCAGCCAGGGATCAGGACTTAGCCTCTGCGGTAAAAACTATGAGTCCAAGATGCTGGACCCCCAGAAAATTCCTGGCCCCAGGGAATATTAAACAGTGTCAGCTCTCCGGCAGGTCTCCACATTGACACAAAGACCTGACTCCACCCAACTGCCTGCACGCATCAGTGCTGGACCAAACAACCAGCAAGACAGGAACACAGACCCACCTATCGGCAGGCACATTTCCTAAAGTTGTACTAAGCTCACAGACAACCCAAAACACAACACCTGACGCAGCCCTGCTCCCCAGAGGGAGAAGACTCTGCTCCACCCACCAGAGCACATGCACCAGTCCTTCCCACTAAGAAGCTTAAACAAACCCTTGGACCAAACTCACCCACAAAGGGGCTGACACCAGAAGCAAGAGGAACTATGGCCCTGCAGCCTGTGGAAAGGTGACTACAAGCAAAGTTAGGCAAATGAGATGACATAGAAACATATTCCAGACAAAGGAGGCAAGTAAAATTCTACAACACCAAAAAAAATGAAGAGTAAATAGGGAATCTATGTGAAAAATAATTCAGAGTAATGGTAGTAAGGATGACCCAAGATCACAGAAATAGACTGGAGGTATGGATTGAGAAGATACAAGAAATGTTTGAAAGGACCTAGAAGAACTAAAGAACAAGCAATCAGTTATGAACAACACAATAACTGAAATGAAAAATACACTCAAGGGAATCAAGAGCAGAATAACTGAGGCAGAAGAATGGATAAGTGAGCTGGAAGATAGAATTGCAGAAATAACTGCCAAGGAGGAGAATAAAGAAAAAAGAATCTAAAGAAATAAGGACAGTCTCAGAGGCCCATGAGACAGTATTAAAAGCACCAACATTCAAATAATAGAGGTCCTAGAAGAAGAAGAGAAAGAGACAGAGCCTACGAAAATATTTGAAGGGATTGTAGTCAAAAACTTCCCTAACATGGGAAAGCCAATAGTCACCTAAGTCCAGGAGGCACAGAAAGTCCCGTACAGGATGAATCCCAGGAGAAACATGCAAAGAAACATATTAATCAAACTAACAAAAATTAAATACAAAGAAAAAATATAAAAAGCAGCAAGGGAAAGACAACAAATAACATACAAGGGAATCCCCATAAGATTATCTGCTGATTTTTCAGCAGAAATTCAGCAGGCCAGAAGGGAGTGGCAAGATATATTTAAAGCGATGAAACAGAAAAACGTACAACCAAGATTAACCTATCAAGAAACGATATCATTCAGATTCAATGCAGAAATCAAAAGCTTTACAGACAAGCAAAAGCTAAGAGAATTCAGCACCACAAAACCAGCTTGAAAGCAAATGCTAAAGGAACTTCTCTAGGCAGGAAACACAAGAGAAGAAAAAGACCTACCAAAACAAGCCCAAAACAATTAAGAAAATGGTAATAAGAACATGCATATTGATAATGACCTTAAATGAAACTGGATTAAATGCTCCAAACAAAAGACATAGACTGGAGGCATGGATGCAAATAGAAGACCCGAACATACACTGTCTACAAGAAACCCACTTCAGAGCTACAGACAGTTGCAGACTGAAAGTGAGGGGATGGAAAAAGATATTCCATGCACATGGAAATCAAAAGAAAGCTGGAGTAGCAATTATCATATCAGACAAAATAGACTTTAAAATAAAGACTATTACAAGTGACAAGGAAGGACACTACATAATGATCAAGGGATCAATCCAAGAAGAGGTTATAACAATTGTAAATATTTATGCACTCAACATAGGAGCACCTCAATACATAAGGCAAATGTGAACAGCCATAGAAGGAGAAATCGACAGTAGCACAATAATAGTGGGGGACGTTAATACTCCACTTGCCCCAATGGACAAATCATCCACACAGAATATTAATAAGGAAACACAAGGCTTAAATGACACATTAGAACAGATAGAATTAATTGATATAAATAGGCATTCCATCGAAAATAGCAGAATACACTTTCTTCTCAAGCACACATAGAACATTCTCCAGGATAGATTACATCTTGTGTTACAAATCCTACTTCAGTAAATTTAAGAAAATTGAAATCATATCAAGCATCATTTCTGATCACAATGCTATGAGATTTGAAATCAATTTCAGGAAAACAAATTTTAAAAACACAAACACATGGAGGCCAAATAATATGCTACTAAATAACAAATGGATCACTGAAGAAACCAAAGAGAAATGCAAAAAATACCTAGAAACAAATAACAATAGAAACACGAAAACAGAAAACCTATGGGATTGAGCAAAAGCAGTTCTAAGGGCAAAGTTTATAGCAATACAATCCCACCTCACCAAACAAGAAAAGTCTCAAATAACAACCTAAAGTTACACCTAAAGTGACTAGAGAAAAAACAAACAAAACCCAAAGTTAGCAGAAGGAAAGAAATCATAAAGATCAGGGCAGAAATAATTGAAATAGAGATGAAAAATACAATAGAAAATATCAATGAAACTAAAAGCTGGCTCTTTGAGAAGATAAACTAAATGGATAAAACTTTAGCAAGACACATTAAGAAAAGAATGGAGAGGACTCAAATCAGTAAAATTAGAAACGAAAAAGGAGAAGTTACAACTGACACTGCAGAAATACAAAGGAATGTAAGAGACTACTACAGGTAACTATATACCAATAAAATGGATAAACTGGAAGAAATGGAAGAAATGGAAAATTCTTAGAAAAGTACAAGCTTCCAAGACTGAACCAGGAAGAAATAGAAAATATGAACAGGCCAAACACACGTAATGAAATTGAAACTGTGATTAAAAATTTTACAGCAAAGAAAATTCCAGGACCAGATGGTTTTACAGGAGAATTCTATCAAACTCTTCCAAAAAATTGCAGAGGAGGAACACTCCCAAGCTCATTCTATGAGGCCACCATCATCATGATACCAAAACTAGACAAATATATCACATACACACACACACAAATACAGGCCAATATCACTGATAAACAGACTCAAAAATCCTCAGCAAAATACTAGTAAACCGAATCCAACAACACATTCAAAGGATCATACCCCATGGTTAAGTGGGATTTATCCCAGGTATGCAAGGATTCTTCAATATACACAAATAAATCAATGTGATTCACCTTACTAACAAAGTGAAGAATAAAAACCATATGGTCATGTCAATAGATGCAGAAAAAGCTTTTGACAAAATTCAACACCGATTTATGATAAAATCTCTCAAGATAGTGGGCATAGAGGGAACATAACATAATAAAAGTAATGTATAACAAACCCACAGCAAACATCATTCACAATGGTGAAAAACTGAAAGCATTTCCTCTGAGATCAGGAACAAGACAAGGATATCCACTCTCGCCACTTTTATTCAACATAGTTTTGGAAGTCCTAAAATGGAAATCAGGGAAGAAAAAGGAATAAAAGTAATTCAAATTGGAAAAGAAGAAGTAAAACTGTCATTGTTTTCAGTTGACATGATACTATACATAGAACATCCTAAAGATGCCAGCAGAAACCTTCTAGAGCTAATCAATGAATTTGGTGAAGTTGTAGGATACAAAATTGATACACAGAAATCTCTTACATTCCTATACACTAACAATGAAAGATCAGAAAGGGAAATTAAGAAAGCAATCCTATTTACCATTGCAATAAAAACAGTAAAATACCTAGGAATAAGCCTAACTAAGGAGGCAAAAATCCTGTAATCAGAAAGTTAGAAGATAATGATGTAATAAATCAAAGATGACACAAACAGATGGAGACATATACCATGTTCTCGGATTGGAAGAATCAATATTGTCCAAATTATTATACAGCCCAAAGAAATCCATGGATTTAATGCAATTCCTCTGAAATTACCAAGGGCATTTTCCAGAGAATTAGAACAAAAACTTTGGTGAAAACACCAAACATCCCAAAACAATCTTGAGAAAGAAGAGGGGAGCTGGAGGAATCAGCTTCCCTGACATCAGACAGTACTACAAAGCTACAGTAATCAAGACAGTATGGTACTGGCACAAAAACAGAAATATAGATCAGTGGAACAGGATACATATCCCAGAGATAAACCCACACACCTATGATCACCTAATGTATGAAAAAGGAGGCAGGGATATACAATTGAGAAAAGACAGTCTCTTCAATAAGTTGTATTGGGAAAACTGGACAGCTACATGTAAAAGAATAAAATTAAAACCCTCCCTTTTACCATACACAAAAGTAAACTCAAAATGGATTAAAGAACGAAATGTCAGGCTGGACTCTATAAAAGTCATAGAGGAAAACATAGGCAGAACAATCTTGACATAAATTGCAGCAGGATCATTTTTGACCCAATTCCTAGAGTAATGAAAATAAAAACAAAAATAAACAAATGGGGCCTAATGAAACTTAAAAGTTTTTGCACAGCAAAGGAAACCCTAAACAAGACTAAAAGACAACCCTCAGAATGGGAGAAAATATTTGCAAATGAAGCAACTGACAAAGGATTAATCTCCAAAATGTACAAACAGTTCAGGCAGATCAATACAAAAAAAGAAAAAGAAAAAAAGAAAAGAAAAGCAACCCAATTAAGAAATGGGCAGAAAGAAGACCTAAATAGACATTTTCCTGAAGAAGACATACAGACCTTAATTTGACAACAGCTGTTATTAGAAGCCCTCTTTTTGAAGAGAGAGGGATGTCTACTGTCCCCGTTCTTTGGACAGGGTGATCATAGAAAGGACATTCAGATGTTTATGCTGTGGTTGGTGAGCAACTTTTATTTTCTAGAGTAGTACCAGTGGGAGACCTTCAAGATGGCAGAAGATGAAGACGTGGAGATCAACTTGCTCCCCACAAATACATCAGAAATGCATTTACATGTGAAACAACTCCTACAGAACACCTACTGAATGCTGGTAGAAGACCTCAGACTTCCCAAAAGGCAAAAAAATCTCCATGTGCCTGGGTAAGGCAAAACAAAAAAAGAAAAAAAAGCAGAGAGAAAAGAATAGGGATGGGACTTACACCTCTGGGAGGGAGCTGTGAAGAAGAAAATGTTTCCACACACTAGGAAGCCCCTTCACTGGTGGAGACGGGGAGTGGCGGAGGGAAGCTTCGGATCCATGGAGGAGAGCGAAGCAACAGGGTTGCAGAGGGCAAAGCAGAGAGATTCCCACACAGAGGATCAGTACCGACTAACACACACCAGCCCAAGAGGCTTCTCTGCTCACCCGGTGGGATGGGTGGGGGCTGGGGGCTGAGGCTCCGGCTTCGGAGATCAGATCCCAGGTAGAAGACTGGGATTGGCTGCGTGAACACAGCCTGAAGGGGGCTAGTGCACCACAGCTAGCTGGGAAGGAGTCTTGGAAAAAGTCCTGACCTGCCTAAGAGGCAAGAAACCACTGTTTCAGGGTGCACGAAGACAGGGGATTCAGAGCACTGCCTAAACGAGCTCCTGAGATGGGCGCAAGCTGCCGGCTATCAGCGCAGACACCAGAGACGGAAATGAAATGCTAAGGCTGCTGCTGCAGCCACCAAGAAGCCTGTGGGCAAGCATAGGTCACGATCCACACCTCCCCTTTCGGGAGCCTTTGCAGCCCACCACTGCCAGGTTCCAGTGCCAGGGACAACTTCCCTGGGAGAACACATGGCGTGCCTCAGCATGTTGCAATGTCACCTGGCCTCTGTTGCCACAGGCTCGCCCTTCATTCCGTACCCCTCCCTCCCACCAGCCTGAGTGAACCACAGCTCCCTAACCAGCTGCTACTTTAACCCCGTCCTGTCTGAGCAAAGAGCAGACGCCCTCAGGCGACAAACACCAGAGACGGGGCCAAATCCAAAGCTGAATCCAGGAGCTGTGCTAACAAAGAAGAGAAAGGGAAATCTGTCCCAGCAGCTTCAGGAGCAGCGGATTAAACCTCCAAAACCAACTTGATGTGCCTTACATCTGTGGAATACATGAATAGACAACAAATCATCACAAAATTGAGGCAGTGGACTTTGGGAGCAATGATATATATTTTTTTCCTTTTTCACTTTTTGTGAGTGTGTATGTATATGCTTCTTTGTGTGATTGGTCTCTATAGCTTTGCTTTTACAATTTATCCTAGGTTTCTGTCTGTCCGATTTTTCTTTTTATCTTTTTTCTAGTATAGTTTTTAACACTTGTTATCATTGCTGGATTCTTTTTTTTGGTTTTGTTGCTCTCTTCTTGCTTTCTTTCTTGTGTTTTTTTCTTTCTTATTACTTTTTATCTTTTATTTTTAATATGTATTTTTTACATTTTATTTTAATAACTTTATTTTTTCTCTCTTTTTTTATCCCTTTTCTTCTTAGCCGTGTGGCTGACAGGGTCTTGCTGCTCCTGCCAGCTGTCAGGCCTGTGCCTCAGATGTGGGAGATCCGAGTTCAGGACATTGGTCCACCATGGACCTCCCGGCTCCAGATAATATCAAATGGCAATAACTCTCCCAGAGATCTCCATCTCAATGTTTCAACACAGCTCCACTCAATGACCAGCAAGCTACAGTGCTGGACACCCTATGCCAAACAACTAGCAAGACAGGAACACAACCCACCATTGGTAGAGAGGATGCTTAAAATCATAATAAGGTCACAGACACCCCAAAACACACCACCAAACATGGGTCTGCCCATGAGAAAGAGAAGATCCAGCCTCATCCACCATAACATAGGCACTAGTCCCCTCGACCAAGAAGGCTACATAACCCACTGAACCAACCTTAGCCACTGGGGACATTAACCAAAAACAATGGGAAATACGAATATGCAGCCCGTAAAAAGGAGACCCCAAAGACAGTTAGTCAAAAAAATGAGAAGACAGAGAAACACACAGCAGATGAAGGAGAAAGGTAAAAAGGCACCAGATGAAACAGATGAAGAGTAAATAGGCAGCCTACCTGAAACAGAATTCAGAGTAATGATAGTAAAGATGATCCAAAATCGTGGAAATAGAATGGAGAAAATACAAGAAACGTTTAACAAAGACCTAGAAGAACTTAAGAGCAAACAAACAATGACGAACAACACAATAAATGAAATTTAAAATTCTCTAGAAGGAATCAATAACAGAACAACTGAGGCAGAAGAACAGATAAGTGACCTGGAAGATAAAATAGTGGAAATAACTACTGTAGAGCAGAATAAAGAAAAAAGGATGAAAAGAATTGAGGACAGTCTCAGAGACATCGGGGACAACAATAAACGCGCCAACGTTCGAATTATAAGGGTCCAAGAAGAAGAAGAGAGAAAGAAAGGGACTGAGAAAATATTTGAAGAGATTATAGTTGAAAACTTCCCTAACATGGGAAAGGAAATAGTTAAGTCCAGGAAGCACAGAGAGTCCCATACAGCATAAATCCAAGGACAAACATGTTAAGACACATATTAATCAAACTATCAAAATTAAATACAAAGAAAATATATTAAAGGCAGCAAGGGATAAACAACAAATAATATACAAGGGACTCCCCATAAGGTTAACAGCTGATCTTTCAGCAGAAACTCTGCAAGACACAAGGGACTGGAAGGACATATTTAGGGTGAAGAAGGGGAAAAACCTCCAACCAAGATTACTCTACGCAGCAAGGATCTCATTCAGATATGAAGTAGAAATTAAAACCTTTACAGACAAGCATAAGCTAAGAGAATTCAGCACCACCAAACCAGCTTTACAACAAATGCTAAAAGAACTTCTCTAGGCAGGAAACACAAGAGAAGGAAAAGACCTGCAATAACAAACCCAAAAGAAGTAAGTAAATGGTAATAGGAACATAAATATCGATAATCACCTTAAATGTAAATGGATTAACTGCTTCAACCAAAAGACATAGACAGGCTGAATGGATACAAAAACAAGACGTGTATGTATGCTGTCGACAAGAGACCCACTTCAGACCTAGGGACACATACAGACTGAAAGTGAGGGGATAGCAAAAAATATTATATGCAAATGGAAATCAAAAGAAATCTGGAGTAGAAATTCTCATATCAGACAAAATACCCTTTAAAATAAAGACTCTTATAAGAGACAAAAGAGGAAACTACATAATCATCAAGGGATCAATCCAAGAAGATATAACAATTGTAAATATTTATGCACCCAACATAGGAGCACCTCAATACATAAGGCAAGTGCTAACAGTTATTAAAGGGGTAATGGACAGTAACATAATCATAGTAGGGGACTTTAACATCCCACTTTCACCAATGGACACATCATCCAAAATGAAAATAAGTAGGGAAATACAAGCTTTAAATGATACATGAAACAAGATGGACTTAATTCATATTTATAGGATATTCCATCCAAAAACAACAGAATACACTTTCTTCCCAAGTACTCATGGAAAATTCTCCAAGATACATCACGTCTTGGGTCACAAATAAACCCTTGGTAAATTTAACCATTTAACCATGAAATCGTATCAAGTATCTTTTCTGAACACAGTGCTATGAGACTAGATGTCAATTACAGGAAAAAAATCTGTAAAAAATATAAACACATGGAGGCTAAACAATACACTACTTAATAATGAAGAGATCACTGAAAAATCAAAGAGGAAATCAAACAATACCTAGAAAAAATGACAATGAAAAGACGATGACTCAAAACCTATGGGATGCAGCAAAACCGTTACTAAGATGGAAGTTTATAGCAATACAATCCTACGTCAAGAAACAAGAAGCATCTCAAACTAGCAACCTAACCTAACACCTAAAGCAATTAGAGAAAGAACAAAAAAGAAACCCAAAGTTTGCAGAATGAAAGAAATCATAAAGATCAGATCAGAAGTATACAAAAAAGAATTGAGGGAAACAATAGGAAAGATCAATAAAACGGAAAGCTGGTCTTTAAGAAGATAAACAAAATTGATAAACAGTTAGCCAGACTCTTCAAGAAAAAAAGGGAGAACACTCAAATCAACAGAATTAGAAATGAAAAAGGAGAACTAAAAACTGACAGTGCAGAAATACAAAAGATCATGAGAGATTACTACAAGCAACTGTATGCCAATAAAATGGACAACCTGGAAGAAATGGACAAATTCTTAGAAAAGCACAACCTTCTGAGACTGAACCAGGAAGAAATAGAAAATATAAACAGACCAATCACAGGCACTGAAATTACGAATATGATTAAAAATCTCCAAACAAACAAAAGCCCGGGACCAGATGCCTGCACAGGCGAATTCTATCAAACATTTAGAGAAAGTGCTAACACTTATACTTCTCAAACTCTTCCAAAATATAGCAGAGGAAGGAACACTCCCAAGCTCATTCTACAAGGCCACCATCACCCTGATGCCAAAACTGGACAAAGATGTCACAAAGAAAGAAGACTACAGGCCAATATCAGTGATGAACATAGATGCCAAAATCCTCAACAAAATACTAGCAAACAGAACCCAACAGCACATATAAAGAATCATACATCATGATGAAGTGGGGTTTATCTCAGAAATGCAAGGATTCTTCAATATATGCAAATCAATCAATGTGATACACCATATCAACAAATTGAAGGATAAAAAACAAATGATCATATCAATAGATGCAGAAAAATCTTTTTACAAAATTCAACACGCACTTATGAAAGAAACCCTCCAGAAAGTAGGCATAGAGGGAACTTACCTCAACATAACAAAGGCTTTATGTGACAAACCCACAGCCAGCATCATTCTCAATGGTGAAAAACTGAAACCATTTCCTCTAAGATCAGGAACAAGACAAGGTTGTCCACTCTCACCAGTACTATTCCACATAGTTCTGGAAGTTTTAGCCACAGTCATGAGAGAAGAAAAAGAAATAAAAAAGGAATCCAAATTGGAAAAAAAGAAGTAAAACTGTCCCTTTTTGCAAACTACCAATGGCATTTTTCACAAAACTACAGCCAAAAATATCACAATTTTTATGGAAATGCAAAAGATCCCGAATAGCCAAAGCATTCTTGAGAAAGAAAAACAGAGTTGGAGGAATCAGACTCCCTGACTTTAAACTATTCTACAAAGCTAGAGTAATCTAGACATTATGGTACTGGCACAAGAACAGAAATATGTATCAATGGAACAGGATAGAAGTCCCAGAGATTAACCTACGCACATATGGTCATCTTACGTTTGATAAAAGAGGCAAGAATATACAATGGACAGAAGACAGCCTCTTCAAAAATTGGTGCTGGAAAACCTGGAAAGCTACGTGTAAAAGAATGAAATTAGTACACTCCCTAACACCATACACAAAAATAAACTCAAAATGGATTAAAGACCTAAATGTAAGGCCAGACACATATATAAACTATAAAACTCTTACTGGAAAACATAGGCAGAACACTCTATGACATAAATCACAGCAAGATCCTTTTTGACCCATCTCCTAGAGAAATGGAAAAAATAATTAAAAATAAATAAATGGGACCTAATGAAACTTAAAAGCTTTTGCACAGCAAAGGAAACCATAAGTAAGACGAAAAGACAGCCCTCAGAATGTGAGAAATTTGCACATTAAGTAAAGGACAAAGGATTAATCTCCAAAATTAACAAGCAGCTCATGCAGCTCAATATCAAAACCAAACAAACAACCCAATCCAAAAATGGGCAGAAGACCTAAATAGACATTTTTCCAAAGAAGATATACAAATTGCCAACAAACACATGAAAGAATGCTCAACATCACTAATCATTAGAGAAATTCTAATCAAAACTACAATTAAGTCTAACCTCACACCAGCCAGAATGGTCATCATGAAAAAATCTACAAACAATAAATTCTGGAGAGGGTGTGGAGAAAAGGGAACCCTCTTGCACTGTTGGTGGGAATTTAAATTGATACAGCCACTATGGAGAACACTATGGAGGTTCCTTAGAAAACTAAAAATAGAACTACCATATGACCCAACAATCCCACTACTGGGCATATATACTGAGAAAACCATAATTCAAAAATAGTCATGTACCACAATGTTCATTACAGCTCTATTTCCAATAGCCAGGACATGGAAGCAACCTAGGTGTCCATCGACAGATGAATGGATAAAGAAGATGTGGCACATATATATACAATGGAATATTACTCAGCCATATAAAGAAACAAAATTGAGTTATTTGTAGTTAGGTGGTTGGACCTAGATCTGTAATACAGAGTGAAGTCAGAAAGAGAAAAACAAATACCTTATGATAACACACATATACACTACTATGTATAAAATAGATGTCTAATGAGAACCTACTGTATAGCACAGGGAACTCTACTCAATGCTCTGTAATGACCTAAATTGGAAGGAAATCCAAAAAAGGGGGATTATGTATACATATAGCTGATTCACTTTGCTCTACAGCAGAAACTAACACAACTTATATTGTAATGCATGTATACTCCAATAAAAATTAATTTTAAAAATCCAGACCTAAATGTCCATCAGCAGATGAATGGATAAAGAAGACATGGTATATATACAATGGAATATTACTCAGCCATAAAAAAGAAATGGAATTGAGTTATTTGTAGTGAGGTGGATGGACCTAGAGTCTGTCATACAGAATGAAGTAAGTCAGAAAGAGAAAAAAAATACCGTATGCTAACACATATATATGGAACCTTAAAAAAATAGCTCTGAAGAACTTAGGGGCAGGACAGGAATAAAGACTGAGACATAGAGAATGGACTTCAGAACACGGGGAGGGAGAAGGGTAAGCTGGGGCGAAGTGAGAGAGTAGCATTGACATATATACACTACCAAATGTAAAATAGGTAGCTAGTGGGAAGCAGCTGCATAGCACAGGGAGATCAGCTTAGTGCTTTGTACCCACCTAGAAGGGTGGGATATGGAAGGTGGGAGGGAGACGCAAGAGGGAGGATATATGGGGATATACGTATATGTATAGCTGATTCACTTTGTTATAAAGCAGAAACTAAAACACCATTTTAAAGCAATTATACTCCAATAAAGATGTTTAAAAAAATTAAATAATGCCATCTGCAATAAAATGGATTGCCATAGATCATCATACTAAGTAAGTCAACAGAGAAAGACAAGTATCATATGATATCACTTATATGTGGAATCTAAAAAGATGATACAAATGAACTTATTTACAAAACACAAACTCACATACTTAGAAAACACTCAATGTTTACCAAAGGAGAAATGGGGGGGATAAAATAGGAATTTGGGATTAGCAGATACAGCCTACTATATATAAAAGAAATAACAAGGACCTACTGTATAGCACAGGGAACTATATTCAATATCTTGTTGTAACATTTAATGGAAAAGAATCGGAGAAAGTATATATACATATATATATATATATATATATATATATATCTGAATCACTTGATGTATGCCTGAAAATTTGTACATCAACTATACTGCAATTTAAATATTCCAAAAACTAAAATAAAATCCACACATAGCATACACACCTTACCCTGTATCCAGGGTAGTCCCTAGGACGTGTACAAACTGGGGCACCTTGGGGGAGAAGCAGTTGTAGTACTAAACATGCCCAGAGGATGTCGGTCTTTTACAGCCATCTAATAACTACCAAAGGATTACTCCAGTCACTCTCTGATGCAGTACAATGGTGAGTCAAGGATTAGTACAGAGTAAAATTTTAAATCCAGCCATACTGGTAGTCTCTATATTTCCATCAGTCACTTTTCTCCTTTCCTTAATTAGCCAAATGCATTCCAATCCTGAAGTTATATAAACAGAAAGAAGTGGCTCAAAAAAGATAAGGAATTTGAAAGTGGGGCACTGTACAGTTTTTTCAAGTCACATTTCCACTGACGAAGAGGGCAGCAAATTCTCAGAGTGCAAAATTGACCTGTCAGATACCTTGTTCCTTCTTGATCCTGAGTCTCTGGAATTTTGAAAGTGAATGGTGCAATCAGAAGTTCTTGCATAAAGAAAGTTGTACTTCATTTTTCCCCCCATGGATTGGTTTTGAGAAACAAACATCCCTCAACCAAAACAAAATCTATCAAGTATCATTACACTAAAGTTGACTTTCAAGTGAAGATTGAGAAAGTACATCTCTTTCAATCCCCCTTCACCTTAACAATCAAACCATGAACCTACCTAACTGATCCTGAAGAACAAAGAAAAGATGAATTCTAATGAAGAGAATGTCAGACTTCAGTTTTGGCATAAACATGTTTATGCTTCATTCTCTGTGCTTTTTACTACACTCAGTGTAGCATAGTTATATTGACAAGGCAAAGGAAGTCTCCTTTTCATTTCAACTTTTAAGGAAATGACTGATTTGACAAATCCAGTAAACTACCAGTAATTTCAGTTTCAGTTTATGTTGCTGTCTTGAAACAGTATAATTGCCAATTAAAGTTTTCGTATAACCACACTTACCTGTTTCTATCACATTTCAGTGATAGGTGAATCCCGAGGAAAAATGGGACTGTTCTTCACATTGCAAAACTTTTGGCTATCCTGGTTCCATGTTTCTGTTTAGGTTACCCTGTCCTACACACGAAGGCCCTCACTTTTGGATCCTTGTCTATGTGAATACTGTAGATATGCTGATTCTGCATATGCATCCTATTTCCCCCCCTCTAAAGTTGGAAAAGTCCAGCAATGTAAACTATCATTGAAGCAAAACCTGAAACCAGGATAGCCAACCATTTTACAAGGTGAAGAACAGTGTTTGTGTGCTGTGGGCTCCATGCTTGGAACAACCCCATTTTCCCACAGGACTCACTAATCATTGACATCTTATATTGAAATCTGACAAAATCAGGTAAGTATGGTACATGATGTGTACACCAGTTATGTAGGGCAGAATTTGAAGAAGTAAGATTTCCCTGGACAACAGAAAGATGTGGGAGTTATTTGTGTCAGCAGAAGGAAAAGTCAACCTGCAGAGACACCACTACTACAGTAATTCATAAAGTACTGGGATCCATGTTTCAGTTAATAATTGATAGTTTATTTGGAAGGTTGAGATAACTTATCTCTCACACATACTAATTGCAAAAGAACATTTTGAAATATGGACTGGGAAGAAGAAGTACACTTTTCCTTATTCAGTTAGCTATTAGGTATGCTATTATTTAACCCTGGCTGTCTTCTTTGAGAGAGGTGTTGTTTATTTTTGTTATTTTTTTACCTTACGATGTTGCCAATATTGGCTATATTTAGAGTATCCGTCTTCCATCCATAGGCTTTGTCCCCTCCTGGCTGTCACCCAGCACCAGGGTGTGTTTTGGGGGCAGGAAGGTTATAAAGAAATCAGTAATTGTTGCTAGAGTTGAGGATTTGATACCAGCATGCCCTCAGCAATCCCTATATTCAAGTTCCAGGCTATGGATTATCCCACTAGCAGACTCATTTATCCCTGACCTAACTCAGCTGCTCTCCTCACCAATCACTGTAGGTCTCAGTATTCACAGTAGGGACCTTGCCTACCATCTTCCCCCAGTCTGGGTGTCTTCTTGCACCTCTTTCTCTGAACCCCCTTTTTGCTCTATCTCCAGTTAGCTGATTATAATCACTGAAAACATTTTCTAACCTGATTTTCATAAAAGTGTCCTTACTCATAGCCAAAGCCATCCACCAGCCAAACAACACTGGATAGACTGGGTTGATCTCACAGGAAGATGGAAGAAGGCAGGGTGGCTGGTATATGATTGTCTTGGTTCATTAATCGAAGGATTCTGGGGGATGAGCCTCCCAGTCATTCCCAAACAGTAACAATTTGTCTTTCCAATCCTAGCTGTATGAATGCTAAAGACAGGTTTGAAATTACTTTTAGTGTCAATAAAATACTAATCAGCCCCTTACCCTCTAGCATGCTCCTAAGATACATCCCCAGTATGTTTAGAGCAAAGCGTGTCTTATTTGCTCCTAGGTTGACCAACGCCCGGTTATTCTCTGAATCTCAGCCCTGGCACTGCACCCAGCCTGCCATGGCCACAGGGTCACTGCTTTTCATCATGACCTGGAACTCCTGGAATCTATGATTAGATAGATGGTCCTGCAAACAAGCTCCTATTGAGAAGTGCATTTAGGCTTTTCCAGTCCTTCTCTAAAAGTTCTGTGTGCAGCTGCTCCATCAACGTGAGCTACAGATGGGCTTGCTTACAAGCCAGGTATCCAGCAGGTATATACATATACATGTACACCCAAACCTATGCCGTGAATAAACATCATCTCAAAGACTCACAGTCTAAACCCATGAGGAAACGGGTTCAATAATGAGCCACAGACCACTTCATAACTACCCTCAGCTACACAGACACCCAGGAGAAGCTTTAAAATGCCACCTATACAGGCATGATTTGCCACCCACATATGCGTCCATCCTTCTCTTCAGGATACAACCTGAGGAAAGGTTTATTTTTCTAGTGACAAATATTTAACACCTTTGGAGTAAGCCAGTCCTGAATTTGAGTCAGAGTTCTGCTCTTTATTATTGCTATGGCTATGACATCATTTTCTTACCTATAAAATAAGAATGACAACCACGTCTTAGAGTAGTTATGAAAATTAAATGAGTGGGTATATATGAAGCTTTTGATAGACAACTTAGTTCAAAGAAAGACTCAATTCTGCTTTGAAATAGAATTAAACCCCTTTAAAAACGAGGGAAAAGGTGGTGTGGGAATAACACATTTCTTCTAACCATCCATTCATTCAGCAAGTGGGGTTTTTTTGAGCATATATTACATTTTCTGCACAAACCAGGTACTAAAGCTGTTCTGAGTGAATAAGACACAAGCTTATAGTTTACATACAGCACAATAATAAAATCATTTATTGAGTAAAAAACAAAAAAGAATAGGTGTTAACTCTCTTCTAAAGGTTTGGTAGAATTTGCCTATGAAGTCTTCGAGTCCTGTACTTTTGTTTGCTGGCATTTTTTAAATCACAGATTTAATTTCAGTACTTCTAATTGATCTGTTTATATTTTCTTTTTTTCCTGCTTCTGTCATGGAAGATTGCACTTTTCTAAGAATTTACCGAATTCTTCTAGGTTGTCCATTTTATTGGCATATAGTTTCTTGTAGTAGTCTCTTATGATCCTTTTTATTTCTGTGGTGTTCATTGTAACTCATTTTTGATTCTAATTTTATAGATCGGGGCCCCTTCCATTGTTTTCTTGATGCGTATGGCTAAAGGTTTATCAAGTTTGTTTATCTTTTCAAAGAACCAGATTTTAGTTTCATTTATCTTTTTTTTTTTTTTTTTTTTTTTTCCGTACGGGGGCCTCTCACTGTTGTGGCCTCTCTCCCGTTGCAAAGCACAGGCTCCGGACGCGCAGGCTCAGCGGCCATGGCTCATGGGCCCAGCCGCTCCACGGCATGTGGGATCCTCCCGGACCGGGGCACGAACCCGTGTCCCCTGTATCAGCAGGCGGACTCTCAACCACTGTGCCACCAGGGAAGCCCTCATTTATCTTTTCTATTTTTTTCTTAGTCTCCATTTCATTTATTACTGCTCTGATCTTTATGATTTCTTTCCTTCTAGTAATGTTTGGTTTTGTTTGTTCTTTCTCTAGTTGCTTTAGGTGTAAACTTAGGTTGTTTACTTGAGATTTTTCTTGTTTCCTGATGTAAGCTTGTATCACGATAAACTTCCCTCATAGAACTACTTTTGTGTCTCCCATAGGTTTAGGATCATTGTGTTTTTTATTTTCATTTGTCTGTAGATATTTTGTATTTCCTCTGTGATTACTTCAGTGATCCATTGGTCATTTAGTAGCATATTGTTTGGCCTCCACGTGTTTGTGTTTTTTGCAGTATTTTTCTTCTATTTGATTTTTAATCTCGTAGTCTTGTGGATGGAAAACATGCCTGATATGATTTCACATTTTCTTAAATTTACTGAAGCTTGCTTTGTCTCCCAGACTGTGATCTATCCTGAAGAATGATCCATGTACCCTTGAAAAGAATGTGTGTATGCTGTTTTTGGATGGAATGATCTATAAACATCAACCAAATCCTTCCGGTCTAATATGTCATTAAAGTCCTGTGTTTCCTTACTGATTTCTGTCTTGTGTTTCTTTATTGATTTCTGTCTAGATGATCTGTCCATTGATGTAAGCAGGGTGTCAAGGTCTCCCACTATTATTGTGTTACTGTCAATTTCTTCTTTTATGGCTGTTAATATTTGCCTTATATATTGAGGTATTCTTATGTTGGGTGCATATATATTAACAATTGTTATATCTTCTTCTTGAGTTGATCCCTTGGTCATTATGTAGTATCCATCTTTGTCTCTTGCAACAGTCTGCATTTTAAAGTCTATTTTGTGTGATATGAATATTGCTACTCCAGCTTTCTTTTGATTTTCATTTGCATGGAATACATTACTCCATCCCTTAACTTTCAGTCTGTATGTGTATCTACATTAGAAGTGGGTCTGTTGGAGAAATAATATATATGGATTGTGGATTTGTACCCATTCATCCAGTCTATGACTTTCAGTGGGAGCATTTAATCCATTTATATATAAGGTAATTAATATGTATATTTAAAAAATATGTATAATGTATATATTCTTATTTCCATTTTATTAACTTTTCTAGATTTTTTTAAGTTTTTTTTTCTTTTCCTCTTTTGTTCTCTTCTCTTGTGATTTGATGACTATGTTTAGTGTTACGTGGTATTCCTTTTCTTTATTATGTACATATCTATTATAGATTTGTTTTTATTTTTTAAACATCTTTAATGGAGTATAATTGCTTTGAAATGTTGTGTTAGTTTCTGCTGTATAACAAAATGAATCAGCTATATGGATACATATATCCACTTATAACCTCCCTCTTGAGTCTCCTTCCCACTTTCCTTATCCCACCACTCTAGATGGTCTCTAAGCAACTGTCTGATCTCCCAGTGCTATGTACCTGCTTCCCACTAGCTACCTACTTTACATTTGGTAGTGTATATATGCCCATGTCACTCTCTTACTATGTCCCAGCTTACCCTTCCCCCTCCCCATGTCCTCAAGTCTATTATCTATGTCTGTGTCTTTATTCCTGTCCAAACCCTAGGTACTTCAGAACCACTGTTGTTGGGTTTTTTTTTTTTAGATTCCATATATATGTGTCAACATATGGTATTTGTTTTTCTCTTTCTGACTTACTTCACTCTGTATGACAGACTCTAGGTTCATCCACCTCACTACAAATGACTCAATTTGTTTCCTTTTTGGCTGAGTAATATCCCATTGTATATATGTGCCACATGATCTTTATCCATTCATCTGTTGAAGGACATTTAGGTTGCTTCCATCTCCTGGCTATTGTAAATAGAGCTGCAATTAACATTTTGGTACATGACACTTTTTGAATTATGGTTTTCTCAGGGTATATGCCCAGTAGTGGGATTGCTGGGTTGTATGGTAGTTCTATTTTTAGTTTTTTAAGGAACATCCATACAGTTCTCCATAGTGGCTGTACCAATTCACATTCCAACCAACAGTGCAAGAGGGTTCCCCTTTCTCCACAACCTCTCCAGCATTTACTGTTTGTAGATTTTTTAAGGATGGCCATTCATTTTTTTTTTTGAGAAAGAATTACTTTGTTATTTATTTATTTATGTTAACATCTTTATTGGGGTACAATTGCTTTACAATGGTGTGTTAGTTTCTGCTCTATAACAAAGTGAATCAGTTATATATATACATATGTTCCCATATGTCCTCCCTCTTGCATCTGCCTCCCTCCCACTCTCCCTATCCCACCCCTCCAGGCTGTCACAAAGCACCGAGCTAATATTCCCGTGCCATGCGGCTGCTTCCCACTAGCTATCTACCTTACTACGTTTGTTAGTGTGCGTATATCCATGACTCTCTCTCGCCCTGTCAAAGCTCACCCTTCCCCCTCCCCATATCCTCAAGTCCGTTCTCCAGTAGGTCTGCGTCTCTATTCCCGTCCCACCCCTAGGTTCTTCATGACATCCTTTTTTTTCTTAAATTCCATATACATGTGTTAGCATACAGTATTTGTCTTTTTCTTTCTGACTTACTTCACTCTGTATTACAGACTCTAGGTCTATCCATCTCATTACAAATAACTCAATCTCGATTCTTTTTAAGGCTGAGTAATATTCCATTGTATATATGTGCCACATCTTCTTTATCCATTCATCCGATGATGGGCACTTAGGTTGCTTCCACCTCCGGGCTATTGTAAACAGAGCTGCAATGAACATTTTGGTACATGACTCTTTTTGAATTTTGGTTTTCTCAGGGTATATGCCCAGTAGTGGGATTGCTGGGTCATATGGTAATTCTATTTGTAGATTTTAAGGAACCTCCATACTGTTCTCCATAGTGGCTGAACCAATTCACATTCCCACCAGCAGTGCAAGAGTGTCCCCTTTTCTCCACACCCTCTCCAGGATTTATTGTTTATAGATTTTTTTGATGATGGCCATTCTGACTGGTGTGAGATGATATCTCATTGTAGTTTTGATTTGCATTTCTCTAATGATTAATGATGTTGAGTATTCTTTCATGTGTTTGTTGGCAGTCTGTATATCTTCTTTGGAGAAATGTCTATTTAGGTCTTCTGCCCATTTTTGGATTTGGTTGTTTTTTTGTTATTGAGCTGCATGAGCTTCTTGTAAATTTTGGAGATTAATCCTTTGTCAGTTGCTTCATTTGCAAATATATTCTCCCATTCTGAGGGTTGTCTTTTGGTCTTGTTTATAGTTTCCTTTGCTGTGCAAAAGCTTTGAAGTTTCATTAGGTCCCATTTGTTTATTTTTGTTTTTGTTTCCATTACTTTAGGAGGTGGGTCAGAAAGGATCTTGCTGTGATTTATGACATAGAGTGTTTTGCCTATGTTTTCCTCTAAGAGTTTGATAGTTTCTGGCCTTACATTTAGGTCTTTAATCCATTTTGAGCTTATTTTTGTGTATGGTGTTAGGGAGTGATCTAATCTCATACTTTTACATGTACCTGTCCAGTTTTCCCAGCACCACTTATTGGAGAGGCTGTCCTTTCTCCACTGTACATTCCTACCACCTTTATCAAAGATAAGGTGTCCATATGTGCGTGGGTTTATCTCTGGGCTTTCTATCCTGTTCCATTGATCGATCTTTCTGTTTTTGTGCCAGTACCATACTGTCTTGATTACTGTAGCTTTGTAGTATAGTCTGAAGTCAGGGAGACTGATTCCTCCAGCTCCTTTTTTCGTTATCAAGATTGCTTTGGCTATTCGGGGTCTTTTGTTTTTCCATACAAATTGCGAAATTTTTTGTTCTAGTTCTGTGAAAAATGCCAGTGGTAGTTTGATAGGGATTGCATTGAATCTGTAGATTGCTTTGTGTAGTAGAGTCATTTTCACAATGTTGATTCTTCCCATCCAAGAACATGGTATATCTCTCCATCTATTTGTATCATCTTTAATTTCTTTCATCAGTGTCTTATAATTTTCTGCATACAGGTCTTTTGAGTCCTTAGGTAGGTTTATTCCTAGATATTTTATTCTTTTTGTTGCAATGGTAAATGGGAGTGTTTTCTTGATTTCACTTTCAGATTATTCATTATTAGTATATAGGAATGCCAGAGATTTCTGTGCATTAATTTTGTATCCTGCTACTTTACCAAATTCATTGATTAGCCCTAGTAGTTTTCTGGTAGCATCTTTAGGATTCTCTATGTATAGTATCATGTCATCTGCAAACAGTGAAGCTTTACTTCTTCTTTTTCGATTTGGATTCTTTTTATTTCCTTTTGTTCTCTGATTGCTGGGGCTAAAACTTCCAAAACTATGTTGAATAAGAGTGGTGAGAGTGGGCAACCTTGTCTTATTCCTGATCTTAGTGGAAATGCTTTCAGTTTTTCACCATTGAGGATGATGTTTGCTGTGGGCTTGTCATAATTGGCCTTTATTATGTTGAGGAAAGTTCCCTCTATGCCTACTTTCTGCAGAGTATTTATCATAAATAGGTGTTGAATTATGTCAAAAGCTTTCTCTGCGTCTATTGAGATTATCATATGGTTTTTCTCCTTCAATTTGTTGATATGGTTTATCACATTGATAGATTTGCGTATATTGAAGAATACTTGCATTCCTGGAATAAACTCCAATTGATCATGGTGTATGATCCTTTTAACGTACTGTTGGATTCTGTTTGCTAGTATTTTGTTGAGGATTTTTGCATCTATGTTCATCAGTGATATTGGCCTGTAATTTTCTTTCTTTGTGACATCTTTATCTGGTTTTGGTATCAAGGTGGTGGTGGCCTCGTAGAAGGAATTTGTGAGTGTTCATCCCTCTGCTATATTTTGGAAGAGTTTGAGAAGGACAGGTGTTAGCTCTTCTCTAAACGTTTGATAGAATTCACCTGTGAAGCCATCTGGTCCTGGGCTTTTGTTTGTTGGAAGATTTTTAATCACAGTTTCAATTTCACTGTTTGTGATTCGTCTGTTCATATTTTCTATTTCTTCCTGATTCAGTCTTGGCAGGTTGTTCATTTCTAAGAATTTGTCCATTTCTTCCAGATTGTCCATTTTATTGACATAGTGTTGCTTGTAGTAATCTCTCTCATGATTTTTGTTATTTCTGCGGTGTCAGTTGTTACTTCTCCTTTTTCATTTCTAATTCTATTGATTTGAGTCTTCTCCCTATTTTCTTGATGAGTCTGGCTAATGGTTTATCTATTTTGTTTATCTTCTCAAAGAACCAGCTTTTAGTTTTATTGATCTTTGCTATCGTTTCATTCATTTCTTTTTCATTTATTTCTGATATGATTTTTATGATTTCTTTCCTTCTGCTAGATTTGGGGTCTTTTTGTTCTTCTTTCTCTAATTGCTTGAGGTGCAAGGTTAGGTTGTTTATTCGAGATGTTTCTTGCTTCTTAAGGTGGGCTTGTATTGCTATAAACTTCCCCCTTAGAACTGCTTTTGCTGCATCCCATAGGTTTTGGGTCGTGTGTCTCCACTATCATTTGTTTATAAGTATTTTTTTTTATTTCCTCTTTGATATCTTCAGTGATCACTTCATTATTAAGTAGTGTATTGTTAAGCTCCATGTGTTTGTATTTTTTACAGATCTTTTCCTTTAATTGATATCTAGTCTCATGGCGTTGTGGTCAGAAAAGATACTTGATACAATTTCAATTTTCTTAAATTTACCAAGGCTTGATTTGTGACCCAAGATATGATCTATCCTGGAGAATGTTTCATGAGCACTTGAGAAAAATGTGTATTCTGTTGTTTTTGGATGGAGTGTCCTATAAATATCAATTAAGTCCATCTTGTTTAATGTATCATTTAAAGCTTGTGTTTCCTTATTTATTTTCATTTTGGATGATCTGTCCATGGGTGAAAGTGGGGTGTTAAAATCCCCTACTATGAATGTGTTACTGTCGATCTCTCCTTTTATGGCTGTTAGTATTTGCCTTATGTATTGAGGTGCTCCTATGTTGGGTGCATAAATATTTACAATTGTTATATCTTCTTCTTGGATCAATCTCTTGATCATTATGTAGTGTCCTCCTTTGTCTCTTTTAATAGTCCTTATTTTAAAGTCTATTTTTTCTGATATGAGAATTGCTACTCGAGCTTTCTTTTGGTTTCCATTTGCATGGAATATCTTTTTCCATCCCCTTACTTTCGGTCTGTATGTGTCTCTAGGTCTGAAGTGGGTCTCTTGTAGACAGCATATATAAGGGTCTTGTTTTTGTATCCATTCAGCCAATCTCTGTCTTTTGGTGGGAGCATTTAGTACATTTACATTTAAGGTAATTATCGATATGTATGTTCTTATTCCCATTTTCTAAATTGTTTTGGGTTCATTATTATAGGTCTTTTCCTTCTCTTGTGTTTCCTGCCTAGAGAAGTTCCTTTAGCATTTGTTGTAAAGCTGGTTTGGTGGTGCTGAACTCTCTCAGCTTTTGCTTGTCTGTAAAGTTTTTAAATTCTCCATCAAATCTGAATGAGATCCTTGCTGGGTAGAGTAGTCTTGGTTGCAGGTTTTTCCCCTTCATCACTTTCAGTATGTCCTGCCACTCCCTTCTGGCTTGTAGGGTTTCTGCTGAGAGATCAGCTGTTAATCTTATGGGGATTCCCTTGTGTGTTATTTGTTGGTTTTCCCTTGCTGCTTTTAATATGCTTTCTTTGTATTTAATTTTTGACAGTTTGATTAATATGTGTCTTGGCGTATTTCTCCTTGTATTTATCCTGTATGGGACTCTCTGTGATTCCTGGACTTGATTAACTATTTCCTTTCCCATGTTAGGGAAGTTTTCAACTATAATCTCTTCAAATATTTTCTCAGTCCCTTTCTTTTTCTCTTCTTCTTCTGGAACCCCTATAATTCGAATATTGGTGTGTTTAATGTTGTCCCAGAGGTCTCTGAGACTGTCCTCAGTTCTTTTCATTCTTTTTTCTTTATTCTGTTCTGCAGTTGTTATTTCCACTACTTTATCTTCCCGGTCACTTATCCGTTCTTCTGCCTCAGTTATTCTGCTATTGATCCCTTCTAGAGTATTTTTAATTTCATTTATTGCGTTGTTCATCGTTGCTTGTTTCATCTTTATTTCTTCTAGGTCCTTGTTAACTGTTTCTTGCATTTTATCCATTCTATTTCCAAGATTTCGGATCATCCTTACTATCATTATTCTGAATTCTTTTTTAGGTAGACTGCCTATTTCCTCTTCATTTGTTAGGTCTGGTGCATTTTTATCTTGCTCTTTCATCTGCTGTGTGTTTTTCTGTCTTCTCATTTAGCTTATCTTACTGTGTTTGGGTTCTCCTTTTTGCAGGCTGCAGGATTGTAGTTCCCGTTGTTTTTGATGTCTGTCTCCAGTGGCTAAGGTTGTTTCAGTGGGTTGTGTAGGCTTCCTGGTGGAGGGGACTAGTGCCTGTATTGTGGTGGATGGGGCTGGATCTTGTCTCTCTAGTGGGCAGGTTCACGTCTGGTGGTGTGTTTTGGGGTGTCTGTGGCCTTATTATGATTTTAGGCAGCCTCTCTGCTAATGGGTGGGGTTGTGTTCCTGTTTTGCTAGTTGTTTGGCATAGGTTGTCCAGCACTGTGGCTTGCTGGTCGTTGAGTGAAGCTGGGTGCTGGTGTCAAGATGGAGGTCTCTGGGAGATTTCCACCGTTTAATATTATGTGGAGCTGGGAGGTCTCTTGTTGACCAGTGTCCTGAAGTTGGCTCTCCTACCTCAGAGGCAGAGCCTTGACTCCTGGCTGGAGCACCAAGAGCCTTTCTTCCACACAGCTCAGAATAAAAGGGAGAAAAAGTAGAGAGAATTAGTAGCAGTATGAGTAAAGAAAGAAGGAAAGGAGGAAAGGAAGGAAGGAAGAAAGAAGCAAAGAAGGAAATAAAGGAGGGAGGGAGGGAGGAAGGAAGGAAGGAAGGAGGGAAAGAAGGAAAAAAGACAGAAAGAAAAGATACAGTAAAAATAATATAAAGTATAATATAGTTATTGAATTAAAAAATATTTAGAAAAAAAAAGGGACGGATAGAACCTTAGGACAAATGTTGGAAGCAAAGCTATACAGAGAAAATCTTACACAGAAGCATACACATACACCCTCACAAAAAGAGGTAAAGGGGGAAAAAATCATAAATCTTGCTCTCAGAGGCCACCTCCTCAATTTGGGGTGATTCGTTGTCTAAAGGAGGGAAGGAAGGAAGGAAAGAAAGAAAGAAAGAACGAAGGTAAATTATAATAAAGTTATTACAATTAAAATTAATTATTAAGAAAAAAAATTTTTTTAAAAACCATGGACGGATAGAGCCCTAGGACAAATGGTGGAAGCAAGACTATACAGACAAGATCTCACACAGAAGCATACACGTACCCATTCACAAAAATAGGAAAAGGGAAAAAAATCATAGATCTCGCTCCTAGAGTCCACCTCTTCAATTTGGGATCATTCCTTATCTATTCAGGTATTCCACAGATGCAGGGTATATCAAGTTGATTGTGGAGCTTTAATCCGCTGCTTCTGAGGCTGCTGGGAGAGATTTCCCTTTCTCTTCTTTCTTCTCACAGCTCACAGGAGCTCAGCTTTGGATTTGGCCCTGCCTCTGCGTGTAGGTGGCTGGAGGGCGTCTGTTTTTTGCTCAGACAGGACGGGGTTAAAGGAGCCACTGATTCGGGGGCTTCGGCTCACTCAGGCCGGGGGTTGGCGGGGGAAGGAGGGGCACTGCGTGCGGGGCGGGCCTGTGGCGGCAGAGGCCGGCGTGACGTTGCACCAGCCTGAGGCCCGCTGTGCGTTCTCCCGGGGAAGTTGTCCCTGGATCCCGGGAACCTGGCAGTGGTGGGCTGCACAGGTTCCGCGGAAGAGGGGTGTGGAGAGTGACCTGTGCTCGCACACAGGCTTCTTGGTGGCGGCAGCAGCAGTCTTAGCGTCTCTCGCCCGTCTCTGGGGTTCGCGCTTTTAGCCGCGGCTCGCGCCCGTCTCTGGAGTTCCTTTAAGCAGGGCTCTTAAACCCCTCGCCTCGCGCTCCAGGAAACAAAGAGGGAAGAAAAAGTCGCTTGCCTCTTCGGCAGGTGCAGACTTTTCCCTGGACTTCCTCCCGGCTAGCCGTGGTGCACTAATCCCTTCAGGCTATGTTCAAGCCGCCAACCCCAGTCCTCTCCCTGCGCTCCATCCGAAACTGAAACCCGAGCCTCAGCTCGCAGCCCCGCCTGCCCCGGCGGGTGAGCAGACAAACCTCTCGGGCTGGTGAGTGCCGGTCGGCACCTATCCTCTGTGCTGGAATCTCCCCGCTTTGCCCTCCGCAGCCGTCGCTGTGCACTCCTCCGCGGTCCCGAATCTCCCCCCTCCGCCTCCCGCAGTCTCCGCCCGCGAAGGGGCTTCCTATTGTGTGGAAACTTTTCCTCCTTCACAGCTCCCTCCCACTGGTGCAGGTGCCGTCCTTATTCTTTTGTCCCTGTTTTTTCTTTTGCCCTACCCAGGTACGTGGGGAGTTTCTTGCCTTTTGGGAGGTCTGAGATCTTCTTCCAGCCTTCAGTAGGTGTTCTGTAGGAGCTGTTCCATGTGTAGATGTATTTCTGGTGTATCCGTGGGGAGGAAGGCGATCTCCACGTCTTACTCTTCCGCCATCTTCAAGCCGTCCTCAAGGATGGCCATTCTGACTCGTGTGAGATGATATCTCATTGTAGTTTTGATTTGCATTGCTCTCATGATTAATGATCTTGAGCATTCTTTCATGTATTTGTTGCAAATCTGTATATCTTCTCTGGAGAAATATCTATTTCGGTCTTCTGCCCATGTTTGGATTGGGTTGTTTGTTTGCAAATGTTTTCTCTCATTCTGAGGGTTGTATTTTGGTCTTGTTTATGGTTTCCTTTGGTGTGCAAAAGTTTTGAAGTTTCACTAGGTCCCATTTGTTTATTTTTGTTTTATTTCCATTTCTCTAGGAGGTGGGTCAAAAATGATCTTACTGTGATTTACGTCAAAAAGCGTTCTGCCCCTGATTTCCTGTAAGAGTTTTATAGTGTCTAGCTTTACATTTAGGTCTTCAATACATTTTGAGTTTATTTTTGTGTATGGTGCTAGGAAGTGTTCTAATTTCATTCCTTTACATGAAACTGTCCAGTTTCCCAGAACCACTTATTAAAGAGGCTGTCTTTTCTCCATTGTATATTCTTGCCTCTTTTATGAAATATAAGGTGACCATACGTGCATGTAATTACCTCTGAGATTTCTATCCTGTTCCATTGACCTATATTTCTGTTTTTGTGCCAGCAGCATACTGCCTTGTTTACTGTAACTTTGTAGTATAGACTGAAGACCAGGAGCCTGATTCCTCCAACTCCATTTGACTTTCTCAAGATTCTCTGACTCTTCAGGGTCTTTTGTGTTTCCATACAAATTGTGAAATTTTTTTTCTAGTTCTGTGAAAAATGCCAGTGGTAATTCGATAGGGATTGCACTGAATCTGTAGATTGCTTTGGATAGTATAGTCATTTTCACAAAGTTGATTCTTCCAATCTAACAATATGGTTTATCTCTCCATCTGTTTATATTGTCTTTATGTCTTTCATCAGTGTCTTATTGTTTTCTGCATCCACGTCTTTTGTCTCCTTAGGTAGGTTTATTCCTACGAATTTTATTCTTTTCTCTGAAATGGTAAATGGGAGTGTTTCCTTAATTTCTCTTTCAGATTTTTCATCATTAGGGTATAGGAATGCCAGAGATTTCAGTGCATTAATTTTGTATACTGCTACTTTACCAGATTCACTGATTAGCTCTAGTAGTTTTCTGGTAGCATCTTTGCAATACTCTATGTATAGTATCATGTCATCTGCAAACAGTGACAGTTTTTCTTCCTCTTTTCTGATTTGGATTCCTTTTATTTCTTTTTCTTCTCTGTTTGGTGAGGCAAAAACTTCCAAAACTATGTTGAATAATAGTGGTGAATATGGGTAACCTTGTCTTGTTCCTGATCTTAGAGAAAATGGTTTCAGTTTTTCTCCATTGAGAATGATGTTGGCTGTGGATTTTTCATATATGGCTTTTATTATGCTGAGGTAAGTTCCCTCTATGCCTAATGTCTGGAGAGTTTTTATCATAACTGGGTGTTGAAATTTGTCAAAAGCTTTTTCTGCCTCTATTTTGATTATCATATGCTTTTTATACTTTGTTTTGTTAATATGGTGTATCACACTGTTTCATTTGCATATACTGAAGAATCCTTGCATTCCTCGGATAAACCCCACTTGATCATGTTGTATGATCCTGTTAAAGTGCTGCTGGATTCTGTTTGCTAGTATTTTGTGAGGATTTTTGCCTCTATGTTCATCAGTGATATTGGTCTGTAGTTTCCCTTCTTTGTCACAGCTTTGTCTGCCTTTCGTATCAGAGTGATGGTGGCCTCATAGAATGAGTTTGGGAGTGTTTCTCCCTCTGCTATACTTTGGAAGAGTTTGAGAAGGATAAGTGTTAGCTCTTCTCTAAATACTTGATAGAATTTGCCTGTGAATCTATGTGATCCTAGGCTTTTGCTTGTTGGAAGACATTTAATCAAGGCTTTTGCATGTTGGAAGACTTTTAATCAAAGTCTCAATTTCAGTGCTTGGGATTGGTCTGCTCATATTTTGTATTTCTTCCTGGTTCAGTCTCGGAAGTTTATGCTTTCCTAGGAATTTCTCCAGTTTGTCCATTTTTTGGGCATATAATTGCTTGTAGTAACCTCTCATGATCCTTTGTATTTCTGCAGTGTCAGTTGTTACTTCTTCATTTTTAACTCTGTTAATTTGAGCTTTCTCTCTTTTTTCCTTCATTAGTCTGGCTAACGGTTTATCCATTTTGTTTATCTTCTCAAAGAACCAGCTTTTAGATATATTGATCTCTGCAATTGTTTCCTTCATTTCTTTTTGATTTATTTCTGATCTGATCTTTATGATTTGTTTCCTTCTGCTAACTGTGGTTCTTTTTGTTCTTTCTCTAATCGTGTTAGGTGCAAGGTTAGATTGTTTATTTGAGATGTTTCTCGTTTCTTCAAGTAGGATTGTCTTGCTATAAACTTCCCTCTTGGAACTGTTTTTGCTACATCTCATAGATTTGGGGTTGTCATGTTTACATTGTCACTTGTTTCTAGGTATTTTTTGATTTCCTCTTTGATTTCTTCTGTGATCTCTTGGTTATTTAGTAGCATATTTTTTAGACTCCATTTGTTTGTATTTTTCACGTTTGTTTTTCCTGTAATTGATATCATAGTCTCATAGTGTTGTGGTCAGGAAAGATACTTGATAGGATTTCCATTTTCTTAAGTTTACCAAGGCTTGACTTATGACCCAAGATATGATATATCCTGGAGAATGTTTCATGGGCACTTGAGAAGAAACTGTATTCTGTTGTTTTTTGATTGAATGTCCTATACATATCAATTAAGTACATCTTGTGTAATGTATCATTTAAAGCTTGTGTTTCCTTTTTTATTTTCATTTCAGTTGTTCTGTCCATTGGTGAAAGTGGGGTGTTAAAGTCCCATACTATGATTGTGTTAGTGTCTATTACCCCTTTAATAGCTGTTAGCACTTGCCTTATGTATTGAGGTGCTCCTCTGTTGGCTGCATAAATATTTACAATTGTTATATCTTCTCCTTGGATTGATCCCTTGATCATTATGTAGTGTCCTTCTTTGTCTCTTGTAATAGTCTTTACTTTAAAGTTTACTTTTTCTGATATGAGAATTGCTTCTACAGCTTTCTTTTGATTTCCATTTGCATGGAATATCTTTTTTCATTCCCTCACTTTCAGTCTGTGTGTGTCCCTAGGTCTGAAATGGGTCTCTTGTTGACAGCATAATGCGTGTCTTGTTTTTGTATCTATTCAGCCAGTTTGTGTCTTTTGGTTGGTGCATTTAATCCGTTTACATTTAAGGTAATAATCGATATGTATGTTCCTATTACCATTTTCTTAATTGTTTTGGGTTTGTTATTGTAGTCTTTTTCATCTCTTGCGTTTCCTGCCTACAGAAGTTCCTTTAGCGTTTGTTTTAAAGCTGGTTTGGTGGTGCTGATTTCTCTTAACTTTTTCTTTCTGTATAGATTTAAATTTCTCCATCAAATCTGAATGAGATCCTTGCTGGGTAGAGTAATCTTGGTTGTATATTGTTCCCTTTCATTACTCTAAATATGTCCTGCCACTCCCTTGTGTTTTGCAGTTTCTGCTGAAAGATCCGCTGTTAACATTATGGGGACTCCCTTGTATGTTACTTCGTGATTTTCTCTTGCTGTTTTTAATTTTTTTTCTTTGTATTTAATTTTTGATAGTTTGATTAATACTATCATACTTGTGCCTTGGCGTATTTCTCCTTGGATTTTTCCTGTATGCGACTCACTGTGCTTCATGGACTTGTTGGCTACTTCCTTTCCCATCTTAGTGACGTTTTCAACTATAATGTCTTGAAATATTTTCTCAGTCCCTTTCTTTTCCTCTTCTTCTGGGACCTCTATAATTCGAATGTTGGTGTTTCTAATGTTGTCCCACAGGTCTCTGAGACTGTCCTCAGTTCTTTTCATTCTTTTTTCTTTATTCTGCTCTGTGGTAGTTATTTGCACTACTTTATCTTCCAGGTCACTTATCCATTCTTCTGCCTCAGTTATTCTGCTATTGATTCCTTCTAGAGACTTTTTAATTTCATTTATTGTGTTGTTCATCATTGTTTGTTTGCTTTTTAGTTCTTCTATGTCCTTGTTAAATGTTTCTTGTATTTTCTCCATTCTATTTCCAAGATTTTTGATTATCCTTACTCTGAATTCTTTTTCATTTAGGCTGCCTACTTCCCCTTAATCTGTTTCATCTGGCGTGGTTTTACATTACTCCTTCATCTGCTGTGTGTTTGTCTTCTCATTTTCTTTAACTTACTGTGTTTGAGATCTCCTTTTCACAGTCTTCAGGTTTGTAGTTCTCCTTCTTTTAGTTGTTTGCCCCCAGTTGTTAATGTTGGTTCAGTAGCTTGTTTAGGCTTCCTGGTGGAGGGGACTGGTGCCTTTGTTCTGGGGGGTGTGGCTGGATATCGGCTTTCTGGTGAGCAGGGCCCTGTCTGGTGGTATGTTTGTCGTGTCAGTGAACTTAGTATTATTTTAGGCAGCCTCTCTGCTAATGGGTGGAGTTGTGTTCCTGTCTTGCTAGTTGTTTGGCATGGGCTGTCCAGCACTGGAGCTTGCTATCCGTTGGGTGGAGCTGGCTCTAAGCATTGAGATGGACATCTCTGGGAGAGCTGTTACCAACTGATATTACGTGGGGCCAGTAGGTTTCTGTTGGTCCAATATCCTGAACTCGGTTCTCCCTGCTAAGAGGCTCAGATCTGACACCAGACCAGTGCACTAAGACCCTGTCAGACATACAGACAAGTTTGTAGGGACTTGCTTGCCTTTTGGGAATTCTGAGTTCTAGCAGCATTCAGTAGGTGTTCTGTAGGAGTTGTTACACATGTAGATGTATTTTTGATGTATTGTGGGGAGGAAGGTGATGTCCACGTCTTACTCCTCCATTATCTTGAATGTCCCTGCCATTATACGTGTTCGATTTGTGGTTCCCATGAGGTTTTTGCATAGCAGTCTATCTCTCTCTCTCTCTCTCTCTCTCTCTCTCTCTCTATATATATATATATATATATATATATATATATACATATATATATTTGTTTCAGGATGCTGATTATTTTTTTTTACATCTTTATTGGAATATAAATGCTTTACAATGATGTGTTAGTTTCTGCTTTATAACAAAGGGAATCAGTTATACATATACATATGTTCCCATACCTCTTCCCTCTTGCGTCTCCCTCCCTCCCACCAGCACAATCCCACACCTCTAGGTGGTCACAAAACACCGAGCTGATCTCCCTGTGCTATGAGGTGGCTTCCCACTAACTATCTATTTTAAATTAGGTAGTGTATATATGTCTATGCCACTCTCTCACTTTATCATAGCTTACACTTTTCTGATATCCTCAAATCCATTCTCTAGAAGGTCTGTATCTTTATTCACGTCTTAACCCAAGGTTCTTCATGACATTTCTTTTCTTAGATTCCATATATATGTGTTAGCATATGGTATTACTCTTTCTCTTTCTGACTTACTTCACTCTGTATGACAGATTTTAGGTCCATCCACCTGACTACAAAAAACTCAATTTCGTTTCTTTATTTTTTTTAACATCTTTATTGGGATATAATTGCTTTACAATGGTGTGTTAGTTTCTGCTTTATAACAAAGTGAATCAGTTATACATATACATATGTTCCCATAACTCTTCCCTCTTGCGTCTCCCTCCTTCCAACCCTCCCTATCCCACCCCTCCAGGCGGTCACAAAGCACCAAGCTGATCTCCCTGTGCTATGCGGCTGCTTCCCAATAGCGATCTACCTTACGCTTGGTAGTGTATATATGTCCATGCCTCTCTCTCGCTTTGTCACAGCTCACCCTTCCCCCTCCCCATGTCCTCAAGTCCATTCTCTAGTAGGTCAGTGTCTTGATTCCTGTCTTACCCCTAGGTCCTTCAAGACATTTTTTTCCTTAAATTCCATATATATGTGTTAGAATACAGTATTTGTCTTTCTCTTTCTGACTTACTTCACTCTGTATGACACACTCTAGGTCTATCCACTTCATTATAAATAGCTCAGTTTCGTTTCTTTTTATGGCTGAGTAATATTCCATTATATATATGTGCCACATCTTCTTTATCCATTCATCCGATGATGGGCACTTAGGTTGCTTCCATCTCCGAGCTATTGTGAATAGAGCTACAAAGAACATTTTGGTACATGACTCTTTTTGAATTATGGTTTTCTCAGGGTATATGCCCAGTAGTGGGATTGGTGGATGGTATGATAGTTTTATTTGTAGTTTTTTAAGGAACCCCATACTATTCTCCATAGTGGCTGAACCAATTCACATTCCCAACAGCAGTGCAAGAGTGTTCCCTTTTGTCCACACCCTCTCCAGCATTTATTGTTTCCAGATTTTTTGATGATGCTCATTCAGACCTCGGTGAGATGATATCTCATTGTAGTTTTTATTTGCATTTCTCTAGTAATTAATGGTGTTGAGCATTCTTTCATGTTTTTGTTGGCAGTCTCTATATCTTTGGAGAAATGTCTATTTAGGTCTTCTGCCCAGTTTTGGATTGGGTTGTTTGTTTTTTTTGATATTGAGCTGCATGAGCTGCTTGTAAATTTTGGAGATTAATCCTTTGTCAGTTGCTTCACTAGCAAATATTTTCTCCCATTCCGAGGGTTGTCTTTTGGTCTTGTTTATGGTTTCCTTTGCTGTTCAAAAGCTTTGAAGTTTCATTAGGTCCCACTTGTTTATTTTTATTTCTATTTCCATTTCTCTAGGGGATGAGTCAAAAAGGATCTTGCTGTGATTTATATCATAGAGTGTTCTGCCTATGTTTTCCTCTCAGAGTTTGATAGTTTCTGGCCTTATATTTAGGTCTTTAATCCATTTTGAGCTTATTTTTGTTTATGGTGTTTCGCAGTGTTCTAATCTCATACTTTTACATGTACCTGTCCACTTTTCCCAGCACCACTTATTGAAGAGGCTGTCCTTTCTCCACTGTATATTCCTACCTCCTTTATCAAAGATAAGGTGACCATATGTGTGTGGGTTTATCTCTGGGCTTTTGATCCTGCTCCATTGATCGATATTTGTATTTCTGTGCCAGTACCATACTGTCCTGATCACTGTAGCTTTGTAGTATAGTCTGAAGTCAGGAAGCCTGATTCCTCCAGCTCCATCTTTCATTCTCAAGATTGCTTTGGCTATTTGGGGTCTTTCATGTTTCCATAGAAATTGTGAAATTTCTTGTTCTAGTTCTGCGAAAAATGCCAGTGGTAATTTGATAGGGATTGCATTGAATCTGTACATTCCTTTGGGTAGTAGAGTCATTTTCACAATGCTTATTCTTCCAATCCAAGAACATGGTATGTCTCCCATCTATTTCTCTCATCTTTAATTAATTTCATCAGTGTCTTACAATTTTCTGCATACAGGTCTTTTGTCTCCTTAGTTAGATTTATTCCTGATATTTTATTCTTTTCGTTGCAATGGTTAATGGGAGTGTTTTCTTAATTTCACTTTCAGATTTTTCATCATTAGTGTATAACAATGCCAGAGATTTCTGTGCATTAATTTTATATCCTGCTACTTTACCAAATTCATTGATTAGCTCTAGTAGTTTTCTGGTAGCATCTTTAGGATTCTCTATGTATAGTGTCATGTCATCTGTAAACAGTGACAGCTTTAATTCTCCTTTTCCAATTTGGATTCCTTTTATTTCCTTTTCTTCTATGATTGCTGTGACAAAAATGTCCAAAACCATGTTGAATAAGAGTGGTGAGAGTGGGCAACAGTTTCTTGTTCCTGTTCTTAGTGGAAATGCTTTCACTGTTTCACTCTTGAGGACGAGTTGGCTGTGTGTTTGTCATATATGGCCTTTATTATGTTGAGGAAAGTTCCCTCTATGCCTACTTTCTGCAGGGTTTTTATCATAAATTGCTGTTGAATTTTGTCAAAAACTTTCTCTGTATCTATTGAGATGATCATATGGTTTTCTCCTTCAATTTGTTAATATGGTGTATCACGTTGATTGATTTCCGTATATTGAAGAATCCTTGCATTCCTGGAATAAAACCCACTTGATCGTGGTGTATGATCCTTTTAATGTGCTGTTGGACTCTGTTTGCTAGTATTTTGTTGAGGATTTTTGCATCTATGTTCATCAGTGATATTGGCCTGTAGTTTTCTTTCTTTGTGACATCCTTGTCTGGTTTCGGTATGAGGGTGATGGTGGCCTCATAGAATGAGTTTGAGAGTGTTCCTCCCTCTGCTACATTTTGGAAGAGTTTGAGTGGATAGGTGTTAGCTCTTCTCTAAATGTTTGATAGAATTCTCCTCTGAAGCCAACTGGTTCTGGGCTTTTGTTTGCTGGACAATTTTTAGTCACAGTTTCAATTTCAGTGCTTGTGATTGGTCTGTTCATATTTTCTATTTCTTCTTTATTCAGTCTTGGCAGCTTGTGCATTTCTAACCAATTGTCCATTTCTTCCAGGTTGTCCATTTCATTGACATACAGTTGCTTGTAGTAATCTCTCATGATCTTTTGTATTTCTGCAGTGTCAGTTCTTACTTCTCCTTTTTCATTTCTAATTCTATTGATTTGAGTCTTCTCCTTTTTTTTCCTGATGAGTCTGGCTAATGGTTTATCATTTATTTTTATCTTCTCAAAGAACCTGCTTTTAGTTTTATTGATCTTTCCTATCGTTTCCTTCATTTCTTTTTCCTTTATTTCTGATCTGATCTTTATGATTTCTTTCCTTCTGCTTACTTTGGGGTTTTTTTGTTCTTTCTCTAACTGCTTTAGGTGCAAGGTTAGGTTCTTTATTCGAGAAGTTTCCTGTTTCTTAAGGTAAGATTTTATTGCTCTAAACTTCCCTCTTAGAACTGCTTTTGCTGCATCCCATAGATTTTGGGTCTTTGTGTCTCCATTGTCATTTGTTTCTAGGTATTTTTTGATTTCCTCTTTGATTTCTTCAGAGATCACTTCGTTATTAAGTAGTGTATTGTTTAGCCTCCATGTGTTTGTATTTTTTAAAGATCTTTTCCTGTAATTGATATTTAGTCTCATAGCATTGTGGTCGGAAAAGATACTTGATACAATTTCAATTTTCTTAAATTTACCAAGGCTTGATTTGTGACCCAAGATATCTATCCTGGAGAATGTTCTAAGAGCACTTGAGAAAAATGTGTATTCTGTTGTTTTTGGATGGAATGTCCTATAAATATCAATTAAGTCCATCTTATTTAATGTATCATTTAAATCTTGTTTTTCCTTATTTATTTTCATTTTGAGTAAGGTGTAAAAATGTAGGTCTTTTAGAATGTATCCGACTATCAGTTTAAAACAAGTAGGTATACTTTTAAGTCAACACATGTGGACATGATGGTAAACGTAAATCAAACCCAGCTGTAGATACACAAATATTAGAGCAGAAGAAACCCAAACATACCAATAAAGAAAATCATTAAACCACAATTGAAGAGAATAAAAGAGGAAGAGAACAATAAAGAAGGGAGGGAGGAATCAAGATGGTGGAGTAAGTGGACATGGAGCTCACCCCCCTCCCCATGAACACATGAAGAATACATCTACATGTGGAAGAATACTCACTGAAAACTAACTGGAAACTGGAAGAAGGACTCCTGTTACAACCATGTCTGTAAGAAAGATACACATGTTATCAGGTAGGAAGGGAAGAAAACTGATTGAGTTGAGACCTGAGCCCTTGGGAGAGGATTTATAAGAAAAAGGAGATTACACAGCTGGACACCTCCCCTGGTGAGTGAGTAGTTCAAGCCACAGATTGGGTGACCCTGTCCTGAGGTCTTTCATGGCGGAAACAAGCATCCATAGTTGGTTGGAGCATCTCTGTGACTAAGAGAAGTGTGATGTGAAGCCTGGACTCCACTCAAAAGCAGTGTTCCAGCACTGGCTAACTTCTGAGACAGGGAAGCTGCTGGGTTTCCTATGACCACCAAGCCGTACATCCCAGCCAAAACCCAGCAAGTGTTTCAGCCCCCACACTCCATGACACAGTGTGGCACTGGTTATAAGTCAGCCATGACAAGGAAGAAGACAACAATGGGATGTAGATGTGACCCAATCCCGGGGTGGAGCCCTGGTGGGGTGTCATGTGCCATTGTTTGTCCATATTCAAGCAGTAACACAGAAGCAGCCCAGACGTCGGACGATTGCAATTCCACCATGGCTCATTCCTGATATATGCAGAAAGGTCATGCAGGCACTGCCTACATTGTGGAGTGGTTCCACAACTGGACAGGAGAGGTTGAGCCTGGGGACAGTGATCAACTATGGAAGACAAAGGGAACTTGCCCCCAAAGCAGGGTGGAGAGAGGTGTAATCAAGTTTCTGGGTTTCCCATGACTGCCTTGTGTTATACCCCAGCCTGAGCACAGCAAACACCCCGCTCTACTCACTCCGTGCAACAGCACAACAGTGTACATGGGGCACCCATGATTAGGGAAAAGACTAGACCTTAGGAAACAGAGGAATCCTGGTTCCAGGGTGGAACCTGAGTGGTGCAGTGGCAACCACTGTTGACACCCCCTTAAGCAGCTCCTCAGAAGTCACCAGATCTATGATGGTGATTGCTCTACCACAGCTCACCTCCTGATACACAAAAAAGTTCCACATGAGCTCAAGCCAGAACTGCAGATCTGTTCCACAACAGGGTAGGGGTGGTGGAGGCTGAGGGCAGTGATCAGCTCTGAGGGACAAAGGGGCCTTGCACCCCTGGCTGCATCTGAACAGAACCACCTGTAGAGGTAGCACTTAAGAACTCTATGGATGCCACTTGCTCCTACAATCACCTACTCTGGAACAAAAGTCCTTGTGTGGGGAGAGAAAAAAACACACATGTAAAGGAAACAGCCAGATCAGGTAGAACCACAGGGCTTCTACTCCAGCAACTTGGGATCAGTCCCCATCCCCAATAAGGCAGTGATGGCCACTGAGCAGAGAGGAAGTTCTTCCTCACACACATTGCCAGGTCTAGTCCATCCATCTCCAAGTCCACTCCATACAAAAGTGATATCTGCCAACACACCCTGAGGAAAAACGTGACATACGTCCACTTCAAATATTTCCACCAAAGGCATTGGACACATGAAGTCTGTACAGGGAAGCTTCCACATAAGAACAACCCTTCAAGACCACAATAGGTAAGTGTCCCACCTAAATTCATAGGGGTTGAGAAAGTAAAACAAAATGAAAAGGCAAAGGAACTACATTCAACTGAAAGAGCAAGAGTAATTCCCTGAAAAAATAAATAATAAAACAGAAATAAACAATTTACTGAATAAATAATTCAAAACAATGGAAATAAAAGGGATGACTAAATTAGAGAAAATAATTGATGTACACAGTAAACATTTTAAAAGGAAGTAGAAAATATGAAAAAGAACTACAATTAATCAATAGTTTAAATAAAAAACACACAAGAAAGAATGAATAGCAGACTAAGTGATACAAAAGAATGCATACGTGATCTGGAAGAAAGAATAATGGAAATCACTCAATCAGAATAGCAGGAAAAAAAAACATATTTTAAAACATGAAAGCAGGCACACGGCCTGGAAAGCTGAGGTGTTGGGCGCCGCAGTTTCACACTAGGATCTCTGGTCTGAAGAGCCGGGTGCACTGCGAATGAAACTAGACAAGCGCAAAGGAAAAGAAAAAAGAAGATACAACAGAAATACATCTACACGTGGAACAACTCCTACAGAACACCTACTGAATGCTGGTAGAAGATCTCAGACTTCCCAAAAGGCAAGAAACTCCCCACGTACCTGGGTAGGGCAAAACAAAAAAGAATAAACAGAGGCAAAAGGATAGGGACAGGACCTGCACCAGTGGGAGAGAGCTGTGAAGGAGGAAAGGTTTCCACACACTAGGAAGACCCTTCGTGGGCAGAGACTGCGGGTGGCGGAGGGGGAAAGCTTCGGAGCCGCAGAGGAGAGCACAGCAACAGGAGTGCGGAGGGCAAAGCGGAGAGATTCCCGCACAGAGGGTTGGTGCCGACCGGCACTGACCAGCCCGAGAGGCTTGTTTGCTCACCCTCCGAGGCAGGCGGGGCTGTGAGCTGAGACTCGGGCTTTTGTTGGAGCGCAGGGAGAGGACTGGTGTTGGTAGCATGAACACAGCCTGCAGGTGTTTAGTGCACCACGGTTAGCAGGGAGGGAGTCTGGGGAAAAGTCTGGACCTGCTGAAGAGGCAAGAGACTTTTTCTTCCCTCTTTGTTTCCTGCTGTGCGGGCAGAGGGGATTAAGAGTGCTACTTAAAAGAGCTCCAGAGATGGGTGCGAGCCGCAGCTAAAAGCGCGGACCACAGAGACGGGCATGAGACGCTAAGGCTGCTGCTGCCGCCACTAAGAAGCCTGTGTGAGAGCACAGATCACTATGCCCAACACCCTTCCCGGGAGGCTGTGCAGCCCGCTACTGCCAGGGTCCGGGATCCAGGGACAGCTTCCCCAGGAGGACGCACGGTACACCTAAGTCTGGTGCAAAGACACGCTGGCTTCTGCCACCGCAGGCACGCCCCGCATCGTGCCCCACCCTCCCCCCAGCATCAGTGACCCAGAGCCCGCGAATCAGGGGCTGCTGTAACCCCGTCCTGTCGGAGCAAAGAACAGAAGCCCTCCGGCGACCTAAACGTACAGGCAGGGCCTAATAAAAAGCTGAGCCCCGGGAGCTGTGCAGACAAAGAAGAGAAAGGGAAATCTCTCCCAGCAGCCTTAGAATCAGTGTATTAAAGCTCCACAATCAACTAGATGTACCTTGCATCTGTGGAATACATGAATAGACAACGAATCATCCCAAATTGAGGAGGTGGACTTGAGAGAAAGATTTATTATTTTTTCCCCTTTTCCTCTTTTTGTGAGAGTGTATGTGTACGCTTTTGTGTGAGATTTTGTCTGTATAGCTTTGCTTTCACCATTTGTCCAAGGGTTCTATCCCTCCGTTTTTATTTGATTTCTTTTTCCTTTCTAAAAAAACTTTTTTCTAGGACCTCCCTGGTGGTGCAGTGGTTGGCAGTCCACCTGCCAATGCAGGGGACGTGGGTTTGTGCCCCGGTCCAGGAAGCTTCCACATGCTACACAGAGGCTGGGCCCGTGAGCCATGGCCACTGAGGCTGTGCGTCCAGACCCTGTGTTCCACAGCGGGAGAGGCCACAGCAGTGAGAGGCCTGTGTACGGCAAAAGAAAATAAGTAAATAAATTCTTAATAGTTACTTTTTATTTTAATAACTTTATTTTATTATATCTTACTTTATTTTATTTTACCCTCTTTCTTTCTTTATTTCTTTCAACTTTATCTCCCTTTTATTCTGAGCCGTGAGGATGAAAGTCTCTTGGTGCTGCAGCCAGGAGTCAGTGCTGAGCCTCTGAGGTGGGAGAGCCAACTTCAGGACACTGATCCACAAGAGACCACCCAGCCCCATGTAATATCAAATGGCGAAAATCTCCCAGATATCTCCATCTCAACATGAACACCCAGCGTCACTCAACGAAAAGCAAGCTACAGTGCTGCACACTCTATGCAAAACAACTAGCAAGACAGGAACACAACACCGTCCATTAGCAGAGAGGCTGACTTAAATCATAATAAGTCCACAGACACCCCAAAACACACCACCAGACGTGAACCTGCCCACCAGAAAGACAAGACCCAGCCTCATCCACCAGAACACAGGCACTAGTCCCCTCCACCAGGAAGCCTACACATCCCAATGAACCAACTTTAGCCACTGGGGACTGACACCAAAAACAACGGGAACTACAAACCAGCAGCATGCAAAAAGGAGACCCAAAGCACAGTAAGATAAGCAAAATGAGAAGACAGAGAAACACAAAGCAAATGAAGGAGAAAGATAAAAACCAACCAGACTTAACTAAAGAAGAGGAAATAGGCAGTCTAACTGAAAAAGAATTCAGAATAATAATAGTAAAGATTATCCAAAATCTTGGAAATAGAATAGAGAAAACGCAAGAAACATTCAATAAAGGCCTAGGAAAACTAAAGATGACACAAGCAACGATGAAAAGCACAATAAATGAAATTAAAAATACTCTAAAAGGGATCAATAGCAGAATAACTGAGGCAGAAGAACGGATCAGTTCCTGGAAGATAAAATAGTGGAAATAACTACTGCAGAGCAGAATAAAGAAAAGGTAATGAAAAGAACTGAGGACAGTATCAGACACTTCTAAGACAACATTAAACGCACCAACATTCGAACTATACCGGTTCCAGAAGAAGAAGAGAAAAAGAAAGGGACTTCTTTCTTGAATATTTGAAGAGATTATAGTTGAAAATTTCACAAATATGGGACAGGAATTAGCTAATCAACTCCAGGAAGAACAGAGAGTCCCATAAAGGATAAATCCAAGGAGAAACATGCCAAGACACATATTAATCAAACTGTCAAAAATTAAATACAAAGAAAACATAATAAAGCATCAAGGGAAAAACAACCAATAACACACAAGGGAATCCCCATAAGGTTAACAGCTACTCTTTCAGCAGAAACTCTGCAAGCCAGAGGGACAGGCAGGAAATATTTAAAGTGATGAAGGAGAAGAACCTACAACCAAGATTACTCTTCCCAGCAAGGATCTCATTCAGATTGGATGGAGAAATTTAAAACTTTAGAGACAAGCAAAAGCTGAGAGAGTTCAGCACCACCAAACCAGCTTTACAACAAATGCAAAAGAATCTTCTCTAGGCAAGAAACACAAGAGAAGGAAAAGACCTACAATAACAAACCCAAAACAATTAAGAAAATGGGACTAGGAACATACATATCGATAATTGCCTTAAATGAATATGGATTAAATGCTCCCACCAAAAGACACAGATTGGCTGCAGGGATACAAAAACAAGAGCTATATATATGCTGTCTGCAAGTAACCCACATCACACCTAGGGACACATACAGACTAAAAGTGAGGGAATGGAAAACGTTATTCCATGAAAATGGAAACCAAAAGAAAGCTGGAGTAGCAATACTCATATCAGACAAAATAGACTTTAAAATAAAGACGATTACAAGAGACAAAGAAGGACACTACTTAATAATTAAGGGATTGATCCAAGAAGGAGATATAACAATTGTAAATATTTATGCTCCCAATATAGGAACACCTCAATAAATAAGGCAAACACTAACAGCCATTAAATGGGAACTCGACAGTAACACATTCACAGTAGGGGACTTTAACACCTCACTTTCACCAATGAAATGATCATCCAAAATAAAAATAAATAAGGAAAGAGAAGCTTTAAATGATACATTAAACAAGATGGATTTAATTGATATTTATAGGACATTCCAACCAAAAATAACAGTATACACATTTTTCTCAAGTGCTCATGGAACATTCTCCAGGATAGATCATATCTTGGGTCACAAATCAAGCCTTGGTAAATTTAAGAAAATCGAAGTTGTATCAAATATCTTTTCCGATGACAACGCTATGAGACAAGACATGAATTACAGGAAAAGATCTGTAAAAAAAATACAAACACATGGAGGCTAAACAATACACTACTTAATAACGAAGTGATCCCTGAAGAAATCAATCAGGAAATTAAAAAATACCTAGAAATAAACGACAATGGAGACACAACGACCCAAAACCTACGGGGTACAGCAAAAGTAGTTCTAAGAGGAAAGTTTATAGCAATATAAGCCTACCTTACAAAACAGGAAACATATCGAATAAACAACCTAACCTTGCACCTAAAGCAATTAGAGGAAGAAAAACAAAAAAAAACCTCAAAGTTAGCAGAAAGAAAGAAATCATAAAAATCAGATCAGAAATAAATGAAAAAGAAATGCAGGAAACGATAGCAAAGATCAATAAAACTAAAAGCTGGTTCTTTGAAAAGATAAACAAAATGGATAAACCATTAGCCAGACTCATCAAGAAAAAAAGGGAGAAGACGCAAATCAATAGAATTAGAAATGAAAAAGGAGAAGTAACAACTGACACTGCAGAAATACAAAAGATCATGAGAGATTACTACAAGCAACTCTATGCCAATAAAATGGACAACCTGAAAGAAATGGACAAATTCTTAGAAATGCACAACCTCCAAAGACTGAATCAGGAAGAAATAGAAAATATGAACAGACCAATCACAAACAGTGAAATTGAAACTGTGATTAAAAATCTTCCAACAAACAAAAGCCCAGGACCAGATGGCTTCACAGACAAATTCTATCAAACATTTGGAGAAGACGTAACACCTATGCTTCTCAAACTCTTCCAAAATATAGCAGAGGGAGGAACACTCCCAAACTCCTTCTACAAGGCCACCATCACCCTGATACAAAAACCAGACAAGGATGTCACAAAGAAAGAATACTATAGGCCATTATCACTGATGAAAATAGATGCAAAAATCCTCAACAAAATACTGGCAAACAGAATCCAACAGCACAGGAAACAGATCATACACCATGATCAAGAGGGGTTTACTCCAGAAATGCAAGGATTCTTCAGTATATGCAAATCAACCAAAGTGATACACCATATTAACAAACTGAAGGAGAAAAACCATATGATCATCTCAATAGATGCAGAGAAAGTTTTCGACAAAACTCAACACCCATTTATGATAAAAACCCTGCAGAAAGTAGGCATAGAGGGAACTTTCCTCAACATAATGAAGGCCATATATGACAAACCCACAGGCAACATCGTCCTCAGTGGTGAAAAACTGAAAGTATTTCCACTAAGATCAGGAACAAGACAAGGTTAACCACTCTCACCACTCTTATTCAACATAGTTTTGGAAGTTTTAGCCACAGCAATCAGAGAAGAAAAGGAAATAAAAGGAATCCAAATCAGAAAAGAAGTAAAGCTGTCACTGTTTGCAGATGACATGATATTATAAATAGGGTATCCTAAAAAATGTTACCAGAAAACTGCTAGAGCTAATCAATGAATTTGGTAAAGTAGCAGGATACAAAATTAATTCACAGAAATCTCTGGCATTCCTATACACTAATGATGCAAAATCTGAAAGTGAAATCAAGAAAACACTCCCATTTACCATTGCAACAAAAAGAATAAAATATCTAGGAATAAACCTACCTAAGGACACAAAAGACCTGTATGCAGAATATTATAAAACACTGATGAAAGGAATTAAAGATGATACAAACAGATGGAGAGATGTACCATGTTCCTGGATTGGAAGAATCAACACTGTGAAAATGAATCTACTACTCAAAGGAATGTACAGATTCACTGCAATCCCTATCAAACTCCCACTGGCATTTTCCACAGAACTAGAACAAAAAATTTCACAATTTGTATGGAAAAACAAAAGACCCCGAATAGTCAAAGCAATATTGAGAACGAAAAACGGAGCTGGAGGAATCAGGCCCCTGGACTTCACACTATACTACAAAGCTACAGTGATCAAGACAGTATGGTACTGGCACAAAAACAGAAAGATGGATCAATGGAACAGGATGGAAAGACCAGAGATAAACTCACGCACATATGGTCACCTTATCTTTGATAAAGGAGGCAGGAATGTACAGTGGAGAAAGGACAGCCTCTTCAATAAATGGTGCTGGGAAAACTGGACAGGTACATGTAAAAGGATGAAATTAGATCACTCCCTAAAACCATACACAAAAATAAGCTCAAAATGGATTAAAGACCTAAATGTAAGGCCAGAAACTATCAAACTCTTAGACGAAAACATAGGCAGAACACTCTATGACATAAATCACAGCACGATCCTTTTTGACCCACCTCCTAGAGAAATGAAAATAAAAACAAAAATAAACCAATGGGACCTAATGAAACTTCAAAGCTTTTGAACAGCAAAGGAAACCATAAACAAGACCAAAAGACAACCCTCAGAATGGGAGAAAATATTTGCCAATGAAGCAACTGACAAAGGATTAATCTCCAAAATTTATAAGCAGCCCATGCAGCTCAATAACAAAAAAACAAACAACCCAGTCCAAAAATGGGCAGAAGACCTAAATAGACATGTCTCTAAAGAACATATACGGACTACCAACAGACATCTGAAAGAATGTTCAACATCACTAATCATTACAGAAATGCAAATCAAAACTACAATGAGATATCATCTCACACCAGTGAGAATGGTCATCAACAAAAAATCTAGAAACAATAAATGCTGGAGAGGGTGTGGAGAAAAGGGGAACCCTCTTGCACTCTTGGTGGAAATGTGGATTGATGCAGCCACTGTGGAGAACAGTATGGAGGTTCCTTAAAAACTACAAATAGAACTACCATATGACCCAGAAATCCCACTACTGGGCATATACCCTGAGAGAACCATAATTCAAAAATAATCATGTACCATAATATTCATTGCAGCTATATTTACAATAGCCCGGAGATGAAGGCAACTTAAGTGTCCATCATTGGATGATTGGATAAAGAAAATGTGGCACATATATACAACGGAATATTACTCAGCCATAAAAAGAAACGAAATTGAGCTGTTTGTAATGAGGTGGAGAGACCTAGAGTCTGTCATACAGAGTGAGGTAAGTCAGAAAGAGAGAAACAAATACCGTATGCTAACACATATATATGGAATTTAAGAAAAAAAGTGTCATGAAGAGGCTAGGTGTAAGACAGGGAATTAAGACACAGACCTACTAGAGAATGCACTTGAGGATATGGGGAGGGGGAAGCGTAAATTGTGACAAAGCGAGAGAGAGGCATGGACAAATATACACTACAAAACGAAAAGTAGATAGCTAGTGGGAAGCAACCGCATAGCACAGCGAGATCAGCTGGGTACTTTGTGACTGCCTGGAGGGTTGGGATAGGGAGGGTGGGAGGGCGGGAGATGCAAGAGGGAAGAGATATGGGAACATGTGTATATGTATAACTGATTCACTTTGTTATAAGGCAGAAATTAACACATCACTGTAAAGCAATTATACTCCAATAAAGATGTAAAAAATAAATAAATATATAAGCAACTAGGATATATTGAACAGCACAGGAAAATATCACCATTTTTTTGTCATAAGTTTAAATGGAGTATTAGCTATAAAAATATCGAAAAATGATGTTGTACACCTAAACTAATATAATAGTGTAAATCAAGTATACTTCAATTATAAAAAAAAAGAAAGAGAAAAGCCGTGCCTCCTTGCAAGGCCTCAATATCCTCATCTGTAAATTGAGGAGGCTGAATGAAATGATTCTTATATCACACAGGCCCGATATTCTATGATTCCAAAATTGCCACTTACCCTAAAATACAGTAAGCAGTTGCTAAAATTGCATTAAACTGAATACAAAATATTTCATCTGTAGTACTGGAATGAATTTACAAATAACAAGAACTTCCGAACTTCCAATGAAAACATTCACTCTCTCTCTCCCTGAAAGATTGTGTAAAATGACAAAGGACTTTCTAAACATCGTCCAGTGCAAAGAGGTTGGATTTATGAACTTTAACATCACTTAAAGGGGAAATTATACTATGATCCCTAAAGCACTTAATCCAAAAGACAGGACATGTAAGTGAGGAAAACTCAAGAAGTGAGGAAGCCTTCCTCCAGGAGGTAGACTGAATACCTCTCCCTTTCAGTACAGACTAAATAGCTTCTAACATTCAGAGTATATAAAGGAGGGGAGTAACTATGGTGGAGAAACCTGGCAGACACCACTTTAACCAAGTAACCAAGGTCAACACGACCAGTGATAAGTCATGTACCTCTTATGCCTTCGGAAAGACACTACCCCTCTGTGACGTTCTTCCCCCAAAATCCATAACTCTGGTCTAATCATGAAGAAATATAAGGCAACCCAAATTCAGGAACATTCTACAAAATGCCTGAATGGTGCTTTTCAAAACTGTCCAAGTCAGAAAACCAAGGTAAGCCTGAGAAATTTTTACAGATAAGACATTAAGGGGACATGATAACTAAATGCCACAGGATATACTGGAATGGATCCTGGTACAGAAAAAAAAGACATTAATGGAAAAAATGGTGAAATGCAAATAAAGTCTATAATCTAGTTAACAGTATTATACCAATGTTCATTTCTTAGTTTTGATAAATGGACCATAGCTATATAAGATCTTAACATTAGGGAAATCTGGGTGAAGAGTATCCAGGAATTCTCTGTACTTTATTTTAGCAACTTTTCTGTAAAGCTAAAATTATCTCAAAATAAAAAGCTAAGAAAAGGATTACAAGGGATAGACAAATTTATTAATGCTGAAAATGTGTCAACTAACAATGAATATGGCATTCCTCTTTGGATGTAAGACTTACTTATTTAAACATAAGATTTTAAATTTGCACATAATTAAACCTGAATGAAATGTCAAAAAATTTAAGAAAATTGAAATTGTACCAAGTATCTTTTCCGACCACAATACTATGAGACTAGGTATCAATTACAGGAAAAGATCTGTAAAAAATCCAAACACATGGAGGCTAAACAATACATTACTTAATAACGAAGTGATCCCTGAAGAAATCAAAGAGGAAATCAAAAAATTCCTAGAAACAAATGACAATGGACACACGATGACCCAAAACCTATGGGATGCAGCAAAAGCAGTTCTAAGACGGAAGCTTATAGCAATACAATCCTACCTTAAGAACAGGAAACATCTCGAATAAACAACCTAACCTTACACCTAAAGCAATTAGAGGAAGAAGAAAAAAAACACCCCAAAGAAACGATAAAGATCAGATCACAAATCAACGAAAAAGAAATGAAGGAAACGATAGCAAAGATCAATAAAACTAAAAGCTGTTTTCCTGAGAAGATAAACAAAATCAATAAACCATTAGACAGAATCAACAAGAAAAAAAGGGAGAAGACTCAAATCAATAGAGTTAGAAATGAAAAAGGAGAAGTGACAACTGACAGGGCAGAAATACAAAAGATCATGAGAGATTTCTACGAGCAACTCTATGCCAATAAAATGGACAACCTGGAAGAAATGGACAAATCCTTAGAAATGCACAACCTGCCAAGACTTAATCAGGAAGAAATAGAAAACATGAACAGACCACTCACAAGCACTGAAATTCAAACTGTGATTTAAAATCTTCCAACAAACAAAAGCCCAGAACCAGACGGCTTCACAGGCGAATTCTATCAAACATATAGAAAAGAGTTCACACTTATCATTCTCAAACTCTTCCAAAATATAGCAGAGGGAGGAACACTCCCAAACTCATTCTACGAGGCCACTATCACCCTGATACCAAAACCAGACAAGGATGTAACAAACAAAGAAAAATACAGGCCAATATCATTGATGAACACAGATGCAAAAATCTTCAACAAAATACTACCAAACAGAATCCAACAGCACATTAAGAGGATCATGCACCATGATCAAGTGGGGTTTATTCCAGGAATGCAAAGATACTTTAATATACACAAATCATTTAATGTGATACACCATATTAACCAACTGAAGGTGAAAAAATATATGGTCATCTGAATAGACGCAGAGAAAGCTTTCGACAAAATTCAACACCCATTGCTGATAAAAACCCTCCAGAAAGAAGGCATAGAGGGAACGTTCCTCAACATAATAAAAGCCATATATAACAAACCTACAGCCAACATCGTCCTCAATGGTGAAAAACTGAAAGTATTTCCACTAAGATCACAAACAACACAAGGTTGCCCACTCTCACCATTCTTATTCAACATAGTTTTGGAAGTATTAGCCACAGAAATCAGAGAAAAAATAGAAATAAAAGGAATCCAAATGGGAAAAGAAGTAAAGCTGTCACTGTTTGCAGATGACGTGATACTATACATAGAGAATCCTAAAGAGGCTACCAGAAAACTACTAGAGCTAATCAATGAATTTGGTAAAGTAGCAGATACAAAATTACTGCACAAAATCTCTGACATTCCTATACACTAACGATGAAAAATCTGAACGCAAAATCAAGAAAACACTCCTATTTTCCATTGCAACAAAAAGAATAAAATATCTAGGAATAAACCTATGTAAGAAGACAAAAGACATGTATGCAGAAAATTATAAGACATTGATGAAATAAATTAAAGATGAGACAAATAGATGGAGAGATATACCATGTTCTTGGATTGGAAGAAGCAACATTGTGAAAATGACTCTACTACCCAAAGCAATCTACAGATTCAATGCAATCCCTATCACACTAGCACTGGCATTTTCACATAACTAGAACAAAAAATTTCACAATTTTTATGGAAACACAAAAGACCCCGAATAGTCAAAGCAATCTTGAGAACGAAAAACGGTGCTGGAGGGATCAGGCTTTCTGTCTTCAGACTATACTACAAAGCTACATTAAACAAGACAGTATGGTACTGGCACAAAAACAGAAAGATGGATCAATGGAACAGGATAGAAAGCCCAGAGATAAACCCACGCACATATGGTCACCTCATCTTTGATAAAGGAGGGAGGAATGTACAGTGGAGAAAGGAAAGTATCTTCAATAATTGGTGCTGTGAAAACTGGACAGGTACATGTAAAACTATGAGATTAAATCACTCCCTAACACCATACACAAAAATAAGTTCAAAATGGATTAAAGACCTAAATTTAAGGCCAGAAGCTATCAAACTCTTAGAGGAAAATATAGGCAGAACACTCTATGACATAAGTCAGAGCAAGATCCTTTTGGACCCATCCTCAAGAGAAATGGAAATAAAAATAAACAATAGGGACCTAATGAAACTTCAAAGCTTTTGCACAGCAAAGGAAACCATAAACAAGACCAAAAGACAACCCTCAGAATGGGAGAAAATATTTGCAAATGAAGCAACTGACAAAGGATTAATCTCCAAAATGTACAAGCAGCTCATGGAGCTCAATAACAAAAAAACAAACAACCCAATCCAAAAATGGGCAGAAAACCTAAACAGACATTTCTCCGAAGAAGATATACAGAGTTCCAACAAACACATGGAAGAATGCTGAACATCATTAATCATTAGAGAAAGGCAAATCAAAACTACAATGATAAAAAAAAAAAAAAACTACAATGATATATCTTCTCACACCAGATAGAATGGCTATCATCAAAAATTCTAGAAACAGGGTTTCCCTGGTGGCACAGTGATTGAGAGTCCGCCTGCCAATGCAGGGGACACGGGTTCATGCCCCAGTCCGGGAAGATCCCACTTGCCATGGAGAGACTTGGCCCGTGAGCCATGGCCACTGAGCCTGCACATCCAGAGCCTGTGCTCTGCAACGGGAGAGGCCACAGCAGTACGAGACTTACGTTCCACCAAAAAAAAAAAAAAAAAAAATCCCAAAACAATAATTGCTGGAGAGAGTGTGGAGAAAAGGGAACACTCTTGCACTGCTGGTGGGAATGTGAATTGGTTCAGCCACTATGGAGAACAGTATGGAGGTTCCTTAAAAAACTACAAATAGAACTGCCATATGACCCAGCAATCCCACTACTGGGCATATACCCTGAGAAAACCAAAATTCAAAAAGAGTCATGTACCAAAATGTTCGTTGCAGCTCTATTTACAATAGCGCGGAGATGGAAACAACCTAAGTGCCCATCATTGGATGAATGGATAAAGAAGATGTGGCACATATATACAATGGAATATTACTAAGCAATAAAAAGAAACGGAATTGAGCTATTTGTAAGGAGGTGGATAGACCTAGAGTCTGTCATACGGAGTGAAGTAAGTCAGAAAGAGAAAGACAAATACCGTATGCTAACACATATATATGGAATTTAAGGGGGGAAAATGTCATGAAGAACCTAGGGGTAAGACAGGAATAAAGATAGAGACCTACTGGAGAGTGGACTTGAGGATATGGGGAGGGGGAAGCGTGAGCTGTGACAAAGCAAGAGAGAGGCATGGACATATACACACTACCAAACGTAAGATAGATAGCTAGTGGGAATCAGCCGCATAGCACAGGGATATCAGCTCGGTGCTTTGTGACTGCTTGGAGGGGTGGGATAGGGAGGGTGGGAGGGAGGGAGATGCAAGAGGGAAGAGAAATGGGAACATATGTATATGTATAACTGATTCACTTTGTTATAAAGCAGAAAGTAACACACCATTGTAAAGCAATTATACTCCAATAAAGATGTTATAAAAAAAAAAAAGAAAAGGGAACACTCTTGCAGTGCTGGTGGGAATGTGGATTGGTACAGCCACTATGGAGAACAGTATGGAGGTTCCTTAAAAAACTGCAAATAGAACTACCATATGACCCAGCAATCCCACTACTGGGCATATACCCTGCGAAAACCATAATTCAAAAAGAGTCATGTACCAAAATGTTCATTGCAGCTCTATTTACAATAGCCAGGAGATGGAAACAACCTAAGTCTCCATCGACAGATCAATGGATAAAGAAGATGTGGCACATATATACAATGGAATATTACTCAGCCATAAAAAGAAACAAAATTGTCTTATTTGTAGTTAGGTGGATGGACCTAGAGTCTGTCATACAGAGTGAAGTAAGTCAGAAAGAGAAAGACAAATACCATATGCTAACACATATGTATGGAATCTAAGAAAGAAAAATGTCATGAAGAACCTAGGGGTAAGAGAGAAATAAAGATACAGACCTACTAGAGAATGGACTTGAGGATATGGGGAGGGGGAAGGGTAAGCTGTGACAAAGTGAGAGAGTGGCATGGACATATATACACTACCAAACGTAAAATAGATATCTAGTGGGAAGCAGCCGCATAGCACAGGGAGATCACCTCGGTGCTTTGTGACCACCTGGAGGGGTGGGATGGGGATGCTCAGAGGGAGGGAGATGCAAGAGGGTAGAGATATGGGAACATATGCATATGTATAACTGATTCACTTTGTTATAAAGCAGAAACTAACACACCAATGTAAAGGAATTATTCTCCAATAAAGATGTAGAAAAAAAAAAAAGAAGAAAGAGGGTTCCCTTTTCTGCACACCGTCTCCAGCATTTATTATTTGTAGATTTTCAATGATGGCCATTCTATCTGCTGTGAGGTGATACCTCATTGTAGTTTTGATTTGAATTTCTCAAATGATTAGTCATGTTGAGCATTCTTTCATGTGATTGAAGGCAATAACTGTATCTTCTTTGAAAAAATGTCTATTTAGGTTTTCTGCCAATTTTTGGATTGGGTTGTTTGTTTTTTTGATATTGAGCTACATGAGCTGCTTGCAAATTTTGGAGATTGATCCTTTGTCACTTGCTTCATTTGCAAATATTTTCTCCGATTCTATGGGTTGTCTTTTCCCCTCATTTACGGTTTCCATTCCTGTGCAAAAGCTTTTAATTTCATTAGGTCTCATTTGTTTTTCTTTCCATTTCTCTAGGAAGTGGGTCAAAAAGGATCTTGCTGTGATTTATGTCATAGAGTGTTCTGCCTATGTTTTCCTCTAAGAGTTTGATAGTTTCTGGCCTTACATTTAGGTCTTTAATTCATTTTGAGCTTATTTTTGTGTATGGTGTTAGGGAGTATTCTAATCTCATACTTTTACATGTACCTGTCCAGTTTTCCCAGCACCACTTATTGAGGAGGCTGTCCTTTCTCCACTGTACATTCCTGCTTCCTTTAGCAAATATAAGGTGACCATATGTGCGTGGGTTTATCTCTGGGCTTTCTATCCAGTTCCATTGATCTTATTTTCTGTTTTTGTTCCAGTACCATATTTTCTGGATTACCATAGCTTTGTAGTATCGTCTGAAGTCAGGGAGTCTGATTCCTCCAGCTGTACTTTTCATTCTCAAGATTGCTATGGCTCTTCAGGATCTTTTATGTTTACATACAAATTGTGAAATTTTTGTTCTAGTTCTGTGAAAAATACCATTGGTAGTTTTATAGGGACTGCATTGAATCTGTAGATTACTTTGGGTAGTATAGTCATTTCACAGTGTTGATTCTTCCAGTCCAAGAACATGGTATATCTCTCAATCTGTTTGTATCATCTAAAATTTCTTTCATCAGTGTCTTACAGTTTTCTGCATACAGATTTTTTCTCCTTAGGTAGGTTTATTCCTAGATATTTTATTCTTTTTGTTGCAATGGTAAATGGGAGTGTTTTCTTAAATTCACTTTCAGATTTGTTATCATTAGTGTATAGGAGTGCCAGAGATTTCTGTGCCTTAATTTTGTATCTTGCTACTTTACCAAATTCCTTGATTAGCTCTAGTAATTTTCTGGTAACATCTTTGGGATTCTCTATGTATAGTATCATGTTATCTGCAAACAGTGACAGATTTACTTCTCCTTTTCCCATTTGGATTCCTTTTATTTCTTTTTCTTCTCTGATTGCTGTGGCTAAAACTTCCAAAACTATGTTGAATAATAGTGGTGAGAGTGCGCAACTTTGTCTTCTTCCTGATCTTAGTGGAAATGCTTTCAGTTTTTCACCATTGAGGATGATGTTGATTGTGGTTTTTTCATATATTGCCTTTATTATGTTGTGGAAAGTTCCCTCTATGCCTACTTTCTGCAGGGTTTTTATCATAAATTGGTGTTGAATTTTGTCGGAAGCTTTCTCTGCATTTATTGAGATGATCATATGGTTTTTCTCCTTCAATTTGTTAATATGGTGTATCACGTTGATTGATTTGCATATATTTAAGAATCCTTGCATCCATGGGATAAGTCCCCCTTGATCATGGTGTATAATCCTTTTAATGTGTTGTTGTACCCTGTTTTGTAGTATTTTGTTGAGCATTTTTGCATCTATATTCATCAGTGATATTGGCCTGTAATTTTTTTTTTTGTAGTATCTTTGTCTGGTTTTGGTATCAGGGTGATGTTGGCCTCATAGAATGAGTTTGGGAGTGTTCCTTCCTCTGAAATTTTTTGGAAGAGTTTGAGAAGGATGGGTGTTAGCTCTTCTCTAAATATTTGACAGACTTCACATGTGAAGCTATCTGGTCCTGGACTTTTGTTTGTTGGAAGATTTTTTTTTTTTTTTTTTTTTTTTTTTTTTTGTGGTATGCTGGCCTCTCTCGTTGTGGAGCACAGTCTCCGGATGCTCAGGCTCAGCAGCCATGGCTCACGGGCCCAGCTGCACCGTGGCATGTGGAATCCTCCCGGACTGGGGTACAAACCCATGTCCCTTGCATTGGCAGGCGCACTCTCATCCACTGCTCCACCAGGGAAGCCCTGGAAGACATTTAATCACAGTTTCAATTTCATTACTTGGGATTTGTCGGTTCATATTTTATATTTCTTCCTGCTTCAGTCTCGGAAGCTTGTGCTTTTCTAAGAATTTTTCCATTTCTTCCATGTTGTCCATTTTTTTTGGCATAGAGCTTATTGTAGTAGTCCTTTACGATGCTTTGTATTTCTGCGGTGTCTGTTGTAACTTCTCCTTTTTCCTTTCTAATTTTATTGATTTGAGTCTTCTTCTTTTTCTTGATGTGTCTGCCTAATGGTTTATTAATTTTGTTTATCTTCTCAAAGAACCAGCTTTTAGTTTTATTGATCTTTGCTACTGTTTTCTTTTTTTCTATTTCATTTATTTCTGCTTGATATTTATGATTTCTTTCCTTCTACTAACTTTGGGTTTTGTTTGTTCTTCTTTCTCTAATTCCTTAAGGTGAAATGTTAGAAATTTTATTTGTATTTCTTGTTTCTTGATGTAGGCTTGTATTGCTATAAACTTGCCTCTTTATACCAAACTGCTTTTGCTGCATCCCTTAGGTTTAGGATTGCCGTGTTTTCATTGTAATTTGTCTGTAGGTATTTTTCTTGATTTCCTCTGATTTCTTTAGTGATCTCTTGGTTATTTAGTAACATATTGTTTAGGCACCATGTGTTTGTGTTTTTTCTGTTTTTTCCCTGTAATTGATTTCTAATCTCATAACATTGTGGTCAGAAAAGAATCTTGATATGATTTCAATTTACTGAGGCTTGATTTGTGACCCAAGATGTGATCTATCCTAGAGAACGTTCTGTGTGCACTTGAGAAGCAAGTGTAATCTGCTCTTTTGGATGGAATTTTCTATAAGTAGCAATTAAACCTATCTGGTCTACTGTGTCATTTAAAGCCTGTTTTCTTTATTAACTTCCTTTTGGATGATCTGTCCATTGGTGTAAGTGAGGTGTTAAATGTCCCCCACTATTATTGTGTTACTGTCAATTTCCTCTTTTATAGCTGTTAGCAGTTTCCTTATGTATTGAGGTGTTCCTATGTTGGGTGCATATATATTTATAATTTTTATATTTTCTTCTTGGATTGATCCCTTGATCATTATGTAGTGTCCTTCCTTGTGTCTTTTAACAGTCTTTATTTTAAACTCATTTTATCTGATATAAGTATTGCTATTCCAGCTTTCTTTTGATTTCCATGGAATATCTTTTCACATCCTCTCATTTTCAGTCTCTATGTGTCCCTAGGTCTGAACTGGGTCTCTTTTAGACAACATATATATGGGTCTTGTTTTTGTATCCATTCAGCGAGCCTGTGTCTTTTGGTTGGAGCATTTATTCCATTTGTGTTTAAGGTAATTATCCATATGTATGTTCCTATTACCATTTTTGTAATTGTTATGGGTGGGTTTTTTTTGTAGGTTCTGTTCATCTCTTGTGTTTCCAACTTAGATAAGTTCCTTTAGCATTTCTTTTAGAGCTGGTTTGTTGGTGCTGAATTCTCTTAGCTTTTGCTTGTCTGTAAAGCTTTTGATTTCTCCATCAAATCTGAATGAGATCCGTGTTGTGTAGAATAATCTTGGTTGTAGGTTCTTCCCTTTTATCACTTTAAATATGTCATGTCACTCCCTTCTGGCTTGTAGAGTTTCTGCTGAGAAATCAGCTGTTACCCTTATGGGAGTTCCTTTGTATGATTTTTGTAGTTTTTCCCTTGTTGCTATCAGTAATTTGTCTTTGTCTTTCATTTTTGTCAATTTGATTACTATGTGTCTCGGCATCTTTCTCCTTGAGTTTATCCTGCCTGGGACACTCTGTGCTTCCTGGATATGATTAACTATTTCCTTTCCCATGTTAGGGAATCTTTCACTATAATCTCTTCAAATATTTTCTCGGGTCCTTTCTCTCTCTCTTCTCCTTCTGGGACCCCTATAATGCGAATGTTGTTGCTTTTAATGTTGTCCCAGAAGTCTGTGAAGGCTGAGTGAAATCTTTAATGAATGAAGACTTTAATGTTTTCCCAGAAGTCTGAAGGCTGTTTTCATTTCTTTTCATTCTTTATTCTATTCTGTGGCAGTGAATTCCACCATCTGTCTTCCAGGTCATTTATCCGTTCTTCTGCCTCAGTTATTCTGCTATTGATTCCTTCTAGTTTATTTTTCACTTCAGTTATTGTATTATTGATCCCTGTTCATTTGTTCTTTAATTCTTCTAGGTGTTTGTTCTTTAATTCTTCTAGGTATTTGTTCTTTAATTCTTCTAGGTCTTTGTTAAAACTTTTTGCATCTTCTTGATCTTTGCCTCCATTCTTGTTCTGAGGTCCTGGATCATCTTCACTATCATTATTCTGAATTCTTTTTCTGGAAGGTTGCCTATCTCCACTTCATTTAGTTGTTTTCCTGGGGTTTTATCTTGTTCCTTCATCTGGTACATAGCTCTCTGCCTTTTCATCTTGTCTATCTTTCTGTGAATGTGGTTTTTGTTGCACAGGCTGCAGGATTCTAGTTCTTCTTGCTTCTGCTGTCTGCTCTCTGGTGTATGAGGTTATCTAAGAGGCTTGTGCAAGGTTCCTGATGGGAGGGACTGGTGGTGGATAGAGCTGGGTGTTGCTCTGGTGGGCAGAGCTCAGTAAAACTTTAATCCGCTTGTCTGCTAATGGGTGGGGCTGGGTTCTCTCCCTGTTGGTTGTTTAGCCTGAGTCAACCCAACACGGGAACCTACCCGGACTCCTCGGTGGGGCTAATGGCCAACTCTGGGAGGGCTCACGCCAAGGAGTACTTCCCAGATCTTCTGCTGCCAGTGTTCTTGTCCTCACGTTGAGCCACAGCTACCCTCAGCCACTGCAGGAGACCCTCCAACACTAGCAGGTAGGTCTGGTTCTTTCTCTAGGGGGTCACTGTTCCTTCCCCTGGTCCCGATGAACACACTACTTTGTGTGTGCCCTCCAATAGTGGAGTCCCTGTTTCCCCCAGTCCTGTCAAAGTCATGCAATCAAATCCCACTAGCTTTCAAAGTCTGATTCTCTAGGAATTCCTCCTCCCGTTGCCGGACCCCCAGGTTGGAAAGCCTGATGTGGGGCTCAGAACTTTCATTCCAGTGGGTGGACTTCTGTGCTATATGTGTTCTTTGTGAGTCACCCACCCAGTAGTTATGGGAGTTGATTTTATTGTGATTGCGCCCCTCGTCCCATCTCATTGTGACTCCTCCTTTGTCTTTGGATGTGGGATATCTTTTTTGGTGAGTTCCAGTGTCTTCCTGTTGATGACTGTTCAGCAGTTAGTTGTGATTCCGGTGTCCTCATAAGAGGGAGTAAGCGCACGTCCTTCTACTCCGCCATCTTGTTATTTCTATGATTCCATTTATATGAAATATCCAGAATAGTCAAATCCATAGAGACAGAAAATAGATTAGCGGTTTCCAGTGGCTGTGGGATGGAGGATTGGGAGTGACTGCTAATTGGTACATGTTTTCTTTTTGAAGTGATAAAGATATTCTGGAATTAGATAGTGGTAATGGATGCACAATTTTGTGTATACTTTAAAATGCTGAATTGTATACTATAAAAAGGTGAATTTATAGTATATGGATTAATTTTCAATTTTAAAAACTGGAAATAACCAAAGTATCCACAAACATCCATGAATAGATAATTATTTAAATAAAAAATTATGGTAAGTCCATACAATGGGTTTGTGTGCAGCCATTAAAAGAACCTTTAAAAATGAGAATAAAGAACATGTTACATGGAAAAATCACCAAGCTACATGGTTAACTTTAAAAAAACACCCTACCGGGCTTCCCTGGTGGCGCAGTGGTTGAGAGTCTGCCTGCGAATGCAGGGGACACGGGTTCGAGCCCTGGTCTGGGAAGATCCCGCATGCCGCGGAGCAACTGGGCCCATGAGCCACAATTACTGAGCCTGCGCGTCTGGAGCCTGTGCTCCACAGAGAACAAGAGAGGCAACGATAGTGAGAGGCCCATGCACGGCAATGAAGAGTGGACCCCGCTTGCCACAACTAGAGAAAGCCCTCACACAGAAACGAAGACCCAACACAGCCATAAATAAATTAATTAATTTAAAAAAAAAATTAAAAAAAAAAAAGCTTAACTTCATACACATATGAAGTTAACACATACACATATGATCTCTTTTTAAAAAAAAAAAAAACACCCTACCAAAATGGTGAATGTATGATCACCTTTGTGAAATGAAAAGCAACACATATTCAGGTAGATGCAACTCTCACACACATATCTGTGTGTATGTGTGTGTTTGTGTAAACATATACAAATTTATATTCTGCTCTTCTCCACGCTATTAATTATTGAATCATGACTACAATGGCCAACTTTGGATATTTTTACTTTTCATTGGATCTTTCTGCAGTATCAATTTTTTCTAATCTTACACCATTTTATCTCTTTTACTTATTTAATCTTTTGAATGTTTATAGAGGCTATCTAGATAGAGAGATAATAGATCTTCTTACTTTCTTCTTTGTGTTTCATAGAATTCTAAAAAATTCTAAGTGAAATATTACATTTAAAACCTGAAGTAAGGGCTTCCCTGGTGGTGCAGTGGTTAAGAGTCCGCCTGCCGATGCAGGGGATGCAGGTTCGTGCCCCGGTCCGGGAGGATCCCGCATTCCGCAGAGCAGCTGGGCCCGTGAGCCGTGGTCTCTGAGCCTGCGCGTCCGGAGTCTGTTCCACAGGGGGAGGGACCGCAGCAAGTGAGAGGCCCGCGTGCCGGAAAAAAAAAATTAAAAACCTGAAGTAAAACACACACACAAAAATACATGTAGTCTTCCTCCAAATCATTCTTATTTTTCATTTTATGAGAATGTTACAGGGACCCCATGGTTCTTACCCTTAGATTTTTACCTTAAAAAAATTAACAGAGAAGTCCTTTATATTTGTTCAAAGAAGAGAAAAATTCTTGGCCTTAAGATGAAAGCTAATTTCCAGAAAAAACACAATGAATCAACGAACTCCTCAATTAAAAAACCCTAAATGAAAACAGATTACTATCGCCCAGAGGGTTCAGTTTTGTTCTCTGTTGTCATCCTTTGAGCACTTGAAATTATGAAAGGAATTCAGATCTATAGTCCTTCACCTTGGCAATGCCCTCTTCTTGTTCCATGTTTCACATGCAGCTAGTTCATCAATATTGAAAAAAAAAAGGCTGAACTTGGAGAAAATGATGGGAAAAAATCATTTTGAAACATAGAAGTAAAAGGCTTTAGTTTTCCATTCTAGTATAACAAAAAAAACACAAAAATCCAGTTGTGAGTATAATGGCGGTTGACAGGGCTGGGGAGAGGGGAAATTGTGAAGTTGTTTAATGGGTATAAAAAATTCTGGACTTTGGTTGTACAACTCTGTGAATATACTTAGCATGACTGAACTGTACACTTAAAAAGGTTAATATGGTCAATTTTACGTTATATGCATTTTAATGCAGTTTAAAATAAAAATAAATAAATCCATTTAAAGTATAAATGGTTCGGGTTGATGTCAGCAGCTCTAAGTTGGGAACGTTTTCAACTCAAGTCAAATGTTTCCCATAAATCAAACCCACCTGGATTTGATACAATTTTTAATTCCGGTCATTTTACTAAAATAGGCACATATTTCTCTTAATTTACTAAAACTATAGCTATAAAACAACTTAATTTCCAATTTTACTCTTAAAGTCTTTTGTCTTGCAAGATTTAGAGACCCCTGTAAAAAGATTGTGAAAATATTACTACATTTACTTTGGGAAATAATAAATAGTCTGATACACACACACACACACACACACACACACACACACACAAAACTCCAAGGTTTGACTTGTACAACTGGGTAGAAGTGTGACATTCACTGAAATGAAGAGTAGGAAAGGAGCAAGTTTGGAGGATTAGGGCTAAATCAACTGTTCTCAAAAGGTATGATTTCCCCCCCAGGGGACATTTGGGAGTACCTGGAGACATTTCTGGTTACCACACCTGGAGGCAGTTGCGGGATGTGGGGGGCATGCTATTGCCCTGGGTTGGGATACTGTTAAACATCCTACAGTGCACAGGACAGGCTCCCACCAGAAAGAGTGATATGTCCCCAAATGTCAATAGTGCCAAGAGTGAGAAACCTTGGGTTGGCACCCTCTCTTCTGAATCTGGCCACTCTTTCTCAGCCTTTGCAGCAGGCTTCTCCTCTTCTGAATTTAATTGCTCAATAGTCTGCCTTTAGCAGCCCACTTCTCTTTTCCTCTACATTTTCTCTTGGGAACATCACTCATGACTTCAACTACCAATTCTATGTTGCTAACTCCCACATCTTTATGCCTAGTCCCAACTGTTCTTCTAGCTCTAGAGCATTTTTTCTTTGTATTTCCCTTCACATCTTTTCATTAACTTACTGCTACGTTTCTTGTCTTTATAAGTAGCATCTGCTAGAAAACCACAGGGTCATTTATTTCCCAAACATTTACTGAGTATCTAGTTTGTGTAAAGGGCAGCACTAGTATTTGGAAGAAGGTAGTGATGGTGGAGATGAGAGGTAATCATAGTAAGTGTCTTAAATGCATTATCCCTGATTATGGCAATAGTTTTACAAGGAAGAAATTATTATCTCCTGGAAACGAAAGCCTCAAGTGCTTAATCAACGACTTAACTATCACAGAGCTTGTAAATAGCAGAGTATTTTAAAAGTCAGTTCTATTTTGACATTAAGGATTGAACTCTCTACATTAAAAAACACTGGGGACAGTGCTGGAAAAGTGTGTCCATAGCCAAAGGGAGATGGATGTGAATGAGGAAGGTCTAAGAAGTTCCAATAGCCTTTTATTCTAAGCCACAGTGCACCCTCTTCCGGTTGCTTACCGTATATCCCAGAATATAATACACCAGCCATAGGAGGATGAATCATTATTTTCCTTAACTCTAGAAAAGATAAAAAATTGACAACGAAAGTATGACATACCATCAATTGTCAGAGATTTCCTAGATGTTGAAATATTTTTTAAAAGATAAGCCTTCAGAGATTTCTAATTTGTTAAAATATGAAGAAGAAAGTAATCTTAGATTCTATGACATACGATGAATTTGTTTTCTACATTCAATTTCCACGGTCAGTGCTGGTGGCTGGTGTGCTATTCTGCACTTTAGTCAACTAAGACGTTTGTATATTGCTTTCTAAATGGTCGTAGATTGTTTCATGGCTCTGTGTTGTGCTTCTGCAACTAGATCGTAAAGCTCTTAGCTCTTCAATCACCTCTTTGTTCTCCTCCCCCCCGCCGCCCCGCCCCCACACCAAGCGCCTTTCAACAATCTACGCAGAGTTTACCACTTATGAGTAAACCTAAATTTCTTGTAACTTAGAAATTCATAGATAGTATAAGACTGTTCACAGATTTAGTTACACTGGGAGGCGAGATGGGGAAAACATTATATTAAATATGAGTATCGGTTTTTTAAAGACCCATCCTTGTAGAAACGTTAAAATGTGGTGGGGTAGGGAGCGAGGAGGAGAGGGGATATACGTCTCAGGATACAGGAAATACGGAAAAAGCGAAACCGGGAGGAAGCTCTGTGCCTGGAGGGGACCCGCCGCCATCTCCGGTCTCTTGGCTTCTCCAGGGCCCACCGGAGAGAGCTGACACCCGGGTCCTATAATCCTTATGGGGGACCAAACTTGTACCTCCGGGAGATCCACGCTCCAGCCTGGAAACACGCGGGAAATCAAGCCTCCAAAAAAGCGCTGCCTCCTAGCTCCACGTTGGGATTATCCAGAAGGAACCCCCAACGGAGGTAGTACCCCTCTCCCTTCCACACCTCCTCCAGCATCACCGGGCCTGAAGTCGCACCCACCTTCTCCGGAGAAATAGTACAATATACTTCTCTCACCCCAAACCAGGTCAGATTCTTTCTCATTTGGGATATCCAGGCTCTCTGAAACTTAATTATATATTTTCCCAGATCTCCTTCTCCCTTTCCCTATTCTCTCCAGGATTTCAAAGTTGAAGAAAGAACATGCAGGCATTAAATAGCTCTTCCACAAAATATGTGGGGGTGAATTTATGGATATTTAATAACATTAAGTAATTATTTTAATATATTAGCTATGACAATCGTGGTTATATTTTTAAGAAGTAGACTTAATCTTTTGATATGCTTGAAAGTAATTCAGTAGGGCCCAGGTGAGGGGTACAAACAAAATGTTCATGAGTTAATAATTGTTAAAGCTGAGTGACGTATACATGGGGATTCATTAAACTGTTCTTGCTACTTTTGTGTATATTTGAAACTTTTCCATTCAAAAAATGATTGGTTCAAGATCAATAACAACATTATATTGAAGGCCTAATTCCTATGGCTAGCACTGTGGTAGCAGTATTGTAAGGTGAGCCTTCAGAGGTGTGTGCTTCTCTATATGGCAGGAGAATTCAATTAGTAAAAAACAAAAAGTTACAATATAGCAACTCAAACCCAAGTGCCATAATGTTTGCTTGTTCAAGGTATTTAGGAAGCACGGGGGTGTGGGGGATGAGATGAACCAAATCATTCTGCCTGGTAGTAATCTTGAGCCATCAAAGAGGAAGGGGTAACTCTGGGTGGACCTTAAAGGGTGAGTGACATCTCCCATGTGGAGGGGGAGAGAATGTTTTTCTGGCTTACCTTTCCCAAGGCAGGCTTGTTCTAGGAAAACTTGGCTATAACTCTGAATGTATGAGAAGAACTAGGTGAGATAGAGTGCTGCAGGGCTTTAAATGTTATGCTAAGGATTATGCAGTTTAATCCATAAGCAGTGGAAACCACTGAAGATTTTCAAGGAAGTATTGTATTTTAGCAGTCCAGTTTTTACTATCAGAAAAATGATCTTCTATTTAGATGAGCTTATAGAATACAAAAAATAAACTCTGACCAAAACCTCACAGATTCTTGTAATCCAAAGGAGACAGGGCATCCTTTCTCCATTCATGCAACAAACCTTTAAGAAGCCCTTGCAATGGACTAGGCATTATGCTGGGAGCTGTAGGGGATGGATAACCAAAGCACATAGGAATGAAACAGATATTTGAATAAATAGGTCAATGAATGATGGGATAACAGTGGCAACTAAGGGAGTTCTGAACTTGGGGCTTGGTGGTAGTGCATAGAAAAAGGATGAGCTCTATTGTGCTTGGAAGCATCACCCAGTCATTCCTTACTGCCTGATTTCCCTCAACTTTACCTCTTTGTTCAAAGGGGTAGAGTTGGGGCTGGGAGGCACCATAGGGATAGCAATCCTCAAACAGAAAACAAAGAAGGCTGTACAGGGCAAAAAGTGCAAGAGCTACATAATTTCCTCCAGTTACTCAAATCATTGAAAATTATAATAATAGCAAATACTTACTGAACATCTTTATGTGCCAGACACTGTTCTACAAAGCTTCCTAAAGTCTCTGCTCATAATTGCTATGCAATAGATCCCTTCTACTACTGTCTATATAACTGTTTTTCATGAATATATAACTGCAATGTGGGTATGGTAAAGCATAAGGACTTGAGGAGCCCAGGGGAAAGAGATGAACAGTAACAGAAGAAATGATTTAATGTTATTTTATTATTTTTCAGTCTTTGAGGGATTGCAGTATGACTCCATTTCCTTGGTGCATCCATAAAATAGTTATTCAGTGAAGACAATGAAGATTATTGACAATGCTACCCTGCTTTTCTGATGTCCTGCTTCAGGAAGTTGTGATTTTTAAGGTAATCTCTTTACCAAAAACTTTTTAAGGAAGGAGCAGGAATAAGAGTTGATTATGACACATTAAATATAACTAGCCAAACAAAAAGCTAGCACCAAATGATAAATTGAAACCACTTTCTACATTATATGAAAGCATATATACCATATAATAATAATGTTATCTATAAGCTGTTTTGCTATATTCATTCCTAATTACCTTATAGTTCCTGCTGTTACTGTGAAATGTATATTTTAAACCACATTTTCAGATTATTGCCCGTAAATGAGAACACGATTGATATTTTTACATACTGATTTTATACACTGTAACCTTTCTGATTTATATCTGTTCTAATAATTTATAGGTTCTCTGGATTATCTGTTAATTTATTATATTGTGAATAATGGCAGTTTGTTCCTTTCCAATATTTATTTTTTAATTTGTCTTACCGGGCTAGCTAGGATCTTCAGTACAATGAGAAATAGTAGCAGTGACAGAGGATTTCCTTGTCTTGCTCCTGAATTTACAAGGAAACTATACGTGTTTCACCATTTTTAGTAGATTTTCTTTTTCGGGTTAAAGAAATTCCTTTGTATTCTTAGTTTGCTGAGAGCTTTTATTCTGAATGAGTATGGAGTTTTTTCTCCAAATACTTTGTATCTACTGCCATGATCATATGGGGCATTTTCCTCCATTAATATGACACTGTGACTGTGTGATAAATTATAATATTCAGTTTTCGAATGTATTTCCTGCTTTTGGTTTCATCAGGCCTCACCATTGAATATTTTGTCCCCTATTTTTATAATTTTTCCTTTTATCTTTATTTTTTTCTTTACTTTCTTTTTGTTTGCTCTTTTTCTAATTTATTTATTTGGACCATTAGCTCAGTAATTTTAAATCTTCTTTCCTAAAATAAGAATTTATAACGAAGTTTTCCACTACATACCACTTTAGAAGAATTTCACAGGTTTTTATGTGTAGGTTTTTATGTGTAGTATTTTTATTATTATTCAATTATTATTATCTAATTGCTCTTATGATTTCTTTTTTGACTCATGAGTTATTTGGTTTTTTTTCAATTTACATACATATGATCTCTCTTTTAGAAATCATATTGTGAAATCATTAATCCAGTTACAGTTAAACTTCATCTTTATTATTCTTCTGGTAGCAAAAACAAATTATACACTGGCTCCTCATCCCAATAGATTTCAGCAATATAAAACTTTTTCTTTCATTAAATACATAGGGAAACTGATTACGCTATTCAGTGATGGAGTTATTGATGATATTTATACTTGTGATTTTAAACCTTTTATTTTGATCTAATTCTACACTTAAAGAAAAGTTCTGAGAATATTACAAAGAACTCCCATACACCCTTTACCCAGGTTCACCAATTACCATTTTACCATGTTTGCTTTATAATTCTCTATTTCTGTTTCTCCCTCTCACTCTCCCTTCCCCTTTCCCTTCCCTGTCTTAAGCCTCCCCCCTCCCTCCTTCTCTCTCTTTGAACTATTTGAGAGTAACTTGCAGACATCATGCTCCTTTACCTGTAAATACTTCAGTGTATATTTCCTCAGAATAATGCCTTTCTCTTACATAACCTCAGTACATGTGTCAAAAGAGAAATTGGACATTGTTCCAATTTTTTGTTCCATAAACCTTTATTGTCAAGATTATCCACTCATACTCACTGAAAAAGGGATGAGTTTGGGAGAACATGTATTTCAAATGGACAATGTAAGCTCTATTATAGTTCATTTTTTCCAGCTTTATTTTTTTTATTGGAGTATAATTGCTTTAGAGTGTTGTGTTAGCTTCTGCTGTACAATGAAGTGAATCAGAATCAGCTATATGTATACCAATATCCCCTCCCTCTTAAACCTCCCTCCCACCCCTCGCCCCATCTAGGTCGTCACAGAGCACTGAGCTGAGCTCCCTGTGCTATACAGCAGGTTCCCACTAGCTATTTTACACATGGTAGTGTATTTATGTCAAACCTAATCTCCCAATTCGTTCCACCCTCCCCTTCCCCCACCATGTCCACATGTCCTTTCTCTATGTCTACGTCTCTATTCCTGCCCTGCAAATAGGTTAATCTGTACCATTTTTCTAGGTTCCACATATATGCGCTAATATACGATATTTCTTTTTTTCTTTCTGGCTTACTTCACTCTATATGACAGACTCTAGTTCCATCCACATCTCCACAAATGACCCAATTTCATTCCTTTTTATGGCTGAGTAATATTCCATTGTATATATGTACCACATCTTCTTTATCCATTCATCTGTCATTGGACATTTGTTTCCATATCATGGCTATTCTAAATAGCGCTGCAATGAACATTGTGGTACATGTGTCCTTTTGAATTATGGTTTTCTCAGGGTATATGCCCAGTAGTGGGATTGCTGGCTCATATGGTAGTTCTATTTTTAGTTTTTTAAGGAACCTCCATACTGTTATATTTGACATATAACATTGTAAGTTTAAAGTGTACAGTGTGATGATTTGCTACATGTATATATTACAAAATGATTACACAGGATAAGATTAGTTAACACATCAATCACCTCATATAGTTACTATTTGTGTGTGTGTGTGGTGAGAACTTTTAAGATCTACTCTCCTAGCAACTTTTAAGTATACAATACAGAATTGTTAACTATAGTCATTATACTATAGTATTAACTCTACTAACTATAGTTATATAACTATATATACTATTAACTATAGTATTAATTACAGTATAATATACATCATGCTTTATATTAGATCCCTAGAACTTATTCATGTTACCACTGAAAGTTTATACCCTTTGACCACTTTCACCCATTTCCCCTACCCTACCACCCCTGGAAACCACCAATATACTCTCTGTTTCTATGAGTTCAGTTTTTTTAGATTCCATGCATAAGTGAGAGCATACAGGATTTATCTTTTTCTGTCTGACTTATTTCACTTTGCCTGATGCCCTCAAGGTTTATCCACTATGTCAGAAATGACAAGATTTCCTTTTTTTTATAGCTGAATAATGTTCCATTGTGTATTTTTTTTTCTTTGTCCATTCATCTGTCAGTGGACACTTAGTTTGTTTCCACATCTTGGTTATTGTAAATAATGATGCAGTAAACATAGGGGTTGCAGATATCTCGAGATCGTGATTTCATTTCCTTCAGATATACCGAGGAGTGGAATTGCTGGATCATATGGTAGTTCTATTTTTAATTCTTTGAGGAATCAACATACTGCTTTCCATAGTAGATATTTCAGTTCACATTCCCATCAAGGGATATGCAAGGGTTCACTTTTCTCTATATCATCACCAGCATTTGTTATCTCCTGCTTTTGTTAACAGCCATTCTAAAAAGTGTGAGATATCTCATTGTGTTTTTGATTTGTATTTCCCTGATGATTAGTGATGTTGAGTACCTTTTCATGTGCCTGTTAGCCAGATATGTCTTCTTTGGGAAAATGTCTATTTAAGTCTTTTGCACCTTTTTGAATTAGATTACTTGTTTTTCTGGTATTGAGTTGTATCAGTTCCTTATATATTCTGGATATTAATTTCTTATCAGATATATGTTTTAAAAATATTTTCTCCCATTCCATAGTTTGCTTTTTCATTTTGTCAATCATTTCTTTTTCTGTGCAGAAGCTTTTTAGTTTGGTATAGTCCCATTTGTTTATTTTTTGCTTTTGTTGCTTATGCTTCGGGTATCATATCCATAAAATCATTGCAAAGACAAATATCAAGAAGATTTTTCCCTGTTTTCTTCTAGGAATTTCATGGTTTCAGATCCTTACCTTTAAGTCTTTAATCTATCTTGAATTAATTTTTGCGAGTGGTATAAGATTGGGCTCCAGTTTTATTCTTTTTCATGTGAATATTCAGTTTCCTCAGCATTATTTATGAAATAGACTATCTTTTCTCCATTAAGTACTCTCAGATCCCTTGTCAAATATTAGTGGACTGTATATGTAGCATTTTATTCTGGGCTCCCGATTCTGTTCCAAGGTCTGTATGTCTGTTTTTATGTCAGCACCATACTCCTTTGATTACTATAGTTTTGTAGTATATGAAATTGGGGTTCCAATATTATTATCTAGGCCATATTCCAATTTCACCTATTTATCCCAATAATGTCTTTTATAGCTATTTTCTTTTCCTGATCAAAATTTCAATCCAAGATGATGCATTGCATTTAGTTCGCATGTCTCTTCAGTTTTTTATTATTATTAACCTGGAACAGTTCAACCTTTCTTTGTCTCTCATGACATTGACAATTTAAAAGACTACAGAACAATTATTTTGTAGATTGTTCCTAAGTTTAAATTTGCATGCCAGTTCCTCATTATTATGTATAGATTATGCATTTTGGCAGGAATGTCAGAGAAGTAATATATTGTTCTTAGGGCAGCATATCAGTGACGTATAATATTGATTTGACCCCTTAGAAGAAATGTTAACCTTGATTACTTTGTTCAGATGATGTTTGCTAGATTAATCCACTATAAAGTTCCGTTTTCCTCTTTGTAGTTAATAATTTTGCTGGGGGTACTTTGAAATTGTGTAGATATCCTATTCCTCATCAAACTAAAATCCACTGGCCTTAATATCTATTGATAATTCTTTACCAAATCAGTTATTACTATGAAGGCTGCAAAATGGTCATTTTCAAACATCATCATTTTTACTACATTAGTTTGTATTCTACTTCAAGGAAGAGCTTTTTTCCCCCCTCCATCTATTTATTTATTTATCTTAGTTTGGCACACAGATTTTTTTACTTTATTTCATGAATACGCTATTGCTATCATAATTTATTTTAATGCTCAAATTGTCCCAGTGGCAGCCCATTCAACCTGGATTCTCTGATTATTTGACATATTCCCATCATTCTTTGATATATACTTTGAGTTCAATATTTCCTTACTTTTTTACTTTCATGTTTGTCTGGTGTTTCCTGACTCATTGACCATTTCTCTATGGATCTCTGGTACCATTTAGTGGGAGACAGTATTTGGAAACCAAGACATAGGTACATGGATTTTTTTTAACTTTTAAAAAATTTTTTCATACAATTATAAAGATTACTTTCCATTTACAGTTATTACAAAATATTGGCTATATTCCCCACATTGTACAACACATCTTTGAGCCTATGTTATACCCAATGGTTCGTACCTCCCACTCCTCCACCCTATACTGCCCCTCCCCCTTCTCCCCACTGGTGACCACTAGTTTGTTCTCTATATCTGTGAGTCTGCTCCTTTTTTGTTATATTCACTACTTTGTTGTATTTTTTAGATTCCACATATAAGTGATATCATACAGTATTTGTCTTTCTCTGTCTGACTTATTTCACTTAGCATAATGCCCTCCAAGTCCATCCATGTTGCTGTAGATGACAAAATTTCATTCTTTTTTATGGCTGAGTCATATTCCATTGTGTGTGTGTGTGTGTGTGTGTGTGTGTGTGTGTATACCCAATTTTATCCATTCATCTGTTGATGGACACTTAGGTTGCTTCCATATCTTGGCAATTATAATGCTGCTAGGAACATTGGGGTTGCATGTATCTTTTCAAATGACTGGGTTTTTTTTGTTGGATATATACCCAAGAGTGGAATTGTTGGGTCATATGGTAGTACTATTTTTAGTTTTTTGAGAAACCTCCATACTGTTTTCCACAGTAGCTGCACCAATTTACATTCCCAACAAGAGTATAAAATGGTCCCTTTTTTCCACATGTTCACCAACATTTTTTATTTGTGCTCTTTTCAATGATAGCCATTCTGATAGGTGTGAAGTGGTATCTTGTGGTTTTGATTTGCATTTCCCTGATGATTAGTGATGTTGAGCATGTTTTCATGTGCCTGTTGGCCACCTGCATTTCCTCTTTGGATAAATGTCTATTTAGTTCTTCTGCCCATTTTTTAGTTGTGTTGTTTTTATGATGTTCAACTGTATGAGCTGTTTATATATGTTGGTTGTTAATCCCTCATAGGTCATACCATTTTCAAATATTTTCTCCCATTCACTAATCTGTCTTTTCATTTTGTCAATGGTTTCCTTGGCTCTTCAAAAGCTTTTAAACGTGATTAGGTCCCATTTGTTTATTTTTGCTTTTATTTCCTTTACTTTAGGAGACAGATCCAAAAAAATATTGCTGTGATTTATGTCAAAGAGTATTCTGCTTGTGTTTTCCTCTAGGAGTTTTATAGTATCCAATCTTACATTTAGGTCTTTAATCCATTTTGAGTTTGTTTTTGTATATGGTGTTAGAGAATGTTGTAATTTCATTCTTTTATATGTAGCTGTCCAGATTTCCTAGCACTACTTATTGAAGAGACTGTCTTTTCTCCACTGTGTATTCCTGCCTCCTTTGTCATTGATTAGTTGACTGTGAGTGTGTAGGTTTATTTCTGGGATTTCTATCCTGTTGCATTGATCTACATGTCTGTTTTGTTCTAGTAGCATATGATTTGGATTAGTGTAGCTTTGTAGTATAGTCTGAAGTCAGGGAGCATGATTCCTCCACCTCTGTTCTTTCTTCTGGAGATTGTTTTGGCTATTATGGGTCTTTTGTGTTTCCATAAAAATTTTATGATTTTTGGTTCAGGTTCTATGGAAAATGCCACTGGTACTTTCATAGGGAATGCAATGAATCTTCAGATTGCCTTGGATAATATGGTCATTTTAACAACATTGATTTTTCCAACCCAAGAATCTGGTATATCTTTCCATGTTTTTATGTCTTCAATTTCTTTCATCAGTGTCTTACAGTTTTTGGAGTACAGGTCTTTTGCCTCCCTAACTAGGTTTAGTCCTAGGTATTTTATTCTTTTTGTTGCAGTGGTAAATGGGAGTGTTTCCTTAATTTATCTTTCAGATATTTCATCATTAGTGTATAGGAATGGAAGAGATCTCTGTGCATTAATTACTTGACCAAATTCACTGATCAGCTCTAGTAGTTTCCTGGTAACATCTTTAGGATTCTCTATGTGCAGTATCGTGTCATCAGCAGTGACAGCTTTACTTCTTCTCTTCTGATTTGGATTCCTTTTATTTCCTTTTCATCTCTGATTGCTGTGGCTAAAACTTCCAGAACTATGTTGAATAATAGTGGTGAGAATAGAAAACCTTGTCATGTTCCTGATCTTAGAGGAAATGGTTTCAGTTTTTCACCATTGAGAATGATGTTGGCTGTGGGTTTGTCATACATAGTCTTTATTATGTTGAAGTAAGCTCCCTCTATACATACTTTCTGAAGCGTTCTTATCATAAATGGGTGTTGAATTTTGTCCAAAACTTTTTCTGCATCTATTGAGATGATCATATGGATTTTTCTCCTTCAGTTTGTTAATGCGGTTTATCACATTGATTGATTTGCTTATATTGAAGAACCCTTGCATTACTGGGATAAACCCCAGTTGATCATGGTGCATGATCCTTTTCATGTGTTTTGGATTCTGTTTGCTAGTATTCTGTTGAGGATTTTTGCATCTATGTTCATCAGTGATATTGGCCTGTAGTGTTCTTTCTTTGTGACATCTTTGTCTAATTTGGGGATCAGGGTGATATGACCTCGTAGAATTACTTTGGGAGTGTTCTTCCGTCTGCTATATTTTAGAAGAGTTTCAGAAGGATGGGTGGTAGCTCTTCTCTAAATGTTTGATAGAATTCACCTGTGAAGCCATCTGGTACTCGGCTTTTGTTTGTTGGAAGATTTTGAAAAACAGTCTCAATTTCAGTGCTTCAATTGCTCTGTTTATATTTTATATTTCTTCCTGATTCAGTTTTGGAAGGTTGTGCTTTTCTAAGAATTTGTCCATTTCTTCCAGGTTGTCCAATTTATTGGTATATAGTTGCTTGTAGTAATATCTCAAGATCCTTTGTGTTTCCTCAGTATCAGGTGTTACTTCTCATTTTTCATTTTGAATTCTATTGATATGAGCCTTCTACCTTTTTTCTTTTTTTTTAAATTTATTTAATTAATTTATTTATTTGGCTGTGTTGGGTCTTCGTTTCTGTGTGAGGGCTTTCTCTAGTTGTGGCAAGTGGGGGCCACTCTTCATCGCGGTGCGCGGGCTTCTCACTGTCGCGGCCTCTCTTGTTGCAGAGCACAGGCTCCAGACGCGCAGGCTCAGTAGTTGTGGTGCACGGGCTTAGTTGCTCCGCAGCATGTGGGATCTTCCCAGACCAGGGTTCGGACCTGTGTTCCCTGCATTGGCAGGCAGATTCTCAACCACTGTGCCACCAGGGAAGCCCCTCCCTTTTTTTCTTCATGAGCCTGGCTAATGGTTTTTCAATTTTGTTTATCTTCTCAATGAATCACCTTTTATTTCATAGATCTTCGCTATTGTTTCCTTCATTTTGTTTACATTTATTTCTGATCTGATCGTCATGATTTCTTTCCTACTGCCAACTTTGGGTTTTTTTGTTCTTCTTTCTCTAATTGCTTTAGGTATAAGGTTAGGTTGTGTATTTAAGATGTTTCTGCTTTCCTGAGGTAGGATTCTATTGCTATAATCTTCCCTCTTAGAACTGCTTTTGCTGCATCCCATAGGTTTTGGGTTGTCATGTTTTCATTGTAATTAGTTTCTAAGTATTTTTTTATTTCCTCCTTGATTTCTTCAGTTATCCCTTGGTTATTTAGTAATGTATTGTTTAGCCTCCATGTGTTTGTTTTTTTTAAAGATTTGTTCCTGTAATTGATATCTAGTTTCATAGTGGTGTAGTAGGAAAAGATACTTGATACGGTTTCAATTTTCATAAATTTACCAAGGCTTGGTTTGTGACCCAGGATATGATCGATCATGGAGAATGTTCCATGAGCACTTGAGAAGAAACTGTATTCTGTCTTTTTTGGATGGAATCTCCTATAAATATCAATTAAGTCCATCTTCTTTAACGTATCATTTAAAGCTTGTGTTTCCTTATTTATTTTCCTGCTTTTTTTACACTTTTTTGAATTTTATTTAATTTATTTTTTTATACGGCAGGTTCTTATTAGTTATCCATTTTATACATATTAGTGTATATTTGTCAATCCCAATCTCCCAGTTTGTCACACCAAACACCCCTCCCACGACTTTCCCCCTTTGGTGTCCATACGTTTTTTCTCTACATCTCTGTCTCTATTTCTGCCCTGCAAACCGCTTCATCTGTATCATTTTTCTAGATCCCACATATATGCATTAATATACAATATTTGTTTTCCTCTTTCTGACTTACTTCACTCTGTATGTCAGTCTCTCGATCCATCCATGTCTCGGCAAGTGACCCAGTTTTGTTCCTTTACATGGCTGAGTAATAGTCCACTGTACATATGTACCACATCTTCTTTATCCATTCATCTGTCAATGGGCATTTAGGTTGTTTCCATGACATGGCTATTGTAAATAGTGCTGCAATTAACATTAGGGTGCATGTGTCTTTTTTTTTTTTTCCAGTACGCGGGCCTCTCACTGCTGTGGCCTCTCCCGTTGCGGAGCACAGGCTCCGGACGCACAGGCTCAGCGGCCATGGCTCATGAGCGCAGCCGCTCCGTGGCATATGGGATCCTCCTGGACCAGGGCACAAACCCGTGTCCCCTGCATCGGCAGGTGGACTCTCAACCACTGCGCCACCAGGGAAGCCCGCATGTGTCTTTTTGAATTATGATTTTCTCTGGGTATATGCTCAGTAGTGGGATTGCTGAGTCATATGGTAATTCTACTTTTAGTTTTTTAAGGGACCTCCATACTGACTGTATCAATTTACATTCCCACAGCAGTGCAAGAGGGTTCCCTTTTCTCCACACCCTCTCCAGCATGTGCTGTTTGTAGATTTTCTGATGATGCCCATTCTAACTGGGGTGAGGTGATACCTAATGGTAGTTTTGATTTGCATTTCTCTAATAATTAGTGATGTTGAGAAGCTTATCATAAGCTTCTTGGCCATCTGTATGTCTTCTTTGGACAAATGTCTATTTAGGGCTTCTGCCCAGTTTTGGATTGCGTTGTTTTTTTAATATTGAGCTGCATGAGCTCTTTATACATTTTGGAGATTAATCCTTTGTCAGTTGATTCATTTGCAAATATTTCTTCCCATTCTGAGGGTTGTCTTTTCGTCTTGTTTGTAGCTTCCTTTGCTTTGGAAACGCTTTGAAGTTTCATTAGGTCCCATTTGTTTATTTTTGGTTTTATTTCCATTACTCTGGGAGGTGGATCAAAAAAATCTTTCTGTGATTTTTGTCAAAGAGTATTCTTCCTATGTTTTGCTCTAAGAGTTTTATAATCTCCAGTCTTACATTTAAGTCTCCAATCCAGTTTGAATTTATTTTTGTGTATGGAGTTAGGGAGTGTTATTAATTTCATTCTTTTACATGTTGCTGTCCAGTTTTCCCAGCACCACTTATTGAAGAGACTGTCTTTTCTCCATTGTTAATCATTGCCTCCTTTGTCACAGATTAGCTGACCATAGGTAGGTGGGTTAATCTCTGGGCTTTCTATCCTGATCCTTTCATCTATTTCTGTTTTTCTGCCAATATCATATTGTCTTGATTACTGTGGCTTTGTGGCATAGTCAGAAGTCAGGGAGTCTGATTCCTCCAGCTCCGTATTTTTCCCTCATGACTGCTTTAGCTATTCAGGGTCTTCTGCATCTCTATAAATATTTTAAGATTTCTTGTTGTAGTTCTGTAAAAAATGCCACTGTTATTTTGATAGGATTGCATTGAATTTTGAGATTGCTTTGGGTAGTATAGTCATTTTCACAATGTTGATTCTTCTGATCCAAGAACATGGTATATCTCTTCATCAGTTTGTATCATCTTTAATTCCTTTCATCAGTGTCTTATAGTTTTCTGCATACAGCTCTTCTGTCTCCTTAGGTAGGTATATTCCTAGGTTTTATTTTTTTAACATCTTTATTGGGGTATAATTGCTTTACAATGGTGTGTTAGTTTCTGCTTTATAACAAAGTGAATCAGTTATACATATACATATGTTCCCATATCTCTTCCCTCTTGCGTCTCCCTCCCTCTCACCCTCCCTATCCCACCCCCCAGGCAGTCACAAAGCACCAAGCTGATATCCCCGTGCCATGCGGCTGCTTCCCACTAGCTATCTACTTTACGTTTGTTAGTGTATATATGTCCATGCCTCTCTCTCGCCCTGTCACAGCTCACCCATCCCCCTCCCCATATCCTCAAGTCCATTCTCCGGTAGGTCTGTGTCTTTATTCCCGTCTTACTCCTAGGTTCTTCATGACATTTTTTTTCTTAAATTCCATATATATGTATTAGCATACGGTATTTGTCTTTCTCTTTCTGACTTACTTCACTCTGTATGACAGACTCTAGGTCTATCCACCTCATTACAAATAGCTCAATTTCGTTTCTTTTTATGGCTGAGTAATATTCCATTGTTTACATGTGCCACATCTTCTTTATCCATTCATCCGATGATGGGTACTTAGGTTGTTTCCATCTCGGGGCTATTGTAAATAGAGCTGCAATGAATATTTTGGTACATGACTCTTTTTGAATTTTGGTTTTCTCAGGGTATATGCCCATTAGTGGGATTGCTGGGTCATATGGTAGTTCTATTTGTAGTTTTTTAAGGAACCTCCATACTGTTCTCCATAGTGGCTGAACCAATTCACATTCCCACCAGCAGTGCAAGAGTGTTCCCTTTTCTCCTCACCCTCTCCAGCATTTATTATTTCTAGATTTTTTGATGATGGCCATTCTGACTGGTGTGAGATGATATCTCATTGTAGTTTTGATTTGCATTTCTCTAATGATTAATGATGTTGAAGATTCTTTCATGTGTTTGTGGGCAGTCTGTATATCTTTGGAGAAATGTCTATTTAGGTCTTCTGCCCATTTTTGGATTGGGTTGTTTGTTTTTTTGTTATTGAGCTCCATGAGCTGCTTGTAAATTTCGGAAATTAATCCTTTGTCAGTTGCTTCATTTGCAAATATTTTCTCCCATTCTGAGGGTTGTCTTTTGGTCTTGTTTATGGTTTCCTTTGCTGTGCAAAAGCTTTGAAATTTCATTAGGTACCATTTGTTTATTTTTGTTTTTATTTCCATTTCTCTAGGAGGTGGGTCAAAAAGGATCTTGCTGTGATTTATGTCATAGAGTGTTCTGCCTATGTTTTCCTCTAAGAGTTTGATAGTTTCTGGCCTTACGTTTAGGTCTTTAATCCATTTTGAGCTTATTTTTGTGTATGGTGTTAGGGAGAGATCTAATCTCATACTTTTACATGTACCTGTCCAGTTTTCCCAGCACCACTTATTGAAGAGGCTGTCCTTTCTGCACTGTACATTCCTGCCACCTTTGTCAAAGATAAGGTGTCCATATGTGCGTTGGTTTATCTATGGGCTTTCTATCCTGTTCCATTGATCTATCTTTCTGTTTTTGTGCCAGTACTCTACTGTCTTGATTTCTGTAGCTTTGTAGTATAGTCTGAAGTCAGGGAGCCTGATTCCTCAAGCTCCTTTTTCGTTCTCAAGATTGCTTTTGCTATTCGGGATCTTTGGTGTTTCCATAAAAATTGTGGTATTTTTTGTTCTAGTTCTGTGAAAAATGCCAGTGGTGGTTTCATAGGGATTGCATTGAATCTGTAGATTGCTTTGGGTAGTAGAGTCATTTTCACAATGTTGATTCCTCCAATCCAAGAATATGGTATATCTCTCCATCTATTTGTATCATCTTTAATTTCTTTCATCAGCATCTTATAATTTTCTACATACAGGTCTTTTTCTCCTTATGTAGGTTTATACCTAGATATTTTATTCTTTTTGTTGCAATGGTAAATGGGAGTGTTTCCCTAATTTCTCTTTCAGATTTTACATCATTAGTGTATAGGAATGCCAGAGAATTCTGTGTATAAATTTGGTATCCTGCAACTTTAACCAAATTCATTGCTTAGCTCTAGTAGTTTTCTGTTGGCATCTTTAGGATTCTCCACGTATAGTATCATGTCATCTGCAAACAGTGATAGTTTAATTCTTCTTTTCTAATTTGTATTCCTTTTATTTCCTTTTCGTCTCTGATTGCCGTGGTACGACTGCCAAAACTATGTTGAATAACAGTGGTGAGAGTGAAAATTATTGTCTTGTTCCTGATCTAAGAGGAAATGCTTTCAGTTTTTCACCATTGAGAATGATTTTGCTGTGAATCTGTTGTATATGGCCTTTATTATGTCGAAGTAGGTTACCTAATGCCCCCTTTTTGTAGAGTTTTTATCATCAGTGCATGTTGAATTTTGTCCAAAGCTTTTTCTGCCTCTATTGAGATGATCCTAATGGTTTTTCTTCTTCAGTTTGTTAATATGGTGTATCACATCAGTGGAAATGCGTACATTGAAGAATTCTTGCATCGCTGGGATAAATGCCACTTGACCATAGTATATGACCCTTTTAATGTGTTGTTGGATTCTGTTTCCTAGTGTTTTGTTGAGGATTTTGCATCTATATTCAACAGTATATTGGTCTGTAATTTTCTTTTGTTGTAGTGTCTTTCTCTGGTTTTGGTGTCAGGGTGATGGTGGCCACATAGAATGAGTTTCAGAGTGTTCCTACATCTGCAATATTTTGGAAGAGTTAGAGAAGGATGGGTTTTAGCTCTTCTCTAAATATGTGGTAGTATTCTCCTGTGAAGTCATGGATTCCTGGACTTTTGTTTGTTGTAAGATTTTTAATCCCAGTTTCAATTTCATTACTTGTGATTGGTCTTTTCTTATTTTCTATTTCTCCTTATTTTTTTTTACATCTTTATTGGAGTATAATTACTTTACAATGGTGTGTTAGTTTCTGCTTTTTTTTAAAATCATCTTTATTGGAGTATAATTGCTTTACAATGGTGTGTTAGTTTCCGCTTTATAACAAAGTGAATCACTTATACATATACATATGTTCCCATATGTCTTCCCTCTTGTGTCTCCCTCCCTCCCATCCTCTCTGTCCCACCCCTCCAAACGGTCACAAAGCACAGAGCTGATCTCCCTGTGCTATGCGGCTGCTTCCCACTAGCTCTCTACCTTACGTTTGGTAGTTTATATATGTCCATGCCCCTCTCTCACATTGTCACAGTTTGCCCTTCCCCCACCCTATAACCTCAAGTCTGTTCTCTAGTAGGTCTCTCTCTTTATTCCTGTCTTACCCCTAGTTTCTTCATAACATTTTTTTCTTAAATTCCACATATATGTGTTAGCATACAGTATTTGTCTTTCTCTTTCTGACTTACTTCACTCTGTATGACAGACTCTAGGTCTATCCACCTCATTACAAATAACTCAACTTCGTTACTTTTTATGGCTGAGTAATATTCCATTCTATACATGGGCCACATCTTCTTTATCCATTCATCCGATGATGAACACTTAGGTTGTTTCCATCTCCGGACTATTGTAAATAGAGCTACAATGAACATTTTGGTACATGACTCTTTTTGAATTACGGTTTTCTCAAGGTATATGCCCATTAGTGGGATTACTGGGTCATATAGTAGTTCTATTTGTAGTTTTTTAAGGAACTTCCATACTCTTCTCCATAGTGGCTGTACCAATTCACATTCCCACCAGCAGTGGAAGAGTGTTCCCTTTCCTTCACACCCTCTCCAGCATTTATTGTTTCTAGATTTTTTGATGATGGCCATTGCGACTGGTGTGAGGTGATATCTCATTGTAGTTTTTTTTTTTTTTTTTTGCGGTATGCGGGCCTCCCACTGTTGTGGCCTCTCCAGTTGCAGAGCACAGGATCCGGACGCACAGGCTCAGCGGCCATAGCTCATGGGCCCAGCTGCTCCGGGATATGTGGGGTCTTCCCAGACCGAGGAACAAACCCACGTCCCCTGCATCGGCAGGCAGACTCTCAACCACTGCGCCACCAGGGAAGGCCCTCATTGTACTTTTGATTTGCATTTCTCTAATGATTAATGACTTTGAGCATTCTTTCATGTGTTTGTTGGCAGTCTATATATCCTTTTTGGAGATATGTCTGTTTAGGTCTTGTGCCGAGTTTTTGAATGGGTTGTTTCTTTCTTTGTTATTGAGCTGCATGAGCTGCTTGTAAATTTTGGAGATTAATCCTTTGTCAGTTGCCTCATTGGCAAATATATTCTCCCTTTCTGAGGGTTGTTTTTTGGTCTGGTTTATGGATACCTTGGCTGTGCAAAAGCTTTGAAGTTTCATTAGGTCCCATTTGTTTATTTTTGTTTTTACTTCCATTTCTCTAGGAGGTGGGTCAAAAAGGATCTTGCTGTAATTTATGTCATAGAGTGTTCTGCCTATATTTTCCTCTAAGAGTTTGATAGTTTCTGGCCTTACATTTAGGTCTTTAATCCATTTTGAGCTTATTTTTGTGTATGGTATTAGGGAGTGATCTAGTCTCCTACTTTTACATGTACCTGTCCAGATTTCCCAACACCAATTATTGAAGAGGCTGTCCTTTCTCCACTCTATATTCCTGCCTCCTTTATCAAAAATAAGGTAACCATATGTGCATGGATTTATCTCTGTGTTTTCTAACCTGTTCCATTGATCTTTCTATTTTTGTGCCAGTACCATACTGTCTTGATTACTGTAGCTTTGTAGTATAGGCTAAAGTCAGGGAGCCTGATTCCTCCAGCTCTGTTTTGCATTCTCAAGATTGCTTTGGCTATTCAGGGTCTTTTGTGTTTCCATACAAATTGTGAAATTTTTTATTCTACTTCTTTGAAAAATGCCAGTGGTACTTTGATAGGAATTGCATTGAACCTGTAGATTGTTTTGGGTAGTAGAGTCATTTTCACAATGTTGATTTTTCCAATCCAAGGACATGGTATATCTCTCCATCTATTTCTCTCACCTTTAATTTCTTTCATCAGTGTCTTATAATATTGTGCATACAGGTCTTTTTCTCCTTAGGTAGGTTTATTTCTGGATATTTTGTTCTTTTTGTTGCAATGGTAGCTGGAATGTTTTCTTAATTTCACTTTCAGATATTTCATCATTAGTGTATAACAATGCCAGAAATTTCTGTGCATTAATTGTGTATCCTGCTACTTTACCAAATTCATTGATTAGCTCTGGTAGTTTTCTGGTAGCCTGTTTAGGATTCTCTATGTATAGTATCATGTCATCTGCAAATAGTGACAGCTTTAATTCTGCTTTTCCGATTTGGATTCCTTTTATTTCTTTGTCTCTCTGATTACTGTGGATAAAACTTCCAAAACTATGTTGAATAAGAGTGGTGAGAGTGGGCAACCTTGTCTTGTTCCTGATCTTAGTGGAAATGCTTTCAGTTTTTCACCATTGAGGATGATGTTGACTGTGGGTTTGTCCTATATGGCCTTTATTATATTGAGGAAAGTTCTCTCTATGCCTACTTTCTGCAGGGTTTTTATCATAAATGCGTGTTGAATTTTGTCAAAAGCTTTCTCTGCATCTATTGAGTTGATCATATGGTTTTTCTCCTTCAATTTGTTACTATGGTTTATCACATTGATTGATTTGCGCACATTGAAGAATCCTTGCATCCCTGGAATAAACCCCACTTGATCATGGTGTATGATCCTTTTAATGTACTGTTGGATTCTGTTTGCTAGTATTTTGTTGAGGATTTTTGCATCTATGTTCATCACTGATATTGGCCTGTAGTGTTCTTTCTTTGTGACATCATTGTCTGGTTTTGGTATCAGGGTGATGCTGGCCTTGTAGAATGAATTTTGGAGTGTTCATCCCTCTGCTATATTTTGGAAGAGTTTGAGAAGGATAGATGTTACCTCTTCTCCAAATGTTTGATAGAATTCGCCTGTGAAGCCACCTGGTCCTGGGTTTTTGTTTGTTGGAAGATTTTTAATCACAGTTAAAATTTTAGTGCTTGTGATTGATCTGTTCATATTTTCTATTTCTTCCTGATTCAGTCTTGGCAGGTTGTGCATTTCTAAGAATTTGTCCATTTCTTCCAGTATTTCCAATTTATTGGCATAGAGTTGCTTGTAGTAATCTCTCATGATCTTTTGTATTTCTGCAGTGTCAGTTGTTACTTCTCCTTTTTCATTTCTAAGTCTACTGATTTGAGTCTTCTCCCTTTTTTTTCTAGATGAGTCTGGCTAATGGTTTATCTATTTTTTTTATATTCTCAAAGAACCAGATTTAATTTTATAGCTCTTTGCTATCATTTCCTTCTTTTCTTTTTCATGTATTTCTGATTAAATTTTAATGATTTCTTTCCTTCTGCTAAATTTGGGGATTTTTGTTCTTCTTTCTCTAATTGCCTTAGGTGCAAGGTTAGGTTGTTTATTCAAAATGTTTCCTGTTTCTTAAGGTGGACTTGCATTGCTATAAATTTCCCTCTTAGAACTGCTTTTGTTGCATCCCATAGGTTTCAGCTTGTCATGTCTCCATTGTCATATGTTTCTAGGTATTGTTTGATTTCCTCTTTGATTTCTTCAGGGACCACTTCGTTATTAAGTAGTGTATTGTTTAGGCTCCATGTGTTTGTTTTTTTTACAAACCTTTTCCTGTGATTTATATCTAGTCTCTTAGCATTGTGGTCAGAAAAGATACTTTATACAATTTCAATTTTCTTAAATTTACCAAGGCTTGATTTGTGACCCAAGATATGACCTATCCTGGAGAATGTTCCATGAGCACTTGAGAAAAATGTGTATTCTGTTGTGTTTGGATGGAATGTCCTATAAATATCAATTAAGTCCATCTTGTTTAATTTATCATTTAAAGCTTGTGTTTCCTTATTTATTTCCATTTCTTGGTGATCTGTTCATTGGTGAAAATGGGGTGTTAAAATTCCCTACTATGAATGTGTTACTATCGATTTCCCCTTTTATGGCTGTTAGTATTTGCCTTATGTATTGAGGGGCTCCTATGTTGGGTGCATAAATATTTAAAATTCTTTTATCTTCTTATCGATCGAACCCTTGATCATTATGTAGTGTCCTTCTTTTTCTCTTCTAATACTCTTTATTTTAATGTTTATTTTGTCTGATATGAGAATTGCTACTACAGCTTTCTTTTAGTTTCCATTTGCATGGAATATCTTTTTCCATCCCCTTACTTTCAGTCTGTGTGTGTCTCTAGGTCTGTAGTGGGTCTATTGTAGACAGCATCTATATAGGTATTGTTTTTGTATACATTCAGCAAATCTGTGTCTTTTGGTGGGAGCATTTAGTTCATTTACATTTAAGGTAATTATCGATATGTATGTTCCTATTCCCATTTTCTAAATTGTTTTGTGTTCATTATTGTAGGTCTTTTCCTTCTCTTGTGTTTCTTGCCTAGAGAAGTTCCTTTAGCATTTGTTGCAAAGCTGGTTTGGTAGTGCTGAACTCTGTCAGCTTTTGCTTGGTCTGTAAAGGTTTTAATTTCTCCATCAAATCTGAATGAGATCCTTGCTGGGTAGAGTAATCTTGTTTGCAGGTTTTTCTCGTTCATCACTTTAAATATGTCCTGCCAGTGCCTTCTTGCTTGCAGAGTTTCTGCTGAAAGATCAGCTGTTCTGCTATTGGTCCCATCTAGAGTATTTTTAATTTCATTTATTGTGTTGTTCATCATTGTTTGTTTCATCTTCAGTTCTTCTAGGTCCTTGTTAAATATTTCTTGCATTTTGTTTATTCTATTTCCGAGATTTGGGATCATCTTTACTATCATTATTCTGAATTGTTTTTCAGGTAGACTGCCTATTTCCTCTTCATTTGTTAAGTCCGGTGAGATTTTATCTTGCTCCTTCATGTGTGGTGTGTTTTTGTGCCTTCTCATTTTGCTTATCTTACTGTTTTTGGCATCTCCTTTTTGCAGGCTGCAGGTTCGTAGTTCCCGTTGTTTTTGGTGTGTGTCCCCAGTGGCTAAGATTGGTTCAGTGGGTTGTGTAGGCTTCCTGGTGGAGGGCGGTAGTGCCTGTGTTCTGATAGATGAGGCTGGATCTTCTCTTTCTGGTGGGCAGGTCCATGTCTGGTGGTGTGTTTGGGGTGTCTGTAGATTTATTATGATTTTAGGCAGGCTCTCTACTAATGGGTGGGATTGTGTTCCTGTTTTGCTAGTTGTTTGGCATAGGGTGTGTAGCATTGTAGCTTGCTGGTCGTTGAGTGAAGCTGGGTGCTGGCGTTGAGATGGAGATCTCTGGGAGATTTTCACCATTTCATATTATGTGGAGCTTGGAGGTCTCTTTTTGACCAGATTCCTGAAGTTGGCTCTCTCACCTCAGAGGCACAGCACTGACTCCTGGCTGCAGCCCCAAGAGCATTTCATCCATGCAGCTCAGAGTAAAAGGGAGAAAAAGTAGAAAGAAAGCATTAGTAGAAGTAGAAAGAAAGAACAAAAGAATAGAGAAAGAAAGAAAGGAAGGAAGGAAGAAAGAAGGAGAGAAAGAAAGGAGGGAGGGAGGGGTGTAGGGAGGAAGGAAGAAAGGAAGAAAGGCAGGAAGGAAGGAAAAAAGAAAGAAAGAAAAAAGATAAAGTAAAATAAAATAAAGTAAAATATAATAAAATTATTAAAATAAATAATTATTAAGTAAAAAATTAAAAATGGACTGATAGAACCCTAGGACAAATGGTGGATGCAAAGCTATACAGACAAAATCTCATACAGAAGCATAAATATACACACTCACAAAAAGAGGAAAAGGGGAAAAAGTCATAAATCTTTCTCTCAAAGTCCACCTCCTCAATTTGGGATGATTCGTTGTCTAAAGGCGGGAAGGAAGGAAAGAAAGAAGGAAAGAAAGAAGATAAAGTAAAATAAAATTATTAAAATAAAAAATAATTATTAAGAAAAAAATTTTTAAAAAAGACGGATAGAACTGTAGGACAATTGGTGGAAGCAAAGTTATACAGACAAAATCTCACACAGAAGCATACACATACACACTCACAAAGAGAGGAAAAAGGAAAAAAATCATAAATCTTGCTCTCAAAGTCCACCTCCTCAATTTGGAATGATTCGTTGTCAATTCATGTATTCCACAGATGCAGGATACATCAAGTTGATTGTCGAGCTTTAATCCGCTGCTTCTGAGGCTTCTGGGAGAGTTTTCCCTTTCTCTTCTTTGTTCTCACAGCTCCCAGAGGCTCAGGTTTGGATTTGGCCCCGCCTCTGCATGTAGGTCGCCAGAGGGCACCTTTTTTTCCGCTCAGACAGGACGGGGTTAAAGGAGCCACTGATTCCGGGGCTCTGGCTCACTCAGGCCTGGGGAAGTGTGGGTCACGGAGTGCGGGGCGAGCCTGCAGCAGCAGACACCAGCATTCCATTGCACCAGCCTGAGGCACGCCATGCATTCTCTTGAGGAAGTTGTCCCTGGATCCTGGGACCCTGGCAGTGGCGGGCTGCAGACTACCAGGGAGGTGTGGATAGCGACCTGTGCTCGCACACAGGCTTCTTGGTGGCAGCAGAAGCAGCCCTAGCGTTTCCTGCCTGTCTCTGTGGTCCGCGCTTTTAGCCGCGGCTTGCACCAGTCTCTGGAGCTCCTTTAAGCAGCGTTCTTATTCCCCTGTCCTCACGCACCAGGAAACAAAGAGGGAAGAAAAAGTCTCTTGCCTCTTCGGCAGCTCCAGACCTTTTCCTGGACTCCCTCCTGGCTAACCGTGGTGCACTAACCCCTTCAGGCTGTGTTCACACAGCCAACACCAGTCCTCTCCCTGTGCTCCAACCAAAGCCCGAGCCTCAGCTCGCAGCCCCGCCCGCCCCGCCAGGTGAGCAGACTAGCCTCTCGGGCTTGTGAGTGCCAGTCAGTACCAATCCTCTGTGCGGGAATCTCCCCGCTTTGCCCTCCGCACCCCTGTTGCTGTGCTCTCCTCCATGGCTCCGAAGCTAACCCCTCCACCACCCGCAGCCTCCGCCCGTGAAGGGGCTTCCTAGTGTGTGGAAACATTTCCTCCTTCACAGCTCCCTCCCACTGGTGCAGGTCCCGTCCCTATTCTTTTGTCTTTGTTTTTTCTTTTGTCTTTTGCCCTACCCAGGTAGGTGGGGAGTTTCTTTACTTTTGGGAGGTCTGAGGTCTTCTGCCAGCGTTCAGTAGGTGTTCTGTAGGAGTTGTTCCACGTGTAGATGTATTTCTGGTGTATCTGTGGGGAGGAAGGTGATCTCCGCGTCTTACTCTTCCGCCATCTTCCCCTCTGGTTCTAATTCTTCTTAATTCAGTCTTGGAAGGTTATACCTTTCTAAGAATTTCTCCATTTTTTTCCAGGTTGTGCATTTTATTGGCATAGAGTTCCTTGTAGTAGTCTCTTACGATGCTTTGTATTTCTGCAGTGTCTGTTGTAACTTCTCCATTTTCATTTCTAATTTTATTGGAGTTCTCTCCCTCTTTTTCTAGATAAGTCTGGATAATGGTTTATCAATTTTGTTTATCTTCTCAGGGAACCTGCTTTTAGTTTTATTCATCTGTGCTATTGTTTTCTTTGTTTCTATTTCATTAATTTTTGCTCTGATCTTTATGATTTCTTTCCTTTTACTAACTTTGAGCTTTGTTTGCTCTTCTTTCTCTAATTCCTTTTGGTGTAAGGTTAGATTTTTTGAGATTTTTCTTCTTTGCAGAGGAAGCCTTGTATTACTATAAACTTCCCTCTTAGAACTGCTTTTGCTGCATTCCAAAGGTTTTTTTTTTTTTTTTTAAACATCTTTATTGGGGTATAATTGCTTTACAATGGTGTGTTAGTTTCTGCTTTACAACAAAGTGAATCAGCTATACATATACATATGTTCCCATATGTCTTCCCTCTTGCGTCTCCCTCCCTCCCACTCTCCCCATCCCACCCTTCCAGGCTGTCACAAAGCACCGAGCTAATATCCCTGTGCCTTGCGGCTGCTTCCCCCCAGCTATCTACCTTACTACGTTTGTTAGTGTGTATATGTCCATGACTCTCTCTCGCCCTGTCAAAACTCACCCTTCCCCCTCCCCATATCCTCAAGTCCGTTCTCCAGTAGGTCTGTGTCTTTATTCCTATCTTACCCCTAGGTTCTTCATGACACTTTTTTCCCTTAAATTCCATATATATGTGTTAGCATACAGTATTTGTCTTTTTCTTTCTGACTTACTTCACTCTGTATGACAGATTCTAGGTCTATCCATCTCATTACAAATAGCTCAATTTCATTTCTTTTTAAGGCTAAGTAATATTCCATTGTGTATATGTGCCACATCTTCTTTATCCATTCATCCGATGATGGGCGCTTAGGTTGTTTCCATGTCCTGGCTATTATAAATAGAGCTGCAATGAACATTTTGGTACATGACTCTTTTTGAATTTTGGTTTTCTCAGGGTATATGCCAAGTAGTGGGATTGCTGGGTCATATGGTAATTCTATTTGTAGTTTTTTTTTTTTTTTTTTCACCAAAGGTCTAACTTTATTTTTTATTTATTTTTTTTTTATTTTATTTTTTTTATTTTTTATTTTTTTAAACATCTTTATTGGGGTATAATTGCTTTACAATGGTGTGTTAGTTTCTGCTTTATAACAAAGTGAATCAGCTATACATATACATATGATCCCATATGTCTTCCCTCTTGCGTCTCCCTCCCTCCCACTCTCCCCATCCCACCCTTCCAGGCTGTCACAAAGCACCGAGCTAATATCCCTGTGCCTTGCGGCTGCTTCCCCCCAGCTATCTACCTTACTACGTTTGTTAGTGTGTATATGTCCATGACTCTCTCTCGCCCTGTCAAAACTCACCCTTCCCCCTCCCCATATCCTCAAGTCCGTTCTCCAGTAGGTCTGTGTCTTTATTCCTATCTTACCCCTAGGTTCTTCATGACATTTTTTTCCCTTAAATTCCATATATATGTGTTAGCATACGGTATTTGTCTTTTTCTTTCTGACTTACTTCACTCTGTATGACAGACTCTAGTTCTATCCATCTCATTACAAATAGCTCAATTTCATTTCTTTTTAAGGCTGAGTAATATTCCATTGTGTATATGTGCCACATCTTCTTTATCCATTCATCCGATGATGGGCGCTTAGGTTGTTTCCATGTCCTGGCTATTGTAAATAGAGCTGCAATGAACATTTTGGTACATGACTCTCTTTGAATTTTGGTTTTCTCAGGGTATATGCCAAGTAGTGGGATTGCTGGGTCATATGGTAATTCTATTTGTAGTTTTTTAAGGAACCTCCATACTGTTCTCCACAGTGGCTGAACCAATTCACATTCCCACCAGCAGTGCAAGAGTGTCCCCTTTTCTCCACACCCTCTCCAGCATTTATTGTTTCTAGATTTTTTGATGATGGCCATTCTGACTGGTGTGAGATGATATCTCATTGTAGTTTTGATTTGCATTTCTCTAATGATTAATGATGTTGAGCATTCTTTCATGTGTTTGTTGGCATTCTGTATATCTTCTTTGGAGAAATGTCTATTTAGGTCTTCTGCCCATTTTTGGATGGGGTTGTTTGTTTTTTTGTTATTGAGCTGCATGAGCTGCTTGTAAATTTTGGAGATTAATCCTTTGTCAGTTGCTTCATTTGCAAATGTTTTCTCCCATTCTGAGGGTTGTCTTTTGGTCTTGGTTATGGTTTCCTTTGCTGTGCAAAAGCTTTGAAGTTTCATTAGGTCCCATTTGTTTATTTTTGTTTTTATTTCCATTACTCTAGGAGGTGGGTCAGAAAGGATCTTGCTGTGATTTATGTCATAGAGTGTTCTTCCTATGTTTTCTTCTAAGAGTTTGATAGTTTCTGGCCTTACATTTAGGTCTTTAATCCATTTTGAGCTTATTTTTGTGTATGGTGTCAGGGAGTGATCTAATCTCATACTTTTACATGTACCTGTCCAGTTTTCCCAGCACCATTTATTGAAGAGGCTGTCCTTTCTCCACTGTACATCCCTGCCTCCTTTATCAAAGATAAGGTGTCCATATGTGCGTGGGTTTATCTCTGGGCTTTCTATCCTGTTCCACTGATCTATCTTTCTGTTTTTGTGCCAGTACCATACTGTCTTGATTACTGTTGCTTTGTAATATAGTCTAAAGTCAGGGAGCCTGATTCCTCCAGCTCCTTTTTTCGTTCTCAAGATTGCTTTGGCTATTCGGGGTCTTTTGTGTTTCCATACAAATTGCGAAATTTTTTGTTCTAGTTCTGTGAAAAATGCCAGTGGTAGTTTGATAGGGATTGCATTGAATCTGTAGATTGCTTTGGGTAGTAGAGTCATTTTCACAATGTTGATTCTTCCCATCCAAGAACATGGTATATCTCTCCATCTATTTGTATCATCTTTAATTTCTTTCATCAGTGTCTTATAATTTTCTGCATACAGGTCTTTCGTATCCTTAGGTAGGTTTATTCCTAGATATTTTATTCTTTTTGTTGCAATGGTAAATGGGAGTGTTTTCTTGATTTCACTTTCAGATTTTTCATCATTAGTATATAGGAATGCCAGAGATTTCTGTGCATTAATTTTGTATCCTGCTACTTTACCAAATTCATTGATTAGCTCTAGTAGTTTTCTGGTAGCATCTTTAGGATTCTCTATGTATAGTATCATGTCATCTGCAAACAGTGACAGCTTTACTTCTTCTTTTCCGATTTGGATTCCTTTTATTTCCTTTTCTTCTCTGATTGCTGTGGCTAAAACTTCCAAAACTATGTTGAATAAGAGTGGTGAGAGTGGGCAACCTTGTCTTGTTCCTGATCTTAGTGGAAATGCTTTCAGTTTTTCACCATTGAGGATGATGTTTGCTGTGGGCTTGTCATATATGGCTTTTATTATGCTTAGGAAAGTTCCCTCTATGCCTACTTTCTGGAGGGTTTTTATCATAAATGGATGTTGAATTTTGTCGAAAGCTTTCTCTGCATCTATTGAGATGATCATATGGTTTTTCTCCTTCAATTTGTTAATACGGTTTATCACATTGATAGATTTGCGTATATTGAAGAATCCTTGCATTCCTGGAATAAACCCCACTTGATCATGGTGTATGATCCTTTTAATGTGCTGTTGGATTCTGTTTGCTAGTATTTTGTTGAGGATTTTTGCATCTATGTTCATCAGTGATATTGGCCTGTAGTTTTCTTTCTTTGTGACATCCTTGTCTGGTTTTGGTATCAAGGTGATGGTGGCTTCCTAGAAGGAATTTGGGAGTGTTCCTCCCTCTGCTATATTTTGGAAGAGTTTGAGAAGGATAGGTGTTAGCTCTTCTCTAAACGTTTGATAGAATTCACCTGTGAAGCCATCTGGTCCTGGGCTTTTGTTTGTTGGAAGGTTTTTAATCACAGTTTCAATTTCAGTGCTTGTGATTGGTCTGTTCATATTTTCTATTTCTTCCTGATTCAGTCTTGGCAGGTTGTGCATTTCTAAGAATTTGTCCATTTCTTCCAGATTGTCCATTTTATTGGCATAGAGTTGCTTGTAGTAATCTCTCATGATTTTTTTTATTTCTGCAGTGTCAGTTGTTACTTCTCCTTTTTCATTTCTAATTCTATTGATTTGAGTCTTCTCCCTTTTTTTCTTGATGAGTCTGGCTAGTGGTTTATCTATTTTGTTTATCTTCTCAAAGAACCAGCTTTTAGTTTTATTGATCTTTGCTATTGTTTCCTTCATTTCTTTTTCATTTATCTCTGATCTGATTTTTATGATTTCTTTCCTTCTGCTAGCTTTGGGGTTATTTTGTTCTTCTTTCTCTAATTGCTTGAGGTGCAAGGTTAGGTTGTTTATTCGAGATGTTTCCTGCTTCTTAAGGTGGGCTTGTATTGCTATAAACTTCCCCCTTAGAACTGCTTTTGCTGCATCCCATAGGTTTTGGGTCGTTGTGTCTCCATTGTCATTTGTTTCTAGGTATTTTTTTATTTCCTCTTTGATTTCTTCAGTGATCACTTCATTATTAAGTAGTGTATTGTTTAGCCTCCATGTGTTTGTATTTTTTACAGATCTTTTCCTGTAATTGATATCTAGTCTCATGGCGTTGTGGTCGGAAAAGATACTTGATACAATTTCAGTTTTCTTAAATTTACCAAGGCTTGATTTGTGACCCAAGATATGATCTATCCTGGAGAATGTTCCATGAGCACTTGAGAAAAAATGTGTATTCTGTTGTTTTTGGATGGAGTGTCCTATAAATATCAATTAAGTCCATCTTGTTTAATGTATCATTTAAAGCTTGTGTTTCCTTATTTATTTTCATTTTGGATGATCTGTCCATGGGTGAAAGTGGGGTGTTAAAGTCCCCTACTATGAATGTGTTACTGTTGATCTCCCCTTTTATGGTTGTTAGTATTTGCCTTATGTATTGAGGTGCTCCTATGTTGGGTGCATAAATATTTACAATTGTTATATCTTCTTCTTGGATCGATCCCTTGATCATTATGTAGTGTCCTTCTTTGTCCCTTTTAATAGTCCTTATTTTAAAGTCTATTTTGTCTGATATGAGAATTGCTACTCCAGCTTTCTTTTGGTTTCCATTTGCATGGAATATCTTTTTCCATCCCCTTACTTTCAGTCTGTATGTGTCTCTAGTTCTGAAGTGGGTCTCTTGTAGACAGCATATATAAGGGTCTTGTTTTTGTATCCATTCAGCCAATCTGTGTCTCTTGGTGGGAGCATTTAGTCCATTTACATTTAAGGTAATTATCGATATGTATGTTCCTATTTCCATTTTATATATTGTTTTGGGTTCGCTACTATAGGTCATTTCCTTCTCTTGTGTTTCGTGTCTAGAGAAGTTCCTTTAGCATTTGTTGTAAAGCTGGTTTGGTGGTGCTGAACTCTCTCAGCTTTTGCTTGTCTGTAAAGGTTTTAATTTGTCCATCAAATGTGAATGAGATCCTTGCTGGGTAGAGTAGTCTTGGTTTCAGGCTATTCTCCTTCATCACTTTCAGTATGTCCTGCCACTCCCTTCTGGCTTGTAGGGTTTCTGCTGAGAGATCCGCTGTTAACCTTATGGGGATTCCCTTGTGTGTTATTTGTTGTTTTTCCCTTGCTGCTTTTAATATGCTTTCTTTGTATTTAATTTTTGACAGTTTGATTAATATGTGTCTTGGCGTGTTTCTCCTTGTATTTATCCTGTATGGGACCCTCTGTGCTTCCTGGACTTGATTAACTATTTCCTTTCCCATATTAGGGAAGTTTTCAACTATAATCTCTTCAAATATTTTCTCAGTCCCTTTCTTTCTTTCTTCTTCTTCTGGAACCCCTATAATTCGAATGTTGGTGCGTTTCATGTTGTCCCAGAGGTCTCTGAGACTGTCCTCAGTTCTTTTCATTCTTTTTTCTTTATTCTGCTCTGCAGTAGTTATTTCCACTACTTTATCTTCCAGGTCACTTATCCGTTCTTCTGCCTCAGTTATTCTGCTATTGATCCTATCTAGAGTGATTTTAATTTCATTTATTGCATTGTTCATCGTTGCTTGTTTCATCTTTAGTTCTTGTAGGTCCTTGTTAACTGTTTCTTGCATTTTGTCCATTCTACTTCCAAGATTTCGGATCATCCTTACTATCATTATTCTGAATTCTTTTTCAGGTAGATTGCCTATTTCCTCTTCATTTGTTAGGTCTGGTGGGTTTTTATCTTGCTCCTTCATCTGCTGTGTGTTTTTCTGTCTTCTCATTTTGCTTATCTTACTGTGTTTGGGGTCTCCTTTTTGCAGGCTGCACTTTCGTAGTTCCCGTTGTTTTTGATGTCTGTCTCCAGTGGCTAAGGTTGTTTCAGTGGGTTGTGTAGGCTTCCTGGTGGAGGGGACTAGTGCCTGTGTTGTGCTGGATGAGGCTGGATCTTGTCTCTCTAGTGGGCAGGTTCACGTCTGGTGGTGTGTTTTGGGGTGTCTGTGGCCTTATTATGATTTTAGGCAGCCTCTCTGCTAATGGGTGGGGTTGTGTTCCTGTTTTGCTAGTTGTTTGGCATAGGTTGTCCAGCACTGTGGCTTGCTGGTCGTTGAGTGAAGCTGGGTGCTGGTGTTAAGATGGAGGTCTCTGGGAGATTTCCGCTGTTTAATATTATGTGGAGCTGGGAGGTCTCTTGTTGACCAGTGACCTGAAGTTGGCTCTTCTACCTCAGAGGCAGAGCCCTGACTCCTGGCTGGAGCACCAAGAGCCTTTCATCCACACGGCTCAGAATAAAAGGGAGAAAAAGTAGAGAGAATTAGTAGAAGTATGAGGAAAGAAAGAAGGAAAGGAGGAAAGGAAGGAAGGAAGAAAGAAGCAAAGAAGGAAAGAAAGGAGGGAGGGAGGGAGGGAGGGAGGAAGGAAGGAAGGAGGGAAAGAAGAAAAAAAGACAGAAAGAAAGATGATACAGTAAAAATAAAATAAAGTATAATATAGTTATTGAATTAAAAAATATTTAGAAAAAAAAAGGGACGGATAGAACCTTAGGACAAATGTTGGAAGCAAAGCTATACAGAGAAAATCTTACACAGAAGCATACACATACACCTTCACAAAAAGAGGTAAAGGGGGAAAAATCATAAATCCTGCTCCCTGAGACCACCTCCTCAATTTGGGGTGATTCGTTGTCTAAAGGAGGGAGGGAAGGAAGGAAAGAAAGAAAGAACGAAGGTAAAGTATAATAAAGTTATTACAATTAAACTTAATTATTAAGAAAAAGAATTTTTTAAAAAAAGTCATGGACGGATAGAGCCCTAGGACAAATGGTGGAAGCCAGAGTATACAGACTAGATGTCACACAGGAGCATACACGTACACCTTCACAAAAAGAGGAAAAGGGAAAAAAATCATAGATTTCGCTCCTAAATTCCACCTCTTCAATTTGGGATCATTCCTTGTCTATTCAGGTATTCCACAGATGCAGGGTATATCAAGTTGATTGTGGAGCTTTAATCCGCTGCTTCTGTGGCTGCTGGGAGAGATTTCCCTTTCTCTTCTTTGTTTTCACAGCTCTCAGGAGCTCAGCTTTGGATTTGGCCCTGCCTCTGCGTGTAGGTCGCTGGAGGGCGTCTGTTTTTTCGCTCAGACAGGACGGGGTTAAAGGAGCCGCTGATTCGGGGCCTCCGGCTCACTCAGGCCGGGGGTTGGGGGATGGGGGAAGGAGGGGCACTGCGTGCGGGGCCGGCCTGCGGCGGCAGAGGCAGCGTGACGTTGCGGCAGAGGCCGGCGTGACGTTGCACCAGCCTGAAGCCCGCCGTGCGCTGTCCCGGGGAAGTTGTCCCTGGATCCCGGGAACCTGGCAGTGGCGGGCTGCACAGGCTCCGCGGAAGAGGGGTGTGGAGAGTGACCTGTGCTCGCACACAGGCCCCTTGGTGGCGGCAGCAGCAGCCTTAGCGTCTCCCGCCCGTCTCTGGGGTCCGCGGTTTTAGCCGCGGCTCGCGCCCGTCTCTGGGGTTTGCGCTTTCAGCCGCGGCTCGCGCCCGTCTCGGGGGCTCGCGCCCTCAGCCGCGGCTCGCGCCCGTCTCTGGGGTTCGCGCTTTTAGCCGCGGCTCGCGCCTGTCTCTGGAGTTCCTTTAAGCAGCGCTCTTAAACCCCTCTCCTCGCACACCAGGAGACAAAGAGGGAAGAAAAAGTCTCTTGCCTCTTCGGCAGGTGCAGGCTTTTCCCCGAACTCCCTCCCGGCTAGTCGTGGTGCACTAACCCCTTCAGGCTATGTTCAAGCCGCCAACCCCAGTCCTCTCCCTGAGCTCCGTCCAAAACCAAAACCCGAACCTCAGCTCGCAGCCCCGCCCGCCCCGGTGGGTGAGCAGCAACCCTCTCGGGTTGGTGAGTGCTGGTCGGCACCGATCGTCTGTGCAGGAATCTCCCCGCTTTGCCCTCCGCACCCGTCGCTGTGCACTACTCCACGGTCCCGAAACTCCCCCCTCTGCCTCCCACAGTCTCCGCCCGCGGAGGGGCTTCCTAGTGTGTGGAAACTTTTCCTCCTTCACAGCTCCCTCCCACTGGTGCAGGTGCCGTCCTTATTCTTTTGTCTCTGTTTTTTCTTTTGCCCTACCCAGTTACGTGGGGAGTTTCTTGCCTTTTGGGAGGTCTGAGGTCTTCTGCCAGCCTTCAGTAGGAGTTCTGTAGGAGTTGTTCCACGTGTGGATGTATTTCTGGTGTATCCGTGGGGAGGAAGGCGATCTCCGCGTCTTACTCTTCCGCCATCTTCAAGGTCCCCCCTCATTCCAAAGGTTTTGAGTCATCATGTTTTCATGGTCATTTTTTTCTCGGTTTTTTTTTATTTCCTCTTTGATTTCTTCAGTGATCTCTTGGTTATTTAGTAGTGTATTATTTAGCCTCTATGTGTTTTTATGTTTTACAGAATTTTTCCTGTAATTGATATCTAGTCTCATAGTGTTGTGGTTGGCGAAGTGAGTTAATATGATTTCAATTGTCTTAAATTTACCAACGCGTACCCTAGATATGATGTATCCTGGAGAATATTCCATGAACACTTGACCATAAAGTGTATTCTGTTGCTTTCGGATGGAATGTCCTATAAATATCAATTAAGTCCATCTTGTTTAATGTATCATTTAAAGCTTGGGTTTCCTTATTTACTTTCATTTTGGATGATCAGTCCATTGGTGAAAGTGGTGTGTTAAAATCCCCTACTATAATTGTGTTACTGTCAAGTTCCCCTTTTAAGGCTGTTAGCATTTGCCTTATATATGTTGGGTGCATAAGTATTTACAATTGTTATATTTTCTTCTTGGATTGATCCCTTGATCATTATGTAGTGTCCTTCTTTGTTTCTTGTAATTGTCTGTACTTTAAAGTCTATTTTGTCTGATATGAGCATAGCTACTCCAGCTTTGTTTTTTTTTTGTTTTGTTGTTTTTTTGGTACACGGGCCTCTCACTGTTGTGGTCTCTCCCGTTGCAGAGGACAGGCTCCAGACTCACAGGCTCAGCGGCCATGGCTCACGGGCCCAGCTGCTCCATGGCATGTGGAATCTTCCCAGACCAGGGCAGGAACTCATGTCCCATGCATCGGCAGGTGGACTCTCAACCACTGTGCCACCAGGGAAGCCCTCCAGCTTTGTTTTGATTTCCATTTCCATGGAATATCTTTTTCCATCCCCTCAGTTTCAGTCTATATGTGTCCTTATGTCTGAAGTGGGTCTCCTGTGGACAACATGTATATGGGTCTTGTTTTTGTATCCATTTAGCCAGTCTATGTCTTTTGGTGGAGCATTTAAACCATTTGCATTTATGGTAGTTATCAATATGTATGTTCCTATTAACATTTTCTTAATTGTTTTGGGTTTGTTATTGTAGGTCTTTTCCTTCTCTTGTGTTTCCTGCCTAGAGAAGTTCCTTTAGCATGTGTTGTAAAGCTGGTTTAGTGGTGATGAATTCTCTTACCTTTTGCTTGTCTGTAAAGCTTTTACTTTCTCCATCAAATCTGAATGAGATCCTTGCTGGTTAGTGTAATCTTGGTTGTAGGTTTTTCCCTTTCCTCACTTTAAATATGTCCTGCCACTCCCTTGTGTCTTTCAGAGTTTCTGCTGAAAGATCAGCTGTTAACCTTCTGGGGATTCTATTGTATGTTATTTTCCCTTTGCTGCTTTTAATATTTTTTCTTTGTATTTAATTTTTGATAGTTTGATTAATTTGTGTATTGGTGTGTTTCTCCTTGGATTTATCCTGTATGGGATTCTCTGTGCTTCCTGTACTTGATTGACCATTTCCTTTCCCATATTAAGGACGTTTTCAACTATAATATGTTCAAATATTTTCTCACACCCTTCTTTTCTTCTTCTTCATAGACCCCTATACTTTGAATGTTGGTGTGTTGAATGTTGTACCAGAGTCTCTGAGACTCAATTCTTTTCATTCTTTTTTCTTTATTCTGCTCTGCAGTAGTTTTTCCACTATATTATCTTCCAGGTCACTTAGCCATTCTTCTGCCTCAGTTATTCTGCCATTGATTCCTTCTAGAGAATTTTTAATTTCATTTATTGTGTTGTTCATCATTGTTTGTTTGCTCTTTATTTCTTCTAGGTCTTTGTGAAACATTTTTTGTATTTTCTCGATTCTATTTCTGAGATTCTGGATCATCTTTACTATCATTACTCTGAATTCTTTTTCAGGTAGGCTGCCTATTTCCTCATATTTTTGGTGGGTGGGTTTTTACCTTCCTTCTTCATCTGCTGTGTATTTCTCTGTCTTCTCATCTTACTTAACTTACTGTGTTTTGAGTCTCCTTTTCACAGGCTGCATGTTCATAGTTCCCGTTGTTTTTGGTGTCTGGCCCCAGTGAATAATGTTGGTTCATTAGGTTGTGTAGGCTTCCTGGTGGAGGGAACTTGTGCCTGTGTTCTGGTGGCTGAGGCTGGATCTTCTCTTTCTGGTGGGCAGGACCATGTCCGGTGGTGTGTTTTGGCATGTCTGTGATATTATGATTTTAGGCAACCTCTCTGCTAATAGGTGGGATTATATTCCTGTCTTGCTTGTTGTTTGGCATAGGGTGTCCAGCACTGTAGATTGCTGGTCGTTGAGTGGAGCTGGGTCTTAGTGTTGAGATGGATATCTCTGAGAGATCTTTTGCTGTTTGATAGTACGTGGAGCCCAGAGGTCTCTGATGGACCAGTGTCCTGAACTCGGCTCTCCCACCTTCAGAGGCACAGGCCTGTCACCCAGATGGAGCACCAAGACCCTGTCAGCTACACGTCTCAGAAGAAAAGAGAAAATAATGAAAGAAAGAAAAATAAATAAAGTTATTAAAATAAAATTTATAGTAAATATTACAATTTAAACTCTTTAAAAGTTATGAAAAAAAGGAAAGAAAGTAGAGAGCAACCAAACCAAAAAACAAATCCACCAATGATAACAAGCACTGAAAACTATACTAAAAAAAACAAAAATAAAAATGGACAGCCAGATTTTTCACAGAACTAGAACAAAAAATTTCGCAATTTGTATGGAAACACAAAAGACCCCGAATAGCCAAAGCAATCTTTAGAACGAAAAAAGGAGCTGGAGGAATAAGGCTCCCTGACTTCAGACTATATTACAAAGCAACAGTAATCAAGACAGTATGGTACTGGCACAAAAACAGAAAGATAGATCAGTGGAACAGGATAGAAAGCCCAGAGATAAACCCACGCACATATGGACACCTTATCTTTGATAAAGGAGGCAGGAATGTACAGTGGAGAAAGGACAGCCTCTTCAATAAATGGTGCTGGGAAAACTGGACAGGTACATGTAAAAGTATGAGATTAGATCACTCCCTAACACCATACACAAAAATAAGCTCAAAATGGATTAAAGACCTAAATGTAAGGCCAGAAACTATCAAACTCTTAGAGGAAAACATAGGAAGAACACTCTATGACATAAATCACAGCAAGATCCTTTCTGACCCACCTCCTAGAGTAATGGAAATAAAAACAAAAATAAACAAATGGGACCTAATGAAACTTCAAAGCTTTTGCACAGCAAAGGAAACCATAACCAAGACCAAAAGACAACCCTCAGAATGGGAGAAAACATTTGCAAATGAAGCAACTGACAAAGGATTAATCTCCAAAATTTACAAGCAGCTCATGCAGCTCAATAACAAAAAAACAAACAACCCCATCCAAAAATGGGCAGAAGACCTAAATAGACATTTCTCCAAAGAAGATATACAGAATGCCAACAAACACATGAAAGAATGCTCAACATCATTAATCATTAGAGAAATGCAAATCAAAACTACAATGAGATATCATCTCACACCAGTCAGAATGGCCATCATCAAAAAATCTAGAAACAATAAATGCTGGAGAGGGTGTGGAGAAAAGGGGACACTCTTGCACTGCTGGTGGGAATGTGAATTGGTTCAGCCACTGTGGAGAACAGTATGGAGGTTCCTTAAAAAACTACAAATAGAATTACCATATGACCCAGCAATCCCACTACTTGGCATATACCCTGAGAAAACCAAAATTCAAAGAGAGTCATGTACCAAAATGTTCATTGCAGCTCTATTTACAATAGCCAGGACATGGAAACAACCTAAGCGCCCATCATCGGATGAATGGATAAAGAAGATGTGGCACATATACACAATGGAATATTACTCAGCCTTAAAAAGAAATGAAATTGAGCTATTTGTAATGAGATGGATAGACCTAGAATCTGTCATACAGAGTGAAGTAAGTCAGAAAGAAAAAGACAAATACCGTATGCTAACACATATATATGGAATTTAAGGGAAAAAAATGTCATGAAGAACCTAGGGGTAAGATAGGAATAAAGACGCAGACCTACTGGAGAACGGACTTAAGGATATGGGGAGGGGGAAGGGTGAGTTTTGACAGGGCGAGAGAGAGTCATGGACATATACACACTAACAAACGTAGTAAGGTAGATAGCTGGGGGGAAGCAGCCGCAAGGCACAGGGATATTAGCTCGGTGCTTTGTGACAGCCTGGAAGGGTGGGATGGGGAGAGTGGGAGGGAGGGAGACGCAAGAGGGAAGACATATGGGAACATATGTATATGTATAGCTGATTCACTTTGTTGTAAAGCAGAAACTAACACACCATTGTAAAGCAATTATACCCCAATAAAGATGTTTAAAAAAAAAAAAAAAAAATGGACAGCCAGAACGCTTGGACAAATGGTAACAGCAAATCTATACAGACAAAATCACACCCAGAAACATACACATACATACTCACAACAAGAGAAAAAAGAAAAAAATTATATATATATATATATATATATATATATATATAAAGAAAAGAAAGGAAGAGAACAACCAAATCAATAAACAAATCTACCAATGATAATAAACTCTAAATAATAAACTAAGATAAACATAAAACGAGAAACAAATTAGATGTAGAAAGCAAACCCAAAGTCTAAAGGTGATCCCAAAATCCACTGCCTCAATTTTAGGATGATTCGTTGTCTATTCAGGAATTCCAGAGATGCAGGATACATCAAGTTGATTGTGGCAATTTAATCCGCTACTCCTGAGTCTGCTGGAAGAAATTTCCCTTTCTCTTCTTTGTTTGCACCGCTGCTTGGGTTCAGCTTTGGATTTGACCCCATCTCTGTGTGTAGGTTGCCTGAGGGTGTCTTTTCTTTACTCAGCCAGGACGGGGTTAAAGTAACAGCTGACTAGGGGGCTCTGGCTCACTCAGGCCGGGGCGGAGGGAGGGATACGGAATGTGGGACAAGCCTGCGTCAGCAGAGGCGGGGGTGTGAGGTTGCAATAGCCTGAGGCATGCCATGTGTTCTCCTGGGGAATTTGTCCCTGGATCACGGGACCCTGACAGTGGCGGACTGCACAGGCTCTTGGGAGGGGAGGTGTAGATAGTGACCTGTGCTTGCACACAGGCTTCCTGGTGGTTGCAGAAGCAGACTTAACATTTCATGCCCATCTCTGGTGTCTACACTGATAGCCACAGCTCGCACCTGTCTCTCGGGCTCATTTACGCAGTGCTCTGAATCCCCTCTCCTCACACACCCTGAAACAATGGTCTCCTTTCTCATAGGCTGTTACAGACTTTTTCCTGGACTCCCTCCTGGCTAGCTGTGGCACACTAGCCCCCTTCAGGCTGTGTTCACGCAGCCAATCCCAGGTCTCTCCCTGAGATCTGATCTCTGAAGCTGGAGCCTCACCTCCCATCCCCCACCTGACCCAGGGGGCTTTCTCAAGCTGGTGAGTGCTGGTTGGCACTGATCATCTGTGTGGGAATCTCTCTGCTTTGCCCTCTGCACCTTTATTGCTGCCCTTTCCTCCAAGGCTCTGAAGCTTCCCTCTGCCACCTCCCTTCTCTGCCAGTGAAGGGGCTCCCTAGTGTGTGGAAACTTTTCATCCTGCACAGCTGCCTCCCAGAGGTGCAGGTCCCTTCCCTATTCTTTTGTCTCTGTTTTTTCTTTTGCCCTACACAGGTACATAGGGAGTTTCTTGCCTTTGGGGAAGTCTGAGTTCTTCTGCCAACATTCAGTAGGTATTTTATAGGAGTCGTTCCACATGTAGATGTATTTCTGACATATTTCTGGGGAGAAAGGTGATCTCCACATCTTACTCCTCTGCCATCTTGAAGGTCACATGGATATTTTTTAGCTTAATATTTTGTTACTCTTTTCCATTTAATTGCACTTAGTACAGACAACATGGTTTACATGATACTGATTTTTAGTATATGTTGAGATTTGCTTTATGTTCTAGAGAACATGATGAATTTATAAGTGTTTCCTGTGTGCCTGAAAATATTTTGTATATTCTAATTGTTTCATGTAGCATTCTATAAAAGTCCATTAAACTTGTTAATTGTATTGTTTGTCTTCTATATTACTGTTAATTCTGTTTGTCTGCTACATCTATCCATTATTGAGAGCAATTAAAAATCTCCCACTGTAATTGTAGATTTGTCAAATTCTTGTAGTTCTGTAAGTTTTTGCTTTATATATTCAAGGCTTTATTATTATGTGCATACTAGTCTAAAATAGATACACCTTTTATCTTTTATAGTGACTCATTTGACCTTTTTGAATTTAAAGTCTACTTTGTTTGATAGACTTTGTTTTGGATGATATTTCTGTTTTCTATCCTTTTACTTACTTAATTTCTTTATTTCCTTTCTTTTATTTTTCAGAGAATTTTTTGCCAAAAAAATTGAATGCATTGGTTTACTTCTGAATTACCAGTAGGATTTATAATTAGAATTAAGGATAAACTTTATAGCTCCAAACATTATTTTCTTCACCAATTTTTATGAAACTTCAACTCTTCAGGAACATCAAAAGCCATCTTTCATGTAGCTACATCAATTGTTTATTTTTCTACATATTTTTTTCTCTTTGTAGATATATATATAGAGAGATATATAGAGAGATATATATGTATATACACACACACACTTTTTTTTGCTGAACCTTTTGGAAGTAACTTGCAGCTATTGTGACACTTCAACCTTAAACACTTTGATGTGTATCTCTTAGGAGCGAGTGCATTACTATTATCACACTCAGAAAAATTCAACATTGATGCAATTATCTAATATACTATTCATGTCAAAGTTCTCCAGTTGTCCTAACAATATCCTTTATATATTTTTATTTGTTTTGATCCAGGATCCAGTCAAGAATCATGCACCGTATTTAGCTGTCATGCCCCTTTAGTCTTTTAAAATCTCGAATTACACCTTCCCATCCTTTTCTTTTAATTTTTCATTACATTGGCATTTTGGATGAGTCCAGGCAGTTGTCCTACATTCATCCCACAATCCAAACTTGTCTGCTTTCCCAAGATTAATTTGAGCATTTTTAGTAAGAAGTCTACATAGGTGATGATCTGTCCTTGCTATTGCATCACATCAAGAGGCACAAAATGCCATTTGGTCCCATTCATTATTGACAATGTTAAGTTTGTTGACCTTGTTTAAAGACTTTTTTAAGAGCAGTTTTAAGTTCACAAAAAAATTGAGAGGAAGGAACAGAGATTTCCCATATGCCCACTGCCCCTACACATGCATAGCGCCTTCTCCATTATTAACATCTCGTGCCAGACTTGTACATTTGTCACATTTGATGAACGTACATTGACATATCATTATATTCCAAAGTCCATAGTTATATTTTTACTCTTGAACAATATACATTCTTGCTGTTATACATTCTATGAGTTCGCACAAATGTATAATGACATGTATTCATCATACAGAGTAGTTTCAGTGCCTTTAATATCTTCTGTGCTCCACCTATTCATCCCACCGCCTCAACCCCTGGCAACCACTGATCTTTTTAGAGACTCCATGGTTTTACCTTTTCCAGAATGTCGTGTAGTTGAAATCATACATTATGTAGCCTATTCAGATTGTCCTCTTTCCCTTAGTAATATGCATTTATGCTTCCTCCATGTCTTTTCATGACCTGTTAGCTCATTTATTTTCAATGCTGAATAACATTCCATTGTCTGGATGTACCAGTTTATTTGTCCATTCATCTACTGAAGGCTGCATCCAAGTTTTGGCAAGTATGAATGAGGCTGCTATAAACTGCCATGTGCAGGTTTTTGTGTGGATATGAGTTTTTAACTCTTTTGGATAAACATCAAGAATCATGATTTTTTATATTTTATATTTATAGTTATATTTATACATTTATTTCTTCTTTTATATGTACACATATATTTTTTGAAACATTAGACAATAAGTTGCCTCATGACTCAAAAACACTTCAGTATGTGTTTCCTAAAGACCTTATTTATTTTTTACCAATTATGCCAATAAATGTCCTTTAGGTAAAGAGAAAGAAAAGAAAATCTGGTCCAGGATCCACTCCAGAATCATATGTTGCATTTAGTTGTCATGTCTGTTTAATTTTCTTTAAGCTGCAATAATTTCTTAGACTTTCTTTGTCTAAGAAAAAATGTTTTTGAAGATATAACACAGTTATTTTATAGAATTTCCTTTGATTTCAGTTTTCCGAGCTTTCCTCATGGTTAGATTCAGCTTATGTACTTTTGTCAAGGAATACCACTGAAATGAGGTTTTTTTCTTCTCAGTGTTCTATATTAGGTGGTGCACAATGTCAAATTGTTCTTTAACTTTTAATTTCTTGTTACAGAATGCTGTTCAGGAGATTTCAGAATGTAAGGCTTTGATGCCCTTCAGTGACTTTATGAATAGCTATGTGGATACTTTTTACTTTCTCCTTGGGAAATAGTCACACTTTTTTGGAAACAGGTGGAATTATAGTTTATAAATAGCATCATATTCCTTGTCTACGTTTATAGAAGTGCTCAGCATTAAAGGGAGTTCTCATGTCTATTCTGCCATAATATTTTCCTTCCTCAGAGCATTTATCTAGTAGCCTGGCTGGTTGTCTGTCCATTTCTATCTCCCAGAAAAGATTTTTTTTTTTCCATTTCTCTCTCCCAGAAGAGGTTAGTTTGTTTTCTTTCTTTTTTTTTTTAAGAGAAAGAAGGTTTATTCAGGGAGATACACACTCCATAGACAGAGTGTGGGCCGTTTCAGAAGGCAAGAGGCCTCAAAATATGGGGTGGTCAGTTTTTATGGGCTGGGTAATTTCATAGGCTAATGAGTGGTAGGATTATTGCAACTATTTTGGCAAAGGGGCGGGGATTTCCAAGAATTGTGCCACTGCCCACTTTTTCACGTTTTATGGTCGGCCTCAGAACTGCCATGGCACCTGTGGGTGTGTCTTTTAGCATGCTAGTGTATTACGATGAGCATATAATGAGGCCCAAGGTCTACTGGAAGTTGAATCTTCCGCCATCTTGGACCTAGATGGTTCTAACCAGTTTATGTCGTATCCTCAAGGGCTATGTCATTCTTTTAGAGGTTGTGCCATGCCTCCTTCTCTCCTGTTTCCTTCCCCCCTCAGAGATTTTACTCCCATAATCTTCTGGGAAGCAGAGGGGTGATGGTCTCTCTTCTGTAGCTGCTTGAGAGCTGACTAGAAGTGTTAACCCTGCCTGTCAGGGAACAAAACTCTCTGGATGCCTGATCTAGTGACCCCAATGGCAGGATGGCTTCTTGTTTTGAGTCAGAGGGTAGTAAGGACTGGAATCCTGGAATCCTCATGTAGCCAACATCTTGATGTCGAACTGTTGTAACTGCTTCTGTAGCCTTCCTATGAATCTTCTTGAAGATGAAGCACTTTTTGCAACAGCATCAGTACAACAATAACTGTTTATAAATGACAAAAGACTAAAGCATCCATGGTTAAACATCTGATTACAGTGAAATCGATAAAGAAGCTTGGTTACTGTTGTGACATACAACATTTTAAGATAACAACTACAACTATAACAGTATACCAGGACATATCTAAATTTCAGAAAATTTATATAATTTTTAGAATGTCTATATTAATGCCATTCATCCATACAGTGAATTTTAAGTAGGTTTATTGCTCATATGATAATGTTCTCCATGTAATTTAACATACCAAATAATACTAGTTAAATATCTTTTGTTAAGATACCTCAGGGGCCCTCTAAAGCATCCCAAAGTTAGCTGGAAGTCAAAAGAAATTTAATTAAAATTTGTTACTTGGGAAGTTTGTGAAAAACTTTCAAAACACTTGGTCAAATAAGATCATAGGTCACTGTGAGACAATACTTATTCCTTAACCAAAGTTAAAAGAGATCTCAAAAGCAAATACAGATCACTTAAAGGCAAAGAAACTCATGCAACCTGTTACTAAAAGCAGCATTTTAAGAAAACTTTGGAGGGAGAAACCAAATCCATTCTTGCCCCAGCCCACTCCCAACAAAATCCATTTACCCAACTAAATTTCCTTTTCCTTTTCCACAAACTTTTGACAACTTTTTGTATCTATGTTACTTTTTCCATTTTCTTTCCATTTAGGAGCAACCAGCTGTAGGACAAAAATTGCTCTTTTCCCTTAAGAGAATGTAATGCCCTTCCTCACACCTTGTTTTGTTTAAAATACACACTCTACATTCCTTAAGCAACCATAAACAGTGTTCTGCACCAGGACTTTGTAGATTGGTAAACATAAATACTAATGATTTCTAAAAACATATGCTTTCTTATAGAGAATAACTCAGGGTGGCACCAAATATATTTATCATTAGTGCTAAATACCTTTAGTTTCTCTGTTCAGTAATTTATATCTCAGTAACTTATTTTATTTGGGAATAACCTAGCTATCAAATAAACTTCCATCACTTAACTTAGAACAACTCTAAATATCAAGTAAATTTCCAAATATCTGGAGAGACTCTTTAATTTTTATTGTAGTATAGTTGATTTAAAATGTTGTGTTAGTTTCTGCTGTACAGCAAAATGGATCAGTTATATACATATACATATATCCATTCTTTTTTAGATTCTTTTCCCATATAGGTAATTACAGATTACTGAGTAGAGTTCCCTGTGCTATGCAATACGTCCTTCTTGGTTATCTATCTTATATATATTAGTGTGTATACGTCAATCCCAATCTCCAAATTTATCCCTCCCCCCATCCCCCTGGGTAACCATAAATTTGTTTTCTATATCTGGGACTCTATTTCTGTTTTGGAGGTAAGATCATTTGTACCATATTTTTAGATTCCACATATAAGTGATAACATATGATATTTGTCTTTCTCTGTCTGATTTACTTCACTCATTATGACAATCTCTAGGTCCATCTATGTTGCTGCAAATGGCATTACTTCATTCCTTTTTATGGCTGAGTCATATTCCATTGTATATATGTACCACATCTTCTTTATCCATTCCTCTGTTGATGGACATTTATGTTGCTTCCATGTCCTGGCTATTTTAAATAGTGCTGTGGTGAACATCGGGGTGCATGTATCTTTTTGAATTATGGTTTTCTCCAGATATATGCCCAGAGTAGATGACTGGTCATAGGGTAACTACTTTTTAATTTTTGTTCTCCATAGTGGCTGTACCAATTTACATTCACACCAACAGTGTAGGAGGGTTCCCTTTTCTCCACACCCTGGAGAGATTATTTTTAAGTACACATTCCTAAAACATAATTATTCCTAAAAAGTTCATCCAGATTGGGGAAGACGGCGGAAGAGTAAGACGTGGAGACCACCTTCCTCCCCACAGATACATCAGAAATACATCTTCATGTGGAACAACTCCTACTGAACACTGACAGAAAACCTCAGACCTCCCAAAAGGCAAGAAACTCCCCATGTACCTGGGTAGGGCAAAAGAAAAACGAATAAACAGAGACAAAAGAATAGGGATGGGACCTGCACCAGTGGGACAGAGCTGTGAAGGAGGAAAGGTTTCCACACACTAGGAAGACCCTTCACAGGTGGAGACTGCTGGTGCCAGAGGGGGGAAGCTGAGGAGCTGCGGAGGAGAGCACAGCAACAGGTGTGTGGAGGGCAAAGCAGAGAGATTCCCACACAGAGGATCAGTGCCGACCGGCACTCACAAGCCCAAGAGGCTTTTCTGCTCACCCGGCGGGGCAGGCGGGGGCTGGGAGCTGAGGCTCGGGCTTTCGTCAGATCACAGGGAGAGGACTGGGGTTGGCGGCATGAACACTGCCTGAACGGGCTAGTGCGCCACACCTAGCCGGGAGGGAGTCCGGGAAAAAGTCTGGACCTGCTGAAGAGGCAAGAGACTTTTTCTTCCCTTTTTCCCACTGTGCAAGGAGAGGGTATTAAAAGCGCTGTTCAAAGGAGCTCCAGAGATGTGCGCGAGCGGCGGCTATCACCGTGGACCCCAGAGACAGGCATGAGACACTGAGGTTGCTACTGCCACCACTAAGAATCCTGTGTGTGAGCACTGGTCACTATCCCCACTATCCCTCCCGGAAGCCTGTGGAGCCCGCCACTGCCAGGGTACCAGGATCCAGGGACAAGTTCCCCAGGAGAACGCACGGCGTGCCTCAGGCTGGTGCAACGTTACACTGTCCTCTGCCACCGCAGGCTCATCCCGCATCGTGCCCCTCCCTCCCTACGGCCTCAGTGAGCCAGAGACCCCGAATCAGTGGCTCCTTTAACTCCGTCCTGTCTGAGTGAAGAACAGACGCCATCCGGCAAACTAAGCTTAACCCTGGGAGCTGTGTGAACAGGAAAGAGAAAGGGAAATCTCTCCCAGCAGGCTCAGGACCAGCAGATTAAATCTCCACAATCAACTGGATGTACTCTGCATCTGCGGAATACCTGAATACACAACGAATCATCCCAAATTAATGAGGTGGACTTTGAGAGCAAGATTTATTATTGTTCCCCTTCTCCTCTTTTTGTGAGTGTGTAAGTGTATGATTCTGTGTGAGATTTTGTCTGTATAGCTTTGCTTTTACCATTTGTCCTAGGTTTCTATCCATCCGTGTTTTTGTTTTTAATTTTCAAAAAAAAAAATTTTTCTAGGGCTTCCCTGGTGGCGCAGTGGTTGGGAGTCGGCCTGCCGATGCACGGTATGCGGGTTCATGCCCCCGTACAGAAAGATCCCACATTCTGTGGAGCGGCTGGGACTGGGAGCCAAGGCCGCTGAGCCTGTGCGTCCGGACCCTGTGCTTCACAACGGGAGGAGCCACAGCAGTGAGAGGGCCGCGTACGGCAAAAAACAAACAAAAAATTGCTTAATACTTATTTTTTATGTTAATTTATTTTATTTTGCCTTTATTTTATTTTCTTTTATCCCCTTTCTTGCTTTATTTCTACTTTTTCTCCCTTTTATTCTGAACCATGTGGATGAAAGGCTCTGGTGCTACAGCCAGGAGTCAGTGCTGTGCCTCTGTGGTGAGAGAGTCAACTTCAGGACACTGGTCCACAAGGAACCACCCAGCTCCACGTAATATCAAATAGTGAAAATCTCCCAGAGATCTCCATCTCAGCATCAACACCCAGCTTCACTCAACCACCAGCAACTACAGTGCTGGACACCCTATGCCAAACAACTAGCAAGACAGGAAAACAAAACCACCCATTAGCAGAGAGGCTGACTAAAATAATAATAAGTCCACAGACACCCCAAAGCACACCACCAGACATGGACCTACCCACCAAAAAGATAAGATCCAGCCTCATCCACCAGAACAAAGGCACTAGTCCTATCTACCAGGAAGCCTACACAACCCACTGAACCAACTTTATCCATGGGGACAGACACAAAAAATGACGGGAATTACAAACCTGCAGCCTGCAAATAGGAGACCTGAAACACAGTAAGATAAGCAAAATGAGAAGACAGAAATACACACAGCAGTTGAAGGAGCAAGATAAAAACCCAACAAACCTAACTAATGAAGAGGAAATAGGCAGTCTACCTGCAAAAGAACTCAGAATAATGATAGTAAAGATGATCCAAAATCTTGGAAATAGAATAGACAAAATGCAAGAAACATTTAACAAGGACATATAAGAAATAAAGATAAAACAAGCAATGATGAACAACACAATAAATGAAATTAAAAATACTCTAGAAGGGATCAATAGCAGAATAACTGAGGGAGAAGAACAGATAAGTGACCTGGAAGATAAAATAGTGGAAATAACTACTGCACAGCAGAATAAAGGAAAAAGAAGGAAAAGAACTGAGGACAGTCTCAGAGACCGCTGGGACAACATTAAACACACCAACATTCAAATTATAGGGGTTCCAGAAGAAGAAGACAAAAAGAAAGTGACTGAGAAAATATTTGAAGAGATTATAGTTGAAAACTTCCCTAATATGGGAAAGGAAATAGTTAATCAAGTCAAGAAAGCACAGAGAGTCCCATACAGGATAAATCCAAGGAGAAACACGCCAAGACACATATTAATCAAACTGTCAAAAATTAAATACAAAGAAAACATATTAAAAGCAGCAAGGGAAAAACAACAAATAACACACAAGGAAATCCCCATAAGGTTAACAGCTGATCTTTCAGCAGAAAATCTGCAAGCCAGAAAGGAGTGGCAGGATATATTTAAAGTGATGAAGGACAAGAACCTACAACCAAGATTACTCTACCCAGCAAGGATCTCATTCAGATTTGATGGAGAAATTAAGATCTTCAGAGACAAGCAAAAGCTGAGAGAGTTCAGCACCACCAAACCAGCTTTACAATAAATGCTAATGGATCTTCTCTACACAGGAAACACAAGAGAAGGAAAAGACCTACAATAATGAACACAAAACAATAAAGAAAATGGGAATAGGAACATACATATCGATAATTACCTTAAATGTAAATGGATTAAATGCTTCCACCAAAAGAAACAGACTGGATGAATGGATACAAAATAAGACCCAAATATATGCTGTGGACAAGAGACCCACGTCGGACCTAGAGACACACACAGACTGAAAGTGAGGGGATGGAAAAAGATGTTCCATGCAAATGGAAACCAAAAGAAAGCTGGAGTAGCAATTCTCATATCAGAGAAAACAGACTTTAAAATAAAGAGTATTAGAAGAGACAAAGAAGGACACTACATAATAATCAACAGATTGATCCAAGAAGAAGATATAACAATTGTTAATATTTATGCATCCAACATAGGAGCACCTCAATACATAAGGCAAATACTAACAGCCATAAAAGGGAAAATCGACAGTAACACATTCATAGTAGGGAACTTTAACACCCCACTTTCACCCATGGACAGATCATCCAAAATGAAAATCAATAAGGAAACACAAGCTTTAAATGATACATTAAACAAGATGGACTTAATGGATATTTATAGGACATTCCATCCAAAAACAACAGAATACACATTTTTCTCAAGTGCTCATGGAACATTCTCCAGGATAGATCATTTCTTGGGTCACAAATCAAGCCTTGGTAAACTTAATAAAATTGAAATTGTATCAAGTATCTTTTCGAACCACAATGCTATGAGACTAGGTTTCAATGAAAGGAAAAGATCTGTAAAAGATACAAACACATGGAGGCTAAACAATACACTGCTTAACAAAGAAGTGATCACTGAAGAAATCAAAGAGGAAATCAAAAAATACCTAGAAACAAATGACAATGGGCACACAGTGACTCAAAACCTATGGGATGTAGCAAAAGCAGTTCTAAGAGGGAAGTTTATAACAATACAATCCTACCTTAAGAAACAGGAGACATCTCGAATAAACAACCTAACATTACACATAAAGCAATTAAAGAAAGAAGAACAAAAACCCCCAAAGTTAGTAGAAGGAAAGAAATCATAATGATTAGACCAGAAATAAATGAAAAAGAAATGAAGGAAATGATAGCAAAGATCAATAAAACTAAAAACTGCTTCTATGAGAAGATAAAAATAATTGATAAACCATTAGCCAGACTCATCAAGAAAAAAAGGGAGAACACTCAAATCTATAGAATTAGAAATGAAAAAGGAGAAGTAACAACTGACACTGCAGAAATACGAAAGATCATGTGAGATTACTACAAGCAACTATATGACAATAAAATGGAAAACCTGGAAGAAATGGACAAATTCTTAGAAATGCACAACCTGCCAAAACTGAATCAGGAAGAAATAGAAAATATGAACAAACGAATCACAAGCACTGAAATTCAAACTGTGAACAAAAATCTTCCAACAAACAAAAGCCCAGGACCAGATGGCTTCACAGGCGAATTCTAGCAAACTTTAGAGAACGGCTCACACCTATCCTTCTCAAAATCTTCTAAAATATAGCAGAGGGAGGAACACTCCCAAACTCATTCTACGAGGCCACGATCACCCTGTCACCAAAACCAGACAAGGATGTCACAAAGAAAGAAGACTACAGGCCAATATCAGTGATGAACATAGATACAAAAATCATCAACAAAATACTAGCAAACAGGATTCAACAGCACATTAAAAGGATCCTACACCGTGGTCAAGTGGGGTTTATTCCAGGAATGCAAGGATTCTTCAATATATGCAAGTCACTCAACGTGATACACCATATTTAAAAACTGAAGGAAAAAAACCATATGATCATCTCAAGAGACGCAGACAAAGCTTTTCACAAAATTCAACACCGATTTATGATAAAAACCCTGCATAAATTAGGCATAGAGGGAACTTTCCTCAACATAGTAAAGGTCATATATGACAAACCCACAGCCAACATCATCCTCAATGGTGAAAAACTGAAAGCATTTCCACTAAGCTCAGGAACAAGACAAGGTTGCCCACTCTCAACACTCTTATGCAAAATTGGTTTGGAAATTTAGCCACAGAAATCTGAGAAGAAAAGGAAATAAAATGGATCCAAATCGGAAAAGAAGAAGATGGCAGATGACATGATACTATACATAGAGAATCCTAAAGATGCTACCAGAAACTACTAGAGCTAATCAATAAATTTGGTAAAGCAGCAGGATACAAAATTAATGCAGAGAAATCTCTGGCATTCCTATACACAAATGAAAAATCTGAAAACGAAATCAAGAAAATACTCACATTCACCATTGCAACAAAAAGAATAAAATATCTAGGATTAAACCTACCTAAGGAGACAACAGACCTCTATGCAGAAAATTATAAGACACTGAAGAAACAAATTAAAGACGATACAAATAGACGGAGAGATATACCATGTTCTTGGATTGGAAAAATCAACATTGTGAAAATGACTCTACTACCCAAAGCAATCTACAGATTCAATGCAATCCCAATCAAACTACCACTGGCATTTTTCACAGAACTGTAACAAAAAATTTCACAATTTGTCTGGAATCACAAATGACCAGAATAGCCAAAGCAATCTTGAGAATGAAAAACGAAGCTGGAGTAATCAGGCTCCCTGTCTTCAGACTATACTACAAAGCTACAGTAATCAAGACAGTATGGTACTGGCACAAAAACAGAAAGATAGATCAATGGAACAGGATAGAAAGCCCAGAGATAAACCCACTCACATATGGTCACCTTATCTTTGATAAAGGAGGCAGGAATGTACAGTGGAGAAAGGACAGCCTCCTCAATAATTGGTGATGGGAAAACTGGACAGGTACATGTAAAAGTGTGAGATTAGATCACTCCCTAACACCATACACAAAGTTAAGCTCAAAATGGATTAAAGACCTAAATGTAAGGCCACAAACTATCAAATTCTTAGAGGAAAATATAGGCAGAACACTCTATGACATAAATCACAGCAAGATCCTTTTTGACCCACCTCCTAGAGAAATGGAAATAAAAACAAAAATAAGCAAATAGGACCTAATGAAACTTCAAAGCTTTTGCACAACAAAGGAAACCATAAACAAGACTAAAAGATAACCCTCAGAATGGAAGAAAATATTTGCAAATGAAGCAACTGAAAAAGGATTAATCTCCAAAGTTTATAAGCAGCTCATGCAGCTCAATAGCAAAAAACAAACAAACAAATCCAAAAATGGACAGAAGACCTAAAAAGAAATTTCTCCAAAGAAAGTATCCAGACTGCCAACATACACATGAAAGACTGATCAACATCATTAATCATTAGAGAAATTCAAATCAAAACTACAATGAGATATCATCTCACACCTGTCAGAATGGCCATCATCAAAAAATCTAGAAAGAATAATTGCTGGAGACGGTGTGGAGAAAAGGGAACACTCTTGCACTTCTGCTGGGAATGTGAATTGGTACAGCCACTATGGAGAGCAGTATGGAGCTTCCTTAAAAAACTACAAATAGAATTACCATATGACCCAGCAATCCCACTACTGGGCATATACCCTGAGAAAACCAAAATTCAAAAAGAGTCATGTACCAAAATGTTCATTGCAGCTCTATTTACAATAGCCCAGAGGTGGAAACAACCTAAGTGCCCATCATCGGATGAATGGATAAAGAAGATGTGGCACATATACACAATGGAATATTACTCAGCCTTAAAAAGAAATGAAATTGAGCTATTTGTAATGAGATGGATAGACCTAGAGTCTGTCATACAGAGTGAAGTAAGTCAGAAAGAAAAAGACAAATACCGTATGCTAACACATATATATGGAATTTAAGGGAAAAAAATGTCATGAAGAACCTAGGGGTAAGACAGGAATAAAGACGCAGACCTACTGGAGAACGGACTTGAGGATATGGGGAGGGGGAAGGGTGAGTTTTGACAGGGCGAGAGAGAGTCATGGACATATACACACTAACAAACGTAGTAAGGTAGATAGCTGGGGGGAAGCAGCCGCAAGGCACAGAGATATTAGCTCGGTGCTTTGTGACAGCCTGGAAGGGTGGGATAGGGAGAGTGGGAGGGAGGGAGACGCAAAGAGGGAAGACATATGGGAACATATGTATATGTATAGCTGATTCACTTTGTTATAAAGCAGAAACTAACACACCATTGTAAAGCAATTATACCCCAATAAAGATGTTTAAAAAAAAAAAAAACTGCAAATAGAACTGCCATATGACCCAGCAATCCCACTACTGTGCATATACCCTGAGAAAACCATGATTGAAAAAGAGTCATGTACCAAAATGTTCATTGCAGCTCTATTTAAAATAGCCCAGAGATGGAAACAACTTAAGTGCCCATCATCAGATGAATGCATAAAGATGTGGCACATATATACAATGGAATATTACTCAGCCATGAAAAGAAAAGAAATGAGCTATTTGTAATGAGGTGGATAGACCTAGAGTCTTTCATACAGAGTGAAGTAAGTCAGAAAGAGAAAGACAAATACCATATGCTAACACATATATATGGAATTTAAGAAAAAAATGTCATGAAGAACCTAGGGGTAAGACAGGAATAAAGACACAGACCTACTAGAGAACAGACCTGAGGATATTGGGAGGGGAAGGGCGAGCTGTGACAAAGTGAGAGAGAGGCATGGACAATATACACTACCAAACGTAAGGTAGATAGCTAGTGGGAAGCAGCCGCATAGCATACGGAGATCAGCTCTGTGCTTTATGACCGACTGGAGGGGTGGGATAGAGAGGGTGGGAAGGAGGGAGACGCAAGAGGGAAGAGATATGGGAACATATGTATATGTATAACTGATTCACTTTGTTATGAAGCAGAAACTAACACACCATTGTAAAGCAATTACTCCCCAATAAAGATGTTAAAAAAAAAAAGACACACTCCTACTAGAGAATGGACTTAAGGATATCGGGAGGCGGACGGGTAAGTTGTGACAAAGCAAGAGAGAGGCATGGACATATATACACTACCAAATATAAGGTAGATAGCTAGTGGGAAGCAGCCGCATAGCACAGGGAGATCAGCTCGGTGCTTTGTGACCTCCTGGAGGGGTGGGATAGGGAGGGTAGGAGGGAGGGAGACCCAAGAGGGAAGAGACATGGGAACATAGGTATATGTAGAACTGATTCACTTTGTTATAAAGCAGAAACTAACACACCATTGTAAAGCAATTATACCCTAATAAAGCTGTTAAAAATAATAATAATAACGATTCTTTCACTTCAGAATTATGAAAAAAGAGACAGATACCATATGCTAACACATATATATGGAATTTAAGAAAAACAAATGTCAGGAAGAACCTAGAGGTAAGACAGGAATAAAGACACAGACCTACTAGAGAAGTGACTTGAGGATATGGGGAGGGGGAAGGGTAAGCTGTGACAAAGTGAGAGAGTGCCATGGACATATAAACACTACCAAAAGTAAAGTAGATAGCTAGTTGGAAGCAGCTGCATAGCACAGGGAGATGAGCTCAGTGTGTTGTGACCACCTAAAGGTGTGGTATAGGGAGGTTGGGAGAGAGAGAGACGCAAGAGGGAAGAGATATGGGAACATATGTATATGTATAACTGTTTCACTTTGTTATAAAGCAGAAACTAGCAAACCATTGTAAAGCAATTATACTCCAATAAAGATGTAAAAAAAAAAAGAAATGAAGGAAACGATAGCAACGATCAATAAAACTAAAAGCTGGTTTGTTGAGAAGATAAACAAAATTGATAAACCATTAGCCAGACTCATTAACAAAAAAAAGGGAGAAGACTCAAGTGAATAGAATTAGAACCGAAAAAGGAGAAGTAACAACTGACACTGCAGAAATACAAAAGATCATGAGAGATTACTACAAGCAACTCTATGCCTATAAAATGGACAACCTGGAAGAAATGGACAAATTCTTAAAAATGCACAACCTGCTAAGACTGAATCAGGAAGAAATAGACAATATTAATAAACCAATTGCAGCACTGAAATTGAAACTGTGATTTAAAATCTTCCAACAGAACTTCCCTGTTCACGTAGTCATTGGGAGTCCACCTGCCGATGCAGTGGACACAAGTTCATGCACCAGTCAGGGAGGATCCCGGGCACCATGGAATGGCTGTGACCATGAGCCTCGTCCGCTGAGCCTGCGCTTCCGGAGCCTGTGTTCCGCAGCGTGAGAGGCCACTAAAGAGAGAGGCCTGTGTTGTGCACAAAAATAAATAAATAAATCCAACAAACGAAAGCCCAGGACCACATGGCTTCACAGGCAAATTCTATCAAACATTTTGAGAAGAGCTAACACCTATCCTCAAAATCTTCCTAAATATAACAGAGGGGCGAACACTCCGAAACTTATTATATGAGGCCACAATCACCCTGATACCAAAACCACACAAAGATGTTGCAAAGAAAGAAAACTACAGACCAATATCACTGATGAACACAGATGCAAAACTCCTCAACAAAATACTAGCAGACAAAATACAACGGCACATTAAAAGGATCATACACCATGATCAAGTGGGGTTTATTCCAGGAATGCAAGGATTCTTCAATATACGCAAATCAATCAACGTGATAAACCACATTAATAAATTGAAGGAGAAAAACCATATGATCATCTCAATAGATGCAGAGAAAGCTTTCGACAAAATTCAACATCATTTACGATAAAAACCCTGCAAAAGTTGCCATAAAGGGAACTTTCCTCAACATAATAAAGGCCATATATGACAAACCCACAGCCAACATTGTCCTCAATAGTGAAAAACTAAAAGCATTTCCACTAAAATCAGGAACAACACAAGGTTGCCCACTCTCACCACTCTTATTCAACATAGTTTTGGAAGTTTTATCCACAGTAATCAGAGAGACAAAGAAATAAAAGGAATCCAAATCGGAAAAGCAGAAGTAAAGCTGTCACTGTTTGCAGATGACATGATACTGTACATAGGGAATCCTAAACAGGCTACCAGAAAACTACCAGAGCTAATCAATGAATTTGGAAAAGTAGCAGGATACACAATTAATGCACAGAAATCTCTGGCATTGTTATACACTAATGATGAAATATCTGAAAGTAAAATTAAGAAAACACTCCAGTTACCATTGCAACAAAAAGAACAAAATATCCAGAAATAAACCTACCTAAGAAGACAAAAGACCTGTATGCAGAATATTATAAGACACTGATGAAAGAAATTAAAGGTGAGAGAAATAGATGGAGAGATATATCATGTTCTTGGATTGGAAAAATCAACATTGTGAAAGTGACTCTACTACCCAAAGCAATCTACAGGTTCAATGCAATTCCTATCAAACTACCACTGGCATTTTTCAAAGAAGTAGAACAAAAATTTTCACAATTTGTATGGAAACACAAAAGACCCCGAATAGCCAAAGCAATCTTGAGAATGAAAAACGGAGCTGGAGGGATCAGGCTCCCTGACTTCAGACTATACTATAAAGCTACAGTAATCAAGACAGTATGGTACTGGCACAAAAACAGAAAGATAGATCAATGGAACAGGATAGAAAGCCCATAGATAAACCAACGCACATATGGTCACCTTATATTTGCTAAAGGGAGCAGGAATGTACAGTGGAGAAAGGACAGACTCTTCAGTAAGTGGTGCTGGGAAAACTGGACAGGTACATGTAAAAGTATGAGATTAGATCACTCCCTAACACCATACACAAAAATAAGCTCAAAATGGATTAAAGACCTAAATGTAAGGCCAGAAACTATCAAAGTCTTAGAGGAAAACATACGCAGAACACTCTATGACACAAATCACAGCAAGATCCTTTTTGACCCACTTCCTAGAGAAATGAAAATAAAAACAAAAATAAACAAATGGGACCTAATGAAACTTTAAAACTTTTGCACACCAAAGGAAACCATAAACAAGACCAAAATACAATCCTCAGAATGGGAAAATTATTTGCAAATGAAGCAACTGACAAAGGATTAATCTCCAAAATTTATAAGCAGCTCATGCAGCTCAATAACAAGAAAACAAACAACCCAATCCAAAAATGGTCAAAAGACATAAATAGATATTTCTCCAAGGAATATATACAGATTGCCAACAAACTCATGAAAGAATGCTCAACATCATTAATCATTAGAGAATTGCAAATCAAAACTACAATGAGATATCATCTCACACCGGTCAGAATGGCCATCATCAATAAATCTAGAAACAATAAATGCTGAAGAGGGTGTGGAGAAAAGGGAACACTCTTGCACTGCTGGTGGGAATGTGAATTGGTACAATCACTATGGAGAAGAGTATGGAGTTTCCTTTAAAAACTACAAATAGAACTACCATATGACCCACCAATCCCACTACTGGGCATATACCCTGAGAAAACCATAATTCAAAAGGAGTCATGTAACAAAATGTTCATTGCAGCTCTATTTACAATAGCCCTGAGATGGATGCAACCTAAGTGTCCATCATTGGATGAATGGATAAAGAAGATGTAGCACATATATACAATGGAATATTACTCAGCCATAAAAAGAAACGAAATTGAGTTATTTTTAGTGAGAAGGATGGACCTAGAGTCTGTCATACAGAGTGAAGTAAGTCAGAAAGAGAAAGACAAATACCGTATGCTAACACATATATATGGAATCTAAGAAAAAAATGTCATGAAGAACCTAGGGGTAAGACGGGAATAAAGACACAGACCTACTAGAGAATGAACTTGAGGATATGGGGAGAGGAAGGTTAAGCTGTGACAAAGTGAGAGAGTGCCATGGACATATATACACCAGCAAACATAAAATAGATAGGTAGTGGGAAGCACCAGCATAGCACAGGAGATCAGCTGGGTGTTTTGTGACCACCTGGATGGGTGGGATCGGGAGGGTGGGAGGGAGGGAGATGCAAGAGTGTGGAGATAAGGGAACATATGTATATGTAGACCTGATTTACTTTGTTATAAAGCAGAAACTAACACACCATTGTAAAGCAATTATACTCCAATAAAGATGTTAAAAAAAAAAAGAACCTCGGGGTAAGGTGGGAATAAAGACACAGATATACTAGAGAATGGACTTGAGTATTTGGGGATGGGGAAGGGTAAGCTGTGACAAAGTGAGTGAGTGGCATGGACATATATACACTACCAAATGTAAAATCGATACCTAGTTGGAAGCAGCCGAATAGCACAGCGAGATCAGCTTGGTGCTTTGTTATCACCTAGAGGGGTGCGATAGGTGGTGCAAGGACAGTTTTTTTTTCTTTCTTTTTCAAAGAATTGGGTGACTATCTCAATGATATTGAAGGACCCATTTATTTATATTGGAATGTTTTAGCTTAGGGGAGAGGGCCTCCCCAAAACTTCCTATCAGGTATGGTTAGTTTAGTCAGATCAGTGGCCTCCTACTTTGGTAATCTATTTACAAACACTTTTGGGAATCCTCCCTGGGTTTAAGAAATTATTTAATTGTGGCCCTCAGTTCAGCCTTTGATCTGAAGAGGCTTGTCTACAGGCTCATGTGATCCCATATTTAAAGATAGCTGGACAATTTTTAGCCCAAATTTTTGTCCATTCAATTTTTATCCTGTAGGCATCCATGGCTTGAATTTTATAAACACACCGAATGGAAGCATTCATGGCATTAGAGTGTCTGAATTTGTCTACCCAAAGGCAAAGAGTTACTGGGAGTCTGGGTACAGAGGATCGCGACCTTTTGTTCTAGCACTGTGAACCAGTTTAACAGCCCATAGTTTAAAAACTTAGACGGGGTGGAATGGAGACCTCTTCTGGTTGGGGACTGAGGTTGATTCTTCTGGCCAAGAGCAACTGTTTCTCTTGGTGGGTCTTTTTTCTGTGAGAGTCTCCAGCTTGGACTGTCTGGAATTTAGTAAGTCCCTTCCCAATGCCAACTTAAAAATAATCACAATGTGAGTGTTGTGAGTTTTTATTTGGGGAAAATGAGAACTATAGCCTGAGAGACAGCATCTCAGGTAGCTCTGAGAAACTGCTCCAGAGAGGTAGGGGGGAAGGTCAGTATATATGTGATTTTGGTGAAGGGGGAGTACATGTGCACATATATTTTGCAGAAGGTTCTGATAGTCTGGTGAAGGTACTGCTAGTCACGAGGTGCAGAATCACCTTTAAGGATTTTAGTGCTTTTCTAGATATGAGGAGATACAAGAATTGGGCTCATAAAATCGTCTTCTAAAAATATCTAACTGTCTGAAGACCTGTTCTGCCAGTTTTTCCCAGAGCACAGAGTGCCTCATTTTTGCTTTCCACCCTGAACTCCTTTCAGGGGGTGTTGAAAGTCAGCAGCTGCAGCAGCTCATAATTTAATCTTTGTAGAGGTAGAAAGCAAATGTCAACGGCAAGTGACAATTTGTCGTTGACACCAGTAAGGGGACGGGGCACTCAGGCATGAGCAGAAACTGAGGCGCAAAGGTACAATTTCCTATAAAGCAGTTGTGGGGAGGGGTGAATCGCTTGATTTAGGGCTTTCCATCAGTCCACATTATCATACAGGATTGGGGGGACTAGAGTCCTTGTAAATCAGTCAGCACAAAGTAGGTGGCCCACATATCTAATAAGAAGATAACTTTCCTACCTGCCACGTCAAGTGTTACCCGAAGCTCCTCCAGAGAAATGACCAGGTGTGCTTTGAGAGACAGGGAGGGTCCGGGCCCCATCAGTCTTCGTCCTCTTGGCCATGATTGGTTTGGGAGCCTGAGTCCTGTTCGGGACTGGAGGCAGTTCTGCTTCCAGTTGCATTCTAGTTGTATATTGCACAGGGTCCCAGTGGACTTTTCCCATACAGGGAGCATTAGTCTTTCCAGTGGCCCTCCTGGCTACTCTTAAAACAGATGCTTTCTCAGCAAGACAGTGGCTCTGATCTAGCCTTCCTCTATCCTGTCCTCACCAGGGGTCTTCACAAGGGAGGGTAACCCTGAGGTGGTGCAAGTCTTAGGGCTGCCACCAGTAATTGTGCTTTTTTGCTGTTGTCCCTGATGCTGAAAGCTCAGCTCCTCTGTACACAGGCACCAAATTGAATCTCCGAGACAGAGTTTGGGGTGAAGTAGAAAAGGATAGCTTTATTGCTTTGCCAGGCAAAGGGGGACACAGCAGGCTCCCGCCTCAAAAATCTATTTGTCCCAAAGAAGATGTGGCACATATATAGAATGGAATATTACTCAGCCATAAAAAGAAATGAAATTGAGTTATTTGTAGTGAGATGGGTGGACTTAGAGACTGTCATACAGAGTGAAGTAAGTCAGAAAGAGAAAAATAAATACCATATGCTAACACATATATTTGGAATCTAAAAAAAAAAATGGTTCTGAAGACCCTAGGGACAGGACAGGAATAAAGATGCAGACATAGAGAATGGACTTCAGGACACGGGGAGGGGAAGGGTAAGCTGGGATGAAGTGAGAGTGGCATGGACATATATACACTACCCTAATGTAAAATAGATAGCTAGTGGGAAGAAGCTGCATAGCACAGGGAGATCAGCTCAGTGCTTTGTGACCACCTAGAGGGGTGGGATAGGGAGGGTAGGAGGGAGACACAAGAGGGAAGAGATATGGGGTTATATGTATACGTATAGCTGATTCACTTTGTTATAAAGCAGAAACTAACACACCATTGTAAAGCAGTTATACTCCAATAAAGATGTTTAAAAAAAAAATGTGTCCCAACCTGGGAGGATTTAAGGGGTTTTATAGCAATAGTTCAAAGGGTGGGCTTGTTGACAAGATTAGGGTGTGTGCAGGGCTCCTCTCCTCTCCTAACCTTGATGAGCTTCTTTGGTCCCTTTAATCTTTTTTATTTTAATTTAAAAAAATTTAAATGATCTTTTTAAAAAAAAAATTATTTGGGGGGGTTTGGTTTTGATTTTGTGGGGGTTTTTTTGTTGTTCCCTTTACTCTTGCGTCAGGTGGTTTCTTGGCTGCTTCTCCCTTGATTAACAGCTGTTCAAATATGCCCTCTGGAACTCAGGGAAGGTCATGGAGGTCTTACCTATGAGAAACAGGGAGCAAAAAGGCCTTCAAACACGGGAGCTCCACAGAGCCCCCCTCAGTTTCATCCCTGAATCCTTTTTGTGTCTTCAACCCTATCTCAATTGTTAAATACTCCAAAGGCCAAATGCATGAGCTGATTGATGGGGGTCTGGGTTCTCCAGCTCCTCAGATGGGGCATTAGGGGTAGATGATCTGGAAGACTGTCCCAGTTGTATACCTCAAGGAGATGGACTCATAAAGAGATCATCTAAAACATCAGGCTCCTTTGGGGAAGAAGGCACTTTGAAGGGATGTGAGCCAGGCACACCAAGCAGGAGTTATTTAGACTTGGATTTTGGAATAGGGTCATGAACATTTGGATGTATAGGACTTCCCCTCATTTACCTTTCCTTTTAAAAAATAGGCTCAACTGCAAGATGGTATTGTAATTCAATGACCCATCTTTTTTGGCCAGATCTCTTGGTCCCCTAGTTTGTATTTGGGCCATGAATATTGCAAAAGAAAATTAATTTTTTCTTAAACCATCCTGTCTAAATTTTCCCCAATTAGCTAATGTGCATCTTAGTGGGCAGTCCTTCAGGATGCTTGTAGTCACCCCCATTTTTTATTAGGATGTCTTGACAAGACGTGGGTCTGCTGCATCCTGGCCAGGTGGTAGTTATTTGTCCTGGTGTTCTCCCAGTGTCAACAGTGGGGTCTCTGTGAGCACCTAAAATCTGCCTGGTCGGTGAGCCTGAGGAGGCCCCTTGGATTAGTCAAGGAAAGGAACAAGAGCCAGTGGGAGAAAAAGCAACCAGAGTCCCAGGGCCTAAATCCTTCAGAGAGGGAGGGAAGAGACCTAGGCCCTGAGCCAACTAAACGGATTACCTTTATCACTGAAACAAAAGAAAGAGAAACAAATAATGTAGAACTGGAGCACCACAAGGCAGTGATAACAATACAAGGCAAAAGCTCCTCTCAGGATATGGTCCTTGTGATGTTGAAGAGGGCTGCCTCTCCACAGAAGTAAAAGAGGTAACACCCAACCTGCTGGCAAAGCTGGCCAGGAGGCTCAAGGATCAACAGAGTCCAAGAAGTCAGGAGAGAAGGAGAATATAAGAGAAATACATGACAGGAGGGAAGGTGTACAGCCATGACTCTTCCCAGAATAGAGAGGAGCTGGCAGGAAGGTGTACAGTCATGATACTTCCTAGGCCAGAGATTCCTAAGCCCACTGAGAAATGTGCTCGACCACTAACCTCTGCTCAGGGGTTGATAGTCTGCCCGCAACCCCCACGAGGGAAGTTTTCACCCACAAAGAAGAGGTTTTTTAACAGCTTCATGTGCAGAATCTCCTTAAGCACCTTTCTCTGTGTGATTAGCCATTTTTTGCCTCTCATTATGCAAGCACCTTCCTATAATACTTTAGATTGATCATCTTTAAAAGGAAAATGTGATATAAGTTCCTTTCTTGGTAATCTTACTTCCTGACATGCTATCATATCTCAGTCCTTCGTCTTTCTTGGAAGTGCACCAGCTTTTTTTGCACTGATTCTGTATTAGTTTTCTATTATTGCCATAACAGATTTATCACAAACTTAGAGGCTTAATACAACACATTTATTATATTATAGTTCTGTAGGTCAGAAATCCGATATGAGTCTCATTGGGTGAAAATCAAGGAGTTGGCTGGCTGCATTTCTTTCTGAGGGTTTTACGGGGAAATCTGTGTCTTACTCATTTGGTTATTGGCAGAATTCAGTTCCTCTTAACTGTAGGTCTGAGATCCCTGTTTCCTTGCTGGCTGTTGACTGAGGGCTTTTCCCAGCTTCTAGAAGCTACCTGCATTCTTTGGCTTGTTGCATACTTCTTCCATATTCAAAGACAACAACAACAGGTCGAGTCCTTCTCACATTAGAAATTCTCCATTTTCTTTTTTTATCTGAGAGGTATAAACTTTGCAAATTTATATCACCTCGGATATATGTATATGTTTGAACAGCACTGCACTAAAAAAATTATGGTGACACTAAGAGAATGTCAGATTACTTTTCTTTTAAAATAATATTTATATGATTTACTTTTGAGGAAAAAATAGAAAACAGAAGCATTTTATGTTGTTGTAAGATAATCTCTTCTGAAATCATAAAATCTGGGTTCAAATATGATTTCTTGATTTTCTAATTATATCACTTGAAGCAAGTCCAGCTTCTGAGTCCAGTTTTCATCTTTTTAAATGAAAATAATGTCTGTCACATTTGACTCATAAGCTATTGTGAAAGTCAAGTGACATAAGTCAAATAAAAGAGCTATGTGCATGTACAATATATTAAATCAATTGCAATTTTAGTTTCAGAGCTCCCAAATCAATATGCGTCAACTCCTCCAAGCTTCCAAGGTCAGCCATACACTACCACACTTGACCTGCAAAAAGGTGAATAAAAGCACATTTTCTTTTTTTTTCTGATTCGGGGGCTCTGGCTCACTCAGGCCAGGGGGAGGGAGGGGCACGGAGTGCAGGGCGAGCCTGCGATGGCAGAGGCCGGCGTGACGTTGCACCAGCCTGAGGCGCGCGTGTGTTCTCCCAGGGAAGTTTTCCCTGGATCACGGGACCCTGGCAGTGGCGGGCTGCACAGTCACCCGGGAGGGGAGGTGTGAATAGTGACCTGTGCTCACACACAGGCTTCTTCGTAGCGGCAGCAGCAGCCTTAGCGTCTCATGCCCGTCTCTAGGGTCCGCGATGTTAGCCGCGGCTCGCGCCCGTCTCTGGAGCTCCTTTAAGCAGCGCTCTTAATACCCTGTCCTCGCGCACCAGGAAACAAAGAGGCAAGAAAAAGTCTCTTGCCTCTTCGGCAGGTCCAGACTTTTTCCCGGACTCCCTCCCGGCTAACCGTGATGCACTAACCCCTTCAGGCTGTGTTCACACCGCCAGTCCTCTCCCTGCGATCCGACGGAAGGCCGAGCCTCAGCTCCCAGCCCCCGCCCGCGCCGGAGGTGAGCAGACAAGCCTCTCGGGCTGGTTGAGTGCTGGTCGGCACCGATCTCTGTGCAGGAATCTCTCCGCTAAAAGCACATTTTCTGACTATTACCCTCAACCATAAAGAATGTATAAAAGTGTCCTCATGGAGCGTAGAGACAGAAATTTTTCTGCACGTGGACTATATGTACCCTGCACCCTCTAGTAAGGGGGGGTATTAATGGAAGCTTTTATCTTCATCCCACAAATTATTTTTCAGCTTTGTTGAGGTATAATCTTTTTTCATTTTTAAAAAAAATATTTGTTATTTATTTATTGGCCACACTGTGCAGCTTGTGGGATCTTAGTTCCCTGACCAGGGATCAAACCCCAGGCCCTTGGCAGTGAAAGCAGGGAGTCCTAACCACTGGACTGCCAGGGAATTTCCCTGTTGAGGCATAATTGACAAAATTGTAAGATATTTAAAGAGTAAGTCGTGGTGATTTGTTATACATATACATTGTGAAAGGATTCCCATCATCTAGTTAATCTGCACATTTATCACCTCGCATTTTTTTTTTTTTTTGGTGAGAGCATTTAAGTTCTAATCTCTTAGCAAATTTCAATTATGTAATACAGTGTTATCAACTATAGTTAACATGTTTTACATTAGATCCTCAAACTTTCTTCATCTTATAGTTGAAAATTTGTAACCTTTTACAAACCTGTCTCTATTTCCTCCACACCCTAGCTCCTAGCAACTATTTTTCTACTCTATGTTACTAAGAGTTTGACTTTTTTTTTTTTTTAGATTCCACATATAAGTGATACCATGCAGTGTTTGTCTTTCTCTCTCTGGCTTATTTCACTCAGCATAATGCTGTCAAAATTTATCCGTTATGTCAGAATGTCAGAAATGTCAGAATTTCCTTCATTTTCATGGCTGATTATATATATATATATATGTATATATATATATTATTAATATATTATATATATTATATATTAATATATATAATAACTTCTTTATTATATCAGCCTTTGATAGACACTTAGGTTGTTTCCATATCTTGGCTCTTGTGAATAATGCTGTAATGAATATGGGAGTGTAGCTATCTTTTCAATGTCCTGTTTTTATTTCTTTTGGATATATATGCAGAAGTCTCCATTTTCTTTTGTCTTCCCATCTCTCTCTGATTCTCCTGAGGAAAAATTCTCTGCTTTAAGGGGCTCTTGCAACTACAGTGTGACCACCCAGGTAATCCAGAATCATCTCCCCCATCTCAATGTTCTTAATCACATCAGCAAACTTCCTTTTGCCATGGAACTAGGGTGTGAATATCTTTGGATAGCCATAATTCTGCCTACTACAGATTCCATTATAGCAACCAAACTGATATCCAGAGTGTGATACATCTATCCTTTCATTCAATCAATAAAAATATATTGAGTATCTTTTAAATTCTAGGCATTTTTCTAGATGCTAGGGTTACAAAATTAAGACATCTAACTTACCCAAGGAATTCATAAACTGATTTGGTAAGTGCTGTAAGTAGAAATTGGAATAGGGTGTTATAAGGGAAAAGAGGAGGGCATATACTAGTAAGGTCTGGGATGACCTCCTGTGTGAATCAATGACTAAGCAGAGTCTTAATAAAAAGAGTAGAAGTATTAAGTTAGGATGGGTGATGGTAGAGAGACAAATAGTTGGAATAACTTTAAGCAATGAGAATAGAATACCAAAGGTACAGAAGTTTGACATAGCCTGTTCTTGTTGGGGGATGGAGGTGGATGGTAAGCCTATCTACAAGTCAAATAGGTTTCCTAGAGTGGAGAGATGAAACTAGATTAGCAAGCTAGAGCATGAGCGTGAAGACCTTATGTGCCTTGCTAGATAGGTTTAAGATAAATATGTAGGAAATGAGAAGTCATTGAAGATTTTTAAAGAAGGTACTATGTTCACATTCATATTTTATATAGATCATACTAGTGATCATATGGAGGATGGTGTAAAGATTGGGGTGAGACCATTTAAGATGCTTTTGTGATAATCCTGACAAGAAATGATAAGGGCCTGAACTCAGTCAATCATAGTTGAGATGGGCTTCCCTGGTGGCGCAGTGGTTGAGAGTCTGCCTGCCAATGCAGGGGACACGGGTTCATGCCCAGGTCCGGGAAGATCCCACATGCCTCGGAGCGGCTGGGCCCGTGAGCCGTGGCCGCTGAGCCTGCACATCCGGAGCCTGTGCTCCGCAACGGGAGAGACCACAACAGTGAGAGGCCCGCGTACCGCAAAAGAAATAATAATAATATTAGTTGGGATGAATAACAGAGGAATGGATTTGAGAAAGGTTGATGAAGTATTACTAAATACATGACATATCAATCAAGGTTAAACTAGAGAAACAGAGCCAGTAAGAGATACATATTAAGAAATTTATTGCAAAGAATTGACCTATGTGATTTTGGGGACTGGCTAGGCAAGTCTGAAACCCACAGAGCAGTCTCTCAGGAGTTTCAGGCTGGACCTCTGGCACAAACTGAAGTTGGTGTTCATAGGAGATATTTCTTCTCCAGAAAAGTCTCAGGTCTGCTCTTAAGGCCTATCAACTGATTGAATCAGTTACACCCAGATTATCTAGGATAATCTCCTTTACTTAAAGGAGATTACAGACATTAATCACTTGTACAAAATGGTTTCACAGCAATACCTAGATCTGTGCTTGATTGAACGACTGGAAAATCTAACTAGCCAAGTTTACATATTAAAAGACCATCACAAATGGGATGGGGGCCAGTGGAGACAGAATAATAAAGAATGATTCTTAAGTTTCTATCTTGAGTATTAGGTGAAATCACTAACCGAGATATAGAATACAAGAGGAGCAAGTTTTGGACGTTTTGAATAAGATATATCTGTAAAGTTATGAGATTGCAGAACTAGCAGGTAAATACATTTGGAAACCATCAGCATAAAGGTGATAGTTGAACCAGGTGAGTAAGATAGATAATCTAGTAGAGGGTGTATATAGGGAAAAGTTACTAGCTGAGGAGGAAATTCTGGGGACCACCAACATTAAGGGATTATCTAGAAAAAGATGAAAAGCTAAAGTATAAATAGGATGAGGGGAGGATCCAGAAGTTTTTGATGCCCAGTTTTAAGAAAACATGTAGTGAACAGCAGTAGAGGTTCAGTAAGTTTAGTGCTGAAATATAACCATTAATTTGTGAATTAAGTTCATTAGTGAATTTAGCATGAATGGTTTCAATGTTGTTAGGGCAAAAGCCATATTGCAGTGGGTTAAGGAGTGACTAGGAGGTGCCAAATTGAAGCTAGTTGGTGTAGACCACTCATAGGAGATGTTTAACTGAGAAGAGGAAGATAAAAATTAGATGATATAGAAAATGGTAGAAATTTGAGAAAGTGTATTGGCTGAAAGTAACAAGAAAAGAGGGAGAGATTGATGATCTAGGAGAGAAGACAATTCATAATAACTGAGAAGGAAAAGAAATAGGCCTAGTTGTTAGAGGGCGATGCAATGCCAAGGGAAGCACTTGTTTTCTTCTTTGGACGAGAACAGAGTAATGGCTCTCAATGAAGGTAGTATAAACCCAAAGGATGGTTTGAAAGTTTGTGAGAAGCATTTTAGTATATCATAATGGGGACTTTCCTAACAGTCCAGTGGTTAACACTGCGCGATTCCACTGTAGGGGGACGCGGGCTCAATCCCTGGTCGGGGAACTAAGATCCCACATGCCACGTGGCATGGCCAAAAAAAAAAAAGAATATCATAATGATGGAAGGCTTCCTGACATATCGTGGGCAGGGTCAAGATTCCTAAATGTCCTGCAATATGCAGGACAGCCTGCACAAAATTTAATTTTTCTATATCCCATACAACTTGAATAGCCCATTGAATATTCATATAGGTGAAAAGTATGTTTATGTTGATCTAGGCCTTGAATTCAACTCCATTTTATATACAAAGAAGAAAGTTTTAATATACACTGACTTTTCCCAGAATACAACTACCATGTAAACCAACTTAAGATCTTACTTTGTTTTGTTCATGATGTTACCAAGAATGTTCATAATTTTGGAAAATCATGTCACATACAAAAATGCTGCTCTTGGATATTTGAAATAACGGTAATAACACACCTGTATCGGTCATCGTTTGTAGTTGCCACATTTACAGGCATTTTCTGTATATTTTTCTACATATGTCTTTCAGTGTTATGTCCCAGGATTTACGTATTGAAATACATCTGATTTCTTTATAAACTACTTTCTTTGTATTTCTCTTTCATATTACCGATAACAAATTTTTGAAATTTTGTGTATTTAATTTCATGATATTAAAATAAGTATTAAAATATTTAAGAAAGTGGGCTAGATAGGATTGAGAAAACTAACCAGAGGAAAGAAGATAAAAATGGGTGAGAATGTTAATAAACTTTATGTAGAGATGCAGGAATTTGTGAGAATGGCCATGCATTATGCTTTGTGTTAGAGGTTACCATAACTCTAATTGACAAATCTAGTGAATTGTTTTCAGTCCTTATCTTGACCTTCTGTGACATTTAAAATTATCTCCTCTCTTCCTTTCTATGACACACTTCTCTTCCAGTTCTCCTCTTTCATTGTTTTCTCACTTTCCTTTTCTGAATACTCTATCTGGATCCTTAGATTTGGTGGTTCCTGAATCTCCTTGTTTTGATTCTCACTTCTGCTTGACAATCTCACTCACTTCTTTGAGTTAAATTAAACATTATGCAGATGACTCCCAAATCTGTATCTCCAACACAAGTCTTTATGCCAGGCTTCAGACTCATGAAGCCAACTGCCTGCTGGCTTTTTCTATGTGGATGCCTTACCAGCACCTCAAACTGAACACAGCTAAAACTGAACTTTTCATGGCTCCACCAGCAGCACCACAAACATTTTCCTTGTTGGTATTAATACTCCCAAGGCAAAAACGAGGGCATCATGTCATATTTCTCCTTTCACACTTCCACAGTTTAATCTGTCACAAAATCATAATTATTATTCCTTCAAAATATCTCATGAATTTTTCTTCTTTTCCATTCCCAAATCTCCATTCCCATACCCTGGTTTGGACCCTTACCATTTTTCTCCTAAATGACAATAATAGTTTTCTAACTGATCACCAGCTTGTTCCACTACTGCCTGTTGACCCTTGGTACAGCCTCTAGAATTAGTATCTAACCATATTTTTACCTACTTAAAATCCTTTAATGACTTCCTATTTTCTATGATAAAATGTTAGCCTGACCTAAAAGATTCTCTATGATAATCCTCTTACTCAAGCCTTGCTTGTTGCCTCTGATTCCTACCCCCCATCCCAGACTTCTACAACCCTCTTCTTGTATTTTATATTCCACTAAGCTTTCCTTGAACTTTGTTATTTCATTCCCATTTCTTTGTACAGTTGGCTCACTCTAATATCTTTAGGCCCTTGTCTACCTAATGAATTTTGTTCTTCAAAGCCCTTCTCAGCTGTCCTAGTCTCAGGAAAATATTCTCTCATTTCCTGTCCTCAGTCTCTAGATGTGACTGCTCCCTCTTTGCTACTTCTCTGCCTGGTATTTGTCTATTACTGCACATATCATATACACACTTGGTAGATGCACATTGATTTGAATTGAATTCTCAGGGTAGTATCTTTCCATCTGGTTGATTAGGATTATTAAAAAAGAAATAAAGTACACAACAGAAGTTCATTGGTTTGTTTTCTTTGTTTTGCTTATTAATTGATATATAACTCATATTAAAGTAATAAATCTTAAGTATATAGCTCAGTGAATTTGTATATGTATTTATACACTTGTGTAAGTACCGCCACTTAAAACAAAATATAGGACATTTCCAGTAACTCAAAAGACCCATTTGTGCCCCTTCCAAGTCAGTACCCTCAAGAAGTAACCACTATTGTTACTTCTATCACCATTGGTTAATTTGGCCTGTTCTTGAACTTTGTATAAACGGAATCACAGAGTATGTGCTCTTTTGACTGACAGGTTTTTGTATGAACTCTTATAAAAACCTTAGAACTCCTGGGCACCCTAATGGTGCCTATGAGGAAATAAGATACTGAAATAGCCCATGAAGGTAATGTTTCAAGAGGGAAACAAAGACTTCAACAACTCTTCAGTCAGAAAAATCAGAAAGTCTATGCCCATTTGGATGGGTATCCTCACAATGAAATAAAATGTTGTAGCACATGTATTATCAATGACAATGCAAAATGAAATATCAAGAATTTCGAAGAAACTGAAGGGAGGAATAGACAGTAATAGTTGGAGAAAAATACTCTACTTTCAATAATGGATAGGACATGTATACAGAAGGCCAATAAAGAAATAGCAGACTTAACACTATAAACAAGTAGACCTAACAGACAAGTATACCACACTCCACCCAACAACAGTAGTGTACACATTTCTCTCAATTGCCAGGAACATTCTCTAGGATAGGCCATGTGTTAGTCCACAAATTTAAATCATACAGTGTATCTTCTCCCACCAAAATTGACTGAAGCTAGAAATTAATAACAGGAAAACTGGAAAATTTACAAATAGATGGAATTAAATAGCACATCCTTAAACAGCAAATGGGTCAAAGAAGAAATCATGAGGGAAATATAATATAATACTGTGAGATAAATTAAAATGAAAACACAATATACCAAATGTATACATTTGGTAAATGTCAACATTAAAAAAGAAGAAAGATCTCAAAACCTGATTTTATAACTTAAGGAACCAAGGAAAGAAAAACAAACCAAACCCAAAGCTAGCAGAAGGAAGGAAATAATAAAAATTAGAGTGTAAATAAAATAGAGAATAGAAAAACAATAGAACAAACAAAACCAGAAGTTGGTTCTTTGAAAAGATCAATAAAATTGAGAAAATATTCCCTGGACCAAGGAAAAAAGGGATAAGACACAACTAACTAAAACAATAACTAAATCAGAAATGAGGGGGGACATTACTACCTCACAGAAATAAAAAAGGATTATAAGAGAGTACTGTGAACAATTGCATACAAACAGGTTAGTTAACCTAAATTAAATGGGCAAATTCCTAAACGTACACAACTTACTGAAACCTACTTAAGAAGAAACAGAAAATCTGAATCAGTAATCAAGAATCTCTCTGATCTTCACTGATAGATTGTACCAAATATTTAAAGAAGAATTAACACCAATCCTTCACAAACTTCCAAAAATAGAAGAGGAGGGAACACTGCCTGTTAATTTATGAGGACAGAATTACCCTGATATAAATGCCAGACAAGAAACCACAGGAAAAAATATATAGACCAATATCCTTTATGAATATAAATACAAATATCCTTAACAAAATACTAGCAAAATGAATCCAACACTGCATTATATATATGGGATGGGGTGGGGGAGAAATAGATTGATTATACACCATGACCAAGTAGGATTTATCTCAGAAATAAAAAAGGGTGGTTCTATATAAGAAAATCACTCAATGTAATACACCACACTAATAAAATGAAGGAAGGAAATACATAATCTCAATTGATGCAGAAAAAGCATTTGACAAAATCCAATACTATTTCATGATTTAAAAATCAGAAAACTAAGAATAGCGAGAACTTCCTCAATGTGATAAAAGACATCTATGAACAACAAACAGCTAACACAATACTTAATGATAACTGATTTAAAGCATTCCTCTTGAGATCAAGAAGGCAAGGAGGCCTGCTTTCACCACTGTGGTTCAACGTTGCACAGGAAATTTTAACAAGAGCAGTTATGAAGAAAAAATAAATAAATAAAAGGCATCCAAATTGGAAAGAAAGAAGTAAGACTATCTCCATTTGCAGATCACATGATCCCCTATATATTAAAAATCCCAAAGGATACACATACCAAAAAACCCTATAAGAGCTAATAAAAGAATTCAGTAAAGTTGCAAGATACAAAATCAACACACAAAATTCAGCTATGTTTCTATACACCAGCAGTGAATAATCCAAAAAGAAAATTAAGAAGGGTCCCTTCTCTACATTGGTGTCTTTATTCCTGTCCTGCCCCTAGGTTCTTCAGAACTTTTTTTTCTTTAGATTCCATATATATGTGTTAGCACACAGTATTTGTTTTTCCCTTTCTGACTTACTTCACTGCTAGTTTCTGCTTTATAACAAAGTGAATCAGCTATACATATACACATATCCCCATATCTAACACACCACTGTAAAGCAATTATTCTCCAATAAACATGTTAAAATAAATAAACAATTTTTAATTTAAAAAAAGAAGAAAACAGTCCTATTTACAAGACTATCCAAAAGAAATAAATACCTAGTAATACATTTAACCAAGTAGGTGAAAGACCTGTATACTGAAAGCTACAAAATATGGATGAAAGAAATTAAAGAAGACAAATGAACGGAAAGACATTCCATGTTCATGGATTAGAAAACTTAATATTGTCAAGATGTCCATACTACTGAAAATGATATACAGGTTCAATGCAGTCCCTATCCAAATTCTTGGGCTTTTTTTTTTTGTAGAAATAGAAAAAACTCATCCTAAAATTTATATGGATACTTAAGGAACCCCAAATAGCTAGAAGAATTTTGGAAAAGAACAAAATTGTAGGACTCACACTTCCTGGTTTCAAAACATATTACAAAACTACAGTAATCAAAACAGTGTGGTATTGGCATAAAGACAGACAAATAGACTACTAGCATAGACTAGTGAGCCCAGAAATAAACCTATATGGTCAAATGAACTTCAACAGAGGTGCCAAGACCACTCAATGGAGTAAGGACAGTCTCTTCAACAAATGGTGTTGGGAAAACTGGATATCCACGTGTGCAATATAATTTAAGAAATTCAACTCAAAATGAATCAATGACCTAATTACAAGAGATAAAACATAAAACTCTTAGAAGCAAATGTAAGTCTTTACTTTGGATTTGATAGTAAATGTTTGATTATGACACCAAAAGCAAGAGCAATGAAAGAAAAATAACAAATAGGTGGATTTCATCAAAATTGAGAACTTTGGGGTAGGAAAGGACATAAAGAAAGGGAAAACAACATACAGAATGGGAGAAAATATTTGCAAATCATATATCTGGTAAGGGCCCATATCCAGAATATGAAAAAAACTCTTACAACTCAACAACAAAGAGATGAACAGCCCAAATTTAAGAAGGATGGAGAAACTGTTTTTTTTTTTCAACATCTTTATTAGAGTACAATTGCTCTACAATGGTGTGTTAGCTTCTGCTATATAACAAAGTGAATCAGCTATATGTATACATATAACCTCATATCTCTTCCCTCTTGCGTCTCCCTCCCACCCTCCCTATCCCACCCCTCTAGGTGGTCACAAAGCACTGAGCTGATCTCCCTGTGCTATGCAGCTTCCTCCCACTAGCTATCTATTTTACATTTGGTAGTGTATATATGTCCATGTCCCTCTCTCACCTCATCCCAGCTCACCCCTCCCCCTCCCCGTGTCCTGAAGTCCATTCTCTACATCTATGTTTTTATTCCTGTCCTGCCCCTACGTTCTTCAGAACCCTTTTTTTTTTTTAGATTCCATATATATGTGTTAGCATATGGTATTTGTTTTTCTCTTTCTGACTGATTTTACTCAGTATGACAGACTCTAGGTCCATCTACCTCACTACAAATAACTCAATTTTGTTTCTTTTTATGGCTGAATAATATTCCATTGTATATATGTGCCACATCTTCTTTATCCATTGATCTGTCGATGGACACTTAGGTTGCTTCCATGAAGGATGCAGAAGTTTGAATAGACATTTCTCTAAAGAAGATATACAAATGGTAATAAGGACTTGAAAACATGCGGAACATCATTGGTCATAAAGGAAATGCAAATCTAAACCAGAACTCTACAAACCCACGAGGATGGCTATAATTGGGGGCAAATAAAGGTAATAAGTGTTGGTGAGGACGTAGAGAAATTGGAATACTGGTACAATTGCTGATAGAAAAGTGAAACGGTGCAGCTGCTATAGAAAGAGTTGAGCTGTTTCTCAAAAAGTTAACATAGAATTACCATACAACCCAGAAATTCCATTCCTATATATACACCCAAAAGAATTGAAACAGGCACTGAAACAAATTCTTACACACTAATGTTCATAGCAGCACTTTTAACAATAGCTAAAATGTGGAAACAACCCAAATCAAGGAAAGAATTGATAAAGAAATTGTGCTATATATATATATAGATAGATATAATCAACTATTATAATATTCAGCCATAGAAAGCAATGAAGTTCTGATACATGCTAAACATGGACGAACCACAAAAAACATTCTAAGTGAAAGAAGGTAGACAGAAAAGGTCACATACTGTATAATTCCATTGATATGAGATGTCCAGAATGGGTAAATCTGTAGAGATGAAAAGCAGCCAGAGGCAGGCAGTTAGTAGGGAAGTGGAAAACTGCTTAATGGGTAGAGAATTTCCTTTTGCTTGATGCAACTGTCTTGAAATTCGATAGAGGTGGAGGTTGCACAGCACTGTGAAAGTGATAGATGTCACTGTTCACTTTAAAATAGTTAATTTGGAGGTATCACCTCAGAATGGACATCAGTCAGAATGGACATCATCAAAAAAATCTACAAACAATAAATGTTGGAGAGGGTGTGGAAAAAAGGGAACCGTCTTGCACTGTTGGTGGGAATGTAAATAGATACAGCCACTATGGAGAACTATGGAGGTTCCTTAAAAAACTAAATATAGAACTACCATACGACCCAAAAATCCCACTACTGAGCACATACCCTGAGAAAACCATAATTTAAAAAGAGTCATGTACCACAATGTTCATTGCAGCTCTATTTACAATAGCCAGGACATGGAAGCAACCTAAGTGTACATCGACAGATGAATGGATATAGAAGATGTGGCACACATTTACAATGGAATATTACTCACCACAAAAACAAATGAAATTGAGCTATTTGTAGTGAAGTGGATGGACCCAGAGTCTGTCATACAGAGTGAAGTAAGTCAGAAAGAGAAAAACAAATACCACATGCTAACACACATATATGGAATCTAAAAAAAAAAAAAAAGGTTCTGATGAATCTAAGGGCAGGACAGGAATTAAGATGCAGAAGTAGAGAATGGACTTGAGGACAAGGGAAGGGGAAGGGTAAGCTGGGACTAAGTGAGAGAGTGGCATGGACATATATACACTACCAAATGTAAAATAGATAGCTAGTGGGAAGCAGCCGCATAGCACAGGGAGATCAGCTCTGTGCTTTGTTACCACCTAGAGGGGTGGGATAGGGAAGGTGGGAGGGAGACGCAAGAGGGAGGAGATATGGGGATATATATATATGTATAGCTGATTCACTTTGTTATAAAGCAGAAACTAACACACCATTGTAAAGCAATTATACTCCAATAAAGATGTTAAACAAACAAACAAAAAAAGAATCTGGCTGCCAATGCAGGGGACACAGGTTCGAGCCCTTGTCCAGGAAGATCCCACATGCCGTGGGGCAACTAAGCCCATGCTCCACAGCTACTGATCCTGCACTCTAGAGCCCGCGAGCCACAACTACTGAAGCCCATGCTCCTAGATCCCGTGTTCTGCAACAAGAGAAGGCACCGCAATGAGAAGCCAGTGCACCGCAACGAAGAGTACTCCCAGCTCGTTGCAACTAGAGAAAGCCCACACGCAGCAATGAAGACCTAACACAGACAAAAATAAATAAATTCTTAAATAAAATAAAATAGTTAATTTCACGATACTTGAATTTCACCACAGTTGAATAAAAGAGGAAATAAAATAATAAATAACTCTTCATTTGGGAAAGAATACTCACAAGTCTGATACATAAATCAGAAGTCAAAAAAGACAAAAAATAACATATTTAACAAGATAAAATATGAGAATATTTATTCTGCAAAATGCCATAAGAAAAGGCCAGCTAATAGGAAAGAGTTAAAGTCATGTCAAAAGTTAAAATATGTGGGCTTCCCTGGTGGCGCAGTGGTTGAGAGTCCGCTTGGCAATGCAGGGTACACGGGTTCGTGCCCCGGCCCAGGAATATCCCACGTGCCGCAGAGCGGCTGGGCCCATGAGCCATGGCCGCTGAGCCTGCGCGTGTGGAGCCTGTGCTCCGCAACGGAAGAGACCACAACAGTGAGAGGCCCGCGTACCGCAAAAAAAAAAAAAAAAAGTTAAAATATGTCAAAAATAATCTCATAGTGAAAGAGAAACCAATACATTTGTGGAGTTTGTGAAAAGAAAATGACAGACAAGTGGAAAAATTAAAATATATGTAAGATTTTTAAAATAAGTTTATTTATTTGTTTTTATTTTTGGCTGTGTTGGGTCTTCGTTGCTGTGCAAGGGCTTTCTCTAGCTGCAGTGAGCGGGAGCTACTCTTCGTTGCGGTGCGCGGGCTTCTCATTGTCGTGGCTTCTCTTGTTGCAGAGCACGGTATCTAGGCACACGGGCTTCAGTAGTTGTGGCTCGCGGGCTCTAGAGAACAGGATCAGTAGTTGTGGCGCACGGGCTTAGTTGCTCCGCGGCATGTGGGGTCTTCCCAGACCAGGGCTCGAACCCATGTCCCCTGCATTGGCAGACAGATTCTTAACCACTGTGCCACCAGGGAAGCCCATATGTAAGATGTTAAAATTTAAAAGAATCTAGACTGTCTCTAGACACATATTAGTGCTTGGGTGGTAAAAATGATTTAAAAAGGAGATCCTCATATGACCCCTGTAAGATGGACTATTATTTTAAATATTAATGATACTAATTTTAAGTAAGAATAGCTCTCTCACACATGGGTAGTATGAGAATACATTGGTGAAGAAATATTGGATGTAATATGCTAATACTTTCCCACATTAGAATTTGTTGTCCACTTAGGATACAGTTGGCCCTCAGTATTGGTGGGTTCCACATCCAGGGATTCAACCAGCTGAGGACTGAAAATATTGGGGAGAAAAATTTCCACAAATTTCCAAAAAGTAAAACTTGTATTTACCCCTCACCAACAAATTTTTACATAGCATTTGCATTGTATTTGGTATTATAAGTAATTTAGAGATGTTATAAGGTATTCCTGAGTTTATGCTTAAGTTACAGACAAATACTACGCCATTTTATACAAGGGATGTGAACATCCCCATATTTCTATACATCTGGGGGGGTCCTATAAATATCGAAGGAAGACTGTATATAACATTTCATGTTGCATTCTTTTTTTTTTCAATGTTTTCCTTATTTTGACAAATCACAGTTGCATATATTTAAAGACTAAAGAGTAATATTCCATACCTTGTAAAATAATTATCAAGACAACTAACACATTCATAACCGCACAGACTTAAAGTTTATGTTCTATTCTCTTACCAAATTTCAAGAATATACTAAATATATATATATATTTTAGTATATTAATTTCAATGATTATTAACTATACTCATAGTGCTATATATTAGATATCCAGAATCATTACCCTTACATATGAAAACCTTACAGCCTGTGACTGACATATCCCCATTTCCCCAAAACTAAGGTGCCTGGTGACCACCATTCTACCCACTGCATCTATAAGTTCAGCCTTTTTAGATTCCACATGCAAGTGAAATCATGCAGTATTTATAATTCTGTATATGGATTATTACAATTAGCATAACATGTTCCAGATTAACAACATTAACAGAGATGACAGGATTTTCCTTATTTAAAGGCTAAATAAGTTTCCATTTTAAAAATGTATATACATTTTTCTTTTCTTCATCCAACAATCATTCAACTGACACATGGGTTATTTCATACTTGACAAATGTGAATAATATTACAATGAACCTGGGAATTGAGATGTATCTCACACACACTAATTTAATTTGTTTTCGATATATACTTACAAGTGGGATTGTTGCATCATATGGTACTACTTTTTAATTGTTTGAACAACATACGAGCTATAGGTTTGGCCAAAAGTTTCCTTCAGATTTTCCCGTATATCTTAAAGAAAAACCCGAACAAATTTTAAGCCGACAAAATACTTTATCAAAGTTTTCTTTCCCTACATCTAAAGGAGAATGAGGAGATAAGAATAAGGGAGAAACAAAAAAAGAAAATCATAACTTACACTATGAACATTTAAACACCATTCCTGAATTGAAGAACTGAAAAAGCATTTAAAATTTTTCATAATGAGACCTCTACAATCAAAAACAACCACAATGAAACACAGTCTATTTCTCAAACAAGAACGAGGAACACATGAACTCAAAAAAAACAAACAAAACATATCATACCACTATAAAACTAAAACAAAAAATTGCTTTTTGAAAACCCACACAACCATTCACAAAAACAAAATGACTACCAAAAATTCACACACAAGAATAAACAAGCCGAACAAGCACAAATAGGAAACACATATTCCAACAGGAGCGCTCAAAAGTGAATATCAGCATTTCTGTGTTCCATGAGTAAAAACATCAATAGACTTTCCATTCTGTGCAGCTGCCAGTGAAAAAAGGGGCCACATGATTCCACTGAGGCAGGAGGCAAGGCATCCCGGCACTCCCTAGCAGGGACACCGGAGGAAAAGTTGCAGAGTTGCTCTGGACCCACCCCCAAAATGGCTGACGGGGGAAGCTCCGCTCCCTGGGCTGAACATTCCGGGAGCTGACTGCTGTGTCCGGGACCCCGAGAACTCATGATTTTCCTCACAGGGTCGCACTGGCGCGCACGGCGCCCTCACAGGCCTCTGAAACCCCGTGGAGGAGACCTCCTGCGCCTTGGGCAGAACCCATTCGGCCAAGCACAGCCTCGCGTTTCCCTGCGCAGGGCAGAAAACAGAGCTCGGCTGCCTGGGCTTTTCACATAACGCATTCCGCTGGATGGCACTGTGGCGCCAGGAATGGCAGTCTCCCCTTTCCCTACCCCCACCGAGCCTTCCGCGCCTGCCTTTAAGTTCCAAACAGTGCACGGTGTGTAGTGGTGGCTGTGAAACTATTAGATCACCTTCCTCGTCCTCGTCCTCGTCCTCGTCCTCGTCCCCGTCCGCGTCCTCGTCCTCCTCCACCTCCTCCTGCTCCTCCTCCTCCTCTCCCCAACATCATCATCATCATCATCATCATCATCATCAACAACAGCAGCAGCAGCAGCAGCCACAGAGGCACCGATATCCCATTATCCTCATCCCGATCCATAGTCCAGCTCACCGACCACCCATGTCACCTTCAGCTGGGCTCTTCACCAACTTGGCCACTTTCCACCAAACCCACAAGTGTAGCTAGGCAGTTCTTGATTCCCTTGATGCCCTGGTTCACAGTGAACACCGCTGTCGACGACACTGCAGAGATCCCACCAGTGAGCTTGCAGTTTCTTCTTTGTATCTTCTGACTCCTGTCCTGTGGCTTGTCTGCACCGCATCACTTCCTAGGGAGCAACCTCTGTTCTGCTCAAGTTGAGTGCTTCACTGGGACAAAGATCCTGTGGGTCAGTGGCAGACACATCCCGGGAAGGTTCCGAAGGTTGTGAACCCTTCTTTACATGAATCACAAGGCTCCGGAGGTGACCACCGCGCTGCATCCCTGCGTGGAAACCCCGAGCATCCTTTGTGCGCAGGGGTGGGACTTTTGGGGATGGCATGGGTCGCACCGGTGGGCCTACTTGGGGAAGGCCACTTGGCCTCGACTACATTTGTCCACAAGTTCGCTACCACCGGGGTCTTTCTTCCCGCAGGCCTCGCTAGGCAGGCTCTCAGGCTTCAGTTCTGCGCCAGAAGCCCGTCCACATGTCATGCTCAATTCTTTCCAGGTGCCCCTGTGAATTTTTATCCGTTGGGAGAAGGTGGAATACAGGGCGGAGAGGGAGGGGAAGTGGGTCTTGGGGTTTGGAGGGTCATGTGGAAGAAGGGAGCTTTTTGGCTTGCTTTGGCATGGAGATCTCTCTGCTTCTCAACCTAACCTCTGACACTGGCTTAGTGTTCTCCCTGGAAGACCCGAGAGATCTTGCAGGGGAAATTATGGATCCCCGGTAAACACGCACACACACACACACACACACACTCACACTCACACACGGACACGCACATGCACACATCTCAGAAACCACTTCTGAAGAACCACTCAACACCTTACTCGAAGGCTTCCCCTAACCCGTACCCTAATCCTAACACGTACGCTAACACTAACCCGTACCCTAACACTTACGCTAACCTTAAACCGTTGTCGTACCGTAACCTGTACCCTAAACCCGTTCCCTAACCCTAAACCTTACCCGAAGCCTTACCCTAAACCGTACCCTCATCCTAACCGTAACACTAACCCGTACCCTAACACTTACGCTAGCCCTAAACCGTTGTCGTACAATAACCTGTACCCTAAACCGTACCCGTTCCCTAACCCTAACTCTAACCCTAACCCTCACCCGTACGCATTCCCTAACCCGTACCCGTACCCGTACCCTAACAACTACCCTAACCCGTACCCTAACACGTACGCTAACCCTAAACCGTTGTCATACCCTAACCTGTACCTAAACCGTACCCATTCCCTAACCCTAACCTTAACCATAACCCTAAACCTTACCTGAAGCCTTACCCTAACCCGTACCCTGATTCTAACCCATACACTAATACTAACCCGTACTCTAACACGTACGCTAACCCTAAACCGTTGTCATACACTAACCTGCACCCTAAACCGTACCCGTTTCCTGACCCTAACCCTAACCCTAACATTAACACTAACGCTTACCCTAAACCGTACCATAAACCGTACCCGTATCCTAACCCTAACCCTAATCATAACCATAACCATAACCCTAACTCTAACCCTAACCCGAACCCTAACCCTAACACTAACCCCAACCCTAACCCCTAACCACAACCACAACCCCAACCCCAACCGTAACCCTAACCCTAACCCTAACCCCTATCCCTAAATAAAACACTAACCCTACCTCTAACCCTAACCCCTAACCACAACCACAACCCCAAACCCAACCGTAACCCTAACCCTAACCCTAACCCCTATCCCTAACTAAAACCCTAAACCTACCTCTAAACCTAACCCTAACCCTAACCCTAACCCTAACCCTAACCCTAACCCTAAACCTAACCCTATGATGCATTTCCAGGCAGAGCCTCAAAACGAGGGATCAGGGCCTTTATCCAGAGCCGACTGGGATGTGTAGAGAGAAGAAAAAGGTACAACGTAAAAGCTGAGAGGAAACTTTTATTCGGGGATCTTACTGAGGACTACAGACACGGCGACAGCCACTCACAAAGTGCTATGGAAAGGTTTTGAATTAGTACGGGAGGAAGGAGCCAGGCTATGTAGGAGTTTTCGCTGAATAAAAGAGGAAAAAATAGAAACATGTCGGGGAATACCAAAAGATTGCTGCTAATCACAAAGACAAAACACAAAACAACAAAATAAACACAGCACCACCACGAAAAACAACAACACCTCACCCAGAACATCTCAAGTCAGAGATTTGAGCGCTTTTCTAATCATGGGAAGACACAAGAGTCTTGGTCCATTGAAATCATTCCTAGGTATGCATCTGAACTTTCCAGGGCTACTATCCTGCTTTTCTCCATCTTGAATTGCCCTCGGGGGCCACCCTTGGGGCCAGAGGCAGTGTGTGAGTGCCGATGACAGGGCCACAACCTTTGTTTACTGAAGAGGCTGGTGACATTTTGTGTCCGCAGATGCAAAGCAAAGCAGGCGGTCACCGTGGCGTGAGTGTTTAAGGATGCCATGCCCATATGCCACCCAGAGCCTGGCGCGAGACCAATGTGGAAGGTGATCGTGAGGCTCCTTACAGTTTCCTCAACGTTTCCTTTCTTTGCTCCTCTAAAGTCTTCCTAGGTGTGTAGAGCGAGCAGGAGGGAGCTCCAAGGGAAAACACATCCACGTCACAGGGATTTCGCACACGCGGAAATATCTGAAGGACTCTTAGAATTGAGGAGTGGAGTGTCTGTTTGGGACATTCTTGTAGGCCAAGCTGTCCCAGGAAGTAGGCCCACCTTTGAAATTGGTGAGAAAAAACAAACACACGAAAACATCCCGCGGCCACAAAAGTCACCACCTTCCTGTCGGGTAGGGTCTAAGGGGGATCTTGCCCAGGCATGAAACATCAGGGCACATCGGACACTGATTTGGGGAAAATGCAGGGAGGAAGGAGGGCAGGGACTGGGGGCAGCAAGCGGTGGAACCCCTACTCTCAGCATCGCCTCACACCTTTGCCTGTGTTCGCCAGGGCTTAACGTTACTGAAATCACTCGGGCTCGCACACGCACGCCCCCACCACCGCGCACATGGTCACATTCAGGGCAGCACGCCTGCGCAGGCCCCGGCACCGGTACCCACTCTGCCCGTCTCCGTGGACCCGACGGTTGCCCTCCCTTCCTTGTTCCCTGTTCTTCCTCCTTGCCCTTTTCTGTTGCTGTTTCCACTTCCCAGTTGGGCACTACAGCATCGCCAAAGAGGCCTCTCCCTGGACACGGTTCTGCCCCTTGCCTGAGTGGCTGAGACTTATCCTTGGCTGACGGCTCTTCCCTCAGGAAGCCCCAGGAGGCTTCGGCCGGTTCCATCTGCCAACTTGGGACACAGTGTGCCCTGGGGATCGCCTTCATGCTTCACCTCCATTATGGTTCTTTCTTTTGATTTCTGTTTGCTCTCCGCTTTCGGCTCCTGCCTTCCACTCAATGCCTTACTTTCAGTTCTTCCCTCTGGACTAAAGGCACGGTTGGGAGCGTGCCTGGGAAGCTCAACGTGGCCAATACATGTACTTTCCCTGTGCAAGGGAAAATGCCCCCGTGGACTAGGAGAGTAAGGGGCATTCCCTCACAGCCATCCCTTAATTGCCATCGGGGATTACCTCACCCCTCTCCTGTCCCTTACCTCCCCTTATTAACCTAGAGTTCCCAGGGTTCTACCTAACCTTTCCGTGCCCTGAGTGCATCCCGAGGCTCTTTGGCCCTTTGCAGTGTACCCATGACATACTCAGGGTGTCAGAGGTGGCTCTACCTCTCCTTTTGCCTTCTGTAGGCCCGGCGGGCCTACTGCTGAGTCGGAGCCCTTGATGGCACTCAGGAGGGACCCCCACCCCGCCCCCGCCGCCATGCCCAGGTCAAGGGGCTGCCTGGTGGCCTGTCCTTTGGTCTGCCGGCAGCTTGTGTCTCCCTGTCACTCCCTGAGCGTGTTGCAAAAGATACACAGTGAAGCGCCCCTGCACTGGATCCACTGCGACGCTCGTGGTTGTCGTGGCGACGGTGGTGGAGGTGGTGGTGGTGGTGGTCAGTTACTGCTTCCCTCTATTCCTTTCACTGTCTATTCTGAGCTGGCCTAGTGTCCTCAGCGTCCTCCTCGCACGTCTGCTCTTTGGTTAAGGGGGAGGCCCAAGCGTAGGAGAAGGCAGTCGTGTGGTTCACTTCGGACTCTTCCCCTTCCTCCTCGACATCTTTTCCCTTCTCCAGCGGTGGAGGGCATTGTCACCCTCCGGGAAAACCCAGAAAACTAAGCATCAACAAAACCAAACAAGATCTAGGAGTTACTTCGCAGTGAAACAGCATGACGAACTCGAGGCTTGCAAAATTATCTCTTGACTTTCCATTCCGTGCAGTTGTTCTCCTTATGGAAGCCCTTCAAGTCCAAACGTGAGCCAGCAGGGGCCTCCTCAAGTTGCACCCTGCTTGCCGTTGGTTCCCAATCCAATGGCGTGATCCGAACAGTGTAGATTTCACTGTATTACTTACGAGCGGTCGCCTCCCTGTCCACAAGCCCAGGCAGGTTGGTGCTGGCCGCCGCTCAGCAGACCAGGCAATCAAGCACCCACAGCCGGATACCCACGGCAACACATGCCCACGGGCAGGCAAGCACCTTACACAGGTGTGAGAGCATGGGCTCGAGTACACACACACACACACACACACACAGAGACAAACACACACACACACACACACACACACACACACACACACACCCTATCTTCCTACCCCGCCACACACAGCACACCCTCACACAACCACAAACATACTGACACACGCTGTCACCTGTGCTTTCCTATATACCCTCGCACCTGTCTCGCCCCCACCCCAACCCCACCCCCTGACCGCAGCAAGTACTCTGAGAATGGCTGAAACACGCATTCCCAGAGGGGCTCTCAAAAAGGGACACGCAGCCATTCTGTGTTCCAGGTGATAGTCGTCGGTCAGCAGGTGGGCCCAAGCTGCCAGTGTAAACCTGAAACGTCCCTTGTTTAGCCAGATAAATGGGGTCTCCAAGTGGGAGCAGAGTCTGTGCCCATCCTCAAGAGACGCAGGGCCCTGTGTGGGGCTCTGTGACTGGCGATGTTTGTTAGCCTTGCAAGGTTCCTGTGTGAGGGCAAGGCCAGCCTGCCCAGAGTCAGTCCTTGGCACCCCATGTTGGGGGCGCCTCCGGGTTGGGCCAGCCACTTCTGGCTGCACTGTTGGGCCAGCCCGAGGTGGTGGCCTCAAGCCGAAGCTCCAGGCCTTGAAAGGGAAGCGGAGTCCTGCAACAAAGTGACTTGCAAGCCCGCGAGGTTTTCGCCACCAGTAAGGTGGCTGCCACCTGGTCCAGGAGAAATCCTGTGATTTAGACACTCAGGCCATGTCACCCAGCCAGGTCGCTTGGTGTATCCTTTGCCTTTTCCTTCTCCCAAGAGCAGGAGTCAAGAAAAAGGGGGTTGGAGGAAAGGAAGTGGAAAGGACTGCAGGGGGTCCAGACTCCTGTCCAGTGGTCCTTTCGTCCTGTGCATTTGGTGGTCCATGTGGGTGCCGGTGGGTGGTTGCTTTCTTTCCTTTTCTCTCCTCCTTCATGGGACTGTCTGTGTCGGTTTGGTTTTGCTTTGGGTTTTACATTAGAAGGGGAGGAGAACCCAGGCCTGATGATGTGGTGGGGGCAGGGTCAGGCCTTAGTTGGCCTTGATGGAGCTATACTGCCACCAAGCGGAGATGGTTTCGCTCAAAGCCAGTTACCAGGTCTCAAGGGATGGAGACAGCCACAGGGCTGGAAGCAACTGGCCCAGTGGGGACGGCGCGGCGTGGGGCTGGGGTGGGTGTGTTGTCCGGAGGGTACACATGGGCAATGGGCTCCGGGCCGTGCCTTCATGTGTGCTCTCCGCGGGAGACTGGACCCTGGTTCTGCAGCTGGGCAAGGCCCTCAGAAACCCCAGGGGCAGCACGACATGGCCGCCCCTGGGAGTGCCCGGTGCAAATGGCCCCGGCTCCAGGACCTCTAAGACCCTCAGCTTCCGGTGAGGGAGGGGGCCACGTGACTCCAGTGCGGCCGCAGGCAGGGCACTCCGGCACTCCCCAGCAGGGACACCGGAGGAAAAGTTGCAGAGTTGCTCTGGACCCACCCCCAAAATGGCTGACGGGGGAAGCTCCGCTCCCTGGGCTGGACAGTCCGGGAACTGCCTGCTGGGTCCGGGGCCCCGAGAGCTCAGGATTTTCTCCACAGGGTCGCACTAGCGCGCACGGCGCCCTCACAGGCCTCTGAAACCCCGTGGAGGAGACCTCCTGCGCCTTGGGCAGAACGCATTCTGCCCAGCCCAGCCTCGTGGTTCCCTGCGCAGGGCAGCAGACACAGCTCGGCTGCCTGGGCTTTTCACATAACGCATTCCGCTGGATGGCACTGTGGCTCCAGAAATGGCAGTCTCCCCTTTCCCTACCCCCACCGAGCCTTCCGAGCCTGCCTTTAAGTTCCAAACAGTGCACGGTGTGTAGTGGTGGTTGTGAAACTATTAGATCACCTTCCTCGTCCTGGTCCTCGTCCTCGTCCTCCTCCATCTCCTCCTGCTCCTCCTCCTCCTCTCCCCATCATCAGCAGCAGCAGCAGCAGCAGCAGCAGCAGCAGCCACAGAGGCACCGATATCCCATTATCCTCATCCCCATCCATAGTCCAGCTCACCGACCACCCATGTCACCTTCAGCTGGGCTCTTCACCAACTTGGCCACTTTCCACCAAACCCGCAAGTGTAGCTAGGCAGTTCTTGATTCCCTTGATGCCCTGGTTCACAGTGAACACCGCTGTCGACGACACTGCAGAGATCCCACCAGTGAGCTTGCAGTTTCTTCTTTGTATCTTCTGACTCCTGTCCTGTGGCTTGTCTGCACCGCATCACTTCCTAGGGAGCAACCTCTGTTCTGCTCAAGTTGAGTGCTTCACTGGGACAAAGATCCTGTGGGTCAGTGGCAGACACATCCCGGGAAGGTTCCGAAGGTTGTGAACCCTTCTTTACATGAATCACACGGCTCCGGAGGTGACCACCGCGCTGCATCCCTGCGTGGAAACCCCGAGCATCCTTTGTGCGCAGGGGTGGGACTTTTGGGGATGGCATGGGTCGCACCGGTGGGCCTACTTGGGGAAGGCCACTTGGCCTCGACTACATTTGTCCACAAGTTCGCTACCACCGGGGTCTTTCTTCCCGCAGGCCTCGCTAGGCAGGCTCTCAGGCTTCAGTTCTGCGCCAGAAGCCCGTCCACATGTCATGCTCAATTCTTTCCAGGTGCCCCTGTGAATTTTTATCCGTTGGGAGAAGGTGGAATACAGGGCGGAGGGGGAGGGGAAGTGGGTCTTGGGGTTTGGAGGGTCATGTGGAAGAAGGGAGCTTTTTGGCTTGCTTTGGCATGGAGATCTCTCTGCTTCTCAACCTAACCTCTGACACTGGCTTAGTGTTCTCCCTGGAAGACCCGTGAGATCTTGCAGGGGAAAGTATGGATCCCCGGTAAACACGCGCGCACACACACACACACACACACACACTCACACTCACACACGGACACGCACATGCACACATCTCAGAAACCACTTCTGAAGAACCACTCAACACCTTACTCGAAGGCTTCCCCTAACCCGTACCCTAATCCTAACACGTACGCTAACACTAACCCGTACCCTAACACTTACGCTAACCTTAAACCGTTGTCGTACCGTAACCTGTACCCTAAACCCGTTTCCTAACCCTAACCCTAAACCTTACCCGAAGCCTTACCCTAAACCGTACCCTCATCCTAACCGTTACACTAACACTAACCCGTACCCTAACACTTACGCTAACCCTAAACCGTTGTCGTACACTAACCTGTACCCTAAACCGTACCCGTTCCCTAACCCTAACCTTAACCATAACCCTAAACCTTACCTGAAGCCTTACCCTAACCCGTACCCTGATTCTAACCCATACACTAATACTAACCCGTACTCTAACACGTACGCTAACCCTAAACCGTTGTCATACACTAACCTGCACCCTAAACCGTACCCGTTTCCTGACCTTAACCCTAACCCTAACATTAACACTAACGCTTACCCTAATCCTTACCCTAACACGTACCATAATCCTAATCCATACAGTAACACTAACCCGTATCCTAAGACGTACGCTAACCCTAAACCGTTGTCGTACCCTAAACTGTACCATAAACCGTACCCGTTCCCTAACCCTAACCATAACCATAACCATAACCATAACCCTAACTCTAACCCTAACCCTAACACTAACCCCAACCCTAACCCCTAACCACAACCACAACCCCAACCGTAACCCTAACCCTAACCCTAACCCCTATCCCTAAATAAAACACTAACCCTACCTCTAACCCTAACCCCTAACCACAACCACAACCCCAAACCCAACCGTAACCCTAACCCTAACCCTAACCCCTATCCCTAACTAAAACCCTAAACCTACCTCTAACCCTAACGCTAACCCTAACCCTATGATGCATTTCCAGGCAGAGCCTCAAAACGAGGGATCAGGGCCTTTATCCAGAGCCGACTGGGATGTGTAGAGAGAAGAAAAAGGTACAACGTAAAAGCTGAGAGGAAACTTTTATTCGGGGATCTTACTGAGGACTACAGACACGGCGACAGCCACTCACAAAGTGCTATGGAAAGGTTTTGAATTAGTACGGGAGGAAGGAGCCAGGCTATGTAGGAGTTTTCGTTGAATAAAAGAGGAAAAAATAGAAACATGTCGGGGAATACCAAAAGATTGCTGCTAATCACAAAGACAAAACACAAAACAACGAAATAAACACAGCACCATCACCAGCACCACCACGAACAACAACAACAACAACACCTCACCCAGAACATCTCAAGTCAGAGATTTGAGCGCTTTTCTAATCATGGGAAGACACAAGAGTCTTGGTCCATTGAAATCATTCCTAGGTATGCATCTGAACTTTCCAGGGCTACTATCCTGCTTTTCTCCATCTTGAATTGCCCTCGGGGGCCACCCTTGGGGCCAGAGGCAGTGCGTGAGTGCCCATGGCAGGGCCACAACCTTTGTTTACTGAAGAGGCTGGTGACATTTTGTGTCCGCAGATGCAAAGCAAAGCAGGCGGTCACCGTGGCGGGAGTGTTTAAGGATGCCATGCCCATATGCCACCCAGAGCCTGGCGCGAGACCAATGTGGAAGGTGATCGTGAGGCTCCTTACAGTTTCCTCAACGTTTCCTTTCTTTGCTCCTCTAAAGTCTTCCTAGGTGTGTAGAGCGAGCAGGAGGGAGCTCCAAGGGAAAGCACATCCACGTCCCCCGGATTTCGCACACGCGGAAGTATCTGAAGGACTCTTAGAATTGAGGAGTGGAGTGTCTGTTTGGGACATTCTTGTAGGCCAAGCTGTCCCAGGAAGTAGGCCCACCTTTGAAATTGGTGAGAAAAAACAAACACACGAAAACATCCCGCGGCCACAAAAGTCACCACCTTCCTGTCGGGTAGGGTCTAAGGGGGATCTTGCCCAGGCATGAAACATCAGGGCACATCGGACACTGATTTGGGGAAAATGCAGGGAGGAAGGAGGGCAGGGACTGGGGGCAGCAAGTGGTGGAACCCCTACTCTCAGCATCGCCTCACACCTTTGCCTGTGTTCGCCAGGGCTTAACGTTATTGAAATCACTCGGGCTCGCACACGCACGCCCCCACCACCGCGCACATGGTCACATTCAGGGCAGCACGCCTGCGCAGGCCCCGGCACCGGTACCCACTCTGCCCGTCTCCGTGGACCCGACGGTTGCCCTCCCTTCCTTGTTCCCTGTTCTTCCTCCTTGCCCTTTTCTGTTGCTGTTTCCACTTCCCAGTTGGGCACTACAGCATCGCCAAAGAGGCCTCTCCCTGGACACGGTTCTGCCCCTTGCCTGAGTGGCTGAGACTTATCCTTGGCTGACGGCTCTTCCCTCAGGAAGCCCCAGGAGGCTTCGGCCGGTTCCATCTGCCAACTTGGGACACAGTGTGCCCTGGGGATCGCCTTCATGCTTCACCTCCATTATGGTTCTTTCTTTTGATTTCTGTTTGCTCTCCGCTTTCGGCTCCTGCCTTCCACTCAATGCCTTACTTTCAGTTCTTCCCTCTGGACTAAAGGCACGGTTGGGAGCGTGCCTGGGAAGCTCAACGTGGCCAATACATGTACTTTCCCTGTGCAAGGGAAAATGCCCCCGTGGACTAGGAGAGTAAGGGGCATTCCCTCACAGCCATCCCTTAATTGCCATCGGGGATTACCTCACCCCTCTCCTGTCCCTTACCTCCCCTTATTAACCTAGAGTTCCCAGGGTTCTACCTAACCTTTCCGTGCCCTGAGTGCATCCCGAGGCTCTTTGGCCCTTTGCAGTGTACCCATGACATACTCAGGGTGTCAGAGGTGGCTCTACCTCTCCTTTTGCCTTCTGTAGGCCCGGCGGGCCTACTGCTGAGTCGGAGCCCTTGATGGCACTCAGGAGGGACCCCCACCCCGCCCCCGCCGCCATGCCCAGGTCAAGGGGCTGCCTGGTGGCCTGTCCTTTCGTCTGCCGGCAGCATGTGTCTCCCTGTCACTCCCTGAGCCTGTTGCAAAAGATACACAGTGAAGCGCCCCTGCACTGGATCCACTGCAACGCTCGTGGTTGTCGTGGCGACGGTGGTGGAGGTGGTGGTGGTGGTGGTCAGTTACTGCTTCCCTCTATTCCTTTCACTGTCTATTCTGAGCTGGCCTAGTGTCCTCAGCGTCCTCCTCGCACGTCTGCTCTTTGGTTAAGGGGGAGGCCCAAGTGTAGGAGAAGGCAGTCGTGTGGTTCACTTCGGACTCTTCCCCTTCCTCCTCGACATCTTTTCCCTTCTCCAGCGGTGGAGGGCATTGTCACCCTCCGGGAAAACCCAGAAAACTAAGCATCAACAAAACCAAACAAGATCTAGGAGTTACTTCGCAGTGAAACAGCATGACGAACTCGAGGCTTGCAAAATTATCTCTTGACTTTCCATTCCGTGCAGTTGTTCTCCTTATGGAAGCCCTTCAAGTCCAAACGTGAGCCAGCAGGGGCCTTCTCAAGTTGCACCCTGCTTGCCGTTGGTTCCCAATCCAATGGCGTGATCCGAACAGTGTAGATTTCACTGTATTACTTACGAGCGGTCGCCTCCCTGTCCACAAGCCCAGGCAGGTTGGTGCTGGCCGCCGCTCAGCAGACCAGGCAATCAAGCACCCACAGCCGGATACCCACGGCAACACATGCCCACGGGCAGGCAAGCACCTCACACAGGTGTGAGAGCATGGGCTCGAGTACACACACACACACACACACACACACACACGCCCTATCTTCCTACCCCGCCACACACAGCACACCCTCACACAACCACAAACATACTGACACACGCTGTCACCTGTGCTTTCCTATATACCCTCGCACCTGTCTCGCCCCCACCCCAACCCCACCCCCTGACCGCAGCAAGTACTCTGAGAATGGCTGAAACACGCATTCCCAGAGGGGCTCTCAAAAAGGGACACGCAGCCATTCTGTGTTCCAGGTGATAGTCGTCGGTCAGCAGGTGGGCCCAAGCTGCCAGTGTAAACCTGAAACGTCCCTTGTTTAGCCAGATAAATGGGGTCTCCAAGTGGGAGCAGAGTCTGTGCCCATCCTCAAGAGACGCAGGGCCCTGTGTGGGGCTCTGTGACTGGCGATGTTTGTTAGCCTTGCAAGGTTCCTGTGTGAGGGCAAGGCCAGCCTGCCCAGAGTCAGTCCTTGGCACCCCATGTTGGGGGCGCCTCCGGGTTGGGCCAGCCACTTCTGGCTGCACTGTTGGGCCAGCCCGAGGTGGTGGCCTCAAGCCGAAGCTTCAGGCCTTGAAAGGGAAGCGGAGTCCTGCAACAAAGTGACTTGCAAGCCCGCGAGGTTTTCGCCACCAGTAAGGTGGCTGCCACCTGGTCCAGGAGAAATCCTGTGATTTAGACACTCAGGCCATGTCACCCAGCCAGGTCGCTTGGTGTATCCTTTGCCTTTTCCTTCTCCCAAGAGCAGGAGTCAAGAAAAAGGGGGTTGGAGGAAAGGAAGTGGAAAGGACTGCAGGGGGTCCAGACTCCTGTCCAGTGGTCCTTTCGTCCTGTGCATTTGGTGGTCCATGTGGGTGCCAGTGGGTGGTTGCTTTCTTTCCTTTTCTCTCCTCCTTCATGGGACTGTCTGTGTCGGTTTGGTTTTGCTTTGGGTTTTACATTAGAAGGGGAGGAGAACCCAGGCCTGATGATGTGGTGGGGGCAGGGTCAGGCGCTTAGTTGGCCTTGATGGAGCTATACTGCCACCAAGCGGAGATGGTTTCGCTCAAAGCCAGTTACCAGGTCTCAAGGGATGGAGACAGCCACAGGGCTGGAAGCAACTGGCCCGGTGGGGACGGCGCGGCGTGGGGCTGGGGTGGGTGTGTTGTCCGGAGGGTACACATGGGCAATGGGCTCCGGGCCGTGCCTTCATGTGTGCTCTCCGCGGGAGACTGGACCCTGGTTCTGCAGCTGGGCAAGGCCCTCAGAAACCCCAGGGGCAGCACGACATGGCCGCCCCTGGGAGTGCCCGGTGCAAATGGCCCCGGCTCCAGGACCTCTAAGACCCTCAGCTTCCGGTGAGGGAGGGGGCCACGTGACTCCAGTGCGGCCGCAGGCAGGGCACCCCGGCACTCCCCAGCAGGGACACCGGAGGAAAAGTTGCAGAGTTGCTCTGGACCCACCCCCAAAATGGCTGACGGGGGAAGCTCCGCTCCCTAGGCTGGACAGTCCGGGAACTGCCTGCTGGGTCCGGGGCCCCGAGAGCTCAGGATTTTCCCCACAGGGTCGCACTGGCGTGCACGGCGCCCTCACAGGCCTCTGAAACCCCGTGGAGGAGACCTCCTGCGCCTTGGGCAGAACCCATTCTGCCCAGCACAGCCTCGCGGTTCCCTGCGCAGGGCAGAAGACACAGCTCGGCTGCCTGGGCTTTTCACATAACGCATTCCGCTGGATGGCACTGTGGCTCCAGAGATGGCAGTCTCCCCTTTCCCTACGCCCACCGAGCCTTCCGCGCCTGCCTTTAACTTCCAAACAGTGGACGGTGTGTAGTGGTGGCTGTGAAAATATTAGATCCCCTTACTCGTCCTCGTCCTCGTCCTCGTCCGCGTCCGCGTCCTCGTCCTCGTCCTGGTCCTCGTCCTCGTCCACCTCCACCTCCTCCTTCTCCTCCTCCTCCTCCTCTCCCCATCATCATCATCAGCAGCAGCAGCAGCAGCCACAGAGGCACCGATATCCCATTATCCTCATCCCCATCCATAGTCCAGCTCACCGACCACCCATGTCATCTTCAGCTGGGCTCTTCACCAACTTGGCCACTTTCCACCAAACCCGCAAGTGTAGCTAGGCAGTTCTTGATTCCCTTGATGCCCTGGTTCACAGTGAACACCGCTGTCGACGACACTGCAGAGATCCCACCAGTGAGCTTGCAGTTTCTTCTTTGTATCTTCTGACTCCTGTCCTGTGGCTTGTCTGCACCGCATCACTTCCTAGGGAGCAACCTCTGTTCTGCTCAAGTTGAGTGCTTCACTGGGACAAAGATCCTGTGGGTCAGTGGCAGACACATCCCGGGAAGGTTCCGAAGGTTGTGAACCCTTCTTTACATGAATCACACGGCTCCGGAGGTGACCACCGCGCTGCATCCCTGCGTGGAAACCCCGAGCATCCTTTGTGCGCAGGGGTGGGACTTTTGGGGATGGCATGGGTCGCACCGGTGGGCCTACTTGGGGAAGGCCACTTGGCCTCGACTACATTTGTCCACAAGTTCGCTACCACCGGGGTCTTTCTTCCCGCAGACCTCGCTAGGCAGGCTCTCAGGCTTCAGTTCTGCGCCAGAAGCCCGTCCACATGTCATGCTCAATTCTTTCCAGGTGCCCCTGTGAATTTTTATCCGTTGGGAGAAGGTGGAATACAGGGCGGAGGGGGAGGGGAAGTGGGTCTTGGGGTTTGGAGGGTCATGTGGAAGAAGGGAGCTTTTTGGCTTGCTTTGGCATGGAGATCTCTCTGCTTCTCAACCTAACCTCTGACACTGGCTTAGTGTTCTCCCTGGAAGACCCGTGAGATCTTGCAGGGGAAAGTATGGATCCCCGGTAAACACGCACACACACACACACACTCACACTCACACACGGACACGCACATGCACACATCTCAGAAACCACTTCTGAAGAACGACTCAACACCTTACTCGAAGGCTTCCCCTAACCCGTACCCTAATCCTAACACGTACGCTAACACTAACCCGTACCCTAACACTTACGCTAACCTTAAACCGTTGTCGTACCGTAACCTGTACCCTAAACCCGTTCCCTAACCCTAACCCTAAACGTTACCCGAAGCCTTACCCTAAACCGTACCCTCATCCTAACCGTTACACTAACACTAACCCGTACCCTAACACTTACGCTAACCCTAAACCGTTGTCGTACACTAACCTGTACCCTAAACCGTACCCGTTCCCTAACCCTAACTCTAACCCTAACCCTCACCCGTACGCGTTCCCTAACCCGTACCCGTACCCGTACCCCTACCCTAACAACTACCCTAACCCGTACCCTAACACGTACGCTAACCCTAAACCGTTGTCATACCCTAACCTGTACCCTAAACCGTACCCATTCCCTAACCCTAACCTTAACCATAACCCTAAACCTTACCTGAAGCCTTACCCTAACCCGTACCCTGATTCTAACCCATACACTAATACTAACCCGTACTCTAACACGTACGCTAACCCTAAACCGTTGTCATACACTAACCTGCACCCTAAACCGTACCCGTTTCCTGACCCTAACCCTAACCCTAACATTAACACTAACGCTTACCCTAACCCGTACCATAATCCTAATCCGTACAGTAACACTAACCCGTATCCTAACACGTACGCTAACCCTAAACCGTTGTTGTACCCTAACCTGTACCATAAACCGTACCCGTTCCCTAACCCTAACCCTAACCATAACCATAACCATAACCCTAACTCTAACCCTAACCCTAACCCTAACCCTAACCCCATCCCTAAATAAAACCCTAACCCTACCTCTAACCCTAACCCCTAACCACAACCACAACCCCAAACCCAACCGTAACCCTAACCCTAACCCTAACCCCTAACCACAACCACAACCCCAAACCCAACCGTAACCCTAACCCTAACCCTAACCCCTATCCCTAACTAAAACCCTAAACCTACCTCTAACCCTAACGCTAACCTTAACCCTATGATGCATTTCCAGGCAGAGCCTCAAAACGAGGGATCAGGGCCTTTATCCAGAGCCGACTGGGATGTGTAGAGAGAAGAAAAAGGTACAGCGTAAAAGCTGAGAGGAAACTTTTATTCGGGGATCTTACTGAGGACTACAGACACGGCGACAGCCACTCACAAAGTGCTATGGAAAGGTTTTGAATTAGTACGGGAGGAAGGAGCCAGGCTATGTAGGAGTTTTCGTTGAATAAAAGAGGAAAAAATAGAAACATGTCGGGGAATACCAAAAGATTGCTGCTAATCACAAAGACAAAACACAAAACAACGAAATAAACACAGCACCATCACCAGCACCACCACGAACAACAACAACAACAACACCTCACCCAGAACATCTCAAGTCAGAGATTTGAGCGCTTTTCTAATCATGGGAAGACACAAGAGTCTTGGTCCATTGAAATCATTCCTAGGTATGCATCTGAACTTTCCAGGGCCACTATCCTGCTTTTCTCCATCTTGAATTGCCCTCGGGGGCCACCCTTGGGGCCAGAGGCAGTGTGTGAGTGCCGATGGCAGGGCCACAACCTTTGTTTACTGAAGAGGCTGGTGACATTTTGTGTCCGCAGATGCAAAGCAAAGCAGGCGGTCACCGTGGCGTGAGTGTTTAAGGATACCATGCCCATATGCCACCCAGAGCCTGGCGCGAGACCAATGTGGAAGGTGATCGTGAGGCTCCTTACAGTTTCCTCAACGTTTCCTTTCTTTGCTCCTCTAAAGTCTTCCTAGGTGTGTAGAGCGAGCAGGAGGGAGCTCCAAGGGAAAGCACATCCACGTCCCCCGGATTTCGCACACGCGGAAGTATCTGAAGGACTCTTAGAATTGAGGAGTGGAGTGTCTGTTTGGGACATTCTTGTAGGCCAAGCTGTCCCAGGAAGTAGGCCCACCTTTGAAATTGGTGAGAAAAAACAAGCACACGAAAACATCCCGCGGCCACAAAAGTCACCACCTTCCTGTCGGGTAGGGTCTAAGGGGGATCTTGCCCAGGCATGAAACATCAGGGCACATCGGACACTGATTTGGGGAAAATGCAGGGAGGAAGGAGGGCAGGGACTGGGGGCAGCAAGCGGTGGAACCCCTACTCTCAGCATCGCCTCACACCTTTGCCTGTGTTCGCCAGGGCTTAACGTTACTGAAATCACTCGGGCTCGCACACGCACGCCCCCACCACCGCGCACATGGTCACATTCAGGGCAGCACGCCTGCGCAGGCCCCGGCACCGGTACCCACTCTGCCCGTCTCCGTGGACCCGACGGTTGCCCTCCCTTCCTTGTTCCCTGTTCTTCCTCCTTGCCCTTTTCTGTTGCTGTTTCCACTTCCCAGTTGGGCACTACAGCATCGCCAAAGAGGCCTCTCCCTGGACACGGTTCTGCCCCTTGCCTGAGTGGCTGAGACTTATCCTTGGCTGACGGCTCTTCCCTCAGGAAGCCCCAGGAGGCTTCGGCCGGTTCCATCTGCCAACTTGGGACACAGTGTGCCCTGGGGATCGCCTTCATGCTTCACCTCCATTATGGTTCTTTCTTTTGATTTCTGTTTGCTCTCCGCTTTCGGCTCCTGCCTTCCACTCAATGCCTTACTTTCAGTTCTTCCCTCTGGACTAAAGGCACGGTTGGGAGCGTGCCTGGGAAGCTCAACGTGGCCAATACATGTACTTTCCCTGTGCAAGGGAAAATGCCCCCGTGGACTAGGAGAGTAAGGGGCATTCCCTCACAGCCATCCCTTAATTGCCATCGGGGATTACCTCACCCCTCTCCTGTCCCTTACCTCCCCTTATTAACCTAGAGTTCCCAGGGTTCTACCTAACCTTTCCGTGCCCTGAGTGCATCCCGAGGCTCTTTGGCCCTTTGCAGTGTACCCATGACATACTCAGGGTGTCAGAGGTGGCTCTACCTCTCCTTTTGCCTTCTGTAGGCCCGGCGGGCCTACTGCTGAGTCGGAGCCCTTGATGGCACTCAGGAGGGACCCCCACCCCGCCCCCGCCGCCATGCCCAGGTCAAGGGGCTGCCTGGTGGCCTGTCCTTTGGTCTGCCGGCAGCTTGTGTCTCCCTGTCACTCCCTGAGCGTGTTGCAAAAGATACACAGTGAAGCGCCCCTGCACTGGATCCACTGCGACGCTCATGGTTGTCGTGGCGACGGTGGTGGAGGTGGTGGTGGTGGTGGTCAGTTACTGCTTCCCTCTGTTCCTTTCACTGTCTATTCTGAGCTGGCCTAGTGTCCTCAGCGTCCTCCTCGCACGTCTGCTCTTTGGTTAAGGGGGAGGCCCAAGTGTAGGAGAAGGCAGTCGTGTGGTTCACTTCGGACTCTTCCCCTTCCTCCTCGACATCTTTTCCCTTCTCCAGCGGTGGAGGGCATTGTCACCCTCCGGGAAAACCCAGAAAACTAAGCATCAACAAAACCAAACAAGATCTAGGAGTTACTTCGCAGTGAAACAGCATGACGAACTCGAGGCTTGCAAAATTATCTCTTGACTTTCCATTCCGTGCAGTTGTTCTCCTTATGGAAGCCCTTCAAGTCCAAACGTGAGCCAGCAGGGGCCTCCTCAAGTTGCACCCTGCTTGCCGTTGGTTCCCAATCCAATGGCGTGATCCGAACAGTGTAGATTTCACTGTATTACTTACGAGCGGTCGCCTCCCTGTCCACAAGCCCAGGCAGGTTGGTGCTGGCCGCCGCTCAGCAGACCAGGCAATCAAGCACCCACAGCCGGATACCCACGGCAACACATGCCCACGGGCAGGCAAGCACCTTACACAGGTGTGAGAGCATGGGCTCGAGTACACACACACACACACACACACACAGACAAACACACACACACACACACACACGCCCTCTCTTCCTACCCCGCCACACACTGCACACCCTCACACAACCACAAACATACTGACACACGCTGTCACCTGTGCTTTCCTATATACCCTCGCACCTGTCTCGCCCCCAACCCAACCCCACCCCCTGACCGCAGCAAGTACTCTGAGAATGGCTGAAACACGCATTCCCAGAGGGGCTCTCAAAAAGGGACACGCAGCCATTCTGTGTTCCAGGTGATAGTCGTTGGTCAGCAGGTGGGCCCAAGCTGCCAGTGTAAACCTGAAACGTCCCTTGTTTAGCCAGATAAATGGGGTCTCCAAGTGGGAGCAGAGTCTGTGCCCATCCTCAAGAGACGCAGGGCCCTGTGTGGGGCTCTGTGACTGGCGATGTTTGTTAGCCTTGCAAGGTTCCTGTGTGAGGGCAAGGCCAGCCTGCCCAGAGTCAGTCCTTGGCACCCCATGTTGGGGGCGCCTCCGGGTTGGGCCAGCCACTTCTGGCTGCACTGTTGGGCCAGCCCGAGGTGGTGGCCTCAAGCCGAAGCTCCAGGCCTTGAAAGGGAAGCGGAGTCCTGCAACAAAGTGACTTGCAAGCCCGCGAGGTTTTCGCCACCAGTAAGGTGGCTGCCGCCTGGTCCAGGAGAAATCCTGTGATTTAGACACTCAGGCCATGTCACCCAGCCAGGTCGCTTGGTGTATCCTTTGCCTTTTCCTTCTCCCAAGAGCAGGAGTCAAGAAAAAGGGGGTTGGAGGAAAGGAAGTGGAAAGGACTGCAGGGGGTCCAGACTCCTGTCCAGTGGTCCTTTCGTCCTGTGCATTTGGTGGTCCATGTGGGTGCCGGTGGGTGGTTGCTTTCTTTCCTTTTCTCTCCTCCTTCATGGGACTGTCTGTGTCGGTTTGGTTTTGCTTTTGGTTTTACATTAGAAGGGGAGGAGAACCCAGGCCTGATGATGTGGTGGCGGCAGGGTCAGGCGCTTAGTTGGCCTTGATGGAGCTATACTGCCACCAAGCGGAGATGGTTTCGCTCAAAGCCAGTTACCAGGTCTCAAGGGATGGAGACAGCCACAGGGCTGGAAGCAACTGGCCCGGTGGGGACGGCGCGGCGTGGGGCTGGGGTGGGTGTGTTGTCCGGAGGGTACACATGGGCAATGGGCTCCGGGCCGTGCCTTCATGTGTGCTCTCCGCGGGAGACTGGACCCTGGTTCTGCAGCTGGGCAAGGCCCTCAGAAACCCCAGGGGCAGCACGACATGGCCGCCCCTGGGAGTGCCCGGTGCAAATGGCCCCGGCTCCAGGACCTCTAAGACCCTCAGCTTCCGGTGAGGGAGGGGGCCACGTGACTCCAGTGCGGCCGCAGGCAGGGCACCCCGGCACTCCCCAGCAGGGACACCGGAGGAAAAGTTGCAGAGTTGCTCTGGACCCACCCCCAAAATGGCTGACGGGGGAAGCTCCGCTCCCTGGGCTGGACAGTCCGGGAACTGCCTGCTGGGTCCGGGGCCCCGAGAGCTCAGGATTTTCCCCACAGGGTCGCACTGGCGCGCACGGCGCCCTCACAGGCCTCTGAAACCCCGTGGAGGAGAACTCCTGCGCCTTGGGCAGAACCCATTCTGCCCAGCACAGCCTCGCGGTTCCCTGCGCAGGGCAGAAGACACAGCTCGGCTGCCTGGGCTTTTCACATAACGCATTCCGCTGGATGGCACTGTGGCTCCAGAGATGGCAGTCTTCCCTTTCCCTACCCCCACCGAGCCTTCCGCGCCTGCCTTTAAGTTCCAAACAGTGCACGGTGTGTAGTGGTGGCTGTGAAACTATTAGATCACCGTCCTCGTCCTCGTCCTCGTCCTCGTCCTCGTCCTCGTCCTCGTCCTCGTCCGCGTCCTCGTCCTCGTCCTCGTCCTGGTCCTCGTCCTCGTCCTCCTCCACCTCCTCCTGCTCCTCCTCCTCCTCTCCCCATCATCATCATCAGCAGCAGCAGCAGCAGCAGCAGCAGCCACAGAGGCACCGATATCCCATTATCCTCATCCCCATCCATAGTCCAGCTCACCGACCACCCATGTCACCTTCAGCTGGGCTCTTCACCAACTTGGCCACTTTCCACCAAACCCGCAAGTGTAGCTAGGCAGTTCTTGATTCCCTTGATGCCCTGGTTCACAGTGAACACCGCTGTCGACGACACTGCAGAGATCCCACCAGTGAGCTTGCAGTTTCTTCTTTGTATCTTCTGACTCCTGTCCTGTGGCTTGTCTGCACCGCATCACTTCCTAGGGAGCAACCTCTGTTCTGCTCAAGTTGAGTGCTTCACTGGGACAAAGATCCTGTGGGTCAGTGGCAGACACATCCCGGGAAGGTTCCGAAGGTTGTGAACCCTTCTTTACATGAATCACACGGCTCCGGAGGTGACCACCGCGCTGCATCCCTGCGTGGAAACCCCGAGCATCCTTTGTGCGCAGGGGTGGGACTTTTGGGGATGGCATGGGTCGCACCGGTGGGCCTACTTGGGGAAGGCCACTTGGCCTCGACTACATTTGTCCACAAGTTCGCTACCACCGGGGTCTTTCTTCCCGCAGGCCTCGCTAGGCAGGCTCTCAGGCTTCAGTTCTGCGCCAGAAGCCCGTCCACATGTCATGCTCAATTCTTTCCAGGTGCCCCTGTGAATTTTTATCCGTTGGGAGAAGGTGGAATACAGGGCGGAGGGGGAGGGGAAGTGGGTCTTGGGGTTTGGAGGGTCATGTGGAAGAAGGGAGCTTTTTGGCTTGCTTTGGCATGGAGATCTCTCTGCTTCTCAACCTAACCTCTGACACTGGCTTAGTGTTCTCCCTGGAAGACCCGTGAGATCTTGCAGGGGAAAGTATGGATCCCCGGTAAACGCACACACACACACACACACACACACACACACTCACACTCACACACGGACACGCACATGCACACATCTCAGAAACCACTTCTGAAGAACGACTCAACACCTTACTCGAAGGCTTCCCCTAACCCGTACCCTAATCCTAACACGTACGCTAACACTAACCCGTACCCTAACACTTACGCTAACCTTAAACCGTTGTCGTACCGTAACCTGTACCCTAAACCCGTTCCCTAACCCTAACCCTAAACCTTACCCGAAGCCTTACCCTAAACCGTACCCTCATCCTAACCGTTACACTAACACTAACCCGTACCCTAACACTTACGCTAACCCTAAACCGTTGTCGTACACTAACCTGTACCCTAAACCGTACCCGTTCCCTAACCCTAACTCTAACCCTAACCCTCACCCGTACGCGTTCCCTAACCCGTACCCGTACCCGTACCCCTACCCTAACAACTACCCTAACCCGTACCCTAACACGTACGCTAACCCTAAACCGTTGTCATACCCTAACCTGTACCCTAAACCGTACCCATTCCCTAACCCTAACCTTAACCATAACCCTAAACCTTACCTGAAGCCTTACCCTAACCCGTACCCTGATTCTAACCCATACACTAATACTAACCCGTACTCTAACACGTACGCTAACCCTAAACCGTTGTCATACACCAACCTGCACCTTAAACCGTACCCGTTTCCTGACCCTAACCCTAACCCTAACATTAACACTAACGCTTACCCTAACCCGTACCATAATCCTAATCCGTACAGTAACACTAACCCGTATCCTAACACGTACGCTAACCCTAAACCGTTGTTGTACCCTAACCTGTACCATAAACCGTACCCGTTCCCTAACCCTAACCCTAACCCTAACCCTAACCATAACCCTAACTCTAACCCTAACCCTAACCCTAACCCTAACCCCATCCCTAAATAAAACCCTAACCCTACCTCTAACCCTAACCCCTAACCACAACCACAACCCCAAACCCAACCGTAACCCTAACCCTAACCCTAACCCCTAACCACAACCACAACCCCAAACCCAACCGTAACCCTAACCCTAACCCTAACCCCTATCCCTAACTAAAACCCTAAACCTACCTCTAACCCTAACGCTAACCCTAACCCTATGATGCATTTCCAGGCAGAGCCTCAAAACGAGGGATCAGGGCCTTTATCCAGAGCCGACTGGGATGTGTAGAGAGAAGAAAAAGGTACAACGTAAAAGCTGAGAGGAAACTTTTATTCGGGGATCTTACTGAGGACTACAGACACGGCGACAGCCACTCACAAAGTGCTATGGAAAGGTTTTGAATTAGTACGGGAGGAAGGAGCCAGGCTATGTAGGAGTTTTCGTTGAATAAAAGAGGAAAAAATAGAAACATGTCGGGGAATACCAAAAGATTGCTGCTAATCACAAAGACAAAACACAAAACAACGAAATAAACACAGCACCATCACCAGCACCACCACGAACAACAACAACAACAACACCTCACCCAGAACATCTCAAGTCAGAGATTTGAGCGCTTTTCTAATCATGGGAAGACACAAGAGTCTTGGTCCATTGAAATCATTCCTAGGTATGCATCTGAACTTTCCAGGGCTACTATCCTGCTTTTCTCCATCTTGAATTGCCCTCGGGGGCCACCCTTGGGGCCAGAGGCAGTGCGTGAGTGCCCATGGCAGGGCCACAACCTTTGTTTACTGAAGAGGCTGGTGACATTTTGTGTCCGCAGATGCAAAGCAAAGCAGGCGGTCACCGTGGCGTGAGTGTTTAAGGATGCCATGCCCATATGCCACCCAGAGCCTGGCGCGAGACCAATGTGGAAGGTGATCGTGAGGCTCCTTACAGTTTCCTCAACGTTTCCTTTCTTTGCTCCTCTAAAGTCTTCCTAGGTGTGTAGAGCGAGCAGGAGGGAGCTCCAAGGGAAAGCACATCCACGTCCCCCGGATTTCGCACACGCGGAAGTATCTGAAGGACTCTTAGAATTGAGGAGTGGAGTGTCTGTTTGGGACATTCTTGTAGGCCAAGCTGTCCCAGGAAGTAGGCCCACCTTTGAAATTGGTGAGAAAAAACAAACACACGAAAACATCCCGCGGCCACAAAAGTCACCACCTTCCTGTCGGGTAGGGTCTAAGGGGGATCTTGCCCAGGCATGAAACATCAGGGCACATCGGACACTGATTTGGGGAAAATGCAGGGAGGAAGGAGGGCAGGGACTGGGGGCAGCAAGTGGTGGAACCCCTACTCTCAGCATCGCCTCACACCTTTGCCTGTGTTCGCCAGGGCTTAACGTTATTGAAATCACTCGGGCTCGCACACGCACGCCCCCACCACCGCGCACATGGTCACATTCAGGGCAGCACGCCTGCGCAGGCCCCGGCACCGGTACCCACTCTGCCCGTCTCCGTGGACCCGACGGTTGCCCTCCCTTCCTTGTTCCCTGTTCTTCCTCCTTGCCCTTTTCTGTTGCTGTTTCCACTTCCCAGTTGGGCACTACAGCATCGCCAAAGAGGCCTCTCCCTGGACACGGTTCTGCCCCTTGCCTGAGTGGCTGAGACTTATCCTTGGCTGACGGCTCTTCCCTCAGGAAGCCCCAGGAGGCTTCGGCCGGTTCCATCTGCCAACTTGGGACACAGTGTGCCCTGGGGATCGCCTTCATGCTTCACCTCCATTATGGTTCTTTCTTTTGATTTCTGTTTGCTCTCCGCTTTCGGCTCCTGCCTTCCACTCAATGCCTTACTTTCAGTTCTTCCCTCTGGACTAAAGGCACGGTTGGGAGCGTGCCTGGGAAGCTCAACGTGGCCAATACATGTACTTTCCCTGTGCAAGGGAAAATGCCCCCGTGGACTAGGAGAGTAAGGGGCATTCCCTCACAGCCATCCCTTAATTGCCATCGGGGATTACCTCACCCCTCTCCTGTCCCTTACCTCCCCTTATTAACCTAGAGTTCCCAGGGTTCTACCTAACCTTTCCGTGCCCTGAGTGCATCCCGAGGCTCTTTGGCCCTTTGCAGTGTACCCATGACATACTCAGGGTGTCAGAGGTGGCTCTACCTCTCCTTTTGCCTTCTGTAGGCCCGGCGGGCCTACTGCTGAGTCGGAGCCCTTGATGGCACTCAGGAGGGACCCCCACCCCGCCCCCGCCGCCATGCCCAGGTCAAGGGGCTGCCTGGTGGCCTGTCCTTTCGTCTGCCGGCAGCATGTGTCTCCCTGTCACTCCCTGAGCCTGTTGCAAAAGATACACAGTGAAGCGCCCCTGCACTGGATCCACTGCGACGCTCGTGGTTGTCGTGGCGACGGTGGTGGAGGTGGTGGTGGTGGTGGTCAGTTACTGCTTCCCTCTATTCCTTTCACTGTCTATTCTGAGCTGGCCTAGTGTCCTCAGCGTCCTCCTCGCACGTCTGCTCTTTGGTTAAGGGGGAGGCCCAAGTGTAGGAGAAGGCAGTCGTGTGGTTCACTTCGGACTCTTCCCCTTCCTCCTCGACATCTTTTCCCTTCTCCAGCGGTGGAGGGCATTGTCACCCTCCGGGAAAACCCAGAAAACTAAGCATCAACAAAACCAAACAAGATCTAGGAGTTACTTCGCAGTGAAACAGCATGACGAACTCGAGGCTTGCAAAATTATCTCTTGACTTTCCATTCCGTGCAGTTGTTCTCCTTATGGAAGCCCTTCAAGTCCAAACGTGAGCCAGCAGGGGCCTCCTCAAGTTGCACCCTGCTTGCCGTTGGTTCCCAATCCAATGGCGTGATCCGAACAGTGTAGATTTCACTGTATTACTTACGAGCGGTCGCCTCCCTGTCCACAAGCCCAGGCAGGTTGGTGCTGGCCGCCGCTCAGCAGACCAGGCAATCAAGCACCCACAGCCGGATACCCACGGCAACACATGCCCACGGGCAGGCAAGCACCTTACACAGGTGTCAGAGCATGGGCTCGAGTACACACACACACACACACACAGAGACAAACACACACACACACACACACACACACACGCCCTATCTTCCTACCCCGCCACACACAGCACACCCTCACACAACCACAAACATACTGACACACGCTGTCACCTGTGCTTTCCTATGTACCCTCGCACCTGTCTCGCCCCCACACCAACCCCACCCCCTGACCGCAGCAAGTACTCTGAGAATGGCTGAAACACGCATTCCCAGAGGGGCTCTCAAAAAGGGACACGCAGCCATTCTGTGTTCCAGGTGATAGTCGTCGGTCAGCAGGTGGGCCCAAGCTGCCAGTGTAAACCTGAAACGTCCCTTGTTTAGCCAGATAAATGGGGTCTCCAAGTGGGAGCAGAGTCTGTGCCCATCCTCAAGAGAAGCAGGGCCCTGTGTGGGGCTCTGTGACTGGCGATGTTTGTTAGCCTTGCAAGGTTCCTGTGTGAGGGCAAGGCCAGCCTGCCCAGAGTCAGTCCTTGGCACCCCATGTTGGGGGCGCCTCCGGGTTGGGCCAGCCACTTCTGGCTGCACTGTTGGGCCAGCCCGAGGTGGTGGCCTCAAGCCGAAGCTCCAGGCCTTGAAAGGGAAGCGGAGTCCTGCAACAAAGTGACTTGCAAGCCCGCGAGGTTTTCGCCACCAGTAAGGTGGCTGCCGCCTGGTCCAGGAGAAATCCTGTGATTTAGACACTCAGGCCATGTCACCCAGCCAGGTCGCTTGGTGTATCCTTTGCCTTTTCCTTCTCCCAAGAGCAGGAGTCAAGAAAAAGGGGGTTGGAGGAAAGGAAGTGGAAAGGACTGCAGGGGGTCCAGACTCCTGTCCAGTGGTCCTTTCGTCCTGTGCATTTGGTGGTCCATGTGGGTGCCGGTGGGTGGTTGCTTTCTTTCCTTTTCTCTCCTCCTTCATGGGACTGTCTGTGTCGGTTTGGTTTTGCTTTTGGTTTTACATTAGAAGGGGAGGAGAACCCAGGCCTGATGATGTGGTGGCGGCAGGGTCAGGCGCTTAGTTGGCCTTGATGGAGCTATACTGCCACCAAGCGGAGATGGTTTCGCTCAAAGCCAGTTACCAGGTCTCAAGGGATGGAGACAGCCACAGGGCTGGAAGCAACTGGCCCGGTGGGGACGGCGCGGCGTGGGGCTGGGGTGGGTGTGTTGTCCGGAGGGTACACATGGGCAATGGGCTCCGGGCCGTGCCTTCATGTGTGCTCTCCGCGGGAGACTGGACCCTGGTTCTGCAGCTGGGCAAGGCCCTCAGAAACCCCAGGGGCAGCACGACATGGCCGCCCCTGGGAGTGCCCGGTGCAAATGGCCCCGGCTCCAGGACCTCTAAGACCCTCAGCTTCCGGTGAGGGAGGGGGCCACGTGACTCCAGTGCGGCCGCAGGCAGGGCACCCCGGCACTCCCCAGCAGGGACACCGGAGGAAAAGTTGCAGAGTTGCTCTGGACCCACCCCCAAAATGGCTGACGGGGGAAGCTCCGCTCCCTGGGCTGGACAGTCCGGGAACTGCCTGCTGGGTCCGGGGCCCCGAGAGCTCAGGATTTTCCCCACAGGGTCGCACTGGCGCGCACGGCGCCCTCACAGGCCTCTGAAACCCCGTGGAGGAGAACTCCTGCGCCTTGGGCAGAACCCATTCTGCCCAGCACAGCCTCGCGGTTCCCTGCGCAGGGCAGAAGACACAGCTCGGCTGCCTGGGCTTTTCACATAACGCATTCCGCTGGATGGCACTGTGGCTCCAGAGATGGCAGTCTCCCCTTTCCCTACCCCCACCGAGCCTTCCGCGCCTGCCTTTAAGTTCCAAACAGTGCACGGTGTGTAGTGGTGGCTGTGAAACTATTAGATCACCGTCCTCGTCCTCGTCCTCGTCCTCGTCCTCGTCCTCGTCCTCGTCCGCGTCCTCGTCCTCGTCCTCGTCCTGGTCCTCGTCCTCGTCCTCCTCCACCTCCTCCTGCTCCTCCTCCTCCTCTCCCCATCATCATCATCAGCAGCAGCAGCAGCAGCAGCAGCAGCAGCAGCAGCCACAGAGGCACCGATATCCCATTATCCTCATCCCCATCCATAGTCCAGCTCACCGACCACCCATGTCACCTTCAGCTGGGCTCTTCACCAACTTGGCCACTTTCCACCAAACCCGCAAGTGTAGCTAGGCAGTTCTTGATTCCCTTGATGCCCTGGTTCACAGTGAACACCGCTGTCGACGACACTGCAGAGATCCCACCAGTGAGCTTGCAGTTTCTTCTTTGTATCTTCTGACTCCTGTCCTGTGGCTTGTCTGCACCGCATCACTTCCTAGGGAGCAACCTCTGTTCTGCTCAAGTTGAGTGCTTCACTGGGACAAAGATCCTGTGGGTCAGTGGCAGACACATCCCGGGAAGGTTCCGAAGGTTGTGAACCCTTCTTTACATGAATCACACGGCTCCGGAGGTGACCACCGCGCTGCATCCCTGCGTGGAAACCCCGAGCATCCTTTGTGCGCAGGGGTGGGACTTTTGGGGATGGCATGGGTCGCACCGGTGGGCCTACTTGGGGAAGGCCACTTGGCCTCGACTACATTTGTCCACAAGTTCGCTACCACCGGGGTCTTTCTTCCCGCAGGCCTCGCTAGGCAGGCTCTCAGGCTTCAGTTCTGCGCCAGAAGCCCGTCCACATGTCATGCTCAATTCTTTCCAGGTGCCCCTGTGAATTTTTATCCGTTGGGAGAAGGTGGAATACAGGGCGGAGGGGGAGGGGAAGTGGGTCTTGGGGTTTGGAGGGTCATGTGGAAGAAGGGAGCTTTTTGGCTTGCTTTGGCATGGAGATCTCTCTGCTTCTCAACCTAACCTCTGACACTGGCTTAGTGTTCTCCCTGGAAGACCCGTGAGATCTTGCAGGGGAAAGTATGGATCCCCGGTAAACGCACACACACACACACACACACACACACACACACTCACACTCACACACGGACACGCACATGCACACATCTCAGAAACCACTTCTGAAGAACGACTCAACACCTTACTCGAAGGCTTCCCCTAACCCGTACCCTAATCCTAACACGTACGCTAACACTAACCCGTACCCTAACACTTACGCTAACCTTAAACCGTTGTCGTACCGTAACCTGTACCCTAAACCCGTTCCCTAACCCTAACCCTAAACCTTACCCGAAGCCTTACCCTAAACCGTACCCTCATCCTAACCGTTACACTAACACTAACCCGTACCCTAACACTTACGCTAACCCTAAACCGTTGTCGTACACTAACCTGTACCCTAAACCGTACCCGTTCCCTAACCCTAACTCTAACCCTAACCCTCACCCGTACGCGTTCCCTAACCCGTACCCGTACCCGTACCCCTACCCTAACAACTACCCTAACCCGTACCCTAACACGTACGCTAACCCTAAACCGTTGTCATACCCTAACCTGTACCCTAAACCGTACCCATTCCCTAACCCTAACCTTAACCATAACCCTAAACCTTACCTGAAGCCTTACCCTAACCCGTACCCTGATTCTAACCCATACACTAATACTAACCCGTACTCTAACACGTACGCTAACCCTAAACCGTTGTCATACACCAACCTGCACCTTAAACCGTACCCGTTTCCTGACCCTAACCCTAACCCTAACATTAACACTAACGCTTACCCTAACCCGTACCATAATCCTAATCCGTACAGTAACACTAACCCGTATCCTAACACGTACGCTAACCCTAAACCGTTGTTGTACCCTAACCTGTACCATAAACCGTACCCGTTCCCTAACCCTAACCCTAACCCTAACCATAACCATAACCCTAACTCTAACCCTAACCCTAACCCTAACCCTAACCCTAACCCCATCCCTAAATAAAACCCTAACCCTACCTCTAACCCTAACCCCTAACCACAACCACAACCCCAAACCCAACCGTAACCCTAACCCTAACCCTAACCCCTAACCACAACCACAACCCCAAACCCAACCGTAACCCTAACCCTAACCCTAACCCCTATCCCTAACTAAAACCCTAAACCTACCTCTAACCCTAACGCTAACCCTAACCCTATGATGCATTTCCAGGCAGAGCCTCAAAACGAGGGATCAGGGCCTTTATCCAGAGCCGACTGGGATGTGTAGAGAGAAGAAAAAGGTACAACGTAAAAGCTGAGAGGAAACTTTTATTCGGGGATCTTACTGAGGACTACAGACACGGCGACAGCCACTCACAAAGTGCTATGGAAAGGTTTTGAATTAGTACGGGAGGAAGGAGCCAGGCTATGTAGGAGTTTTCGTTGAATAAAAGAGGAAAAAATAGAAACATGTCGGGGAATACCAAAAGATTGCTGCTAATCACAAAGACAAAACACAAAACAACGAAATAAACACAGCACCATCACCAGCACCACCACGAACAACAACAACAACAACACCTCACCCAGAACATCTCAAGTCAGAGATTTGAGCGCTTTTCTAATCATGGGAAGACACAAGAGTCTTGGTCCATTGAAATCATTCCTAGGTATGCATCTGAACTTTCCAGGGCTACTATCCTGCTTTTCTCCATCTTGAATTGCCCTCGGGGGCCACCCTTGGGGCCAGAGGCAGTGCGTGAGTGCCCATGGCAGGGCCACAACCTTTGTTTACTGAAGAGGCTGGTGACATTTTGTGTCCGCAGATGCAAAGCAAAGCAGGCGGTCACCGTGGCGTGAGTGTTTAAGGATGCCATGCCCATATGCCACCCAGAGCCTGGCGCGAGACCAATGTGGAAGGTGATCGTGAGGCTCCTTACAGTTTCCTCAACGTTTCCTTTCTTTGCTCCTCTAAAGTCTTCCTAGGTGTGTAGAGCGAGCAGGAGGGAGCTCCAAGGGAAAGCACATCCACGTCCCCCGGATTTCGCACACGCGGAAGTATCTGAAGGACTCTTAGAATTGAGGAGTGGAGTGTCTGTTTGGGACATTCTTGTAGGCCAAGCTGTCCCAGGAAGTAGGCCCACCTTTGAAATTGGTGAGAAAAAACAAACACACGAAAACATCCCGCGGCCACAAAAGTCACCACCTTCCTGTCGGGTAGGGTCTAAGGGGGATCTTGCCCAGGCATGAAACATCAGGGCACATCGGACACTGATTTGGGGAAAATGCAGGGAGGAAGGAGGGCAGGGACTGGGGGCAGCAAGTAGTGGAACCCCTACTCTCAGCATCGCCTCACACCTTTGCCTGTGTTCGCCAGGGCTTAACGTTATTGAAATCACTCGGGCTCGCACACGCACGCCCCCACCACCGCGCACATGGTCACATTCAGGGCAGCACGCCTGCGCAGGCCCCGGCACCGGTACCCACTCTGCCCGTCTCCGTGGACCCGACGGTTGCCCTCCCTTCCTTGTTCCCTGTTCTTCCTCCTTGCCCTTTTCTGTTGCTGTTTCCACTTCCCAGTTGGGCACTACAGCATCGCCAAAGAGGCCTCTCCCTGGACACGGTTCTGCCCCTTGCCTGAGTGGCTGAGACTTATCCTTGGCTGACGGCTCTTCCCTCAGGAAGCCCCAGGAGGCTTCGGCCGGTTCCATCTGCCAACTTGGGACACAGTGTGCCCTGGGGATCGCCTTCATGCTTCACCTCCATTATGGTTCTTTCTTTTGATTTCTGTTTGCTCTCCGCTTTCGGCTCCTGCCTTCCACTCAATGCCTTACTTTCAGTTCTTCCCTCTGGACTAAAGGCATGGTTGGGAGCGTGCCTGGGAAGCTCAACGTGGCCAATACATGTACTTTCCCTGTGCAAGGGAAAATGCCCCCGTGGACTAGGAGAGTAAGGGGCATTCCCTCACAGCCATCCCTTAATTGCCATCGGGGATTACCTCACCCCTCTCCTGTCCCTTACCTCCCCTTATTAACCTAGAGTTCCCAGGGTTCTACCTAACCTTTCCGTGCCCTGAGTGCATCCCGAGGCTCTTTGGCCCTTTGCAGTGTACCCATGACATACTCAGGGTGTCAGAGGTGGCTCTACCTCTCCTTTTGCCTTCTGTAGGCCCGGCGGGCCTACTGCTGAGTCGGAGCCCTTGATGGCACTCAGGAGGGACCCCCACCCCGCCCCCGCCGCCATGCCCAGGTCAAGGGGCTGCCTGGTGGCCTGTCCTTTGGTCTGCCGGCAGCTTGTGTCTCCCTGTCACTCCCTGAGCGTGTTGCAAAAGATACACAGTGAAGCGCCCCTGCACTGGATCCACTGCGACGCTCGTGGTTGTCGTGGCGACGGTGGTGGAGGTGGTGGTGGTGGTGGTCAGTTACTGCTTCCCTCTATTCATTTCACTGTCTATTCTGAGCTGGCCTAGTGTCCTCAGCGTCCTCCTCGCACGTCTGCTCTTTGGTTAAGGGGGAGGCCCAAGTGTAGGAGAAGGCAGTCGTGTGGTTCACTTCGGACTCTTCCCCTTCCTCCTCGACATCTTTTCCCTTCTCCAGCGGTGGAGGGCATTGTCACCCTCCGGGAAAACCCAGAAAACTAAGCATCAACAAAACCAAACAAGATCTAGGAGTTACTTCGCAGTGAAACAGCATGACGAACTCGAGGCTTGCAAAATTATCTCTTGACTTTCCATTCCGTGCAGTTGTTCTCCTTATGGAAGCCCTTCAAGTCCAAACGTGAGCCAGCAGGGGCCTCCTCAAGCTGCACCCTGCTTGCCGTTGGTTCCCAATCCAATGGCGTGATCCGAACAGTGTAGATTTCACTGTATTACTTACGAGCGGTCGCCTCCCTGTCCACAAGCCCAGGCAGGTTGGTGCTGGCCGCCGCTCAGCAGACCAGGCAATCAAGCACCCACAGCCGGATACCCACGGCAACACATGCCCACGGGCAGGCAAACACCTTACACAGGTGTGAGAGCATGGGCTCGAGTACATACACACACACACACACACACAGAGACAAACACACACACACACACACACACACACACACACACACACGCCCTATCTTCCTACCCCGCCACACACAGCACACCCTCACACAACCACAAACATACTGACACACGCTGTCACCTGTGCTTTCCTATATACCCTCGCACCTGTCTCGCCCCCACCCCAACCCCACCCCCTGACCGCAGCAAGTACTCTGAGAATGGCTGAAACACGCATTCCCAGAGGGGCTCTCAAAAAGGGACACGCAGCCATTCTGTGTTCCAGGTGATAGTCGTCGGTCAGCAGGTGGGCCCAAGCTGCCAGTGTAAACCTGAAACGTCCCTTGTTTAGCCAGATAAATGGGGTCTCCAAGTGGGAGCAGAGTCTGTGCCCATCCTCAAGAGACGCAGGGCCCTGTGTGGGGCTCTGTGACTGGCGATGTTTGTTAGCCTTGCAAGGTTCCTGTGTGAGGGCAAGGCCAGCCTGCCCAGAGTCAGTCCTTGGCACCCCATGTTGGGGGCGCCTCCGGGTTGGGCCAGCCACTTCTGGCTGCACTGTTGGGCCAGCCCGAGGTGGTGGCCTCAAGCCGAAGCTCCAGGCCTTGAAAGGGAAGCGGAGTCCTGCAACAAAGTGACTTGCAAGCCCGCGAGGTTTTCGCCACCAGTAAGGTGGCTGCCACCTGGTCCAGGAGAAATCCTGTGATTTAGACACTCAGGCCATGTCACCCAGCCAGGTCGCTTGGTGTATCCTTTGCCTTTTCCTTCTCCCAAGAGCAGGAGTCAAGAAAAAGGGGGTTGGAGGAAAGGAAGTGGAAAGGACTGCAGGGGGTCCAGACTCCTGTCCAGTGGTCCTTTCGTCCTGTGCATTTGGTGGTCCATGTGGGTGCCAGTGGGTGGTTGCTTTCTTTCCTTTTCTCTCCTCCTTCATGGGACTGTCTGTGTCGGTTTGGTTTTGCTTTGGGTTTTACATTAGAAGGGGAGGAGAACCCAGGCCTGATGATGTGGTGGGGGCAGGGTCAGGCGCTTAGTTGGCCTTGATGGAGCTATACTGCCACCAAGCGGAGATGGTTTCGCTCAAAGCCAGTTACCAGGTCTCAAGGGATGGAGACAGCCACAGGGCTGGAAGCAACTGGCCCGGTGGGGACGGCGCGGCGTGGGGCTGGGGTGGGTGTGTTGTCCGGAGGGTACACATGGGCAATGGGCTCCGGGCCGTGCCTTCATGTGTGCTCTCCGCGGGAGACTGGACCCTGGTTCTGCAGCTGGGCAAGGCCCTCAGAAACCCCAGGGGCAGCACGACATGGCCGCCCCTGGGAGTGCCCGGTGCAAATGGCCCCGGCTCCAGGACCTCTAAGACCCTCAGCTTCCGGTGAGGGAGGGGGCCACGTGACTCCAGTGCGGCCGCAGGCAGGGCACCCCGGCACTCCCCAGCAGGGACACCGGAGGAAAAGTTGCAGAGTTGCTCTGGACCCACCCCCAAAATGGCTGACGGGGGAAGCTCCGCTCCCTAGGCTGGACAGTCCGGGAACTGCCTGCTGGGTCCGGGGCCCCGAGAGCTCAGGATTTTCCCCACAGGGTCGCACTGGCGTGCACGGCGCCCTCACAGGCCTCTGAAACCCCGTGGAGGAGACCTCCTGCGCCTTGGGCAGAACCCATTCTGCCCAGCACAGCCTCGCGGTTCCCTGCGCAGGGCAGAAGACACAGCTCGGCTGCCTGGGCTTTTCACATAACGCATTCCGCTGGATGGCACTGTGGCTCCAGAGATGGCAGTCTCCCCTTTCCCTACGCCCACCGAGCCTTCCGCGCCTGCCTTTAACTTCCAAACAGTGGACGGTGTGTAGTGGTGGCTGTGAAAATATTAGATCCCCTTACTCGTCCTCGTCCTCGTCCTCGTCCGCGTCCGCGTCCTCGTCCTCGTCCTGGTCCTCGTCCTCGTCCACCTCCACCTCCTCCTTCTCCTCCTCCTCCTCCTCTCCCCATCATCATCATCAGCAGCAGCAGCAGCAGCCACAGAGGCACCGATATCCCATTATCCTCATCCCCATCCATAGTCCAGCTCACCGACCACCCATGTCATCTTCAGCTGGGCTCTTCACCAACTTGGCCACTTTCCACCAAACCCGCAAGTGTAGCTAGGCAGTTCTTGATTCCCTTGATGCCCTGGTTCACAGTGAACACCGCTGTCGACGACACTGCAGAGATCCCACCAGTGAGCTTGCAGTTTCTTCTTTGTATCTTCTGACTCCTGTCCTGTGGCTTGTCTGCACCGCATCACTTCCTAGGGAGCAACCTCTGTTCTGCTCAAGTTGAGTGCTTCACTGGGACAAAGATCCTGTGGGTCAGTGGCAGACACATCCCGGGAAGGTTCCGAAGGTTGTGAACCCTTCTTTACATGAATCACACGGCTCCGGAGGTGACCACCGCGCTGCATCCCTGCGTGGAAACCCCGAGCATCCTTTGTGCGCAGGGGTGGGACTTTTGGGGATGGCATGGGTCGCACCGGTGGGCCTACTTGGGGAAGGCCACTTGGCCTCGACTACATTTGTCCACAAGTTCGCTACCACCGGGGTCTTTCTTCCCGCAGACCTCGCTAGGCAGGCTCTCAGGCTTCAGTTCTGCGCCAGAAGCCCGTCCACATGTCATGCTCAATTCTTTCCAGGTGCCCCTGTGAATTTTTATCCGTTGGGAGAAGGTGGAATACAGGGCGGAGGGGGAGGGGAAGTGGGTCTTGGGGTTTGGAGGGTCATGTGGAAGAAGGGAGCTTTTTGGCTTGCTTTGGCATGGAGATCTCTCTGCTTCTCAACCTAACCTCTGACACTGGCTTAGTGTTCTCCCTGGAAGACCCGTGAGATCTTGCAGGGGAAAGTATGGATCCCCGGTAAACACGCACACACACACACACACTCACACTCACACACGGACACGCACATGCACACATCTCAGAAACCACTTCTGAAGAACGACTCAACACCTTACTCGAAGGCTTCCCCTAACCCGTACCCTAATCCTAACACGTACGCTAACACTAACCCGTACCCTAACACTTACGCTAACCTTAAACCGTTGTCGTACCGTAACCTGTACCCTAAACCCGTTCCCTAACCCTAACCCTAAACGTTACCCGAAGCCTTACCCTAAACCGTACCCTCATCCTAACCGTTACACTAACACTAACCCGTACCCTAACACTTACGCTAACCCTAAACCGTTGTCGTACACTAACCTGTACCCTAAACCGTACCCGTTCCCTAACCCTAACTCTAACCCTAACCCTCACCCGTACGCGTTCCCTAACCCGTACCCGTACCCGTACCCCTACCCTAACAACTACCCTAACCCGTACCCTAACACGTACGCTAACCCTAAACCGTTGTCATACCCTAACCTGTACCCTAAACCGTACCCATTCCCTAACCCTAACCTTAACCATAACCCTAAACCTTACCTGAAGCCTTACCCTAACCCGTACCCTGATTCTAACCCATACACTAATACTAACCCGTACTCTAACACGTACGCTAACCCTAAACCGTTGTCATACACTAACCTGCACCCTAAACCGTACCCGTTTCCTGACCCTAACCCTAACCCTAACATTAACACTAACGCTTACCCTAACCCGTACCATAATCCTAATCCGTACAGTAACACTAACCCGTATCCTAACACGTACGCTAACCCTAAACCGTTGTTGTACCCTAACCTGTACCATAAACCGTACCCGTTCCCTAACCCTAACCCTAACCATAACCATAACCATAACCCTAACTCTAACCCTAACCCTAACCCTAACCCTAACCCCATCCCTAAATAAAACCCTAACCCTACCTCTAACCCTAACCCCTAACCACAACCACAACCCCAAACCCAACCGTAACCCTAACCCTAACCCTAACCCCTAACCACAACCACAACCCCAAACCCAACCGTAACCCTAACCCTAACCCTAACCCCTATCCCTAACTAAAACCCTAAACCTACCTCTAACCCTAACGCTAACCTTAACCCTATGATGCATTTCCAGGCAGAGCCTCAAAACGAGGGATCAGGGCCTTTATCCAGAGCCGACTGGGATGTGTAGAGAGAAGAAAAAGGTACAGCGTAAAAGCTGAGAGGAAACTTTTATTCGGGGATCTTACTGAGGACTACAGACACGGCGACAGCCACTCACAAAGTGCTATGGAAAGGTTTTGAATTAGTACGGGAGGAAGGAGCCAGGCTATGTAGGAGTTTTCGTTGAATAAAAGAGGAAAAAATAGAAACATGTCGGGGAATACCAAAAGATTGCTGCTAATCACAAAGACAAAACACAAAACAACGAAATAAACACAGCACCATCACCAGCACCACCACGAACAACAACAACAACAACACCTCACCCAGAACATCTCAAGTCAGAGATTTGAGCGCTTTTCTAATCATGGGAAGACACAAGAGTCTTGGTCCATTGAAATCATTCCTAGGTATGCATCTGAACTTTCCAGGGCCACTATCCTGCTTTTCTCCATCTTGAATTGCCCTCGGGGGCCACCCTTGGGGCCAGAGGCAGTGTGTGAGTGCCGATGGCAGGGCCACAACCTTTGTTTACTGAAGAGGCTGGTGACATTTTGTGTCCGCAGATGCAAAGCAAAGCAGGCGGTCACCGTGGCGTGAGTGTTTAAGGATACCATGCCCATATGCCACCCAGAGCCTGGCGCGAGACCAATGTGGAAGGTGATCGTGAGGCTCCTTACAGTTTCCTCAACGTTTCCTTTCTTTGCTCCTCTAAAGTCTTCCTAGGTGTGTAGAGCGAGCAGGAGGGAGCTCCAAGGGAAAGCACATCCACGTCCCCCGGATTTCGCACACGCGGAAGTATCTGAAGGACTCTTAGAATTGAGGAGTGGAGTGTCTGTTTGGGACATTCTTGTAGGCCAAGCTGTCCCAGGAAGTAGGCCCACCTTTGAAATTGGTGAGAAAAAACAAGCACACGAAAACATCCCGCGGCCACAAAAGTCACCACCTTCCTGTCGGGTAGGGTCTAAGGGGGATCTTGCCCAGGCATGAAACATCAGGGCACATCGGACACTGATTTGGGGAAAATGCAGGGAGGAAGGAGGGCAGGGACTGGGGGCAGCAAGCGGTGGAACCCCTACTCTCAGCATCGCCTCACACCTTTGCCTGTGTTCGCCAGGGCTTAACGTTACTGAAATCACTCGGGCTCGCACACGCACGCCCCCACCACCGCGCACATGGTCACATTCAGGGCAGCACGCCTGCGCAGGCCCCGGCACCGGTACCCACTCTGCCCGTCTCCGTGGACCCGACGGTTGCCCTCCCTTCCTTGTTCCCTGTTCTTCCTCCTTGCCCTTTTCTGTTGCTGTTTCCACTTCCCAGTTGGGCACTACAGCATCGCCAAAGAGGCCTCTCCCTGGACACGGTTCTGCCCCTTGCCTGAGTGGCTGAGACTTATCCTTGGCTGACGGCTCTTCCCTCAGGAAGCCCCAGGAGGCTTCGGCCGGTTCCATCTGCCAACTTGGGACACAGTGTGCCCTGGGGATCGCCTTCATGCTTCACCTCCATTATGGTTCTTTCTTTTGATTTCTGTTTGCTCTCCGCTTTCGGCTCCTGCCTTCCACTCAATGCCTTACTTTCAGTTCTTCCCTCTGGACTAAAGGCACGGTTGGGAGCGTGCCTGGGAAGCTCAACGTGGCCAATACATGTACTTTCCCTGTGCAAGGGAAAATGCCCCCGTGGACTAGGAGAGTAAGGGGCATTCCCTCACAGCCATCCCTTAATTGCCATCGGGGATTACCTCACCCCTCTCCTGTCCCTTACCTCCCCTTATTAACCTAGAGTTCCCAGGGTTCTACCTAACCTTTCCGTGCCCTGAGTGCATCCCGAGGCTCTTTGGCCCTTTGCAGTGTACCCATGACATACTCAGGGTGTCAGAGGTGGCTCTACCTCTCCTTTTGCCTTCTGTAGGCCCGGCGGGCCTACTGCTGAGTCGGAGCCCTTGATGGCACTCAGGAGGGACCCCCACCCCGCCCCCGCCGCCATGCCCAGGTCAAGGGGCTGCCTGGTGGCCTGTCCTTTGGTCTGCCGGCAGCTTGTGTCTCCCTGTCACTCCCTGAGCGTGTTGCAAAAGATACACAGTGAAGCGCCCCTGCACTGGATCCACTGCGACGCTCATGGTTGTCGTGGCGACGGTGGTGGAGGTGGTGGTGGTGGTGGTCAGTTACTGCTTCCCTCTGTTCCTTTCACTGTCTATTCTGAGCTGGCCTAGTGTCCTCAGCGTCCTCCTCGCACGTCTGCTCTTTGGTTAAGGGGGAGGCCCAAGTGTAGGAGAAGGCAGTCGTGTGGTTCACTTCGGACTCTTCCCCTTCCTCCTCGACATCTTTTCCCTTCTCCAGCGGTGGAGGGCATTGTCACCCTCCGGGAAAACCCAGAAAACTAAGCATCAACAAAACCAAACAAGATCTAGGAGTTACTTCGCAGTGAAACAGCATGACGAACTCGAGGCTTGCAAAATTATCTCTTGACTTTCCATTCCGTGCAGTTGTTCTCCTTATGGAAGCCCTTCAAGTCCAAACGTGAGCCAGCAGGGGCCTCCTCAAGTTGCACCCTGCTTGCCGTTGGTTCCCAATCCAATGGCGTGATCCGAACAGTGTAGATTTCACTGTATTACTTACGAGCGGTCGCCTCCCTGTCCACAAGCCCAGGCAGGTTGGTGCTGGCCGCCGCTCAGCAGACCAGGCAATCAAGCACCCACAGCCGGATACCCACGGCAACACATGCCCACGGGCAGGCAAGCACCTTACACAGGTGTGAGAGCATGGGCTCGAGTACACACACACACACACACACACACAGACAAACACACACACACACACACACACGCCCTCTCTTCCTACCCCGCCACACACTGCACACCCTCACACAACCACAAACATACTGACACACGCTGTCACCTGTGCTTTCCTATATACCCTCGCACCTGTCTCGCCCCCAACCCAACCCCACCCCCTGACCGCAGCAAGTACTCTGAGAATGGCTGAAACACGCATTCCCAGAGGGGCTCTCAAAAAGGGACACGCAGCCATTCTGTGTTCCAGGTGATAGTCGTTGGTCAGCAGGTGGGCCCAAGCTGCCAGTGTAAACCTGAAACGTCCCTTGTTTAGCCAGATAAATGGGGTCTCCAAGTGGGAGCAGAGTCTGTGCCCATCCTCAAGAGACGCAGGGCCCTGTGTGGGGCTCTGTGACTGGCGATGTTTGTTAGCCTTGCAAGGTTCCTGTGTGAGGGCAAGGCCAGCCTGCCCAGAGTCAGTCCTTGGCACCCCATGTTGGGGGCGCCTCCGGGTTGGGCCAGCCACTTCTGGCTGCACTGTTGGGCCAGCCCGAGGTGGTGGCCTCAAGCCGAAGCTCCAGGCCTTGAAAGGGAAGCGGAGTCCTGCAACAAAGTGACTTGCAAGCCCGCGAGGTTTTCGCCACCAGTAAGGTGGCTGCCGCCTGGTCCAGGAGAAATCCTGTGATTTAGACACTCAGGCCATGTCACCCAGCCAGGTCGCTTGGTGTATCCTTTGCCTTTTCCTTCTCCCAAGAGCAGGAGTCAAGAAAAAGGGGGTTGGAGGAAAGGAAGTGGAAAGGACTGCAGGGGGTCCAGACTCCTGTCCAGTGGTCCTTTCGTCCTGTGCATTTGGTGGTCCATGTGGGTGCCGGTGGGTGGTTGCTTTCTTTCCTTTTCTCTCCTCCTTCATGGGACTGTCTGTGTCGGTTTGGTTTTGCTTTTGGTTTTACATTAGAAGGGGAGGAGAACCCAGGCCTGATGATGTGGTGGCGGCAGGGTCAGGCGCTTAGTTGGCCTTGATGGAGCTATACTGCCACCAAGCGGAGATGGTTTCGCTCAAAGCCAGTTACCAGGTCTCAAGGGATGGAGACAGCCACAGGGCTGGAAGCAACTGGCCCGGTGGGGACGGCGCGGCGTGGGGCTGGGGTGGGTGTGTTGTCCGGAGGGTACACATGGGCAATGGGCTCCGGGCCGTGCCTTCATGTGTGCTCTCCGCGGGAGACTGGACCCTGGTTCTGCAGCTGGGCAAGGCCCTCAGAAACCCCAGGGGCAGCACGACATGGCCGCCCCTGGGAGTGCCCGGTGCAAATGGCCCCGGCTCCAGGACCTCTAAGACCCTCAGCTTCCGGTGAGGGAGGGGGCCACGTGACTCCAGTGCGGCCGCAGGCAGGGCACCCCGGCACTCCCCAGCAGGGACACCGGAGGAAAAGTTGCAGAGTTGCTCTGGACCCACCCCCAAAATGGCTGACGGGGGAAGCTCCGCTCCCTGGGCTGGACAGTCCGGGAACTGCCTGCTGGGTCCGGGGCCCCGAGAGCTCAGGATTTTCCCCACAGGGTCGCACTGGCGCGCACGGCGCCCTCACAGGCCTCTGAAACCCCGTGGAGGAGAACTCCTGCGCCTTGGGCAGAACCCATTCTGCCCAGCACAGCCTCGCGGTTCCCTGCGCAGGGCAGAAGACACAGCTCGGCTGCCTGGGCTTTTCACATAACGCATTCCGCTGGATGGCACTGTGGCTCCAGAGATGGCAGTCTTCCCTTTCCCTACCCCCACCGAGCCTTCCGCGCCTGCCTTTAAGTTCCAAACAGTGCACGGTGTGTAGTGGTGGCTGTGAAACTATTAGATCACCGTCCTCGTCCTCGTCCTCGTCCTCGTCCTCGTCCTCGTCCTCGTCCTCGTCCGCGTCCTCGTCCTCGTCCTCGTCCTGGTCCTCGTCCTCGTCCTCCTCCACCTCCTCCTGCTCCTCCTCCTCCTCTCCCCATCATCATCATCAGCAGCAGCAGCAGCAGCAGCAGCAGCCACAGAGGCACCGATATCCCATTATCCTCATCCCCATCCATAGTCCAGCTCACCGACCACCCATGTCACCTTCAGCTGGGCTCTTCACCAACTTGGCCACTTTCCACCAAACCCGCAAGTGTAGCTAGGCAGTTCTTGATTCCCTTGATGCCCTGGTTCACAGTGAACACCGCTGTCGACGACACTGCAGAGATCCCACCAGTGAGCTTGCAGTTTCTTCTTTGTATCTTCTGACTCCTGTCCTGTGGCTTGTCTGCACCGCATCACTTCCTAGGGAGCAACCTCTGTTCTGCTCAAGTTGAGTGCTTCACTGGGACAAAGATCCTGTGGGTCAGTGGCAGACACATCCCGGGAAGGTTCCGAAGGTTGTGAACCCTTCTTTACATGAATCACACGGCTCCGGAGGTGACCACCGCGCTGCATCCCTGCGTGGAAACCCCGAGCATCCTTTGTGCGCAGGGGTGGGACTTTTGGGGATGGCATGGGTCGCACCGGTGGGCCTACTTGGGGAAGGCCACTTGGCCTCGACTACATTTGTCCACAAGTTCGCTACCACCGGGGTCTTTCTTCCCGCAGGCCTCGCTAGGCAGGCTCTCAGGCTTCAGTTCTGCGCCAGAAGCCCGTCCACATGTCATGCTCAATTCTTTCCAGGTGCCCCTGTGAATTTTTATCCGTTGGGAGAAGGTGGAATACAGGGCGGAGGGGGAGGGGAAGTGGGTCTTGGGGTTTGGAGGGTCATGTGGAAGAAGGGAGCTTTTTGGCTTGCTTTGGCATGGAGATCTCTCTGCTTCTCAACCTAACCTCTGACACTGGCTTAGTGTTCTCCCTGGAAGACCCGTGAGATCTTGCAGGGGAAAGTATGGATCCCCGGTAAACGCACACACACACACACACACACACACACACACTCACACTCACACACGGACACGCACATGCACACATCTCAGAAACCACTTCTGAAGAACGACTCAACACCTTACTCGAAGGCTTCCCCTAACCCGTACCCTAATCCTAACACGTACGCTAACACTAACCCGTACCCTAACACTTACGCTAACCTTAAACCGTTGTCGTACCGTAACCTGTACCCTAAACCCGTTCCCTAACCCTAACCCTAAACCTTACCCGAAGCCTTACCCTAAACCGTACCCTCATCCTAACCGTTACACTAACACTAACCCGTACCCTAACACTTACGCTAACCCTAAACCGTTGTCGTACACTAACCTGTACCCTAAACCGTACCCGTTCCCTAACCCTAACTCTAACCCTAACCCTCACCCGTACGCGTTCCCTAACCCGTACCCGTACCCGTACCCCTACCCTAACAACTACCCTAACCCGTACCCTAACACGTACGCTAACCCTAAACCGTTGTCATACCCTAACCTGTACCCTAAACCGTACCCATTCCCTAACCCTAACCTTAACCATAACCCTAAACCTTACCTGAAGCCTTACCCTAACCCGTACCCTGATTCTAACCCATACACTAATACTAACCCGTACTCTAACACGTACGCTAACCCTAAACCGTTGTCATACACCAACCTGCACCTTAAACCGTACCCGTTTCCTGACCCTAACCCTAACCCTAACATTAACACTAACGCTTACCCTAACCCGTACCATAATCCTAATCCGTACAGTAACACTAACCCGTATCCTAACACGTACGCTAACCCTAAACCGTTGTTGTACCCTAACCTGTACCATAAACCGTACCCGTTCCCTAACCCTAACCCTAACCCTAACCCTAACCATAACCCTAACTCTAACCCTAACCCTAACCCTAACCCTAACCCCATCCCTAAATAAAACCCTAACCCTACCTCTAACCCTAACCCCTAACCACAACCACAACCCCAAACCCAACCGTAACCCTAACCCTAACCCTAACCCCTAACCACAACCACAACCCCAAACCCAACCGTAACCCTAACCCTAACCCTAACCCCTATCCCTAACTAAAACCCTAAACCTACCTCTAACCCTAACGCTAACCCTAACCCTATGATGCATTTCCAGGCAGAGCCTCAAAACGAGGGATCAGGGCCTTTATCCAGAGCCGACTGGGATGTGTAGAGAGAAGAAAAAGGTACAACGTAAAAGCTGAGAGGAAACTTTTATTCGGGGATCTTACTGAGGACTACAGACACGGCGACAGCCACTCACAAAGTGCTATGGAAAGGTTTTGAATTAGTACGGGAGGAAGGAGCCAGGCTATGTAGGAGTTTTCGTTGAATAAAAGAGGAAAAAATAGAAACATGTCGGGGAATACCAAAAGATTGCTGCTAATCACAAAGACAAAACACAAAACAACGAAATAAACACAGCACCATCACCAGCACCACCACGAACAACAACAACAACAACACCTCACCCAGAACATCTCAAGTCAGAGATTTGAGCGCTTTTCTAATCATGGGAAGACACAAGAGTCTTGGTCCATTGAAATCATTCCTAGGTATGCATCTGAACTTTCCAGGGCTACTATCCTGCTTTTCTCCATCTTGAATTGCCCTCGGGGGCCACCCTTGGGGCCAGAGGCAGTGCGTGAGTGCCCATGGCAGGGCCACAACCTTTGTTTACTGAAGAGGCTGGTGACATTTTGTGTCCGCAGATGCAAAGCAAAGCAGGCGGTCACCGTGGCGTGAGTGTTTAAGGATGCCATGCCCATATGCCACCCAGAGCCTGGCGCGAGACCAATGTGGAAGGTGATCGTGAGGCTCCTTACAGTTTCCTCAACGTTTCCTTTCTTTGCTCCTCTAAAGTCTTCCTAGGTGTGTAGAGCGAGCAGGAGGGAGCTCCAAGGGAAAGCACATCCACGTCCCCCGGATTTCGCACACGCGGAAGTATCTGAAGGACTCTTAGAATTGAGGAGTGGAGTGTCTGTTTGGGACATTCTTGTAGGCCAAGCTGTCCCAGGAAGTAGGCCCACCTTTGAAATTGGTGAGAAAAAACAAACACACGAAAACATCCCGCGGCCACAAAAGTCACCACCTTCCTGTCGGGTAGGGTCTAAGGGGGATCTTGCCCAGGCATGAAACATCAGGGCACATCGGACACTGATTTGGGGAAAATGCAGGGAGGAAGGAGGGCAGGGACTGGGGGCAGCAAGTGGTGGAACCCCTACTCTCAGCATCGCCTCACACCTTTGCCTGTGTTCGCCAGGGCTTAACGTTATTGAAATCACTCGGGCTCGCACACGCACGCCCCCACCACCGCGCACATGGTCACATTCAGGGCAGCACGCCTGCGCAGGCCCCGGCACCGGTACCCACTCTGCCCGTCTCCGTGGACCCGACGGTTGCCCTCCCTTCCTTGTTCCCTGTTCTTCCTCCTTGCCCTTTTCTGTTGCTGTTTCCACTTCCCAGTTGGGCACTACAGCATCGCCAAAGAGGCCTCTCCCTGGACACGGTTCTGCCCCTTGCCTGAGTGGCTGAGACTTATCCTTGGCTGACGGCTCTTCCCTCAGGAAGCCCCAGGAGGCTTCGGCCGGTTCCATCTGCCAACTTGGGACACAGTGTGCCCTGGGGATCGCCTTCATGCTTCACCTCCATTATGGTTCTTTCTTTTGATTTCTGTTTGCTCTCCGCTTTCGGCTCCTGCCTTCCACTCAATGCCTTACTTTCAGTTCTTCCCTCTGGACTAAAGGCACGGTTGGGAGCGTGCCTGGGAAGCTCAACGTGGCCAATACATGTACTTTCCCTGTGCAAGGGAAAATGCCCCCGTGGACTAGGAGAGTAAGGGGCATTCCCTCACAGCCATCCCTTAATTGCCATCGGGGATTACCTCACCCCTCTCCTGTCCCTTACCTCCCCTTATTAACCTAGAGTTCCCAGGGTTCTACCTAACCTTTCCGTGCCCTGAGTGCATCCCGAGGCTCTTTGGCCCTTTGCAGTGTACCCATGACATACTCAGGGTGTCAGAGGTGGCTCTACCTCTCCTTTTGCCTTCTGTAGGCCCGGCGGGCCTACTGCTGAGTCGGAGCCCTTGATGGCACTCAGGAGGGACCCCCACCCCGCCCCCGCCGCCATGCCCAGGTCAAGGGGCTGCCTGGTGGCCTGTCCTTTCGTCTGCCGGCAGCATGTGTCTCCCTGTCACTCCCTGAGCCTGTTGCAAAAGATACACAGTGAAGCGCCCCTGCACTGGATCCACTGCGACGCTCGTGGTTGTCGTGGCGACGGTGGTGGAGGTGGTGGTGGTGGTGGTCAGTTACTGCTTCCCTCTATTCCTTTCACTGTCTATTCTGAGCTGGCCTAGTGTCCTCAGCGTCCTCCTCGCACGTCTGCTCTTTGGTTAAGGGGGAGGCCCAAGTGTAGGAGAAGGCAGTCGTGTGGTTCACTTCGGACTCTTCCCCTTCCTCCTCGACATCTTTTCCCTTCTCCAGCGGTGGAGGGCATTGTCACCCTCCGGGAAAACCCAGAAAACTAAGCATCAACAAAACCAAACAAGATCTAGGAGTTACTTCGCAGTGAAACAGCATGACGAACTCGAGGCTTGCAAAATTATCTCTTGACTTTCCATTCCGTGCAGTTGTTCTCCTTATGGAAGCCCTTCAAGTCCAAACGTGAGCCAGCAGGGGCCTCCTCAAGTTGCACCCTGCTTGCCGTTGGTTCCCAATCCAATGGCGTGATCCGAACAGTGTAGATTTCACTGTATTACTTACGAGCGGTCGCCTCCCTGTCCACAAGCCCAGGCAGGTTGGTGCTGGCCGCCGCTCAGCAGACCAGGCAATCAAGCACCCACAGCCGGATACCCACGGCAACACATGCCCACGGGCAGGCAAGCACCTTACACAGGTGTCAGAGCATGGGCTCGAGTACACACACACACACACACACAGAGACAAACACACACACACACACACACACACACACGCCCTATCTTCCTACCCCGCCACACACAGCACACCCTCACACAACCACAAACATACTGACACACGCTGTCACCTGTGCTTTCCTATGTACCCTCGCACCTGTCTCGCCCCCACACCAACCCCACCCCCTGACCGCAGCAAGTACTCTGAGAATGGCTGAAACACGCATTCCCAGAGGGGCTCTCAAAAAGGGACACGCAGCCATTCTGTGTTCCAGGTGATAGTCGTCGGTCAGCAGGTGGGCCCAAGCTGCCAGTGTAAACCTGAAACGTCCCTTGTTTAGCCAGATAAATGGGGTCTCCAAGTGGGAGCAGAGTCTGTGCCCATCCTCAAGAGAAGCAGGGCCCTGTGTGGGGCTCTGTGACTGGCGATGTTTGTTAGCCTTGCAAGGTTCCTGTGTGAGGGCAAGGCCAGCCTGCCCAGAGTCAGTCCTTGGCACCCCATGTTGGGGGCGCCTCCGGGTTGGGCCAGCCACTTCTGGCTGCACTGTTGGGCCAGCCCGAGGTGGTGGCCTCAAGCCGAAGCTCCAGGCCTTGAAAGGGAAGCGGAGTCCTGCAACAAAGTGACTTGCAAGCCCGCGAGGTTTTCGCCACCAGTAAGGTGGCTGCCGCCTGGTCCAGGAGAAATCCTGTGATTTAGACACTCAGGCCATGTCACCCAGCCAGGTCGCTTGGTGTATCCTTTGCCTTTTCCTTCTCCCAAGAGCAGGAGTCAAGAAAAAGGGGGTTGGAGGAAAGGAAGTGGAAAGGACTGCAGGGGGTCCAGACTCCTGTCCAGTGGTCCTTTCGTCCTGTGCATTTGGTGGTCCATGTGGGTGCCGGTGGGTGGTTGCTTTCTTTCCTTTTCTCTCCTCCTTCATGGGACTGTCTGTGTCGGTTTGGTTTTGCTTTTGGTTTTACATTAGAAGGGGAGGAGAACCCAGGCCTGATGATGTGGTGGCGGCAGGGTCAGGCGCTTAGTTGGCCTTGATGGAGCTATACTGCCACCAAGCGGAGATGGTTTCGCTCAAAGCCAGTTACCAGGTCTCAAGGGATGGAGACAGCCACAGGGCTGGAAGCAACTGGCCCGGTGGGGACGGCGCGGCGTGGGGCTGGGGTGGGTGTGTTGTCCGGAGGGTACACATGGGCAATGGGCTCCGGGCCGTGCCTTCATGTGTGCTCTCCGCGGGAGACTGGACCCTGGTTCTGCAGCTGGGCAAGGCCCTCAGAAACCCCAGGGGCAGCACGACATGGCCGCCCCTGGGAGTGCCCGGTGCAAATGGCCCCGGCTCCAGGACCTCTAAGACCCTCAGCTTCCGGTGAGGGAGGGGGCCACGTGACTCCAGTGCGGCCGCAGGCAGGGCACCCCGGCACTCCCCAGCAGGGACACCGGAGGAAAAGTTGCAGAGTTGCTCTGGACCCACCCCCAAAATGGCTGACGGGGGAAGCTCCGCTCCCTGGGCTGGACAGTCCGGGAACTGCCTGCTGGGTCCGGGGCCCCGAGAGCTCAGGATTTTCCCCACAGGGTCGCACTGGCGCGCACGGCGCCCTCACAGGCCTCTGAAACCCCGTGGAGGAGAACTCCTGCGCCTTGGGCAGAACCCATTCTGCCCAGCACAGCCTCGCGGTTCCCTGCGCAGGGCAGAAGACACAGCTCGGCTGCCTGGGCTTTTCACATAACGCATTCCGCTGGATGGCACTGTGGCTCCAGAGATGGCAGTCTCCCCTTTCCCTACCCCCACCGAGCCTTCCGCGCCTGCCTTTAAGTTCCAAACAGTGCACGGTGTGTAGTGGTGGCTGTGAAACTATTAGATCACCGTCCTCGTCCTCGTCCTCGTCCTCGTCCTCGTCCTCGTCCTCGTCCGCGTCCTCGTCCTCGTCCTCGTCCTGGTCCTCGTCCTCGTCCTCCTCCACCTCCTCCTGCTCCTCCTCCTCCTCTCCCCATCATCATCAGCAGCAGCAGCAGCAGCAGCAGCAGCAGCAGCAGCCACAGAGGCACCGATATCCCATTATCCTCATCCCCATCCATAGTCCAGCTCACCGACCACCCATGTCACCTTCAGCTGGGCTCTTCACCAACTTGGCCACTTTCCACCAAACCCGCAAGTGTAGCTAGGCAGTTCTTGATTCCCTTGATGCCCTGGTTCACAGTGAACACCGCTGTCGACGACACTGCAGAGATCCCACCAGTGAGCTTGCAGTTTCTTCTTTGTATCTTCTGACTCCTGTCCTGTGGCTTGTCTGCACCGCATCACTTCCTAGGGAGCAACCTCTGTTCTGCTCAAGTTGAGTGCTTCACTGGGACAAAGATCCTGTGGGTCAGTGGCAGACACATCCCGGGAAGGTTCCGAAGGTTGTGAACCCTTCTTTACATGAATCACACGGCTCCGGAGGTGACCACCGCGCTGCATCCCTGCGTGGAAACCCCGAGCATCCTTTGTGCGCAGGGGTGGGACTTTTGGGGATGGCATGGGTCGCACCGGTGGGCCTACTTGGGGAAGGCCACTTGGCCTCGACTACATTTGTCCACAAGTTCGCTACCACCGGGGTCTTTCTTCCCGCAGGCCTCGCTAGGCAGGCTCTCAGGCTTCAGTTCTGCGCCAGAAGCCCGTCCACATGTCATGCTCAATTCTTTCCAGGTGCCCCTGTGAATTTTTATCCGTTGGGAGAAGGTGGAATACAGGGCGGAGGGGGAGGGGAAGTGGGTCTTGGGGTTTGGAGGGTCATGTGGAAGAAGGGAGCTTTTTGGCTTGCTTTGGCATGGAGATCTCTCTGCTTCTCAACCTAACCTCTGACACTGGCTTAGTGTTCTCCCTGGAAGACCCGTGAGATCTTGCAGGGGAAAGTATGGATCCCCGGTAAACGCACACACACACACACACACACACACACACACACTCACACTCACACACGGACACGCACATGCACACATCTCAGAAACCACTTCTGAAGAACGACTCAACACCTTACTCGAAGGCTTCCCCTAACCCGTACCCTAATCCTAACACGTACGCTAACACTAACCCGTACCCTAACACTTACGCTAACCTTAAACCGTTGTCGTACCGTAACCTGTACCCTAAACCCGTTCCCTAACCCTAACCCTAAACCTTACCCGAAGCCTTACCCTAAACCGTACCCTCATCCTAACCGTTACACTAACACTAACCCGTACCCTAACACTTACGCTAACCCTAAACCGTTGTCGTACACTAACCTGTACCCTAAACCGTACCCGTTCCCTAACCCTAACTCTAACCCTAACCCTCACCCGTACGCGTTCCCTAACCCGTACCCGTACCCGTACCCCTACCCTAACAACTACCCTAACCCGTACCCTAACACGTACGCTAACCCTAAACCGTTGTCATACCCTAACCTGTACCCTAAACCGTACCCATTCCCTAACCCTAACCTTAACCATAACCCTAAACCTTACCTGAAGCCTTACCCTAACCCGTACCCTGATTCTAACCCATACACTAATACTAACCCGTACTCTAACACGTACGCTAACCCTAAACCGTTGTCATACACCAACCTGCACCTTAAACCGTACCCGTTTCCTGACCCTAACCCTAACCCTAACATTAACACTAACGCTTACCCTAACCCGTACCATAATCCTAATCCGTACAGTAACACTAACCCGTATCCTAACACGTACGCTAACCCTAAACCGTTGTTGTACCCTAACCTGTACCATAAACCGTACCCGTTCCCTAACCCTAACCCTAACCCTAACCATAACCATAACCCTAACTCTAACCCTAACCCTAACCCTAACCCTAACCCTAACCCCATCCCTAAATAAAACCCTAACCCTACCTCTAACCCTAACCCCTAACCACAACCACAACCCCAAACCCAACCGTAACCCTAACCCTAACCCTAACCCCTAACCACAACCACAACCCCAAACCCAACCGTAACCCTAACCCTAACCCTAACCCCTATCCCTAACTAAAACCCTAAACCTACCTCTAACCCTAACGCTAACCCTAACCCTATGATGCATTTCCAGGCAGAGCCTCAAAACGAGGGATCAGGGCCTTTATCCAGAGCCGACTGGGATGTGTAGAGAGAAGAAAAAGGTACAACGTAAAAGCTGAGAGGAAACTTTTATTCGGGGATCTTACTGAGGACTACAGACACGGCGACAGCCACTCACAAAGTGCTATGGAAAGGTTTTGAATTAGTACGGGAGGAAGGAGCCAGGCTATGTAGGAGTTTTCGTTGAATAAAAGAGGAAAAAATAGAAACATGTCGGGGAATACCAAAAGATTGCTGCTAATCACAAAGACAAAACACAAAACAACGAAATAAACACAGCACCATCACCAGCACCACCACGAACAACAACAACAACAACACCTCACCCAGAACATCTCAAGTCAGAGATTTGAGCGCTTTTCTAATCATGGGAAGACACAAGAGTCTTGGTCCATTGAAATCATTCCTAGGTATGCATCTGAACTTTCCAGGGCTACTATCCTGCTTTTCTCCATCTTGAATTGCCCTCGGGGGCCACCCTTGGGGCCAGAGGCAGTGCGTGAGTGCCCATGGCAGGGCCACAACCTTTGTTTACTGAAGAGGCTGGTGACATTTTGTGTCCGCAGATGCAAAGCAAAGCAGGCGGTCACCGTGGCGTGAGTGTTTAAGGATGCCATGCCCATATGCCACCCAGAGCCTGGCGCGAGACCAATGTGGAAGGTGATCGTGAGGCTCCTTACAGTTTCCTCAACGTTTCCTTTCTTTGCTCCTCTAAAGTCTTCCTAGGTGTGTAGAGCGAGCAGGAGGGAGCTCCAAGGGAAAGCACATCCACGTCCCCCGGATTTCGCACACGCGGAAGTATCTGAAGGACTCTTAGAATTGAGGAGTGGAGTGTCTGTTTGGGACATTCTTGTAGGCCAAGCTGTCCCAGGAAGTAGGCCCACCTTTGAAATTGGTGAGAAAAAACAAACACACGAAAACATCCCGCGGCCACAAAAGTCACCACCTTCCTGTCGGGTAGGGTCTAAGGGGGATCTTGCCCAGGCATGAAACATCAGGGCACATCGGACACTGATTTGGGGAAAATGCAGGGAGGAAGGAGGGCAGGGACTGGGGGCAGCAAGTAGTGGAACCCCTACTCTCAGCATCGCCTCACACCTTTGCCTGTGTTCGCCAGGGCTTAACGTTATTGAAATCACTCGGGCTCGCACACGCACGCCCCCACCACCGCGCACATGGTCACATTCAGGGCAGCACGCCTGCGCAGGCCCCGGCACCGGTACCCACTCTGCCCGTCTCCGTGGACCCGACGGTTGCCCTCCCTTCCTTGTTCCCTGTTCTTCCTCCTTGCCCTTTTCTGTTGCTGTTTCCACTTCCCAGTTGGGCACTACAGCATCGCCAAAGAGGCCTCTCCCTGGACACGGTTCTGCCCCTTGCCTGAGTGGCTGAGACTTATCCTTGGCTGACGGCTCTTCCCTCAGGAAGCCCCAGGAGGCTTCGGCCGGTTCCATCTGCCAACTTGGGACACAGTGTGCCCTGGGGATCGCCTTCATGCTTCACCTCCATTATGGTTCTTTCTTTTGATTTCTGTTTGCTCTCCGCTTTCGGCTCCTGCCTTCCACTCAATGCCTTACTTTCAGTTCTTCCCTCTGGACTAAAGGCATGGTTGGGAGCGTGCCTGGGAAGCTCAACGTGGCCAATACATGTACTTTCCCTGTGCAAGGGAAAATGCCCCCGTGGACTAGGAGAGTAAGGGGCATTCCCTCACAGCCATCCCTTAATTGCCATCGGGGATTACCTCACCCCTCTCCTGTCCCTTACCTCCCCTTATTAACCTAGAGTTCCCAGGGTTCTACCTAACCTTTCCGTGCCCTGAGTGCATCCCGAGGCTCTTTGGCCCTTTGCAGTGTACCCATGACATACTCAGGGTGTCAGAGGTGGCTCTACCTCTCCTTTTGCCTTCTGTAGGCCCGGCGGGCCTACTGCTGAGTCGGAGCCCTTGATGGCACTCAGGAGGGACCCCCACCCCGCCCCCGCCGCCATGCCCAGGTCAAGGGGCTGCCTGGTGGCCTGTCCTTTGGTCTGCCGGCAGCTTGTGTCTCCCTGTCACTCCCTGAGCGTGTTGCAAAAGATACACAGTGAAGCGCCCCTGCACTGGATCCACTGCGACGCTCGTGGTTGTCGTGGCGACGGTGGTGGAGGTGGTGGTGGTGGTGGTCAGTTACTGCTTCCCTCTATTCATTTCACTGTCTATTCTGAGCTGGCCTAGTGTCCTCAGCGTCCTCCTCGCACGTCTGCTCTTTGGTTAAGGGGGAGGCCCAAGTGTAGGAGAAGGCAGTCGTGTGGTTCACTTCGGACTCTTCCCCTTCCTCCTCGACATCTTTTCCCTTCTCCAGCGGTGGAGGGCATTGTCACCCTCCGGGAAAACCCAGAAAACTAAGCATCAACAAAACCAAACAAGATCTAGGAGTTACTTCGCAGTGAAACAGCATGACGAACTCGAGGCTTGCAAAATTATCTCTTGACTTTCCATTCCGTGCAGTTGTTCTCCTTATGGAAGCCCTTCAAGTCCAAACGTGAGCCAGCAGGGGCCTCCTCAAGCTGCACCCTGCTTGCCGTTGGTTCCCAATCCAATGGCGTGATCCGAACAGTGTAGATTTCACTGTATTACTTACGAGCGGTCGCCTCCCTGTCCACAAGCCCAGGCAGGTTGGTGCTGGCCGCCGCTCAGCAGACCAGGCAATCAAGCACCCACAGCCGGATACCCACGGCAACACATGCCCACGGGCAGGCAAACACCTTACACAGGTGTGAGAGCATGGGCTCGAGTACATACACACACACACACACACACAGAGACAAACACACACACACACACACACACACACACACACACACACACGCCCTATCTTCCTACCCCGCCACACACAGCACACCCTCACACAACCACAAACATACTGACACACGCTGTCACCTGTGCTTTCCTATATACCCTCGCACCTGTCTCGCCCCCACCCCAACCCCACCCCCTGACCGCAGCAAGTACTCTGAGAATGGCTGAAACACGCATTCCCAGAGGGGCTCTCAAAAAGGGACACGCAGCCATTCTGTGTTCCAGGTGATAGTCGTCGGTCAGCAGGTGGGCCCAAGCTGCCAGTGTAAACCTGAAACGTCCCTTGTTTAGCCAGATAAATGGGGTCTCCAAGTGGGAGCAGAGTCTGTGCCCATCCTCAAGAGACGCAGGGCCCTGTGTGGGGCTCTGTGACTGGCGATGTTTGTTAGCCTTGCAAGGTTCCTGTGTGAGGGCAAGGCCAGCCTGCCCAGAGTCAGTCCTTGGCACCCCATGTTGGGGGCGCCTCCGGGTTGGGCCAGCCACTTCTGGCTGCACTGTTGGGCCAGCCCGAGGTGGTGGCCTCAAGCCGAAGCTCCAGGCCTTGAAAGGGAAGCGGAGTCCTGCAACAAAGTGACTTGCAAGCCCGCGAGGTTTTCGCCACCAGTAAGGTGGCTGCCGCCTGGTCCAGGAGAAATCCTGTGATTTAGACACTCAGGCCATGTCACCCAGCCAGGTCGCTTGGTGTATCCTTTGCCTTTTCCTTCTCCCAAGAGCAGGAGTCAAGAAAAAGGGGGTTGGAGGAAAGGAAGTGGAAAGGACTGCAGGGGGTCCAGACTCCTGTCCAGTGGTCCTTTCGTCCTGTGCATTTGGTGGTCCATGTGGGTGCCGGTGGGTGGTTGCTTTCTTTCCTTTTCTCTCCTCCTTCATGGGACTGTCTGTGTCGGTTTGGTTTTGCTTTTGGTTTTACATTAGAAGGGGAGGAGAACCCAGGCCTGATGATGTGGTGGCGGCAGGGTCAGGCGCTTAGTTGGCCTTGATGGAGCTATACTGCCACCAAGCGGAGGTGGTTTCGCTCAAAGCCAGTTACCAGGTCTCAAGGGACGGAGACAGCCACAGGGCTGGAAGCACCTGGCCCGGTGGGGACGGCGCGGCGTGGGGCTGGGGTGGGTGTGTTGTCCGGAGGGTACACATGGGCAATGGGCTCCGGGCCGTGCCTTCATGTGTGCTCTCCGCGGGAGACTGGACCCTGGTTCTGCAGCTGGGCAAGGCCCTCAGAAACCCCAGGGGCAGCACGACATGGCCGCCCCTGGGAGTGCCCGGTGCAAATGGCCCCGGCTCCAGGACCTCTAAGACCCTCAGCTTCCGGTGAGGGAGGGGGCCACGTGACTCCAGTGCGGCCGCAGGCAGGGCACCCCGGCACTCCCCAGCAGGGACACCGGAGGAAAAGTTGCAGAGTTGCTCTGGACCCACCCCCAAAATGGCTGACGGGGGAAGCTCCGCTCCCTGGGCAGGACAGTCCGGGAACTGCCTGCTGGGTCCGGGGCCCCGAGAGCTCAGGATTTTCCCCACAGGGTCGCACTGGCGCGCACGGCGCCCTCACAGGCCTCTGAAACCCCGTGGAGGAGACCTCCTGCGCCTTGGGCAGAACCCATTCTGCCCAGCACAGCCTCGCGGTTCCCTGCGCAGGGCAGAAGACACAGCTCGGCTGCCTGGGCTTTTCACATAACGCATTCCGCTGGATGGCACTGTGGCTCCAGAGATGGCAGTCTCCCCTTTCCCTACCCCCACCGAGCCTTCCGCGCCTGCCTTTAAGTTCCAAACAGTGCACGGTGTGTAGTGGTGGCTGTGAAACTATTAGATCACCGTCCTCGTCCTCGTCCTCGTCCTCGTCCTCGTCCTCGTCCTCGTCCGCGTCCTCGTCCTCGTCCTCGTCCTGGTCCTCGTCCTCGTCCTCCTCCACCTCCTCCTGCTCCTCCTCCTCCTCTCCCCATCATCATCATCAGCAGCAGCAGCAGCAGCAGCAGCAGCAGCCACAGAGGCACCGATATCCCATTATCCTCATCCCCATCCATAGTCCAGCTCACCGACCACCCATGTCACCTTCAGCTGGGCTCTTCACCAACTTGGCCACTTTCCACCAAACCCGCAAGTGTAGCTAGGCAGTTCTTGATTCCCTTGATGCCCTGGTTCACAGTGAACACCGCTGTCGACGACACTGCAGAGATCCCACCAGTGAGCTTGCAGTTTCTTCTTTGTATCTTCTGACTCCTGTCCTGTGGCTTGTCTGCACCGCATCACTTCCTAGGGAGCAACCTCTGTTCTGCTCAAGTTGAGTGCTTCACTGGGACAAAGATCCTGTGGGTCAGTGGCAGACACATCCCGGGAAGGTTCCGAAGGTTGTGAACCCTTCTTTACATGAATCACACGGCTCCGGAGGTGACCACCGCGCTGCATCCCTGCGTGGAAACCCCGAGCATCCTTTGTGCGCAGGGGTGGGACTTTTGGGGATGGCATGGGTCGCACCGGTGGGCCTACTTGGGGAAGGCCACTTGGCCTCGACTACATTTGTCCACAAGTTCGCTACCACCGGGGTCTTTCTTCCCGCAGGCCTCGCTAGGCAGGCTCTCAGGCTTCAGTTCTGCGCCAGAAGCCCGTCCACATGTCATGCTCAATTCTTTCCAGGTGCCCCTGTGAATTTTTATCCGTTGGGAGAAGGTGGAATACAGGGCGGAGGGGGAGGGGAAGTGGGTCTTGGGGTTTGGAGGGTCATGTGGAAGAAGGGAGCTTTTTGGCTTGCTTTGGCATGGAGATCTCTCTGCTTCTCAACCTAACCTCTGACACTGGCTTAGTGTTCTCCCTGGAAGACCCGTGAGATCTTGCAGGGGAAAGTATGGATCCCCGGTAAACGCACACACACACACACACACACACACACACTCACACTCACACACGGACACGCACATGCACACATCTCAGAAACCACTTCTGAAGAACGACTCAACACCTTACTCGAAGGCTTCCCCTAACCCGTACCCTAATCCTAACACGTACGCTAACACTAACCCGTACCCTAACACTTACGCTAACCTTAAACCGTTGTCGTACCGTAACCTGTACCCTAAACCCGTTCCCTAACCCTAACCCTAAACCTTACCCGAAGCCTTACCCTAAACCGTACCCTCATCCTAACCGTTACACTAACACTAACCCGTACCCTAACACTTACGCTAACCCTAAACCGTTGTCGTACACTAACCTGTACCCTAAACCGTACCCGTTCCCTAACCCTAACTCTAACCCTAACCCTCACCCGTACGCGTTCCCTAACCCGTACCCGTACCCGTACCCCTACCCTAACAACTACCCTAACCCGTACCCTAACACGTACGCTAACCCTAAACCGTTGTCATACCCTAACCTGTACCCTAAACCGTACCCATTCCCTAACCCTAACCTTAACCATAACCCTAAACCTTACCTGAAGCCTTACCCTAACCCGTACCCTGATTCTAACCCATACACTAATACTAACCCGTACTCTAACACGTACGCTAACCCTAAACCGTTGTCATACACCAACCTGCACCTTAAACCGTACCCGTTTCCTGACCCTAACCCTAACCCTAACATTAACACTAACGCTTACCCTAACCCGTACCATAATCCTAATCCGTACAGTAACACTAACCCGTATCCTAACACGTACGCTAACCCTAAACCGTTGTTGTACCCTAACCTGTACCATAAACCGTACCCGTTCCCTAACCCTAACCCTAACCCTAACCCTAACCATAACCCTAACTCTAACCCTAACCCTAACCCTAACCCTAACCCCATCCCTAAATAAAACCCTAACCCTACCTCTAACCCTAACCCCTAACCACAACCACAACCCCAAACCCAACCGTAACCCTAACCCTAACCCTAACCCCTAACCACAACCACAACCCCAAACCCAACCGTAACCCTAACCCTAACCCTAACCCCTATCCCTAACTAAAACCCTAAACCTACCTCTAACCCTAACGCTAACCCTAACCCTATGATGCATTTCCAGGCAGAGCCTCAAAACGAGGGATCAGGGCCTTTATCCAGAGCCGACTGGGATGTGTAGAGAGAAGAAAAAGGTACAACGTAAAAGCTGAGAGGAAACTTTTATTCGGGGATCTTACTGAGGACTACAGACACGGCGACAGCCACTCACAAAGTGCTATGGAAAGGTTTTGAATTAGTACGGGAGGAAGGAGCCAGGCTATGTAGGAGTTTTCGTTGAATAAAAGAGGAAAAAATAGAAACATGTCGGGGAATACCAAAAGATTGCTGCTAATCACAAAGACAAAACACAAAACAACGAAATAAACACAGCACCATCACCAGCACCACCACGAACAACAACAACAACAACACCTCACCCAGAACATCTCAAGTCAGAGATTTGAGCGCTTTTCTAATCATGGGAAGACACAAGAGTCTTGGTCCATTGAAATCATTCCTAGGTATGCATCTGAACTTTCCAGGGCTACTATCCTGCTTTTCTCCATCTTGAATTGCCCTCGGGGGCCACCCTTGGGGCCAGAGGCAGTGCGTGAGTGCCCATGGCAGGGCCACAACCTTTGTTTACTGAAGAGGCTGGTGACATTTTGTGTCCGCAGATGCAAAGCAAAGCAGGCGGTCACCGTGGCGTGAGTGTTTAAGGATGCCATGCCCATATGCCACCCAGAGCCTGGCGCGAGACCAATGTGGAAGGTGATCGTGAGGCTCCTTACAGTTTCCTCAACGTTTCCTTTCTTTGCTCCTCTAAAGTCTTCCTAGGTGTGTAGAGCGAGCAGGAGGGAGCTCCAAGGGAAAGCACATCCACGTCCCCCGGATTTCGCACACGCGGAAGTATCTGAAGGACTCTTAGAATTGAGGAGTGGAGTGTCTGTTTGGGACATTCTTGTAGGCCAAGCTGTCCCAGGAAGTAGGCCCACCTTTGAAATTGGTGAGAAAAAACAAACACACGAAAACATCCCGCGGCCACAAAAGTCACCACCTTCCTGTCGGGTAGGGTCTAAGGGGGATCTTGCCCAGGCATGAAACATCAGGGCACATCGGACACTGATTTGGGGAAAATGCAGGGAGGAAGGAGGGCAGGGACTGGGGGCAGCAAGTAGTGGAACCCCTACTCTCAGCATCGCCTCACACCTTTGCCTGTGTTCGCCAGGGCTTAACGTTATTGAAATCACTCGGGCTCGCACACGCACGCCCCCACCACCGCGCACATGGTCACATTCAGGGCAGCACGCCTGCGCAGGCCCCGGCACCGGTACCCACTCTGCCCGTCTCCGTGGACCCGACGGTTGCCCTCCCTTCCTTGTTCCCTGTTCTTCCTCCTTGCCCTTTTCTGTTGCTGTTTCCACTTCCCAGTTGGGCACTACAGCATCGCCAAAGAGGCCTCTCCCTGGACACGGTTCTGCCCCTTGCCTGAGTGGCTGAGACTTATCCTTGGCTGACGGCTCTTCCCTCAGGAAGCCCCAGGAGGCTTCGGCCGGTTCCATCTGCCAACTTGGGACACAGTGTGCCCTGGGGATCGCCTTCATGCTTCACCTCCATTATGGTTCTTTCTTTTGATTTCTGTTTGCTCTCCGCTTTCGGCTCCTGCCTTCCACTCAATGCCTTACTTTCAGTTCTTCCCTCTGGACTAAAGGCATGGTTGGGAGCGTGCCTGGGAAGCTCAACGTGGCCAATACATGTACTTTCCCTGTGCAAGGGAAAATGCCCCCGTGGACTAGGAGAGTAAGGGGCATTCCCTCACAGCCATCCCTTAATTGCCATCGGGGATTACCTCACCCCTCTCCTGTCCCTTACCTCCCCTTATTAACCTAGAGTTCCCAGGGTTCTACCTAACCTTTCCGTGCCCTGAGTGCATCCCGAGGCTCTTTGGCCCTTTGCAGTGTACCCATGACATACTCAGGGTGTCAGAGGTGGCTCTACCTCTCCTTTTGCCTTCTGTAGGCCCGGCGGGCCTACTGCTGAGTCGGAGCCCTTGATGGCACTCAGGAGGGACCCCCACCCCGCCCCCGCCGCCATGCCCAGGTCAAGGGGCTGCCTGGTGGCCTGTCCTTTGGTCTGCCGGCAGCTTGTGTCTCCCTGTCACTCCCTGAGCGTGTTGCAAAAGATACACAGTGAAGCGCCCCTGCACTGGATCCACTGCGACGCTCGTGGTTGTCGTGGCGACGGTGGTGGAGGTGGTGGTGGTGGTGGTCAGTTACTGCTTCCCTCTATTCATTTCACTGTCTATTCTGAGCTGGCCTAGTGTCCTCAGCGTCCTCCTCGCACGTCTGCTCTTTGGTTAAGGGGGAGGCCCAAGTGTAGGAGAAGGCAGTCGTGTGGTTCACTTCGGACTCTTCCCCTTCCTCCTCGACATCTTTTCCCTTCTCCAGCGGTGGAGGGCATTGTCACCCTCCGGGAAAACCCAGAAAACTAAGCATCAACAAAACCAAACAAGATCTAGGAGTTACTTCGCAGTGAAACAGCATGACGAACTCGAGGCTTGCAAAATTATCTCTTGACTTTCCATTCCGTGCAGTTGTTCTCCTTATGGAAGCCCTTCAAGTCCAAACGTGAGCCAGCAGGGGCCTCCTCAAGCTGCACCCTGCTTGCCGTTGGTTCCCAATCCAATGGCGTGATCCGAACAGTGTAGATTTCACTGTATTACTTACGAGCGGTCGCCTCCCTGTCCACAAGCCCAGGCAGGTTGGTGCTGGCCGCCGCTCAGCAGACCAGGCAATCAAGCACCCACAGCCGGATACCCACGGCAACACATGCCCACGGGCAGGCAAACACCTTACACAGGTGTGAGAGCATGGGCTCGAGTACATACACACACACACACACACACAGAGACAAACACACACACACACACACACACACACACACACACGCCCTATCTTCCTACCCCGCCACACACAGCACACCCTCACACAACCACAAACATACTGACACACGCTGTCACCTGTGCTTTCCTATATACCCTCGCACCTGTCTCGCCCCCACCCCAACCCCACCCCCTGACCGCAGCAAGTACTCTGAGAATGGCTGAAACACGCATTCCCAGAGGGGCTCTCAAAAAGGGACACGCAGCCATTCTGTGTTCCAGGTGATAGTCGTCGGTCAGCAGGTGGGCCCAAGCTGCCAGTGTAAACCTGAAACGTCCCTTGTTTAGCCAGATAAATGGGGTCTCCAAGTGGGAGCAGAGTCTGTGCCCATCCTCAAGAGACGCAGGGCCCTGTGTGGGGCTCTGTGACTGGCGATGTTTGTTAGCCTTGCAAGGTTCCTGTGTGAGGGCAAGGCCAGCCTGCCCAGAGTCAGTCCTTGGCACCCCATGTTGGGGGCGCCTCCGGGTTGGGCCAGCCACTTCTGGCTGCACTGTTGGGCCAGCCCGAGGTGGTGGCCTCAAGCCGAAGCTCCAGGCCTTGAAAGGGAAGCGGAGTCCTGCAACAAAGTGACTTGCAAGCCCGCGAGGTTTTCGCCACCAGTAAGGTGGCTGCCACCTGGTCCAGGAGAAATCCTGTGATTTAGACACTCAGGCCATGTCACCCAGCCAGGTCGCTTGGTGTATCCTTTGCCTTTTCCTTCTCCCAAGAGCAGGAGTCAAGAAAAAGGGGGTTGGAGGAAAGGAAGTGGAAAGGACTGCAGGGGGTCCAGACTCCTGTCCAGTGGTCCTTTCGTCCTGTGCATTTGGTGGTCCATGTGGGTGCCGGTGGGTGGTTGCTTTCTTTCCTTTTCTCTCCTCCTTCATGGGACTGTCTGTGTCGGTTTGGTTTTGCTTTTGGTTTTACATTAGAAGGGGAGGAGAACCCAGGCCTGATGATGTGGTGGCGGCAGGGTCAGGCGCTTAGTTGGCCTTGATGGAGCTATACTGCCACCAAGCGGAGGTGGTTTCGCTCAAAGCCAGTTACCAGGTCTCAAGGGACGGAGACAGCCACAGGGCTGGAAGCACCTGGCCCAGTGGGGACGGCGCGGCGTGGGGCTGGGGTGGGTGTGTTGTCCGGAGGGTACACATGGGCAATGGGCTCCGGGCCGTGCCTTCATGTGTGCTCTCCGCGGGAGACTGGACCCTGGTTCTGCAGCTGGGCAAGGCCCTCAGAAACCCCAGGGGCAGCACGACATGGCCGCCCCTGGGAGTGCCCGGTGCAAATGGCCCCGGCTCCAGGACCTCTAAGACCCTCAGCTTCCGGTGAGGGAGGGGGCCACGTGACTCCAGTGCGGCCGCAGGCAGGGCACCCCGGCACTCCCCAGCAGGGACACCGGAGGAAAAGTTGCAGAGTTGCTCTGGACCCACCCCCAAAATGGCTGACGGGGGAAGCTCCGCTCCCTGGGCAGGACAGTCCGGGAACTGCCTGCTGGGTCCGGGGCCCCGAGAGCTCAGGATTTTCCCCACAGGGTCGCACTGGCGCGCACGGCGCCCTCACAGGCCTCTGAAACCCCGTGGAGGAGACCTCCTGCGCCTTGGGCAGAACCCATTCTGCCCAGCACAGCCTCGCGGTTCCCTGCGCAGGGCAGAAGACACAGCTCGGCTGCCTGGGCTTTTCACATAACGCATTCCGCTGGATGGCACTGTGGCTCCAGAGATGGCAGTCTCCCCTTTCCCTACCCCCACCGAGCCTTCCGCGCCTGCCTTTAAGTTCCAAACAGTGCACGGTGTGTAGTGGTGGCTGTGAAACTATTAGATCACCGTCCTCGTCCTCGTCCTCGTCCTCGTCCTCGTCCTCGTCCGCGTCCTCGTCCTCGTCCTCGTCCTGGTCCTCGTCCTCGTCCTCCTCCACCTCCTCCTGCTCCTCCTCCTCCTCTCCCCATCATCATCAGCAGCAGCAGCAGCAGCAGCAGCAGCAGCAGCAGCCACAGAGGCACCGATATCCCATTATCCTCATCCCCATCCATAGTCCAGCTCACCGACCACCCATGTCACCTTCAGCTGGGCTCTTCACCAACTTGGCCACTTTCCACCAAACCCGCAAGTGTAGCTAGGCAGTTCTTGATTCCCTTGATGCCCTGGTTCACAGTGAACACCGCTGTCGACGACACTGCAGAGATCCCACCAGTGAGCTTGCAGTTTCTTCTTTGTATCTTCTGACTCCTGTCCTGTGGCTTGTCTGCACCGCATCACTTCCTAGGGAGCAACCTCTGTTCTGCTCAAGTTGAGTGCTTCACTGGGACAAAGATCCTGTGGGTCAGTGGCAGACACATCCCGGGAAGGTTCCGAAGGTTGTGAACCCTTCTTTACATGAATCACACGGCTCCGGAGGTGACCACCGCGCTGCATCCCTGCGTGGAAACCCCGAGCATCCTTTGTGCGCAGGGGTGGGACTTTTGGGGATGGCATGGGTCGCACCGGTGGGCCTACTTGGGGAAGGCCACTTGGCCTCGACTACATTTGTCCACAAGTTCGCTACCACCGGGGTCTTTCTTCCCGCAGGCCTCGCTAGGCAGGCTCTCAGGCTTCAGTTCTGCGCCAGAAGCCCGTCCACATGTCATGCTCAATTCTTTCCAGGTGCCCCTGTGAATTTTTATCCGTTGGGAGAAGGTGGAATACAGGGCGGAGGGGGAGGGGAAGTGGGTCTTGGGGTTTGGAGGGTCATGTGGAAGAAGGGAGCTTTTTGGCTTGCTTTGGCATGGAGATCTCTCTGCTTCTCAACCTAACCTCTGACACTGGCTTAGTGTTCTCCCTGGAAGACCCGTGAGATCTTGCAGGGGAAAGTATGGATCCCCGGTAAACGCACACACACACACACACACACACACACACTCACACTCACACACGGACACGCACATGCACACATCTCAGAAACCACTTCTGAAGAACGACTCAACACCTTACTCGAAGGCTTCCCCTAACCCGTACCCTAATCCTAACACGTACGCTAACACTAACCCGTACCCTAACACTTACGCTAACCTTAAACCGTTGTCGTACCGTAACCTGTACCCTAAACCCGTTCCCTAACCCTAACCCTAAACCTTACCCGAAGCCTTACCCTAAACCGTACCCTCATCCTAACCGTTACACTAACACTAACCCGTACCCTAACACTTACGCTAACCCTAAACCGTTGTCGTACACTAACCTGTACCCTAAACCGTACCCGTTCCCTAACCCTAACTCTAACCCTAACCCTCACCCGTACGCGTTCCCTAACCCGTACCCGTACCCGTACCCCTACCCTAACAACTACCCTAACCCGTACCCTAACACGTACGCTAACCCTAAACCGTTGTCATACCCTAACCTGTACCCTAAACCGTACCCATTCCCTAACCCTAACCTTAACCATAACCCTAAACCTTACCTGAAGCCTTACCCTAACCCGTACCCTGATTCTAACCCATACACTAATACTAACCCGTACTCTAACACGTACGCTAACCCTAAACCGTTGTCATACACCAACCTGCACCTTAAACCGTACCCGTTTCCTGACCCTAACCCTAACCCTAACATTAACACTAACGCTTACCCTAACCCGTACCATAATCCTAATCCGTACAGTAACACTAACCCGTATCCTAACACGTACGCTAACCCTAAACCGTTGTTGTACCCTAACCTGTACCATAAACCGTACCCGTTCCCTAACCCTAACCCTAACCCTAACCCTAACCATAACCCTAACTCTAACCCTAACCCTAACCCTAACCCTAACCCCATCCCTAAATAAAACCCTAACCCTACCTCTAACCCTAACCCCTAACCACAACCACAACCCCAAACCCAACCGTAACCCTAACCCTAACCCTAACCCCTAACCACAACCACAACCCCAAACCCAACCGTAACCCTAACCCTAACCCTAACCCCTATCCCTAACTAAAACCCTAAACCTACCTCTAACCCTAACGCTAACCCTAACCCTATGATGCATTTCCAGGCAGAGCCTCAAAACGAGGGATCAGGGCCTTTATCCAGAGCCGACTGGGATGTGTAGAGAGAAGAAAAAGGTACAACGTAAAAGCTGAGAGGAAACTTTTATTCGGGGATCTTACTGAGGACTACAGACACGGCGACAGCCACTCACAAAGTGCTATGGAAAGGTTTTGAATTAGTACGGGAGGAAGGAGCCAGGCTATGTAGGAGTTTTCGTTGAATAAAAGAGGAAAAAATAGAAACATGTCGGGGAATACCAAAAGATTGCTGCTAATCACAAAGACAAAACACAAAACAACGAAATAAACACAGCACCATCACCAGCACCACCACGAACAACAACAACAACAACACCTCACCCAGAACATCTCAAGTCAGAGATTTGAGCGCTTTTCTAATCATGGGAAGACACAAGAGTCTTGGTCCATTGAAATCATTCCTAGGTATGCATCTGAACTTTCCAGGGCTACTATCCTGCTTTTCTCCATCTTGAATTGCCCTCGGGGGCCACCCTTGGGGCCAGAGGCAGTGCGTGAGTGCCCATGGCAGGGCCACAACCTTTGTTTACTGAAGAGGCTGGTGACATTTTGTGTCCGCAGATGCAAAGCAAAGCAGGCGGTCACCGTGGCGTGAGTGTTTAAGGATGCCATGCCCATATGCCACCCAGAGCCTGGCGCGAGACCAATGTGGAAGGTGATCGTGAGGCTCCTTACAGTTTCCTCAACGTTTCCTTTCTTTGCTCCTCTAAAGTCTTCCTAGGTGTGTAGAGCGAGCAGGAGGGAGCTCCAAGGGAAAGCACATCCACGTCCCCCGGATTTCGCACACGCGGAAGTATCTGAAGGACTCTTAGAATTGAGGAGTGGAGTGTCTGTTTGGGACATTCTTGTAGGCCAAGCTGTCCCAGGAAGTAGGCCCACCTTTGAAATTGGTGAGAAAAAACAAACACACGAAAACATCCCGCGGCCACAAAAGTCACCACCTTCCTGTCGGGTAGGGTCTAAGGGGGATCTTGCCCAGGCATGAAACATCAGGGCACATCGGACACTGATTTGGGGAAAATGCAGGGAGGAAGGAGGGCAGGGACTGGGGGCAGCAAGTAGTGGAACCCCTACTCTCAGCATCGCCTCACACCTTTGCCTGTGTTCGCCAGGGCTTAACGTTATTGAAATCACTCGGGCTCGCACACGCACGCCCCCACCACCGCGCACATGGTCACATTCAGGGCAGCACGCCTGCGCAGGCCCCGGCACCGGTACCCACTCTGCCCGTCTCCGTGGACCCGACGGTTGCCCTCCCTTCCTTGTTCCCTGTTCTTCCTCCTTGCCCTTTTCTGTTGCTGTTTCCACTTCCCAGTTGGGCACTACAGCATCGCCAAAGAGGCCTCTCCCTGGACACGGTTCTGCCCCTTGCCTGAGTGGCTGAGACTTATCCTTGGCTGACGGCTCTTCCCTCAGGAAGCCCCAGGAGGCTTCGGCCGGTTCCATCTGCCAACTTGGGACACAGTGTGCCCTGGGGATCGCCTTCATGCTTCACCTCCATTATGGTTCTTTCTTTTGATTTCTGTTTGCTCTCCGCTTTCGGCTCCTGCCTTCCACTCAATGCCTTACTTTCAGTTCTTCCCTCTGGACTAAAGGCACGGTTGGGAGCGTGCCTGGGAAGCTCAACGTGGCCAATACATGTACTTTCCCTGTGCAAGGGAAAATGCCCCCGTGGACTAGGAGAGTAAGGGGCATTCCCTCACAGCCATCCCTTAATTGCCATCGGGGATTACCTCACCCCTCTCCTGTCCCTTACCTCCCCTTATTAACCTAGAGTTCCCAGGGTTCTACCTAACCTTTCCGTGCCCTGAGTGCATCCCGAGGCTCTTTGGCCCTTTGCAGTGTACCCATGACATACTCAGGGTGTCAGAGGTGGCTCTACCTCTCCTTTTGCCTTCTGTAGGCCCGGCGGGCCTACTGCTGAGTCGGAGCCCTTGATGGCACTCAGGAGGGACCCCCACCCCGCCCCCGCCGCCATGCCCAGGTCAAGGGGCTGCCTGGTGGCCTGTCCTTTGGTCTGCCGGCAGCTTGTGTCTCCCTGTCACTCCCTGAGCCTGTTGCAAAAGATACACAGTGAAGCGCCCCTGCACTGGATCCACTGCGACGCTCGTGGTTGTCGTGGCGACGGTGGTGGAGGTGGTGGTGGTGGTGGTCAGTTACTGCTTCCCTCTATTCATTTCACTGTCTATTCTGAGCTGGCCTAGTGTCCTCAGCGTCCTCCTCGCACGTCTGCTCTTTGGTTAAGGGGGAGGCCCAAGTGTAGGAGAAGGCAGTCGTGTGGTTCACTTCGGACTCTTCCCCTTCCTCCTCGACATCTTTTCCCTTCTCCAGCGGTGGAGGGCATTGTCACCCTCCGGGAAAACCCAGAAAACTAAGCATCAACAAAACCAAACAAGATCTAGGAGTTACTTCGCAGTGAAACAGCATGACGAACTCGAGGCTTGCAAAATTATCTCTTGACTTTCCATTCCGTGCAGTTGTTCTCCTTATGGAAGCCCTTCAAGTCCAAACGTGAGCCAGCAGGGGCCTCCTCAAGCTGCACCCTGCTTGCCGTTGGTTCCCAATCCAATGGCGTGATCCGAACAGTGTAGATTTCACTGTATTACTTACGAGCGGTCGCCTCCCTGTCCACAAGCCCAGGCAGGTTGGTGCTGGCCGCCGCTCAGCAGACCAGGCAATCAAGCACCCACAGCCGGATACCCACGGCAACACATGCCCACGGGCAGGCAAACACCTTACACAGGTGTGAGAGCATGGGCTCGAGTACATACACACACACACACAGAGACAAACACACACACACACACACACACACACACACACACGCCCTATCTTCCTACCCCGCCACACACAGCACACCCTCACACAACCACAAACATACTGACACACGCTGTCACCTGTGCTTTCCTATATACCCTCGCACCTGTCTCGCCCCCACCCCAACCCCACCCCCTGACCGCAGCAAGTACTCTGAGAATGGCTGAAACACGCATTCCCAGAGGGGCTCTCAAAAAGGGACACGCAGCCATTCTGTGTTCCAGGTGATAGTCGTCGGTCAGCAGGTGGGCCCAAGCTGCCAGTGTAAACCTGAAACGTCCCTTGTTTAGCCAGATAAATGGGGTCTCCAAGTGGGAGCAGAGTCTGTGCCCATCCTCAAGAGACGCAGGGCCCTGTGTGGGGCTCTGTGACTGGCGATGTTTGTTAGCCTTGCAAGGTTCCTGTGTGAGGGCAAGGCCAGCCTGCCCAGAGTCAGTCCTTGGCACCCCATGTTGGGGGCGCCTCCGGGTTGGGCCAGCCACTTCTGGCTGCACTGTTGGGCCAGCCCGAGGTGGTGGCCTCAAGCCGAAGCTCCAGGCCTTGAAAGGGAAGCGGAGTCCTGCAACAAAGTGACTTGCAAGCCCGCGAGGTTTTCGCCACCAGTAAGGTGGCTGCCACCTGGTCCAGGAGAAATCCTGTGATTTAGACACTCAGGCCATGTCACCCAGCCAGGTCGCTTGGTGTATCCTTTGCCTTTTCCTTCTCCCAAGAGCAGGAGTCAAGAAAAAGGGGGTTGGAGGAAAGGAAGTGGAAAGGACTGCAGGGGGTCCAGACTCCTGTCCAGTGGTCCTTTCGTCCTGTGCATTTGGTGGTCCATGTGGGTGCCGGTGGGTGGTTGCTTTCTTTCCTTTTCTCTCCTCCTTCATGGGACTGTCTGTGTCGGTTTGGTTTTGCTTTTGGTTTTACATTAGAAGGGGAGGAGAACCCAGGCCTGATGATGTGGTGGCGGCAGGGTCAGGCGCTTAGTTGGCCTTGATGGAGCTATACTGCCACCAAGCGGAGATGGTTTCGCTCAAAGCCAGTTACCAGGTCTCAAGGGACGGAGACAGCCACAGGGCTGGAAGCAACTGGCCCGGTGGGGACGGCGCGGCGTGGGGCTGGGGTGGGTGTGTTGTCCGGAGGGTACACATGGGCAATGGGCTCCGGGCCGTGCCTTCATGTGTGCTCTCCGCGGGAGACTGGACCCTGGTTCTGCAGCTGGGCAAGGCCCTCAGAAACCCCAGGGGCAGCACGACATGGCCGCCCCTGGGAGTGCCCGGTGCAAATGGCCCCGGCTCCAGGACCTCTAAGACCCTCAGCTTCCGGTGAGGGAGGGGGCCACGTGACTCCAGTGCGGCCGCAGGCAGGGCACCCCGGCACTCCCCAGCAGGGACACCGGAGGAAAAGTTGCAGAGTTGCTCTGGACCCACCCCCAAAATGGCTGACGGGGGAAGCTCCGCTCCCTGGGCAGGACAGTCCGGGAACTGCCTGCTGGGTCCGGGGCCCCGAGAGCTCAGGATTTTCCCCACAGGGTCGCACTGGCGCGCACGGCGCCCTCACAGGCCTCTGAAACCCCGTGGAGGAGACCTCCTGCGCCTTGGGCAGAACCCATTCTGCCCAGCACAGCCTCGCGGTTCCCTGCGCAGGGCAGAAGACACAGCTCGGCTGCCTGGGCTTTTCACATAACGCATTCCGCTGGATGGCACTGTGGCTCCAGAGATGGCAGTCTCCCCTTTCCCTACCCCCACCGAGCCTTCCGCGCCTGCCTTTAAGTTCCAAACAGTGCACGGTGTGTAGTGGTGGCTGTGAAACTATTAGATCACCGTCCTCGTCCTCGTCCTCGTCCTCGTCCTCGTCCTCGTCCGCGTCCTCGTCCTCGTCCTCGTCCTGGTCCTCGTCCTCGTCCTCCTCCACCTCCTCCTGCTCCTCCTCCTCCTCTCCCCATCATCATCATCAGCAGCAGCAGCAGCAGCAGCAGCAGCAGCCACAGAGGCACCGATATCCCATTATCCTCATCCCCATCCATAGTCCAGCTCACCGACCACCCATGTCACCTTCAGCTGGGCTCTTCACCAACTTGGCCACTTTCCACCAAACCCGCAAGTGTAGCTAGGCAGTTCTTGATTCCCTTGATGCCCTGGTTCACAGTGAACACCGCTGTCGACGACACTGCAGAGATCCCACCAGTGAGCTTGCAGTTTCTTCTTTGTATCTTCTGACTCCTGTCCTGTGGCTTGTCTGCACCGCATCACTTCCTAGGGAGCAACCTCTGTTCTGCTCAAGTTGAGTGCTTCACTGGGACAAAGATCCTGTGGGTCAGTGGCAGACACATCCCGGGAAGGTTCCGAAGGTTGTGAACCCTTCTTTACATGAATCACACGGCTCCGGAGGTGACCACCGCGCTGCATCCCTGCGTGGAAACCCCGAGCATCCTTTGTGCGCAGGGGTGGGACTTTTGGGGATGGCATGGGTCGCACCGGTGGGCCTACTTGGGGAAGGCCACTTGGCCTCGACTACATTTGTCCACAAGTTCGCTACCACCGGGGTCTTTCTTCCCGCAGGCCTCGCTAGGCAGGCTCTCAGGCTTCAGTTCTGCGCCAGAAGCCCGTCCACATGTCATGCTCAATTCTTTCCAGGTGCCCCTGTGAATTTTTATCCGTTGGGAGAAGGTGGAATACAGGGCGGAGGGGGAGGGGAAGTGGGTCTTGGGGTTTGGAGGGTCATGTGGAAGAAGGGAGCTTTTTGGCTTGCTTTGGCATGGAGATCTCTCTGCTTCTCAACCTAACCTCTGACACTGGCTTAGTGTTCTCCCTGGAAGACCCGTGAGATCTTGCAGGGGAAAGTATGGATCCCCGGTAAACGCACACACACACACACACACACACACACACTCACACTCACACACAGACACGCACATGCACACATCTCAGAAACCACTTCTGAAGAACGACTCAACACCTTACTCGAAGGCTTCCCCTAACCCGTACCCTAATCCTAACACGTACGCTAACACTAACCCGTACCCTAACACTTACGCTAACCTTAAACCGTTGTCGTACCGTAACCTGTACCCTAAACCCGTTCCCTAACCCTAACCCTAAACCTTACCCGAAGCCTTACCCTAAACCGTACCCTCATCCTAACCGTTACACTAACACTAACCCGTACCCTAACACTTACGCTAACCCTAAACCGTTGTCGTACACTAACCTGTACCCTAAACCGTACCCGTTCCCTAACCCTAACTCTAACCCTAACCCTCACCCGTACGCGTTCCCTAACCCGTACCCGTACCCGTACCCCTACCCTAACAACTACCCTAACCCGTACCCTAACACGTACGCTAACCCTAAACCGTTGTCATACCCTAACCTGTACCCTAAACCGTACCCATTCCCTAACCCTAACCTTAACCATAACCCTAAACCTTACCTGAAGCCTTACCCTAACCCGTACCCTGATTCTAACCCATACACTAATACTAACCCGTACTCTAACACGTACGCTAACCCTAAACCGTTGTCATACACCAACCTGCACCTTAAACCGTACCCGTTTCCTGACCCTAACCCTAACCCTAACATTAACACTAACGCTTACCCTAACCCGTACCATAATCCTAATCCGTACAGTAACACTAACCCGTATCCTAACACGTACGCTAACCCTAAACCGTTGTTGTACCCTAACCTGTACCATAAACCGTACCCGTTCCCTAACCCTAACCCTAACCCTAACCCTAACCATAACCCTAACTCTAACCCTAACCCTAACCCTAACCCTAACCCCATCCCTAAATAAAACCCTAACCCTACCTCTAACCCTAACCCCTAACCACAACCACAACCCCAAACCCAACCGTAACCCTAACCCTAACCCTAACCCCTAACCACAACCACAACCCCAAACCCAACCGTAACCCTAACCCTAACCCTAACCCCTATCCCTAACTAAAACCCTAAACCTACCTCTAACCCTAACGCTAACCCTAACCCTATGATGCATTTCCAGGCAGAGCCTCAAAACGAGGGATCAGGGCCTTTATCCAGAGCCGACTGGGATGTGTAGAGAGAAGAAAAAGGTACAACGTAAAAGCTGAGAGGAAACTTTTATTCGGGGATCTTACTGAGGACTACAGACACGGCGACAGCCACTCACAAAGTGCTATGGAAAGGTTTTGAATTAGTACGGGAGGAAGGAGCCAGGCTATGTAGGAGTTTTCGTTGAATAAAAGAGGAAAAAATAGAAACATGTCGGGGAATACCAAAAGATTGCTGCTAATCACAAAGACAAAACACAAAACAACGAAATAAACACAGCACCATCACCAGCACCACCACGAACAACAACAACAACAACACCTCACCCAGAACATCTCAAGTCAGAGATTTGAGCGCTTTTCTAATCATGGGAAGACACAAGAGTCTTGGTCCATTGAAATCATTCCTAGGTATGCATCTGAACTTTCCAGGGCTACTATCCTGCTTTTCTCCATCTTGAATTGCCCTCGGGGGCCACCCTTGGGGCCAGAGGCAGTGCGTGAGTGCCCATGGCAGGGCCACAACCTTTGTTTACTGAAGAGGCTGGTGACATTTTGTGTCCGCAGATGCAAAGCAAAGCAGGCGGTCACCGTGGCGTGAGTGTTTAAGGATGCCATGCCCATATGCCACCCAGAGCCTGGCGCGAGACCAATGTGGAAGGTGATCGTGAGGCTCCTTACAGTTTCCTCAACGTTTCCTTTCTTTGCTCCTCTAAAGTCTTCCTAGGTGTGTAGAGCGAGCAGGAGGGAGCTCCAAGGGAAAGCACATCCACGTCCCCCGGATTTCGCACACGCGGAAGTATCTGAAGGACTCTTAGAATTGAGGAGTGGAGTGTCTGTTTGGGACATTCTTGTAGGCCAAGCTGTCCCAGGAAGTAGGCCCACCTTTGAAATTGGTGAGAAAAAACAAACACACGAAAACATCCCGCGGCCACAAAAGTCACCACCTTCCTGTCGGGTAGGGTCTAAGGGGGATCTTGCCCAGGCATGAAACATCAGGGCACATCGGACACTGATTTGGGGAAAATGCAGGGAGGAAGGAGGGCAGGGACTGGGGGCAGCAAGTGGTGGAACCCCTACTCTCAGCATCGCCTCACACCTTTGCCTGTGTTCGCCAGGGCTTAACGTTATTGAAATCACTCGGGCTCGCACACGCACGCCCCCACCACCGCGCACATGGTCACATTCAGGGCAGCACGCCTGCGCAGGCCCCGGCACCGGTACCCACTCTGCCCGTCTCCGTGGACCCGACGGTTGCCCTCCCTTCCTTGTTCCCTGTTCTTCCTCCTTGCCCTTTTCTGTTGCTGTTTCCACTTCCCAGTTGGGCACTACAGCATCGCCAAAGAGGCCTCTCCCTGGACACGGTTCTGCCCCATGCCTGAGTGGCTGAGACTTATCCTTGGCTGACGGCTCTTCCCTCAGGAAGCCCCAGGAGGCTTCGGCCGGTTCCATCTGCCAACTTGGGACACAGTGTGCCCTGGGGATCGCCTTCATGCTTCACCTCCATTATGGTTCTTTCTTTTGATTTCTGTTTCCTCTCCGCTTTCGGCTCCTGCCTTCCACTCAATGCCTTACTTTCAGTTCTTCCCTCTGGACTAAAGGCACGGTTGGGAGCGTGCCTGGGAAGCTCAACGTGGCCAATACATGTACTTTCCCTGTGCAAGGGAAAATGCCCCCGTGGACTAGGAGAGTAAGGGGCATTCCCTCACAGCCATCCCTTAATTGCCATCGGGGATTACCTCACCCCTCTCCTGTCCCTTACCTCCCCTTATTAACCTAGAGTTCCCAGGGTTCTACCTAACCTTTCCGTGCCCTGAGTGCATCCCGAGGCTCTTTGGCCCTTTGCAGTGTACCCATGACATACTCAGGGTGTCAGAGGTGGCTCTACCTCTCCTTTTGCCTTCTGTAGGCCCGGCGGGCCTACTGCTGAGTCGGAGCCCTTGATGGCACTCAGGAGGGACCCCCACCCCGCCCCCGCCGCCATGCCCAGGTCAAGGGGCTGCCTGGTGGCCTGTCCTTTGGTCTGCCGGCAGCTTGTGTCTCCCTGTCACTCCCTGAGCGTGTTGCAAAAGATACACAGTGAAGCGCCCCTGCACTGGATCCACTGCGACGCTCGTGGTTGTCGTGGCGACGGTGGTGGAGGTGGTGGTGGTGGTGGTCAGTTACTGCTTCCCTCTATTCCTTTCACTGTCTATTCTGAGCTGGCCTAGTGTCCTCAGCGTCCTCCTCGCACGTCTGCTCTTTGGTTAAGGGGGAGGCCCAAGTGTAGGAGAAGGCAGTCGTGTGGTTCACTTCGGACTCTTCCCCTTCCTCCTCGACATCTTTTCCCTTCTCCAGCGGTGGAGGGCATTGTCACCCTCCGGGAAAACCCAGAAAACTAAGCATCAACAAAACCAAACAAGATCTAGGAGTTACTTCGCAGTGAAACAGCATGACGAACTCGAGGCTTGCAAAATTATCTCTTGACTTTCCATTCCGTGCAGTTGTTCTCCTTATGGAAGCCCTTCAAGTCCAAACGTGAGCCAGCAGGGGCCTCCTCAAGTTGCACCCTGCTTGCCGTTGGTTCCCAATCCAATGGCGTGATCCGAACAGTGTAGATTTCACTGTATTACTTACGAGCGGTCGCCTCCCTGTCCACAAGCCCAGGCAGGTTGGTGCTGGCCGCCGCTCAGCAGACCAGGCAATCAAGCACCCACAGCCGGATACCCACGGCAACACATGCCCACGGGCAGGCAAACACCTTACACAGGTGTGAGAGCATGGGCTCGAGTACATACACACACACACACACACACAGAGACAAACACACACACACACACACACACACACACACACACACACACACGCCCTATCTTCCTACCCCGCCACACACAGCACACCCTCACACAACCACAAACATACTGACACACGCTGTCACCTGTGCTTTCCTATATACCCTCGCACCTGTCTCGCCCCCACCCCAACCCCACCCCCTGACCGCAGCAAGTACTCTGAGAATGGCTGAAACACGCATTCCCAGAGGGGCTCTCAAAAAGGGACACGCAGCCATTCTGTGTTCCAGGTGATAGTCGTCGGTCAGCAGGTGGGCCCAAGCTGCCAGTGTAAACCTGAAACGTCCCTTGTTTAGCCAGATAAATGGGGTCTCCAAGTGGGAGCAGAGTCTGTGCCCATCCTCAAGAGACGCAGGGCCCTGTGTGGGGCTCTGTGACTGGCGATGTTTGTTAGCCTTGCAAGGTTCCTGTGTGAGGGCAAGGCCAGCCTGCCCAGAGTCAGTCCTTGGCACCCCATGTTGGGGGCGCCTCCGGGTTGGGCCAGCCACTTCTGGCTGCACTGTTGGGCCAGCCCGAGGTGGTGGCCTCAAGCCGAAGCTCCAGGCCTTGAAAGGGAAGCGGAGTCCTGCAACAAAGTGACTTGCAAGCCCGCGAGGTTTTCGCCACCAGTAAGGTGGCTGCCACCTGGTCCAGGAGAAATCCTGTGATTTAGACACTCAGGCCATGTCACCCAGCCAGGTCGCTTGGTGTATCCTTTGCCTTTTCCTTCTCCCAAGAGCAGGAGTCAAGAAAAAGGGGGTTGGAGGAAAGGAAGTGGAAAGGACTGCAGGGGGTCCAGACTCCTGTCCAGTGGTCCTTTCGTCCTGTGCATTTGGTGGTCCATGTGGGTGCCGGTGGGTGGTTGCTTTCTTTCCTTTTCTCTCCTCCTTCATGGGACTGTCTGTGTCGGTTTGGTTTTGCTTTTGGTTTTACATTAGAAGGGGAGGAGAACCCAGGCCTGATGATGTGGTGGCGGCAGGGTCAGGCGCTTAGTTGGCCTTGATGGAGCTATACTGCCACCAAGCGGAGATGGTTTCGCTCAAAGCCAGTTACCAGGTCTCAAGGGATGGAGACAGCCACAGGGCTGGAAGCAACTGGCCCGGTGGGGACGGCGCGGCGTGGGGCTGGGGTGGGTGTGTTGTCCGGAGGGTACACATGGGCAATGGGCTCCGGGCCGTGCCTTCATGTGTGCTCTCCGCGGGAGACTGGACCCTGGTTCTGCAGCTGGGCAAGGCCCTCAGAAACCCCAGGGGCAGCACGACATGGCCGCCCCTGGGAGTGCCCGGTGCAAATGGCCCCGGCTCCAGGACCTCTAAGACCCTCAGCTTCCGGTGAGGGAGGGGGCCACGTGACTCCAGTGCGGCCGCAGGCAGGGCACCCCGGCACTCCCCAGCAGGGACACCGGAGGAAAAGTTGCAGAGTTGCTCTGGACCCACCCCCAAAATGGCTGACGGGGGAAGCTCCGCTCCCTGGGCAGGACAGTCCGGGAACTGCCTGCTGGGTCCGGGGCCCCGAGAGCTCAGGATTTTCCCCACAGGGTCGCACTGGCGCGCACGGCGCCCTCACAGGCCTCTGAAACCCCGTGGAGGAGACCTCCTGCGCCTTGGGCAGAACCCATTCTGCCCAGCACAGCCTCGCGGTTCCCTGCGCAGGGCAGAAGACACAGCTCGGCTGCCTGGGCTTTTCACATAACGCATTCCGCTGGATGGCACTGTGGCTCCAGAGATGGCAGTCTCCCCTTTCCCTACCCCCACCGAGCCTTCCGCGCCTGCCTTTAAGTTCCAAACAGTGCACGGTGTGTAGTGGTGGCTGTGAAACTATTAGATCACCGTCCTCGTCCTCGTCCTCGTCCTCGTCCTCGTCCTCGTCCTCGTCCGCGTCCTCGTCCTCGTCCTCGTCCTGGTCCTCGTCCTCGTCCTCCTCCACCTCCTCCTGCTCCTCCTCCTCCTCTCCCCATCATCATCATCATCATCAGCAGCAGCAGCAGCAGCAGCAGCAGCCACAGAGGCACCGATATCCCATTATCCTCATCCCCATCCATAGTCCAGCTCACCGACCACCCATGTCACCTTCAGCTGGGCTCTTCACCAACTTGGCCACTTTCCACCAAACCCGCAAGTGTAGCTAGGCAGTTCTTGATTCCCTTGATGCCCTGGTTCACAGTGAACACCGCTGTCGACGACACTGCAGAGATCCCACCAGTGAGCTTGCAGTTTCTTCTTTGTATCTTCTGACTCCTGTCCTGTGGCTTGTCTGCACCGCATCACTTCCTAGGGAGCAACCTCTGTTCTGCTCAAGTTGAGTGCTTCACTGGGACAAAGATCCTGTGGGTCAGTGGCAGACACATCCCGGGAAGGTTCCGAAGGTTGTGAACCCTTCTTTACATGAATCACACGGCTCCGGAGGTGACCACCGCGCTGCATCCCTGCGTGGAAACCCCGAGCATCCTTTGTGCGCAGGGGTGGGACTTTTGGGGATGGCATGGGTCGCACCGGTGGGCCTACTTGGGGAAGGCCACTTGGCCTCGACTACATTTGTCCACAAGTTCGCTACCACCGGGGTCTTTCTTCCCGCAGGCCTCGCTAGGCAGGCTCTCAGGCTTCAGTTCTGCGCCAGAAGCCCGTCCACATGTCATGCTCAATTCTTTCCAGGTGCCCCTGTGAATTTTTATCCGTTGGGAGAAGGTGGAATACAGGGCGGAGGGGGAGGGGAAGTGGGTCTTGGGGTTTGGAGGGTCATGTGGAAGAAGGGAGCTTTTTGGCTTGCTTTGGCATGGAGATCTCTCTGCTTCTCAACCTAACCTCTGACACTGGCTTAGTGTTCTCCCTGGAAGACCCGTGAGATCTTGCAGGGGAAAGTATGGATCCCCGGTAAACGCACACACACACACACACACACACACACTCACACTCACACACGGACACGCACATGCACACATCTCAGAAACCACTTCTGAAGAACGACTCAACACCTTACTCGAAGGCTTCCCCTAACCCGTACCCTAATCCTAACACGTACGCTAACACTAACCCGTACCCTAACACTTACGCTAACCTTAAACCGTTGTCGTACCGTAACCTGTACCCTAAACCCGTTCCCTAACCCTAACCCTAAACCTTACCCGAAGCCTTACCCTAAACCGTACCCTCATCCTAACCGTTACACTAACACTAACCCGTACCCTAACACTTACGCTAACCCTAAACCGTTGTCGTACACTAACCTGTACCCTAAACCGTACCCGTTCCCTAACCCTAACTCTAACCCTAACCCTCACCCGTACGCGTTCCCTAACCCGTACCCGTACCCGTACCCCTACCCTAACAACTACCCTAACCCGTACCCTAACACGTACGCTAACCCTAAACCGTTGTCATACCCTAACCTGTACCCTAAACCGTACCCATTCCCTAACCCTAACCTTAACCATAACCCTAAACCTTACCTGAAGCCTTACCCTAACCCGTACCCTGATTCTAACCCATACACTAATACTAACCCGTACTCTAACACGTACGCTAACCCTAAACCGTTGTCATACACCAACCTGCACCTTAAACCGTACCCGTTTCCTGACCCTAACCCTAACCCTAACATTAACACTAACGCTTACCCTAACCCGTACCATAATCCTAATCCGTACAGTAACACTAACCCGTATCCTAACACGTACGCTAACCCTAAACCGTTGTTGTACCCTAACCTGTACCATAAACCGTACCCGTTCCCTAACCCTAACCCTAACCCTAACCATAACCATAACCCTAACTCTAACCCTAACCCTAACCCTAACCCTAACCCCATCCCTAAATAAAACCCTAACCCTACCTCTAACCCTAACCCCTAACCACAACCACAACCCCAAACCCAACCGTAACCCTAACCCTAACCCTAACCCCTAACCACAACCACAACCCCAAACCCAACCGTAACCCTAACCCTAACCCTAACCCCTATCCCTAACTAAAACCCTAAACCTACCTCTAACCCTAACGCTAACCCTAACCCTATGATGCATTTCCAGGCAGAGCCTCAAAACGAGGGATCAGGGCCTTTATCCAGAGCCGACTGGGATGTGTAGAGAGAAGAAAAAGGTACAACGTAAAAGCTGAGAGGAAACTTTTATTCGGGGATCTTACTGAGGACTACAGACACGGCGACAGCCACTCACAAAGTGCTATGGAAAGGTTTTGAATTAGTACGGGAGGAAGGAGCCAGGCTATGTAGGAGTTTTCGTTGAATAAAAGAGGAAAAAATAGAAACATGTCGGGGAATACCAAAAGATTGCTGCTAATCACAAAGACAAAACACAAAACAACGAAATAAACACAGCACCATCACCAGCACCACCACGAACAACAACAACAACAACACCTCACCCAGAACATCTCAAGTCAGAGATTTGAGCGCTTTTCTAATCATGGGAAGACACAAGAGTCTTGGTCCATTGAAATCATTCCTAGGTATGCATCTGAACTTTCCAGGGCTACTATCCTGCTTTTCTCCATCTTGAATTGCCCTCGGGGGCCACCCTTGGGGCCAGAGGCAGTGCGTGAGTGCCCATGGCAGGGCCACAACCTTTGTTTACTGAAGAGGCTGGTGACATTTTGTGTCCGCAGATGCAAAGCAAAGCAGGCGGTCACCGTGGCGTGAGTGTTTAAGGATGCCATGCCCATATGCCACCCAGAGCCTGGCGCGAGACCAATGTGGAAGGTGATCGTGAGGCTCCTTACAGTTTCCTCAACGTTTCCTTTCTTTGCTCCTCTAAAGTCTTCCTAGGTGTGTAGAGCGAGCAGGAGGGAGCTCCAAGGGAAAGCACATCCACGTCCCCCGGATTTCGCACACGCGGAAGTATCTGAAGGACTCTTAGAATTGAGGAGTGGAGTGTCTGTTTGGGACATTCTTGTAGGCCAAGCTGTCCCAGGAAGTAGGCCCACCTTTGAAATTGGTGAGAAAAAACAAACACACGAAAACATCCCGCGGCCACAAAAGTCACCACCTTCCTGTCGGGTAGGGTCTAAGGGGGATCTTGCCCAGGCATGAAACATCAGGGCACATCGGACACTGATTTGGGGAAAATGCAGGGAGGAAGGAGGGCAGGGACTGGGGGCAGCAAGTGGTGGAACCCCTACTCTCAGCATCGCCTCACACCTTTGCCTGTGTTCGCCAGGGCTTAACGTTATTGAAATCACTCGGGCTCGCACACGCACGCCCCCACCACCGCGCACATGGTCACATTCAGGGCAGCACGCCTGCGCAGGCCCCGGCACCGGTACCCACTCTGCCCGTCTCCGTGGACCCGACGGTTGCCCTCCCTTCCTTGTTCCCTGTTCTTCCTCCTTGCCCTTTTCTGTTGCTGTTTCCACTTCCCAGTTGGGCACTACAGCATCGCCAAAGAGGCCTCTCCCTGGACACGGTTCTGCCCCTTGCCTGAGTGGCTGAGACTTATCCTTGGCTGACGGCTCTTCCCTCAGGAAGCCCCAGGAGGCTTCGGCCGGTTCCATCTGCCAACTTGGGACACAGTGTGCCCTGGGGATCGCCTTCATGCTTCACCTCCATTATGGTTCTTTCTTTTGATTTCTGTTTGCTCTCCGCTTTCGGCTCCTGCCTTCCACTCAATGCCTTACTTTCAGTTCTTCCCTCTGGACTAAAGGCACGGTTGGGAGCGTGCCTGGGAAGCTCAACGTGGCCAATACATGTACTTTCCCTGTGCAAGGGAAAATGCCCCCGTGGACTAGGAGAGTAAGGGGCATTCCCTCACAGCCATCCCTTAATTGCCATCGGGGATTACCTCACCCCTCTCCTGTCCCTTACCTCCCCTTATTAACCTAGAGTTCCCAGGGTTCTACCTAACCTTTCCGTGCCCTGAGTGCATCCCGAGGCTCTTTGGCCCTTTGCAGTGTACCCATGACATACTCAGGGTGTCAGAGGTGGCTCTACCTCTCCTTTTGCCTTCTGTAGGCCCGGCGGGCCTACTGCTGAGTCGGAGCCCTTGATGGCACTCAGGAGGGACCCCCACCCCGCCCCCGCCGCCATGCCCAGGTCAAGGGGCTGCCTGGTGGCCTGTCCTTTGGTCTGCCGGCAGCTTGTGTCTCCCTGTCACTCCCTGAGCCTGTTGCAAAAGATACACAGTGAAGCGCCCCTGCACTGGATCCACTGCGACGCTCGTGGTTGTCGTGGCGACGGTGGTGGAGGTGGTGGTGGTGGTGGTCAGTTACTGCTTCCCTCTATTCCTTTCACTGTCTATTCTGAGCTGGCCTAGTGTCCTCAGCGTCCTCCTCGCACGTCTGCTCTTTGGTTAAGGGGGAGGCCCAAGTGTAGGAGAAGGCAGTCGTGTGGTTCACTTCGGACTCTTCCCCTTCCTCCTCGACATCTTTTCCCTTCTCCAGCGGTGGAGGGCATTGTCACCCTCCGGGAAAACCCAGAAAACTAAGCATCAACAAAACCAAACAAGATCTAGGAGTTACTTCGCAGTGAAACAGCATGACGAACTCGAGGCTTGCAAAATTATCTCTTGACTTTCCATTCCGTGCAGTTGTTCTCCTTATGGAAGCCCTTCAAGTCCAAACGTGAGCCAGCAGGGGCCTCCTCAAGTTGCACCCTGCTTGCCGTTGGTTCCCAATCCAATGGCGTGATCCGAACAGTGTAGATTTCACTGTATTACTTACGAGCGGTCGCCTCCCTGTCCACAAGCCCAGGCAGGTTGGTGCTGGCCGCCGCTCAGCAGACCAGGCAATCAAGCACCCACAGCCGGATACCCACGGCAACACATGCCCACGGGCAGGCAAACACCTTACACAGGTGTGAGAGCATGGGCTCGAGTACATACACACACACACACACACACACAGAGACAAACACACACACACACACACACACACACACACACACACACACACGCCCTATCTTCCTACCCCGCCACACACAGCACACCCTCACACAACCACAAACATACTGACACACGCTGTCACCTGTGCTTTCCTATATACCCTCGCACCTGTCTCGCCCCCACCCCAACCCCACCCCCTGACCGCAGCAAGTACTCTGAGAATGGCTGAAACACGCATTCCCAGAGGGGCTCTCAAAAAGGGACACGCAGCCATTCTGTGTTCCAGGTGATAGTCGTCGGTCAGCAGGTGGGCCCAAGCTGCCAGTGTAAACCTGAAACGTCCCTTGTTTAGCCAGATAAATGGGGTCTCCAAGTGGGAGCAGAGTCTGTGCCCATCCTCAAGAGACGCAGGGCCCTGTGTGGGGCTCTGTGACTGGCGATGTTTGTTAGCCTTGCAAGGTTCCTGTGTGAGGGCAAGGCCAGCCTGCCCAGAGTCAGTCCTTGGCACCCCATGTTGGGGGCGCCTCCGGGTTGGGCCAGCCACTTCTGGCTGCACTGTTGGGCCAGCCCGAGGTGGTGGCCTCAAGCCGAAGCTCCAGGCCTTGAAAGGGAAGCGGAGTCCTGCAACAAAGTGACTTGCAAGCCCGCGAGGTTTTCGCCACCAGTAAGGTGGCTGCCGCCTGGTCCAGGAGAAATCCTGTGATTTAGACACTCAGGCCATGTCACCCAGCCAGGTCGCTTGGTGTATCCTTTGCCTTTTCCTTCTCCCAAGAGCAGGAGTCAAGAAAAAGGGGGTTGGAGGAAAGGAAGTGGAAAGGACTGCAGGGGGTCCAGACTCCTGTCCAGTGGTCCTTTCGTCCTGTGCATTTGGTGGTCCATGTGGGTGCCGGTGGGTGGTTGCTTTCTTTCCTTTTCTCTCCTCCTTCATGGGACTGTCTGTGTCGGTTTGGTTTTGCTTTTGGTTTTACATTAGAAGGGGAGGAGAACCCAGGCCTGATGATGTGGTGGCGGCAGGGTCAGGCGCTTAGTTGGCCTTGATGGAGCTATACTGCCACCAAGCGGAGATGGTTTCGCTCAAAGCCAGTTACCAGGTCTCAAGGGATGGAGACAGCCACAGGGCTGGAAGCAACTGGCCCGGTGGGGACGGCGCGGCGTGGGGCTGGGGTGGGTGTGTTGTCCGGAGGGTACACATGGGCAATGGGCTCCGGGCCGTGCCTTCATGTGTGCTCTCCGCGGGAGACTGGACCCTGGTTCTGCAGCTGGGCAAGGCCCTCAGAAACCCCAGGGGCAGCACGACATGGCCGCCCCTGGGAGTGCCCGGTGCAAATGGCCCCGGCTCCAGGACCTCTAAGACCCTCAGCTTCCGGTGAGGGAGGGGGCCACGTGACTCCAGTGCGGCCGCAGGCAGGGCACCCCGGCACTCCCCAGCAGGGACACCGGAGGAAAAGTTGCAGAGTTGCTCTGGACCCACCCCCAAAATGGCTGACGGGGGAAGCTCCGCTCCCTGGGCTGGACAGTCCGGGAACTGCCTGCTGGGTCCGGGGCCCCGAGAGCTCAGGATTTTCCCCACAGGGTCGCACTGGCGCGCACGGCGCCCTCACAGGCCTCTGAAACCCCGTGGAGGAGAACTCCTGCGCCTTGGGCAGAACCCATTCTGCCCAGCACAGCCTCGCGGTTCCCTGCGCAGGGCAGAAGACACAGCTCGGCTGCCTGGGCTTTTCACATAACGCATTCCGCTGGATGGCACTGTGGCTCCAGAGATGGCAGTCTCCCCTTTCCCTACCCCCACCGAGCCTTCCGCGCCTGCCTTTAAGTTCCAAACAGTGCACGGTGTGTAGTGGTGGCTGTGAAACTATTAGATCACCGTCCTCGTCCTCGTCCTCGTCCTCGTCCTCGTCCTCGTCCTCGTCCGCGTCCTCGTCCTCGTCCTCGTCCTGGTCCTCGTCCTCGTCCTCCTCCACCTCCTCCTGCTCCTCCTCCTCCTCTCCCCATCATCATCATCATCAGCAGCAGCAGCAGCAGCAGCAGCAGCAGCCACAGAGGCACCGATATCCCATTATCCTCATCCCCATCCATAGTCCAGCTCACCGACCACCCATGTCACCTTCAGCTGGGCTCTTCACCAACTTGGCCACTTTCCACCAAACCCGCAAGTGTAGCTAGGCAGTTCTTGATTCCCTTGATGCCCTGGTTCACAGTGAACACCGCTGTCGACGACACTGCAGAGATCCCACCAGTGAGCTTGCAGTTTCTTCTTTGTATCTTCTGACTCCTGTCCTGTGGCTTGTCTGCACCGCATCACTTCCTAGGGAGCAACCTCTGTTCTGCTCAAGTTGAGTGCTTCACTGGGACAAAGATCCTGTGGGTCAGTGGCAGACACATCCCGGGAAGGTTCCGAAGGTTGTGAACCCTTCTTTACATGAATCACACGGCTCCGGAGGTGACCACCGCGCTGCATCCCTGCGTGGAAACCCCGAGCATCCTTTGTGCGCAGGGGTGGGACTTTTGGGGATGGCATGGGTCGCACCGGTGGGCCTACTTGGGGAAGGCCACTTGGCCTCGACTACATTTGTCCACAAGTTCGCTACCACCGGGGTCTTTCTTCCCGCAGGCCTCGCTAGGCAGGCTCTCAGGCTTCAGTTCTGCGCCAGAAGCCCGTCCACATGTCATGCTCAATTCTTTCCAGGTGCCCCTGTGAATTTTTATCCGTTGGGAGAAGGTGGAATACAGGGCGGAGGGGGAGGGGAAGTGGGTCTTGGGGTTTGGAGGGTCATGTGGAAGAAGGGAGCTTTTTGGCTTGCTTTGGCATGGAGATCTCTCTGCTTCTCAACCTAACCTCTGACACTGGCTTAGTGTTCTCCCTGGAAGACCCGTGAGATCTTGCAGGGGAAAGTATGGATCCCCGGTAAACGCACACACACACACACACACACACACACACTCACACTCACACACGGACACGCACATGCACACATCTCAGAAACCACTTCTGAAGAACGACTCAACACCTTACTCGAAGGCTTCCCCTAACCCGTACCCTAATCCTAACACGTACGCTAACACTAACCCGTACCCTAACACTTACGCTAACCTTAAACCGTTGTCGTACCGTAACCTGTACCCTAAACCCGTTCCCTAACCCTAACCCTAAACCTTACCCGAAGCCTTACCCTAAACCGTACCCTCATCCTAACCGTTACACTAACACTAACCCGTACCCTAACACTTACGCTAACCCTAAACCGTTGTCGTACACTAACCTGTACCCTAAACCGTACCCGTTCCCTAACCCTAACTCTAACCCTAACCCTCACCCGTACGCGTTCCCTAACCCGTACCCGTACCCGTACCCCTACCCTAACAACTACCCTAACCCGTACCCTAACACGTACGCTAACCCTAAACCGTTGTCATACCCTAACCTGTACCCTAAACCGTACCCATTCCCTAACCCTAACCTTAACCATAACCCTAAACCTTACCTGAAGCCTTACCCTAACCCGTACCCTGATTCTAACCCATACACTAATACTAACCCGTACTCTAACACGTACGCTAACCCTAAACCGTTGTCATACACCAACCTGCACCTTAAACCGTACCCGTTTCCTGACCCTAACCCTAACCCTAACATTAACACTAACGCTTACCCTAACCCGTACCATAATCCTAATCCGTACAGTAACACTAACCCGTATCCTAACACGTACGCTAACCCTAAACCGTTGTTGTACCCTAACCTGTACCATAAACCGTACCCGTTCCCTAACCCTAACCCTAACCCTAACCCTAACCATAACCCTAACTCTAACCCTAACCCTAACCCTAACCCTAACCCCATCCCTAAATAAAACCCTAACCCTACCTCTAACCCTAACCCCTAACCACAACCACAACCCCAAACCCAACCGTAACCCTAACCCTAACCCTAACCCCTAACCACAACCACAACCCCAAACCCAACCGTAACCCTAACCCTAACCCTAACCCCTATCCCTAACTAAAACCCTAAACCTACCTCTAACCCTAACGCTAACCCTAACCCTATGATGCATTTCCAGGCAGAGCCTCAAAACGAGGGATCAGGGCCTTTATCCAGAGCCGACTGGGATGTGTAGAGAGAAGAAAAAGGTACAACGTAAAAGCTGAGAGGAAACTTTTATTCGGGGATCTTACTGAGGACTACAGACACGGCGACAGCCACTCACAAAGTGCTATGGAAAGGTTTTGAATTAGTACGGGAGGAAGGAGCCAGGCTATGTAGGAGTTTTCGTTGAATAAAAGAGGAAAAAATAGAAACATGTCGGGGAATACCAAAAGATCGCTGCTAACATCACCAGCACCACCACGAACAACAACAACAACAACACCTCACCCAGAACATCTCAAGTCAGAGATTTGAGCGCTTTTCTAATCATGGGAAGACACAAGAGTCTTGGTCCATTGAAATCATTCCTAGGTATGCATCTGAACTTTCCAGGGCTACTATCCTGCTTTTCTCCATCTTGAATTGCCCTCGGGGGCCACCCTTGGGGCCAGAGGCAGTGCGTGAGTGCCCATGGCAGGGCCACAACCTTTGTTTACTGAAGAGGCTGGTGACATTTTGTGTCCGCAGATGCAAAGCAAAGCAGGCGGTCACCGTGGCGTGAGTGTTTAAGGATGCCATGCCCATATGCCACCCAGAGCCTGGCGCGAGACCAATGTGGAAGGTGATCGTGAGGCTCCTTACAGTTTCCTCAACGTTTCCTTTCTTTGCTCCTCTAAAGTCTTCCTAGGTGTGTAGAGCGAGCAGGAGGGAGCTCCAAGGGAAAGCACATCCACGTCCCCCGGATTTCGCACACGCGGAAGTATCTGAAGGACTCTTAGAATTGAGGAGTGGAGTGTCTGTTTGGGACATTCTTGTAGGCCAAGCTGTCCCAGGAAGTAGGCCCACCTTTGAAATTGGTGAGAAAAAACAAACACACGAAAACATCCCGCGGCCACAAAAGTCACCACCTTCCTGTCGGGTAGGGTCTAAGGGGGATCTTGCCCAGGCATGAAACATCAGGGCACATCGGACACTGATTTGGGGAAAATGCAGGGAGGAAGGAGGGCAGGGACTGGGGGCAGCAAGTGGTGGAACCCCTACTCTCAGCATCGCCTCACACCTTTGCCTGTGTTCGCCAGGGCTTAACGTTATTGAAATCACTCGGGCTCGCACACGCACGCCCCCACCACCGCGCACATGGTCACATTCAGGGCAGCACGCCTGCGCAGGCCCCGGCACCGGTACCCACTCTGCCCGTCTCCGTGGACCCGACGGTTGCCCTCCCTTCCTTGTTCCCTGTTCTTCCTCCTTGCCCTTTTCTGTTGCTGTTTCCACTTCCCAGTTGGGCACTACAGCATCGCCAAAGAGGCCTCTCCCTGGACACGGTTCTGCCCCTTGCCTGAGTGGCTGAGACTTATCCTTGGCTGACGGCTCTTCCCTCAGGAAGCCCCAGGAGGCTTCGGCCGGTTCCATCTGCCAACTTGGGACACAGTGTGCCCTGGGGATCGCCTTCATGCTTCACCTCCATTATGGTTCTTTCTTTTGATTTCTGTTTGCTCTCCGCTTTCGGCTCCTGCCTTCCACTCAATGCCTTACTTTCAGTTCTTCCCTCTGGACTAAAGGCACGGTTGGGAGCGTGCCTGGGAAGCTCAACGTGGCCAATACATGTACTTTCCCTGTGCAAGGGAAAATGCCCCCGTGGACTAGGAGAGTAAGGGGCATTCCCTCACAGCCATCCCTTAATTGCCATCGGGGATTACCTCACCCCTCTCCTGTCCCTTACCTCCCCTTATTAACCTAGAGTTCCCAGGGTTCTACCTAACCTTTCCGTGCCCTGAGTGCATCCCGAGGCTCTTTGGCCCTTTGCAGTGTACCCATGACATACTCAGGGTGTCAGAGGTGGCTCTACCTCTCCTTTTGCCTTCTGTAGGCCCGGCGGGCCTACTGCTGAGTCGGAGCCCTTGATGGCACTCAGGAGGGACCCCCACCCCGCCCCCGCCGCCATGCCCAGGTCAAGGGGCTGCCTGGTGGCCTGTCCTTTGGTCTGCCGGCAGCTTGTGTCTCCCTGTCACTCCCTGAGCGTGTTGCAAAAGATACACAGTGAAGCGCCCCTGCACTGGATCCACTGCGACGCTCGTGGTTGTCGTGGCGACGGTGGTGGAGGTGGTGGTGGTGGTGGTCAGTTACTGCTTCCCTCTATTCCTTTCACTGTCTATTCTGAGCTGGCCTAGTGTCCTCAGCGTCCTCCTCGCACGTCTGCTCTTTGGTTAAGGGGGAGGCCCAAGTGTAGGAGAAGGCAGTCGTGTGGTTCACTTCGGACTCTTCCCCTTCCTCCTCGACATCTTTTCCCTTCTCCAGCGGTGGAGGGCATTGTCACCCTCCGGGAAAACCCAGAAAACTAAGCATCAACAAAACCAAACAAGATCTAGGAGTTACTTCGCAGTGAAACAGCATGACGAACTCGAGGCTTGCAAAATTATCTCTTGACTTTCCATTCCGTGCAGTTGTTCTCCTTATGGAAGCCCTTCAAGTCCAAACGTGAGCCAGCAGGGGCCTCCTCAAGTTGCACCCTGCTTGCCGTTGGTTCCCAATCCAATGGCGTGATCCGAACAGTGTAGATTTCACTGTATTACTTACGAGCGGTCGCCTCCCTGTCCACAAGCCCAGGCAGGTTGGTGCTGGCCGCCGCTCAGCAGACCAGGCAATCAAGCACCCACAGCCGGATACCCACGGCAACACATGCCCACGGGCAGGCAAACACCTTACACAGGTGTGAGAGCATGGGCTCGAGTACATACACACACACACACACACACACAGAGACAAACACACACACACACACACACACACACACACACACACACGCCCTATCTTCCTACCCCGCCACACACAGCACACCCTCACACAACCACAAACATACTGACACACGCTGTCACCTGTGCTTTCCTATATACCCTCGCACCTGTCTCGCCCCCACCCCAACCCCACCCCCTGACCGCAGCAAGTACTCTGAGAATGGCTGAAACACGCATTCCCAGAGGGGCTCTCAAAAAGGGACACGCAGCCATTCTGTGTTCCAGGTGATAGTCGTCGGTCAGCAGGTGGGCCCAAGCTGCCAGTGTAAACCTGAAACGTCCCTTGTTTAGCCAGATAAATGGGGTCTCCAAGTGGGAGCAGAGTCTGTGCCCATCCTCAAGAGACGCAGGGCCCTGTGTGGGGCTCTGTGACTGGCGATGTTTGTTAGCCTTGCAAGGTTCCTGTGTGAGGGCAAGGCCAGCCTGCCCAGAGTCAGTCCTTGGCACCCCATGTTGGGGGCGCCTCCGGGTTGGGCCAGCCACTTCTGGCTGCACTGTTGGGCCAGCCCGAGGTGGTGGCCTCAAGCCGAAGCTCCAGGCCTTGAAAGGGAAGCGGAGTCCTGCAACAAAGTGACTTGCAAGCCCGCGAGGTTTTCGCCACCAGTAAGGTGGCTGCCACCTGGTCCAGGAGAAATCCTGTGATTTAGACACTCAGGCCATGTCACCCAGCCAGGTCGCTTGGTGTATCCTTTGCCTTTTCCTTCTCCCAAGAGCAGGAGTCAAGAAAAAGGGGGTTGGAGGAAAGGAAGTGGAAAGGACTGCAGGGGGTCCAGACTCCTGTCCAGTGGTCCTTTCGTCCTGTGCATTTGGTGGTCCATGTGGGTGCCGGTGGGTGGTTGCTTTCTTTCCTTTTCTCTCCTCCTTCATGGGACTGTCTGTGTCGGTTTGGTTTTGCTTTTGGTTTTACATTAGAAGGGGAGGAGAACCCAGGCCTGATGATGTGGTGGCGGCAGGGTCAGGCGCTTAGTTGGCCTTGATGGAGCTATACTGCCACCAAGCGGAGATGGTTTCGCTCAAAGCCAGTTACCAGGTCTCAAGGGATGGAGACAGCCACAGGGCTGGAAGCAACTGGCCCGGTGGGGACGGCGCGGCGTGGGGCTGGGGTGGGTGTGTTGTCCGGAGGGTACACATGGGCAATGGGCTCCGGGCCGTGCCTTCATGTGTGCTCTCCGCGGGAGACTGGACCCTGGTTCTGCAGCTGGGCAAGGCCCTCAGAAACCCCAGGGGCAGCACGACATGGCCGCCCCTGGGAGTGCCCGGTGCAAATGGCCCCGGCTCCAGGACCTCTAAGACCCTCAGCTTCCGGTGAGGGAGGGGGCCACGTGACTCCAGTGCGGCCGCAGGCAGGGCACCCCGGCACTCCCCAGCAGGGACACCGGAGGAAAAGTTGCAGAGTTGCTCTGGACCCACCCCCAAAATGGCTGACGGGGGAAGCTCCGCTCCCTGGGCTGGACAGTCCGGGAACTGCCTGCTGGGTCCGGGGCCCCGAGAGCTCAGGATTTTCCCCACAGGGTCGCACTGGCGCGCACGGCGCCCTCACAGGCCTCTGAAACCCCGTGGAGGAGAACTCCTGCGCCTTGGGCAGAACCCATTCTGCCCAGCACAGCCTCGCGGTTCCCTGCGCAGGGCAGAAGACACAGCTCGGCTGCCTGGGCTTTTCACATAACGCATTCCGCTGGATGGCACTGTGGCTCCAGAGATGGCAGTCTCCCCTTTCCCTACCCCCACCGAGCCTTCCGCGCCTGCCTTTAAGTTCCAAACAGTGCACGGTGTGTAGTGGTGGCTGTGAAACTATTAGATCACCGTCCTCGTCCTCGTCCTCGTCCTCGTCCTCGTCCTCGTCCTCGTCCGCGTCCTCGTCCTCGTCCTCGTCCTGGTCCTCGTCCTCGTCCTCCTCCACCTCCTCCTGCTCCTCCTCCTCCTCTCCCCATCATCATCATCATCAGCAGCAGCAGCAGCAGCAGCAGCAGCAGCCACAGAGGCACCGATATCCCATTATCCTCATCCCCATCCATAGTCCAGCTCACCGACCACCCATGTCACCTTCAGCTGGGCTCTTCACCAACTTGGCCACTTTCCACCAAACCCGCAAGTGTAGCTAGGCAGTTCTTGATTCCCTTGATGCCCTGGTTCACAGTGAACACCGCTGTCGACGACACTGCAGAGATCCCACCAGTGAGCTTGCAGTTTCTTCTTTGTATCTTCTGACTCCTGTCCTGTGGCTTGTCTGCACCGCATCACTTCCTAGGGAGCAACCTCTGTTCTGCTCAAGTTGAGTGCTTCACTGGGACAAAGATCCTGTGGGTCAGTGGCAGACACATCCCGGGAAGGTTCCGAAGGTTGTGAACCCTTCTTTACATGAATCACACGGCTCCGGAGGTGACCACCGCGCTGCATCCCTGCGTGGAAACCCCGAGCATCCTTTGTGCGCAGGGGTGGGACTTTTGGGGATGGCATGGGTCGCACCGGTGGGCCTACTTGGGGAAGGCCACTTGGCCTCGACTACATTTGTCCACAAGTTCGCTACCACCGGGGTCTTTCTTCCCGCAGGCCTCGCTAGGCAGGCTCTCAGGCTTCAGTTCTGCGCCAGAAGCCCGTCCACATGTCATGCTCAATTCTTTCCAGGTGCCCCTGTGAATTTTTATCCGTTGGGAGAAGGTGGAATACAGGGCGGAGGGGGAGGGGAAGTGGGTCTTGGGGTTTGGAGGGTCATGTGGAAGAAGGGAGCTTTTTGGCTTGCTTTGGCATGGAGATCTCTCTGCTTCTCAACCTAACCTCTGACACTGGCTTAGTGTTCTCCCTGGAAGACCCGTGAGATCTTGCAGGGGAAAGTATGGATCCCCGGTAAACGCACACACACACACACACACACACACACTCACACTCACACACGGACACGCACATGCACACATCTCAGAAACCACTTCTGAAGAACGACTCAACACCTTACTCGAAGGCTTCCCCTAACCCGTACCCTAATCCTAACACGTACGCTAACACTAACCCGTACCCTAACACTTACGCTAACCTTAAACCGTTGTCGTACCGTAACCTGTACCCTAAACCCGTTCCCTAACCCTAACCCTAAACCTTACCCGAAGCCTTACCCTAAACCGTACCCTCATCCTAACCGTTACACTAACACTAACCCGTACCCTAACACTTACGCTAACCCTAAACCGTTGTCGTACACTAACCTGTACCCTAAACCGTACCCGTTCCCTAACCCTAACTCTAACCCTAACCCTCACCCGTACGCGTTCCCTAACCCGTACCCGTACCCGTACCCCTACCCTAACAACTACCCTAACCCGTACCCTAACACGTACGCTAACCCTAAACCGTTGTCATACCCTAACCTGTACCCTAAACCGTACCCATTCCCTAACCCTAACCTTAACCATAACCCTAAACCTTACCTGAAGCCTTACCCTAACCCGTACCCTGATTCTAACCCATACACTAATACTAACCCGTACTCTAACACGTACGCTAACCCTAAACCGTTGTCATACACCAACCTGCACCTTAAACCGTACCCGTTTCCTGACCCTAACCCTAACCCTAACATTAACACTAACGCTTACCCTAACCCGTACCATAATCCTAATCCGTACAGTAACACTAACCCGTATCCTAACACGTACGCTAACCCTAAACCGTTGTTGTACCCTAACCTGTACCATAAACCGTACCCGTTCCCTAACCCTAACCCTAACCCTAACCCTAACCATAACCCTAACTCTAACCCTAACCCTAACCCTAACCCTAACCCCATCCCTAAATAAAACCCTAACCCTACCTCTAACCCTAACCCCTAACCACAACCACAACCCCAAACCCAACCGTAACCCTAACCCTAACCCTAACCCCTAACCACAACCACAACCCCAAACCCAACCGTAACCCTAACCCTAACCCTAACCCCTATCCCTAACTAAAACCCTAAACCTACCTCTAACCCTAACGCTAACCCTAACCCTATGATGCATTTCCAGGCAGAGCCTCAAAACGAGGGATCAGGGCCTTTATCCAGAGCCGACTGGGATGTGTAGAGAGAAGAAAAAGGTACAACGTAAAAGCTGAGAGGAAACTTTTATTCGGGGATCTTACTGAGGACTACAGACACGGCGACAGCCACTCACAAAGTGCTATGGAAAGGTTTTGAATTAGTACGGGAGGAAGGAGCCAGGCTATGTAGGAGTTTTCGTTGAATAAAAGAGGAAAAAATAGAAACATGTCGGGGAATACCAAAAGATCGCTGCTAACATCACCAGCACCACCACGAACAACAACAACAACAACACCTCACCCAGAACATCTCAAGTCAGAGATTTGAGCGCTTTTCTAATCATGGGAAGACACAAGAGTCTTGGTCCATTGAAATCATTCCTAGGTATGCATCTGAACTTTCCAGGGCTACTATCCTGCTTTTCTCCATCTTGAATTGCCCTCGGGGGCCACCCTTGGGGCCAGAGGCAGTGCGTGAGTGCCCATGGCAGGGCCACAACCTTTGTTTACTGAAGAGGCTGGTGACATTTTGTGTCCGCAGATGCAAAGCAAAGCAGGCGGTCACCGTGGCGTGAGTGTTTAAGGATGCCATGCCCATATGCCACCCAGAGCCTGGCGCGAGACCAATGTGGAAGGTGATCGTGAGGCTCCTTACAGTTTCCTCAACGTTTCCTTTCTTTGCTCCTCTAAAGTCTTCCTAGGTGTGTAGAGCGAGCAGGAGGGAGCTCCAAGGGAAAGCACATCCACGTCCCCCGGATTTCGCACACGCGGAAGTATCTGAAGGACTCTTAGAATTGAGGAGTGGAGTGTCTGTTTGGGACATTCTTGTAGGCCAAGCTGTCCCAGGAAGTAGGCCCACCTTTGAAATTGGTGAGAAAAAACAAACACACGAAAACATCCCGCGGCCACAAAAGTCACCACCTTCCTGTCGGGTAGGGTCTAAGGGGGATCTTGCCCAGGCATGAAACATCAGGGCACATCGGACACTGATTTGGGGAAAATGCAGGGAGGAAGGAGGGCAGGGACTGGGGGCAGCAAGTGGTGGAACCCCTACTCTCAGCATCGCCTCACACCTTTGCCTGTGTTCGCCAGGGCTTAACGTTATTGAAATCACTCGGGCTCGCACACGCACGCCCCCACCACCGCGCACATGGTCACATTCAGGGCAGCACGCCTGCGCAGGCCCCGGCACCGGTACCCACTCTGCCCGTCTCCGTGGACCCGACGGTTGCCCTCCCTTCCTTGTTCCCTGTTCTTCCTCCTTGCCCTTTTCTGTTGCTGTTTCCACTTCCCAGTTGGGCACTACAGCATCGCCAAAGAGGCCTCTCCCTGGACACGGTTCTGCCCCTTGCCTGAGTGGCTGAGACTTATCCTTGGCTGACGGCTCTTCCCTCAGGAAGCCCCAGGAGGCTTCGGCCGGTTCCATCTGCCAACTTGGGACACAGTGTGCCCTGGGGATCGCCTTCATGCTTCACCTCCATTATGGTTCTTTCTTTTGATTTCTGTTTGCTCTCCGCTTTCGGCTCCTGCCTTCCACTCAATGCCTTACTTTCAGTTCTTCCCTCTGGACTAAAGGCACGGTTGGGAGCGTGCCTGGGAAGCTCAACGTGGCCAATACATGTACTTTCCCTGTGCAAGGGAAAATGCCCCCGTGGACTAGGAGAGTAAGGGGCATTCCCTCACAGCCATCCCTTAATTGCCATCGGGGATTACCTCACCCCTCTCCTGTCCCTTACCTCCCCTTATTAACCTAGAGTTCCCAGGGTTCTACCTAACCTTTCCGTGCCCTGAGTGCATCCCGAGGCTCTTTGGCCCTTTGCAGTGTACCCATGACATACTCAGGGTGTCAGAGGTGGCTCTACCTCTCCTTTTGCCTTCTGTAGGCCCGGCGGGCCTACTGCTGAGTCGGAGCCCTTGATGGCACTCAGGAGGGACCCCCACCCCGCCCCCGCCGCCATGCCCAGGTCAAGGGGCTGCCTGGTGGCCTGTCCTTTGGTCTGCCGGCAGCTTGTGTCTCCCTGTCACTCCCTGAGCGTGTTGCAAAAGATACACAGTGAAGCGCCCCTGCACTGGATCCACTGCGACGCTCGTGGTTGTCGTGGCGACGGTGGTGGAGGTGGTGGTGGTGGTGGTCAGTTACTGCTTCCCTCTATTCCTTTCACTGTCTATTCTGAGCTGGCCTAGTGTCCTCAGCGTCCTCCTCGCACGTCTGCTCTTTGGTTAAGGGGGAGGCCCAAGTGTAGGAGAAGGCAGTCGTGTGGTTCACTTCGGACTCTTCCCCTTCCTCCTCGACATCTTTTCCCTTCTCCAGCGGTGGAGGGCATTGTCACCCTCCGGGAAAACCCAGAAAACTAAGCATCAACAAAACCAAACAAGATCTAGGAGTTACTTCGCAGTGAAACAGCATGACGAACTCGAGGCTTGCAAAATTATCTCTTGACTTTCCATTCCGTGCAGTTGTTCTCCTTATGGAAGCCCTTCAAGTCCAAACGTGAGCCAGCAGGGGCCTCCTCAAGTTGCACCCTGCTTGCCGTTGGTTCCCAATCCAATGGCGTGATCCGAACAGTGTAGATTTCACTGTATTACTTACGAGCGGTCGCCTCCCTGTCCACAAGCCCAGGCAGGTTGGTGCTGGCCGCCGCTCAGCAGACCAGGCAATCAAGCACCCACAGCCGGATACCCACGGCAACACATGCCCACGGGCAGGCAAACACCTTACACAGGTGTGAGAGCATGGGCTCGAGTACATACACACACACACACACACACACAGAGACAAACACACACACACACACACACACACACACACACACACACGCCCTATCTTCCTACCCCGCCACACACAGCACACCCTCACACAACCACAAACATACTGACACACGCTGTCACCTGTGCTTTCCTATATACCCTCGCACCTGTCTCGCCCCCACCCCAACCCCACCCCCTGACCGCAGCAAGTACTCTGAGAATGGCTGAAACACGCATTCCCAGAGGGGCTCTCAAAAAGGGACACGCAGCCATTCTGTGTTCCAGGTGATAGTCGTCGGTCAGCAGGTGGGCCCAAGCTGCCAGTGTAAACCTGAAACGTCCCTTGTTTAGCCAGATAAATGGGGTCTCCAAGTGGGAGCAGAGTCTGTGCCCATCCTCAAGAGACGCAGGGCCCTGTGTGGGGCTCTGTGACTGGCGATGTTTGTTAGCCTTGCAAGGTTCCTGTGTGAGGGCAAGGCCAGCCTGCCCAGAGTCAGTCCTTGGCACCCCATGTTGGGGGCGCCTCCGGGTTGGGCCAGCCACTTCTGGCTGCACTGTTGGGCCAGCCCGAGGTGGTGGCCTCAAGCCGAAGCTCCAGGCCTTGAAAGGGAAGCGGAGTCCTGCAACAAAGTGACTTGCAAGCCCGCGAGGTTTTCGCCACCAGTAAGGTGGCTGCCACCTGGTCCAGGAGAAATCCTGTGATTTAGACACTCAGGCCATGTCACCCAGCCAGGTCGCTTGGTGTATCCTTTGCCTTTTCCTTCTCCCAAGAGCAGGAGTCAAGAAAAAGGGGGTTGGAGGAAAGGAAGTGGAAAGGACTGCAGGGGGTCCAGACTCCTGTCCAGTGGTCCTTTCGTCCTGTGCATTTGGTGGTCCATGTGGGTGCCGGTGGGTGGTTGCTTTCTTTCCTTTTCTCTCCTCCTTCATGGGACTGTCTGTGTCGGTTTGGTTTTGCTTTTGGTTTTACATTAGAAGGGGAGGAGAACCCAGGCCTGATGATGTGGTGGCGGCAGGGTCAGGCGCTTAGTTGGCCTTGATGGAGCTATACTGCCACCAAGCGGAGATGGTTTCGCTCAAAGCCAGTTACCAGGTCTCAAGGGATGGAGACAGCCACAGGGCTGGAAGCAACTGGCCCGGTGGGGACGGCGCGGCGTGGGGCTGGGGTGGGTGTGTTGTCCGGAGGGTACACATGGGCAATGGGCTCCGGGCCGTGCCTTCATGTGTGCTCTCCGCGGGAGACTGGACCCTGGTTCTGCAGCTGGGCAAGGCCCTCAGAAACCCCAGGGGCAGCACGACATGGCCGCCCCTGGGAGTGCCCGGTGCAAATGGCCCCGGCTCCAGGACCTCTAAGACCCTCAGCTTCCGGTGAGGGAGGGGGCCACGTGACTCCAGTGCGGCCGCAGGCAGGGCACCCCGGCACTCCCCAGCAGGGACACCGGAGGAAAAGTTGCAGAGTTGCTCTGGACCCACCCCCAAAATGGCTGACGGGGGAAGCTCCGCTCCCTGGGCTGGACAGTCCGGGAACTGCCTGCTGGGTCCGGGGCCCCGAGAGCTCAGGATTTTCCCCACAGGGTCGCACTGGCGCGCACGGCGCCCTCACAGGCCTCTGAAACCCCGTGGAGGAGACCTCCTGCGCCTTGGGCAGAACCCATTCTGCCCAGCACAGCCTCGCGGTTCCCTGCGCAGGGCAGAAGACACAGCTCGGCTGCCTGGGCTTTTCACATAACGCATTCCGCTGGATGGCACTGTGGCTCCAGAGATGGCAGTCTCCCCTTTCCCTACCCCCACCGAGCCTTCCGCGCCTGCCTTTAAGTTCCAAACAGTGCACGGTGTGTAGTGGTGGCTGTGAAACTATTAGATCACCGTCCTCGTCCTCGTCCTCGTCCTCGTCCTCGTCCTCGTCCTCGTCCGCGTCCTCGTCCTCGTCCTCGTCCTGGTCCTCGTCCTGGTCCTCCTCCACCTCCTCCTGCTCCTCCTCCTCCTCTCCCCATCATCATCATCAGCAGCAGCAGCAGCAGCAGCAGCAGCCACAGAGGCACCGATATCCCATTATCCTCATCCCCATCCATAGTCCAGCTCACCGACCACCCATGTCACCTTCAGCTGGGCTCTTCACCAACTTGGCCACTTTCCACCAAACCCGCAAGTGTAGCTAGGCAGTTCTTGATTCCCTTGATGCCCTGGTTCACAGTGAACACCGCTGTCGACGACACTGCAGAGATCCCACCAGTGAGCTTGCAGTTTCTTCTTTGTATCTTCTGACTCCTGTCCTGTGGCTTGTCTGCACCGCATCACTTCCTAGGGAGCAACCTCTGTTCTGCTCAAGTTGAGTGCTTCACTGGGACAAAGATCCTGTGGGTCAGTGGCAGACACATCCCGGGAAGGTTCCGAAGGTTGTGAACCCTTCTTTACATGAATCACACGGCTCCGGAGGTGACCACCGCGCTGCATCCCTGCGTGGAAACCCCGAGCATCCTTTGTGCGCAGGGGTGGGACTTTTGGGGATGGCATGGGTCGCACCGGTGGGCCTACTTGGGGAAGGCCACTTGGCCTCGACTACATTTGTCCACAAGTTCGCTACCACCGGGGTCTTTCTTCCCGCAGGCCTCGCTAGGCAGGCTCTCAGGCTTCAGTTCTGCGCCAGAAGCCCGTCCACATGTCATGCTCAATTCTTTCCAGGTGCCCCTGTGAATTTTTATCCGTTGGGAGAAGGTGGAATACAGGGCGGAGGGGGAGGGGAAGTGGGTCTTGGGGTTTGGAGGGTCATGTGGAAGAAGGGAGCTTTTTGGCTTGCTTTGGCATGGAGATCTCTCTGCTTCTCAACCTAACCTCTGACACTGGCTTAGTGTTCTCCCTGGAAGACCCGTGAGATCTTGCAGGGGAAAGTATGGATCCCCGGTAAACGCACACACACACACACACACACACACACACTCACACTCACACACGGACACGCACATGCACACATCTCAGAAACCACTTCTGAAGAACGACTCAACACCTTACTCGAAGGCTTCCCCTAACCCGTACCCTAATCCTAACACGTACGCTAACACTAACCCGTACCCTAACACTTACGCTAACCTTAAACCGTTGTCGTACCGTAACCTGTACCCTAAACCCGTTCCCTAACCCTAACCCTAAACCTTACCCGAAGCCTTACCCTAAACCGTACCCTCATCCTAACCGTTACACTAACACTAACCCGTACCCTAACACTTACGCTAACCCTAAACCGTTGTCGTACACTAACCTGTACCCTAAACCGTACCCGTTCCCTAACCCTAACTCTAACCCTAACCCTCACCCGTACGCGTTCCCTAACCCGTACCCGTACCCGTACCCCTACCCTAACAACTACCCTAACCCGTACCCTAACACGTACGCTAACCCTAAACCGTTGTCATACCCTAACCTGTACCCTAAACCGTACCCATTCCCTAACCCTAACCTTAACCATAACCCTAAACCTTACCTGAAGCCTTACCCTAACCCGTACCCTGATTCTAACCCATACACTAATACTAACCCGTACTCTAACACGTACGCTAACCCTAAACCGTTGTCATACACCAACCTGCACCTTAAACCGTACCCGTTTCCTGACCCTAACCCTAACCCTAACATTAACACTAACGCTTACCCTAACCCGTACCATAATCCTAATCCGTACAGTAACACTAACCCGTATCCTAACACGTACGCTAACCCTAAACCGTTGTTGTACCCTAACCTGTACCATAAACCGTACCCGTTCCCTAACCCTAACCCTAACCCTAACCCTAACCATAACCCTAACTCTAACCCTAACCCTAACCCTAACCCTAACCCCATCCCTAAATAAAACCCTAACCCTACCTCTAACCCTAACCCCTAACCACAACCACAACCCCAAACCCAACCGTAACCCTAACCCTAACCCTAACCCCTAACCACAACCACAACCCCAAACCCAACCGTAACCCTAACCCTAACCCTAACCCCTATCCCTAACTAAAACCCTAAACCTACCTCTAACCCTAACGCTAACCCTAACCCTATGATGCATTTCCAGGCAGAGCCTCAAAACGAGGGATCAGGGCCTTTATCCAGAGCCGACTGGGATGTGTAGAGAGAAGAAAAAGGTACAACGTAAAAGCTGAGAGGAAACTTTTATTCGGGGATCTTACTGAGGACTACAGACACGGCGACAGCCACTCACAAAGTGCTATGGAAAGGTTTTGAATTAGTACGGGAGGAAGGAGCCAGGCTATGTAGGAGTTTTCGTTGAATAAAAGAGGAAAAAATAGAAACATGTCGGGGAATACCAAAAGATTGCTGCTAATCACAAAGACAAAACACAAAACAACGAAATAAACACAGCACCATCACCAGCACCACCACGAACAACAACAACAACAACACCTCACCCAGAACATCTCAAGTCAGAGATTTGAGCGCTTTTCTAATCATGGGAAGACACATGAGTCTTGGTCCATTGAAATCATTCCTAGGTATGCATCTGAACTTTCCAGGGCTACTATCCTGCTTTTCTCCATCTTGAATTGCCCTCGGGGGCCACCCTTGGGGCCAGAGGCAGTGCGTGAGTGCCCATGGCAGGGCCACAACCTTTGTTTACTGAAGAGGCTGGTGACATTTTGTGTCCGCAGATGCAAAGCAAAGCAGGCGGTCACCGTGGCGTGAGTGTTTAAGGATGCCATGCCCATATGCCACCCAGAGCCTGGCGCGAGACCAATGTGGAAGGTGATCGTGAGGCTCCTTACAGTTTCCTCAACGTTTCCTTTCTTTGCTCCTCTAAAGTCTTCCTAGGTGTGTAGAGCGAGCAGGAGGGAGCTCCAAGGGAAAGCACATCCACGTCCCCCGGATTTCGCACACGCGGAAGTATCTGAAGGACTCTTAGAATTGAGGAGTGGAGTGTCTGTTTGGGACATTCTTGTAGGCCAAGCTGTCCCAGGAAGTAGGCCCACCTTTGAAATTGGTGAGAAAAAACAAACACACGAAAACATCCCGCGGCCACAAAAGTCACCACCTTCCTGTCGGGTAGGGTCTAAGGGGGATCTTGCCCAGGCATGAAACATCAGGGCACATCGGACACTGATTTGGGGAAAATGCAGGGAGGAAGGAGGGCAGGGACTGGGGGCAGCAAGTGGTGGAACCCCTACTCTCAGCATCGCCTCACACCTTTGCCTGTGTTCGCCAGGGCTTAACGTTATTGAAATCACTCGGGCTCGCACACGCACGCCCCCACCACCGCGCACATGGTCACATTCAGGGCAGCACGCCTGCGCAGGCCCCGGCACCGGTACCCACTCTGCCCGTCTCCGTGGACCCGACGGTTGCCCTCCCTTCCTTGTTCCCTGTTCTTCCTCCTTGCCCTTTTCTGTTGCTGTTTCCACTTCCCAGTTGGGCACTACAGCATCGCCAAAGAGGCCTCTCCCTGGACACGGTTCTGCCCCATGCCTGAGTGGCTGAGACTTATCCTTGGCTGACGGCTCTTCCCTCAGGAAGCCCCAGGAGGCTTCGGCCGGTTCCATCTGCCAACTTGGGACACAGTGTGCCCTGGGGATCGCCTTCATGCTTCACCTCCATTATGGTTCTTTCTTTTGATTTCTGTTTCCTCTCCGCATTCGGCTCCTGCCTTCCACTCAATGCCTTACTTTCAGTTCTTCCCTCTGGACTAAAGGCACGGTTGGGAGCGTGCCTGGGAAGCTCAACGTGGCCAATACATGTACTTTCCCTGTGCAAGGGAAAATGCCCCCGTGGACTAGGAGAGTAAGGGGCATTCCCTCACAGCCATCCCTTAATTGCCATCGGGGATTACCTCACCCCTCTCCTGTCCCTTACCTCCCCTTATTAACCTAGAGTTCCCAGGGTTCTACCTAACCTTTCCGTGCCCTGAGTGCATCCCGAGGCTCTTTGGCCCTTTGCAGTGTACCCATGACATACTCAGGGTGTCAGAGGTGGCTCTACCTCTCCTTTTGCCTTCTGTAGGCCCGGCGGGCCTACTGCTGAGTCGGAGCCCTTGATGGCACTCAGGAGGGACCCCCACCCCGCCCCCGCCGCCATGCCCAGGTCAAGGGGCTGCCTGGTGGCCTGTCCTTTGGTCTGCCGGCAGCTTGTGTCTCCCTGTCACTCCCTGAGCGTGTTGCAAAAGATACACAGTGAAGCGCCCCTGCACTGGATCCACTGCGACGCTCGTGGTTGTCGTGGCGACGGTGGTGGAGGTGGTGGTGGTGGTGGTCAGTTACTGCTTCCCTCTATTCCTTTCACTGTCTATTCTGAGCTGGCCTAGTGTCCTCAGCGTCCTCCTCGCACGTCTGCTCTTTGGTTAAGGGGGAGGCCCAAGTGTAGGAGAAGGCAGTCGTGTGGTTCACTTCGGACTCTTCCCCTTCCTCCTCGACATCTTTTCCCTTCTCCAGCGGTGGAGGGCATTGTCACCCTCCGGGAAAACCCAGAAAACTAAGCATCAACAAAACCAAACAAGATCTAGGAGTTACTTCGCAGTGAAACAGCATGACGAACTCGAGGCTTGCAAAATTATCTCTTGACTTTCCATTCCGTGCAGTTGTTCTCCTTATGGAAGCCCTTCAAGTCCAAACGTGAGCCAGCAGGGGCCTCCTCAAGTTGCACCCTGCTTGCCGTTGGTTCCCAATCCAATGGCGTGATCCGAACAGTGTAGATTTCACTGTATTACTTACGAGCGGTCGCCTCCCTGTCCACAAGCCCAGGCAGGTTGGTGCTGGCCGCCGCTCAGCAGACCAGGCAATCAAGCACCCACAGCCGGATACCCACGGCAACACATGCCCACGGGCAGGCAAACACCTTACACAGGTGTGAGAGCATGGGCTCGAGTACATACACACACACACACACACACAGAGACAAACACACACACACACACACACACACACACACACACGCCCTATCTTCCTACCCCGCCACACACAGCACACCCTCACACAACCACAAACATACTGACACACGCTGTCACCTGTGCTTTCCTATATACCCTCGCACCTGTCTCGCCCCCACCCCAACCCCACCCCCTGACCGCAGCAAGTACTCTGAGAATGGCTGAAACACGCATTCCCAGAGGGGCTCTCAAAAAGGGACACGCAGCCATTCTGTGTTCCAGGTGATAGTCGTCGGTCAGCAGGTGGGCCCAAGCTGCCAGTGTAAACCTGAAACGTCCCTTGTTTAGCCAGATAAATGGGGTCTCCAAGTGGGAGCAGAGTCTGTGCCCATCCTCAAGAGACGCAGGGCCCTGTGTGGGGCTCTGTGACTGGCGATGTTTGTTAGCCTTGCAAGGTTCCTGTGTGAGGGCAAGGCCAGCCTGCCCAGAGTCAGTCCTTGGCACCCCATGTTGGGGGCGCCTCCGGGTTGGGCCAGCCACTTCTGGCTGCACTGTTGGGCCAGCCCGAGGTGGTGGCCTCAAGCCGAAGCTCCAGGCCTTGAAAGGGAAGCGGAGTCCTGCAACAAAGTGACTTGCAAGCCCGCGAGGTTTTCGCCACCAGTAAGGTGGCTGCCACCTGGTCCAGGAGAAATCCTGTGATTTAGACACTCAGGCCATGTCACCCAGCCAGGTCGCTTGGTGTATCCTTTGCCTTTTCCTTCTCCCAAGAGCAGGAGTCAAGAAAAAGGGGGTTGGAGGAAAGGAAGTGGAAAGGACTGCAGGGGGTCCAGCCTCGTGTCCAGTGGTCCTTTCGTCCTGTGCATTTGGTGGTCCATGTGGGTGCCGGTGGGTGGTTGCTTTCTTTCCTTTTCTCTCCTCCTTCATGGGACTGTCTGTGTCGGTTTGGTTTTGCTTTTGGTTTTACATTAGAAGGGGAGGAGAACCCAGGCCTGATGATGTGGTGGCGGCAGGGTCAGGCGCTTAGTTGGCCTTGATGGAGCTATACTGCCACCAAGCGGAGATGGTTTCGCTCAAAGCCAGTTACCAGGTCTCAAGGGATGGAGACAGCCACAGGGCTGGAAGCAACTGGCCCGGTGGGGACGGCGCGGCGTGGGGCTGGGGTGGGTGTGTTGTCCGGAGGGTACACATGGGCAATGGGCTCCGGGCCGTGCCTTCATGTGTGCTCTCCGCGGGAGACTGGACCCTGGTTCTGCAGCTGGGCAAGGCCCTCAGAAACCCCAGGGGCAGCACGACATGGCCGCCCCTGGGAGTGCCCGGTGCAAATGGCCCCGGCTCCAGGACCTCTAAGACCCTCAGCTTCCGGTGAGGGAGGGGGCCACGTGACTCCAGTGCGGCCGCAGGCAGGGCACCCCGGCACTCCCCAGCAGGGACACCGGAGGAAAAGTTGCAGAGTTGCTCTGGACCCACCCCCAAAATGGCTGACGGGGGAAGCTCCGCTCCCTGGGCTGGACAGTCCGGGAACTGCCTGCTGGGTCCGGGGCCCCGAGAGCTCAGGATTTTCCCCACAGGGTCGCACTGGCGCGCACGGCGCCCTCACAGGCCTCTGAAACCCCGTGGAGGAGAACTCCTGCGCCTTGGGCAGAACCCATTCTGCCCAGCACAGCCTCGCGGTTCCCTGCGCAGGGCAGAAGACACAGCTCGGCTGCCTGGGCTTTTCACATAACGCATTCCGCTGGATGGCACTGTGGCTCCAGAGATGGCAGTCTCCCCTTTCCCTACCCCCACCGAGCCTTCCGCGCCTGCCTTTAAGTTCCAAACAGTGCACGGTGTGTAGTGGTGGCTGTGAAACTATTAGATCACCGTCCTCGTCCTCGTCCTCGTCCTCGTCCTCGTCCTCGTCCTCGTCCGCGTCCTCGTCCTCGTCCTCGTCCTGGTCCTCGTCCTCGTCCTCCTCCACCTCCTCCTGCTCCTCCTCCTCCTCTCCCCATCATCATCATCATCAGCAGCAGCAGCAGCAGCAGCAGCAGCAGCCACAGAGGCACCGATATCCCATTATCCTCATCCCCATCCATAGTCCAGCTCACCGACCACCCATGTCACCTTCAGCTGGGCTCTTCACCAACTTGGCCACTTTCCACCAAACCCGCAAGTGTAGCTAGGCAGTTCTTGATTCCCTTGATGCCCTGGTTCACAGTGAACACCGCTGTCGACGACACTGCAGAGATCCCACCAGTGAGCTTGCAGTTTCTTCTTTGTATCTTCTGACTCCTGTCCTGTGGCTTGTCTGCACCGCATCACTTCCTAGGGAGCAACCTCTGTTCTGCTCAAGTTGAGTGCTTCACTGGGACAAAGATCCTGTGGGTCAGTGGCAGACACATCCCGGGAAGGTTCCGAAGGTTGTGAACCCTTCTTTACATGAATCACACGGCTCCGGAGGTGACCACCGCGCTGCATCCCTGCGTGGAAACCCCGAGCATCCTTTGTGCGCAGGGGTGGGACTTTTGGGGATGGCATGGGTCGCACCGGTGGGCCTACTTGGGGAAGGCCACTTGGCCTCGACTACATTTGTCCACAAGTTCGCTACCACCGGGGTCTTTCTTCCCGCAGGCCTCGCTAGGCAGGCTCTCAGGCTTCAGTTCTGCGCCAGAAGCCCGTCCACATGTCATGCTCAATTCTTTCCAGGTGCCCCTGTGAATTTTTATCCGTTGGGAGAAGGTGGAATACAGGGCGGAGGGGGAGGGGAAGTGGGTCTTGGGGTTTGGAGGGTCATGTGGAAGAAGGGAGCTTTTTGGCTTGCTTTGGCATGGAGATCTCTCTGCTTCTCAACCTAACCTCTGACACTGGCTTAGTGTTCTCCCTGGAAGACCCGTGAGATCTTGCAGGGGAAAGTATGGATCCCCGGTAAACGCACACACACACACACACACACACACACACTCACACTCACACACGGACACGCACATGCACACATCTCAGAAACCACTTCTGAAGAACGACTCAACACCTTACTCGAAGGCTTCCCCTAACCCGTACCCTAATCCTAACACGTACGCTAACACTAACCCGTACCCTAACACTTACGCTAACCTTAAACCGTTGTCGTACCGTAACCTGTACCCTAAACCCGTTCCCTAACCCTAACCCTAAACCTTACCCGAAGCCTTACCCTAAACCGTACCCTCATCCTAACCGTTACACTAACACTAACCCGTACCCTAACACTTACGCTAACCCTAAACCGTTGTCGTACACTAACCTGTACCCTAAACCGTACCCGTTCCCTAACCCTAACTCTAACCCTAACCCTCACCCGTACGCGTTCCCTAACCCGTACCCGTACCCGTACCCCTACCCTAACAACTACCCTAACCCGTACCCTAACACGTACGCTAACCCTAAACCGTTGTCATACCCTAACCTGTACCCTAAACCGTACCCATTCCCTAACCCTAACCTTAACCATAACCCTAAACCTTACCTGAAGCCTTACCCTAACCCGTACCCTGATTCTAACCCATACACTAATACTAACCCGTACTCTAACACGTACGCTAACCCTAAACCGTTGTCATACACCAACCTGCACCTTAAACCGTACCCGTTTCCTGACCCTAACCCTAACCCTAACATTAACACTAACGCTTACCCTAACCCGTACCATAATCCTAATCCGTACAGTAACACTAACCCGTATCCTAACACGTACGCTAACCCTAAACCGTTGTTGTACCCTAACCTGTACCATAAACCGTACCCGTTCCCTAACCCTAACCCTAACCCTAACCCTAACCATAACCCTAACTCTAACCCTAACCCTAACCCTAACCCTAACCCCATCCCTAAATAAAACCCTAACCCTACCTCTAACCCTAACCCCTAACCACAACCACAACCCCAAACCCAACCGTAACCCTAACCCTAACCCTAACCCCTAACCACAACCACAACCCCAAACCCAACCGTAACCCTAACCCTAACCCTAACCCCTATCCCTAACTAAAACCCTAAACCTACCTCTAACCCTAACGCTAACCCTAACCCTATGATGCATTTCCAGGCAGAGCCTCAAAACGAGGGATCAGGGCCTTTATCCAGAGCCGACTGGGATGTGTAGAGAGAAGAAAAAGGTACAACGTAAAAGCTGAGAGGAAACTTTTATTCGGGGATCTTACTGAGGACTACAGACACGGCGACAGCCACTCACAAAGTGCTATGGAAAGGTTTTGAATTAGTACGGGAGGAAGGAGCCAGGCTATGTAGGAGTTTTCGTTGAATAAAAGAGGAAAAAATAGAAACATGTCGGGGAATACCAAAAGATTGCTGCTAATCACAAAGACAAAACACAAAACAACGAAATAAACACAGCACCATCACCAGCACCACCACGAACAACAACAACAACAACACCTCACCCAGAACATCTCAAGTCAGAGATTTGAGCGCTTTTCTAATCATGGGAAGACACAAGAGTCTTGGTCCATTGAAATCATTCCTAGGTATGCATCTGAACTTTCCAGGGCTACTATCCTGCTTTTCTCCATCTTGAATTGCCCTCGGGGGCCACCCTTGGGGCCAGAGGCAGTGCGTGAGTGCCCATGGCAGGGCCACAACCTTTGTTTACTGAAGAGGCTGGTGACATTTTGTGTCCGCAGATGCAAAGCAAAGCAGGCGGTCACCGTGGCGTGAGTGTTTAAGGATGCCATGCCCATATGCCACCCAGAGCCTGGCGCGAGACCAATGTGGAAGGTGATCGTGAGGCTCCTTACAGTTTCCTCAACGTTTCCTTTCTTTGCTCCTCTAAAGTCTTCCTAGGTGTGTAGAGCGAGCAGGAGGGAGCTCCAAGGGAAAGCACATCCACGTCCCCCGGATTTCGCACACGCGGAAGTATCTGAAGGACTCTTAGAATTGAGGAGTGGAGTGTCTGTTTGGGACATTCTTGTAGGCCAAGCTGTCCCAGGAAGTAGGCCCACCTTTGAAATTGGTGAGAAAAAACAAACACACGAAAACATCCCGCGGCCACAAAAGTCACCACCTTCCTGTCGGGTAGGGTCTAAGGGGGATCTTGCCCAGGCATGAAACATCAGGGCACATCGGACACTGATTTGGGGAAAATGCAGGGAGGAAGGAGGGCAGGGACTGGGGGCAGCAAGTGGTGGAACCCCTACTCTCAGCATCGCCTCACACCTTTGCCTGTGTTCGCCAGGGCTTAACGTTATTGAAATCACTCGGGCTCGCACACGCACGCCCCCACCACCGCGCACATGGTCACATTCAGGGCAGCACGCCTGCGCAGGCCCCGGCACCGGTACCCACTCTGCCCGTCTCCGTGGACCCGACGGTTGCCCTCCCTTCCTTGTTCCCTGTTCTTCCTCCTTGCCCTTTTCTGTTGCTGTTTCCACTTCCCAGTTGGGCACTACAGCATCGCCAAAGAGGCCTCTCCCTGGACACGGTTCTGCCCCTTGCCTGAGTGGCTGAGACTTATCCTTGGCTGACGGCTCTTCCCTCAGGAAGCCCCAGGAGGCTTCGGCCGGTTCCATCTGCCAACTTGGGACACAGTGTGCCCTGGGGATCGCCTTCATGCTTCACCTCCATTATGGTTCTTTCTTTTGATTTCTGTTTGCTCTCCGCTTTCGGCTCCTGCCTTCCACTCAATGCCTTACTTTCAGTTCTTCCCTCTGGACTAAAGGCACGGTTGGGAGCGTGCCTGGGAAGCTCAACGTGGCCAATACATGTACTTTCCCTGTGCAAGGGAAAATGCCCCCGTGGACTAGGAGAGTAAGGGGCATTCCCTCACAGCCATCCCTTAATTGCCATCGGGGATTACCTCACCCCTCTCCTGTCCCTTACCTCCCCTTATTAACCTAGAGTTCCCAGGGTTCTACCTAACCTTTCCGTGCCCTGAGTGCATCCCGAGGCTCTTTGGCCCTTTGCAGTGTACCCATGACATACTCAGGGTGTCAGAGGTGGCTCTACCTCTCCTTTTGCCTTCTGTAGGCCCGGCGGGCCTACTGCTGAGTCGGAGCCCTTGATGGCACTCAGGAGGGACCCCCACCCCGCCCCCGCCGCCATGCCCAGGTCAAGGGGCTGCCTGGTGGCCTGTCCTTTGGTCTGCCGGCAGCTTGTGTCTCCCTGTCACTCCCTGAGCGTGTTGCAAAAGATACACAGTGAAGCGCCCCTGCACTGGATCCACTGCGACGCTCGTGGTTGTCGTGGCGACGGTGGTGGAGGTGGTGGTGGTGGTGGTCAGTTACTGCTTCCCTCTATTCCTTTCACTGTCTATTCTGAGCTGGCCTAGTGTCCTCAGCGTCCTCCTCGCACGTCTGCTCTTTGGTTAAGGGGGAGGCCCAAGTGTAGGAGAAGGCAGTCGTGTGGTTCACTTCGGACTCTTCCCCTTCCTCCTCGACATCTTTTCCCTTCTCCAGCGGTGGAGGGCATTGTCACCCTCCGGGAAAACCCAGAAAACTAAGCATCAACAAAACCAAACAAGATCTAGGAGTTACTTCGCAGTGAAACAGCATGACGAACTCGAGGCTTGCAAAATTATCTCTTGACTTTCCATTCCGTGCAGTTGTTCTCCTTATGGAAGCCCTTCAAGTCCAAACGTGAGCCAGCAGGGGCCTCCTCAAGTTGCACCCTGCTTGCCGTTGGTTCCCAATCCAATGGCGTGATCCGAACAGTGTAGATTTCACTGTATTACTTACGAGCGGTCGCCTCCCTGTCCACAAGCCCAGGCAGGTTGGTGCTGGCCGCCGCTCAGCAGACCAGGCAATCAAGCACCCACAGCCGGATACCCACGGCAACACATGCCCACGGGCAGGCAAACACCTTACACAGGTGTGAGAGCATGGGCTCGAGTACATACACACACACACACACACACACAGAGACAAACACACACACACACACACACACACACACACACACACACACACGCCCTATCTTCCTACCCCGCCACACACAGCACACCCTCACACAACCACAAACATACTGACACACGCTGTCACCTGTGCTTTCCTATATACCCTCGCACCTGTCTCGCCCCCACCCCAACCCCACCCCCTGACCGCAGCAAGTACTCTGAGAATGGCTGAAACACGCATTCCCAGAGGGGCTCTCAAAAAGGGACACGCAGCCATTCTGTGTTCCAGGTGATAGTCGTCGGTCAGCAGGTGGGCCCAAGCTGCCAGTGTAAACCTGAAACGTCCCTTGTTTAGCCAGATAAATGGGGTCTCCAAGTGGGAGCAGAGTCTGTGCCCATCCTCAAGAGACGCAGGGCCCTGTGTGGGGCTCTGTGACTGGCGATGTTTGTTAGCCTTGCAAGGTTCCTGTGTGAGGGCAAGGCCAGCCTGCCCAGAGTCAGTCCTTGGCACCCCATGTTGGGGGCGCCTCCGGGTTGGGCCAGCCACTTCTGGCTGCACTGTTGGGCCAGCCCGAGGTGGTGGCCTCAAGCCGAAGCTCCAGGCCTTGAAAGGGAAGCGGAGTCCTGCAACAAAGTGACTTGCAAGCCCGCGAGGTTTTCGCCACCAGTAAGGTGGCTGCCACCTGGTCCAGGAGAAATCCTGTGATTTAGACACTCAGGCCATGTCACCCAGCCAGGTCGCTTGGTGTATCCTTTGCCTTTTCCTTCTCCCAAGAGCAGGAGTCAAGAAAAAGGGGGTTGGAGGAAAGGAAGTGGAAAGGACTGCAGGGGGTCCAGACTCCTGTCCAGTGGTCCTTTCGTCCTGTGCATTTGGTGGTCCATGTGGGTGCCGGTGGGTGGTTGCTTTCTTTCCTTTTCTCTCCTCCTTCATGGGACTGTCTGTGTCGGTTTGGTTTTGCTTTTGGTTTTACATTAGAAGGGGAGGAGAACCCAGGCCTGATGATGTGGTGGCGGCAGGGTCAGGCGCTTAGTTGGCCTTGATGGAGCTATACTGCCACCAAGCGGAGATGGTTTCGCTCAAAGCCAGTTACCAGGTCTCAAGGGATGGAGACAGCCACAGGGCTGGAAGCAACTGGCCCAGTGGGGACGGCGCGGCGTGGGGCTGGGGTGGGTGTGTTGTCCGGAGGGTACACATGGGCAATGGGCTCCGGGCCGTGCCTTCATGTGTGCTCTCCGCGGGAGACTGGACCCTGGTTCTGCAGCTGGGCAAGGCCCTCAGAAACCCCAGGGGCAGCACGACATGGCCGCCCCTGGGAGTGCCCGGTGCAAATGGCCCCGGCTCCAGGACCTCTAAGACCCTCAGCTTCCGGTGAGGGAGGGGGCCACGTGACTCCAGTGCGGCCGCAGGCAGGGCACCCCGGCACTCCCCAGCAGGGACACCGGAGGAAAAGTTGCAGAGTTGCTCTGGACCCACCCCCAAAATGGCTGACGGGGGAAGCTCCGCTCCCTGGGCTGGACAGTCCGGGAACTGCCTGCTGGGTCCGGGGCCCCGAGAGCTCAGGATTTTCCCCACAGGGTCGCACTGGCGCGCACGGCGCCCTCACAGGCCTCTGAAACCCCGTGGAGGAGACCTCCTGCGCCTTGGGCAGAACCCATTCTGCCCAGCACAGCCTCGCGGTTCCCTGCGCAGGGCAGAAGACACAGCTCGGCTGCCTGGGCTTTTCACATAACGCATTCCGCTGGATGGCACTGTGGCTCCAGAGATGGCAGTCTCCCCTTTCCCTACCCCCACCGAGCCTTCCGCGCCTGCCTTTAAGTTCCAAACAGTGCACGGTGTGTAGTGGTGGCTGTGAAACTATTAGATCACCGTCCTCGTCCTCGTCCTCGTCCTCGTCCTCGTCCTCGTCCTCGTCCGCGTCCTCGTCCTCGTCCTCGTCCTGGTCCTCGTCCTGGTCCTCCTCCACCTCCTCCTGCTCCTCCTCCTCCTCTCCCCATCATCATCATCAGCAGCAGCAGCAGCAGCAGCAGCAGCCACAGAGGCACCGATATCCCATTATCCTCATCCCCATCCATAGTCCAGCTCACCGACCACCCATGTCACCTTCAGCTGGGCTCTTCACCAACTTGGCCACTTTCCACCAAACCCGCAAGTGTAGCTAGGCAGTTCTTGATTCCCTTGATGCCCTGGTTCACAGTGAACACCGCTGTCGACGACACTGCAGAGATCCCACCAGTGAGCTTGCAGTTTCTTCTTTGTATCTTCTGACTCCTGTCCTGTGGCTTGTCTGCACCGCATCACTTCCTAGGGAGCAACCTCTGTTCTGCTCAAGTTGAGTGCTTCACTGGGACAAAGATCCTGTGGGTCAGTGGCAGACACATCCCGGGAAGGTTCCGAAGGTTGTGAACCCTTCTTTACATGAATCACACGGCTCCGGAGGTGACCACCGCGCTGCATCCCTGCGTGGAAACCCCGAGCATCCTTTGTGCGCAGGGGTGGGACTTTTGGGGATGGCATGGGTCGCACCGGTGGGCCTACTTGGGGAAGGCCACTTGGCCTCGACTACATTTGTCCACAAGTTCGCTACCACCGGGGTCTTTCTTCCCGCAGGCCTCGCTAGGCAGGCTCTCAGGCTTCAGTTCTGCGCCAGAAGCCCGTCCACATGTCATGCTCAATTCTTTCCAGGTGCCCCTGTGAATTTTTATCCGTTGGGAGAAGGTGGAATACAGGGCGGAGGGGGAGGGGAAGTGGGTCTTGGGGTTTGGAGGGTCATGTGGAAGAAGGGAGCTTTTTGGCTTGCTTTGGCATGGAGATCTCTCTGCTTCTCAACCTAACCTCTGACACTGGCTTAGTGTTCTCCCTGGAAGACCCGTGAGATCTTGCAGGGGAAAGTATGGATCCCCGGTAAACGCGCACACACACACACACACACACTCACACTCACACACGGACACGCACATGCACACATCTCAGAAACCACTTCTGAAGAACGACTCAACACCTTACTCGAAGGCTTCCCCTAACCCGTACCCTAATCCTAACACGTACGCTAACACTAACCCGTACCCTAACACTTACGCTAACCTTAAACCGTTGTCGTACCGTAACCTGTACCCTAAACCCGTTCCCTAACCCTAACCCTAAACCTTACCCGAAGCCTTACCCTAAACCGTACCCTCATCCTAACCGTTACACTAACACTAACCCGTACCCTAACACTTACGCTAACCCTAAACCGTTGTCGTACACTAACCTGTACCCTAAACCGTACCCGTTCCCTAACCCTAACTCTAACCCTAACCCTCACCCGTACGCGTTCCCTAACCCGTACCCGTACCCGTACCCCTACCCTAACAACTACCCTAACCCGTACCCTAACACGTACGCTAACCCTAAACCGTTGTCATACCCTAACCTGTACCCTAAACCGTACCCATTCCCTAACCCTAACCTTAACCATAACCCTAAACCTTACCTGAAGCCTTACCCTAACCCGTACCCTGATTCTAACCCATACACTAATACTAACCCGTACTCTAACACGTACGCTAACCCTAAACCGTTGTCATACACCAACCTGCACCTTAAACCGTACCCGTTTCCTGACCCTAACCCTAACCCTAACATTAACACTAACGCTTACCCTAACCCGTACCATAATCCTAATCCGTACAGTAACACTAACCCGTATCCTAACACGTACGCTAACCCTAAACCGTTGTTGTACCCTAACCTGTACCATAAACCGTACCCGTTCCCTAACCCTAACCCTAACCCTAACCCTAACCATAACCCTAACTCTAACCCTAACCCTAACCCTAACCCTAACCCCATCCCTAAATAAAACCCTAACCCTACCTCTAACCCTAACCCCTAACCACAACCACAACCCCAAACCCAACCGTAACCCTAACCCTAACCCTAACCCCTAACCACAACCACAACCCCAAACCCAACCGTAACCCTAACCCTAACCCTAACCCCTATCCCTAACTAAAACCCTAAACCTACCTCTAACCCTAACGCTAACCCTAACCCTATGATGCATTTCCAGGCAGAGCCTCAAAACGAGGGATCAGGGCCTTTATCCAGAGCCGACTGGGATGTGTAGAGAGAAGAAAAAGGTACAACGTAAAAGCTGAGAGGAAACTTTTATTCGGGGATCTTACTGAGGACTACAGACACGGCGACAGCCACTCACAAAGTGCTATGGAAAGGTTTTGAATTAGTACGGGAGGAAGGAGCCAGGCTATGTAGGAGTTTTCGTTGAATAAAAGAGGAAAAAATAGAAACATGTCGGGGAATACCAAAAGATTGCTGCTAATCACAAAGACAAAACACAAAACAACGAAATAAACACAGCACCATCACCAGCACCACCACGAACAACAACAACAACAACACCTCACCCAGAACATCTCAAGTCAGAGATTTGAGCGCTTTTCTAATCATGGGAAGACACAAGAGTCTTGGTCCATTGAAATCATTCCTAGGTATGCATCTGAACTTTCCAGGGCTACTATCCTGCTTTTCTCCATCTTGAATTGCCCTCGGGGGCCACCCTTGGGGCCAGAGGCAGTGCGTGAGTGCCCATGGCAGGGCCACAACCTTTGTTTACTGAAGAGGCTGGTGACATTTTGTGTCCGCAGATGCAAAGCAAAGCAGGCGGTCACCGTGGCGTGAGTGTTTAAGGATGCCATGCCCATATGCCACCCAGAGCCTGGCGCGAGACCAATGTGGAAGGTGATCGTGAGGCTCCTTACAGTTTCCTCAACGTTTCCTTTCTTTGCTCCTCTAAAGTCTTCCTAGGTGTGTAGAGCGAGCAGGAGGGAGCTCCAAGGGAAAGCACATCCACGTCCCCCGGATTTCGCACACGCGGAAGTATCTGAAGGACTCTTAGAATTGAGGAGTGGAGTGTCTGTTTGGGACATTCTTGTAGGCCAAGCTGTCCCAGGAAGTAGGCCCACCTTTGAAATTGGTGAGAAAAAACAAACACACGAAAACATCCCGCGGCCACAAAAGTCACCACCTTCCTGTCGGGTAGGGTCTAAGGGGGATCTTGCCCAGGCATGAAACATCAGGGCACATCGGACACTGATTTGGGGAAAATGCAGGGAGGAAGGAGGGCAGGGACTGGGGGCAGCAAGTGGTGGAACCCCTACTCTCAGCATCGCCTCACACCTTTGCCTGTGTTCGCCAGGGCTTAACGTTATTGAAATCACTCGGGCTCGCACACGCACGCCCCCACCACCGCGCACATGGTCACATTCAGGGCAGCACGCCTGCGCAGGCCCCGGCACCGGTACCCACTCTGCCCGTCTCCGTGGACCCGACGGTTGCCCTCCCTTCCTTGTTCCCTGTTCTTCCTCCTTGCCCTTTTCTGTTGCTGTTTCCACTTCCCAGTTGGGCACTACAGCATCGCCAAAGAGGCCTCTCCCTGGACACGGTTCTGCCCCTTGCCTGAGTGGCTGAGACTTATCCTTGGCTGACGGCTCTTCCCTCAGGAAGCCCCAGGAGGCTTCGGCCGGTTCCATCTGCCAACTTGGGACACAGTGTGCCCTGGGGATCGCCTTCATGCTTCACCTCCATTATGGTTCTTTCTTTTGATTTCTGTTTGCTCTCCGCTTTCGGCTCCTGCCTTCCACTCAATGCCTTACTTTCAGTTCTTCCCTCTGGACTAAAGGCACGGTTGGGAGCGTGCCTGGGAAGCTCAACGTGGCCAATACATGTACTTTCCCTGTGCAAGGGAAAATGCCCCCGTGGACTAGGAGAGTAAGGGGCATTCCCTCACAGCCATCCCTTAATTGCCATCGGGGATTACCTCACCCCTCTCCTGTCCCTTACCTCCCCTTATTAACCTAGAGTTCCCAGGGTTCTACCTAACCTTTCCGTGCCCTGAGTGCATCCCGAGGCTCTTTGGCCCTTTGCAGTGTACCCATGACATACTCAGGGTGTCAGAGGTGGCTCTACCTCTCCTTTTGCCTTCTGTAGGCCCGGCGGGCCTACTGCTGAGTCGGAGCCCTTGATGGCACTCAGGAGGGACCCCCACCCCGCCCCCGCCGCCATGCCCAGGTCAAGGGGCTGCCTGGTGGCCTGTCCTTTGGTCTGCCGGCAGCTTGTGTCTCCCTGTCACTCCCTGAGCGTGTTGCAAAAGATACACAGTGAAGCGCCCCTGCACTGGATCCACTGCGACGCTCGTGGTTGTCGTGGCGACGGTGGTGGAGGTGGTGGTGGTGGTGGTCAGTTACTGCTTCCCTCTATTCCTTTCACTGTCTATTCTGAGCTGGCCTAGTGTCCTCAGCGTCCTCCTCGCACGTCTGCTCTTTGGTTAAGGGGGAGGCCCAAGTGTAGGAGAAGGCAGTCGTGTGGTTCACTTCGGACTCTTCCCCTTCCTCCTCGACATCTTTTCCCTTCTCCAGCGGTGGAGGGCATTGTCACCCTCCGGGAAAACCCAGAAAACTAAGCATCAACAAAACCAAACAAGATCTAGGAGTTACTTCGCAGTGAAACAGCATGACGAACTCGAGGCTTGCAAAATTATCTCTTGACTTTCCATTCCGTGCAGTTGTTCTCCTTATGGAAGCCCTTCAAGTCCAAACGTGAGCCAGCAGGGGCCTCCTCAAGTTGCACCCTGCTTGCCGTTGGTTCCCAATCCAATGGCGTGATCCGAACAGTGTAGATTTCACTGTATTACTTACGAGCGGTCGCCTCCCTGTCCACAAGCCCAGGCAGGTTGGTGCTGGCCGCCGCTCAGCAGACCAGGCAATCAAGCACCCACAGCCGGATACCCACGGCAACACATGCCCACGGGCAGGCAAACACCTTACACAGGTGTGAGAGCATGGGCTCGAGTACATACACACACACACACACACACACAGAGACAAACACACACACACACACACACACACACACACACACACACACGCCCTATCTTCCTACCCCGCCACACACAGCACACCCTCACACAACCACAAACATACTGACACACGCTGTCACCTGTGCTTTCCTATATACCCTCGCACCTGTCTCGCCCCCACCCCAACCCCACCCCCTGACCGCAGCAAGTACTCTGAGAATGGCTGAAACACGCATTCCCAGAGGGGCTCTCAAAAAGGGACACGCAGCCATTCTGTGTTCCAGGTGATAGTCGTCGGTCAGCAGGTGGGCCCAAGCTGCCAGTGTAAACCTGAAACGTCCCTTGTTTAGCCAGATAAATGGGGTCTCCAAGTGGGAGCAGAGTCTGTGCCCATCCTCAAGAGACGCAGGGCCCTGTGTGGGGCTCTGTGACTGGCGATGTTTGTTAGCCTTGCAAGGTTCCTGTGTGAGGGCAAGGCCAGCCTGCCCAGAGTCAGTCCTTGGCACCCCATGTTGGGGGCGCCTCCGGGTTGGGCCAGCCACTTCTGGCTGCACTGTTGGGCCAGCCCGAGGTGGTGGCCTCAAGCCGAAGCTCCAGGCCTTGAAAGGGAAGCGGAGTCCTGCAACAAAGTGACTTGCAAGCCCGCGAGGTTTTCGCCACCAGTAAGGTGGCTGCCACCTGGTCCAGGAGAAATCCTGTGATTTAGACACTCAGGCCATGTCACCCAGCCAGGTCGCTTGGTGTATCCTTTGCCTTTTCCTTCTCCCAAGAGCAGGAGTCAAGAAAAAGGGGGTTGGAGGAAAGGAAGTGGAAAGGACTGCAGGGGGTCCAGACTCCTGTCCAGTGGTCCTTTCGTCCTGTGCATTTGGTGGTCCATGTGGGTGCCGGTGGGTGGTTGCTTTCTTTCCTTTTCTCTCCTCCTTCATGGGACTATCTGTGTCGGTTTGGTTTTGCTTTTGGTTTTACATTAGAAGGGGAGGAGAACCCAGGCCTGATGATGTGGTGGCGGCAGGGTCAGGCGCTTAGTTGGCCTTGATGGAGCTATACTGCCACCAAGCGGAGATGGTTTCGCTCAAAGCCAGTTACCAGGTCTCAAGGGATGGAGACAGCCACAGGGCTGGAAGCAACTGGCCCAGTGGGGACGGCGCGGCGTGGGGCTGGGGTGGGTGTGTTGTCCGGAGGGTACACATGGGCAATGGGCTCCGGGCCGTGCCTTCATGTGTGCTCTCCGCGGGAGACTGGACCCTGGTTCTGCAGCTGGGCAAGGCCCTCAGAAACCCCAGGGGCAGCACGACATGGCCGCCCCTGGGAGTGCCCGGTGCAAATGGCCCCGGCTCCAGGACCTCTAAGACCCTCAGCTTCCGGTGAGGGAGGGGGCCACGTGACTCCAGTGCGGCCGCAGGCAGGGCACCCCGGCACTCCCCAGCAGGGACACCGGAGGAAAAGTTGCAGAGTTGCTCTGGACCCACCCCCAAAATGGCTGACGGGGGAAGCTCCGCTCCCTGGGCTGGACAGTCCGGGAACTGCCTGCTGGGTCCGGGGCCCCGAGAGCTCAGGATTTTCCCCACAGGGTCGCACTGGCGCGCACGGCGCCCTCACAGGCCTCTGAAACCCCGTGGAGGAGACCTCCTGCGCCTTGGGCAGAACCCATTCTGCCCAGCACAGCCTCGCGGTTCCCTGCGCAGGGCAGAAGACACAGCTCGGCTGCCTGGGCTTTTCACATAACGCATTCCGCTGGATGGCACTGTGGCTCCAGAGATGGCAGTCTCCCCTTTCCCTACCCCCACCGAGCCTTCCGCGCCTGCCTTTAAGTTCCAAACAGTGCACGGTGTGTAGTGGTGGCTGTGAAACTATTAGATCACCGTCCTCGTCCTCGTCCTCGTCCTCGTCCTCGTCCTCGTCCTCGTCCGCGTCCTCGTCCTCGTCCTCGTCCTGGTCCTCGTCCTGGTCCTCCTCCACCTCCTCCTGCTCCTCCTCCTCCTCTCCCCATCATCATCATCATCAGCAGCAGCAGCAGCAGCAGCAGCCACAGAGGCACCGATATCCCATTATCCTCATCCCCATCCATAGTCCAGCTCACCGACCACCCATGTCACCTTCAGCTGGGCTCTTCACCAACTTGGCCACTTTCCACCAAACCCGCAAGTGTAGCTAGGCAGTTCTTGATTCCCTTGATGCCCTGGTTCACAGTGAACACCGCTGTCGACGACACTGCAGAGATCCCACCAGTGAGCTTGCAGTTTCTTCTTTGTATCTTCTGACTCCTGTCCTGTGGCTTGTCTGCACCGCATCACTTCCTAGGGAGCAACCTCTGTTCTGCTCAAGTTGAGTGCTTCACTGGGACAAAGATCCTGTGGGTCAGTGGCAGACACATCCCGGGAAGGTTCCGAAGGTTGTGAACCCTTCTTTACATGAATCACACGGCTCCGGAGGTGACCACCGCGCTGCATCCCTGCGTGGAAACCCCGAGCATCCTTTGTGCGCAGGGGTGGGACTTTTGGGGATGGCATGGGTCGCACCGGTGGGCCTACTTGGGGAAGGCCACTTGGCCTCGACTACATTTGTCCACAAGTTCGCTACCACCGGGGTCTTTCTTCCCGCAGGCCTCGCTAGGCAGGCTCTCAGGCTTCAGTTCTGCGCCAGAAGCCCGTCCACATGTCATGCTCAATTCTTTCCAGGTGCCCCTGTGAATTTTTATCCGTTGGGAGAAGGTGGAATACAGGGCGGAGGGGGAGGGGAAGTGGGTCTTGGGGTTTGGAGGGTCATGTGGAAGAAGGGAGCTTTTTGGCTTGCTTTGGCATGGAGATCTCTCTGCTTCTCAACCTAACCTCTGACACTGGCTTAGTGTTCTCCCTGGAAGACCCGTGAGATCTTGCAGGGGAAAGTATGGATCCCCGGTAAACGCGCACACACACACACACACACACTCACACTCACACACGGACACGCACATGCACACATCTCAGAAACCACTTCTGAAGAACGACTCAACACCTTACTCGAAGGCTTCCCCTAACCCGTACCCTAATCCTAACACGTACGCTAACACTAACCCGTACCCTAACACTTACGCTAACCTTAAACCGTTGTCGTACCGTAACCTGTACCCTAAACCCGTTCCCTAACCCTAACCCTAAACCTTACCCGAAGCCTTACCCTAAACCGTACCCTCATCCTAACCGTTACACTAACACTAACCCGTACCCTAACACTTACGCTAACCCTAAACCGTTGTCGTACACTAACCTGTACCCTAAACCGTACCCGTTCCCTAACCCTAACTCTAACCCTAACCCTCACCCGTACGCGTTCCCTAACCCGTACCCGTACCCGTACCCCTACCCTAACAACTACCCTAACCCGTACCCTAACACGTACGCTAACCCTAAACCGTTGTCATACCCTAACCTGTACCCTAAACCGTACCCATTCCCTAACCCTAACCTTAACCATAACCCTAAACCTTACCTGAAGCCTTACCCTAACCCGTACCCTGATTCTAACCCATACACTAATACTAACCCGTACTCTAACACGTACGCTAACCCTAAACCGTTGTCATACACCAACCTGCACCTTAAACCGTACCCGTTTCCTGACCCTAACCCTAACCCTAACATTAACACTAACGCTTACCCTAACCCGTACCATAATCCTAATCCGTACAGTAACACTAACCCGTATCCTAACACGTACGCTAACCCTAAACCGTTGTTGTACCCTAACCTGTACCATAAACCGTACCCGTTCCCTAACCCTAACCCTAACCCTAACCCTAACCATAACCCTAACTCTAACCCTAACCCTAACCCTAACCCTAACCCCATCCCTAAATAAAACCCTAACCCTACCTCTAACCCTAACCCCTAACCACAACCACAACCCCAAACCCAACCGTAACCCTAACCCTAACCCTAACCCCTAACCACAACCACAACCCCAAACCCAACCGTAACCCTAACCCTAACCCTAACCCCTATCCCTAACTAAAACCCTAAACCTACCTCTAACCCTAACGCTAACCCTAACCCTATGATGCATTTCCAGGCAGAGCCTCAAAACGAGGGATCAGGGCCTTTATCCAGAGCCGACTGGGATGTGTAGAGAGAAGAAAAAGGTACAACGTAAAAGCTGAGAGGAAACTTTTATTCGGGGATCTTACTGAGGACTACAGACACGGCGACAGCCACTCACAAAGTGCTATGGAAAGGTTTTGAATTAGTACGGGAGGAAGGAGCCAGGCTATGTAGGAGTTTTCGTTGAATAAAAGAGGAAAAAATAGAAACATGTCGGGGAATACCAAAAGATTGCTGCTAATCACAAAGACAAAACACAAAACAACGAAATAAACACAGCACCATCACCAGCACCACCACGAACAACAACAACAACAACACCTCACCCAGAACATCTCAAGTCAGAGATTTGAGCGCTTTTCTAATCATGGGAAGACACAAGAGTCTTGGTCCATTGAAATCATTCCTAGGTATGCATCTGAACTTTCCAGGGCTACTATCCTGCTTTTCTCCATCTTGAATTGCCCTCGGGGGCCACCCTTGGGGCCAGAGGCAGTGCGTGAGTGCCCATGGCAGGGCCACAACCTTTGTTTACTGAAGAGGCTGGTGACATTTTGTGTCCGCAGATGCAAAGCAAAGCAGGCGGTCACCGTGGCGTGAGTGTTTAAGGATGCCATGCCCATATGCCACCCAGAGCCTGGCGCGAGACCAATGTGGAAGGTGATCGTGAGGCTCCTTACAGTTTCCTCAACGTTTCCTTTCTTTGCTCCTCTAAAGTCTTCCTAGGTGTGTAGAGCGAGCAGGAGGGAGCTCCAAGGGAAAGCACATCCACGTCCCCCGGATTTCGCACACGCGGAAGTATCTGAAGGACTCTTAGAATTGAGGAGTGGAGTGTCTGTTTGGGACATTCTTGTAGGCCAAGCTGTCCCAGGAAGTAGGCCCACCTTTGAAATTGGTGAGAAAAAACAAACACACGAAAACATCCCGCGGCCACAAAAGTCACCACCTTCCTGTCGGGTAGGGTCTAAGGGGGATCTTGCCCAGGCATGAAACATCAGGGCACATCGGACACTGATTTGGGGAAAATGCAGGGAGGAAGGAGGGCAGGGACTGGGGGCAGCAAGTGGTGGAACCCCTACTCTCAGCATCGCCTCACACCTTTGCCTGTGTTCGCCAGGGCTTAACGTTATTGAAATCACTCGGGCTCGCACACGCACGCCCCCACCACCGCGCACATGGTCACATTCAGGGCAGCACGCCTGCGCAGGCCCCGGCACCGGTACCCACTCTGCCCGTCTCCGTGGACCCGACGGTTGCCCTCCCTTCCTTGTTCCCTGTTCTTCCTCCTTGCCCTTTTCTGTTGCTGTTTCCACTTCCCAGTTGGGCACTACAGCATCGCCAAAGAGGCCTCTCCCTGGACACGGTTCTGCCCCTTGCCTGAGTGGCTGAGACTTATCCTTGGCTGACGGCTCTTCCCTCAGGAAGCCCCAGGAGGCTTCGGCCGGTTCCATCTGCCAACTTGGGACACAGTGTGCCCTGGGGATCGCCTTCATGCTTCACCTCCATTATGGTTCTTTCTTTTGATTTCTGTTTGCTCTCCGCTTTCGGCTCCTGCCTTCCACTCAATGCCTTACTTTCAGTTCTTCCCTCTGGACTAAAGGCACGGTTGGGAGCGTGCCTGGGAAGCTCAACGTGGCCAATACATGTACTTTCCCTGTGCAAGGGAAAATGCCCCCGTGGACTAGGAGAGTAAGGGGCATTCCCTCACAGCCATCCCTTAATTGCCATCGGGGATTACCTCACCCCTCTCCTGTCCCTTACCTCCCCTTATTAACCTAGAGTTCCCAGGGTTCTACCTAACCTTTCCGTGCCCTGAGTGCATCCCGAGGCTCTTTGGCCCTTTGCAGTGTACCCATGACATACTCAGGGTGTCAGAGGTGGCTCTACCTCTCCTTTTGCCTTCTGTAGGCCCGGCGGGCCTACTGCTGAGTCGGAGCCCTTGATGGCACTCAGGAGGGACCCCCACCCCGCCCCCGCCGCCATGCCCAGGTCAAGGGGCTGCCTGGTGGCCTGTCCTTTGGTCTGCCGGCAGCTTGTGTCTCCCTGTCACTCCCTGAGCGTGTTGCAAAAGATACACAGTGAAGCGCCCCTGCACTGGATCCACTGCGACGCTCGTGGTTGTCGTGGCGACGGTGGTGGAGGTGGTGGTGGTGGTGGTCAGTTACTGCTTCCCCCTATTCCTTTCACTGTCTATTCTGAGCTGGCCTAGTGTCCTCAGCGTCCTCCTCGCACGTCTGCTCTTTGGTTAAGGGGGAGGCCCAAGTGTAGGAGAAGGCAGTCGTGTGGTTCACTTCGGACTCTTCCCCTTCCTCCTCGACATCTTTTCCCTTCTCCAGCGGTGGAGGGCATTGTCACCCTCCGGGAAAACCCAGAAAACTAAGCATCAACAAAACCAAACAAGATCTAGGAGTTACTTCGCAGTGAAACAGCATGACGAACTCGAGGCTTGCAAAATTATCTCTTGACTTTCCATTCCGTGCAGTTGTTCTCCTTATGGAAGCCCTTCAAGTCCAAACGTGAGCCAGCAGGGGCCTCCTCAAGTTGCACCCTGCTTGCCGTTGGTTCCCAATCCAATGGCGTGATCCGAACAGTGTAGATTTCACTGTATTACTTACGAGCGGTCGCCTCCCTGTCCACAAGCCCAGGCAGGTTGGTGCTGGCCGCCGCTCAGCAGACCAGGCAATCAAGCACCCACAGCCGGATACCCACGGCAACACATGCCCACGGGCAGGCAAGCACCTTACACAGGTGTGAGAGCATGGGCTCGAGTACACACACACACACACACACACAGAGACAAACACACACACACACACACACACACACACACACACACACGCCCTATCTTCCTACCCCGCCACACACAGCACACCCTCACACAACCACAAACATACTGACACACGCTGTCACCTGTGCTTTCCTATATACCCTCGCACCTGTCTCGCCCCCACCCCAACCCCACCCCCTGACCGCAGCAAGTACTCTGAGAATGGCTGAAACACGCATTCCCAGAGGGGCTCTCAAAAAGGGACACGCAGCCATTCTGTGTTCCAGGTGATAGTCGTCGGTCAGCAGGTGGGCCCAAGCTGCCAGTGTAAACCTGAAACGTCCCTTGTTTAGCCAGATAAATGGGGTCTCCAAGTGGGAGCAGAGTCTGTGCCCATCCTCAAGAGACGCAGGGCCCTGTGTGGGGCTCTGTGACTGGCGATGTTTGTTAGCCTTGCAAGGTTCCTGTGTGAGGGCAAGGCCAGCCTGCCCAGAGTCAGTCCTTGGCACCCCATGTTGGGGGCGCCTCCGGGTTGGGCCAGCCACTTCTGGCTGCACTGTTGGGCCAGCCCGAGGTGGTGGCCTCAAGCCGAAGCTCCAGGCCTTGAAAGGGAAGCGGAGTCCTGCAACAAAGTGACTTGCAAGCCCGCGAGGTTTTCGCCACCAGTAAGGTGGCTGCCGCCTGGTCCAGGAGAAATCCTGTGATTTAGACACTCAGGCCATGTCACCCAGCCAGGTCGCTTGGTGTATCCTTTGCCTTTTCCTTCTCCCAAGAGCAGGAGTCAAGAAAAAGGGGGTTGGAGGAAAGGAAGTGGAAAGGACTGCAGGGGGTCCAGCCTCGTGTCCAGTGGTCCTTTCGTCCTGTGCATTTGGTGGTCCATGTGGGTGCCGGTGGGTGGTTGCTTTCTTTCCTTTTCTCTCCTCCTTCATGGGACTGTCTGTGTCGGTTTGGTTTTGCTTTTGGTTTTACATTAGAAGGGGAGGAGAACCCAGGCCTGATGATGTGGTGGCGGCAGGGTCAGGCGCTTAGTTGGCCTTGATGGAGCTATACTGCCACCAAGCGGAGATGGTTTCGCTCAAAGCCAGTTACCAGGTCTCAAGGGATGGAGACAGCCACAGGGCTGGAAGCAACTGGCCCGGTGGGGACGGCGCGGCGTGGGGCTGGGGTGGGTGTGTTGTCCGGAGGGTACACATGGGCAATGGGCTCCGGGCCGTGCCTTCATGTGTGCTCTCCGCGGGAGACTGGACCCTGGTTCTGCAGCTGGGCAAGGCCCTCAGAAACCCCAGGGGCAGCACGACATGGCCGCCCCTGGGAGTGCCCGGTGCAAATGGCCCCGGCTCCAGGACCTCTAAGACCCTCAGCTTCCGGTGAGGGAGGGGGCCACGTGACTCCAGTGCGGCCGCAGGCAGGGCACCCCGGCACTCCCCAGCAGGGACACCGGAGGAAAAGTTGCAGAGTTGCTCTGGACCCACCCCCAAAATGGCTGACGGGGGAAGCTCCGCTCCCTGGGCTGGACAGTCCGGGAACTGCCTGCTGGGTCCGGGGCCCCGAGAGCTCAGGATTTTCCCCACAGGGTCGCACTGGCGCGCACGGCGCCCTCACAGGCCTCTGAAACCCCGTGGAGGAGAACTCCTGCGCCTTGGGCAGAACCCATTCTGCCCAGCACAGCCTCGCGGTTCCCTGCGCAGGGCAGAAGACACAGCTCGGCTGCCTGGGCTTTTCACATAACGCATTCCGCTGGATGGCACTGTGGCTCCAGAGATGGCAGTCTCCCCTTTCCCTACCCCCACCGAGCCTTCCGCGCCTGCCTTTAAGTTCCAAACAGTGCACGGTGTGTAGTGGTGGCTGTGAAACTATTAGATCACCGTCCTCGTCCTCGTCCTCGTCCTCGTCCTCGTCCTCGTCCTCGTCCGCGTCCTCGTCCTCGTCCTCGTCCTGGTCCTCGTCCTCGTCCTCCTCCACCTCCTCCTGCTCCTCCTCCTCCTCTCCCCATCATCATCATCATCAGCAGCAGCAGCAGCAGCAGCAGCAGCCACAGAGGCACCGATATCCCATTATCCTCATCCCCATCCATAGTCCAGCTCACCGACCACCCATGTCACCTTCAGCTGGGCTCTTCACCAACTTGGCCACTTTCCACCAAACCCGCAAGTGTAGCTAGGCAGTTCTTGATTCCCTTGATGCCCTGGTTCACAGTGAACACCGCTGTCGACGACACTGCAGAGATCCCACCAGTGAGCTTGCAGTTTCTTCTTTGTATCTTCTGACTCCTGTCCTGTGGCTTGTCTGCACCGCATCACTTCCTAGGGAGCAACCTCTGTTCTGCTCAAGTTGAGTGCTTCACTGGGACAAAGATCCTGTGGGTCAGTGGCAGACACATCCCGGGAAGGTTCCGAAGGTTGTGAACCCTTCTTTACATGAATCACACGGCTCCGGAGGTGACCACCGCGCTGCATCCCTGCGTGGAAACCCCGAGCATCCTTTGTGCGCAGGGGTGGGACTTTTGGGGATGGCATGGGTCGCACCGGTGGGCCTACTTGGGGAAGGCCACTTGGCCTCGACTACATTTGTCCACAAGTTCGCTACCACCGGGGTCTTTCTTCCCGCAGGCCTCGCTAGGCAGGCTCTCAGGCTTCAGTTCTGCGCCAGAAGCCCGTCCACATGTCATGCTCAATTCTTTCCAGGTGCCCCTGTGAATTTTTATCCGTTGGGAGAAGGTGGAATACAGGGCGGAGGGGGAGGGGAAGTGGGTCTTGGGGTTTGGAGGGTCATGTGGAAGAAGGGAGCTTTTTGGCTTGCTTTGGCATGGAGATCTCTCTGCTTCTCAACCTAACCTCTGACACTGGCTTAGTGTTCTCCCTGGAAGACCCGTGAGATCTTGCAGGGGAAAGTATGGATCCCCGGTAAACGCACACACACACACACACACACACACTCACACTCACACACGGACACGCACATGCACACATCTCAGAAACCACTTCTGAAGAACGACTCAACACCTTACTCGAAGGCTTCCCCTAACCCGTACCCTAATCCTAACACGTACGCTAACACTAACCCGTACCCTAACACTTACGCTAACCTTAAACCGTTGTCGTACCGTAACCTGTACCCTAAACCCGTTCCCTAACCCTAACCCTAAACCTTACCCGAAGCCTTACCCTAAACCGTACCCTCATCCTAACCGTTACACTAACACTAACCCGTACCCTAACACTTACGCTAACCCTAAACCGTTGTCGTACACTAACCTGTACCCTAAACCGTACCCGTTCCCTAACCCTAACTCTAACCCTAACCCTCACCCGTACGCGTTCCCTAACCCGTACCCGTACCCGTACCCCTACCCTAACAACTACCCTAACCCGTACCCTAACACGTACGCTAACCCTAAACCGTTGTCATACCCTAACCTGTACCCTAAACCGTACCCATTCCCTAACCCTAACCTTAACCATAACCCTAAACCTTACCTGAAGCCTTACCCTAACCCGTACCCTGATTCTAACCCATACACTAATACTAACCCGTACTCTAACACGTACGCTAACCCTAAACCGTTGTCATACACCAACCTGCACCTTAAACCGTACCCGTTTCCTGACCCTAACCCTAACCCTAACATTAACACTAACGCTTACCCTAACCCGTACCATAATCCTAATCCGTACAGTAACACTAACCCGTATCCTAACACGTACGCTAACCCTAAACCGTTGTTGTACCCTAACCTGTACCATAAACCGTACCCGTTCCCTAACCCTAACCCTAACCCTAACCATAACCATAACCCTAACTCTAACCCTAACCCTAACCCTAACCCTAACCCCATCCCTAAATAAAACCCTAACCCTACCTCTAACCCTAACCCCTAACCACAACCACAACCCCAAACCCAACCGTAACCCTAACCCTAACCCTAACCCCTATCCCTAACTAAAACCCTAAACCTACCTCTAACCCTAACGCTAACCCTAACCCTATGATGCATTTCCAGGCAGAGCCTCAAAACGAGGGATCAGGGCCTTTATCCAGAGCCGACTGGGATGTGTAGAGAGAAGAAAAAGGTACAACGTAAAAGCTGAGAGGAAACTTTTATTCGGGGATCTTACTGAGGACTACAGACACGGCGACAGCCACTCACAAAGTGCTATGGAAAGGTTTTGAATTAGTACGGGAGGAAGGAGCCAGGCTATGTAGGAGTTTTCGTTGAATAAAAGAGGAAAAAATAGAAACATGTCGGGGAATACCAAAAGATTGCTGCTAATCACAAAGACAAAACACAAAACAACGAAATAAACACAGCACCATCACCAGCACCACCACGAACAACAACAACAACAACACCTCACCCAGAACATCTCAAGTCAGAGATTTGAGCGCTTTTCTAATCATGGGAAGACACAAGAGTCTTGGTCCATTGAAATCATTCCTAGGTATGCATCTGAACTTTCCAGGGCTACTATCCTGCTTTTCTCCATCTTGAATTGCCCTCGGGGGCCACCCTTGGGGCCAGAGGCAGTGCGTGAGTGCCCATGGCAGGGCCACAACCTTTGTTTACTGAAGAGGCTGGTGACATTTTGTGTCCGCAGATGCAAAGCAAAGCAGGCGGTCACCGTGGCGTGAGTGTTTAAGGATGCCATGCCCATATGCCACCCAGAGCCTGGCGCGAGACCAATGTGGAAGGTGATCGTGAGGCTCCTTACAGTTTCCTCAACGTTTCCTTTCTTTGCTCCTCTAAAGTCTTCCTAGGTGTGTAGAGCGAGCAGGAGGGAGCTCCAAGGGAAAGCACATCCACGTCCCCCGGATTTCGCACACGCGGAAGTATCTGAAGGACTCTTAGAATTGAGGAGTGGAGTGTCTGTTTGGGACATTCTTGTAGGCCAAGCTGTCCCAGGAAGTAGGCCCACCTTTGAAATTGGTGAGAAAAAACAAACACACGAAAACATCCCGCGGCCACAAAAGTCACCACCTTCCTGTCGGGTAGGGTCTAAGGGGGATCTTGCCCAGGCATGAAACATCAGGGCACATCGGACACTGATTTGGGGAAAATGCAGGGAGGAAGGAGGGCAGGGACTGGGGGCAGCAAGTGGTGGAACCCCTACTCTCAGCATCGCCTCACACCTTTGCCTGTGTTCGCCAGGGCTTAACGTTATTGAAATCACTCGGGCTCGCACACGCACGCCCCCACCACCGCGCACATGGTCACATTCAGGGCAGCACGCCTGCGCAGGCCCCGGCACCGGTACCCACTCTGCCCGTCTCCGTGGACCCGACGGTTGCCCTCCCTTCCTTGTTCCCTGTTCTTCCTCCTTGCCCTTTTCTGTTGCTGTTTCCACTTCCCAGTTGGGCACTACAGCATCGCCAAAGAGGCCTCTCCCTGGACACGGTTCTGCCCCTTGCCTGAGTGGCTGAGACTTATCCTTGGCTGACGGCTCTTCCCTCAGGAAGCCCCAGGAGGCTTCGGCCGGTTCCATCTGCCAACTTGGGACACAGTGTGCCCTGGGGATCGCCTTCATGCTTCACCTCCATTATGGTTCTTTCTTTTGATTTCTGTTTGCTCTCCGCTTTCGGCTCCTGCCTTCCACTCAATGCCTTACTTTCAGTTCTTCCCTCTGGACTAAAGGCACGGTTGGGAGCGTGCCTGGGAAGCTCAACGTGGCCAATACATGTACTTTCCCTGTGCAAGGGAAAATGCCCCCGTGGACTAGGAGAGTAAGGGGCATTCCCTCACAGCCATCCCTTAATTGCCATCGGGGATTACCTCACCCCTCTCCTGTCCCTTACCTCCCCTTATTAACCTAGAGTTCCCAGGGTTCTACCTAACCTTTCCGTGCCCTGAGTGCATCCCGAGGCTCTTTGGCCCTTTGCAGTGTACCCATGACATACTCAGGGTGTCAGAGGTGGCTCTACCTCTCCTTTTGCCTTCTGTAGGCCCGGCGGGCCTACTGCTGAGTCGGAGCCCTTGATGGCACTCAGGAGGGACCCCCACCCCGCCCCCGCCGCCATGCCCAGGTCAAGGGGCTGCCTGGTGGCCTGTCCTTTGGTCTGCCGGCAGCTTGTGTCTCCCTGTCACTCCCTGAGCGTGTTGCAAAAGATACACAGTGAAGCGCCCCTGCACTGGATCCACTGCGATGCTCGTGGTTGTCGTGGCGACGGTGGTGGAGGTGGTGGTGGTGGTGGTCAGTTACTGCTTCCCTCTGTTCCTTTCACTGTCTATTCTGAGCTGGCCTAGTGTCCTCAGCGTCCTCCTCGCACGTCTGCTCTTTGGTTAAGGGGGAGGCCCAAGTGTAGGAGAAGGCAGTCGTGTGGTTCACTTCGGACTCTTCCCCTTCCTCCTCGACATCTTTTCCCTTCTCCAGCGGTGGAGGGCATTGTCACCCTCCGGGAAAACCCAGAAAACTAAGCATCAACAAAACCAAACAAGATCTAGGAGTTACTTCGCAGTGAAACAGCATGACGAACTCGAGGCTTGCAAAATTATCTCTTGACTTTCCATTCCGTGCAGTTGTTCTCCTTATGGAAGCCCTTCAAGTCCAAACGTGAGCCAGCAGGGGCCTCCTCAAGTTGCACCCTGCTTGCCGTTGGTTCCCAATCCAATGGCGTGATCCGAACAGTGTAGATTTCACTGTATTACTTACGAGCGGTCGCCTCTCTGTCCACAAGCCCAGGCAGGTTGGTGCTGGCCGCCGCTCAGCAGACCAGGCAATCAAGCACCCACAGCCGGATACCCACGGCAACACATGCCCACGGGCAGGCAAGCACCTTACACAGGTGTGAGAGCATGGGCTCGAGTACACACACACACACACACACACACACGCCCTATCTTCCTACCCCGCCACACACAGCACACCCTCACACAACCACAAACATACTGACACACGCTGTCACCTGTGCTTTCCTATATACCCTCGCACCTGTCTCGCCCCCACCCCAACCCCACCCCCTGACCGCAGCAAGTACTCTGAGAATGGCTGAAACACGCATTCCCAGAGGGGCTCTCAAAAAGGGACACGCAGCCATTCTGTGTTCCAGGTGATAGTCGTCGGTCAGCAGGTGGGCCCAAGCTGCCAGTGTAAACCTGAAACGTCCCTTGTTTAGCCAGATAAATGGGGTCTCCAAGTGGGAGCAGAGTCTGTGCCCATCCTCAAGAGACGCAGGGCCCTGTGTGGGGCTCTGTGACTGGCGATGTTTGTTAGCCTTGCAAGGTTCCTGTGTGAGGGCAAGGCCAGCCTGCCCAGAGTCAGTCCTTGGCACCCCATGTTGGGGGCGCCTCCGGGTTGGGCCAGCCACTTCTGGCTGCACTGTTGGGCCAGCCCGAGGTGGTGGCCTCAAGCCGAAGCTCCAGGCCTTGAAAGGGAAGCGGAGTCCTGCAACAAAGTGACTTGCAAGCCCGCGAGGTTTTCGCCACCAGTAAGGTGGCTGCCGCCTGGTCCAGGAGAAATCCTGTGATTTAGACACTCAGGCCATGTCACCCAGCCAGGTCGCTTGGTGTATCCTTTGCCTTTTCCTTCTCCCAAGAGCAGGAGTCAAGAAAAAGGGGGTTGGAGGAAAGGAAGTGGAAAGGACTGCAGGGGGTCCAGACTCCTGTCCAGTGGTCCTTTCGTCCTGTGCATTTGGTGGTCCATGTGGGTGCCGGTGGGTGGTTGCTTTCTTTCCTTTTCTCTCCTCCTTCATGGGACTGTCTGTGTCGGTTTGGTTTTGCTTTTGGTTTTACATTAGAAGGGGAGGAGAACCCAGGCCTGATGATGTGGTGGCGGCAGGGTCAGGCGCTTAGTTGGCCTTGATGGAGCTATACTGCCACCAAGCGGAGATGGTTTCGCTCAAAGCCAGTTACCAGGTCTCAAGGGATGGAGACAGCCACAGGGCTGGAAGCAACTGGCCCAGTGGGGACGGCGCGGCGTGGGGCTGGGGTGGGTGTGTTGTCCGGAGGGTACACATGGGCAATGGGCTCCGGGCCGTGCCTTCATGTGTGCTCTCCGCGGGAGACTGGACCCTGGTTCTGCAGCTGGGCAAGGCCCTCAGAAACCCCAGGGGCAGCACGACATGGCCGCCCCTGGGAGTGCCCGGTGCAAATGGCCCCGGCTCCAGGACCTCTAAGACCCTCAGCTTCCGGTGAGGGAGGGGGCCACGTGACTCCAGTGCGGCCGCAGGCAGGGCACCCCGGCACTCCCCAGCAGGGACACCGGAGGAAAAGTTGCAGAGTTGCTCTGGACCCACCCCCAAAATGGCTGACGGGGGAAGCTCCGCTCCCTGGGCTGGACAGTCCGGGAACTGCCTGCTGGGTCCGGGGCCCCGAGAGCTCAGGATTTTCCCCACAGGGTCGCACTGGCGCGCACGGCGCCCTCACAGGCCTCTGAAACCCCGTGGAGGAGAACTCCTGCGCCTTGGGCAGAACCCATTCTGCCCAGCACAGCCTCGCGGTTCCCTGCGCAGGGCAGAAGACACAGCTCGGCTGCCTGGGCTTTTCACATAACGCATTCCGCTGGATGGCACTGTGGCTCCAGAGATGGCAGTCTCCCCTTTCCCTACCCCCACCGAGCCTTCCGCGCCTGCCTTTAAGTTCCAAACAGTGCACGGTGTGTAGTGGTGGCTGTGAAACTATTAGATCACCTTCCTCGTCCTCGTCCTCGTCCTCGTCCTCGTCCTCGTCCCCGTCCGCGTCCTCGTCCTCGTCCTCGTCCTGGTCCTCGTCCTCGTCCTCCTCCACCTCCTCCTGCTCCTCCTCCTCCTCTCCCCATCATCATCATCATCAGCAGCAGCAGCAGCAGCAGCAGCCACAGAGGCACCGATATCCCATTATCCTCATCCCCATCCATAGTCCAGCTCACCGACCACCCATGTCACCTTCAGCTGGGCTCTTCACCAACTTGGCCACTTTCCACCAAACCCGCAAGTGTAGCTAGGCAGTTCTTGATTCCCTTGATGCCCTGGTTCACAGTGAACACCGCTGTCGACGACACTGCAGAGATCCCACCAGTGAGCTTGCAGTTTCTTCTTTGTATCTTCTGACTCCTGTCCTGTGGCTTGTCTGCACCGCATCACTTCCTAGGGAGCAACCTCTGTTCTGCTCAAGTTGAGTGCTTCACTGGGACAAAGATCCTGTGGGTCAGTGGCAGACACATCCCGGGAAGGTTCCGAAGGTTGTGAACCCTTCTTTACATGAATCACACGGCTCCGGAGGTGACCACCGCGCTGCATCCCTGCGTGGAAACCCCGAGCATCCTTTGTGCGCAGGGGTGGGACTTTTGGGGATGGCATGGGTCGCACCGGTGGGCCTACTTGGGGAAGGCCACTTGGCCTCGACTACATTTGTCCACAAGTTCGCTACCACCGGGGTCTTTCTTCCCGCAGGCCTCGCTAGGCAGGCTCTCAGGCTTCAGTTCTGCGCCAGAAGCCCGTCCACATGTCATGCTCAATTCTTTCCAGGTGCCCCTGTGAATTTTTATCCGTTGGGAGAAGGTGGAATACAGGGCGGAGGGGGAGGGGAAGTGGGTCTTGGGGTTTGGAGGGTCATGTGGAAGAAGGGAGCTTTTTGGCTTGCTTTGGCATGGAGATCTCTCTGCTTCTCAACCTAACCTCTGACACTGGCTTAGTGTTCTCCCTGGAAGACCCGTGAGATCTTGCAGGGGAAAGTATGGATCCCCGGTAAACGCACACACACACACACACACACACACACACTCACACTCACACACGGACACGCACATGCACACATCTCAGAAACCACTTCTGAAGAACGACTCAACACCTTACTCGAAGGCTTCCCCTAACCCGTACCCTAATCCTAACACGTACGCTAACACTAACCCGTACCCTAACACTTACGCTAACCTTAAACCGTTGTCGTACCGTAACCTGTACCCTAAACCCGTTCCCTAACCCTAACCCTAAACCTTACCCGAAGCCTTACCCTAAACCGTACCCTCATCCTAACCGTTACACTAACACTAACCCGTACCCTAACACTTACGCTAACCCTAAACCGTTGTCGTACACTAACCTGTACCCTAAACCGTACCCGTTCCCTAACCCTAACTCTAACCCTAACCCTCACCCGTACGCGTTCCCTAACCCGTACCCGTACCCGTACCCCTACCCTAACAACTACCCTAACCCGTACCCTAACACGTACGCTAACCCTAAACCGTTGTCATACCCTAACCTGTACCCTAAACCGTACCCATTCCCTAACCCTAACCTTAACCATAACCCTAAACCTTACCTGAAGCCTTACCCTAACCCGTACCCTGATTCTAACCCATACACTAATACTAACCCGTACTCTAACACGTACGCTAACCCTAAACCGTTGTCATACACCAACCTGCACCTTAAACCGTACCCGTTTCCTGACCCTAACCCTAACCCTAACATTAACACTAACGCTTACCCTAACCCGTACCATAATCCTAATCCGTACAGTAACACTAACCCGTATCCTAACACGTACGCTAACCCTAAACCGTTGTTGTACCCTAACCTGTACCATAAACCGTACCCGTTCCCTAACCCTAACCCTAACCCTAACCATAACCATAACCCTAACTCTAACCCTAACCCTAACCCTAACCCTAACCCCATCCCTAAATAAAACCCTAACCCTACCTCTAACCCTAACCCCTAACCACAACCACAACCCCAAACCCAACCGTAACCCTAACCCTAACCCTAACCCCTAACCACAACCACAACCCCAAACCCAACCGTAACCCTAACCCTAACCCTAACCCCTATCCCTAACTAAAACCCTAAACCTACCTCTAACCCTAACGCTAACCCTAACCCTATGATGCATTTCCAGGCAGAGCCTCAAAACGAGGGATCAGGGCCTTTATCCAGAGCCGACTGGGATGTGTAGAGAAAAGAAAAAGGTACAACGTAAAAGCTGAGAGGAAACTTTTATTCGGGGATCTTACTGAGGACTACAGACACGGCGACAGCCACTCACAAAGTGCTATGGAAAGGTTTTGAATTAGTACGGGAGGAAGGAGCCAGGCTATGTAGGAGTTTTCGTTGAATAAAAGAGGAAAAAATAGAAACATGTCGGGGAATACCAAAAGATTGCTGCTAATCACAAAGACAAAACACAAAACAACGAAATAAACACAGCACCATCACCAGCACCACCACGAACAACAACAACAACAACACCTCACCCAGAACATCTCAAGTCAGAGATTTGAGCGCTTTTCTAATCATGGGAAGACACAAGAGTCTTGGTCCATTGAAATCATTCCTAGGTATGCATCTGAACTTTCCAGGGCTACTATCCTGCTTTTCTCCATCTTGAATTGCCCTCGGGGGCCACCCTTGGGGCCAGAGGCAGTGCGTGAGTGCCCATGGCAGGGCCACAACCTTTGTTTACTGAAGAGGCTGGTGACATTTTGTGTCCGCAGATGCAAAGCAAAGCAGGCGGTCACCGTGGCGTGAGTGTTTAAGGATGCCATGCCCATATGCCACCCAGAGCCTGGCGCGAGACCAATGTGGAAGGTGATCGTGAGGCTCCTTACAGTTTCCTCAACGTTTCCTTTCTTTGCTCCTCTAAAGTCTTCCTAGGTGTGTAGAGCGAGCAGGAGGGAGCTCCAAGGGAAAGCACATCCACGTCCCCCGGATTTCGCACACGCGGAAGTATCTGAAGGACTCTTAGAATTGAGGAGTGGAGTGTCTGTTTGGGACATTCTTGTAGGCCAAGCTGTCCCAGGAAGTAGGCCCACCTTTGAAATTGGTGAGAAAAAACAAACACACGAAAACATCCCGCGGCCACAAAAGTCACCACCTTCCTGTCGGGTAGGGTCTAAGGGGGATCTTGCCCAGGCATGAAACATCAGGGCACATCGGACACTGATTTGGGGAAAATGCAGGGAGGAAGGAGGGCAGGGACTGGGGGCAGCAAGTGGTGGAACCCCTACTCTCAGCATCGCCTCACACCTTTGCCTGTGTTCGCCAGGGCTTAACGTTATTGAAATCACTCGGGCTCGCACACGCACGCCCCCACCACCGCGCACATGGTCACATTCAGGGCAGCACGCCTGCGCAGGCCCCGGCACCGGTACCCACTCTGCCCGTCTCCGTGGACCCGACGGTTGCCCTCCCTTCCTTGTTCCCTGTTCTTCCTCCTTGCCCTTTTCTGTTGCTGTTTCCACTTCCCAGTTGGGCACTACAGCATCGCCAAAGAGGCCTCTCCCTGGACACGGTTCTGCCCCTTGCCTGAGTGGCTGAGACTTATCCTTGGCTGACGGCTCTTCCCTCAGGAAGCCCCAGGAGGCTTCGGCCGGTTCCATCTGCCAACTTGGGACACAGTGTGCCCTGGGGATCGCCTTCATGCTTCACCTCCATTATGGTTCTTTCTTTTGATTTCTGTTTGCTCTCCGCTTTCGGCTCCTGCCTTCCACTCAATGCCTTACTTTCAGTTCTTCCCTCTGGACTAAAGGCACGGTTGGGAGCGTGCCTGGGAAGCTCAACGTGGCCAATACATGTACTTTCCCTGTGCAAGGGAAAATGCCCCCGTGGACTAGGAGAGTAAGGGGCATTCCCTCACAGCCATCCCTTAATTGCCATCGGGGATTACCTCACCCCTCTCCTGTCCCTTACCTCCCCTTATTAACCTAGAGTTCCCAGGGTTCTACCTAACCTTTCCGTGCCCTGAGTGCATCCCGAGGCTCTTTGGCCCTTTGCAGTGTACCCATGACATACTCAGGGTGTCAGAGGTGGCTCTACCTCTCCTTTTGCCTTCTGTAGGCCCGGCGGGCCTACTGCTGAGTCGGAGCCCTTGATGGCACTCAGGAGGGACCCCCACCCCGCCCCCGCCGCCATGCCCAGGTCAAGGGGCTGCCTGGTGGCCTGTCCTTTGGTCTGCCGGCAGCTTGTGTCTCCCTGTCACTCCCTGAGCGTGTTGCAAAAGATACACAGTGAAGCGCCCCTGCACTGGATCCACTGCGACGCTCGTGGTTGTCGTGGCGACGGTGGTGGAGGTGGTGGTGGTGGTGGTCAGTTACTGCTTCCCCCTATTCCTTTCACTGTCTATTCTGAGCTGGCCTAGTGTCCTCAGCGTCCTCCTCGCACGTCTGCTCTTTGGTTAAGGGGGAGGCCCAAGTGTAGGAGAAGGCAGTCGTGTGGTTCACTTCGGACTCTTCCCCTTCCTCCTCGACATCTTTTCCCTTCTCCAGCGGTGGAGGGCATTGTCACCCTCCGGGAAAACCCAGAAAACTAAGCATCAACAAAACCAAACAAGATCTAGGAGTTACTTCGCAGTGAAACAGCATGACGAACTCGAGGCTTGCAAAATTATCTCTTGACTTTCCATTCCGTGCAGTTGTTCTCCTTATGGAAGCCCTTCAAGTCCAAACGTGAGCCAGCAGGGGCCTCCTCAAGTTGCACCCTGCTTGCCGTTGGTTCCCAATCCAATGGCGTGATCCGAACAGTGTAGATTTCACTGTATTACTTACGAGCGGTCGCCTCCCTGTCCACAAGCCCAGGCAGGTTGGTGCTGGCCGCCGCTCAGCAGACCAGGCAATCAAGCACCCACAGCCGGATACCCACGGCAACACATGCCCACGGGCAGGCAAGCACCTTACACAGGTGTGAGAGCATGGGCTCGAGTACACACACACACACACACACACAGAGACAAACACACACACACACACACACACACACACACACACACACGCCCTATCTTCCTACCCCGCCACACACAGCACACCCTCACACAACCACAAACATACTGACACACGCTGTCACCTGTGCTTTCCTATATACCCTCGCACCTGTCTCGCCCCCACCCCAATCCCACCCCCTGACCGCAGCAAGTACTCTGAGAATGGCTGAAACACGCATTCCCAGAGGGGCTCTCAAAAAGGGACACGCAGCCATTCTGTGTTCCAGGTGATAGTCGTCGGTCAGCAGGTGGGCCCAAGCTGCCAGTGTAAACCTGAAACGTCCCTTGTTTAGCCAGATAAATGGGGTCTCCAAGTGGGAGCAGAGTCTGTGCCCATCCTCAAGAGACGCAGGGCCCTGTGTGGGGCTCTGTGACTGGCGATGTTTGTTAGCCTTGTAAGGCTCCTGTGTGAGGGCAAGGCCAGCCTGCCCAGAGTCAGTCCTTGGCACCCCATGTTGGGGGCGCCTCCGGGTTGGGCCAGCCACTTCTGGCTGCACTGTTGGGCCAGCCCGAGGTGGTGGCCTCAAGCCGAAGCTCCAGGCCTTGAAAGGGAAGCGGAGTCCTGCAACAAAGTGACTTGCAAGCCCGCGAGGTTTTCGCCACCAGTAAGGTGGCTGCCGCCTGGTCCAGGAGAAATCCTGTGATTTAGACACTCAGGCCATGTCACCCAGCCAGGTCGCTTGGTGTATCCTTTGCCTTTTCCTTCTCCCAAGAGCAGGAGTCAAGAAAAAGGGGGTTGGAGGAAAGGAAGTGGAAAGGACTGCAGGGGGTCCAGCCTCGTGTCCAGTGGTCCTTTCGTCCTGTGCATTTGGTGGTCCATGTGGGTGCCGGTGGGTGGTTGCTTTCTTTCCTTTTCTCTCCTCCTTCATGGGACTGTCTGTGTCGGTTTGGTTTTGCTTTTGGTTTTACATTAGAAGGGGAGGAGAACCCAGGCCTGATGATGTGGTGGCGGCAGGGTCAGGCGCTTAGTTGGCCTTGATGGAGCTATACTGCCACCAAGCGGAGATGGTTTCGCTCAAAGCCAGTTACCAGGTCTCAAGGGATGGAGACAGCCACAGGGCTGGAAGCAACTGGCCCGGTGGGGACGGCGCGGCGTGGGGCTGGGGTGGGTGTGTTGTCCGGAGGGTACACATGGGCAATGGGCTCCGGGCCGTGCCTTCATGTGTGCTCTCCGCGGGAGACTGGACCCTGGTTCTGCAGCTGGGCAAGGCCCTCAGAAACCCCAGGGGCAGCACGACATGGCCGCCCCTGGGAGTGCCCGGTGCAAATGGCCCCGGCTCCAGGACCTCTAAGACCCTCAGCTTCCGGTGAGGGAGGGGGCCACGTGACTCCAGTGCGGCCGCAGGCAGGGCACCCCGGCACTCCCCAGCAGGGACACCGGAGGAAAAGTTGCAGAGTTGCTCTGGACCCACCCCCAAAATGGCTGACGGGGGAAGCTCCGCTCCCTGGGCTGGACAGTCCGGGAACTGCCTGCTGGGTCCGGGGCCCCGAGAGCTCAGGATTTTCCCCACAGGGTCGCACTGGCGCGCACGGCGCCCTCACAGGCCTCTGAAACCCCGTGGAGGAGACCTCCTGCTCCTTGGGCAGAACCCATTCTGCCCAGCACAGCCTTGCGGTTCCCTGCGCAGGGCAGAAGACACAGCTCGGCTGCCTGGGCTTTTCACATAACGCATTCCGCTGGATGGCACTGTGGCTCCAGAGATGGCAGTCTCCCCTTTCCCTACCCCCACCGAGCCTTCCGCGCCTGCCTTTAAGTTCCAAACAGTGCACGGTGTGTAGTGGTGGCTGTGAAACTATTAGATCACCGTCCTCGTCCTCGTCCTCGTCCTCGTCCTCGTCCTCGTCCGCGTCCTCGTCCTCGTCCTCGTCCTGGTCCTCGTCCTCGTCCTCCTCCACCTCCTCCTGCTCCTCCTCCTCCTCTCCCCATCATCATCATCAGCAGCAGCAGCAGCAGCAGCAGCAGCAGCCACAGAGGCACCGATATCCCATTATCCTCATCCCCATCCATAGTCCAGCTCACCGACCACCCATGTCACCTTCAGCTGGGCTCTTCACCAACTTGGCCACTTTCCACCAAACCCGCAAGTGTAGCTAGGCAGTTCTTGATTCCCTTGATGCCCTGGTTCACAGTGAACACCGCTGTCGACGACACTGCAGAGATCCCACCAGTGAGCTTGCAGTTTCTTCTTTGTATCTTCTGACTCCTGTCCTGTGGCTTGTCTGCACCGCATCACTTCCTAGGGAGCAACCTCTGTTCTGCTCAAGTTGAGTGCTTCACTGGGACAAAGATCCTGTGGGTCAGTGGCAGACACATCCCGGGAAGGTTCCGAAGGTTGTGAACCCTTCTTTACATGAATCACACGGCTCCGGAGGTGACCACCGCGCTGCATCCCTGCGTGGAAACCCCGAGCATCCTTTGTGCGCAGGGGTGGGACTTTTGGGGATGGCATGGGTCGCACCGGTGGGCCTACTTGGGGAAGGCCACTTGGCCTCGACTACATTTGTCCACAAGTTCGCTACCACCGGGGTCTTTCTTCCCGCAGGCCTCGCTAGGCAGGCTCTCAGGCTTCAGTTCTGCGCCAGAAGCCCGTCCACATGTCATGCTCAATTCTTTCCAGGTGCCCCTGTGAATTTTTATCCGTTGGGAGAAGGTGGAATACAGGGCGGAGGGGGAGGGGAAGTGGGTCTTGGGGTTTGGAGGGTCATGTGGAAGAAGGGAGCTTTTTGGCTTGCTTTGGCATGGAGATCTCTCTGCTTCTCAACCTAACCTCTGACACTGGCTTAGTGTTCTCCCTGGAAGACCCGTGAGATCTTGCAGGGGAAAGTATGGATCCCCGGTAAACGCACACACACACACACACACACACTCACACTCACACACGGACACGCACATGCACACATCTCAGAAACCACTTCTGAAGAACGACTCAACACCTTACTCGAAGGCTTCCCCTAACCCGTACCCTAATCCTAACACGTACGCTAACACTAACCCGTACCCTAACACTTACGCTAACCTTAAACCGTTGTCGTACCGTAACCTGTACCCTAAACCCGTTCCCTAACCCTAACCCTAAACCTTACCCGAAGCCTTACCCTAAACCGTACCCTCATCCTAACCGTTACACTAACACTAACCCGTACCCTAACACTTACGCTAACCCTAAACCGTTGTCGTACACTAACCTGTACCCTAAACCGTACCCGTTCCCTAACCCTAACTCTAACCCTAACCCTCACCCGTACGCGTTCCCTAACCCGTACCCGTACCCGTACCCCTACCCTAACAACTACCCTAACCCGTACCCTAACACGTACGCTAACCCTAAACCGTTGTCATACCCTAACCTGTACCCATTCCCTAACCCTAACCTTAACCATAACCCTAAACCTTACCTGAAGCCTTACCCTAACCCGTACCCTGATTCTAACCCATACACTAATACTAACCCGTACTCTAACACGTACGCTAACCCTAAACCGTTGTCATACACCAACCTGCACCTTAAACCGTACCCGTTTCCTGACCCTAACCCTAACCCTAACATTAACACTAACGCTTACCCTAACCCGTACCATAATCCTAATCCGTACAGTAACACTAACCCGTATCCTAACACGTACGCTAACCCTAAACCGTTGTTGTACCCTAACCTGTACCATAAACCGTACCCGTTCCCTAACCCTAACCCTAACCCTAACCATAACCATAACCCTAACTCTAACCCTAACCCTAACCCTAACCCTAACCCCATCCCTAAATAAAACCCTAACCCTACCTCTAACCCTAACCCCTAACCACAACCACAACCCCAAACCCAACCGTAACCCTAACCCTAACCCTAACCCCTAACCACAACCACAACCCCAAACCCAACCGTAACCCTAACCCTAACCCTAACCCCTATCCCTAACTAAAACCCTAAACCTACCTCTAACCCTAACGCTAACCCTAACCCTATGATGCATTTCCAGGCAGAGCCTCAAAACGAGGGATCAGGGCCTTTATCCAGAGCCGACTGGGATGTGTAGAGAGAAGAAAAAGGTACAACGTAAAAGCTGAGAGGAAACTTTTATTCGGGGATCTTACTGAGGACTACAGACACGGCGACAGCCACTCACAAAGTGCTATGGAAAGGTTTTGAATTAGTACGGGAGGAAGGAGCCAGGCTATGTAGGAGTTTTCGTTGAATAAAAGAGGAAAAAATAGAAACATGTCGGGGAATACCAAAAGATTGCTGCTAATCACAAAGACAAAACACAAAACAACGAAATAAACACAGCACCATCACCAGCACCACCACGAACAACAACAACAACAACACCTCACCCAGAACATCTCAAGTCAGAGATTTGAGCGCTTTTCTAATCATGGGAAGACACAAGAGTCTTGGTCCATTGAAATCATTCCTAGGTATGCATCTGAACTTTCCAGGGCTACTATCCTGCTTTTCTCCATCTTGAATTGCCCTCGGGGGCCACCCTTGGGGCCAGAGGCAGTGCGTGAGTGCCCATGGCAGGGCCACAACCTTTGTTTACTGAAGAGGCTGGTGACATTTTGTGTCCGCAGATGCAAAGCAAAGCAGGCGGTCACCGTGGCGTGAGTGTTTAAGGATGCCATGCCCATATGCCACCCAGAGCCTGGCGCGAGACCAATGTGGAAGGTGATCGTGAGGCTCCTTACAGTTTCCTCAACGTTTCCTTTCTTTGCTCCTCTAAAGTCTTCCTAGGTGTGTAGAGCGAGCAGGAGGGAGCTCCAAGGGAAAGCACATCCACGTCCCCCGGATTTCGCACACGCGGAAGTATCTGAAGGACTCTTAGAATTGAGGAGTGGAGTGTCTGTTTGGGACATTCTTGTAGGCCAAGCTGTCCCAGGAAGTAGGCCCACCTTTGAAATTGGTGAGAAAAAACAAACACACGAAAACATCCCGCGGCCACAAAAGTCACCACCTTCCTGTCGGGTAGGGTCTAAGGGGGATCTTGCCCAGGCATGAAACATCAGGGCACATCGGACACTGATTTGGGGAAAATGCAGGGAGGAAGGAGGGCAGGGACTGGGGGCAGCAAGTGGTGGAACCCCTACTCTCAGCATCGCCTCACACCTTTGCCTGTGTTCGCCAGGGCTTAACGTTATTGAAATCACTCGGGCTCGCACACGCACGCCCCCACCACCGCGCACATGGTCACATTCAGGGCAGCACGCCTGCGCAGGCCCCGGCACCGGTACCCACTCTGCCCGTCTCCGTGGACCCGACGGTTGCCCTCCCTTCCTTGTTCCCTGTTCTTCCTCCTTGCCCTTTTCTGTTGCTGTTTCCACTTCCCAGTTGGGCACTACAGCATCGCCAAAGAGGCCTCTCCCTGGACACGGTTCTGCCCCTTGCCTGAGTGGCTGAGACTTATCCTTGGCTGACGGCTCTTCCCTCAGGAAGCCCCAGGAGGCTTCGGCCGGTTCCATCTGCCAACTTGGGACACAGTGTGCCCTGGGGATCGCCTTCATGCTTCACCTCCATTATGGTTCTTTCTTTTGATTTCTGTTTGCTCTCTGCTTTCGGCTCCTGCCTTCCACTCAATGCCTTACTTTCAGTTCTTCCCTCTGGACTAAAGGCACGGTTGGGAGCGTGCCTGGGAAGCTCAACGTGGCCAATACATGTACTTTCCCTGTGCAAGGGAAAATGCCCCCGTGGACTAGGAGAGTAAGGGGCATTCCCTCACAGCCATCCCTTAATTGCCATCGGGGATTACCTCACCCCTCTCCTGTCCCTTACCTCCCCTTATTAACCTAGAGTTCCCAGGGTTCTACCTAACCTTTCCGTGCCCTGAGTGCATCCCGAGGCTCTTTGGCCCTTTGCAGTGTACCCATGACATACTCAGGGTGTCAGAGGTGGCTCTACCTCTCCTTTTGCCTTCTGTAGGCCCGGCGGGCCTACTGCTGAGTCGGAGCCCTTGATGGCACTCAGGAGGGACCCCCACCCCGCCCCCGCCGCCATGCCCAGGTCAAGGGGCTGCCTGGTGGCCTGTCCTTTCGTCTGCCGGCAGCTTGTGTCTCCCTGTCACTCCCTGAGCGTGTTGCAAAAGATACACAGTGAAGCGCCCCTGCACTGGATCCACTGCGACGCTCGTGGTTGTCGTGGCGACGGTGGTGGAGGTGGTGGTGGTGGTGGTCAGTTACTGCTTCCCTCTGTTCCTTTCACTGTCTATTCTGAGCTGGCCTAGTGTCCTCAGCGTCCTCCTCGCACGTCTGCTCTTTGGTTAAGGGGGAGGCCCAAGTGTAGGAGAAGGCAGTCGTGTGGTTCACTTCGGACTCTTCCCCTTCCTCCTCGACATCTTTTCCCTTCTCCAGCGGTGGAGGGCATTGTCACCCTCCGGGAAAACCCAGAAAACTAAGCATCAACAAAACCAAACAAGATCTAGGAGTTACTTCATAGTGAAACAGCATGACGAACTCGAGGCTTGCAAAATTATCTCTTGACTTTCCATTCCGTGCAGTTGTTCTCCTTATGGAAGCCCTTCAAGTCCAAACGTGAGCCAGCAGGGGCCTCCTCAAGTTGCACCCTGCTTGCCGTTGGTTCCCAATCCAATGGCGTGATCCGAACAGTGTAGATTTCACTGTATTACTTACGAGCGGTCGCCTCCCTGTCCACAAGCCCAGGCAGGTTGGTGCTGGCCGCCGCTCAGCAGACCAGGCAATCAAGCACCCACAGCCGGATACCCACGGCAACACATGCCCACGGGCAGGCAAGCACCTCACACAGGTGTGAGAGCATGGGCTCGAGTACACACACACACACACACACACACACACACACGCCCTATCTTCCTACCCCGCCACACACAGCACACCCTCACACAACCACAAACATACTGACACACGCTGTCACCTGTGCTTTCCTATATACCCTCGCACCTGTCTCGCCCCCACCCCAACCCCACCCCCTGACCGCAGCAAGTACTCTGAGAATGGCTGAAACACGCATTCCCAGAGGGGCTCTCAAAAAGGGACACGCAGCCATTCTGTGTTCCAGGTGATAGTCGTCGGTCAGCAGGTGGGCCCAAGCTGCCAGTGTAAACCTGAAACGTCCCTTGTTTAGCCAGATAAATGGGGTCTCCAAGTGGGAGCAGAGTCTGTGCCCATCCTCAAGAGACGCAGGGCCCTGTGTGGGGCTCTGTGACTGGCGATGTTTGTTAGCCTTGTAAGGCTCCTGTGTGAGGGCAAGGCCAGCCTGCCCAGAGTCAGTCCTTGGCACCCCATGTTGGGGGCGCCTCCGGGTTGGGCCAGCCACTTCTGGCTGCACTGTTGGGCCAGCCCGAGGTGGTGGCCTCAAGCCGAAGCTCCAGGCCTTGAAAGGGAAGCGGAGTCCTGCAACAAAGTGACTTGCAAGCCCGCGAGGTTTTCGCCACCAGTAAGGTGGCTGCCGCCTGGTCCAGGAGAAATCCTGTGATTTAGACACTCAGGCCATGTCACCCAGCCAGGTCGCTTGGTGTATCCTTTGCCTTTTCCTTCTCCCAAGAGCAGGAGTCAAGAAAAAGGGGGTTGGAGGAAAGGAAGTGGAAAGGACTGCAGGGGGTCCAGCCTCGTGTCCAGTGGTCCTTTCGTCCTGTGCATTTGGTGGTCCATGTGGGTGCCGGTGGGTGGTTGCTTTCTTTCCTTTTCTCTCCTCCTTCATGGGACTGTCTGTGTCGGTTTGGTTTTGCTTTTGGTTTTACATTAGAAGGGGAGGAGAACCCAGGCCTGATGATGTGGTGGCGGCAGGGTCAGGCGCTTAGTTGGCCTTGATGGAGCTATACTGCCACCAAGCGGAGATGGTTTCGCTCAAAGCCAGTTACCAGGTCTCAAGGGATGGAGACAGCCACAGGGCTGGAAGCAACTGGCCCGGTGGGGACGGCGCGGCGTGGGGCTGGGGTGGGTGTGTTGTCCGGAGGGTACACATGGGCAATGGGCTCCGGGCCGTGCCTTCATGTGTGCTCTCCGCGGGAGACTGGACCCTGGTTCTGCAGCTGGGCAAGGCCCTCAGAAACCCCAGGGGCAGCACGACATGGCCGCCCCTGGGAGTGCCCGGTGCAAATGGCCCCGGCTCCAGGACCTCTAAGACCCTCAGCTTCCGGTGAGGGAGGGGGCCACGTGACTCCAGTGCGGCCGCAGGCAGGGCACCCCGGCACTCCCCAGCAGGGACACCGGAGGAAAAGTTGCAGAGTTGCTCTGGACCCACCCCCAAAATGGCTGACGGGGGAAGCTCCGCTCCCTGGGCTGGACAGTCCGGGAACTGCCTGCTGGGTCCGGGGCCCCGAGAGCTCAGGATTTTCCCCACAGGGTCGCACTGGCGCGCACGGCGCCCTCACAGGCCTCTGAAACCCCGTGGAGGAGACCTCCTGCTCCTTGGGCAGAACCCATTCTGCCCAGCACAGCCTCGCGGTTCCCTGCGCAGGGCAGAAGACACAGCTCGGCTGCCTGGGCTTTTCACATAACGCATTCCGCTGGATGGCACTGTGGCTCCAGAGATGGCAGTCTCCCCTTTCCCTACCCCCACCGAGCCTTCCGCGCCTGCCTTTAAGTTCCAAACAGTGCACGGTGTGTAGTGGTGGCTGTGAAACTATTAGATCACCGTCCTCGTCCTCGTCCTCGTCCTCGTCCTCGTCCTCGTCCGCGTCCTCGTCCTCGTCCTCGTCCTGGTCCTCGTCCTCGTCCTCCTCCACCTCCTCCTGCTCCTCCTCCTCCTCTCCCCATCATCATCATCATCATCATCAGCAGCAGCAGCAGCAGCAGCCACAGAGGCACCGATATCCCATTATCCTCATCCCCATCCATAGTCCAGCTCACCGACCACCCATGTCACCTTCAGCTGGGCTCTTCACCAACTTGGCCACTTTCCACCAAACCCGCAAGTGTAGCTAGGCAGTTCTTGATTCCCTTGATGCCCTGGTTCACAGTGAACACCGCTGTCGACGACACTGCAGAGATCCCACCAGTGAGCTTGCAGTTTCTTCTTTGTATCTTCTGACTCCTGTCCTGTGGCTTGTCTGCACCGCATCACTTCCTAGGGAGCAACCTCTGTTCTGCTCAAGTTGAGTGCTTCACTGGGACAAAGATCCTGTGGGTCAGTGGCAGACACATCCCGGGAAGGTTCCGAAGGTTGTGAACCCTTCTTTACATGAATCACACGGCTCCGGAGGTGACCACCGCGCTGCATCCCTGCGTGGAAACCCCGAGCATCCTTTGTGCGCAGGGGTGGGACTTTTGGGGATGGCATGGGTCGCACCGGTGGGCCTACTTGGGGAAGGCCACTTGGCCTCGACTACATTTGTCCACAAGTTCGCTACCACCGGGGTCTTTCTTCCCGCAGGCCTCGCTAGGCAGGCTCTCAGGCTTCAGTTCTGCGCCAGAAGCCCGTCCACATGTCATGCTCAATTCTTTCCAGGTGCCCCTGTGAATTTTTATCCGTTGGGAGAAGGTGGAATACAGGGCGGAGGGGGAGGGGAAGTGGGTCTTGGGGTTTGGAGGGTCATGTGGAAGAAGGGAGCTTTTTGGCTTGCTTTGGCATGGAGATCTCTCTGCTTCTCAACCTAACCTCTGACACTGGCTTAGTGTTCTCCCTGGAAGACCCGTGAGATCTTGCAGGGGAAAGTATGGATCCCCGGTAAACGCACACACACACACACACACACACTCACACTCACACACGGACACGCACATGCACACATCTCAGAAACCACTTCTGAAGAACGACTCAACACCTTACTCGAAGGCTTCCCCTAACCCGTACCCTAATCCTAACACGTACGCTAACACTAACCCGTACCCTAACACTTACGCTAACCTTAAACCGTTGTCGTACCGTAACCTGTACCCTAAACCCGTTCCCTAACCCTAACCCTAAACCTTACCCGAAGCCTTACCCTAAACCGTACCCTCATCCTAACCGTTACACTAACACTAACCCGTACCCTAACACTTACGCTAACCCTAAACCGTTGTCGTACACTAACCTGTACCCTAAACCGTACCCGTTCCCTAACCCTAACTCTAACCCTAACCCTCACCCGTACGCGTTCCCTAACCCGTACCCGTACCCGTACCCCTACCCTAACAACTACCCTAACCCGTACCCTAACACGTACGCTAACCCTAAACCGTTGTCATACCCTAACCTGTACCCTAAACCGTACCCATTCCCTAACCCTAACCTTAACCATAACCCTAAACCTTACCTGAAGCCTTACCCTAACCCGTACCCTGATTCTAACCCATACACTAATACTAACCCGTACTCTAACACGTAGGCTAACCCTAAACCGTTGTCATACACCAACCTGCACCTTAAACCGTACCCGTTTCCTGACCCTAACCCTAACCCTAACATTAACACTAACGCTTACCCTAACCCGTACCATAATCCTAATCCGTACAGTAACACTAACCCGTATCCTAACACGTACGCTAACCCTAAACCGTTGTTGTACCCTAACCTGTACCATAAACCGTACCCGTTCCCTAACCCTAACCCTAACCCTAACCATAACCATAACCCTAACTCTAACCCTAACCCTAACCCTAACCCTAACCCCATCCCTAAATAAAACCCTAACCCTACCTCTAACCCTAACCCCTAACCACAACCACAACCCCAAACCCAACCGTAACCCTAACCCTAACCCTAACCCCTAACCACAACCACAACCCCAAACCCAACCGTAACCCTAACCCTAACCCTAACCCCTATCCCTAACTAAAACCCTAAACCTACCTCTAACCCTAACGCTAACCCTAACCCTATGATGCATTTCCAGGCAGAGCCTCAAAACGAGGGATCAGGGCCTTTATCCAGAGCCGACTGGGATGTGTAGAGAGAAGAAAAAGGTACAACGTAAAAGCTGAGAGGAAACTTTTATTCGGGGATCTTACTGAGGACTACAGACACGGCGACAGCCACTCACAAAGTGCTATGGAAAGGTTTTGAATTAGTACGGGAGGAAGGAGCCAGGCTATGTAGGAGTTTTCATTGAATAAAAGAGGAAAAAATAGAAACATGTCGGGGAATACCAAAAGATTGCTGCTAATCACAAAGACAAAACACAAAACAACGAAATAAACACAGCACCATCACCAGCACCACCACGAACAACAACAACAACAACACCTCACCCAGAACATCTCAAGTCAGAGATTTGAGCGCTTTTCTAATCATGGGAAGACACAAGAGTCTTGGTCCATTGAAATCATTCCTAGGTATGCATCTGAACTTTCCAGGGCTACTATCCTGCTTTTCTCCATCTTGAATTGCCCTCGGGGGCCACCCTTGGGGCCAGAGGCAGTGCGTGAGTGCCCATGGCAGGGCCACAACCTTTGTTTACTGAAGAGGCTGGTGACATTTTGTGTCCGCAGATGCAAAGCAAAGCAGGCGGTCACCGTGGCGTGAGTGTTTAAGGATGCCATGCCCATATGCCACCCAGAGCCTGGCGCGAGACCAATGTGGAAGGTGATCGTGAGGCTCCTTACAGTTTCCTCAACGTTTCCTTTCTTTGCTCCTCTAAAGTCTTCCTAGGTGTGTAGAGCGAGCAGGAGGGAGCTCCAAGGGAAAGCACATCCACGTCCCCCGGATTTCGCACACGCGGAAGTATCTGAAGGACTCTTAGAATTGAGGAGTGGAGTGTCTGTTTGGGACATTCTTGTAGGCCAAGCTGTCCCAGGAAGTAGGCCCACCTTTGAAATTGGTGAGAAAAAACAAACACACGAAAACATCCCGCGGCCACAAAAGTCACCACCTTCCTGTCGGGTAGGGTCTAAGGGGGATCTTGCCCAGGCATGAAACATCAGGGCACATCGGACACTGATTTGGGGAAAATGCAGGGAGGAAGGAGGGCAGGGACTGGGGGCAGCAAGTGGTGGAACCCCTACTCTCAGCATCGCCTCACACCTTTGCCTGTGTTCGCCAGGGCTTAACGTTATTGAAATCACTCGGGCTCGCACACGCACGCCCCCACCACCGCGCACATGGTCACATTCAGGGCAGCACGCCTGCGCAGGCCCCGGCACCGGTACCCACTCTGCCCGTCTCCGTGGACCCGACGGTTGCCCTCCCTTCCTTGTTCCCTGTTCTTCCTCCTTGCCCTTTTCTGTTGCTGTTTCCACTTCCCAGTTGGGCACTACAGCATCGCCAAAGAGGCCTCTCCCTGGACACGGTTCTGCCCCTTGCCTGAGTGGCTGAGACTTATCCTTGGCTGACGGCTCTTCCCTCAGGAAGCCCCAGGAGGCTTCGGCCGGTTCCATCTGCCAACTTGGGACACAGTGTGCCCTGGGGATCGCCTTCATGCTTCACCTCCATTATGGTTCTTTCTTTTGATTTCTGTTTGCTCTCCGCTTTCGGCTCCTGCCTTCCACTCAATGCCTTACTTTCAGTTCTTCCCTCTGGACTAAAGGCACGGTTGGGAGCGTGCCTGGGAAGCTCAACGTGGCCAATACATGTACTTTCCCTGTGCAAGGGAAAATGCCCCCGTGGACTAGGAGAGTAAGGGGCATTCCCTCACAGCCATCCCTTAATTGCCATCGGGGATTACCTCACCCCTCTCCTGTCCCTTACCTCCCCTTATTAACCTAGAGTTCCCAGGGTTCTACCTAACCTTTCCGTGCCCTGAGTGCATCCCGAGGCTCTTTGGCCCTTTGCAGTGTACCCATGACATACTCAGGGTGTCAGAGGTGGCTCTACCTCTCCTTTTGCCTTCTGTAGGCCCGGCGGGCCTACTGCTGAGTCGGAGCCCTTGATGGCACTCAGGAGGGACCCCCACCCCGCCCCCGCCGCCATGCCCAGGTCAAGGGGCTGCCTGGTGGCCTGTCCTTTGGTCTGCCGGCAGCTTGTGTCTCCCTGTCACTCCCTGAGCGTGTTGCAAAAGATACACAGTGAAGCGCCCCTGCACTGGATCCACTGCGACGCTCATGGTTGTCGTGGCGACGGTGGTGGAGGTGGTGGTGGTGGTGGTCAGTTACTGCTTCCCTCTGTTCCTTTCACTGTCTATTCTGAGCTGGCCTAGTGTCCTCAGCGTCCTCCTCGCACGTCTGCTCTTTGGTTAAGGGGGAGGCCCAAGTGTAGGAGAAGGCAGTCGTGTGGTTCACTTCGGACTCTTCCCCTTCCTCCTCGACATCTTTTCCCTTCTCCAGCGGTGGAGGGCATTGTCACCCTCCGGGAAAACCCAGAAAACTAAGCATCAACAAAACCAAACAAGATCTAGGAGTTACTTCGCAGTGAAACAGCATGACGAACTCGAGGCTTGCAAAATTATCTCTTGACTTTCCATTCCGTGCAGTTGTTCTCCTTATGGAAGCCCTTCAAGTCCAAACGTGAGCCAGCAGGGGCCTCCTCAAGTTGCACCCTGCTTGCCGTTGGTTCCCAATCCAATGGCGTGATCCGAACAGTGTAGATTTCACTGTATTACTTACGAGCGGTCGCCTCCCTGTCCACAAGCCCAGGCAGGTTGGTGCTGGCCGCCGCTCAGCAGACCAGGCAATCAAGCACCCACAGCCGGATACCCACGGCAACACATGCCCACGGGCAGGCAAGCACCTTACACAGGTGTGAGAGCATGGGCTCGAGTACACACACACACACACACACACACACACAGACAAACACACACACACACACACACACGCCCTCTCTTCCTACCCCGCCACACACTGCACACCCTCACACAACCACAAACATACTGACACACGCTGTCACCTGTGCTTTCCTATATACCCTCGCACCTGTCTCGCCCCCAACCCAACCCCACCCCCTGACCGCAGCAAGTACTCTGAGAATGGCTGAAACACGCATTCCCAGAGGGGCTCTCAAAAAGGGACACGCAGCCATTCTGTGTTCCAGGTGATAGTCGTTGGTCAGCAGGTGGGCCCAAGCTGCCAGTGTAAACCTGAAACGTCCCTTGTTTAGCCAGATAAATGGGGTCTCCAAGTGGGAGCAGAGTCTGTGCCCATCCTCAAGAGACGCAGGGCCCTGTGTGGGGCTCTGTGACTGGCGATGTTTGTTAGCCTTGCAAGGTTCCTGTGTGAGGGCAAGGCCAGCCTGCCCAGAGTCAGTCCTTGGCACCCCATGTTGGGGGCGCCTCCGGGTTGGGCCAGCCACTTCTGGCTGCACTGTTGGGCCAGCCCGAGGTGGTGGCCTCAAGCCGAAGCTCCAGGCCTTGAAAGGGAAGCGGAGTCCTGCAACAAAGTGACTTGCAAGCCCGCGAGGTTTTCGCCACCAGTAAGGTGGCTGCCGCCTGGTCCAGGAGAAATCCTGTGATTTAGACACTCAGGCCATGTCACCCAGCCAGGTCGCTTGGTGTATCCTTTGCCTTTTCCTTCTCCCAAGAGCAGGAGTCAAGAAAAAGGGGGTTGGAGGAAAGGAAGTGGAAAGGACTTGCAGGGGGTCCAGACTCCTGTCCAGTGGTCCTTTCGTCCTGTGCATTTGGTGGTCCATGTGGGTGCCGGTGGGTGGTTGCTTTCTTTCCTTTTCTCTCCTCCTTCATGGGACTGTCTGTGTCGGTTTGGTTTTGCTTTTGGTTTTACATTAGAAGTGGAGGAGAATCCAAGCCTGATGATGTGGTGGCGGCAGGGTCAGGCGCTTAGTTGGCCTTGATGGAGCTATACTGCCACCAAGCGGAGATGGTTTCGCTCAAAGCCAGTTACCAGGTCTCAAGGGATGGAGACAGCCACAGGGCTGGAAGCAACTGGCCCGGTGGGGACGGCGCGGCGTGGGGCTGGGGTGGGTGTGTTGTCCGGAGGGTACACATGGGCAATGGGCTCCGGGCCGTGCCTTCATGTGTGCTCTCCGCGGGAGACTGGACCCTGGTTCTGCAGCTGGGCAAGGCCCTCAGAAACCCCAGGGGCAGCACGACATGGCCGCCCCTGGGAGTGCCCGGTGCAAATGGCCCCGGCTCCAGGACCTCTAAGACCCTCAGCTTCCGGTGAGGGAGGGGGCCACGTGACTCCAGTGCGGCCGCAGGCAGGGCACCCCGGCACTCCCCAGCAGGGACACCGGAGGAAAAGTTGCAGAGTTGCTCTGGACCCACCCCCAAAATGGCTGACGGGGGAAGCTCCGCTCCCTGGGCTGGACAGTCCGGGAACTGCCTGCTGGGTCCGGGGCCCCGAGAGCTCAGGATTTTCCCCACAGGGTCGCACTGGCGCGCACGGCGCCCTCACAGGCCTCTGAAACCCCGTGGAGGAGACCTCCTGCTCCTTGGGCAGAACCCATTCTGCCCAGCACAGCCTCGCGGTTCCCTGCGCAGGGCAGAAGACACAGCTCGGCTGCCTGGGCTTTTCACATAACGCATTCCGCTGGATGGCACTGTGGCTCCAGAGATGGCAGTCTCCCCTTTCCCTACCCCCACCGAGCCTTCCGCGCCTGCCTTTAAGTTCCAAACAGTGCACGGTGTGTAGTGGTGGCTGTGAAACTATTAGATCACCGTCCTCGTCCTCGTCCTCGTCCTCGTCCTCGTCCGCGTCCTCGTCCTCGTCCTCGTCCTGGTCCTCGTCCTCGTCCTCCTCCACCTCCTCCTGCTCCTCCTCCTCCTCTCCCCATCATCATCATCAGCAGCAGCAGCAGCAGCAGCAGCAGCCACAGAGGCACCGATATCCCATTATCCTCATCCCCATCCATAGTCCAGCTCACCGACCACCCATGTCACCTTCAGCTGGGCTCTTCACCAACTTGGCCACTTTCCACCAAACCCGCAAGTGTAGCTAGGCAGTTCTTGATTCCCTTGATGCCCTGGTTCACAGTGAACACCGCTGTCGACGACACTGCAGAGATCCCACCAGTGAGCTTGCAGTTTCTTCTTTGTATCTTCTGACTCCTGTCCTGTGGCTTGTCTGCACCGCATCACTTCCTAGGGAGCAACCTCTGTTCTGCTCAAGTTGAGTGCTTCACTGGGACAAAGATCCTGTGGGTCAGTGGCAGACACATCCCGGGAAGGTTCCGAAGGTTGTGAACCCTTCTTTACATGAATCACACGGCTCCGGAGGTGACCACCGCGCTGCATCCCTGCGTGGAAACCCCGAGCATCCTTTGTGCGCAGGGGTGGGACTTTTGGGGATGGCATGGGTCGCACCGGTGGGCCTACTTGGGGAAGGCCACTTGGCCTCGACTACATTTGTCCACAAGTTCGCTACCACCGGGGTCTTTCTTCCCGCAGGCCTCGCTAGGCAGGCTCTCAGGCTTCAGTTCTGCGCCAGAAGCCCGTCCACATGTCATGCTCAATTCTTTCCAGGTGCCCCTGTGAATTTTTATCCGTTGGGAGAAGGTGGAATACAGGGCGGAGGGGGAGGGGAAGTGGGTCTTGGGGTTTGGAGGGTCATGTGGAAGAAGGGAGCTTTTTGGCTTGCTTTGGCATGGAGATCTCTCTGCTTCTCAACCTAACCTCTGACACTGGCTTAGTGTTCTCCCTGGAAGACCCGTGAGATCTTGCAGGGGAAAGTATGGATCCCCGGTAAACGCACACACACACACACACACACACACTCACACTCACACACGGACACGCACATGCACACATCTCAGAAACCACTTCTGAAGAACGACTCAACACCTTACTCGAAGGCTTCCCCTAACCCGTACCCTAATCCTAACACGTACGCTAACACTAACCCGTACCCTAACACTTACGCTAACCTTAAACCGTTGTCGTACCGTAACCTGTACCCTAAACCCGTTCCCTAACCCTAACCCTAAACCTTACCCGAAGCCTTACCCTAAACCGTACCCTCATCCTAACCGTTACACTAACACTAACCCGTACCCTAACACTTACGCTAACCCTAAACCGTTGTCGTACACTAACCTGTACCCTAAACCGTACCCGTTCCCTAACCCTAACTCTAACCCTAACCCTCACCCGTACGCGTTCCCTAACCCGTACCCGTACCCGTACCCCTACCCTAACAACTACCCTAACCCGTACCCTAACACGTACGCTAACCCTAAACCGTTGTCATACCCTAACCTGTACCCTAAACCGTACCCATTCCCTAACCCTAACCTTAACCATAACCCTAAACCTTACCTGAAGCCTTACCCTAACCCGTACCCTGATTCTAACCCATACACTAATACTAACCCGTACTCTAACACGTACGCTAACCCTAAACCGTTGTCATACACCAACCTGCACCTTAAACCGTACCCGTTTCCTGACCCTAACCCTAACCCTAACATTAACACTAACGCTTACCCTAACCCGTACCATAATCCTAATCCGTACAGTAACACTAACCCGTATCCTAACACGTACGCTAACCCTAAACCGTTGTTGTACCCTAACCTGTACCATAAACCGTACCCGTTCCCTAACCCTAACCCTAACCCTAACCATAACCATAACCCTAACTCTAACCCTAACCCTAACCCTAACCCTAACCCCATCCCTAAATAAAACCCTAACCCTACCTCTAACCCTAACCCCTAACCACAACCACAACCCCAAACCCAACCGTAACCCTAACCCTAACCCTAACCCCTAACCACAACCACAACCCCAAACCCAACCGTAACCCTAACCCTAACCCTAACCCCTATCCCTAACTAAAACCCTAAACCTACCTCTAACCCTAACGCTAACCCTAACCCTATGATGCATTTCCAGGCAGAGCCTCAAAACGAGGGATCAGGGCCTTTATCCAGAGCCGACTGGGATGTGTAGAGAGAAGAAAAAGGTACAACGTAAAAGCTGAGAGGAAACTTTTATTCGGGGATCTTACTGAGGACTACAGACACGGCGACAGCCACTCACAAAGTGCTATGGAAAGGTTTTGAATTAGTACGGGAGGAAGGAGCCAGGCTATGTAGGAGTTTTCGTTGAATAAAAGAGGAAAAAATAGAAACATGTCGGGGAATACCAAAAGATTGCTGCTAATCACAAAGACAAAACACAAAACAACGAAATAAACACAGCACCATCACCAGCACCACCACGAACAACAACAACAACAACACCTCACCCAGAACATCTCAAGTCAGAGATTTGAGCGCTTTTCTAATCATGGGAAGACACAAGAGTCTTGGTCCATTGAAATCATTCCTAGGTATGCATCTGAACTTTCCAGGGCTACTATCCTGCTTTTCTCCATCTTGAATTGCCCTCGGGGGCCACCCTTGGGGCCAGAGGCAGTGCGTGAGTGCCCATGGCAGGGCCACAACCTTTGTTTACTGAAGAGGCTGGTGACATTTTGTGTCCGCAGATGCAAAGCAAAGCAGGCGGTCACCGTGGCGTGAGTGTTTAAGGATGCCATGCCCATATGCCACCCAGAGCCTGGCGCGAGACCAATGTGGAAGGTGATCGTGAGGCTCCTTACAGTTTCCTCAACGTTTCCTTTCTTTGCTCCTCTAAAGTCTTCCTAGGTGTGTAGAGCGAGCAGGAGGGAGCTCCAAGGGAAAGCACATCCACGTCCCCCGGATTTCGCACACGCGGAAGTATCTGAAGGACTCTTAGAATTGAGGAGTGGAGTGTCTGTTTGGGACATTCTTGTAGGCCAAGCTGTCCCAGGAAGTAGGCCCACCTTTGAAATTGGTGAGAAAAAACAAACACACGAAAACATCCCGCGGCCACAAAAGTCACCACCTTCCTGTCGGGTAGGGTCTAAGGGGGATCTTGCCCAGGCATGAAACATCAGGGCACATCGGACACTGATTTGGGGAAAATGCAGGGAGGAAGGAGGGCAGGGACTGGGGGCAGCAAGTGGTGGAACCCCTACTCTCAGCATCGCCTCACACCTTTGCCTGTGTTCGCCAGGGCTTAACGTTATTGAAATCACTCGGGCTCGCACACGCACGCCCCCACCACCGCGCACATGGTCACATTCAGGGCAGCACGCCTGCGCAGGCCCCGGCACCGGTACCCACTCTGCCCGTCTCCGTGGACCCGACGGTTGCCCTCCCTTCCTTGTTCCCTGTTCTTCCTCCTTGCCCTTTTCTGTTGCTGTTTCCACTTCCCAGTTGGGCACTACAGCATCGCCAAAGAGGCCTCTCCCTGGACACGGTTCTGCCCCTTGCCTGAGTGGCTGAGACTTATCCTTGGCTGACGGCTCTTCCCTCAGGAAGCCCCAGGAGGCTTCGGCCGGTTCCATCTGCCAACTTGGGACACAGTGTGCCCTGGGGATCGCCTTCATGCTTCACCTCCATTATGGTTCTTTCTTTTGATTTCTGTTTGCTCTCCGCTTTCGGCTCCTGCCTTCCACTCAATGCCTTACTTTCAGTTCTTCCCTCTGGACTAAAGGCACAGTTGGGAGCGTGCCTGGGAAGCTCAACGTGGCCAATACATGTACTTTCCCTGTGCAAGGGAAAATGCCCCCGTGGACTAGGAGAGTAAGGGGCATTCCCTCACAGCCATCCCTTAATTGCCATCGGGGATTACCTCACCCCTCTCCTGTCCCTTACCTCCCCTTATTAACCTAGAGTTCCCAGGGTTCTACCTAACCTTTCCGTGCCCTGAGTGCATCCCGAGGCTCTTTGGCCCTTTGCAGTGTACCCATGACATACTCAGGGTGTCAGAGGTGGCTCTACCTCTCCTTTTGCCTTCTGTAGGCCCGGCGGGCCTACTGCTGAGTCGGAGCCCTTGATGGCACTCAGGAGGGACCCCCACCCCGCCCCCGCCGCCATGCCCAGGTCAAGGGGCTGCCTGGTGGCCTGTCCTTTGGTCTGCCGGCAGCTTGTGTCTCCCTGTCACTCCCTGAGCGTGTTGCAAAAGATACACAGTGAAGCGCCCCTGCACTGGATCCACTGCGACGCTCATGGTTGTCGTGGCGACGGTGGTGGAGGTGGTGGTGGTGGTGGTCAGTTACTGCTTCCCTCTATTCCTTTCACTGTCTATTCTGAGCTGGCCTAGTGTCCTCAGCGTCCTCCTCGCACGTCTGCTCTTTGGTTAAGGGGGAGGCCCAAGTGTAGGAGAAGGCAGTCGTGTGGTTCACTTCGGACTCTTCCCCTTCCTCCTCGACATCTTTTCCCTTCTCCAGCGGTGGAGGGCATTGTCACCCTCCGGGAAAACCCAGAAAACTAAGCATCAACAAAACCAAACAAGATCTAGGAGTTACTTCGCAGTGAAACAGCATGACGAACTCGAGGCTTGCAAAATTATCTCTTGACTTTCCATTCCGTGCAGTTGTTCTCCTTATGGAAGCCCTTCAAGTCCAAACGTGAGCCAGCAGGGGCCTCCTCAAGTTGCACCCTGCTTGCCGTTGGTTCCCAATCCAATGGCGTGATCCGAACAGTGTAGATTTCACTGTATTACTTACGAGCGGTCGCCTCCCTGTCCACAAGCCCAGGCAGGTTGGTGCTGGCCGCCGCTCAGCAGACCAGGCAATCAAGCACCCACAGCCGGATACCCACGGCAACACATGCCCACGGGCAGGCAAGCACCTTACACAGGTGTGAGAGCATGGGCTCGAGTACACACACACACACACAGACAAACACACACACACACACACACACACGCCCTATCTTCCTACCCCGCCACACACAGCACACCCTCACACAACCACAAACATACTGACACACGCTGTCACCTGTGCTTTCCTATATACCCTCGCACCTGTCTCGCCCCCACCCCACCCCCACCCCTTGCCCGCAGCAAGTACTCTGAGAATGGCTGAAACACGCATTCCCTTAGGGCTCTCAAAAAGGGACACGCAACCATTCTGTGTTCCACGAAATAGTAGTCTGTAAGCAGGTGGGCCCAATCTGCCAGTGTAAACCTTAATCTTCCCTTATTTAGCCAGATACGTGGGTTCTGCAAGTGGGAGCATGGTCTGTGCCCATCCTCCAGAGCATCACGACCCTGTGTGGGGCCCTGTGACTAGGTGATGTTTGTTGGCCTTCCAAGTTTCCTGTGTTAGGTCAAGTCTAGTCTGCCCAGCATCAGTCTTTGCCACCGCCTTTTGGGGGAACGTCCAGGATGGACATCCACTTCTGCCTGCTCTGTTGGGCGAGACGAAGTTGGTGGCCTCAAGCTGAAGCTCCAGGCCTTGAAAGGGAAGTGGAGTTCTGCAACAAAGTGACTTGCAAACCAGTGTGGTTTTCGCCACAAGCATGGTGGCCGCCACCTGTTCTAGGAGAAATCCTGTGACTTAAACCCTTAGGCAAAGTCAGCCAGCCAGGTCGCTTGGTATAACGTTCGCCTTTACTTCTCCCAAGAGCAGAAGTAAAAAAAGGGGGATTGGAGGAAAGAAAGTGGAAAGGACTGCAGGGTGTCCAGCCTCGTGGCCAGTGGTCCTTTTGTCCTGTGCATTTGGTGCTCCATGTGGGTGCCGGTTGGTGGCTGCTTTCTTTCCTTTTCTCTCCTCCTTCAAGGGACTGTCTGTGTTGGTTTGCTTTTGCTTTTGATTTTACCTATGAAGGGGAGGATGTCGAAGTCCTGATGGTGTCGTGGTGGAAGGGTTAGGCACTTAGTTGGCATTGATGGTTCCATGCTGCCACCAAGGGGAGATGGTTTTAGTCACAGTCAGTTACCAAGTCTCAAGGGATGGAGACAGCCACAGAGCTGGAAGGAACTTGCCCAGTGAGGACGTCAGGGGATGGTGGTTCTGTCGTGTGCTGTCCTATGGTGCACATGGCCAGTGGTTTCTTGGCCTTTCCTTCTCCTGTGTTCTCTGCGGGAGACCTGACCCTGGGTCCGCAGCTTGGGAAGCCGCTCAGAAACCCCAGGGCCAGCCCGAGATATCTGACCCTGGTAGTGCCAAGTGCAACTGGACCCGACTTCAGAACCTCTAAGCCCCTCAACTCCCTGTGAGGAAAGGGACCACTTGATACCTGTGCGGCTGCAGACAGGGCACCCCGGCACTCTCCAGCAGTAACGCCGGAGGAAAATTTGCAGAATTCCTCTGGACCCACCCCCAAAATTGGTGACAGGGTAAGCTGTGCTCCCTGGGCAGATCTCTCCGTTAGCTGCCTGCTGTGTCCGGGGCTCCCAGAGATTCTTCTTTTCCTCCAGGGTCCCACTGGCAGGCACGGGGCCTTCTCAGGCCTCTGCAATCCCCTGGTGGTGACTTCCTACACATTGGACATAGCACAGGAGATGCAGCACAGCCCCGCTGATTCCTACAGAGGGCAGAAGATAGGTCTCTGCTGCCTGGGCTTTTCACATAACACATTCCGCGGGATGGTACTGTGGCTCCAGAAATGGCAATCACCCCTTTCCCTGCCCCTAACAATCCTTCCTGGGCTACCTTTAGCTTCCAGACAGTGGACGGTGTGGAGTGGAGGTGGGGAAACAATCAGATCACTTTCCTCCTCCTACTTCTTCTCCCCATCATAATCATCATCAACATCATCATCAACAGCCGCAGGGCCCGCAGTAGCAACAGCAACAGCAGCAGCCACAGACAAACCAGTATCCCAATATCCTCATCACCAACAATAATGCAGCTCACAGAGCACCCATCTCAATTTCAGCTGCACCCCTCACCAACTTTAACTCTTTGGGCCAAACCCGCAAGTGTAGCTAGGCAGTTCTTGACTCTCTAGTTGCTTTGGTTCACTGTGAATTCTTACAACGACCCTGCAGAAATCCAACGAGTGGGCTTGCAATTTCTTCTTTGCACCTTCAGATTCCTCCTGGCTTGTTGCTTGTCTGCACCGCATCTCTTCCTACAGGGCAATGTCTGTTCTTTTGAAGTTGAATGCTTCACTGGGACAAAGATCCAGCGGTTCAGTGTCAGGCATATCTCGGGGAGGCCCCGAAGGTTGTGAACCATTCTGTACAGGAGTCACAAGTGTTCGGAACAGGCCACCAGGCTGCCTCCCTCCGTGGAACTCTTGATTACTCCTTTGTGCCCTGGGGTGGGACTTTTGGGGATGGGATCTGTCGCACTGGTGGGCCTACTTCGGGAAGGCCACTTGGCCTCCCGTACATTTGTCTGCCGTTTCGCCACCACCGGTTTATTTTTGCCCGAAAGCCTCGCTAGCCGTGCTCTCAGTCTTCAATTATGCATCAGGAGCCCGTCCACATGTCGTGCTCAATTTTTCTAGGTGCCCCCATGAATTTTTGTCCTTAGGGAGAGGGTGGAGTTTAGGCAGGAGGGGTAGGGGTGCTGAGGCTTGGGGTTTGTAGGGTCATGTGTCAGACGGGAGCTTGGTCGGTTGGTTTGGCATGGAGATCTCTCTGCTTCTCACCCTAACCCTTGACAGTAGCCTAGTGTTCACCCTGGAAGACCCGTGAGATCTTGCAGGAGAAATTATGGATCCCCCTTAAACACACACACACACACTCACGCAGTCACACGGACACGCACACACACACATGCGCATATCTCACAAACCACTTCTGCAGAACGACTGAACACCTTAAGGGAATGATGCCTTTCCAGGCAGACACTCGAAATGAGGGATCAGGGCCTTTATCCAGAGAAGCCTGGGATGCGTGGAGGGAAGAAAAAGGCACATTGTTAAAGCTGAGAGGTACCTTTCACTCGGGACCTTAGTGAGGACTACAGCCAGGGCCATAGCCACTCAGATAGCTCGGAAGTAAGGTTCTGAAGAAGTAAGAGTGGAAGGAGCCAGGCCATTTAGGAGCTTTTGTTGAAAAATGGAGGAAAAAATAGAAACATGTCGGGGAATATCAAAAGATTGCTGCTAGTCACAAAAACAAAACAATGAAACAAACACACCACTACCACCACCACCAACTACAACAACAAAACCACACCCAGACATCTCAAGTCAGAGATTTGATCACTTTTCTAAGTATGGAAGATGGACTAATCTGGGCCCATTGAAATCATTCCTAGATATGCATCTGAACTGTCCAGTGCCAGTATCCTGCTTTTCTCCTTCTTTATGGCCCTTGGGGGCCACCTTTGGGGCAACTGCAGTGTCTGAGGGCTGATGGCAGGGCGACAACCTTTGTTTACTGAAAAGGCCGGTGACATTTTGTGTCCAAAGATGCAAAGGAATGCAGGTGGTCACCGTGGCAGAGTGTTTAAGGATGTCATGCCCTTGCCACTCAGAGCCTGGCGTGAAACCAATGTGGAAGGTGATCTTGAGGCTCTTTACAGTTTCCTCAACATTTCCTTTCTTTGCTCCTCTAAAGTCTTCCTAGGTGTGTAGACCGAACATCAGGGAACTCCAAAGGAAAGCACATCCACCTCCCTGGGATTTTCCACACTGAAGTATCTTAAGGACTCTTAGAATTGATTCGTGGAGTGACTGTTTTGGACATTCTTGTAGGCCAAACTGTCCCAGGAAATAGGCCAACCCTTGAAATTTGTGAGAAAAACCAAACACATGGAAAACATCCCACGAAAACAAAAGTCACCACCTTCCTGTCAGATAGGGCCTAAGGGGATCTTTCCCAGGCATTAAACATCAGAGAACATCAGGCACTTACTTGGGGAAAATGCAGGGAGAAAAGAGGCAGGGATTGGGGCTAGCAAATGGTGGATTCCCTACTCTCAGCATTGCTTCACACCTTTCCCTGTGTTCACCAAGTCGTAACGTTACTGAACTCACTTGGGCACGCATCCACACCCCTGCACCCTTCCACCCAGTGTTACATTCAGGAAAGCACACCTGCGCAGGGCCTCACACTTGCACCCACTGTGCCATTCTCAGTGGACCAGACGGTTCCCCTTCCTTCCTTTTTCCTTGTTCTTCCTCCTTGCCCCCTACTGTCTTTCCACTTCCCAGTTGGGCACTTCAGCATCGCAAAACAGGCCTCTCTCTGTACAGGGTTCAGCCCCTTGCCTGAATGGCTGAGACTTTACCTTGGCTGATGTTTCTTCTTTTAAGAGGCCACAAGAGGCCATATCTCTTTCCTTCCTTGTTCCTTTTTGTTCCCTCTTCCAGCTATTAAGCCACTATTGTAGCCCTTTTGGGATCTTTGTGGAATATCAGAAGGTAAAGATATGGGATTGCTGTTGCAAACATCAGATACAGTTGTTACCCACTATGGTATGACCTGATATTTCAGGATGAGGAAAAATAGGATACTAACCCTAGATATGTAAGATCTGTGTCAAGTGTAAGATTTCAATGAGCCCAGACTCTCGCATCTTCCCCACATGGAAAATCCCTGAATTCCTTAACTTGTGATATCTGCTTTTCTTTACTTCAGAATAATGTTTTGATTTTTTTGCTACCTCATCTTTTTTGGAAAAACTCCTGTATATTTTGTCTCCATCCTTATCCCTAGGTGTAGTTCCTCAGAGCTATGTGAAAAGCTGCCTCCAAGCTTCAGTTCTCAGAATATTTGCCATATAAAGCATCCTCAACTTTTATGTGTGCATTGTTTTCAGTTTGTACCATTAGAGCTGATTCTGGAATACTGATCTTTTTGTTAATTTTAATTTATTATTTTCTGTTGGAGTATATTTGATTTACAATGCTCTATTAGTTTCAGACTCACTGGAAAGTGGTTTAGTTATACATATACCCGTATCAATTCTTTTCAGATTATTTTCTCATATAGTTTCTTACAGAATATTGAATAGAGTTCTCTATGATATGCAGTAGGTCCTTATTATCTATTTTATATAGTAGTGTTTATATATCAATCCAAAACTCATAATTTATCCCTTTCTCCCATGTCTCCTCTTTGGTAACCATAAGTCTGTTTTCATCGTCTGTGAGTCTGTTTCTGCTTTGTAAATAAGTTCATTTGTATCATTTTTTTAAAAGAATCCACATTATAAGTTATATCATATGATATTTGTCTTCCTCTGTCTGACTTCATCTCGTATGATAATCTCTTGTTCCATCCAAGTTCCTGCAAGTGGCATTATTTCATTCTTTGTATGGCTGAGTAATATTCCATTGCATATATGTACCACATCTTCTTTATCCATTCCTCTGTCAATGGACATTTAGGTTGCTTCCATGACTTGACTATTGTAAATGGTGCTGTAGTGAACATGGGGTACATGTATCATTTTAAAGTATGGTTTTCTCCAGATATATGCCCAGGATTGGGATTGCTGGATCACATGGTAACTCTATTTTTAAGTTTTTAAGGAACCCCCATAATGTTCTCCATAGTGGTTGTATCAATTTACAGTGTAGGAGTTTTCCCTTCCATACCCTCTCCTGCATTTATCGTTTTTAGAAGTTTGATGATGGTCATTTTGCCCAGTGTGAAGTGATACCTTATTGTAGTTTTGATTTGTATTTCTCTAATATTTAGCAATGTTGTGCATCTTTTCATGTGCTTTTTGGACATCTGTATGTCTTTTTTGGAGAAGTGTCTATTTAGATCTTCTGCTCATTTTGTGATTGAGTTTTTTGTTTTATGGTATTGAGCTGCATAAGCTTTTTGTATATTTTGTGGATTAATCCCTTTTTGGTCACTTCGTTTGCAGATATTTTGTCCAATTTTGTGGGTTGTCTTTTTAGTTTGCTTATGATTTCCTTTGCTGTGCAAAAGATTTTGAGTTTAGTTAGATCCCATTTGTTTCCTTTTATTTTTATTTCCATTACTCTAGGAGGTCGATCAGAGAGGATCTTGCTTCGATTTATGTCTAAGTGTGTTTTGCCTATGTTTGCTTCCTAGAGTTTACAGTATCTGGCTTTACCTTTAGGTCTTTAAACCATTTTGAGTTTATTTTTCTGAATCCTGTTAAAGAATGTTCTGCTTTCATTTCTTTACTTGTAACCCTTCAGTTTTCCCAGCACCATTTATTGAAGAGATTGTCTTTCTCCCATTGTATAGTTTTGCTCCTTTGTCATAGCTTAATTGACCATAGGTGTGTGGGTTTATTTCTGGGCTTTCTATCCTGTTTCATTGACCTATATTGTCGTTTTTCTGCCAGTACCATACTGTTTAGATGACTGTAGCTTTCTAGTATAGTCTGAAGTCAGTGTGCCTGATTCCTCATGCTCTGTTTTTCTTTCTCAAGATTGCTTTTGCTATCAGAGGTCTTTTGTGTCTTTATACAAATTTTAAGATTTTTTGTTCTAGTTCTTGAAAAATGCCATTCGTAAATTGATAGGGATTGCATTGAATCTGCAGATTGCATTGTGTAGTATAGTCATTTTGACTATATTGATTCTTCTAATCAAAGAACATGGTATATGTTTCCATCTGTTTATGTCATCTTCAGTTTCTTTCATCAGCATCTTATTGTTTTTGGAGTACAGTTCTTTTGTGTCTTTAGGTAAGTTTTTTCCTACATATTTTATTCTTTTTGATGCAGTGGTAAATGGGATTGTTTCTTTAATTTCTCTTTCTGATCTTTTGTTGTTAGTGTATAGAAATGCAAGAGATTTCTGTGTATTAACTCTGTATCCTATAATATCACCAAATTCATTGATGAACTCTGGTAGTTTTCTGGTAGCATTTTTAGGATTTTCTATGTATAGTATGTGATCTGCAAACAGTGACAGTTGTACTTCTTTTCTAATTTGGATTCCTTTTATTTATTTTTCTTCTCTGATTGCCGTGGCTATGACTTCCAATGTTATGTTGAATAAAAGTGTTGAGAGTGGACAGTTTTATCTTCATCCTGATCTTAGAGGAAATGCTTTCAGCCTTTCACCTTTGAGAATCTATTAGCTGTGGGTTTGGCCTTTATTATGTTGAGGTAGGTTCCCTCTACGCTCACTTCTGGAGAGTTTTTAATCATAAATGAGTGTTGAATTTTGTCAAAAGCTGTTTTTTGCATCTATTGAGATGATCACATGGTTTTTATTCTTCAACTTGTTGATGTGATGTATCACACTGATTGATTTGTGGATAGATTTGTGGCTATATATTGATTTGTGGATATACTGAAAAATCCTTGCATCCCTGGGAAAAATCCCACTTGATCTTCATGTATGATCCTTTTAATGTGTTTCTGGATTTGGTTTGCTACTGTTTTATTGAGGGTTTTTGCATCTATGTTCATTAGTGATATTGGCCTGTAGTTTTTTTTTCTGTGGTACCTTTGGTTTTGGTATCAGGGTGATGGTGACTTCATAGAATGTGTTTGGGTGTGTATTTTTCTCTGCAGAATTTTGAAATAGCTTCAGAACGATAGGTGTTACCTCCTTTCTAAATGTTTGATAGAATTTGCCTGTGAAGCCATCTGGTCCTGGACTTTTGTTTGTTGGAAGTTTAAAAATCACAGTTTCAATTTCAGTACTTGTGATTGGTCTATTCATATTTTGTAATTTTTCCTGGTCCAGTCTTGGAAGGTTGTACCTTTCTAAGAATTTGTCAATTTCTTCTGGGTTGTCTATTTGTTGGCATACAGTTGCTTGTAGTAGTCTCTTAATGATCCTTTTTATTTCTGTGGTGTCCATTGTAACTTTTTCTTTTCTGTTTCTAATTTTATTTATTTGAGCCTTCTCCCTTTTTTTCTTGATGAGTGTGACTAGAGGTTTATCAATTTTGTTTATGTTTTCAGAGAACCAGGTTTTAGTTTCTTGCTCTTTTCTATAGTTCTCTTCATCTCTATTTCATTTATATCTGCTCTGATCTTTATGATTTATTTCCTTCTACTAACTTTGTGTTCTGTTTGTTCTTTTTCTTTACGTGTAATGTTAGGTTATTTATTTGGGATTTTTTGTGTGGAAACACTGATCGTTTGTCACCATTTAATCAGTTATCACTTTCCTTATTGGCAAAATATCCAACTGATTTTCACAAAAATCACAGAGAAACTTAATTTGAAATTCAATTAGAACCCTCGATCATCTCTTCCCAGAATCAATCTATAAGTAAAGCAACCCTTCTTTATAAAGCAATAAAAGAAGTTTACAAGGTTGAAATTCTCATTATTCCTTGCACTTGCTCCTGTAACTCGTTTAATTTACAGGTGAGATAACCTAAGAGCTAAGGTTTGAAGTTTGTTTAGGACCTGTAAGCTGTTAACAACATTGTTATTCCTATAATTTGTAATCTTCATACATTACTATAAACTTTAGTTCATTCTTACTGGAAGTAAGTGCTTTAACATAATGGATTTATGCAGTATATTCTTTACTATTCTAGCTGATTAAGGTACCCAATAGCTTTTTGCCTTAACTTCAGAGGAAAAACAATTCTCCTGGACAGTAATACCTCAGAGTTATACTGAGAGTCCTTATTTTGCACACATCTTGTTGGCTGTTCTGGAAAACATATAATTCCTTAGAGGCTATACTTTGTTTTAATATGTAGATGATTTGCTTCTTTGCTTTCTTTCTCAAGGCTCCTCACAGAAAGACAGCATCCACTTGCTAAAGCTTTTAACCTTAAAGTGTCATAATGCTGCCAAAGAAAAGTTGTGGTGTTCCCAAACCCAGGTTTGGGAAAGCTATCTGAAAGCCTGCCTCTAGGGATTGAAGTCCTCAGAAAGGGCTTCTGATGTCAGAAGAAGGGCTCCAGCTAGATCCAGATAGACTTTATGGTGTCCTAATTTTTCCAAAACCCCAAACTAAGCACCACCACCTAGGTTTTCTCTGGTTAGTTATTGCTGATATTGGATTACAATTTCTCTTATGGCCAAACCTCCATACATTTCACTCAAAAATAACAACCTCGACCCAATTTTATAGGAGAACTAGATCATGAAGCTTTCGAGGCCTAAAAGTAGAATTTGATGAACCCACCTAAACTTGGGCGTCGCAATTTTCATATTCCATTTTCCTTTTTGTATATGAAAAGGTAGTGAATTCCCTTGGGGTGCTCACCTATGAACAGAGAGTCCACCGTAGACGCATAGAGTATTATAGCCAGCATCTGGATCTTGTGGCACAGGGATACCCCTTTTGTATTAGAGCCATTACAGTCACTGCTTTTTTGGCTAAGGTCAATGAGGAAACTGTGTATTCCTCTTTAACATTTTTTGTACCTCTTGCAGCAGAAGTTCTCCTGAAATCTAATCAGACTCAACATTTCTCAGGTTGCTGCTTCACCTCCTTTGAAGTCCTTTTGTTATCTGTCTTTCACATAACTCTTTTACATTGCAGGAACCTTAACCCAGTTATTCTTCTCCCATACATCACCAATGTATTCCTTCACAACTATTTAACACTGATGGTCCACTTCCTGACTCCTCATAATGTTTGATAGGAAATTCCATTGGGTAACAATAACTTCCCATTGTTCACCAATAGTTCTTATTTAAAAGGTGACAATGGCAAATACTGTGCTGGGTATGCCATTAAAACTCCTTTTGTTGTTCTTGAGGTAGCATCTTTACCTATGATTACTTCATGCCAATAAGCTAAATTATACCCTCTTACTTGGACTTGTACTTTAGCCAAGGATAAAACTGCCAAAATTTATACTGATAGTAGATATGCTTTCAGAGTAGCTTATGATTTTGAAATGTTATGTAAACGATGCGGCTTTCTTGCTTCTTGTGAATATATCATTAAAAATGGCCCTTATGTTCAGGTATCGTTGAATGCAATTCTTTAACCTGCTGCTTTAGCTATTACTAAGATTCAGGGTCATTCTAGACCTGACACTCTGGACCTAAGGGAAATCACCTTGCTGATATTGTCACTGAATTGGTCGACAAGACCTATGCCAGGGTCCTAGGCTGGGATGAGACTCCCTGTCTTGGCCAGGAAGGTTCTTGTTCTGATAAGATTCGCCCAGCCAATAATGAAACTAATGCTGAGAATGGAACATCACAAGCTTTATTCAATGGCCAAAGAATGGAGAAACAGGAACCTAGTTCACAAATCAACTTCTCAAACCAATTTGGGCTGAGACCAAAATATATAGAAGGGTGGGGGTAAAAGGGAGGGAACTGGAAAGAGTGGGAGGAATATTTATGAGTTATCCGAGAACAGGGATGTGGTTTGGACCGGGAGCTGATGCAGCTCTCCTTTTCAGTCCTTCTATGGGCTTTTCTAGTTGTTGTCATGGTAATAGTCAACTGTCATGGAGCTGGTGGGTGTGTCATTTAGCATGCTAATGCACCGAATAAGCATAAGAAGAGGCTCAAGTTCTACTGGAAGTTAAATCCTCCATCATCTTGGGCCTAGTTTGTTCTACCAGTTCTTGTTTTTTTCTCTTTGCATCTTCCTCCTGAAACTTAGATAAGAGTAATTTGTTTCTATTTGAGAGAGGGACAGTGGTATGATTCTGGAGCAATAGCCTTGGTAACAATATTTCTGCATGGAATACTGCCCTTAAAGGGAACAGCAGCAGCCAAACCTCCAAAGGGGTATTACCTCAAATGATAATTTAGAAAAACTCGCTAGAGAGGCCCAAAAATTATCCTCAGAAAAGGAAAAACAAGATTGGAAATGCAAAAACTGTTGGGTTGATAAAAAGCAAAAGCTCTAGTTTGGACCAAATAGCAACCCAGTCCTACTAGAGACTAAAATTCCCACTGCTCACCACTGTACCTGCATTAAACCATTGATCAACTGACAAAATTATAGCCTTCATGAACCCTGGCTGTCCCTGCAGATACTCTGGTGACCTGAAAGTAAAGGTTTCCCAGAACTGAAGCAAATGACATTTGATGAGACAGCTTTCCCAAGAAAGCTGTAATTTGTAATCCTCATACATTACTATTAACTTTAGTTCATTCTTACTAGAAGTAAATTATTTACCATAATAGATTTATGCAGTATATTCTTTACTATTCCAGCTGAGGAAGGTACCCAATAGCTTCCTGCCTTCACTTCATAGGAAAAACAATTCTCCTGGACAGTAGTGCCTCAGGGTTATACTGAGAGTCCTTATTTCTCACACATCTTGTTGGCTGTTCTGGAAGACATAAAGTTCTAAACACCAGGCCAAGCTGATTCACTTTGTTATACAGCAGAAACTAACACACTGTTGTAGAGCAATTATACTCCAATAAAGATGTTAAAAAATAAATAAATAAACACCAGGCCTGTTGGAAACTTGTCACCAATTCTTTGATGATGCCATAATGTTTCAGGTGATCTCCAATGTCTAGGATTTTGACAAATATGGACTTTAGATAAAAATGCCTGGTGTTCTCTCTCCTACCCCTCCTTGTCACTCAAATGTGACCTTAATAGGTTTCCAGTCAGCACTTTCCCTCTGATGTGAGACACTATACCCAGGAAAGGTCTTTTCTGACATTAAGGGACAAAAAGCTGCTGAAACTAGAAAACTCAACTCTTGATCAGTGACGCTTTCAGAGAAAGATCTTGATCAAAAGGGGAAATGTAAAAAATTAGTAAACAGAAACCCCAATTAAATAGAGTTGGGTGACCATAAGGGGGACCTCTCACACCCTACGATGATAGCAGAGCCCAAGAGGAAGAAGAAGGACCCCCCTTCGCTCCTGGCAAGGTCTCAGCCAATGAAAATTCAAGGGCTCTTTATTTACTGTAGCCATCCCAACTTCCTTTTCCTCTCTATAAAAGCATTTTCCTTCCCTTGCCATGCAGGAAAGTGCATGTGGATCATCATCATTGCAGTCTCTGAACTGCTATTCTCTGATGGTCCTGAATAAATCTATCTTTGTTGGAGAGATATTGGTAGTCTGTTTCAGGTCAACTGCATCAATATATGAATGAACAAAGAAGGTATAATATACAATAGAATACTATTCAGCCATAAATAAAAATGAAATCTTGCCACTTGAGATAATACAGATGGACCTTGAGGACATTATGCTAAGTGAAATAATTCAGAAAGGAAAAGAAAAATATCATACAATCTTACTTATATGTGGAATGTAAGAAAAAACAACAAAAAAGAAGAAGCTCATAGAGAACAGATTGGTGGTTGCCAGAGGTGGAGGGTGGGTTATGTGGGTGAAGGGAATACAAAGGTACAAACATTCAAATATAAAACAAGTCATGGGGATGTAAAGTACATCATTATGACTACAGTTAATAGTACTTGATTGCATATTTGAAAGTTGTTAACAGAGTAGACCTTAAAATTCCTCATCACAAGACAAAAAATGTAGCTATGCATTCTGATTGATGTTAATCAGACTTCTTGTCATGAGCATTTCAAAATATTTACAAATATTGAATCATTCTTTTGTAAATCTGAAACTAATGTAATGTTATATGTCAATTATATCATAATTAAAAGTAAAGGGAAGGAAAAAAATTTTAAATATATAAATCGTGACATCAACAACATAAAATGTGGCGTTAAGGTGAGAAGATTTGGCAACCTCTTATATGGAATTGTTGTTAAATTCTTATCAGTTTAAAATAGACTATTATAGCTGTAAGACATATTATGAAAGCTACAAGGTAGCCAGAAAGCTAAAACTTTAGTATAGTATAGTATAGTATAAAACCTATAAACCAATAGATACACAAAAGACAAAGAGAAAAGAATCAAACCATACTCTTACAAAAATTATCAATTCACAAAGGAGATGGCAAGAGAGGAACAAAGGAACTACAAAAGAATCAGAAAACAATTTAAAAATTACAAAGTAATTCCTTAGCTACCAGTAATTACTTTCAATGTAAATAGTTTAAATTCTTCAATCAAAATCTTAGAATGGCTGAGTGGGTAAAAATGTGAGACTCAAGTATTTGCTGCTACAGAACTCTCTTAAGGTTTAAGGAAACGCAAAGACTAAAAGTGAAGGTATAAGGAAGATATTTCATGCAAATGAACACCAATAGAGATAAGGATCGATTTACTTATATCAGATAAAATACAGTTTAAGTAAAAGCTGTGAAAAGAGACAAATGCTACCATATAATAGTAAAAAATATTAATTCATCAAGAGGGTATAATAACTGTAAACATATATTCATTCAACTTTGGAGTACCTAAATATATTAAATATCTCTTAACAGAGCAGAAGGCAAAATTAGACAGCAATGCAATAATAGTAAGGTGCTTCAATACTCCACTTTCAATAATGGATGGATAATCCAGACAGAAAGTTAACATGAAAATAAGGGATCTGAAGTATACATTAGACTAAATGGACCTAGAAGACACATAGGAACATTCCATCCCATAGCAGCAGAACACACAAGGAACATTCTCAAGGATGGATCATATATTATTCACAAAGTAAGTTTTAAAAAATTTATAAAGACTTAAGTCGTATCAGGTATGTTTTCTAACCACAATATTATGAAATTATAAATCAATAACAGGAGGAAAGCAAGAGTATTCATCAATATGTCAAAAGTAAACAATAGACTCCTAAAAAATCAATGGATAAAAGAAAACATAAAAAGAGAGATGAAAAGTATTGAGAAGAAAATAGAAACGCAACATACTAAAACTTATGGGATTCAGCAATAGCAGTTCTATGAGGAAAGTTATCGTGATAAACAATTACATTAAGAAAAAGAAAGATCTCAAGAGAACTAACCTTACATCTCAAGGAACAAGCAAAAGAACAGACTAAGACCAAGGTTAGCAGAAGAAAGGAAATAATAAACATTTGAGCTGTAATAGCAGCTACTTTATAACAATAAAATAGAAAGGTAACAGAAAAGATTAATGAATATAACAACTTATTTTTTAAAAGAAAAAGAAATTAACAAAATTTTAGCTAAACTGACTGAGACAAAAAGAATAATCAAATAAAATAAATGAAACTGGAGATATTACAACTGATATAGTAGCAATACATAAGAAACTAGTATGAAAAATTATATGCCAAGACATTAGATAACATAGAAAAATGGATATATTACCAGGAACATGGAACATACCAAGACTGAATTATAAAGAAATATAAAATATGAACAAACAAATAATGGGTAAGAAGATTGAATCAATAATAAAAAAGCTTCCAGCAAGGAAAGCCCCAGGATCTAATAACTCAATAGTGTTTTTTTCTTAATTTTTAAAAAAATTAAATTTATTTGTTTTTATTTTTGGCTGTGTTGGGTCTTTGTTGTTGCATGTGGGCCTTCTCTAGTTGTGGAGAGCAGGGGCTTATCTTGTTGCGGCACATGGGCTGTAGGCACATGGGCTTCAGTAGTTGTGGCATGCAGGCTTAGTTGCTCCGTGACATATGGGATCTTTCCTGGCCAGGGATCGAACCCATGTCCCCTGCATTGACAGGCAGATTCTTTTTTTTTTTTTGTGGTATGCAGGCCTCTCACTGTTGTGGCCTCTCCCGTTGCAGAGCACAGGCTCCAGATGCGCAGGCTCAGCGGCCATGGCTCACGGGTCTAGCTGCTCCGTGGCATGTGGGATCTTCCTGGACCGGGGCACAAACCCGTGTCCCCTGCATCAGCAGGTGGACTCTCAACCACTGCATCACCAGGGAAGCCCGACAGGTGGATTCTTAACCACTGCACCACCAGAGAAGCCCCTCAATAGTGATTTTTATCAAACTTTTAGAAAGTTGGTAATGTCAAATCTTATCAAACTCATCCAAAAAATTAAAGAGGAGTGAACACTTACAAACTCATTTTTGGAGGCCACAATTATTTTAATACCAAAGCCATTTTAAGTAACTACAAGAAATGAAAATTTCAGGTTAAAATCCCTGAAGAACATAGATGGAAATATCCTCAAGGTAATACTAGCAAAATGAACTCAACGTCACATAAAATGGATTACACACCATTATCTAGTGGGATTTATCCCTGGGACACAAAGATATTTTATTATATGAAAATGAGTCAATATAATATATCACATTAGTAGAATGAAGGTTAAAAATCACGATCATCTCAATAGATGCAGGAAAAGCATTTGACAAAATTCAACATCTTTTGTGATAAAAATTCTCAACAAATTACATATAGAAGGGGGATTACCTCAACCTAATAAAAACCATGTATGACAACCCCACAGCTAACATCATACTCAATGGTGAAAATTAAATGTTTTCAATGAGCAACAAGACAAGGGTGCTCATTCCCATCACTTCTATTCAACATACTACTGGAAATCTTAGTCACCACAGTTAGGAAAGAGAAAGAAATCAAAGACAACCAAATAAGAAATGAAGAAGTAAAATTATCTTTGTTTGCAGATGACATAGTCTTATATGTAAGAAGCCCTAAAGTTTCCACCAGAAAACTATTAGGTCTAATAAAAAAATTCAGTAAGGTTGCAGGATATAAAGTCAAATACTAAAATCAGTTGCATTTATATACCTTTACATTGAACTTCCTGAAAGAGAAGTTAAGAAAACAATTCAGTTTATAATAGTATCAAAAGCTCTAAAATACTTAGGAATAAATTTTACCAAGTATGTGAAACTTGTACACTGAAAATTATGACACTGGTAAAAGAAGTTGAAGATGACACAAATAAGTAGGACAATATCCAATTTTCTTCTATTGGAAAAGTGCATTTTGTTTAAATGTCCACAGTATTCAAAGCAATGTACTGTTTCAATGCAATTCCTATAAAAATCCCAATAGCATTATTACAGAAATAGAAAGTACTACCATAAAATTTATGTGGAATCACAAAAGAACCTCAATAGCCAAAATAAGGTTGAGAAAGAAGAATAAGGCTAGTGGGATCACACTTCCTGAATTTAAATTACATTATACAGCTATAGTCATCAAAACAGTATGGCAGTGACAAAAAATAGACACCTACACCAGTGGAATGGAATAAAGAACCCAGAAATAAGCCCATGTATATACAGTCAATTGAGCTTTGACAAGGATGCCAAGAACACACACAGAGAAAGCATAATCTCTTTAATAAATGATGTTGTTAAAATTGGACATCCACATTCAAACGAATGAAACTGGACTCCTATCTTAAAGCACTCACAAAAATTAACTCAAAATGGATTTAAGATGTAAATGTAAGACCTTAAACTGTAAAACTTCTGAAAGAAAATACAGGTAAAAATCTCTTGACATTAGTCTTGACAGAGATTGTTTTTTTGGATAAGACACCAAAAGCAAAGGCAAAACATTAAAATAAACAAATGGGAGTACATCAAACTAAAAATTTTCTGCATGGCAAAGGAAACCATCAATAAATTGAAAAGGCAATTTATGGAATAGAAGAAAATATTTGCAAACCATAAGTCTGATAAGTTAATATCCAAAAAATATAAGGAACTCATAAAAGTCAATATCAAAGAAACAAAAAAAATCTGCTATAAATTTGGCAAGGGACATGAATAGACATTTTTCTAAAGAAGACATACATATGGCTAATATGTACATGAAAAGATGCTCAACATCACTAATAGGGAAATGCAAATCAAAACCAAAATGACATATTACACCACACCTGTTAGGATGGCTATTATCAAAAAAGATGAGAGATAATGAATGTTGGTGAGGATATGGAGAAAAGGGAACACTTCTGCACTGTTGGTGAGAGTGTAAATTGACATTCTCCTTTATATGTTTGGTAGAATTCACTAGTGAAACCATATTATCCAAGGCTTTTCTTTTTTTTTTTTTTTTTTTCCAAGGCTTTTCTTTTTGGTAATTTTGTGATTACTGATTCAACCTCCTTACTTATTATTGGTCTATTCATATATTCTATTTCTTCATGATTCAGGCTAGGTAATTTGTATGTTTCTAGTAATTAATTATTTCCTCTGGGTTCTTCTATTTGTTGGCACATGAATATTTATAGTTGTCTCTTACGATCCTTTGTATTTCTGTGACATCTGTTGTAATGTCTCCTCTTTTCTGATTTTACTGATTTAGATCTCTCTTTTTCTCTTAGGCTATCTACTGGTGTATCAATTTGTTTACTTTTTTCAAAAGCCAGCTCTTAGTTTCATTAATCTTTTCTATTGCTTTCTGGTCTTCATTTTATTTGTTTCTACTCTGATATTTGTTTTGTCCTACCTCCTGCTAACTTTGTGCTCAGTTTGTTATTCTTTTCCTCCTTCCATGAGGTGTAAATTTAGGTTGGTTTCTGAGATCTTTATTCTTTCCTTTTTAAATTGAGATATAATTGATGTATAACATATTAATTTTAGGTGTAAAACCTAATGATTTGATATGGGTAGATATTATAAAATGATTGCCACAATAAATTTAGTTAAAATCCATCACCACATATCATTACAATTTTTTTTCTTGTGAACTTTTAATATCTAGTCTCTTAGTAACTTTAAAATATACCATACAGTATTGTCACCTATAGCCATTGTGTGTACATTATATTACTAAGACTTATTTATGGTAAAACTGGAAGTTTGCATATTTTGACCACTTTAACCACTTTTGCTGCCTCCCAACCTCTACCTCTGGCAACCACCAAACTTTTCTGTGTCTATGAGTTTGATTTTTTGTGGATTTCATGTATAAGTGAAATCAAACAATTTATGCTTTTGTAAGTCTGAATTATGTCATTTAGCATAATGAATGCCCTCCAATTTCATCCATGTTGTTGAAAATGGTAAAATTTCCTTCTTTTTGTTGGGTGAAAACATATCCCATTGTATATAAATAAAACATTTTCTTTATCCATTCATCTGTCAGTGGGCACTTAGTTTGTTTCCACATCTTCACTATTATAAATAGTGTTGCAGTTAACATGGGGGTGCAGATACCTTTTGGTATTAGTGTTTTTCTTTTCATCAGATAACTATGCAGGAGAAGAATAGCTGGATTGTATGGTAGTTCTATTTTTAATTTTTTAAAAGAACAGCTATATTGTTTTCAATGATTTCTTCGTTGTCCCATTGGTTTTTAGCAGTATGTTGTTTAGTCTCCATGTGTTTGTGCTTTTCCCATTTTTCTTCCTGTAATTGATTTCTAGTTTCATACCAGTGTGATCAGAAAAAATCCTTGGTATAATTTCTGTCTTCTTACATTTGTTGAGACTTGTATTGTGGCCTAGCATATGATCTATCCTGGAGAATGTTTCATGTGCATTTGAAAAGAATGTGTATTGTGGTGTTTTTGAGTGGAATGTCTTGTAGATATCTGTTAAGTCAAACTGGTTTACTGTGTCATTTAAGATCATTGTGGCCTTATTGACATTTTGTCTGGATCACCTCTCCATTTATGTAAGTGGGTGTTAAATTTCCCTATTATTATTCCATTTTTGTCATTTTCTCCTTTTATTTCTGTTAATATTGGCTTTATATATTTAGGTGCTCCTGTATTGGGTGCATATATGTTAACAAGTGTAATATCCTCTTCCTCTACTGACCCCTTTATCATTATATAGTGTCCTTCTTTGTCTTTTGGTATAGACTTTGTTTCAAAGTCTATTTTGTCTGATATGAGTATTGCTACCCTTGTCATTTCCATTTGCATGAAATATCTTTTTCCATCCCCTCACTTTCAGTCTGTGTATGTCTTTAGTTCTGAAGTGAGTCTTTGGTAAGCAGCATATAGATGTCTTGTTTATATATCTAATCAGCCACCTGTGTCTCTTGACTGGAGCATTTAGTCCATTAACAATTAAAATAACTATTGATAGTTATGTACTTATTGCCATTTTGTTATATATTTTCCAGTTGTTTCCGTAGTTCTCCCCTGTTTTTTCTTCTTTTAGTTTCTTACCCTGTAGTTTGATGATTTTCTTTAGTGTTATGCTTCTGTTCCTTTCTCACTTGTTTTTTTGTATCTATCATAGATTTTTGATTTGTGGTTATCATAGGGTTCATAAGTGTTGACCTATAACTATATCTACTTATTTTACATGACAAAAATAGTATTTATTGGAAACCAGCAGCAAATACCATATGCAATGTTAAATGCAATTCCAAGAAAAACAGAAACAAGACAAGGAAACATATTACAAGCATCCTGGAGATTTTAGGCAATGCAATAAGGCAAGAAATTATAAGAAATTCAATGAGTAACAACAACACCAACATTTACATAGTGCCACACACTGTACTAAATTCATTATGTGAGATGAGAAAACAGGCATGGAGTTTAAGTAACTTGTTCAAAGTTACAAAGCTTCTAAGTGGCAAAGCTAGGATTTGAATCTCAGTGATCTGGTGCCAGGACATGTGCTTTTATATATTATCAGATACTGTTGCTCAGGTGTTAGAAGAGAAAGGTTATTATTTGCAAAAAATATAGTTACATAACTTTTAAAAATCCAAAAGAATGAAATTAAACAAAAAGCCTATTAGAAGGGACAAGTGTCAGTAAGATGCTTGTATAAGACAAACATGCAGGGGGACCTTGAAGATGGCGGAAGAGTAAGACACGGAGATCGCCTTCCTCCCCACAGATACACCAGAAATACATCCACACGTGGAACAACTCCTACAGAACTCCTACTGAAGGCTGGCAGAAGACCTCAGACCTCCCAAAAGGCAAGAAACTCCCCACGTACCTGGGTAGGGCAAAAGAAAAAACAGAGACAAAAGAATAAGGACGGCACCTGCACCAGTGGGAGGGAGCTGTGAAGGAGGAAAAGTTTCCACACACTAGGAAGCCCCTCCACGGGCGGAGACTGCGGGAGGCGGAGGGGGGAGTTTCGGGACCGCGGAGTAGTGCACAGCGACGGGTGCGGAGGGCAAAGCGGGGAGATTCCTGCACAGACGATCGGTGCCGACCGGCACTCACAAACCCGAGAGGCTTGTCTGCTCACCCGCCGGGGCGGGCGGGGCTGCGAGCTGAGGCTCGGGTTTTGGTTTTGGACGGAGCTCAGGGAGAGGACTGGGGTTGGCGGCTTGAACATAGCCTGAAGGGGTTAGTGCACCACGACTAGCCGGGAGGGAGTTCTGGGAAAAGCCTGCACCTGCCGAAGAGGCAAGAGACTTTTTCTTCCCTCTTTGTTTCCTGGTGCACGAGGAGAGGGGTTTAAGAGTGCTGCTTAAAGGATCTCCAGAGACGGGCGCGAGCCGCGGCTAAAAGCGCGAACCCCAGAGATGGGCGCGAGACGCGGCTAAAAGCGCGAACCCCAGAGACGGGCGCGAGCCGCGGCTAAAACCGCGGACCCCAGAGCCGGGCGGGAGACGCTAAGGCTGCTGCTGCCGCCACCAAGGGGCCTGTGTGCGAGCACAGGTCACTCTCCACACCCCTCTTCCGCGGAGCCTGTGCAGCCCGCCACTGCCAGGTTCCCGGGATCCAGGGACAACTTCCCCGGGACAACGCACGGCGGGCCTCAGGCTGGTGCAACGTCACGCCGGCCTCTGCCGCAACGTCATGCTGCCTCTGCCGCCACAGGCCCGCCCCACACGCAGTGCCCCTCCTTCCCCCATCCCCCAACCCCCGGCCTGAGTGAGCCGGGGGCCCCGAATCAGCGGCTCCTTTAACCCCGTCCTGTCTGAGCGAAAAAACAGACGCCCTCCAGCGACCTACACGCAGAGGCAGGGCCAAATCCAAAGCTGAGCTCCTGTGAGCTGTGAGAACAAAGAAGAGAAAGGGAAATCTCTCCCAGCAGCCACAGAAGCAGCGGATTAAAGCTCCACAATCAACTTGATATACCCTGCATCTGTGGAATACCTGAATAGACAAGGAATGATCCCAAATTGAAGAGGGGGAATTTAGGAGCGAGATCTATGATTTTTTTCCCTTTTCCTCTTTTTGTGAATGTGTACGTGTATGCTTCTGTGTGACATCTAGTCTGTATACTCTGGCTTCCACCATTTGTCCTAGGGCTCTATCCGTCCATGATTTTTTAAAAAAATTCTTTTTCTTAATAATTAAGTTTAATTGTAATAACTTTATTATACTTTACCTTCGTTCTTTCTTTCTTTCCTTCCTTCCTTCCCTCCTTTAGACAACGAATCACCCCAAATTGAGGAGGTGGTCTCTGGGAGCAGGATTTATGATTTTTCGCACTTTACCTCTTTTTGTGAAGGTGTATGTGTATGCTTCTGTGTAAGATTTTCTCTGTATAGCTTTGCTTCCAACATTTGTCCTAAGGTTCTATCCGTCCCTTTTTTTTTTTCTAAATATTTTTTAATTCAATAACTATATTATACTTTATTTTATTTTTACTGTATCATCTTTCTGTCTTTTTTCCTTCTTTCCCTCCTTCCTTCCTTCCTTCCTCCCTCCCTCCCTCCCTCCCTCCCTCCATTCTTTCCTTCTTTGTTTCTTTCTTCCTTCCTTCCTTTCCTCCTTTCCTTCTTTCTTTACTCATACTTCTACTAATTCTCTCTACATTTTCTCCCTTTTATTCTGAGCCGTGTGGATGAAAGGCTCTTGGTGTTCCAGCCAGGAGTCAGGGCTCTGCCTCTGAGGTAGGAGAGCCAACTTCAGGACACTGGTCAACAAGAGACCTCCCAGCTCCACATAATATTAAACGGTGGAAATCTCCCAGGGACCTCCATCTTAACACCAGCACCCAGCTTCACTCAACGACCAGCAAGCCACAGTGCTGGACAACCTATGCCAAACAACTAGCAAAACAGGAACACAACCCCACCCATTAGCAGAGAGGCTGCCTAAAATCATAATAAGGCCACAGACACCCCAAAACACACCACCAGACGTGAACCTGCCCACTAGAGAGACAAGATCCAGCCTCATCCAGCACAACACAGGCACTAGTCCCCTCCACCAGGAAGCCTACACAACCCACTGAAACAACCTTAGCCACTGGAGACAGACATCAAAAACAACGGGAACTACGAACGTGCAGCCTGCAAAAAGGAGACCCCAAACACAGTAAGATAAGCAAAATGAGAAGACAGAAAAACACACAGCAGATGAAGGAGCAAGATAAAAACCCACCAGACCTAACAAATGAAGAGGAAATAGGCAATCTACCTGAAAAAGAATTCAGAATAATGATAGTAAGGATGATCCGAAATCTTGGAAGTAGAATGGACAAAATGCAAGAAACAGTTAACAAGGACCTACAAGAACTAAAGATGAAACAAGCAATGATGAACAATGCAATAAATGAAATTAAAACCACTCTAGATAGGATCAATAGCAGAATAATTGAGGCAGAAGAACGGATAAGTGACCTGGAAGATAAAGTAGTGGAAATAACTACTGCAGAGCAGAATAAAAAAAAAGAATGAAAAGAACTGAGGACAGTCTCAGAGACCTCTGGGACAACATGAAACGCACCAACATTCGAATTATAGGGGTTCCAGAAGAAGAAGAAAAAAAGAAAGGGACTGAGAAAATATTTGAAGAGATTATAGTTGAAAACTTCCCTAATATGGGAAAGGAAATAGTTAATCAAGTCCAGGAAGCACAGAGAGTCCCATACAGGATAAATACAAGGAGAAACACGCCAAGACACATATTAATCAAACTGTCAAAAATTAAATACAAAGAAAGCATATTAAAAGCAGCAAGGGAAAAACAACAAGTAACACACAAGGGAATCCCCATAAGGTTAACAGCTGATCTCTCAGCAGAAACCCTACAAGCCAGAAGGGAGTGGCAGGACATACTGAAAGTGATGAAGGAGAAAAGCCTGCAACCAAGACTACTCTACCCAGCAAGGATCTCATTCACATTTGATGGAGAAATTAAAACCTTTACAGACAAGCAAAAGCTGAGAGAGTTCAGCACCACCAAACCAGCTTTACAACAAATGCTAAAGGAACTTCTCTAGACACGAAACACAAGAGAAGGAAACGACCTATAGTAGCGAACCCAAAACAATATAGAAAATGGAAATAGGAACATACATATCGATAATTACCTTAAATGTAAATGGACTAAATGCTCCCACCAAAAGGCACAGATTGGCTGAATGGATACAAAAACAAGACACTTATATATGCTGTCTACAAGAGACCCACTTCAGACCTAGAGACACATACAGACTGAAAGTAAGGGGATGGAAAAAGATATTCCATGCAAATGGAAACCAAAAGAAAGCTGGAGTAGCAATTCTCATATCAGACAAAATAGACTTTAAAATAAGGACTATTAAAAGGGACAAAGAAGGACACTACATAATGATCAAGGGATCGATCCAAGAAGAAGACATAACAATTGTAAATATTTATGCACCCAACATAGGAGCACCTCAATACATAAGGCAAATACTAACAAGCATAAAAGGGGAGATCAACAGTAACACATTCATAGTAGGGGACTTTAACACCCCACTTTCACCCATGGACAGATCATCCAAAATGAAAATAAATAAGGAAACACAAGCTTTAAATGATACATTAAACAAGATGGACTTAATTGGTATTTATAGGACACTCCATCCAAAAACAACAGAATACACATTTTTCTCAAGTGCTCATGGAACATTCTCCAGGATAGATCATATCTTGGGTCACAAATCAAGCCTTGGTAAATTTAAGAAAACTGAAATTGTATCAAGTATCTTTTCTGACCACAACGCCATGAGACTAGATATCAATTACAGGAAAAGATCTGTAAAAAATACAAACACATGGAGGCTAAACAATACACTACTTAATAATGAAGTGATCACTGAAGAAATCAAAGAGGAAATAAAAAAATACCTAGAAACAAATGACAATGGAGACACAACGACCCAAAACCTATGGGATGCAGCAAAAGCAGTTCTAAGGGGGAAGTTTATAGCAATACAAGCCCACCTTAAGAAGCAGGAAGCATCTCGAATAAACACCTAACCTTGCACCTCAAGCAATTAGAGAAAGAAGAACAAAAAAACCCCAAAGCTAGCAGAAGGAAAGAAATCATAAAAATCAGATCAGAAATAAATGAAAAAGAAATGAAGGAGACGATAGCAAAGATCAATAAAACTAAAAGCTGGTTCTTTGAGAAGATAAACAAAATAGATAAACCACTAGCCAGACTCATCAAGAAAAAAAGGGAGAAGACTCAAATCAATAGAATTAGAAATGAAAAAGGAGAAGTAACAACTGACACTGCAGAAATAAAAAAAATCATGAGAGATTACTACAAGCAACTCTATGCCAATAAAATGGACAATCTGGAAGAAATGGACAAATTCTTAGAAATGCACAACCTGCCAAGACTGAATCAGGAAGAAATAGAAAATATGAACAGACCAATCACAAGCACTGAAATTGAAACTGTGATTAAAAATCTTCCAACAAACAAAAGTCCAGGACCAGATGGCTTCACAGGTGAATTCTATCAAACGTTTAGAGAAGAGCTAACACCTATCCTTCTCGAACTCTTCCAAAATATAGCAGAGGGAGGAACACTCCCAAATTCCTTCTACGAGGCCACCATCACCTTGATACCAAAACCAGACAAGGATGTCACAAAGAAAGAAAACTACAGGCCAATATCACTGATGAACATAGATGCAAAAATCCTCAACAAAATACTAGCAAACAGAATCCAACAGCACATTAAAAGGATCATACACCATGATCAAGTGGGGTTTATTCCAGGAATGCAAGGATTCTTCAATATACGCAAATCTATCAATGTGATAAACCATATTAACAAATTGAAGGAGAAAAACCATATGATCATCTCAATAGATGCAGAGAAAGCTTTCGACAAAATTCAACACCCATTTATGATAAAAACCCTGCAGAAAGTAGGCATAGAGGGAACTTTCCTCAACATAATAAAGACCATATATGACAAGCCCACAGCAAACATCATCCTCAATGGTGAAAAACTGAAAGCATTTCCACTAAGATCAGGAACAAGACAAGGTTGCCCACTCCCACCACTCTTATTCAACATAGTTTTGGAAGTTTTAGCCACAGCAATCAGAGAAGAAAAGGAAATAAAAGGAATCCAAATCGGACAAGAAGAAGTAAAGCTGTCACTGTTTGCAGATGACATGATGCTATACATAGAGAATCCTAAAGATGCTACCAGAAAACTACTAGAGCTAATCAATGAATTTGGTAAAGTAGCAGGATACAAAATTAATGCACAGAAATCTCTGGCATTCCTATATACTAATGATGAAAAATCTGAAAGTGAAATCAAGAAAACATTCCCATTTACCATTGCAACAAAAAGAATAAAATATCTAGGAATAAACCTACCTAAGGATACGAAAGACCTGTATGCAGAAAATTATAAGACACTGATGAAAGAAATTAAAGATGATACAAATAGATGGAGAGATATACCATGTTCTTGGATGGGAAGAATCAACATTGTGAAAATGACTCTACTACCCAAAGCAATCTACAGATTCAATGCAATCCCTATCAAACTACCACTGGCATTTTTCAGAGAACTAGAACAAAAAATTTCGCAATTTGTATGGAAACACAAAAGATCCCGAATAGCGAAAGCAATCTTGAGAACGAAAAAAGGAGCTGGAGGAATCAGGCTCCCTGACTTCAGACTATATTACAAAGCAACAGTAATCAAGACAGTATGGTACTGGCACAAAAACAGAAAGATAGATCAGTGGAACAGGATAGAAAGCCCAGAGATAAACCCACGCACATATGGACACCTTATCTTTGATAAAGGAGGCAGGAATGTACAGTGGAGAAAGGACAGCCTCTTCAATAAATGGTGCTGGGAAAACTGGACAGGTACATGTAAAAGTATGAGATTAGATCACTCCCTAACACCATACACAAAAATAAGCTCAAAATGGATTAAAGACCTAAATGTAAGGCCAGAAACTATCAAACTCTTAGAAGAAAACATAGGAAGAACACTCTATGACATAAATCACAGCAAGATCCTTTCTGACCCACCTCCTAGAGTAATGGAAATAAAAACAAAAATAAACAAATGGGACCTAATGAAACTTCAAAGCTTTTGCACAGCAAAGGAAACCATACACAAGACCAAAAGACAACCCTCAGAATGGGAGAAAACATTTTCAAATGAAGCAACTGACAAAGGATTAATCTCCAAAATTCATAAGCAGCTCATGCAGCTCAATAACAAAAAAACAAACAACCCAATCCAGAAATGGGCAGAAGACCTAAATAGACATTTCACCAGAGAAGATATACAGACTGCCAACAAACACATGAAAGAATGCTCAACATCATTAATCATTAGATAAATGCAAATCAAAACTACAATGAGATATCATCTCACACCAGTCAGAATGGCCATCATCAAAAAATCTAGAAACAATAAATGCTGGAGAGGGTGTGGAGAAAAGGGGACACTCTTGCACTGCTGGTGGGAATGTGAAATGGTTCAGCCACTATGGAGAACAGTATGGAGGTTCCTTAAAAAACTACAAATAGAATTACCATATGACCCAGCAATCCCACTACTGGACATATACCCTGAGAAAACCAAAATTCAAAAAGAGTCATGTACCAAAATGTTCATTGCAGCTCTATTTACAATAGCCCGGAGATGGAAACAACCTAAGCGCCCATCATCAGACGAATGGATAAAGAAGATGTGGCACATATACAAAATGGAATATTACTCAGCCTTAAAAAGAAATGAAATTGAGCTATTTGTAATGAGATGGATAGACCTAGAGTCTGTCATACAGAGTGAAGTAAGTCAGAAAGAAAAGGACAAATACCGTATGCTAACACATATATATGGAATTTAAGGGAAAAAAATGTCATGAAGAACCTAGGGGTAAGACAGGAATAAAGACGCAGACCTACTGGAGAACGGACTTGAGGATATGGGGAGGGGGAAGGGTGAGTTTTGACAGGGCGAGAGAGAGTCATGGACATATACACACTAACAGACGTAGTAAGGTAGATAGCTGGGGGGAAGCAGCCGCAAGGCACAGGGATATTTGCTCGGTGCTTTGTGACAGCCTGGAAGGGTGGGATGGGGAGAGTGGGAGGGAGGGAGACGCAAGAGGGAAGACATATGGGAACATATGTATATGTATAGCTGATTCACTTTGTTATAAAGCAGAAACTAACACACCATTGTAAAGCAATTATACCCCAATAAAGATGTTTAAAAAAAAAAAAAGACAAACATGCAAACATCACCAGCTTCCCTTTTTTTTTTACATCTTTATTGGAGTATAATTGCTTTACAATAGTGTGCTAGTTTCTGCTTTATCACAAAGTGAATAAGTTATACATATACATATGTTCCCATATCTCTTCCCTCTTGCATCTACCTCCTGCCCACCCTCCCTATCCCACCACTATAGGTGGTCACAAAGCACTGAGCTGATCTCCCTGTGCTATACGGCTGCTTCCCACTAGCTATCTATTTTACGTTTGGTAGTGAGTATATGTCCGTGCCACTCTCTCGCTTTGTAACAGCTTACACTTCCCACTCCCAATAACCTCAAGTCCATTCTTTAGTAGGTCTGTGCCTTTATTCCTGTCTTACCCCTAGGTTCTTCATGACATTATTTTCCTTTTCTTTTCTTTTTTTTTTTTTAACATCTTTATCGGGGTATAATTGCTTTACAATAGTGTGTTAGTTTCTGCTTTATAACAAAGTGAATCAGTTATACATATACATATGTTCCCATATGTCTTCCCTCTTGTGTCTCCCTCCCTCCCACTCTCCCTATCCCACACCTCCAGGCTGTCACAAAGCACCGAGCTAATATCCCTGTGTCTTGTGGCTGCTTCCCACTAGCTATCTACCTTATTACGTTTGTTAGTGTGTATATGTCCATGACTGTCTCTCGCCCTGTCAAAACTCACCCTTCCCCCTCCCCATATCCTCAAGTCCGTTCTCCAGTAGGTCTGAGCCTCTATTCCTGTCTTACCCCTAGGTTCTTCATGACATTTTTTCCCCTTAAATTCCATATATATGTGTTAGCATACGGTATTTGTCTTTTTCTTTCTGACTTACTTCACTCTGTATGACAGACTCTAGGTCTATCCATCTCATTACAAATAGCTCAGTTTCATTTCTTTTTAAGGCTGAGTAATATTCCATTGTATATATGTGCCACATCTTCTTTATCCATTCGTCCGATGATGGGTGCTTAGGTTCTTTCCATCTCGGGCTATTGTAAATAGAGCTGCAATGAACATTTTGGTACATGACTCTTTTTGAATTTTGGTTTTCTCAGGGTATATGTCCAGTAGTGGGATTGCTGGGTCATATGGTAATTCTATTTGTAGTTTTTTAAGGAACCTCCATACTGTTCTCCATAGTGGCTGAACCAATTCACATTCCCACCAGCAGTGCAAGAGTGTCCCCTTTTCTCCACACCCTCTCCAGCATTTATTGTTTCTAGATTTTTTGATGATGGCCATTCTGACTGGTGTGAGATGATATCTCATTGTAGTTTTGATTTACATTTCTCTAATGATTAATGATGTTGAGCATTCTTTCATGTGTATGTTGGCATTCTGTATATCTTCTTTGGAGAAATATCTGTTTAGGTCTTCTGCCCATTTTTGGATGGGGTTGTTTGTTTTTTTGTTATTGAGCTGCATGAGCTGCTTGTAAATTTTGGAGATTAATCCTTTGTCAGTTGCTTCATTTGAAAATGTTTTCTCTCATTCTGAGGGTTGTCTTTTGGTCTTGATTATGGTCTCCTTTGCTGTGCAAAAGCTTTGAAGTATCATTAGGTCCCATTTGTTTATTTTTGTTTTTATTTCCATTACTCTAGGAGGTGGGTCAGAAAGGATCTTGCTGTGATTTATGTCATAGAGTGTTCTTCCTATGTTTTCCTCTAAGAGTTTGATAGTTTCTGGCCTTACATTTAGGTCTTTAATCCATTTTGAGCTTATTTTTGTGTATGGTGTTAGGGAGTGATCTAATCTCATACTTTTTCATGTACCTGTCCAGTTTTCCCAGCACCATTTATTGAAGAGGCAGTCCTTTCTCCACTGTACATTCCTGCCACCTTTGTCAAAGATAAGGTGTCCATATGTGCATGGGTTTATCTCTGGGCTTTCTATCCTGTTCTATTGATCTATCTTTCTGTTTTTGTGCCAGTACCATACTGTCATGATTACTGTAGCTTTGTAGTATAGTCTGAAGTCAGGGAGCCTGATTCCTCCAGCTCCTTTTTTCGTTCTCAAGATTGCTTTGGCTATTCAGGGTCTTTTGTCTTTCCATACAAACTGCAACATTTTTTCTCTAGTTCTGTGAAAAATGCCAGTGGTAGTTTGATATGGATTGCATTGAATCTGTAGATTGCTTTGGGTAGTAGAGTCATTTTCACAATATTGATTCTTCCCATCCAAGAACATGGTATATCTCTCCATCTATTTGTATCATCTTTAATTTCTTTCATCAGTGTCTTATAATTTTCTGCATACAGGTCTTTTGTCTCCTTAGGTAGGTTTATTCCTAGATATTTTATTCTTTTTGTTGCAATGGTAAATGGGAATGTTTTCTTGATTTCACTTTCAGATTTTTCATCATTAGTATATAGGAATGCCAGAGATTTCTGTGCATTAATTTTGTATCCTGCTACTTTACCAAATTCATTGATTAGCTCTAGTAGTTTTCTGGTAGCATCTTTAGGATAATCTATGTATAGTATCATGTCATCTGCAAACAGTGACAGCTTTATTTCTTCTTGTCCGATTTGGATTCCTTTTATTTCCTTTTCTTCTCTGATTGCTGTGTCTAAAACTTCCAAAACTATGTTGAATAAGAGTGGTGAGAGTGGGCAACCTTGTCTTGTTCCTGATCTTAGTGGAAATGCTTTCTTTTCTTCACCATTGAGGATGATGTTTGCTGTGGGCTTGTCATATATGGTCTTTATTATGTTGAGGAAAGTTCCCTCTATGCCTACTTTCTGCAGGGTTTTTGTCATAAATGGGTGTTGAATTTTGTCGAAAGCTTTCTCTGCATCTATTGAGATGATCATATGGTTTTTCTCCTTCAATTTGTTAATATGGTTTATCATATTGATAGATTTGCGCATATTGAAGAATCCTTGCAGTCCTGGAATAAACCCCACTTCATCATGCTGCATGATCCTTTTAATGTGCTGTTGGATTCTGTTTGCTAGTAGTTTGTTGAGGATTTTTGCATCTATGTTCATCAGTGATATTGGCCTGTAGTTTTCTTTCTTTGCGACATCCTTGTCTGTTTTTGGTATCAAGGTGATGTTGGCCTCGTAGAATGAGTTTGGGACTGTTCCTCCTTCTGCTGTATTTTGGAAGAGTTTGAGAAGTATAGGTGTTAGCTCTTCTCTACATGTTTGATACAATTTGCCTGTGAAGCCTTCTGGTCCTGGGCTTTTGTCTGTTGGAAGAGTTTTAATCACAGTTTCAATTTCAGTGCTTGTGATTGGTCTGTTCATATTTTCTATTTCTTCCTGATTCAGTCTTGGCAGGTTGTGCATTTCTAAGAATTTGTCCATTTCCTCCAGATTGTCCATTTTATTGGCATAGAGTTGCTTGTAGTAATCTCTCATGTTTTTTTTATTTCCGCAGTGTCAGTTGTTACTTCTCCTTTTTCATTTCTAATTCTATTGATTTGAGTCTTCTCTCTTTTTTTCTTGATGAGTCTGGCTAGTGGTTTATCTATTTTGTTTATCTTCTCAAAGAACCAGCTTTTAGTTTTATTGATCTTTGCTATCATTTCCTTCATTTCTTTTTCATTTATTTCTGATCTGATTTTTATGATTTCTTTCCTTCTGCCAGCTTTGGGTTTTTTTTTTTTCGTCTTTCTCTAATTGCTTGAGGTGCAAAGTTAGGTTGTTTATTCGAGATGTTTCCTGCTTCTTAAGGTGGGCTTGTATTGCTATAAGCTTCCTCCTTAGAACTGCTTTTGCTGCATCCCATAGGTTTAGGGCTGTCGTGTCTCCATTGTCATTTGTTTCTAGGTATTTTTTTATTTCCTCTTTGATTTCTTCAGTGATCAGTTCATTATTTAGTAGTGTATTGTTTGGCCTCCATGTGTTTGTATTTTTTACAGATCTTTTCCTGTAATTGATATCTATTCTCATGGCGTTGTGGTCAGAAAAGATATTTGATACAATTGCAATTTTCTTAAATTTACCAAGGCTTGAGTTGTGACCCACGATATGATATGTCCTGGAGAATGTCCCATGAGCAGTTGAGAAAAATGATATTTCTGTTGTCTTTGGATGGAATGTCATATAAATATCAATTAAGTCTATCTTGTTTACTGGATCATTTAAAGCTTGTGTTTCCTTATTTATTTTCATTTTGAATGATCTGTCCGTTGGTGAAAGTGGGGTGTTAAAATTCCCTACTATGAATGGGTTACTATCGATTGCCCCTTTTATGGGTGTTAGTATTTGCCTTATGTATTGAGGTGCTTCTATGTCGGGTGCATAAATATTTACAATTGTTATGCCTCTTTCTTGGATCAATCCATTGATCATTATGTAGTGTCCTTCTTTGTCTCTTCTAATAGTTTTTATTTTAAAGTTTATTTTTTCTGATATGAGAATTGCTACTCGAGCTTTCTCTTGGTTTCCATGTGCATGGAATATGTTTTCACATCCCCTTACTTGCAGTCCCTATGTGTCTCTATGTCTGAAGAGGGCCTCTTGTAGACAGCATATATATGGGTCTGCTTTTTGTATCCATTCAGCCAATCTGTTTCTTTTGGTGGGAACATTTAGTCCATTTACATTTAAGGTAATTATCGATATGTATGTTCCTATTCCCATTTTCTTAATTGTTTTTGGTTCGTTATTGTAGGTCTTCTCCTCCTCTTGTGTTTCTTGCCTAGAGAAGTTTATATGGCATTTGTTGTAAAGCTGTTTTCATAGTGCTGAACTCTCTCAGCTTTTGCTTGTCTGTAAAGTTTTTAATTTCTCCATCAAGTCTGAATGAGTTCTTTGCTGGGTAGAGTAATCATTGTTGCAGGTTTTTCTCCTTCATCACTTTAAATATGTCCTGCCACTCCCTTCTGCCTTGCAGGGTTTCTGCTGAAGGATCCGCTGTTAATCTTATGGGGATTCCCTTTTGTGTTTATTTGCTGTTTTTCCCTTGCTGCTTTTAATATGTTTTCTTTGTATTTAATTTTCGACAGCTAGGGGGCTTCCGGGAAGATGGCAGAAGAGTAAGATGCGGAGATCACTTTTCTCCCCATAGATACACCAAAAATACATCTACACGTGGAACAACTCCTACAGAACACCTACTGAACGCTGGCAGAAGACCTCAGACCTCCCAAAAGGCAAGAACTCCCCACATACCTGGGTAGGGCAGAAGAAAAAAGAATAAACAGAGACAAAAGAATAGGGACGGGACCTGCACCAGTGGGAGGGAGCTGTGAAGGAGCAAAGGTTTCCACACACTAGGAAGCCCCTTCATGGGCGGAGACTGCAGGTGGTGGAGGGGGAATGCTTTGGAGCCACAGAGTATAGCACAGCAACAGGGGTGTGGGGGGCAAAGTGGAGAGGTTCCCGCAGAGAGGATCAGGGCCGACTGGCATCACCAGCTCGAGAGGCTTGTCTGCTCACCTGACGGGGTGAGCGGGGCTGGGAGTTGAAGCTTTGGCTTCAGTTGGAGCACCAGGAGGAGATTGGGGTTAATGGCGTGAACACAGCCTGCAGGGGGTTAGTGCACCACGGCTAGCCGGGAGCGAGTCCGGGAAAAGGTCTGCAGCTGCAGAAGAGGGAAGAGACTTTTGCTTCCCTCTTTGTTTCCTGGTGCGTGAGGAGAGGGGATTAAGAGCACTGCTTAAAGAAGCTCCAGAGATAGGCACGAGGCGCGGCTAAAAGCACGGACACCAGAGACCGGCATGACATGCTGAGGCTGCTGCTGCCGCCACCAAGAAGCCTGTGTGTGAACACAGGTTACTGTACACCCCCCTTCCGGGTAGCCTGTCCAGCCCACTACTGCCAGTGTCCCAGGATCCAGGGATAACTTCTGCTGGAGAATGCACGTCATGCCTCAGGCTGGTGCAACGTCTTGCCGGCCTCTGCCGCCACAGGCTCGCCCCGCACTCCATGCCCCTCCCTCCCCCCCCCCCCCCCGGCCTGAGTGAGCCAGAGGCCCCGAATCAGCGTCTCCTTTAACTCTGTCCTGTCTGAGCAAAGAAGAGACGCCCGCCGGTGACCTACATGCAGAGGCGGGGCCAAATCTGTAGCTGAGCCCCTGGGGCATGTGAGAACAAAGAAGAGATAGGGAAATCTCCCCCAGCAGCCTCAGAAGCAGTGGATTAAAACTCCACAATCAACTTGATGTCTGTGGAATACATGAATAGAAAACGAATCATCACAAATTGATGAAGTGGACTTTGAGAGCATGATTTATGCTGTACAGCCTCCACCATTTGTCCTAGGGTTGTAACCATCCGTTTTTTTCCTCAATTTTTCTTAATAATTTTTTTATTTTAATAACTTTATTATATTTTATCTTACTTTATGTTATTTTACTTTATCTTCTTTCTTTCTTTTTTTCCTTCTTTCCTTCCCTGCTTCCTTCTTTCCTTCCTTCCTCCATCCCACCCTCCCTCCTTTCATTCATTCTTTCTTTTTTCTTTCTCTCTCTCTCTCTCTCTTTCTTTCTTTCTACTTTTTCTACCATTTCTTCTGAGCCATGTGGATGAAAGGCTCTTGGTGCTGCAGCTAGGAGTCAGTGCTGTGTCTCTAAGATGGGAGAGTCATCTTCAGGACACTGGTCCACAAAAGACCTCCCAGTGCAACATAATATCAGATGGCAAAAATCTCCCAGAGATCTCCATCACAACACCAGCACCCAGCTTCACTCAATGATGAGCAACCTACAGTGCTGGACATCCTATGCCAAACAACTACCAAGAGAGGAACACAACCCCACCCATTAGCAGAGAGGTGGCCTAAAATCTTAATAAGTCCACAGACACCCCAAAACACAACAGAAGATGTGGACCTGTCCACCAGAAAGACAAGATCCAGCATCATCCACAAGAACACAGGCACTAGTACCCTTCCCATGAAGCCTACACAACCCACTGAACCAACATTAGCCACTGGGGACAGACAACAAAATCAACGGGAACTATGAGCCTGCAGCCTGCAAAAAGGAGACCCCAAACACAGTAAGATAAGCAAAATGAGAAGACAAAAAAAACAGCAGATGAAGAAGCAAGATAAAAACCCACCAGACCTAACAAATGAAGAGGAAATAGGCAGTCTACCTGAAAAATAATTCAGAATAATGATAGTAAAGATGATACAAAATCTTGGATATAAAATGGACAAAATGCAAGAAACATTTAACAAGGACCTAGAAGAACTAAAGATGAAACAAATAACAATGAACAACACAATAAATGAAATTAAAAATACTCTAGATGGGATCAATAGCAAAATAACTGAGGCAGAAGAACGGATAAGTGACCTGGAATATAAAATAGTGGAAATAACTACTGCAGAGCAGAATAAAGAAAAAAGAATGAAAAGAACTGAGGACAGTCTCAGAAACTTCTGGGACAACATTAAACGCACCAACATTCTAATTATAGGGGCTCCAGAAGAAGAAGAGGAAAACAAAGGGACTGAGAAGATATCGGAATAGATTATAGTTGAAAACTTCCCTCATATGGGAAAGGAAATAGTTAATCAAGTCAAGGAAGCACAGAGAGTCCCATACAGGATAAATACAAGGAGAAATACGCCAAGACACATATTAATCAAACTGTCAAAATTTAAATACAAAGAAAACATATTAAAAGCAGCAAGGGAAAAACAAAAATAACAAACAAGGGAATCCCCATAATGTTAACAGCTGATCCTTCAGCAGAAACTCTGCAAGACAGAAGCGACTGGCAGGACATATTTAAAGTAATGAAGGAGAAAAACCTGCAACCAAGATTACTCTACCCAGCAAGGATCTCATTTAGATTTGATGGAGAAATTAAGACATTTACAGACAAGCAAAAGCTGAGAGAGTTCATCACCACCAAAACAGCTTTACAACAACTGCTAAAGGAACTTCTCTAGGCAAGAAGCACAAGTGAACGAAAAGACCTACAATAACGAACCGAAAACAATTAGGAATATGGGAATAGGAGCATACATATTTACCTTAAATGTAAATGGACTAAATGCTCCCAGCAAAAGACACAGATTGGCTGAATGGATACAAGTGCAAGACCCATATATTTGCTGTCTACAAGAGACGCATTTCAGAACTAGAGACACATACAAACTGAAAGTAAGGGGATGTGAATACATATTCCATGCAAATGGAAACCAAAAGAAAGTTGGAGTAGCAATTCTCATATCAGACAAAATAGCCTTCAAAATAAAGACTGTTAGAAGAGACAAAGAAGGACACTACATAATGATCAAGGGATCAATCCAAGAAGATATAACAATTGTAAATATTTATGCACCCAACATAGGAGCACCTCAATACATAAGGCAAATACTAACAGCCATAAAAGGGGCAATTGACAGTAACCCATACATAGTAGGGGACTTTAACACCCCACTTTCACCCATGGACAGATCATCCAAAATGAAAATAAATAAGGAAACACAAGCTTTAAGTGATACATGAAACAAGATGGACTTAATTGATATTTATAAGACATTCCATCCAAAAAATACAGAATACACATTTCTCTCAACTGCTCCTGGAAAATTCTCCAGGATTGATCATATCTTGGGTCACAAGTCAAGCCTTGGTTAATTTAAGAAAATTGAAATTGTTTGAAGTATCTTTTCCAACCACAATGCAATGAGACTAGATATCAATTATAGGAGAAGATCTGTAAAAAATACAAACACATGGGAGGTTAAACTGTACACTACTTAATAACGAGTTGATCACTGAAGAAATAAAAGAGGAAATCAAAAAGTACCTAGAAAAAAATGACAATGGAGACAAGACGACCCAAAATCTATGGGATGCAGCAAAAGCAATTCTAAGAGGGAAGTTTATAGCAATACAATCCTACCTTAAGAAACAGGAAATATCTGGAATAAACAACCTAAGCTTGCACCTAAAGCAATTAGAGAATGAAGAACAAAAAAACACTAAAGTTAGCAGAAGGAAAGAAATAATAAAAATCAGATCAGAAATAAATGAAAAAGCAATGAAGGAAAGGATAGCAAAGATAAATAAAACTAAAAGCTGCTTCCTTGAGAGGAGAAAGAAAATTGATATACCATTAGGTGGGCTCATCAAGAAAAAAAGGGAGAAGACTCAAATCAATAGAATTAGAAATAAAAAAGGAGAAGTAACAAGTGACACTGCAGAAATACAAAAGGTCATGAGAGATTACTACAAGCAACTCTATGCCAATAAAATGGACAATCTGGAGGAAATGGACAAATTCTTAGAAATGCACAACCTGCCAAGACTGAATCAGGAAGAAATAGAAAATATGAACAGACCAATCACAAGCACTGAAATTGAAACCGTGATTAAAACTCTTCCAACAGACAAAAGCCCAGGACCAGAAGGCTTCACAGGCAAATTGTATCAAACATGTAGAGAAGAGCTAACACCTATACTTCTCAAACTCTTCCAAAATACAGCAGAAGGAGGAACAGTCCCAAACTCATTCTACGAGGCCAACATCACCTTGATACCAAAAACAGACAAGGATGTCGCAAAGAAAGAAAACTACAGGCCAATATCACTGATGAACATAGATGCAGAAATCCTCAACAAAATACTAACAAACAGATTCGAACAGCACATTAAAAGGATCATACACCATGAGCAAGTGCGGTTTATTCTAGGAATGCAAGGATTCCTCAATATACGCAACACAATCAGTGTGATAAACCATATTAACAAATTGAAGGAGAAGAAACATATGATCATCTGAATAGATGCAGAGAAAGATTTCAACAAAATTCAACACCCATTAATGATAAAAACCCTGCAGAAAGTAGGCATAGAGGGAACTTTCCTCAACATAATAAAGGCCATATATGACAAACCCACAGCCAACATTGTACTCAATGGTGAAAACCTGAAAGCATTTCCACTAAGATCAGGAACAAGACAAGTTTGCCCACTCTCACCACTCTTATTCAATATAGTTTTGGAAGTTTTAGCCTCAGCAATCAGAAAAGCAATGGAAATGAAATGAATCCAAATGAAAAAAGAAGAAGTAAAGCAGTCACTGTTGGCAGATGACATGATATTATACATAGAGAATCCTAAAGATGCTACCAGAAAACTACTAGAACTAATCAATGAATTTGGTAAACAAGCAGGATACAAAATTAATGCACAGAAATCTATGGCATTCCTATATACTAATGATGAAAAATCTGGAAGTGAAATCAAGAAAACATTCCCATTTCCCATTGCAACAAAAAGAATACAATATCAAAAAAAAAAAAAAAGAATACAATATCTAGGAATAAACTTACCTAAGGAGACAAAAGACCTGTATGCAGAAAATTATAAGAGACTGATGAAAGAAATTAAAGATGGTAGAAATAGATGGAGAGATATATTATATTCTTGGATTGGAAGAATCAACAATGTGAAAATAACTGTATTACCCAAAGCAATCTACAGATTCAATGTAATCCCTAGCAAATTACCACTGGTATTTTTCACAGAAGTAGAACAAATATTTGACAATTTGCATGGAAATACAAAAGACCCCGAATAGCCAAAACAATCTTGAGAATGAAAAACGGAGCTGGAGATATCAGTCTCCCTGACTTCAGACTATACTACAAATCTACAGTAATCCAGACAGTATGGTACTGGCACACAAACAGAAAGATAGATCAATGGAACAGGATAGAAAGCCCAGAGATAAATCCAGGCACATATGGTCACCTTATCTTTGATAAAGGTGGCAGGAATGTACAGTGGAGAAAGGACTGCCTCTTCAGTAAATGGTTCTGGGCAAACTGGAGAGGTACATGTAGGAGTATGAGATTAAATCACTCCCTAACACCATACAGAAAATAAGCTCACAATGGATTAAACACCTAAATATAAAGCCGGAAACTATCAAATTCTTAGAGGAAATCATAGGCAGAACACTGTATGACATAAATCACAGCAAGATTCTTTTTGACCCACCTCCTAGAGAAATGGAAATAAAAACAAAAATAAAGAAATGGGACCTAATGAAACGTCAAAGCTTTTGCACAGCAAAGGAAACCATAAGCAAGGCCAAAAGACAACCCTCAGAATGGGAGAAAATATTTTTAAATGAAGCAACTGACAAAGGATTAATCACCAAAATTTATAATCAGCTCATGCAGCTCAATATCAAAAATCAAACAACCAAATCCAAAAATGGGCAGAAGACCTAAATACACATTCGTCCAAAGAAGATATCCAGACTGCCAACAGGCACATGAAAGAATGCTCGACTCTATTAATCATTAAAGAAATGCAAATCAAAACTACAATGAGATATCTTCTCACACCAGTCAGAATGGCCATCACCAAAAAATCTAGAAACAATAAATGCTGCAGAGGCTGTGGAGAAAAGGGAACCCTCTTGCACTGTCGGTGGGAATGTAAGTTGATACAGCCACTGTGGAGAACAGTGTGGAGATTACTTAAAAAACTACAAATAGAACTACAATATGACCCAGGATTCCCACTACTGGGCGTATACCCTGAGAAAAGCGTAATTGAAAAAGAATCATGTACCAAAATGTTCATTGCAGCTCTATTTACAATAGCCCGGAGATGGAAACAACCTAAGTGCCCATCATCAGATGAATGGATAAAGAAGGTGTGGCACATATATACAATGGAATATTGCTCAGCCGTAAAAAGAAACGAAATTGAGCTATTTGTAATGAGGTGGATAGACCTAGAGTCTGTCATACAGAGTGACGTAAGTAAGAAAGAGAAAGATAAATACCATATGCTAACACATATATATGGAATTTAAGAAAAAAATGTCATGAAGAACCTAAGGGTAAGACAGGAATAAAGACACAGACCTACTAGAGAATGGACTTTTGGATATGGGGAGGGGGAAAGGTAAGCTGTGACAAAGCAAGGGAGAGGCATGGACATATATACACTACAAAATGTAAGACAGATAGCTAGTGGGAAGCAGCTGCATAGCACAGGGACATCATCTCGGTGCTTTGTGACCGCCTGGAGGGGTGGGATAGGGAGGGTGGGAGGGAGGGAGATGCAACAGGGAAGAGATATGGGAACATATGTATATGTATAACTGATTGACTTTGTTATAAAACAGAAACTAACACACCATTGTAAAGCAATTATACTCCAATACAGATGTTAAATTTTTTTTTTGTGACAGTGTGATTAATATGTGTTGTGGTGTATTTGTCCTTGGATTTATCCTGTATGGGACTCTCTGTGCTTCCTGGACTTGAATAACTATTTCCATTCCCATGTTAGGGAAGTTTTCAACTATAATCTCTTCAAATATTTGCTCAGTCCCTTTCTTTTCCCCTTCTTCTTCTGGAACCTCAATAATTCGAATGTTGTTGCATTTAATGTGGTCCCAGAGGCCTCTGAGACTGTCTTCAGTTCTTTTCATTCTTTTTACTTTATTCTTCTCTGCAGTAGTTATTTCCACTATTTTATCTTCCAGGTCACTTATCCGTTCTTCTGCCTCAGTTATTCTGCTACTGATCCCATCTAGAGTATTTTTAATTTCATTTATTGTGTTGTTCATCGTTGCTTGTTTCACGTTTAGTTCTTCTAGGTCCTTGTTAAATGTTTCTTGCATTTTGTCTATTCTCTTTCGAAGATTTTGTATCATCTTTACAATCATTATTCTGAATTCTTTTTCAGGTAGACTGCCTATTTCCTCTTCATTTATTAGGTCTGCTGGGTTTTTATCTTGCTCCTTCATGTGCTGTGTTTTTTTTGTCTTCTCATTTTGCTTATCTTACTGTGTTTGGGGTCTCCTTTTTGCAGGCTGCAGGTTCATAGCTCCCCTTGTTTTTGGTGTCTGTCTCCAGTGGCTGAAGTTGGTTCAGTGTGTTGTGTAGGTTTCCTGGTGGAGCGGACTAGTGCCTATGTTCTGGTGGATGAGGCTGGATCTTGTGTTTCTCGTGGGCAGGTCCACGTCTGATGGTGTGTTTTGGGTTGTCTGTGGACTTATTATGATTTTAGGCAGCCTCTCTGTTAATGGGTGGGGTTGTGTTCCTGTCCTTCTAGGTGTTTGGCATATGGTGTCCAGCACTGTAGCTTGTTGGTCGTTGAGTGAAGCTGGGTGCTGGTGTTGCGATAGAGAATTCTGGGAGAGTTTCGCCATTTGATATTATGTGGATCTGGGAGGGCTCTTGTGGACCAGTGTCCTGAAGTTGGCTCTCCCACCTCAGAGGCAAAGCACTGACTGCTGGCTGCAGCACCAAGAGCCTTTCATTCACACGGCTCAGAGTAAAAGGGAAAATAAGTAGAAAGAAAGAATGAACGAAAGGAAGAAATAAAGAAAGAAAGGAGGGAGGGAGGGAGAGAGGGAGGAAAGATAGAAGGAAGGAAGGAGTTAACGAAGGAAAGAAAGAAGATAAAGTAAAATAAAATAATAAAAATAAAAAATAATTATTAAGAAATTTTTTTTCTCAAAGGAAAAATAAAAAAGAAAAAAATGTCCACCTACTCAACTTGTTGTCTATTCATGTATTGTACAGATGCAGGAAACATCAAGTTGATTGTGAAGCTTTAATCCGCTGCTTCTTTTTTTTTTTTTTACATCTTTATTGGAGTACAATTGCTCCACAATGGTGTGTCAGCCTCTGCCCTACAACAAAGTGAATCAGCTATACATATACATATGCTCCCATGTGTCTTCCCTCTTGCGTCTCCCTCCCTCCCACTCTCCCCATCCCACCCCTCCAGGCTGTCCCAAAGCCCCGAGCTAATATCCCTGTGCCTTGCGGCTGCTTCCCCCTAGCTATCTACCTTACTACGTTTGTTAGTGTGTATATGTCCATGACTCTCTCTCGCCGTGTCAAAGCTCACCCTTCCCCCTCCCCATATCCTCAAGTCCGTTCTCCAGTAGGTCGGCGCCTCTATTCCTGTCTTATCCCTAGGTTCTTCATGACATTTTTTCCTTTAAATTCCATATATATGTGTTAGCATACGGTATTTGTCTTTGTCTTTCTGACTTACTTCACTCTGTATGACAGAGTCTAGGTCCATCCATCTCATTACAAATAACTCAATTTCATTTCTTTTTAAGGCTGAGTAATATTCCATTGTGTATATGTGCCACATCTTCTTTATCCATTCATCCGATGATGGGCGCTTAGGTTGTTTCCATCTCCGGGCTATTGTAAATAGAGCTGCAATGAACATTTTGGTACATGACTCTTTTTGAATTTTGGTTTTCTCAGGGTATATGCCCAGTAGTGGGATTGCTGGGTCATATGGTAATTCTATTTGTAGTTTTTTTTTTTTTTTTTTTTTTTTTAACATCTTTATTGGGGTATAATTGCTTTACAATGGTGTGTTAGTTTCTGATTTATAACAAAGTGAATCAGCTATACATATACATGTGCTCCCATGTGTCTTCCCTCCTGCATCTCCCTCCCTCCCACTCTCCCCCTCCCACCCCTCCAGGCTGTCCCAAAGCCCCGAGCTAATATCCCTGTGCCTTGCGGCTGCTTCCCCCCAGCTATCCACCCCACCACGTTTGTTAGTGTGTATATGTCCATGACTCTCTCTCGCCCTGTCAAAACTCACCCTTCCCCCTCCCCATATCCCCAAGTCCGCTCTCCAGTAGGTCTGCGCCTCCATTCCTGTCTTATCCCTAGGTTCTTCATGACATTTTTTCCCCTCAAATTCCATATATATGTGTTAGCATACGGTATCTGTCTTTGTCTTTCTGACTTACTTCACTCTGTATGACAGACTCTAGGTCTATCCATCTCATTACAAATATCTCAATTTCATTTCTTTTTAAGGCTGAGTAATATTCCATTGTGTATATGTGCCACATCTTCTTTATCCATTCGTCCGATGATGGGCGCTTAGGTTCTTTCCATCTCCGGGCTATTGTAAATAGAGCTGCAATGAACATTTTGGTACATGACTCCTTTTGAATTTTGGTTTTCTCAGGGTATATGCCCAGTAGTGGGATTGCTGGGTCATATGGTAATTCTATTTGTAGTTTTTTAAGGAACCTCCATACTGTTCTCCATAGTGGCTGAACCAATTCACATTCCCACCAGCAGTGCAAGAGTGTCCCCTTTTCTCCACACCCTCTCCAGCATGTATTGTTTCTAGATATTTTGATGATGGCCATTCTGACTGGTGTGAGATGATATCTCATTGTAGTTTTGATTTGCATTTCTCTAATGATTAATGATGTTGAGCATTCCTTGATGTGTTTGTTGGCATTCTTTATATCTTCTTTGGAGAAATGTCTGTTTAGGTCCTCTGCCCATTTTTGGATGGGGTTGTTTGTTTTTTGGTTATTGAGCTGCATGAGCTGCTTGTAAATTTTGGAGATTAATCCTTTGTCAGTTGCTTCATTTGCAAATGTTTTCTCCCATTCTGAGGGTTGTCTTTTGGTCTTGTGTATGGTTTCCTTTGCTGTGCAAAAGCTTTGAAGTTTCATTAGGTCCCATTTGTTTATTTTTGTTTTTATTTCCATTACTCTAGGAGGTGGGTCAGAAAGGATCTTGCTGTGATTTATGTCATAGAGTGTTCTTCCTATGTTTTCTTCTAAGAGTTTGATAGTTTCTGGCCTTACATTTAGGTCTTTAATCCATTTTGAGCTTATTTTTGTGTATGGTGTTAGGGAGTGATCTAATCTCATACTTTTACATGTACCTGTCCAGTTTTCCCAGCACCATTTATTGAAGAGGCTGTCCTTTCTCCACTGTACATTCCTGCCTCCTTTATCAAAGATGAGGTGTCCATATGTGCGTGGGTTTATCTCTGGGCTTTCTATCCTGTTCCACTGATCTATCTTTCTGTTTTTGTGCCAGTACCATACTGTCTTGATTACTGTTGCTTTGTAATATAGTCTGAAGTCAGGGAGCCTTATTCCTCCAGCTCCTTTTTTCGTTCTCAAGATTGCTTTGGCTATTCGGGGTCTTTTGTGTTTCCATACAAATTGCGAAATTTTTTGTTCTAGTTCTGTGAAAAATGCCAGTGGTAGTTTGATAGGGATTGCATTGAATCTGTAGATTGCTTTGGGTAGTAGAGTCATTTTCACAATGTTGATTCTTCCCATCCAAGAACATGGTATATCTCTCCATCTATTTGTATCATCTTTAATTTCTTTCATCAGTGTCTTATAATTTTCTGCATACAGGTCTTTCGTATCCTTAGGTAGGTTTATTCCTAGATATTTTATTCTTTTTGTTGCAATGGTAAATGGGAGTGTTTTCTTGATTTCACTTTCAGATTTTTCATCATTAGTATATAGGAATGCCAGAGATTTCTGTGCATTAATTTTGTATCCTGCTACTTTACCAAATTCATTGATTAGCTCTAGTAGTTTTCTGGTAGCATCTTTAGGATTCTCTATGTATAGTATCATGTCATCTGCAAACAGTGACAGCTTTACTTCTTCTTTTCCGATTTGGATTCCTTTTATTTCCTTTTCTTCTCTGATTGCTGTGGCTAAAACTTCCAAAACTATGTTGAATAAGAGTGGTGAGAGTGGGCAACCTTGTCTTGTTCCTGATCTTAGTGGAAATGCTTTCACTTTTTCACCATTGAGGATGATGTTTGCTGTGGGCTTGTCATATATGGCTTTTATTATGTTTAGGAAAGTTCCCTCTATGCCTACTTTCTGGAGGGTTTTTATCATAAATGGGTGTTGAATTTTGTCAAAAGCTTTCTCTGCATCTATTGAGATGATCATATGGTTTTTCTCCTTCAATTTGTTAATATGGTTTATCACATTGATAGATTTGCGTATATTGAAGAATCCTTGCATTCCTGGAATAAACCCCACTTGATCATGGTGTATGATCCTTTTAATGTGCTGTTGGATTCTGTTTGCTAGTATTTTGTTGAGGATTTTTGCATCTATGTTCATCAGTGATATTGGCCTGTAGTTTTCTTTCTTTGTGACATCCTTGTCTGGTTTTGGTATCAAGGTGATGGTGGCTTTGTAGAAGGAATTTGGGAGTGTTCCTCCCTCTGCTATATTTTGGAAGAGTTTGAGAAGGATAGGTGTTAGCTCTTCTCTAAACGTTTGATAGAATTCACCTGTGAAGCCATCTGGTCCTGGGCTTTTGTTTGTTGGAAGGTTTTTAATCACAGTTTCAATTTCAGTGCTTGTGATTGGTCTGTTCATATTTTCTATTTCTTCCTGATTCAGTCTTGGCAGGTTGTGCATTTCTAAGAATTTGTCCATTTCTTCCAGATTGTCCATTTTATTGGCATAGAGTTGCTTGTAGTAATCTCTCATGATTTTTTTTATTTCTGCAGTGTCAGTTGTTACTTCTCCTTTTTCATTTCTAATTCTATTGATTTGAGTCTTCTCCCTTTTTTTCTTGATGAGTCTGGCTAGTGGTTTATCTATTTTGTTTATCTTCTCAAAGAACCAGCTTTTAGTTTTATTGGTCTTTGCTATCGTTTCCTTCATTTCTTTTTCATTTATTTCTGATCTGATTTTTATGATTTCTTTCCTTCTGCTAGCTTTGGGGCTTTTTTGTTCTTCTTTCTCTAATTGCTTGAGGTGCAAGGTTAGGTTGTTTATTCGAGATGTTTCCTGCTTCTTAAGGTGGGCTTGTATTTCTATAAACTTCCCCCTTAGAACTGCTTTTGCTGCATCCCATAGGTTTTGGGTCGTTGTGTCTCCATTGTCATTTGTTTCTAGGTATTTTTTTATTTCCTCTTTGATTTCTTCCGTGATCACTTCATTATTAAGTAGTGTATTGTTTAGCCTCCATGTGTTTGTATATTTTACAGATCTTTTCCTGTAATTGATATCTAGTCTCATGGCGTTGTGGTCAGAAAAGATACTTGATACAATTTCAATTTTCTTAAATTTACCAAGGCTTGATTTGTGACCCACGATATGATCTATCCTGGAGAATGTTCCATGAGCACTTGAGAAAAATGTGTATTCTGTTGTTTTTGGATGGAGTGTCCTATAAATATCAATTAAGTCCATCTTGTTAAATGTATCATTTAAAGCTTGTGTTTCCTTATTTATTTTCATTTTGGATGATCTGTCCATGGGTGAAAGTGGGGTCTTAAAGTCCCCTACTATGAATATGTTACTGTCAATTTGCCCTTTTATGGCTGTTAGTATTTGCCTTATGTATTGAGGTGCTCCTATGTTGGGTGCATAAATATTTACAATTGTTATATCTTCTTGGATCGATCCCTTGATCATTATGTAGTATCCTTCTTTATCCCTTTTAATAGTCCTTATTTAAAGTCTATTTTGTCTGATATGAGAATTGCTACTCCAGCTTTCTTTTGGTTTCCATTTGCATGGAATATCTTTTTCCATCCCCTTACTTTCATTCTGTATGTGTCTCTAGGTCTGAGGTGGGTCTCTTGTAGACAACATATATAAGGGTCTTCTTTTTGTATCCATTCAGCCAATCTGTGTCTTTTGGTGGGAGCATTTAGTCCATTTACATTTAAGGTAATTATCGATATGTATGTTCCTATTCCCATTTTCTATATTGTTTTGGGTTCGTTATTATAGGTCGTTTCCTTCTCTTGCATTTCTTATCTAGAGAAGTTCCTTTAGCATTTGTTGTAAAGCTGGTTTGGTGGTGCTGAACTCTCTCAGCTTTTGCTTGTCTGTAAAGGTTTTAATTTCTCCATCAAATCTGAATGAGATCCTTGCTGGGTAGAGTAGTCTTGGTTGCAGGTTTTTCTCCTTCATCACTTTCAGTATGTCCTGCCACTCCCTTCTGGCTTGTAGGGTTTCTGCTGAGAGATCAGCTGTTAACCTTATGGGGATTCCCTTGTGTGTTATTTGTTGTTTTTCCCTTGCTGCTTTTAATATGCTTTCTTTGTATTTAATTTTTGATAGTTTGATTAATATGTGTCTTGGCGTATTTCTCCTTGTATTTATCCTGTATGGGACTCTCTGTGCTTCCTGGACTTGAGTAACTATTTCCTTTCCCATATTAGGGAAGTTTTCAACTATAATCTCTTCAAATATTTTCTCAGTCCCTTTCTTTTTTTCTTCTTCTTCTGGAACCCCTATAATTCGAATGTTGGTGCGTTTCATGTTGTCCCAGAGGTCTCTGAGACTGTCCTCAGTTCTTTTCATTCTTTTTTCTTTATTCTGCTCTGTAGTAGTTATTTCCACTACTTTATCTTCCAGGTCACTTATCCGTTCTTCTGCCTCAGGTATTCTGCTATTGATCCTATCTAGAGTACTTTTAATTTCATTTATTGCGTTGTTCATCGTTGCTTGTTTCATCTTTAGTTCTTGTAGGTCCTTGTTAACTGTTTCTTGCATTTTGTCCATTCTACTTCCAAGATTTCGGCTCATCCTTACTATCATTATTCTGAATTCTTTTTCAGGTAGATTGCCTATTTCCTCTTCATTTTTTAGGTCTGGTGGGTTTTTATCTTGCTCCTTCATCTGCTGTGTGTTTTTCTGTCTTCTCATTTTGCTTATCTTACTGTGTTTGGGGTCTCCTTTTTGCAGGCTGCACTTTCGTAGTTCCCGTTGTTTTTGATATCTGTCTCCAGTGGCTAAGGTTGTTTCAGTAGGTTGTGTAGGCTTCCTGGTGGAGGGGACTAGTGCCTGTGTTGTGCTGGATGAGGCTGGATCTTGTCTCTCTAGTGGGCAGGTTCATGTCTGGTGGTGTGTTTTGGGGTGTCTGTGGCCTTGTTATGATTTTAGGCAGCGTCTCTGCTAATGGGTGGGGTTGTGTTCCTGTTTTGCTAGTTGTTTGGCATAGGTTGTCCAGCACTGTGGCTTGCTGGTCGTTGAGTGAAGCTGGGTGCTGGTGTTAAGATGGAGGTCTCTGGGAGATTTCCACCGTTTAATATTATGTGGAGCTGGGAGGTCTCTTGTTGACCAGTGTCCTGAAGTTGGCTCTCCTACCTCAGAGAGAGAGCCCTGCCTCCTGGGCTGGAGCACCAAGAGCCTCTCATCCACACGGCTCAGAATAAAAGGGAGAAAATGTAGAGAGAATTAGTAGAAGTATGAGGAAAGAAAGAAGGAAAGGAGGAAAGGAACGAAGGAAGATAGAAGCAAAGAAGGAAAGAAAGGAGGGAGGGAGGGAGGGAGGAAAGAAGGAAGGAAGGAGGGATAGAAGGAGAAAATGTAGAGAGAATTAGTAGAAGTATCGGGAAAGAACGAGGGAAAGGAGGAAAGGAAGGAAGGAAGAAAGACGCAAAGAAGGAAAGAAAGGAGGGAGGGAGGAAGGAAGGAGGGAAAGAAGGAGAAAATGTAGAGAGAATTAGTAGAAGTATGAGGAAAGAAAGAAGGAAAGGAGGAAAGGAAGGAAGGAAGAAAGAAGCAAAGAAGGAAAGAAAGGAGGGAGGGAGGGAGGAAAGAAGGAAGGAAGGAGGGAAAGAAGGAGAAAATGTAGAGAGAATTAGTAGAAGTATGAGGAAAGAAAGAAGGAAAGGAGGAAAGGAAGGAAGGAAGAAAGAAGCAAAGAAGGAAAGAAAAGAGGGAGGGAGGGAGGGAGGAAGGAAGGAAGGATGGAAAGAAGGAAAAAAGACAGAAAGAAAGAAGATACAATAAAAATAAAATAAAGTATAATATAGTTATTGTACTAAAAAATATTTAGAAAAAAAAAAAAAAAGGACGGATAGAACCCTAGGACAACTGTTGGAAGCAAAGCTATACAGAGAAAATCTTACACAGAAGCATACACATACACGTTCACAAAGAGAGGCAAAGGGGGAAAAATTATAAATCCTTCTCCCAGAGACCACCTCCTCAACCTGGGGTGATTCGCTGTCTAAAGGAGGGAGGGAAGGAAGGAAAGAAAGAACGAAGGTAAAGTACAATAAAGTTATTACAATTAAAATTAATTATTAAGAAAAAATATTTTTTTTTTAAAAAAAAACCATGGACGGATAGAGCCCTAGGACAAATGTTGGAAGCAAAGCTATACAGAGAAAATCTTACACAGAAGCATACACATACACGTTCACAAAGAGAGGCAAAGGGGGAAAAATCATAAATCCTGCTCCCAGAGACCACCTCCTCAACCTGGGGTGATTCGCTGTCTAAAGGAGGGAGGGAAGGAAGGAAAGAAAGAAAGAAAGAACGAAGGTAAAGTACAATAAAGTTATTACAATTAAAATTAATTATTAAGAAAAATATTAAAAAAAAAAAAAAAAAAAAACCACGGACGGATAGAGCCCTAGGTCAAATGGTGGAAGCAAGAGTATACAGACAAGATCTCACACAGAAGCATACACGCACACATTCACAAAAAGAGGAAAAGGGAAAAAAATCACAGATCTCGCTCCTAAATTCCACCTCTTCAATTTGGGATCACTCCCTGTCTATTCAGGTATTCCACAATGCAGGGCACATCAAGTTGTTTGTGGAGCTTCAATCCGCCGCCTCCGCGGCTGCCGGGAGAGACCTCCCCCTCTCCTCCCTGCTCTCACAGCTCACAGGAGCTCAGCTTTGTACCCGGCCTGCCCCTGCGCGCAGGTCGCTGGAGGGTGTCTGTTTTTTGCTCAGACAGGACGGGGTTAAAGGAGCCGCTGATTCGGGAGCTCCGGCTCACTCAGGCCGGGGGTTGGGGGATGGGGGAAGGAGGGGCACTGCGTGCGGGGCGGGCCTGCGACGGCAGAGGCGGCGTGACGCTGCGGCAGAGGCCGGCGTGACGTTGTACCAGCCTGAGACCTGCCGTGCGTACTCCCGGGGAAGTTGTCCCTGGGTCCCGGGAACCTGGCAGTGGCGGCCTGCACAGGCTCCGCGGAAGAGCGGCGTGGAGAGTGACCTGTGCTCGCACACAGCCCCCCTGGTGGCGGCAGCAGCAGCCCCAGCGTCTCCCGCCCTTCTCTGGGGTGCGTGGTTTTAGCCGCGGCTTGCGCCCGTCTCTGGGGTTCGCGCTTCCCGCCGCGGCTCGCGCCCGTCTCTGGAGTTCCTTTAAGCAGCGCTCTTAAACCCCTCTCCTCACGCACCGGGAAACAAAGAGGGAAGAAAAAGTCTCTTGCCTCTTCGGCCGGTGCAGGCTTTTCCCGAACTCCCTCCCGGCTAGTCGTGGCGCACCAACCCCTTCAGGCTATGTTCAAGCCGCCAACCCCAGTCCTCTCCCTGCGCTCCGTCCAAAACCGAAACCCGAGCCTCAGCTCGCAGCCCTGCCCGCCCCGGCGGGTGAGCAGACAAGCCTCTCGGGTTGGTGAGTGCTGGTCGGCACCGATCGTCTGTGCAGGAATCTCCCCGCTTTGCCCTCCGCACCCGTCGCTGTGCACTACTCCGCGGTCCCGAAGCTCCCCGTCTGCCTCCCGCAGTCTCCGCCCGCGGAGGGGCTTCCTAGTGTGTGGAAACTTTTCCTCCTTCACAGCTCCCTCCCACTGGTGCAGGTGCCGTCCTTTTTCTTTTGTCTCTGTTTTTTCTTTCTTTCTTTTGCCCTACCCAGGTACGTGGGGAGTTTCTTGCCTTTTGGGAGCTCTGAGGTCTTCTGCCAGCCTTCAGTAGGTGTTCTGTAGGAGTTGTTCCACGTGTAGATGTATTTCTGGTGTATCCGTGAGGAGGAAGGCGATCTCCACGTCTTACTCTTCCGCCATCTTCCCGCCGACCTCCTAATCCGCTGCTTCTGATGCTGCTGGGAGTGATTTCCCTTTCTCTTCTTTGTTCTCACAGCTCCCAGGGGCTCAGCTTTGGATTTGGCCCCGCCTCTGCATGTAAGTCTCTGGAGGGCATCTGTTTTTTGCTCAGACAGGACGGGGTAAAGGAGCAGCTGCTTCGTGGACTCTTGCTCACTCAGGTCGGGGGTAGGGAAGGTACGGAGTGCGGGGCGAGCCTTCGGCGGCAGAGGCCGGCGTGACGTTGCACAAGCCTGAGGCGCACCGTGCGTTCTCCCGGGGAGGTTGTCCCTGGATCCTGGGACCCTGGCAGTGGCGGGCTGCACAGGCTTCCCGGAAGGGGGGTGTGGATAGTGACCTGTGTTTACACACAGGCTTCTTGGTGGCAGCAGCAGCAGCCCTAGTGTCTCATGCCCCTGTCTGGGGTCCACACGTTTAGCCGCTGCTCGTGCCTGTCTCTGGAGCTCCTTTAAGCAGTGCTCTTAATCCCCTCTCCTCATGCACCAGGAAACAAAGAGGGAAGATAAAGTCTCTTGCCTCTTCAGCAGGTCCAGACTTTTTCTCGGACTCCCTCCCGGCAAGCTGTGGTGCACTAACCCCCTTCAGACTGTGTTCATGCTGCCCACCCCAGTCCTCTCCCTGTGCTCCGACTGAAGCCCGAGCCTCAAGTCCCAGCCCTGCCCATCCCGGCAGGTGAGCAGACAGGCCTCTCGGCCTGGTGAGTGCCGGTCGGCCCTGATCCTCTGTGTGGGAATCTCTCCTCTTTGCCATCCGCACCCCTGTTGCTGTGCTCTCCTCTGTGGCTCCAAACTTTTCCTCTCCGCCACTCGCAGCCTCCGTCTGTGAAGGGGCTTCCTAGTGTGTGGAAACCTTTCCTCTTTCACAGCTCCCTCCCACTGGTGCAGGTCCCGTCCCTATCCTTTTGTCTCTGTTTATTCCTTTTTCTTTTGCCCTACGTGGGGACTTTCTTGCCTTTTGGGAGGTCTGAGGTCTTCTGCCAGCATTCAGTATGTGGTCTGTAGGAGTTGCTTCACGTGTAGATGTATTTCTGGTGTATCCGTGGGGAGGAGGGTGATCCCCGAGTCATACTCTTCCGCCATCTTCCCCTCGTTCCCATCTACAGTATTTTTAATTTCATTTATTGTGTTGTTTATTGTTGCTTGTTTCATCTTTAGTTCTTCTCGGACCTTGTTAAATGTTTCTTGCATTTTGTCTATTCTATTTCTAAGATTTTGAATCATCTTTACTATCATTATTCTGAATTATTTTTCAGGTGGACTGCGTATTTCCTTTTCATTTGTTAGGTCTGGTGGGTTTTTTTTCTTGCTCCTTCATTTGTTTTGTGTGTTTCTGTCTTCTCATTTTGCTTATCTTACTGTGTTTGGGGTCTCCTTGTAGCAGGCTGCAGGTTCGTAGTTCCCGTTGTTTTTGGTGTATGTCCCCAGTGGCTAAAATTGGGTCAGTGGGTTGTGTAGGTTTCCTGGTGGAGGGGACTAGTGGCTGTGTTCTGGTGGATGAGGCTAGAACTTGGCTTTCTGGTGAGCATATCCACGTCTGGTGGTGTGTTTTGGGGTGTCTGTGGACTTATTATGATTTTGGGTAGACTCTCTGCTAATGGGTGGGGTTGTGTTACTGTCTTGTTAGTTGTTTGGCATAGGGTGTCCAGCACTGTAGCTTGCTGGTCGTTGAGTGAAGCTGGGTCTTGGTGTTGACATGGAGATCTCTGGGAGAGTTTCACCATTTAATATTACGTGGAGCTGGGAGGTCTATTTTGGACCAGTGTCGTGAAGTTGGCTCTCCCACGTCAGAGGGATGGCACTGACTCCTGGCTGCAGCATCAAGAGCCTTTCATCCACAAGGCTCAGAATAAAAGGGAGCAAAAGTAGAGTGAAAGAAAGAAAGAGGATAAAATATAATAAAGTAAAATAAAATAATCAAAATAAAAATTAAAAAATACTAAAAAAATTTTTTTAAAAAGAAGAATAAAAATGTACAGACAGAGCCCTAGGAGAAATGGTGAAAGAAAAGCTATACAGACAAAATCTCATACAGAAGCATAAACACAAAAAGAGGAAAAAGAGAAAAAATTATAAATCTAGCTCTCAAAGTACACCACCTCAATTTGGGATGATTCATTGTCTATTCAGGTATTCCACAGATGCAGGGCACATCAAGTTGATTGTGGAGATTTAATCTGCTGCTCCTGAGGCTGCTGGGAGTGATTTCCCTTACACTTCTTTGTTCCCACGCTCCTTGGTTTCAGCTTTGGATTTGGCTCTGCCTCTGCGTGTAGGTTGCCTGAGGGCGTCCGTTCTTTGCTCAGACAGGACGGGGTTAAAGGAGAAGCTGATTTGGAGCTCTGGCTCACTCAGTTATGGGGAGGGTGGGGGATGGATGCGGGGCAAGCCTGCGGCGGCAGATGCCGGCAGGTTGTTGCTGCTGCCTGAGGCACGCCTTGTGGTCTCCTGGGGAAGTTGTTCCTCGATCCAGGGAACCTGGCAGTGGTGGGCTGCACAGGCGCCATGGAAGGGAGGTGTGGATAGTGACCTGTGCTCGCACACAGGTTTCTTGTTGGTGGAAGCAGCAGCCTTAGCGTGTCATGCCCGTGTCTCTGGTCTGCACTGATAGCCACAGCTCGCACCTGTCTTAAAGCAGTGCTCTTAATCCTCTCTCCTTGTGCACCAGGAACAAAGAGGGAAGTAAAAGTCTCTTGCATCTTTGGCAGCTCCAGACCTTTTCCCAGGCTACCCCCCGGCTAGCCATGGCACACTAATCCCTTCAGGCTGTGCTCATGCCACCAACTCCAGTCCTCTACCTGCGATCCGACCGAAGCCAGAGTCTCAGCTCCCAGCCCTCGCCCGCCCTGGCTGGTGAGCAGACAAGCCTCTCGAGCTGGTGAGTGCTGGTTGGCACCAATCCTATGTGTGGGAATCTCTCCACTTTGCCATCCATACCCGTGTTGCTGTGCTCTCCTACACGGCTCCGAAGCGTCCCCCCCCCCCCCCCGCCACTTGCAGTCTCCACTGCGAAGGGGCTTCATAGTATGCTGTGCTCTCCTTCACGGCTCCCTCCTACCGGTGCAGGTTCCATCCCTATTCTTTTGTCTCTGTTTATTCTTTTTTCTTTTGCGCTATCCAGGTACGTGGGTAGTTTCTTGCCTTATGGGAGGTTGGAGGTCTTCTGCCAGCATTCAGTGGGTGTTCTATAGGAGTTGTTCCACGTGTAGATGTATTTCTGATGTATGTGTGTGGAGCAAGGTGATCTCCACGTCTCACTTTTCTGCCATATTCCCCCTCTCTACCTCAAGTGGGGTTTACTCCAGGAATGCAAGGCTTCTTCAATATATGCAAATCAATCAACATGATACACCATATTAACAAATTGAAGGAGAAAAAGTATATGATCATCCCAATAGATGCAGAGAGAGCTATTGACAAAATTCAACAAGCTTTAATTATAAAAACCCTGCAGAAAGTAGGCATAGAGGAAACTTTCCTGAACATAATAAAGGCCATATATTACAAACCCACAGCCAGCGTCATCCTCAATGGTAAAAACTGAAAGAATTTCCATTAAGATCAGGAACAAGACAAGGTTGCCCACTCTCACCACTCTTATTCAACATAGTTTTGGAAGTCTTAGCCACAGCAATCAGAGAAGAAAAAGAAATAAAAGGAATCCAAATCTGTAAAAGAAGAAGTAAATCTGTCACTGCTGGCAGATGACATAATATACATAGAGAATCCTAAAGATGCTACCAGAAAACTACTAGAGCTAATCAATGAATTAGGTAAAGAAGCAGGACACACAATTACTGTGCAGAAATCTCCGGCATTCCTATACACTAATGATGAAAAATCTGAAAGTGAAATCAAGAAAACACTCCCATTTACCACTGCAACAAAAAGAATAAAATATCTAGGTATAAACCTACCTAAGGAGACAAAAGACGTGTATGCAGAAAATTATAAGACATTGGTGAAAGAAACTAAAGATGATACAAATAGATGGAGAGATATACCATGTTCCTGGATTGGAAGAATCAACATTGTGAAAATGACTCTACTACCCAAAGCAATCTACAGATTCAATGCAATCCCTATCAAACTACCACTGGCATTTTTCACAGAACTAGAGCAAAAAATTTCGCAATTTGTATGGAAACACAAAAGACCCCGAATAGCCAAAGCAATCTTGAGAACGAAAATGGGAGCTGGAGGAATCAGGCTCCCTGACTTCAGACTATACTACAAAGCTACAGTAATCAAGAGAGTATGGTACTGGCACAAAAACAGGAATATAGATCAATGGAACAGGATAGAAAGCCCAGAGATAAACCCACGCACATATGGTGACCTTATCTTTGATAAAGGAGGCAGGAATATACAGTGGAGAAAAGACAGCCTCTTCAATAAGTGGTGCTGGGAAAATTGGATAGGTACATGTGAAAGTATGATATTAGAACACTCCCTAACACCATACACAAAAAAACCTCAAAATGGATTAAAGACCTAAATGTAAGGTCAGACAGTATCAAACTCTTAGAGGAAAACATAGGCAGAACACTCTATGACATAAACCACAGCAAGATCCTTTTTGACCCACCTCCTAGAGAAATGGAAATAAAAAGAAACATAAACAAATCAGACCTAATGAAACTTCAAAGCTTTTGCACAGCAAAGGAAACCATAAACAAGACCAAAAGAGAATACTCAGAATGGGAGAAAATATTTGCAAATGAAGCAACTGACAAAGGACTAATCTCCAAAATTTATAAGCAGCTCATGCAGCTCAATAAGAAAAAAACAAACAACCCAATCCAAAAATGGGCAGAAGAACTAAATAGACATTTCTCCAAAGAAGATATACAGACTGCCAATAAACACATGAAAGAATGCTCGACTCTATTAATCATTAGAGAAATGCAAATCAAAACTACAATGAGATATCATCTCACACCGGTCTGAATGGCCATCATCAAAAAATCTAGAAACAATAAATGCTGGATAGGGTGTGGAGAAAAGGGAACACTCTTGCACTGTTGGTGGGAATGTAAATTGATATAGACACTATGGAGAACAGTATGGAGGTTCCTTGAAAAACTACACATAGAACTACCGTATGACACAGCAATTCCATTACTGGGCATATACCCTGAGAAAAACATAATTCAAAAAGAGTCATGTACCAAAATGTTCATTTCCGCTCTATTTACAATAGCCTGGAGATGGAAACAACCGAATTGTCCATCTTTGGATGAATGGATAAAGAATATGTGGCACATATATACAATGGAATATTACTGAGCCATAAAAAGAAGTGAAATTGAGCTGTTTGTAATGAGGTGGATGGACCTAGACTCTGTCATACAGACTGAAGTAAGTCAGTAAGAGAAAGGCAAATAACGTATTCTAACACATATAATGGAATTTAAGAAAAAAAATGTCATGAAGTACCTAGGGGTAAGACAGGAATAACGACACTGACCTAGTAGAGAATGGACTTGAGGATATGGGGAGGGGGAGGGGTAAGCTGTGACAAAGCGAGGGAGAGGCATGGACATATATACACCACCAAACGTAAAATAGATAGCTAGTGGGAAACAGCAGCATAGCACATGGAGATCAGCTAGGTGGTTTGTGACCACCTAGACGGGTGGGATAGGGAGGGTGGGAGGGAGGGAGATGCAAGAGGGAAGAGATATGGGAACATATGTATATGTATAACTGATTCACTTTGTTATAAAGCAGCAACTAACACACCACTGTAACGCAATTGTACTCCAATAAAAATCTAAAAGAAAAAAAAGAGTCATGTACTAAAATGTTCATGGCATCTCTATTTAAAAAGCCAGGACATGAAAAAAAAAAAAAAAAAAAGCCAGGACATGGAAGCAACCTAAGTGTCCATCAACAGATGAATGAGTATAGAAGATGTGGCACATATATACAATGGAATATTACTCAGTCATAAAAAGAAACGAAATTGAGTCTTTTGTAATGAGGTGGATGGACCTAGAGTCTGTCATACAGAGTGAAGTAAGTCAGAAGGAGAAAAAGAAATACTGTATGCTAACACATATATAAGGAATCCAAAGAGAAAAAAAAGATCATGAAGTACCAGGGGTAAGATGGGAATAAAGACACAGACCTACTAGAGCATAGACTTGAGGATATGGGGAGAGGGAAGGGTAAGCTGTGACAAAGTGAGAGAGTGGCAAACATAAAACAGATAGCTAGTGGGAAGCAGCCGCATATCACAGGGAGATCAGCTAGGTGGTTTGTGACCACCTCGAGGGGTGGGATAGGGAGGGTGGGAGGGAGCGAGACACAAGAGGGAAGAGATATTGGAACGTATGTATATGTATAACTGATTCATTTTGTTATAAAGCAGAAACTAACACACCATTGTTGCAATTATACTCCAATAAAGATTTTAGAATAAACAAAAACCCAGAGTTAGTAGAGGGAAAGAAATCATAAAGATCAGAGCATAAATAAGTGAAATAGAAACGAAGAAAATAATAAAAAAGATCAATAAACCTAAGAGCTGGTTCTTTGATAAAATAATTGAAGATGACAAAGCTTTATCCATACTCACCATGAAATAAAGGGAGAGGACTAAAATTAGACATGAAAAAGGAGGTGTTACAACTGACACTGCAGAAATAGAAAAGATCATAAGAGATTACTGCAAGCAACTCTATGCCAATGAAATGGGCAACCTGGAAGAAAGGACAAATTCTTAGAAAGGTACAACGTTCCATGACTGAACCAGGAAGAAATAGGAAATATGAACAGATGAATCACAAGTAATAAAATTGAAACTGGGATTAAATATATTCCAACCAACAAAAGTCCAGGCTCCACAGGTGAATTCTATGAGATATTTAGAGAAATGCTAACACCTATCTTTCTCAATCTCTTCCAATTAATTGCAGAGGGAGGAACACTCCCGAACTCATCCTCGGAGGCCACCTTTACCCTGACACCAAACCCAAACAAAGATATCACAAAAAAGGGAAATTACAGTCCAATATCACTGATGAAGTTAGATGCAAAAATCCTTAACAAAATGCTAGCAAACAGAATCCAACAACAAATTAAAAGCATCATACAGCATGATCAAGTGGGATTTATCCCAGGAATGCAAGGATTCTTCTATATATGCAATTGAGTCAGTGTGATACACCATATTAACAAGTTGAAGAATAAAACCCGTTTTGTCATCTCAATAGATGCAGAAAAAGCTTTTGACAAAATTCAACACTGATTTATGATTTTAAAAATTCTCTGAAAAGTGGGCATAGAGGGAACATAAATCTACATAATAAAGTCCATACATGACAAACCCACAGCAAATATTGTCAATGGTGAAAAACTGAAAGCATTTCCTCTAAAATGAGGAAAAATACAAGGGTATCCATTCTCACCACTCTTATTCAACATAGTTTTTGAAATCCTAGCCACAGCAGCCAGTGAAGAAAAAGAAATAAAAGGAATCTAAATAGGAAAAGAAGAAGTAAAATTGTCATTGTTTGTAGATGTCATGATACAATGCATAGAAAATCCTACAGGTGCTACCAGAAAACTACTAGAGCTCATCAGTGAATCTGGTAAAGTTAAAGGGTGCAAAGTTAATACACAGAAATCTCTTGCATTCCTATACACTAACAACAAAGTATCTGAAATAGAAATCATGGAACCATTGGGCTTCCAAGATGGCAGAGGAGTAGGAGGACGTGCAATTCATCTCTCTCCATGCATGCATCAAGAATACACCTTCAGATGCAACGATTCTCACAGAACACTTGTGAAACACTAGCGTAAGACCTTGGACACTAGAAAGGACTATAAAGATCCCTGCATAACTGGGTAGGACAAAAGAAAGAAGGGAGGAGGAGGAGAGCAAGGAGGACAGGACCTGCACCCCGGCCGTGGGGAGCTGAAGCAGGGGAGAGATTCCCACATCTGGGGACTCTCCCTCACTGATGGGGAAATCAGTTGTGACAGCAGAGATGCATTTGAGGCTGTTGGAGGAGGGTAAAGTGACCAATCCGTTGTATACAGGAGAGAGTGAAAACTATACAGATGGTCTGTAATCATCCTGGATGGGGACATGTATCCACCAGTGCACACAGGGGCTGGGAGCTGGAGCATGGGTATCAGAGAGCAAATCCAGGGCGACGACTGATGCTGGCTGTGGGGAGAGGGGCTGCGGGAACAGGAGGGAGGAAATCCACATCAGGGAATGCCTATGTAAGAAAACTTTACTGCCATGGAAGCAGGGCACTACTGCTGAGTCACAATCAGGGTGTGGAGCTATCATTGTAACCTCTCTTTCCACACACACTGGTGCCTGCTGCCAGGAAATAGAAAAAGCCCTGCCAGGGCTGACCCTCATGAGCCTGTTACTGGGCGCTAGAAAAGGCTCCCACTAGGGCCATATCTCTTGTGCCCATGGTTGCAGGCTTTTCTGTGCACCTGGCACCACTGGAGCCTCCTGTGATCCAAGCAGCCTTGCCACATCCTCACCATGTTCTCACTTCAGAAGACCCAAGAGCTCCAGGACAGCCTCAGGAGCAGACTCCTGTGGGTGGATCACATGCAGAGGTGGGGGATAAAACCGCAGCTGAGCCCCAGGGACAGGGCAACAAAGGAAGAGAATAAAAATTTTTTCTATCAGTTGCACAAGCTCCAAATTAAATCCCCACAATCAGCTAGGTAGCCTGTGCATCTATGGAATACCTGTATGGACAATGAGTGTTCCCACAAATGAAAATGGTCTAGCTCTGGCAGCTGGGGAAAAACACACTCAGGAGTGGGGCCAGATCAGAGTGTAAGCTGTCCCCACAGGGCCTACAGTATGTCCAGAGACTAGCCTAAAGGCACTGGAGGGGCTTCTGTGGAGGCAGAGGTGGGCTGTGGCTAATGGCGGAGGCAAGGACACTGACAGTTGAGACCCAATGAAAACATTATTATTACTATTATTTTCATTAGTTTTTGATTCCTTCTATTGTTGGTTCTGCTTTTTGTTTTGTTTTGGTTCTTTCTTGTTGCTGTTGTTTATTTTTATATTTATTTTTACTTAGCCTTTGGGGTTATTTTAACACACTTTATATTTTTGTATATTTCTATGTTACTTTGCTTTTCTGTTGTTCTGTGTTCTTTCTTCTCTTTTAATATATTTTTAATATTTTTATATTTCTATTTTTATTTTACGCTTCTTTTGTTCTGTGTTTTTTCCTTTTTATCTCTTTTAATCATTCTGGTCTGTTTTCTTTGCTTTACTGTTTTTTTTTTAACATTTTTATTGGAGTATAATTGATTTACAAGCATGTGTTAGATTCTGCTTTATGACAAACTGAATCAGTTATACATATACATATGTTCCCATATCTCTTCCCTCTTCTGTTTCCCTCCCTCTCACCCTCCCTACCCCACCCCTCTAGGTGGTCACAAAGCACCGAGCTGATCTCCCTGTGCTATGCGGCTGCTTCCCAGTAGTTATCTATTTTACGTTTGGTAGTGTATATATATCCATGCCACTCTCTCACTTTGTAACAGCTTACCCTTCCCCCTATCCATATTCTCAAGTCCATGCTCTAGTAGGTTTTTGTCTTTATTCCTGTCTTACCCTTAGGTTCTTCATGACATTCTTTTTTCTTAGATTCCATATATATGTGTTAGCATACGGTATTTGTTGTTCTCCTTCTGACTTACTTCACTCTGTATGACAGACTCTAGGTCTATCCACCTCACTACAAATAACTCAATTTCGTTTCTTTTTATGGCTCAGTAATATTCCATTGTATATATGTGCCACATCTTCTTTATCCATTCATCTGTTGATGGACACTTAGGTTGCTTCCATGTCCTGGCTATTGTAAATAGAGCTGCAATTAACATTTTGGTACATGACTCTTTCTGAATTATGGTTTTCTCAGGGTATATGTCCTGTAGTGGGATTGCTGGGTTGTACAGTTGTTCTATGTGTAGTTTTTTAAGGAACCTCCATACTGTTCTCCATAGTGGCTGAATCAATTTACATTCCCAACAATAGTGCAAGAGTGTTCCCTTTTCTCCACAGCCTCTCCAGCATTTATTTTTTCTAGATTTTTTTGATGATGGCCAGTCTGACTGGTGTGAGAGGATATCTCATTGTAGATTTGATTTGAATTTCTCTAATGATCAATGATGTTGAGCATTCTTTCATGTGTTTGATGGCAATCCATATATCTTCTTTGGAGCAATGTCTATTTAGGTCTTCTGCCCATTTTTGGTTTGGGTTGTTTGTTATTCCATATTGAGCTGCATGAGGTGCTTGTAAATTTTAGAGATTAATCCTTTGTCAGTTGCTTCATTTCCCAATATTTTCTCTCACTCTGAGAGTTGTCTTCTTCTCTTCTTTATGATTCTTTTTGCTGTGCAAAAGCTTTAAAGTTTCATTAGGTTCCATTTGTTTATTTTTGTTTTTATCTCTACCTCTAGGAGGTGGGTCAAAAAGGAACTTGCTGTGGTTTATGTCATAGAATGTTCTGCCTAGGTTTACCTCAAACAGTTTCATAGTGTCTGGCCTTATATTTATGTCTTTAATCCATTTTGAGTTTATTTGTGTGTATGGTGTTAGAGAGTGTTCTAATTCCATTCTTTTACATGTAGCTGTCCAGTTTTCTCAGCACCACTTATTGAAGAGGCTGTCTTTTCTCCACTGTATATTCTTGCCTCCTTTATCAAAATAAGGGGACCATATGTGCATGGGTTTATCTCTGGGCTCTTGTTCCATTGATCCATATTCCTGTTTTTGTGCCAGTTCCATACGGTCTTTTTTTTTTTAACATCTTTATTGGAGTATGATTGTTTTACAATGGTGTGTTAGTTTCTGCTCTATAACAAAGTGAATCATTTATACATATACATATGTTCCCATATCTCTTCCCTCTTGCATCTCCCTTCCTACCATATGACCCAGCAATCCCACTACTGGGCATATACCCTGAGAAAAACATAATTCTAAAAGAGTCATGTATCAAAATGTTCACTGCAGCTCTATTTACAATAGCCAGGACATGGAAGCAACCTAAGTGTCCATCAACAGATGAATGGATAAAGAAGATCTGGCACATATATACAATGGAATATTACTCAGTCACAAAAAGAAACGAAATTGAGTTATTTGTAGTGAGGTGGATGGGCCTAGAGTCTGTCATACAGAAAGAAGTAAGTCACAAAGAGAAAAAAACTACCGTATGCTGTCATACATATATGGAATCTAAGAAAAAAAAAAAGGTCATGAAGGACCTAGGGGTAAGATGGGAATAAAGACAGAGACCTACCAGAGCATGAATTTGAGGATATGGAGAGAGGTAAGGGTAAACTGTTACAAAGTGAGAGAGTGGCATGTATATATATACACTACCAAACGTAAAATAGATAGCTAGTGGGAAGCAGCTGCATAGCACAGGGAGATCAGCTAGGTGGTTTGTAACCACCTAGACGGGTAGGATAGGAAGGGTGGGAGGGAGGGAGATGCAAGAGGGAAGAGATATGGGAACATATGTATATGTATAACTGATTCACTTTGTTATAAAGCAGACACTACCACACCATTGTAAAGCTATTATACTCCAATAAAGATGTTAAAAAAAAACTTACAAAAAACCCTCAAAATTGAGGAGTAAAAAATAAAAGATTTTAAAACAATCCAGTCCCCCAAAAGGGGAAAAAACATATATATTTCACGGAACAGGACAGAGATGGGAAATAAGGGCATGAAAACTGTTCAACACCATTAATCATTAAGGAAATGGAAATTAAAACCACAATGAAATATCACAACACACCTATCAGAGAATGGCTAAAATAAAAAATAACTACAGGACTTCCCTGGTGGCGCAGTGATTAAGAATCTGCCTGCCAATGCAGGGGACGCTGGTTCCAGCCCTGTCTGGGAAGATCCTACATCCCATGGAGCAGCTATGCCCGTGCACCACATCTACTGAGCCTGTGCTCTAGAGACCATGAGCCTAGAGCCCGCGCTCTGCAACAAGAAAAGCCAACACAATTAGAAGCCCATGCACCACAATGAAGAGTAGCCCTTGCTCACTGCAGCTAGAGAAAGCCTGGGGAGCAATGAAGACCCAACACAACCAAAACATAAATAATAAAAATAAAATAAATTAATTAAAAAAATAATAACAACATCAAATGCTGATGTGGCTGTGGAGTAATGAGATCACTCACACATTGCTGGTGGGAATGTAAAATGGTACAAACGTCAAATAGTACAAATGGTGTGGAAGTTTCTCAAAAATTTAAAACATAAATTACCATATGACCCAGCAATAGTAATAAAGACCTATGTTCATCAAAAACCTGTAGAGGAATGTTTATAGCAGCTTTATCTGTAATAGCGAACAACTAGAAAACTACCAAGTTGTCATTCAACAGGTACATGTTTAAACAAATTGTAGTACATCCATACCATGGAATACTACATATCAATAAAAATGAACAGACTGTTGATATTGAATATTCTGCAGAGAATTATGCTGAGTGAAAAAAAGCCAATACTAAATGACTGCACATTGTATGATTTCACTTATACGAGTCTTAAAATGACAAAAGTATAGAGATAGAAACTAGATTAATGGTTGCTAGTGGTTAAGAAATGAATGGGAATAAGAGAGAAGTGTATGTAGGTATTACAGGGCAACATAAGGGACCCTTGCAGTGGTGTCAACGTTAATTAGCCTGACTGTATCAATGTCATTATCCTGGTTGTGATATATTGATACAGATTCACAAGATGTCATCATTGTTGGAAACTAGGTAAAGGGGAAAAGCAATCTTTCTATATTATTTCTCACTACTTTATGAGAATCTACAATTACTTCAAAGTAAAATGTTTAAATTTTTAAAAAGCCAACAAACTAATTAATCACCACTGGACCAAAAAAATTGGCAGAAGACCTAAAGAGACATTTCTCCAAAGAAGTTATACACATTGCCAAAAAACACATGGAATGATGCTCACCATCACTAATTAGAGAAATGCAAATCAAAACTACAATTAGGTATCACCTCACACCAGGCAGAATGGCCATCATCAAAAAGCCTACAAACAATAAATGCTCGAGAGGGTGTGGAGAAAAGGGATCCCTCTTGCACTGTTGGTGGGAATGTAAATTGATACTGCCACTATGGAGAACAGTATGGAGGTTCCTTAGAAAGCTAAAAAAACTACCATACGACTCAGTAATCCCACTAGTGGGCATATTCCCCGAGAAACCCATAATTCAAAAAGAGTCATGTACCACATGTTCATTGCAACTCTATTTCCAATAGCTAGGACATGGAAGCAACGTAAGCTACCACCGACAGATCAATGGATAAAGAAGATGTGGCACATATATACAATGGAATATTACTCAGCCATAAAAAGAAATGAAACTGAGTTATTTGAAGTGAGGTGGGTGGACTTAGAGTCTTTCATACAGAGTGAAGTAAGTCAGAAAGGGAAAAACAAATACCGTATGCTAACACATATATATGAAATCCAAAAAAAAAAATTGGTTCTGAATAACCTAGGGGAAGGAAAGGAATAAAGATGTTGACGTAGAGAATGGACTTCAGGACACTGGAAAGGGGAAGTGTAAGCTGGGACGAAGTGAGAGAGTGGCATGTACTCATATATACTCCCAAATGTAAAATAGATAGCTAGTTAGAAGCAGCTGCATAGCACAGGGAGATCAGCTCGGTGCTTTGTGACCACCTAGAGGGGTGGGATAGGGAGGGTGGGAGGGAGATGCAAATGGGAGGAGATATATGGATATATGTATAGGTAATTCACTTTGTTATAAAGCAGAAACTGACACACCATTGTAAAGCAATTATACTCCAGTAAAGATGTTAAAAAAAAAATCTACAATAATAAATGTTGGAGAGGGTGTGGAGAAAAGGGAACCCTCTTGCATTGTTGTTTGGTATGTAAGTTGATACAGCCACTATGGAGAACAGTATGCAAGTTCCTTAAAAACTAAAAATAGAACTACCATATGAACCAGCAATCCCACTACTGGGCAGAAACACTGAGAAAACCGTAATTCAAAAAGAGTCATGTACCATAATGTTCATTGCAGCACTATTTACAATAGCCAGGACATGGAAGCAACCTAAGTGTCCATCGACAGATGAATTGATAAGGAAGATGTTGCTCGTATATACAATGCAATATTACTCAGCCATAAAAGGAAACGAAATTGAGTTATTTGTAGTGAGGTGGATGAACCTAGAGTCTGTTATACGGAGTGAAGTAAGTCAGAAATAGAAAAACAAATACCGTATGCTAACACATATATATGGAATCTAAAAAATAATGGTTCTGAAGAACCTAGGCGCAGGACTGGAATAAAGATGGAGACGTAGATTATGGACTTGAGGACACGGGGAAGGGGAAGGGTAAGTTGGGACAAAGTGAGAGAGTGTCATTGACCTATATACACTACAAAATGTAAAATAGATAGCTAGTGGGAAGCAGCTGCATAACAGGGAGATCAGCTCTGGTGCTTTGTGACCAACTAGAGAGGTGGGATAGGGCAGGTGGGAGGGAGGCACAAGAGAGAGGGGATATGGGGATATATGTATACATATAGCTGATTCACTTTCTTATACAGCAGAAACTCACACAACATTGTAAAACAATTATCCTCCAATAAAGATGTTAAAAAAAGAAGAAACAAATATCGTATGCTAAAACAAATCATACGGAATCTTAAAAAAAAATGGTGGTGATGAAGCTTGGTGCAGGATAGGAATAAAGATGCAGAGGTATAAAATGACTGGAGGACACCAGGAGGGGGAAGGGAAAGCTGGGACGAAGCAAAAGAGTAGAATTGACATATCTACACTACCAAATGTAAAATAGAAAGCTAGTGGGAATCAGCTGCAAAGCACAGGGAGATCAGCCAGTGCTTTGTTACCACCTAGAGGGGTGGGATAGGGAGGGTGGGAGGGAGGCACAAAAGAGAAGGTATATGTGGATATATGTATACATATAGCTGATTCACTTTGTTATACAGCAGAAACTAACACAACATTGTTATGCAATTATAGTCCAATAAACATGTAAAAAAAAAGATATTCCCATGTAAGTGGAAACCAAAAGAAAGCAGAAATAGCTATACTTATATCAGACAAAATAGTGTTTAAGCCAAAAATGGTAACAAGAGACAAAGCATATTATTATATAATGATAAAGGGTTCATTTATTAAGAAGATATAAAAATCATCAATATATATATACACACAACTTTAGAGCACTTGAATATATTAAGCAGATACTAATTTAATGTGAAGGGAGAAATAGACATCTACATAATAATAGTAAGGGACTTCAATACCCTACTTTCATCAATGGCTAGATGATCCAGATTGAAAACCAACAAGGAAACAATTTACTTGAATCATGCATTAGACCAAATGGACCTGAAAGACATTTATAGAACATTCTATCTAATACAAGAATACACATTCTCTAGTGCACATGGAACATTTTCCAGGATAGGCTATTTGATTAGATACAAAACAAGTCTTAGCAAATGTAATAAGATGAAGTCATACAACTATCTTTTCTGACCACAATGATGTGAAACTAGAAATCAACACAAGAGAAAAGCTGGAAAATATACGAATATGTGGAAATTAAGCAACTCGTTGAACAACCAATGGGTCAATGAGAAAATCAACAGTTAAATTTTAAAAGAATCTTGATACAAATAAAATGAAATCACAAAACACCTGTTGTAAGAAATGCTGAAAAAGCAGTTTTTAGAGGAAGGTTTATAGTGATAAATTCATATATTAAGGAAATAAATCTCAAATAAACAACTTTAAATAATAAGGAACTAGCGGGGCTTCCCTGGTGGCGCAGTGGTTGAGAGTCCGCCTGCCAATGCAGGGGACATGGGTTCGTGCCCCGGTCCGGGAAGATCCCACATGCCGCGGAGCTGCTGGGCCCGTGAGCCATGGCCACTGAGCCTGTGCGTCTGGAGCCTGTGCTCCGCAACGGGAGAGGCCACAACAGTGAGAGGCCCGCGTACCACAAAAAAAAAAAAAAAAAAAAAAAATAATAATAATAATAGGAAAAGAAGAACAAGATACGACCAAAGTTAGCAGAAGGAAGGAAATTAATGAAGATCAGGGAAGATATAAATGAAATAGAGACCAGAAAAACAAGGTAAAAGATCAAGGAAACTAAGCTGGTTTTTCAAAAAGATAAGCAAAACTGATAAACCTTTAGGGAGACTGGAGCAAGAGGTTTAGGGGGATGTCAAGAGCCCAGAGTCTGAGTTCCAACTCCATAGCCGATTGGCTGTGGGATCTAGGAGCCTTGCTACTTCCATTCTAAATTTATTCTCATAGGAAAAGGGAGGCAAACTTCTGGTTTCACAGAGGTGCTGGCAGTATCATCTGAAACAATGGTCATAAGATCATTATTGTCCCCTCAGCTCTCTCCCTCTCCAGTGCTTCTGTAGACCATCAGGGCAATTTTCTTTCTTCTTGTTTTCAGAGGAAAAGACTCAGAGCCAGTACCACCTTCCTTAGCTAACCAGTTAGTCCAAAAACATATCCTGATGTTCCAGAAGGAACTTTGGCTGTGCTGGTCAATGTCTATGATATGAAGATGAATCAGACCACAGAGCTATTGCTCCTGCAAAGCTCACAGAGAAGATATCATTCTGGGGTGACTAGAGGTTATGGTAAATACTGTAACAGAAGGATGGAGGTTATGTGAGTATAAAGGAGGGAGCAATGTACTATGCTGGGGCATTAAGGAAAGACTTCAGGTGTTTAAGCAAGTCCTGAATAATTGAGCATATTTTCACCCAGCAGAGGAGGTGCATTCCAGGCAGGAGGAACAGCAAGTCAAGTCAAGAGACTTGAAACAACTTGGAATGTTGAGGGAAATGATCTGCAGCATAAGGAGCAGGAAATAGTATTCAATAATGCAGGAGTAGTAAATAGTCAAGTTGGAAAGGGATAAAGGAGTCAGGTCATGAAGGGACTTGGATGCCAAGCTGAAATTCTTCATTCCAGGTGAATTATGTAATATTGTCATGTAATTCAGTGGCCCCATTTGTCATGAAAATTATAAATTGCATTTCTTTCATTCTGTGAAGCCATTTACATTGAGGCATTATAAATTTCAGATGCAATATTGATCCAGTAAAATTCATTCCAATATCTGCCTTTCCTTGTCCAGGGTGATAATTTTCAAAATAGTTAACCTTGGGATACCTGTTCTTTTCCCACCCCCCAGCTGATGGTACTCATGTGTGCAGAACAGTCACATTTTAGTGAATAAAGGGAAGAACGAGGGCAAGGGAAAAGAGATATGAGGACTGGAAGATTGTGAGGCTCTCAATTCTTCCTTCAGCTATCCTGCAATTCTTCAATTCCTCCTTCTCTTCATATGTAGAATGAAATCTCATCAGAAGTAGTCACAATCTCACTCAGGGGAACTGATGCAGTCCCAAGTATATGAGGTTTTAGAAAGGAGTGGGCCAAGAATGATATGAATTATTATATGAGTGAATGAGTATGACAGTGTGTGCACAATGATTTGTCTTCTTCAGTGTTTAAGCAAGGGAGATCTTATAGTCAAGGATTATATCCACGAGAATCAACAAATATCCATGGAAATCAGTAGCTTGAGTAGACCTGTGTGGGTGGGATGGGTGAGGGCTCTGCAAGGGCATTACTATGCCAGTGCGTGGCGTGACTACTGAGAACCATGCTGAGGTCATGTTCATCAGAAATATTCTGTGTTCCATACTAAATACTGGTAGATACACCCAAATCGCTGAATTATAGCATCTGGGTTTGGCTGTGTGTATATAACATAATAGAATCTCAGGTGAACAAGGGCTTTCTTTCCGTAGCCCTAACTTCTTTCTTTGTGCTTAGTTAACTGAGCTTTGAGCTAGGCTTTGGCTGCCTACCTCCTTGATCTCCCTTTGACTAAAACACTCTCTTCTGTGACACTTACCCCATCTACTCCATTTGCTTTCTGCTGTATTGTAGGATAAAAAGAGATTTTAAAAATAAACCTTTTTCCTTCTAGATGTTTGCTGTTCGTCTGCTGGTCTCATTCATAACATTGGTGTGGGTGTCAGGAAACCACATCGTCCCTCAAACCTTTCTAGCTTTAGAGGTGTCTTAGAAAGGAAGGAGTTGAGGATGCTCAAACTGGTGGACACATTACTTTGATACAATGAAAAGAATGTCATGGTGGTGTGCAGTTTTATTCAAAGGAGCTGAGAAGCAAAAAAAAAAAATCATCTTGGAGATGACATTTGAGATGGAATGTGAATAATTTGTCAGAAAGAGATTTAGTGTGTAGGTAGGTGGCTAAGAAGGAAGGACTTCCATGATACCACACTTTTCATTTAACTCCTACCTCGTAGTCTCTTTTACTTGTGTCTCATTTCCCAAACCTCTTTGTGGCCCAGGGCTCTGCCCATGATCATATGCTCTTCTCTATGCACACTCATTGCCTACGGTGATCTTGTATACTCCCATGTCTTTAAATACCATTTATACACAGAACCTCCCAAATTTATGTATTCAGCTCAGTGAGACCTCTCTTCTGAACTGCAGACTCATATATTCAATAACTGCTCAACATCTCCATTTAGATATCCTAAAAACACCTCAAACTCAATTTTTCCGAAACTGAATTTCTAATCTTCCCTCTACATCCATCCAAACCATAGCCTTCTTCATCTCTGTTGATGGCTACTCCATTCTTCCAGTTGTTTAGTCCAAGAATATTGGAGCCATCCATGACTCCTCTATTTCTCTCACCTTCCACCTCCAATTGGTAAGAAAATCCTGGGGCTTTTCCTTCAAAATATATCCAAGATTCAAATTCTTACCACCTCCATTACCTTTCAGATATTGTCAGCTCACATCTGCGTTCCCACAATACCCTAACTAGTTTCACTGATCCCATACTTTTCCCTCTATAGTCTGCACTCAAAACATCAGAGAGATACTTTAAAAAAGCATGTCAGGTCAACTAGCTGCTCAAAATCTGCAATGGCTCTGTGGACATGGAGATGCAACACCCAGGTTCCTTTTCATTGACACACTTATTACCCCAGCTTCAGCTGTCATCCCTGTTTGAGGACTGCATTAGCTGCAGAGAGCAGCCTTGTCCAAGGTCATGTCCTTTCCCAGGGTAGCCTATATTCAGTGATTAATCAGTGTATGCGTTTGTGGCTGACACTGTCATTGAGTATCAGAGCTTGACTTCTCCCTTGTTGCTTCTTCTTCTTCCTCATTTCCTCCATAGATATTGAACCCAAAGGCATTGCTTAATAAATTTTCTGAAGTATTAACTTTGTTTTACATCTGCTTCCTGGGGAACTCAACCTGTGACAGGCTCCTCACTTCATACAGAGTTCCTACAATGCATTACAGGGCCTTATATGATTTAGTCCCTTATTACCTCTCTGACTTCACCTATGTCACTCACCCTCACTTTTGTAGCTATAGACAAAGTAGCCTCCTTGGTCTCTGAACATGCCAATAACACACCTACCTTAGGGTCTTTCCTCTAGCAGTTCCTTTTACCATGAATGCTCTCTCTAGTTACATGCTTGGCTAACTCCTTCACATCATTACTTTGTACAAATATCACCTTCCCCATGAAATCTATCCTAATCTCCCTATTTAATATTGCATCCCACCACTCCTCTCACCTCTTACCCTTTTCTAATTTTCTTTTTGTTCAAACAGAACAAATTTTTCAAAATGTCACTTTCTGACATCCCATATAATTTATTTACTTATTATTTTTATTGTTTATTGCCAGCTTCCTCTTGTTTGCATGTAAGCTCCATGAGAACAGAGATCATTGACTGTTTTATTTACTGAAATATTCCAAGTTCCTAGTTACAGTGCTTGGAAAAAAACAGATACTAAATAAATTTGTTGAATGAATGTAGTAGATTTAAGAGTAGGAACAAAGTATGTGTTGAGAGAAGGTGATAGAGATGAAAGAATAGGAAGACCACAGCTGTAAATCACTTTGATTTCTCCCTTGGTGCTCTTGCTTTTTTCCCATTTCTTTAGGCAAATGTTAGTAAAAATAATAATTATTGATAGAACAGCACTTGGCATCAGGAGACCTAGGTTCATGTCCAGTATTGTTACTAGTTGTGTGACCCTTGCATCTATATTTATTTATTTATTTACTTACTTATTTATTTATATTTAACATCTTTATTGTAGTATAATTGTTTTACAATGTTGTGTTAGTTTTTTCTGTATAACAAAGTGAATCAGCTATATGTATACATATATCCCCATAACCCCTCCCTCTCGCGCCTCCCTCTCACCCTCCCTATCCCAACCCTCTAGGTGGTCACAAAGCAGCTAGCTGATCTCCCTGTGCTATGCAGCTGCTTCCTACTAGCTATCTATTTTACATCTATGACCCTTGTATCCTTCTTCTCTCTAAGCTTGATTTCCTAATCTGTAAAATGGAAATATTAACACTTAGTTCCCAGTATGCTGTGAAGATTAAGATATGCCTGGCACATACTAGGTGTTCAATAAATGTTTTTTGCCATTCCACCACCCTCCAAAGATGAATGATATAAACTAAATGGCTGAAATGTAGTGTGTATTTGAAACTGTAACCACAAAAATAGGTGTACACATTCACTACATTATGTATGGGCTTCAACTTTAACTCTGTGCTGTGGATCTGCCTCATAAATTTGGGGTTGGGGAAGAAATCTGCCCCATTTCCATTTATTCATTGACTTTTTAGCCCCTTTACTTCATCTCCAGGATCAGGGTAACAATTGAAATAATGCACAGACATGATGTCTGTAATGTTCTTTGACCTCCACAAAGAGACAAAAGTACCAGAAAACAACAGTAACATAGTTAGTCAGCTGTACAGAACAGTAGAGAAAAATCATGAATCATAGGTCTCAGTATTAAACATATGACTGCATTAATAACCATGAATAAATGATTTCAGCTATCCTAGCCTTTCAACTTGCTTTTCTTTCTAGATCATTCCTCCTTCAAACTGTTGCATGGGCTAGCTTCTCATCATTCAGTTACCTGTTCAAATATCCACTCAGACCTTTTTCTGACAAGCTCTAGCTGAAATAGCTCCCTTATTTCAGTTACTTTCTATCCCATTGCTTTGCTTTATTATCATCATACAAGTTATCACTCCCAGAAATTATATAGGTTATTTGTCTACATCTTTGTTGCCTTTCTCCCACTATGAGAATCTAAGCTTGCTAAAAGTATGGACCTTATCTATTTCCTTCTTCACTATTAGCCAAGTCCAACAAAAAGCATTTGAATAAATGAGTGATTGAATCTACAAAATAGAATAAATCCCTGCCCTCCTAACCATCCAGGAATGCTATGAAGATTTATCAGCTCTCTGGGAAAGTTCTTAGTAGGAAAGGAAGGAGCTATACACATCTAAAGAATTATTTAAAGTCACATTTCAGTAATAGAATTTCTGGACTATATTCACTAGTTAAATGTCACTGGACATTGCTAAATATAAATGTTTACTAAAAGAATGTGGACTGTAGCCTCTTGGAAACTAGATGGAATTCATTTTTATTAAGTACCTGCACTGCACTATTATATGCTAAGAATATAGCTTCTCATTTAGTTCTCAATAGAACTGAGTAAGGTAAGGATTATTACCTGCAATAGTAGGCTTAAAAAGATTAACTCACTAGAGCCGAATCACAGAGCTAGTGGAGCCTGGAATTATGTCCATTCTATTGATCTCATTGTTTCTCCTACTCTATACTCTTTTGGATCCCTCAGATCTAGGCTTCTTAGGCAAAGTTCAAGCATACTATATCCATAGTGGAAACTGGCCTATCTGAAAACAGCGAGGAAAGAAAATGGAGGTTTCTTACCTTAGTTATTGGTTGTCTGAAATCCTAGTTGAAAGAGACCTGAGAATTTGGAAACTTGTAGGATTAGAAAAGCCAAATTCCTTACCTCAAACTAAGCTTTGTGAGAGCAATGGCAAGGAGATAGACTTACAAGGAAATAAGATTGGGGTCAAGAAAATCCTAATTTCCTAGACCAGTGTTTCCTAATCAGTATTGATGATAATAATAAGAATCACTTGGAATGTCTGGTCGAGGTTTTCCAGGTCCCCCTATTCCCCTGCCAAGAGATTTTGATTTATTAAAACTAAGGCGAGGTTCAGGAGCTTATATTTTAGCAAGCAGCTGATGTAAATTTATTATCAGGTAATTTAAGGAAATAACGATTCTGGCCTCACTCGATTGACACCTACAAGTCAGTGATTCTCATTATGGGATCCCAGGACCAGAAGTATCAGTCTCCTGTGTGAACTTGTTAGAATACATAAATCCTTGGACCCCACACTAGACTTACTGAATCAGAATTTCTGTTGGTGGGCCCCAACAATCTGTAGTTTAACAGTCTCTTCAGGTGATTCTAACATGTGCTAAAGTTTGAGAACTACTATATTAAAGGGACTCCAATCCTGGCCAACAACAGCAAATACTCATTATTTAAACCCAGAACAACTCCTAGACACAAGAAATGGCATAAGATGAAGCAGAGAGTTAAAGCTGTTCATCCCCAAGAAAGTGCATCCACCCAAGATATGTCTCCAAGGGAGACCCTCTTAGAGAACAAAAAAGAGGCTGGCTGAACAGAGGACTCATTCTACTGCTAGGGCAGAGTCCTTGTCTAACAGATTATGAAATATGCTTTGAACCAGAAACTACTGTGTATTGCTTCCTGTTTCCTCCCTTCTTTCAAATGGTAGTTTTTATTATACTTCTCTGGTTATTTCTTCACAACTGTATGTGGGGTATGTTGGAGTGAAGGTTAGTTTGTAATTTAACTACAGGTGACAAGACTGCTAGGATGATGGATCTGAAGATGTCTGCAGATCAACTAGAGATCCTAAACTTAATGTTAAATGTAGTAACTGGATAAGACTTTAGGTTTTTCCCCTTTGAAGACATAAATTTACTACATGTAGGTGTGAACATTTTTGAAAGTGGATATGTGGGAAGAAAGGTGTTCATGGATGCTCACTACCCAAAGGAAGAAGCTATACTAGACATTTGTGATTGGTTCATGGCATTCACTCCTCATGCTCTTGATTTCACTAGGAATCCATTTGGTTCTAGGGAGATATATTTTAGGGTTTAGGGATGGAACACATGCCCTGGCTAAGCCAATCAGTGCATTTCATCCATGGGACTTCAGTGGTCTAGGTATGTGACCTAAGCCAGTTCAGAATGCATCACAGGACATAGGTTATTTAACTTTCTCTAGACTGGAACTGCTGTGGCCTGGACCTGCTGGTCTAATTTTGCTACCATGAGGAAAGGCAGCCTGAGAATGTAACTGAAATACTGAAGAGGGAAACTCATGACAAATCACAGACACTGAGCCTGAGCCCCAATCAAACTGTGCCTGAAGCCCATCTAACTTTTGGATTATTTTAGTTACATGAGTCAATAATGCTTGGTAACTGTTTAAACATGTTTAACAGGGGTTTCTTGTTATATGCAGAAAAGCATTCTGTCATAAAAGGCAAACAAACTTGCATATGGCAGTAGATGTCAGTGTAAGTTGGAATAAAAAAATGATTGTTCATTTCAATTTTGAATAACTGATTATAGTGCCTTAACTTTTTCCACAGCTTCAATTTATAGTTGATTCCCCCTTTAAATTCCCTCAACAAAAATATACTGGCCTCAAGGAGTTCCTTCCACAAAATCGATCATGTTTACATACATTTCACATTCTACTAGTCAGAAAAATTTACCTGGCAGAAATTGTTGGTTTTCAGGGACATGTAAGTTTTCATTAAACTAGGCTGGGGTATGGAAGTCCGAATTAATCATACCTCCTTCCCTTACAGATTCTGAACCAACTAAAAAATATACACAGTAATCAAAGAGGGATTAAAATACCAGCTTTAATATATTGTTAAATGAAAAAGAAAAATTCATAACAGCATGTGTAGTATGCCACAATTTGTATAAAAATCTGATACACACATATATAATATACTTGTAAATACATGGATTATCTCCGGAAAAATACATAGTAACTGGTAAGAGTGGTTATCTTTGGAAATTGGCGCTGAGGTCAGGGGTGGGAAAAAAGGAAGGAGACTTACTTTATACTGTATATCCTTTTGTACTGTTTGATTTTTACCAGAGGTGTGTGTTTTTGTCCAAAAATGATTTATAAGTTAAAAATTTTTAAAGAATAAAAATAGATACCAGCTTTATTGCTGATACGTCTGGACTGGAGAACACGTTTTGGACCTAAGCCTGAAATGAACTTTTACCCCAAGTGTAATGGATCCCCCACCCCAGAGGGTGAGAGACGTCTACAGATTAGATGTTTATCCAGCCATGTAGTGAAGGACTGTAGTCTTTTCCATATCTTCCTGTGAGAAATGAGCTCAAGAGCCAAGAGGGCCCTAAGTTGCATATCCATAATAACCCTTTTCTCAAGTTCACCAAGTTATTTCTCCTCCCATTTGGGAGACGGGTAGAAATTTTCTTCCAAATATTTTTGAGAGACACAAGTCCTTTTGTTTCTTGGCCAGGAACATGGAGAGAGGCAGAGGATAGATCTTATCATGCCATTGGACATTTCTGTCCACATTGTCAACACCCAAGACAAACAGGGCTTGGCTGTCCCTTTCGGGGAAGACCAGCAGTATCTTAGGAATGTCCTGCTCCCTCTTGTGTAAGACTGGTGAGCAGTTCTGCTTTTGCCCCAGAAGGCTCTGAAATAAGTCAAACTAAAACAGTAATTAAATTAACTCTAAGGCTACATTACACCCCAGGTTGAAAATCCACTCACTATTTTATCCCCAATTTATAATTATGTCCAGCCACATTATCTGACATAGCTTAAAAGATTATACAATAAGCCCTAAAGATAGCATTAAAATACTACAAATAATACAATATCAACAACATAATGAAAATGCCTTAATTTGAACTGTATGAAAATCACACCAACTATTAAACTCCAAGGGAAAAATGAATGCCCCCAATTAAATTTCTATTTTAAAGTCCAAAGGAATTAAAGTCCAAAATTCTGCCTTCCCCAATTTCTTGGTTTTTCTGATGTCAGCCATACAGATCTCACAAAGATGTCTGGACAGATATGGGGTTCCTTCATCAGCTGTAGCCTGGGCTGTCTTCCTCTTGATTTGGTGTAGTTCCTTCAGAACTTCAGGAGTTGAATTAATCTAACCCCACAATTGCATGTCATACATATATGTCATACATTAAGAGTCCACAGGGTCAACAGGACATAAGATTATCACAGTGTCAGCCTCACATCCAAAAACTTAGCAAGCACACTAATCCTCAGCCTCTAACACAGATATCTCAAGCAAATTTATGTCCCCAGGACTTAGTAAATAGGGTAATACAGACCCACATTGCTGTTGTCAGTCAAATATCTGAGCAGAGACTTAGTGGCATCAAAAGGAAGAAACATGGACAGAGAAAACATGGGAGAAGAGAACACTTTCTTGGTTTCATCCTCAGCAGGATGCCAGTCTGTCTGTGCCAGTAGTCTGGACTCCATGACCTGTGAACTTAAACTAATTTGGAAGATATTTCCCAAGTGGTTGATTGTACTGGCATGAGTCCCAGCCCCAAATATGCAGAAGTCCATGGCCTGTCTGTTATTGCTAATGGAGCTTCTATCAGAAACCCAATGAGAATGCATTGGCTTTGGCCGGGTGCTTCTCTCCAAAACCCTGCTTATTTTTCAACCTTTTCTTTCCTAGTTAACTTTCCAAAGTTAACCTTCACTAATGCCTTCAATAATGGAAGGTACAAGGCCCACTCCATTACTTATTTTTCTGCTGAAGTAGGGCTCATCCTTATCTGCACATGAGTTTCTTAGGTCCAGCCAAGAAACAGGATAAAGTTGAAAAACAAAACACTAATAAATATCCATTAGATTTCTATCTACAAATGACAGCATTAAAAACATTATTAAGCACTTAGAAAATCATTAAGTCTATTGATCATCTAGCACTGATTCTAATCTCTGTGTTCCTCAGTCCTATTAGGACACCAGAATAAATGAGCTCACCAGTTCCTACAAGGAAGCAAAGCCTATTTTCAGCTTTTCTTAGTTCTAGCAAGTGCATTGCCCACCTCATATGCTGGGACTCAGAAGTCTTCTAAGAATCAAATGAAAACCTAATTTAAAATTTTTCAAAGCATCCCTCTTGGTATAGGAAAGAAATCTGTATCTCAGCCTGATTCCAGATTTTTGCTCCTTTATATTGAGGTCCTAGACAGATCTGCCAACCCTTGCCAAACCTGGCCTTTATCCTGTGACTGAGGACTAGAGCTACAGCCCGGCCTAATGCTCTATTGGGCTGGCAAAGCCCAATTGTGCTAAAGTCTGCCTGCACAGGCTTTGTCTGTAAAAACCCACTCCTTGTCTGCAGGTACCAACCAGAGCTATTGTAGACAACAGAAATCCTAATGCCATTAATGACCAACCGTGATTTCTCCACTTGCGGTTTGGTTCCCAAATGCTTGCCCTCTTAACAATTTTGTAAGGTTTCTCAGCCTATGCTTATGTACTAAAGTGCAAAATAATTACCCTCTTGATTTCCAAACCAAGTTTAGTAATAGGTGCAAGAATCAGAAATGGAACAAAATATTAGCCTTACTTTCAGTATAGTTAGAATTTAAAATGTAACTTAGACAGAAGACCAAAATAAGCTTCCCATTCCTCCCCATATTAGACTTTTGAAGGGGAGGGGTTGAATTGCAAAGACACTAACCCAGCCAGCCCTAAGGGGAGGGTTGAATTGCAAAGAAATTTATCCAGCCAGCCACATTGCATATCTCAGGAAGCTTCACACTTCAGTGAGTGCAGATTGTCCAAATGCCCAAAAGAATGAGGCAAGAGGTGTTCAGCTACCTTTAGCCTATTAACACCACCCAAGATAAAAATATGGGCCAATGGATGTCAGACTTTACCCCTCTCACTAATTAGCTAAGTCAATCATTCTTCTGTGGGGAGGAACCGGTAAAACGGTTGGAGATAAAGGCAAAAGGTTTCTTCAAAAAATGTCTGAGAGGGTGGAAGTTCCAATTTTTTGCCAGGCAAAAGTGTGAAAAAGGGGGAGAATATGGTTCTTACAAACTGTAAAGCAATCCAGACTTCTTGTGTGTTCAGATTTTACAAACAGTCTCACATATTTGGCAAATTTCAAAATGACCTCTAAGATGTTTTTACCAAATCATAGACATAGATATGGAAATCATCATCAAATTTGATGAAGTACACAGAGGGTTTTGCTTCCACCTGATGAATGACCATGCCAGTTCTCTTGGAGCCATCCTCCTTGGCATATTCCACCTGTTTGCCTACTAGGCTGTCTATGACTTCTCCTGGCTCCCTCTCTGCGAGAGGAGAATCATTGGAATCTGGAAGGATGTGTAGGTCACCATCTTTATAATCATCTAAGAGCTGGTACATATATAATACAGGATCTTTCTCATAGGTAATGTAAAACCATGTGTTCATGACAGGTGCCTGAGCTAAGACCATCCCCCTCCATTCATTTTTGGAACCTTCCTCTGTCTCAAAAATATGTTCCACTGCTTTGCCAATCATAATTTCTATCAAGTGTGTATCACTGATTCTAGATGATGCAACTCTATTAGGAAGGATTTCAAGTGATGACACTCTTTCATCTCTGTGAAGTTCCAATCCATAAACACAGTCAAATTCATCATATTTGATAAGATACAGAGAGGGATTTACAGGTACCTGATCCAGAACGGTTCCCTTCCACTGTGTTAGAGGTTCATCTCCATCTTTCCATCCATGCCGAATTCTGCAGCCTACGATGTTCCTCCGATGCTGGGAGGTGGGTCTGCTCCTATGCTTCTTGTGTGCAGCCTTTCTCTTCATCACGGTCACAGACACACTGGCATGTCCTGCGCCTGTCCTGGACCGCTGCCCTGCAGCTGCTTTTCCAAGCGGGGTCTTCATGCCTGCGCGGAACACAGTAGCAAGGAGGACCAAGAAAGGAAATCAAGAAAAAATAAATTCAATGCATGACACGATGAACTTTTCCTCCTAATTAGTGCATTCTGTGCACCCACGCCTAAGTTTTTCCCGAAATCTATGCGGAAAGGCTGGAAATCAAGGCATTCTGGCTGTGTGCCTGCAGTAACCTTCCTCCCCAGCTAGTTCAGGCTATGGTAGCGTGAAGGAGTTGCGGTTACAGTCAAAGAAATAGGGGGCACCCCCCTATTCCTCCCGCCCTGCGTCCAACACTGTCCAGGCCAGGGGACACAGATTCCCCCAGGCCGGGGATAGCGGGCCTCGCGTGCCCAAATCGGGCACCTCGCTGCTGCCTCCGCGGTGAGCCTGTGTCAAAGGAGGACCAGCAGACGACGAGCCAGGTGCTTGCAAGAGCTGAGAGGGAGGATCCTTAGGAGAGGAGCGTGTCAAGTGGGCTGCTGCACAGGCAAACAGGATGGCGGCAGTGTCTCCAGCACTCGGCTCGCGGGCCCTCCGCTCCCTGTTGGCAGCAGCGGCCCCTCTGCCACATCAGGTTCTCACTAGCCGCTGCAGTCGCCGCAGTCTCCTCCCTCTTTTCCGTATAGCACAGCTTCCGGCCAGGAGAGAGGCCTCCCCTTCCTGCCCAGCAAATCACCCGCCCCCCCGCCCCCCACCCCGCACCTCGCCCGCCAACTCTCTTGTCCGACCCTGCCCTGGGCCTGGGAGGCGCTCTTTGGTTCCTTGCCCCGCCCCTTTCCCAAAATCTGGAGCCGCCTGACCAACAAATCCCCTCCCCAATCGCCTTGCGCCCCCTCTTCAGTTCTGGGCCCCCAGTCTCCCCACCCCCACCCTTATCCTTACCTCAGTACCCCTGATCCATCTGCTTTTCATCCTCCAGGAATTTGCCCTTTCCTTTCCCCCTGTCATTCTGGAGTTATTCTTTATATACAGAAAACTGTCTTTTCTGTCATTTAAGGGAATTTGAGGTAGGAGAGAAATGCACTAGTGCTCAGTCTGCCATCTTGACCCAGTCTCTCAGTAATTTTTACTGACTTGTACTCCCGGACTTGTTGAGGATAATTTTTTTTTTCTTTTTCACTGATTGCACAGGAATTGTATGGGCAATGTGGGCACGGTGTACAGTTTAGCAAATTGACATGAAGAAGAAAATAATCAACTATAAACCCACCTCCCATTCCACAGGACTCATAGTCAAATATTAACACTTTCCATTGCCTTGTTAATACGCTCTTACAAAGCTGGAATAATTGTGCGTATGCATTTTCATGGCATGCCCTTTTCCATATAGAATAAGTGTTTAATCAGGTTATGAGATATTGTCTGAAACATGACTTATAGTGGCTTCACTAGAATCAGCACAAGGATATTTTCACAGTTTAACCATTCCTTCCCACCTTCACATGTTTAGTTTTTTTAAAAAATACTTATAAAATGATGCTTGCATACGAATGATTAATCTGTTCTTTTGAACAGAATAATCTAGACACAAACTTATAATGAAAACAATTATTACAGTTATAACAAGAAATTCGTATCTCAACACTGTGAGATCATAAATCTATGGAGAAAGACTTATATTAGAAGATATTCAAACATTTTTGTTTTCATTACAGCCATGATAGTGGGTGTGAAGTAATATCTCATTATGGTGTTATTTTTTTTTACATCATTTTTTCCCTTAACATCTTTATTGGGGTATAATTGCTTTACAATGGTGTGTTAGTTTCTGCTTTATAACAAAGTGAATCAATTACACATATACATATGTTCCCATATCTCTTCCCTCTTGTGTCTCCCTCCCTCCCACCCTCCCTATCCCAACCCTCTTGGTGGTCACAAAGCACCGAGCTGATCTCCTGGTGCTATAGGGCTGTTTCCATCTACCTATCTATTTTAAGTATGGTAGTGTATATATGTCCATGCCACTCTCTCACTTTGTCAAAGCTTATCCTTCCCACTCCCCATTTCCTCTAGTCCATTCTGTAGTAGATCTGTGTCTTTATTCCCATCTTACCCCTAGGTTCTTCATGACTTTATTTTTTTACATCTTTATTGGAGTATAATTGCTTTACGATGGTGTGCTAGTTTCTGCTTTATAACAAAGTGAATCAGTTATACATACACAAATGTTCCCATACCTCTGCCATTTTGCATCTCCCTCCCTCCGACCCTCCCTATCCCACCCCTCTAGGTGGTCACAAAGCACCAAGCCGATCTCCCTGTGCTATACGGCTGCTTCCCACTAGTTATCTATTTTATGTTTGATAGTGTGTATATGTCAATGCCACTCTCTCGTGTTGTCACAGCTTACCCTTCCCCCTCCCCATATCCACAAGTCCATTTTCTAGTAGTCTGTGTCTTTATTCCTGTCTTACCGCTAGGTTCTTCATGACATTTTTTTCTTAAATTCCATATATATGTGTTAGCATACGGTATATGTCTTTCTCTTCTGACTTACCTCACTCTGTATGACAGACTCTAGGTCCATCCACCTCATGACAAATAGATCAATTTCGTTTCTTTGTATGGCTAATATTCCATTGTATATATGTACCACATTTTCTTTCTTTCTTTTTTTTTTCCGTCTTTATTGCGGTATAAATGTTTCACAATGGTGTGTTAGTTTCTGCTTTATAACAAAGTGAATCAGCTATACATATACATATGTTCCCATATCTCTTCCTTCTTGCGTCTCCCTCCCTCCCATCCTCCCTAACTCACCCCACCAGGCGGTCACAAAGCACCGAGCTGATCTCCCTGTGCTATGCGGCTGCTTCCCACTAGCTATCTACCTTACGTTTGGTAGTGTATATATGTCCATGCCTCTCTCCTGCTTTGTCACAGCTCATCCTTCCCCCTCCCTATATCCTCAAGTCCGTTTTCTAGTAGGTCTGTGTCTTTATTCCTTTCTTACCCCTAGGTTATTCATGACATTTTTTCCCCTTAAATTCCATATATATGTGTTAGCATACGGTATTTATCTTTCTCTCTCTGACTTACTTCACTCTGTATGGCAGACTCTGGGTCTATCCACCTCATTACAAATAGCTCAATTTCATTTCTTTCTATGGCTGTGTAATATTCCATTGTAAATATGTGCCACATCTTCTTTTTTTTTTTTTTTTTTTTGCGGTACGCGGGCCTCTCACTGTTGTGGCCTCTCCCGTTGCGGAGCACAGGCTCCGGACGCGCAGGCTCAGCGGCCATGGCTCACGGGCCCAGCCGCTCCACGGCACGCGGGATCCTCCCGGACCGGGGCACGAACCCGTGTCCCCTGCATCGGCAGGCGGACTCTCAACCACTGTGCCACCAGGGAAGCCCTGTGCCACATCTTCTTATCCATTCATCCGATGATGGACACTTAGGTTGCTTCCATTTCCTGGCTATTGTAAATAGAGCTGCAATGAACATTTTGGTACATGACTCTTTTAGAATTATGGTTTTCTCAGGGTATATGCCCAGTAGTGGGATTGCTGGGTCATATGGTAGTTCTATTTGTAGTTTTTTAAGGAACCTCCATACTGTTCTCCATAGTGGCTGTACCAATTCATATTCCCACCAGCAGTGCAAGACTGTCCCCTTTTCTCCACACCCTCTCAGGCATTTATTGTTTCTAGATTTTTTGATGATGGTCATTCTGACCAGTGTAAGATGATATCTCGTTCTAGTTTTGATTGGCATTTCTCTAATCATTAAGGATATTGAGCATTCTTACATGTGTTTGTTGGCAGCCTGTATATCTTCTTTAGAGAAATTTCTATTTAGGTCTTGTGCCCATTTTTGGATTGGATTGTTTGTTTTTTGCTAATGAGCTGCATGAGCTGCTTGTAAATTTTGGAGATTAATCCTTTGTCAGTTGCTTCATTTGCAAATATCTTCTACCATTCTGAGAGTTGTCTTTTGGTCTTGTATTTTTTTTTTGCGGTATGCGACCCTCTCACTGTTGTGGTCTCTCTCGTTGCAGAGCACAGCCTCCGGACGTGCAGGCTCAGCGGCCATGGCTTACAGGCCCAGCCGCTCCACGATATGTGGGATCTTCATGGACTGGGGCATGAAGCCGTGTCCCCTGCATAGGCAGGCGGACTCTCAATGACTGCGCCACCAGGGAAGCCCTTTTGGTCTTGTTTATGATTTCCTTTGCTGTGAAAAAGCTTTGAAGTTTCATTAGGTCTCATTGCTTTATTTTTGTTTTTATTGCCATTAGTCTAGGATGTGGGTCAAGAAGGATCTTGCTATGAATTATGTCATAGAGTGTTCTGCCTATGTTTTCCTCTAAGAGTTTGATAGTTTCTGGCCTTACATTTAGGTGTTTGATCCATTTTGAGCTTATTTTTGTGTATGGTGTTAGAGAGTAATCTAATTTCATACTTTTATATGTACCTGTCCAGTTCTTCCAGCACCACTTACTGAAGAGGCTGTTCTTTCTCCACTGTACATTCCTGCCTCCTTTATCAAAGATAAGGTGACCATATGTGCATGGGTTTCTCTCTGAGTTTTCTATCCTGTTCCATTGATCTATATTCCTGTTTTTGTGCGAGTACCATACTGTCTTGATTACTGTAGCTTTGTAGTATAGTCTGAAGCCAGGGAGCCTGATTCCTCCAGCTCCATTTTTCATTCTCAAGATTGCTTTGGCTATTCGGGGTCTTTTGTGTTTCCATACAAATTGTGAAAATTTTTTGTTCCAGTTCTGTGAAAAATGCCTGTGGTAATTTGATAGAGATTGCATTGAATCTGTATATTGCTTTGGGTAGTAGAGTCATTTACACAATGTTGATCATTCCAATCCAAGAACATCGTATATTTCTCCATCTATTTGTATCATCTTTAATTTCTTTCATCAGTGTCTTATAATTTTCTGCATACACGTCTTTTGTCTCCTTAGGTAGGTTTATTCCTAGGTATATTCTTTTTGTTGCAATGGTAAATGGGAGTGTGTTCTTGATTTCACTTTCAGATTTTCATCATTAGTGTATAGGAATGCCAGAGATTTCTGTGCATTAATTTTGTATCCTGCTACTTGACCAAATTAATTGATTAGCTCTAGTAGTTTTCTGGTAGCATCTTTAGGATTCTCTATGTAGAGTACCATGTCATCTGCAAACAGAGACAGCTTTACTTCTTCTTTCCGATTTGGATTCCTTTTATTTCACTTTCTTCTCTGATTGCTGTGGCTAAAACTTCCAAAACTAGGCTAAATAAGAGTGGTGAGAGTGGGCAACCTTGTCTTGTTCCTGATCTTTGTGGAAACGCTTTCAGTTTTTCACCATTGAGGATGATGTTAGCTGTGGGCTTGTCATATATGGCCTTTATTATGTTGTGGAAATTTCTCTCTATGCCTACTTTCTGCAGGGTCTTTATCATAAATGGGTGTTGAATTTTGTCGAAAGCTCTCTCGGCATTTATTTAGATGATCCTATGGTTTTCATCCTTAGGTTTATTAATATGGTGTATCACGTTGATTGATTTGCGTATATTGAAGAATCCTAGCATTCCTGGAATAAACCCCACTTGATCATGGTGTAGGATCCTTTTAATGTGCTGTTGGATTCTGTTTGCTAGTATTTTCTTGAGGATTTTTGCATCTATGTTCATCAGTGAGATCGGCCTGTAGTTTTCTTTCTTTGTGACATCCTTGCCTGTTTTTGGTATCAGGGTGGTGGTGGCCTCATAGAATGATAGGGAGTGTTCATCCCTCTGCTATATTTTGGAAGACTTTGAGAAGGATAGGTGTTAGATCTTCTCTAAATATTTGATAGAATTCACCTGTGAAGCCATCTGGTCCTGGGCTTTTGTTTGCTGGAAGATTTTTAATCACAGTTTCAATTTCAGTGCTTGTGATTGGTCTGTTCATATTTTCTATTTCTTCTTGATTCAGTCTTGGCAGGTTGTGCATTTCTAAGAATTTGTCCGTTTCTTCCAGATTGTCCTTTTTATTGGCATAGGGCTGCTTTTAGTAATCTCTCATGATCTTTTTTATTTCTGCAGTGTCAGTTGTTACTTCTCCTTTTTCATTTCTAATTCTATTGATTTGAGTCTTCTCCCTTTTTTTCTTGATGAGTCTGACTAATGGTTTATCTATTTCGTTTATCTTCTCAAAGAACCAGCTTTTTTTTTTATTGCTCTTTGCTATCATTTCCTTCATTTCCTTTTCATTTATTTCAGATCTGATTTTTATGATTTCTTTCCTTCTGCTAACGTGTGGGTTATTTTATTCTTTTTCTCTATTTGCTATAGGCGCAAGGTTAGGATGTTTATTCAAGATGTTTCCTGTTTCTTAAGGTAGGATTGCATTGCTACAAATTTCCCTCTTAGAACTGCTATTGCTGCATCCCATAGGTTCTGGGTCGTCGTGTCTGCATTGTCATTTATTTCTAGGTATTTTTTGTTTTCCTCTGTGATCACCTCGTTATTAAGTAGTGTATTGTTTAGCCTCCATGTGTTTGTATTTTTTACAGATCTTTTCCTGTACTAGATATCTAGTCTCATAGCATTGTGGTTGGAAAAGAGACTGGATACAATTTCAATTTTCTTAAATTTACCAAGGCTTGATTTGTGACCCGAGATATGATCTATCCTGGAGAATCTTCCATGAGCACTTGAGAAAAATGTGTATTCTGTAGTTTTTGGATTGAGTGTCCTATAAATATCAATTAAGTACATCTTTTTTAACGTACCATTTAAAGCTTGTGTTTCCTTATTTATTTTCATTTTGGATGATCTGTCCATGGGTGAAAGTGGGGTGTTAAATTCCCCTACTATGAATGTGTTACTGTTGACTTCCCCTTTTATGGCTGTTAGTTTTTACCTTATGTTTTGAGGTGGTTCTGTGTTGGGTGCATAAATATTTACAATTTTTATATCTTCTTCTTGGATCGATCTCTTGATCACTATGTAGTGTCCTTACTTGTCTCTTCTAATAGTCTTTATTTTAAAGTCTATTATGTCCGATATGAGATTTGCTACCCCAGGTCTCTTTTGGTTTACATTTGCACGGAAATCTTTTTCAATCCCCTCACTTTGAGTCTGTATGTGTCTCTAGGTCTGCAGTGGGTCTCTTGTAGACAGCATATATATGGGTCTTGTTTTTGTATCCATTCAGCCAGTCTGTATCTTTTGGTGGGAGCATTTAATCCATTTACATTTAAGGTAATTTTAAATATGTATGTTCCTATTCCCATTTTCTTATTTGTCTTGGGTTTGTTATTGTAGGTCCTTTCCTTCTCTTGTGTTTCTTGCCTAGAGAAGATCCTTTAGCATTTGTCGTAAATCTGGTTTGGTGGTGCTGAACTCTCTCAACTTTTGTTTGTCCGTAAAGGCTTTAATTTCTCCTTCAAATCTGAATCAGATCCTTGCTGGGTAGAATAATCTTAGTTGTAGGTTTTTCTCCTTCATCACTTTAAATATATCTTGCCAGTCCCGTCTGGATTGAAGAGTTTGTGCTGAAACATCAGTTGTTAACCTTATGGGGATTCCCTTGTGTGTTATTTGTTGTTTACCCCTTGCTGCTTTTTTAAAATTAATTCATTTTTTAACATCTTTATTGAAGTATAATTGCTTTACAATGGTGTGTTTGTTTGGTTTTATAACAAAGTGGATCAGTTATACATATACATATATTCCCATATTTCCTCCCTCCTGCGTCTCCCTCCCTCGCACCCTCCCTATCTAACCCCTCCAGGTAGTCACAAAGCACTGAGCTGATCTCCCTGTGCTATGCGGCTGCTTCCAAGTAAATATCTAACTTACGTTTGGTAGTGTATCTATGTCCATGCGTCCCTCTTGCTTTGTAGAACCTTCCCCTTCCCCCTCACCATATACTCAAGTCCATTCTCTAGTAGGTCTGTTTCTTTATTCTTGTCTCACCCTTAGGTTCTTCATGACATTTTTTCCCCTAAATTCCATATATATGTTTTAGCATATGGTATTTGTTTTTCTCTTTCTGACTTACTTCACTCTGTATGACAGACTCTAGGTCAATACCCCTCATTACAAATAGCTCAATTTCATTTTATTTTAAGGCTGAGTAAAATTCCATTGTATATATGTGCCACATCTTCTTTATCCATTCATCCAATGATAGACGCTTAGGTTGTTTACATCTCCAGGCTATTGTATACAGAGCTACAATGAACATTTTCGTACATGACTCTTTTTGAATTTTGGTTTTCTCAGGTTATTAGCCCAGTAGTGGGATTGCTGGGTCATATGGTATTTCTCTTTGTAGTTTTTTAAGGAACCTCCATACTGTTCTTCTTAGTGACCATACCAATTCACATCTACACCAGCAGTGCAAGAGTGTTCCCCTTTCTCCACACCCTCTCCAGAATTTATTGTTTCTAGATGTATTGATGATGGCCATTCTGACTGGTGTGAGATGATATCTCATTGTAGTTTTGATTTGCATTTATCTAATGATTAATGATGTTGAGCATTCTTTCATGTGTTTGTTGGCAGTCTGTATATCTTCTCTGGTGAAATGTCTATTTAGGTCTTCTGCCCATTTCTGGATTGGGTTGTTTGTTTTTTTGTTATTGAGCTGCATGAGCTGCTTATGAATTTTGGTGATTAATCCTTTGTCAGTTGCTTCATTTGCAAATATTTTCTCCCATTCTGAGGTTGTATTTTCATCTTTTTCATGGTTTCCCTTGCTGTGCAAAAGCTTTGATGTTTCATTAGGTCCCTTTTGTTTATTTTTGTTTTTATTTCCATTTGTCTAGGAGGTGGGTCAAAAAGGATCTTGCTTTGATTTATGTCATAATGAGTTTTGCCTATGTTTTCCTCTAAGAGTTTGAAAGTTTCTTGCCTTAAATTTAGGGTTTTATTCATTTTGACCTTATTTTTGTGTCTGGTGTTAGGGAGTGATCTAATCTCATACTTTTACATTTACCTGTCCAGTTTTCCCAGCACCACTTATTGAAGATGCTGTCCTTTCTGCTGTGTACCTTTCTGCCTCCTTAACCAAAGATAAGGTGACCATATGTTCGTGGGTTTATCTCTGGGCTTTCTATCCTCTTCCATTAGTCTATCTTTCTGTTTTTGTGCCATACTGTCTTGATTACTGTAGCTTTGTAGTGTAGTCTGAAGACAGTGAGCCTGATTCTTCCAGCTCCGTTTGTTGTTCTCAAGACTACTTTGGCTATCTGGGGTCTTTTTTTTTCCATACAAACTGTGAAATTTTTGTTCCGGTTTAGTGAAAAATGCCAGTGGTATTTTGATAGGGATTGCATTGAATCTGTAGATTGCTTTGGGTAGTAGATTCATTTTCAAAGTATTGATTCTTCCAATCCAAGAACATGGTATATCTCTCCATCTATTTGTATCATCTTTAATTTCATTCATCAGTGTCTTATCATTTTCTGCAAACAGGTCTTTTCTCTCCTTAGGTAAGTTTATTCAAGATATTTTATTCTTTTTGTTGCAATGGTAAATGGGAGTGTTTTCTTGAATTCACTTCCAGATTTTTCATCATTAGTGTATAGCAGTGTCAGAGATTTCTGTGCATTAATTTTGTATCCTGCTCCATTACCAAATTCATTGATTAGCTCTAGAAGTTTTCTGGTAGTATCTTTAGGATTCTCTATGTATGGTATCATGTCATCTGCAAACAGTGACAGCTTTACTTTTTCTTTTCCGATTTGGATTCCTTTTATTTCACTTTCTTCTCTGATTGCTGTGGGTATAACTTCGAAAACTCTGTTGAATAAGAGTTGTGAGAGTGGGCAACCTTGTCTTATTCCTGATCTTCGTGGAAATGCTTTCAGTTTTTCACCATTGAGGACAATGTTGGCTGTGGGTTTGTCATATATTGTCTTTATTATGTTGTGGAAAGTTCGCTCTATGCTTATTTTCTGCAGGGTTTTTATCATAAATGGGTGTTGAATTTTGTCCAAAGCTTTCTCTGCATTTATTGAGATGATCATATGGTTTTCCTCCTTCAATTTGTTAATATGGTGTATCACGTTGTTTGATTTGTGTAAATTGAAGAGGCTTGCATTCCTGGAATATGCTCCACTTGATCATGGTGTAGGATCCTTTCAATGTGCTGTTGGATTCTGTTTGCTAGTATTTTCTTGAGGATTTTTGCATCTATGTTCATGAGTGATATTGGCCTGTAGTTTTCTTTCTTTGTGACATCCTTGTCTGGTTTTGGTATCAAGGTGATGGTGGCCTCATAGAATGAGTTTGGGAGTGTTCCTTCCTTTGCCATATTTAGGAAGAGTTTGAGAAGGATAGTTGTTAGCTCTTCTCTAAATGTTTGATAGAGTTCGCCTGGGAAGCCATCTGGTCCTGGGATTTTGTTTATTGGAAGATTTTTAATCACAATTTCAATTTCAGTGCTTGTGTTTGGTCTGCTCATATTTTCTCTTTCTTCCTGATTCAGTCTTGTCCGGTTGTGCATTTCTAAGAATTTGGCCATTTCTTCCCGGTTGTCCATTTTATTGGCATAGGGTTGCTTGTAGTAATCTCTCATGATCTTTTGTTTTTCTGCAGTGTCAGTTGTTACTTCTCCTTTTTCATTTCTAATTCTATTGATTTAAGTGTTCTCCTTATTTTTCTTGATGAGTCTGGCTAATGGTTTATCAATTTTGTTTATCTTCTCAGTGAACTAGCTTTTAGTTTTATTGATCTTAGCTATCGTTTCCTTCATTTCTTTTTCATTTATTTCTGATCTGATTTTTATGATTTCTTTCCTTCTGCTAACTTTGGGTTTTTTTTGTTCTTTCTCTAATTGCTTTAGGTGCAAGGTTAGGTTGTTTATTTGAGATGTTCCCTGTTTCTTAAGGTAGCATTGTATTGCTACAAACGTCCCTCTTAGAACTGCATTTGCTTTATCCCATAGATTTTGGGTCGTTGTGTATACATTGTCATTTGTTTCTAGGTATTTTTAAATATCCTCTTTGATTTCTTCAGTGATCACTTCGTTATTAAGTAGTATATTGTTTAGCCTCAATGTGTTTGTATTTTTTAGAAATTTTTTCCTGTAATTCTTTTCTAGTCTCATAGCATTGTGGTCAGAAATGATACTTGATACTGTTTCAATTTTCTTAAATTTACCAAGGCTTGATTTGTCACCCATGATATCATCTCTCCTGGAGAGTGTTCCATGAGCACTTGAGATAAATGTGTATTCTCTGGTTTTTGGATGGAATGTCCTATAAATACCAATTAAGTCCATCTTGTTTTATGTATCATATAAAGCTTGTGTTTCCTTATTTATTTTCATTTTGGATGATCTGTCCATTGGTGAAAGAGTGTTGTTAAAGTCCCCTACTATGAATGTGTTACTGTCGATTTCACCTTTCATGGCTGTTAGTATTTGCCTTATATATTGAGGTGCTTCTATGTTGAGTGCATAAATATTTACAATTGTTATATCTTATTCTTGGATCGATCCCTTGATCATTATGTAGTGTCCTTCTTTGTCTCTTCTAATAGTCTTTATTTAAAGTCTATTTTGTCTCATATGAGAATTGCTACTCCAGCTTTCTTTCGGTTTCCATTTGCGTGAAGTATGTTTTTCCATCCCCTTACTTTCAGCCTGTTTGTGTCTCTAGGTCTGAAGTGGGTCTCTTGTAGATAGCATATATATGGGTCTTGTTTTTGTATCCAATCAGCCAGTCTGTGTCTTTTGCTGGGAGCATTTAGTCCACTTACATTTAAGGTAATTATCATTATGTAATTTCCTTTTCCCATTTTCTGAATTGTTTTGGGTTCATTATTGTAGCTGTTTTCCTTCTGTTGTGTTTCTTGCCTAGAGTAGTTCCTTTAGCAGTTGTTGTAAAGCTGGTTTGGTGGTGATGAGCTCTCTCAGCTTTTGCTTGCCTATAAAGTTTTTAATTTCTCCATCAATTCTGAATGAGGTCCTTGCTGGGTAGAGTTATCTTGGTGGTAGGTTTTTCTCCTTCATTGCTTTAAATATGTCCTGCCAGTCCCTTCTGGCTTGCAGAGTTTCTGCTGAAAGATCAGCTGTTAACCTTATGGGGATTCCCTTGTGTGTTATTTGTTGTTTTTTCCTTGCTGCTTTTAATATGTTTTCTTTGTTTTTAATTTTTGACAGTTTGATTAATATGTGTCTTGGCGTGTTTCTCCATGGGTTTAACCTGTATGGGACTCTCTGTGCTTCCTGGACTTGATTAACTATTTCCTTTCCCATATTAGGGAAGATTTCAACTATAATCTCTTCAAATATTTTCTCAGTCCCTTTCTTTTTCTCTTCTTCTGGAACCCTATAATTTGAATGTTGGTGCAATTAATGTTTTCCCAGAGGTCTCTGAGACTGTCCTCAGTTCTTTTCAACCTTTTATCTTTATTCTGCTCTGTAGTAGTTATTCCCAATATTTTATCTTCCAGGTCACTTATCCTTTCTTCTGCCTCATTTATTCTGCTATTGATCCCTTCTAGTGTATTTTTAATCTCATTTATTGTGTTGTTCTTTGTTGCTTGTTTCATCTTTTGTTCTTCTTGGTCCTTGTTAAATGTTTCCTGCATTTTCTCTATTTTATTTCCAAGATTTTGGATCATCTTTACTATCATTATTCTGAATTCTTTTTCAGGTAGACTGCCTATTTCCTCTCCATTTGTTAGGTTTGGTGGGTTTTTATCTTGCTCCTTCCTCTGTTGTGTGTTTTTTTGCCTTCTCATTTTGCTTATCTTACTGTGTTTGCATCTCCTTTTTGACGGCTGCAGGTTTGTAGTTCCCATTGTTTTTGGTGTATGTCCCCAGTGGCTAAAGTTGGTTCAGTGGGTTGTGTAGACTTCCTGGTGGAGGGGACTATTGTCTGTGTTCTGGTGGATGGGGCTGGATTTTGTGTTTCTGGTGGGCAGGTCCACGTCTGGTGGTGTGTTTTGGTGTGTCTGTGGACTTTTTATGATTTTAGGCAGCCTCTCTGCTAATGGGTGGCGTTGTGTTCCTGTCTTGCTAGCTGTTTAGCGTAGGGTCTCCAGCACTGTAGCTTGCTGGTCATTGAGTGAAGCTGGGTGTTGGTGTTGAGATTGAGATCTTTGGGAGATTTTCACCGTTTGATATTGCGTGGAGCTGGGATGTCTATTGTGGACCAGTGTCCTGATGTTGGTCTCCCACCTCAGAAGCACAGCCCTGACTGCTGGCTGCAGCACCAAGAGCCTTTCATCCACACGGGTCAGAATGAAAGGGAGAAAATGTAGAAAGAAAGAAAGAAGGAGGATAAAATAAAATATAATAAGGTTATTAAAATAAAAAAATAATTATTACGAATAATATTTTTTTGAAAAGTAAAAAAAAAAAAAAAAACGGACAGATGGAACTCTAGGACAAACGGTGAAAGCAAAGCTATATAGACAAAATCTCACACAGAAGCATACAGATACACACTCACAAAAAGAGGAAAAGGGGAAAATATAATAAATCTTGCTCTCACAGTCCGCCTCCTCAATTTGGGATGATTCGTTGTCTATTCAGGTATTCCACACATGCAGTGTACATCAAGTCGATTGTGGATATTTAATCCGCTGCTCCTGAGGTTGCTGGGAGAGATTTCCCTTTCTCTTCTTTGTTCTCACAGCTCCCGTGTTTCAGCTTTGGATTTGCTCCCACCTCTGCATGTAGGTCGCCGGAGGGTGTCTGTTCTTCACTTAGACAGGACGGTGTTAAAGGAGCTGTTGATTCGGGGGCTCCGGCTCACTCAGGCTGGGGGGAGGGAGGGGTACGGAGTGCAGGGTGAGCCTGCCGTGGCAGAGGTCAGCGTGAGGTTGCATCAGCCTGAGGCCCCCCCTGTGTTCTCTGGGGAAATTGTCCCTTGATCCTGAGACCCTGGCAGTGGCGGGATGCACAGATTCCCCAGAAGGGCCTTGTGGAGAGTGACCTGTGCTCACACACAGGCTTCTTGGTGGTGGCAGCAGCAGCCTGTGCGTCTCATGCTCAACTCCATCGTCCCCACTATTATCCGTGGCTCACGTCCGTCTCTGGTGCTCCTTTAAACAGCACTCCCCCACCTCTTGCACCAGGAAACAAAGAGGGAAGAAAAAGTCTCTTGCCTCTTCGGTAGGTCCAGACTTTTCCCCAGACTCCTTCCCGGCTAGCCGTGGTGCACTGACCCCTTCAGGCTGTGTTCACGCCACCAGTCCTCTCCCTGCACTCCGACTGAAGCCCGATCCTCAGCTCCCAGCACCCCCCCACCGCCCCGGCGGGTGAACAGACAAGCCTCTCGGCTTGGCGAGAGCTGGTCGGCACCGATCCTCTGTGCGGGAATCTCTCCCCTTTGCCCTCCGCACCCCTGTTGCTGTGCTCTCTTCCGCGGCTCCAAAGCTCCCCCCCTCAGCCACCTGCAGTCTCCGCCCATGAAGGGGATTCCTAGTGTGTGGAAACCTTTCCTCCTTCACTGCTCCATCCCAGTGGTGCAGGTCCCGTCCCTATTCTTTTGTCTCTGTTTATTCTTTTTTCTTTTGCCCTACCCAGGTACGTGGGGAGTTTCTTGCCTTTTGGGAGGTCTTAGGTCTTCTGCCAGCGTTCAGTAGGTGTTCTGTAGGAGTTGTTCCACGTGTAGTTGTATTTCTGATGTATCTGTGGGGAGGAGGGTGATTTCCGTGTCTTTGTCTTCCGCCATCATCCCCCTCTCTCCTAAGTATTCTTTATAAATTCTGTATGAGTAACCCCTATCAGATATATTATTTGAAAATATTTTCTCCCATTCAGTGGATTGTCTTTTCAGTTATTCTTCAAAAATTGAAGTTTAATTGATTTACAATATTATATTAGTTTCAGGTGTACAACATAATGAATCAATATAAATATATATTTTTTGCAGTATGTGGGCCTCTCACTGTTGTGGCCTCTCCTGTTGTGGAGCACAGGCTCCGGACACGCAGGCTCAGCAGCCATGCCTCATGAATCCTGCTGCTCTGCGGCATGCGGGGTCTTCTTGGTCTGGAGCATGAACATGTGTCCCCTGCATCGGCAGGTGGACTCTCAACCACTGCGCCACCAGGGAAGCCCTGAATTAATATTTTTATACACTGTATTGCATTAGAGATATCACAAGGTAATGGCTGTATATCCCTGTGTTGTACAATATATCCCGTTGCTTATTTATTTTATACATAGTAGTTAGTATCTCAACTCCCTACCCTTATCTTGCCACTCCCATTTTCCTTCTCCCCATTGGTAGCCACAACTTTGTTCTCTGTATCTGTACGTCTGTTTCTGTTTTGTTATATTCATTTTTTTTATGTTTTAGATTCCATATACAAGTGATAACATAGAGTATTTGTGTTTGACTTATTTCACAAAGCATAATAACCTCTAGATCCATACAAGTTGCTGCAAATCGCACAAATAGCAGAATTTTATTCTTTTTAATGACTGAGTAATGTTCCCATGTGTGTGTGTGTGTATACACACCACACACACACACATATATATACACACACACCACATCTTTTTTTATGGTTAGGTGTAGTTACTATTGTTTTTTTTGTGTGTGTGTGATAGGCGGGCTTCTCACTTCTCTGGCCTCTCCTGCTGCCGAGCACAGGCTCCAGACATGCAGGCTCAGTGGCCATGGCTCACGGGCCCAGTTGCTCCATGACATGTGGGATCTTCCCAGACCGGGACATGCACCCATGTCCCCTGCATCGGCAGGCAGGCTCTCAACCACTGTGCCACCAGGGAAGCCCAGGTGTGGTTATTTTTAATTATTTTTAACAATTTTTTTATTGAAATACAGTTAATTCACAATAGGGTGCTACTTTCAAGTCACAGCAAGGTGACCCAGTCAAACACACAGGTGCATAAATATGTACACTCTTTTTTCACATTCTCCTCCATTACAGGATACCATAAGACCTTGAGTATAGTTCCCTATGCTATACAGTAGGTCCTTGTTGGTTGTCTGTTTTATATACAGTATTGCATATATTTTAATCCCAAACTCCTAATTTATCCCTTCCCCCTTCCTTTGGTAACCATAAGTTCGTTTTCCATGTCTGTGGGTCTATTTCTGTTTTGCAAATAAGCTCATTTGCATACTTATTTTAGATTCCACATATCAAGGATATCATATGATATCTTTGTCTGGTTTACTTCACTTAGTGTGATAATCTCTAGGTCCATGCATGTTGCTGCAAATGGCATTATTTCATTTTTAATGGCTGAGTAATATTCCATTGTATATATGTACAACATCTTCTTTACTCATTCATCTGTCGGTGGACATTTGTTTGCTTCCATGTCTTGGCTATTGGAAACAGTGCTGCAATGAATATTGGGGTGCATGTGTCTTTTCGAACCATGTTTTTCTCTGTATATATGCCCAGGAGTAGGATTGCTGGATCATATGTTAGCTCTATTTTTAGTTTCTTAAGGAAACTCCTACTGTTCTCCATAGAGGCTGTACCAATTTGCATTCCAACCAATGGTGCAGAAGGGTTCCCTTTCCTCCACACCCTCTCCAACATTTATCATTTGTAGACTTTTTCATGACGGCCATTCTGATTGGTGTAAGGAGATATATCATTGTAGTTTTGATTTGCATTTCTCTAATAATAAGTGATGTAGAGCATCTTTTCATGTGCCTCTTGGCCATCTGTATGTCTTCTTTGGAGAAATACCCATTTAGGTATTCTGCCCATTATTTGATTGGGGTATTTGGATATTAGGCTGCATATGCTTTTTGTAAATTTTGGAGATTAATCCCTTGTGGGTTGCATCATTTTCAAATATTCTCTCCCATTCTGTGGATTGTCTTTTCATTTTGTTTATGGTTTACTTTGCTGTATAAAAGCTTTTAAGGTTGATTAAGTCCCATTTGTTTATTTTGTTTTTATTTCCATTACTCTAGGAGTTGGATCAAAAAATATATTGCTGTGGTTTATGTCAAAGAGTGTTCTACCTATATTTTCCTCTAATCGTTTATAGTATCTTGCCTTACATTTAGGTCTTTAATCCATTTGAGTTAGTTTTGTATGGCATTAAATGTTTTAATTTCACGTTTTTACATGTAGCCGTAAAGTTTTTCCAGAACCACTTATTGAAGAGACTTTTTTTTCTGCATTGCATATACTTGCCTCCTTTGTCAAAGATAAGTTGACCACAAGTGTGACCATAGGTGTGTACATATATCTCTGGGTTTTCTATCCTGTTCCATTGATCTATATTTCTGTTTTTGTGCCAGTACCATATTGTCTTGATTACTGTAGATTTGTAGTATAGTCTGATTCCTCCAGGTCCATTTTTGTTTCCTTTTTTTTTTTTTTTTTCCATTTTTGTTTCTTAAGCTTGCTTTGGCTATTTGGGGTGTTTTGTATCTGCATACAAATTTTAAGATTTTTTTTTAGTTCTGTGAAAAATGCCATTGATAATTTGATAAGATTTGCATTGAATCTGTAGATTGCTTTTGGTAGTATTGTCATTTTGACATATTGATTCTTCCAATCCAAGAACATGGTATATCTTTCTGTTTGTGTCATCTTCAATTTCTTTCATCAGTATTTTATAGTTTTTGGAGAACAGGTCTTTTGCCTCCTTAGGTAGGTTTATTTCTAGGTATTTTATTCTTTTTGATCCAGTGGTAAACGGGAGGGTTTCTTTAATTTCTCTTTCTGATCTTTTGTTGTTAGTGTATAGAAATGCATAGGTTTCTGTATATTAATTTTGTATCCTGCAACTTTACCAAATTCATTGATGAGCTCTAGTATTTTTCTGGTAGTATCTTTAGGATTTTCTATGTATAGTATCATGTCATCTGCAAACAGTGAGAGCTTTACTTCTTTTCCAATTTGGATTGTCTTTATTTCTTTTTCTTCTCTGATTCCTGTGGCTAGGGTTTCCAAAACTATGTTGAATAAAACTGGCGAGAGTGGACATCTTTGTCTTTTTCCTGATCTTAGAGGAAATGCTTCCAGCTTTTCACTGTTGAGTATGATGCTAGCTGTAGGTTTGTCATATATGGCCTTTATTCTGTTGAGTTATGTTCTCTGTATGCCCACTTTCTGGAGAGTTGTTATCATAAATGGGTTGTTGAAATCTGTCAAAAGCTTTTCTCTGCATCTATTGAGATGATTATATGCTTTTTATTCTTCAATTTGTTGATGTAGTGTATCACACGGATTGAGTTGCAGATATTGAAAAATCCTTGTACCACTGGGATAAATCCCACTTGATCATGGTGTATGATCCTTTGATTGTAATGATAGATTCGGTTTGCTAGTATTCTGTTGAAGATCCTGCATCTATGGTCACCTGTTATATTGGCATGACATTTTCTTTTTTTGTGATATCTTTTTCTGGTTTTGGTATCAGGGTGATTGTGGTCGCATAGAATAAGATTGGGAGTGTTCCTTCCTCTGCAATATGTTTGGAATAGTTTCAGAAGGATAGTTGTTAACTCATCTCTCAATGTTTGATAGAATTCACCTGTGAAGCCAACAGGTCCTGGACTTTTGTTTTTTGGAAGTTTTTATTTCTTAATTTTATTTATTTATTTATTTATTGCACTCATAGTTCTTTATTTGTTGATTCATTTATTGTTCCCCCCCATTAGAAGGTAACCTCAGTGAAGGCAGGATGTTGTCTGTCTTGCTGACTGTATTTTCAAAGCCTATGACAGTGCCTGTAGTAGGGGTGTATAGGCGTTTAATGAGTGAACAATAAGTGGGGTCTCTCTATCAGTCTGAATAATTTAGATGATTATGTTGGTATCATTAGTCATGATTATGTATACACCCAAGATACATTTTTACTATTTACTTTGCAACTTCTGGTAACAGTTTCCATCAATCTAATTTATATTCCTCCCAATCATCTCCCTTCCTTGCACAAATTTACTGACTCTACAGTGTGTGCGTCAAAAAACAATATTGTTTTATTACTACCAGCAGGAGTGGCCTGCATGGGGCGGTGGGTGCACTGGGCTCAGGGTATGTGTGGTCTATGAGGGGTAGATGATAATTGGGAGGCTGAAGAAAAGGGAATGGAGCTGGAGGCCAGGCCCAAAGGCTCCTCCGATTTACTTCTGGGAAGAGCTAGACTTAATAAAGGAGTCATGGCAAGCTAGAGCGAGGCCGCCAATAAGATTAAGAAATTCTTGGAAATCTAGCTGTACATCAGAGTCGAGGTCCAGCTTCTTCATCATGTGGTCAAGGACACCAGGGTCCTTCTTGTTCTTTGTGAAGGCACCCAGCTCTGTATTCATGAAGATAAGTAACTCGGCCTTGGAGAGTTTGCTGTTGTTACCGTCCCTTCCAGCATGCTTTTGGAAAAGAGCAATCAGAGACTCGATGCAGCGTTCAGTCTCTGTAGGGCTGGATATTTTTGCCATGTTTGGAGAGGAGCAAAGCACAGGGCTGCAAGCGAGGGGCAGCGAGGTGAGCACTCTTGGAAGTTTTTCAATCCCAGTTTCAATTTTAGTGCTTGTGATTGGTCTGTTTTTATTTTTTTCCTGGTTCAGTCTTGGGAGATTGTACATTTCTAAGAGTTTGTCTGTTTATCTAGGTTGTCCATTTTATTGGCCTACATTTGCCTGTAGCAGTCTTTAACAATCCTTTGGATTTTTGTGGTGTCCCTTGTAAGTTCTCCTTTTTCATTTCTAATTTTATTGATTTGAACCCTCTCCCTTTTTTTCTTGTGGAGTCTGACTAAAGCTTTGTCAGTTTTATTTATCTTTTCAAAGAACCATCTTTTAGTTTCATTATCTTTGCTATTGTTTTCTTCATCTCTATTTTATTTCTGCTCTAATCTTTATGATTTCTTTCCTTCTACTAACTTTGTGAGGAATTTTTTTTTCTTTCTCTAATTGCTTTAGGTGTAAGGTTAGGCTGTTCATTTGAGATTTTGGATGTAGGGTATCTTTTTTGGTAGGGTCTAGCATTTTCCTGTAGATAGTAGTTCAGTAGTTAGTTGTGATTGTGGTGTTTCTTTAAGGGTTGAGCCCATGTCCTTCTACTCTGCCATCCTCTCTCCACCAGTGATCTCATGTTATTTTGATTATTGTAGCTTTGTAGTATAGTCTGAAGTCAGCAAGGGTGAGTATTTCTTGCTTTGTTCTTTTTTCTCAAGATTGCTTTGATAATTCAGGTCTATTGTGATTCCATATAAATTTTAGGATTATTTGTTCTACTTCTCTAAAAAGTGACATAGGTATTTTGAAAGGGATTGCATTAAATCTGCAGATTGCCCTATGTATTATGGATATTTTAACAATATAATTTCCTCATATCCATGACTAAGGGATATCTTTACATTTCTTTGTGTCAGCTTTAATTTCCTTCATCAATATTTTAAACTTTTTCACAGTATAAGTCTTTCACTCTCTTGGGTGTGCTTAATCCTAAGTTTATCAATGTTATTTTAAAAGGGACTTTTTTCTTGCTTTCTTTCTCTTTGTGATAGTTCATTATTAGTGTATAGAAAAACAACAGATATATGTATATCAATCCTGTATCCTGTAACTTTAGGGAATTCATTTATTAGTTTTGTTTGTATGTGGAGACTTTATCCACATATAGTATCATGTGATATGCAAATAGTGAGTTTTACTTTTTCCCTTACAATTTGGATGCTTTCATTTCTTTTACTTCTCTGATTGCTGTGGCTAGGCCTTCCACTGTAATGTTAAATATAAATGGTGAGAGAGGGCATCCTTCTCTTATTGCTGATTTTATAGGAAAGTCTTCCATCTCTTCACTCTTGAGTATGATGTTAGCTGTGGGTTAGTCATAAATGACCTTTATTATGTTGAGGTATGTTCCCTGTACAACAAATTTCATGAGCATTTTTATGATGGATAGATGTTCAATTTTGTCAAATGCCTTTTTTGCATTGATTGAGTTTATCATGTTATTTTTATCCTTCTTTTTTTAATGTGTTGTTTCTCACTGATTGATTTGTGGCTATTGAACCATCTTACATCCCTGGAATAAATCCCACTTGATCATAGTGTATGACCCGTTTTTTATATTGTTGAATTCGGTTTGCTAATATTTCGTCAAGGAGTTTTGCATCTCTATCCATCAGAAATATTGCACTGTAAGTTTATTTTTTTGTAGTATCTTTTTATCTGGTTTTGGTATGAGGGTAATATTGGCCTCGTAGAATGAAGTTGGGAGTGTTCAATCCTCTTCAACTTTTTGGAATATTTTGAGAAAGATACATATTAGGTTTTCTGTATATATTTGCTAGACCTCCCCTGTGAAATGGACTGGTCCTGGGTTTTGTTTGTTGGGAGTTTTTTAAAATTACAAATTCAATTTCACTACTAGTGATTTGTCTCTTTAGATTATCTATTTCTTCCTGATTCAGTCTTAGAAGTTTGTATCTTTCTGGGCATTTACCCATTTCTTCTAGATTGTCCTGTTCGTTGGTATATAACTGTACAATTCTCCTATGATTTTCTGTATCTCTGTAATATCTGTTCTTATTTCTCCTCTTTTATTTCTATTCTGTTTATATGGGCTCTCTCTTTTTTCCTAAAGAGCTTGGCTAATAATTTAAAAAGATACAGGCATCCCAATATTCATTTTATTTCTGCTCTAATCTTTATGATTTCTTTCCTTCTACTAACTTTGTGAGGAATTTTTTTTTTCTTTCTCTAATTGCTTTAGGTGTAAGGTTAGGCTGTTCATTTGAGATTTTGGATGTAGGGTATCTTTTTTGGTAGGGTCTAGCATTTTCCTGTAGATAGTAGTTCAGTAGTTAGTTGTGACTTATGGTTACCAAATGGAAAGGGGGGAGGGAAAAATTAGGAGTTAGTGATTAACGTATACACACTACTATATATAAAATATATGACCAACAAGGACCTACCCTACAGCACAGGTAACTATTTCATGTTTTGTAATAACCTACAAGGGAAAAGAATCTGAAAAAGAATATATATACATAACAGAATCACTTTGCTTTATCATAAAACAATATTGTAAATCAACTATACTTCAATTAAAAAAACAGCTCTTGGTTTCCCTGATTTTTCTATTGTTTTTTGATTTCTGTATTGTTTAATTCCTCTCTGATTTTTTTATACCTATTTATAATTTTATTTACATAGCAACCTGTTCATCATTATAACTGATGTAAAAATGCAATATTTAAAATCAAATGGGCCATAATCTCACTACCTACATATAACTACTTTTATTTTTTTAATTTTTAAATTATTATTTTTTAACATCTTTATTGGAGTATAATTGCTTTACAATGGTGTGTTAGTTTCTGCTTTATAACAAAGTGAATCAGTTATACATAAACATATGTCCCCATATCGCTTCCCTCTTGCATTTCCCTCCCTCCCACCCTCCCTATCCCACCCATCTAGGTGGTCACAAAGCACGGAGATGATCTCTCTGTGCTATGCGGCTGCTTCCCACTAGTTAACTATTTTAAGTTTGGTAGTGTATATATGTCCATACCACTGTCTCACTTTGTCCCAGCTTACACTTCCCCCTACCCATATCCTTAAGTCCATTCCCTAGTAGGTCTGCAGCTTTATTCCCGTGTTGTCCCTAGGTTCTTCATGACCATTTTTCCCCTTAGATTCCATATATATGTGTTAGCATATGGTATTTATTTTTCTCCTTCTGAATTATTTCACTCTGTATGACAGTCTCTAGGTCCATCCACCTCACTACAAATAACTCAGTTTCATTCTTTTTTATGGCTGAGTAATATTCCATTGTATATATGTGCCACATCTTCTTTATTCAGTCATCTGTTGATGGACACTTAAGTTGCTTCCATTTTCTGGCTATTGTAAATATAGCTGCAATGAACATTTTGATACATGACTCTTTTTGAATTATGGTTTTCTCAGGTTATATGCCCAGTAGTGGGATTGCTGGGTCATATGGTAGTTCTATTTTTAGTTTTTTAAGGAACCTCCACACTATTCTCCATAGTGGCTGTATCAATTTACATTCCCACTAACAGTGCAAGAGGGTTCCCTTTTCTCCACACCCTCTCCAGCATTTATTATTTCTAGATTTTTGGATGATGACCTTTCTGACCAGTGTGAGATAATATCTCATTGTAGTATTGATTTGCATTTCTCTAATGATTAATGATGCTGAGCATTCTTTCATGTGTTTCTTGGCAATCTGTATATCTTCTTTAGAGAAATGTCTAGTTAGTTCTTCTGCCCATTTTTGGATTAGGGTTTTTTTTTTTTAAATGTTGAGCTGCATGAGTTGCTTGTATGTTTTGGAGATTAATCCTTTGTCAGTTGCTTCATTGGCAAATATTTCTCTGATCCTGAGTGTTGTCTTTTCATCTTGTTTATGGTTTCCTTTGCTGTGCAAAAGCTTTTAAGTTTCATTAGGTCCCATTTATATATTTTTGTTTTAATTTACATTTCACTAGGAGGTGGGTAAAAAAGTATCTTGTTGTGATTTATGTCAGAGTGTTCTGCTTATGTTTTCCTTTAACAGTTCGATGGTGTCTGGCCTTACATTTAGGTCTTTAATTGATTTTCAGTTTATTTTTGTGTACGGTGTTAGGGAGTGTGTTAATTTCATTCTTTTACATGTAGCTGTCCAGTTTTCCAAGCACCACTTATTGAAGAGACTGTCTTTTCTCCACTGTATATTATTGCCTACATTATCAAAGATAAGGTGACCATATGTGCGTGGGTTTATCTCTGGGCTTTCTATCCTGTTCCATTGATCTATATTTCTGTTTTTGTGCCAGTACCATACTGCCTTGATTAATGTAGCTTTGTAGTATAGTCTGAAGTCAGGGAGCCTGATTCATCCAGCTCCGTTTTTGTTTCTCAAGATTGCTTTGGCTATTCGGGGTCTTTTGTATTTCCATACAAATTGTGAACATTTTTGATCTAGTTCTGTGAAAAATACCAGTGGTAGATTGATAGGGATTGCTTTGAATCTGTAGATTGCTCTGGGTAACAGAGTCATTTTCACAATATCGATTCTTCCAATCCAGGAACATGGTATATCTCTCCATCTGTTTGTATCACCTTCAATTTCTTTCATTAGTGTCTCATAATTTTCTGCATACGGGTCTCTTGTCTCCTTAGGTAGGTTTATTCCTAGATATTTTATTCTTTTGGTTGCAACGATAAATCGGAGTGTTTTCTTAATTTTAATTTCAGATTTTTCATCATTAGTGTATAGGAATGCAAGAGATTTCTGTGCATTAATTTTTTTATCCTTCTACTTTACCAAATTCATTGATTAGCTCTAGTAGTTTTCTGGTAACATCTTTAGGATTCTCGATGTATAGTGTCATGTCATCTGCAAACAGTGACAGCTTTACTTCTTCTTTTCTGATTTGGATTCCTTTTATTTCTTTTTCTTCTCTGATTTCTGTGGCTAAAACTTCCAAAACTATGTTGAATAAGAGTGGTGAGAGTGTGCAACCTTGTCCGGTTCCTGATCTAAGTGGAAATGTTTTCAGTTTTTCATCACTGAAGATTATGTTGACTTTGGGTTTGTCATATATGGTGTTTGTTATGTTGAGGAAAGTTCCCTCTATGCCTACTTTCTGGAGGGTTGTTATCATAAATGGGTGTTGAATTTTGTCGAAAGCTTTCTGTGCATCTATTGGGATGATCATGTGGTTTTTCTCCTTCAATTTGTTAGTATGGTGTATCACGTTGATTGATTTGTGTAAATTGAAGAATCCTTGCATTCCTGGAATAAACCACACTTGATCATAGTGTATGATCCTTTAAATGTGCTGTCGGACTCTGTTTGCTAGTATTTTTTTTTTTTTTTTTTTTTTTGGCGGTACGCGGGCCTCTCACTGTTGCGGAGCACAGGCTCCGGACGCGCAGGCTCAGCGGCCATGACTCACGGGCCCAGCCACTCCACGGCATGCGGGATCCTCCAGGACCGGGGCACGAACCCATGTCCCCTGCATCGGCAGGCGGACTCTCAAACACTGCGCCACCAGGGAAGCCCTGTTTGCTAGTATTTTGTTGAGGATTTTTGCGTCTATTTTCATCAGTGATATTGGCCTGTAGTTTTCTTTGTTTGTGACATCATTGTCTGGTTTTGGTGTCAGAGTGATGGTGGCATTGTAGAATGAATTTGGGAGTGTTCCTCCCTCTACTATAATTTGGAAGAGTTTGAGAAGAATAGGTGTCAGCTCTTCTCTAAATGTTTGAAAGAATTCACCTGTGAAGCCATCTGGTCCTGGGCTTTTGTTTGTTGGAAGATTTTTAATCACAGTTTCAATTTCAGTGCTTGCGATTGGTCTGTTCATATATTCTATTTCTTCCTGATTCAGTCTTTGCAGGTTGTGCATTTCTAAGAATTTGTCCATTTCTTCCAGGTTGTACATTTGACTGGCATATAGTTGCTTGTAGTAATCTCTCATGATCCTTTGTATATCTGCTGTGTCAGTTGTTAATTCTCCTTTTTCATTTCTAATTTTACAGATTTGAGTCTTCTCCCTTTTTTTCTTGATAAGTCTGGCTAATGGTTTATCAATTTTGTGTATCTTCTCAAAGAAGCAGCTTCTAGTTTTATTGATGTTTGCTATCATTTCCTTCATTTCTTTTTCATACGATCTTTATGATTATTTTCCTTCTGCTAACTGGTGTTCTTTTGTTCTTCTTTCTCTAATTGCTTTAGGTGTAAGGTTAGGTTTTTTATTTGAGATGATTCTTGTTTCTTAAGGTAGGCTTGTAAGGTTATAAACTTCCCTGTTAGAACAGCTTTTGCTGCATCGCATAGGTTTTGGGTCATTGTGTTTTCATTGTCATTTGTTTCTAGGTAGTTTTTGATTTCCTCTTTGATTTCTTCAGTGGTCTCTTGGTTGTTAAGTACGGTGTTGTTTAACCTCCATGTGTTTGTATTTCTTAACGACATTTTCCAGTAAATGATATCTTGTCTCATTGCATTCTGCTCAGAAAAGATACTTTATGTGATTTCAATTTTTTTAAATTTACCAAGGCTTGATTTGTGACCCAAGATATGATCTATCCTGGAGAATGTTCCATGTGCACTTGAGAAGAATGTTTATTATGTTGTTTTTGGATGGAATGTCCTATAAATATCAATTAATTCCATCTTGTTTAATGTATCATTTAAAGCTTGTGTTTCCTTATTTATTTTCATTTTGGATGATTTGTTCATTGGTGAAAGTGGGTTGTTAAAGTCCCCTACTATGAATGTGTTACTGTCAATTTCCCTTCTTATGGCTGTTAATATTTGCCTTATGTATTGAAGTGTTCCTATGTTGGGTGCATAAATATTTACAATTGTTATGTCTTCTTGGATTGATCCTTTGATCATTATGTAGTGTCTTTCTTTGTCTCTTGTAATAGTCTTTGTTTTACAATCTATTTTTTCTGATATGAGAATTGCTACTCCAGCTTTCTTTTGTTTTCCATTTGCATGGATATCTTTTTCCATCCCCTCACTTTCAGTCTGTATGTGTCCCTAGGTCTGAAGTGGGTCTCTTGTAGACAGCATATATACGGATCTTGTTTTTGTATCCATTCAGCCAGTCTATGTCTTTTGGTTGGAGCACTTAATCCATTTAATTTTAAGGTAATTATCGATATGTATGTTCCTACTACCATTTTCTTAATTATTTTGGCTTTATTATTGTCGGTCTTTCCCTTCTCTTGTGTTTCCTGCCTAGAGAAGTTCTTTTAGTATTTGCTCTAAGGATGGTTTGGTGGTGTTATATTCTCTTATCTTTTGCTTCTCTGTAAATCTTTTAATTTCTCCAGCAAATCTGAATGAGATCCTTGCTGGGTAGAATAATCTTGGTTGTAGATTTTTCTCCTTCATCACTTTAAATATGTCTTGCCACTCCCCTCTGACTTGCAGAGTTTCTGCTGAATGTTCAGCTTTTAACCTTATGGGGATTCCCTTATGTGTTACTTCTCATTTTCCCTTTCTGCTTTTAATATTTTTTCTTGTATTTAATTTTTGGTAGTTTGATTAATATGTGTCTTGATGTGTTTCTCGGATTTATCCTGTATGGAACTCTGTGTTTCCTGGACTTAATTAACTGTTTCCCTTCTCATATTAGGGAAGTTTTCAACTATAATCTCTTCAAATATTTTCTCAGTTCCTTTCTTTCTTTCTTCTTCTTCTGGGACCCCCTACAATTCGAATGTTTGTGCGTTTAATGTTGTCCCAGAGGTCTCTGAGCCAGTCCTCAATTCTTTTCATTTTTTTTCTTTATTCTGCTTTGCAGTAGTTATTTCCACTATTTTGTCTTCCAGGTCACTTATCCGTTCTTCTGCCTCAGTTATCTGCTAGTGATCTCTTGTACAGATTTTTTTTTTGCAGTCCCAGTGTTCTTGTTTTATTAACATATTTTTTCTTTTTTTTTACACACACACTGTATTTTATTTTTACAAGAAATAAATAAACTGTAAGCAAGCATTGTCAATGGATGATCACAACAAAGGCAACAATGATTGCAATTACCAAACATGAAACACACTCATACTATGTCACAATATTGACATTCAGTCCAGTAATCCTCCACGGTAACAGCTCCTTTACTTTGCAGTTAAAACTGATTTGTATACTTTTTGCCTCTGAGTCCTTGTGGAATTTTTTCTTTTGAAACAGAAAGTCACAAAAATTATAGTTATCCTCATCAGGTCACTGAGTCCCATGTAATTAATTTTCTTTATTTTGATCTTTGTTAGCACTTTTATGAATTCATCAGTTTTCCATTAGATTTCTGAAAATGCTTATTCAAGCAGTTCAGCTGTATAGTCAGTTACCAGAAGCCTGTACTTGTCAGAGCATTTTCCATGAATTCCTTGAAGATGAAACTCTTTTATAGGAACATTTTTGCAAAAGCATCTGAGTACACCCTGAACTGTCTGTAAATGACAAAAGGCTTAAAAATGAGCATGGGTAAAGATTTGATGAAAGTTCGTAATAATGCAATTGACAAGGATATTTAGTTATTTCTGAGATATACATTTTAAAGTAAGAACTAGAATTATGTCTTATAACATTATACCAGAACATATAAGATTTCTAGAAATTTCATGTAATGTAACATTTATATTAACATATTACCCTACAAATAACCCAAAAAAGTTTACTAGTAGTTGTTTTTTTTTTGTTTGTATTTCTATACTGCAGGTCCTTATTAGTGATCAATTTCATACACATCAGTGTATACATGTCAATCCCAATTGCCCAACTCAGCACACCACCATCCCCACCTCACTGCAGTTTCCCTGCTTGGTGTCCACATGTTTGTTCTCTACATCTGTGTCTCAACTTTTCCCCTGCAAACTGGTTCATGTGTACCATTTTTATAGGTTCCACATACACACGCTAATATACAATATTTGTTTTTCTCTTTCTGTCTTACTTCACTCCGTATGACAGTCTTTAGATCCATCCACGTCTCAACAAATGACTCAGTTTCGTTCCTTCTCATGGCTGAGTAATATTCCATTATATATATGTACTACAACTTCTTTATCCATTCATCTGTCAGTGGGGGTTTAGGTTGCTTCCATGACCTGGCTATTGTGAATAGTGTTGAAGTGAACATTGGGGTGCATGTGTCTTTTTGAATTATGGTTTTCTCTGGGTATATGCCCAGTAGTGTGATTGCTGGATGATATGATAATTCTATTATTAGTTTTTTAAGGAACCTCCATACTGTTCTCCATAGTGGCTGTATCAATTTACTTTCCCGCCAACAGTTCAAGAGGGTTCCCTTTTCTCCACACCCTCTCCAGTATTTGTTGTTTGTAGATTTTCTGATGATGCCCATTCTAACTCGTGTGAGGTGATACCTCATTGTAGTTTTGATCTGCATTTCTCTAATAATTAGTGATGTTGAGCAGCTTTTCATGTGCTTCTTGGCCATCTGTATGTCTTCTGTGGAGAAATGCCTATTTAGGTCTTCTGCCCATTTTTGGATTGGGTTGTTTGTTTCTTTAATATTGAGCTGCATGAGCTTTTTATATATTTTGGCAATTAATCCTTTGTCCGTTGATTCATTTGCAAATATTTTCTCCCATTCTGAGGGTTGTCTTTTCGTCTTGTTTATGGTTTCCTTTGCTGTGCAAAAGCTTTTAAGTTTCATTATGTCCCATATGTTTATTTTTTTATTCCCATTACTCTAGGAGGTGGATCAAAAAAGATCTTGCTGTGATTTATGTGAAAGAGTGTTCTTTCTATGTCTTCCTTGAAGAGATTTATAGTGTAGTATCTTACATTTAGGTGTCAAATCCATTTGAGTTTATTTTTGTGTATCGTGTTAGTGAGTGTTCTAATTTCGTTCTTTTACATGTAGCTGCCCAGTTTTCCCAGCACCACTTATTGAAGAGACTGTCTTTTCTCCAATGAATATCTTTGCTTCCTTTGTCATACATTAGTTAACCATACATGCGTCGGTTTATCTGTGGGCTTTCTATCTTGTTCCATTGATCTGTTTCTGTTTTTGCACCAGTACCATATTGTCTTGATTACTGTAGCGCTGTACTATAGTCTGAAATCAGGGAGTCTGATTTCTCCAGCTCCGTTTTTTTCTTCGAGACTGCTTTGGCTATTCGGGGTCTTTTCTGCCTCCATCCAAATTTTAAGATGATTAGTTCTAGTTCCGTAAAAAATGCCATTGGTAATTTGATAGGGATTGTATTGAATCTGTAAATTGCTTTGGATAGTAGAATCTTTTCCACAATATTGATTCTTCCAATCCAAGAACATGGTATATCTCTCCATCTGTTGGTATCATCTTTAATTTGTTTCATCAGTGTCTTATAGTTTTCTGCATACAGGTCTTTTGTCTCCTTAGGTGGGTTTATTCCTATGTATTTTATTCATTTTGTTGCAGTGGTAAATGGGAATGTTTCCATAATTTCTCCTTCAGATTTTTCATCATTAGTGTATAGGAATGCAAGAGATTTCTGTGCATTAATTTTGTATCCTGCAAGTTTATGAAAATCATTGATTACCTCTATTAGTTTTCTGGTGACATTTTTAGGATTCCCTATGTATAGCATCATGCCACCTGCAAACAGTGAAACTTTTACGGCTTCTTTTCTAATTTGTATTCCTTTTATTTCTTTTTCTTCTCTGATTGCCATGGCTAGGACTTCCAAAACTATGTCGAATAATAGTGGTGAGTGTGGACATCCTTGTGTCATTCCTGATATTAGAGGAAATGCTTTCAATTTTTCTCCATTGAGAATGATGTTTGCTGTGGGTTTGTCATATATGGCCTTTTCCATGTTGAGGTAGGTTCGCTCTATGCCCACTTTCTGGGGAGTTTTTATCAAAAATGAGTGCTGAATTTTGTCAAAAGCTTTTTCTGCATCCATTGAGATGATCTTATGGTTTTTCTTCTTCAATTTGTTAATATGGTGTATATCATTGATTGATTTGCGTATATTGAAGAATCCTTGCATCCCTGGGATAAATCCCACTTGATCATGGTGTTTGATCCTTTTAATGTGTTGTTGGATTCTGTTTGCTAGTATTTTGTTGAGAATTTTTGCATCTACATTCATCAGTGATATTGGTCTGTAATTTTCTTTTTTTGTAGTATTTTTTCTGGTTTTGGTATCAGGGTGATGGGGCCTCAGAGAATGAGTTTGGGAGTGTTACTTCTGAAACTTTTTGGAAGAGTTTGAGAAGGATAGGTGTTAGCTCTTCTCTAAATGTTTGATAGAATTCACCTGTGAAGCCATCTGGTCCTGGAATTTTGTTTGTTGGAAGATTTTTAATCACAGTTTCAATTTTATTTCTTGTTATTTGTCTGGTCATATTTTCTGTTTCTTCCTGATTCAGTCTTGGAAGGTTATACCTTTCTAAGAATTTGTCCATTTTGTCCAGGTTGCCCATTTTACTGGCATAGAGTTGCTTGTTGTAGTCTCTTAGGTTGCCTTCTATTTCTGTGGTGTCTGTTGTAACTTCTCATTTTTCATTTCTAATTTTATTGATTTGAGTCCTCTCCCTCCTTTTCTTGGTGAGTCTGGCTAATGGTTTATCAATTTTGTTTATCTTCTCAAAGAACCAGCTTTCAGTTTTATTGATCTTTGCTATTGTTTTCTTTGTTTCTATTTCATTTATTTCCACTCTGATCTTTATGATTTCTTTCCTTCTCTTAACTTTGGGTTTTGTCTTTTCTTCGTTCTCTAGTTCCTTTAGGTGTAAGGTTTGATTGTTTATTTAAGATTTTTTTTGTTTCTTGAGGTAGGCTTGTATAGACTATAAACTTGTTGGGTGCATATGTATTTATCATTGTTATATATTCTTCTTGGATAGATCCCTTGATCATTATTTAGTGTCCTATCTTGTCTCTTGTAACATTCTTAATGTTAAAGTCTATTTTATCTGATATGAATATAGCTATTCCAGCTTTCTTTCGATTTCCATTTGTATGGAATATCTTTTTCCATCCCCTCACTTTCAGTGTGTATGTGTCTCTATGTCTGAAGTGGGTCTCTTGTAGACAGCATATATATGGGTCTTGTTTTTGTATCTATTCAACAAGCTTGTGCCTTTTGATTGCAGCACTTAATCCATTCACGTTTAAGTTAATTATCTATATGTATGTTCCTGTGACAATTTTCTTAATTGCTTTGGGTTGTGTTTGTAAGTCCTTTACTTCTTTTGTGTTTCCCACTTAGAGAAGTTCCTTTAGCATTTGTTGTAGAACTGGTTTGGTGGTGCTGAATTCTCTTAGCTTTTGCTTGTCCATAAAGCTTTTGATTTCTCCATTGAATCTGAATGAGATCCTTGCTGGGTAGATTAATCTTGGTTGTACGTTCTTCCCTTTCATCACTTTAAGTATATCATGCCACTCCCTTCTGGCTTGTAGAGTTTCTGCTGAGAAATCAGCTGTTAGTCTTATGGGAGTTCCCTTGTATTATTTGTCATTTTTCCCTTGCTGCTTTCAATAATTTTTCTTTGTCTTTAATTTTTGCCAATTTGATTACTATGTGTCTCAGCGTGTTTCTTCTTGGATTTATCTGGTATGGGACTCGCTGGGCTTCCTGGACTTTGGTGGCTATTTCCTTTCCCAGGTTAGGGAATTTTTTGACTATAATCTCTTCAAATATTTTCTCAGGTCCTTTCTCTCTCTCTTCTCCTCTGGGACCCGTATAATGCAAATGTTGTTCTGTTTAATGTTGTCCCAGAGGTCCCTTAGGCTGTCTTCATTTCTTTTCATTCTTTTTTCTTTATTCTGTTCTGCAGCAGTGAATTCTACCATTCTGTCTTCCAGGTCACTTCTCCATTCTTCTGCTCAGTTATTCTGCTATTGATTCCTTCTAGTGTAGTTTTCATTTCAGTTATTGCATTGTTCATCTCTGTTTGTTTGTTCTTTAATTCTTCTAGGTCCTTGTTACACATTTCTTGCATCTTCTTGATCTTTGCCTGCATTCTTTTTCCTAGGTCCTAGATCATCTTCGCTATCATTATTCTGAATTCTTTTCCTGGAAGTTTGCCTATCTCTACTTAATTTAGGTGTTTTTCTGAGGTTTTATCTTGTTCCTTCATGTGGTACATGGCCCTCTGCCTTTTTGTCTTGTCTATCTTTCTGTGAATGTGGTTTTAGTTCCACGGACTGCAGGATTGTAGTTCTTCTTGTTTCTGATGTCTGCCCTCTGGTGGATGAGGCTATCTAAGAGGTTGATGGGAGGGACTGGTGGTGGGTAGAGCTGACTGTTGCTCTGGTGGGCAGAGGTTAGTAAAACTTTAGTCCACTTGACTGTTGATAGGTTGGGCTAGGTTCCCTCCCTGTTGGTTCTTTGGCCTGAGGCAACCCAACACTGGAGCCTACCTGTGCTATTTGGTGGGGCTAATGACAGACTCTGGGAGGGCTCACGCCAAGATGTACTTCCCAGAACTTCTGCTGCCAGTGTCCTTGTCCCCATGGTGAACCACAGCCCCCACCCCCCGCCTCTGCATGAGACCCTCCAACACTAGCAGGTAGGTCTGGTGCAGCCTCCCCTGAGATCACTGCTCCTTCCCCTGGGTCCCAATGCACACACTGCTTAGTGTGTGCCCTCCAAGAGTGGAGTCTCGGTTTCCTCCAGTCCTGTCAAAGTCCTGCAATCAATTCCCACTAGGCTTCAAAGTCTGATTCTCTAGGAATTCCTCCTCCCGTTGCCGGACCCCCAGGCTGAGAAGCCTGACGTGGGGCTCAGGACCTTCACTCCAGTGGGGACACTTCTGTTGTATAAGTGATCTCTAGTCTGTGAGTCACCCACCCAGCAGTTATGGGATTTGATTTTACTGTGATTGCGCCCCTCCTACCATCTCATTGTAGCTTTTCCTTTGTCTTTGGATGTGGGGTATCTTTCTTGGTGAGTTCGTGTCCTCCTGTCAATGACTGTCCAGCAGCTAGTTGTGATTTTGGTGTTCTCACAAGAGGGAGTGAGAGCATGTCTTTCTACTCCACATCTTGGTTCCTCTCTCTTCACTAGAGAATTTAAAATTTCATTTATTGTGTTGTTCATCTCTGTTTCTTTGCTCTTTAGTTCTTCTAAGTCCTTGTTAAACGTTTTTAAAATTTTCTCCATTCTATTTCCAAGATTTTGTATCATCTTTGCTATCATTATTCTGAATTATTTTTCAAGTAGACTGCCTATTTCCTCTTCATTTGTTAGGTCTGGTGGGTATTTGCCTTGCTACTTCATCTGCTGTGTGCTTCTCCGTCTTCTCATTTTGCTTAACTCTACTGTGTTTGGGGTCTGATTTCGCAGGCTGCAGGTTCGTAGTTTCTGTTGTTTTTGGTGTCTGTCCCCAGTGGCTAAGGTTGGTTCAGTGGGATATGTAGGTTTCCTGGTGGAGGAGACTAGTGCCTGTTTTCTGGTGGATGAGACTAGTGCCTGTTTTCTGGTGGATGAGGCTAGATATTGTCTTTCTGTTGGGCAGGACCACGTCTGGTGGTGTGGTTTGGAGCATCTGTGGCCTTATTATTATTTTAGGCAGCCTCTGTGCTAATAGATGGGTTGTGTTCCTGTATTGCTAGTTGTTTGGCATAGGGTGTCCTGCAGTGTAGCTTGCTGGTCATTGAGTAGAGATGGTCTAGACGTTGAGATGGAGATCTCGGAGATTTTCAGTGATTGATATTATGTGGAGCTGGGAGGTCTCTTGTGGGCCAGTGTCCTGAACTTGGCTCTCCCACCTCAGTGGCACCGCCCTGACGCAGGGCTGGAGCACTAAGTATCTGTCCTCCACACAGCTTTTGCACCGACCTAGTCTTGAAGCTCTCGCCACTGCTCCTCAAGCCGGTGCCCATCCTCTCCGAATTTTCTTATTTCCTTTCTTCTGCTGACTTTAGGCTTTGATTGTTCTTGTTATTTTTTAACATCTTTATTGGAGTATAATTGCTTTACAATGCTGTGTTAGTTTCAGCTTTATAACAAAGTGAATCAGTTATACATATACATATATCCCCATATCTCTTCCCTCTTGCTTCTCCCTCCCTTCCACTCTCCCTATCCAAACTCTTTATGTGTTCACATACCACAGAGCTGATCTCCCTCTGCTATACAGCTGCTTCTCACTAGCTATTTTAAATTTGGTAATGTATATATGTCCAAGCCACTCTCACACTTTGTCCCAGCTTAACATTCCCCCTTCCAGTATCCTCAACTCAATTCTCTAGTAGGTCTGTATTTTTTTAAACATCTTTATTGGAGTATAATTGCTTTACAATGGTGTGTTAGTTTCAGTTTTATAACAAAGTGAATCAGTTATACATATACATATGTTCCCATATCTCTTCCCTCTTGTGTCTCCCTCCCTCCCACACTCCTTATCTCACCCCTCTAGGTGGTCACAAACCACTGAGCTGATCTCCCTGTGCTATGCGGCTGCTTCCCACTAGCTATCTATTTTAGGTTTGGTAGTGTATATATGTCCATGCCACTCTCTCACTTTGTCACAGCTTACCGTTCCCCCTCCCCATATCCTCAAGTCCATTCTCTAGCAGGTCTGTGTCTTTATTCCCGTCTTACTCCTAGGTTATTCATGACCTTTTTTTTTCTTCTTAGGTTCCATATATATGTGTTAGCATATGGTATTTGTTTTTCTCTTTCTTACTTACTTCACTCTGTATGACAGACTCTAGTTCCATCCACCTCAATACAAATAACTCAATTTCATTTTAGTTTTTTAAGATGTTGGGGGTAGAAATTAATTAATTAATTTATTTTTGCTGTGTTGGGTCTTCGTTTCTGGATGAGGGCTTTCTCTAGTTGTGGGAAGCAGGGGCCACTCTTCATCACAGTTCACGGGCCTCTCACTATCACAGCCTCTCTTGTTGTGGAACACAGGCTCCAGACTCGCAGGCTCACTAGTTGTGGCTCAGCAGCCTAGTTACCCCGCAGAATGTGGGATCTTCCCAGACCAGGGCTCAAACCCATGACCCCTGCATTAACAGGCAGATTATCAACTACTGGGCGACCAGGGAAGCCCTCGTTTCTTTTTATGGCTCGTAATATTCCATTGTATATATGTGCAATATCTTCTTTATCCATTCATCTGTTAATGGACACTTAGGTTGCTTCCACGTCCTGGCTATGGTAAATAAGGCGGCAATGAATATATTGGTACACGACTCTTTTTGAATTATGGCTTTCTCACGATATATGCCCAGTAGTGGGGTTGCTGGGTCGTATGGTAGTTCTATGTGCATTTTTTTAAGGAACCTCCATACTGTTCTCCATAGTGGCTGTATCAATTTACATTCCCACCAACGGTGCAAGAGGTATCCCTTTTCTCCACACCCTCTCCAGCATTTATTGTTTCTAGATTTTTTGATGACCGCCATTCTGACAGGTGTGAGATGATATTGTAGATTTGGTTAGTTTTTCTCTAATGATTAATGATGCTGAGCACTGTTTCATGTGTTTGCTGGCAATCTGTATACCTTTTTGGGAGAAATGTCTATTTAGGTCTTCTGCCCATTTTTAGATTGGGTTTTTGGTTTTTTGATATTGAGCTGCATGTGCTGCTTGTAAATTTTGGAAATTAATCCTTTGTCAGTTGCTTCATTTGCAAATATTTTCTCTCATTCTGAGGGTTGTCTTTTGGTCTTCCTTATGGTTTCCTTTGCTGTGCAAGCTTTAAGTCTCATTAGGTCCTATTTGTTAATATTTGTTTTTATTTCCATTTCTCTAGGAGGAGGGTCAAAAAAGATCTTGCTGTGATTTATGTCATAGAGTGTTCTGCCTATGTTTTCTCCTAAGAGTTAATTGTTTCTGGACTTCCATTTAGGTCTTCAATCCATTTTTTTATCTTTCAATCCATTTTGAGTTTATTCTTGTGTATGGTGTTAGGGAGTGTTGTAATTTCAGCCTTTTACAGCTGGCTGTCCAGTTTTCCCAGCACCACTTATTGAAGAGGCTGTCTTTTCTGCACTGCATGTTCTTACCTCCTTTATCAAAGGTAAGGTGACCATATGTGCGTGGGTTTAAGTTTGGGCTTTCTATCCTGTTCCATTGATCTATATTTCTGTTTTTTTGCCAGTACCATACTGTCTTGATTACTGTAGCTTTGTAGTATAGTCTGAAGTCAGGGAGCCTGATTCCTCCAGCTTCGTTTTTCTTTCTCAACAATGGTTGGCTATTCGCCGTCTTTTGAGTTTCCATGCAAATTGTGAAAAAAGTTTTTCTAGTTCTGTGAAAAATTCCAGTGGTAATGTGATAGGGATTGCATTGAATCTTCAAATTGCTTTGGATTCTATACTCATTTTCACAATGTTGATACTTCCAATCCAAGAACATGGTATATCTCTCCATCTATTTGTATCGTCTTTAATTTCTTTCATCAGCATCATAATTTTCTGCATACAGGTCTTTAGTCTCCTTAGGTAGGTTTATTCCTAGATATTTTATTCTTTTGGTTGCAATGGTAAATGCGAGTGTTTTCTTAATTTCATTTTCAGATTTTTCATCATTAGTGTATAGGAATGCAAGACATTTCTGTACATTAATATTGTATCCTACTACTTTACCAAATTCATTGATTATCACTAGTAGTATTCTGCTAGAATCTTTACAATTCTCTATGCACAGTATCATGTCATCTGCAAACAATGACAGGTTACTTCTTTTCTGACTTGACTTCTTTTTATTTCTTTTCCTTCTCTGATTGTTGTGACGAAAACTTCCAAAACTATGTTGAGTAATAGTGGTGAGACTGGGCAACCTTGTCTCGTTTATGATCTTAGTGGAAATGGTTACAGTTTTTCACCATTGAGGAGGATGTTGGCTGTGGGTTTGTCATATATGGCCTTTATTATGTTGAGGTAAGTTCCCTCTTTGCCTGCTTTCTTTTTCTTTTCACAAAAAAGTTTCTTAGAACAAAAAATCTATTAGAATAAACCAACTTAGCAAAGTTTGTTTGCAGAACATGAACTCAAAATACACGCATCACTCGCATATCTGTACATCAACAATGAAGAATCTGAAAAAGTTTGCCTTCTTTCTTGAGTGTTTTTATAATAAATGTGTGTTGATTCACATAATTAATATTGTCAAAATGTTTCTCTGCATCTATTGAGATGACCTTCAATTTGTTAATATGGTGTATCACATTGATTGATTTGCGTATATTGAAGAACCCTTGCATTCCTGGGATAAACCCCACTTGATCATTGTGTATGATCCCTTTCATGTGCTGTTGGATTCTGTTTGCTACTATTTTATTGGGAAATTTTGCATCTAAGTTCATCAGTGATATTGGCCTGTAGTTTTCTTTCTTTGTGACATCTTTGTCTGGCTTTTATATCAGATGGATGGTGGCCTCGTAGAATGCGTTTGGGAGTGTTCCTTCCTCTACTGTATTTTGGAAAAGTTTGAGAAGGATAGGTGTCAGCTCTTCTCTAAATGTTTGATAGAATAGGCATGTGAAGCCATCTGGTCCTGGGCATTTTTGTGTCTGAAGATTCTTAATCACAGTTTCAATTTCAGTGCTTGTGATTGCTGTGTTCATATATTCTATTTCTTCCTGGTTCTGTCTCAGAGGGCTGTGCATTTATACGAATTTGTCTATTTCTTCCAGGTTGTCCATTTTATTCGCATATAGTTGCTTGTAGTAATCTGTCATAATCCTAGGTATTTTTGCAGTGTCACATCTTACTTCTCCTTTTTCATTTCTAGTTCCATGGATGTGAATAATCTCCCTTTATTTCTTGATGAGTCTGGCTAATCGTTTATCATTTTGTTTATTTTCTCAAGGAATTATCTTTCAGTTTTATTGATCTTTGTTATCATTTCCTTCATTTCTTTTTCATTTATTTCTGATCTGATCATTATGATTTCCTTCCTTGTGCTAACTCTGGGTTTCGTTTTTCTTCCTTCTGTAATTGCTTTAGGTGTAAGGTTAGGTTGCTTATTTGAGATATCTCTTTTTTTTTCATCTTTATTGAAGTATAATTGCCTTACAATGGTGTGTTAGTTTCTGCTTTACAACAAAGTGAATCAGTTATACATATACATATGTTCCCATATCTCTTCCCTCTTGCGTTTCCCTCCCTCCCACATTCCCTATCCCACCCCTCTAGTTGGTCACAACGCACCTGTGCTGACCTCCCTGTGCTATGCGGCTGCTTCCCAGTAGCTATCTAGTTTACATTTGGTAGTGTATATATGTCCATGCCACTCTCTCGTTTGGTCACAGCTTACCATCCCCCCTCCCCTTATCCTCAAGTCCATTCTCAAGTAGGTCTGTGTCTTTATTCCTGTCTCACCCCTAGGTTTTTCATGACATTTTATTTAATCACATATATATGTTTTAGCATATGGTATTTGTCTTTCTCTTTCTGACTTATTTCATTCTGTATGACAGACTTTAGGTCCATCCACCTCATTACAAATAGCTCAGTTTCGTTTCTTTTTATGGCTGAGTAATATTCCATTGTGTATATATGTGCCACATCTTCTTTGCCCATTCATCTGATGGTGGACACTTAGGTTGTTTCATCTCCGTGCTATTATAAGTAGAGTTGCAATGAATATTTTGGTACATGACTCTTTTTGAATTATGGTTTTCTCAGGGTATATGCCCAGTAGTGGGACTGCTGGGTCATATGGTAGATGTACTTGAAGTTATTTGTTTTTTTTTACGTCTTTATTGGAGTAAAATTGCTTTAAAATTGTGAGCTAGTTCCTCTCTGTAACAAAGTTAGTCAGCTATACATATACATATGTCCCCATATCTCCTCCCTCTTGCGTCACCCTCCCACGCACCCTCACTATGCCACACCTCCAGGCAGACACAAAGGACGTAGCTGATCTCCCTGTGCTATGCGGCTGCTTCCCACTAGCTATCTACCTTACGTTAGGTAGTGTATATATGTCCATGGCTCTATCTCACTTTATCACAGTTTAACCATCCCCATCCCCATATTCTCAAGTCCATTCTCTGGTAGGTTTGTGTCTTTATTCCTGTCTTACCCCTAGGCTCTTCATAACAATTTTTTCTTAAAGTCAATATACATGTGTTAGCATATGGTATTTGTCTTTCTCTTTCTGAAGTACTTCACTCTGTATGACAGACTCTTGGTCCATCGACCTAATTAAAAAGACCTCAATTTCGTTTCTTTTTATGGCTGAGTAATATTCCATTGTATACATGTGCTACATCTTGTTTAGACATTCATCCGATGATGCACACTTAGGTTGTTTCCATCTCAAGGGTATTGTAAATAGAGCTGCAATGAACATTTTGTTACATGACTCTTTTTGAATCATGGTTTTCTCAGGGTATATGCTCAGTAGTGGGATTGCTGGGTTATATGGTAGTTTTATTTGTAGTTTTATAAGAAATCTCCATATGGTTCTACATAGTGTCTGTACCAATTCACATTCCCACCAGCAGTGCAAGAGTGTTCCCTTTTCTCCACAGCCTCTCCAGAATTTATGGTTTCTAGATTTTTTTTCCTTTTTTTTAACATCTTTATTGGGGTATAATTGCTTTACACTGGTTTGTTAATTTCTGCTTTATAACAAAGTGAATCAGTTATACATATACATATGTTCCCATATGTCTTCCCTCTTGCGTCTCCCTCCCTCCCACCCTCCCTATTCCACCCCTCCAGGTGGCCACAAAGCACCAAGCCGATATCCCTGTGTCATGCGGCTGCTTCCCACTAGCTATCTACCTTACGTTTATTAGTGTGTATATGTCCATGACTCTCTCTCGCCCTGTCACAGCTCACCCTTCCCCCTCCCCATATCCTCAAGTCCGTTCTCCAGTAGGTATGTGTCTTTATTCCTGTCTTACCCCTAGATTCTTCATGACATTTTTTTCTTCTTAAATTCCATATATATGTGCTAGCATACAGTATTTGTCTTATTCTTTCTGACTTACTTCACTCTGCATGAGAGACTCTAGGTCTATCGACCTCATTACAAATAGCTCAATTTCGTTTCTTTTTATAGCTGAATAATATTCCATTGTATATATGTTCCACATCTTCTTTATCCATTCATCTGATGATGGGCACTTAGGTTGTTTCCATCTCCGGGCTATTGTAAACAGAGCTGCAGTGAACATTTTGGTACGTGACTCTTTTTGAATTTGTTTTTCTCAGGGTATATGCCCAGTAGTGGGATTGCTGGGTCATATGGTAGTTCTATTTGTAGTTTTTTAAGGAACCTCCATACTGTTCTCCATAGTGGCCGAACCAATTCACATTCCCACCCGCAGTGCAAGAGTGTTCCCTTTTCTCAACACCCTCTCCAGCATTTATTGTATGTAGATATTTTGATGATGGCCATTCTGACTGGTGTGAGATGATATCTCATTGTAGTTTTGATTTGCATTTCTCTAATGATTAATGATGTTGAGCATTCTTTCATGTGTTTGTTGGCAGTCTCTATATCTTCTTTTGAGAAATGTCTATTTAGGTCTTCTGCCCATTTTTGGATTGGGTTGTTTGTGTTTTTGTTATTGAGCTGCATGAGCTGCTTGTGAAATTTGGAGATTAATTCTTTGTCAGTTGCTTCATTTGCAAATATTTTCTACGATTCCGAGGGTTGTCTTTTGGTCTTGTTTATGGTTTCCTTTGCTGTGCAAAAGCTTTGAAGTTTCATTAGGTCCCATTTGTTTATTTTTGTTTTTATTTCCATTACTCTAGGACGTGGGTCAGAAAGGATCTTGCTGTGATTTATGTCATAGAGTGTTCTGCCTATGTTTTCCTCTAAGAGTTTGATAGTTTCTGGCCTACATTTAGGTCTTTAATTCATTTTGAGCTTATTATTGTGTATGGTGTTAGGGAGTGATCTAATCTCATACTTTTACATGTATCTGTCCATTTTCCCAGCAACACGTATTGAAGAGGCTGTCCTTTCTCCACTGTATATTCCTGCCACCTTTGTCAAAGATAAGGTGTCCATATGTGCGTGGGTTTATCTCTGGGTTTCTACCCTGTTCCATTGATCTATATTTCTGTTTTTGTGCCAGCACCATATTGTCTTGATTACTGTAGCTTTATATTATAGTCTGAAGTCAGGGAGCCTGATTCCTCCAGCTCCTTTTTTCATTCTCAAGATTGCTTTGGCTATTCGGGGTCTTTTGTGTTTCAATACAAATTGTGAAAATTTTCTTGTAGTTCTGTGAAAAATGCCAGTGGTTGTTTGATAGGGATTGCATTGAATCTGTAGATTGCTTTGGGTAGTAGAGTCATTTTCACAATGTTGATCGTTCCAATCCAAGAACATGGTATATCTCTCCAACTATTTGTATCATATTTAATTTCTTTCATCAGTGCCTTATAATTTTCTGCATACAGGTCTTTTGTCTCCTTAGGTAGGTTTATTCCTAGATATTTTATTCTTTTTGTCGCAATGGTAAATGGGAGTGTTTTCTTGATTTCAATTTCAGATTTTTCATCATTAGTATATAGGAATGCCAGAGATTTCTGTGCATTAATTTTGTATCCTGCTATATTACCAAATTCATTGATTAGCTCTAGTAGTTTTCTGGTAGCATCTTTAGGATTCTCTATTTATAGTATCATGTCATGTGCAAACAATGACAGCTTTACTTCTTCTTTTCCGATTTGGATTCTTTTTATTTCCTTTTTTTCTCTTATTGCTGTGGGTAAAACTTCCAAAACTATGTTGAATAACAGTGGTGAGAGTGGGCAACTTTGTCTTGTTCCTGATCTTAGTGGAAATATTTTCAGTTTTTCACCCTTGAGGATGATGTTGGCTGTGGGCTTGTCACATATGGCCTTTCTTATATTGAGGAAAGTTCACTCTTTGCCTACTTTCTTTTTTTTTCTTCTTTTTTTACATCTTTATTGGAGTATAATTGCTTTACAATGGTGTGTTAGTTTCTTCTTTATAACAAAGTGAACCAGTTATACATATGTTCTCATATCTCTTACTTCTTGCATCTCCCTCTTTGCCTACTTTCTGCAGGGTTTTTATCATAAATGGGTGTTGAATTTTGTCAAAAGATTTCTCTACATCTATTGAGATGATCATATGGTTTTTCTCCTTCAATTTGTTAATATGGTTTATCACATTGATAGATTTGCGTATATTGAAGAATCCTTACATTTCTGGAATACACCCCACTTGACCACAGTGTATGATCCTTTTTAATGTGCTGTTGGATTCTGTTTGCTAGTATTTTGTTGAGGATGTTTACACCTATATTCATCAGTGATATTGACCTGTAGTTTTCTTTCTTTGTGACATCATTGGTTTCGGTATCAAGGTGCTGGTTGCCTCGTAGAAGGATTTTGGGGGTGTTCCTCCCTCTGCTATATTTTGGAAGAGTTTGAGAAGGATAGGTGTTAGCTCTTCTCTAAATGTTTGATAGAATTCGCCTGTGAAGCCATCTGGTCCTGGGCTTTTGTTTGTTGGGAGATTTTTAATCACAGTCTCAATTTCAGTGCTTGTGATTGGTCTGTTCATATTTTCTATCTCTTCCTGATTCAGTCTTGGCAGTTGTGCATTTCTAAGAATTTGTCCATTTCTTCCAGATTGTCCATTTTATTGGCATAGAGTTGCTTAAAATAATCTCTCATGATGTTTTGTATTTGTGCAGTGTCACTTATTACTTCTCCTTTTACATTTCTAATTATATTGATTTGAGTCTTCTCCCTTTTTTTCTTGATGACTCTGGCTAGTGGTTTATCTATTTTGTTTATCTTCTCAAAGAACCAGCTTTTAGTTTTATTGATCTTTGTTATTGTTTCCTTCATTTCTTTTTCATTTCTTTCCAATTTGATTTTTATTATTTCCTTCCTTCTGCTAGCTTTGGGGTTTTTTGTTCTTCTTTCTCTAATTGCTTGAGGTACAAGGTTAGGTTGTTTATTCGAGATGTTTCCTGCTTCTTAAGGTGGGCTTGTATTTCTATAAACTTCCCCCTTAGAACTGCTTTTGCTGCATCCCGTAGGTTTTGGGTGGTTGTGTCTCCATTGTCATTTGTTTCTAGGTATTTTTTAATTTCCTCTGTGATTTCTTCAGTGATCACTTCATTATTAAGTAGTGTATTGTTTAACCTTGTTGTGTTTGTATTTTTTACAGATCTTTTCCTGTAATTGATATCTAGTCTCATGGCGTTTTGGTCGGAAAAGATACTTGATACAATTTCAACTTTCTTAAATTTTCCAAGGCTTGATTTGTGACCAAAGATATGATCTGTCATGGAGAATGTTCCATGAGCACTTGAGAAAAATGTGTACTCTGGTTTTTTTGGATGGAATGTCCTATAAATATCAATTAAGTCCATCTTGTTTAATGTATCATTTAAAGCTTGTGTTTCCTTATTTATTTTCAGTTTGGATGATCTGTCAGTGGGTGAATGTGGGGTGTTAAAGTCCCCTACTATGAATGGGTTACTGTCGATTTTCCCTTTTAGGGCTGTTAATATTTGCCTTATGTATTGAGGTGCTTCTATGTTGAGTGCATAAATATTTACAATTGTTATATCTTCTTCTTGGATCGATCCCTTGATCATTATGTAGTGTCCTTCTTTGTCTCTTCTAATAGTCTTTATTTTAATGTCTATTTTGTCTGATATGAGAATTGCTACTCCAGCTTTCTTTTGGTTTCCATTTGCATGGAATATCTTTTTCCATCCCCTTACTTTCAGTCTGTATGATTCTCTAGGTCTGAAGTGGGTCTCTTGTAGTCAGCATATATAAGAATCTTGTTTTTGTATCCATTCAGCCAATCTGTGTCTTTTGGTGGGAACATTTAGTCCATTTACATTTAAGGTAATTATCGATAATGTATGTTCCTTTTCCCATTTTCTAAATTCTTTTGGGTTTGATATTATAGGCTTTTTCCTTTTCTTGTGTTTCTTGTCTAGAGAAGTTCCTTTAGCATTTGTTGTAAAGCTGGTTTGGTGGCGCTGAACTCTCTCAGCTTTTGCTTGTCTGTAAAGGTTTTAATTTCTCCATCAAATCTGAATGAGATCCTTGCTGGGTAGAGTAGTCTTGGTTGCAGGTTCTTCTCCTTCATCACTTTCAGTATGTCCTGCCACTCCCTCCTGACTTGCAGGGTTTCTGCTGAGAGATCAGCTGTTAACCTTATGGGGATTCCCTTGTGTGTTATTTGTTGTTTTTCCCTTGCTGCTTTTAATATGCTTTCTTTGTATATAATTTTTGACAGTTTGATTAATATGTGTCTTGGCATTTTTCTCCTTGGATTTATCCTGTATGGGACTCTCTGTGCTTCCTGGACTTGAGTAACTATTTCCTTTCCCATATTAGGGAAATTTTCAACTATAATCTCTTCAAATATTTTCTCAGTCCCTTTCTTTTACTCTTTTTCTTCTGGATCCGCTATAATTCGAATGTTGGTGCATTTAATGTTTTCCCAGAGGTGTCTGAGACTGTCCTCAGTTTTTTTCAATCTTTTTTCTTTATTGTGCTCTGCAGTAGCCATTTCCACAATTTTATCTTCCAGGTCACTTATCCATTCTTCTGCCTCAGTTATTCTGTTATTGATCCCATCTAGAGTATTTTTAATTTCATTTATTGTGTTGTTCATTGTTGTTTGTTTCATCTTTAGTTCTTCTAGGTCCTTGTTATACGTTTCTTGCATATTGTCTATTCTATTTCCAAGATATTAGATCACCTTTACTCTCATTATTCTGAATTCTTTTTCAAGCAGACTGCCTGTTTCTTCTTCATTTGTTAGATTTTTTAGGTTTTTATCTTGCTTCTTCATCTGCTGTGTGTTTTTCTGTCTTCTCATTTTCCTTACCTTACTGTGCTTCAGGTCTCCTTTTTTCAGCCTGCGTGTTTGTATTTCCTGTTGTTTTTGGTGTCTCTCCCCAGCGACTAAGGTTGGCTCAGTGGTTTGTGTAGGCTTCCTGGTGGAGGGACTAGTGTCTGTGTTCTGGTGGATGAGGCTGGATCTTTTCTTTCTGGTGGGCAACTCCACATCTGGCGGTGTGTTTTTGGGTGTTTGTGGACTTATTATGATTTTAGGCAGTCTCTCTGATAATCAGTGGTGTTGTGTTCCTGTCTTGCTAGTTGTTTGGCATAGGGTGTCCAGCACTGTATTGTGCTGGTCATTGAGTGTACCTGGGTGCTGGTGTTGAAATGGAGATCTCTGGGAGTTTTTCAGCGTTTAATATTATGTGTAACTGAGAGGTCTTTTGTGGACTAGTGTCCTGAATTTGGCTCTCTCACCTCAGGGGCAGAGCACTGACTACTAGCTGCAGGACCAAGAGCATTTCATCCACGTCTCTCAGAATAAAAGGGAGAAAAAGTAGAAAGAAAGAATTAGTAGAAGTAGAAAGAAGGAAAGAAAGAAGAAAGAAAGAGGGAGGGCGGGAGGAAGGAAAGAAGGAAGGAGGGAAGGAAGGAAAAAAGAAGATAAAGTAAAATAAAATAAAGTAAGATAAAATATAATAAATTTATTAAAATAAAAATAATTATTAAGAAAGAAAATTAAAAAAAAAAAACGGATGGATAGAACCCTAGGACAAATGGCGGCAGCAAAGCTATACAGAAAAAATCTCACACAGAAGGATACACATACACACTCACAGAAAGAGGAAAAAATCATAAATCTGGCTCTCAAAGTCCACCTCCTCAATTTGGGATAATTCGTTGTCTATTCATGTATTCCACAGATGCAGGGTACATCAAGTTAATTGTGGAGCTTTAATCCGCTGCTTCTGAGGCTGCTGGGAGAGATTTCCCTTTCTCTTCTTTTTTCTCACAGCTTCCAGGGGCTCAGCTTTGGATTTGGCCCCGCCTCTGCATGTAGGTCGCTGGCGGACGTCTGTGTGCTCAGACAGGACGGGGTTCAAGGAGCAGCTGCTTCGGGGACTCTGGCTCACTCAGGCTGCGGGGCGGGAGGGGCAAGGAGTGTGGGGCAAGCCTGCGGCGGCAGAGGCTGGCGTGACGTTTCACCAACCTGAGGCGTGCCGTGCGTCTCCCGGGGAAGTTGGCCCTGGATCCTTGGACCCTGGCAGTGGCGGACTGCACAGGCTCCCCGGAAGGCGGGTGTGGATAGTGACTTGTGCTCGCACACAGGCTTCTTGGTGGCGGCAGCAACAGCCTTAGTGTCTCATGCATGTCTCTGGGGTCCGTGCTGATAGCCTCGGCTCGGTCCATCTCTGGAGCTCCTTTAAGCAACGCTCTTAATCCCCTGTCCTCTCTCACGAGGATACAAAGAGGGAAGAAAAAGTCTCTTGCCTCTTCAGCAGGTCCAGACTTTCCCCAGCACTCACTCCCCGCTAGCCGTAGTGCACTAACACTCTTCAGGCTTTGTTCAGGCCGCCAACCCCAGTCCTCTCCCTGCGTTCTTACTGAAGCCCGAGCCTCAGCTCACAGCCCCGCCCGCCCAGGCGGGTGAGCAGACAAGCCTCTCGGGTTGGTGAGTGCTGGTCGGCACCGATCCGCTGTGAGCGAACCTCTCCGCTTTGCCCTCCACAACCCTGTCACTGCACTCTCCTCCACAGCTGCGAAGCTTACCCCCTCCACCACCCGCAGTCTCCGCCCATGAAGGGGCTTCCTAGTGTATGGAAACATTTCCTCCTTCACAGCTCCCTCCTGCTGGTGCAGGTCCTTTCTCTTTTCTTTTGTCTCTGTTTATTCTTTTTTCTTTTGCCCTACCCAGGTACGTGGGGAGTTTCTTGCTTTTTGGGAGGTCTGAGGTCTTCTGCCAGAGTTCAGTAGGTGTTCTGTAGGAGTTGTTCGACGTGTAGATGTTTTTCTGGTGTATCAGTGGGTAGGAAAGTGATCTCCGCGTCTTACTCTTCCGCCATCTTCCCCTTCTCCGCCAATGGGTGTGTTTTCTTAATTTCACTTTCAGAGTTTTCATCATTAGTGTATAGGAATGCAAGAGATTTCTGTGCATTAATTTTGTATCCTGCGACTTTACCAAGCTCTAGTAGTTTTCTGGTAGCATCTCTAGGATTCGGTATGTATACTATTATGTAATCTGTAAACAGTAACAGCTTTACTTCTTCTTTTCCAATTTGAATTCCTTTTATATCCTTTTCTTTTCTGATTGTTGTGTCTAAAAATTCCAAAACTATATTGAATAAGATTGGTGAGAGTGGGCAACCTTGTCTTGTTCCTGATCTTAGTGGGAATAGTTTCCATTTTTCACCATGAAGGATGATGATGGCTGTGGGTTTGTCATATATGGCCCTTATTCTGTCGAGGAACGTTCCCTCTATGCCTACTTTCTGGAGGGTTTTTATCATAAATGGGTGTTGAATTTTGTCGAAAGCTTTCTCTGCATCTATTGAGATGATCATATGGTTTTTCTCCTTCAATTTGTTAATATGGTTTATCACATTGATAGATTTGCGTATATTGAAGAATCCTTGCATTCCTGGAATAAACCCCACTTGATCATGGTGTATGATCCTTTTAATGTGCTGTTGGATTCTGTTTGCTAGTATTTTGTTGAGGATTTTTGCATCTATGTTCATCAGTGATATTGGCCTGTAGTTTTCTTTCTTTGTGACATCCTTGTCTGGTTTTGGTATCAGGGTGATGGTGGCCTCGTAGAAGGAAGCTGGGAGTGTTCCTCCCTCTGCTATATTTTGGAAGAGTTTGAGAAGGATAGGTGTTAGCTCTTCTCTAAATGTTTGATAGAATTCTCCTGTGAAGGCATCTGGTCCTGGGCTTTTGTTTGTTTTAATATTTTAATCACAATTTGAATTTCAGTGCTTGTGATTGGTCTGTTCATATTTTCTATTTCTTCCTGATTCAGTCTTGGCAGGTTGTGCATTTCTAAGAATTTGTCCATTTCTTCCAGGTTGTCCATTTTATTGGCATAGATTTGCTTGTAGTAATCTCCCATGATCTTTTGTATTTGTGCAGTGTCACTTGTTACTTCTCCTTTTTCATTTGTAATTCTATTGATTTGAGTCTTCTCGGGTTTTTTCTTGATGAGTCTGGCTAATGATTTATTAATTTTGTTTATCTTCTCAAAGAACTAGCTTTTAATTTTATTGAATTTTGCTATCGTTTCCTCATTATTTTTCATCTATTTCTGATCTGATCTTTATGATTTCTTTCTTTGTAGTAACTTGCGGTTTTTTTGTTATTCTTTCTCTAATTTATTTAGGTTCATGTGTAGGTTGTTTATTCGAGATATTTCCTGTTTTTTAAGTAGGATTGTATTGCTATAAACTTCCCTCTTAGAACTGCTTTGGCTGCATCTCATAGGTTTTGGGTTGTCATGTCTCCATTGTCATTTGTTTCTAGGTATTTTTTTTATTTTCTCTTGGATTGCTTCAGTGATCACATCGTTATTAAGTGATGTATTGTTTAGCCTCCATATGTTTGTGTTTTTTACAGATCTTTTCTTGTAATTGCTATCTAGTCTCATAGCATTGTGGTTGGAAAAGGCACTTAATTCAACTTCAATTTTCTTAAATTAACCAAGGCTAGATTTTTGACCCAATATATGATCTAACCTGGAAAATGTTCCATCAGCACTTGAGAAAAATGTGTATTCTGCTGTTTTTGGATGGAATTACCCATAAATATCAATTAAGTCCATCTTGTTTAATGTGTCATTTAAAGTTTGTGTTTCCTTATTTATTTTCATTTTGGATGATCTGTCCATTGGTGAAAGTGGGGAGTTAAAGTCCCCAAATACAAATGTGTTACTGTCGATTTCCCCTTTTGTGGACATTAGTATTTGCCTTATGTATTGAGGTGCTCCTATGTTGGGTGCATATTTACAATTGTTATATTTTCTTCTTGGATCGATCCCTTTATCATCATGTAGTGTCCTTCATTGTCTCTTCTAATAGTCTTTCTTTTAAAGTCTATTTTCTCTGCTATAAGAATTGCTACTTCAGCTTTCTTTTGGTTTCCATTTGCATGGAATATCTTTTTCCATCCCCTTACTTCCAGTCTGTATGTGTCTCTAGGTCTGAATTGGTCTCTTGTAGACAGCATATATATGGGTCTTGTTTTTGTATCCATTCAGCCAATCTGTGTCTTTTGGTGGGAGCATTTAGTCCATTTACATTTAAGGTAATTATCGATATGTATATTCCTATTCCCATTTTCTTAATTGTTTTGGTTTTGTTATCATAGGTCTTTTCCTTCTTTTGCCTAGAGCAGTTCCTTTAGCATTTGTTGTAAAGCTGGTTTGGTGATTCGGAACTCCCAGCCTTTGCTTGTCTGTAAAGGTTTTAACTTGTCCATCAATTCTGAATGAGATCCTTGCTGGGTAGAGTAACTTGGTTGTAGGTTTTTCTCCTTCATCACTTTAAATATGTCCTGCCACTCCCTTCTGGCTTGCAGAGTTTCTGCTGACATCAGCTGTTAATCTTATGGGGATTCCCTTGTGTGTTATTTTTGTTTTTCCCTTGCTGCTTTTAATATGTTTTCTTTGTATTTTATTTTTGACAGTTTGATTAATATGTGTATTGGCATGTTTCACCTTGGATTTATCCTATATTGGACTCTCTGTGCTTCCTGGACTTGATTAACTGTTTCCTTTCCCATATTAGAGCAATTTTCAACTATAATCTCTTCAAATATTTTCTGAGTCCATTTCTTTTTCTCTTCTTCTTCTGGGACCCCTATAATTTGAATGTTGGTGCATTTAATATTGTCCCAGAGGTATCTGAGACTGTCCTCAATTGTTTTCATTCCTTTTTCTTTATTCTGCTCTGCAGTAGTTGTTTCCATTATTTTATATTCCAGGTCACTTATCCATCCTTCTGCCTAGTTATTCTGCTGTTGATCCTTTTAGAGACTTTTAAATTTCATTTATTGTGTTGTTTATCACTGTTTACTTGCACTGTAGTTCTTCTAGTTCCTTATTAAACGTTTCTTGTATTTTCTCCATTCTGTATCCAAGATTTTGGATCATCTTTCCTATCATTATTCTGAATTATTTTTCAGTTACACTGCCTTTTCCCTCTTCATTTATTAGGTCTGGTGGGTTTTTCCTTGCTCCTTCATCTGCTGTGTGTTTCTCTCTCTTCTCATTTTTCTTGACTTACTGTGTTTGGGATCTCCTTCTCACACACTGCAGGTGTGTAGTTCCCATTGTTTTTGGTATATGTCCCCAGTTGTTAAGTATGGTTCAGTGGGCTGTGTAGGCTTCCTGGTGGAGGGGACCTTTGCCTGCGTTCTGGTGGATGAGGCTGGATCCTGTCTTTCTTGCAGGCAGATCCAAATCTGGTGGTGTGTTTTGGAATGTCTGTGACCTTATAATGATTATCAGCAGCCTCTCTGCTAATGGCTGAGGTTGTGTGGATCTCTTGCTTTTTTTAGGCATAGGGTATCCATTACTGTAGGATGCTGTTCATTGAGTGGATCTGCGTCTTGACGCTGAGATGGACATCTCTGTGAGATTTTCGCCATTTTTTATTACGTGGAGCTGGGAGGCCTCTTGTGGACCATTGTCCTGAACTTGGCTGTTCCACCTCAGAGACAAAGCCCTGATGCCTGGCTGAAGCACCAAGACCCTGTCATCCACATGGCTCAGAATAAAAGGGAGAGGGGAGGAGCTTCAAGATGGTGGAAGAGTAAGATGCGGAGATCACCTTCCTCCCCACAGATACATAAGAAATACATCTACATGTGGAGCAGCTCCTACAGACTATCTACTGAACACTGGCAGAAGACCTCAGACCTCCCAAAATTCAAGAAGCTCCACACATACCTGGGTAGGGCAAATGAAAAAAGAAATAAAGACAAAGAATAGTGATGAGACCTGCACCAGTAGGAGGGAGCTGTGAATGAGGAAGGGTTCCACACACTAGGAAGCCCCTTTGCAGGGGGCGACTGTGTTTGGCGGCGGAGGGAGCTTTGTAGCCATGGAGGAGAGTGCAGCATCAGGGGTGCAGATGCAAATGGAGAGATTCCCGCACAGAGCATCAGTGCTGACCAGCACTCACTAGCTCGAGAGTCTTTTCTGCTTACCCGCCGGGACACGTGGGGACTGGGAGCTGAGGCACTGTCTTCGGAGTTTGGATCCCAGGGAGAGCACTGTGGTTGGCTGCGTGAACACAGCCTAAAGGGGGCTAGTGCACCATAGCTAGTTAGGAGGGAGTCCGGGGAAAAGACTGGAGCTGCCAAAGAGACAAGAGACAGTTTCTTGCCTCTTTGTTTCATCGTGCGTGAGGAGAGGGGATTAAGAGCACCACTTAAAGGCCCTCCAGAGACAGGCACGAGGTGCGTCTATCAGCACGGGCCCCAGAGACGGGCATGAGAGGTTAAGGTTGCTGCAGCAGGCACCCAAAATCCTGTGTGCAAGCACAGGTCACTGTCCACCTCTCCCCTCCCAGGAACCTTTGCAGCCTGCCACTGCCAGGGTCCCGTAAAGCAGGGACAATTTACCCAGGAGAGCACACGGTGAGCCTCAGACTGGTGCAACGTCATGTCGGGCTCTGCCACCACAGGCTCCCCCCACATCCGTACCCCTCCTCCCCCCAGGCTGAGTGAGCCAGAGTCCCCCAATCAGCTTCTCCTTTAACCCCGTCCTGTATTAGCGAAGAACAGATGGCCTCAGATGACCTACACGCAGAGGCGGGGTCAAATACAAAGCTGAATCCAGGAGCTGTGCGAAAAAAGAAGAGAAAGGGAAATTTCTCCCAGCACCCACAAGAGCAGTGGATTAAATCTCCACAGTCAACTTGATGTATCCTGCATCTGTGGAACACCTGAATAGACAATGCCTCATAACAAACTGACGAGGTGGACTTTGGGAGCAGCGATCTATATGTATTTTATCCTTTTTCTCTTTTTCTGAGTGTGTATGTGTACACTTCTGTGTGTGATTTTGTCTGTGTAGCTTTGCTTTAACCATTTGCCTTAGGGTTCTGTCTGTCCTTTTTTTTTTAACTACTTAAAAATTTTTTTCTTAATAATTGTTTGTTCATTTTTATGTTAATGACTTTATTTTATTTTACTTTATATTATTTTACCTTCTTCTCTCTCTCTTTTCTCCCTTTTATTCTGAGCCATTTGGAGGACAGGCTCTTGGCAGTGAGACCAGTCATCAGGGCTGTGCCACTGAGGTGGGAGAGCGAAGTTCAGGACACTAGTCCACAAGAGACCTCCCAGCTCCATGTAATATCAAATGGTGAAAATCTCCCAGAGAACTCCATCTCAATGACAAGACCCAGCTTCACTCAACGACCAGCAAACTACAGTGCTGGACATGCTATGCCAAACAACTAGCAAGATAGGAACAAAACCCCACCCATTAGCAAAGAGGTTGCCTAAAACCATAATAAGGCCACAGACACCCCAAAACACACTAACAGACGTGGACCTGCCCTCCAGAAAACAAGATCCAGCCTTATCCAACAGAACACAGGCAAGTGTCCCTGCCACCAGGAAGCCTACACAACCCATTTAACCAACGAACTTTAGCCACTGGGGACAGACACCAAAAACAATGGGAACTACGAACCTGCAGCGTGTGAAAAGGAGACACAAACACATTAATTTAAGCAAAATGAGAAGACAGAAAAACACAGGAGATGAAGGAGCAAGCAAAAACCGACCAGACCTAACAAATGAAGAGGAAATAGGCAGTCTACCTGAAAAAGAATTCAGAATAATGATAGTAAAGATGATCCAAAATCTTGGAAATGGAACGGAGAAAATACAAGAAACTTTTAATTAGGACCTAGAAGAAATAAAGAGCAAACAAGCAATGATGAACAACACAAAAAAATGAAATTAAGAATTCTCTAGAAGGGATCAATAGCAGAATAACTGAGGCAGAAGAACGGATAAGTGACCTGGAAGATAAAATAGTGGAAATAACAACCGCAGAGCAGAATAAAGAAAAAAGAATGAAAAGAACTGAGGACAGTCTCAGAGACCTCTAGGACAACATTAAACGCACCAACATTCGAATTATAGGGGTTCCAGAAGAAGAAGAAAGAAAGAAAGTGACTGAGAAAATATTTGAGGAGATTATAGTTGAAAACTTCCCTAATATGGGAAAGGAACTAATTAATCAAGTCCAGGAAGCACAGAGAGTCCCATACAGGTTAAACCCAAAGAAAAACACGCCAAGACACATATTAATCAAACTATCAAAAATTAAATACGAAGAAAACATATTAAAATCAGCTAGGGAATAGCAAGAAGTAACACATAAGGGAATCCCCATAAGGTTAACAGCTGATCTTTCAGCAGACACTCTGCAAGTCAGAGGGGACTGGCAGGACATATTTAAAATGATGAAGGAGAAAAACCTACAAACAAGATCACTCTAACAAGCAAGAATCGCATTCAGATTTGATGGTGAAATTAAAAGCTTTACAGACAAGCAAAAGCTAAGAAAACTCAGCACCACCAAACCAGCTTTACAACAAATGCTAAAGTACCTTCTCCAGGCAGGAAACACAAGAGAAGGAAAAGACCTACAATAATAAACTGAAAACAATTAAGAAAATGGGAATAGAAACATACATATCGATAATTACCTTAAATGTAAATAGATAAAATGCTCCAAACAAAGGACACAGACTTGCTGAATGGATACAAAAACAAGACCAGTATATGTGCTGTGTATGAGAGACACACTTCAGACCTGGGGACACATACAGACTGAAAGTGAGGGGATGGAAAAAGATATTCCATGCAAATGGGAATCAAAAAAAAGCTGGAGTAGCAATTCTCATATCAGACAAAATAGACTTTAAAATAAAGACTATTACAAGAGACAAAGAAGGACACTACATAATGATCAAGGGATCGATTCAAGAAGAAGATATAACAATTGTAAATATTTATGCACCCAACATAGGAGCACCTCAATACATAAGGCAAATACTAACATCCACAAAAGGGGAAATCGAGAGTATAAAAATCATAGTATGGGACTTTAACACACCACTTTCACTAATGGACAGATCATCCAAAATGAAAAAAAATAAGGAAACACAAGCTTTAAATGATACGTTAAACAAGATGGACTTAATTGATATTATAGGACATTCTAACCAAAAAAACAAAAACAAAAACAGAATACACATTTTTCTAAAGTGCTCATGGAACATTCTCCAGGATAGATCATATCTTGGGTCACAAATCAAGCCTTGGTGAACTTACGAAAATTGAAATCATATCAAGCACCTTTTCCGACCACAGCGCTGTGAGAATAGATATCAGTTACAGGAAAAAGTCTGTAAGAAATACAAGCAAATGGAGGCTAAACCACACACAGACCTACTAATCAATGGACTTGAGAATATGGGGAGGGGTAAGCTGTGACAAAGTGAGACGATTGCATGGACATACATACACTACCAAACTTAAAATTGTTACCTGGTGGGAAGCAGCCGCATAGCACAGGGATATCAGCTCAGTTGTTTTTGACCACCTAGAGAGGTGGGATCGGGAGGGTGGTAGGGAGGGAGACAAAAGAGGGAAAAGAAATGGGAACATATGTATATGTATAACTGATTCACTTTGTTATAAAGCAGAAACTAACACACCATTGTAAAACAATTATACTCCAATAAAGATGTAAAAAAAACCTTACAAAAATAAAAAGTAGTTATGTGTAGGTAGTGAGGTTAAAGACAATTTGATTGAAAGTATGGCATATTTTTACATCAATTGTTATGATGAACAGATTCCTATGTAAATAAAATTATAAATAGCTATACAAAAATATTTTAAAAAGAATAAGAAAAACACACTACATAATAATCAAGAGATCACTGAAAAAATCAAAGAGGAAATCAAAAAATACATAGAAACAAATGACAATGAACAGACAACAACCCAAAACCTATAGGATGCAGCAAAAGTAGTTCTAAGAGGGAAGTTTATAGCTATACAAGCCTACCTTAAGAAACAAGAAACATCTAAAATAAACAACCTAACCATACACTTAAAGCAATTAGAGAAAGAGGAACAAAATATCCCCAAAGTTAGCAGAAGGAAAGGATAATAAAGATCATATCCGAAATAAATGAAAAAGAAATGTAGGAAATGATAGCAAAGATCAGTCAAACTAAAAGCTGGTTCTTTGAGAAGATACACAAAATGGATAAACCATTAGCCAGACTTATCAAGAAAAAAAGGGAGAAGACTCAAATCTATAGAATTAGAAATGAAAAAGGAGAAGCAACAACTGACACTGCAGAAATACAAAAGATCATGGGAGATGACTACAAGCAACTCTATGCCAATAAAATGGACAAACTAGAAGAAATGGACAAATTCTTAGAAATGCTCAACCTTCTGAGACTGAAACAGGAAGAAATAGAAAATATGAACAGACAAATCACTAGCACTGAAATAGAAACTGTGATTTAAAATGTTGCAACAAACAAAAGCCCAGGACCAGATGCCTTCACAGGAGAATTCTATCAAACATTTAGAGAAGAGCTAACACCTATCCTTCTCAAACTCTTCCAAAATATAGCAGAGGGAGGAACACTCCCAAACTCATTCTACGAGACCACCATCACCCTGATACCAAAAACAGACAAGGATGTCACAAAGAAAGAAAACTACAGGCCAATATCAGTGAAGAACATAGATGCAAAAATCTTCAACAAAATAGTAGCATCAGAATCCAACATAACATTACAAGGATCATAAACCATGGTCAAGTGGGGTTTATCCCAGGAATGCAAGGATTTTTCAATATACACAAATCAATCAACGTGATACACCATATTAACAAATTGAAGGAAAAATACCATATGATGATCTCAATCGATGCAGAGAAAACTTTCTACAAAATTCAACACCAATTTATGATAAAAACCCTGCAGAAAGTAGGCATACAGGGAAATTTTCTCAACATAATAAAGGCCATATATGACAAACCCACAGTCAACATCATCCTCAATGGTGAAAAACTGAAACCATTTCCTCTAAGACCAGGAACAAGACAAAGTTACTCGCTCTCACCACTATTATTCAACATAGTTTTGGAAGTTTTAGCCAGAGCATCAGAGGAGAAAAAAAATAAAAGAACTCCATATTGGAAAAGAAGAAGTAAAGTTGTCACTATGTGCAGGTGACATGATATTATGCATAGAGAATCCTAAAGATGCTACGAGAAAGCTACTAGAGCTAATCAATGAATTTGGTAAAGTGGCAGGATACAAAATTAATGCTCAGAAATCTCCTGCATTCCTATACTCTAATGATGAAAAATCTGAAAGTGATATTAAGAAAACTCTCCCATTTACCATTACACCAAAAAGAATAAAATACCTAGGAATAAACATACCTAAGGAGACTAAAGACTTGTATAAAGAAAATTATAAGACACTGGTGAAAGAAATTAAAGATGATACAAATAGATGGAGAGATATACCATGATCTTGGATTGGGAGAGTCAACATTGTGAAAATTACTATACTACCCAAAGGAATCTACAGATTCAATGCAATCCCTATCAAACTACCACTGGTATTTTTCACAGAACCACAAGAAAATTTTCACAATTTGTATGGAAACGCAAAAGACCCTGTATAGCCAAAACAATCTTGAGAAAGAAAAATGGAGCTGGAGGAATGAGACTCCCTGACTTCAGACTATACTACAGTAATCAGAACAACATGGTACTACAACAAAAACAGAAGTACAGATCAAGGGAACAGGATAGAAAGCCCAGAGATAAACCCACGCACATATGGTCACCTTATCTTTGAGAAAGGATGCAAGAATATACAATGGCAAATAGACAGCCTCTTCAATAAGTGGTGTTGGGAAAACTGGACAGCTACATTTAAAAGAACTATGTTAGAATAATTCCTAACACCATACACAAAAATAAACTCAAAATGGATTAAAGACCCATATGTAAGGCCAGACACTATAAAACTCTTAGAGGAAAACATACAAAGAACACCCTTCGACATAAATCACAGCATGATCCTTTTCGACCTACCTCCTAGTGAAATGGAAATTAAAACAAAAATAAGCAAATGGGACATAATGAAACTTAAAAACTTTTCCACAACAAAGGAAACCATAAACAAGACCAAAAGACAGCCCTCAGAATGGGCGAAAATATTTCCAAATGAAGCGCCTGAAAAAGCATTAATCTCCAAAATATACAAGCAGCTCATGCAGCTCAGTATCAAAAAAACAAACAACAAAAATAACATTGCTAAAATAGGCAGAAGACCGAAATAGACATTTCTCCAAAAGGATATTCAGATTGACAACAAACACATGAAAGGATGCTCAACATCACTAATCATTAGAGAAATGCAAATCAGAAGTACAATGAGATATCATCTCACACCGGTCAGAATGGCCATCATCAAAAAATCTAAAAGCAATAAATACTAGAGAGGGTGTGGAGAAAACGGAACCCTCTTGCAGTGTTAGTGGGAATTTAAATTGACACAGCCCCTATGGACAACAGTATGGAGGTTCCTTAAAAAACTAAAAATAGAACTACCATACAACCCAGCAATCTCACTACTGGGCATATACCCTGAGATAACCGTAATTCAAAAAGAGTCATGTACCAAAATGTTCATGGCAGCTCTATTTACAATAGCCAGGACATGGAAGCAACCTAAGTGTCCACCAACAGAGGAATGGATAAAGAAGATGTGGCACATATATATAATGGAATATTACTCAGCCATAAAAAGAAACAAAATTGAGTTATTTGTAGTGAGGTGGATGGACTTCGAGTCTGTCATACAGAGTGAAGTAAGTCAGAAAGAGAAAAACAAATACCGTATTCTAACACATATATATGGAATTTAAGAAAAGTTAAGTAGAACCTAGGGGTAAGGCGGGAATAAGGACACAGACCTACTAGAGAATGGACTTGAGGATATGGGGAGGGAGAAGGGTAAGCTGTGACAAAGTGATAGAGTGCATGGACATATATCCATTACCAGACATAAAATAGATAGCTAGTGGGAAGCAGCTGCATAGCACATGGAGGTCAGCTCGCTGGTTTGTGACCACCTAGAGTGTGGGATATGGAGGGTGGGAGGGAGGGAAACGCATGAGGGAAGAGATATGGGAACATGTGTATATGTATAACTCATTCACTTTGTTATAATGCAGAAACTAACACATCATTGTAAAGCAACTATACTCCAATAAAGATGTCAAAAAATGCTTCATTTTTAAGAAGATTCATAGAAAGAACTTTTTGACAAGTACGGGTGTCTTATAGCTTTCAGATCATGCCACTTAGCTCCATAAGAAATTGAAGAATTCTAGTGTAAACCTGATGATTTCATAAACTGTTAACACAGGATTAATTACATAGCACTCAGTGAGTGAATGAATATTGTTACAATTTTATGTTTTTTGTCTAATACATTACTAGCTTTTAGTATTTTTTCCCAGATATAAAGAAGCATTTCCCATTAAGCTAATTGTGATGTATAGCAACTTGGTAAATTATACCTTTGTGAGTAGAATTGAAGCATTTATCTTTTCTCTCTGCCTGTCCCCTCCAGAATTTGGAAACTTTTAGTGAGCGTCCTTATTTTTATGGCAATATAGTTATTTGCCTGTGTTTAGTAAGAATCTGTTTCCTTATAAGAGGACTCAGTTGAAAATATTCGTTATGTTACCATGGCTTTGACTGAAATGTGATATATGGAAAATACATAAAATCAAGTGTGACCAGACAACTTCAAAGAGCTAAGGTGGACTTTATGGAGTCACGAAGCCCCTTTGAAAGACAACAAGATCCTTTACTGACAGGGTTCCCAGCAGCCTTTCCAAGTGAGTAAGGAAGTGCACTTTCTAACAAGTGCAGGGACCTCAAGATATTTTGGATGCCTACAAGAAAGTAATTTGCCTAAATCTGTAGATATGACAAACACAATCTGATGACACATCCTTGGCGTTACTTTCCTGTACTTGAGACAATTTTTAAAAGTTCAAATTGAAATTCTTTATGAAAAGTTCCACACAGCCAATTCAAAGGAGCCTTTAGGATCAATTAACCAGACTTATTTTGCACAAAAATTTGTCTTAATTTGCTAGATTTGGTTAAACTTAGGATAATCTAGAGAGGAAAAATTATGTTTCAATAATATACCTTTGTGGATACTGAGGTTTTGTATATACTGAGGTTTTGTATTTATCGTCTACGTCCAAGATGTCTTCTTTTTGCTATGTTACATTATTGTAAGTTTAACTGAATTATTAAAAGGATATCCTGAGCTTGTTTCTGAAGTTGATCACAGTCTCTCTTTGGATGACGATCAGATGCCCCATGACGTACAACAAGGGGATTATGCATACTGGAAAAGGCATCATTTAAAGAACTAGCCCTCTAACCTAGATGGAAGAACCATTATCAGGTATTCTTAATAAACTCTTTCACAGTGAAACTGAAGGAAATTGACTCTTGAATTCATATTTTCACTTAAGACAGCCTTTTAAATTGGACTGGTATATAGAAAGGATTTTTGACTTCAAATGAAACCCACATCAGGATGATAAGTAAATGACAACAGTAGACAGCTGACTCAAGAATCCGGGCCAGGCCTGTAAGACTTATCCTACTAATTCAATGTGAACTGTTTTCCAAATGTTTATCTCCTTATCAAAAGTATAAGTTATTGAAAAAAAAAAGTATAAGTTATTGTATTACTTCTAGCTATACTTTTGCTTCAGTGTTCAGGGCAAAAAGAAAATTCTCTAGTGAAGTTATCACAGAGTATAACTACTCATAACATTTAACACTTTTTGCTTTAAGTCCACTGCTAAAAGCACATGAACAATGTTTGTGTGACAATTCAGTATAACTAATAAAATATATAGCATATAAAATGTTTCCCCAGGGCTTGCCTGGTGGTGCAGTGGTTGGGAGTCCGCCTGCTGATGCAGGGGACGCAGGTTCGTACCCTGGTCTGGGAGGATCCCACGTGCCACGGAGTGGCTGGGCCCGTGGGCCGTGGCTGTGGCCGCTGGGCCTGCACGTCCGGAGCCTGTGCTCCGCAGTGGGAGGAGCCACAATGGTGAGAGACCCGCATACCGCAAAAAAAAAAAAGTTTCCCCATCAGCATGTCTCTGTGTTAGTTTACTATGTCTGATTAGTTTTCCCCAACGTGGCTAACTATATATATATATATATCCTAGGAGGGGAGATCAATATGTCAGAGTAAGAAAATGTGAAGCTTACCTCCCCCAACAAACACATCAAAAATACTTCTACATGTGGAGCAGTTCACACAAAATCTAACTGGAAACTGGCAGAAGAACTCCTATACAACCAAGGCTGCAAAAAATTTCCCATGTAACTGGGTAGAACTGGGGGAAAAAAGCATAAGGTCAGGATCTGTGCCCCTGGGCAGAGTCTAAAAGGAAAAGAAAGATTGCATGAGCAGACTCTCACCCTGGGGAGTGAACCACAGTCCCAGGGTCTTATGTGGAATAGACAAGCCCCCTTTGCTGCTGGAAGAACCACTGGGACAGACAGAAGGACTGAGAAGCCTAGATTCCACTCATGAGGAGTGCATAGGTGCTGGCTTGCCAACAGACAGGGCAGATGGAGAGAGTTCTGCACTGGCAACTGCTGCCTCAGCATGCTCCCCAATCTGAGCTGACAAACACCCCGACTCTGTTCACTCAACACCACAGTTTGACATGCGATATAGGGAAGTGAGGTCCTGACAAAAATCTTGATCTAGTGACACAAAGATACCCAGGGTGCCTGGGGAGTAGTCTGGATGAAGCAGCAGCAGCCATTTCTGGTGAATACTCAGACAGCACCACAGAGGTAGTCCTGACCTGTGAAGGCAACACAGCCACTTGAGCCCCAATGACCAACAAGCCGTGATCCCCATTCCCAGCCTAGTGAATTCTCTGGGTCTACCAACTCCACATCACAGCCTGGCACTGGATACGGGGCAGAAAGTTCCTTTGGGGTGGCAGATCTGAGACTGGTTCTCCAAACTCCTCACCTGGCTTCCTTGTAAATAAACCCTTTCTTTGCTGCAAACTTGAGCATCCCAGCATTTTGGCTTGCTATGTGTCAGGCAAACAAACTTGATTTGATAACTTTGGTGGGAAAAGTGGATATTCACATGCGAAGAACGAAGTAGGATCCTCATCTTACACCATATACAAAAATGAACACCCTGGTGGTGCAGTGGTTGGGAATCCGCCTGCCAATGAACAAGACACGGGTTCGAGCCCTGGTCCAGGAAGATCCCACATGCCACGGAGCAACTAAGCCCATGCGCCACAACTACTGAGCCTGCACTCTAGAGCCCGTGAGCCACAACTACTGAGCCCACGCACAGCAACTACTGAAGCCCATGTGGCTAGAGTCCATGCCCCGCAACAAGAGAAGCCACCACAATGAGAAGCCCGTGCACTGCAACAAAGAGTAGACCCTGCTCTCTGTAGCTAGAGAAAGCCCGTGCCCAGCAGCAAAGATCCAACGCAGCCAAAAATAAATAAATAAATATTTGTAAAAGTTAGAACTAAAACTATGAAACTCTTAGAAGAAAATAAAGGGTAAACAATTCATGAAATTTGATTTGGAAATGATTTCTTTTTTACTGAAGTATAGTTGCATAATATTATATAAGTGTACAAAATTGTGATTCACAACTTTAAAGGCTATACTCCATTTATAGTTATTATAAAATATTTGCTATATTCTCTGTGTTGTAAAATATATCCTTGTAACTTTTTTTACCTAATAGTTTGTACCTCTTAAACCCCTACCCTTATATTTAGCAATGATTTCTTGAATATGACACCAAAATTGAAGGCTACAAAAGTAAAGATAGATAAAGTTGAAAACATCAAAACTTTTTAAAAAAATGTGTATCAAATTACCCAATTAAGAGTTGGAAAAGGTAACCGATAGAATGGAAGAGAATATTTTCAACTTATATACTGATAGTTAATATTCACACCAAATAAAGAACTTCTACAACTCAACAACAACAAACCCAATTAAATTAAAAAAATGGACAAAGGACTTGCATAGATATTACTTCAAAGATGTACAAAATGGCCAATAGGTATATAGAAAGATGCTCAACTTCACTAATCATCAGCAAAACACAAATTATAATCACAATAAGATATCACCTCATTCCCACTGGGATGGCGTGTATAAAGCAAACAAACCAAAAAATAACAAGTGTTGCTGAGAATGTGGAGAAATAAGAACCATTGTGCATTGTTGGTGAGAATTGTAGAAGGATGGAGCCTCTATTGAAAATGATATGGCAATTTCTCAAAAATTTAAAAATACAATTTGCATATGATTCAGTAATTCCATTTCTGGGTATATAGCCAAAACAATGAATGCAGGATGTTGAAGCAATATTTACACACCCATATTCATAGCAGCATTATTCATGATAGCCAAATGGTGAAAGTAACACAAATGTCCATTGGTGGATTAATAGATAAACAATATGTGATATATATATACTATGATGCAATATTATCCACCCTTGAAAATGAAGGAAATTCTAATACATACAACATGGATGAACCTTAAGGACATTATGCTAAATGAGATGTGCCAGAGAAAAACGTCAAATATTGTATGACTCCATTTGTACTACTTACCCGGAATAGTCAAATTCATAGAAACAGAAAGTAGAACGGTGGTTGACAGGGGCTAGAGGGAGGGAGGAATGGGGATTTATTGCTTAATGGGTATGGAGTTTCAGATTGGGAAGATTAAAATTTCTGAGGGTGGATGGTGGTGATAGTTGCACAACAGTGTAAATGTATTTAATGCCACTAAACTCAACTCTGTACTTAAAAATGGGTAAAAAGATGTTATGTTTATTTTATCACAGCAAAGAGGTGATCTTTAAAAGATATTGTCTCTAGTGACATCACCCAGATGGCCAGGTAGGAAGCAACTGACTTTCCTTCCTCCCACATATGCACTGATTATACAGCTATACATGGATCAAGTTCCTCTGAGAAAAATCCAGAACCTAGTTGGATGACTCCTACGCATTGTGCACTTGAGAAAATACCTACAATGAAATGGATAGGAGAGGCTGAGCCACAGTCTTGTTATGAAGCCCATTTCTGGCAATGTCTTAGGAGTCAACTCTCAACTTCTTGCTTATCTCTACAGAGTTAGGGGTTTCACCACACATCTAGTACCTTAACTTTTATGGCTGCCACTGAAGGATGGGTCCCTAAATCTCCTAGCTCAGATAAACAACAGGGCTTGCATTCACAGACCTTACAGGGCCATAGCAAAAGAAGAAGCAGTTTACAAAATGGTGCATAAGCACTCCCACAGCTATATCACCTAGGCTCAGCGCACAGAAAGCAGGCAAAGATGACCATCCCATAGTTACTCCATAGTAGGGGTTTGACAGCATACTTTGCCAGCCTGAGAGGCTGGTTTCTAATCAGCCTATATGTGGGAGCAGACTGAGAGTCTCCTGGGATCCTGAAAGAACTTATGGGCACATCCCCTCCATCTCCTTATGTCTTGTTTGAACAGTAAAACCAATCCTCCAGATTTGACCTAGAAAGAACTTGTCCACACATTGAGCACTCCAACTGTTAATGCTGCCACTTGAGTAACAGGCTGCCATATCACCTAGGTCTGGAATCTGATAGGGCTTGGCATTCACAAGTCACACAGTACCACTCTGGGCACACAAGCACTCCCAGAGACTATTCCCTCTGGGTAAGCACAGAGTCACTAAGAAAAAGCATCCAATTCCTGGATTCACAATGATAGAGACTAGACTGCATATCTAATGTCCTGAATTTCCCAGCTGCTACTTGAAGTTTGGCTTACAATTAACCTCCCTATAAAAGAACTGAGGGACCATAAAGTTAGCAGTCCACTGAGAGTCTGAACAAACATGTGGATCTTTCCAATGCCTTTGGGACACTGAAGGATCTTTTAACCCTTTAATCTACTGGGAGCCACTAAGAAAAAGGATGGCAGCTTGAAAAATCACAAAGGTTTACAAGGCAACCAGGAGCTCCAGCCAGGCTCATTGTTGATTTTCATCCAGTACACAAGGCCAGTCTGTTTGAGGTAATGCACAGACCAACACAAAGAGTCAAGGAAAGCAAAGAAAGAAAGGTATATGTTCTAAGCCAAAGAATAACATAAATTTCCAGGAACCAACCTTAATAAGAAGGAGATAAGTGACTTCCTAAACAAATAGTTTAAAATAATGGTAATACAGATGTTCACTGCAGTCAGGAGAGCAATGCATGAAAAAGTGAAAATTACAACAGAGAAATACATTTTTTAAATTACCAAACATAAAACACTGAGTTAAGAAATACAATTGCCAAACTGAAAAATTGAATATACAAGTTCAACAGCACACAAGATTAAGCAGAAGAAAAGATCATCAACCTTGAATCCAGGGCAGTGGACATCACATAGTAAAAGCAGCAAAAAGAAAAACCAATGAAAGAGAAACAGGATAACATAAAGGAGTTTTGGGACACCTTCAGGCATACCAATATATAAATTATAGTATCCCAGAAGAATAATAAGAGAGAGAAAACGGCAGAAGGCTTATTAAAAGTAATAATAGGTGAAATCTTCCAAAACTCAAGGGAAAAAATAGATATCCAGAATGAGGAAATCCAAGGAACACCAAATAAGAAGAAGACAGAGACAAACATGAAGACACATTTTAACTAAATTGTGAAATGTTTTTTAAAAGAGAGAGGGAGAAATCTAAAAGCAGCAAGAGAAAAGCACATTTTCATCCCCATACAACTCTCAGTGGATTTTTCAACAGAAACCTTGTAGTCCAAAGGGAGAGAAAGGATAAATTCAAGGTACTAAAAATACTGCCAACTAAGAACACTCTACACAGAAACTCTGTATTTCAGAAATGAAGAGAGATAATAAGATTCCCTGATTTAAAAAAAAAAAGCTGAAGGAGTATATCACCACTAGACTACTCTTACAGTGATTGTTACAGGGAGATCTTCAAGCAGAAACAAAATGTTGCTAATTAGTGACATGAAAACATATGAAAGGATAAAACTCACTGGTAAATGTAAATATATAATAAAGAAAATCACTCCCATATTGTAATGATGGTTCACAAATCACTCAACTTAGTATAAAGGATAAAAGACAGGAGTCGCTCTTGGGGACCAAGCCCGCCGTCTACCCGTGGCCGCTGCCTGTCTACGTGGAAAGACTATCTCCCAGTTGAACAGCGGATGCCTGGGACTCGTTTCATTGCTTTCAAAGTTCCTTTTAAAAAGAGTTTTGGAAAGAATCTTGCTCCAGAAGAACGTTTCTCCCCCTTGGATCTCTTAACAAAATCCAAGGACAGAATGAAGAACTTGGGCTGATTATTGACTTACCGAATACTCGCCGCTATTACAAGCCAGAGGACTTACCAGAAACTATTCCTTATTTAAAAATCTGTACAATTGGGCATCAGGTGTCAGATGACGACACTAGTTTTAAATTCCAGTGTGCTGTTAATGGGTTTCTGAAAGAACATAAAGATAACGATTCCTACTTCTGTGCCGTAGGGCTTGGCTGAACTACAACTGCCTTTAGTGACATTTTCCTCACCTGCACAATTGGAGATAATTTTAGTCTCCTCAAGACTCCCACGGGGTTACCTCTGTTGTGACACTTGACGATTTGGTGGCATATTTTACTTTATTTTATTTTAAATAGCCTTCCATTACTCCGTGCACATCAAACAGTAAATGCTTTCTCCTAGTAAACGTGTATAACAATTTTCTGAACTCTTCTGCTCTGGGCAAGATTCATAAATACACCAGGCGGGGGGGACCTTGAAGATGGCAGAAGAGTAAGATGCGAAGATCGCCTTCCTCCCCACGGATACACCAGAAATACATCTACACGTGGAACAACTCCTACAGAACACCTACCGAAGGCTGGCAGAAGACCTCAGACCTCCCAAAAGGCAAGAAACTCCCCACGTACCTGGGTAGGGCAAAAGAAAAGAAAAAACAGAGACAAAAGAATAAGGACGGCACCTGCACCAGTGGGAGGGAACTGTGAAGGAGGAAAAGTTTCCACACACTAGGAAGCCCCTCCGCGGGCGGAGACTGCGGGAGGCAGAGGGGGAGCTTCGGGACCGCGGAGTAGTGCACAGCGACGGGTGCGGAGGGCAAAGCGGGGAGATTCCTGCACAGACGATCGGTGCCGACCGGCACTCACCAACCCGAGAGGCTTGTCTGCTCACCCGCCGGGGTGGGCGGGGCTGCGAGCTGAGGCTCGGGTTTCGGTTTTGGATGGAGCGCAGGGAGAGGACTGGGGTTGGCGGCTTGAACATAGCCTGAAGGGGTTAATGCACCACGACTAGCCGGGAGGGAGTTCGGGGAAAAGCCTGCACCTGCCGAAGACGCAAGAGACTTTTTCTTCCCTCTTTGTTTCCTGGTGCGCGAGGAGAGGGGTTTAAGAGCGCTGCTTAAAGGAACTCCAGAGACGGGCACGAGCCGCGGCTAAAAGCGCGAACCCCAGAGACGGGCGCGAGCCGCGGCTAAAAGCGCGAACCCCAGAGACGGGCGCGAGCCGCGGCTAAACCCGCGAACCCCAGAGACAGGCGGGAGACGCTAAGGCTGCTGCTGCCGCCACCAAGGGGCCTGTGTGCGAGCGCGGGTCACTCTCCACGCCCCTCTTCCACGGAGCCTGTGCAGCCCACCACTGCCAGGTTCCCGGGATCCAGGGACAACTTCCCCGGGAGTACGCACAGCGGGCCTCAGGATGGTGCAACGTCACGCCAGCCTCTGCCGCAACGTCATGCCGCCTCTGCCGCCACAGGCCCGCCCCGCACGGAGTGCCCCTCCTTCCCCCATCCCCAACCCCCGGCCTGAGTGAGCTGGAGCCCCCGAATCAGCGGCTCCTTTAACCCCGTCCTGTCTGAGCAAAAAACAGACGCCCTCCAGCGACCTACACGCAGAGGCAGGGCCAAATCCAAAGCTGAGCTCCTGTGAGCTGTGAGAACAAAGAAGAGAAAGGGAAATCTCTCCACCAGCCTCAGAAGCAGCGGATTAAAGCTCCACAATCAACTTGATATACCCTGCATCTGTGGACTACCTGAATAGACAAGGAATGATCCCAAATTGAAGAGGTGGACTTTAGGAGCGAGATCTATGATTTTTTTCCCTTTTCCTCTTTTTGTGAATGTGTACGTGTATGCTTCTGTGTGAGATCTTGTCTGTATACTCTTGCTTCCACCATTTGTCCTAGGGCTCTATCCGTCCATGGTTTAAAAAAAATTTTTTTTCTTAATAAGTAATTTTAATTGTAATAACTTTATTATACTTTACCTTCGTTCTTTCTTTCTTTCTTTCCTTCCTTCCTTCCCTCCTTTAGACAACGAATCACCCCAAATTGAGGAGGTGGTCTCTGAGAGCAAGATTTATGATTTTTCCCCCTTTACCTCTTTTTGTGAACGTGCATGTGTATGCTTCTGTGTAAGATTTTCTCTGTATAGCTTTGCTTCCAACATTTGTCCTAAGGTTCTATCTGTCCCTTTTTTTTTTCTAAATATTTTTTTAATTCAATAACTATATTATACTTTATTTTATTTTTACTGTATCATCTTTCTTTCTGTCTTTTTTCCTTCTTTCCTTCCTTCCTTCCTCCCTCACTCCCTCCCTCCTTTCTTTCCTTCTTTCTTCCTTCCTTCCTTTCCTCCTTTCCTTCTTTCTTTCCTCATACTTCTACTAATTCTCTCTACATTTTCTCCCTTTTATTCTGAGCCGTGTGGATGAAAGGCTCTTGGTGCTCCAGCCCAGGAGCCAGGGCTCTGCCTCTGAGGTAGGAGAGCCAAATTCAGGACACTGGTCAACAAGAGACCTCCCAGCTCCACATAATATTAAACGTTGGAAATCTCCCAGAGACCTCCGTCTTAACACCAGCACCCAGCTTCACTCAACGACCAGCAAGCCACAGTGCTGGACAACCTATGCCAAACAACTAGCAAAACAGGAACACAACCCCACCCATTAGCAGAGAGGCTGCCTAAAATCATAATAAGGCCACAGACACCCCAAAACACACCACCAGATGTGAACCTGCCCACTAGAGAGACAAGATCCAGCCTCATCCAGCACAACACAGGCACTAGTCCCCTCCACCAGGAAGCCTACACAACCCACTGAAACAACCTTAGCCACTGGAGACAGACATCAGAAACAACGGGAACTACGAACGTGCAGCCTGCAAAAAGGAGACCCCAAACACAGTAACATAAGCAAAATGAGAAGACAGAAAAACACACAGCAGATGAAGGAGCAAGATAAAAACCCACCGGACCTAACACATGAAGAGAAAATAGGCAATCTACCTGAAAAAGAATTCAGAATAATGATAGTAAGGATGATCCGAAATCTTGGAAGTAGAATGGACAAAATGCAAGAAACAGTTAACAAGGACCTAGAAGAAATAAAGATGAAACAAGAAACGATGAACAACGCAATAAATGAAATTAAAAGTACTCTAGATAGGTTCAATAGCAGAATAACTGAGGCAGAAGAACGGATAAGTGACCTGGAAGATAAAGTAGTGGAAATAACTCCTGCAGACCAGAATAAAGAAAAAAGAATGAAAAGTACTGAGGACAGTCTCAGAGACCTCTAGGACAACATTAAACGCACCAACATTCGAATTATAGGGGTTCCAGAAGAAGAAGAAAGAAAGAAAGGGACTGAGAAAATATTTGAAGAGATTATAGTTGAAAACTTCCCTAATATGGGAAAGGAAATAGTTAATCAAGTCCAGGAAGCACAGAGAGTCCCATACAGGATAAATACAAGGAGAAATACGCCAAGACACATATTAATCAAACTGTCAAAAATTAAATACAAAGAAAGCATATTAAAAGCAGCAAGGGAAAAACAACAAATAACACACAAAGGAATCCCCATAAGGTTAACAGCTGATCTCTCAGCAGAAACCCTACAAGCCAGAAGGGAGTGGCAGGACATACTGAAAGTGATGAAGGAGAAAAACCTGCAACCAAGACTACTCTACCCAGCAAGGATCTCATTCAGATTTGATGGTGAAATTAAAACCTTTACAGACAAGCAAAAGCTGAGAGAGTTCAGCACCACCAAACCAGCTTTACAACAAATGCTAAAGGAACTTCTCCAGACAAGAAACACAAGAGAAGGAGACGACCTATAATAACGAAGCCAAAACAGTATAGAAAATGGGAATAGGAACATACATATCGATAATTACCTTAAATGTAAATGGACTAAATGCTCCCACCAAAAGACACAGATTGGCTGAATGGATACAAAAGCAAGACCCTTATATATGCTGTCTACAAGAGACCCACTTCAGACCTAGAGACACATACAGACTGAAAGTAAGGGGATGGAAAAAGATATTCCATGCAAATGGAAACCAAAAGAAAGCTGGAGTAGCAATTCTCATATCAGACAAAATAGACTTTAAAATAAGGACTATTAAAAGGGACAAAGAAGGACACTACATAATGATCAAGGGATCGATCCAAGAAGAAGATATAACAATCGTAAATATTAATGCACCCAACACAGGAGCACCTCAATACATAAGGCAAATACTAACAGCCATAAAAGGGGAGATCGACAGTAACACATTCAGAGTAGGGGACTTTAACATCCCACTTTCACCCATGGACAGATCATCCAAAATGAAAATAAATAAGGAAACACAAGCTTTAAATGATACATTAAACAAGATGGACTTAATTGATATTTATAGGACTCTCCATCCATAAACAACAGAATACACATTTTTCTCAAGTGCTCATGGAACATTCTCCAGGATAGATCATATCGTGGGTCACAAATCAAGCCTTGGTAAATTTAAGAAAACTGAAATTGTATCAAGTATCTTTTCTGACCACAACGCCATGAGACTAGATATCAATTACAGGAAAAGATCTGTAAAAAATACAAACACATGGAGGTTAAACAATACACTACTTAATAATGAAGTGATCACTGAAGAAATCAAAGAGGAAAGAGAAAAATACCTAGAAACAAATGACAATGGAGACACAACGACCCAAAACCTATGGGATGCAGCAAAAGCAGTTCTAAGGGGGAAGTTTATAGCAATACAAGCCCACCTTAAGAGGCAGGAAACATCTCGAATAAACAACCTAACCTTGCAACTCAAGCAATTAGAGAAAGAAGAACAAAAAAAACCCCAAAGCTAGCAGAAGGAAAGAAATCATAAAAATCAGATCAGAAATAAATGAAAAAGAAATGAAGGAAGCGATAGCAAAGATCAATAAAACTAAAAGCTGGTTCTTTGAGAAGATAAACAAAATAGATAAACCACTAGCCAGACTCATCAAGAAAAAAAGGGAGAAGACTCAAATCGATAGAATTAGAAATGAAAAAGGAGAAGTAACAACTGACACTGCAGAAATAAAAAAAATCATGAGAGATTACTACAAGCAACTCTACGCCAATAAAATGGACAATCTGGAAGAAATGGACAAATTCTTAGAAATGCACAACCTGCCAAGACTGAATCAGGAAGAAATAGAAAATATGAACAGACCAATCACAAGCACTGAAATTGAAACTGTGATTAAAAATCTTCAAGCAAGCAAAAGCCCAGGACCAGATGGCTTCACAGGTGAATTCTATCAAACGTTTAGAGAAGAGCTAACACCTATCCTTCTCGAACTCTTCCAAAATATAGCAGAGGGAGGAACACTCCCAAATTCCTTCTACGAGGCCACCATCACCTTGATACCAAAACCAGACAAGGATGTCACAAAGAAAGAAAACTACAGGCCAATATCACTGATGAACATAGATGCAAAAATCCTCAACAAAATACTAGCAAACAGAATCCAACAGCACATTAAAAGGATCATACACCATGATCAAGTGGGGTTTATTCCTGGAATGCAAGGATTCTTCAATATATGCAAATCAAACAATGCGATGTACCATATTAACAAATGGAAGGAGAAAAACCATATGGTCATCTCAATAGATGCAGAGAAAGCTTTTGACAAATTTCAACACCCATTTATGATAAAAACCCTCCAGAAAGTAGGCATAGAGGGAACTTTCCTCAACATAATAAAGGCCATATATGACAAACCCACAGCAATCATCGTCCTCAAAGGTGAAAAACTGAAAGCATTTCCACTAAGATCAGGAACAAGACAAGGTTGCCCACTCTCACCACTCTTATTCTACAGAGTTGTGGAAGTTTTAGCCACAGCCATCAGAGAAGAAAAGGAAATAAAAGGAATCCAAATCGGAAAAGAAGAAGTAAATCTGTCACTGTTTGCGGATGACATGATACTATAAATAAAGAATCCTAAAGATGCTACCAGAAAACTACTAGAGATAATCAATGAATTTGGTAAAGTAGCAGGATACAAAATTAATGCACAGAAATCTCTGGCATTCCTATATACTAATGATGAAAAATCTGAAAGTGAAATCAAGAAAACACTCCCATTTACCGTTGCAACAAAAAGAATAAAATATCTAGGAATAAACCTACCTAAGGAGACGAAAGACCTGTATGCAGAAAATTATAAGACACTGATGAAAGAAATTAAAGATGATACAAATAGATGGAGAGATATACCATGTTCTTGGATTGGAAGAATAAACATTGTGAAAATGACTCTACTACCCAAAGCAATCTACAGATTCAATGCAATCCCTATCAAACTACCACTGGCATTTTTCACAGAACTAGAACAAAAAATTTCGCAATTTGTATAGAAACACAAAAGACCCCGAATAGCCAAAGCAATCTTGAGAACGAAAAAAGGAGCTGGAGGAATCAGGCTCCCTGACTTCAGACTATACTACAAAGCAACAGTAATCAAGACAGTATGGTACTGGCACAAAAACAGAAAGATAGATCAGTGGAACAGGATAGAAAGCCCAGAGATAAACCCACGCACATATGGACATCTTATCTTTGATAAAGGAGGCTGGAATGTACAGTGGAGAAAGGACAGCCTCTTCAATAAATGGTGCTGGAAAAACTGGACAGGTACATGTAAAAGTATGAGATTAGATCACTCCCTAACACCATACACAAAAATAAGCTCAAAATGGATTAAAGACGTAAATGTAAGGCCAGAAACTATGAAATTCTTAGAGGAAAACATAGGAAGAACACTCTATGACATAAATCACAGCAAGATCCTTTCTGACCCACGTCCTAGAGTAATGGAAATAAAAACAAAAATAAACAAATGGGACCTAATGAAACTTCAATGCTTTTGCGCAGCAAAGGAAACCGTAATCAAGACCAAAAGACAACCCTCAGAATGGGAGAAAACATTTGCAAATGAAGCAACTGACAAAGGATTAATCTCCAAAATTTACAAGCAGCTCATGCAGCTCAATAACAAAAAAACAAACAACCCAATCCAAAAATGGGCAGAAGACCTAAACAGATATTTCTCCAAAGAAGATATACAGAATGCCAACAAACACATGAAAGAATGCTCAACATCATTAATCATTAGAGAAATGCAAATCAAAACTACAATGAGATATCATCTCACACCAGTCAGAATGGCCATCATCAAAAAATCTAGAAACAATACATGCTGGAGAGGGTGTGGAGGAAAGGGGACACTTGCACTGCTGGTGGGAATGTGAATTGCTACAGCCACTATGGAGAACAGTATGGAGGTTCCTTAAAAAACTACAAATAGAATTACCATATGACCCAGCAATCCCACTACTGGGCATATACCCTGAGAAGACCAAAATTCAAAAAGAGTCATGTACCAAAATGTTCATTGCAGCTCTATTTACAATAGCCCAGAGATGGAAGCAACCTAAGCGCCCATCATCGGATGAATGGATAAAGAAGATGTGGCACATATACACAATGGAATATTACTCAGCCTTAAAAAGAAATGAAATTGAGCTATTTGTAATGAGATGGATAGACCTAGAGTCTGTCATACAGATTGAAGTAAGTCAGAAAGAAAAAGACAAATACCGTATGCTAACACATATATATGGAATTTAAGGTTAAAAAATGTCATGAAAAACCTAGGGGTAAGACAGGAATAAAGACGCAGACCTACTGGAGAACGGGCTTGAGGATATGGGGAGGGGGAAGGGTGAGCTTTGACAGGGCGAGAGAGAGTCATGGACATATACACACTAACAAACGTAGTAAGGTAGATAGCTGGGGGAAGTAGCCGTAAGGCACAGGGATATTAGCTCGGTGCTTTGGGACAGCCCGGAGGGGTGGGATGGGGAGAGTGGGAGGGAGGGCGATGCAAGAGGGAAGACATATGGGAACATATGTATATGTATAGCTGATTCACTTTGTTATAAAGCAGAAACTAACACACCATTGTAAAGCAATTATACCCCAATAAAGATATTTAAAAAAAAAGGATAAAAGACAAAAGGACTAGAATAATTTACCATAAGTGTGTGGGTTTATTTCTGGGCTTTCTATCCCATTCCATTGATCTTTATTTCTGTTTTTGTGCCAGTACAATACTGTTTTGATTACTGTAGATTTGTGGTATAGTTTGAAGACAGGGTGTGTGGTTTCTCCAGGTTTGAAAAAGAGAATCTTGAGAAAGATGATGGAGCTTAAGGAATCAGACTCCCTGAATTCAGACTAAACTACAAAGCTACAGTAATCAAAATAGTATGGTATTGGGAGAAAAACAGACACATAGATCAATATAACAGGATAGAGAGCCCAGAAATAAACCCACGCACTTATGGTCAATTAATCTACAACAAAGGAGACAAACATATACAGTGGAGAAAAGACGGCCTCTTCAATAAACGGTACTGTAAAAACTGAACAGCTACATGCATAAAACTTAAATTAGAACATTATCTAATGTACAAAAATATACATATTAAAAAATTGATCAAAGACCAAAATGTAAGACGGGATGCTATAAATCTCCTAGAGGAAAATATAGGTGAGACACTCTTTGACATAAATCACTGCCATATTTTTATTGGATCCATCTCCTAAAGTAAAGGAAATAAACTAAAGGAAATAAAAGCAAAAATAAACAAATGGGACCTGATAAACTTAGAAGTTTTGCACAGCGAAGGAAATTATCAATCAAAACAAAATACAAGCTACTGAATGGGTGAAAATATTAGCAAATGATAGGACTCATAAGCGGTTGATATCCAAAATATATAAATAGGTCATACAACTTAACATCAAGGAGGGGAGACGGGGAAGATGGCAGAAGAGTAAGATGTGGGCATCACCTTCCTCCCAACAGATACATCAGAAATACATCTACAGGTGGAACAACTCCTACAGAACACCTACTGAACGCTGGCAGAAGACCTCAGACTTCCCAAAAGGCAACAAACACCCCATGTACCCAGGTAGGGCAAAAGAAAAAAGAATAAACACAGACAAAAGAATAGGGACGGGACCTGCATCAGTGGCAGGGAGCCGTGAAGGAGGAAAGGTTTCCAAAAACTAGAAGCCACTTTGTGGGCGGAGACTGCGGGTGGCGGAAGGGAGGGGAGCTTCGAAGTCACGGAGGAGAGCACGGCAACAGGGGTGCAGAGGGCAAAGTGGAAAGATTTCCACACAGAGGATCAGTGCCTACCAGCACTCACCAGCCTGAGAGGCTTGTCAGCTCACCCACCAGGGTGGGCGGGGTTGGGAGCTGAGGCTCGAGCTTCGGTAGGAGCTCAGGGAGAGGACTGGTGGCGTGAACACAGCCTGAAGGGGTTAGTGCACCACGGCTAGCTGGGAGGGAGTTCGAGAAAAATTCAGGACCTGCCAAAGAGGCAAGAGACTTTTTCTTCCCTCTTTGTTTCCTGGTGCGTGAGGAGAGGGGATTAAGAGCACAGTATAAAGGTGCTCCAGAGATGGGTGTGAGCCGCGGCTAACAGCGCGGACCACAGAGACGGGCCTGAGACGCTAAGACTGCTGCTGCCACCACCAAGAAGCCTGTGTGCGAGCACAAGTCACTCTCCACACCACCCTCCCGGGGAGCCTATGCAGCCACCACTGCCAGGGTCCCGGGATCCAGGGAAAACTACCCTGGGAGAACGCACGGCCTGCCTCAGACTGGCTCAAAGTCATGCCGGCCTCTGCCGCCACAGGCTCACCCCGCACTTTGTACCCTACCTCCCCACAGCCTGAGTGAGCCAGAGCCCTTGAAGCAGCGGCTTCTTTAACCACGTCCTGTCTGAGCGAAGAACAGATGCCCTCTGGCGACCTACAAGCAGAGGCGGGGCCAAATCCAAAGCTGAACACTGGGAGCTGTGCAAACAAAGAAGAGAAAGGGAAATCTCTCCCAGCTGTCTCAAGAGTAGCGCATTAAATCTCCACAATCAACTTGCTGTACCCTGGATCTCTGGAATACCTGAATAGACAATGAATCATCCCAAATTGAGGAGGTGGACTTTGAGAGCAAGATTTATTATATTTTTCCCTTTTCCACTTTTTGTGAGTGTGTATGTGTATGCTTCTGTTGGAGATTTTGTCTGTATAGCTTTGCTTTCACCATTTTCTATACGTCCGTTTTTTTGTTTTGTTTTCTTTTCTTCTGTTTTTTTTACTTTAAAAAATATATTTCCTAATAATTTTTTTTTTAATTTTAATAACTTCTTTCATTTTACCTTATATTCTTTTGATTTATCCTCTTTCTTTCTTTCTCTCTACATTTTCTGCCTTTCATTCTGAGCCGGATGGATGAAAGGCTCTTGGTGCTGCATCCAGGAGTCAGTACTGTGACTCTGAGGTGGGAGAGCCAACTTCAGGACACAGGTACAAAAGAGACCTCCTAGCACCACATAATATCAAATGGCAAAAATCTCCCAGAGATCTCCATCTCAACACCAACAACCAGCTTCACTCAACGACCAGCAAGCTACAGTGCTGGACACCCTATGCCAAACAACAAGCAAGACAGGAACACAATCCCACCCATTAGCAGATGGGCTACCTAAAATCATAATAAGTCCACAGATACCCCAAAACACACCAACAGATGTGGACATGCCCTCCAGAAAGACAAGATCCAGTCTCAACAACCAGAACACAGGCACTAGTCCCCTCCAAAAGGAAGCCCACACAACCCACTTAACCAACTGTAGCCACTGGGGACAGACACCAAAAACAACGGGAACTACGAACCTGCACCCTGCAAAAAGGAGACACCAAACACAGTAAGATAAGCAAAATGAGAAGACAGAAAAACACACAGCAGATGAAGGAGTAAGATAAAAACCCACCAGACCTAACAAATGAAGAGGAAATAGGCAGTCTACATGAAAAAGAATTCAGGAAAATGATAGTAAAGATGATCCAATATCTTGGAAATAGAATAGAGAAAATGCCAAAAACATTTAACAAGGACCTAGAAGAACTAAAGATGAAACAAGCAACAATGAAAAACACAATAAATGAAATTAAAAATACTCTAGAAGGGATAAATAACAGAATAACTGAGGCAGAAGAATGGGTAAGTGACCTGGAAGATAAAATAGTGGAAACAATAACTACAGAGCAGAATAAAGAAAAAAGAATTAAAAGAACTGAGGACAGTCTCACAGACTTATGGAACAACATTAAATGCTCTAACATTCGAATTATAGGGGTTCCAGAAGAAGAAGAGAAAAAGAAAGGGAGTGAGAAAATATTTGAAGAGATTATAGATGAAAACTTCCATAATATGGAAAAGGAAATAGATAATCAACTCCAGGAAGCAGAAAGAGTCCCATACAGGGTAAATCGAAGAAGAAATATGCCAAGACACATATTAATCAAACTGTCAAAAATTAAATACAAAGAAAACATATTAAAAGCAGCAAGGGAAAAGCAACAAATAACACAAAAGGGAATCCCTGTAAGGTTAACAGCTGATCTATCAGCAGAAACTCTGCAAACCAGAAGGGACTGGCAGGACATATTTAAAGTGATGAAGGAGAAAAACCTACAATGAAGATTACTCTACCCAGCAAGGATCTCATTCAGATTTGATGGAGAAATTAAAAACTTTACAGACAAACAAAAGCTGACAGAGTTCAGCACCATGAAACCAGCTTTACAGCAAATGCTAAAGGATCTTCTCTAAGCAAGAAACACAAGAGAAGAAAAAGACCTACAATAACAAACCAAAAGCAATTAAGAAAATGGGAATACGAACATACATATTGATAATTACCTTAAATATAAATGGATTAAATGCTCCCACGAAAGACACAGACTGGCTGAATGGATGCAAAAACAAGACCCATACATATGCTATAAAAAGAGACCCACTTCACACCTAGAGACACATACAGACTGAAAGTGAGGGTATGGAAAAAGTCATTCCTTGCCAAAGGAAACCAAAAGAAAGATGGAGTAGCAATACTCATATCAGAGAAAAGAGACTTTAAAATAAAGATTATTAGAGGAGACAAAAAGGACACTACACAATGATCAAGGGATTGATCTAAGAAATAGATATAACAATTGTAAATATTTATGCACCCAAAATTTGAGTACCTTAATACATACGGCAAATACTAACAGCCATAAAAAGGGAAGTCGACAGTAACACATTCATAGTAGAGGACTTTAACACCCCCCTTTCACCAATGGACAGATCATCCAAAATGAAAATGAATAAGGAAAAACAAGCTTTAAGTGATACATTAAACAAGATGAACTTAATTGACATTTTTAGGACATTCCATACAAAACCAACAGAACACACATTTTCCTCAAGTGCTTATTGAACATACTCCAGGATAGAGCATATCTTGGGTCACAAATCAAGCCTTGGTACATTTAAGAAAATTGAAATTGTTTCAAGTATCTTTTCTGACAACAATACTATGAGACTAGATATCAAGTACAGGAAAAGATCTGTAAAAAATACAAACACATGGAGGCTAAACAATACACTACTTAATAACGAAGTGATCACTGAAGAAATCAAAGAGGAAATCAGAAATTACCTAGAAACAAATGACAATGAAAACACGACGACCAAAAACCTATGGGATGCAGCAAAAGCAGTTCTAACAGGAAACTTTATAGCAATACAATCCTACCTTAAGAAACAGGAAACAGGGCTTCCCTCGGGGTGCAGTGGTGGAGAGACCGCCTGCCAATGCAGGGGACACAGGTTCGTGCCCCAGTCCAGGAAGATCACACATGCCACAGAGCAGCTGGGCCCGTGAGACACGGCAGCTGAGCTTACGATTCTGGAGCCTGTGCACCGCAATGGGAGAGGCCACAACAGTGAGAGGCCCGAGAACCAAAAAAAAAAAAAAAAAGAAAGAAAAGAAACAGGAAACATCTCGAATAAACAACCTAAACTTACCCATAAAGCAATTAGAGAAAGAAGAACAAAAAACCCACAAAGTTAGCGGAAGGAAAGAAACCATAAACATCAGATCAGAAATAAATGAAAAAGCAACGAAGGATATGATAGCGAAGATCAATAAAATTATAAGCTGGTTCTTTGAGAAGATAAAGAAAATTGCTAAACCATTAGCCAGACACATCAAGAAAAAAGAGAGATGACTCAAATCAGTAGAATTAGAAATGAAAAAGGAGAAGTAACAACTGACACTGCAAAAACACAAAAGATGACGAGAGGGGCTTCCCTGGTGGTGCAGTGGTTGAGAGTCCACCTGCTGATGCAGGGGACCACGGGATCATGCCCCAGTCCGGGAAGATCCCACATGCCACGGAGTGGCTGGGCCCATGAGTCATGGCCTCTGAGCCTGTGTGTCTGGAGCCTGTGCTCTGCAACGAGAGAGGCCACAACAGTGAGAGTCCCACGTACCGCAAAAAAAAAAAAAAAAAAAAAAGACAGAGATAATGAGAGATTACTATAAGCAACCTTATGCCAATAAAATGGACAACCTGGAAGAAATGGACAAATATTTAGAAATGCGCAACCTTCCAAGACTCAATCAGGAAGAAATGGAAAATATGAACACATGATCACAAACACTGAAATTGAAACTGTGATTAAAAATCTTCCAACAAACAAAAGCCCAGGACCAGATGGCTTCAGAGTCGAATTCTTTCAAACATTTAGAGAAGAGCCAACACCTATCCTTCTCAAAATCTTCCAAAATATAGCAGAGGGAGGAACACTCCCAACCTCATTCTATGAGGCCACTATCACACTGATATGAAAACCAGACAAGGATGTCACAAAGAAAGAAAACTACAGGCCGATATCACTGAAAAAAAAAGATGCAGAAGTCCTCAACAAAATACTAGCAAACAGAATCCAATAGCACATTAAAAGGATCACACAACATGATCAAGTGAGGTTTATTCCAAGAATGCAAGGATTCTTCAATATACACAAATCAAACAATGTGATACACCATATTAACAAATTGTAGGAGAAAAAGCATATGGCCATCTCAATAGATGCAGAGAAAGCATTCGACAAAATTCAACGCTGATTTATGATAAAAACCATGCAGAAAGTACACATAGAGGGAACTTTCCTCAACATAATAAAGACTATATATGGCAAACCCACAGTCAACATTGTCCTCAATGGTGAAAAAGTGAAAGCATTTCCACTAAGATCAGAAACAAGACAAGGTTGCCCACTCTCACCACTCTTATACAATGTAGTTCTGGAAGTCTTAGCCACAGCAATCAGAGAAGAAAAAGAAATATAAAAGGATTCCAAACCAGAAAAGAAGAAGTAAAGCTGTCACTGTTTAAAGATAACATGATGCTATACATCGAGAATCCTAAAGATGCTACCAGAAAACTATTGGAGCTAATCAATGAATTTGGTAAAGTACCAGGATACAGAATTAATGCACAGAAATCTCTGGCATTCCAATACACTAATGATAAAATATCTGAAAGTGAAATCAAGGAAACACTCCCATTTACCACTACAACAAAAAGAATAATACATCTAGGAATAAACCTAACTAATGAGACAAAAGACCTGTATGCAGAAAATTATAAGACACTGATGAAAGAAATTAAGGATGATACAAATAGATGGAGAGATATACCATGTTCTTGGATTGGAAGAATCAACATTGTGAAAATGACTTGATTACCCAAAGCAATCTACGGATTAAATGCAAACCCTATCAAACTACCACTGGCATTTTTCACAGAAGTAGAACAAAAAAATTGACAATTTGTATGGAAAGAGAAAAGACCCCGAACAGCCAAAGCAATATAGAGAACGAAAAATTGAGCTGGAGGAATCAGGCTCCCTGACGTCAGAGTGTACTACAAAGCTACAGTAATCAAGATAGTATGGTACTGGCACAAAAACAGAAAGATAGATTAATGGAACAGGACAGAAAGACCAGAGCTAAACCCACGCACATATGGTCACCTTATCTTTGATAAAGGTGGCAGGAATGTACAGTGTAGAAAGGACAGCCTCTTCAATAAGTGGTGCTGGGAAAACTGGACAGATGCATGTAAAAGTATGAGATTAGATCACTCCCTAACACCATACACAAACATAAGCTCAAAACGAATTAAAGACCTAAATGTAAGGCCAAAAACTATCAAATTCTTAGAGGAAAACATAGGCAGAACACTCTATGACATAAATCACAGCAAGATCCTTTTGACCCACCTCCCAGAGAAATGGAAATAAAAACAAAAATAAACAAATGGGACCTAATGAAACTTCAAAGTTTTTGCCCAGCAAAGGAAACCATAAACAAGATGCAAAGACAACCCTCAGAATGGGAGAAAATATTTGCAAATGAAGCAACTGACAAAGGATTGATCCCCCAAATTCATAAGCAGCTCATGCAGCTCAATAGCAAGAAAACAAAAAACCCAATCCAAAAATGGGCAGAAGGCCTAAATAGACATTTCTCCAAAGAAGATATACAGACTGCCAACAAACACATGAAAGAATGCTGAACATCATTAATCATTAGAGAAATGCAAATCAAAACTACAATGAGATATCGTATCACACCAGTCAGAATGGCCATCATCAAAAAATCTTGAAACAATAAATGCTGGAGAGGGTTTGGAGGAAAGGGAACACTTTTGCACTGCTGGTGGGAATTTGAATTGCTACAGCCACTATGGAGAACAGTATGGAGGTTCCTTAAAAAACTACAAATAGAACTACCATATGACCCAGCAATCCCACTACTGGGCATATACCCTGAGAAAACCAAAATTCAAAAAATGTCATATACCAAAATGTTCATTGCAGCTCTATTTACAATAGCCCAGTGATGGAAACAACCCAGGTGTCCATCATCGGATGAATGGATAAAGAAGATGTGGCACATATGTACAATGGAATATTACTCAGCCATAAAAAGAAACGAAATTGAGCTATTTGTAATGAGGTAGATGGACCTAGAGTCTGTCATACAGAGTGAAGTAAGTAAGAAAGAGAAAGACAAATACCATATGCTAACACATATATATGGAATTTAAGAAAAACAAACTGTCATGAAGAGCCGAGGGGTAAGACAGCAATAAAGACACAGATCTACTAGAGAATGGGCTTGAGGAAATGGGGAGGGGAAGGGAAAGCTGTGAGAAAGCGAGAGAGTGACATGGACATATATACACTACCAAATGTAAAATAGATATCTAGTGGGAAGCAACCTCATACCACATGGAGACCAGCTCGGTGTTTTCTGAGCACCTAGAGGGGTGGGATAGGGAGGCTGGGAGGGAGGGAGATGCAAGAGGGAAGAGATATCGGAACATATATATAAGTATAACTGATTGACTTTGTTATAAAGCAGAAAATAATGTACCATTGTATAGCAATTATACTCCACTAAAGATGTAAAAAAAAAAAACAAACAAACAAGGCCCTACATATGCTGTCTACGAGAGACCCACTTCAGACCTAGGGACACATTCATATTGCAAGCAAGGGGATGGAAAATGATATTCCACGTAAATGGAAATCAACAGAAAGCTGGAGTAGCAATTCTCATATCAGACAAAATAGACCTTAAAATAAAGACTATTACAAGAGACAAAGAAGGACACTACAAAATGATCAAGGGATCGATCCGAGAAATAGATATAACAACTGTAAATATTTATGTACGTAATATAGGAGCACCTCAATATATAAGGCAAATACTAACAGCCATAAAAGGGGAAATCGACAGTAACACAATCAGAGTAGCGGACCTTAACATCCCACTTTCACAAATGGACAGATCAAACAAAATGAAAATAAATAAGGAAACACAAGCTTTAAATGATACATTAAACAAATGGACTTAATTGATATTTATAGGACATTCCATACAAAAACAAGAGAGTACACATTTTTCTCAAGTGTTCATGGAACATTCTCCAGGATAGATCATATCTTGGGTCACAAATAAAGAATTAGTAAATTTAAGAAAATTGAAATTGAAATCAAGTATCTTTTCTGACAACAATGCTATGAGACTAGATATCAATTACAGGAAAAGATTGGTACTACAAACACAGGGAGGCTAAACAATGCACTACTTAATAACGAAGTGATCATTGAAGTAATCAAAGAGGAAATAACAAAATACCTAGAAACAAATTACAATGGAGACACGACCATCCAAAATCTATTGGATGCATCAAAAGCAGTTCTAGAGACTTCCGGGAAGATGGCGGAAGAGTAAGATGCGGAGATCACCTTCCTCCCCACAGATACACCAGAAATACATCTACACGTGGAACAACTCCTACAGAACACCTACTGAACGCTGGCAGAAGACCTCAGACCTCCCAAAAGGCAAGAAACCCCCCACGTACCTGGGTAGGGCAAAAGAAAAAAGAATAAACACATACAAAAGAATAGGGACGGGACCTGCATCAGTGGCAGGGAGCCGTGAAGGAGGAAAGGTTTCCACACACTAGGAAGCCCCTTCACGGGTGGAGACTGCGGGTGGCGGAGTGGGGGAGCTTTGGAGCCACGGAGGAGAGCACAGCAACAGGAGTGCGGAGGGCAAAGCAGAGAGATTCCCGCACAGAGGATCAGGGCCGACCGGCACTCACCAGCCCAAGAGGATTGTCTGCTCCCCGGCCAGAGCTGGCGGGGCTGGGAGCTGAGGCTCAGGTTTCGGTCAGAGCGCAGGGAGAGGACTAGTGTTTGCTGCATGAACACAGCCTGCAGGGGGTTAGCACGCCACGGCTGGCCGGGAGGGAGTCCAGGAAAAAGTCTGGACCTGACGAAGAGGCAAGAGACTGTTTCTTCCCTCTTTATTTCCTGGTGCATGACGAGAGGGGATTAAGAACGCTGCTTAAAGGAGCTCCAGAGACGGGCGCAAGCTGCGGCTAAAAGCATGGACCCCAGAGACAGACATGAGACGCTAAGGCTGGTGCTGCTGCACCAAGAAACCTGTGTGCGAGCACAGGTCACTATACACAACCCCCTTCTGGGGAGACTTGCAGCCCACTACTGCCAGGGTCCCGGGATCCAGGGACAACTCCCCGGGGAGAACGCTTGGCTCCCCTCAGGCTGGGTTAACATCACGCCGGTCTGTGCCGCCGCAGGCTCGCCCTTCACTCCGTGACCCTCCCTACCCCCGGCCTGAATGAGCCAGAGCCTCCGAGTCAGCGGCTCCTTTAACCCCGTCCTGTCTGAGCAAAGAACAGACACCCTCAGGTGACCTACACATACAGGTGTGGCCAGATCCAAAGCTGAGCACTTGGGAGCTGTGAGAACAAAGAAGAGAAAGGGAAATCTCTCCCAGCAGCCGCAGAAGCAGCGGATTAGAGCTCCACAATCAACTTGATGTACCCTGCAGCTGTGGAATACATGAATAGACAATGAATCATCCCAAAGAAAGGAGGTGGACTTTGAGAGCAAGATTTATTATTTTATCCCCTTTTCCTTTTTGTGTGAGTGTGTATGTGTATGCTTGTGTGTGAGATTTTGTCTGTATAGCTTTATTTCTACCATTTATCCGAGGGTTCTATCCATCCATATTTTTTTAAATTTTTCTCTTGATAATTAATTTTTGTTTTAATAACTTTATTTTATTTTACTTTATCTTCGTTCTTTCTTTCCTTCCTTCCCTCCTTTAGACAACGAATCATCCCAAATTGAGGAGGTGGACTTTGACACCAAGATTTATGATTTTTTCCTCTTTTCCTCTTTTTGTGAGTGTGTGTGTGTATGCTTCTGTGTGAGATTTTGTCTGTATAGCTTTCCTTCCACCATTTGTTCCAGAGTTCTAACCATCCATTTTTTTGTTTTTTGGGTTTTTTCCTCTTAATAATTATTTTTTCATTTTATTAACTTTATTGTATTTTATCTTACTTAATTTTATTTTACTTTATCATCTTTCTTTCTTTTTTCCTTCCTTCCCTCCTTACTTCCTTGCTCCATCCCTCCCTCCCTCCTTTCTTTCTTTATTTTTTTCTACTTCTACCAATTCTTTCTTTCTACTTTCTCACGCTTTTCTTCTGAGCCATGTGGATGAAAGGCTCTTGGTGCTGCAGCCAGGAGTTAGTGCTGAGCCCCTGAGGTGGGAGAGCCAGCTTCAGGACACTGGTCCAGAAGAGACCACCCAGCTGCACATAATATCAAATGGCAAAAATTTCCCAGAGATCTCCATCTCAACACCAGCACCCAGCTTCACTCAACGATCAGCAAGCTACAGTGCTGGACATCCTATGCCAAACAACTAGCAAGACAGTAACACAACCACACCCATTAGCAGCGAGGCTGCACAAAATATACTAAGTCGACAGACACCCCAAAACACACCACCAGAAGTGAACCTGCCCACAAGAAAGACAAGATACAGCCTCATACACCAGAAAACAGGCACAAGTCCCCTCCACCAGGAAGCCTACACAACCCACTGAACCAACCTGAGCCACTGTGGACAGACACCCAAAACAGCACGAACTACGAACCTGCAGCCTGCAAAAAGGAGACACCAAACACAGTAAGATAAGCAAAATGAGAAGACAGAAAAACACACAGCAGATGAAGGAGCAAGGTAAAAACCCACCAGACCTAACAAATGAAGAGGAAATAGGCAGTCTACTTGAAAAAGAATTCAGAATAATGATAGAAAAGATGATGCAAAATCTTGGAAATAGAATAGACAAAATGCAAGAAACATTTAACAAGGACCTACAAGAACTAAAGATGAAACAAACAATGATGAACAACACAATAAATGAAATTAAAAATACTCTAGATGGGATCAATAGCAGAAAAACTGAGGAAGAAGAACAGATAAGTGACCTGGAAGATAAAATAGTGGAAATAACTAATGCAGAGCAGAATAAAGAAAAAAGAATGAAAAGAACTAAGGACAGTCTCAGAGACCTCTGGGACAATATTAAATGCACCAACATTCGAATTATAGGGGTTCCAGAAGAAGAAGAGAAAAAGAAAGGGACTGAGAAAATATTTGAAGAGATTATAGTTGAAAACCTCCCTAATATGGGAAAGGAAATAGTTAATCAAGTCCAGGAAGCGCAGACAGTCCATATAGGATAAATCTAAGGAGAAATACGCCAAGATACATATTAATCAAACTGTCAAAAATTAAATAAGAAGAAAACATATTAAAAGCAGCAAGGGAAAAACAACAAATAACACACAAGGGAATCCCCATAAGGTTAACAGCTGATCTCTCAGCAGAAACCCTACAAGCCAGAAGGGAGTGGCAGGACATACTGAAAGTGATGAAGGAGAAAAGCCTGCAACCAAGACTACTCTATCCAGCAAGGATCTCATTCACATTTGATGGAGAAATTAAAACCTTTACAGACAAGCAAAAGCTGAGAGAGTTCAGCACCACCAAACCAGCTTTACAACAAATGCTAAAGGAACTTCTCTAGACACGAAACACAAGAGAAGGAAATGACCTATAGTAGCGAACCCAAAACAATATATAAAATGGAAATAGGAACATACATATCGATAATTACCTTAAATGTAAATGGACTAAATGCTCCCACCAAAAGACACAGATTGGCTGAATGGATACAAAAACAAGACCCTTATATATGCTGTCTACAAGAGACCCACTTCAGAACTAGAGACACATACAGACTGAAAGTAAGGGGATGGAAAAAGATATTCCATGCAAATGGAAACCAAAAGAAAGCTGGAGTAGCAATTCTCATATCAGACAAAATAGACTTTAAAATAAGGACTATTAAAAGGGACAAAGAAGGACACTACATAATGATCAAGGGATCGATCCAAGAAGAAGATATAACAATTGTAAATATTTATGCACCCAACATAGGAGCACCTCAATACATAAGGCAAATACTAACAAGCATAAAAGGGGAGATCAACAGTAACACATTCATAGTAGGGGACTTTAACACCCCACTTTCACCCATGGACAGATCATCCAAAATGAAAATAAATAAGGAAACACAAGCTTTAAATGATACATTAAACAAGATGGACTTAATTGGTATTTATAGGACACTCCATCCAAAAACAACAGAATACACATTTTTCTCAAGTGCTCATGGAACATTCTCCAGGATAGATCATATCTTGGGTCACAAATCAAGCCTTGGTAAATTTAAGAAAACTGAAATTGTATCAAGTATCTTTTCCGACCACAACGCCATGAGACTAGATATCAATTACAGGAAAAGATCTGTAAAAAATACAAACACATGGAGGCTAAACAATACACTACTTAATAATGAAGTGATCACTGAAGAAATCAAAGAGGAAATAAAAAAATACCTAGAAACAAATGACAATGGAGACACAACGACCCAAAACCTATGGGATGCAGCAAAAGCAGTTCTAAGGGGGAAGTTTATAGCAATACAAGCCCACCTTAAGAAGCAGGAAACATCTCGAATAAACAACCTAACCTTGCACCTCAAGCAATTAGAGAAAGAAGAACAAAAAAACCCCAAAGCTAGCAGAAGGAAAGAAATAATAAAAATCAGATCAGAAATAAATGAAAAAGAAATGAAGGAAACAATAGCAAAGATCAATAAAACTAAAAGCTGGTTCTTTGAGAAGATAAACAAAATAGATAAACCACTAGCCAGACTCATCAAGAAAAAAAGGGAGAAGACTCATATCAATAGAATTAGAAATGAAAAAGGAGAAGTAACAACTGACACTGCAGAAATAAAAAAAATCATGAGAGATTACTACAAGCAACTCTATGCCAATAAAATGGACAATCTGGAAGAAATGGACAAATTCTTAGAAATGCACAACCTGCCAAGACTGAATCAGGAAGAAATAGAAAATATGAACAGACCAATCACAAGCACTGAAATTGAAACTGTGATTAAAAACCTTCCAACAAACAAAAGCCCAGGACCAGATGGCTTCACAGGTGAATTCTATCAAACGTTTAGAGAAGAGCTAACACCTATCCTTCTCGAACTCTTCCAAAATATAGCAGAGGGAGGAACACTCCCAAATTCCTTCTACGAAGCCACCATCACCTTGATACCAAAACCAGACAAGGATGTCACAAAGAAAGAAAACTACAGGCCAATATCACTGATGAACATAGATGCAAAAATCCTCAACAAAATACTAGCAAACAGAATCCAACAACACATTAAAAGGATCATACACCATGAGCAAGTGGGGCATATTCCAGGGATGCAAGGATTCTTCAATATACGCAAATCAATCAATGTGATAAAGCATATTAACAAATTAAAGAGAAAAACCATATGATCATCTCAATAGATGCAGAGAAAGCTTTTGACAAAATTCAACACCCATTTATGATAAAAACCCTGCAGAAAGTAGGCATAGAGGGAACTTTCCTCAACATAATAAAGGCCATATATGACAAGCCCACAGCCAACATCATCCTCAATGGTGAAAAACTGAAAGCATTTCCAGTTAGATCAGGAATAAGACAAGGTTGCCCACTCTCACCACTCTTATTCAACATAGTTTTGGAAGTTTTAGCCACAGCCATCAGAGAAGAAAAGGAAGTAAAAGGAATCCAAATCGGAAAAGAAGAAGTAAAGCTGTCACTGTTTGCAGATGACATGATACTATAAATAGAGAATCCTAAAGATGCTACCAGAAAACAACTACAGCTAACCAATGAATTTAGTAAAGTAGCAGGATACAAAATTAATGCACAGAAATCTCTGGCTTTCCTATATACTAATGATGAAAAATCTGAAAGTGAAATCAAGAAAACATTCCTATTTACCGTTGCAACAAAAAGAATAAAATATCTAGGAATAAACCTACCTAAGGAGACAAAAGACCCGTATGCAGAAAATTATAAGACAGTGATGAAAGAAATTAAAGATGATACAAATAGATGGAGAGATATACCATGTTCTTGGATGGGAAGAATCAACATTGTGAAAATGACTCTACTACCCAAAGCAATCTACTGATTCAATGCAATCCCTATCAAACTACCACTGGCATTTTTCACAGAACTAGAACAAAAAATTTCGCAATTTGTATGGAAACACAAAAGACCCCGAATAGCCAAAGCAATCTTGAGAACCAAAAAAGGAGCTGGAGGAATAAGGCTCCCTGACTTTAGACTATATTACAAAGCAAGAGTAATCAAGACAGTATGGTACTGGCACAAAAACAGAAAGATAGATCAGTGGAACAGGATAGAAAGCCCAGAGATAAACCCACGCACATATGGACACCTTATGTTTGATAAAGGAGGCAGGAATGTACAGTGGAGAAAGGACAGCCTCTTCAATAAATGGTGCTGGGAAAACTGGACAGGTACATGTAAAAGTATGAGATTAGATCACTCCCTAACACCATACACAAAAATAAGCTCAAAATGGATTAAAGACCTAAATGTAAGGCCAGAAACTATCAAACTCTTAGAAGAAAACATAGGAAGAACACTCTATGACATAAATCACAGCAAGATCCTTTCTGACCCACCTCCTAGAGTAATGGAAATAAAAACAAAAATAAACAAATGGGACCTAATGAAACTTCAAAGCTTTTGCACAGCAAAGGAAACCATACACAAGACCAAAAGACAACCCTCAGAATGGGAGAAAACATTTGCAAATGAAGCAACTGACAAAGGATTAATCTCCAAAATTTACAAGCAGCTCATGCAGCTCAATAACAAAAAAACAAACAACCCCATCCAAAAATGGGCAGAAGACCTAAATAGACATTTCTCCAAAGAAGATATACAGAATGCCAACAAACACATGAAAGAATGCTCAACATCATTAATCATTAGAGAAATGCAAATCAAAACTACAATGAGATATCATCTCACACCAGTCAGAATGGCCATCATCAAAAAATCTAGAAACAATACATGCTGGAGAGGGTGTGGAGAAAAGGGGACACTCTTGCACTGCTGGTGGGAATGTGAATTGGTTCAGCCACTGTGGAGAACAGTATGGAGGTTCCTTAAAAAACTACAAATAGAATTACCATATGACCCAGCAATCCCACTACTTGGCATATACCCTGAGGAAACCAAAATTCAAAAAGAGTCATGTACCAAAATGTTCATTGCAGCTCTATTTACAATAGCCAGGACATGGAAACAACCTAAGCGCCCATCATCGGATGAATGGATAAAGAAGATGTGACACATATACACAATGGAATATTACTCAGCCTTAAAAAGAAATGAAATTGAGCTATTTGTAATGAGATGGATAGACCTAGAGTCTGTCATACAGAGTGAAGTAAGTCAGAAAGAAAAAGACAAATACCGTATGCTAACACATATATATGGAATTTAAGGGAAAAAAATGTCATGAAGAACCTAGGGGTAAGATAGGAATAAAGACGCAGACCTACTGGAGAACGGACTTGAGGATATGGGGAGGGGGAAGGGTGAGTTTTGACAGGGCGAGAGAGAGTCATGGACATATACACACTAACAAACGTAGTAAGGTAGATAGCTGGGGGGAAGCAGCCGCAAGGCACAGGGATATTAGCTCGGTGCTTTGTGACAGCCTGGAAGTGTGGGATGGGGAGAGTGGGAGGGAGGGAGACGCAAGAGGGAAGACATATGGGAACATATGTATATGTATAGCTGATTCACTTTGTTATAAAGCAGAAACTAACACACCATTGTAAAGCAATTATACCCCAATAAAGATGTTTAAAAAAAAAAAAAAAAAAAACCTTTACAGACAAGCAAAAGCTGAGAGAGTTCAGCACCACCAAACCAGCTCTACAACTGCTAAAGGAGCTTCTCTAGGCAAGAAACACAAGAGAAGGAAAAGACCTACAATAACGAACCCAAAACAATTAAGAAAATGGGAATAGGAACATACATATCGATAATTACCTAAAATGTAAATGGACTAAATGCTCCCACCAAAGGACACAGACTGGCTGAATCGATACAAAAGCAAGAAGCATATATTTGCTGTCTACAAGAGACCCACTTCAGACCTAGAGACACATACAGACATAAGTAAGGAGATGGAAAAAGATATTTCATGCAAATGGAAACCAAAAGAAAGCTGGAGTAGCAATTCTCATATCAGAAAAAATAGACATTAAAATAAAGACTATTAGAAGGGACAAAGAAGGACACTACATAATGATCAAGGGATCGATCCAAGAAGAAGATATAGCAATTGTAAATATTCATGGACCCAACATAGGAGCACCTCAATACATAAGGCAAATACTAACAGCCATAAAAGGGGAGATCGACAGTAACACATTCATAGTAGGGGACTTTAACACTCCACTTTCACCCATGGACAGATCATCCAAAATGAAAATAAATAAGGAAACACGAACTTTAAATGATACATTAAACAAGACGGATTTAATTGATATTTATAGGACACTCCATCCAAAAACAACACTATACACATTTTTCTCAAGTGCTCATGGAACATTCTCCAGGATAGATCATATCTTGGGTAACAAATCAAGCCTTGGTAAATTAAAGAAAATCGAAATTGTATCAAGTATGTTTTCCGACCACAATGCCATGAGACTAGATATCAATTACAGGAAAAGATCTGTAAAAAATACAAACACATGGAGGCTAAACAATACACTACTTAATAATGAAGTGATCACTGAAGAAATCAAAGAAGAAATAAAAAAATACCTGGAAACAAATGACAATGGAGACACAACGACCCTAAATGTAAGGGATGCAGCAAAAGCCATTGTAAGGGGGAAGTTTATAGCGATACAAGTGCACCTAAGGAAGCAGGAAACATCTCTAATAAAGAACCTAACCTTGCACCTCAAGCAATTAGAGAAAGAACAAAAAAACCCAAAGCTGGCAGAAGGAAAGAAATAATAAAAATCAGATCAGAAATAAATGAAAAAGAAATGAAGGGAACAATAGCAAAGATCAGTAAAACGAAAATCTGTTTCTTTGAGAAGGTAAACGAAATAGATAAACCACTACCCAGACTCATCAAGAAAAGAAGGGAGACGACTCAAATCAATAGAGTTAGAAATGAAAAAGGAGAAGTAACAACTGACAGTGCAGAAATAAAAAAGATCTTGAGAGATTACTACAAGCAACTCTATGCCAATAAAATGGACATTCTGGAAGAAATGGACAAATTCTTAGAAATACACAACCTGGCAAAACTGAATCAGGAAGAAATAGAAAATATGAACAGACTAATCACAAGCACTGAAATTGAAATTGTGATTAAAAATCTTCCAACAAACAAAAGCCCAGGACCAAATGGCTTCACAGGCGAATTCTAGCAAACATTTAGAGAAGAGCTAAAACCTATCCTTCTCAAACTCTTCCAAAATATAGCAGAGTGGGAACACTCCCAAATTCATTCTATGAGGCCACCATCACCTTGATACCAAAACCAGACAAGGATGTCACAAAGAAAGAAAACTACAGACCAATATCACTGATGAATATAGATGCAAAAATCCTCAACAAAATACTAGCAAACAGAATCCAACAACACATTAAAAGGATCATACACCATGAGCAAGTGGGGCGTATTCCAGGGATGCAAGGATTCTTCAATATACGCAAATCAATCAATGTGATAAAGCATATTAACAAATTAAAGAGAAAAACCATATGATCATCTCAATAGATGCAGAGAAAGCTTTTGACAAAATTCAACACCCATTTATGATAAAAACCCTGCAGAAAGTAGGCATAGAGGGAACTTTCCTCAACATAATAAAGGCCATATATGACAAGCCCACAGCCAACATCATCCTCAATGGTGAAAAACTGAAAGCATTTCCAGTTAGATCAGGAATAAGACAAGGTTGCCCACTCTCACCACTCTTATTCAACATAGTTTTGGAAGTTTTAGCCACAGCCATCAGAGAAGAAAAGGAAGTAAAAGGAATCCAAATCGGAAAAGAAGAAGTAAAGCTGTCACTGTTTGCAGATGACATGATACTATAAATAGAGAATCCTAAAGATGCTACCAGAAAACAACTACAGCTAACCAATGAATTTAGTAAAGTAGCAGGATACAAAATTAATGCACAGAAATCTCTGGCTTTCCTATATACTAATGATGAAAAATCTGAAAGTGAAATCAAGAAAACATTCCTATTTACCGTTGCAACAAAAAGAATAAAATATCTAGGAATAAACCTACCTAAGGAGACAAAAGACCCGTATGCAGAAAATTATAAGACAGTGATGAAAGAAATTAAAGATGATACAAATAGATGGAGAGATATACCATGTTCTTGGATGGGAAGAAACAACATTGTGAAAATGACTCTACTACCCAAAGCAATCTATAGATTCAATGCAATCCCTATCAAACTACCACTGGTATTTTTCACAGAACTAGAACAAAAAATTTCACAATTTGTATGGAAACACAAAACACCCCGAATATCTAAAGCAATCTTGAGAATGAAAAAAGGAGATGGAGGAATCAGGCTCCCTGAGTTCAGACTATACTACAAAGCTACAGTAATCAAGACAGTATGGTACTGGCACAAAAACAGACAGATCAATGGAACAGGATAGAAAGCCCAGAGATAAACCCACGGACATATGGACACCTTATGTTTGATAAAGGTGGCAGGAATGTACACTGGAGAAAGGACAGCCTCTTCAATAAGTGGTGCTGGGAAAACTGGACAGATACATGTAAAAGTGTGCGATTAGATCACTCCCTCCCTAACACCATGCACAAACATAAGCTCAAAACGTATTAATGACCTAAATGTAAGGCCAGAAACTATCAAACTCTTAGAGGAAAACATAGGCAGAACACTCTATGACATATATCACAGCAAGATCCTTTCTGATACACCTCCTAGAGAAATGTAAATAAAAACAAAAATAAACAAAAGAGACCTAATGAAACTTCAAAGCTTTTGCACAGCAAAGGAAACCGTAAAGAAGACCAAAAGACAACCCTCAGAATGGGAGGAAATATTTGCAAATGAAGCAAATAACAAAGGATTAAGTTCCAAAATTTATAAGCAGCACATGCAGCTCAATAACAAAAAAACAAACAACCCAATCCATAAATTGGCAGAAGACCTAAATAGACATTTCTCCAAAGAAGATATACAGACTGACAACCAACACACGAAAGAATGCTCAACATCATTAATCATTAGAGAACTGCAAATCCAAAACTACAATGAGATATCATCTCACACCAGTCAGAATGGCCATCATCGAAAAATCGAGAAACAGTAAATGCAGCAGAGGGTATAGACAAAAGGGAACACTGTTGCACTGCTGGTGGGAATGTGAATTGGTACAGCCAGTATGGAGAGCAGTATGGAGGTTACTTATAAAACTACAAATAGAACTACCATATGACCCAGCAATCCCACTACTGGGCAGATACCCTGAGAAAACCATAATTCAAAAAGAGTCATGTACCAAAATGTTCATTGCAGCTCTATTTACAATAGCCTGGAGACGGAAACAACCTAAGTGTGCATTTTCAGATGAATGGATAAAGAATATGTGTCACATATACACAATGGAATATTACTCAGCCATAAAAAGAAACGAAGTTGAGCTATTTGTAATGAGGTGGATAACCTAGAGTCTGTCATACAGAGTGAAGTAAGTCAGAAAGAGAAAGACAAATGAAGTATGCAAACACATATGTATGGAATTTAAGAAAAAAAATATCATGAAGAACCTAGGGGTAAGACAGGAATAAAGACACAGACCTACTGGAGAACAGACTTGAGGATATGGGGAGGGGAAAGGGTGAGTTATGGCAGGGCGAGAGAGAGTCTTGGACATATATACACTAACAAACGTATGGTAGATAGCTAGTGGGAAGCAGCCGCATGGCACAGGGATATTGGCTTGGTGCTTTGTGACCGCCTGGAGGGGTGGGACAGGAAGTGTGCGAGGGAGGGAGATGCAAGCGGGAAGAGATCTGGGAACATATGTATATGTATAACTGATTCACTTTGTTATAAAGCAGAAACTAACACACCATTGTAAAGCAATTATACCCCAATAAAGATGTTAGAAAGAAAAAAGTCTAATAAAAGAGACAAAGAAGGACACTACATAATGATAAAGGGATCGATCCAAGAAGTAGATATAACAATTGTAAATAGTTATGTACCCAACATAGGGGCACCACAATACATAAGGCAAATACTAAGAGCCATAAAAGGGGAAATTGAGAGTAACACATTCATAGTAAGGGACTATAACACTGCACTTTCACCAATGGAGAGATCATCTAATATGAAAATAAATAAGGAAGCACAAGCTTTAAATGATACATTAAACAAGATGGACTTAATTTATATTTATAGGACTTTCCATCCAAAAACAACAGAATGCACATTTTTGTCAAGTGCTCATGAAACATTCTCGAGGATAGATCATATCTTCAGTCAGAATTTAAGCCGTGGTAAATTTCAGAAAATTGAAATTGTATCACGTATCTTTTCTGAACATAATGCTATGAGATTAGATATCAAGTACAGGAAAAGATGTGTAAAAAATACACACAACTGGAGGAAAACAAAATACACTACATAATAACGAAGTGATCACTGAGGAAATCAAAGAGGAAATAAAAAATAACTAAGACAAATGACAATGGAGACACCACGACCCAAAATCTATGGAATGCAGCAAAAGCAGTTCTACAAGGGAAGTTTATAGCAATACAATCCTACCTTGAGAAAAAGGAAACATCTCGAATAAACAACATACACTTGCATCTAAAGCAATTAGAGAAAGAAGAATAAACAACCCCACAAGTTAACAGAAGGAAAGAAATCATAAAAATCAGATTGGAAAAAAATGAAAAAGAAATGACGGAAATTATAGCATGGAACAATAAAGCTAAAAGCTGGTTCTTTGAGAATATAAACAAAATCAATAAACCATTAGCCAGACTCATCAAGAAAAAAAGGGAGAAGACTCAAATCAATAGAATTAGAAATGAAAAAGGAGATGTAACAACTGACACTTCAGAAATACAAAAGATCATGAGAGATTACTACAAGCAACTCTATGCCAATAAAATGGACAACCGGGAAGAAATGGACAAATTCTTAGAAATGAACAACTTGCAAAGACTAAATCAGAAGGTAATAGAAAATATGAACAGACCAATCACAAGCACTGAAATAGAAACTGTGATTAAAAATCTTCCAACAAACAAAAGCCTAGGACCAGTTGACTTCACAGGCGAATTCTATCAAACATTTAGAGAAGAGCTAACACCTATCCTTCTCAAACTCTTCCAAAATATAGGAGAGGGAGGAACACTCCCAAATTCCTTCTATGAGACCACCATCACCTTGATACCAAAAGCAGACAAGGATGTCACAAAGAAAGAAAACTACAGGCCAATATCAGTGATGAACATAGATGCAAAAATTCTGAACAAAATACTAGCAAACAGAATCTAACAGCACATTAAAAGAATGATGCACTAAGATGAAGTGGGTTTTATTCCAGGAAAGCAAGGATTCTTTTATATATGCAAATCAATCAATGTGATAAACCATATTAACAAATTGAAGGAGAAAAACCATATGGTCATCTCAATAGATGCAATGAAAGCTTTCGACAAAATTCAACAACCATATGTGATAAAAATCCTCCAGAAAGTAGGCACAGAGGGAACTTTCCTCAACATAGTAAAGGTCATATATGACAAAACCACAGCCAACATCGTTCTCAATGGAGAAAAACTGAAAGCATTTCCACTAAGATCAGGAACAAGACAAGGTTGCCCACTCTCACCACTCTTATTCTACAGAGTTGTGGAAGTTTTAGCCACAGCCATCAGAGAAGAAAAGGAAATAAAAGGAATCCAAATTGGTAAAGAAGTAAAGCTCTCAGTGTTTGCAGATGACATGATACTATACATAGAGAACCCTAAAGATGTTACCAGAAAATTACTAGAGCTAATCAATGAATTTGGTAAAGTCGCAGGATACAAAATTAATGCACAGAAATCTCTGGCATTCCTATACACTAATGATGAAAAATCTGAAAGTGAAATCAAGAAAACACTCCCATTTAGCTTTGCAACAAAAAGAATAAAATATGTAGGAATAAACCTACCTAAGCAGACAAAAGACCTTTATGCAGAAAATTATAAGACACTGATGAAAGAAATTAAAGATGATACAAATAGATGGAGAGATATACCATGTTCTTGGATTTGAAGAATCAACATTCTAAAAATGACTCTACTACCTTAAGCAATCTACACATTCAATGCAATCACTATCAAACTATCACTGGCATTTTTCACAGAACTTGAACAAAAATATTCACAATTTGTATGGAAACACAAAAGACCCCAAATAGCCAAAGCAATGTTGAGAACGAAAAACAGAGTAGGAGGAATCAGGCTCCCTGATTTCAGATTTTACTACAACGCTACAGTAATCAAGACACTGTGACACTGGCACAAAAAAAGAACGATAGATCAATGGAGCAGGATAGAAAGCCCACAGATAAACAGACGCACATATGGTCACCTTATCTTTGATAAAGGAGGCAGGAATGTACAGCGGAGAAGGGACAGCCTCTTCAGTAAGTGCTGCTAGGAAAACTGGACAGGTATATGTAAAAGTATGAGATTAGATCACTCCCTAACACCGTACAAAAAATAAGCTCAAAATGGATTATAGACCTAAATGTAAGGCCAGAAACTATCAAACTCTTAGAGGAAAACATAGACAGAACACTCTATGACATGAATCACAGCAAGATCCTTTTTGACCCCCCTGCTAGAGAAATGGAAATAAAAACAAAAATAAACAAATGGGACCTCATGAAACTTCAAAGCTTATGCACAGCAAAGGAAACCGTAAACAAGACCAAAAGACAACCCTCAGAATGGGAGGAAATATTTGCAAATGAAGCAACTGAAAAAGAATTAATTTCGCAAATTTACAAGCAGCTCATGCAGCTCAATAACAGAAAAACAAACAACCCAATCCCAAAATGGTCAGAAGACCGAAATAGACATTTCTCCAAAGAATATACACAGACTGCCAATAAACACACGGAGTAATGCTCAACATTATTAACCAATAGAGAGATGCTAATCAAAACAACAATGAGATATCATCTTACACCAGTCAGAATGACCATCATCAAAAAATCTAGAAGCAGTAAATCATGGAGAGGTTGTGAAGGAAAGGGAACACTCTTGCACTGCTGGTGGGAATGTGAATTGGTGCAGCCACTATGGAGAACAGTATGGAGGTTCCTTAAAAATCTACAAATAGGGCTTCCCTGGTGGTGCAGTGGTTGAGAGTCCGCCTGCCGATGCAGGGGACACAGGTTCGTGCCCCGGTCCACAAGGATACCACATGCTGCGGAGAGGCTGGGCCTGTGAGCCATGGCCGCTGAGCCTGCGCATCCGGAGTCTGTACTCCACAAGGGGAGAGGCCACAATATTGAGAGACCCGTGAACACACACACACACGCAAATCTACAAATAGAACTACCATATGACCCAGCAATTCCACCAATGGGCATATAGCCTGAGAAAAGCATAATTCAAAGAGTCATGTGCCAAAATGTTCACTGCAGCTCTATTAACAATAGCCCAGAGATGGAAACAACCTAAGTGCCCATCTGCAGAAGAATGGATAAAGAAGATGTGGCACATATATACAATGGAATATTATTCAGCCATAGAAAGAAACGAAATTGAGCTATTTGTAATGAGGTGGATAGACCTAGAGTTTGTCATAGGGAGTGAAGTAAGTCAGAAAGAGAGAGACAAGCACTGTATGCTAACACATATATATGGAATTTAAGAAAAAAATTGTCACGAAGAACCTAGGGGAAAGACAGGAATAAAGACGCAGACCTACTGGAGAACGGACTTGAGGATATGGGGAGGGGGAAGGGTGAGCTTTGACAGGGCGAGAGAGAGTCATGGACATATACACACTAACAGACGTAGTAAGGTAGATAGCTGGGGGGAAGCAGCCGCAAGGCACAGGGATATTTGCTCGGTGCTTTGTGACAGCCTGGAGGGGTGGGATAGGGAGAATGGGAGGGAGGGAGACGTAAGAGAGAAGACATATGGGAACATATGTATATGTATAACTGATTCACTTTGTTATAAAGCAGAAACTAACACACAATCGTAAAGCAATTATACCCCAATAAAGATGTTTAAAAAAAAAAAAAAAAGACACAGACCTACCGGAGAACGGACTTGAGGATATGGGGAGGGGGAAGGGTGAGTTGTGACAAAGAAAGAGAGAGGCATGGACATATATACACTAACAAACGTAAGGTAGATAGCTTGTGGGAAGCAGTCACATAGCACAGGGATATCAACTCAGTGCTTTGTGACCGTCTGGAGTGGTGGGATATGGAGAGTGGGAAGGAGGGAGACGGAAGAGGGAAGAGATATGGGAACATATGTATATGTATAACTGATTCACTTTGTTATAAAGCAGAAACTAACACACCATTGTAAAGCAATTATACACCAATTAAAATGCTAAAAAACAAAAAGGAAATGAAATTGAGCTGTTTGTAATGAGGTGGATAGACCTAGAATCTACCATACAGAGTGAAGTAAGTGAAAAAGAGAAAGACAAATACCATATGCTAACACATATATATGGAAATTACGGAAAAATATGCCCTGAAGAACCTAGGTGTAAGACAGGAATAAAGACAGTGACCTACCAGAGAACGATCTTGAGGATATGGGGAGGGGGAAAGGTGAGTTGTGATAAAGCGAGAGAGACGCATGGACATATATACGGTACCAAAGGTAAGGTAGATAGCTAGTGGGAAGCAGCCGCATAGCACAGGAAGATCAGCCTGGTGCTTTGTGGCCGCCTGGAGGGGTGGGATAAGGAGGGTGGGAGGGAGATAGACGCAAGAGATATGGGAACGTTTGTATATGTAAAACTGATTCCCTTTGTTATAAAGCAGAATGTAACACAACATTGTAAAACAATTATATCCCAATAAAGATGTTAAAAAAATAAATTTCAAAAAAAAGAAATGAAGGAAAGGATAGCAAAGATTAATAAAACTAAAAGCTGGTTCTTTGAGAAGATAAACAGAATTGATAAACTATTAACCAGACTCAGCAAGAAAAGAAGGGAGAAGACTCAAATCAATAGAAATAGAAATGAAAAAGGAGAAGTAACAGCTGACACAGCAGAAATGCAAAAGATCATGAGAGATTACTACAAGCAACTCTATTCAAATAAAATAGACAACCTGGAAGAAATGGACAAATTCTTAGAAATGCACAACCTGCCAAGACTGAATCAGAAAGAAATAGAAAATATGAACAGACGAATCACAAGCACTGAAATTGAAACTGTGATTAAAAGTCTTCCAACAAACAAAAGTCCAGTACCAGGTGGCTTCACAGCCGATTTCTGTCAAACATTTAGAGAAGAGCTAACACCTATCCTTCTCAAACTCTTTCATAACATAGCAGAGGGAGGAGCACTCCCAAACTCGTTCTACGAGGCCACCATTACCTTTATATCAAAACCAGGCAAGGATGTCACAAAGAAAGAAAACTACAGGCCAATATCACTGATGAACATAGATGCAAGAATCCTCAACAAAGTACTAGCAAAGAGAATCCATCAGCACATTAAAAGGGTCATACACAATGATCAAGTGGGGTTTATTCCAGGAATGCAGGTATTCTTCAATATACGCAAATCAATCAACGTGATAAACCATATTAACAAATTGAAGGAGAAAAACCATATGATCATCTCAATAGATGCAGAGAAAGCTTTTGACAAAATTCAACACCCATTTATGATAAAAACCCTGCAGAAAGTAGGCATAGAGGGAACTTTCCTCAACATAATAAAGGCCATATATGACAAACCCACAGCCAACATCATCCTCAATGATGAAAAACTGAAAGTGTTTCCATTAAGATTAGGAACAAGACAAGTCTGTCCAGTCTAATCACTCTTATTCAACATAGTTTTCGAAGTTTTAACCACAACAATCAGAGAAGAAAAGGAAATAAAAGGAATCCAAATAGGAAAAGAAGAAGTAAAGCTGTCACTGTCTGCAGATGACATGATAATATACAGAGAGAATCCTGAAGATGCTACCAGAAAACTACTAGATCCAATCAATTAATGTGGTAAAGTAGCAGGATACAAAATTAATGCACAGAAATATGTGGCATTCCTATATATTAATGATGAAAAATCTGAAAGTGGAATCAAGAAAACACTCCCATTTATCATTGCAACCAGAAGAATAAAATATCTAGGAATAAACCTACCTAGGGAGACAAAAGACCCGTATGCAGAGAATTATAAGACACTGATGAGAGAAATAGATGGAGAGACATACCATGTTCTTGCATTGGAAGAATCAACATTGTGAAAATGACTCTACTACCCAAAGCAATCTACAGATTCAGTGCAATCCATATCAAAATACCTCTGGCATTTTTCACAGAACTAGAACAAAAAATTTCACAATTTGTATGGAAACACAAAAGATGCTTGATAGCCAATGCAATCTTGAGAACAAATAACGGAGGTGGAGGATTCAGGTTCCCTGGCTTCAGATTATACTGCAAAGCTACAGTAATCACGACAGTATGGTGCCGGAACAAAAACAGAAAGATAGATCAATGGAACAGGATAGAAATGCCAGAGATAAACCCGCGCACATATGGTCACCTAATCTTTGATAAAGGAGGCAGTAATGTACAGTGGAGAAAGGACAGCCTCTTCAATGAGTGGTGCTGGGAAAAGTGGACACATACATGTAAAAGTATGAGATTAGATCACTCCCTAACTCCATACACAAAAATAAGCTCAAAATGGATTAACGACCTAAATGTAAGGGCAGAAACTATCAAACTCTTAGAGGAAATCATAGGCAGAACACTCTATGACATGAATCACAGCAAGATCCTTTTTGACCCACCTCCTAGAGAAATGGATATAAAAACAAAAATAAACAAATGGGATCTAATGAAACTTTAAACCTTTTGCACAGAAAAGGAAACCATAAACGAGAGCAAAAGACAACCTTCGGAATGGGAGAAAATTTTTGCAAATAAAGCAACTGAAAAAGGATTAATGTCCAAATTTATAAGCAGCCCATGCAGCTCAATAACAAAGAAACAAACAACCCAATACAAAAATGGGCAGAAGACCTAAATAGACATTTCTCCAAAGAAGATATACAGACTGCCAACAAGCACATGAAATAATGCTCAACATCATTAATCATTAGAGAAATGCAAACCAAAACTACAATGAGATATCATCTCACACCAGTCAGAATGGCCATCATCAAAAAATCTAGAAACAATAAATGCTGGAGAGGGTGTGGAGAAAAGGGAACACTCTTGCACTGCTGGTAGGAATGTGAATTGGTACAACTACTATGGATAACAGTATGGAGGTTCCTTAAAAAACTACAAATAGAAAGACCCTATGACCCAGCAATCCCACTACTGGGCATATACCCTGAGAAAACCATAATTCAAAAGGAGTCATGTACCAAAATATTCATTGCAGCTCTATTTACAATAGCCAGGAGATGGAAAAAACCAAACTGTCCATCATCGGATGAATGGATAAAGAAGTGTGGCACATATATACAGTGGAATATTACTCAGCCATTAAAATAAACGAAATTGAGCTGTTTGTAATGAGGTGCATAGACTGAGTCTGTCATACAGAGTGAAGTAAATCAGAAAGAGAAAGACAAATGAAGTATGCAAACACATATATATGGAATTTAAGAAAAAACTGTCATGAAGAACCTAAGTGTAAGACAGGAATAACGACACAGACCTACTAGAGAATGGACTTGAGTATATGAGGAGGGAGAAGGGTAAGCTGGAGAAAGCGAGCAAGAGGCTTTGACATATATGCACTACCAAACGTACGGTAGATAGCTATGAGAAGCAGCCGCATAACACAGGAAGATCAGCTCAGTGGTTTGTGACCACCTAGAGGGGTTGGATAGGGAGAGTTTGAGGGAGGGAGATGCAAGAAAGAAGAGATATGGGAACATATGTATATATATATAACTGATTCACTTTGTTATAAAGCAGAAACTAACACACAATTGTAAAACAATTATACTCTAATAATGATTTAAAAAAAACACTCCCATTTACCATTGCAACAAAAATAATAAAATATCTTGGAATAAACCTACCTAAGAAGAAAAAAGACTTCTATGCAGAAAATTATAAGACACTGATGAAAGAAGTTAAAGGTGATACAAATAGATGGAGAGATATACCATGTTCTTGGATTGGAAGAATCAACATTGTGAAAATGACTCTACTACCCAAAGCAATCTACATATTGAATGCAATCCCTATCAAACTACCACTGCCATTTTTCACAGAACTAGAACAAATATTTTCACAATTTGTATGGAAACAAAAAGACTCCGAATAGCCAAGGCAATCTGGAGACTGAAACACAGCGCTGGAGGAATCAGGCTCCCTGACTTCAGATTATACCACAAAGTTACAGTAATCAAGACAGTTTGGTACTGGCACAAAAGCAGAAATATAGGTCAGTAGAACAGGATAGAAAGTCGAGAGATAAGCCCACGCACATATGGTCGCCTTATCTTTGATAAAAGAGGCAGGAATGTACTGTGGAGAAAGGACAGCCTTTTCAATAATTGGTGCTGGGAACACTGGACATGTACATGTAAAAGTATGAGATTAGAACACTCCCTAACACCATATACAGAAATAAGGTCAAAATGGGTTAAAGACCTAAATGTAAGGCCAAAAACTATCAAACTTTTAGAGGAAAACATTGGCAGAACACTCTATGTCATATATCACAGCAAGATCCATTTTGACCCACCTCCTAGAGAAATGGAAATAAAAACGGAAATAAACAAATGGTCCTAGTGAAACTTAAAGGCTTTTGCTCAGCAAAGGAAATCATAAACAATACCAAAAGAAAACCCTCAGAATGGGAGAAAATACTAGCAAATGAAGCAACTGACAAAGGATTAATCTCTACGATTTACAAGCAGCTCATGCAACTCAATAACAAAAAAACCCAACAATCCAATCCAATTATGGCAGAAGACTCAAATAGACATTTCTCCAAAGAAGATATACAGATTGCTAACAAACACATGAAAGAATGCTCAACATCATTAATCATTAGAGAAATGCAAATCAAAACCACAGTGAGATATCATCTCACACCAGTCAGAATGGCCATCATCAAAAAATCTAGAAACAGTAGATGCTGGAGAGGGTGTGGAGAAAAGGGAACACTCTTGCACTGCTGGAGAGAATGTGAATTGGTACAGCCACTATGGAGAACAGTATGGAGTTTCGTTAAAAATCTACAAATAAAACTACCATATGACCCAGCAATCCCACTACCGGGCATATACCCTGAGAAAACCATAATTCTAGAAGAGTCATGTACCAAAATGTTCATTACAGCTCTATTTACAGTAACCAGGAGATGGAAGCAACCTAAGTGTCCATCATCGGATGAATGGATAAAGAAGATGTGGCACATATATACAATGGAATATTACTCAGCCATTAAAAGAAACGAAATTGAGCTATTTGTAATGAGGTAGATGGACCTAGAGTCTGTCATACAGAGTGAAGTTAGAAAGAGAAAGGCAAATACTGTATGCTAACACACATATATGGAATTTAAGAAAAAAATGTCATGAAAAACCTTGGTGTAAGATAGGAATAAAGACACAGACCTACTAGAGAGTGGACTTGAGGATATGGGGAGGGGGATGTGTAAGCTGTGACCAAGTGAGAGATTGGCATAGACATATATACACTACCAAACATAAAATAGATAGTTAGTGGGAAGCAGCCTCATAGCACAGAGAGATCAGCTCGGTGCTTTGTGACCACCTAGAGAGGTGGGATAGGGAGTGTGGGAGGGAGGGAGATGCAAGAGGGAAGAGATATGGGAACATATGTGTATGTATAACTGGTTCACTTTGTTATAAAGCAGAAACTAACACACCATTGTAAAGCAATTATACTCCAATAAAGATGTAAAAAAATGGATTAAAGACCTAAATGTAAGGCCAGATGCTATAGAACTTTTAGAGGAAAACGTAGGCAGGACACTCTATGATATAAATCACAGCAAGATCCTTTTTGACCCACCTCCTAGAAAAATTTAAATAAAAGCAAAGTAAACAATTGGGACCTAATCAAAGTTGAAAGCTTTTGCACAGCAAAGGAAACCATAAATAAGAGAAATAGACAACCTTAAGTATGGGAGAAAATATTTGCAAATGAAGCAATTGACAAAGGAGTAATCTCCAAAATTTACAAGCAGCACATGCCGCTCATTATCAAAAGAACAAACAAGCCAATCCAAAAGTGGGCAGAATACGTAAATAGACATTTCTCCTAAGAAGATATACAGATTGCCAACAAACTCATGAAAGAAAGCTTAACATCATTAATCATTAGAGTAATGTAACTCACAACTGCAATGAGATATCATCTCTCACCTGTCAGAATGGCCATCATCAAAATATCTACAAACAATAAATGCTGGTTACAGAGTGGAGAAAAGGGAACTCTCTTGCACGTCTGGTGGGAATGTAATTTGATACAGCCACTATGGACAACAGTATGGAGGTTCCTTAAAAAACTAAAAATATAACTACCGTATTACCTAGCAATTCCACTACTGGGCATATACCCCAAGAAACCATAATTCAAAAAGAGTCATGTACCACAATATTCATTACAGCTCTGTTTACAGGAACCAGGACATGGAAACAACCTAACTGTCCTTTGACAGATGAATGAGTAAAGAAGATTTGGCACATATATACAATGCAATATTACTGAGCCATAAAAAGAAACGAAACTGAGTTATTTGTAGTGAGGTGGATGGACCTAGAGTCTGTCATACAGAGTGACGTAAGTCAGAAAGAGAAAAACAAATACCATATTCTAACTCATATATGGAAATTAAAAAAATAATAAAAACAGAAATTGTCATGAAGAACCTAGGGGCAAGACGGGAATAAAGATGGACACCTACTACAGAATGGATTTGAGCACACGGTTAGGGGGAAGGGTAAGCTGGGACAAAGTGAGAGAGTGGCATGGGCATATATACACTACCAAATGTAAAATAGATAGCTAGTGGGAAGCAGCCGCATAGCATAGGTAGATCAGCTCTGTGCTTTGTGACCACCTAGAGAGGTGGGATAGGGATGGTGGAAGGGAGGGAGACGCAAGAGGGAAAAGATATGGGGTATATGTATATGTATAATGGATTTACTTTGTTATAAAGGAGAAACTAACACACCATTGTAATGCAATTATAGTCCAATAAAGATGTTTAAGAAAGAAACAAACTGCTTTTGCTGCATCACATAGGTTTTGGGCCCTCCTGTTTTCATTGTCGTTTGATTCTAGGTATTTTTTGATTTCATATTTGATTTCTTCAGCGATCTCTTGCTTATTTTTTAGTGTATTGTTTGGCCTCCCTGTGTGTGTATTTTTTACAGTTTTTTTTGCCTCTAATTTATATCTAGTTTCAAAGCACTGTGGTCAGAAAATATACTTGATACAATTTTAATTTTCTTAAATTTATGGAGTCTTGATTTGTTACCCATGATATGATCTATGCTGGAGAATGTTCCATGAGCACTTGAGAAGAAAGTGTGTATTCTGTTGTTTTTGAATGGAATGTACTATAAAAATCAATTAAGTCCATCTTGTTTAATGTGTTGTTTAAAGTTTGTTTCCTTATTTATTTTTAGTTGGGATGATCTGTCCATTGGTGATAGTTGGATGTTAAAGTTCCATACTATTTTTGTGTTACTGTTGATTTCCCCCTTTATGACTGTTAGCATTTGCCTTATGTATTGAGGTGCTCCTATGTTGAGTGCATATACATTTACAATTGTTTTATCTTCTTCTTGCATAATCCCTTGATCATTATGTAGTGTCTTTCTTTGTGTCTTGTAATAGTCTTTACTTTAAAGTCTATTTTGTCTGACATGAGAATAGGTACTTCAGTTTTCTTCTGATTTCCACTTGCATGGAATATCTTTTCCCATCCCATCACTTTCAGTCTGCATCTGTCTCTAGGTCTGAAGTGGGTCTCTTGTAGACAACATATATATGGGTGTTTTTTTTTTTTTTTTTTTGTATCCATTCAGCCAGTCTATGTCTGTTGGTTGGAGCATTTAATCCATTTACATTTAAGGTAGTTATCGATATGTGTGTTCATATTATGATTTTGTTAATTGTTTTGTGTTTGTCATTGTAGGTCTCCTCCTTCTCTTGGGTTTCCTGCCTACAGCAGTCCCTTTAGCATTTTTTGTAAAGCTGTTTTGTGGTGCTGAATTCCCTTGATGTTTGCTTATTTGTAAAATTTTAATTTCTGCATTGAATCTGAATGAGATCTTTGCTGGGTAGGGTAATCTTGGTTGTAGTTTTTTCCCTTTCATCACTTTAAATATGTCCTGCCACCGCCTTCTGGCTTGCAGAGTTTCTGCTGAATGTTCAGCTGTTAACCTTATGTGGGTTCCCTTTTATGTTATTTGTTGCTTTTCCATTGTTGATTTTAATATTTTTTCTTTGTATTTAATTTTTGATAGTTTGATTAATATGTGGTTTGGCATGTTTCTCCTTGGATATATCCTGTATGTGCCTCTCTGCTCTTCCTGACTTGACTATTTCCTTTCCCTTATTAGGGAAGTTTTCAACTATAATCTCTTCAAATATTTTCTCAGTCCCTTTCTTTTTCTCTTCTTCTTCTGGGATCCCTATCATTCGAATGTTGTTGCATTTAATGTTACCCCAGTGGTCTCTGAGACTGTCTTCAATTCTTTTCATTCTGTTTTCTTTATTCTGGTCTGCAGTAGTTATTTCCACTATTTTATCTTCCAAGTCACTTATCCATTCTTCTGCCTCAGTTATTCTGCTATTGATTCCTTCTAGATCATTTTAAATTTCATTTATTGTGTTGTTCATCATTGTTTGTCTGCTCTTTAGTTCTTCTAGTTCCTTGTTAAACATTTCTTTTGTTTACTCCATTTTATTTCCAATATTTTGGATCATCTTTATTATCAGTAGTCTGAATTCTTATTCAGGTAAAATGCCTATTTTCTCTTCATTTGTTTGGTGTGGTGGGTTTTTACCTTGCTCCTTCATCTGCTGCATATATCTCTGTCTTCTCATTTTGTTTAACTTACTGTGTTTGTGGTCTCCTTTTCAAAATCTGCAGGTTCGTAGTTTCCCTTGTTTTTTGTGTCTGCCCCCGGTGGGTAAGGTTGGCCCAGTGGCTTGTGGTATAGGCTTCTTTGTGGAGGGCACTGGTGTCTTTGTTCTGTTGAGTGGGGCTGGATCTTGTCTTTCTAGTGGGCAGTTTTATGTCTTGTGGTGTGTTTTGGGGTGCCTGCGAACATAGTATTGCAGCATAGTATGTAGGTAGTGGGCAATCTCTCTGTTAATTGGTAGGGTTATGTTCCTGTCTTGTTAGTTGTTTGGCATGGGGCATCCAGTGCTGGACCTTGCTGGCTGCTGGGTGGAGCTGTGTCTTGTTTGACGTGGAGATCTCTGGGAGAGCTCTCACCGATTGTCATTATGTGGGGCTGGGAGGTCTCTGGTGGTCCAAAGTCCTGAACTTGGCTCTCCCTGACACCAGGCCGGAGCACCAAGACCCTATCAGCAGCACAGCTATTTCAGAGTTCCAAGAACTACTGGGTTGTCACTTACTGTAACATGGTCTGGATTCAAGACTGTGTGTGCAAGGGTGCCATTTTCACTCTCAACATTAAGCATGTCATGGGGTTTTCAGTCTGTGACTCTGCATATTGGAAATACAGCTGTCGCTGGTTGAGCATCTTTTATGCATCATTTGCTATTTCCAAGCCTCACACAGCCCTATTGTTTTTGCTCCCTTATGTCTTTCCTTTAAAATCAGAGGACTGATGAACTGTTAAGCTTTTTGGAAATGTTGCTAGCAGGGAAGTATGTCCATTTGCAACATCAGAATTGATCTGAGGCTTCTTGTCTCCCTTGTATATTATTTGTTTCTTTATCCTTGATGTTTTTAATATTCTCTCTTTGACTTTCACTTTTGTCATTTCAATTATAATGTGTCTTGGTTTTTTCCACTTAGTTCATACCTGTCTGGGACTCCCTGAGCTTCCTGGATTTGAGTTACTCTTTCATTTTCCAGGTTAGGGAGGTTTCCAGCTAGTATGTCTTCAAATATTTTCTCAGGCTCTTTCTCTCTCTCTTTTCTTTCTGGGACCCCTATAATGAAAATATTAGTGCACTTGATGTTTTTCCAGAAGTCTCTTAACATGCCTGTAATTTCTTTTCTTCTTTTTTTCTGATTCCTTCTAGTGTATTTTTCATTTGGTTACTGTATTCTTCATCTCTGTTTGGTTGTTCTTTATATTTTGTCTTTGTTAAAAACTTCTAACTTCTTGCTCTGTGCATCCAGCCTTCTTCTGAGTTCTTTGATCATCTTTCTGATCACTACCCTGAACTCTTTCCCAGGTAGATTGTCTATCTGCACTTCAGTTAGTTTTACTTCTGGGTTTGTTTTCTTATTCCTTCGTGTGGAACATAGTACTCTGCACTTCTTTTTTGTCTAAGTTACTATTTGTATTTTTAAGTATGTGGTGTGTTAGTTATGTTTTTTGACTTTGGAGAAGTTGCCTGTTTAGGAGACGTCCTATGCACCCCAGCAGTTTACTTCCCCTCTTGTCACTCACCTATATGCTCAAAGTGTCCCCTGTAAGAGGGCTGCATAGGTTCCTCTGTTGTGGCAGGCTTACTGTCTGCACAGTCCAGAAGGCTTGGTTGGCCCCAAACCTGATTGGTTGCCAGGCCTTGCCTTATGTTGTTGCTGCTAGCTGCTGTTTCAGAGCCTGGTCTTGAGGAGGCTTTCTGCAGAACCCTAGGGAGTCCTTGTGCTAGTGCTGGCTCCTTGGTGTGTGGATTATGTGTTCTGAAGACTCCAGGGTTGTTGCCTGCCCACTGGCAGGTAAAGTCACATCCTTGGGTTAGTGCTGGACTACTGGCACACAGAGCTGATCCTGGAGTCTGGCTGCAGGACTTAGGGACCTAGGAATCCCAGAGCTTGTTTCAGATAGCTGATATTGGGGGTGGTTCCTAACATGGTTAGGTATGTTTTCTGGGGTGTCCCCAAGCTTGTGTTGGACTGCTAGTGTCAGTGCCAAGGTCCATCTGGTCCCATGGTAGGTCTGGCCTCTGTGGGCGGCCTGGGTTTGCAGGCTGCCGTATCGTGGTTTTCTTGCATCTGGAATCTGCCCCCTGGTCAGTGAGGCTGTTCTAGCGGCTCATGCAGGGTTCCTGGAGGGCAGAGATGTTGTCTGCCCACTGGTTAGTGGAGCTGGGTCTTGATCCTCTGGTGGGCATGGCTATGCCTAGGGATGTGTCTAGAGGCAGCTGTGGGCCCAGTAATTCTTTAGGAAGCCTGTCTGCTGATGGTTTGGACTGTGTTCTTGCCCTTTTAGTTGGGTGGCCTGAGGTGTCCCAGCACTGGCACTTACGGGCTGTTGGGTGGGGCCAGGTCTTGGGGCTAATGAGCTAGAGGCAGGATCCCAAAGTGGCAGCATCTAGCAGCAGTTTTCATGTGGTAGAATGTTCCCAAATATGACTACACCAGTGTCTATGTCCCCAGGGTATGCCAGAGCTACCCTCTCCTCCTGCCTCTCCAGGAGACTCTCCAATACCAGCAGGTAGGTCTGGCCCAGGCTCTTATCAAATTACTGCTTTTGCCCTGAGTCTTGGTGTATTTGAAGTTTGTGTGTACCCTTTAAGAGTAAAGTCTCTATTTCCCCTATTCCTGTGTGATTCCTGAAATTAAGCCTCACTGGCCTGCTCTGTGGGCTTGTCTTCCTAGTGCAGGACGCCCTGGGCTGGGGAGCCTGCCATGAGGCTTAGAACTCTCATCCTGTAGGAGAACCTCTGCAATATAATTATTCTTCATTTTGTAGGTCACCCACCCAGGGGTTTGGACTTGATTATATTGCAAGTCCACCCCTCCTACCTGTCTCCTTTTGCTTCCTTCTTTATGTTTTTACTTGTAGAATATCTTCTCTGGTAGGTTCCAGTCTTTTTCATTCATGGTTGTTCTGCAAATATTTGTGATTTTGGTGGGTTTGTGAGAGGAGGTGAACTCAGGGTTTTTATACTCCACCATCTTGGCCAGTGTCCTCCTATGAATGTTTTAAAAATAGCCGATTTATGTCTTTAAGTCCAATCTTTGCCCTTCCTCAGGGACAGTTTATACCGATTGCTCTTTTTCTTGTATATGGTATATACCTTCTTATTTCTTACATGCTTTGTATTTTTGTTTGAGAACTGGACATTTAAAATAACATAATATGGCAGTGTTAGAATTATGTTTCTCCCCCCCATCCCCAAGGTTTGTTTTATTGCTGTTCGTTATAATAGTTGTTGTTTGTTTCATGAATTTTCTGAACTAATTCTGTAATATTTGTACTTTTTCATGTATGTCTATTGAAGTCTCAAATTCAATGAGCTTAGCAGTCAACAAGTAATCTGTCAACAAATAATCTGATTAAACCTTAATCACTTGTTACCAATAAGTCTTCCAGTCACTTTGTGTATGTTGGCATATATAGAACCAGGTAGTTTACCACTTTGCCTTAGCCTTCACTTACTGCTTTCAGAGAGCCTAAAGGTCCACCATAAATGAGAGTTTAGAGGAATAATGTCTTTCCTGATCATGCACAAAGCCCTACACATGAAGTTGGCTTTCCATATCCCCAGGAATATGTCAGAGATTTTCAAAGCCCCTAAGAACACTTCATTCCTCATTTGTTTTATTTAGTCTACTGTTTGCCTCAAACTGTTATCCATTGACTCAGGCAGTTGTGCTCTTACAACATTGAACAAATGCTCTCCCCACCTCCCCAGAAGCTATTAGTATTGGATAAGTTTGAGTGAGGTAGAATAAAAACAAGTCTTTTGATTGACATCTTCAATGGAACCACCAAACAAGTCAAATTATGTCTTTTGGGGGGAAGCTCCAGCCTCATTCCGCTCTTTCCAATACTCAGAATGTAGTCTGTTATTGTTCAAGGTACTGAGGACTGGAAACTGGGAGATTATATTGGGATAATTTATAATACCATGAAGCTCACTGTTCTTACTGAGATTCATTTATTTTTCTTAACAAAATATTCCCTGGGTTGCTGCAAGCCTTTGATTAATTTCCAGAGCTCTCAAAATGTTGATTCTGATAACTTTTTCTAATATTGCCTTTATATACAGGCAAACTTTTGGAGGTGTTTACTTTGCCATTTCATGGATGCCTTTACTATTAACCTCTTTTTATTGTGATAAAATTTATAGAACATAAAATTTGCCTTTTAATCATTGTTAACTTACTGTCTCTCTGAATTTGCCTATTCAGATAATCCTTACAAATGAAGTCATATAGTATTTGTCATTTACTGTCTGGCTTTTTTCACTTAGCACAGCTTTTTTATGGTTCATCTTCATTGCAGCATCTATTAGAACTTTATTCCATTTTCTTACTGAGTAATATTCCATTGTAAGTATATATTATATATCTTAGTCAATTTAGGTTGCTATAACAAAATACCATAAAGTGTGTGTCATATAAGCAACAGAAACTTATTTCTTACAGTTTTGTAGGCTGGAAGTCCAAGAAACTGAGCATGGAACTCAGCATGGTTGGATTCTGGTGAGGGCCCTTTTCTAGGTCAATTATTTTAATTCATATGTTTTTCATATGTTATGCTTTTAGTATATGGTTATATCTACAAAAAAGACATCATTGTCTTGAATATTTTAAATATTTTATTAATGTTGGCTATCTGCAAACAGGCAGATGTTGCTTCCCTTTGTTATTGATTCCAATTGGATAGTCATCAGTCCCAGAGACTTGAATCTCAAAGGGGTCATTATAGTTGTGGGGCCCCAAAGGTAGAGAGTATGGCACAGTTTGTTGGACAATATCCACAGCAGAATGTTGTTTTGGGCCACAATTAAAGATGCTAATTTGTGAGTACCTGATATAAAGAACCAAATACGATGTCCAAGCAATCACAGTTTTCAATATCCAGAGGATCCAGTTAGCTGCTGGGCTTCCTTTTTGGTGGGGAGGGGGTTTAAAAAGGCAATTTTTCTTTGACTGTTTGAAGGACTGAATATTATAAATCTGCCCACATACTACTGAGAAACATTACTTAGTAAGCAGACTCTTGAATTTTGTTGGGGATTTTCAGCCACTCTTTCTGGCCTGGGCAGTTGAAACTAAGGCTTCTGACTATCAACCATCAGGATATCAAGTATATAGTGAAAATTTTGGAAATCAGAGTGTAGAAGCTCTTGTTCTAAATTCTGACCTATCCAAGTTTGGCAAACGCCAGTGGAGTTTAAGTAACCCTGAAGAAGTACAAGAAACATATATTGGAGACCTTTTCATGTGAATGCTAAAAGATCTTGATCCTCAGATGTCAGTAGTACGGGAAAGAAGGTGTTGTCAACATTTAAAAGTGTACCATGTACCATTAGTCTGTGTAATGGATTCAACTAGAGTCACATTGTGTGCAACAGCTGAGAGTATAGCAGAAACAAGTGAATTTGACAATAACCCTCTCTAAGGCTGCAGCTTTTTTGCACATGGCTGTCCTTGAACTTCCTACCACCTATGCTTCCTTCAATTCTTTAAATCTGGGCTGTGATTTTTTTCCTCTTGGGATTCTCTGCACCCAGAAGGGGACAGGGAGGTTGGTGGGAGAATGATTTATGCACCTCACTAATACTCCTCTACATGTGGCTGAATTTCATCTGGCACTTATGGGGCAGAGAAATACAAATATCTGTTCCCACTATATATTCAGATTAGAGGTAACAACTAGAGTGCACTGAATTGGCCCAAAAGGTTTCACTCAGAAGGTCATACTGGCTTCCTTTTCCCAACTTAAACCCAGCCCAATCCCCATTAGCTCATTTTTATGCCATTTTCTTCCAGCGGTCTGGGTAAAATAGTGACTTGAGCATCCATATCTAACAGGCCCACAGAAGTTTGACACTTTCCCTTTGCCAAAATTTCCCATCATACTTAGACAGGTGCATATAACCTTTGACCTCACTGGGGACAGGGAGCCCTCAGCTCTCATCCTGCAACTACTTCCCCAATTCCACCTCATTAAAAGATTAAGGACTATTTATGCATAATTGATTTGTACATTCACCATCAATTCTCATAAATTACCCTCAAATTCCATTAACTGGCTCGTGAGGTCCTCATTCTTCCTCTTACAGAAAGCCATGTCGCTGTCAGCTTTTATCCTCATCGCTACAAGTATCAAGAAGATTGAAGATTATGAAATTTTACAATAGTTGTGAGCTAACAAGTTACCAGCCACAGTTTCTTGGGTGCCAGTAGAATATATGAGACTTTTGGTCAGAGACAAAGGATAGTTTATTATTCACAGTAATAAAAATAGCCTGAATATCAGTGTTTTTACCCTATAAGCCTGAGTCCCACTTCCTACAGGGTTATGAAGAATGGTTACATGACACATACATATAAGGTAAGTTGAATTACAAAGGAGGAAACATCAGTTTGGGAACCTCAAACTTTTATATGGAGCAGTAAGCATCCCTTTCCTTTGCTCTTGAAAGAGACATTATCTTTATTATATTGGAGTAAGCATTCCTGCCCTTTGTTCCAGAGGGAATCACTATCTTCCAAAGACTCTAAGCAATCCTGCTTTTTACTTCAGACAGAGAGATACTATGTCTATCTTCCAAAGCTGTTCACCACTCAAACATCTTTCAAAAGACACCTCAAAAGAAAGAATTCTCAGTGTTTTGCTTGCCATATGTACAGTAACATGTGAGACACATACATAATTGCCTTCCAACAATATATAAGAATGAAATTGCTGGAAATATGCCGGTTTCTATCTAGGCTATCACTAGATAATGGCAAATTTCTCTCTGACAAATGCTCACCTAGAGTGTATAGGATCTCCCACTTGTTTAACTGGTCAATATGTATTTTCAAACTTCACATGTGTAGCTGATCTAATGTGTGTGAGATCATGTTACTTTAATTTTCATTTTCCTAGTTACTGATGAGATTCATATAGTTAACAAATGTTTATTAAACACTTACGTTATGCCAGATACTATTCTAAGGAAGAAAACTCACGCACTTTCAGGGTTTACATTCTGGTAGGGAAACAATAAACTTATTAACTAAGTAAACTATGTAGTATGCTAGAAGATGACATATTATGGACAAGATACAATAAGGTAATCAAGGTAATGTATATTTGTTGACTGTGATCTATTTGTGAATTCCCTATTCATATATTTACCCGGTGTTCTATGGACTCTATTATTTTCTCACTGAATATATTTTTCTTTAATTCATTTTAACTATCACAGTTTGTAACCTTATCACATTGACTCCACTTGGTATATGATGATTTTTGATATTTGGGGCTTGCATATTTTAAAATAAACATATCAAACTTTCCCTTCATTACTTGTGCATATTTTGCCTGTAAAATAAATCTTTCCCATTTACATAGGGAAAAAAACACTCACTTTCATCTTATACTAAAATTTTTATAAGTATTACCTTCTAAATTTAAGCATTAACATTTTTCCATGAGGAATTTCTTTTGTGTGTAGGATGCGTTGAAGGGATTTATGCTTATTTTTTTGCTATATGGGAAACAGATTAATGGAGCACCATTTACTGAAAAAAATGTCTTTTCATCATTCATCTGAAGTATCACCTCTATTATGACATAAGTTTCCTATATGTAAATCTATTTTTAGGTCTCTACTCTGTTTCATTGGTATATTTTATCTTCCTTTTCCCAACCTTGACCACAAACAGATAACACTCCAGACTTTCCAGAATGATCCTGTGAAAAATATAAAACAAATCATATCCAGCCTCTGCTGAAAATACTCGAATGACTCCCCCCCACACTCACTGTAAAAGTCAAATTCCATTATAGACCCTCCAAGGCTCCAAGCTATCTGCTTCTCCCAGATCCACATCACCTCTCTGAACTCACTTCCTGATATTCTCTACATTGCTAACTCAGCTCCAGCCATGCTGGTATCCTCAGTGTTCCTTGAACATGCCAGGCCTACCTCTGCCTTGGGACCTCAGCACGTGCTGTCCTGCTACCTGGAATCCTCATTCCCCAGACAGCCACAGGGTCAGCTCTCTCACTGCCTTCAGGTCTTTACGCAAAAACCAGGCTCTCAGTGAGGCCATCTCTTCAACCTCCTCCCTGGAATTTCAGTCCCCCTGTTAATTTTTTCCTTCTTAACACTTATCACTTTGAAACTACTTTATATTTCACTTATTGTCTCTTGGATACTGTCTGTCTCCCACATTAATATGAAAGTTCCATGAAGATAAGATTATTTATTTGTTTCGTTTGTAACCATATCATAAGGACATGTGTCTAGAAGACTGCCTGGCAGAGAGACCACCTGAACTAAGTATTGGTGAGATGAAGATAGAGCAAATAAATTAAAAATGAAATGGGGTTAAAGTAAGCCAAAGGGGGGGTTAGGCAGTTTTCCCTGGGTCTAGCCCCAAAACTACCAATGCAAATGCCTTCAGGAGACAACTGGGCATTTTATTAGAGCGAAGAAGGCCAACTCAGGGTGTGGCCCCACTGAGAGAGCATTCTGAGTCTAAAATGGCTGAGCCCTTCCTCAGAGCCAGCTGCTTGTATCCTTGTTGGAATGTGGGCCCTAATCCTTGGTCTATTGTTTTTGTTTATATTTTTTCAGGTAAGCCAGAAATGTGGATTTTTGAAATGTGAAATCCTCCAAATGTCTAAGTAGCTAATTTTAAAATGGAGAATGATAAAAACATGACGATCAATGAAAATATGACAGTGGGCTGAAATTGGCCAATGAGTGGCCTGCAGGTGTTTGCTAGACTGAATTATGCGCTGTATGAAAGAAAAACTTATCCCTGTTCTGGTGGGGTGGGCTTGCCTTGTGTAATTCTTGAGGCAAACAGCTTCAGGCCATGTTGGGTGGAGAGAATGAACTGGAATTACCAACTTCTTTCAACTCGTGGAAGCTCCCTGCCTCCCCACCTCCCTGCTATGCCTGGAGTTAAGGAAGCCTGGGCAGTGGGTAGTCACCAGAACTGTTTCTTTGAGGGTAGGGGTATATTTCAGTGAAGTGTGGAGTGGGAAAAACAGAGACAGGGTTTTGAAGGAAACTTCCACAGCTGGACCAGGGAAAGGAAAGAAGGAGAGAAGGACAAAGACCCATGTGTTGGGACATTGTACCTCTGAGGGAATTTATTAGGGGTTACCACACCCTCTCCCCACCAACCACCTATGTGGTACCATACAGTCGGAGGACTTAGTTATACAAAGTCACAACTCCCTGCCCTACTGCGCATGCCATCTATTTCACCTGGAAATAGAGCTGCACAAATTTCCATCACAGCTCCCCGTGTGCGTGAAGTGGGCAAGACTGGTCAGGAGGTACCTGTGTAATGCCAGTAGCCAATGGCTTTGTTGGGATATAACCAGAATGGGGCTTCTGGAGGCAGCAGACCTCCATCTGGTGAAGCATTGGGTGAAGTCACCTGTGGTTTCAGGCAACTGCTGAAAGAAGCATGGACAGTCAAGTATTCCCCACACCCGGGAGAGAAACATTAAGCTCAATCCTCTGACGCCCCTCCTCTGTAAGGAGGCCAGGCATAGTCCAGGAGGAGGAAGAACAGTGAGGAGAGTGCTGTACCTGGGTTTAGCAAGTTTCCATTTTTCTGGATAAAATGCTTTCCAAATGCAAGGTGGCACATCTCTTAAGTTCTGAGCACCCTACTGACCTGTTCCCCACAAGAATTGTTTATTCAGTGTAGGGGAAGGGAACCAAGACCTTCAGGTCTGAGATTTACTGCTCTTGGGTCCTCTGGAAAATACGAGGAAGCTGCCCGCAGGCCCCTGCTTATGGAGTGCCATGTTAGTGTGTTTAGGCTGAGGGTTTGGGTTCTGCTCAGCAGGTGTGGCATGAACTCCCTGATATTATAAAAGGCTTTTAGGTATAACTTGGCTCCTGCTTAACTCTTGAGACATTCCTGTCAAAATGTCCTTCTAGGGAAGCTCCAATCCATCTGGTTTCTTTGACTGTTGCCACCTCCTTTGGGCACAAAGCTAGGGAGGGCAATTTGGATACTGCCAGAAGTCCTATTTTTCCTTGGGTCTTCCCATCTCTCATGGACCACACTCCCCATGTATTGTTGTCTGTATTCTCACTTCTTCTGTCAGTCTTTCATCTTAGAATTCCTCTTTCCTCGATGTTCCTCCCCTTCTGGTCCCTCACTCATGCATAGACCTCCATTTGAGTATCCTTTTAGCCTCTCCCCAGATCTCTGCCAACTTCATCTTTCTCTCCCTTACTCTGGATCTCTTCTAAACGTCTTTGTGTCCCTCTCTACACAATTTATTCTGTCTGTTTTCCTCTAAGCCTTAAGATCTCACTCTCCCTCTGTTATTCTTCACCCCCTCCCAGTTGTGTGCCTACCCCTCTTAGGTCATCCCCCCCCCCAGGGAGCCTCTCCATTTCTGACCCCTCCCCACCTCCTGCTAAGCAGCCACCTCCCCTTCTCCCTTCCCCCACAGCTCATCTCTAGTTCCTTCTCCTCCTCCCTCCCTAGACCAGACCAGCTAAGTCCTATTCCATTTTTAGATAACTGATTATGATACTAGCTGATCTTTATTCACAGTCTGAATTTACAGCTGTTCCTTCCTTTCGTGCCCCATCCACCAAACACACCCAATCGTTTCAACATGACAAATTCCTTACACACAGCATGTCATGGCCACATAAATTTGTATTTTTCAGGACAAAACAACAGTTATGCTGGCAAAGATGTCAGATTAACAGGGACCCTAAAGCTTTCAATACACTGAAACGTAACATTATTTTGCATGTCTACAAAGTACACATTTGTTTTCACAAATGTGGCAAAGTTTACCCTAACAGTTAGGACTTTTTCACCAAATCATAGACATAGATATGGAAATCATCATCAAACTTGATGAAATACACAGAGGGTTTGGCTTCCACTTGGTGAATGACCATGCCGATCCGTTTGGAGCCATCTTCTTTGGTATATTCCACATGTTTACCTATCAGGCCATCTACAACTCCTCCTGGCTCCCTCTCTGCTGGAGGAGACTCACTGGACTCTGGCATGATATGGAGGTCTCCTTCTTTATAATCATCTAGAAGCTGGTACATGTACAAGACAGGATCTTTCTCATAGGTAATATAAAACCAGGCTTTCATGATAGGTGCTTGGGCCAAGACCATTCCTCTCCATCCATCCTTAGAACCATGCTCACCCTCAAACATATGTTCCACAGCTTTACCAATTATGGTGTTGGTGCACATCTCTGAGTCGAGAAAATGGCACCTTATCAGGAAGGATTTTAAGCTTTAAAATCCTTTCATCTCTGTGAAGTTCCAGTCCGTAGACACAGTCAATTCCATCATATTTCACCAGATAAAGAGAAGGATTTGTAGGCACCTGATCCAGAACGGTTCCTTTCCACTGGGTGATGCTCTCATTGCCTTCCTTCCATCCGTGTGAAATTCTGCAGCCCACGATTTTCCTGCAGGGCTGGGAGGAAGGTCTGCCTCTCTGCTTCTTTTGAGAAGTGTTTTTCTTCCTCATACTTTCAGACCCTTTGTGGCCATCGACAATTTCCCTGGTTTGCTGCCCTGCAGCTGCCTTTTTGTGAGGGGTCTTCATACCTGCAGGGGGAGGAAGAGGCTAGGGAGAAACATTTAGTGTACTATAGTGTGAGGTTTTTTTCTCTGCATTGCAAATTCCCTGGGCACCAGGTATATGTATTACAGCCCAAGTTATTCACGTGTGCAGCAGGGATGCTGGCTATCAAAATGCTATTCGATGCTTGCCAACATTGTCCTCCCTCCAAACTTATTTCGCTGTGCTGGAGGGTTGGAGAGGTGATGGTTTTGGTGGTTGAGGCCCCAGCATGAGGGAGCAGGCTCCTTTGGCTAATGCCTTATCCTGTTACCATACTGCGGTCCCCACACCAAACACAGATATTCACCGTTTATTAGCTCCCACCCTGTCTCTCCATTTGCACTTACATAGTCTCCTTTTCCCCTGCTCATTGTCGTCTGCTCTTCATCTGTTTTGCCCCCCATCCCCATGGCTTCTGCTTGTTGTTCACCTCTCCTTCGTATCTCTTCCTGGTCATCCCCATTTTGCCGCTGGGTGCCCAGAACAAATCTATTTCTCTTTCTGGGGCCACCTTTGTATACCATCCAGGTGCTCTTTGGCTCCCCCTACCCCCACCCTCCTGTCCCCAAATCACCCTTGTCAGTCTCCCTCATCTCCTGTCCCAGCACACACCCCAATCTTCCCTCCTGGCATCCACCAACCCTCATCCTCCGATTCTCTAGTCCAGGGCCCACCTCCCCAATTCCGGGGATCGCAGGCCTCACGTGTCCAAATCGGACACCTCACTGCTGCCTCCGCTGTGAACCCGTGGTGAAAGAGAATCAGCAGGCGACGAGTTCGGAGTTTGCAAGAGCTGGGAGGGGAGGATCCTTAGGCGACCAGCGTGTCTAGGAGGACAGCAGGCCAGGAGAAAAGGATGGCAGCAGTGTCTCCAACACCGGGCTCGCGGGCCCTCCACCTCCTTGTTGGCGGTGACGGCCCCTCTGCCACATCGGGATCCCAGAAGCCGCTGCCGCAGCCGCAGTCTCCTCCCTCTTACAACCGTCGCGCAGCTTCCTGCCAGGAGAGAGGCCTCCCCTTCCTGCCAAACACTGCCACCCTCCCCGCCCCCGCCACTCTCAAGCCCACCTCTGCCCTGGGTCTGGGAGGAGTTTCTATCTTCCGCTCCCACCCCCTTTCCAAAACCTGGAGCCGCCTTTCCCTGCCCACAAGTCCCCACTCCGACTGCTTTGCCCCCACTCTCAAGTTCAGGGCCCCCGTTTTCCCCACCCCTACCCCACCCCCACCTCAGTGCCCCTGCCCCATCTGCTTTCCATCTTCCAAGAATTCCCCTTTTCTTTTCCCCCTGTGCCCTTCGGATGTTATTCTCTATATACGGAAACCTGCCTTTCCTGCCATTTAAAGGGATTTGAGGTAGGACAGGAGAAATGCGCTTGTGCTTCGTCTGCCATCTTGACACAATCTAGGTAATTTTTACTGTCTGGTCATTTTCAGACTTTACTTCTTGAAGATTTTTTATTCCTTTTCTTCTTTTTTCTTTTTCACAGATTGCAAAAGAATTGCATGCACAATGTGGACACTGTAAAATTCAGAAAATTCACTTGAAGAAAATAATCCACCCTAAATCCACTGTAAATCTCATTCCGTAGGGCTTCAAGCAAAATATGAACACTGATTATTTTCCTAACCTTTTTTCTAAAACCTCTTAGAAATCTGTGGTCATTTTGCAAACTCAGGTCTTAATAATTCTTTGTAGCATCATTTTTATGGTATTTTGAAAATACAATGTATACAGCAATATTACAAGTACTAAATACTCTCCATTAAATTTTTTACTTGTTTTTATTGAAGCATTTTAAAATAAAATATTATCAATAAAATGTAATCCTCCTTTATTCTATAACCCTGATCCTATTCCCTTCCTCCTAACGCTAAGAATCATCATTCAAATTTTGCATATCCTAACCCTCTTTATATTTATATTCATACATATATTATTTACAAATGGATATTATTCATTTTGTTTTCCATAATTATTTTTAAAAATTTCATTATGAAGGATAATTAATTACTCTATACTGTGAGGGAAAGAGAATCATTCTCTTTCAATGGACCACACCTGATATTTCTGGAAGATGGCTCTGAGTCCTTATGACCCAGGTATATATATGTACTGTGCAACTGATAAGAATATGACACCTCTACACTTTGTAAAACTAACCAATCATGTACTTAAACAACCTTATTTAGCAATTCCTTTTTAAAGTGTATGTATATGTCCACTCACATATATTCAAGAAAATGTTTGTTTGTTTTTTTTCTTAAAAAGACCTTTTAAGCAAGCCTGAAATAGAACTCTGATAAGTCTTGTAATCTAACTTGGTTCAGCTTTATTCTGAACATAAGTTTAATCATGTGTATGTTATTTTTCTGCATCTTGCTTTTGTTACTCAATATTTTGTTTTTAAATTTCTCTGTATTATATCTCTAACATTCCTTGTTACCCTCAAACTCTATTGCAGAGTATACATATATGACATTTTTGTCATTCATTTAACAATATATTCAACCTCCATTCTCTCGATGGTCATTTGGTTCACTTCAACATTTCATTATTACAAATAATGATAAAATGAATAGCTTCCTGGACTTGTTCCAGAGTTTCTTCAGTGTGTACACTGGAAAAAGAAATACTGAGTTGTAGGTATAAGCAATTCAAAATTCCTAAATGTTGCCAAATTCCTACATTAATTCGTTGTACCAAATTATGGTATAATCAGCATGGTAGGTATTCCATTTTCTCCACATTCTAGTCAACTCTTGATATTTTCATATTTTCAGAGTGTGCCAAACTAGTGACTGAGGAGTGGTAGCTCATTGTTTTATTTTACATTTTTCTGATTATTTAGTGAGTTTCAACTTATATTCCTGTGGTATTTTTGCCATTCAGTCCTTCAGTCCTATTGTGTGTTTCTCTTCATATCTTTCTTTTAAATTGTTTAGCTTTTTAAATTTTTAAAAATATTTTTGATTCTAAAGTTAGCCAGTTCCCCATATTTTATATGTATTTTTTATTTACACATGAAATATTGGTATCCATTCCCCTTTTAAATTATTAGAATATTGCTAATAAATATTTACAACATTCACAATCACTGTTGTTCTATGTCCCAGATTGTTCTCTGTTATGAACTTGCTGGTTGGCCTTCTTTACTTATGTACCCATAGAAAATGTATTTTGCATATTATTTAATGCAGCATACTGTTAATTTTGAGACACTTTTATTTTGTGTACCAATAAAAAAGAAAATAACCACCAATTAAACTGTGATAAACCATGAATTAAAAGACATATGCCACATTTAGAGATGTTAAAATGTGAAAAACTAATAAAAAGGAAAAATATAAGGAAAGTAAATGGAAAGAGTAGGATGTTACATTTTTCTCTAAAAATATGTGGAAAAAACTTGGTCTTAGATGAAATATGGCATTATTGGTGAATTTTTAAGCATAAATTATGCCATATTGTTTATATTTTCTACAACTTACTTTTGCATCAAGCAGTATGTTTTGGGGTTATATTACCATTAGAACATGTTGTTACTTTTTCCATTTCAAAAATACCCTCTTCTGATTTCACTTATCCTTTCAGCTACCACCTCATATTTCTACTCCTTTTTGCAACAAAACTCCTTGAAAGAATTTCCTGTCCCTTGTCTTCAATATCTTCCTCCCATTGTCTCTCAAACCTACTCCTACTCTAGTCTGGCTGCCCTGTCCACTCCTCCATGACTCCATGAAAACTGTTCTTGTTAGGTCATCAATGACCACCAATTTTCATTTATTAATATCTATCATTCTTTATCTATAAGTGGCCTTTGATCATCCCATCTTCCTTGAAAAACTTCTATTTCTGACACTAAGGATCCCACACTCTCCTGGTTTTTCTGGTAACTCACTGGTTACCTCTTAGTCTTTTAAAATGTGTTCTTCCTTATCACTCCCATCTCTTAATGTTGTTGCATCCCAGGGCTCAGTCAGTAAGATACCTTCTCTATCTACGCTCTCCCCTTTGGTGATCTCATCCAGCGACATTGTTTTAAATGTCAGCTAGAAGTTGAAAAGTCTCAAATTAATATATCTTGGCTGACCTCTCTTTGTACTCCAGACTTGTAAATCCAGTTACCTACTTGACCTCTCCATGGGGCTAACAAAGTCAATATATTCACACTAAGGGTCTTGTATTTCCCCAAAAACCTGATTCACCTGCAGACCTACCTCTCCATCGCAGTAAATGGCAACTCAATCTTTCCCTTTGCAAAGGCTATAAACTTACTGTCATTCTTTCTCACAACCCACGTTTAATTCATCATGATTATGTTGGTCCTACTTTCAAAATTTGTCCAAAATCCTACCATTTTTAGCACTTTCTCTACTACTATCCTAATTTTAGCCATCCTCCTTTTATAACTAGTTTAATGCAAAGAGCTTTATACTGGACTGATTGCTTGTGATCTTGCTTCCTTCTTTCTTGGGGGTTGATTAAAAACAGAAGTTTACTGTCTCAAATCTGGAGGCATGAAATCCAAAGTCAAGGTGTGGGCAGTGCCTGCTCCCCCTGCAGGACCGAGGAGAGGGTCTGCTCTGGGCCCCCAGTGTCTTCATATCGACTTCTCTCTGTGTGTCTGGATCTGTGTCTAAATGTCCCCACCCCTTCTTTTTCAACATCTTTATTGGAGTATAATTGCTTTACAATGGTGTGTTAGTTTCTGTTAACAAAATGAATCAGTTTTATATATATATATATATATATATATATATATATATATATATATATATATATATATATACACATATGTTCCCATATCTCTTCCCGCTTGCATCTCCCTCCCTCCCACCCTCCCTATCCCACCCCTCCAGGCAGTCACAAAGCACGGAGCTGATCTCCCTGTGATATACAGCTGCTTCCCACTAGCTATCTACCTTACGTTTGGTAGTGTATATATGTCCATGCCTATCTCTCGCTTTGTCACAGCTTACCCTTCCCCCTCCCCATATCCTCAAGTCCATTCTCTAGTAGGTCTGTGTCTTTATTCCTGTCTTACCCCTAGGTTCTTCATGACATTTTTTTCTTGAATTCCATATATATGTGTTAGCATACAATATTTGTCTCTCTCTTTCTGACTTACTTCACTCCGTGTGACAAACTCTAGGTCTATCCACTTCATTACAAATAGCTCAATTTCATTTCTTTTTATGGCTGAGTAATATTCCATTGTATATATGTGCCACATCTTCTTTATCCATTCATCCGATGATGGACACTTAAGTTGTTTCTATCTCCAGGCTATTGTAAATAGAGCTGCAATGAACATTTTGGTACATGACTCTTTTTGAATTATGGTTTTCTCAGGGTATATGCGCAGTAGTGGGATTGCTGGGTCATATGGTAGTTCTATTTGTAGTTTTTTTTTTTTTTTAATTTATTTTTATTTTTTTTGTGGTACGTGGGCCTCTCACTGTTGTGGCCTCTCCCGTTGCGGAGCACAGGCTCCAGACGCGCAGGCTCAGCGGCCATGGCTCACGGGCCCAGCCGCTCCGCGGCATGTGGGATCTTCCCGGACCGGGGCACGATCCTGTGTCCCCTGCATCGGCAGGTGGACTCTCAACCACTGCGCCACCAGGGAAGCCCTATTTGTAGTTTTTAAAGGAACCGCCATACTGTTCTCCATAGTGGCTGTACCAATTCACATTCCCACCAGCAGTGCAAAAGTGTTCCGTTTTCTCCAAACCCATTCCAGGATTTATTGTTTCTAGATTTTTTGATGATGGCCATTCTCACTGGTGTGAGATGGTATCTAATTGTTGTTTTGATTTGCATTTCTCTAATGATTAATGATGTTGAGCATTCTTTCATGTGTTTGTTGGCAGTCTCTATATCTTCTTTGGAGAAACGTCTACTTAGGCCTTCTGCCCATTTTTGGATTGGGTTGTTTGGTTTTTTGTTATTTAGCTGCATGAGCTGCTTATGAATTTGGGGGATTAATCCTTTGTCAGTTGCTTCATTTGCAAATATTTTCTCCCATTCTGAGGGTTGTCTTTTGGTCTTATTTATGGTTTCCTTTGCGGTCCAAAAGCTTTGAAGTTTCATTAGATCCCATTTGTTTATTTTTGTTTTTATTTCCATTTCTATAGGAGGTGGGTCAAAAAGAATCTTGCTGTGATTTATGTCATAGAGTGTTCTGCCTATGTTTTCCTCTAAGAGTTTGATAATTTCTGCCCTTACATTTAGGTCTTTAATCCGTTTTGAGCTTTTTTTTGTGTATGGTGTTAGGCAGTGATCTAATTTCATACTTTTACATGTACCTGTGCAGTTTTCCCAGCACCACTCATTGAAGAGGCTGTCCTTTCTCCACTGTACATTCCTGCCTCCTTTATCAAAGATAAGGTGACCATACGTGCGTGGGTTTATCTCTGGGCTTTCTATCCTGTTCCATTGATCTATATTTCTGCTTTTGTGCCAGCACCATACTGTCTTGATTACTGTAGATTTGTAGTAGAGTCTGGAACCACGGAGCCTGATTCCTCCAGCTCCGTTTTTCATTCTCAAGATTGCTTTGGCTATTCGGGCTCTTTTGTGTTTCCATACAAATTGTGAAATTTTTTGTTGTAGTTCTGTGAAAAATGCCAGTGGTAGTTTGATAGGGATTGCATTGAATCTGTAGATTGCCTTGGTTAGTAGAGTCATTTTCACAATGTTGATTCTTCTAATCCAAGAAGAAGGTATGTGACTCCATCTATTTGTATCATCTTTAATTTCTTTCATCAGTGTCTTATAATTTTCTGCATACAGGTTTTTTGTCTCCTTATGTAGGTTTATTCCTAGATATTTTATTCTTTTTGTTGCGATGATAAATGGGAGTGTTTTCTTGATTTCACTTTCAGATGTTTCATCATTAGTTTATAGGCATGCCAGAGATTTCTGTGCATTAATTTTGTATCCTGTTACTTTACCAAATTCATTGATTAGCTCTAGCAGTTTTCTGGTAGCATATTAGAGATTCTGTATGTATAGTGTCATGTCATCTGCAAACAGTGACAGCTTTACTTCTTCTTTTCCGATTTGGATTCCTTTTATTTTTATTATTCTCTGATTGCTGTGGATAAAACTTCCAAAACTATGTTGAATAAGAATGGTGAGAGTGGGCAACCTTGTCTTGTTCCTGATCTTAATGGAAATGCTTTCACTTTTTCACCATTGAGGTTGATGTTGGCTGTGGGTTTGTCATATATGTCCTTTATTATGTTGAGGAAAGTTCCCTCTATCCCAATATCTGCAGGGTGTTTATCATAAATTGGTGTTGAATTTTGTCAAAAGATTTCACTGCATCTATTGAGATGATCATATGGTTTTTCTCGTTCAATTTGCTAATATGGTGTATTACGTTGATTGATTTGCGTATATTGAAGAATCCTTGCATTCCTGGAATAAACCCCACTTGATTATGGTGTATGATCCGTTTAATGTGCTGTTGGATTCTGTTTGCTAGTATTTTGTTGAGGATTTTTGCATCTATGTTCATCAGTGATATTGGCCTGTAGTTTTCTTTCTTTGTGACATCCTTGTCTGGTTTTGGTATCAGGGTGAGGGTGGCCTCGTAGAATGAGTTTGAGAGTGTTCCTCCCTGTGCTATATTTTGGAAGAATTTGAGAAGGATAGGTGTTAACTCTTCCCTAAATGTTTAATAGAATTCGCCTGTGAAGTCATCTGGTCCTGGGCTTTTATTTGTTGGAATATTTTAAATCACAGTTTCAATTTCAGTGCTTGTGATTGGTCTGGTCATATTTTCTATTTCTTGCTGATTCAAGCTTGACAGGTTGTGCATTCCTACGAATTTCTCCATTCCTTCCAGGTTGTCTATTTTATTGGCATAGAGTTTCTTGTAGTAATCTCTCATGATCTTTTGTATTTCTGCAGTGTCACTTGTTACTTCTCCTTTTTCATTTCTAATTCTATTGATTTGAGTCTTCTCCCATTTTTTCTTGATGAGTCTGGCTAATGGTTTATCAATTTTGTTTATCTTCTCAAAGAACCAGCTTTTAGTTTTATTGATCTTTGCTATCGTTTCCTTCATTTCTTTTTCATTTATTTCTTATCTGATTTTTATGATTTCTTTCCTTCTACTTACTTTGGGTATTTTTTGTTCTTCTTCCTCTAATTGCTTTAGGTGCAAGGTTAGGTTGTTTATTCGAGATGTTTCCTGTTTCTTAAGGTAGGACTCTATTGTTATAAAGTTCCCTCTTAGAACTGCTTTTGCTGCATCCCATAGATTTTGGGTCGTTGTGTCTCCATTGTCATTTTTTTTAACGTATTTTTAATTTCCTCTTTGATTTCTTCAGTTATCACTTCGTTATTAAGTAGTGTATTGTTTAGCCTCCATGTGTTAGTATTTTTTACAGGTCTTTTCCTGTAATTGATATCTAGTTTCATAGCATTGGTGTCGGAAAAGACACTTGATACAATTTCGATTTCATTTAATTTACCAAGGCTTGACTTGTGACCCAAGGTATGATCTATCCTGGAGAATGTTGCATGAGTACTAGAGAAAAATGTGTATTCTGTTGTTTTTGGATGGAATGTCCTATAAATATCAATTAAGTCCATCTTGTTTAATGTATCATTTAAAGCTATTGTTTCCTTATTTCCTTATTGTTTCCTTATTTATTTTCATTTTGGATGAACTGTCCATTGGTGAAAGTGGGGTGTTAAAGTCCACTAATATGAATGTGTTACTGTCAATTTCCCCTTTTATGGCTGTTAGTATTTGCCTTATGTATTGAGTTGCTCCTGTGTTGGGTGCATTAATATTTACAATTGCTATATCTTCTTGGATCGATCCCTTGATCATTATGTAGTGTCCTTCTTTGTCTCTTCTAATAGTCTTTATTTTAAAGTCTATTTTGTCTGATATGAGAATTGCTACTCCAGCTTCCTTTTGTTTTCCATTTGCATGGAATATGTTTTTCCATCCCCTTACTTTCAGTCTGTATGTGTATCTAGGTCTAAAGTGGGTCTGTTGTAGACAGCAAATATATGGGTCTTGTTTTTGTATCCATTCAGCCAATCTGTGTCTTTTGGTGGGAGCATTTAGTCCATTTACATTTAAGGTAATTATCGATATGTATGGTCCAATTCCCATTTTCTTAATTGTTTTGGGTTCGTTATTGTAGGTCATTTCCATCTCTTCTGTTTCTTGCCTAGAGAAGTTCCTTTAGCAGTTGTTGTAGAGCTGCTTTGGTGTTTCTGAACTCTCTCAGCTTTTGCTTGTCTGTAAAGGGTTTAATTTCTCCATCAAATCTGAATGAGATCCTTGCTGGGTAGAGTAATCTTGGTTGCAGGGTTTTCTCCTTCATCCCTTTAAATATGTCCTGCCAGTCCCTTCTGGCTTGCAGAGTTACTGCTAAACGATCAGCTGTTAACCTTATGGGGATTCCCTTGTGTATTATTTGTTGTTTTTCCCTTGCTGCTTTTAAAATGTTTTCTTTGTATTTACTTTTTCTCTGTTTGATTAATATGTGTCTTGGCATATTTCTCCTTGGATTTATCCTGTATGGGACTTTCTGTGCTTCCTGGACTTGATTAACTATTTTCTTTCCCATATTAGGGAAGTTTTCAACTATAATCTCTTCAAATACTTTCTCAGTCCCTTTCTTTTTCTCTTCTTCTTCTGGAACCCCTATACTTCGAATGTTGGTGCGTTTAATGTTGTCCCAGATGTCTCTGAGACTGTCCTCAGTTCTTTTCATTGTTTTTTCTTTATTCTGCTCTGCAGTAGTTTTTTCCACAATTTTATCTTCCAAGTCACTTCTCCATTCTTCTGCCTCAGTTATTCTGCTATTGATCCCATCTACAGTATTTTTCATTTCATTTATTGTGTTGTTCATCATTGTTTGTTTCATCTGTAGTTCTTCTAGGTCCTTGTTAAATGTTTCTTGCATTTTGTCTATTCTATTTCCAAGATTTTGGATAATCTTTACTGTCATTATTCTGAATTCTTTTTCAGGTAGACTGCCTATTTCCTCTTCATTTTTTAGGTCTGGTGGGTTTTTATCTTGCTCCTTCATCTGCTGTGTGTTTTTGTGTCTTCTCATTTTGCTTATCTTACTGTGTTTGGGGTCTCCTTTTTGCAGGCAACAGGTTTGTAGTTCCCGTTGTTTTTGGTGTCTGTCCCCAGTGGTTAAGTTTGGTTCAGTGGGTTGTTTAGGCTTCCTGGTTGAGGGAACTAGTGCCTGTGTTCTGGTGGGTGAGGCTGGATCTTGTCTTTCTAGTGGGCAGGTCCACTTCTGGTGGTGTGTTTTGGGGTGTCTGTGGACTTATTATGATTTTAGGCAGCCTCTGTGATAATGGGTGGGGTTATGTTCCCGTCTTGCTAGTTGTTTGGCGTAGGATGTTCAGCCCTGTAGCTTGCTGGTCGTTGAATTAAGCTGGGTGCTCGTGTTGAGATGGAGATCTCTGGGAGATTTTCGCCATTTGATATTATGTGGAGCTGGGAGGCCTCTTGTGCACCAGTGTCCTGAAGTTGGCTCTCCCACCTCAGAGGCACAGCACTGACTCCTGGCTGCAGCATCTTGAGCCTTTCATCCACATAGCTCAGAATAAAAGGGAGAAAAAGTAGAAAGAAAAAATTAGTAGAAGTAGAAAGAAAGAAAGGGAGAAAGAAAGAAAGGAAGGAGGGAGGGAGGGAGGGGGGAAGGAAGGAAGGAAGGAAGCAGGGAAGGAAGGAAGCAGGGAAGGAAGGAAAAAAGACAGAAAGAAGATAAAGTAAAATTAAATAAAATAAGATGAAATATAATAAAGTTATTAAAATAAAACAAATTATTAAGAGAAAAAAAAATTAAATAGACGGATAGAGCCCTAGGACAACTGGTGGAAGCAAAGCTATACAGAGAAAATCTCACATAGAAGCATAAACATACACACTCACAAAAAGGGGAAAAGGGGAAAAAATCATAAATCTTGCTCTCAAAGTCCACCTCCTCAATTTGGGATGATTCATTGCCTATTCATGTATTCCACAGATGCTGGGTACTTCAAATTGATTGTGAAGCTTTAATCCGCTGCTTCTGAGGCTGCTGGGAGAGATTTCCCTTTCTCTTCTTTGTTCTGAGCTCCCAGGGGCTCAGCTTTGGATTTGGCCCAGCCTCTGCGTGTAGGTCGCTGGAGGGCGTCTGTGTTTCGCTCAGACAGGACAGGGTTAAAGGAGCAGCTGATTCGGGGGCTCTGGCTCACTCAGGCCTGGGGGAGGGAGGGGCACGGAGTGTGGGGCGTGCCTGTGGCGGCAGAAGCCAGCGTGACGTTGCAGCAGCCTCAGGCTCACCATGCGTTCTCCCTGGGGAGTTGTACCTGATTCACGGGACCCTGGCAGTGGCGTGCTGCACAGGCTCCCGGGCGGGGAGGTGTGGATAGTGACCTGTGCTCGCACACAGGCTTCTTGGTGGCAGCATCAGCAGCCTTAGCGTCTCATACTTGTCTCTGGGGTCCGCACTTTTAGCTGCAGCTCGCGCCCGTCTGTTGAGCTCCTTTAAGCAGCGTTCTTAATCCCCTCTCCTCGCGCACCAGGAAACAAAGAGGGAAAAAAAAGTTTCTTGCCTCTTTGGTGGGTCCAGAGTTTTCCCCGGACTCCCTTCCGGCCAGCTGTGGCACACTAACCCCTTGCAGGCTGTGTTCACGCCGCCAACCCCAGTCTTCTCCCGGCGCTCCGACCGAAGCCGGAGCATCAGCTCCCAGCTCCGCCCACCCCCTCAGGGGAGCAGACAAGCCTTTCGGGCTGGTGAGTGCTGGTCGGTACCGATCCTCTGTGCGGGAATCTCTCCGCTTTGCCCCCCGCACCAGTTACTGTGCTCTCCTCCGTGGCTCCGAAGCTTTCCCCCTCCGCCACCCGCAGTCTCTGCCCGTGAAGGTGCTTGCTAGTGTGTGGAAACCTTTCCTCCTTCACAGCTCCCTCCCACTGGTGCAGGCCCTGTCCCTATCCTTTTGTCTCTGTTTATTCTTTTTTCTTTTGCCCTACCCAGGTACGTGGGGAATTTCTTGCCTTTCAGGATGTCTGAGGTCTTCTGCCAGCATTCAGTAGGTGTTCTGTAGGAGTTGTTCCACATGTAGATGTATTTCTGGTGTATCAAGCATAGATGAAGGAGAAGCCTCAGCAGCCCTCTGCACAGGGAGGTCCTTGTGAGCCCTCCGTGATCTTGTTTCTTAATAGCTAGATCGCATACATCAGACAAAACCTATAATGGCTCCTCATTTCACTCATAAGAAAAGTCAAAGTACTTAGGGTTTCTTACAAGACTATACATGGTCCAACTCTTTTTTCCCTACTCTTGTTATCTTTCTGATAACACTACCACTCTCACTACCATGATGCTGAAGTATATAAAATTTCTGTGTTCATAGGTCAGAATAGATTGAATATCAGCAATTCCAAAAGGTTCAACCTATCATCTAACTGTGCTCCTTCCACACTGGAATCATCGGTACTCCTTGAACAAACAAAATGTTCTCTCACATTCAGGCTTTTGTGTTTGCATTCCTTCTCATTTAATGTCCTTTTTCACTATCTTAATTTCTCTACTCATCATAGTCACAATGAGAGCCACATTGAGGACTTCGTTTAAAATTCTTGTCTCAATGCTCCGAATCCTTTTTATTTTGCTCGACTCTTTCTCACACTATTTGTACTAATTAATATATGCTTACTTCTTCTACAAATACCATCCAAACCTTAGTAGTTCAATATAAAAAATAATTTCTTACACGTGAAACAGTACAATGCAGGCATTTCTGTTCAGTGGGCAGCTTTCCTAGAATTGGTAATTCAGAGAACAAAGCACCTTGATCTCTTCAAACCTAGCCATTTTCTCTGACTTCATGATCCTCAGCCAGATCTTATCCAGCTGGCCATCAAACAAAGAATGAGAAAGAGTTTACTAGAGTGATGCTGTCTAATGGAAATATTAAGATAAGTCATATGTGCAAGGGAGCCAAGAATACTCAATGGAGAAAAGATTGTCTCTTCAATAAATTGTGCTTGGAAAACTGGATATTCACATGTGAAAGAATGAAAATGAACCCCTATCTTACACTATTAATAAAAATTAACTCAAAATGGATTAATGACTTAAATGAGACACGTGAAGCCATAAAATTTCTAGAAGAAAACACAGGGAGAAACTTCCTTGACATCGGTCTTGGCAATGACTTTTTTGGATATGACACCCAAAGCACAAGCAGCAAAAACAAAAATCAAGTGGGACTACATCAAACTAAAAATTTGCACAATAAAAGTAACAGACAACAAAATGAAAAGGCAACCTACAGAATGGGAATAAATATTTGCAAACCACATATCTGATAAAGGGTTAATCTCCAAAATATATAAGGAGCTCATACAACTCAATAACAAACAAACAAACAAACACCACAGTCCAATTTAAAAAGTGGGCAAAGGAGTTGAACAGACATTTTTCCAAAGAAGATCTTCAAATGGCCAATAGGTACATGAAAAATTGCTCAACATCACTAATCAGGGAAATGCAAATCAAAACCAAAATGAGGTATCACCTCATACTTGTTACAATACTTATTATCAAAAACAGAAGAGATAACAAGTGCTGGCAAGGATGTGGAGAAAGAGGAACATTTGTATAATGTTGATGGGAATGTAAATTGCTATAACCACTATGGATAATGGAGGTTTCTCAAAAAATTAAAAATAGAACTATCATACACGCCAGCTATTACACTTCTGGGTATATATTTAAGGGAAGAAAACAAGTTGTCAGAGAGATATATCATTCCTGTGTTTATTGTAACATTATTCAAAATAGCCAAGTAATGAAAACAGGCTAAGTGTTCATCAACAGATGAATGTGCAGCTATGAAAAGAGGAAATCCTGGCATTTACATCAAAAAGGATGGACCTTGAGGACATTATACTAAGTTAAAAAAAGAAAAATACTGTGTGATTTCACTAATACATGGAATCTAAGAAAGACAAACTCATAGAAACAGAGAACAGATTGGCAGTTGCCAGGGGTGAGAGATGGGAGGTGAGGAGTGGGGGAAATGGGTGAAGGTGGTCAAAGTGTACAAACTTCCAGTTATAAAATGAATAAGTTCTGGGGATTTAATGTACAGCATGGTACCTAGAGTTAAGAATATTGTATGCATATCTGAGAGTTGCTGAAGTAGATTTGAAAAGTTCTCACCACACACATAAAACGCTGTAACTATGTGAGGTTATGAATGTGTTAACAAACTTTACTGCGGTAATTATTTTGCAATATGTGCATATATGAATTCACTACATTGTACACCTTAACTTATACAATGTTATATGTCAATTCCATATCCACAAAGCCAGAAAAAAGGATGAGTCATATATGTATTTTTTTAAACATCTTTATTGAGTATAATTGCTTTAAAATGGTGTGTTTTAGTTTCTGCTTTTTAACAAAGTGAATCAGTTACACATATACATACATCCCCATATCTCTTCCCTGTTGCATGTCCCTCCCTCCCAACCTCCCTATCCCAGCCCTCTATGTGGTCACAAAGCACCGAGCTGATCTCCCTGTGCAATGTGGCTGCTTCCCAGTAGCTATATATGTTATATTTGGTAGTGTATATATGCACATGCCACTCTCACTTTCTCCCAGCTTACCCGTCCCCCTCTCCATGTCCTCAAGTCCATTCCCTAATAGGTCTGTGTCTTCATTTCCACCTTGCCTCTAAGTTCTTCATGACAATTTTTTTCTTTTGATTCCATATATATGTGTTAGCATATGGTATTTGTTTTTCTCTTTCTAAATTACTTCACTCTCTATGAAAGACTCTAGGTCCATCCACCTCACTACAAATAACTCAATTTCATTCCTTTTTACGGCTGAGTAATATTCCATTTTATGTAAGTGCCACATCCTTTTTTAAAAAAACATCTTTATTGGAGTATAATTGCTTTACAAGGGTGTGTTAGATTCTATTTTATAACAAAGTGAATCAGTTATACATATACATATGTCCCCATATCTCTTCCCTTTTGCATATCCCTCCCTCCCACCCTCCCTATCCCACCCCTCTAAGTGGTCACAAAGCACCGAGCTGATCTCCCTATGCTATGTGGCTGCTTCCCACTAGCTATCTATTTTACGTTTCGTAGTGTATATATATCTATGTCAATCTCTCACTTTGTCCCAGTTTACCCTCTCCTCCCCGTATCCTCAAGCCCATTCTCTAGCAGGTCTGCATCTTTATTCCCGTCTTGCCCCTAGGTTCTTCTGACCACTTTTTTTCCTTTGTTTTTTTTTGTTTTTTAGATTCCATATATATGTGTTAGCATACGGTACTTCTTTTACTCTTTCTGACTTACTTCACTCTGTATGACAGAATCTAGGTCCATCCACCTCACTACAATTAACTCAACTTCGTTTTTTTTTTTTTAACATCTTTATTAGGGTATAATTGCTTTACAATGGTGTGTTAGTTTCTGCTTTATAACAAAGTGAATCAGCTACACATATACATATGTTCCCAGAACTCTTCCCTTTTTCATCTCCCTCCCACCCACCCTCCCTCTCCCACCCCTCCAGGCGGTCACAAAGCACTGAGCTGATCTCCCTGTGCTATGCGGCTGCTTCCCACTAGCTATCTACCTTACGTTTGGTAGTGTATATATGTCCATGCCTCTCTCTCGCTTTGTCACAGCTCAGCCTTCCCCCTTCCCATATTCTCAAGTCTGTTCTCCAGTAAATCTGTGTCTTTATTCCTGTCTTACCCTTAGGTTCTTCATGACATTTTTTCTTAAATTCCATATATATGTGTTAGCTTACAGTATTTGTCTTTCTCTTTCTGACTTACTTCACTCTGTATGACAGACTCTACATCTATCCATCTCATTAAAAATTGCTCAATTTCATTTCTTTTTATGGCTGAGTAATATTCCATTGTATATATGTGCCACACCTTCTTTATCCATTCATCTGTTGATGGACACTTAGGTTGCTTCCATGTCCTGGCTATGGTAAATAGGGCTGCAGTGAATATTGTGGTACATGACTCTTTTTGAATTATGGTTTTCTCAGGGTATATGCCCAGTAGTGGTTTTGCTGGGTCGTATGGTATTTCTATTCTTAGTTTTTTAAGGAATGTCCATTCTGTTCTCCATAGTGGCTGTATCAATTTACAATCCCACCAATAGTGCAAGAGGGTTCCCTTTTCTCCACACCCTCTCCAGCATTTACTGTTTTTAGATTTTTTGATGATGGCCATTCTGACTGGTGTGTGATGATATCCCATTGTAGTTTTGATTTGCATTTCTCTAATGATTAATGATGTTGAGCATTGTTTCACGTGCTGGTTGGCAAGCTGTATATCTTCTTTGGAGAAATGTCTATTTAGGTCTTCTGCCCGTTTTTGGATTGGGTTGTTTGTTTTTTTGATACTGAGCTGTATGGGTTGCTTGTATGTTTTGGAGATTAATCCTTTGTCAGTTGCTTCATTTGCAAATATTTTCTCCCATTCTGAGGGTTGCCTTTTCCTCTTGTTTCTGGTGTCCTTTACTGTGAAAAAGCTTTTAAATTTCATTAGGTCCCATTTTATAATTTTTGTTTTTATTTCCATTTCTCTAGGAGATGGGTCAAAAAAGTTCTTGCTGTGATTTATGATATAGAGTGTTTTGCCTATGTGTTCCTCTAAGAGTTTGATAGTGTCTGGCCATACATTTATGTTTTTAATCCATTTTGAGCTTATTTTTGTGTATGGTGTTAGGGAGTGATCTAATCTCATACTTTTACATGTACCTGTCCAGTTTTCCCAGCACCACTTTTTGAAGGGGCTGTCTTTTCTCCACTGTATATTCTTGTATCCTTTATCAAAGATAAGGTGACCATATGTGCGTGGGTTTATCTCTGGGCTTTCTATCCTGTTCCATTGATCTATATTTCTGTTTTTGCGCCAGTACCATGCTGTCTTGATTACTGTAGCTTTTTATTATAACCATATGATCATCTCAATAGATGCAGAGAAAGCTTTTGACAAAATTCAACACCCATTTATGATAAAAGCTCTCCAGAGAATAGGCACAGTGGGAACTTACCTCAACATAATAAAGGCCATATATGACAAACCCACAGCCAACATCGTCCTCAATGGTGAAAAGCTGAAATCATTTCCAGTAAGACCAGTAACAAGAAAAGGTTGCCCACTCTCACCACTATTATTCAACATAGTTTTGGAAGTTTTAGCGACAGCAATCTGAGATGAAAAAGAAATAAAAGGAATCCCCATTGGAAAGAAGAAGTAATGTTGTCACTGTTTGTAGATGACATGATACTATACACAGAGAATCCTAAAGATGTTACCAGGAAACTACTAGAGCTAATCGATGAATTTGGTAAAGTAGCAGGATACAAAATTAATGCACAGAAATCTCTTGCATTCCTATATACTGATGAAAAATCTGAAAGAGAAATTAAGGAAACACTCCCATTTACCATTGCAATAAAAAGAATAAAATATCTAGGAATAAACCTACCTAAGGAGACAAAAGACCTGTATGCAGAAAATTATGTCACTGATGAAATAAATTAAAGATGATAGAAATAAATGGAGAGATATACTACGTTCTTGGATTGGAAGAATCAACATCGTGAAAATGACTCTACTACCCAAAGCAATCTACAGATTCAATGCAATCCCTATCAAAATACCACTGGCATTTTTTTCACAGAACTAGAAGGGAAAATTTCACAATTTATATGGAAACACAAAAGAGCCCGAATAGCCAAAGCAATCTTGAGAAAGAAAAACGGAGCTGGAGGAATCAGTCTTCCTGACTTCAGACACATATGTATTTTAAAATTTGTCAATTATCACATTAAAAAGCGAAAGGAAATAGGTAAAAAGTAATTTTAGTAATGCACTTTACCCAACATGCTCCTAAAATTATAACTTCAACATACAATCAATATAAAGATTTTTAATGAGATAGTTAAATTTATTTTCACACAAAGTCTTCAGAATCTAGCGTGTATGTTGCACTTACAGCACATCTCAATTCAGACTATCCATTTTCCATGTGCTCAATAGTCATATGTGGCTAAAGGCAATCATACTGGATGGCATAGTTCTAGACATTTATGGGGTAGGCTTTTAAATTGTACCTATAATTTTTACCAAAATTCCATATGGCCAGAACTCAAAGTCCAAATCTTACTGGAAGGGATTTAGGAAATGCAAGTTAGCTAAAAACTCAAGAAAAAGAGGAGAAAAACCTGTACTGGTGAGCATAACAACATCTGTCACAGTATTAAGTAGGGCAAAATATTGAACCCTTCATAGTTCTTGAGAGAGGTGTATTTTTCTCTCCCATTTATTTACTTATTCAAACATTTATTAACATCAGTATGGACTCAGATATTTATTGAATTATCTGGGTAATAACTAAGTACCATATTTATATTATTGCTCAATTTTTTTCCCACTGTGACAATTGGGAACATGTTCAGGTTGATTCTCGTGTTCTTACTTCCTTATCCAGAAGTCAGAAACCTGGGTCCCATTATCTGCAATATAGTATTTGTTCAACCTGTTCCACATGTAAAGTAGTTTCAGAATTTCTAATCTATGCCCATGTAAGAAACACGTTTACTAACTTACCATTTTAAATACAGTGTTGGTGTTAGTGTACAGTTCTCTTTGTCTCTAGCCTCACTATCAGATAAGATAGTTTTCCAAAGTCAATAATTACAGAGTCACTTTTCTTCCCCATCCCTTTCAGTGTGCTTATGGCATTCATTTGTAATATAGTTGCATTCATTTGTCTCTGTCTGTATCTTTCATTCTCCTGATATTCTAGTTGTTGTTTTATTTCAGTTTGCATACAGTAAAATTTTTTCTTCTTGGTGTACAGTTTTAAGAGTTTGACAAATACATGAAATATGTCCATTATCATAGTACCACAAAGAACAGTTCCACCAACTTTAAAGTTTTCTTCATATTGTCTCTTTGTAATCAATACCTTCTCTCACGTCCAGTCACTGGCAACCACTCGTCCCTATATTCTTTACCTTTTCCACAATGTCTCTGTAAACAGAATCATACATTATGTAGCATTTGGGGTCTGGCTTCTTTCACTTAGCAAAATATACTTAAGTTTGATTCATGATATATGTGAATCAGTAGTTCATTCCTTTTATTTCTGAGTAGTATTCCATCATATGGATATATCACAGCTTGTTTATTCATTTACATTTTGATGGGCATTTGAGTTATTTCCAGTTGTTGGCATTTAGGAATAAAGGTGTTATAAACATCTGAGTGCAGGGTTTTTTTTTGTGGATATTAGTTTTTTGGGTTTTTTTTACTTGGCTAAATAGGTAGGATTGGGGTTGTCGTATTGTGTGGTAAGTGTATATTTAACTGCATAAAAAACAGCTTATGAAGTTTTCCAAAGTAGCTTTATCATTTTGCATCCCTACCAGCAAAGTACAAGAGTTTCATTCGGTCTGTATCCTCATCAGCATTTAGTATTGTCAGAATTTCTTATTTTAACCACATTCATAGGTGTGCAGTGACCAGCTGCATTGTGGTCTTAATTTTTGTATTTCCCTAATGATTAATAATGGTGAATATCTTTTCATAAGTTTATTTGTCATTGTTATATTTTCTTTCGTAAAGTGTCTTGTCTGAATATTTGCCTTTTTAAATACTAGGTTTTTGTTTTCTCATTGTAGTTTTGAGAGTTTTTATCTATGTGATTTGTAAATATTTTTCTCCCTGTTTGTGGCTTGTCCTTTCCATCTCTTAAGTGTTCTTCAAAGAGCAAAAATTTTTAATTATAATGAAGTCCAATTAATTTTTTTCATTTATGGATTGTGTTTTTGGTTTTATATCTAAAACTCTTTGTTAAACCAAGGTAGATTTTCTCCAGTGATTTCTTCTATAAGTTTTAGAGTTTTACATTTTACATTTAGGTCTATGACCCATTTTGAGTTAACTTTTGTTTAAGGTATAAGACATGTGCTGAGGTTCTTTTTTTTTTTTCTTTTTTTGCATATGGCTGTCTAGTTTTTCAGCACCATTTGTTAAAAAGACTCTCCATTCTTCATTGAATTGCTTTTGTCCTTTTTTTCAAAAATCAATTGATTATATTTGTGTGCATCTACTTTGGCCATTTCTATATTGTTTCATTGAACAAGTTTTCTAACTTTTCACTAGCAACCAACTCATTTTCCCAACCTTACTAAAATATGATTGACTAAAGCATGGTACATGTGCAATGTGATTTTTAAAAGGTGTCCAATGTAATGTTCTAATAGTCACATACATTATGGAGTGATTAACTACATTCATGTCAATTAGCACATCCATCACCTCACATATTTCCCATTTTTTGGTAAAAACCCAGTCTTTTGATTATAGAGCTTCAGAATAAGTCTAGAAATCAGTGTGACTCCTTAAATGTTATTATTTTTTTCTTTTCTTTTTACACACTGTTTGACTATTTTAGTTACTTTGTCTTTCTATACAAATTTTATAACAGACTTGTTGATATCTACAAAAATATTGATGGATTTTACTCAATCTGTAGATTAAACTATGAAGGACTGAATATCCTAACACTATTAGTATTCAAATCCATGACCAAGATGTATCTCTACATTTACTTAGGTCTTTGATTTCCTTTTTTAATTAGAGTATAATTGCTTTACAATGTTGTGTTAGTTTCTGCTGTACACCGAAGTGAATTAGCTATATGTATACATATATCCCCTCCCTCTTGGACCTCCCCCAACCCCCATCCCGCCCATCTAGGTCATCACAGAGCACTGAGTTGAGCTCCTGTGTGCTATACAGCAGGTTCCTACAATTTTACACGTGGTAGTGTATATATGTCAATCCTAATCCCACAATTCATTCCACCCTCCCCTTCACCCCCATATCCACATGTCCATTCTCTACATCTGCATCTCTATTCCTGCCCTACAAATAGGTTCATCTGTACCAGTTTTTTAGATTCTACATATATGCATTCATATATGATATTTGTTTTTCTCTTTCTGACTTACTTCATAAAACTCTCTGTTCATTGACAAGGATTGTCCATGTAGAAAATCCCAAAGTACCTGCAAAAGAGCTCCTGGAACTAATAAATGAGTTTAGCAAATTTGCAAGGTATAGAGTCAATATAAAAAAGTGAACGGTATTTCTATATACGAACGACAAACATTTGGAATATGATATTGTAAAACAATTACATTTATACTATCACCCAAAAGTGCAGTACTTAGAAATAAATCTAGTAAAATATGTGCAGGTCTTTGATTTTTTCATCAGTGTTTTGTAGTTTTCTGCATACAAATCCTGCATTTGACCTTTACCACCATAATAGTCCTCATTGTACAGGTCAGGGAACCAATATAGAGATTCCCCCCAGCTACTGTGTATGTCTATTCCAAATATACATTTCAGAATTGGGGAAATAACTAGAGGATGGGTGTGAGGTCCCCATTGCCCCACTGTGAGATAAATCTGTGCTGAAGCTCCATTGATTACCTGACCTCTAAAAGTTCCTACTTAATCTAGTGGACCAGTGACATTTTAGGTATCCTGGAATCAGTGCCAGTTCAGAGTCAGTGTCTCATAGTCTTCAAAAGATCCAGTTATTTTCTTTCCCCCAATGCACAATTTCCCTGGTAAAAGATCATAAGTCACATTATGGAAGGCAGGAAGAAAGATTAACAGCATAAATTTTTAGACCAAAGTCCTTCCACAAGGGGTTCTGGCCTCCCTTTCACTCAAGGGGTTTGGCTCTGTAAACTGGCTCAAATCTGGGAACAATTAAGGGGCTTGGACTCGTGATTCAAGTTAGATTTTTGTTTTCTTTAACCTCGAAGTTTTCTGCTTATACAGATCTAGAAAGAATTTAGTAGATTTCCTATCTTTTTCACCTCTAGGAACATTATGATCAACTAACGAATGCCATAGATTTTTGTGAGTCAGACAATTCTGATTGCTGTTTTGACACTGCTGTTTATTATGGTAATGACACCCACCTTGCTTTTGGCAGTTGAGTGCTGCTACTTTGCCCTGCCATCCAGGTATCTAATTACTCCCATTGCATTTATGTTTCTCAATTTAGTGACTGCAGTTCCCAGAGACCTCTTCAAGAATGCCAGGGCTCTCTTCACAAATTTTTTCTGACAGTCGTGTTGAAAGGTATGACTTCTGGACTTTCTCAGCATGGGTGAGAATTTTTAAGAGACAAATTCACTCTAACATTCTAATCTTCCTAAGCTTTTTATTTCAGTTATTTAAAAATTTTTTACACAATTTTAAAGATTACTTTTCATTTAGTTATTACAAAATATTGGCCACCTTCCCTGTGCTGTTCAATACATCCTTGAGGCTATCTTGTACCCAATAGTTTGTGCCTCCCACTCCCTTACCACCATATTGCCCCTTCCCCAACTGGTAACCATTAGTTTGTTCTCTATATATGTGACTGCTTCTTTTTTGTTATAAAAAGTAGTTTGCTGTATGTTTTAGATTCCACATATAACTATGGAATACAGTATTTGTCTTTCCCTGTCTGACTTATTTCACTAAGCATAATGACCTCCAAGTCCATCCATGTTGCTGCAAATGGCAAAATTTCACTCTTTTTATGGCAGAGTACTATTCCACTGTGTGTGTGTATGTATATATATATATCACATTTTCTTTATCCATTCATATGTTGATGAACACTTAAGTTGTTTCTCTAATCCTAAATTTTTCATTGAAATACAGTTGATTTACATTGTTGTGTTAGTTTCAAGTGTGGAGCAAAGTGAATCAGTTATATATATCCACTCATTTTACATTCTTTTCCCATATAGGTCATTACAGAGTAGACTTCACTGTGCTACACAGTGGGTCCTTATTAGTTATCTATTTTAAATATAGTAGTGTGGGTCTTTATTAGTTATCTATTTTATATATAATAGTGTGTATATGTCAATCTAAATATCCCAATTTATCCCTACAACTCTTTCGTCCCTGCTAACCATAGGTTTGTTTTCTACATCTGTGATTCTATTATTGTTTTGTAAATAAGTTCATTTGTACTTTTCTTTTTAGATTCCACATATAAGCATTATTATATGACATTTGCCTTTCTCTGTCTGACTTACTTCACTCAGTGTGGCAATTTCTAGGTCGATCCATTTGCTGCAAATGGGATTCTTTCATTCTTTTTTATGAGTGAGTATTGTATATATATATACCACATGTTCTTTATCCACTCCTCACTCCTCTGTCAATGGATATTTCGGTTGCTTCCATGTCTTGGCTACTGTAAAGAGTGCTGCAATGAACATTAGGGTGCATGTATATTTTATTTCTTTTTTTAATGGTCAAATGCTTTCTTAATGAGCTATGTTTGATTAATTCATTTGTTCCACTAGAAGAGAGTTGGCACTATAAGGAAATTAGGAGAGAAAATGCCTATATTATCAAAGCTTGTATCATCCCCTACCATTGTCCCTTCTATGATACGTAAGGATCCTTCATTATGTGTACAATTAAGTATTAACAAAATAATTCAGAGTCTAAGAAGAATGGTTTCTATTATATTACCGCACTTCATGTATTAGAAAATTTCTATTGTTCTCTTTTTGTTAACATCTTTATTGGAGTATAATTGCTTTACTATGATGTGTTAGTTTCTGCTTTACAACAAAGTGAATCAGCAGTACATATACATAAATCCCTATATCTCCTCTCTCTTGCGTATCCTTCTCACCCTCCCTATCCCACCCCTCTAGGTGAACAAAAAACATCGAGCTGATCTCCCTGTTCTATGTGGCTGCTTCCCACTGGCTATCTATTTTACATTTGGTAGTGTATATATGTCAATGCCACTCTCCCACTTCGTCACAGCTTACCCTTCGCCCTTCCGCTGTCCTCAAGTCCATTCTCTATGTCTGCATCTTTATTCCTGTTCTGCCCTTAGATTCTTCAGACTATTGTTTTTTTAGATTCCGTATAAATGTGTTGGCATACGGTATTTGTTTTTCTCTTTCTGACTTACTTCACTCTGTATGAGAGTCTCTATGTCTATCCACCTCACTACAAAAACTCATATTCGTTTCTTTTTATGACTAATATTCCACTGTATATATGTGCCACTTAATCTTTATCCATTCATCTGTCAATGGACACTTAGGTTGCTTCCATGTCCTAGCTATTGTAGATAGAGCTGCAATGAACATTGTGGTACACGACTCATTTTTCTTTTCCCCCATGGTTTCACAACACTTGTTCATTCTTCTTTTTTTTTTAAACATATTTATTGGAATATAATTGCTTTACAATGGTGTGTTAGTTTCTGCTTTATAACAAAGTGAATCAGCTATACATACACATATATTCCCAAATATCCTCCCTCTTGCATTTACCTCCCATCCTCCCTATCCCACCCCTATAGGTGGTCACAAAGCACGGAGCTGATCTCCCGGTGCTAAGCGGCTGCTTCCTACTAGCTATCTCTTTTACATTTGGTAGTGTATGTATGTCCATGCCACTTTCTCACTTCATCCCAGCTTACCCTCCCCATCCCGTGTCCTCAAATCCGTTCTCTATTTTTTTAGATTCCATATATATGTGTTAGCATACCTATTTGTTTTCTTTATTGTAAATAGAGCGATGGACATTGTGGTACATGATTCTTTATGAATTATGGTTTTCTCAGGGTATATGCCCAGTAGTGGGATTGCTGGGTGGTATGGTAGCTCTATTTTTAGTTTTTTAAGGAACCTCCATACTGTTCTCCATAGTGGCTGTAACAATTTACATTCCCACCAACAATGCAAGAGGGTTCACTTTTCTCCACAACCTCTCCAGCATTTATTGTTTGTAGATCTTTTGATAATGGCCATTCTGACTGGTGTGAGGTGATACCTCACTGTAGTTTTGATTTGCATTTCTCTAATGATTAGTGATGTTGAGCATCCATTCATGTGTTTGTTGGCAATCTGTATATTTTCTTTGGAGAAATGTCTGTTTAGGTCTTCTGTGCATTTTTGGATTAGTTTTTTTTTTTTTTTTAGATATTGAGCTGCATGAGCTGCTTGTATAGTTTGGAGATTAATCCTTTGTCAGTTGCTGCATTTGCAAATATTTTCTCCCATTCCCCAAAAATGCATTGTCTTTTTGTCTTTTTTATGGTTTCCTTTGCTGTGCAAAAGCTTTAAGTTTCATTAGGTCTCATTTGTTTATTTTTATTTCCATTCCTCTAGGAGGTGGGTCAAAAAGGATCTTAAAAATGGTCTTGCTGTGATTTATATCATAAAGCAAACACTGTTTTTTTTAACATACTTATTGGAGTATAATTGCTTTATAATGGTGTGTTAGTTTCTGCTTTACAAGAAAGTGAATCAGTTATACATATGTTCCCATATCCTTCCCTCTTCTGTCTCCCTCCCTCCCACCCTCCCTATCCCACTACTGTAAGTGGTCACAAAGCACCGAGCTGATCTCCCTCTGCTATGCGTCTGCTTCCACTAGCTGTCCATTTTACGTTTGGTAGTATATATATGTACATGTCACTCTCTCACTTCGTCACAGCTTACCCTTCCCCTCCCCATACCCTAAGTCCATTCTGTAGTAGGTCGGTGTCTTTCTTCCTGTCTTGCTCCTAGGTTCTTCATGATCATTTTCTAAATTTTAGATTCCATATATATGTGTTAGCATACGGTATTTTTTTTTTCTCTTTCTGATTTACTTCGCAGACTCTAGGTCCATCCACCTCACTACAAATGACAGACTCTAGGTCCATCCACCTCATTACAAATAACTCAATTTCATTTCTTTGTACAGCTGAGTAATACTCCATTGTATATATATGCCATATCTTCTTTATCCATTCATCTGTTGATGGACAGTTAGGTTGATTCCACGTCCTGGCTACTGTAAATAGAGGTGAAATGAACATTTTGGTACATGACTCTTTTTTTTGTTTTTTAATTATAGCTTTGTCTGCATTTTAACCATTTTAAGTGTACAATTCAGTGGCATTAAATACATTCACAATGTTGTGCAGCCATCTCCACCATCCATCTCCAGAAAATTTTCATCATCCCAGATAGAAAGTCTGTACCCATTAAACAACAATTCCCCATCCCTCCTTCTCCCCAGCCCTTGCTAACTGCTGTTCTACTTTTTGTATCTATGAATTTGCCTATTCTAGATACCTCATATAAGTGGAATCATATAATATTTGTCCTTTTGTGCCTGGCTTATTTTATTTAGCATAATATATTATTTAATAAATTTATTTATTCATTTATATTAATTTTTGGCTCCATTGGGTCTTCACTGTTGCACATGGGATTTCTCTAGTTGCAGAGAGTGGGGGCTACTCTTTGTTGCAGTGCATGGGCTTCTCATTGTGGTGCCTTCTCTTGTTACAGAGTACGGGCTCTAAGTGCGTGGGCTTCAGTAGTTGTGGTTTGCGGGCTTCAGTAGTTGTGGCTCGAGGGTTCTAGGGCTCAGGCTCAGTAGTTGTGGTCCATGGGCTTAGCTGTTCTGTGGTACGTGAGATCATGCCAGACCAGGGCTTGAACCTGTGTCCCCTGAATTGGCAGGCAGATTCTTTTTTTTTCTTTTACATGTTTATTGGAGTATAATTGCTTTACAATGGTGTGTTAGTTTCTGTTTTATAACAAAATGAAGCAGTTATACATATACGTATGTTCCCATATCTCTTCCCTCTTGCGTCTCCCTCCCTCCCACCATCCCTATCCCACCCCTCTATGTGGTCACAAAGCACCAAGCTGATCTACCTGTGCTATGCAGCTGCTTCCCACTAGCTATCTATTTTACGTTTGATAGTGTATATATGTCAAGGGCTCTCTCTCGCTTTGTCACAGCTTACCATTCCCCCTCCCCATATCCTCAAGTCAATTCTCTACTAGGTTTGAGTCTTTATTCCTGTCTTACCCCTAGGTTCTTCATGACATTTTTTTCTTAAATTCCATACATATGTGTTAGCATACAGTATTTGTCTTTCTCTTTCTGACTTACTTCACTCTGTATGACAGACTCTAGGTCTATCCACCTTATTACAAATAGCTCAATTTCGTTGCTTTTTATGGCTGAGTAATATTCCATTCTATATATGTGCCACATCTTCTTTATCCATTCATCCGATGATGGACTCCTAGGTCGTTTCCATTTCCGAGCTATTGTAAATAGAGCTGCAATGAACATTTTGGTACATGACTATTTTGAATTATGGTTTTATCAGGGTATATGCCCAGTAGTGAGATTGCTGGGTCATATGATAGTTCTATTTGCAGGTTTTTAAGGAACCACCATACTGTTCTCCATAGTGGCTCTATCAATTCACATTCCCACCAGCAGTGAAAGTGTGTTCCCCTTTCTCCACACCCTCTCCAGCATTTATTGTTTCTAGATTTTTTGATGATGGCCATTCTCACTGGTATGAGATGGTATCTCATTGTAGTTTTGATCTGCATTTCCCTAATGATTAATGATGTTGAGAATTCTTTCATGTGTTTGTTGGCAGTCTGTATATCTTCTTTGGAGGAATGTCTATTTAGGTCTTCTGCCCATTTTTGGATTGCGTTGTTGGTTTTTTTGTTATTGAGCTGAATGAGCAGCTTGTAAAATTTGGAGATTAATCTTTGTCAGTTGTTTCATTTGCAAATATTTTCTCCCATTCTGAGGGATGTCTTTTGGTCTTGTTTATGGTTTCCTTTGCTGTGCAAAAGCTTTGAAGTTTCATTAGGTCCCATTTTTTTTTTTTGCGGTACACGGACCTTTCACTGTTGTGACCTCTCCCATTGCGGAGCACTGGCTCCGGACACGCAGGACCAGCGGCCATGGCTCAAGGTCCCAGCTGCTCCACGGAATGTGGGATCTTCCCAGACCAGGCCACAGCCCCATGTCCCCTGCATCGGCAGATGGACTCTCAAACAGTGTGCCACCAGGGAAGCCCCAGTTCCCATTTTTTAATTTTTGTTTTTATTTGCATTTCTCTAGGAGGTGGGACAAAAAGAATCTTTCTGGGATATATGTCATAGAGTGTTCTACCTATGTTTTCCTCTAAGTGTTTGATAGTTTCTGGACTTACATTTAGGTCTTTAATCCATTTTCAGCTTATTTTGTGCATGGTGTTTGGGAGTGATCTAATCTCATACTTTTACATGTACCTGTCCAGTTTTCCCAGCACCACTTATTGAAGAGGCTGTCCTTTCTCCACTGTACATTCCTGCCTCCTTTATCAAAGATAAGGTGACCATATGTGTGTGGGTTTATCTCTGGGATTATTATCCTGTTACATTGATCTTTCTTTTTTTGTGCCAGTACCATACTGTCTTGATTACTGTAGCTTTGTAGTATGGTTTGAAGTAAGGGAGCCTGATTCCTCCAGCTCTGTTTTTTGTTCTCAAGATTGCTTTGGCTCTTCAGGATCTTTTATGTTTACATGCAAATTGTGAAACTTTTTGTTCTAGTTCTGTGAAAAATGCCAGTGGTAGTTTGATAGGGATTGCATTGAATCTGTAGATTGCTTTGGGTAGTAGAATCATTTTCACAATGTTGATTCTTCCAATCCAAGAACATGTTATATCTCTCCATGTATTTGTATCACCCTTAATTCCTATCATCAGTGTCTTATAATTTTCTGCATACAGGTCATTTGTCTCCTTAGGTAGGTTTAGCCCTAGATGTTTTATTCTTTCTGTTGCAATGGTAAATGAGAATGTTTCTTGAACTCACTTTCAGATTTTTCATCATTAGTGTATAGGAATGCCAGAGAATTCTGAGCATTAATTTTGTATCCTGGTACTTTATGAAATACATTGATTAGCTCTAGTAGTTTTCTGGTAGCATCTTTTCGATTGTATATGTATAGTATCATGTCATCTGCAAACAGTGACAGCTTTACTTCTTCTTTTCCGATTTGGATTCCTTTTATTTCCTTTTCTTCCCTGATTGCTGTGGCTAAAACTTCCAAAACTCTGTTGAATAGGAGTGGTGAGAATAGCCAACCTTCTTTTGTTCCTGATCTTGGTGGAAATGCTTTCAGTTTTTCACCATTGAGGACGATGTTGGCTGTGGGTTTGTCATATATAGCCTTTATTATGTTGAGGAAAGTTCCCTCTATGCCTACTTTCTGGAGGGTTTTTATCATAAATGGGTGTTGAAATTTGTCAAAAGCTTTCTCTGCATCTATTGAGATGACCATATGGTTTTTCTCCTTCCATTTGTTAATATGGTACATCGCATTGTTTGATTTGCATATATTGAAGAATCCTTGCATTCCAGGAATAAACCCCACTTGATCATGGTGTATGATCCTTTTAATGTGCTGTTGGATTCTGTTTGCTAGTATCTTGTTGAGGATTTTTGCATCTATGTTTATCAGTGATATTGGCCTGTAGTTTTCTTTCTTTGTGACATCCTTGTCTGGTTTTGGTATCAGAGTGATGGTGGCTTCGTAGAATGAGTTTGGGAGTTTTCCTCCTTCTGCTGTATTTTGGAAGAGTTTGAGAAGGAGAGGTGTCAACTCTTCTCTAAATGTTTGATAGAATTCGCCTGTGAAGCCATCTGGTCCTGGGATTTTGTTTGTTGAAAGATTTTTAATCACAGGTTCAATTTCAGTGCTTGTGATTCATCTGTTCATATTTTCTATTTCTTCCTGATTCAGTCTTGGCAGGTTGTGCATTTCTAAGAAGTTTTCCATTTCTTCCACGTTGTCCATTTTATTGGCATACAGTTGCTGGTAGTTATATCTCTTGATCTTTTGTATTTCTGCAGTGTCATTTGTTACTTCTCCTTTTGCTTTTCTAATTCTATTGATTTGAGTCTTCTCCATTTTTTTTGATGAGTCTGGCTAATGGTTTATCAATTTTGTTTATCTTCTCAAAGAACCAGCTTTTAGTTTTATTGATCTGTGCTATCGTTTCCCTCATTTCCCTTTTTCATTTATTTCCAATCTGATTTTTATGATTTCTTTCCTTCTGCTAACTTTGGGGGTTTTTTTTGTTCTTTTTCTCTAATTGCTTTAGGTGCAAGGTTAGGTTGTTTATTCGAGATATTTCCTGTTTCTTAAGGTAGGGTTGTATTGCTATAAACGTCCCTCTTGGAACTGCTTTTCCTGCATCCCATAGGTTTTGGGTCGTCCAGTCTCCATTGTCATTTGTTTCTAGGTATTTTTTGATTTCCTCTTTGATTTCTTCAGTGATCACTTCGTTATTAAGTAGTGTATTGTTTAGCCTCCATGTGTTTGTATTTTTTACAGATCTTTTCCTGTAATTGATATCTAGTCAGAAAAGTTACCTGATACAGTTGCAATTTTCTTAAATTTACCAAGGCTTGATTTGTGACCCAAGTTATGAGATCATAACTGGAGAATGTTCCATGAGCACTTGAGAAAAATGTGTATTCTGTTGTTTGTGGATGGAATGTCCTCTAAATATCATTTAAGTACATCTTGTTTAATGTATGATTTCAAGCTTGTGCTTCCATTTTTATTTTCATTTTGGATGAACTGTCCATTGGTGAAAGTGCAGTGTTAAAGTCCCTTACTATGATTGTGTTACTGTCGATGTCCCCTTTTATGGCTGTTAGTATTTGCCTTATGTATTGAGGTGCTCCTATGTTATGTACATAAATATTTACAGTTGTTATATCTTCTTCTTGGATTGATCCCTTTATCATTATGTAGTGTTCTTCTTTGTCTCTTCTAAAAGTCTGTATTTTAAAGTCTATTTTGCCTGATATGAGAATTGCTACTCCAGCTTTCTTTTGGTTTCCATTTGCATGGAATATCTTTTTCAATCCCCTCACTTTCAGTCTGTATGTGTCTCTAGTCTCTAGGTCTGAAGTGGGTTTCTTGTAGACAGCATATATATGGGTCTTGTTTTTGTATCCATTCAGCCACTCTGTGTCTTTTGGTGGGAGCATTAATCCATTTACAGTTAAGAAATTTATTAATATGTATGTTCCTATTCCCATTTTCTTAATTGTTTTCAGTTTGTTATTATAGGTCTTTTCCTTCTCTTGTGTTTCTTGCCCAGAGTAGATCCTTTTGCATTTGTTGTAAAGCTGGTTTGGTGCTGAAAAACTCTCTCAACTTTTGCTTGTCTGTAAAGTTTTTAATTTTTCTTTAAAGATGATACAAATAGATGGAGAGATATACCATGTTCTTGGATTGGAAGAATCAACATTGTGAAAATGACTCTACTACCCAAAGCAATCTACTGATTGAATGCAATCCCTATCAAACTACCACTGGCATTTTTCACAGGAGTAGAACAAAAAATTTCACAACTTGTATTGAAACACAAAAGACCCCAAATGGCCAAAGCAGTCTTGAGAAAGATAAACGGAGCTGGAAGAATCAGGCTCCCTGACTTCAGACTATACTACAAAGCTACAGTAATCAAGACAGTATTGTACTGTCACCAAAACGGAAAGATAGATCAATGGAACAGGATAGAAAGCCCAGAGACAAACCTGCGCACATATGGCCACCTTATCTTTGATGAAGGGGGCAGAAATGTACAGTGGAGAATGGACAGCCTCTTCAATAAATGGTGCTGGGAAAACTGGACAGATACATGTAAAAGTATGAGATTAGATCACTCCCTAACACCATACAAATAAAATATGCTCAAAATGGATTAAAGACCTAAATGTAAGTCCAGAAACTATCAAACTCTTAGAGAAAAATTTAGGCAGAACACTCTATGACATAAATCACAGCAAGATCCTTTTTGACCCACCTCCTAGAGAAATGGAAATAAAAACAAAAATAAACAAATGGGACCTAATGAAACTTCAAAGCTTTGGACAGCAAATGAAACAATAAACAAGACCAAAAGACAACCGTCAGACTGGGAGAAAATATTTGCAAAGGAAGCAACTGACAAGGGATTAATCTCCAAAATTTATAAGCAGCTCATACACCTTAATAACAAACAAACAACCCCGTGCCAAAATGGGCAGAAGACCTAAAAAGTCATTTACCCAAAGAAGATATACAGACTGCCAACAAGCACGTGAAAGAATGGTCAACATCAGTAATCTTTAGAGAAATGCGTATCAAAACTACAATGAGATATCATCTCACACCAGTCAGAATGGCCATCATCAAAAAATCTAGAAACAATAAATGCTGGAGAGGGTGTGGAGAAAAGGGAACATTCTTGCACAGCCTTTGGGAATGTAAACTGATACAGCCACTGTGGAGAATAGTATGGAGGTTCCTTATAAAACTACAAATAGAATCACCACATGACCTAGCATCCCACTACTGGGCATATACCCTGAGAAAACCAGTATTCAAAAAGAGTCATGTACCAAAATGTTCATTGCACCTCTATTTACAATAGCCAGGACATGGAAACAACCTAAGTGTGCATCATCGGATGAATGGAAAAAGAAGATGTGGCACATATATGCAATGGAATATTACTCAGCCATAAAAAGAAAAGAAATTGAGCTATTTTTAATGAGGTGGATAGATGTAGAGTCTGTCATACAGCATGAAGGTAGTCAGAAAGAGAGAGACAAATACCATATGCTAACACATATATATGGAATTTAGAAAAAAAAAGTCATGAAGTACCTAGGGGTAAAACAGGAATAAAGACACAGACCTACTATAGAATGGACTTGAGGATATGGGGAGGGGAAGGGTAAGCTGTGACAAAGCGAGAAATAGGCATGGACATATATACACTACCAAACGTAAGGTAGATAGCTAGTGGGAAGCAGCCACATAGCACAGGGAGATCAGGTCGGTGCTTTGTCACTGCCTGGAGGGGTGGGGTAGGAAGGGTGAGGCGGGAGATGCAGGAGGGAAGAGATATGGGAACATATGTAAAAAAAAAAGTTTTTAATTTCTCCATCAAATCTGAATGAGATCCTTGCTGGGTAGAGTAATCTTGGTTGCAGGTATTTCTCCTTCATCACATTAAATATGTCCTGCCACTCCCTTCTGGCTTGCAGAGTTTCTGCTGAATGATCAGCTGTTAACCTAATGGGGATTCCCTTGTGTGTTATTTTTCCCTTGCTGCTTTTAATATGTTTTCTTGGTATTTAATTTTTGACAGTTTGATTAATATGTGTCTTCGTGTGCTTCTCCTTGGATTTATCTTGTATGGGACTCTCTGTGCTTTCTGGACTTGATTAATTATTTTCTTCCCATATGGTTGAAGTTTTCAACCATAACTTCTTCAAATATTTTCTCAATCCCTTTCTTTTTTTCTTCTTCTTCTGGAACCCTATAATTCAAATGTTGGTACATTTAATGTTGTCCCAGAAGTCTCTGAGACTGTCCTCAGTTCTTTTCATTCTTTTTTCTTTATTCTGCTCTGCAGGAGTTATTTCCACTATTTTATCTTCCAGGTCACTTATCCATTCTTCTGCCTCAGTTATTCTGCTATTGACCCCATCTACAGTATTTTTAATTTCAATATTGTGCTGTTCATTGTTGCTTGTTTCATCTTTATTTCTTCTAGGTCTTTGTTACATGTTTCTTGCATTTACTCTATTCAATTTCCAAGATTTTGGATCATCTTTACTGTCATTATTCTGAATTCTTTTTCAGGTAGACTGCCTATTTCCTCTTCATTTGTTAGGTCTGGTGGGTTTTTGTGTTGCTCCTTCATCTGCTGTTTGCTTTTCTGTCTTCTCATTTTGCTTATGTTACTGTGTTTGTGGTCTCCTTTTTGCAGGCTGCACGTTTGTAGTTCCCGTTGTTTTTGGTGTCTGTCCCCAGTGGCTAAAGTTGGTTCAATGGTTTGTGTAGGCTTCCTGGTGGAGGACACTAGTTTGTGTGTTCTGGTGGATGAGTCTGGATCTTGTCTTTCTCATGGGCAGGTCCATGTCTGGTGGTGTGTTTTGGGGTGTCTGTGTACTTATTATGATTTTAGGCAGCCACTCTGCTAATGGGTGTGGTTGTGTTCCTGTCTTGCTAGTTGTTTGGCATAGAGTGTCCAGCACTGTAGCTTGTTGGTCGTTGAGTGAAGCTGGGTGTTGGTTTCGAGATGGAGGTCTCTGGGAGATTTTCGCCATTTGATATTACATGGAGCTGTGAAGTCTCTTGTGGACCAGTGCCCTGAAGTTGGCTCTCCCAACTCAGAGGCACAGCACTGACTGCTGGCTGCAGTACCAAGAGCCTTTCATCCACATGGGTTGGATTAAAAGAGGGAAAAGTAGAAAAAAATGGAAGAAAGAGAATAAAATAAGGTAAACTAAAATAAAGTTATTAAAATAAAAAAATTATTAAGAAAATATTTTTTTAAAAAGTAAAAAAAAAAAGAGGATGGATAGAACCCTAAGACAAGTGGCGAAAGCAAAGCTATACAGACAAAATCTCACACAGAAACATACACATACACACTCACAAAAAGAGGAAAAGGGAAAAAATAATAAATGTTGCTCTCAAAGTCCCCCTCCTCAATTTGGGATGATTCATTGTCTATTCATGTATTCCACAGATGCAGGGTACATCAAGTTGATTGTCGAGATTTAATCCGCTGCTCCTGAGCCTACTGGGATAGATTTCCCTTTCTCTTCTTTGTTCACACAGCTCCCGGGGTTCAGCTTTGGATTCGGCCCCGCCTTTGCGTTTAGGTCGCTTGGGAGCATCTGTTCTTTGCTCAGACAAGACCGGGTTAATCGAGCTGCTGTTTCAGAGGCTGTGGCTCACTCAGGCTGGTGGGAGAGAGGAGCATGATATGGGGCGAGCCTGCGGTGGCAGAGCCTGGCGAGATGTTGCACCAGCCTGAGGCACCCTGTGCTTTCTTCCGGGGAAGTTGTCCCTGGATCTCGGGACCCTGGCAGTGCTGGGCTGCATAAGCTCCCCGGGAGGGTGGTGTGGAGAGTGACCTGTGCTCGCTCACAGGTTTCTTCGTGGTGGCAGCAGCAGCCTTAGCGTCTCATGCCCGTCTCTGTGGTCCGCGCTGTTAGCCGCGACTCACACCCGTCTCTGGAGCTCCTTTAAACAGTGCTCTTAATCCCCTCTCCTCGCACACCAGGAAACAAAGAGGGAAGAAAAAGTCTCTTGCCTCTTTGGCAGGTGAAGCCTTTTTCCTGGACTCCCTCATGGCTATCCGTGGTGCACTAACCCCTTCAGGCTGTGTCCACACTGCCAGTACTCTCTCTGTGCTCCAACCGAATTCTGAGCCTCAGCTCCCAGCCCGGCCCGCCCCGCCCCAGCGGGTGAGCAGAGAAGCCTCTTGACCTGGTGAGTGTTGGTCGGCATCAATCCTCTGTGTGGGAATCTGTCCGCTTTGCCCTCTCCACCCCTGTTGCTGCACTCTCCTCCGTGGCACCGAGTCTACCCCACTCCGCCACCCACATTCTCCGCCCGCGAAGGGGCTTCTAGTGTGTTGAAACCTTTCCTGCTTCACGGCTGCCTCCCACTGGTGCAGGTCCCGTCCCTATTCTTTTGTCTCTGTTTATTCTTTTTTCTTTTGCCTTACCCAGGTACGTGGGGAGTTTCTTGCCTTTTGGGAGGTCTGAGGTCTTCTGCCAGCGTTCAGTAGGTGTTCTGTAAGAGTTGTTCCACGTGTAGATGTATTTCTGGTGTATCTGTGGGAAGGAAGGTGATCTCTGCGTGTTAGTCTTCTGCCATCTTCCCCCTCTCTCCACATGACTCTTTTTGAATTATGTTTTTCTCAGGTTATATGCCCAGTAGTGGGATTCCTGGGTCATATGGTAGTTCTACTTTTAGTTTTTTAAGGAACCTCCATACTGTTCTCCATAGTGGCTGTATCAATTTACATTCCCTCCAAAGTGCAAGAGGGTTGCCTTTTCTCCACCCCCTCTCCAGCATTTATTATTTGTAGATTTTTTGATAATGGCCATTCTGACTGGTGTGATATGATATCTCACTGTAGTTTTGATTTGCATTTCTCTAATGATTAATGATATTGAGCATTATTTCATGAAACACTGATCTTTTAGCCATCTATAGTTTTTCCTTTTCTAGAATATATATTTGGAATCATACAGTACGTAGCCTTTGAGTTGACTTCTTTTACTCAGCAATACTTATTTATGAGTTCTCTATGCACTTCCTTGGTTTAAAATCTCATTTCTTTGTAGTTATTAGTAATATTTCATTTAACGAATACCATAGTTTTTGTTTTGTTTTGATTTGTTTTTGATCATGCTGTGCATGGCTTGCAGTTTCTTAGTTCCTCAACCAGGGATTGAACCCAAACTCTCCTCTGTGAAAGCATGGGGCTCTAACTACTGGACTTCCAGGGAGTTCCCAATAGTTTTCTCTTTTGGTTTTAGAAATCATTCACCTTCTGAAAGGGATCTTGGTTATTTTAAATTTGGAGCAATTTTGAATACAGCTGCTATGTAGGTTTTTGTGTGTTCAGAAGTTTTAAACTCATTTAGGTACCTACCCGGAAGTGCAATTGCTGGATTGTATTGTAAGAGTATGTTTAGGTTTGTAAGAAACTGTTAAACTGTCTTCCAAAGTGGTTGTACTCTTTTGTATTTCCACAAGTAATAAATGAGTGTGCCGGTTGTTCCACATTCTCAACAACATTTGGTGTTGTCAGCCTTTTGGTTTTTGCGTATTCTAATAGAGTGTAGTAGTATCTTACTGTTGTTTAAATTTACATTTTTCTAGTGACACATGATGTGGAATGTCATTTCATTTGCTTATTTGCCATCTCTATATCTTCTTTAGTGAGGACTCTGGTCAGATGTTTCACCCGTTTTTCATCTGTGTTGTCTTGTTTAGTTTTAATAGATTTTTGCATATTTTGGACACAAATTATTTATCAGATATGTCTTTGCAAATATTTTCTCCCAGTCTGTGGCTTATCTTCTCATTCTTTTAAGAGTGTAATTGGCACAGCAAAAGTTTGAAATTTTAAGGAAGTCCAGCTTATCTATTTTTCTTATATGGATCTTGCCTTTGATGTTGTATCAAAAAGCTTTCTGTCAAACCCAAGGTTATCTAGATTTTCACCTATGTTTTATTTCAGAATTTTAAGAATTTTACACTTAGGTCTGATATCCATTTTGAGTTAATTTTTGTGGAAATCATATGATCATTGTCCATATTCATTTTTTAACATGTGAATGCCCAGTTGTTCCAACTCTATTTGTTTAAAGAATATTCTTTCTCCAGTGCATTGCCTTTGATTTTTTGTCAAACATCAGTTGACTATAGTTTTGTGTGTGTATTTCTGAGTTTTCTATTCTGCTCCATTGTTTAATTTGTCTATCCTTTCACCAATATTACACTGTCTTTTTATAACTTTATCTTGTTGTCAGAAAGGGTCAGTTCTAAAACTTTTAATTTTTTTTTCAATTTTTCATTGGCTAATATGGGTTTTTGTCTATCTAAACATTAGAATCCTTTAAAAAATATATCCACAAAGTAATTTGCTGGGATTTTGATTGGCATTGTGAATCTATAGATGAAGTTGGGAAGAACTGACATCTTAACATATCGAACCTTCTTTTCCATGAACAATTTCCTCATATAGCTCTTGCACATAATTTGATAGATTTATGACAAATTTTTTTGGTATTAATGTTATGGTGTTGTGCTTTTAGTTTCTATTTCCAATTATTCTTTCATGGTATATAAGAAAACAAAATTTTTTTGTATATCAAATCCCTGTATCCTGCAACCTACTATAATAGTTCATTAGCTCAAGAATGTTATTTTTTATTATTATTCTTAGGCATTTTCTACATGGCTATGTCACCTGAAAAAAATATGGTTATATTTCTATGCAAAATGTGTATCTTTATTTTGCCCTGCTTCTCTTATTTCATTAGATAAGATTTCCAGTACAATGTTGACTAAGAATGATGAAAGGGAGGGAAGAGCTTCAAGATGGCAGAAGAGTAAGACGCGGAGATCACCTTCCTCCCCACAAATACATAAGAAATATATCTACATGTGGAAAAACTCCTAAAGAATACCTACTGAATGCTGGCAGAAGACCTCAGACCTCCCCAAAGGCAAGAAACTCCCCACGCACCTGGGTAGGGTAAAAGAAAAAAGAAAAAACAGAGACAAAGAATAGGGACAGGACCTGCACCAGTGGGAGGGAGCTGTGAAGGAGGAAAGGTTTCCACACACTAGAAACCCCTTCGCAGGTGGAGACTGCAGTTGGCGGAGGGTGGAGCTTCAGAGCCACGGAGGAGAGCATAGCAACAGGGGTGCAGAGGGCAAAGTGGATAGATTCCCGCACCGGGGATCAGTGCCGACCAGCACTCACCAGCTGAGAGGCTTGTCTGCTCACCTGCCGGGAGGGGTGGGGGCTGGGAGCTGAGGCTCAGACTTCAGAGGTTGGATCCCAGGAAGAGGACTGGGGTTGGCTACATGAACACAGCCTGAAGGGGTTAGTACACCACAGCTAGCCGGGAGGGAGTCTGGGAAAAAGTCTGGAGTTGCCAAAGAGACAGGAGACTTTCTTTTGCATCTTTGTTTCATGGTGTAAGAGGAGAGGGAATTAAGATTGCTGCTTAAATGAGCTCCAGAGATGGGCGGAGTCGCAGCTATCAGCGCGTACCACAGAGCCGGGCATGGGATGCTAAGGCTGCTGCTGCCTCCACCAAGAAGCCTGTGTGCAAGCACAGGTCACTCTCCAAATCTCCCCTCCCGGGAGCCTGTGCAGCCCACAACTGCCAGGGTCCCGTGATCCAGGGACAACTGCCCCGGAAGAACACATGGCAAACTTCAGGTTGTTGCAATGTCACGCAGGGGCTCTGCTGCCACAGGCTCGCCCCGCATTTGTACCTCTCCCTCCCCCAGTCTGAGTGAGCCAGAGCCCCCGAATCAGCTTCTCTTTAAACTCCGGCGACCTACATGCAGAAGCGGGTCCAAATCCAAATCTGAAACCCGAGAGCTCTGTGAACAAAGAAGAGAAAGGAAAATTTCTCCCAGCAGCCTCAGGAGGAGCAGATTAAATGTCCACAATCAACCTGATGTACCCTGCATCTGTGAAATACCTGAATAGATAACGAACCATTCCAAATTGAGGGGGTGGACTTTGGGAGCAGCAATATATATGTTTTTCCCCCTTTTTCTCTCTTTGTGAGTGTGTATGTGTAGGCTTCTGTGTGTTATTGTCACTGTATAGCTTTGCTTGTATCATTTGTCTTAGGATTCTCTCTGTCCATTTTTGCTTCTTTGTTTTTATTATTTAAAAAATTTTTTATTAATACTTATTTTTTATTTTAATAACTTTATTTTATTTATTTAATTTTATCTTCCTCTTTCTTTCTTTCTTTTCTCCCTTTTATTCTGAACCATGTGGAGGAGAGTCTCTTGGTACTCGAGCCAGGCATCAGGGCTGTGCCACTGAGGTGGGAGGGCCAAGTTCAGAAAACTGGTATGCAAGAAACATCCCAAATCCGTGTAATATCAAATGGTGAAAATCTCCCAGCGATCTCCATCTCAACACCAAGACCAGCTCTACTCAGTGACAAGCAAGCTACAGTGCAGGACACCCTATGCAAATAGCTAGCAAGACAGGAACACAACCCCATCCATTAGCAGAGAGGCTGCCTAAAATCATAATGAGGCCACAGACACCAAAAAACACACCACCAGACATAGACCTGCCCACCAGAAAGACAAGTTCCAGCCTCATCCACCATAACACAGACACTACTCACCTCCACCAGGAAGCCTACACAACCCACTGAGCCAACCTTAGCCACTGGGGACAGACACCAAAAACAACAGGAACTACGAACCTGCACCCTGCGCAAAGGAGACCCCAAACACAGTAAGTTATGCAAAATGAGAAGACAGAGAAACACACAGCAGATGAAGGAGCAAGGCAAAAACCACCAGACCTAACAAATAAAAAGGAAATCAGCAGTCTACCTGAAAAAGAATTCAGAAAAATGAGAGTAAAGATGATACAAATTCTTGGAAATAGAATGGATAAAATACAAGAAATGTTTAACAAAGACCTAGAAGAACTAATGAGCAAACAGAGTTGAGGAACAAAATAAATGAAATTAAAAATTCTCTAGAAGGGATCAATAGCAGAATAACTGAGGCAGAAGAACGGATAAGTGAAATGCAAGATAAAATAGTGGAAATAACTATGGCAGAGAAGAATAAAGAAAAAGGAATGAAGAGAATTGAGGACAGTCTCAGAGACCTCTGGAACACCATTAAACACACCACCAATCAAATTCAAGGAGTCCCAGAAGAAGAGAAAAAGAAGGAACTGAGAAAATATTTGAACAGATTATCATTGAAAACTTCCCTAATATGGGAAAGACAATAGTTAATCAATTTCAGGAAGCACAGAGAGTCCCATAGAAGATAAATCCAAGCAGAAACACGCCAAGACACATATTAATCAAACTATCAAAAATTAAATACAAAGAACAAATATTAAAAGCAGCAAGGGAAAAACAACAAATAACACACAAGGGAATCCCCATAAGGTTAACAGCTGATCTTTCAGCAGAAACTCTGCAAGCCAGAAGGGAAAGGCAGGACATATTTAAAGTGATGTAAGAGAAAAATCTACAACCAAGTATACTCTATCCAGCAATGATCTCATTCAGATCCGACAGTGAAATTAAAAGCTTAACAGACAACAAAAGCTAAGACAATTCAGCACTACCAAACCTGCTTTACAGCAAATACTAAAGGAACTTCTCCAGGCAGGAAACACAAGAGAAGGAAAAGACCTACAATAATAAACCCAAAGCAATTAAGAAAATGTTAGTAGGAACATACATATCAATAATTACCTTAAATGTAAATGGATTAAATGCTCCAACCAAAAGACATAGACTGGCTGAATGGATACAAAAATAAGACCCGTATATATGCTGTCTACAAGAGACCCACTTCAGACGTATGGACACATACAGACTGAAAGTGAGGGTATGGAAAAAGATATTCCATGCAAGTGGAAATGAAAAGAAAGCTGGACTAGCAATTCTCATATCAGACAAAATAGACTTTAAAACAAAGACTATTACAAGAGACAAAGAAGGACACTACATAATGATCAAAGGATCAAGCCAAGAAGAATATATAACAATTAAAAATACTTATGCACCCAACATAGGTGTACGTCAATACATTAGGCAAATACTAACACCCATAAAAGTGGAAATCGACAGTAACATATTCATAATAGGGGACTTTAACACTCAACTTTCACCAATGGACAGATCATCCAAAATGAAAATAAATAAGGAAACAAAAGCTTTACATGATACATTAAACAAGATTGACTTAATTGATATTTATAGGACATTCCATCCAAAACCAACAGAACACACATTCTTCTCAAGTGCTCATGGAACATTCTCCAGGATAGATTATATCTTGGGTCACAAATCAATCCTTGATATTTTTAAGAAAATTGAAATCTTATCAAGTATCTTTTCCGACAACAATACCATGAGACTAGATATCAATTACAGGAAAAGATCTGTAAGAAACACAAACACATGGAGCCTAAACAGCACACTACTTAATAACCAAGAGATCACTGAAGACATCAAACAGGAAATCAAAAAATACCTAGAAACAAATGACAATGAAAACACAACGACCTGAAACCTATGGGATGCAGCAAAACCAGTTCTAAGAGGGAAGTTTATAACAATACAATCCTACCTTAAGGAACAAGAAACATCTCAAATAAACAACCTAACCTTACACCTAAAGCAGTTAGAGAAAGAAGAACAAAAATCCCCAAAGTTAGCAGAAGGAAAGAAATCATAAATATCAGATGAGATATAAATGAAAAAGAAATAAACGATAGCAAAGATCAATAAAACTAAAAGCTGGTTCTTTGAGAAAATAAACAAAATTGATAAACCATTAGCGAGACTTATCAAGAAAAAAAGGGAGAAGACTCAAATCAATAGAATTAGAAATGAAAAAGTAGAAGAAACTACTGACACTGCAGAAATACAAAGGATCATGAGAGATTACTAGAAGCAACTATATGCCAATAAAATGGATACCCTGTTAGAAATGGACAAATTCTTAGAAATGCACAACCTTTCAAGACTGAAGCAGGAAGAAATAGAAAATATGAACAGACCAATCACAAGCACTGAAATTGAAACTGTGATTAAAAATCTTCCAATAAACTAAAGCCCAGGGCCTGATGCCTTCACAGGCGAATTCTATCAAACATTTAGAGAAGAGCTAACACCTATCCTTCTCAAACTCTTCCAAAATATAGCAGAGGGAGGAACACTCCCAAACTCATTCTCCGAGGCCACCATCACCCTGATACCAAAACCACACAAGATGTCACAAAGAAAGAAAACTATAGGCCAATATGACTGACGAACATAGATGCAAAAATCCTCAACAAAATACTAGCAAACAGAATCCAACAGCACATTAAAAGGATCATACACCATGATCAAGTGGTGTTTATTCCAAGAATGCAAGGATTCTTCAGTATACGCAAATCAATCAACGTGATACACCGTATTAAGAAACTGAAGGAGAAAAACCATATGATCATCTGAATAGATGCAGAGAAAACGTCGACAAAATTCAACACCCATTAAGATAAAAACCCTCCAGAAAGTAGGCGTACAGGGAACTTCCCTTAACATAATTAAGGCCATATATGACAAACCCACAGCCAACATCATTGTCAATGGTGAAAAAGTGAAACCATTTCCACTAAGATCAGTAACAAGCCAAGGTTTCCCACTCTCACCACTATTATTCAACATAGTTTTTGAAGTTTTAGCCACAGCAATCAGAGAAGAAAAGAAGTAAAAGTAATCCAAATTGGAAAAGAAGAAATAAAGCTGTCACTGTTTGCAGATGACATGATACTATACATAGAGAATACTAAAGATTGTAACAGAAAACTACTAGAGCTAATCAATGAATTTGGTAAAGTTGCAGGATACAAAATTAATGCATAGAAATCTCTGGCATTCCTATACACTAATGATGAAATATCTGAAAGTGAATTCAAGAAAACACTCCCATTTACCATTGGAACAGAAAGAATGAAATATCTAGGAATAAACCTACCTAAGGAGACAAATGACCTGTATGCAGAAAATTATAAGACACTGATGAAAGATATTAAAGATGATACAAATAGTTGGAGAGATATACCATGTTCTTGGATTGGAAGAATCAACATTGCAAAAATGACTCTAGTACCCAAAGAAATCTACAGATTGAGTTTAATCCCTGTAATTACCAATGGCATTTTTCACAGAAGATACCATATTTTGTATGATGTTTATTCTTTTAAATTTGTTAAGGCATATATGGATCAGGGTGTATCTTATTATTGTGAACATTTCATGTGAGGTTTGAAAAAAATTGTTTTCTGTTGTTGTTTGATATTTTTAAAACAAATGTCAACTGGATCCAACTGAGAAAATGTGCTATTCAGTTCAACTATATCCTTGCTGATTTTCTGCTTGCTGGATCTGTCAATTATTGATATAAGGTGTTCAAGTCTCAAAGTATAATATCGAGTTCATGCATTTCTTCTTGAAATTTTCCGTTTTTGCCTCGTGCCTTTTCATCTCTTTCGTTAGGTGTATACACATATAGGATTCAATAATTGATATCCTTATATACACTACCAAATGTAAAATAGACAGCTAGTGGAAGGCAGCCACATAACACAGGGAGATCAGCTCGATGCTTTGTGACCACCTAGAAGGGTGGGATAAAGAGGGTCAGAGGGAGGGAGATGCAAGAGGGAAGAGGTATGGTGATATATGTATATGTATAACTGATTCACTTTGTTATAAAACAGAAACTAACACATCATTGTAAAGCAATTATACTCCAATAAAGATGTTAAAAAATTGATGTCTTTATCATACGTAATAGCTCTTTATCCCTAACAATTTTTTTCTATTTCTGAGGTTAGCTTTGCTTGAAATTCATATAGCAAATCCATCTTTCTTTCTTCTTCCCAAAGATTTATTGAAGTAAAATTGATACATAAATTGTATCAATTTATGTATCAAATTGTATCTCTAGGTCCATTCGTATTTCTGCAAATAGTAAATTAGTTTCTGTATATTTAAGATGCACAACCTGATCATTTAATACACATTATGAGATGATTACCACACACAAGAAAATCAACACATCCATTACCTCACATACTTACCATTATTTATCTATTTATTCATTTATTTATTCATGTTTTGAAAGAAAACATAAGATTTATTCTCTTAGCAAATTATGAGTATACAATTCAGAATTATTATCTCTAGTCATCATATTTTTAATTAGGTCTCCATAATTTATTCATTTCGTAGTTGAAAATATTTATGCTTTGACCAATATGTGCTCATTTTTCTCACCTCACCCAGCACCTGGCAAACCACCATTCTACTTTTGAGTTCTTTAAGTTTGACTATCCTGGATTTCACATTAAAAGAGATCATACAATATTTGTCTTTCTGTGTCTTGCTTATTTTGCTTAGGATAAGTGGTCACAGTTTATTAAAGCTGTTACAAATGGCAACATTTTCTTCTCTTATGTCTGAAGAAAATTCCATTGTATATATAAATCACATTTTCTTTAATATCCATTGAGAGATACTTAGGATGTTTTCATATCTTAGCCACTGAGAATAATGCCACGATAAATATGGAATGCAGTTATTTTTTGAGACAGTGATTTAATTTTCTTTGGATAATACAAAAATTGAAATCCCTGGACCATATGGTAGTTCAATGTTTACTGAAGTATATTTAATTTACAATAATGTGTTAGTTTCTGGTATATCATAAGGCTATTCATATATTTTTTCAGATTACATTCCATTATAGGTTATTAGAAGACATTTAATATTTCCTATGTTACACAGTTAATCACTGTTGTTTACATATTTTATGTATAGTAGTTTCTATCTCTTAATACCATACTCCTAATTTATCCCTACCCACCCTTCTTTTCTCCTTTGGTGACCAAAGGTTTTTCTTTTTTTTCTATGTCTAAGAGCCTGTTTCTGTTTTTTTTTTTTTTTGCGGTACGCAGGCCTCTCACTGTTGTGGCCTCTCCCATTGCGGAGCACACGCTCCTGACGTGCAGGCTCAGTGACCATGGCTCACAAGTCCAGCCACTCCGTGGCATGTGGGATCTTCCTGGACCGGGGCACAAACCTGTGTCCCCTGCATCGGCAGGCGGACTCTCAACCACTGCGCCACCAGGGAAGCCCCTGTTTCTGTTTTTAATATAGATTCATTTGTATTATTTTTTAGATTCCACATATAAGTGATATAATATTTGCCTTTCTCTTTCTGATTTAATTCACTTAGTATGATATTCTCTAGGTCCATTCGTATTTCTGCAAATAGTAATATTTTATTCTTTTTTTATGGCTGAGTAATATTCCATTGTATATCTATACCACATCTTCTTAAACCAATCATTGGTTGGTGAGCATTTTTTCTGGACATATACCCTGGAGTGGGATTGCTGGGTAGCTCTATTTTTAGTTTTTTAAGGAACCTCCATATTGTTTTCCATGGGGGCTACATAAATTTACATTCCTAACAGCAGTGCAAAAAGGTTCTCTTTTCTCCACAACATTGTCAGCATTTATTATTTGTAGACTTTTCAATGATTGCCACTTTGATTAGTGCTAGGTGATACCTCATTGTGGCTTTGATTTGAATTTCTCTAATAATTAGTGATGTTAAACACCTCTTAATTTTGTGGCATCACACAAATTTTTAAATTATTTAAGTTCTGTGAAAAATGCTATTGGTATTTTGATAGGGATTGCATTGAATCTGCAGATTGCTTTGGGTAGTATGGTCATTTTGACAATATTAATTCTTCCAATGCATGAGCATGATATACCTTTCCATTTATTTGTATTGTTTTCAATTTCTTTCATAGTGTCTTGTAATTTTCTGAGTATAGGTCTTTCACCTCCTTGATTAAATTTATTCTTAGTTATTTTATTCTTTTTGATGCAATTGTAAATAGAATTGTTTTCTTAATTTTGTTTTCTAACAATCTGTTATTAGTGTATAGAAACACAAGAAATTTATGTATATCTTGATTTTGTAGCCTGAAACATTACTGAATTAATTTATTAGTTCTAATAGGTTTTTGGTGGAATCATTGGAGTTTTCTATATATAGTATCATGTCATCTGCAAATAGTTACAGTTTTACTCTATCTTTCCAATTTTCATGTCTTTTATCTCTTTTTTTCCCCTGTCTGATTGCTGTATCTGTGACTTCTAGTAGTATGTTGAATAAATATGGTGATAGTGGGCACCATGGTATTGTAACAGACCTTAAAATGAAAGCTTTCAACTATTCATAATTTAGTATTGTGTTAGCTGTAGATTTGTCATGTATGACCTTTATTATCTTGAGGTACATTTCTTCTATACCCACTTTATTGTGGGTTTTTATTATAAATGTTTGTTGAATCTTGTCTAATGCTTTTCCTGCATCCATTGAGATAGGCATATGATTTTTATCCTTCATTTTGTTAGTGTGGTATATCACATTTGATTTGTGGGTGTTGAACCATTCTTATATCTCTGGTATAAATCCCACTTGATCATGATGTATAAACAAGGCAAATGTATTGTTGTCTTTGGTTTGTTAATATTTTGTTGAGGATTTTTGCATTTATGTTTATCACAGATATTGGACTGTAATTTTCATTTTTGTGTGTACTTCCTTATATGATTTTCATATCAGGGTAATGTTGACCTTGTAAAATGAGTCAGAATCCTTCTGTCATCAACTTTTTGGAAGAGTTTGAGAAGTATATGTATTAAATCTTCTTTGAATGTTTACTAGAAATTACCTTGAAACCATCTGGTCCTGAACTTTTATTTACAAGGAAGTTTTTCTGTTTCAATCTCCTTACTAGTGATTGATCTATCTAGATTTTCTAGATTTTCTAGATTTTCAGTCTTGGAAGGTTGTATGATTTTAAGAATTATTCATTTTATTTCTAGAAAGTCTAATTTGTTGGCATATAGTAATTCATATTGATATCTTATAATCCTTTGTATTTCTGTGGTATCCATTATAACTTCTCTTCTTTCATTTCATATTATGTTTATTTGAGTCTTGTCTTTTTTTTCTTAGTAATCTGGCTAAAGGTTTGTTAATTTTGCTTATCTCTTAAAAGAACCAGCTTGAACTTTCACCTATCCTTTCTATTTTATCCTTAATCTCTATTTCTTTTATTTCTACTCTGATTTTTACTATTTCTTCCTTCTAATGACTTTGGCTGCCTTCTTTTCCTAGTTCATTTACATGTAAGTTTATATTGTTTATTTGATATTCTTCTTGTCTCTTGAGGTAGGCCAATATTACTATAAACATCCTTCTTAGTGCCACTTTTGCTGCATCCAACAGATTTTGCTGTATTTTCATTTTCATTTGTAACTATTTTTTGTTTCTCCATTGATTTCTTAGTTGACTCAATAGTTGTTTAGTAGAATGTTGTTCAGTCTCCACACGTTTGTAATTTCCCTATATTTCTTCTTGTAGTTGATTTCTATTTTCATGTCACTGTGATCACAAAAGGTGTTGATATGATATTAATCTTCTTAAATGTATTAAGACTTGTTTTGTGTTCCAACATGTGGTTTATCCTTGCAAAATGTTCCATGTGTACTTGAAGAATGTGTTCTGCTGCATTTGAATAAAATGTTCTGTACAAATCTAGCAAATACATCTGGTCTAATATTTCATTTAAGGCTACTGTTTCCTTGTTGACTTTCTGTGTAAGTGTTCTATCCACTTATGTAAACAGGGTGTTAAAATTTCTTACTATTATTATGTTGCTGTCAATTTCTCCATTTACATCTCTTAATAATTGTTTTATAAATTTTGGTGCTCCTATGTTAGGTGCATATGTATTAATCACTATTATGTCTTCTTTTTTAAAATTAATTTTCATTGGAGTATAGTTGTTTTACAATGTTGTGTTAGTTTCTACTGTACAACAAAATGAATCAGCTACACATATACATATATCCCCTCTCTTTTGGGTTTTCTATTATGTCTTAAAAATTGTCCCCTTTATCATTATATAATGCCTATTTTTTCTCTTGAAAACTTTTTTGGCTTAAAGTCAATTTTTTTTATGATATGAGTATGGCTACACCTGCTTTCTTCTGGCTGCCATGTGCTTGGAGTATTATCATCCATGCCTTCTCTATGAGCCTAAATTTGTCTTTAGAGCTGAGATGGGTCTCCTGGAGACAGAACACAATTGAGTCTTGGTTTGAAATCCAACCCACCACTCTGTGTCTTTTTATTGGTTAATTCAATTCATTTATATTTTGGATGATTGTTGACAGATGATGACTTACTACTGCCTTTTATTTTTCTGGTTGCTCTATATCTCCATTGTTGTTCTTCCTTGTGTTTCTGTCCCCCATTGTGGTTTTCTGTTTTTCTATGAAGTTTTTCTTAGTTTCTTCTTTTCTTAATGTTCTGTGACGTTGTTCTAGATTTATGTTTTATGGTTACCATGAGGTTTATATAAAATGTCTTGTAGATAAGCACGCTGATAATATCTTACCCTCATTTGCCAATACAGGTTTTGTCCTCTTCCTCTTATACTTTTCTTTTTTTTGTCACAAGTTATCCCTTTTTATGTTGTGAGTTTGTAACCAAATTAAAGTAGCTATAACTATTTTTACTGCTTTTTTCTCTTTAATTTTTATGCTATTATAAACTGTTTAAAACCTTATTCTGATATAAAGTTGCAATTGTCAGATTCTGTCCATATATCACCTTACTCAAAGTTTTGTCTGCACTTGACTTTTTTGTTTCTGGTAAATAAGCTTCTTCAATATTTCCTGTAAAGCAGTTTAGTGGTGATGTATTTCCTCAGCATTTGTTTGTCTGGAAAAGCCTTTATTTCTCCTTCATATCTAAAGGAAAACTTTGTTGGATAGAGTATTCTTAGCTGACAGTTTTAAAATTTTTTTAATTTTTATTAAAATATGGTTGATTTACAATATTCTGATGGTTACAGATGTATAGCTAAGTGATGCAATAAAACAGATATATATATATGGATATATTCTTTTATTACATTCTCCTCCAATATAGGTTATTATAAGATATTGTGTATCGTTCCCTGTGATATACAGTAGGTTCTTGTTGATTATTTTATATACAGTAGTGTGTTTTGTAAATAAGTTCATTTGTATAATTTTTTTAGGTTCCACGTATAACCAATATCATATGATATATGTCTTTGTCTGATTTAATTCACTTAATACAGTAATCTCCAGGTCCATCCATGTTGCAGCAAATGGCATTATTTCATTCTTTTTAATAGCCGAGTAATATTGCATTGTATATATTCTTCTTTATCCATTCTTCTGTTGATGGACATTTAGGTTGCTTCCATGTCTTGGCTATTGTAAACAGCACTGCAGTGAACACTGGGGTGCATGTATCCTTTCAAACCATGTTTTTCTCCAGATGTATGCCAAGGAGTGGAATTGATAGATCATATGGTAGCTCTATTCTTACTTTCTTAAGAAACCTCCATACTGTTTTCCATAATGGCTGCATCAGTTTACATTCCCACAAACAGTGTAAGAAGGTTCCCTTTTCTCTACACCCTCTCCAGCATTTATTATTGTAGACTTTTTGATAGTGACCGTTTTGACCAGTGTGAGGTGATAGCTCATTGTAGTTTTTAAAAAATCTTTATTGGAGTATAATTGCTTTACAATGGTATGTTAGTTTCTGCGTTACACCAAAGTGAATCAGTTATACATATACATATGCTCAAATATTTCTGCCCTCTTGTGTCTACCTCCCTCCAACTCTCCCTATTCCACCCATCTAGGTGGTCACAAAGAACCGAGCTGATCTCCCTGTGCTATGCGACTGCTTCCCACTAGCTCTCTATTTTACGTTTGGTAGTGTATATATATATATGCCACTCTCTCGTTTTGTCACAGCTTACGCTTCCCCAACCCAATATCCTCAAGTCGATTCTCTAGTAGGTCTGGGTCTTTATTCCTGTCTTACCCTTAGGTTCTTCATGACATTTTTGTTCTTAAATTCCATATATATATGTGTTAGCACATGGCATTTGTCTTTATCTTTCTGACTTACTTTTCTCTGTATGAGAGACTCTAGGTCCATCCACCTCATTACAAATAGCTCAATTTCATTTCTTTTTATGGCTGAGTAATATTCCATTGTATATATATGCCACATCTTCTTTATCCAATCATCTGATGATGGACACTTATGTTGTTTCCAAATCCTGGCTATTGTAAATAGAGCTGCAAGGAACATTTTGGTACATGACTCTTTTTGAATTATGATTTTCTCAGGGTATATGCCCAGTAGTGGGATTGCTGGGTCATATGGTAGTTCTATTTGTAGTTTTTTAAGGAACCTCCATACTGTTCTCCATAGTGGCTGTACCAATTCACATTCCCACTAGCAGTGAAAGAGTGTTCACTTTTATCCATACCCTCCGCAGCATTTATTGTTTCTAGATGTTTTGATGATGGCCATTCTGACAAGTATGAGATGATATCTCATTGTAGTTTGGATTTGCATTTCTCTAATGATTAATGATGTTGAGCATTCTTCCATGTGTTTATTGGCAGTCTATATATCTTCTTTGGAGAAATGTCTATTTAGGTCTTCTGCCCAATTTTGGATTGGATTGTTTGTTTTTTTGTTATTGAGCTAAATGAACTGCTTATAAATTTTGGAGATTAATCCTTTGTCATTTGTTTCATTTACAAATATTTTCTCCTATTCTGAGGGTTGTTTTTTGGTCTCGTTTATGGTTTCCTTTGCTGTGCAAAAGCTTTGCAGTTTCATTAGGTCCCATTTTTTTATTTTTGTCTTTATTTCCATTTCTCTAGGAGGTGGGTCAAAAAGAATCTTGCTGTGACTTATGTCATCGAGTGTTCTGCCTATATTTTCCTCTAAGAGTTCGATAGTTTCTGACCTTACATTGAGGTCTTTAATCCATTTTGAGCTTATTTTTGTGTATGGTGTCAGGGAGTGAGCCAAGCTCATACTTATACATGTACCTGTGCAGTTTTCCCAGCACCACTTATTGAAGAGGCTGTCCTTTCTCCACTGTACTTTCCTGCCTCCTTTATCAAAGATAAGGTGGCCATATGTGCATGGGTTTATCTCTGGGCTTTCTATCCTGTTCCATTGATCTATCTTTCTGTTTTTGTGCCAGTTCCATACTGTCTTGATTACTGTAGCTTCACAGTATAGTCTGATCAGGGAGCCTGATTCCTCCAACTCCGTTTTTCGTTCTCAAGATTACGTTGGCTATTCAGGGTCTTTTGTGTTTCCATACAAATTGTGAATTTTTTCTTCCAGTTCTGTGAAAAATGCCTGTGTTAGTTTGATAGAGATTGCATTGAATCTGTAGATTGCTTTGAGTAGTAGAGTCATTTTCACAATGTTGATTCTTCCTATCCAAGAACATGGTATATCTCTCCATCTACTTGTCTCATTTTTACTTACCTTCATCAGTGTCTTAAAATTTTCTGCATAGAGGTCTTTTGTCTCCTTAGGTAGGTTTATTCCTGGATATTTTACTCTTTTAGTTGCAATGGTAAATGGGAGTGTTTTCCTCATTTCACTTTCAGATATTTCATCATTAGTTCATAGGAATGCCAGAGACTTCTGTGCATTAATTTTGTATCCTGCTACTTTACCAAATTCATTGATTACCTCTAGTATTTTTCTGATAGCATCTTTAGGATTCTCTATGTATAGTATCATGTCACCAGAAACAGTGACAGCTTTACTTCTTCATTTCCAATTTGGATTCCTTTTATTTCCTTTCTTCTCTGATTGCTGTGGCAAAAATTTCCAAACCTATGTTGAATAATAGTAGTGACAGTGGGCAACCATTTCTTTTTCCTGATCTTAGTGGAAATGGTTTCAGTTTTTCACCATTGAGGATGAGGTTGGCTGTGGGTTTGTCATATATGGTCTTTATTATGTTGAGCAAAGTTCCCTCTATGCCTACTTTCTTCAGGGTTTGTATCATAAATGGGTGTTGAATTATGTCAAAAGCTTTCTATGCATCTATTGAGTTGATCATATGGTTTTTCTCCTTCAATTTGTTAATATGGTGTTTCATGTTGATTGATTTGCTTGTACTGAAGAATCCTTGCATTCCTGGAATAAACCGCACTTGATCACAGTATATGATCCTTTTAATTACTGTTGAACTCTCTTTGCTAGTATTTTGTTGAGGATTTCTGCATCTTTGTTCATCAGTGATATTGTCCTGTAATTTTCTTTCTTTGTGACATCCTTGTCTGTTTTTGGTATCAGGGTGATAGAGGTCTGGTAGAATGAGTTTGGGAGTGTTCCTCCCTCTGCTATATTTTGAAAGAGTTTGAGAAGCATAGGTGTTAGCTCTTCTCTAAATGTTTGATAGAATTCGGCTGTGAAGCCATATGTTCCTGGGTTTTATTTTTTGGAAGATTTTTATTCACAGTTTCAATTTCAATGCTTGTGATTGGTCTGTTCATATGTTCTATTTTGCCCTGATTCAGTTTTGGCAGGTTGTGCATTGCCAGAATTTTCCCATTTCTTCCAGGTTGCCCATTTTATTGGCATTGAGTTGCTTGTGGTAATCTCTCATGATCTTTTGTATTTCTTTTTTTAAAAAATCTTTATTACAGTATAATTGCTTTACAATGGTGTGTTAATTTCTCCTTTATAACAAAGTGAATCAGTTATACATATACATATGTTCCCATATCTCTTCCCTCCTGCATCTCCTTACTTCCCAACCTCTCTATCCCCCGCTTCCAGGTGGTCACAAAGCACCGAGCTGATCTCCCTGTGCTATGCGGCTGCTTCCCACTAGCTATCTATTTTACGTTTGGTAGTGTATATATGTCCATGCCTCTCTCTCGCTTTGTCACAACTCACAATTCCCCCTCTCCATATCCTCAAGTCCATTCTCCAGTAGGTCTGTGTCTTTATTCCTGTCTTACCCCTAGGATATTCATGACATTATTTTTTTTAAATCCATATGTATGTGTTAGCATACGGTATTTGTCTTTCTCTTTCTGACTTACTTCACTCTGTATGACAGACTCTAGGTCTATCTAACTCATTACAAATAGTTCAATTTCGCTTTCTTTATGGCTGAGTAATATTCCATTGTATATATGTGCCACATCTTCTTTATCCATTCATCCGATGATGGACTCCTAGGTCATTTCCATCTCTGAGCTATTGTAAATAGAGCTGCAATGAACATTTTGATACATGACTCTTTTTGAATTATGGTTTTCTCAGGGTATATTCCCTGTAGTGGGATTGCTGGGTCATATGGTAGTTCTATTTGTAGTTTTTAAGAAACCTCCATACTGTTCTCCATAGTGGCTGTACCAATTCACATTCCCACCAGCAGTGCAAGAGTGTTCACTTTTCTCTACACCCTCTCCAGCATTATTGTTTTTAGATATTTTGATGATGGCCGTTCTGACTGGTGTGAGATGATATATCATTGTAATTTTGATTTACATTTCTCTAATGATTAGTGATGTTGAGCATTCTTTCATGTGTTTGTTGGTCGTCTGTATATCTTCTTTAGAGAAATGTCTATTTAGGTCTTCTGCCCATTTTTGGATTGGGTTTTTTGTTATTGAGCTGCATGAGCTGCTTGTAAATTTTGGAAATTAATCCTTTGTCAGTTGCTTCATTTGCAAATATTTTCTCCCATTTTAAGGGTTCTCTTTGGATCTTGTTTATGGTTTCCTTTGCTGTGCAAAACTTTGAAGTTTCATTAGGTCCCATTTGTTTACTTTTGTTTTTATTTCCATTACTCTAGGAGGTGGGTCAAAATGGATCTTGCTGTGATTTATGTCATAGAGTGTTCTGCCTATGTTTTCCTCTAAGAGTTTGATAGTTTCTGGCATTATATTTAAGTCTTTAATCCATTTTGCGCTTATTTTTGTTATTGGTGTTAAGGAGTGATCTAATGTCATACTTTTACATGTACCTGTCCAATTTTCCCAGCCCCACTCATTGAAGAGGATGTCCTTTCTCCACTGTACATTCCTGCCTCCTTTATCAAAGGTAAGGTGACCGTACGTGCGTGGGTTTATCTTTGGGCTTTCTCCCCTGTTCCATTGATTTGTCTTTCTGTTTTTGTGCCAGTACCATACTGTCTTGATTACTGTAGGTTTGTTGTATAGTCTGAAGTTAGGGAGCCTGATTCCTCCAGCTCTGTTTTTTGTTCTCAACATTGCTTTGGCCATTCAGGGTCTTTTGTGTTTCCATACAAATTATGAAACTTTTTGTTCTAGTTCTGTGAAAAATGCCAGTGGTAGTTTGATAGGAATAGCACTGAATATGTAGATTGCTTTGGATAGAGTCATTTTCACAATATTGATTCTTCCAATCCAAGAACATGGTGTGTCTCTCCATCTATTAGTATCATCTTTAATTTCTTTCATCAGTTTCTTATAATTTTCTGTATACAGGTCTTTTGTCTCCTTAGGTAGGTTTATTCCTTGATATTTTATTCTTTTTGTTGCAATGGTAAATGGGAGAATTTTCTTTATTTCACTTTCAGATTTTTAATCATTAGTGTATAGGAATGCCAGAGATTTCTGTGCATTAATTTTGTATCCTGCAACTTTACTGAATTGATTGATTAGCTCTAGTAGTTTTCTGGTAGCATCTTTAGGATTTTCTATGTATAGTATCATGTCATCTGCGAACAGTGACAGCCTTATTTCTCCTTTTCTGATTTGGATTCCTTTTATTTCCTTTTCTTCTCTGATTGCCATGGCTAAACCTTCCAAAACTATGTTAAATAAGAGTTGTGAGAACGGGCAACCTTGTCTTGTTCCTGATCCTAGTGGAAATGCTTTCAATTTTCCCCACTAAGGATGAGGTTGGCTGTGGGTTTGTCATATATGACCTTTATTATGTTGAGGAAAGTTCTCTCTATGCCTACTTTCTGCAGGGATTTTATCCTAAATGGGTGTTGAATTTTGTCGAAAGCTTTCTCTGTGTCTATTGAGATGATCATATGGATTTTCTCTTTCAGTTTGTTAATATGGTGTATCACGTTGATTGATTTGCTTGTATTGAAGAATCCTTGCATTCCTGGAATAAACCCAACTTGATCATGGTGTATGATCTGTTTAATGTGCTGTTGGATTCCGTTTGCTAGTATTTTGTTGAGGATTTTTGCATCTATGTTCATCAGTGATATTGGCCTGTAGTTTTCTTTCTTTGTGACATCCTTGTTTGGTTTTGGTGTCAGGGTGATGGTGGCCTCGTACAATGGGTTTGGGAGTGTTCCTCCCTCTGCTATATGTTGGAAGAGTTTGAGAAGGATAGGTGTTAGCTCTTCTCCAAATGTTTGAAAGAATTCGCATGTGAAGCCATCAGGTCCTGGGCTTTTGTTTGTTGGAATATTTTTAATCAGTTTCAATTTCAGTGCTTGTGATTTGTCTGTTCATATTTTCTATTTCTTCCTGCTTCAGTCTTGGCAGGTTGTGCATTTCTAAGAATTTGTTCATTTCTTCCCAGTTATCCATTTTATTTGCATAGGGTTGCTTGTAGTAATCTGTCATGATCTGCTGTATTTCTGCAGTGTCAGTTTTTACTTCTCCTTTTTCATTTCTAATTCTATTGTTTTGAGACTTATCCCTTTTTTTTCTTGATGAGTCTGGATAATTGTTTATCTACTTTTTTTTATCTTCTCAAAGAACCAGGTTTTGATTTTATTGATCTTTGCTATCGTTTCCTTCATTTCTTTTTCATTTTTTCTGATCTGATATTTATGATTTCTTTCCATCTGCTAACTTTGGGGGATTTTTTGTTCTCCTTTCTCTAATTGCTTTAGGTGTAAGGTTTGGTTGTTTATTTGAGATGTTTCCTGTTTCTTAAGGTGGGTTTGTATTGCTATAAACTTCGCTCTTAGAACAGCTTTTGCTGCATCCCATAGGTTTTGTGTCATCGTGTCTCCATTGTCACTTGTTTCTAGGTATTTTTTAATTTACTCTTTGATTTTTTCAGTGATAACTTCGTTATTAAGCAGTGTATTGTTTAGCCTGCATGTGTTTGTATTTTTTACAGATCTTTTTCTGCAATTGATACCTAGTCTCATAGCGTTGTTGTTAGAAAAGATACTTGATACAATTTCAATTTTCTTAATTTATGAAAGCTTGTTTTGTGACCCAACATATGATCTATCCTGGAGAATGGTCCATGAGCACATGAGAAAAATGTGTATTCTGTTGTTTTTGGATGGAATGTCCTATAAATATCAAATAAGTCCATCTTGTTTAATGTATCATTTAAACTCTGTGTTTCCTTATTTACTTTCATTTTGGATGATCTGTCCATTGGTGAATGTGGGGTGTTAAAGTCCCCTACTATGAATGTGCTTCTGTCGATTTCCCCTTTTATGGCTATTAGTATTTACCTTATGTACTGAGGTGCTCCTATGTTGGGTTCGTAAATATTTACAATTGTTATATCTTCTTGGATCGATCCCTTGATCATTACGTAGTGTTCTTCTTTGTCTGTTGCAGTAGTCTTTATTTAAAAGTCTTTTTTTGTCTGATATGAGAATTGCAACTCCAGCTTTCTTTTTATTTCCATTTGCATGGAATACCTTTTTCCGTCCCCTCACTTTCATTCTTTATGGATCTGTAGCTCTGAAATAGGTCTCTTGTAGACAGCATAGGTATGGGTCTTGGTTTTGTATCCATTCAGGCAATATGTGTCTTTGGTGGGAGCATTTAGTCCATTTACATTTAAGGTAATTATCGATATCTATGTTCGTATTCCCATTTTCTTAATTGTTTTGGGTTCATTATTGTAGGTCTTTTCCTTCTCATGTGTTTCTTGTCTAGAGAAGTTCCTTTAGCATTTTTGTAAAGCTGTTGTTTTGTTGCTGAACTCTGTCAGTTTTGCTTGTCTGTAAAGGTTTTAATTTCTCCGTCAAATCTGAATGAGATCCTTGCTGGGTAGAGTAATCTTGGTTGCAGGATTTTCTCCTTCATCACTTTAATATGTCCTGCCAGTCCCTTCTGGCTTGCAGAATTTCTGCTGAAAGATCAGCTGTTAACCTTATGGGGATTTCCCTGTGTGTTATTTGTTGTTTTTCCCTTGCTGCTTTTAATATGTTTTCTTTGTATTTATTGACAGTTTGATTAATATGTGTCTTGGCATATTTCTCCTTGGATTTACCTTGTATGAAACTCACTGTTCTTCCTGGATTTGATTAATAATTTCCTTTCTCACATTAGTGAAGTTTTCAACTATAATCTCTTCAAATATTTTCTCAGTCCCTTTCTTTTCCTCTTATTCTTCCGGAACACCTATAATTTGAATGTTGGTGCATTTAATGTTGTCCCAGAGTTCTCTGAGACTGTCCTCAGTTCTTTTCACTGTTTTTTCTTTATTCTGCTCTGCAGTACTTATTTCCACTATTTTATCTTCTAGGTCACTTATCCGTTCTTCTGCCTCAGTTATTCTGCTATTGATCCCATCTAGAGTATTTTTAATTTCATTTTTTGTGTTGTTCATCATTGTTTGTTTCATCTGTAGTTCTTCTAGGTCCTTGTTAAATGTTTCTTGCATTTTCTCTATTCTATTTCCAAGATTTTGGGTTCCAAGATTTTGGGTTATCTTTACTATCATTATTCTGAATTATTTTTCAGGTAGACTGCCTATTTCCTCTTCATTTGTTAGGTTTGGTGGGTTCTCATCTTGCTCCTTCATCTGCTGTGTGTTTTTCTTTCCTCTCATTTTGCTTATCCTACTGTGTTGGGGTAGCCTTTTTGAAGCCTGCAGGTTCATAGTTCCCATTGTTTTTGGTGTCTGTCCCCAGTGGCTAAAGTTGGTTCAGTGGTTTGTGTAGGCTTCCTGGTGGAGGGGACTAGTGCCTGTGTTCTGGTGGATGAGGCTGGATCTTGTCTCTCTGGTGGGCAGGTCCATGTCTGGTGGTGTGTTTTGGGGTGTCTGTGGACTTATTATGATTTTAGGCAGCCTCTCTGCTAATGGGTGGTGTTGTGTTCCTGTCTTGCTAGTTGTTTGGCATAGAGTGTCCAGCACTGTAGCTTGCTGGTCGTTGAGTGAAGCTGGGTGCTGCTGTTGAGATGGAGATCTCTGGGAGTTTTTTGCCGTTTGATATTATGTGTAGCTGGGAGGTCTCTTGTGGAGCAGTGTTCTGAAGTTGGCTCTCCCAACTCAGAAGCACAGCACTGACTCCTGTGTGCAGCACCAAGAGCCTTTTATCCACGCAGCTCAGAATAAAAGGGAGAATAAGTAGAAATAAAAGAAAGAAAGAAAGAAAGAAAGAAAGAAAGAAAGAAAGAAAGAAAGAAAGAAAGAAAGAAAGAAAGAAAGAAAGGAGGGAGGGAGGGAGGGAGGAAGGAATGGAGGAGGAAACAAACAAGTAAAGAAAGAAGATAAAATAAAATAAAATACAGTAAGATAAAATAAAATAAACGTATTAAAATAAAAAATAATTAAGAAAAAATTTTTTTAAAAAAGAAAGAAAACAAAGAAACAATCAAACAGACAAAAAACCGGACGGATAGAACCCTAAGACAAATGGTGGAAGCCAAGCTATACAGACAAAATCTCTCACAGAACCATGCACATACACACTCACAAAAAGAGGAAAAAGGCAAAACATAATAAATCTTGCTCTGAAAGTCCACCTCCTCAATTTGGGATCATTCGTTGTGTATTAATGCATTCCACAGATGCAGGGTACATCAAGTTGATTGTGGAGCTTTCATCCACTGCTTCTGAGGTTGCTGGGATAGATTTCCCTTTCTCTTCTTTGTTCTCACAGCTCCTGGGGCTCAGATTTGGATTTGGATCCGCCTCTGCCTGTAGGACACCGGAGGGCGTCTGTTCTTTGCCTCGACAGGACAGGGTTAAAGGTGTAGCTGCTTTGGGGACTTTGGCTCACTCAGGCCGGGGGGAGGGACGGGCACGATGCGGGGCGAGCCTGTGGCAGTGGAGGCTGGTGTGACATTGCACTGGCCTGAGGTGCGCCGTGCTTTCTCCTGGGGAAATTGTCCTTGGATCCCGGGACCCTGGCAGTGGCGGGCTGCACAGGCTCCCTGGAAGGGGGGTGTGGATAGTGACTTGTGCTCAGACACAGGCTTCTTGGTGGCAGCAGCAGCCTTAGTGTGCTGTGCACATCTCTGTGATCCATGCTGATAGATGCTGCTCGCTCCCCTCTCTGGAGCTCTTTTTAATTGCGCCCTGAAACCCCTCTCCTCACACACCAGGAAACAAAGAGGGAAGAAAAAGGTCTCCTGCCTCTTCAGCAGGCCCAGACCTTTCCCCCGGACTCCCTCTTGGCTAGCCATGGTGCACTAATCCCCTGCAGGCTGTGTTCATGCCGCCAACCGCAGTAGTCTCTCTGCACTCTAATCAAAGCCCAAGCCTCAGCTCCTAGCCCCGCCCACCCCCATGGCTGAGCAGACAATACTCTTGGCCTGGTGAGTGCCAGTCGGCACCGATCCTCTGTGCAGGAATCTCTCTGTTTTGTCCTCCACACCCTTGTGGCTGCGCTCTCCTCCATGGCTCTGAAGATACCCCCCTCCACCACCCACTGTCTCTGCCCGTGAAGGGGCTTCCTAGTGTGTGGAAACCTTTCCTCCTTCACATCTCCCTGCCACTGGTGCAGGTCCCATCCCTATCCTTTTGTCTCTGTTTATTCTTTTTTCTTTTGCCCTACCCAGGTACTTGGGGACATTCTTGCCTTTTGGGAGGTCTGAGGTCTTCTGCCAGCTTTCAGTAGGTGTTCTGTAGGAGTTGTTCCACGTGTAGATGTATTTCTGGCTTATCTGTGGAGAAGAAGGTGATCTCTGCATCTTACTCTTCCACCATCTTCCCCCCGTCCTCCTCATTGTAGTTTTTATTTGCATTTCTCTAATAATGAGCCATGTTGATCATCTTCTTTTTTTTTTTATTGTGGTATGCGGGACTCTCCCGTTGTGGAGCACAGACACTGGACGTGCAGGCTCAGCAGCCATGGCTCATGGGCCCAGCAGCTCCACTGCATGTGGGATCTTCCCTGATCAGGGCACGATCCCGTGTCCCCTGCATCAGCAGGTGGACTCTCAAGAATGGCACCACCAGGGTAGCCCTGTTGAGCATCTTTTCACATGCTTTTGCCATCTGTATATCTTCTTTGGAGAAATGCCTTTTTAGATCATCTGCCCATTTTTTGATTGAGTTGCTAGTTTTTTTGATATTGAGCAGTATATGATGTTTGTATAATTTGGAGATTAATCACTTGTCAGTCACGTCATCTGCAAATAGTTTCTCCCAATAGTAGGTTTTTGATTTGTTTTGTTTATGGTTTCCTTTGCTATGCAAAAGGTTGTAGGTTTAACTAGGTCCCTTTTCCTTATTTTTCTTTTTATTTCCATTACTCTAGGAGACAGATGCAAAAAGATATTGATGTTATTTATGCCAGAGTGTTCTGCCTATGTTTTCCTCTAGTATTTTTATAATTTCCAGTTTTACATTTAAATCTTTAATTCATTATGAATTTATTTTTGTGTATGGTGTTAAAGAATATTCTAGTTTTAATTTTTTCCGTGTAGTTCTCCAGTTTTCCTAGCACCACCTATTGAAGAGACTATCTTTTCTCCAATGTATATTCTTACCTCTTCTATCATAGATTAATTGACCACATGTGTATGGGTTTATTTCTGGGCTTTCTATGCTCTTCCTTTGACATGTGTGTCTTTTTTTTTTTTTGCAGGTATCATACTGTTTTGATTATTGTAGCTTTGTAGTATATTCTGAAATCAGGGAGCCTGATTCCTCCAGCTACATTTTTCTTTCTCAAAATTGCATTGACTATTCAGGGTCTTCCGTGTTTCCATACAAATTTAAGAAAACTTTTTGTTCTAGATCTGCAAAAATGCCATTTGTAATTGATAGGGTTTGCACTGAATATCTAGACTGCCTTGGGTAGCGTAGTCATGTTGACAATATTGATTATTCCAATCCAAGAACATGGTATATCTTTCCATATGTTTCTGCCATCTTCAACTTCTTTCATCAGCATCTTATAGTTTAAAGAGTACAGGTTTTTTGTCTTGTTGCATAGGTTTATTTATAGATATTTTGTTCTTTTTGATGCAATGGTAAATGTGATTGTTTTGAATTTGTGTTTCTGATCTTTCATTGTTAGTGTATAGAAATGTAACAGATTTCTGTGTAATTTTGTATCCTGCAACTTTATAGAATTCATTGATAATCTCTAATAGTTTTCTAGTAGCATCTTTAGGATTTTCTTTGCACAGTATCATGTCATCTGCAAACAGCGACAATTTTACTTCTTTTTTTCCAATTTGGATTTTTAATTTATTTTTCTTTTCTGATTGCCATGGGTAGGACTTCCAAAATTATGTTGAATAAAAGTGGATAAAGTGGGGAATTCCCTGGCTGTCCAGTGGTTAGAACTCAGAGCCTTCAATGCCGTGGATCCAGGTTCAATCCCTGGTCAGGGAACTAAGATCCCACAAGACACTCAGTGCTTCCAAAAAAAAAAGAAAAACATAGGGAGAGTGGACATGTTGTCTTATTCCTGATCTTAGAGGAAATGCTTTCACATTTTCACCATTGGCTATGAGTATGATGTTAGCTGTAGGTTTGTCATATATGACCTTTATTATGTTGAGGTATGTTCCCTCTGTGCCCACATTCTGGAGAGTTCTTATCATAAACTGTGTTGAATTTTTTCCAAAAGCTTTTCCTACACCTATTGAGATGGTCATATGGTTATTATTCTTCAGTTTGTTAATGCGATGTACCACATTGATTGATTTGAAGATACTGAAAAATCCTTGCATCCCTCAGATAAATCCCTCTTCGTCATGGAGTGTGATCCTTTTAATATATTGTTGGATTCGCTTTGCTTCTATTTTTTTGAGGAGTTTGAAATCTATGTTCAGTGATATTAGCCAGTAATTTTCTTTTTGTGTGATATCTTTGTCTGGTTTTGGTATCAGGGTGATAGTGGCCTCATAGAATGAGTTTGGGGTTGTTCATTTCTCTGAAATTTTTTGGAAGAGTTTCAGAAGGATAGCTGTTAACTCTTCTCTAAATGTTTGAAAGAATTTGCCTGTGAATCCAAGTGGTCCTGGACTTTTCTTTGTTGAGAGTTTTTCAATCCCATTTTTAATTTCGGTACTTGTGTCTGGTCTGTTCATATTTTCTATTTTTTCCTGATTCAGTCTTGGGAGATTGTACCTTTCTAAGAATTTGTCCATTTCTTCTAGGTTGTCCATTGCATTGGCATATATTTGCTTGTAATAGTTTCTCATGATCCTTTGTATTTCTATGGTGTCTTTTGTAACTTCTTAGTTTTTATTTCTAATTTTTTGATTTGGTGCCCCTCCCTTTTTTTTTTCTTTTGGATGAGTCTGCCTAAAGGTTTATCATTTTTGTTTATCTTTTCAAAGAATCAGCTTTCTTTCCTTCTACTAACTTTGGGTTTTTTGTTCTTCTTTCTCTAGTTGCTTTAGGTGTAAGTTTAGGTTGTTTATATGAGCTTTTTCTTGTTTCCTGAGGTGAGATTGTATTGCTATAAACTACATTCTTAGAACTGCTTTTGCTGTGTCCCATAGATTTGGATCATTGTGCTTTCATTTTCTTTTGTCTCAAGTATTTTTTGTTTTTCTCTGTGATTTCTTCAGTGTTCCATTTGTTGTTTAGTAGCATATTGTTTAGGCTCCACATGTTTGTATTTTTTAGTTTTTTTTCTTGTAGTTTCGTTGTGGTTGGACATGTTGCTTCATACGATTTCAATTTTCTTAAATATACCAAGACTTGCTTTGGGGCACAGCATGTGATCAATTCTCGAGAATGTTCCATGTGCACCTGAGAAGAATGTTTATTCTTCTCCTTTTGAATGGAATGTTCTATAATATCAATTAACTCCATCTGCTTTAATGTGCCATTTGAGGCCTGTGTTTCCATGTTGATTTTCTTTCTGGATGATCTGTCCTTTGATGTAAGTTGGATGTTAAGGTTCCCCACTATTATTGTGTTACTGTCAATTTCTCCTTTCATGGCTGTTAGTATTTGCCTTATATATTGAGGTGCTCCTATGTTGAGTGCATATACATTTACAATTGTTATATCTTCTTGGATTGATCCCTTGATCATTATGTAGTGTCCTTCTTTGTCTCTTGTAACAGTCTTTATTTTAATGTCTCTTTTGTCTGATATGAGTATTGTTATTCCAGCTCTCCTTTGATTTCCATTTTCATGAAATACCTGTTTCCATTCCTTCACTTTCAGTCTGTATTTTTCTCTACATCTGAAGTGGGTCTCTTGTAGACACCACATATAATTGTTTTGTTTTTTGTATCTTTTCAGCCAGTCTATGTCTCTTTGTTGGAATATTTAATCCATTTACATTTAAGGTAATTATCTATATGTGTGTTCTTATTTCCATTTTGTTAATTGTTTTGGTTTGTTTTCATAGGTCTTTTTCTTCCCTTACTCTTTTGTTCTCTTCTCTTTTTATTTGATGACTAACTTTAGTGTTATGTTTGGATTGCTTATTCTTTTGTGTATGTGAATCTATTGTAGATTTTTAGTTTGCCTTTCCCATGAGGTTTTGGTATAGCTGTCTATATGTATACATGATTGTTTAATGTTACTGATCCCTTATTTCAAATGCATTTCAAATATACTGCATTTGTACTCTCTTACTCTCATGATTAATGGTTTAGCTATCATATTAATGTATGGAGGATTTCCTACCTTTACTATATGTTTACCTTACTGGTGAGCTTTTCCATTTCATTATTTTCTTGTTACTTATTATGACATTTTTTTCTGTTAGAGAAGATCCTTTAGCATTTGTTTTAAAGATGATTTGATGGTGCTGAATTCTTTTAGTTCTTACTCGTCTGTGAGGCTTTTGATTTCTCTGCCAAATCTGAATGAGATCCTTGCTGAATAGAGTATTATTGGTTGTAGGTTCTTCCTTTTCATCACTTTAAATATATCACGCCACTTCCTTCTGGCTAGCAGAGTTTCTGCTGAAAAATCAGATGGTAATTATATGGGGTTCCCTTCTTTGTTATTTATTGCTTTTTGCTCATTTACTTTAATATTTTCTCTTTGTTTTTAATTTTTGTCAATTTACTATGTGTCTTGGCATGTTCCTCCTTGGTGTGATCCTGCGTGGAACTCTCTGTCCTTTCTGGACTTGAGTGACTGCTTCCTTTCCCATGTTAGGGAAGTTTTTACCTATTACAGCTTCAAATATTTTCTCAGGCCCTTTCTCTCTTCCCCTTCTGTGGCCTCTATAAGGCAAATGTTGTTGCATTTGATGTTGTCTCTTAAACTGTTCTCTTTCTTTGTAGATTCTTTTTTATTTTTTTCCATGGCAGTGATTTCTACCTCTCTATCCTTCCAGCTCACTTATCCATTCTTCTACTGTATTTATTCTGCTACTCATTCCTTCTAGTGTATTTTTCATTTCAGATGTTTTATTCTTCAGCTGTGTTTGGTTGTACATTACATTTTACAGCTCTTTGTTAAAAACATCTTGTACCTTTATCCTAGGGTACTATCCGGTTTTTTAAATTAAAATATTTTTTCTTAATAATAATTTTTTATTTTAGTAACTTTATATATATTATCTTACTTTACTTTATTTTCTTTCATCCTGTTTCTTTCTTTCTTTCTTTCCACGTTTTCTTCCTTTTATTCTGAGTCGTGTGAATGAAAGACTCTTGGTACTGCAGCCAGGAGACAGTGCTGTGCTTCTGAGGTGGGAGAGTCAACTTCAGGACCCTGGTCCACAAGACACCTCCCAGATCAACGTAATATCAAATGGTGAAAATCTCCAAGGGATCTCCATCTCTACAACAACACCCAGCTCAACTCAATGACCAGCAAGCCAAAGTGCAGGACATCCTATGCCAAACAATTAGCAAGACAGGAACACAAACCCACCCATTAGAAGAGAGGGTGCCTAAAATCATAATAAGTCCACAGACACCCCAAAACACACAACCAGACTTGGACATGCCCAGCAGAAAGACAAGATCCAGACTCATCTATAAGAAAACAAGCACTCGTCCCCTCAACCAGGAACCCTACACGACCCACTGGACCAACTTTAGCCACTGGGGATGGACACCAAAAAGAACGGGAACTAAGAACCAGCAGCCTGCGAAAATGAGACCACAAACACAGTATGATAGGCAGAATGAGAAGACAGCAAAACACACAGCAGATGAAGGAGCAAAATAAAAACCCAACAGACCTAACAAATGAAGAGGAAATAGGGAGTCTACCCAAAAAGAATTCAGAATAATGACAGTAAAGATGATCCAAAACCTTGGAAATAGAATAGAGAGAATGCAAGAAACACTTAACAAGGGCCTAGAAGAACTAAACATAAAGGAAGCAATGATGAACAAGACAATAAATGAACTTAAAATTGTTCTAGATGGGATCAAGAGTAGAATAACTGAGGCAGAACGGAAAAGTGACCTGGAAGATAAAACAGTGGAAGTAACTACTGCAGAGCAGAATAAAGAAAAGAGAATGAAAAGAACTGAGGACAGTCTCAGAGACTTCGGGGACAACATTAAACACACCAATATTTGAATCATAGGGGTTCCAGAAGAAGAAGAGAAAAAGAAAGGGACTGAGAAAATATTTGAAGAGATTATAGTTGAAAACTTCCCTAATATGGGAAAGGAAATACTTATTCAAGTCCAGGAAGCACAGAGAGTCCCATACAGGGCAAATCCAAGGAGAAACATGCCAAGACACATATTAATCAAACTGTCAAAAATTAAATACAAAGAAAATATATTAAAAGCAGCAAGGGAAAAACAACAAATAACACACAAGGGAATCTCCTTATGGTTAGCAGCTGATGTTTCAGCAGAAATTCTACAAGCCAGAAGGGACTGGAAGGACATATTTACAGTGATGATGGAGAAAAACTAACAACCAATATTACTCTACCAGCAAGGATCTCATTCAGATTTGATGGAGAAATTAAAACCTTTACAGAAAAGCAAAAGCTAAGAGAGTTCAGCACCACCAAACCAGCATTACAAGAAAGGCTAAAGAATCTTCTCTAGGCAAGAAACACAAGAGAAGGAAAAGACCTACAATAACAAACCCAAAATAATTAAGAAAATGTTAATAGGAACATACATATCGATAACACATGAAATGTAAATGGACTAAATGCTCCCACAAAAAGACACAGACTGGGGGAATGGATACAAACACAAAACCCACATATACATGGTCTACAAGAGACCCACTTCAGACCTACAGACACATACAGAATGAAAGTGAGGAGATGGAAAAAGATATTCCATGCAAATGGAAACCAAAAGAAAGCTGCAGTAGCAATTCTCATATCAGACAAAATAGACTTTAAAATAAAGACTATTAGAAGAGACAAAGAATGACATTACATAATGATCAAGAGATCAAACCAAGAAGAAGATATGACAATTGGAAATATTTACGCACCCAACATAGGAGCAACCCCATACATAAGGAAAATACTAACAGCCATAAAAGGGGAATTTGACAGTAACACATTCATAGTAGGGAACTTTAAAACCCCACTTTCACCAATGGACAGATCATCCAAACTGAAAATAAATAAGGAAACACAAGCTTTAAATGATACATTAAAAAAGATGGACTTAATTGTTATTTATAGGACACTCCATCGAAAAACAACAGAAAACACATTTTCCCCCAGTGCTCATGAAACCTTCTCCAGGATAGATCATGTCTTGGTTCACAAATCAAGTCTTGGCAAATTTAAGAAAATTGAAATTGTATCAAGTATCTTTTCCGACCACAATGCCATAAGACTGGAAATCAATTACAGGAAAACATCTGTAAAAAATACAAACATGAAATTGTATCAAGTATCTTTTCTGACCACAACGCCATGAGACTAGATATCAATTACAGGAAAAGATCTGTAAAAAATACAAACACATGGAGGCTAAACAATACACTACTTAATAATGAAGTGATCACTGAAGAAATCAAAGAGGAAATAGAAATATACCTAGAAACAAATGACAATGGAGACACAACGACCCAAAACCTATGGGATGCAGCAAAAGCAGTTCTAAGGGGGAAGTTTATAGCAATACAAGCCCACCTTAAGAGGCAGGAAACATCTCGAATAAACAACCTAACTTTGCACCTCAAGCAATTAGAGAAAGAAGAACAAAAAAGCCCCAAAGCTAGCAGAAGGAAAGAAATCATAAAAATCAGATCAGAAATAAATGAAAAAGAAATGAAGGAAACGATAGCAAAGATCAATAAAACTAAAAGCTGGTTCTTTGAGAAGATAAACAAAATAGATAAACCACTAGCCAGACTCATCAAGAAAAAAAGGGAGAAGACTCAAATCAATAGAATTAGAAATGAGAAAGGAGAAGTAACAACTGACACTGCAGAAATAAAAAAAACATGAGATTACTACAAGCAACTCTATGCCAATAAAATGGACAATCTGGAAGAAATGGACAAATTCTTAAAAATGCACAACCTGCCAAGACTGAATCAGGAAGAAATAGAAAATATGAACAGACCAATCACAAGTACTGAAATTGAAACTGTGATTAAAAATCTTCCAACAAACAAAAGCCCAGGACCAGATGGCTTCACAGGTGAATTCTATCAAACGTTTAGAGAAGAGCTAACACCTATCCTTCTCGAAATCTTCCAAAATATAGCAGAGGGAGGAACACTCCCAAATTCCTTCTACGAGGCCACCATCACCTTGATACCAAAACCAGACAAGGATGTCACAAAGAAAGAAAACTACAGGCCAATATCACTGATGAACAGAGATGCAAAAATCCTCAACAAAATACTAGCAAACAGAATCCAGCAGCACATTAAAAGGATCATACACCATGATCAAGTGGGGTTTATTCCAGGAATGCAAGGATTCTTCAATATATGCAAATCTATCAATGTGATAAACCATATTAACAAATTGAAGGAGAAAAACCATATGATCATCTCAATAGATGCAGAGAAAGCTTTTGACAAAATTCAACACCCATTTATGATAAAAACCCTCCAGAAAGGAGGCATGGAGGGAACTTTCCTCAACATAATAAAGGCCATATATGAAAAGCCTACAGCAAACATCATCCTCAATGGTGAAGAAAAGAAAGCATTTCCAGGAAGATCAGGAAGAAGACAAGGTTGCCCACTCTCACCACTCTTATTCAACATAGTTTTGGAAGTTTTAGCCACAGCAATCAGAGAAGAAAAGGAAATAAAAGGAATCCAAATCGGAAAAGAAGAAGTAAGCTGTCACTGTTTGCAGATGACATGATACTATAAATAGAGAATCCTAAAGATGCTACCAGAAAACTACTAGAGCTAATCAATGAATTTGGTAATGTAGCAGGATACAAAATTAATGCACAGAAATCTCTGGCATTCCTATATACTAATGATGAAAAATGTGAAAGTGAAATCAAGAAAACACTCCCATTTACCATTGCAACAAAAAGAATAAAATATCTAGGAATAAACCTACCTAAGGAGGCAAAAGACCTGTATGCAGAAAATTATAAGACACTGATGAAAGAAATTAAAGATGATAGAAATAGATGGAGAGATATACCATGTTCTTAGATGGGAAGAATCAACACTGTGAAAATGACTCTACTACCCAAAGCAATCTACAGATTCATTGCAATTCCTATCAAACGAGCACTGACATTTTTCACAGAACTAGAACAAAAATTTTCGCAATTTGTATGGAAACACAGAAGACCCCGAATAGCCAAAGCAATCTTGAGAACGAAAAACGGAGCTGCAGGAATCAGGCTCCCTGATTTCAGACCATACTACAAAGCTACAGTAATCAAGACAGTATGGTACTGGCAGAAAAACAGAAAGATAGATCAATGGAACGGGATAGAAAGCCCAGAGATAAACCCACGCACATATGGACAACTTATCTTTGATAAAGGAGGCAGGAATGTACAGTGGAGAAAGGACAGCCTCTTCAATAAATGGTGCTGTGAAAACTGGACAGGTGCATGTAAAAGTATGAGATTAGATCACCCCCTAACACCATACACAAAAATAAGCTCAAAATGGATTAAAGACCTAAATGTAAGGCCAGAAACTTAGAGGAAAACATAGGAAGAACACTGTATAACATAAATCACAGCAAGATCCTTTCTGACCCACCGCGTAGAGTAATGGAAATAAAAACAAAAATAAACAAACGGCAACTAATGAAACTTCAGAGATTTTGCACAGCAAAGGAAACCATAATCAAGACCAAAAGACAATCCTCAGAATGGGAGAAAACATTTGCAAATGAAGCAACTGACAAATGATTAATCTCCAAAATTTACAAGCAGCTCATGCAGCTCAATAACAAAAAAACAAACAACCCAATCCAAAAATGGGCAGAAGACCTAAATAGACATTTCTCCAAAGAAGACATACAGACTGCCAACAAACACATGAAAGAATGCTCAACATCATTAATCATTAGAGAGATGCAAATCAAAACTACAATGAGATATCATCTCACACCAGTCAGAATGGCCATCATCAAAATATCTACATACAATAAATGCTGGAGAGGGTGTGGAGAAAAGGGAACACTCTTGCACTGCTGGTGGGAATGTGAATTGGTTCAGCCACTATGGAGAACAGTATGGAGGTTCCTTAGAAAACTACAAATAGAATTACCATATGACCCAGCAATCCCACTACTGGGCATATACCCTGAGAAAACCAAAATTCAAAAAGAGTCATGTACCAAAATATTCCTTGCAGCTCTATTTACAATAGCCCGGAGGTGGAAACAACCTAAGTGCCCATCATCAGATGAATGGATAAATAAGATATGGCACATATATACAATGGAATATTACTCAGCCATAAAAAGAAACGAAATTGAGCTATTTGTAATGAGGTAGATAGACCTAGAGTCTGTCATACAGAGTGAAGTAAGTCAGAAAGAGAAAGACAAATACCATATGCTAACACATATATATGGAATTTAAGAAAAAAGAATGTCATGAAGACCCTAGGGGTAAGACAGGAATAAAGACACAGACCTACTGGAGAACGGACTTGAGGATATGGGGAGGGGGAAGGGTGAGCTGTGACAAAGTGAGAGAGAGGCATGGACATGTATACACTACCAAATGTAAGGTAGATAGCTAGTGGGAAGCCGATGCATAGCACAGGGATATCAGCTCGGTGCTTTGTGACCACCTGGAGGGGTGGGATAGGGAGGGTGGGAGGGAGGGAGGGAGACAAAAGGGGGAGGAGATTTGGGAACATATGTATATATATAACTGATTCACTTTGTTACAAAGCAGAAAATAACACACCATGTAAAGCAATTATACCCCATAAAGATATTAAACAAGAAAATTCTTATGAAGCTGCATTAATGACACACACACACAAAAAATACAATGTCTTTTTATTTAAGTGGGGAAGCGTGGAAGAGTGGGATGAAGGCAACTAGCTTGTATTAAATTCCTACCATGTTCTAAAAAAACGGAAAAAAGGAACTAGAAGAACTAAAGCGGAAACCAGCAATGATATCAACACAATAAATGATATTAAAAATAGTCTAGATGGGATTAATAACAGAATAACTGAGGCAGAAGAACGGGTAAGTGACCTGGAAGATAAAATAGTGGAAATAACAACTGCAGAGCAGAATAAAGAAGAAAGAATGAAAAGAACTGAGGACTGTCCCAGAGACCACTGGGACAGCATTAAACTCACCAACATTCAAATGATAGGGTTCGCAGACCAAGAGGAGAAAAAGAAAGGGACTGAGAAAATATTTGAAGAGATTATAGTTGAAAACTTCCCTAATATGGGAAAGGAAATAGTTAATCAAGTCCAGGAAGCACAGAGAGGCCCATACAGGATAAATCCAAGGAGAAATACGCGAAGACACATATTAATCAAACTGTCAAAAATTAAACACAAAGAAAACATATTAAAAGCAGCAAGGGAAAAACAACAAATAACACACAGGGGAATCCCCATAAGGTTAACAGCTGATCTTTCAGCAGAAATTCTGCAAGCCAGAAGGGACTGGCAGGACATATTTAAAGTGTTGAAGGAGAAAAACCTGCAACCACGATTACTCTACCCAGCAAGGATCTCATTCAGATTTGATGGAGAAATTAAAACCTTTACAGACAAGCAAAAGCTGACAGAGTTCAGCAACAGAAAACCAGCTTTACAACAAATACTAAAGGAACTTCTCTAGGCAAGAAACACAAGAGGAGGAAAACACCTACAATAACAAACCCAAAACAATTAAGAAATGGGAATAGGAACATACATATCCATAATTACCTAAATATAAATGGACTAAATGCTCCCACCAAAGACACACATTGGCTGAATGGATGCAAAAACGAGACCATACATATGCTGTCTACAAGAGACCCACTTCAGACCCAGAGAGACATACAAACTGAAAGTAAGGGTATGGAAAAAGATATTCCATGCAAATGGAAACTAAAAGAAAGCTGGAGTTGCAATTATCATATCAGAGAAAATAGACTTCAAAATAAAGACTACTGCAAGAGACAAAGAAGAACACTGCGTAATGATCAAGGGATCGATCCAAGAAGAAGATATAACAATTGTAAATATCTATGCACCCAACATAGGAACACTTCAATACATAAGGCAAATACTAACAGCCATAAAAGGGGAAGTCAAAAGTAACATATTCATAGTAGGGGAGTTTAACACCGCACTTTCAACAATGGAGAGATCATCCAAAATGAAAATAACTAAGGAAACACAAGCTTTAAATGATACATTAAACAAGATGGACTTAATTGATATTTATAGGATACTCCATCGAAAAACAACAGAGTACAGATTTTTCTCAAGTGCTCACGGAACATTGTCCAGGATAGAGTATATCTTGGGTCACAAATCAAGCCTTCATAAATTTACGAAAACTGAAATTTTATCAAGTATGTTTTCTGAGCACAATGCTATGAGACTAGATATCAAGTACAGGAAAATTCTGTAAAAAATACAAACACATGGAGGCTAAACAATACACTACTTAATAACGAAGTCATCACAAGAAATCAAAGATGAAATAAAAATACCTAGAAACAAATGACAATGGAGACATGACGACCATCGGATGCAGCTAAAGCAGTTCATTGTAAACCAATTATACTCCAATAAAGATGTAAAAAAATAAAAAAAGGAGTGGTGAGAGTGGGCAACCTTGTCTTGTTCCTGATCTTAGTGGAAATGGTTTCAGTTTTTCACCTTTGAGGACAATTAACATCATTTTTTGATACAAACTCTCAACAAAGTGGGCATGGAGGGAACATATCTCAACATAATAAAGGCCATATATGACAAGCCCACATCTAACATCATACTCAATAGTGAAAAGCTGAAAGCATTTCCTCTAAGATCAGGAACAAGACAAGCATGCTGACTCTGGCCACTTTTATTCAACGTGGTATTTGAAGTCCTAGAAACAACAATCAGATAAGAAAAAGAAATAAAAGCCATCCAAATTGAATAGGAAAAATTAAAACTCTCACTGCTTGTAGATAACATGATACTATACATAGAAAATCCTAGACACCACTAGAAAACTACTAGAGCTCATCAGTGAATTTGGTAATATTGTAGGATAGAAAATTAATATTCAAAACTCTATTGCATTTCTATACACTATTAATGTATTATCGGAAAAAGAAATTAAGGAAACAATGCCATTTACCATCACATCAAAAAGAATAAAATACCTAGGAATATACCTACCTAAAGGGATAAAAGACTTGTAACAGATGGAAAGATATACAGTGTCTTTGGACTGGAAGAATTAATATTGTTGAATTGACCATAATACTGAATGCAATCAACAGGTTTAATGCAATCCCTATCAAAATATCAATGGCTTTTTTCACAGAACTAGATCAAACAGTTTTAAAATTATATGGAAACCCAAAAGACCTTGAGTAGCTAAAAGAATCTTGAGAAAAAAGAACAGAGTTGGAGGAATCATGCTTCCTGCTTTCAAACTATACTACAAAGCTACTGTAATCAATGCAGTGTTTTATTGGCACAACATCAGACGTACAAATCAATAGAACAGATTAGAGAGCCCAGAAATAAATTCACATACTTATGATAAATTAATCTATGACAAAGGAAGAAAGATAATATAATGGCAAAAAGACATTTGTGCTGGGAAATTGTTGCTGGGAAAACTGGACAGCTACATGTAAAACAATGAAATTAGAACGTTCTATAATATCATATACAAAAATAAACACAAAATACATTAAAGACCTAAATGTAAGACCAGAAACCATATAGCTCCTAGAAAAAAACATAGAGCACTCTTTGATATAAATCATAGCAATATTTTTTGGATCTGTCTCCTTAAGCAAAGGAAATAAAAGCAAAAATAAACAAATTGGACCTAATTATTCTTAAAAGCTTTTCCATAGAGAAGAAAACCATCAATGCAATGAAAAGTCAGCATACTGAATATGAGAAAATATTGCAAATGATATGACCAATTTGGGTTAATGCCAAAAATATGTAAATAGCTCATACAAACCAACATAAAAATACCTAAATTATAATAGGCAGAAGACTTGAATAGACATTTTTACAAAGAGGACATGCAAATGGCCAACAGGCACATGACAAGATGTGCAACATTACTAATCAAGGAAATGCAAATCAAAACCACAGTGAGATATCATCTCACACCTGTCAAAATAGCTATCATCAAAATGTCTACAAATAGCAGTTGGAGATAATGTGGAGAAAGAGAACTCTCACACACTGTTGGTGGGAATGTAAGTTGGTTTAGCCATTGTGGAAAACAGTATGGCAGTTTCTCAAATACTAAAAATAGAACTGCCATTTGACCCAGCAATTCCACTTCTGGGTATATGTTGTATAAAAACGATAACACTAATTCTGAAAGATACATGCACCCCAATGTTCATAGCAGCAGTATTTACAATTGCCAAGGTATGAAAGCAATCTAAGTGTCCATTAACAGATCAATGAATAAGGAAAATATTATATATATATATATATTTATATATATATACACACACACACACACACAATGGGATACTACTCAAGCATAAGAAAGAATGAAATCTTGCCATTCGCAACAACATCGATGGACTTGGGGAGGATAATGCTAAGTGAAGTAAGTGAGATAGAGAAAGAGAAATACTGTATGATATCACTTATATGTGGAATCTAAAAAATATAACAAACTAATGAAGATAAAAATGGAAACAGAGACACAGATACAGAGAAAAAAATCTATTGGTTACCAGTGGGGAGAGGGAAGTTTGGAGGGTCAATACAGTGGTAGGCTGTTAAGAGGTAGAAACTATTATGCATAAAGCAAGCTACTAGGATATATGGTACAACAGAGGGAATATAGGCAACATTTTATAATAACTATAAGTGGAGTATAACCTTTAAAAATTGTGAATCACTAATTGTACTCCTGTGACTTACATAATGTTGTACGTCAACTATATTTCAATAAAAAATGAATGAAGAAATGATACAGGGTACGATATGGATGAATCTGGAAAACATTGAAAAAGTCCAGTTACAAAAGACCATGTACTATATGATTCAATTTATACGAAATGTTCAAGATTGATAAATCTATAGGAACAGAAAGCAGATTAGTAATTTCTTAAGGCTGGGAATTTGGGAGAATCGGAGGGTTGATAGATAAAGGGTACATATTTCTTTGTGAGGAAATAAATATGTTCCAAATTGACTGTGATTATGGTTGCATATATCTCTGTATATACTAAAAAGGTTTGCATTATATACATTAAATTGGTGAATTTTATGGTATGTAAATTATACCTGAATAAAACTGTTTAAAAAATAATAAGTTCTTATGTATGGTAGGGAGCATGGATAGTCCATAAATACAGTTGATGCTTTAACAGCACTGGGGTTGGGGGTGCTGACCTTCCACACTTTCAAAAATAAGCATACAACTCATAATCAACCCTCCATATACCCAGTTCCTCCATATTCACTGTTCCATATCCGTGCATTTAACCAACTGCAGATCTTGTAGTACTGTAATATTTACTATTGAAAAAAAATTGCCTATCAGTGGATCCATGCAGTTCAAACCCGTGTTGCTCAGGGTTAACTATATGTTTACTATCAGGCCATTTCTGAGTGGCTTTCATGATGCAAGGTGCACCATGGCCAATAAAACTGGTCCAGAAAGGTAAAAATATAACACATTAGCTTCAAGGACCATAATGTTGTGTTCAGAGTTTGTTGACTGGATTTGAACAGCAACACCATTAATCTGAAGAATTGTCAGCAGCGGTGAGGTACAGCTAATTACCCCTGTAGGAGGAAGAAATCTATTGTGCCAATGTTCTAGCTACGGGTAGGGCAAAGTTTCATGGGATGTGGTCACTTTCACTGTGAAATCAGATTTGGAAAGTCACGTGTCAGGCATGCAGTGGTATCCTCTGCTTCAGAAAGAGTCCTAAAAATGTGTTGCCATGTCCAATACAGTTGATGCAATCCAGTCAGCAATCATAGTAATCTATGTGGTGCATGCTCAGTCAACAGTTTGACTTAGATCTCATAAGAAAATGGTCTCTTAGTGTGGTCATATATATATGAGTGACTCAGAGAGTTTAAACAGCAGCAGCAATTTGTTTCTCAAAATCTTCTTTTTGAGATTAAACTGATATACAGAACTCTGTAAGTTTAACGTGTAGAGCATAATGAATCAAATTACATACACTGTGAAATGGTTACCACAATAAATTTAGTAACATCCACGACATCATATTAATTTAAAAACAAGATAAAAATTTTTTCCTGTGATGACAACTCTTAGAACTTTCAAATATACCAAATAGCAGTGTTAACTAATGTACTCATGTTGTACATTACATTCCCAGTACTTATTCATCTTATAACTGGAGTTTGTACATATTGACCATTCGCTCTCATATTATAACCTCACTCCTCACCTCCCACATTTGGTAGTCACAAATCTGATCTCTGTTAATGAGTTGGTTTGTGTGTTTTAGATTTCACAAATAAGTGAGAGTGTACAGTATGTCTTCCTCTAACTATTTTCACTTAGCATAATTCTCTCAAGTTCCATCCATGTTGTCACAAATGGAAGGATTTCTTTCTTTTTATGGATGAATAATACTCCATTGCGTATATATTCTGTCAATGGACACTTAGGTTCTTTTCATGTCTTGACTATTAGACATAATGCTGTTACAAACATTAGAGTGCAGATATCACTTCAAACATAGTGCTCTCTTTGTTAATGTATGTATAAACAAAAGTGGAATTGCCAAATCATATGACAGTACTATTTTAATCTTTTTAACAGCTTTATTGGAGTATACGTGCTTCAAAATATTGTGTTAGTTTCTGCTGTATAACAAAGTGAACCAGCTATACGTATACATATATCCCCATATACCCTCCCTCTTGCACCTCCCTCCCACGCTCACTATCCCACCCCTCCAGGTGGTGACAAAGCATCAAACTGATCCCCCTGTGCTTTGTGGCTGCTCCCCATTAGCTAACTATTTTACATTTCATAGTGTGTATGTGTCAATGCTACTCTCTCACTTCGTCCAAGCTTACCATTCCCCCTCCCCCTGACCTCAAGTCCATTCTCTACATCTGTAGCTTTATTCCTGCCCTACCCCTAGGATCATCAGAACCATTGTTGTTTTTTTTTTAGATTCCATATATATGTGTCAGTATATGGTATTTGTTTTTCTCTTTCTGACTTACTTCACTATGTATGACAGACTCTAGGTCCATCCAACTCACTACAAATAACTCAATTTTGTTCCTTTTTAAGGCTGAATAATATTCCATTATATATATGTGCCACTTTTCCTTTATCCATTTGTCTGTCGATGGACACTTAGGTGGCTTTCATGTCTTGGGTATTGTAAAGAGTGATGCAATGCACATCGTGGTACGTGTATGTTTTTTTTTAACATCTTTATTGGAGTATAATTCCTTTACAGTGGTATGTCAGTTTCTGTTTATAAAAAAGTGAATCAGCTATACATATACATATATCCCCATATCTCCTCCCTCTTGTATCTCCCTCCCACTCTCCTTATCACACCCCTCTAGGTGGTTACAAAGCACCGAGTTGATCACCTGGTGCTATGCAGCTACTTCCCACTAGCTATCTATTTTATATTTGGGAGTATAAATAAGTCCATGCCACTCTCTCACTTCGTCTCAGCTTACACTTCCCCCTCCCCGTGTCCTCAAGTCCATTCTCTACATCTGTGTCTTTATTCCTGTCCTACTCCTAGGTTCTTCAGAAACATTTCTTTTTTAGATTCCATATACATGTGTTAGCACATGGTATTTATTTTTCTCTTTCTGACTTACTTCACTCTGTATGACAGTCTTTAAGCCCATCAACCTCACTAAAAATAACTCAATTTTGTTTCTTTTTATGGCTGAGTAATATATCATTGCATATATGTGGCACATATTCATTATCCATTCATCTGTCAATGGACTCTTAGTGTGCTTCCATGTCCTGGATATCGTAAATAGAGCAGCAATGAACATTGTGGTACATGACTCTTTTTGAATTATGGTTATCTCAAGGTATATGCCCAGTAGTGGGATTGCTGTGTCGTATGGTAGTTCTATTTTTAGATTTCAAGGAACTTCCATACTGTTATCTATAGTGACTGTATCAATTTACATTCCCACCAGCAGTATAAGAAGGTTCCCTTTTCTCCACACCCTCTCCAGCATTTATTATTGGTAGATTTTTTGATGATGACCATTCTGACTGGTGTGAGCTGATACCTACCTCATTGTAGTTTTGATTTGCATTTCTCTAATGATTGGTGATGTTGAGCATCCTTTCAAGTATTTGTTGCCAATCTGTATACCTTCTTGGAGAAATGTCTATTTAGTTCTTCTGCCAATTATTGGTTTGGGTTGTTTGTTTTTTAATATTGAGCTGCATGAGCTGCTTGTAAAATTTAGAGATTAATCACTTGTTAGCTGCTTCATTGGCAAATATTTTCTCCCATTCTGAGGACTGTCTTTTGGTCTTGTTTATGGTTTCCTTTGCTGTGCAGAAGCTTTTAAGTTTCATTAGGTCCCATTTGTTTATTTTTGTTTTTATTTCCATTTTTCTGGAGGTCGGTCAAAAAGGATCTTGCTGTGATTTATGTCATAGTGTGTTCTGCCTATGTTTTCCCCTAAGAGTTTTATAGTGTCTGGCCTTACATTTAGGTTTTTAATCCATTTTGAATTTATTTTTGTATATGGTGTTAGGGAGTGTTCTAATTTCATTCTTTTACATGTAACTGTACAGTTTTCCCAGCAACACTTAATGAAGAGGCTGTGTTTTCTCCATTTTATATTCTTGCATTCTTTATCAAAAATAAGGTGACATTATGTGTGTGGGTTTATCTCTGGGCTTTCTATCCTGTTCCATTAATCTATATTTCTGGTTTTGGCCAGTACCATACTGTCTTGATTACTGTACATTTGTACTATTTTCTGAAGTCAGGGAGACTGATCCTCTTGCTCCATTTTTCTTTCTCAGGATTGCTTCGGCTATCTGGGGGGCTTTTGTGTTTCCATACAAGTTCTGAAATTTTTTATTCTAGTTCTGTGAAAAATGCCATTGTTATTTTGATAGGGATTGCATTGAATCTGTAGATTGCTTTGGTTAGTATAGTCATATTCACAGTATTGATTCTTCCAATCCAAGAACATGGTAAACCTCTCCATCTGCTTGTATCATCTTTAATTTCTTTCATCAGTGTCTAATAGTTCTCTGCATACAGATCTTTTGTCTCCACAGGTAGGTTTGTTCTCAGATATTTTATTATTTTTGTTGCAATGGTAAATTGGAGTGTTTTGTTAATTTCACTTTCACATTTTTCATCATTAGTGTATAAGAATGCAAGGGATTTCTGTGCATTAATTTTGTATCCTGCTACTTTACCAAATTCATTGATTAGCTCTAGTAGTTTTCTGGTAGCATTTTTGGGATTCTCAATGTATAATATCATGTCATCTGCAAACAGTGGCAGCTTTACTTCTTATTTTCTGATTTGGATTCGCTTTATTTCTTTTTCTTTTCTGATTGCTGTTGCTAAACCTTACAAAACTATGTTGAATAATAGTGATGAGAGTGGGTAACCTTGTCTTGTTCCTGATCTTAGTAGAAATTATTTCAGTGTTTCACCATTGAGGACAACGTTGGCTGTGCGTTTGTCATATATGGCCTTTATTATGTTGAGGTAAGTTCGCTCTATGCCTACTTTCTCGAGGGTATTTATCACAAATAGATGTTGAGTTTTGTCGAATGCTTTTCTGCATCTCTTGACATATGGGTTTCTCCTTCAGTTTGTTAATGTGGTTTATGACATTGATTGATTTCCATATATTGAAGAATCATTGAATTCCAGGGATAAACCCCAGTTGCTCATGGTGTATGATTTTCTTAACAAAATTTACATTGGCTTTTACTTTAAGAATTATCTATAACAAAATTATTGATATATAAATTATATGAAATATAAAATTATTTTCATAAAATTTTATAGTATATGCTCTATTATATTTATATATTATATAATATAAATTATTTTTAGATATTATGATATGTATATATCATAACATAAAGCTTATACACTTTATTATTTATTGTATATGCATATATATATTTTTCAGTTGCATTGGGTCTTCTTTGTTGCATGCAGGCTTTCTCTATTTGTGGTGAGTGGGAACTACACTATGTTGTGGTCTGTACTCTTCTCATTTGGGTGGCATCTCTTGTTGTAGAGCACGGGTTCTAGGCACGCAGGCTTCAGTAGTGGTGGTGTGCCAGCTGTATAGCCCAGACTCCGTAGTTGTGGCCCACGGGCTTAATTGCTCTGCGGCTTGTGGGATCTTCCCAGAGCAGGGATCGAACACTTCTCCCCTGCATTGGCAGGCAGAATCTTTTTTTTTTTTAACATCTTTATTGGAGTATAATTGCTTTAAAATAGTGTGTTACTTTCTGATTTATAACAATGAATCACTTATACATATACATATATCCCCATATCTACTCACTCTTGCGTCTCCCTCCCACACTCTTTATCAAACCCCTCTAGGTGATCACAAAGCACTGAGCTTATCATCCTGTGCTATGCGGCTGCTTCCCACTAACTTTGTATTTTACATTTGGTAGTATATATAAGTACTTGCCATTCTCTCACATTGCCCGTGCTTACCATACCCCGCCCTATGTCCTCAAGTCCATTCTCTACGTCTGCGTCTTTACTCCTCGACTGCCCCTAGCTTCTTCAAAACCTTTTTTTTCTTTGTAGATTCCATACATGTGTATTAGCGTAAGGTATTTTTTGTTCTCTTTCTGACTTACTTCACTCTGTATGAGAATATAGGTCCCGCCACCTCAATACAAATAACTCAATTTCATTTTTTATGGCTGAGTAATATTCCATTGTATATATGTGCCACATTTTCTTTATCCATTCATTTGTCGATGGACACTTAGGTTGCTTCCATGTCCTGGCTTTTGTAAATAGAGCTGCAATAAACTTCGTAGTAGAAGAATCTTTACGAATTAAGGTTTTCTCAGGGTATATGTCCAGTAGTAGGATTACTGGGTCGTATGGTACTTCTCTTTTTAGATTTTAAAGGAACCTTCATTCTGTTCTCCATAGTGGCTGTATAAATTTACATTCCCACCAAAAGTGCAAGAGGGTTCCCTTTTCTCCACACTCTCTCTAGGAGTTATTGTTTGTAGATTTTTTGATGATGTCCATTCTGACCAGTGTGAGATGATACCTCATTGTAGTTTTGAATTGCATTTCCCTAGTAATTAGTGATGTTGAGCATCCTTTCATGTGTTTGTTGGCAATCTGTATATCTTCTTGGGGAATTGTTTGTTTAGGTCTTCTGCCCATTTTTTGATTGGGTTGTTTGGTTTTTTGATATTGAGCTCCAGAACTGCTTGTAAATTTTGGAGATTAATCATTTGTCATTTGCTTCATTCGCAAATATTTTCTCCCATTCTCAGGGTTGTCTTTTCATCTTGTTTATGGTTTTCTTTGCTGTGCAAAAGCTTTTAAGTTACATTAGGTCCCATTTATTTATTTCTGGTTTTATTTCCATTTCTCTAGGAGGTGGGTCAAAAAGGATTTTGCTGTGATTTATGTCATACTGTGTTCTGCCTATGTTTTTCCCCTAAGATTTTTCAGTGTCTGGCCTTACATTTAGGCCTTTAAGCCATTTTGAGTTTATTTTTGTGTATGGTGTTATGGAGTGTTCTAATTTCATTCCTTTACATGCAGCAGTCCAGTTTTCCTAGCGCCACTTTTTGAAGAGGCTGTCTTTTCTACATTGCATGTTTTGGTCTCCTTTATCAATACTAAGGTGACCATATGTGTGTCGGTTTATCTCTGGGCTTTCTATCCTGTTCCTAGTCTATAGTTCTGTTTTTGGCCAGTACCATTCTCTCTTGTTTACTGTAGCTTTGTAGTATAGTCTGAAGTAAAGGATCTTGATTCCTCTTGGTCCGTTTTTCTTTCTCAAGATTGCTTTGCCTATTCAGGGTCTTTGTGTTTCCATACAAATTGTGAAACATTTTGCTCTAGCTCTGTGAAAAATGCCATAGGTAGTTTGATAGGGATTGCATTGAATCTCCAGATTGCTTTGGGTAGTATATGCATTTCCACAGTGTTGGTTCTTCCAATCCAAGAACAAGGTATATCTCTCCATCTGTCTCTATTTCCTTTAACTTCTTTCATCAGTGTCTTAAAGTTTTCTGCATACAGGTCTTTTGTCTCCTCAGGAAGGTTTTTTCCTAGGTATTTTATTCTTTTTGTTGCAATGGTAAATGGGAGTGTTTCCTTAATTTTACTTTCAGATTTTTCATCATTAGTGTATAGATATGCAAGTCATTTCTGTGCATTAATCTTGTAACCTACTACTTACCAAATTCATTGAATAGCTCTAGTAGTTTTCTAGTAACATCTTTAGGATTGTCTATGTATAGTATCATGTCACCTGCAAACAGTGACAGCTTTACTTCTTTTCCGATTTGGATTCCTTTTATTTCTTTCTCGTCTCTGATTGCTGTGGCTAAAACTTCCAAAAATATGTTGAATAATAGTGGTGAGAGTGAGCAACCTTGTCTTGTTTCTGATATTATTGGAAATGGTTTCAATTTTTCACCATTGAGAATGAGGTTTGCTGTGGGCTAATAATATGTGGTCCTTCTTTATTTATTTTTAAATATCTTTATTGGAGTATAATTGCTTTACAATGGTGTGTTAGTTTCTGCTTTATAACAAAGTGAATCAGTTGTACATATATATATATATATATATATATATATATATATATATATATATGTTCCCATATGTCTTTCCTCTTGCATCTCCCTCCCTGCCACCCTCCCTATTTTACTCCTCTGGGTGGTCACGAAGCACTGAGCTCATCTCCCTGTGCTATGCAGCTGCTTCTCACTAGCTATCTATTTTAAGTTTGGTAGTGTAAGTCAGAAAGAGAATGCTTTCTGACTTACATATAGGTGTATGTAATACATATAGGTGTATGCTAACACACCTATATATAAAAAAAAGAAAACGTTCTGAAGAACCTAGGAGCAAGACGGGAATAAAAACATAAACCTACCAGCGAATGGACTTGAGGATACGGGGAGGGGGAAGGGTAAGCTGGGGTAAAGTGAGAGAGTGACATGGGTATATATATGGTCTTTATTATGTTGAGGTAATTTCCCTCTATGCCCACTTTCTGGAGGGTTTTATAATAAATGGGTGTTGAATTTTGTCAAAAGTTTTCTCTGTATCTATTGAGATAATCATAAGGTTTTTATCCTTCAAGTTGTTAATATGGTGTATCACAGTGATTGATTTGCCTATGTTGAAGATTTATATCATTCGTGGGATAAACTCCACCTGATCGTGATGTATGATCCTTTTAATGTGCTTTTGGATTCTATTTGCTAGTATTTTGTTGAGGATTTTTGCATCTATGTTCATCAGTGGTATTGGCCTGTAGTTTTCTCTCTTTTTGACATCTTTGTCTGGTTTCGGTGTCAGGGTGAGGGTGGCTTTCTTTAATGAGTTTGGGAGTGTTCTTCCCTCTACGTTATTTTGGAAGAATTTGAGAAATATAGGTGTTAGCTCTTCTCTAAATGTCTGATAGATTTCACCTGTGAAGCCATCTTGTCCTTGGCTTTTGTTTGTTGGAAGATTTTTAATGAGCCTCATTTTCAGGGCTTGATATTGGTCTGTTTATATGTTCTATTTCTTCCTGGTTCAATCTTGGAAGTTTGTGCTTTTCTATGAATTTGTTAATTTCTTCCAGGTTGTCCATTTTATTGGCATATAGTTGCTTGTAGTAATCTCTCATGATCTTTTGTATTTCTGCAGTGTCAGTTGTTACATCTCCTTTTTCATTTCTAATTCTATAGATTTGAGTCTTCTCCCTTTTTTGATGAGTCTGGCTAATGGTTATCAATTTTGTTTATCTTCTCAAAGAACCAGCTTTTATTTTTATTGTTCTTTCCTATTTTTTCCTTCATTTCTTTTTCACTTATTTCTGATCTGATCTTTATGATTTCTTTCCTTCTGCTAACTTTGGGGGTTCTTTCTCTACTTCCTTTAGGTGAAAGGATAGTTTGTTGATTTGAGATGTTTTTTTGTTTCTTGAGGTTGGATTGTATTGCTATAAACTTCTCTCTTAGTACTGCTTTTGCTGCATCCCATAGGTTTTACATCATCATGTTTTCATTGTCACATTTTTCTAGGTATTTTTTGATTTCCTCAGTGATCTCTTGTTTACTAAGCAGTGTATATTTTAGTCCCCTTGTTTTTGTATTTTTTACAGATTTTTTCCTGTAATTGATATCTAGTCTCATAGCATTGTGGTCAGAAAAGATACTTGATGCGATTTCAATTTTCTTAAATTTACCAAGGCTTTATTTGTGATGCAAGATATGATCTATCCTAGAGAATATTCCATAAGCACTTGAGAAGAAAGTATGTTCTGTTGTTTTGGAATGGAATGTCCTATAAATATAAGTTAAGTCCATCATGATTAGTGTATCATTTAAAGCTTGTGTTTCCTTACTTACTTTCATTTTTGATGATCTGTCCATTGGTGAAAGTGAGGTGTTAAAATCCCCTACTATGATTATGTTACTGTCGATTTCCCCTTTTATGGCTGTTAGCATTTTCCTTATGTATTGAGGTGCTCCTATGTTGGGTGCATAAATATTTAAAATTGTTATATCTTCTTCTTGGATTGGTCTTTTGATGGTTATGTAGTGTCCTTCTGTGTCTCTTGTAACAATCTTTATTTTAATGTCTATTTTGTCTCTTATGACAATTGCCATTCCATCTTTCTTTTGATTTCCACTTGTATGGAACATCTTTTTCCATCCCTTCACTTTTAGTCTGTATGTGTCTCTAGGTCTGAAGTGTGTCTCTTCTAGACAGCATATGTATGGGTCTTGTTTTTGTATCCATTCATCCAGTCTGTGTTTTTTGGTGGGAACGTTTAATCCATTTTCATTTAAGGTAATTATCAATATGTATGCTCTTTCATAATTGTTTTAGTTTTGTTATTGTAGGTCTTTTATTTCTCTTTTGTTTGTGGCCTAGAGAATTTCCTTTAGCATTTGCTATAAACCTGGTTTGGTGGTGCTGAATTGTCTTAGCTTTTGTTTCTATGTAAAGATTTTCATTTCTCTATCAAATCTGTATGAGATCGTTTCTGAGTAAAGTGATCTTGCTTGTAGTTTTTTCCCTTTCATCACTTTAAATATGTCTTGACACTCCCTTCTGGCTTGCAGAGTTTCTGCTGAAAGATCAGCTTTTAACTTTATGGGGATTCCCTTGTATGTTATTTGTTGTTTTTCCATTGCTGCTTTTTATATTTTTTCTTAACATTTAATTTTGGATAGTTTGATTAATGTGTCTTGGCATGTTTCCCCTTGGATTTATCCTGTATGGGACTCTCTGTGCTCCCTGGAGTTGACTGACTATTTCCTTTCTCATATTAGGGAAATTTTCTTCTATAATCCCTTTGAATATTTTTTCAGTCCCTTTCTTTTTCTCTTCTTCTCCTGGGACCCATATCATTCGAATGTTGGTGCATTTATTGTTGTCCCAGAAGTCTCTAAGTCTGTCCTTAATTATTTTCATTCTGTTTTCTTTATTCTGCTCTGCAGTAGTTATTTCCAGTATTTTATCTTCCAGGTCACTTCTCCGTTCTTTTGCCTCAGTTATTCTGCTATTGATTCCTTTTTGAGAATTTTAAATTTCATGTATTGTGTTGTTCATCATTGTTTATTTGCTCTTTAGTTCTTCTAGGTCTTTGTTAAACGTTTCTTGTAGTTTCTCCATTCTATTTCCTAGATTTTGGATCATCTTTGCTCTCATTACTCTGAATTGTTTTTCAGGTAGACTGCTTATTTCTTTTGGTTTTTGTTTGTTTGTTTTTTGCTATCATGGGTTTTTACCTTGCTCCTTCATCTGCTGCATATTCCTCTATCTTCTCATTTTATTAACTTATTGTGTTTTGGAGTTCTGCTTTTTACAGGCTGCAGGTTTTAGTTCTCATTATTTTTGGTGTCTTCCCTCAGTTGGTGAAGTTGATTCAGTGGTTTTTGTAGGCTTCCTGGTGGAAGGGACTGTTGCCTGTGTTCTGAAGTGTAGGGCTGTATCATGTCATTCTGATGGGTAGGGCCACTTCCAGTGGTGTATTTTGGGGTGTCTGTGAAGTTAGTATGATGTTAGGCAGCCTCTCTGCTTATGGTTGTGGCTGTATTCCTGTCTTGCTAGTTGGTTATCATGAGGCATCCAGCACTGGAGCTTGCTCGCCATTGGGTGAAGTTGGGTCTTAGTGTTGAAATGGAGATCTGTGGGAAAGCTCTCACTGATTGATATTACATGTGGCCAGGAGGTCTCTGGTGATCCCATGTCCTGCACTCGTCTGTCCCACGTCAGGAGTTCAGGCCTGACACCCAGCTGAAGCACCAAGACCCTGCTAGCCTCACAACTCACAAGAAAAGGAAGAAAACAATGAAAAACAAACAAACGAACAGATAGAACCCAAAAGCAAATGATAAAAGCAAAACTAAACAGACAGAATCACACAAAGAAGCATACATACACACTCTTAAAAAGAAAACAAACAAGAAAACAAAAGAAAACAAAAAGACACCAAAAAAATCAGTCAAAACCCTAGGACAAATGGTAAAAGCAAACCTAAACAGACAATATTACACAAAGAATCATACACATACACACTCACAAAAAGAGAAAAAAGGAAGGAAAAAAAATTTAAATATAAAAAATTATAATATAAAAAATAAGAAATAAAAAATAAATAAAGAAGAGAGCAATCATCCAATAAACAAACCCACCAATGATAAGAAACACTAAAAACTAAACTCATATATAAACATAGAAACCAGAAACAAGTCAGGCAGAGAAAGCAATCCCTAAGTCTACAGTGTTTCCAAAGTCCATGCCTCAATTTTGGGAACCATTGTTGTCTATTCAGCTATTCCACAGTTGCAGGGTTCATCAAGTTGTTTGTGGGGATTTAATCCTGTGCTCCAGAGGCCACATGGAGAAATTTCCCTTTCTCTTCCATGTTTGCTTGGCTTCTAGGTTTTAGCTTTAGTTTTGGCCCCTCCTCTGCATGTATGCCGCCCTCAGGCATCTCGTCCCCACCCAGACAGGAAGGGGTTAAATCTGCAGCTGATTAGGGACCTCTTGCTCACTCAGGCTAGGGAGAGGGAGGGGTATGGTAGTCATAATTGGAATTCGGGGCAAGACTGTGGTGGCAGAGGCTTGTGTGACATTGCAACACCCTGAGGTGCGCTGTGTGTTCTCTTAGGGAAGTTGTTCCTGGATAGCGGGACCCTGTCTGTGGCATGCTTCACAGGCTCCCAGGGGGATGTGGGTAGTGACCTGTGCTTGCACACAGGATTCATGGTGGCAGCAGCGACTGTGTTAGCCTTTTGTGCCCATCTCAGGCTTCCAAGCTGATAGCTGTGGCTCATGCCCATCTTTGGAGCTTGCTTAGGTGGTGTCTAGATATATGTGGGCAAATAGAGCAGAAATCCCCTTTCATCGTGCACCCTAAAACAATGGTCTTTTGCCTCCTTGGGTGGCTCAGACATTTTCTCTGACTCCCGCCTGGCTAGCTGTGACACACTAGTCCACTTCAGGCAGTTTTCACAGAGCCAACACCAGTCATCTCCCTGGGATCTGACCTCCGAAGCCCGAGCATCAGCTCTCAGCTCACACCCACCCCAGTGGTTGAGCAGACAAGTGTCTCAGGTTGGTAAGTTTTGGTCTGCACCAATCCTCTGTGTGAAGTCTCTCTGCTTTTCCATCTGCACACCTGTTGCTTCACTCTTCTCCATGGCTCCGAAGCATCCCCCCCCAGCCAGCAACCATCCCCACCAGTGAAGTGGCTCCCTAGTGTGTGGAAGCTTTTCTTCCTTCACAGCTCCCTCCCAGAGGTGTAGGTCCCGTCGCTATTCTTTTCTTTTTCTATGGTCTTTTTTCTTTTGCCCTACCCAAGTACGTGGGGATTTTCTTGCCTTTTGGGAAGTCTGAGGTCTTCTGCCAGCATTAAGTAGGTGTTCTGTACGAGTTGTTCTACATGTAGATGTATTTTTGATGTATTTGTGGGGAGGAAGATTATCTCCACATCTTATTCCCCCACCATCTTGAAGGTCTCTCCACTATAATTTTTAAAGAACTTGGATACTGTTTTCAATACTGGCTGTACCAATTTACAATGCCATCAACAGTGCTGAAGGATTTCCTTTTCTCTACATTCTCATCAGCATTTGTCATCTCTTACATTTGATGAAAGCCACTATAACTGGTCTCATTGTGGTTCTGATTTACATTTCTCTAATGATTAATATGATATGTAGCACCTTTTCATGTAACTCTTAGTCATTTGTATATCTTCTTTTCAAAATTGTCTATTCCGGTCCTATGTCATTTTTTAAGTGAATTTTTTTTTGCTATTAATCTATGACTTATTTATATAATTTGGGTTTTAACCCCTTATCAGATATAAAAATAATTTTTCCTATTAAATATATTATCTTTTTATTTTGTTGAATGTTTCTTCTGCTGTGAAGAATCATTTTAGTTTGATGCAGTCTCACTTATTAATGTTTTAGTTTGTTCCTTATGTGTTAGATCCAAAAATATTTTGCCAAAACCTATGTCAAGGTGATTTTTTACCTATGTTTTCTTCTAGGAATTTTATGGTTTCCATTCATACATTTAAGTCTTTAATCCATTTTGAGTTAATTTTTTTGTGTGGTGTAAGGTAGGGATCTAGCTTATTATTTTACATGCAAATATACAGTTTTCCCGGAAGCATTTATTGACAAGACTATCTTTTCTCCATTGAGTATTCTTTGCTACTTTGTTAAAGATAAGTTGACAATATATGCTTGAGTTTATTTCTGGGATCTCCATTTTGTTCAATTGGTCTATGTGTCTGTTTTTATGCCAGTATCAAATTTATTTGATTACCATAGATTTATAATACAGCATGTAATCAGGAAGTGTGATGTCTCCTACTTTGTTTTTTCTCAGGAGTGCTTTGGCTGTCCAGGGTCTTTTTGGCTCCATATAAATTTTAGGATTTATTTTTACTTCTGTAAAAAATGCCATTGGAATCTTGGGGGACCTTGGTAGGGATTTCATTGAATCTAAAGACAGCTATGAGTAGTATGGACATTTTAACAATATTAATTCTTAATCCATGAACATGGGATACCATTCCATTTTTTGTATATTCTTTGTTTCCTTCATCAGTGTCTTGTGGTTTTCAGTGCAGAGATTTTTCATAACATTGGTTAAATTTATTGCTAAATATTTTATTGTTTTTCATGCAATTATAATTACAGCAATTTTCTTTATTTTCAGATAATTTGTTGTTAATCTATAGAAATGCACTGTTTTTTTATGTTAATTTTGTAGACTGCAACTTTAATAAAGTTATTGATTAGACCTTACAGTTTTTGGTGGAATCTTCAGGATTATATATATATATGTATATGTATATGTATTATGTCATCTGCAAGTTGAGAAAATTTTACTTATTACCTTCCAATTCTGATGTGTTCTATTTCTTTTTCTTGCCTGATTGCTGTATCTAGGACTTCCAATATTGTGTTGAATAGGAGTGGTAAGAGTGAGTATACTTGTCTTTTTCCTGATCTTGGAGGAGAAACTTTCAAACTGTCCCTACTGAGTACGATGTTAGCTGAGAGCTTGTCATTTGTGATCTTTATTATGTTATGTTCCTTTGATAACTAATTTGTTAAGAGGTTTTTTTAATCATGAAAGAATGCTGAAGTTTGTCAAATTTTTCATCTCTTGACATGATCATAAGATTTTTTCTTTTATTCTATCATGGATACGTATCACATTTGGAGGACCCTCAACATGGTGGAGGAGTAAGACGTGGAGATCACCTTCCTCCCCACAAAAGCATCAAAAATACATCTACATGTGGAACAACTCATACAAAATGCCTAATGAATGCTGGCAGAAGACCTCAGACTTCCCAAAAGGCAAGAAACTCCCCACATAACTGGGTAGGGCAAGAAAAAACAGAGACAAAAGAATAGAGATGGGACCTGCATCTCTGGGAAGGACCTGGAAAGGAGGAAATGTTTCCACACATTAGGAAGCCCCTTCACTGGTGGAGACTGTGGGTGGGAGGGGGGAAACTTCGGAGTCACAGAGGAGAGTGCAGCAACAGGGGTGCAGAGGGCAAAATGGAGAGATTCCCGCATAGAAGATCTGTGCCAACCAGCACTCACCAGCCTGAGAGGCCTTTTCTGCTCACCCTCTGGGGCAGGTGGGGGCTGGGAGCTGAGGAGTTCAGATCCCTGGGACAGGACTGGGGTTGACTGTGTGAACACAGACTGAAAGGGGCTAGAGCACCACAGCTAACAGGGAGAGATTCCAGGAATAAGTCTGCAACTGACTAGGAGTCAAGAGACCATGGTTTCATGGTGCACGAGGAGAGGAAATTCAGAACACCACCTAAACAAATTTTAGAGTCGGGCGTGAGCCACGGCTATCAGCACAGACACCAGAGACGGGCATGAAACACTAAGGCTGCTGCTGCCACCAAGAATCCTGTGTGCAAGCACAGGTCACTATCCACACCTCCCCTCCCAGGAGGCTGTGCAGCGCACCACTTCCAGGGTCCCTTGATCCAGGGACAATATCACAGGGAGAACACCTGGCAAACCTCAGGCTGTTGTAACATCACGTTGGCCTCTGCCACCGCAGGCTCGCCCTACATTGCATACCCCTCCTTCTGCACAATCTGAGTGAACCAGAGCCCACAGTCAGCTGCTCCTTTAACCCCCTCCTCTCTGGGAGAAGAACAGATGCCAGACGGTGACCTAAATGCAGAGGTAGGGCCAGATCCAAAGTAGAACACCAGAAGCTGCATGAACAAAGAAGAGAAAGGGAAATTTCTTCATACAGCCTCAGGAACAGAAGATTAAGTCTCCACAATCAACTTGATGTACCCTGCATCTGTGAAATGCCTGAATAGACAATGAATCATCCCAAAACTGAGACAGTGAACTTTGGGAGCAACTATAAACTTGGGGTTTGTTCTATGTGAATGACTAGTTTCTGATTTTTACCCATATCTTAGTATAGTTTTTAGCACTTGTTATTCATGATGGATTTGTTTATTGGTTTGGTTGCTGTCTTCCTTATTTTATTACTTTTTAAATTTTAATATTTTTTTAAAAGTTATTTTAATAACAGTTTAATTAATTTTATTATTTTATTTTACTTTATTTATTTTACTTTATTGTTTTTCTCCCTTTTCTTCTGAGCTGTGTAGCTGAGAGGGTCTCAGGGCTCTGGTCAGCTGTCAATTCTGAGTCTCTGAGGTGGGAAAGCGGAGTTCAGGACATTGAACCACCAGAGACTTACCAGTCCCAGGTAATACCAATCAGCAAGAGCTGTCCCAGAGATCTCCCACTCAACGGTATGACTCAGTTCCACTCAACGACCAGCAAGCTCCAGTGCTAGAAACCCATGCCAAACAATTAACAAGACAAGGACACAACCCCAATGATTAGCAGAAAGCCTCCCTAAAATGATAATAAGTTCACAGACACCCCAAAACACACCACCGGATGTAGTCGTGCCTACTAGAAAGACAAGATACAGCCTCATCCACCAGAACACAGGCACAAGTCCCCACCACCAAGAAGCATAAACAACCGACTGAAAAAAACTTACCCACTGGGGGCAGATACCAAAACAACAGGAATTATGAACCTGCAGCCTGTGAAAAGGAGAACACAAACACTGTAAGATAAGCAAAAGGAGAAGACAGAGAAATATGCAGCAGGTGAAGAAGCAAGTAAAAACCCACCACACCAAACAAATGAAAAGGAAATAGGCAGTCTACCTGAAAAAGAATTCAGAGTAATGAGAGTAAAGGTGATTCAAAGCCTTGGAAATAGAATGGAGAAAATAAAAGAAATGTTTAACAAAGAATTAGAAGAACTAAAGAGCAAACAAATAATGATGAACAACAAAATAAATGAAATTAAAAATTTTCCAGAAGGGATCAATAGCAGGATAACTGAGGCAGAAGAACGGATAAATGATCTGGAAGATAAAATAATGGAAATAATAACTGCAGAGCTGAATAAAGAAAAAAGAATGAAAAGAATTAAGGACAGCCTCAGAGACCTCTGGGAAAACATTAAACATAACATTAGAATTATAGGGGCCCCAGAAGAAGAAGAGAAAAAGAAAGGGACTGTGAAAATATTTGAAGAGATTATAGTTGAAAACTTGCCTTATAAGGGAAAGGAAATAGTCAATCAAGTCCTGGAAGCACAGAGGCCCATACAGGATAAATCCAAGGATAAACACTCCAAAATGCATATTAATCAAACTAAAAAAAATTAAATACAAAGAAAAAATATAAAAAGCAGCAAGGGAAAATCAACACATAACATGAAAGGGAACCTCCATAAGGTTAACAGCTGATCTTTCAGCCTAAAATTTGAAAGCCAGAAGGGAGTGTCAGGACATATTTGAAGTGATGAAAGGGAAATACCTACAACCAAGATTACTCTACCCAGCAAGGATCTCATTCAGATTTGATGGAGAAATTAAAACAGTACAGACAAGCAACAGCTAAGAGAATTCATCACCAACAAACGAGCTTTAAAAGAAATGATAAAGGAACTTCTCTAGATAGGAAAAAGGAGAGAAGGAAAATACCTACAGTAACAAACCCAAAACAAGAAAATGGTAATAGGAACATACATATCGATCATTACCTTAAATGTAAATGGATTAAATGATCGAACAAAAAGACATAGACTGGCTGAATGCATACAAAACCAAGACCCCTATATATGCTGTCTACAAGAGACCCACTTCATATGTAGGGACATATACAGACTGAACCTGAGGGGATAGCAAAAGATTTCATGTAAATGGAAATCAAAAGAAAGCTGCAGTAGCAATTCTCATATCACACAAAATAGGCTTTATTTTCTTTTAATTTTTTTTACTTCTTTATTGTAGAATAATTGCTTTACATTGGTGTGTTACTTTCTGCATTATAACAAAGTGAATCAGCTATACATATACGTATGTCCCAATATCTCTTCGCTCTTGCATCTCCCTCCCTCCAACCCTCCTTATCCCACCCTTCCAGGTGGTCACAAAACACCGAGCTTATCACACAGTGCTATGTGGCTGCTTCCCACTAGCTATTGGTTTTATATTTGGTAGTATATATATATGTCCATGCCACTATCTCACTTTGTCCCAGCTTACCCTTCCCCCTCCCCGTGTCCTTAAGTCCATTCTCTAGTACGTCTGCATCTTTATCCCATCCAGCCCCTAGGTTCTTCATGGCTTTTTTTTTCTTACATTCCACATATATCTGTTACCATACAGTGTTTGTTTTTCTCTTTCTGACTTGCTTCACTCTGTATGACAGACTCTAGGTCCATACACCTCACTACAAATAACTCAATTTCATTTCATTTTATGGCTGAGTAATATTCCATTGTATATATGTGCCACATATTCTTTATCCATTCATCTGTTGATGGACACTTAGGAGGCTTCCGTGTCCTGGTTATTGTAAATAGAGCTGCAATGAACATTGTGCTACATGACTCTTTTTGAATTTTGGTTTTCTCAGGATACATGTCCAGTAGTGGGATTGCTGGGTCATATGGTAGTTCAATTTGCAGTTTTTTAAGGAACCTCCATATGGTTCTCCATAGTGGCTGTATCAATTTACATTCCCACCAACAGTTCGAGAGGATTCCTTTTGCTCCATACCCTCTCCAGCATTTATTGTTTGTAGTTTTTTGATGATAGCCATTCTGACTGGTGTGAGATGATATCTCATTGTAGATCTGATTTACATTTCTCTAATAATTAATGATGCTGAGCATTCTTTCATGTGTTTGTTGGCAAACTGTATAACTACTTTGTAAAAATGTCTGTTTAGGTCTTCTGCCCATTTTTGGATTGGGTTGTTTGATTTTTTGATATTGAGCTGCATGAGCCGCTTGTAAATTTTGGAGATTAATGCTTTGTCAGTTGCTACACTGGCAAATATTTTCTCCCATTCTGAGGGCTCTATTTTCGTGTTGTTTATGGTTTCATTTGTTGTACAACAGCTTTTAAGTTTCATTAGGCCCCATTTGTTTATTTTTGTTTTTATTTCCATTTCCTTATAAGGTGGGTCAAAAAGGATCTTGATGTGATTTATTTCATAGAGTGTACTGACTATGTTTTACCCTAACAGTTTTATAGTGTCTGACCTTACATTTACGTCTTTAATCCATTTTGAGTTGATTTTGTGTATGGTGTTAGGGAGTGTTCTAATATCATTCTTTTACATGTAGCTCTCCAGTATTCCAGGCACCACTTATTGAAGAGGCTGTCTTTTCTACATTGCATATTCTTGCATCTGTTATCAAATATAAGGTGACCATATATGTGTGGGATTATCTCTGGGCTTTCTCTCCTGTTCCACTGATCTATATTTCTGTTTTTGACCCAGTACCATACTGTCTTGATTACTGTAGCTTTGTAGTATAATCTGAAGTCAGGGAGTCTGATTCCTCCAGCTCTGTTTTTCGTTCTCAACATTGCTTTGGCTATTCGGGGTCTTTTTTGTTCCCATACAAACTGTGAAATTTTTTGTTCTAGTTCTGTGAAAAATGCCAGTGGTAGTTTGAAAGGGATTGCATTGAATCTGTAGATGGCTTTGGGTAGTAGAGTCATTTTCACAATATTGATTCTTCCAATCCAAGAGCAAGGTATATCTCTCCATCTATTTGTTTCATCTTTAATTTCTTTCATCAGTGTATTATAATTTTCTGCATACAGGTCTTTTGTCTCCTTAGGTAGGTTTATTCCTAGATATTTTTTTTGCAGTGGTAAATGGGAGTGTTTTCTTGATTTCACTTTCAGATTTTTCATCATTAGTGTCTAGGAATGCCAGAGATTTCTGTGTATTAATTTTGTATCCTGCTACTTCACCAAATTCATTGATTAGCTCTAGTAGTTTTCTGGTAGTGCCTTTAGGATTCTCTATGTATAGTATCATGTCATCTGCAAACAGTGACAGCTTTACTTCTTCTTTTCTGATTTGGATTCCTTTTATTTCTTTTTCTTCTCTGATTGCTGTGGCTAAAACTTCCAAAACAATGTTGAATAATAGTGGTGAGAGTGGGCAACCTTGTCTTGTTCCTGATCTTAGTGGAAATGCTTTCAGTTTTTCACTATTGAGGATGATGTTGGCTGTGGGTTTGTCATATATGGCCTTCATTATGTTGAGGTAAGTTCACTCTTTGCCTACCTTCTGGAGAGTACAATATAGACTTTAATATAAAGACTATTACGAGAGACAAAGAAGGACACTACATCATGATCATGGGATCAATCTAAGAAGAAGATATAAAAATTGTAAATTTTTTGCACCCAACATAGGAGCCCCTCAATACATAAGGCAAATGCTAACCGCCATAAAAGGGGAAATTGAAAGTAACACAATCATAGTAGGGGGCTATAACACCCCACTTTCACCAATGGACAGATCATCAAAAATGAAAGTAAGTAAGGAAACACAGGTTTTAAAAGACAACTTGGAGCAGAGAGACAATTGGCATTTATCAGACATTCCATCCAAAAACAAGAGAATACATTTTCTCTCAAGTGCTCATGCAATATTCTTCAGGATAAATCATATCTTGGGTCACAAATCAGGCCTTGGTAAATTTAAGAAAATTTCAATCTTATCAAATATCTTTTCTGACAACAATGCTATGAGACTAGGTATCAATTAGAGGGAAAATGACTATAATAAATACAAACACATGGAGGCTAAACAATATGCTACTAAATAACCAAATGATCACTGAAGAAATCAACAGCAAAATCACAAAATGCCTAGAATCAAATGACAATGAAATAACGATGACCCAAATCCTGTGAGATGCAGCAAAAGCAGTTCTAAGAGGGAAGTTTATAGCAATAGAATACTACCTGAAGATAGAGGAACCATCTCAAATAAACAACCCACACTTACATCTAAAGCAATTAGGGAAAAAAGAACAAAAAACCCCAAAGTTAGCATGAGGAAAGAAATCATAAATATCATATGATAAATAAATGGAAAAGAAAATTATAGCAAAGATCAATAAAACTAAAAGCTGGTTCTTTGAGAAGATAACTAAAACTGATAAACCTTTTGCCAGAGTCATCAAGAATAGAAGGGAAAAGACTCAAATCAACAAAATTACAAATGATAAAGGAGAAGTAACAACTGACACTGCAGAAATACAGTGCGTCATGAGAGATTTTTCAAGGAACTCTATGACAATGAAATTGAAAACCTGGAAGTAACAGACACATTCATAGAAAAGCACAACCTTCCAAGACGGAAACAGAAAGAAATAGAAAATATAAATAGACAAATCACAAGCACTGAAATTAAAAAGCTTCCAACAAACAAAAGCTCAGGACCAGATCACTTTACAGGTGAATTCTATCAAATATTTAGAGAACAGCTAACATGCATCCTTCTCAAACTCTTCCAAAATAATGCAGAGGGAGGAACACTCCCAAAGTTATTCTACGAGGCCACCATCACCCTGATACCAAAACCAGACAAAGATGTCATAAAAAAAGAAAATTACAGGCCAGTATCCCTGATCAACATAGATGCAAAAATCCTCAACACAATACTAGGAAACAGAATCCAATAGCACATTAAAAGTATCATACACCATGATCAAGTGGGGTTTATCCCAGGAATGCAAGGATTCTTCAATATATGCAAATCAATCAATGTGATACACTATATTAACAAAGTGAAGGATAAAAACCATATGGTCATCTCAATAGATGCAGAAAAAAACTGTTGACAGAGTTCAGCACCCATTTTGGATAAAACCCTCCAGAAACTAGGCATACAGGGAACTTACCTCAACAAAATAAAGGCCATATATGACAAACCCACAGCCAACATCACTCTCAATGGTGAAAAACTGAAACTATTTGCACGAAGATCAGGAAGAAGGGAAAGTTGCCCACTCTCATCACTATTACTCAACATAGTTTTGGAATTTTTTGCCACAGCAATCAGAGAATTAAAAGGAATAAGAGGAGTCCAAATCGTAAAAGAAGCATGAAACTGTTACTGTTTGCAGATGACATGATATTATACATAGAGCAACCTAAGGATGCTAGCAGAAAACTAGTAGAGCTCATCAATGAATTTGGTAAAGTAGTAGGATACAAAATTAATGCACAGAAATCTCTTGTATTCTTTTACAGTAATTATGAAAAATGTGAAAGAGACAATAAGGGAACACTCTGATTTACCATTGCAACAAAAAGAATGAAATACCTAGGAATACACATACCTAAGGAGTCAAAAGACCTGTATGCAGAAAAAATAAGACACTGATGAAAGAAATTAAAGATGATACAAATAGATGGAGTGATGTACCATGTTTTAGGAGTGGATGAATCAATATTTTGAAAATAACTGTAGTACCCAAAGCAATCTACACGTTCAGTGGAGTCCCTATCAAACTACCAATGGCTATTTTCACAGAACTAGAACAAAAAATTTCACAATTTGTATGGAAAAACAAAAGACCCTGAATAGCCAAAGTAATCTATAGAAAGGAAAACGGAGTTGGAGAAATCAGGCTCCCTGACTTCAGAGTATGCCACAAAGCTACAAAAATCAAGACAATATGGGGCTTCCCTGATGGTGCAGTGGTTGAGAGTCCGCCTGCTGATGCAGGGGACACAGGTTCATGCCCCAGTCCGGGAAGATCCCACATGCCACGGAGCGGCTAGGCCCGTGAGCCATGGCTGCTGAGCCTGTGTGTCCGGAGCCTGTGCTCCACAAGGTGAGAGGCCACAACAGCAGTGAGAGGCCCGCGTACTACAAAAAAAAAAAGACAATATGGTACTGGCACAGAAAAAGAAATATAGATCAATGGAACAGGATAGAAAACCCAGCGATAAACCCACGAACATATGGTCAACTCATCTCTGAGAAAGTAGGCAAGGATACATATTGGAGAAATAACACTATCTTGAATAAGCGTTGTTGGGAAAACTGGACAGCTACATTTAAAAGAATGAAATTAGAACACTTCCTTACGCCATACACAAAAATAAATGCAAAATGGGTTAAAGATCTAAATGCAAGGCCAGACACTATCAAAGTCTTAGATTAAAAAATAGAACACTCTATGACATAAATCACAGCAAGATCTTTTTTAACCCACTTACTAGAGAAATGAAAATAAAAACAAAAATAAACAAAACAAATGGCAGCTAGTGAAACTTAAAAGCTTTTGCACAGCAAAGGAAACCATAAACAAAAGGAAAAGACAACCCTCAGAATGGGAGAAAGTATTTGCAAACGAAGGGACTGATAAAGGATTAATCTCCAAAACATACAAACAGCTCATGCAGCTCAATATCAAAAAACAAAAACCCAATCAAAAAATGGGCAAGAGACCTAAACAGACATTTCTCCAAGAAGATATACATATTGCTAACAAACACAGGAAAGGATGCTCAACATCACTAATAATTAGAGAAATGGAAATCAAAACTACAGTGAGGTATTACCTAACACCAGTCAGAATGGCCATCATCAAAAATTCTACAAACAATAAATGCTGGAGAGGGTGTGGAGAAAATGGAACCCTCTTGCACTGTTAGTGGGAATGTAAATTGATACAGCCAGTATGGAGAATAGAATGGATGTTCCTCAAAAAACTAAAAATAGAAGTACCATATCACTCAGCATTGCCACTTCTGGCCATATGCCCTGAGAAAACCATAATTCAAATAAAGACATGTATCACAATGTACATTTCATCACTATTTACTGTACTTAGGACATGAAAGCAAACTAAGTGTTGGTCGACAGATGAGTGGATCAAGAAGATGTTGCACACATATACAAGGGAATATTAGTCAGCCATAAAAAGAAACAAAATTGAGTTATTTGCAGTGATTTGGATGTCCCTAGGGTCTGTCATATAGAGTGATTTAGTCAGAAAGAGAAAAATAAAACACCGTATGCTCACATATATATATGGAATCTTAAAAAGAAGATGGTTCTGAGGAATCTTGGGCCAGGACAGGAATAAAGACGCAGACGTAGAGAATGGACTTGAGGACATGGGGTTGGGGAATTGTAAGCTGGGACGAAGTGAGAGAGTGGCATAGACATATATACGCTATAAAATGTAAAATAGATAGCAAGTGGGAAGAAGCTATGTAGAATAAGGAGATCATCTCGGTGCTTTGTGACCACCTAGGGAGGTGGCATAAGGCTGGTGGAGGCAGACACAAGAGGGAGGATATATGGGTATATATGTATACACATAGCTGATTCACTTTGTTATACAGCAGCAACTAACACAACAATGTAAAGCAATTATACTCCAATAAAGTTGTTAAAAAACGTCATTGCATCCTGAGAATAAATCCCAGTTGATCATGGTGAATAGTTCTTCTAATATAAAGCTAAATTCAATTTGCTCATAATTTATTTAAAGTTTTGCATCTATATTCTTCTGGTATATTGGCCTGTACTTTTCCTTTCTTGTAATATCCTTTTCTGCTTTGATATGAGGGTAATACTGGCCTCATGAAATGAATTTGTGAGTGTTCCCTCTTTTGGATTTTTTGGAAGATTTTGAGAAGTATTGGCAATATCATTAAACATTTGGTAAAATTCACTAGTTTAGTCATCTTGCCCTGAATTATTTTTCATTGGAAGAATTATTTTTCATTGGAAGAATTTTTTAAAAGATTTTATTGGAGTATAATTGCTTTACAATGGTGTGTTAGTTTCTGCTTTATAACAAAGTGAATCAGTTATACATATATGTTCTCATATCTCTTACATCTCCCTCCCTCCCACCCTCCCTATCCCACCCGTCTAGGTGGTCACAAACCACCGAGCTGATCTCCCTGTGCTATGTGGCTGCTTCTCACTAGCTATCTATTGTACACTTGGTAGTGTATATATGTCCATGCCACTCTCTCACTTTGTCACAGCTCACCCTTCCCCCTCCCCATATCCTCAATTCCATGCTCTAGTAGGTTTGTGTCTTTATTCCTGTCTTACCCCTAGGTACTTCATGACCTTTTTAAAAAATCAATATATATATGTGTGTTAGCATACGTTATTTGTTTTTCTCTTTCTGACTTACTTCACTCTGTATGACAGACTGTAGTTCCATCCACCTCACTACAAATGACTCAATTTCGTTTATTATTATGGCTAATATTCCATTGTATATAAGTGCCACATATTCTTTATCCATTCATCTGTTTATGGACACTTAGGTTGCTTCCATGTCCTGGTTATTGTAAATAGTGCTGCAATGAATATTTTGGTACATGACTGTTTTTGAATTATGTTTTTCTCAGGGTATATGCCCAATAGTTGGATTGCTGGGTCATATGGTAGTTCAATATGTAGTTATTTAAGGAACCTCCATACTGTTCGCCACAGTGGCTGTATCAATTTACATTCCCACCAGCAGTGCAAGAGTGTCCCCTTCTCTCCACACCCTCTCCAGCATTTATTGTTTTTGGTTTTTTGATGATGGCCATTCTGACTGGTGTGAGATGAAATCTCATTGTTGTTTTGATTTCCATTTCTCTAATGATTAATGATGTTAAGCATTCTTTCATGTGTTTGTTGGCAATCTGTATATCTTCTTTGGAGAAATGTCTGTTTAGGTCTTCTGCCCATTTTTTTTTTTTTAAACATCTTTATTGGGGTATAATTGCTTTACAATGGTGTGTTAGTTTCTGCTTTATAACAAAGTGAATCAGCTATACATATACATATGTTCCCATATGTCTTCCCTCTTGTGTCTCCCTCCCTCCCACTCTCCCCATCCCACACTTCCAGGCTGTCACAAAGCACCGAGCTAATATCCCTGTGCCTTGCGGCTGCTTCCCCCCAGCTATCTACCTTACTACGTTTGTTAGTGTGTATATGTCCATGACTCTCTCTCGCCCTGTCAAAACTCACCCTTCCCCCTCCCCATATCCTCAAGTCCGTTCTCCAGTAGGTCTGCGTCTTTATTCCTATCTTACCCCTAGGTTCTTCATGACATTTTTTTCCCTTAAATTCCATATATATGTGTTAGCATACGGTATTTGTCTTTTTCTTTCTGACTTACTTCACTCTGTATGACAGACTCTAGGTCTATCCATCTCATTACAAATAGCTCAATTTCATTTCTTTTTAAGGCTGAGTAATATTCCATTGTGTATATGTGCCACATCTTCTTTATCCATTCATCCGATGATGGGCGCTTAGGTTGTTTCCATGTCCTGGCTATTGTAAATAGAGCTGCAATGAACATTTTGGTACATGACTCTTTTTGAATTTTGGTTTTCTCAGGGTATATGCCAAGTAGTGGGATTGCTGGGTCATATGGTAATTCTATTTGTAGATTTTTAAGGAACCTCCATACTGTTCTCCACAGTGGCTGAACCAATTCACATTCCCACCAGCAGTGCAACAGTGTCCCCTTTTCTCCACACCCTCTCCAGCATTTATTGTTTATAGATTTTTTGATGATGGCCATTCTGACTGGTGTGAGATGATATCTCATTGTAGTTTTGATTTGCATTTCTCTAATGATTAATGATGTTGAGCATTCTTTCATGTGTTTGTTGGCATTCTGTATATCTTCTTTGGAGAAATGTCTATTTAGGTCTTCTGCCCATTTTTGGATGGGGTTGTTTGTTTTTTGGTTATTGAGCTGCATGAGCTGCTTGTAAATTTTGGAGATTAATCCTTTGTCAGTTGCTTCATTTGCAAATGTTTTCTCCCATTCTGAGGGTTGTCTTTTGGTCTTGGTTATGGTTTCCTTTGCTGTGCAAAAGCTTTGAAGTTTCATTAGGTCCCATTTGTTTATTTTTGTTTTTATTTCCATTACTCTAGGAGGTGGGTCAGAAAGGATCTTGCTGTGATTTATGTCATAGAGTGTTCTTCCTATGTTTTCTTCTAAGAGTTTGATAGTTTCTGGCCTTACATTTAGGTCTTTAATCCATTTTGAGCTTATTTTTGTGTATGGTGTTAGGGAGTGATCTAATCTCATACTTTTACATGTACCTGTCCAGTTTTCCCAGCACCATTTATTGAAGAGGCTGTCCTTTCTCCACTGTACAATCCTGCCTCCTTTATCAAAGATAAGGTGTCCATATGTGCGTGGGTTTATCTCTGGGCTTTCTATCCTGTTCCACTGATCTATCTTTCTGTTTATGTGCCAGTACCATACTGTCTTGATTACTGTTGCTTTGTAATATAGTCTAAAGTCAGGGAGCCTTATTCCTCCAGCTCCTTTTTTCGTTCTCAAGATTGCTTTGGCTATTCGGGGTCTTTTGTGTTTCCATACAAATTGCGAAATTTTTTGTTCTAGTTCTGTGAAAAATGCCAGTGGTAGTTTGATAGGGATTGCATTGAATCTGTAGATTGCTTTGGGTAGTAGAGTCATTTTCACAATGTTGATTCTTCCCATCCACGAACATGGTATATCTCTCCATCTATTTGTATCATCTTTAATTTCTTTCATCAGTGTCTTATAATTTTCTGCATACAGGTCTTTCGTATCCTTAGGTAGGTTTATTCCTAGATATTTTATTCTTTTTGTTGCAATGGTAAATGGGAGTGTTTTCTTGATTTCACTTTCAGATTTTTCATCATTAGTATATAGGAATGCCAGAGATTTCTATGCATTAATTTTGTATCCTGCTACTTTACCAAATTCATTGATTAGCTCTAGTAGTTTTCTGGTAGCATCTTTAGGATTCTCTATGTATAGTATCATGTCATCTGCAAACAGTGACAGCTTTACTTCTTCTTTTCCGATTTGGATTCCTTTTATTTCCTTTTCTTCTCTGATTGCTGTGGCTAAAACTTCCAAAACTATGTTGAATAAGAGTGGTGAGAGTGGGCAACCTTGTCTTCTTCCTGATCTTACTGGAAATGCTTTCAGTTTTTCACCATTGAGGATGATGTTTGCTGTGGGCTTGTCATATATGGCTTTTATTATGTTTAGGAAAGTTCCCTCTATGCCTACTTTCTGGAGGGTTTTTATCATAAATGGGTGTTGAATTTTGTCGAAAGCTTTCTCTGCATCTATTGAGATGATCATATGGTTTTTCTCCTTCAATTTGTTAATATGGTTTATCACATCGATAGATTTGCGTATATTGAAGAATCCTTGCATTCCTGGAATAAACCCCACTTGATCATGGTGTATGATCCTTTTAATGTGCTGTTGGATTCTGTTTGCTAGTATTTGTTGAGGATTTTTGCATCTATGTTCATCAGTGATATTGGTCTGTAGTTTTCTTTCTTTGTGACATCCTTGTCTGGTTTTGGTATCAAGGTGATGGTGGCTTCGTAGAAGGAATTTGGGAGTGTTCCTCCCTCTGCTATATTTTGGAAGAGTTTGAGAAAGGTAGGTGTTAGCTCTTCTCTAAACGTTTGATAGAATTCACCTGTGAAGCCATCTGCTCCTGGGCTTTTGTTTGTTGGAAGGTTTTTAATCACAGTTTCAATTTTAGTGCTTGTGATTGGTCTGTTCATATTTTCTATTTCTTCCTGATTCAGTCTTGGCAGGTTGTGCATTTCTAAGAATTTGTCCATTTCTTCCAGATTGTCCATTTTATTGGCATAGAGTTGCTTGTAGTAATCTCTCATGATTATTTTTATTTCTGCAGTGTCAGTTGTTACTTCTCCTTTTTCATTTCTAATTCTATTGATTTGAGTCTTCTCCCTTTTTTTCTTGATGAGTCTGGCTAGTGGTTTATCTATTTTGTTTATCTTCTCAAAGAACCAGCTTTTAGTTTTATTGATCTTTGCTATTGTTTCCTTCATTTCTTTTTCATTTATTTCTGATCTGATTTTTATGATTTCTTTCCTTCTGCTAGCTTTGGGGTTTTTTTGTTCTTCTTTCTCTAATTGCTTGAGGTGCAAGGTTAGGCTGTTTATTCGAGATGTTTCCTGCTTCTTAAGGTGGGCTTGTATTGCTATAAACTTCCCCCTTAGAACTGCTTTTGCTGCATCCCATACGTTTTGGGTCGTTGTGTCTCCATTGTCATTTGTTTCTAGGTATTTTTTTATTTCCTCTTTGATTTCTTCAGTGATCACTTCATTATTAAGTAGTGTATTGTTTAGCCTCCATGTGTTTGTATTTTTTACAGATCTTTTCCTGTAATTGATATCTAGTCTCATGGCGTTGAGGTCGGAAAAGATACTTGATACAATTTCAGTTTTCTTAAATTTACCAAGGCTTGATTTGTGACCCAAGATATGATCTATCCTGGAGAATGTTCCATGAGCACTTGAGAAAAATGCGTATTCTGTTGTTTTTGGATGGAGTGTCCTATAAATATCAATTAAGTCCATCTTGTTTAATGTATCATTTAAAGCTTGTGTTTCCTTATTTATTTTCATTTTGGATGATCTGTCCATGGGTGAAAGTGGGGTGTTAAAGTCCCCTACTATGAATGTGTTACTGTTGATCTCCCCTTTTATGGTTGTTAGTATTTGCCTTATGTATTGAGGTGCTCCTATGTTGGGTGCATAAATATTTACAATTGTTATATCTTCTTCTTGGATCGATCCCTTGATCATTATGTAGTGTCCTTCTTTGTCCCTTTTAATAGTCCTTATTTTAAAGTCTATTTTGTCTGATATGAGAATTGCTACTCCAGCTTTCTTTTGGTTTCCATTTGCATGGAATATCTTTTTCCATCCCCTTACTTTCAGTCTGTATGTGTCTCTAGTTCTGAAGTGGGTCTCTTGTAGACAGCATATATAAGGGTCTTGTTTTTGTATCCTTTCAGCCAATCTGTGTCTTTTGGTGGGAGCATTTAGTCCATTTACATTTAAGGTAATTATCGACATGTATGTTCCTATTTCCATTTTATATATTGTTTTGGGTTCGCTACTATAGGTCATTTCCTTCTCTTGTGTTTCGTGTCTAGAGAAGTTCCTTTAGCATTTGTTGTAAAGCTGGTTTGGTGGTGCTGAACTCTCTCAGCTTTTGCTTGTCTGTAAAGGTTTCAATTTCTCTATGAAATGTGAATGAGATCCTTGCTGGGTAGAGTAGTCTTAGTTGCAGGCTATTCTCCTTCATCACTTTCAGTATGTCCTGCCACTCCCTTCTGGCTTGTAGGGTTTCTGCTGAGAGATCAGCTGTTAACCTTATGGGGATTCCCTTGTGTGTTATTTGTTGTTTTTCCCTTGCTGCTTTTAATATGCTTTCTTTGTATTTAATTTTTGACAGTTTGATTAATATGTGTCTTGGCGTGTTTCTCCTTGTATTTATCCTGTATGGGACCCTCTGTGCTTCCTGGACTTGATTAACTATTTCCTTTCCCATATTAGGGAAGTTTTCAACTATAATCTCTTCAAATATTTTCTCAGTCCCTTTCTTTCTTTCTTCTTCTTCTGGAACCCCTATAATTCGAATGTTGGTGCATTTCATGTTGTCCCAGAGGTCTCTGAGAGTGTCCTCAGTTCTTTTCATTCTTTTTTCTTTATTCTGCTCTGCAGTAGTTATTTCCACTACTTTATCTTCCAGGTCACTTATCCGTTCTTCTGCCTCAGTTATTCTGCTATTGATCCTATCTAGAGTGATTTTAATTTCATTTATTGCATTGTTCATCGTTGCTTGTTTCATCTTTAGTTCTTGTAGGTCCTTGTTAACTGTTTCTTGCATTTTGTCCATTCTACTTCCAAGATTTCGGATCATCCTTACTATCATTATTCTGAATTCTTTTTCAGGTAGATTGCCTATTTCCTCTTCATTTGTTAGGTCTGGTGGGTTTTTATCTTGCTCCTTCATCTGCTGTGTGTTTTTCTGTCTTCTCATTTTGCTTATCTTACTGTGTTTGGGGTCTCCTTTTTGCAGGCTGCACTTTCGTAGTTCCCGTTGTTTTTGATGTCTGTCTCCAGTGGCTAAGGTTGTTTCAGTGGGTTGTGTAGGCTTCCTGGTGGAGGGGACTAGTGCCTGTGTTGTGCTGGATGAGGCTGGATCTTGTCTCTCTAGTGGGCAGGTTCACGTCTGGTGGCGTGTTTTGGGGTGTCTGTGGTCTTATTATGATTTTAGGCAGCCTCTCTGCTAATGGGTGGGGTTATGTTCCTGTTTTGCTAGTTGTTTGGCATAGGTTGTCCAGCACTGTGGCTTGCTGGTCGTTTAGTGAAGTTGGGTGCTGGTGTTAAGATGGAGGTCTCTGGGATATTTCCACCGTTTAATATTATGTGGAGCTGGGAGGTCTCTTGTTGACCAGTGTCCTGAAGTTGGCTCTCCTACCTCAGAGGCAGAGCCCTGACTCCTGGCTGGAGCACCAAGAGCCTTTCATCCACACAGCTCAGAATAAAAGGGAGAAAAAGTAGGGAGAATTAGTAGAAGTATGAGTAAAGAAAGAAGGAAAGGAGGAAAGGAAGGAAGGAAGAAAGAAGCAAAGAAGGAAAGAAAGGAGGGAGGGAGGGAGGGAGGGAGGAAGGAAGGAAGGAGGGAAAGAAGGAAAAAAGACAGAAAGAAAGATGTTACAGTAAAAATAAAATAAAGTATAATATAGTTATTGAATTAAAAAATATTTAGAAAAAAAAAGGGACGGATAGAACCTTAGGACAAATGTTGGAAGCAAAGCTATACAGAGAAAATCTTACACAGAAGCATACACATACACCTTCACAAAAAGAGGTAAAGGGGGAAAAATCATAAATCCTGCTCCCTGAGACCACCTCCTCAATTTGGGGTGATTCGTTGTCTAAAGGAGGGAGGGAAGGAAGGAAAGGAAGAAAGAACGAAGGTAAAGTACAATAAAGTTATTACAATTAAACTTAATTATTAAGAAAAAGAATTTTTTAAAAAAAGTCATGGACGGTTAGAGCCCTAGGACAAATGGTGGAAGCAAGAGTACAGACAAGATCTCACACAGAAGCATACACGTACACATTCACAAAAAGAGGAAAAGGGAAAAAAATCATAGATCTCGCTCCTAAATTCCACCTCTTCAATTTGGGATCATTCCTTGTCTATTCAGGTATTCCACAGATGCAGGGTATATCAAGTTGATTGTGGAGCTTTAATCCGCTGCTTCTGTGGCTGCTGGGAGAGATTTCCCTTTCTCTTCTTTGTTCTCACAGCTCACAGGAGCTCAGCTTTGGATTTGGCCCTGCCTCTGCGTGTAGGTCGCTGGAGGGCGTCTGTTTTTTCGCTCAGACAGGACGGGGTTAAAGGAGCCGCTGATTGGGGCCTCCGGCTCACTCAGGCCGGGGGTTGGGGCATGGGGGAAGGAGGGGCACTGCGTGCGGGGCGGGCCTGCGGCGGCAGAGGCAGCGTGACGTTGCGGCAGAGGCCGGCGTGACGTTGCACCAGCCTGAGGCCCGCCGTGCGTTGTCCCGGGGAAGTTGTCCCTGGATCCCGGGAACCTGGCAGTGGCGGGCTGCACAGGCTCCGCGGAAGAGGGGTGTGGAGAGTGACCTGTGCTCGCACACAGGCCCCTTGGTGGCGGCAGCAGCAGCCTTAGCGTCTCCCGCCCGGCTCTTGGGTCCGCGGTTTTAGCCGCGGCTCGCGCCCGTCTCTGGGGTTTGCGCTTTCAGCCACGGCTCGCGCCCGTCTCGGGGGCTCGCGCCCTCAGCCGCGGCTCGCGCCTGTCTCTGGGGTTCGCGCTTTTAGCCGCGGCTCGAGCCCATCTCTGGAGTTCCTTTAAGCAGCGCTCTTAAACCCCTCTCCTCGCGCACCAGGAAACAAAGAGGGAAGAAAAAGTCTCTTGCCTCTTCGCCGGTGCAGGCTTTTCCCCGAACTCCCTCCCGGCTAGTCGTGGTGCACTAACCCCTTCAGGCTATGTTCAAGCCGCCAACCCCAGTCCTCTCCCTGAGCTCCGTCCAAAACCAAAACCCGAGCCTCAGCTCGCAGCCCCGCCCGCCCCGGCGGGTGAGCAGACAAGCCTCTCGGGTTGGTGAGTGCTGGTCGGCACCGATCGTCTGTGCAGGAATCTCCCCGCTTTGCCCTCCGCACCCGTCGCTGTGCACTACTCCGCGGTCCCGAAACTCCCCCCTCTGCCTCCCGCAGTCTCCGCCCGCGGAGGGGCTTCCTAGTGTGTGGAAACTTTTCCTCCTTCACAGCTCCCTCCCACTGGTGCAGGTGCCGTCCTTATTCTTTTGTCTCTGTTTTTTCTTTTGCCCTACCCAGTTACGTGGGGAGTTTCTTGCCTTTTGGGAGGTCTGAGGTCTTCTGCCAGCCTTCAGTAGGAGTTCTGTAGGAGTTGTTCCACGTGTGGATGTATTTCTGGTGTATCCGTGGGGAGGAAGGCGATCTCCGCGTCTTACTCTTCCGCCATCTTCAAGGTCCCCCCTCCCTGCCCATTTTTGAATTGGGTTGTTTGATTTTTTGATATTGAGCTGCATGAGCTGCTTGTAAATTTTGGAGATTAATGCTTTGTCAGTTGCTTCATTGGCAAATATTTTCACCCATCCTGAGGGTTGTCTTTTGGTCTTGTTTGTGGTTTCCTTTGTTGTGCAAAAGCTTTTAAGTTTCATTAGGTCACATTTGTTTACTTTGTTTTTATTTCCATTTCTCTAGGAAGTGGGTCAAAAGGATCTTGCTGTGATTTATGTCATAGAGTGTTCTGCCTATTTTTTCCTCAAAGAGTTTGATAGTGTCTGGCCTTACATTTAGGTCTTTAAACCATTTTCAGTTTATCTTTGTCTATGGTGTTAGGGAGTTTTCTAATTTCATACTTTTATGTGTACTGTCCAGTTTTCCCAGCACCACTTATTGAAGAGGCTCTCTTTTCTCCACTGTATATTCTTGCCTCCTTATCAAAGATAAGGTGACCATATGTGCTTGGGTTTATCTCTGGGCTTTCTACCCTGTTCCATACTGTCTTGATTACTGTTGCTTTGTAGTATAGTCTGAAATCTGGGAGACTGACTCCTCCAGCTCCACTTTTTGTTCTCAAGATTGCTTTAGCTATTTGGGGTCTTTTGCATTTGCATACATATTGTGAAAATTTTTGTTCTGGTTCTGTGAGAAAGGCCAGTGGTAGTTTGATAGGTATTGCACTGAATCTATAGATTGCTTTGGGAAGTAGAATCATTTTCACAATGTTGATGGCTCCAATTCAAGAACATGGTATATCTCTCCATCTGTTTGTATCATCTTTAATTTCTTTCATCAGTGTCTTATAATTTTCTGCATACAGGTCTTTTGTCTCCTTTGGTAGGTTTATTCCTAGATATTATATTCTTTTTGTTGTAATGGTAAATGGGAGTATTTTCGTAATTTCACTTTCAGAATTTTCATCATTAGTGTGTAGGAATGCTCGAGATTTCTGTGCATTAATTTTGTAGTCTGCTACTTTTCCAAATTCCTTGATTAACTGTAGTAGTCTTCTGGTAACATCTTCAGGATTCTCTGTGTATAGTATCATGTCATCTGCAAACAGTGACAGCTTTACTTCTTCTGTTGCCATTTGGATTCCTTTTATTTAATTTTCTTCTCTGATTGCTGTGGCTAAAACTCCCAAATCTGTGTTGAATAAGACTAGTGAGAGTGGTCAACCTTTTCTTGCTCCTGATCGTAGGGGAGATGTTTTCAGTTTTCCACCATTGAGGACGATATTGTCTGTGGGTTTGTCATATAAGGCCAGGATTATGTTGAGCAAATTTCCCTCTATGCCTACTTTCTGCAGAGTTTTTATCATAAAAGGGTGTTGAATTTTGTTGAAAGCTTTCTCTGTCTCGATTGAGATGATCATGTTTTTTCTCCTGCAATTTGTTAACATAGTGTATCACATTGATTGATTTGTGTATATTGAAGAATCCTTGCATTCCTGGGACAAACCCCACTTGATCATGGTGTATGATCCTTTAATGTGCTGTTGGATTCTGTTTGCTAGTATTTTGTTTCTAGGTATTTTTTGATTTCCTCTTTGATTTCTTGGTTACTAAGTATTGTATTGTTTAGCCTCCATGTGCTTGTAGTTTTTACAGATTTTTTCTTTTCATTGATAGCTAGTATCATAGTGTTGTATTTGGAAAAGATACTTGTTATGATTTCTATTTTCTTAAATATACCAATGCTTTATTTGTGACCCAAGATATGATCTATCCTGGAGAATGTTCCATGAGCAATTGAGAAAAATGTGCATTCTGTTGTTTTGGAAGGAATGTGCTATAAACAGCAATTAAGTACCTCTTGTTTAATGTATCATTTAAATTTGTGTTTCCTTATTTATTTTCATTTTGGATGATCTGTCCATTGGTGAAAGTGCGGTGTTAAAGTCCCCTACTATGATTGTGTTACTGTCAATTTCCCCTTTTATGGCTGTTAGTATTTGCCTTATGTATTGAGGTGCTCCTATGTTGGGTGCATAAATATTTACAATTGTTATATCTTCTTCTTGGATTGATCCCTTGATATTATGTAGTGTCCTTCTTTGTCTCTTGTAATGGTCTTTATGTTAAAGTCTATTTTGTCTGATATGAGAAATGCTACTGCAGCTTTCTTTTGATTTCCATTTGCATGGAATATCTTTTTTCATCCCCTCACATTCAGTCTGTATGTGTCCCTAGGTCTGAAGTGGGTCTCTTGTAGAGAGCATATATTTGGGTCTTGTTTTTGTATCCATTCAGCCAGTCTCTGTCTTTTGGTTTGATCATTTAATCCAATTACATTTCAGGTAGTTATCAATATGTATGTTCCTACTTCCATTTTCTTAACTGTTTGGGATTTGTTATTGTAGGTCTTTTCCTTCTCTTGTGTTTCCTGCCTACAGAAGTTCCTTTAGCATTTGTTGTAAGGTTGGTTTGGTGGTGCTGAATTCTCTTAAATTTTTCTTGTCTGTAAAGGTGTTAATTTCTCCATCAAATCTTAATGAGATCCTTTCTGAGTAGAGTAATCTTGGTTGTAGGTTTTTCTCCTTCATCACTGTAAATATATCCTGCCACTTACTTCTGGCTTGCAGAGTTTCTGCTGAAATATCAGCCGTTAACCTTATGGGGATTCACTTGTGTGTTATTTGTTGTTTTCCCCTTGCTGCCTTTAATATTTTTTCTTTGTATTTAATTTTTGATAGTTTGATTAATATGTGTCTTGTCGTGTTTCTCCTTGGATTTCACCTCTATGGGACTCTCTGTGCTTCCTGGTCTTAATTAAATATTTCCTTTCCCATATTAGGGAAATTTTCAACTCTAATCACTTCAAATACTTTCTCAGTCCCTTTCTTTTTCTCTTCTTCTTCTGTGACCCCTATAATTCGAATGTTGGTGCATTTAATGTTGTCCCAGAGGTCTCTGAGACTGTCCTCAGTTCTTTTCATTCTCTTTGCTTTATTCTGCTCTGCAGTAGTTATTTCCACTATTTTATCTTCCAGGTCACTTATCTTTTCTTCTGCCTCAGTTATTCTGCTATTGTTCGTTTGTAGAGAATTTTAAAATTCATTTATTGTGTTTTTCATCATTGTTTGTTTGCCCTTTAGTTCTTCTAGGTCCTTGTTAAAACGTTTGTTGTTTTTTCTCTATTGTATTTCCAAGATTTTGGATCATCTTTACTCTCATTATTCTGAATTCTTTTTCAGGTAGCCTGCCTATTTCCTCTTCATTTGTTAGGTCTGGTGGGTTTTTACCTTACTCCATCTGCTGTGTGTTTTTCTGTATTCTCATTTTGCTTAACTTACTGTGTTTGGGGTCTCCATTTTGCAGGCTGCAGGTTCATATTTCCCCTTGTTTTTGGTGTCTCTCCCGAGTGGCTAAGCTTTGTTCAGTGGGTTGCATCAGCTTCCTGTGGAGGGGACTAGTGCCTGTGTTCTGGTGGATGACTCTGGGTCTTGTCTTTCTGGTGGGCAGGTACACGTCTGTTGGTGTGTTTTGGGGTGTCTCTAACCTTATTATGATTTTAGGCAGCCTCTCTGCTAATGGATGGGGTTGTGTTCCTGTCTTGCTTGTTTTTTGGCATGGGGTGTCCAGTACTGTAGCTTGCTGTTCATTGAGTCAAACTGGGTCTTGGCTTTGAGATGGAGATGTCTGGGAGAATTTTGCCATTTGATATTATGCGGAGCTGGGTGGTATCTTGTGGACCAGCGCCCTGAAGTTGTTTCTCCCACCTCAGAGGCACAGTCCTGTGCCAGGCTGCAGCACCAAGGGCCTTTCATCCACATGGCTCAGAATAAAAGGGAGAAAAAATAGAAAGAAAGGAAAAAAGAAGATAAAATAAAGTCATTAAAGTAAAAAATGAAAAATAATAATTAAGAAAAAAATTTTAACATAAAAATACAAGAACAAAAAGAAACAAACAAGCAGAAAATCGGGTGGACAGAACCCTAGGACAAGTGGTAAAAGCAAATCTATACAGACAAAAACACACACAGAAACATACACATACACAGTGACAAAAAAAGAAAAAGGGAACAAAAATATATATCTTTCTCCCAACGTCCACCTCCTCAATTTGGGATGATTCATTGCCTATTCAGGTATTCCACAGATGCACGGTACATCAAGTTGACTGTGGAGATTTAATCCGCTGCTCCTGAGGCTGCTGGGAGAAACTTCCCTTTCTCTTCTTTGTTCGCACAACTCGTGTGGTTCAGCTTTGGATTGGGACCCACCTCTGCAAGTAGGTTACCTGAGGGCATCTGTTCTTCACTCAGACAGGACAGGGTTAAAGGAGCAGCTGATTCGGGGGCTCTGGCTCAATCAGACTGGGCGGAGGGAGGGGTACGGATGCAGGGAGAGCCTGTGGTGGCAGAGCCCAGCATGTCATCGTATCAGCCTAAGGTGCACCTTGTGTTCTCCCGGGGAATTTGTCCCTGGATCACGGGATCCTGGCAGAGGTAGTTTCACAGGCTCCCAGGAGGGGAGGTGTCGAGACTGACCTGTGCTCACACTCAGGCTTCTCGGTGGTGGCAGTAGCAGCCTTAGCATCCCATGCCCGTCTCTGGTGTCCATGCTGAAAGCTGCTGCTCGCACCCGTCTCTGGAGCTCCTTGAAGTGGTCCTCTGTATCCCCTCTCCTCGTGCACCAGGAAATAAAGAGCCAAGAAAAAGTCTCTTGCCTCTTTGGCAGCTCCAGACACTTTCCTGGACTCCCTTCTTGCTATCTGTGGCACATTAGTCCCTTCAGGCTGTGTTCACGTTGCCAACCCCAGTCGTCTCTCTGGGATCCCACCTCCGAAGCCCGAGCGTCATCTCTCAGCCCCTGCCCACCCTGTCTGGTGAGCAGACAAACTTCACGGGCTGGTGAGTGGTGGTCTGCACCATTCCTCAGTGCAGGAATCTCTCTGCTTTGCCCTCTGCACCCCTGTTGCTCTCCTCTCCTCCGGGGCTCTGAAGCTCCCCCACTCCGCCACCCACAGTCTCCACCCGTGAAGGGGCTTCCTAGTGTGTAGAATCCTTTCCTCCTTAACAGCTCCCTGCCAGTGGTGCAGGTCCTGTCTCTATTCTTTTGTCTCTGTTTATTCTTTTTTCTTTTGCCCTACCCAGGTACGTGGGGGAGTTTCTTGCCTTTGGGAGGTCTGAGTTTTTCTGCCAGTGTTCAGTAGGTGTTTTGTAGGAGCTGCTCCACATGTAGATGTATTCCTGATGTATTTGTGAGGAGGAAGGTGATCTCTGCATCTTACTCTTCCGCCATCTTGAAGCTCTTCCCATTGGAAGACTTTTGATTATTGGTTCAATTTCCTTAGTAATAATTGTTTTATTCAGATTTTTATTTCTTCCTGAGTGTGTCTTGGTAGATTGCTTGAAGATTGCTTGCAAGAATTTTTCCATTTCTTCTAGTTTGTTCAATTTGTTGTTGTAGTTGTTCATAGTAGCTTCCTTCAGATCTTGTATTTCTTGCTATTAGTTGTAATGTCTCCTTTTTCTTTTTTAATTTTGTTGTCTAGTGTCCTCTATATTTTTTCTTTTGTCAGTCTATCTAAAGTTTTGTCAATTTTGTTTAGCTTTTCAAAGAATCAACTTCTATTTTTGTTAATATTTTCTACTGTTTTTGTTTTCTCTTTTACTTATTTCTGCTCTGATATTTATTATTTTCTTCCTTCTGCTAACTAGGGGCTCAGTTTGCTCTTTTTCTAGTTCCTTGTGGCATAGATTTATGTTGTTTATATGAGATCTTTCTTGTTTCTTAATGTAGGCATTTATTGCTGTGAACTTCCCTCTTGAGCTGCTTTTGCTGCATCTCATAATTTTGAGTATGTTGTGTTTTAATTTTCCTTTGTCTCTAGATATTTTTAAATTTCCCCTTTAATTTATTCTTTGATTCACTGGTTGTTCAGGAGATTGTTGTTTAATTTGTATATATTTTTGTGTTTTTTGGTTTTCCTCATATTTGTGATTTCTAGTTTCATAATGTTGTGATCAGAGGAAATTCTTGGTATAATTTCAATCTTGTTGAACTTGCTAGACTTGTCTTGTGGTCTAATATGTGATTTACCCTAGAAAATGTTCCATGTGTGCTTGAGAAAAATGTCTATTCTGCTGTTGTTGGAATGAATGCTGTATATATGGCTATTGCCTCCAGTTGATCTATGGTTTTCTTCATATCCATTGTTTCCTTATTGATTTTCATTCTGGATGATTTATCCATTGTTGAGAGGAGGTATTAAATTCCTCAACTATTATTGTATAGCTTTTTATATCTCTTTTTATCCCTGTTAGCTTTTGTTTTATATATTTATGTGCTCCAATGTTTGGTTCATAAATGCTAACAACTGTGATATCTTCTTGAAAGGCTGACACCCTTATTCTTGGAGAAGGTCATTAAGAGAACATGAGCATTGATTGACCCACAAGGTAGACTCAGATATCAGAGGCTCCTTACTCTAACTCTGTCATTTGAAATGTATATTCCACCCTCTGTTCTCACACTAGGAGGCATTTCAAAGATTCAGCCTTGAGAGAGTAATGTTTTGTTGAGGACATCTGGATTGTATATATGACTGAACCCTATTAAGATCTCTATATAAACTTTTAAGATTTTGGTGCACAGGTATGGAGATATACTAATCTTGCAGCCATGCAGGACAAGCCTCATATATAAGTTCACTTGTTATTAAATCTGCTACCTACCAATCTGGAGTGGTCTTCCTTTTTCTTCAGTCTCTCCTTGCCCTCTCTGTATAGGGGCCAGTTTTGAATTTTACCTGGGTAATTTCTGAGGATGTGAACCAACAATTGGTGAATGAGTCAGGAAACTGAAAATATGGGTTTTGGGAAAGAGGCATCTGTTGTGGAAATACCAAGTTGGTTATCAACCTCTATGTGGGGATGAATGACCTGCATTTTTGATGCTTGTGAATATGGGTAAGCCCCAAAATGTCAGTTTATTTAATGCATTATGGAACTGTGCATCACACACTGTGGCAAAGGAGGAAAGTGAATGGCTGCTGTAGTGGGCTGGCCTCCACTGTGGACAGTTTGGCTGGCCACTAATGCCCAACTAGATGCTGAGGCTCCAGTTAGAGAGTTGTAAGAAGAGTTGAGGATAGAGAAGGACGTGTGGTTGTTCACTATTCTGCCAGATTCAAGGTGAGCCGACAAAGTGGGATAGCAACAAATTAAGTTGGAGACCTTAGCATGCTGTTTTGCAAAGCTAAGAGGGTGCAATCTGCTGTGGCTTAAGGTCTGAGTGCTCGTGAGAAAGCCTGATTGCGACACTAGGAGTCAGAGTCCCTGGGAAAGTGATGGGAGCAAACAGCAAGATGCTGTGGTGATTAATGGTGAAACGTATGAAATGCCTCATGCCATCAGATCCCTAATACAGAGGAAAGCAAAAGCACAACAACTCCAACCAGTAATGCAGCCCCCAATTCAAGAAACATTCATGATAAGAGAATATATGTACACTGAGCTTATTGATATAGCTGCTAATTTCCAAAAAAAGGCCAGGGATAATATCCAGGCATGGATAGTGAAGTATAGGGTATGGCAGGTGATGGCATTCCTCTCACTAGGCAGGAGGCAGAGAAAATGAACAACATTACCACCCACCCTGCCCACCATGCAGCACCTGTATGGCACTCAGGGAGTTCAAGGGACTCACTCCCTTATAGGTTGGATTATTGTAGCCTGCAGGGAAGCTTGGCCCAATGAGGGGAATCTTTTGGGCATGTGGGATCCTGAAAGTCTATAGAGGAGTTAAAACCAATTCTTAGGGAGTTGGAAATCAGATAGGCCATCTATGCCTCTGACTTTGAAGGTCCTTACTGAGCCATATTCACTGCAGAAATGAAAGCCAAGATACTCCAGTCCTTCTCCAATACCTGGTATGGTATACTGATATCCAGGCTGAGCCCAGTCATAGGACAAAACATTTATGATTCGGGGCAGTCCACTGTTGATCTAAGGGACAATGAAAAATCCCAGGAATGCGTAGGGCATGTGGGAGAGATCTGGTACAGAAATAGAACTCATTAAGCTGATATAACAATATAAAAATTAGCTGTTAAGGATCTGGTAAGAATAACCTGCAAGCAAATGTGGTTTGACATAATTGCAATTAGGATCCCACCTGAAAAGATAGGTTGGCAACCCAACACTGTATTGCCCAGCCTGCAAAGCATTAAAACCTGAACAACAGTTCAGACCTGCCCCACCTGCCCCTACCATCCCTATTATCCCACCTGCTCCAGCAGAGGCCTCAGGAATACAGTCTTATGTGTGGTAAGTGCCTCCCACACACAAGGTATAGGATGCAGGCCAATACTGTCTCCAAGTGAGGGCTGTTGGGGGCAACTGGAGGCCCATGTTGAGCCCACTATTGATTGTGCGCCAAAAAACAAACACAAGGTGACAGATTTGGGTGATACTGGGGCCAAATATACTCTAATATGTGGTAATCCTCAGAAGAAGTTTTGTGGCCCCCTCAACACCACTGAGTGTTAAGGAGGGCAAATGGTTGTAGTCAGGGAGGTACCTTTGATACTGAGAACTGAGCATTCTCCCGTATGAGAATATAAGGTTTTTATCTTTCTTATACCAGAGAACATACTGATATTCTACATGGTCAAACTCTGTAAATCTTTATCAGTGAATTCTGCCTCCAATTAACAGTAATCAAACCAGTGCTGAGGGGGAAATATCAACCGGGAACCAGAGAAGAGTGGTAACTGTCAAACAATAAAAATTCCCCGGGGGGCATAAAGAAATAGAAGAAATTATCGAAGGACTGCACTGAGTGAGTATTGTACACCCTGTCCATAGTGCTTTCAACAGCCAGATATATTTGTTTTTTTTAAAAAAAGGGCCAGATGGCTCATGGAAGATGACCATGGACTACTGAGAAATGAACAAGGTGGCTGTGCCCAACATTGCCACTATTTTAGATACGTTGGCTATGGTTCTATGAGTGTACCATGCTCTACTGGACTTCGCAAATGCTTTTATTCAGTATACCCCTGGCTGCTGAGTCACAAGATCAATTTGTCTTCGCATGGGAGAGACAACAATGGACCTTTCAAGAGATGGTAGCCCAAGATTTTTCCCTGTTCTCCTTCCCCACATCTGTAAAATGGGATTATTACATTGATAATATAACATTAACATGTGAAGAATTGCATCTGCTGCAAGACACTCTGCAGACTTCGCTGGAACATCTGCAAGCAAGAAGATAGACAGTGAACCTGCAGAAAATTTAAGGCCCAGGCTCCACCATAAAGTTTCAGGGAGCTGTATGGTCAGATAAGATGTGTATTATCTGAGAAGCTGTGATTGACAAGTTGAAAACTTTTCCAACCCCTAAGAATGTGAATGAGGTGCAAGCTTTTGTAGGGATTTAGGGGTTTTGGAGGACTTTTATTCCTCACCTGGCACACTGCCTCTGTCTTTTATACCTCCTGGTAAAGAAAGAGTATGTGTAGAACATGTGTGGGACTGGAGATCGGAGCAGCAAGCCACCTTTGAGAAGGCACAAATACTAGTGAAGCAGATTAAAGCTCTGGGCATCTCCCAAGTAGGGTTAGTGTTTGAATTAGCTGTATCTGTGACTCTGGAAGTCACGGGTTAGTCACTGCAGCAGAGACAACAGAAGGAGAGAGTACCCCTAAGATTTTGGCCCCAGCTCTCAAAGGGGGAAGAAACTTGATATATGCACATATAGCAACAGCTCCTAGCAGTGTATGTAGCTCTCCTCCAGGTACAACCTCTCATAAAGGAACAGCAAATATGCCTTGGTTTTTGTGAACACTGTGTCTGACCTAACCCAAGTTTTCCCCTCTCACCATGCAAACCAGGCTGACATTAGGGAATTAGAGAAGCTGAGTACCATGTAAAGATACCCTCACTGACCCTCAGGGTCACATTTCAAAGGTCATGATGTGCAAGACTGAGCAAAAGAGCATGACATTGAATGGAGGTTTCATACCCCCTGTAACCTGCAAGCAGCAGGGTTAGTAGAAAGGAAGAATGAAATTAAAGTAGCAGATTAAATTTCTAACAGGAAATACAACCTTGGCCGGGTAGATTAAAGTACTATCCCAAGCTTTAACACATTAGAGTGATCAAATAGTAGGGCCTATTGCCCCATATGCCAGACTGGGAACCCCTGCTCAGATGCCCAATACTGTAAAGGTATTGAAATCACAGGAGATAGCTATTGCCCCAACACTTACCATGGGTCAAATGTGCTATGCTGCTAAGAACACCAAGCCCCATCATGCCTGGGAAAGTTGTTATCTACTGGAATTCACAATAGGATGTTCCATCAGGGTGGGTAAATTTATGTGACCCCCACGTGAGGAGAAACTACTCAATCTGCACTGGGATCTCTTTGTCCTGCTGCAAGCTGGACATGTTGAAATGCACTATGCCTATAATGGAACATGGACCATTGAAAGAGGGGAGAAGGTGACAGTCCTGGTCTGGCATATCCCATGCCCCAGTCATGTCTTCACACCTCACAGTGCTGGATCCCTTGGCCAACATGCATGGTATGCATAACCAGGTCAAATTCCTAAAGTTTCAGCCACATTAACATCAAGGATTAGGCTACAAATACATAGTCTTTCCTTGGTATCTGCAGGGGAATTTGTTCCAGGACCCCAGGGAATACCCAACTCCACAAATGCTCAAGCACCTTATATAAAATGTTGTAGTAAGTCAGCCCTTTGCATTTGAGGATGTAGAATCCATGAATATGGAGGGCTGACTATAACTTTTAACAGAAGGGGAAGAACTTTCCATACAATATATGCCTTTTCAACCTTACAGTTCTGCTGCTTCTGTGGTTTCCAGTCACAGGATGGACACATGAAGAGAAAATACCTTCCTACAGTGGGCCCACTCATATGCTCAGCAAAGGAATTGATCCACTATTGGGTATGCGGGAAGCCACCCGTCTCCAAGCCATCAGGATAGCCATGTGGGGTATCAGCATTCCAGGGAAGGAATTGGAAGGCACTAAAGGAGTGCATTAAGAAAGAACAAGCTAGGACTTCCCTGGTGGCGCAGTGGTTGAGAGTCCGCCTGCCAGTGCAGAGGACACGGGTTCGTGCCCTGGTCTGGGAGGATCCCGCATGCCGCGGAGCGGCTGGGCCCGTGAGCCATGGCCGCTGAGCCTGCGTGTCCGGAGCCTGTGCTCTGCAACGGGAGAGGCCACAGCAGTGGGAGGCCCGTGTACCGCAAAAAAAAAAAAAAAAAAAGAAAGAACAAGCTAGGACTTGTACTCTCTCTTTATTTTTTTAACATCTTTATGGAGTATAATTGCTTTACAATGTTGTGTTAGTTTCTGCTGTATAACAAACTGAATCAGCTATATGCATACATATATCTCCATAACTTCTCCCTCTTTCATCTCCCTCCCACCCTCCTTATCCCACCCCTCTAGGTGGTCACAAAGCACTGAGCTGATCTCCCTGTGTTATGCAGCTACTTCCCACTAACTATTTTACATTTGGTAGTGTGTATATGTCAGTGCCACTCTCTCACTTCATCCCAGCTTACACTTTCCCCCCACCATGTCTTCAAGTCCATTCTCTATGTCTGCGTCTTTATTCCTGTCCTCCCCTCAGGTTCTTCAGAACATTTATTTTTGATTCCATATATATGTGTTAGCATACAGTATTTGTTTTTCTCTTTCTGACTTACTTCACTCTGTATGACAGTGTCTATGTCCATCCACCTCACTACAAAGAACTCAATTTTGTTTCTTTTTATGGGTGACTAATATTCCATCTAATATATGTGCCACATCTTCTTTATCCATTCATCTGTCATTGGACCTTAGGTTGTTTCCATGTCCTGGCTATTGCAAATAGTGCTGCAATGAGCATTGTGGTACATGACTCTTTTTGAATTATGGTTTTCTCAGGGTATATGCCCAGTAGTGGGATTGCTGGGTCATATGGTAGTTCTATTTTTAATATTTTAAGGAAACTCCATACTGTTCTCCATAGTGGCTGTATCAATTTACATTCCCACCAACAGTGCAAAAGTGTTTCCTTTTCTCCACACCCTCTCCAGCATTTATTGTTTGTAGATTTTTGGATGATGGCCATTCTGACTGGTGTTATGTGATACATCATTGTAGGTTTGATTTACATTTCTCTAATGATTAGTGATGTTGAGCATCCTTTCATGTGTTTGTTGGCAATCTATATATCTTCTTTGAAGAAATGTCTGTTTAGGTCTTCTGCCCATTTTTTGATTGGGTTGTTTGTTTTTTTAATATTGAGCTGCATGAGCTGCTTGTATATTTTGGAGATTAATGCTTTGTCAGTTGCTTCATTTGCAAATATTTTCTCCCATTCTGAGGGCTGTCTTTTCATCCTTTTATGGTTCCCTTTGCTGTGCAAAAGCTTTTCTGAGTGTTCTCAGAGTGTTCTGCCTATGTTTTCCTCTAAGAGATACTGTTTGTTTCTATCTTTCAAACTAGAGTTGTAAATGAAGTACGGACCACCATTACCATATTAGATAATCTAACTTTTACTCTATATTTACGATTACCATTAATTTTTTCACTACTTTATTATGTCTGTGTGATGTTAATAAATGCTCTTTTACTTACACTCAAAGGAATCCCTTTAGCATTTCTTGTAAGGCAGGTCTTGTGGTGATGAAATCCCTCAGCTTTTGTTTGTTTGGGAATGTCATTATCTCGCATTCATTTCTGAAGAACTTCTTGCCTGGTAAAGAATTCTTTGTTGATAGTTTTTCTTTTAATATTTGAATATGTCATCCCATTCTCTCCTGACCTTAAAAGTTTCTGCTAAGAAATCCACCCACAGTCTTTGGGGGAGTTCCCTTATGTATAACTTATCTCTTTTCTCTTCTTCCAAAAAAATTCTTTGTCTTCAGTTTTAACAATTTAATTATCATATGTCTCAGTGTAGCTCTATTCAAGTTCAACCTATTTGGGGCCTTTTCGGCCTCATAAATCTGGATGTCCATTTCTCTCCCCAGGTTTAGAAAGCTTTAGCCATTATCCTTTTTAATAGCCTTTTTCTCCCTTCATTTTTCTCTTTTCCTTGTGGAATTCCCATAATGTGGACATTGTTTCTTTTGTCTGTGTCCCATAAGTCACATCAGATTTCTTCACTTTTATATTCTTTTTTCATTTTGCTCTTCTGACTGAATAATTTCAAAAGTTCTGCCTTTTAGGTCACTGATTCTTAGTTTTGCATGTTCAAGTCTGCTTTTGAAGATCTCTATTGAATTCCTCATATCTGTCATTTATTTTTGAGCTCTAGGTTTTCTGTTTTATTAGTAGTGTCTATTTCTTTGTTGAACTTCTCATTTTGTTCAAACATTGATTTCTTAATTTCATTTATTTGTGTATTTTTGTAGTTCATTAAACTTCTTTATGAGATTTATTCTGAATTTTTTTACTTGATAGTTCATAAATCTCCATTTCTTGGAAATAAAAACAAAAATATACAAATGAGACCTAATGAAACTTAAAAGCTTTTGCACAGCAAAGGAAACCATAAACAAGATGCAAAGACAACCCTCAGAATGGGAGAACATATTTGCAAATGAAGCAACTGACAAAGGATTAATCTCCAAAATATACAAGCAGCTCATGCAGCTCAGTATCAAAAAAACAAACAACCCAATCAAAAATGCACAGAAGACCTAAATAGACATTTCTCTAAAGAAGATATACAGATTGCCAACAAACATATGAAAAAATGTTCAACATCATGAATCATTAGAGAAATACAAATCAAAGCTACAATGGGGTATCACCTCACACCAGTCAGAATGGCCATCATCAAAAATCTACAAACAGTAAATACTGGAGAGGGTGTGGAGAAAAGGGAACCTTCTTTCACTGTTGGTGGGAATGTAAATTGATACACCTACTATGGAAAACAGTATGGAGTTTCTTTAAAATACTAAAAATAGAACTACCATATGACCCAGCAATCCCACTACTGGGCATATACCCTGAGAAAACCATAATTCAAAAAGAATCATGTACCACAACACTCATTGCAGTACTATTTACAATAGTCAGGACATGGAAGCAACCTAAGGTCCAACGACAGATGAATGGATAAAGAAGATATGACATATATATATATATATATATATATATATATATATATATATATACAATGGAATATTAGTCACCCATAAAAAGAAACGAAAGTGAGTTATTTGCAGTGAGGTAGATGGACCTAGAGTCTGTCATACAGAGTGAAGTAAGTCAAAAAGAGAAAAACTAATACTGTATGCTAACACATATATATGGAATCTAAAAAAAAAGTTATGAAAAACCTAGGGGCAGGAAAAGAATAAAGATACAGATGTAGAGAATGGACTTGAGGACACAGGGAGGGGGAAATGTAAGCTGGGATGAAATGAGAGAGTAGCATTGACATACATCTAGTATGTAGAATAGTAGCATACATTTGGTAGTATTTACTACTAAATGTAAAATGGATGACTAGTGGGAAGCAGTTGCACAGCAGAGGGAGATCAGCTTTGTGACCACCTAGAGGGGTGGATAGGGAGGGTGGGAGGGAGACGTAAGAGGGAGGGGATATGGGGATATATGTATAAGTATAGCTGATTCATTTTGTTATACAGCAGAAACTAAGACAACATTGTAAAGCAATTATACTCCAATAAAGATGTTTTTTAAAAGTCTCCATTTCTTTAAGTCAGTTACTGGAGATTTATTACTTTTCTTTGGTGTTGTCATGTTTTTCTGATTGTTTGTGATCCTTGATTCCTTTTGTTGGTATCTGTGTGTTTGAGTTAGCAGTCTCCTCTTTTAGGTTTTATAGGTTCTCTTTGAAAGAGACAGTTCTCCTGTCAGTTCAGTTTGGGTTTCTGTATATATATCTGTGGTAATGACCTTGGGCAGGTGGGGCTTGCTACCAAGATCTGTTTTTGGGTGAGACCACTGCCAAGCTCTGACGTCAAGAGACGGTGATGCTGATTGAGAAAAGTTGTATATGAACTCTGGCTTGATTCCCTGTCTAAGCAAGGCTGTAGGCTGGGCTCTGCAGTTGCCTGGGTTCTCTGCTCAGGCTTCCTAGATCAACAGGACTGAGTACTATACTCAGTAGTAGGTGGGGTTATGAAGTAGTTTCCCTGCCTGCTGTGGCAACTGAACAGGCTCCAGGTTCTGCATGGCTCATTGTTTGGGAACCTGAATTAGGCAAGACTGTGCACTGAATTCCCAGGCCAGACATGGCCACCAGTTTTGCTCTGAAGTTGGGGAAAATCACAGGCTGTGGTCTCTGTTCAACTGCAACCAAAAGCAGGGCTGTTGGATGGGCTAGAGAGCTTCCTGTGTGCTCTGTTATGTTCCCTTGCTGGGAAGACTGAATGCTGTATTCAACAGTGGGTGGGGCTATGAATTTGTTTTCCTGCCTGGGCAGAGTGGGAGAACTAGCTCCAAAGCCAGGAAGACTGTTTGTGGTCTTGACTCGAGCTGACCCATGCCCCAATTCCCTGGCTGAACTGAGACACTGACTGTTCTCTGTGGATGATCAGCTCTGCCTGCTGTGTTCTCTGATCAAGCGTTGCTGGGCTACCCAGCATTCCAGGTGTTCTGGCCAGGCTTTCTTGTTGGGTGGGGCTGGGAGTTACATTCAGCAGCATGTGGGGCTATGAATTAGCTCCTCTGCCAGATGGTGCAGGGAAGCTGGCTCCAAGAAGCCTCCCAGGTGCTCCCACTTATTCTTCCTGGTCAGGGAATGGCCAGGAGCTACACTCAATCATGGGCTGGGCTATGACTATCTCCCTACCTGGGAAGACGGCGGGCAGAGCTCCAGATCCTGCAAGGCTCTTTGTTTGAGAGCTTCAATCAAGCAGTCCTGCACCCAGCCAAGTTCCCTGGTCAGACTGCACTACAGTGTTTTCTGCAGATGAGAAAAGCTGCTTGTCGGGACGATTACATGGGTGCTATGGGAGGAACTCAGTCTGCCAAGACCCATGTGCTGGTTGTTGCAAGCCCCCCTCCTTCTCCATCACAACTAGATTCTCAGTGTCCAAGCCACACACATTCCTCCACAATCCCTGTGAGGCAAGACCAGAGTGGGGACAACCAAGAAGCAACTCATAACGCTGGGACCTGGATGCCTAACCTGGGTTGTCTTTCTCTGCGGAGGAACTGTAGTCTTGGGGAGATCTCTCAGTGTGGTGCAGTGCCAGCCTGGGGGACTGGCAATGCAGTCAGCATGTACCCACTCTTAATCTTCTAGTGTGGACTGTTTTGATCTCTGTGGTACAGGAGGGGTTCTTCAGTTTCATCCCATGTTCTATTATTTTCTCAGTGGTGTTTTGTCCATGACTAGTTGTTCTTCTTGTGAGTGGGAGTGAAGTTAGGACAATCGGTCACCATCTTGGTAATATCACTCCTCTGATTCCATGGTTTGAAGCCTCATAGAGGCGTGTATTTAGTCTGAAAGTCTGTAACTTTCCATGTGAGAGACCAAACAACTAGGCTATTGTCAAAATGTTGAGTCATTAAAAATAGGACAAACTTCATCTAGGGGAGTATTACAAAGACCTGTGAAAATGCCCTTGAGTCTGGACACTGAGGAGTGTGACCACCATCTGCTTTCAATTCTGCTGAGCTGGTAGTGAGATTGAACATATGTAGCAGCACAGCAGACACCCAACAGGTTTCAGCTTATCCAAACCATCAGTGAACCAGGCCTAGGGATTTAGTTGAACCTCTAAATGAATAAAGGCCTCAGCCAGCAGTTTTACTTCAGGTGGCAGAGTGGTTGATAGAGTTTCCCTGAAGGTGTAATAACCACTTCTTCACGTAAAGTCCATATGCCGTCAGGGTGAGGCCAGGTAAAGGGAACAAGAGGCTAGAGAGACACAAGGCCTCCATGGTTTAGCTGTTCAGTTTTGAAAATAGATGCTTTTCAATAGGGATATATCTAACATACATATATAACATACATATCAAGGAGAAGATGAGTCCAAAGTCCCAAGGCACATCTTCAGGCAGAGAATGTTCCCCTTTGCCAGAGACTCCAGTTGGAAAATCATCAGTTACAGAGCATTAAATCTCAAATTGGTCAGTATGAATATAGGGCCCTAAAGATATAAAGCATGACACAGCTTGCTGGACAGTTTCCATAGCAGAATGTTGTTTTGGGCCCCACTCAAAAGATGCTAATTTATGGGTTAGCTAATATAAAGGACAAAGCAGAATGCCCAATCACAAACTGTTTCCAATATCCGAGAGATCCAGCTTGGTGACAGACCTCCTTTTTAGTGGTGGGGGGCTGAATAGACAACAAATTTTCCTTGACTGCCTAAGGACTCAGTATCGGGAATCTGTCTGCAAAGTCCTAAGAAACATTACTAGGCAAGCAGCCAACTGAATTTTGTTGAAGATTTTCAGCCACTCTTCCTAGGAAATTTATCATAATACCACAACCAACACAAAACTGAAGCTTCTGAAGGTCAGCCATCAGGACATCATGTATATAGGTGAAAACTTTACAAATCAGAGTCTATAAGCACTTACACTAATTTCTGACCTATCTGATTTTCACAAATGGCAATGAAGTTTAGGTAACCCAGAGGAATACTACAAAACATATATGAGATGCCCTGTCACATAAATGTGAACAGATCTTGATCCTCAGGTGCCAGTAGTATGGGAAAGAAGGTGCTGCCAATGTTCAAAATAGTGTGTGTAATGGATTCAGTTAGAGTCACATTGTATGCAATTGTTGAGACTATAGAAGAAACAATTGAATTTATTTGACAATAATCCACTATAAGCCTCCAGCTCTTCTTAAACTTTTACACTGGGCATACATGGCTGTTCTGTAGAGGTCCTGCATTTCTTTCTTCCCCTGCTTCCTTTAAGTATTTAATCAGGGCTGTAAATATCTTTATTCTTCCTGGGATTCTATACTCTTTGTGTGAAACCACCCAGGATGATCCAGAGCGGCTGGTGGCAGAGCAATTCATGTTTCCCACTTAATACTTCCCTACATGTGGCTGAGTTTCATCTAGCACTTATGGGACAGGAAAATACAAACATCTTTCCCTACTATATGTTTAGATGTGGAGGTAACACCGAGATTGCAAAAAATTGGCCCCAAATATTTCATTCATAAGGTCATATTCAAGTTTTTCCTATTCTTTTTTTTTTCTGTTTTTTTTTTTTTTTTTTTTTTTTTGCAGTATGCGGGCCTCTCCTGTTGCAGAGCACAGGCTCTGGACGTGCAGGCTCAGCGGCCATGGCTCACGGGCCCAGCCGCTCCACGGCATGTGGGATCTTCCCGGACCGGGGCACGAACCCGTGTCCCCTGCATTGGCAGGCGGACTCTCAACCACTGTGCCACCAGGGAAGCCCAAGTTTTTCCTATTCTAAAGCTGGCCAAAACCTACGTCCCAAATCTGGATGCTGTTCCCCTCCACGGGTCCTGTAGAATAGTGACTTGGGCATCCATATCTAACAGAGCCATAAAAGTTTGATTCTCTCCCATCACCAAAATTCTCCAGCCTACTCAGATGAATGCATTTGGCATCTGATCTCCACTGGGGACAGAGAGGACTCATTGTCATCTCTAATTATTTTTCTACTTATAGCAGCTGTGGTTGAGTAGCCCAGCTGTTTACATTCTTCATTTACAATCATTATCTGTCCAGTGCTCTCATCTCCCAAGCCAGCTACCAAAAGTTCTAAGGGTTCTCATTTGTGCCTGGGGTGCTTGTGATTTCCTTCCTTTAACCTGGGTCATTGTGTGTTTCTGTCACTATTATCTGAAAGGATACAAAAACTTCTGCTTACCTAGGATCAATCTTAGTACTATTTGTTACAATGTAGTGGGCCTGAGGTTAATAACCAGATTGAGGAGCAAGTTGTCTCACCAGGAGTTGAATTATCAAGAAATAATGCATGATTCCAGCTTGTCTTTGAAGCTACCTCCTGGTATTCATCCTGCAACAATTTCCTCAATTCCTCCTTGTTAACAGTTTATTATTCACAGTAACAGCCATAGTCAGACTGATAAGCAGTTTTACTGAATCCCTGAGTCCCACTTAACACAGGGTGATAGGAAGTGGGCATGGGACACATGTATACACAGTAGATTGCATTAGAGGAAAGGAAACTAGTTTAATTAACTTAATCTTTTATAATGGGCAGTGAACATGCCTTCCTCTTCCTAAATTTATTATATTGCAGTAAGCATTCCTGCTCATTGCTACAGAGGGAACCACTATCCCATCTCACAAAGATGTTTGTTATTCCAACATCCTTCAAAGGAATGTGGCAAACCAAAACCATTCATTACCTTGCTTGCAAAATGTACAGAGATCCATACAATACTGTCCTCCAACAATGTATAACAGTAAAATTGTTGGAAATATGCCATCTTCAAACTCACTAGGTAATGGCAAACTTATCTCCAACTGAACTCCCACCAACAGTGGATGGGATCTCCCACTTTTCATCTGGATGACAACAAATATTTTTGAACTTCAACATGCTGTTCATCTGATGCATATAAAAGCGTATGTGATTTCAATTTCCATTTTTCTGATTCCTAGTGAGACATAAAGCCAAGATATATTTACTAAGCAACTACCACATGCTAGATATTATTTTAAGTATCTGTGATACCTCAGTGAAAAAAAAAAGGAAGGAAAATCAAATACTTATGGACCTTATATTCTGTCAAGGAGAAAAAACGTTATTAACTAAATAAACTATATAGCATGTTAGAAGATATGTGGATGGAAAGGATAGAGTAAGGTAATGGGGAGCAGATTAAGATAATGCAGGTTTACTGACCATATGATCTCCTATTTTGGAAATGTCTGTTCATAATTTTTGCTAAGTTCTCTATGGGCTGCTTGTTTTATTCTTATTGAAAATATTTTTATTTATTTCTTGTATTTTCACTATCCAAGTTAGTAGCCTAATCTTATTTTGTCCCACTTTGTATAGCATGATTTTTTCAAATTAGGGGATTCATATTTTAATATAATAATATTTATCAAAATCTGTCAATTTTTTAGTTTTAAAATAAATTTTCACCAATTCCATTGGAAAAAATACATTCTCTTCCATTTTATTTTAAAATTTTGTAAATGCTATTTCCTAAATTGAATATTAACATTTAATCATTTGGAATTCATTTTGTATGCAAGGTATGATGAAGGGATTGGGGTGTATTTACTAGCATATGGAAAATAGATTAATACTGCATGGTTTATTGAATAAAATGTCTTTTCTCATTCATCTGAAATGTCACCTCTATTATGATTTCAGTTTCTTATATTCAAATCTCTTTCTAGGTCTCTCCTCTGTTTCACTGAAATATTTGATGTTCCTTTCTCCCTCCTTGTACCCCATTACAGATTATATTCCAGAGTCACCAATGATCCTGTTAAAATATGAGACAAATCATGCTGTGCTTCTGCTGAAAATACACGAATGGCTCCCCATCACACACAGTGTAAAAGTCAAATTCCATTCTAGGCCCTCTGAGTCTCCAAGCTATCAGCTTCTCCCAGATCCCCATCACTTCTCTGAACTCACTTCCTGAAATTCTCTACCTTGCTCACTCAGCTCCAAGCTATATGCTTCTTCCAGATCCACATCACCTCTCTGAACTCACTTTCTGATATTCTCTACCTTGCTCATTTGCTCACTCAGCTCCAGCCATGCTGGTATCCTCAGTGTTCCTTGAAATGCCAGGCCTACTTCTGCCTTGGGACCTCAGCACTTGCTGTCCCACTATTGGGAATGCTCCTTCCGCAGACAGCCACAGGGCCACTTCTCTCATTGCCTTCAGGTCTTTACGCAATAACCAGGCTCTCTGTGAGGCCCTCAGTTCAGCCTCCTCCCTGGAATTTAAGTCCCCCTGTTCTTTGCTTTATTTTTTCCTTCTTAACACTTATCACTTTGAAAATACTTTATATTTTACTTATTGTCTCTTGGCTACTGTCTATTTCCCACACTAATATGAAAGTTCCATGAAGATAAGATTATTTATTGCTTTTGCTTATAAACATATCATAAGGACCTGTGTCTAGAAGACTGCCTGGCAGAGAGACCACCTGAACTAAGTATTGGTGAGATGAAGATAGAGCAAATAAATTAAAAATGAAATGGGGTTAAAGTAAGCCAAATGGGGGCTAGGCAGGTTTCCCTGGGTCTAGCCCCAAAACTACCAATGCAAGTGCCTCCAGGAGACAACTGGGCATTTTATTAGAGCGAAGAAGGCCAACTTGGGGTGTGGCCCCATTGAGAGAGCATTCTGAGTCTAAAATGACTGAGCCCTTCCTCAGAGCCAGCTGCTTGTATCCTTGTTGGAATGTGGGCCCTAATCCTTGGTCTATTGTTTTTGTTTTTGTTTTTTCAGGTAAGCCAGAAATGTGGATTTTTGAAATGTGAAATCCCCCAAATGTCTAAGTAGCTAATTTTAAAATGGAGAATGATAAAACATGACGATCAAGCAAAATATGAGAGTGGGCTGAAATTGGCCCATGAGTGGCCTGCAGGTGTTTGCTAGACTGAATTATGTGCTGTATGAAAGAAAACTTATCCCTGTTCTGGTGAGGTGGGCTTGCCTTGTGTAATTCTCGAGGCAAACAGTTTCAGGCTGTGTTGGGTGGAGAGAATGAACTGGAATTACCAACTTCTTTCAACTCCTGGAAACTCCCTCCCTCTCCCTCTCCCTGCTATGCCTGGAGTTAAGGAAACCTGGGCAGTGGGGAGTCACCAGAACTGTTTCTTTGAGGGTAGGGGTATATTTCAGTGAAGTGTGGAGTGGGAAAACCAGAGAGAGGGTTTTGAAGGAAACTTCCACAGCTGGACCGGGGAAAGGAAAGAAGGAGAGAAGGACAAAGACTCATGTGTTGGGACATTGTATCTCTGAGGGAATTTATTGGGGGTTACAATACCCTCTCCCCACCAACCACCTATGTGGTACCATACAGTCGAAGGACTTAGTTATACAAAGTCACAACTCCCCGCCCAACTGCGCATGCCATCTATCTCACCTGGAAATAGAGCTGCACAAATTTCCATCACAGCTCCCCGTGTGCGTGAAGTGGGCAAGACAGGTCAGGAGGTACCTGTGAAAGGCCAGTAGCCACTGGCTTTGTCGGGATATAGCCAGAATGGGGCTTCTAGAGGCAGCAGACCTCCATCTGGTGAAGCACTGGGTGGAGCCACCTGTGGTTTCAGGCAACTGCTGAAAGAAGCATGGACAGTCAAGTATTCCCCACACCCAGGAAAGAAACATTAAGCTCAGTCCTCCAATGCCCCTCCTCTGTAAGGAGGCCAGGTATAATCCAGGAGGAGGAAGAACAGCGAGGAGAGTGCTGTACCTGGGTTTAGCAAGTTTCCATTTTTCTGGATAAAATGCTTTCCAAATGCAAGGTGGCACATCTCTTGAGTTCTGAGCACCCCACTGACCTGTTCCCCACAAAAATCGTTTATTCAGTGTAGGCGAAGGGAACCAAGACCTTCAGGTCTGAGATTTACTGCTCTTGGGTCCTCTGGAAAATACGAGGAAGCTGCCCACAAGCCCCTGCTTATGGAGTGCCATGTTAGTGTGTTTAGGCTGAGGGTTTGGGTTCTGCTCAGCAGGTGTGGCATGAACTCCCTGATATTATAAAAGGCTTTTAGGTATAACTTGGCTCCTGCTTAACTCTTGAGACATTCCTGTCAAAATGTCCTTCTAGGGAAGCTCCAATCCACCTGGTTTCTTTGACGGTTGCCACCTTCTTTGGGCACAGAGCTAGGGAGGGCAATTTGGATACTGCCAGAAGTCCTATTTTTCCTTGGGTCTTCCCATCTCTCATGGACCCCACTCCCCATATCTTGTTGTCTGTATTCTCACTCCCTCTGTCAGTCTTTCATCTTAGAATTCCTCTTTCCTCGATGTCCATCCCCTTCTGGCCCCTCACTCATGCATAGACCTCCATTTGAGTATCCTTTTAGCCTCTCCCCAGATCTCTGCCAACTTCATCTTTCTCTCCCTTGCTCTGGATCTCTTCTAAATGTCCTTGTGTCCCTCTCTACTCAATTTATTCTGTTTCCCTCTAAGCCTCAAGATCTCACTCTCCCTCTGTTATTCTTCACCCCCTCCCAGTTGTGTGCCTACCCCTCTTAGGTCATCCCCCCCCCAGGGAGCCTCTCCATTTCTGACCCCTCCCCACCTCCTGCTAAGCAGCCACCTCCCCTTCTCCCTTCCCCCACAGCTCATCTCTAGTTCCTTCCCCTCCCCCCTCCCTAGACCAGACCAGCTAAGTCCTATTCCATTTTTAGATGACTGATTATGATACTAGCTGATCTTTATTCACAGCCTGAATTTACAGCTGTTCCTTCCTTTCATGCCCTAGCCACCAAACACACCCAATCGTTTCAACATGACAAATTCCTTACACACAGCATGTCATGGCCACATAAATTTGTATTTTTCAGGACAAAACAACAGTTATGCTGGCAAAGATGTCGGATTAACAGGGACCCTAAAGCTTTCAATACACTGAAAAGTAACATTATTTTGCATGTCTACAAAGTACACATTTGTTTTCACAAATGTGGCAAAGTTTACCCTAACAGTTAGGACTTTTTCACCAAATCATAGACATAGATATGGAAATCATCATCAAACTTAATGAAATACACAGAGGGTTTGGCTTCCACTTGGTGAATGACCATGCCGATCCGTTTGGAGCCATCTTCTTTGGTATATTCCACATGTTTACCTATCAGGCCATCTACAACTCCTCCTGGCTCCCTCTCTGCTGGAGGAGACTCACTGGACTCTGGCATGATACGGAGGTCTCCTTCTTTATAATCATCTAGAAGCTGGTACATGTACAAGACAGGATCTTTCTCATAGGTAATATAAAACCAGGCTTTCATGATAGGTGCTTGGGCCAAGACCATTCCTCTCCATTCATCCTTAGAACCATGCTCACCCTCAAACATATGTTCCACAGCTTTACCAATTATGGTATTTGCAAGGTTTGCATCACTGACTTGAGAAGATGCCACCCTGTCAGAAAGAATTTTAAGAGACAAAACTCTTTCATCTCTGTGAAGTTCCAGTCCATAGACACAGTCAATTCCATCATATTTCACCAGATAAAGAGAAGGATTTATAGGCACCTGATCCAGAACGGTTCCTTTCCACTGGGTGATGGGCTCATCGCCTTCCTTCCATCCGTGTGAAATCCTGCAGCCCACGATGTTCCTGCGGGGCTGGGACGAAGGTCTGCCTCTCTGTTTCTTTTGGGAGGCTTTTCTCTTTGTCATGTTTGCAGACCCAGTGGCCCGTCCTGCAACTGCCCTGGTTTGTTGCCCTTCGGCCTCCTGCGAGTTGGGGGTTTTCATGTCTGCAAGGAGGAGGAGAGAAGAGAAGAGAGGAACATTCAAAATGCCATAAGGTGAAGTTCTCCAGACAGCGTCGTCTCCATGTACCCTGCGCCAGCGCCTAAAATTTCCCCATGAGCCTGGCAGCAATGCTGGAAATCCTGGCTGTGTGCCTGAAAGTGCTCTCCCTTCTAGGTTCCTTGAGGTTGCGGGAGAAGGCGGCAGCGGCAGTGGTGCTGCCTGGGGTTAGGAACTCTGCAGGAGGGGGCGGGCTACCTCCTTGTTCAGAGACCCCAGCCTCCGTCACCCGCCACTGGTGCCCACTCTCAATCCCCTGCAAAACCCCTGTCCCTCCACCACCCTGACCCGCATGCACTGTCCTCCTGCTCTGAGCACCCCAGTCTGCTACCCATACGCCCCCGTCCACCCCCACTCTCTTTCTTGGCCCCCAGCGCCCTCGCCTCTCCGTGCTCACCTTCAATGTCTTGCCTGATTCCTTACGCTATTCCCCTTTCCTACTGCCCATTGCACTCCCCCTTCCCACCCCGGCGCCCGCCTCCACCCCTTATCTCCTGCAGGAGTCCATCCCATCCCCCTTCTCCATCCCAGCGCCCACCAATGGCCTTGCCTTGCCTGGCGTCCACCGCCCCGGATTTCGGGCTTCACGTGTGCAAATCGGACACCTCGCAGCTTCCTTTGCGGTGAGCCTGCGTCCAAGAAGGATCCGCAGGCGAGGAGCCGGGTGTTTGCAAGAGCTGGAAGGGGAGGATCCTTAGGAGACAAGCGTGTTTAGGAGGGCGGCGGAGCAGGCGAGTAGGATGGCGGCCGTGTCTTCAGCACTCTGCTCTCGGGCCCTCCGCCTCCCCCTTGGTGGTGGCAGCCCCTCTGCCACATGGGGCTCCCACCAGCCGCTACTGGTGCAGTAGTCTCCTCCCTCTTTCCGTAGCGCAGCTTCCTGCCAGGAGAGAGGCCTCCCCTTCCTGCCAAACACTGCCTGCCCCACCGCAACTCTCAAGCCCACCAGTGCTTTGAGCATGGGTGGTGCTCCTCGTTTCCCGATCCCGCCCCCTTCCCAAATCTGGAGCAGCTGGGCTTACAATCCTCCACCCTTTTGCCCCCTCCTCTCTCCCCCCTCCCTTTCAGGGCCCTTTGGCTCCTGTGCTCACCTCCACCTCCACCCTGTCAGTGCCCCTGCTCCATCTGCTTTCCACCTCCCAGGAATGTGTTTCTTTCTTTTTCCCAGTGCCCTTATGTATTTATTCTTTATACATAAATATGCCTTTCCTGTCATTTACAGGAATTTGTGGTAGGAAGGGAGAAATGTGCTCAGTCTGCCATCTTGACCCAATCTCTGTGTAATCTTTCCTTACTGGTCATTACTGGACTTTACTTCTTAAGGATTTCCCCCCTTTTCTTCTTCTTTTACTTTTACTCTATCGCAAATGAATTCCTTCCACAATGTTAACACTGTGTAAATTTCGGAAAATTGATAGGAAGAAAACAATCAACTGCAATTCTAGCTCCCATTCCCTAGGGCTCCCAGCAAAATATTAATACCCGTTATTTGTCTTGCCATTTTCTAGGCTCTTACAAAACTGGGATCATTTTGCATAGGCAAGTTAATGCCCTGATTTTTTCCATACAGAGTATGCATCTTCTAAGGATATTAAACATTTTGAAAACTATTATTTCTCTTATTCGTTCATCAAATATTTATTTATTTACAGGGACCACAATTTAACTTTTCTGCCATTATTGAACATTGGGATTATGTTTCCACCATAACTGGTAATTAGATCTACTTATCAGAAAAGATAGCTTCAGGAAAAAAATAAGTTTATAAGAAACAATTAGGTAAAATGATGGTTTTATAATTCGTTGCAGAAGTATTCTTTAAGGAAGGAATCGAGGAAAATTTTACACTGAATTTATTCTAATATCAACAGATCTATTAAAATGCAAAATGCAGCAAAATAATACAGAAGAAAAAGCAACTGAACAAACCAAAACCCAGTGAACAACCTGAATGTTTAATAGTTACATATAGTATCTGAATCAGATGATGGGTTAAATGTTAACAGAGCAGCTAAGATTAAAACAATAAAATAATTACTAAAAGGGAGAGAAGATCAATAAAAAATTTTGATTCAATGATCAAAGTATAAAAATGTTAATATCGAGTGTGAAAAAAGAATTTCACATCTAGAGCTGATGCAAATAAAAGTTCATACAATTTTTTATGGATAGCAAATTACAGGTATGCTTTAGTTCGTGGGAGAGTTTGGTTATGGCTAACTTTTATCCCTAGGATTTTACCCTTGGAGTCCCAAGCAAAAGTGAAGGAGTTTTACCAGGGCTCTGGACTCCAATTTCTGTATCCTTAGCTTCAACAAGAAGTCATAACCTCTCCTGTTCTAAGCCTTTCAGCAGTTCCCTCTAAAGTGGTTACATTTCCTCAAGGGAAAAACATCCACCAAATTCACTGTCTTTTGGACATGTTCTCTCATATATCTTGGCTTGGTAATTATTTCCTATCTTCTTAGTTTTCAGATACCTTTGAGTTTATTGTTTTAACTTCATCCAGCTTTGATTGTTTAATTAATGAGAAAGATTTTTGAACTGCTTAGTCTATCACTAAAATCCAAAACTCTATATTTATTAAAAAATATGTGTTCAACTATTTGTAATAGCTCCAAACTGGAAATCACCGAAATTTCCATCAACAGTGGACTGCATGTGTTGTAGTATATTCATTCATACAATGGAATATCATACAGGATTGAGAATGAGCAAACTACAACTACATGCAACAACTTGAATGAATCTCACAAATATGTTGAAAAAAAAGAAGACAACAAAAGGCCACACATTTTCTTTCCAATTTATTCAAATTTCAAAAATTGTAAATAGTCTATGGCCTTAAAATTTTTTAAAGCAGTTATTATTGCAAAGATATTTTCCAAATAGATAGTGGCAATTCACATTTCATTGGTAATTGATGAAAGAACACAATGGAGACATTTTTGAGCATGTGTAAATGGCAAGAATTGTTCATATGGTTGATGGGCAGCAAAATGTATTGAATTGGAGCATCACGTGGTATTGCAGCCTAGCATTCAATCACACCTCTTCTGATAATAGTGTGCCCATTTTCCTCTTGGGAACAACCTAAGTCTGCCCTTTCAGAGAACTGAAATACTGTCAGAGTGATTGTTTTAAGACTAGGCACCCCACCTAGTCAGAGCCAATGAGGCACAATGATATTTTGCACAAACTCCTGGGTATGAAGTAAGTGATCTTGTCCACTGGACATGAGTTAAGCTGAGAGGATAAGAAGATCAAGCTGCTCTATTCACCTTATCATCATCTGGAGACAGAGGACAAAGCAGCACAGAGAAGAGATCACAGCCAAGGTAAGCAAAAGAGGGAGACTGTTGTCCTAGTGACACATTCTGTACCTGTAGGTGGTCATGGCCACTGACTTCTCAATATTCATCCCACTCTAAAAGGTTACTCTAAGCTAATTGTGTTAATGTTATTCCCCCTGCAAGTGATTGGCTTAGCATTTGGCATATGATCTAATCTTGGCCAATTAAGTATGATGATATACGTTGGGGTACTTCTGAAAGAAACTTATTCTTAAGGGAAACAGAAAATGATGTTTCCTTTTCTTCTTTAGGGTGATGCTATTTCTGTATATGACCCTTGGAATCTGTGTAACCAGCCTGAGGGCAAAACCAGCACATTGAATATGGCAGAGGAGGAAATGAGAATACTCTGAGCCCTTTGATCATTTCATTTAGCTGCTGATCATACCATTCCTGGAGTCCTAGTTGTGACTCCAAGTTATGAGATAAGAAATTTCTTTATAGGTACAGCAGTTTGAGTCTGAGTTTTCTAATACTTGAAATGGAAGGTATCTGAAATGGCAAAGAGTCTGTTTAATAAATGTATGTGCATCTGTGCTTTATACATAAAAATACACACATACATAAAAAATAGCAAGGCTTATGTAGGGTTAAGATTAAATGAAATTTGAAGATAGAAGTTAAATTTAAAATTCACAAACTGTTAACATGTAACTTAACTGTATTTGTTGAGTGACTTTTAATAGAATTTATTTACTTATATAAATTATAATGTATAAAATCTATGAATTGCAACTTAGCAATTTATATACATATCAGTGTAATCAAAATTTTTAAATAATTCAAAACCTATTTTTCTAGCCAAAACAAAACAATTGAAATTTTTAATTTCTTAAAAGTTATTTTCAGTGAATTCAACTTTTAACTTTTGCTTGATATGAGAAAATAAGTTTTAACTAGCTGCTAGATATTCATTCATATATCACTGACATTTTTTCATCATTTTTTTCTTTTCATCATTTGACATAATAAATGATGTGCTAAATAACTTTTGTAGAATTAAATAAGTACTATTTTTATTTAATTCTCAAAGCCCAAGTCATATACAAGGACATAGAGGACAAAATATAAAGGCCTTCAATGGCAGCCAATAGGCACACATAGCTCACTTCTCAAGATATGACTTCAGGAATGAGCAATGAATTGAAAGCCCTCCAATCACAGCCATTATTTTTGCTAGGATTTTGTAACACTGATCTTGCATATATTTTGTATATTTCTATGTACTCAATGTCAATGTTGCTCATGCTATGTCTAAGAAAACCCAGTGAGAGTAATTAAATTCTAAGGAATAAGATTTTGAGCTTTGGAAGACCACAAACCATTCTAATAGCTAAGATTTTTTTCACCCCCCCATACCAAGGATCAATTTTCTCCCCTTTGGGGGCAATGTCTTCCGGGCTGAGAATGCATGATCTAGGGCTTGCAGGGTAATGCAAGAAGATCGGGTTGTATATCAACTGCAATAGGAAGCCTTTGGAGAGTTTTAAGCAAGAAGGTGATATAATCTCATTTATATTTTAAAAGATCACTCCAGCTATTATGTGGAGATTTGAAAGGACAGCAAGGAAATCTTCATTCCCAACACCCAATTTAATCAACTTAAGGCCTTATCTTCTATTCTAAATCCTTTAGTTACTGAGATAACACATTTCTCTCCCCAGCTGCCAAAGCATCATGTCATGTGCTTACTGCTTTTGTTTTCAGTTATTTCTTCATCATTGGCCCTTGGGGATTTGTTTCACAACCTTTAAAGTTCAGCTATATATTTAAAAGGAGACCTGTCATATTTTTTAAAATAAATTTATTTATTTTATTTATTTATTTTTGGCTGTGTTGGGTCTTCGTTGATGCACATGGGCTTTCTCTAGTTGTGGTGAGCGGGGGCTACTCTTCATTGCGGTACGCAGGCTTCTCATTGCGGTGGCTTCTCTTGTTGCAGAGCATGGGCTCTAGGCACACGGGCTTCAGTAGTTGTGGCTCGAGGGCTCTAGAGCACAGGCTCAGTAGTTGTGGCGCACGGGGCTTAGTTGCTCCGCGGCATGTGGGACCTTCCCAGATCAGGGCTCGAACCCGTGTCCTGTGCATTGGCAGGCAGATTCTTAACCACTGCGCCACCAGGGAAGCCCGGTCTGTCATATTTTATCCAACATTTTAAAGTGATTTAGCAAAAGAGTTTTCCTCTACCTACATTTTACTCTTTTTTTAAGCCAGTGAGTTTATTAGCCACTCTTTTGGTCAACTAGTGGTGTACTTCTCTTCCTTCATGATGGATACAAGAAGATTATAGGGGAGCCAGAGGAGTCATGCCCACTTTGTGAGGGCCCTCCTTCAATATCTACTGTTTTTTTCTTTAAGGAGTGAACTAGGCAGTTCATGGCTTATTTCAGAATCCTCTCAAATTGATTTGAGGGGATATGGGGATATATGTATATGTATAGCTGATTCACTTTTTGATACAGCAGAAACTAACAAACCATTGTAAAGCAATTATATTCCAATAAAGATGTCGAAATAAATGACATTAAAGCCACACTGAAAATATTAATCCTTTAAACTATCACCCATTGCAAATTGTGCCCAGGTATGTTGTACAACATATTAACTGCACAATGTAAGAAACAGTGGGTGAAATGGGTGAAAGGGGTCAAAAGGTACAAACTTCCAGCTATAAAATAAATGTCATATAGACATAATGTACAGCAAGGTGACTATAATTAATAATACTGTGTTGCATATTGAAAGCTGCTAAGAGAGTAGAGCTTAAAAATTCTCATCACAAGAAAAAAATAGTAACTATGAATGGTGATGGATATTAACTAGACTACTAAAATCATTTTGTAATATATACAAAATCAAATCATTATATTGCACACTTGAAACTAAATAATGTTATATGCCAATTATATGCTTCAATAAAATGAAATATTTTTTGAAAATAAAATAAAAATTATTTTTGAAAAAGAGATTTCATTTTGTTTCTTCTACCAAGTACTATGTATAGTGGTTGTCAACTAGGACCCTCATTCCCCTGGCTTCATATCTCCCAGTGACTTCTTTAACTGGTGAGATTAAGAGGTTGGACATGTCAGAAAACTTTTGCGTTGTTTTTTGTATTTATCTCTTTTAGGCACAATCTAATTTATTTAAAACATAGAGAAAACTTTGTGGGCCAGTGGCACCTGTAGTTATATCCAGCTTTGCCTGTGACGGGATGAAGTATGAGGAAATACTTGTGTCCTGAGAGCTAAGTATGTCCTCCAAGCCATCTTTTATCAATTATAAAGGAGATATTTTGACCTCTATTTGTGTCATTATTTTGCCTGTCTCTCAAATGCTTACAAACTTGCATGGAGAAAAAGGCTTTAATTATTGGTCCTTTGGAACCTCAACCAAAAAATTATGATGAGCTGTGGCACAATTTCATTCTGGAAGGGAAGGAACAACCATTATAGGTATGCCATGACCTGACCTTACTTCTTCAAGATAAATACAGGACCTGGGTCATTAGGGGATGTATTGTCATCTCTAAGACATGAAAGGAAACTTTTGCCATTCCAAAGCGGCACTTTGTAGTTTCTCCTGGGGGAAAGGGTTGGGAGAATCTGACAATATTCCTTTAAATGTAATACATGCCCAAACCAAGACTGATTGTGTGATCCCATAACTGATAATTAATCACTAATATCATACCTACCTCCATTTTAATTCAGAAAAGACAATATCATTTGGGCTTGGGCAAGGGGGATGGAATGTGATCTAGGCAATGCACTTAAAACAATTCTACATTAGTATATGCATCTATACAAATAAGAAAGTTTAAGACCTGCCCAAAACCAGCCTCCTTTTAAATAGCTAATTATGTTAAATTCTGTACTAACTGATTTAAACCCATGATAAACTCTGTTTGGGGTACCTGCTGCTGTTATCATGATAGCAACTTTTACTTCTTACCTGTTTCCAATAGAAGGAGAAGGGAACATTCCAAGGAGGTGAAGCAACAGTAGGAATGTATACAGGTTTTCTTGGTCAGTTTCTCAATCTCACTTCATCAGAATTATACACTCAGTCTAAGGAAGGAAGAGCCCAAATGCTTCATCTGTATTTTCATTTGGGAAATTGTGTGTCTCAAGGATATTAGCAAGCCTAGCATTGTAACTGACACCTCTCTTCCACCAAATATCTTGTCTAAGGACAAATCAGGCAAGATACACTGCAAAATATAGACAGAATTAGACCAATTTCATATTGCACTCACTGCTGCCAGAGTGGTTTAAACCATCATATCTGTTACCTGGATTATTGGAATAGTCCCAAATTGATCTCCTGTTTTCCATCTTTGTACCCCATTACAGACTATACTCCAGAGTCTCCAGTGATCCTGTTAAAATATGAGACAAATCATGTTGTGGTTATGCTGAAAATACTCGAATGGCTCCTCACCACACACAGTGTAAAAGTGAAATTCCATTCTAGGCCCTCCGAGGCTCCAAGCTATATGCTTCTCCCAGATCCACATCACCTCTCTGAACTCACTTCCTGATATCCTCTACCTTGCTCACTCAGCTCCAGCCATGCTGGTATCCTCAGTGTTCCTTGAACATGCCAGGCCTACTCCTGCCTTGGGACCTCAGCACTTGCTGTCCCGCTACCTGGAATGCCCCGTCCCCAGACAGCCAAAGGGCCAGTTCTCTCATTGCCTTCAGATATTTACACAAAAACCAGGCTCTCAGTGAGGCCCTCTGTTCAGCCTCCTCCCTGGAATTTAAGTCTCCCTGTTCTTTGCTTTATTTTTTCCTTCTTAACTCTCATCACTTTGAAAATACTTTATATTGTACTTATTGTCTCTTGGCTACTGTCTGTCTCCCACACTAATATGAAAGTTCCATGAAGATAAGATTATTTATCTGTTTATAACCATATCATAAGGACCTGCGTCTAGAAGACTGCCTGGCAGAGAGACCACCTGAAGTAAGTATTGGTGAGATGAAAATAGAGCAAACAAATTAAAAAGCAAGTTGGGTTAAAGTAAGCCAAATGGGGGCTAGGCAGTTTTCCCTGGGTCTAGCCCCAAAACTACCAATGCAAGTGCCTCCAGGAGACAACTGGGCATTTTATTAGAGCGAAGCAGGCCAACTGGGGGTGTGGCCCCATTGAGAGAGCATTCTGAGTCTAAAATGGCTGAGCCCTTCCTCAGAGCCAGCTGCTTGTATCCTTGTTGGAATGTGGGCCCTAATCCTTGGTCTATTGTTTTTGTTTTTATTTTTTCAGGTAAGCCAGAAATGTGGATTTTTGAAATGTGAAATCCCCCAAATGTCTAAGTAGCTAATTTTAAAATGGAGAATGATAAAACATGACGATCAAGCAAAATATGACAGCGGGCTGAAATTGGCCCATGAGTGGCCTGCAGGTGTTTGCTAGACTGAATTATGTGCTGTATAAAAGAAAACTTATCCCTGTTCTGGTGAGGTGGGCTTGCCTTGTGTAATTCTTGAGGCAAACAACTTCAGGCCATGTTAGGTGGAGAGAATGAACTGGAATTACCAACTTCTTTCAACTCCTGGAAGTTCCCTGCCTCCCTCTCTCCCTGCTATGCCTGGAGTTAAGGAAACCTGGGCAGTGGGGAGTCACCAGAACTGTTTCTGTGAGGGTAGGGGTATATTTCAGTGAAGTGTGGAGTGGGGAAACCAGAGAGAGGGTTTTGAAGGAAACTTCCACAGCTGGACCGGGGAAAGGAAAGAAGGAGAGAAGGACAAAGACCCATGTGTTAGGACATTGTATCTCTGAGGAAACTTAATGGGGGTTACCACACCCTCTCCCCACCAACCACCTATGTGGTACCATACAGTCGAAGGACTTAGTTATACAAAGTCACAACTCCCCACCCAACTGCTCATGCCATCTATCTCACCTGGAAATAGAGCTGCACAAATTTCCATCACAGCTCCCCGTGTGCGTGAAGTGGGCAAGACTGGTCTGGAGGTACCTGTGAAAGGTCAGTAGCCTCTGGCTTTGTCGGGATATAGCCAGAATGGGGCTTCTGGAGGCAGCAGACCTCCATCTGGTGAAGCACTGGGTGGAGCCACCTGTGGTTTCAGGCAACTGCTGAAAGAAGCATGGACAGTCAAGTATTCCCCACACCCAGGAAAGAAACATTAAGCTCAGTCCTCCAATGCCCCTCCTCTGTAAGGAGGCCAGGTATAATCCAGGAGGAGGAAGAACAGCAAGGAGAGTGCTGTACCTGGGTTTAGCAAGTTTCCATTTTTCTGGATAAAATGCTTTCCAAATGCAAGGTGGCACATCTCTTGAGTTCTGAGCACCCCACTGACCTGTTCCCCACAAAAATCGTTTATTCAGTGTAGGCGAAGGGAACCAAGACCTTCAGGTCTGAGATTTACTGCTCTTGGGTCCTCTGGAAAATACGAGGAAGCTGCCCACAAGCCCCTGCTTATGGAGTGCCATGTTAGTGTGTTTAGGCTGAGGGTTTGGGTTCTGCTCAGCAGGTGTGGCATGAACTCCCTGATATTATAAAAGGCTTTTAGGTATAACTTGGCTCCTGCTTAACTCTTGAGACATTCCTGTCAAAATGTCCTTCTAGGGAAGCTCCAATCCACCTGGTTTCTTTGACGGTTGCCACCTTCTTTGGGCACAGAGCTAGGGAGGGCAATTTGGATACTGCCAGAAGTCCTATTTTTCCTTGGGTCTTCCCATCTCTCATGGACCCCACTCCCCATATCTTGTTGTCTGTATTCTCACTCCCTCTGTCAGTCTTTCATCTTAGAATTCCTCTTTCCTCGATGTCCATCCCCTTCTGGCCCCTCACTCATGCATAGACCTCCATTTGAGTATCCTTTTAGCCTCTCCCCAGATCTCTGCCAACTTCATCTTTCTCTCCCTTGCTCTGGATCTCTTCTAAATGTCCTTGTGTCCCTCTCTACTCAATTTATTCTGTTTCCCTCTAAGCCTCAAGATCTCACTCTCCTTCTGTTATTCTTCACCCCCTCCCAGTTGTGTGCCTACCCCTCTTAGGTCATCCCCCCCCCCAGGGAGCCTCTCCATTTCTGACCCCTCCCCACCTCCTGCTAAGCAGCCACCTCCCCTTCTCCCTTCCCCCACAGCTCATCTCTAGTTCCTTCCCCTCCCCCCTCCCTAGACCAGACCAGCTAAGTCCTATTCCATTTTTAGATGACTGATTATGATACTAGCTGAACTTTATTCACAGCCTGAATTTACAGCTGTTCCTTCCTTTCATGCCCTAGCCACCAAACACACCCAATCGTTTCAACATGACAAATTCCTTACACACAGCATGTCATGGCCACATAAATTTGTATTTTTCAGGACAAAACAACAGTTATGCTGGCAAAGATGTCGGATTAACAGGGACCCTAAAGCTTTCAATACACTGAAAAGTAACATTATTTTGCATGTCTACAAAGTACACATTTGTTTTCACAAATGTGGCAAAGTTTACCCTAACAGTTAGGACTTTTTCACCAAATCATAGACATAGATATGGAAATCATCATCAAACTTGATGAAATACACAGAGGGTTTGGCTTCCACTTGGTGAATGACCATGCCGATCCGTTTGGAGCCATCTTCTTTGGTATATTCCACATGTTTACCTATCAGGCCATCTACAACTCCTCCTGGCTCCCTCTCTGCTGGAGGAGACTCACTGGACTCTGGCATGATACGGAGGTCTCCTTCTTTATAATCATCTAGAAGCTGGTACATGTACAAGACAGGATCTTTCTCATAGGTAATATAAAACCAGGCTTTCATGATAGGTGCTTGGGCCAAGACCATTCCTCTCCATTCATCCTTAGAACCATGCTCACCCTCAAACATATGTTCCACAGCTTTACCAATTATGGTATTTGCAAGGTTTGCATCACTGACTTGAGATGATGCCACCCTGTCGGAAAGAATTTTAAGAGACAAAACTCTTTCATCTCTGTGAAGTTCCAGTCCATAGACACAGTCAATTCCATCATATTTCACCAGATAAAGAGAAGGATTTATAGGCACCTGATCCAGAACGGTTCCTTTCCACTGGGTGATGGGCTCATCGCCTTCCTTCCATCCGTGTGAAATCCTGCAGCCCACGATGTTCCTGCGGGGCTGGGACGAAGGTCTGCCTCTCTGTTTCTTTTGGGAGGCTTTTCTCTTTGTCATGTTTGCAGACCCAGTGGCCCGTCCTGCAACTGCCCTGGTTTGTTGCCCTTCGGCCTCCTGCGAGTTGGGGGTTTTCATGTCTGCAAGGAGGAGGAGAGAAGAGAAGAGAGGAACATTCAAAATGCCATAAGGTGAAGTTCTCCAGACAGCGTCGTCTCCATGTACCCTGCGCCAGCGCCTAAAATTTCCCCATGAGCCTGGCAGCAATGCTGGAAATCCTGGCTGTGTGCCTGAAAGTGCTCTCCCTTCTAGGTTCCTTGAGGTTGCGGGAGAAGGCGGCAGCGGCAGTGGTGCTGCCTGGGGTTAGGAACTCTGCAGGAGGGGGCGGGCTACCTCCTTGTTCAGAGACCCCAGCCTCCGTCACCCGCCACTGGTGCCCACTCTCAATCCCCTGCAAAACCCCTGTCCCTCCACCACCCTGACCCGCATGCACTGTCCTCCTGCTCTGAGCACCCCAGTCTGCTACCCACACGCCCCCGTCCACCCCCACTCTCTTTCTTGGCCCCCAGCGCCCTCGCCTCTCCGTGCTCACCTTCAATGTCTTGCCTGATTCCTTACGCTATTCCCCTTTCCTACTGCCCATTGCACTCCCCCTTCCCACCCCGGCGCCCGCCTCCACCCCTTATCTCCTGCAGGAGTCCATCCCATCCCCCTTCTCCATCCCAGCGCCCACCAATGGCCTTGCCTTGCCTGGCGTCCACCGCCCCGGATTTCGGGCTTCACGTGTGCAAATCGGACACCTCGCAGCTTCCTTTGCGGTGAGCCTGCGTCCAAGAAGGATCCGCAGGCGAGGAGCCGGGTGTTTGCAAGAGCTGGAAGGGGAGGATCCTTAGGAGACAAGCATGTTTAGGAGGGCGGCGGAGCAGGCGAGTAGGATGGCGGCCGTGTCTTCAGCACTCTGCTCTCGGGCCCTCCGCCTCCCCCTTGGTGGTGGCAGCCCCTCTGCCACATGGGGCTCCCACCAGCCGCTACTGGTGCAGTAGTCTCCTCCCTCTTTCTGCATAGGACTAGGCTCTTAGTTTCCTGTTAGTGAAGAGGCCTCCCCTTCCTCCTAAACCCTATGCTGCCAGCCTCCATTGCCCTGGAGCCACTCCCAGGCCGCTCCTCTCCTTTCCAAAATTTAGATCTCTGGAAACTCTAGGAGGTCTTTTCCTCTGCAGGTACTTCCCACCTCCACCCTCTCAGGCTCTCTAGCTCCACCCCTCAGCTGCCCTGCTTGGGTGCCTCTTAATTTTTCACAGGTTCTTCATATTTTTTGCACACACAAGTTCACACAAAACATATATGGATACAGAAATCCTTTATATTCATACACAAATATATTTATGTGCATACATATTTTTCTGTATATTTCTGATATTCATATTCACTGATATATAATCCTAAATACTCACCTCTTCACAATCACATAACACACAGGCATATTTTTTGGTATATGACTACACAGAAATACATATAATAAGAATTTCTCCAATGCATGTGTAGGCTCTTTTAGATTTGGAGACTTAGCTTGGAGAAATAGTGAGTTATTTTAAGCTTAAAGAGTTTTTTTTTGTGTGTGACTCCAATTTGTAACAAATGTTATCTAGTTTTTCATAAAGTGACATTTATTTTGTATCTTGTTTGTATCCTTTTTGTTACTTATAGTTTTTTTCCACCATATCGCATAATTCTTTAAAATATCACTATTATGGTGTTATATCAGTAGGAAAGCAATCTCAAACTGATTTAAAATAACAGTAATTTATTGGGTAATTATTTGAATAATCTTATGGTGTCAGATTGGGCTTAATCTAAGTGCTCACTGTTATGGGCTGAATCGTTTCCCCTGCAAATTCGTATGTAGAAGTCTTAGCCCCCAATACCTCAGAATGTGAATGTATTTGGGCGTAGTGTCTTTAAAGTGGTATTTATAGTGAAATGGGGTTGCATGGGTAGGCTTTAATGTAATATAACTTGTGTCCTTATAAGAAGAGGTGATCAGAATGCAGACATACCTGGAAGAACAACCATGTGAAAATAGAGAAGATGGCTATCTGGAACGCCAAGGAAAGTGGCCTCAGAAAAGAGTCAACCCTGCCGACACCTTGATCTTGGATTCATAGCCTGCAGAACTGGGAGAAAATAAATTTGTTTTGTTTAAGCCACTGAATCTGTGGTACTTTTTTATGACAGCCCTAATAAATGAATGTATTCAATGCTGTCACCAAAAACCTACTTTTGTTCCATCTTCTATTTTCTCTGTGTTGTCAGTTTCATTCTGACGCTTATGTTACAATATGGCTGTCAGCAACTTTGGGAGTTATATGCTCCCTTATTCATATCCAGTGACAAAGAAAGCCTTTTTAGAGCAACTTTTGATCAAAATTTTGCTTTACTTTGATTGGGAACTTCATAGGTCATTTGCCTGTCCTTATACTATGACCAAAGACAATGCTGTGTCCACTTATTTTAGTTTCACTTTATATACTTATTTCAGAAACAATTACATTAACAAAGTGAATCTGTTTGAATAATTGGCTCATGCTAATCAAGTGCCGCTCCCGAAGTTGGGGTTGGGGTCAATCCCACAAAAATTGCATAGGTCCTATACAATGAAGGAGGATTGAAATAGATACTGGAGTAATCAATAATGTCCCCAGAAATTCGACATTATTACTTTGAAAGACAATCTAAACATTTTTATTATTCTAAAATTTGTGTTTCTCTGATACTACTCTTAGATCTATACAACTGCCAAGTAATTGCAGATTTGTTCATATTTCTTTGATGAGGTAGTAATAATTTATCCCCTTTCAAAAATGTTATTCCTAAATTTTTGCAACTTGTTGGTATATTTACATCATCCCCTGTTGTTGAGTTTCGTTTATTGAAAATCTTTCACGGAGAATCAAACCAGCCTCTTTTACAGTTATCCTTTCATATTCATGGTTTTGAATTATCTGACCCCATAAGGGTAACCAGTAGGGTAAGACTAGTATGTTAAATGTTCCAAGGCATCAAAGTTCACTCTGTACTTAGAAACCAACACAAATATCCTCTCCTGAAAACACAGCTTTCTGCTTTCCTTTTGTTGAGGGTCACCGTCTTCAAGGGAATCTGGAATAACTAACAAGTCCTAACCGACCTACCTTCTTGGGAATTAAAGTTGATGCAGGAAGAACTTGATAATAGTCCCACTAAGTATCTACAGGAAGGACTTTGGTGTTGTCCTAGAAAGTATTTCTCCAGTGCCACTACAGCTAGAAACTATGTAGTGTGCAGGAATGGTCCCTTAAATACCACTGAGGTATTACATTTCCCAACAGTTTTCACTTATCCCACCTTGTGCTTTATCCAAAGTACAAAGCTTTTAAGGCCAAATATATTTCTTATATGCTCTTTTCTTTCGTCTTGGCCTTATCTATTCATTTCTCAAACTGACTCCCACATCTTGCCAGTTGCCTTTGAGATCCCATTGACCACAACTTTCAGGTTTCTTGTCCTCCTTTAAAACAGTTATTACACCTCAGATTCACCCAGAAAATCTCAAAACTGACTGCACTTTCTTCATTTTCCATGTTAACTTGACCATACATCTATTAACAAATTCTGGTTAAATTCCTTGAGCTGAACATTTATAATTGGATTGCATGGAGCTGTGGTACAAACTCAATCTCGAAGAAAGCAAGGACCATTCCACATCTAAGGTTTTTGGTCACTGGCCTAGCACTCTACTTTATTTTTTTTTTGTGGTACGCGGGCCTCTCACTGTTGTGGCCTCTCCCATTGAGGAGCACAGGCTCTGGACGCGCAGGCTCAGCGGCCATGGCTCATGGACCCAGCTACTGCGTGGCATGTGGGATCTTCCCGGACTGGGGCACGAACCTGTGTCCCCTGCATCAGCAGGCGGACTCTCAACCACTGCACCACCAGGAAAGCCAGCACTCACTTTTAAAACACAAGATTTTAGGCAGCACAGTTACAGTGTTGTTTAAGAAAGGGGGAAAGTTATTGATGCCCCCAACTTCCATTTCCTCATCATATCATACTGAGTTCCTCACTTTCCTTGATTTCCTGCACTGGGGAATAATGGCAACTTCTCACTATGACTGACACCCAGTAGAGTTGTCCATCTAAAGACTAACTTGAGCTGGGATTACTGGCCTGGCTGTGATAATTGAGCAGTCCATTCAGAAGTCCCATTGAAAGAATGTGTAGCCACTTTATGTGAGTTTGTGGACTTTCTCATCAGGGTTCAGTTTCTTACAAAGCTACTTCTCACGATGAAGCTATGACAGGAAAGTACTATCCAAGACAGTATCAATGTTCTTTTTATTTATACATGTGGCCGACACTACATAGACTTCTAATACTCCAGCTTTTTGTTGGGGTGAATGACTCAATGGCTAAAAGTTACAGAAGAGGGGGGCATTCTAGGGCTATTCTTTACATATATCTCTAGTTTAAGGTGTGAAGAAAAGGTTGAGTGTTTTTGATGATAATTCTTTAACTCTGATGCATGAAAAACACAGGGCTGATTGACTCCATTATTCTAGATGTATATATATATATTACCTCTTCTTAGATCCTAACTCACATTGACTCATCCCACTGTGGCTTGGGAAATGGGTTGTGCTATGTACTGAATTGTGTCCCCCCCACCAAATTTATACATTGAGGCCCTAACTCCTGATGTGATGATATTTGGAGATGGGACCTCTAGGAGATGATATGGGTTAGATAAGGTTACGTGGGTGGGACCTTCATGATAGGATTAGCAAACTTATAAGAAGAGGAAGAGACACTAATGCTCTGTCTATACAATGTAAGGACACAGCAAGAAGGTGTTCTTCGGCAAGCACCTTGATCTTGGATTTCCAGTCTCTAAAATTGTGAGAAGTAAATTTTTGTTGTTTAAGCCACCCAGTCTATGGTATTTTGTTATGGCAGCCCAAGCAGACTAATACATGTTGTGACCTTGGCAATGAGCCTTGAGCAATTTTCCCTCCAGGTCAACACCTACCCCTTTCCTACACATGTACATCTGCCCTGGATCTTACTCTCTTTCAAACAACAAATTTATTTAAATCCTGCACTAACTGTTATAACTCCTTGTGAAACTCACAGTTGTACTTAAGTCCCACTGTTGGAAGTACTGGGGGTGGGGGGGTCTCAGTGTATTAAAACCCTTTTCCCCCTCAGTTGTCAGCTATTCCTTGACTTCTATGGCAACAACACAATTGTCTTTGATTTCTGTCTTCTGAGCAGATAAGAGCTTTAGCGCAAACAGAACCTAAGCATTACAGTTCATCCTAATGAGTATAAATAATTCAGTATACCATGTGCAAGAGTTGGGATGGTGAGCTTTGTGTAACCACACCCCAATTTTTGGGACACTTCAGTTGAATTCAGGACTTCAGAACTTCTGGATTCTGCAGAAGGAAGAAAAGGTGTTTCTATGGGTTATTGTATAGAGGTAGGGGCATTCACCTACTTTGGGAGCTTTGGCCCAGTGAAATCAATTTCTCAAGAAACAAACTCAGAAGTATTTGGCAACAGGTCAGAGTGGACCTCCTGTATTTGTACCCATAGACTCTGAAGGGCTTCTGGGGAGATTAAGATCAATAGACAGCATCACAGTCTCAGCCAGAGGAGGATCCCCACAGGCCTTGGACCCATAGGTCCATTTCAATAGGTTTTGCCTGTGATGTCAGAGACTCTACAGGAAAATGATGGTAGCATATCAACTCAACTGATAGGGGTGCCACTGACTCTAGTCTTCCTACAAGTATTGTTAGCAGCAAGTATGTGAAAGTGATTGTGGTCTATACAGATAGAATTTCAAAGAAATAAAAAGGTTTCTTATTCTTCCTTGGTATTCTAAAGCCATTGGAAAATCCCTTTAAGGGTTACTTTGGCCCTAGATAAGATCTTTGTAATTTCCTCCAGTGCTTATATTCTAAGAGGTCATTTTATTTCATCTGTTAATTATAAAGCAAATTGTTTAAAATGATAAGTTAAATTGTGAATTGACAAGTATTCAAGGGTAATGAGTTTAAACGGTTATTAGAAAAGATTTCATTGAGCTAATGTGACAATAACTGCATATATTGGGATTTCTAATTAAAATATGTTCTTATACAATAATTGCCTACATTGTGATCCTTGTTAAAATAACTGTAAAAATAATCATAAAATAAGAAATAATTGCTTAAAGTAGTTTAAATTGCTTTTTGAAGTACATTCAAAATATTTATAAATGACTGGCTCCCCTTGGAGCTGCACTATAGAATCCTTCCCTAAGTGATAATAGTTAATGCCCTAGTCCTAGACTCCAGATTGTACAACCTAAGCCTTCCTAGAACTCAAACTTTAATGTGTCTATGAATGGTCTAGGGGTATTATTAAAATGAAGATTCTGATTAAGTACGTCTGAAGTAGGGCCTGAGATTCTGCATTTCTAACAAGTTCCCAGGTGATGCCCATGCTGCTGGTACATGGACTACACTTTGAGGAGCAAGGGGTAAAATTTCCATTAAGTAACTTCTTGGCCAAACAAAACTGGGGTAGAATGCCTCCTAAGGAGTCTCAGTTAATGAGGCTTTTCTTTTCTCAGTAAGAAACGAAGATAGTTCTGGGAACTATAAAAAACTAGAAGAGCTTATTACCTGTGATTTTCTAATGACTGTACCAACATCTAGGATACTAATACGCTTTATTTTATAAAACTCAACATATTATTTGAGGACATAAGTTGTAGGTGTGGTAGATATCTACAAATGAAATTCACTAAGCTTGAATATATTGCTTCAAAAATTTTGTCTCATGTGTCCACAAGGAGTATTCTGAAATACTAATGTACCCACTCACAACTTTTAGGGTGATATGTAAATGTTTTCATTACAAATGTATGTAATTGCAAAGGATATAACTTCCTTTGTACTGTTACTGCTGAAATTTTTAAATGAGATTGTTACATTGCTCTTTTAAGTGGATCCAATGAAATAAAATACTATAACTATTTGACATCTGCCGTCATCCATTTTTTTTAAATGCACATATTTTAATATTGGAAATTTAAAATAATTTTTTGAACTTGAATAGAAATTTTATATTTTACATATAAATTTATATATTTATATTTATAAATTTATATATTTATAAATTTATATGTATATATCTTATATTCATCACAAAATTTTATCCTAATATATATTTTCATGCATAAACATTTTTACACTCTGGTATTGCTTTGCAATAGAAACATATATACATGTTGAAATTAAAAGTTTTTAAAATTCCCCAGTGATCAAAAGAGACTGAGTTAAATTTTTCTTTCAGATTGAATTATTAAAATTATTATTAGTGTACAAATGCTTACAATAGCATAAATGTATAATAAATATACATCATTAAAGAAAAAGATAAACATTTAGTGGAAAAGCATCTCCAATGCAGTCTGTGCTTATTTTTCCACACGCAATTAGTTTGTATGCTCATTAGTGAATATTATTTATTTCTAGAATGAGACAAAATTCAGAACCAATACTAGATCTATTTTTCATTTGTATAAATCTAAGTGCAGGGAATACTTCTTTACATAAACACGTAGATGGGACCGAAAGGAATTTTGATATAACAATACCACTCCATACTCTAAATTCTAAGCTACATGACAAAAAACACAGTAATGATTCATAAAAATTACTTTTTAAAAAATATATCAGTGGGACAACTTAAGGGCTTCCTTTGATGTGGTTGAAAGCAGTTAATTGTAAACCACCTGACTTGCAAAAGTATTTGTTATACACTCATTAGAGTCAGTCACAGTCTCAACAAATAAAGTATTTTTAAAAATAACCTCTATTATTTTAGAATAGTTTTAGATTTAAAGAAAATTCTAAAGATCATACAGAGAGCTTCCATGCACCGCATACCCAATTTCCCCTATAGTTAGCATTTTATATCAGTATATCACATTTGTCACAATTAACAAACTAATATTGATACATTATTACTGACCAAATCTATACTTTATTCAAATTTTCTCAGTTTTGTTTTTCTTTCTTTCTTTTTTTTTTTTGGTACGCGGGCCTCTCACCGTTGTGGCCTCTCCTATTATGGAGCACAGGCTCCGGATGCGCAGGCTCAGCGGCCATGGTTCACGGGCCCAGCCGCTCCACGGCATGTGGAATCTTCCCAGACAGGGACACGAACCCGTGTCCCTTACATCGGCAGGCGGACGCTCAACCACTGCGCCACCAGGGAAGCCCCAAATTTTCTCAGTTTTTACTTAATGTCCTTTCTCTGTTTCCGAATTCCATCCAGGATGCCACAATATATTTACTTGCCTTATACTCCTCTTAGTTGTGACAGTTTCTTAGGCTTTCTTTCCTTGTATGACCTTGAAACCTTTGAAGAGTACTTGTCAACTATATTGTAGAATGCCTCACAATAGTGGTTTGTCAAGCTTTTTTCTCATAATAGTTCTGGGGTTATGGGTTTTTGGTAGCAAGAATTTAAGGTAAATTTCTATTCTAATTACATCATATCACAGGCAGATACTATCAATAGGAGATATCACTGCTGATGTTAACCGTGATTACCTGACTGAACTAGTGTTTGTCCGAATTCTCAATGGTGAAGTTAGACATTTTCTCTCCTTAAACTTCAGAAGGAAGTCACTGTCGACAGCCCACACTTAAGGAATGGAACTTATGCTCCACCTCCTTGATCTATATACATTTTTTGGTTTATTGAGCTACATACATTGTTTGAGTTCTTCTGAATGGAAAATTTATTTATTTTAGTGTAGATCAATGGATATTTATTTTATACTTTGGGCTATAAACTATACTATTTTAATTATTTTATTGCTCTAATAGTTCTAGTTTTGGCCATCAATAATTTTTTTGGCGGGGGGCTTCCCTGGTGGTGCAGTGGTTGAGAGGCTGCCTGCCGATGCAGGGGACACAGGTTTGTGCCCCGGTCTGGGAAGATCCCACATGCAGTGGAGCGGCTGGGCCCATGAGCCATGGCAGTTGAGCCTGTGCGTCCGGAGCCTGTGCTCTGCAACAGGAGAGGCCACAACAGTGAGAGGCCCGCGTACCGCAAAAAATAAATAAATAAAAAGATTTTTTTTGTTTTTCTTAGAATTTCTATTCCATTTTATTTATTTGTAACATCTTTAGTGGAGTATAATTGATCTACAATGGTGTTAGTTTCTGCTTTATAACAAAGTGCAGCAGTTATACATGCACATATGTCCCCATATCTCTTCCCTCTTGAGTCTCCCTCCCACCCTCCGTATTCCAACCTTCAAGGGGTCACAAAGATGGAGCTGATCTCCCTGTGCTATGCAGCTGCTTCCCACTAGCTATTTTACATTTGTTAGTATATGTAAGTCCATGCCCCTCTCTCACTTTGTCCCAGCTTACCCTTCCCCCTCCCCATGTCCTCAAGTCCATTCTCTACCTCTGCGTCTTTATTCTTGTCCTGCCCCTCGGTTCTTCAGAACCATTTTGTTGTTGTTGTTGTTTAGATTCCATATATATGTGTTAGCATACAGTATTTATTTTTCTCTTTAGGACTTACTTCACTCTGTATGACAGTCTCTAGATTCATCTACCTCACAAAAAATACCTCAATTTCATTTCCTTTTATGGCTGAGAAATATTCCATTGTATATATGTGCCACATCTTCTTTATCCATTCATCTGTTGATGAACAGTTAGGTTGCTTCCATGTCCTGGCTATTGTAAATAGAGCTGCAATGAACATTGTGTTACATGACTCTTTTTGAACTATCGTTTTCTCAGGGAATATGTCCAGTAGTGGGATTGCTGGGTCGGATGGTAGTTCTATTTTTAGTTTTTTAAGGAATCTCCATACTGTTCTCCATAGTGGCTGTATGAATTTACATTCCCACCAACAGTGAAAGAGGGTTCCCTTTTCTCCACACCCTCTCCAGCACTGATTGTTTGTAGATATTTTGATGGTGGCCATTCTGACTGGTGTGAGGTGATAACTCATTGTAGTTTTGACTTGCATTTCTCTAATGATTAGTGATGTTGAGCATCCTTTCATGTGTTTGTTGGCAATCTGTATATATTCTTTGGAGAAATGTCTGTTTAGGTCTTCTGCCCATTTTTGGAATGGGTTGTTTGCTTTTTTGATATTGAGCTGCACGAGCTGCTTGTAAACCTTGGAGATTAATCCTTTGTCAGTTGCTTCATTTGCAAATATTTTCTCCCATTCTGAGGGTTGTCTTTTCCTCTTGTTTATGGTTTCCTTTGCTGTGCAAAAGCTTTTAAGTTTCATTAGGCCTCATTTGTTTATTTTTGTTCTTATTTCCATTTCTCTAGGAGGTGGGTCAAAAAGGATCTTGCTGTGATTTATGTAATACAGTGTTCTGCCTGTGTTTTCCTGTAAGAGTTTTATGGTGTCTGGCCTTACATTGAGGTCTTTAATCAATTTTGAGTGTATTTTTGTGTATGGTGTTAGGTAGTGTTCTAATATCATTCTTTTACATGTAGCTGTCCAGTTTCCCAGCACCACTTATTGAAGAGGCTGTCTTTTCTCCATTGTATATTCTTGCCTCCTTTATCAAAAATAAGGCCATATGTGTGTGTGTTTATCTCTGTTCTTTCTATCCTGTTTGATTGATCTGTATTTCTATTTTTTTTGCCAGTACCATACCCTCTTGATTACTGCAGTTTTTGTAGTATAGTCTGAAATCTGGCAGCCTGATTCCTCCAGCTCCATTTTTCTTTCTCAAGATTGCTTTGGGTATTCGGTGTCTTTTGTTTTTCCATACAAATTGTGATATTTTTTGTTCTAGTTCTGTGAAAAATGCCACTGGTAGTTTTTTAGGGATTGCGTTGAATCTGTAGATTGCTTTGGGTAGTATAGTCATTTTCACAATGTTGATTCTTCCAATCCAAGAGAAAAGTATATCTCTCTATCTGTTTGTATCATCTTTAATTTCTTTCATCAGTGTCATGGTTTTCTGCATACAAGTCTTTTGTGTCCTTGGGCAGGTTTATTCCTAGGTATTTCTTTCTTTTTGTTGCAATGGTAAATGGGAGTGTTTCCTTAATTTCTCTCTCAGATTTTTCATCATTAGTGTATAGGAATGCAAGAGATTTCTGTGCCTTAATTTTGTATCCTGCTAATTTACCAAATTCATTGATTAGCTCTAATATTTTTCTGGTAATATCTTTTGGATTCTCTAGGTATAATGTCATGTCATCTGCAAACAGTGACAGCTTTACTTCTTTACAATTTGGATTCCTTTTATTTATTTTTCTTCTTTGATTGCTGTGGCAAAAACTTACCAAACTGTGTTGAATAATAGTGGTGAGAGTGGGCATCCTTGTCCTGTTCCTGATTTTTGAGGATATATTTTCCGTTTTTTAGCATTGGGAATGATGTTGGCTGTGGGTTTGTCATATATGGTCTTTATTATGTTGAGGTAAGTTCCCTCTATGCCTACTTCTGGAGAGTTTTTATCATGAATTGGTGTTGAATTTTATCAAAAGCTTTTCCTGCATCTATTGAGATTATCATTTTTTTTTTTTCACGGCACACGGGCCTCTCACTTTTGTGGCCTCTCCCGTTGCAGAGCACAGGCTCTGGACGCACAGGCTCAGTGGCCATGGCTCATGGGCCCAGCCACTCTGCAGCATGTGGGATCTTCCCGGGCTTGGGCCTGTACCCGCATCCTCTGCATCGGCAGGCAGACTCTCAACCACTGCGCCACCTAGGAAGCCCTATCATATGGTTTTTATCATTCATTTTGTTAATATGGTTTATCACAATGACTGATTTGCACATATTGAAAAATACTTGCATTCCTGGGATAAACCCCACTTCATTATATTGTATCATCATTTAACGTGCCGTTGGATTCTGTTTGGTAGTATTTTTTTGAGGATTTTTGCATGTATGTTCATCAGTGATATTGATCTGTAGTTTTCTTTTTCTGTGACATCTTTGTCTCATTTTGGTATCTGTGTGTTGGTGGCCTTGTAGAATGAGTTTGGGACTGACCCTCCCTCTGCTATATTTTGGAAGAATATGAGAAGAATAGATGTTAGCTCTTCTCTAAATGTTTGATAGAGATAGCCTGTGAAGTGATCTAGTCCTGGGATTCTGTTTGTTGGAAGATTTTTAATCCCAGTTTCAATTTTAGTGCTTGTGATTGGTGTGTTCTTATTTTCTATTTCTTCTGTGTTTAGTCTTGGAAGGTTGTGCTTTTCTAATAATTTGTTCATTTCTTCTCATGCTCAACAACACTTATTGGCATAGTGTTGCTTGTTGTAATCTCTCATGATCCTCTGTATTTCTGAAGTGTCAGTTGTTACTTCTCCTTTTTCATTTCTAATTCTATTGATTTGAGTCTTCTTCAATTTTTTTAATGAGTTTGGTTAATGGTTTTTCTTTCTTTTTATCTTCTCAAAGAACCAGCTTTTAGTATTTTTACTGTTTGCTATTGTTTACTTCAATTCTTTTTCATTTATGTCTGATCTGATCTTTTTGATTTCTTTCTTTCTCATAACTTTTGTTCTTATTTCTCTAATTGCTTTAGGTATAATGTTAGGTTGGTTATTTGATTTTCTTCTTGTTTCTTGATGTAGGATTTTATTGCTATAAACTTCCCTTTTAGAACTGCTTTTCCTACATCCCATATGTTTTTGGTCAACGTGTTTTCAGTGTCATTTCTTTCTAAGTATTTTTACATTTCCTGTTTCTTTTTTTCATTATCTCTTGTTTATCTAATAGCATATTGCTTACCCTCCATGTGTTTGTATTTTTTACACATTTTTCCTATAATTGATACCTAGTCTCACAGCATTGTGGTCAGAAAGATACTTGATATGATTTCAATTTTCTTAAGTTTACCAAGGCTTGATTTGTGACCCAGAATATGATCTCTCCAAGAGAATGTCCCATAAGCACTTGAGAAGAGAATGTATTCTGTTGTTTTGGATGGAATGTCCTGTAAATATCAATTAAATACATCTTGTTTAATGTGTCATTTAAAGCTTGTCTTTCCTTATTTATTTTCCCTTGAATGATCTGTCCATTGGTGAAAGTGGGGTGTTATAGTCCCCTACTATAATTGAGTTACTGTTGATTTCCCGTTTTATGGCTCTTAGCATTTGCCTTATGTATTGAGCTGTCCCTGTGTTGGGTTCATAAATATTTACAATTGATTTATCTTCTTCTTGGATTGATCCCTTGATCATTATGGAGTGTCCTTCTCTGTCTCTTGTAATAGTCTTTGTTTCAAAGTCTATTTTGTCTGATATGAGATTTGCTACTCCAGCTTTTTTTGATTTCCATTTGCATGGAATATCTTTTTCTATCCCCTCACTTTCAGTCTGTATGTGTCTCTAGGTCTGAATTGGGTCTCCTGTAAACAGCATATATAGGTGTCTTGTTTTTGTATCCATTCAGCCACTCTATGTCTTTTGGTTGAAGCATTTATTCCATTTACATTTAAGGTAAGTATTGATATGTATGTTCTCATTAAAATTTTCTTAATTGTTGTGGGTTTGTTTTTGTAGGTCTTTTCCTTCTCTTTCTTTTTCCTGCTTAGAGAAGTACCTTTACCACTGGTTGTAGTGCTGGTTTGGTGGTGCTGAATTCTCTTAAATTTTGCTTGTGTGTAAAGGTTTTAATTTCTCCTTCGAATCTGAATGAGATCCTTGCTGAGTAGGGTGATCTTGGTTGTAGCTTTTTCCCTTTCATCATTTTAAATGTGTCTTGTCACTCTCTTATCCTTGCACCATTTCTGCTGAAAGATCAGCTGTTAACCTTATGGGGATTCCTTTGTATGTTATTTGTTGCTTTTCCCTTGCTGCTTTTAATGTGTTTTCTTTGTATTTAATTTTTGATAGATTGATTACTATGTGTTTTGACATGTTTCTCCTTGTATTTATCTTGTATGGGACTCTCTGCCGTTCCTGGACTTGACTATTTCCTTTCCCATGTTAGGGAAGTTTTCAACTATAATCTCTTCAAATATTTTCTCAGACACTTTTTTTTTCTCTTCGTCTTCTGGGACCCCTGTAATTCTATTGTTGGTGCATTTAGTGTTGACCCAGAGGTCCCTGAGACTGTCCTCCATTCTTTTCATTCTTTTTTCTTTATTCTGCTCTGTGGTAGTAATTTCCACTATTTTATCTTCTAGGTCACTTTTCCATTGTTTTGCCTCAGTTATTCTGCTATAGATTTCTTCTACAGCATTGTTAATTTCATCTTTTGTGTTGTTCATCTTTGTTTGTTTGATCTTTAGGTCTTCTATGTCCTTGTTAAACGTTTCTTGTGTTTTCTCCATTCTGTTTCCAAGATTTTGGATCATTTTTACTATCTTTACTCTAAATTCTTTTTCTGGTAGACTGCCTATTTCCTCTTCATTTGTTTCGTCTGGTGGGGGTTTTTATCTAGCTCCTTCATCTGCTGCATATATCTCTGTCTTCCTATTTTTCTTAACTTACTGTGTTGGGGTTTTCCTTTTCTCAGGCTGCACGTTCCTAGTTCCCATTGTTTTGGGGGTCTGCCCCAGTGTTTAAGGTTGGTTTACTGGCTTGTGTAGGCTTCCTGGTGGAGGGGACTGGTGTTTCTGTTCTGGTGGGTGAGGCTGGCCACATCCACTGGTGTGTTTTGTGGTGTCTGTGTACTTAGTATAATTTTAGGCAGCCTCTCTGCTAACGGGTGGGGTTTTGATCCTGCCTAGCTAGGTATTTGGCATGGGGCAGCCAGCACTGGAACTTGCTGGCCGTTGGGTGGAGGTGGGTCTTAGCATTGAGACAGAGATCTCTGGGAGAGCTATCACCGATTGATATTACATGGGGCTGTGAAGTCTCTGGTGGTCTAATGTCCTGAACTCAGCTGTCCCTCCTCAGAGGCCTGACACTAGGCTGGAGTACCAAGACACTGTCAGCCACACAACTCAGAAGGAAAGTGAGAAAAGAGAATGAAAAAAATAAAATAATTTAATTAATATAAAAAATAAAAGAATTATTAAAATTAAAAAAGTAATAAAAAAAGAAGAATGCATCAAACCCAATAAACAAATCCAACAATGATAACAAGCACTAAAAACTATACTAAGGTAAACATAAAAATCAGAAACAAGTCAGTTGCAGACAGAAAACCCCAAGTCTACAGTTCCTCCCAAAGGTCACTGCCTCAATTTTGGTTTGATTCATTGTCTATTCAGGTATTCCACAGATGCAGGTTACCTCAAGTTGATTGTGGGGATTTAATCTACTGCTCCTGAGGCTGCATGGAGAAATTTACTTTTCTGTTCTTTGTTTGCACAGCTCCGTGAGTTCAGCTTTGGTTCTGGCCCCACCTCGGCATGTAGGTTGCCCTCAGACTTCTGTTCCCCACCAGACAGGACAGGATTAAAGAAAAAGCTGATTAGGGGGCTCTGGCTCAGTCAGTTCAGGGGGACAGAGGGGTATGGTAGTTATAATTGGAATGTGGTTGAGCCTACAGTGGCAGAGGCCGACAAGATGTTGCAACAGCCTGAGGCATGCATGTTTTTCCTCTGGAAGTTGTTCCTGGATCACAGGACCCTGGCAGTGGCAGACTGCACAGGCTCCTGGGGGGAAGTGTGGATAGTGACCTGTGCTTTCACCCAGGATTATTGGTGGCTGCAGCAGCAGTTTTAGCATTTCATGTACGTCTCTGGGGTCCAAGCTTATAGCCATGGCTTGCGCCCATCTCTGGAGCTCATTTAGGCAGTGCTCTGCCTTCTGTGGGCAGTCAGGGAAGGAATCCCCTCTCCTTGCACACCCCAAAACAATGGTCTCTTGACTCTTAGGCAGTTCCAGACTTTTCCCCAGACTCCCTCCTCATTAACTGTGGCACACTTCTTCCCATCAGGCTGTGTTCATGCAGCCAACCCCAGTCCTCTCCCAGGGATCTGACCTATGAAGCCCAAGCCTCAGCTCCCAGCCCCAACTCGCCCCAGTGGATGAGCAGACAAGCCTCTCAGGCTGGTGAGTGCAGGTCAGCACCAATCCTCTGTGCAGGAATCTCTCTGCTTTTCCCTCTGCACCCCTGTTGCTGAGCTCTCCTCCATGGCTCTGAAGCTCCCATCCCTCCCAACCACTGTCTCTGCCAGTGAAGGGGCTTCCTAGTGTGTGGAATCTTTTCTTCCTTCCCAGCTCCCTCTCAGAGATGCAGGTCCTGTCCCTCTTCCTTTTCTCTGTTTTTTATTTCTTTTGCCCTACCCAGGTACGTTGGGGATTTTCTTCCCTTTTGGGAAGTCTGAGGTCTTCTGCCAGTGTTCAGTAGACATTGTTCCACATGTAGATGTATTTTTGATGTATTTGTGGGGAGGAAGGCGATCTCCACACCTTACTCCTCCACCATCTTGAGGGTCCACTTGGTTATCCATTTTAAACATAACAGTGTGCACATGTTGGTTCCCAACTCCTTGATTATCCCTTCCCTCCATCCTTCCCCTTGTGTAACTGTAAGTTTGTTCTCTATGTTTTTGAGTCTCTGTTTTGTAAGTAAGTTCATTTGTATCAGCTCTTTTTAGATTCCTTGTATAAGAGTTATATGATATTTCTCTTTCTCTGATTTACTTAACTCCGTATGACCATCTCTAGGTCCATCCATGTTGCTGCAAATGGCATTATTTTATTCGTTTTAATGGCTGAATAATATTCCATTGTACATATATACTACATCTACTTAATCCATTCCTCTGTCAATGGACATTTAGGGTGCTTCTATGTCTTGGGTATTGTATACAGTGCTGCAATGAATATCAGGGTGCATGTATCATTTTGGACCATGTTTTTCTCTGGATATAAGCCCAGGAGTAGAATTTCACGGTCATTACTGTAGCTCTATTTTTAGTTTTTTAAGGAACTTCTGTACTGTTCTCCATAGTGGCTGTACCAATTCACCTTTTCACCAACAGTATAGGAGGGTGCCCTTTTCTCCACACCCTCTCCAGCATTTACTGTTTGTGGCTTTTTGATTATAGTCATTTTGACTGGTGTGAGGTGATATTTCATTGTAGTTTTGATTTGCATTTCTCAAATAATTAGCGATGTTGAACATCTTTTCATTTGCCTATTGGCCATATATATGTCTTCTTTGGAGAAGTGTCTATTGTTTGTTTGGGGTGTTTTTGAAAATATTAAGCCTCATGAGCTGTTTGTAAATTTTGGAGAGTAATCCCTTGTCAGTCACATCATTTACAAATATTTTCTCCCAATCTGTGGGTTGCCTTTTTGTTTTGTTTATGGTTTCCTTTACTGTGCAAAGCCTTTTGAGTTTAATTAAGTCCTATTTGTTTATTTTTGTTACTATTTCTATTACTCCTGGAGACCAATTGAAAAAGATATTGCTGCAATTTATGTCAGAGAGTGTTCTGCCTATGTTTTCTTCTAGTTGTTTTATAGTGTCATGTGTCATATTTAGGTCTTTAATCCATTTTGAGCTCTTTTTTGTGTATGGTGTTAAAGAATAATCTAATTTCATTTTTCTAAACACATACCTGTCCAGCTTTCCCACCATCACTTATTGAAGGGACTGTCTTTCCACCATTATGTAGATTTTCCTCCTTTGTCATAGATTAATTGACCATAGGTCCATGGGATTATTTTTGAGCTTTCTATCCAGTTCCATTAATCTATATTTCTATTTTTGTGCCAGTACCATCCTGTTTTGATGACTATAGCTTTGTAGTATAGTCAGAAGTCAGGGAGCTTGATTCTTCCAGCTCCGTTTTTCTTTCTCAAGATTGCCTTGGCTATCCTGGGTCTTTTGTGTCTGCATACAAATTTTACGATTTTTTTGTTCTAGTTCTGTGGAAAATGCCATTGGTAATTTGATAGGGATTGCATTGAATCTGTAGATTGCCTTGGGTAGTATAGTCATTTTGGCAATATTGGTTCTTCTATTCCATGAACATGGTATATCTTTCCATCTGTTATTGTTTTCTTTGATTCCTTTCATCAGCATCTTATATTTTTCAGAGTACAGGTATTTTGCCTCCTTAGGTTGGTGTATCCTAGGTATTTTATTCTTTTTGATGTAATGGTAAATGAGATTGTTTCTTGAATTTCTCTTTCTGATCTTTTGTCTTTAGTGTATATCAATGCAACAAATTTCTGTGTATTAATTTTTTAACCTGCAACTTTACCAAATTCATTGATGAGCTCTAGTATTTTTCTGGTTGCATCTTTAGGATCGTCTATGTATGGTATCATGTCATCTACGAACAGTGACAGTTCAACTTATTTTTTTTTCCATTTTGGATTCCTTTTAGTTTGTTTCTCTCAATGCCTTAGTAGGACTTCCAAAACTGTGTTGAATAAAACTGGTCAGAGTGGACATCCTTATCTTGTTCCTGAACTTAGAGGAAATGTTTTCACTTTTTCACCATTGAGTACGAGGTTAGCTGTATGTTGGTCATATATGGCCTTTGTTATGCTGAAGTATGTTCCCTCTATGCTCAGTTTCTGGAGAGTTTTTTTTTTATCATAAATGGGTACTGAAGTTTTTCAAAAGCTTTTTCTGCATCTTTTGAGATGATCATATGGTTTTTATCCTTCAATTTGTTGATGTGGTGTATCACATTGATTGATTTGTGGATGTTGAAAAATCCTTGCATCCGTGGGATGAATCCCACTTGATCATGGTGTATGATCCTTTTAATGTATTGTTGGGTTCAGATTGCTAGTATTTTGTTGATGTTTCTTACGTCTATGTTCATCAGTGATATTGGCCTTTAGTTTTCTTTTTTTCTGTGGTATCTTTGGTTTTGGTGTCAGGACGATGGTGGCCTCACTGAATGTGTTTGAGAGTTTTCCTTCCACTTATGCCCACTTTCTGAGAAGTTTTTTTTTATCATATATGGATGCTGAATTTTATGAAAAGTTTGTCTGCATCTATTGAGATGGTCAGATGATTTTTATTCTTGAATTTGTTAATGTGGTGTATCACAATGAAAGATTTGTGGATATTCATAATCCTTTGCATCCCTGGGATAAATCCCACTTGATCATGGTGTATGATCCTTTTAATGTATTGTTGGAATCAACTTGCTAGTATTTTGTTGTGGATTTTTGCATCTATGTTCATCAGTGTTATTGGCCTGCACTTTTCGTATTTGGTGATATCTTTGTCTGTTTTTTTTTTTTTTTTTTTGTGCTGTACGCGGGCCTCTCACTGCCGTGGCCTCTCCTATTGCGGAGCACAGGCTCCGGACGTGCAGGCCCAGCAGCCATGGCCCATGGGCCCAGCCGCTCCGCGGCATGTGGGATCCTCCCGGACCAGGGCACGAACCCGCGTGCCCTGCATCGGCAGGCGAACTCTCAACCACTGCACCACCAGGGAAGCCCTTTGTCTGGTTTTTGTATCATGGTGATGGTGGCCTCGTATAATGGGTTCAGAAGTGCTCCTTCCTCTGAAGTTTTTTGGACTAGTTTCAGAAGTATAGGTGTTAACTCTTCTCTGTTTCGTAGAATTTACCTGTGAAGAATTTGGTCTTGCACTTTTGGTTGTTGGAGTTTTCTTGTTGTTGTTGTTTTTAATTAGTGATTCAAGTTCATTACTGGCATTGGTCTGTCCATAATTTCTATTTCATCCTGGTTCAACTTTGGAGACTACATTTCTAGGAATTTCTCCATTTCTTCTAGGTTGTCCATTTTATTGGCATATAGTTTTTTGTAGTAGTCTCTCTTATGATCCTTTGTATATCTGTGGTGTCAGTTGTAACTTCTCCCTTTTCATTTCTGATTTTATTCATTTATGTCCACTCTCTTTTTTTCTTGATGAGTCTGGCTAAATGTTGATCAATTTTGTTTATCTTTTTGAGGAAGTAGCTCTTAGTGTCATAGATTCTTTTGCATCTATTGTTCTTTTATATTGTATTTTTAGTCTCATTTCATTTATTTTATCTCTGATCATTATGAGTCCTTTCCTTCTACAAATTATGTGTTTTGTTTATTCTTTCTCTAGTTCCTTCACGTGGAAGGTTATGTTGTTTATTTGAGACTTTTCTTGTTTCCTGAGGTAAGCTTGTAGTGCTATAAACTTCCCTCTTGAAGTGCTTTTGCTGCATTATATAGGTTTTGGATCGCCATGTTTTCGTTTTCATTTGTCTTTTGGTATTTTTTTAATCTCTTCTTTGATTTCTTCAGTGATACATTGGTTGTTTAGTAGCATATTGTTTAACTTCCACCTGTTTGTGTTTTCTGCAGTTTTATTTTTCTTGCAGTTGATTTCTAGTCTCATAGGTTTGGGGTTGGAAACGATGCTTGATATGATTTCAATTTTCTTAAATTTACCCAGGCTTATTTTGCAGCCCAACATGGGATCTGTCTTGGAGAATGTTCCATGTACACTTTAAAAGAATGGGTATTCTGCTGCTTTCCAATGGAATGCTCTCTGTGTATATGTATTAAGTCCATTTGGTCTAAATGTGTCATTTAAGGTCTTCTGGTTTTCTGTCTAGATGATCTCTCCATTGATGTAAGTGGTGTATTAGAGTTGTTTCTGTCATTTCCTTCTTTCATGTCTGTTAATATGTGTCTCTTTGTATTGAGGTGCTCCTACGTTGGTTGCATACATATTTACAATTGTTATATCTTCTTCTTGGGTTGATATCTTGGTCATTATGTAGTGCCCTTCTTTGTCTCTTGTAACAGTCTTTAAAGTCTGTTTTGTCTGATATGAGTATTGGCACTCCACCTTTATTTTGATTTACATTTGTGGGGATAACCATTTTCCATCCCCTCCCTTTCAGTCTGTGTGTGTCTCTAGATTTGAAGTGAGTCTCTTGTAGGCAGCATATATACAGGTTTTGTGTTTTTTACCCGTTCAGCCACTTTATGTCTTTTGGTTGGAGATTTTAGTCTGTTTACAATTAAGGTAATAGTCGATATGTATATTCTTACTGCCATTTTGTTAATTGTTTTGGATTTATTTTTGTAGGTCTTTTCCCCCCTTTCTTCTTTTGTTCTCTTATCTTGTAATTTGAGGCCTATTTTTAGTGTTACATTTGGATTCCTTTTATTTTTTTTGAGTGTGTATCTATTATAGAATTTTATTGCAGTTGCCATGATGTTTCTGTGTAACAGTCTGTATGTATATATATATATATATACATATATATATATATATATATGATTATTTTATGTTGCTGATCTCAATTTCAAATGCATTTAAAAAACCCTTCATTTGTACTTTGTCCCCCCATGATTACTGATTTTGATATCATACTTTATCTCTAATTGCTTTGTGTATCCCATAACTGCTTATTGTGGATACAGTTGATTTTACTACTGTTGTCTTTTAACCTCCCTACTTGTTTTGTGTGTAGATGATTTCCTACCTTTACTGTATGTTTGCTTTTACCAGTGAGCTTTCTCGTTTTAAAATTTTTCTTGCTTCTAGTTGTGGCCTTTTCTTTTTCACCTAGAGAAGTTCCTTTAACATTTATTTTTGAGCTGGTTTGGTAGTGCAGAGCTTTTTCATTTTGCTTGTCTCTAACTCTTGATTTCTCTATCATATCTGAACAAGAGCCTTGCTGGACAGATTATTCTTGGCTGTTGGCTTTTCCCTTTAAACACTTTAAGTATATCATGGCACTCCCTTCTGGCCTGCAGAATTTCTACCGAAAAGCCAGCTAATAGCCTTATGCAGGTTCCGTTGTATGCTATTTGTTGCTTTTCCTTTGTTGATTATAATATTCTCTTTTTACCTTTAAGTTTTGTCATTTTGATTACAATGTTTTGTGGTATATTTCTCTGTGGGTCTGCCCCATGTGGGACTCTCCACACTTCCTAGTCCTGGGTTACTGTTTCCTTCCGCAGGTGGGGAAGTTTTCAGCTATTATCTCTTCAAATATTGTCTCAGGCTCTTTCTCTTCTTCTCCTTCTGCTACCCCTATGAAGCAAATGTTGGTCAATTTGATGTTGTCCCGGAGGTCTCTTAAACTGTCTACATTTCTTTTCATTCTTTTTTCTTTATTCTGTTCCACACGAGTGATTTCCACCACTGTGTCTTCCAGCTCACTGATCCATTCTTCTGCTTCATTTATTCTGCTAGTGATTCCTTCTAGTGTATTTTCATTTCAGTTATTGTATTCTTCAATTCTGTGTGGTTGTTTATATTTTCTAATTCTTTTTAAAAACTTCTTGTAACTTCATGCTCTGTGACTCCATTCTCCTCTTGAGTTTTTTTTTTATCATCTCTAAGCCCATCACTCTGACCTCTTTCTTTCTTTCTTTTTTTTTTTTTATGAGTACAACAAAACAAAAAGCTTTATTGATAAATCTTAACTCCTTTTAGATGCAGTATGGAGGAAAAGGAGGAAAGAATCCAAGCCAGAAGAAAAATAAGAAGTTACTCTCACCAGTGCAGCCAGAATATGTGACCCACAGATGGTGGAGACCATTGCTGAGGGTCTGTCCAGACAGCTGTATTTCTCCCAGGAACTGGGTCTCCCGCATTTGATGGGAGGAACGGGGAGGAGTGATTCAGCAGTTCAGCAGGTGAAACAGCAAAGGCCTAGCAGAGAATGCATGTCCTAGTATCTCAGGCCATCATGAGGTCCTTCTTTTAACTGGACTCAGTTTTTTTTTTTTTTTTTTAACATTGTTATTGGTGTATAATTGCTTTACAATGGTGTGTTAGTTTCTGCTTTATAACAAAGTGAAACAGTTATACATATACATATGTTCCCATATCGCTTCCCTCTTGCATCTCCCTCTCTCCCACCCTCCCTATCCCACCCCTCCAGGCGGTCACAAAGCACTGAGCTGATCTCCCTGTGCTATGCGGCTGCTTCCCACTAGCTATCTACCTTACATTTGGTAGTGTATATATGTCCATGCCTCTCTCGCGCTTTGTCACAGCTCACCCTTCCCCCTCCCCATATCCTCAAATCCGTTCTCTAGTAGGTCTGTGTCTTTATTCCTGTCTTACCCCTAGGTTCTTCATGACATTTCTTTTCTTAAATTCCATATATATGTGCTAGCATACGGTATTTGTCTTTCTCTTTCTGACTTACTTCACTCTGTATGACAGACTCTAGGTCTATCCACCTCATTACAAATAGCTCAATTTCATCTCTTTTTATGGCCGAGTAATATTCCATTGTATATATGTACCACATCTTCTTTATCCATTCATCCGATGATGGGGACTTAGGTTGTTTCCATCTCTGGGCTATTGTAAATAGAGTTGCAATGAATATTTTGGTACATGACTCTTTTTGAATTATGGTTTTCTCAGGGTATATGCCCAGTAGTGGGATTGCTGGGTCATATGGTAGTTCTATTTGTAGTTTTTAAGGAACCTCCACACTGTTCTCCATAGTGGCTGAACCAATTCACATTTCCACCAGCAGTGCAAGAGTGTTCCCTTTTCTCCACACCCTCTCCAGCATTTATTGTTTCTAGATTTTTTGATGATGGCCATTCTGACTGGTGTGAGATGATATCTCATTGTAGTTTTGATTTGCATTGCTCTAATGATTAATGAGGGACTCAGTTTTGTTTCTTATCAAACTTGGCCAAGTTGTCAATGTCTAATCTGCCCATGTACAAGAAAAGCACCAATACTTTCAAATGATACTGCTAAAAGCCAAACATTTCTTATATCTTTAATGTAGACTGTACACCTAAATTCTAATTGCTACACTATTAACAAGTTTTGTTATAAATGTGTCTCTAAACAGATTGTCCTGGGAATTTCTATTATATATTCTGCAAGGCAAACCTCTATGTGCTTTTCATGACACCCCATCCAGCAGGAGTTGGCCTCACCCCAAGATCTGTTACCCTTTTCCCACTTAAACCTCTATCCAAGTCTGATTTTTTTTTTCAGTCTAGAACACTGCCTTGGGAGTTGCAACAGAACAGACTGTGGTTAAAATTCAATGGCATGGAGAAGAATAAGGATGCTGGGGGATTTGTTTTAAGTCTTGCAGAAGAAACTGGAATTAGAAGTCTGTATCCTGTCCTCTCAGAAGTGTTCTCACTAAGGTCTGTGGCAGACACACCTCTTTATTTATTTATTTATTGTTTTAAACATCTTTATTGGGGTATAATTTCTTTACAATGGTGTGTTAGTTTCTGCTTTATAACAAAGTGAATCAGCTATACATATACATATGTTCCCATATGTCTTCCCTCTTGCGTCTCCCTCCCTCCCACTCTCCCCATCCCACCCCTCCAGGCTGTCACAAAGCACCGAGCTAATATCCCTGTGCCTTGCGGCTGCTTTCCCCCAGCTATCTACCTTACTACGTTTGTTAGTGTGTATATGTCCATGACTCTCTCGCCCTGTCAAAACTCACCCTTCCCCCTCCCCATATCCTCAAGTCCGTTCTCCAGTAGGTCTGCGTCTTTATTCCTGTCTTACCCCTAGATTCTTCATGACATTTTTATCCCTTAAATTCCATATATATGTGTTAGCATACGGTATTTGTCCTTTTCTTTCTGACTTACTTCACTCTGTATGACAGACTCTAGGTCTATCCATCTCATTACAAATAGCTCAATTTCATTTCTTTTTATGGCTGAGTAATATTCCATTGTGTATATGTGCCACATCTTCTTTATCCATTCATCCGATGATGGGCGCTTAGGTTGTTTCCATCTCCGGGCTATTGTAAATAGAGCTGCAATGAACATTTTGGTACATGACTCTTTTTGAATTTTGGTTTTCTCAGGGTATATGCCCAGTAGTGGGATTGCTGGGTCATATGGTAATTCTATTTGTAGTTTTTTAAGGAACCTCCAGACTGTTCTCCATAGTGGCTGAACCATTTCACATTCCCACCAGCAGTGCAAGAGTGTCCCCTTTTCTCCACACCCTCTCCAGCATTTATTGTTTCTAGATTTTTTGATGATGGCCATTCTGACTGGTGTGAGATGATATCTCATTGTAGTTTTGATTTGCATTTCTCTAATGATTAATGATGTTGAGCATTCTTTCATGTGTTTGTTGGCATTCTGTATATCTTCTTTGGAGAAATGTCTATTTAGGTCTTCTGCCCATTTTTGGATGGGGTTGTTTGTTTTTTGGTTATTGAGCTGCATGAGCTGCTTGTAAATTTTGGAGATTAATCTTTTGTCAGTTGCTTCATTTGCAAATGTTTTCTCCCATTCTGAGGGTTGTCTTTTGGTCTTGGTTATGGTTTCCTTTGCTGTGCAAAAGCTTTGAAGTTTCATTAGGTCCCATTTGTTTATTTTTGTTTTTATTTCCATTACTCTAGGAGGTGGGTCAGAAAGGATCTTGCTGTGATTTATGTCATAGAGTGTTCTTCCTATGTTTTCTTCTAAGAGTTTGATAGTTTCTGGCCTTACATTTAGGTCTTTAATCCATTTTGAGCTTACTTTTGTGTATGGTGTTAGGGAGTGATCTAATCTCATACTTTTACATGTACCTGTCCAGTTTTCCCAGCACCATTTATTGAAGAGGCTGTCCTTTCTCCACTGTACATTCCTGCCTCCTTTATCAAAGATAAGGTGTCCATATGTGTGTGGGTTTATCTCTGGGCTTTCTATCCTGTTCCACTGATCTATCTTTCTGTTTTTGTGCCAGTACCATACTGTCTTGATTACTCTTGCTTTGTAATATAGTCTGAAGTCAGGGAGCCTGATTCCTCCAGCTCCTTTTTTCATTCTCAAGATTGCTTTGGCTATTCGGGGTCTTTTGTGTTTCCATACAAATTGCGAAATTTTTTGTTCTAGTTTGTGAAAAATGCCAGTGGTAGTTTGATAGGGATTGCATTGAATCTGTAGATTGCTTTGGGTAGTAGAGTCATTTTCACAATGTTGATTCTTCCCATCCAAGAACATGGTATATCTCTCCATCTATTTGTATCATCTTTAATTTCTTTCATCAGTGTCTTATAATTTTCTGCATACAGGTCTTTTGTCTCCTTAGGTAGGTTTATTCCTAGATATTTTATTCTTTTTGTTGCAATGGTAAATGGGAGTGTTTTCTTGATTTCACTTTCTGATTATTCATCATTAGTGTATAGGAATACAAGATATTTCTGTGCATTAATTTTGTATCCTGTTACTTTACCAAATTCATTGACTAGCTCTAGCAGTTTTCTGTCAGCATCTTTAGGATTCTCTTTATAATATCATGTCATCTGCAAACAGTGATAGGTTTACTTCTTCTTTTCCGATTTGGATTCCTTTTATTTCCTTTTCTTCTCTGATTGTTGTGGTTAAAACTTCCAAAACTATGTTGAATAAGAGTGCTGAGAATGGACAACCTTGTCTTTTTCCTGATCTCAGTGGAAATGCTTTCAGTTTTTCCTCATTGAGGATGATGCTGGCTGTGGGTTTGTCATATATGGCCTTTATTATGTGGAGTAAAGTACCCTCTATGCCTACTTTCTGCAGGGTTTTTATCATAAATAGGTGTTGAATTTTGTCAAAAGATTTCCCTGGATCTATTGAGATGATCATATGTTTTTTCTCCAATTTGTTTATATGGTTTATCACATTGATTGATTTGTGTATATTGAAGAATCCTTGCATTCCTGGAATAAACCCCACTTGATCATGGTATATGATCCTCTTAATGTGCTGTTGGGTTCTGTTTGCTAGTATTTTGTTGAGGATTTTTGCATCTATGTTCATCACTGATATTGGCCTGTAGTTTTCTTTCTTTCTGAGATCCTTGTCTGGTATTGGTATCAAGGTGATGGTGGTCTCGTAAAAGGATTCTGGGAGTGTTCCTCCCTCTGCTATATTTTGGAAGAGTTTGAGAAGGATAGGTGTTAGTTCTTCTATAAATGTTTGATAGAATTCGCCTGTGAAGCCATCTGGTCCTGGGCTTTTGTTTGTTGGAAGATTTTAAATCACAGTTTCAACTTCAGTGCTTGTGATTAGTCTGTTCATTTTTTCTATTTCTTCCTGATTCAGTCTTGGCAGGTTGTGCATTTCTACGAATTTGTCCATTTCTTCCAGGTTGTCCATTTTATTGGCATAGAGTTGCTTGTAGTAATCTCTCATGATCCTTTGTATTTCTGCAGTGTCAGTTGTTACTTCTCCTTTTTCATTTCTAATTCTATTGATTTGAGTCTTCTCCCTTTTTCTTGATGAGTCTGGCTAATGGTTTATCAATTTTGTTTATCTTCTCAAAGAACCACCTTGTAGTTTTATTGATATTTGCTATCATTTCCTTCATTTCTTTTTCATTTATTTCTGATTATATTTTTATGATTTCTTTCCGTCTGCTAACTTTGGGGTTTTTTTTTTTTTTGTTCTTCTTTCTGTAATTGCTTTAGGTACCAGGTTACGTTGTTTATTCGAGATGTTTCCCCTTTCTTAACGTAGGATTGTATTGCTATAAACTTCCCTCTTAGAACTGCTTTTGCTGCATTCCGTAGGTATTGGGTCGTCGTGTCTCCATTGTCATTTGTTTCTAGGTACTTTTTGATTTCCTCTTTTATTTATTCAGTGATTGCTTCTTTATTAAGTAGTGTATTGTTTAGCCTCCACGTGTTTGTATTTTTTACAGATCTTTTCCTGTAATTCATATCTGGTCTCATAGCATGGTCAGAAAAGATACTTGAAACAATTTCAATTTTCTTAAATTACCCAGGGCTTGATTTGTGACCAAAGATATGAACTATCCTGGAGAATGTTCCATGAGCACTTGAGAAAAATTTGTATTCTGTTATTTTTGGATGGAATGTCTTATAAATATTGATTATGTCCATCTTTTTAATATATAATTTAAAGCTTGTGATTCCTTTTTTATTTTCATTTTGAATGATATGTTCATTGGTGAAATTGGGGTATTATATTTCCCTACTATGAATGTGTTACTGTCGATTTCCCCTTTTATGGCTGTTAGTATTTGCCTTACGTATTGAGGTGATCCTATGCTGGGTGCATAAATATTTACAATTCTTATATTTTCTTCTTTGATCAATTACTTGATCATTATGTAGTTTCCTTCTTTGTCTCTTTTAATAGTCTTTATTTTACAGTTTATTTTGTCTGATATGAGTATTGCTACACCAGCTTTCTTTTGGTTTCCATTTGCATGGAATATATTTTTCCATCTCCTTACTTTCAGTCTGTATGTGTCTCTAGGTCTGAAGTGGGTCTCTTGTTGACAGCATATATATGGGTCTTGTTTTTGTACCCATTCAGTCAATCTGTGTCTTTTGGTGGGAGCATTTAATCCATTTACATTTAAGGTAATTATCTATATGTATGTTCTTTTTCCTATTTTCTTAATTGTTTTGGGTTGGTTACTTTATGTCTTTTCCTTCTCTTGTGTTTCTGGCCTAGAGAAATTCCTTTGGCATTTGTTGTAAAGCTGGTTTGGTGGTGCTGAACTCTCTCAGCCTTTGCTTGTCTGTAAATGTTTTAATTTCTCCATCAAACATGAATGAGATCCTTGCTGGGTTGAGTAATCGTGGTTGCAGGCTTTTCTCCTTCATCACTTTAAATATGTCCTGCCACTCCCTTCTGCCTTGCAGAGTTTCTGCTGAAAGATCAGCTGTTAACCTTGTGGGGATTCCCTTGTGTGTTATTTGTTGTTTTTCCCTTGCTGATTTTAATGTTTTCTTTGTATTTAATTTTTGACAGTTTGATTAATATATTTTTTGGCGTATTTCTCCTTCAATTTATCCTGTATGGCACTCTCTGTGCTTCCTGGACTTGATTAATTATTTCCTTTCCCATATAAGGGAAGTTTTCAACTATAATCTCTTCAAATATTTTCTCACTCCCTTTCTTTTTCTCTTCTTCATCTGGGACCCCTATAATTCAAATGTTGCATTAAATGTCCCAGTGGTCTCTGAGACTGTCCTCAGTTCTTTTCATTCTTTTTTCTTTATTCTGCTCTGCAGTAGTTATTTCTACTATTTTATCTTCCAGGTCACTTATCCGTTCTTCTGCCTCATTTATTCTGCTATTGATCCCCTCTAGAGTTTTTTTCATTTCATTTATTTTGTTGCTTATTGTTGCTTGTTTCATCTTTAGTTCTTCTATGTCCTTGTTAATTATTTCTTGGATTTTGTCTATTCTATTTCCAAGATTTTGGATAACCTTTACTATCATTATTCTGAATTCCCTTTCTGGTAGACTGCCTATTACCTCTTTATTTGTTAGGTCTGATGGGTTTTTATCTTGCTCCTTCATCTGTTGTGTGATTTTCTGTCTTCTCATTTTGCTTATCTTACTGGGTTTGGGGTCTCCTTTTTGCAGGCTGCATGTTCATAATTCCCGTAGTTTTTGGTCTCTGTCCACAGTGGCTAAGTTTGGTTCAGTGGACTGGGGAGGCATCCTGGTGGAGGGAACTAGTGCCTGTGTTCTGTTGGATGAGGTTCCATCTTCTTTTCTGGTGGGCAGGTCCATGTCTGGTGGTGTGTTTTGGGGGTGTTTGTAGACTTATTATGATTTTAGGCAACCTCTCTGCAAATGGGTGGGGTTGTGTTTCTCTCTTGCTAATTGTTTCGCCTAGGGTGTTCAGCACTGTAGGTTGCTGGTCGTTGAGTGAACCTGGGTGCTGGTGTTGAGGTGGAGATCTCTGGGAGATTTTCGCCATTTGATATTATGTGGAACTGGGAGGTCTATTGTGGAGCAGTGTTCTGAAGGTGGCTGTCGCACCTCAAAAGCATAGCACTGACTCCTGGCTGCAGCACCAAGAGCCTTTCGTCCACACAGCTCAGAATAAAGGGTAGAAAAAGTAGAAAGAAAGAATTAGCAGAGGATGAGTGGAAGATGGCTGGACAGTAAGATGCGGAGATCACTTTCCTCCCCACAGGTACACCAGAATTACATCTACACGTGAAACAACTCCTACAGAACACCTACTGAATGCTGGCAGAAGACCTCAGACTTCCCCAACAGCAAGAAATTCCCCACGTACCTGGGTAGGGCAAAAGAAGAAAGAATAAACAGACACAAAAGGATAGGGAAGGGACCTGCACCAGTGGGAGGGAACTGTGAAGGAGCAAAGGTTTCCTCACAGTAGGAAGCCGCTTCGTGGGTGGAGTCTGTGGGTGGCAGAGGGGGAAGCTTCAGAGCCATGGAGGAGCGCACAGTAACTGGTGTGCAGAGGGTGAAGCGCAGTGATTCCCGCATAGAGGATCAGTGCTGACCGGCACTCACAAGCCCGAGAAGCTTGTCTGCTGACACGTAGGGGTGGGCAGGGCTGGGAGTTGAGGCTCGGGCTTCGGACTGAGCGTAGGGAGAGGACTGAGGTTGGCTGCGTGAACACAGCCTTCAGGGGCTGAATGCACCAGAGCTAGCCGGGAGGGAGTCCGGGGAAAAGTCTGGACCTGCTGAAGAGGCAAGAGACTTTTCTTCCCTCTTTGTTTCCTCATGCGTGAGGAGAGGGGATTAAAAGCACTGCTTAAAGGAGCTCCAGAGACAGGCACAAGCCGCGGGTAACAGTACGGACCCCAGAGACGGGCATGAGATGCTAAGGCTGCTGTTGCCACCTCCAAGAAGCCTGTGTGCGAGCACAGGTCACTATCCACACCCGATTCCAGGGAGCCTGTGCAGCTCGCCACTGCCAGGGTCCCAGGATCCAGGGACAACTTCCCCAGGAGAGCGCACGGCACGCCTCAGATTGGTGCAACGTCACGCCGGCCTCAGCCACCACCGGTGCGCCCTGCACCCCGTACCCCTCCCTCCTGCCGGGCTGAGTGATCCGGAGTTCCCAAAGCAGCTGCGCCTTTAACCCCGTCCTGTCTGTGCGAAGAACAGATGCCCTCAGGCAACCTACATGCAGAGGTGGGGACAAATCCAAAGCCGACACCCGGGAGCTGTGAGAACATAGAAGAGAAAGGGAAATCTCTCCCAGCATCCTCAGAAGAAGCGGATTAAAGCTCCAAAATCAACTTCATGTACCCTGCATCTGTGGAATATAAGAATACACGATGAATCATCCCAAATAGAGGAGTTGGACTTTGAGAGCAAGATTTCTTATTTTTTCCAATTTTCCTCTTTTTGTGTGTGTATGTGTGTGCTTCTGTGTGAGATTTTGCCTGTATAGCTTTGTTTCCACCATTTGTCCTAGGGTTCTACCCGTCCATTTTCTTTTCCTTTAAAAAATAGTTTTCTTAATAATTATTATTTTTAATAACATTAATATTATTATTTTTTTCCGGTACATGGGTCTCTCACTGTTGTGGATTCTCTCATCATGGAGCACAGGATCCGGACACACAGGCTCAGCGGCCATGGCTCATGGGATTAGCCTCTCCGCGGCATGTGGGATCTTCAATTACAGGAAAATATCTGAAAAAAATACAAACATATGGAGGCTAAACAATACACTACTTAATAACGAAGTGATCACTGAAGAAATCAAAGAGGAAATCAAAAAATAACTAGAAACAAATGACAATGGAGACATGACGACCCAAAACCTATGGGATGTAGGAAAAGCAGTTCTAAGAGGAAAGTTTAGAGCAATACAATCCTACCTTAAGAAACAGGAACTATCTTGAGTAAAGAACCTAACATTGCACCTAAAGCAATTAGACAAAGAAGAACAAAAAAAACCCAAAGTTAGCAGAAGGAAAGAAATCATAAAAATTAGATCAGAAATAAATGAAAAAGAAATGAAGGAAATGATACCAAAGATCAATAAAACTAAAAGCTGATTATTTGAGAAGATAAACAAAATTGATAAACCATTAGCCAGACCCATCAAGAAGAAAAGGGACAAGACTCAAATCAATAGAATTACAAGTGAAAAAGTAGAAGTAACAACTGACACTGCAGAAATACAAAAGATCATGAGAGATTACTACAAGCAACTCTATGCCAATAAAATGGACAATCTGGAAGAAATGGACAAATTCGTAGAAATGCACAACCTGCCAAGACTGAATCAGAAAGAAATAGAAAATATGAACAGACCAATCACAATCAGTGAAACTGAAACTGTGATTATAAATCTTCCAACAAAGAAAATCCCAGGACCAGATGGCTTCACAGGCGAATTCTATCAAACATTTAGGGAAGAGCTAACACCTATCCTTCTCAAACTCTTCCAAAATATGGCAGAGGGAAGAACACTCCCAAACTCATTCTATGAGGCCACTAACACCCTGATTCCAAAACCAGACAAGGATGTTACAAAAAAAGAAAACTAGTGGCCAATATCACTGACGAACATAGATGCAAAAATCCTCAACAAAATACTAGCAAACAGAATCCAACAGCACATTAAAAGGATCATACACAATGATCAAGTGGGGTTTATCCCAGGAATGCAAGGATCCTTCAATATACGCAAATCAATCAACATGATACACCATATTAAAAAATTGAAGGAGAAAAATCATATGATCATCTCAATTGATGCAGAGAAAGCTTTCGACAAATTCAACACCCATTTATAATAAAAACCTTGCAGAAAATAAGCATAGTGGGAACTTTCCTCAACATAATAAAGGCCATACATGACAAACCCACAGCCAACATCGTTCTCAATGGTGAAAAACTGAAAGCGTTCCGACTAAGATCAGGAACAAGACAAGGTTGTCCACTCTCAGCACTTTTATTCAACATAGATTTGGAAGTTTTAGCCACAGCCATCAGAGAAGAAAAGGAAATAAAAGGAATCCAAATCAGAAAAGAAGAAGTAAACCTATCCCAGTTTGCAGATGACATGATACTATACATAGTGAATCCTAAAGATGCTACCAGAAAACTACTAGAACTAATCAATGAATTTGGTAAAGTAGCAGGATACAAAATTAATGCACAGAAATCTCTAGCATTCCTATACACGAATGATGAATAATCTGAAAGTGAAATCAACAAAACACTCCCAGTTACCATTGCTGCAAAGAGAATAAACTATCTGGGAATAAACCTACCGAAGGAGACAAAAGACCTCTATGCAAAAAATTATAAGACACTGGTGAAAGAAATTAAATGATACAAACAGATGTAGAGATATACCATGTTCTTGGATCAGAAGAATAAACATTGTGAAAATGACTCTACTACCCAAAGCAATCTACAGATTCAGTGCAATCCCTATCAAACAACCGCTGGCATATTTTACAGAACTAGAACAAAAATTTTCACAATTTGTGTGGAAACAGAAAAGACCCCGAATAGCCAAAGCAATCTTGCGAACGAAAAACGGAGCTGGAGGAATCAGGCTCCCTGACTTCAGACTATACTGCCAAGCTACAGTAATCAAGACAGTATATTACTGGTACAAAAACAGAAATATAGATCAATGGAACAGGATAGAAAGCCCAGAGACAAATCCACATACATATAGTCACCTTATCTTTGATAAAGGAGGCAGGAATGTACAGTGGAGAAAGGACAGCCTCTTCAATAAGTGGTGCTGGGAAAACAGGACAGGTACATGTAAAAATATGAGATTAGATCACCCCATAACACCATACAAAAATATAAGCTCTAAATGGATTAGAGACTTAAATGTAAGGCCAGAAACTATCAAACTCTTAGAGGAAAACATAGGCAGAACACTCTGTGACATAAATAACAGCAAGATCCTTTTTGACCCACCTCCTAGAGAAATGGAAATAAAAACAAAAATAAACAAATGGGACCTAATGAAACTTCAAAGTTTTGCACAGCAAAGGAAACCATAAACAAGACCAAGAGACAACCCTCAGAGATGGAGAAAATATTTGCAAATGAAGCAATTGAGAAAGGATTAATCTCCAAAATTTATAAACAGCTCATGCAGCTCAGTAACAAAAAACGAAACAACCCAATCCAAAAATGGGCAGAAGACTTATAGAGACATTTCTCCAAAGCAGGTATAAAGACTGACAACAAACTCATGAAAGAGTGCTCAACATCATTAATCATTAGAGAAATGCAAATCAAAACTACAATGAGATATCATCTCACACCAGTCACAATGGCCATCATTAAAAAATCTAGAAACAATAAATGCTGGAGAGGGTGTGGAGAAAAGAAGAAGAAAAGAAAAAGGAACATTCTTGCACTGCTGGTTGGGATGTGAATTGGTAGAGCCCGTATGGAGAACAGTATGGAGGTTCCTTAAGAAACTACAAATAGAACTACCATATGACCCAACAATCCCACCACTGGGCATATAACCTGAGAAAACCGTAATTCAAAAAGAGTCATGTACCAAAATGTTCATTGCAGCTCTATTTACAATAGCCCGTAGGTGGAAACATCCTAAGTGTCCTCCATCGGATGAATGGCTAAAGAAGATGTGGCACATATATACAATGGAATATTTCTCAGCCATAAAAACAAACGAAATTGAGCTATTTGTAGTGAGGTGGATTGACTTAGGTTCTGTTATACAGAGTGAAGTATGTCAGAAAGCGAAAGACAAATACCATATGCTAACACATATATATTGATTTTAAGGAAAAAAAATGTCATGAAGAACGTAGTGATAAGGCAGGAACAAAGACACAGACCTACTAGAGAATGGACTTGAGCATATGGGGAGGGGGAAGGGTGTGCCGTGACAAAACGAGAGAGAGGCATGGACATATATACACTATCATATGTAAAATAGATAGCTAGTGGGAAGAAGTCGCATGGCACAGGGAGATCAGCCCGGTGCTTTGTGACCATCTAGAGAGGTGGAATAGGGTGGGTGGGAGGGTGGGAGACGCAAGAGTGAAGAGATACGGGGACATATGTATATGTATAACTGATTCACTTTGTTATGAAACTGAAACTAACACACCATTGTAAAGTAATTATACTCCAATAAACATGCACAAGAAAAAAATTTTTAATTAAAAAATGAAGAAAAACAATTAGTAGAAAGAAAGGAAGAAAGAAAAGAAGGAAAGAAAATTAGATAAAGTAAAATAAAGTAAATTAAAATATAATAAAGTTATTAAAATTAATTATTAAGAAAAAAATTCAAAACAAACAAAAAGCAAGGATAGAACCCTAGGACAAATGGTGGAAGCAAAGCTATGCAGAAAAAAATCTCACACAGAAGCATACACATACACTCTCACAAAAAGAGGAAAAGGGGAAAAAATAATAAACCTTGCTCTCAAAGTCCACCTCCTCAATTTGGGATGATTCAGTGTCTAAAGGATGGAAGGAAGGAAGGAAGGAAGGAAGGAAGGAAGGAAGGAAGGAAGGAAGGAAGGAAGGAAGGAAGGAAGGAAGGAAAGGAAGGAAGGAAGGAAGGAAGGAAGGAAGGAAGGAAGGAAGGAAGGAAAGAAGGAAGGAAGGAAGAAAGAAAGAAAGAAAGAAAAAAAGAAAGAAAGAGGAGATAAAGTAAAATACAATAAAGTTATTAGAATATTAGAATATTAAGAAAAAATATTAAACAGAAAAACGGACGGATAGAACATACATACATACATACACACTCACAAAAAGAGGAAAAGGGGAAAAATTCATAAATCTTGCTCTCAAAGTCCACCTCCTTAATTTGGGATGATTCATTGTCTATTCATGTATTCCACAGATGCAGCGTACATCAAGTCCGCTGCTTCTGAGGCTGCTGTGTGAGATTTCCCTTTCTCTTCTTTGTTCGCACAGCTCCCGGTGTTCAGCTTTGGATTTGGCCTCGCCTCTGTGTGTAGGTCGCTGGTGGGTGTCTCTTCTTCACTCAGAGAGGACAGGGTTAAAGGAGCAGCTGCTTCGGAGACTCTGGCTCACTGAGGCTGGGCGGAGGGAGGGGCACGGAGTGCACGGTGAGCCTGTGCCGGCACAGGCCAGCATGACATTGCACCAGCCTGATGTGCACCGTGCGTTCCCCCGGGGAAGTTGTCCCTGTATCCCGGGACCCTGGCAGTGGCGGGCTGCACAGCCTCCCCAGAAGCGGGTTGTGGATAGTGACCTGTGCTCACACCCAGACTTCTTGGTGGCAGCAGCAGCAGCCTTAGCATCTCATGCACATCTCTGGGGTCCGTGCTTTTAGCCGACATTCTCGCCCGTCCCTGGAACTCCTTTAAGCAGTGCTCTTAATCCCCTCTCCTTGTGCACCAGGAAACAAAGAGGGAAGAAAATGTCTGTTGCCTCTTCAGCAGGTCCAGACTTTTTCCCGGACTCCCTCCTTGCTAGCTGTGGTGCACTAACCCCCTGCAGGCTGTGTTCACGCCGCCATCGCCAGTCCTCTCCCTGCCCTCTGACCGATGCTCGAGCCTCAGCTTCCAGCCCCGCCCGCTCCAGTGGATGAGCAGGCTGGTGAGTGCCGTTAGGCACCTCTCGGGCTGGTGAGTGCCGTTAGGCACCGATCCTCTGTGAGGTTATCTCTCCGCTTTGCCCTCAGCACCCCTCAATCCGCAGGTCTTAACCACTGGGAATCTGATTGTCATGGAAAAGGGGGAGGGGCTTACAAGTACCAGATCTTGGCAGACCCACCTCTTATCTGAAACACCCAAGTAGTAGTTAAAACCAGCAGCTTTTCTCATCTGCAGAGCCAAGATCGTGGTGCAGTCTTATCAGAGAACACATAGGGATGCAGATGTGATTTGATCCAGGTCTTCAAACAAAGAAATTTGCTAGACCTGGGGTGTGGTTGCCTCCCCTTTGCCCAGGCAAAGGAGCTGAATCAAAGACCCAATCAATGATGAGTGTAGTCCCATATTTCTCCCAACAGAAAAAAAAAAAGAAAACTTACTGGAAACACCTGAGAAGCTGCTTGGAGCTGACCCTCCAGTTCCACCCAGGCAAGGGAGATAATTCAAAGCCCCATGCACTGCTGAGTACAGCTCCTGGCCGTACCTTACCAGGAAGCCTGGCTGGAATACAAAAAAGCTGCATATCCCAGCAATTCTTGAGCCAAGAGTCTGGCATACAGAGATGTTTATATTACAGAGCAAAGCTTGTAACTCCTTTCAACCAGGGAACTTGGGGCATGAGTCAATTTGAGTTAACGCTATAAAAAATGACCCTTTCTGAGCTTGGAGCAAGTTCTTCTCTGCCAGGATGGATATATAATACATATCCATTCCCATTGCTGAGTACAGCCCTCATGCAGTCCAAATAGGGAACCCAAGCAGAACACACAGGAAGCTGTATAGTCCATCTTCAAGCTCTGCTTATGATGACACTTGAACAGAGAGCACAACCTGTGGCTTTCCTCATATGCAAAGCAAAATCTGTGGACCTGACAGGCCTGGTAATTCAATACCCAACCTTGCCTAATTCAGTCCCACCTGCAACTGATCCATCTTCATGGGATCTTCTTGGGACATGTTCTGCTGCTTCACCAGGGCAGGGAAACTAATTCAAATCCCCAACTACTGCTGAGAATATTATCCAGTCCTGACTATCTAGGAAGCCCAACCAGAGAACATAGGCAACCACAGAGCCCATCTAACAGCCTCATGTGTCCAAGGAACCAAGCCAGCAGTCCTATCCAACTATTCTCAGCCAGTGGTATCATCCCCAATCACAGAGCATGGGTAGTCCCTTCAACAAAAAATAGACCCTGTTAGCAACCGAATGATCTTACCAACAGACATATCCAGAAACCCAAACAAATATTACTGTTGAAGAACTGCCTGTGCCAAATCAAACCTGTAATATATGGAAGAGAAGACCACTTACCCAAATATGCAGATACCAACAGACATAATCAAGGATCATGAAAAATCAAATACAGATGACACCATCAAATGAAACTAATAAAACTCCAATAACTGACCCTAAAGAAATGGAGATCTATGAACTGTCAAAAACTTCAGAATAACCCTCTTAATGAATTTTAGTGAACTACAAGAACACACAGAGAGACAACTAAGTGTAATTAGAAAAACAATGAATGAATAAAATAAGTTCAACAAATAATTGAAACCATAAAAAATCAAGAAATCCTAAGCTGAAAAATGAGTGACTGAACTGAAGAATTCAATAGATAACTTCAAAACCAAACTCTACCATGCTGAAGAAAGAATCAATGACTTAGAAGACAGGCCATTTGAAATGACCCTTTCAGAGAAGGAGAAAGAAAAACAGAATTAAAAATAGAAAAAAAAGCCTATAGGACACAAATAAAAGAAGCAATAAAAACATTATGGGAATTCCAGAAAGAAAAGAGAAAGAAAAGGGAAAGAAAGCATATTAAAAACAATAATGGTTGGAAACTTTCAAAACCTGGGGAGAGACATGGACATCCAAATACATGAGGCCCTAAGGACCCCAAATAGGTTGAAGCTAAATAGTGCTACACCAAGACACATTACAATTAAATTGTCAAAAGTAAAAGACAAAGTTAGAATTTTTAATGAAACCAGAGAAAAGAGATAAATTACAAGGGAACTCCCATAAGAATATGGACAAATTTCTCAAAAAAAAACTTTTCTAGCCAGGGGAAAATGCATTGATATATTCAGAATATTGAAAGAAAAGACTGTTAACCCAGAACTCTATACTAAGCAAAGGTCCTTCAGAAATGGAGAAATACTTTCACAGAAAACAAAAGATGAATGTGTTCACAACTAGACCTACCTTAAAAAATGCTAAATGGAATTTGTGGAGTGGAACAAAAAGGACGCTAATTAAAATTATAAAAATACATGAAGGTAGCATAAAACTCAGTGGTAATGATAAATACATACTCAAAGTTACATTCTGTAACACCATAATGGTGGTGCAAAATTCAATACAACTCTAGTATAAAAGCTAAAAAGCAAACATATTAAAATGACCAAAGCTGCAATAATGTTATTGAATACACAATATAAAATATGCAATACCCTAAAATGTGAGAGGGAGGAGAATTAAGGGTATAAAGTTCTGGAATGTAATCAAAGTTAAGTTTTTATCAGTTTAAAATTGGCCGTTATAATTTGAAAGTACATTATGTAAGCCTCATGGTAACGACAAGGGGAACACCTATAGTAGTTACACAAAAGAACATGGTAAATAAATGAAAGCATACTGGTACCAAAAGACATCAAAGGACACACAAGAAAGAGCAGGATAAGAGGCAAGAAAACATGGGCCTACAAGACAGTCACAAAATAGTAAACAAAATGACAACAGTAAGTCCTTACCTATCAAAAATTACTTTAAATGTAAATGGATTAAATTCTACAATCAAAAGGCATATTATGGCTAAAGAGATTTTATTTTAAAACCAATATTTTATAATACACTGCCTACAAGAGATTTATTTTGGTCTTAAAACATACATGAACTGAGGAGGAAGAGTTGGAAAAAGATATTTCAAGGAAAGTGTAACCATAAAAGCAGGGGTAGTTACATATTTACCATGCAAGTTAGACTTTAAATTAAAAATGGTCAAAAAAGACAGAGAGTAATTATATAATGATAAAGAGATCAATCCATCAATAATATATAACAACTGTAGGTATTTATACATCCAATATTGGAGAACTTAAATGTATAAAGCAAATCTAACACAGCTAAAGGAAGAAATAAACAAACACATTAATAGTTGAAACTTTAATTCAAAAATGGATAGATCATCCAGACTGAGAATCAATATGGAAAGAGGAGAATTGACCAGCACTATGGACCAAATAGACCTAACAGAAATACATAGAACATTTTATCCAACAGCAAAAAGTACATTCTTCTCAAGCACAGATGGAACATTTAATAGGATATATTTTATTTTACACCACAAAACAAGTCTCAGCAAATTAAAGAAAATTGAAGTCATACCAAATCTCTTCTCTGATCACAATTGTATGAAAGTAGAAATCAATAACAAGAGGAAAACTGGAAAACTCACAAATACATGGGAATTAAACAACACTCTCCTGAAAAACTACTGGATTAAAGAAGAAATTAAAGGGGAAAGTTTAAAGTTATGCTGAAACAATAGAAAAATGGAAACACAACATGCCAATACATATGTAACAAAAGCAGTTCGAGGTGGAAGGTTCATAGCAAAAAACACCTACATGAAGATACAAACAAACAAACAAATGTCACATAATCTAACTCTATGCCACAAAGAGCTAGAAAAATAAAAACAAACTGAGCCCAAAGTTAATAAGAGGAAGGATATAGTAAAGATCAGTAGAGAAATAAATGAAATAGAGAACAGAAAAATAATAGAAAAGATTAACAACACTAAGAGTTGCTTCATTGAAAATATAAACAAATTCGACAGACTATTATTTAGACTAACCAAGGAAAAAAGAGAATCCAAATCAACAAAATGATAAATGAAAAAGGAGACATTACAACTGATACCATAGAAATACAAAGGATCATAACAGGCAACTATAAACGACTATACACCAACGTATTGTACAACCTAGAAAAACATGAGAAAATTCTTAGAAGTATACAACCTATTAAGGCTTAATCACGAAGAAATAGGAAATCTAAACAGACAAATTACTAGTTAGGAAATTTAATCAGAAATCAAATATCCCTCCACAAAGAGAAGCCCAGGACCAGATAGCTTCACTTTTGAATTTTACCAAACATTTAAAGAATAATTAGGGAGAGGTGCAACATGGCAGAACAGTAAGACACGGAGATCACCTTCCTCCCCACAAATACATCAGCAATACATATACATGTGGAACAACTCCTACAGAACACCTACTGAATGCTGGCAGAAGACCTTGCCAAAAGGCAAGAAACTCTCCATGTACCTGGGTAGGGCAACAGAAAAAATAAAAAACAGAGACAAAAGAATAGGGAAGGGACCTTCACCAGTGGGAAGGAGCTGTGAAGGAGGAAAGGTTTCCACACAGTAGGAAGCCCCCTCATGGGCGGAGACTGTGGGTGGTGGAGGGGGGAACCTTTGGAGCCACGGAGGAGAGGGCAGCAACAGGGGTGTGGAGGGCAAAGAAGAGAGATTCCCGCACAGACGATCCATGCCAACCTGCCCTCAACAGACCGAGAGGCTTGTCTGCTCACCTGCTTGGATGGGTGGGGGTTGGAGGCTGAGGCTCAGGCTTCGGTCGGATCCCAGGGAGAGGACTGGGGTTGGCTCTGTGAACACAGCCTGAAGGGGGATAGTGTGCCACAGCTAGCTGGGAGTGAGTCCGGGAAAAAGTCTGGAGCTGCTGAAGAAGAGACTTTTTCTTGCCTCTTTGTTTCCTGGTGCACGAAGAGAGGGGATAAAAGCATCAATTAAAGAAGCTTTAGAGACGGGCGCGAGCCATGGCTAGCAGCACAGACTGCAGAGACGGGCATGAGACACCAAGGCTGATGTTGCAGCCACCAAGAAGCCTGAGTGCAAGCACAGGTCACTCTCCACACCTCCCATTCTGGGAGACTGTGCAGGCCGCCACTGCCAAGATCCTGTGATCCAGGGACAACTTCCCCGGGAGAATGCACGGCGTGCCTCATGCTGGTGCAACGTCATGTCGGCCTCTGTGGCCACAGGCTGGACCCGCATCCATAACCCTCCCTTCCCCTGGCCTGAGCGAGCCACAGCCCACAAATCAGCTGCTACCTTAAACCCGCCCTGTCTGAGCGAAGAAGAGACGCACTCAGGCGACCTACACGCAGAGGTGTGTCCCAATCCAAAGCTGAACCCTGGGAGGTGTGTAAACAAATAAGAGAATGGGAAATCTCTCCCAGCAGCCTCAGGAGTAGTGGTTTAAATCTGCAAAATCAACTTGATGTACCCTGCATCTGTGGAATACCTGAGTAGACAGCGAATCATCCCAAACTGAGGAGGCGGATTTTGGGAGCAACTATATATATATATAAATTTTTTTCCTTTCCTCTTTTTGTGAGTGTGTAGGTGTATGCTTCTGTGTGTGATTGTGTATGTATAACTTTGCTTTTACCACTTGTCCTATGGTTCTGTCTGTCCTTTTTATTTTTTTACTTAAAAATTGTTTTTTCTTAATAATTATTTTTTATTTTAATATATGTTATTTCACTTTACATTATTTTAATTTCTTCTTTCTTTTTTGCCTCCCTTTTATTCTGAACCATATGGAGGACAGGCTCTTGCTGCTCCAGCCAGGCATCAGGGCTGTGCCACTGAGTTGGGAGAGCCAAGTTCAGGACACTGGTCCACAAGAGACCACCCAGCTCCACGTAATATCAAAAGGCAAAAATCTCCCAGAGATCTCCATCTCAATGCCTAGACCCAGCTCCACTCAACTACCAGCAAACTACAGTGCTGGACATCCTATGCCAAACAACTCGCAAGACAGGAACACAACCGCATCCATTAGCAGAAAGGCTGTCTAAAATCATAATAAGGCCACAGACAACTCAAAACACACCACCAGACTTGTAACTGCGCACCAGACAGACAAGATCCAGCCTCATCCAACAGAACACAGTCACTACTCCCCTCCACCAGGAAGCCTATACAATGCACTCAACCAAACTTAGCCACTGGGGATAGACACCAAAAACAATGGGAACTACTAACCTGCACCGTGCAAAAATGAGACCCCAAACACAGTAAGTTAAGCAAAATGAAAATAAAGAGAAACACACAGCAGATGAAGGAGCAAGGCAAAAACCAACCCGACCTAATGAGTGAAGAGGAAATAGTCAGTTGACCAGAAAAAAATTCAGAATAATGATAGTAAAGGTGATCCAAAATCTTGGAAATAGAATGAAGAAAATACAAGAAACGTTTAACAAGCACCTAGAAAAACTAAAGTGCATAAAAACAATGATGAACAACACAAGAAATGAAATTAAAAATACTCTAGAAGGGATCAAGAGTGGAATGACTGGGCTTCCCCGGTGGCGCAGTGGTTGAGAGTCCGCCTGCCGATGCAGGGGACACGGGTTCGTGCCCCAGTCCGGGAAGATCCCACATGCCACGGAGCGGCTGGGCCCGTGAGCCATGGCCGCTGAGCCTGAGCGTCCGGAGCCTGTGCTCCGCAACGGGAGAGGCCACAACAGTGAGAGGTCCGGGTACCACAAAAAAAAAAAAAAAAAAAAAAAAAAAAAGAGTGGAATGACTGAGGCAGAAGAATGAATAAGTGACCTAGAACATAAAATAGTGGAACTAACTACTGCAGAGCAGAATAAAGAAAAAACAATGAAAAGAACTGAGGACACTCTCAGAGATCTCTGGGATGACATTAAGTGCACCAACATTCGAATTATAGGGGTCCCAGAAGAAGAAGAGAAAAAGAAAGGGACTGAGAAAATATTTGAAGAGATTATAGTTGAAAACTTCCCTAAGATGGGAAAGGAAATAGTTAATCAAGTCCAGGAAGCACAGAGTGTCCCATACAGGATACATCCACAGAGAAACATGCCAAGACACATATTAATCAAATTATCAAAAGTTAAATATAAAGAACAGGGGGCACCTTGAAGATGGCGGAAGAGTAAGATGCGGAGATCGCCTTCCTCCCCACGGATACACCAGAAATACATCTACACGTGGAACAACTCCTACAGAACACCTACTGAAGGCTGGCAGAAGACCTCAGACCTCCCAAAAGGCAAGAAACTCCCCACGTAGCTGGGTAGGGCAAAAGAAAAAAAGAAAAAACAGAGACAAAAGAATAAGGACGGCACCTGCACCAGTGGGAGGGAGCTGTGAAGGAGGAAAAGTTTCCACACACTAGGAAGCCCCTCCGCGGGCGGAGACAGCGGGAGGCAGATGTGGGAGCTTCGGGACCGTGGAGTAGTGCACAGAAACGAGTGCGGAGGGCAAAGCGGGGAGATTCCTGCACAGACGATCGGTGCCGACCAGCACTCACCAACCCGAGAGGCTTGTCTGCTCACCCGCCGGGGCGGGCGGGGCTGCGAGCTGAGGCTCGGGTTTCGGTTTTGGATGGAGCGCAGGGAGAGGACTGGGATTGGCGGCTTGAACATAGCCTGAAGGGGTTAGTGCACCACGAGTAGCCTGGAGGGAGTTCAGGGAAAAGCCTGCACCTGCCGAAGAGTCAAGAGACTATTTCTTCCCTCTTTGTTTCCTGGTGTGCAAGGAGAGGGGTTTAAGAGCGCTGCTTAAAGGAACCCCAGAGACGGGCGCGAGCCGCGGCTAAAAGCACGAACCCCAGAGACGGGCACGAGCCGCGGCTAAAACCGCGGACCCCAGAGATGGGCGGGAGATGCTAAGGCTGATACTGCCGCCACCAAGGGGCCTGTGTGCGAGCACGGGTCACTCTCCACACCCCTCTTCCGCGGAGCCTGTGCAGCCCGCCACTGCCAGGTTCCCAGGATCCAGGGACAACTTTCCCGGGAGTACGCACAGCGGGCCTCAGGCTGGTGCAACGTCACGCCGGCCTCTGCCACAACGTCATGCCGCCTCTGCCGCTGCAGGCCCGCCCCGCACGCAGTGCCCCTCCTTCCCCCATCCCCCAACCCCCGGCCTGAGTGAGCCAGAGCCCCCGAATCAGCGGCTCCTTTAACCCCGTCCTGTCTGAGCAAAAAACAGACGCCCTCCAGCGACCTACACGCAGAGGCAGGGCCAAATCCAAAGCTGAGCTCCTGTGAGCTGTGAGAACAAAGAAGAGAAAGGGAAATCTCTCCCAGCAGCCACAGAAGCAGCGGATTAAAGCTCCACAATGAACTTGATATACCCTGCATCTGTGGAATATCTGAATAGACAAGGAATGATCCCAAATTGAAGAGGTGGAATTTAGGAGCGAGATCTATGATTTTTTTGCTTTTCCTCTTTTTGTGAATGTGTACGTGTATGCTTCTGTGTGAGATCTTGCCTGTATACTCTTGCTTCCACCATTTGTCCTAGGGCTCTATCCGTCCATGGTTTTTTTCAAAAAATTTTTTTCTTAATAATTAATTTTAATTGTAATAACTTTATTATACTTTACCTTCGTTCTTTCTTTCTTTCTTTCCTTCCTTCCTTCCCTCCTTTAGACAACGAATCACCCCAAATTGAGGAGGTGGTCTCTGAGAGCAAGATTTATGATTTTTCCCCCTTTACCTCTTTTTGTGAACGTGTATGTGTATGCTTCTGTGTAAGATTTTCTCTGTATAGCTTTGCTTCCAACATTTGTCCTAAGGTTCTATCCGTCGTTTTTTTTTTAAATATTTTTTAATTCAATAACTATATTATACTTTATTTTATTTTTACTGTATCTTCTTTCTTTCTGTCTTTCTTCCTTCTTTCTCTCCTTCCTTCCTTCCTTCCTCCCTCCCTTCCTCCACCCTTTCTTTCCTTCTTTACTTCTTTCTTCCTTCCTACCTTTCCTCCTTTCCTTCTTTCGCTCCTCATACTTCTACTAATTCTCTCTACTTTTTCTCCCTTTTATCCTGAGCCGTGTGGATGAAAGGCTCTTGGTGCTCCAGCCCAGGAGTCAGGGCTCTGCCTCTGAGGTAGGAGAGCCAAATTCATGACACTGGTCAACAAGAGACCTCCCAGCTCCACATAATATTAAACGGTGGAAATCTCCCAGAGACCTCCATCTTAACACCAGCACCCAGCTTCACTCAACGACCAGCAAGCCACAGTGCTGGACAACCTATGCCAAACAACTAGCAAAACAGGAACACAACCCCACCCATTAGCAGAGAGGCTGCCTAAAATCATAACAAGGCCACAGACACACCAAAACACACCACCAGACGTGAACCTGCCCACTAGAGAGACAAGATCCAGCCTCATCCATCACAACACAGGCACTAGTCCCCTCCACCAGGAAGCCTACACAACCCACTGAAACAACCTTAGCCACTGGAGACAGACATCAAAAACAACGGGAACTACGAACGTGCAGCCTGCAAAAAGGAGACCCCAAACACAGTAAGATAAGCAAAATGAGAAGACAGAAAAACACACAGCAGATGAAGGAGCAAGATAAAAACCCACCAGACCTAACAAATGAAGAGGAAATAGGCAATCAACCTGAAAAAGAATTCAGAATAATGATAGTAAGGATGATCTGAAATCTTGGAAGTAGAATGGACAAAATGCAAGAAACAGTTAACAAGGACCTGCAAGAACTAAAGATGAAACAAGCAACGATGAACAATGCAATAAATGAAATTAAAATCACTCTAGATAGGATCAATAGCAGAATAACTGAGGCAGAAGAACGGATAAGTGACCTGGAAGATAAAGTAGTGGAAATAACTACTGCAGAGCAGAATAAAGAAAAAAGAATGAAAAGAACTGAGGACAGTCTCAGAGACCTCTAGGACAACATTAAACACACCAACATTCGAATTTTAGGGGCTCCAGAAGAAGAAGAAAAAAAGAAAGGGACTGAGAAAATATGTGAAGAGATTAGAGTTGAAAACTTGTCTAATATGGGAAAGGAAATAGTTAATCAAGTCCAGGAAGCACAGAGAGTCCCATACAGGATAAATACAAGGAGAAATACGCCAAGACACATATTAATCAAACTGTCAAAAATTAAATACAAAGAAAGCATATTAAAAGCAGCAAGGGAAAAACAACAAATAACACACAAGGGAATCCCCATAAGGTTAACAGCTGATCTCTCAGCAGAAACCCTACAAGCCAGAAGGCAGTGGCAGGACATACTGAAAGTGATGAAGGAGAAAAGCCTGCAACCAAGACTACTCTACCCAGCAAGGATCTCATTCAGATTTGATGGAGAATTTAAAACCTTTACAGACAAGCAAAAGCTGAGAGAGTTCAGCACCACAAAACGAGCTTTACAACAGATGATAAGGAACTTCTCTAGACAAGAGAAGGCAATGACCTATAATAACGAACCCAAATCAGTATAGAAAATGGGAATAGGAACATACATATCGATAATTACCTTAAATGTAAATGGACTAAATGCTCCCACCAAAAGACACAGATTGGCTGAATGGATACAAAAACAAGACCCTGATATATGCTGTCTACAAGAGACCCACTTCAGACCTAGAGACACATACAGACTGAAAGTAAGGGGATGGAAAGAGATATTCCATGCAAATGGAAACCAAAAGAAAGCTGGAGTAGCAATTCTCATATCAGACAAAATAGACTTTAAAATAAGGACTATTAAAAGGGACAAAGAAAGACACTACATAATGATCAAGGGATCGATCCAAGAAGAAGATATAACAATTGTAAATATTTATGCACCCAACATAGGAGCACCTCAATACATAAGGCAAATACTAACAGCCATAAAAGGGGAGATCGACAGTAACACATTCATAGTAGGGGACTTCAACACCCCACTTTCACCCATGGACAGATCATCCAAAATGAAAATAAATAAGGAAACACAAGCTTTAATTGATACATTAAACAAGATGGACTTAATTGATATTTGTAGGACTCCATCCAAAAAGAACAGAATACACATTTCTCTCAAGCGCCCATGGAACATTCTCCAGGATAGATCATATCTTGGGTCACAAATCAAGCCTTGGTAAATTTAAGAAAACTGAAATTGTATCAAGTATCTTTTCTGACCACAACGCCATGAGACTAGATATCGATTACAGGAAAAGATCTGTAAAAAATACAAACACATGGAGGTTAAACAATACACTACTTAATAATGAAGTGATCACTGAAGAAATCAAAGAGGAAATAAAAAAATACCTAGAAACAAATGACAATGGAGACACAACGACCCAAAACCTATGGGATGCAGCAAAAGCAGTTCTAAGGGGGAAGTTTATAGCAATACAAGCCCACCTTAAGAAGCAGGAAACATCTCGAATAAACAACCTAACCTTGCACCTGAAGCAATTAGAGAAAGAAGAACAAAAAAAACCCAAAGCAAGCAGAAGGAAAGAAATCATAAAAATCAGATCAGAAATAAATGAAAAAGAAATGAAGGAAATGATAGCAAAGATCAATAAAACTAAAAGCTGGTTCTTTGAGAAGATAAACAAAATAGATAAACCACTAGCCAGACTCATCAAGAAAAAAGGGAGAAGACTCAAATCAATAGAATTAGAAATGAGAAAGGAGAAGTAACAACTGACACTGCAGAAATAAAACAAATCATGAGAGATTACTACAAGCAACTGTACGCCAGTAAAATGGACAATCTGGAAGAAATGGACAAATTCTTAGAAATGCACAACCTGCCAAGACTGAATCAGGAGGAAATAGAAAGTATGAACAGACCAATCACAAGCACTGAAATTGAAACTGTGATTAAAAATCTTCCAACAAACAAAAGACCAGGACCAGATGGCTTCACAGGTGAATTCTATCAAACGTTCAGAGAAGAGCTAACACCTATCATTCTCGAACTCTTCCAAAATATAGCAGAGGGAGGAACACTCCCAAATTCCTTCTACGAGGCCACCATCACCTTGATACCAAAAGCAGACAAGGATGTCACAAAGAAAGAAAACTATAGGCCAATATCACTGATGAAAATAGATGCAAAAATCCTCAACAAAATACTAGCAAACAGAATCCAACAGCACATTAAAAGGATCATACACCATGATCATGTGGGGTTTATTCCAGGAATGCAAGGATTCTTCAATATATGCAAATCTATCAATGTGATAAACCATATTAACAAATTGAAGGAGAAAAACCATATGATCATCTCAATAGATGCAGAGAAAGCTTTCGACAAAATTCAACACCCATTTATGATAAAAACCCTCCAGAAAGTAGGCATAGAGGGAACTTTCCTCAACATAATAAAGGCCATATATGACAAGCCCACAGCAAACATCATCCTCAATGGTGAAAAACTGAAAGCATTTCCACTAAGATCAGGAACAAGACAAGGTTGCCCACTCTCACCACTCTTATTCAACATAGTTTTGGAAGTTTTAACCACAGCAATCAGAGAAGAAAAGGAAATAAAAGGAATCCAAATCGGACAAGAAGAAGTAAAGCTGTCACTGTTTGCAGATGACATGATACTATACGTAGAGAATCCTAAAGATGCTACCAGAAAACTACTAGAGCTAATCAATGAATTTGGTAAAGTAGCAGGATACAAAATTAATGCACAGAAATCTCTGGCATTCCTATATACTAATGATGAAAAATCTGAAAGTGAAATCAAGAAAACTCTCCCACTTACCATTGCAACAAAAGAATAAAATATCTAGGAATAAACCTACCTAAGGAGACGAAAGACCTGTATGCAGAAAATTATAAGACACTGATGAAAGAAATTAAAGATGATACAAATAGATGGAGAGATATACCATGTTCTTGGATTGGAAGAATCAACATTGTGAAAATGACTCTACTACCCAAAGCAATCTACAGATTCAATGCAATCCCTATCAAACTACCACTGGCATTTTTCACAGAACTAGAACAAAAAATTTCGCAATTTGTATGGAAACACAAAAGACCCCGAATAGCCAAAGCAATCTTGAGAACGAAAAAAGGAGCTGGAGGAATCAGGCTCCCTGACTTCAGACTATATTACAAAGCAACAGTAATCAAGACAGTATGGTACTGGCACAAAAACAGAAAGATAGATCAGTGGAACAGGATAGAAAGCCCAGAGATAAACCCACGCACATATGGACACCTTATCTTTGATAAAGGAGGCAGGAATGTACAGTGGAGAAAGGACAGCCTCTTCAATAAATGGTGCTGGGAAAACTGGACAGGTACATGTAAAAGTATGAGATTAGATCACTCCCTAACACCATACACAAAAGTAAGCTCAAAATGGATTAAAGACCTAAATGTAAGGCCAGAAACTATCAAACTCTTAGAAGAAAACATAGGAAGAACACTCTATGACATAAATCACAGCAAGATCCTTTCTGACCCACCTCCTAGAGTAATGGAAATAAAAACAAAAATAAACAAATGGGACCTAATGAAACTTCAAAGCTTTTGCACAGCAAAGGAAACCATAACCAAGACCAAAAGACAACCCTCAGAATGGGAGAAAACATTTGCAAATGAAGCAACTGACAAAGGATTAATCTCCAAAATTTACAAGCAGCTCATGCAGCTCAATAACAAAAGAACAAACAACCCCATCCAAAAATGGGCAGAAGACCTAAATAGACATTTCTCCAAAGAAGATATACAGAATGCCAACAAACACATGAAAGAATGCTCAACATCATTAATCATTAGAGAAATGCAAATCAAAACTACAATGAGATATCATCTCACACCAGTCAGAATGGCCATCATCAAAAAATCTAGAAACAATAAATGCTGGAGAGGGTGTGGAGAAAAGGGGACACTCTTGCACTGCTGGTGGGAATGTGAAATGGTTCAGCCACTATGGAGAAGAGTCTGGAGGTTCCTTAAAAAACTACAAATAGAATTACCATATGACCCAGCAATCCCACTACTTGGCATATACCCTGAGAAAACCAAAATTCAAAAAGAGTCATGTACCAAAATGTTCATTGCAGCTCTATTTACAATAGCCCGGAGATGGAAGCAACCTAAGCGCCCATCATCGGATGAATGGATAAAGAAGATGTGGCACATATACACAATGGAATATTACTCAGCCATAAAAAGAAATGAAATTGAGCTATTTGTAATGAGATGGATAGACCTAGAGTCTGTCATACAGAGTGAAGTAAGTCAGAAAGAAAAGGACAAATACCGTATGCTAACACATATATATGGAATTTAAGGGAAAAAAATGTCATGAAGTACCTAGGGGTAAGATAGGAATAAAGACGCAGACCTACTGGAGAACGGACTTAAGGATATGGGGATGGGGAAGGGTGAGTTTTGACAGGGCGAGAGAGAGTCATGGACATATACACACTAACAAACGTAGTAAGGTAGATAGCTGGGGGGAAGCAGCCGCAAGGCACAGGGATATTAGCTCGGTGCTTTGTGACAGCCTGGAAGTGTGGGATGGGGAGAGTGGGAGGGAGGGAGACGCAAGAGGGAAGACATATGGGAACATATGTATATGTATAGCTGATTCACTTTGCTGTAAAGCAGAAACTAACACACCATTGTAAAGCAATTATACCCCAATAAAGATGTTTAAAAAAAAAAAAAAAAAAGATCCTTTCTGACCCATCTCCTAGAGTAATGGAAATAAAAACAAAAATGAACAAATGGGACCTAATGAAACTTCAAAGCTTTTGCACAGCAAAGGAAAGCATAACCAAGACCAAAAGACAACCCTCAGAATGGGAGAAAACATTTGCAAATGAAGCAACTAACAAAGGATTAATCTCCAAAATTTACAAGCAGCTCATGCAGCTCAATAACAAAAGAACAAACAACCCCATCCAAAAATGGGCAGAAGACCTAAATAGACATTTCTCCAAAGAAGATATACAGAATGCCAACAAACACATGAAAGAATGCTCAACATCATTAATCATTAGAGAAATGCAAATCAAAACTACAATGAGATATCATCTCACACCAGTCAGAATGGCCATCATCAAAAAATCTAGAAACAATAAATGCTGGAGAGGGTGTGGAGAAAAGGGGACCCTCTTGCACTGCTGGTGGGAATGTGAATTGGTTCAGCCACTATGCAGAACAATCTGGAGGTTCCTTAAAAAACTACAAATAGAATTACCATATGACCCAGCAATCCCACTATTGGGCATATACCCTGAGAAAACCAAAATTCAAAAAGAGTCATGTACCAAAATGTTCATTGCAGCTCTATTTACAATAGCCCGGAGATGGAAACAACCTAAGCGCCCATCATCGGATGAATGGATAAAGAAGATGTGGCACCTATACACAATGGAATATTACTCAGCCTTAAAAAGAAATGAAATTGAGCTATTTGTAATGAGATGGATAGACCTAGAGTCTGTCATACAGAGTGAAGTAAGTCAGAAAGAAAAAGACAAATACCGTATGCTAACACATATATATGGAATTTAAGGGAAAAAAATGTCATGAAGAACCTAGGGGTAAGACAGGAATAAAGACGCCGACCTACTGGAGAACGGACTTGAGGATATGGGGAGGGGGAAGGGTGAGTTTTGACAGGGCGAGAGAGAGTCATGGGCATATACACACTAACAAACGTAGTAAGGTAGATAGCTAGGGGGAAGCAGCCACAAGGCACAGGGATATTAGCTCGGTGATTTGTGACAGCCTGGAGGGGTGGGATTGGGAGAGTGGGAGGGAGGGAGACGCAAGAGGGAAGACATATGGGAATATAGCTGATTCACTTTGTTATAAAGCAGAAACTAACACACCATTGTAAAGCAATTATACCCCAATAAAGATGTTTAATATATATATATATATATATATATATATATATATATATATATATATATAAAGAACAAATATTAAGCGCAGGAAGGGAAAACTACAAATAACATATAAGGGAATCCCCATAAGGTTAACAGCTGATCTTTCAGCAGGAACTCTGCAAGCCAGAAGGGAGTGGCAGGATATATTTGAAGAGAATGAAGGAGAAAAACCTACTAGCATGATTGCTCTACCCAGCAATGATTGCACTCAGATTTGACAGAGAAATTAAAACCTTTACAGACAAGCAAAAGCTAAGAGAATTCAGCATCACCAAACAGTTTTGCAACAAATGCTAAAGGAACTTCTCTAGGCAGGAAACACAAAAGATGGAAAAGACCTACAATAATAATGCAAAACATTTAAGAAAATGGTAATAGAAACATATATGTAGATAATTACCTTAAATGTAAATGGATTAATGCTCCAAACAAAAGACATAGATTGGCTGAAGGGAAACAAAAACAAGACCTGAATATATGCTGTTGACAGGAGACCCACTTCAGACCTGGGACAATACAAACTGAAAGTGAGGGTATGGAGAAAGATATTCCATGCAAATGGAAATCAAAGAATGCTTCAGTAGCAATTCTCATATCAGCCAAAATAGACTTTAAAACAAAGATTATTACGAGACAAAGAAAGACACTACATCATGATCAGTGGATCAATCAAAGAAGATATAACAGTGGCAAATATTTATGCACCTAACATAGGAGCACCTCAGTACATGAGGCAAATACTAACTGCCATTAAAGTCGAAATCAACAGTAACACAACAAGAGTATGGGTCTTTAACACCCCACTTTCACCAATGGTCAGATCATCCAAAATGAAAATAAATAAGGAAACACAAGCTTTAAATGATACATAAAACAAGATGGACATAATTGATATTTATAGGACATTCCACCGAAAAACAACAAAATACACTTTCTTCACACGTGCTTATGGAACATTCTCCAGGATAGACCATATCTTGGGTCACAAATCAAGCCTTGGGAGATTTAAGAAAATTGAAATGCTATCAAGTACTTTTCTGACAACAACGCTATGAGACTCTATATCGATTACAGGAAAATTTCTGTAAGAAATACAAACACATGGAGGCTAAACAACACACTAATTACTAACCAAGAGATCACTGAAGAAATCAAAGAGGAAATCAAAAAATACCTACAAACAAATGACAATGAAAACATGATGACCAAAAACCTATGGGATGCAGCAAAAGCAATTCTAACAGGGAAGTTCATAGCAATACAATCCTACCTTAAAAAACAAGAAACATCTCCAATAAACAACCTAACTGTACACCTAAAGCAATTAGGGAAAGTAGAACAAAAAATCATAAAGATTAGATCAGAAATAAATGAAAAAGAAATAAAGGAAACGATAGCAAAAATCTGTAAAACTAAAAGCTGGTTCTTTGAGAAGATAAAAAAAATTGATAAACCATTAGCCAGACTTATCAAGAAAAAATGAGAGACGATGCAATTTAATAGCATTAGAAATGAAAAGGAGAAGTAACAGGTGACACTACAGAAATACAAAGGAACATGAGAGATTACTGCAAGCAACTATATGCGAATAATACGGACAACCTTGTAGAAATGGACAAATTCTTAGAAACGCACAACGTTCTGAGACTGAACCAGGAAGAAATAGAAAATATGAACAGACGAATAACATGCACTGAAATTGAAACTTTGACTAAAAATCTTCCAGAAAACAAAAGTGCAGGACCACTTGGCTTCACATGAGAATTCTACCAAATATTTACAGAAGAGCTAACACCTACACTTCTCAAATGCTTTCAAAATATAGCAAATGGAGGAACTCAGCCAAAAGCATTCTACGAGGCCACAATCACTCTGATATCAACACCACACAAACATGTCACAAAGAAAGAAAACTACAGGCCAATATCACTGATGAACATAGATGCAAAAATTCTCAACAGAATACTAGCAAACAGAATACAACAGTACATTAAAAAGATCATACACCATGATCAAGTGGGGTTTATCCCAGGAATGCAAGGATTGTTCAATATATGCAGATCAATCAACTTGATACACCATATTAACAAATTGAAGGAGAAAAATCATATGATCATCTCAATTGATGCAGATAAAGCTTTCAAAAAAATTCAACACTCATTTATGATAAAAATCCTTCAGAAAGTAGGCATAGAGGGAACTTCCCTCAACATAATAAAGGCCATATATGACAAACACACAGCCAACATTGTCCTCAATGGTGAAAAAGTGAAACCTTTTCCACTGAGATCAGGAACAAGACAAGGTTGCCCACTCTCACCACTCTTATTCAACATAGTTTTGGAAGTTTTAGCCACAGCAATCAGAGAAGAAAAAGAAATAAAAGGAATCCAAATTGGAAAACAAGAATTAAAGCTGTCATTATTTGCACATGACATGATACTATGCAGAGAGAATCCTAAAGTTGCTACCAGAAACCAACTAGATCTAATCAATGAATTTGATAAAGTAGCACAATACAAAATTAATGCACTGAAATCTCTTGCATTCCTATACACTAATGATGAAAAATCTGAAAGTGAAATTAAGAAAACACTCTCATGTACCTTTGCAACAAAAAAGTAAAATATCTAGGAATAAACCTACCTAAGGAGAAAAATGACATGTATGCAGAAAACTATAAGACCCTGATGAAAGAAATTAAAGATGATACAAATATATGGATAGATATACCATGTTCTTGGATTGGAAGAATCAACATTGTGAAAATGACTCTACTACGCAAAGCAATCTACAGATTCAGTGGAATCCCTATCAAATTACCAGTGGCATTTTTCACAGAACTAGAACAAAAAATTTCACAATTTGTATGGAAACACAAAAGACCCCGAATAGCCAAAGCAATCTTGAGAAAGAAAATGGAGCTGGAGGAATCAGGCTCCTCCACTTCAAACTATAGTACAAAGATACTGTAATCAAGACAGTATGGTACTGGCACAGAAACAGAAATATAGATCAATGGAACAGGATAGAAACCCAGAGATAAACCCACGCACATATGGTCACCTTGTGTTTGATAAGGGAGGCAAGCATATACAGTGGAGATAAGAGAGCATCTTCAATAAGTGGTGCTTGGGAAACTGGGCAGTTACATGTAAAAGAATGAAATTAGAACACTCCCTAACACCATACACAAAAATAAACTCAAAATGTATTAAAGACCTAAATGTAAGGCTACACACCATTAAACTCTTAGAGGAAAACATAGGCCTAACTCTGTATGACATAAATCACCGCAAGGTTCTTTTTGACCCACCTCCTAAAGAAATGGAAATAAAAACAAAAATAAACAAATGGGACCTAATGATACTTAAAAGCTTTTGTACAACAAAGGAAATCAAAAACAATACAAAAAGACAGCTGTCAGAATGGGAGAAAATATTTGCCAATGAAGCAACTAACAAAGGATTAACCTCCAAAATTTACAAGCAGCTCATGCAGCTCAATAACAAAAAACAAAAAACCCAATCCAGACATGGGCAGAAGACCTAGATAGACATTTCTCCAAAGAAGATATAGTGATTGCCAACTGACACATGAAAGAATGCTCAGCATCATTAATCATTAGAAAAATTCAAATCAAAATTACAATGAGATATCACCTCACACTTGTCAGAACGGCCATCATCAAAAAATCTACAAACAATAAATGCTGGAGAGGGTGTGGAGAAAAGTGAACCCTCTTGCACTGTTGGTGGGAATGTCAATTGATACAGCCACTCTGGAGAGCAGTATGGAGGTTCCTTAAGAAACTAAAGGTAGAACTACCATACGACCCATCAATCCCACTACTGGGCATATACCCTGAGAAAACCATAGTTCAAAAAGAGTCATGTACCAAAATGTTGATTGCAGCTCAATTTACAATAGCCAGGACACGGAAGCAGCCAAAGTGTCCATCAACAGATGAATGGGTAAAGAAAATGTGGCACATATATACTATGGATTATTACTCAGCCATGAATATGAACGAAACTGTGTAATTTGTAGTGAGGTGGATGGACATAGGGACTGCCATACAGAGTGAAGTAAGTCAGAAAGAGAAAAACAAATACCGTATTCTAACACATACATATTGAATCTAAGAAAAAAAGAAAGAGAAAATGATTAGAAGAGCCTACTGGCAAGATGGGAATAAAGATGCAGACTTACTAGAGAATGGACTTGAGGATATGGGGAGGGGAAGTGTAAGTGGGGACAAAGTGAGAGAGTGGCATGGACATATATACACTACCAAATGTAAAACTGATAGCTAGTGGGAATCAGCCGCAGAGCACTGGGCAATCAGCTCGGTGCTTTGTGACCACACAGAGGGGTGGTATAGGTAGGGTGGGAGGGAAGGAGATGCTAGAGGGAAGAGATATGGGCACCTGGGTATATGTATAACTGATTCACTTTGTTATAAAGCAGAAACTAACACACAATTGTAAAGCAATTATACTCCAATAAAAATGTTAAAAAAATAAAAATTTAAAAAATAGAATTAATGCTCATCATTCTCAAACTGTTACAAAATATTGAAGAAGGGAATACTTCCAAACTCAATCTAGAATGCCAACATTACCCTGATACAAAAGCCAGTACTATAAGCCAAAAATCTTGATGAATGCATGCAATAATTCTCAATAAGATACTAGTAAACTGAATGCAGTAGCACAGTAAAAAGATTATTTACCTTCACCATGTGGTATTTATCCCTTGGTTGTAAGGAAGCTTCAGCATATACAAACAATGTTATATATCATGTTAATAGAATGAAAGAAAAAAATCGTATAATACTTTCAATAGATGCAGAAAAAGCATTTGAGATAATTCAACATCCCTTCATTATAAAAACTTAAATTAGGTATAGAAGGAACCTAAGTTACATTCGACAAACTTACAGCTAACATCAAATGCAACTGCGAATTGTATTAAATTTTTCCTCTTGGATCAGGAATAAGACAAGAGTACCCACCTACCCCACTCCTATTCAACTTAATACTCAGAACCCTAGCTAGAGCAATCAGGCAAGAAGAAATATAAAGCATCAGAATGGAAAATGAAGAAATACAATTGTTCTTATTTGCAGGTAATATGATTTTATGGATACAAATGCTTAGATTCCACCAGGAAATGATTAGATCTAATCAGTGAGTTCAGTAATGTTGCAGGGTACAAAATAAACATGGAAACATTAGTAACGTTTTTATACTCTAACAGAAATTATCTGAAAAAGAAATAAAGAAAAAGATCCCGTTTATAATAGCATCAAAAACGATAAAATATTTAGGAATAAATATAAACAAGAGGTGAAAAATTTCTACACTGCAAAACACAAGAGCTTAAAGAAATCAAAGAAGATATAAATATTTGGGATGGCATTGTTATTTATGCATTGGAAGAGTTGATATTGTAAAAATGTCCATACTCCCCAAATCAATCTATAGATTCAATAAAATTCCAATCAAGATTCCAATGGCATTTTTTGCACAAGTAGAAAAAATCCTGAAATTTATACGGAGACAAAAAGACTCCAAATGGCAATGCAATCCTGAGAAGAAAAACAAACCAAGAGACATCACACTTCTTGATTTCAAGCTATATTTTGAAGCTATATTTAAAAAAAACAGTGTGGTGCTGGCATAAAGGTAGACCCATAAAACAAAATCAAGAGCCCAGAAATAAGACCATTGCATATATAGTCAACTAATATTTGACAAGGGAGCCAGGAATACTCAATGGAGAAAAGACAGACTCTTCTATAGATGGTGTCAATTAAATAGATGTAAAATATTTATTTTTATATATCATATTTTACATACTATATATCATGTGTTATATACATGATAATATATTATATATACATATTATAATTTATATATTATGTGTTGTATAATATATAAATGTCAATTTTATCTCAATAAAACTGAGAAACAATCTTGAATATGTATGTCACAATATATATTTGTAACTATGAAATTCGCATTGATAAAATCCATCAAATTTAATCAAATTTTATCAGTTATATACATGCATACATTTTTGTGTGTTTGTAACTCTATAATTTGGTTACATATGTACCTTTGTTTACCACCATTACATCAAAGTATTTAACTGTACCATCTCAACAATACTCCCTCTTTTAGCCCTTGCAATGAATCACACTCACTACCTCCCTTTACTGACTTCAAGGGATTTAGGGGATGATCAAAGAAAAATATATAATCATGAGGTGGTAGCAGCATTCAACAAACTCTATTTAGGTGATCCTTTGGTAAGTGTGCCTAGAGGTATGGAAAGAAGATTGGGATTGTGGAGGTGATAAAAATGGGAACTCCTTGGGGACAGGGAAACCAAAAAGGAGCTTACATGTCTAAGTGATATTGCTCAGCATCCCAGTGAGGAGTCTCTGGGTCAGAGGACAGCAGTATCTTGAGGTCTCTATAGCTCCAAAGTTCATATATCAATGGCTAAAAGATGTTGGGTGCAGTTTGTGGGTTATGAAAAACAGGCAGGTTCTAAATGGTTAAAGTCTGCTAATTTGGGCTCTCTTTAAAGCAAATGGAGAGGGAGATCAAGATTGCAGAATAAGAGGATGTGGAGATCATGTCCCCCCATGAACATATCAAAAATGCATCTACACATGGAACAATTTAGGAAACTAAATGGAAACTGTCAGAAGGACTCCTGTACAACCAAAGCTGTAAGAAAGATACACATATAATTGTGTAGAAAGGGAAGAAAGGCAATAGGTCAGGACTTGAACCCCTGCGGGGAGACTCAGAGGAAAAAGGAGATCACATATGTAGACAGAGTCCTGGGATCCTATGCATAGGAGACAAGCCCATGTGGCTGCTTGAAGAACTGCTAGCAGAGATAGAAAGCCTGAAAAAGCCTCGACTTGACTCATGAGGAGTGCACGAGCACTGAATTTTATCCCCAGGCAGGGAGAAGAGGGGTCTCTTCTATTGGCTGCCACTTCACAGCATTCACCAGTCTAAGCTGAGTGAATGCCCTGGCACTGTTCACTCCATGCCACAATTTGGCACTGGATCTAGGACAGCCAAGGCCCAATCAACGGACTTAGAGGCAACTCAGGAGCTTAAGGCCTATCCCAGGTGGGGTGGCAGCAGACATTGTTGGTGATCACTCAAGAGGTGCCCCAGAAGCAGCCCAGACCTTTGATGGCATCATGGATGACAGATTTCAGTGACCACCTCACTGCATGCCCCAGCCAAAGGCCTGTGAACACTCCAGCCCAAAACACTTTATGCCAGAGCCTATCACTAGATCTGAAGTGGCTACAAAAGGGGAAGAGATGCAACAGTGGGCTGCATATGAGAAGCAGACATCTATAGAGGCAGAGCAAGAGAAATCTGTAAGCACACGAGCCCAAATTGCTGCAGTACTCCTTTCCTTCGGGGCAAAGTTTTCAGTGTAGGGAGATGGGAAAACACAAATTTAAAGGGAAAAAAGCAAACTTTAGCAACTTAGGATCAGACTCCACCCCTGACAGGGCAGTGTCAGCCACTGAGTAGAGAGAAAGTCCCACTTCACAACACATGTAGGCTCTAGATCCTCCAACAAATGTCACACCCATTACCAAGGTGAGGGCTGCCAGCACACCTTGAAGAAAGACATAACTGGCACCCAAATCAAATCAAGCTCTTTCATCAAAAACATTTGGCGGGCTTCCCTGGTGGTGCAGTGGTTGAGAGTCCGCCTGCCAATGCAGGGGACATGGGTTTGTTCCCCAGTCCGGGAAGATCCCACGTGCCACGGAGCAGCTGGGTCCGTGGGCCATGGCTGCTGAGCCTGCGCGTCCAGAGCCTGTGCTCTGCAACAGGAGAGGTCACAACCATGAGAAGCCCACGTACCACAAAAAAAAAAAAAAAAAAAAAAGAAAGAAGCATTTGGCACAGGCAGACTTTATAGGGAAGCTTCCACATAAGAACACCACTTCAAGACCACAACAGGTAAATCTTTTACTTAAATTCATAGAGACAGGGAAAGTTAGGTAAATTAAAAAGCAGAGGAAATACTGTCAATTCAAATAACGAGAGAAACCCTATAAAAAATAGTGAAATAGAAATAAGCAATCTACCAGATACAGAAGTTAAAACATTGATAATTAAAATTCTAACTGAATTATGGAAAATAATTGATCTAAACACATCAATTTAACAAGGAACTAGAAAATATAAAGAAGACCTAATCAAAAATATATAATTTTAATGCCTGAGATTAAAAACACTAGAAGTTATGAATAGCAGACTAAATGACACAAAGGAACTCATAAATGATCTGGAAGATAGAATAACAAAATCATCTATCAGAACAGCAGAAAGAAAGACAAATGAAAAAAAAAATGAGTGCAACATATGTGATCTCTGGGGTAACATCACATGCCAAGAATAGGATACAGGGGTTCCAGAAGTAGAAGAGAGAAAAGTATGTATTTGAAGAGATTGTGGTTGAAAACTTCCCAAACCTAAAAAAGGAAACCGATATGCAGGTACAAGAAACACAGAGAGTCCCAAAGAAGATGAACCCATAGAGACCCATACCAAGGTATATCATAACTAAAATGTCAAAATAAGCAAAAATGGGAAAAGAACAAACAAGTGGAGACTAAACAACATGGTATTAAAAACCAGTGGGTCAATGATGAAATCAAAGAGGAAATCAGGAAATACCTCCAGAAAAAAGGAAAAAGAAACAACATTCTCAAATCAATCAATGTGATGCATCACATTAAGCAAATAGTAAAAATTACGTGATCACCTCAATAGGTTCAGAAAAAGCATTTGACATAATTCACATCCATTTATTAAAAAAAAAAGTAATTGAATGGGTACAGAGGAAACATATCTCACCAGGATAAAGTCCATTTATGAAAAAACACACAGCCAACATCATACTCACTGGTAAATGCTCAAAGCGTTCCTGCTAAATTCAGGAACCAGACAAGAATGCCCACTCTCACTGTTTCTATTTAACATAGTATTGTAAGTCCTAACCACAACAATCAGACAAAAAAAAAAAAAAAAGAAATAAAATGTGTCCAAATTGGAAAGGAAGAGGTACAACTGTCACTATTTGCAGATCACGGGATACTTTATGTAAAAAACACTAAATTCTCTGCACCAAAACTATTAGAAAAATTAAATTAATTCAGCAAAGTTACATAATGCATGATTAACATACAGAAATCTGTTGCTTTTCTACACACTAATGAACTATCAAAAAAGAGAAAATTTTAAAGTCTTCTTTAAAATTACATCAAAGGGGGAAGACGAGGGGAAGATGGCGGAAGAGTAAGACACGGAGATCACCTTCCTCCCCACAGATACACCAGAAATACATCTACACGGGAACAACTCCTACAGAACACCTACTGAATGCTGGCAGAAGACCTCAGACATCCCGAAAGGCAAGAAATTCCCCACGTACCTGGGTAGGGCAAAAGAAAAAAGAATAAACAGAGACAAAAGGATAGGGACGGAACCTGCACCAGTGGGAGGGAGCTGTGAAGGAGGAAAGGTTTCCACACAATAGGAAGCCCGTTTGCAGGCGGAGACTGCGGGTGGCGGAGGGGGAATCTTTGGAGCCGCGGAGGAGAGCACAGCAACAGGAGTGCGGAAGGCAAAGCGGAGAGATTCCCTCACAGAGGATCGGTGCCGACCGGTACACACCAGCCTGAGAGGCTTGTCTGCTGACACGTAGGGGTGGGCGGGGCTGGGAGCAGAGGCTCGGGCTTTGGTCTGAGAGCAGGGAAAGGACTGAGGTTGGGAGCGTGAACACAGCCTGCAGGGGGTTGTGCACCACGGCTAGCTGCGAGGGAGTCTGGGGAAAAGTCTGGAGCTGCCGAAGAGGCAAGAGACTTTTTCTTCCCTCTTTGTTTCCTGGTGCCCGAGGAGAGGGGATTAAGAGCACTGCCTAAAGGAGCTCCAGAGACGGCGCGAGCCGCGGCTAAATGCATGGACCCCAGAGACGGGCAAGAGATGCTAAGGCTGCTGCTTCTGCCACCAAGAAGCCTGTGTGCGAGTACAGGTCACTCTCCACACCCACGTTCTGGAGAGATTGTGCAGCCCGCCACTGCCAGGGTCCTGGGATCCTGGGACAACTTCCCCGAGTGAACACATGGTGCCCCTCAGGCTGGTGCAACGTCACGCTGGTCTCTGCCACTGCAGGCTTGCCCCGCACTCCGTGCCCCTCCATCCCCACCGGCCTGAGTGAGCCAGAGTCCCCAAAGCAGCTGCTCCTTTAACCCCAAACTGTCTGAGCAAAGAACAGGCGCCCTCCGGCGACCTACACACAGAGGCGGGGCCAAATCCAAAGCTGAGCCCCTTGGAGTTGTGAGAACGAAGAAGAGATAGGGAAATGTCTCCAAGAAGCATCAGCAGGAGCGGATTAAAGCTCCACAATCAACTTGATGTACCCTGCATCTGTGGAATACATGAATAGACAACGAATCAACCCAAATTGAGGAGGTGGACTGTGAGAGCAATATTTATGATTTTTTCCCCTTTTCCTCTTTTTGTGAGTGTGTATGTGTATGCTTCTGTGTAAGATTTTGTCTGTATAGCTTTGTTTCCACCATTCGTCCTAGGGTTCTATCTGTCCGTTTTCTTTAGTTTGTTTTTTTTCTTAATAATTATTTTAATAATTTTGTTTTATTTTACTTTATCTTCTTTCTTTCTTTCCTTCTTTCCCTCCTTTAGACAACGAATCATCCCAAATTGAGGAGATGGACTTTGAAAGCAGGATTTATTCCCCTTAACCTCTGTTTTTTTTTACATCTTTATTGCAGTATAATTGCTTTACAATGGTGTGTTAGTTTCTGCTTTACAACAAAATGAATCAGTTATACATATACATATGTATATGTATGTCTCCCTCCCTCCCACACTCCCTATCCCACCCTTCCAGGCAGTCACAAAGCACCGAGCTGATCTCCCTCTGCTATGCAGCTGCTTCCCACTAGCTATCGACCTTACGTTTGGTAGTGTGTATATGTCCATGCCTCTCTCGCGCGCTTTGTCACAGCTTAACCTTCCCCCTCCCCATATCCTCAACTCCATCCTCTAGCAGGTCTTTCTCTTTATTCCTGTCTTACCCCTAGGTTCTTCATGACATTTTTTTTCTTATATTCCATATATATGTGTTAGGATACGGTATTTGTCTTTCTCTTTCTGACTTACTTCACTCTGTATGACAGACTCTAGGTCTATCCACCTCATTACAAATAGCTCAATTTCGTTTCTTTTTATGGCTGAGTAATATTCCATTGTATATATGTGACACATCTTCTTCATCCATTCATGTGATGATGGGCATTTAGGTTGTTTCCATCTCTGGACTACTGTAAATAGAGCTGCAATGAACATTTTGGTACACGACTCTTTTTGAATTACGGTTTTCCCAGGGTATATGACCAATTATGGGATCGCTGGGTCATACGGCAGTTCTATTTGTAGTTTTTTAAGGAACCTCCATACTGTTCTCCATACTGGCTGTACCAATTCACATTCCCACCAGCAGTGCAAGAGTGTTCCCTTTACTCCACACCGTCTCCAGCATTTATAGTTTCTAGATTTATTGTTGATGGCCATTCTGATTGGTGTGAGATGATAGCTCATTGTAGTTTTGATTTGCATTTCTCTAATGATTAATGATGTTGAGCATACTTTCATGTGTTTCTTGGCAGTCCATATATCTTCTTTGGAGAAATTTTAATTTTTGTCTTCTGCCCATTTTTGGATTGGGTTTTTGGTTTTTTGTTATTAAGCTGCATGAGCTGCTTATAAATTTTGGAGATTAATCCTTTGTCAGTTGCTTCATTGGCAAATATTTATTTCCATTCACAGGGCTGTCTTTTGATCTTTTTTATAGTTTCCTTTGCTGTGGAAAAGCTTTGAAGTTTCATTAGGTCCCATTTTTTAAAATTTCCATTTCTCTAGGTTTCCCACCGGTCAACAAGGATCTTGCTGTGATTTATGTCATAGAGTGTTCTGCCTATGTTTTTCTCTATGAGTTTGATAGTTTCTGGCATTGCATTTAGGTCTTAATCCATTTTGAGTTTATTTTTGTGTATGGTGTTAGGGAGTGATCTAATTTCATACTTTTACATGTACCTGTCCAGTTTTCCCAGCACCACTTATTGAATAGGCTGTCCTTTCTCCCCTGTACATTCCTGCCTCCTTTATCAAAGATAAGGTGACCATATGTGCGTGGGTTTATCTCTGGGCTTTCTATCCTGTTTCATTGATCTATATTTCTGTTTTTGTGCCAGAACCATACGGTCTTGACTACTGTAGCTTTGCAGTATTGTGTGAATACAGGGAGCCTGATTCCTGCAGCTCCGTTTTTCATTCTCAAGATTGCTTTGGCTATTCGGGGTCTTTTGTGTTTCCACAGAAATTGTGAATTTTTTGTTCTAGTCTGTGAAAAATGCCAGTGGTAGTTTGATACATATTGCATTGAATCTGTAGATTGCTTCGGGTAGTAGAGTCATTTTCACACTGTGAATTCTTCCAATCCAAGAACATGGTATATCTCTCCATCTATTTGTATCATCTTTAATTTCTTTCATCAGTGTCTTAAAATTTTCTACAAACAGGTCTTTTGTCTCCTTAGGTAGGTTCATTCCTAGATATTTTATTCTTTTTGTTGCAATGGTAGATGGAAATGTTTTATTGATTTCTCATTGAGTTTTTCATCATTAGTGTATAGGAATGCCAGAGATCTCTGTGCATTAATTTTGTATCCTGCTACTTTACCAAATTCATTGATTAGCTCCAGTAGTTTTCTGGTAGCATGTTTCGGATTCCCTATGTATAGTATGATGTCATCTGCAAACAGTGACATGTTTACTTCTTCTTTTTTGATTTGGATTCCTTTTATTTCCTTTTCTTCTCTGATTGCTGTGGTTAAAACTTCCAAAACTATGTTTAATAAGAGTGGTGAGAGTGGGCAACCTTGTCTTGTTCCTGATCTCAGTGGAAATGCTTTCAGTTTTTCACCATTGAGGATGATGTTGGCTATGGGTTTGTCATATATGGCCTTTATTATGTTGAGGAAAGTTCCCTTTATGCCTACTTTCTGCAGGGTTTTTAATCATAAATGGGTGTTGAATTTTGTCAAAAGCTTTCTCTGCATCTATTGAGATGATCGTATGGTTTTCCTCCTTCAATTTGTAAATATGATGTATCACATTGATTGATTTGCATATATTGAAGAATCCTTGCATTCCTGGAATACACCCCACTTGATCACGGTGTATTATCCTTTTAATGTACTGTTGGATTCTGTTTGCTAGTATTTTGTTGAGGATTTTTGCATCTGTGTTCATCAGTGATATTGGCCTGTAGTGTTCTTTCTTTGTGACATCCTTGTCTGGTTTGGGTATCAAGGTGATGGTGGCCTCGTAGAAGGAATTTGGGAGTGTTCCTCCCTCTACTATATTTTGGAAGACTTTGAGAAGTATAGGTGTTGGCTGTTCTCAAGTATTTGAAAGAATTCGCCTGTGAAGCCATCTGGTCCTGGGCTTTTTTTTGTTGGAAGATTTTATATCACAGTTTCAATTTCAGTGCTTGTGATTGGTCTGTTCATATTTTCTATTTTTTCCTGATTCAGTCTTGGCAGGTTGTGTATTTATATGAATTTGCCCATTTCTTCCAGGTTGTCCATTTTATTGGCATAGTGTTTCTTGTAGTAACCTCTCATGATCTTTTGTATTTCTGCAGTGTCAGTTTTTACTTGTCCTTTTTCATTTCTAATTCTACTGATTTGAGTCTTCTCCTTTTTTTCTTGATGAGGCTGGCTAATGGTTTATCAATTTTGTTTATCTTCTCAAAGAACCAGCTTTTAGTTTTATTGATCTTTGCTATCATTTCCTTCATTTCTTTTGCATTTACTTCTGATCTGATCTTTATGATTCCTTTCCTTTTGATAACTTTGGGGTTTTCTTTGTTCTTCTTTCTCTAATTACTTTAGGTGTAAGGTTTGGTTTTTTTATTTGACTTGTTTCATGTTTCTTAAGGTAGGATTTTATTGCTATAAACTTCCCTCTTAGAACTGCTTTTGTTACATCCCTTAGGTTTTGGCACGTGTGTCTCCATTTTCATTTGTTCCCAGGTATTTTTTGATTTCACCTTTAATTTCTTAAGGAATCACTTCATTATTAAGTAGTGTATTGTTTAGCCTCCATGTGTTTGTATTTTTTACAGATCTTTTCCTGTAATTGGTATCTAGTCTCATAGCACTGTTGTCGGAAAAGGTACTTGATACAATTTCAATTTTCTTAAATTTACCAAGGCTTCATTTGTGACCCAAGATATGATCTAGACTGGAGAATGTTCCATGGGCACTTGAGAAAAATGTGTGTTCTGTGGATTTTGGATGGAATGTCTTATAAATATCAATTAACTCCATCTCGTTTAATGTATCATTTAAAGCTTGTGTTTCCTTATTTATTCTCATTTTGAATGATCTGTCCATTGGTGAAAGTGTGGTGTGAAAGTCCCCTACTATGAATGTGTTACTGTCGATTTCCCCTTTTATGGCTGTTAGTATTTGCGTTATGTATTGAGGTGCTCTTATGTTGGGTACATAAATATCTATAATTGTTATATCTTCTTCTTGGATCGATCCCTTGATCATTATGTAGTGTCCTTCTTTGTCTCTTCTAATAGTCTTTATTTTAAAGTCTATTTTGTCTGATATGAGAATTGCTACTCCAGCTTTCTTTTGGTTTCTATTTGCATGGAATATGTTTTTCCATCCCCTTACTTTCAGTCTGTATGTGTCTCTAGGTTTGAAGCCGGTCTCTTGTAGACAGCATATATATGGGTCTTGTTTTTGTATCCATTCAGCCAATGTGTGTCTTTTGGTGGAAGCATTTAGTCCATTTACATTTAAGGCAATTATCGATATGTATGTTCCTATTCCCATTTTCTTAATAGCTTTGGGTTTGTTATTGTAGGTCATTTCCTTCTCTTGTGTTTCTTGCCTATAGAAGTCCCTTTAGCATTTGTTGTGAAGTTGGTTTGGTGGTGCTGAACTCTCTCAGCTTTTGCTTGTCTGTAAAGTTTTTAACTTCTCCATCAAATCTGAATGAGATCTTTGCTGGGTAGAATAATCTTGTTTGCAGGTTTTTCTGCTTCTCACTTTAAATATGTCTTGCCAGTCCCTTCTGGCTTGCAGAGTTTCTGCTGAAAGATCAGCTGTTAACCTTATGGGGATTCCCTTGTGTATTATTTGTTGTTTTTCCCTTGCTACTTTAATATGTTTTCTTTGTATTTAACTTTTGACAGTTTAGTTAATATAGGTCTTAGCGTATTTTCCTTGGATTTATCCTCTATGGGACTCTCTGTGCTTCCTGGATTTGATTAACTATTTCCTTTCTCATATTAGGGGTGTTTTCAGCTATAATATCTTCAAATATTTTCTCAATCACTTTCTTTGTTTTTTATTCTTCTGGAACCCCTATAATTCGAATGTTGTGTTTAATGTTGTCCCAGAGATCTCTGAGACTGTCTTCCATTCTTTTCATTCTTTTCTCTTTTTTCTGCTGTGTAGTAGTTATTTCCACTATTTTATCTTACAGGTCACTTATCTGTTCTTCTGCCTCAGTTATTCTGCTATTCATCCCATCTACAGTATTTTTAATTTCATTTATTGTGTTTTCATCTTTGTTTGTTTCATCTTTAGTTCTTATAGATCCTTCTTAAATGTTTCTTGCATTTTGTCTATTCCATTTCCAAGATTTTGGATCACCTTTACTATCATTATTCTGAATTGTTTTTCAAGTTGACTGTCTATTTCCTCTTCATTTGTTAGGTCTGGTGGGTTTTTTTTCTTGCTCTTTCATCTGCTGCGTGTGTTTCTGTTCTCATTATGCTTATGTTACTGTTTTTGGTGTCTTCTTTTTGCAGGCTGGAGGTTCATAGTTCCTGTTGTTTTTGGTCTCTGTCCCCAGTGGCTCAGGCTGGTTCAGTGGGTTGTGTAGGCTTCCTGGTGGAGGGGACTAGTGCCTGTGTTCTGGTGGATGAGACGGAATCTTGTCTTTCGCTGGGCAGGTCCACGTGTGATGGTGTGTTTGGGGGTGTCTGTGGAATTATGATTTTAGGAAGACTCTCTGCTAATGGGTGGGTTTGTGTTCCTGTCTTGCTAGTTGTTCAGAAGAGGGTGTCCACACTGTAGCTTGGTGTTCATTGACTGAAGCTGAGTGCTGGATTTGAGTTGGAGATCTCTGGGATATTTTCGCCATTTGATATTATGTGGAGCTGGGAGGTGTCTTGTGGACCAGTGTCCTGAAGTTAGCTCTCTCACCTTAGAGTCACATCACTGACTCCTGGCTGCAGCAACAAAAGCCTTTCAGCCACATGGCTCAGAATAAAAGGGATAAAATGTAGGAAGAAAGAATTAGTAGAAGTAGAAGGAAAGAGAGAAAGAAAGAAAGAGAGAAGGAAAGAAGGAAAGAAAGAAAGAAAGGAGGGAGGGAGGGAGGGAAGAAGGAAGGAAGGAAGTAAAAAAAGAAAGAAAGAAGATAAGTTAAAACAAAATAAATTACTATAAAATGTAATAAAGTTATAAAAATAAATCAATTATTAAGAAAAAAAGAGGTGGATAGAAGCCTAGGACAAATGTTGTAAGCAAAGCTATACAGACAAAATCTCACACAGAAGCATACATAGGGCTTCCCTCGTGGTTCAGTGGTTGAGAGTACGCCTGCCAATTTAGGGGACATGGGTTTGTGCCCCAGTCCGGGAAGATCCCACATGCCATGGAGCGGCTGGGCCCGTGAGCCATGGACGCTGAGCCTGCATATCTGGAGCCTGTGCTCCACAACGGGAGAGGCCACAACAGTGAGAGGCCTGCGTACCACACACACACACACAAAAAGCATACACATACACACTCACAGAAAGGAAAAGGGGAAAAAAATCATAAACCTTGCTCTCAAAGTCCACCTCCTCAATTTGGGATGATTCGTTGTCTAAAGGAGGGAAGGATGGAAAGAAGAAAGGAAGAGAGAAGATAAAGTATAATACAATAGTTATTAAAATAAAAAATAATTATTATGAAGAAAAAATTTTAAAAAATGGACAGAGAGAACTGTAGGACAAATGGTGGAAACAAAGCTCTACAGACAGAATATCACACAGAAGCACACACAAACACACTCACAAAAAGAGGAAAAAGGGAAAAAATTTTTAAATGTTGCTCTCAAAGTGCACCTTCTCAATTTGGGATGATTCGTTGTCTATTCATGTATTCCACAGACGCAGGGTACATCAAGTTGATTGTGGAGGTTTAATCCGCTGCTTCTGAGGCTGCTGGGAGAGATTTCCCTTTCTCTTCTTTATTCTCACAGCTCTCAGGGGCTCATCTTTGGATTTGGCCCTGCCTCTGCGTGTAGGTGGCCAGAGGGTGTCCTTCACTCAGAAAGGACGGGTTTAAAGGAACAGCTGCTTCCGGGACACTGTCTCACTCAGGCCAGTGGGGAAGGAGGGGCTCCGAGTGCGGGATTTGCCTGTGGCAGCAGATGTCGGCGTGACGTTGCATCAGCCTGAGGGGCACCGTGCGTTCACTTGGGGAAGTTGTCCCAGGATCCCGGGACCCTGGCAGTGGCAGGCTGCACAGACTCCCCGGAAGGGGTGTGTGGATAGTGACCTGTGCTCGCACACATGCTTCTTGGTGACAGCAGCAGCAGACTTAGCATCTCATGCCCGTCTCTGGTGTCCACAATTTTAGCTGCGGCTCACGCCCGTCTCTGGAGCTCCTTTAAGGAATGCTCTGCATCCCCTCTCCTCGCGCACCAGGAAACAAAGAGGGAAGAAAAAGTCTCTTGCCTCTTCGGCAGGTCCAGATATTTCCCCAGGCTCCCTCCCAGCTAGCTGTGGTGCACTAACAACCTGCAGGCTGTGTTCATGCCACCAACACCTGTCCTCTCCCTATGCCCGAGCCTCAGCACCCTGCCCCGCCCACCCTGGCAGGTGAGCAGACAAGCCTCTTGGGCTGGAGAATGCTGCTCGGCACCGATTCGCTGTGTGGGAATCTCTCTGCTTTTCCCTCCACACCCCTGTTGCTGTGCTCTCCCTCAGGCTCTGAAGCTTTCCTCCTCTGCCACCCACAGTCTCCACCTGTGAATGGGCTTCCTAGTGTGTGGAAACCTTTTCTCCTTCACAGCTCCCTCTCACTGGTGCAGGTCCTGTCCCTATCCTTTTGTCTCTATTTATTCTTTTTTCTTTGGTCCTACCCAGGTACGTGAGGAGTTTCTTGCCTTTTGGGAAGTCTGAGGTCTTCTGCCAGCATTCAGTAGGTGTTCTGTAGGAGTTGTTCCACTTGTAGAATTTCTGGTGTATCTGTGGGGAGGAAGTTGATCTCCGTGTCTTACTCTTCCCGCCCCCTCTTCCTCTTTTTGTGAATGTTTTTGTGTATGCTTCTGTGTGAGCATTTTTCTGTATAGCTTTGCTTCAACCATTTGTCCTAGGGTTCTATCCATCCATTTATTTTTTATTTTTTTTCTTTTTTGTAACTATATTTTATTTTAATAACTTTATTATATTTTATCTTATTTTATTTTACTTTATCTTTTAATTCTTTCTTTTTTTCCTTCCTTCCTCCCTCCCTCTTTCCCTCCCTCCCTCCTTCCTTTCTTTCTTTCTTTCATTCATTCTTTCTTTCTTTCTTTCAACTTCTACTAATTCTTTCCTTCTATATTTTCTCCATTTTATTCTGAGCTGTGTGGATGAAAGGCTCTTGGTGCTGCAGCTATGAGTCAGTGCTGTGCCTCTGAGGTGGGAGAGCCAACTTCAGGACCCTGATCCACAAGAGACTTCCCAGCTCCACATAATATCAAACAGCGAAAATCTCACAGAGATCTCCATCTCAGCTCCAACACCCAGCTTCAGTCAATGAACAGCAAGCTACAGTGCTGCACACCCTATGCCAAACAACTAGCAAGACAGGAACACAACCCCACCCATTAGCAGAGAGGCTGCGTAAAATCATAATAAGTCCACAGACACCCCAAAACACACCATCACACGTGGACCTGCCCAGCAGAAAGGCAAGATCCAGCCTCATCCACCAGAACACAGCCACTAGTCCCCTTCACCAGGAAGCCTACACAACCCACTGAACCAAGCTTAGCCACTGGGGACAGACACCAAAAACAACGGGAATTACGAACCAGCAACCTACAAGAAGGAGACACTGAACAAAGTAAGATAAGCAAAATGAGAAGACAGAAAAGCATACAGCAGATGAAGGAGCAAGATAAAAACCCACCAGACCTAAAAAATGAAGAGGAAATAGGCAGGCTACCTGAAAAAGAAATCAAAATAATGATAGTAAAGGTGATCCAAAATCTTGGAAATAGAAGAGACAAAATAAAAGAACATTTAACAAGGACCTAGAAGAAATAAAGATGAAACAAACAAAGATGAACAACAAAATAAATGAAAATAAAAATACTCTACATAGGATCAATAGCAGAAAAAGTGAGGCAGAAGAACGGATAAGTGACCTGGAAGATAAAAGAGTGGAAATAACTCTTGCAGAGTGGAATAAAGAAAACAGAATGAAAAGAACAGAGGACAGTCTCAGAGACCTCTGGGACACTAACATTCGAATTATAGCGGTTGCAGAAGAAGAAGAGAAAAAGAAAGGGACTGAGAAAATATTTGAAGAGATTACAGTTGAGAATTTCCCTTATATGGGAAAGGAAATAGTTAATCAAGTCCAGGTAGCACAGAGAGTCCCATACATGATAAATCCAAGGAAAAATTTGCCAAGGCACATATTAATCAAACTGTTAAAAATTAAATACAAAGAAAACATATTAAAAGCAGCAAAGGAAAAACAACAAATAACACCCAAGGGAATCCCCATAAGGTTAACAGCTGATCTTTCAGAAGAATCTCTGCAAGCCAGAAGGGACTGGCAGGACATTTTTAAAGTGATGAAGGAGAAAAATCTGCAACCAAGACTACTCTACCCAGCAAGGATCTCATTCAGATTTGATTTAGAAATTAAAACCTTTACAGCAAGCAAAAGCTGAGAGAGTTCAGCACCACCAAACAGGCTTTACAACAAATTCTAAAGGAACTTCTTTAGGTAGGAAACATTAAGGAAGGAAATGACCTACAATAACGAACCCAAAACAATTAAGAAAATGGTAATACCAACATACATATCGATAATTACCTTAAAAGATAATAGACTAAATGCTCCCACCAAAAGATATAGATTGGCTGAATTGATATAAAAACAAGACCCATATATATGCTGTCTACAAGAGACCCACTTCAGACCTAGAGACGCATACAGACTGAAAGTAAGGGGATGGAAAAAGATATTCCATGCAAACGGAAACCAAAAGAAAGCTGGAGTAGCAATTCTCATATCAGACAAAATAGACTTTAATATACAGACTATTAGAAGAGACAAAGAAGGACAGTACATAATGATCAAGGGATCGATATAAGAAGATATAACAATTATAAATATTTATGCACCCAACATAGGAGCACCTCAATACATAAGGCAAATACTAAGAGCCATAAAAGGGGAAATCGACAGTAACACATTCATAGTAGGGGACTTTAACACCCCACTTTCACCAATGGACAGATCATCAAAAATGAAAATAAATATGGTAACACAAGCTTTAAATTATACATTAAACAAGATGGACTTAATACATATTTATAGGACATTCCATCCAAAAACAACAGAATACACATTTTTCTCAAGTGCTCTTGGAATATTCTCCAGGATAGATCATATCTTGGGTCATAAATCAAGCCTTGGTAAATTTAAGAATTTGAAATTGTATCAAGTATCTTTTCTGGTCACAGCGCTATGAGACTAGATATCAATTACAGGAAAATATCTGTATAAAATACAAACATATGGAGGCTAAACAATGCACTACATAATAGCGAAGTGATCACTGAGGAAATTCAAGAGGAAATAAAAAATACCTAGAAAAAAATGACAATGGAGTCACGATGACCCAAAATTTTTGGGATGCAGCAAAAGCAGTTCTAAGAGTGAAGTTTATAGGAATACAATCCTATGTTAAGAAACAGGAAACATCTGGAATAAACAGCGTAACCTTGCACCGAAAGCAATTAGAGAAAGAAGAACAAAAAACCCCCAAAGTTAGCAGAAGGAAAGAAGTCATAAAAATCAGATCAGAAATAAATGAAAAAGAAATGAAGGAAATGATAGCAAATATCAACAAAACTACAAGCTGGTTCTTTGAGAAGATAAACATTATTGATTAAACATTAGCCAGACTCATCAAGAGAAATGGGAGAAGACTCAAATCAATAGAATTAGAAAAGAAAAAGGAGAACTAACAACTGACACTGCAGAAATACAAAAGATCAAGAGATAGTACTACAAGCAACTCTATGCCAATAAAATGGACAATCTGGAAGAAATGGAGAAATTCTTATAAAGGCACAACCTGCCAAGATTGAATAAAGAAGAAATGCGAAATATGAACACACCAATCGCAAGCACTGAAATTGAAACTGTGATTAAAAATCTTCCAACAAACAAAAGCCCAGGGTCAGATGGCTTCACAGGCGAATTCTATCAAATATTTAGAGAAGAGCTAACACCTATCTTTCTCAAACTCTTCCAAAATACAGCAGAGGGAGGAACACTTCAAAACTCATTCCACGAGGCCACCATCACCTTGGTACTAAAACCAGGCAAGGATGTCACAAAGAAAGAAAACTACAGGCCAATATCACTGACGAACATAGATGCAAAAATCTTCAACAAAATACCGGCAAACAGAATCCAACAGCACATTCAAAGGATAATACACCACGATCAAGGGGGGTATATTCCAGGAATGCAAGGATTCTTCAATATACGCAAATCAATCAATGTGATACACCATATTAATGAATTGAAGGAGAAAAATCACATGATCATCTCAATAGATGCAGAGAAACTTTCGACAATATTCAACACCCAATTATGATAAAATCCTTGCAGAAAGTAAGCATAGAGGGAACTTTCCTCAACATAATAAAGGCTATATATGACAAACACACAGCCTACATCGTCCTCAATGGTGAAAAACTGAAAGCATTTCCACTAAGATAAGTAACAAGACAAGTTTGCCCACTCTCATCAGTCTTATTCAACATAGAAGTGGAAGTTTTAACCACAGCAGTCAGAGCAGAAAAGGAAATAAAAGGAATCCAAATTGGAAAAGAAGAAGTAAAGCTGTCACTGTTTGCAGATGACATGATACTATACATAGACAATCCTATAGATGCTATGAGAAAACGACTACAGTTAATCAATGAATTTGGAAAAGTAGCAGAATACAAAATTGATGCACAGAAATCTCGAGCATTACTACACACTAATGATGAAAATTCAGAAAGTGAAATTAAGAAAACACTCCCATTTACCATTACAACAAAAAGAATATAATATCTAGGAATAAACCTACCAAAGGAGACAAAAGATCTGTATGCAGAAAATTATAAGACACTGAAGAAAGAAATTAAAAATACAAATAGATGGAGAGATATACGATGTTCTTGGACTGGAAGAATCAACATTGTGAAAATGACTCTACTCCTCAAAGCAATCTACAGATTCAATGCAATCCCTATCAAACTACCACTGGCATGTTTCACAGAACTAGAAGAAAAAAATTCACAATTTGTATGGAAACACAAAAGACCCCGAATAGCCAAAGCAATCTTGAGAACGAAAAACAGAGCTGGAGGAATCAGGCTCCCTGACTTAGACTACAAAGCTACAGTAATCAAGACCGTATGGTACTGGCACAAAAACAGAAAGATAGATCAATGGAACAGGATAGAAAGCCCAGAGATAAACCCACGCATATATGGACACCTTATGTTTGATAAAGGAGGCAGGAATATACAGTGGAGAAAGGACAGCCTCTTCAATAAGTGGTGCTGGGGAAACTGGACAGGTACATGTAAAAGTATGAGATTAGATCACTCCCTAACACCATACACAAAAATAAGCTCAAAATGGATTAAAGACCTAAATGTAAGGCCAGAAATTTTCAAACTGTTCGAGGAAAACATAGGTGGAACGTTCTATAACATAAATCACAGGAAGATCCTTTTTGACCCACCTCCTAGAGAAATGGAAATAAAAACAAAAATAAACAAATGGGACCTAATGAAACTTCAAAGCTTTTGCACAGCAAAGGAAACCATAAACAAGACCAAAAGAGAACCCTCAGAAGGGGGGAAAATATTTGGAAATGAAGCAACTGACAAAAGATTAATCTCCAAAATTTATAAGCAGCTCATGCAGCTCAATAACAAAAAAACAAACAACCCAATCCAAAAATGGGCAGAAAACCTTAATAGACATTTCTCCAAAGAAGACATACAGACTACCAACAAACACGTGAAAGAATGCTCAACATCATTAATCATTAGAGAAATCAAAACTACAATGAGATATCATCTCACACCAGTCAGAATGGCCATCATGAAAACATCTTGAAACAATAAATGCTAGAGAGGGTGTGGAGAAAAGGGAACACTCTTGGACTGCTGGTGGAATGTGCATTGGTACAGCCACTATGGAGAACAGTATGGATGTTTCTTAATAATATACAAATAGAACTACCATATGACCCAGCAATCCCACTACTGGGCATATACCCTGAGAAAACCATAATTCAAAAAGAGTCATGTACCACAATGTCCATTGCAGCTCTATTTACAATATCCCGGAGGTGGAAACAGCCTAAGTGTCCATCATTGGATAAAGAGGGTGTGGCACATATATAGAATGGAATATTACTCAGCCATAAAAAGTAACGAAATTGAGCTATTTGTAATGACTTGGATAGACCTAGAATCTGTCATACAGAGAGAAGTAAGTCAGATAGAGAAAGACAAATACCGTATGCTAACCATATATATGGAATTTCAGGGAAAAAAATAGCAAGAACCGAGGGGTAAGAGAGGAATAAAGAGACAGACCTACTAGAGAATGGACTTGAGGATATGGGGGGGCATAAGTGTAAGTTGTGAGAATGCGCGAGAGAGGCATGGACATATATACACTGCCAAATGTAAGGTAAATAGCTAGTGGGAAGCAGCCGCATAGCACAGGGAGATCAGCTCGGTGCTTCGTGACCGCCTGGAGGGGTGGGATAGGGAGGGTGGGAGGGATTGAGACACAAGAGGGAAGACATATGGGAACATATGTATATGTATAACTGATTCACTTTGTTATAAAGCAGAAACTAACACACCATTGTAAAGCAATTATACTCCAATAAAGATTTTAAAAAAAGAATAAAAGGGAGAAAATTAGAAACAGGAAATAAAATAAATTTAAATAAAATAAATTTATTAAAATAAAAAATAATTACTAAGGAAAAAATTTTTAAAAGCAAAGTAGAAAAAACGGACAGACAAAACCCTAGGACAAATGGTAAAAGCAAAGCTGTACAGACAAAATCACACAGAGAAACATACACATACACACTCACAAAAAGGGAGAAAGGGAAAAAATATATATCTTTGCTCCCAAATCCACCCCCTCAATTTGGGTTGTTTCGCTGTCTATTTAGGTATTCCAGAGATACAGAGTCCATCAAGTTGATTGTGGACATTTAATTCACTCCTCCTGAGGCTGCTGGGAGAACTTTCCCTGTCTCTTCTTTGTTCACACAACTCCCGGGGTTCAGCTTTGTATTTGGACCCACCACTGTGTGTAGGTCTTCTGAAGGCATCTGTTCTTTGCTAAAACAGGACGGGGTTAAAGGATCAGCTGATCTGTGGGCTCTGGCTCACTCAGCCTGGGAGGAAGGAGGGATACGGATGCAGGGTGAGCCTGCGGCGGCAGAGGCCAACTTGACATTTTAACATCCTTAGGCGCACTGTGTGTTCTCCCGCAGAAGTTGTTCCTGGATCACGGGACCCTGGCAGTTGCAGACTGCAGATGTTCCCGGGTGGGGAGGTGTGGATAGTGACCTGTGCTTGCACACACCTTTCTTGGTGCCTGCAGCAGCAGCCTTTGTGTCCCATGTCCGTCTCTGGTGTCTGAACTGATAGCCGTGGCTCGTGCCTATCTCTGGAGGTCCTTTAAGCGGTGCTGTTAATCCCCTCTCCTCTTGCACCAGGAAACAAACAGGGAAGAAAAGGTCTCTTGCCTCTTTGGCAGCAACAGAATTTTTCCCGGATTCCCTCCCTGCTAGCCATGACACATTAGCCCCCTTCAGGTTGTGTTCTTGCAGCCAACCCCAGTCCTCTCCCTGGGATCCGACTGAAGCCTGATCCTCAGCTCCCAGCCCCCACCCATCCCAGCGGGTAAGCAGAAAAGCCTCTCGGGATGGTGAGTGTTGGTCGGCACCAATCTTCTGTGCGGGAATCTCTCTGCTTAGCCCTCCACACCCCTGTGGCTGAGCTCTCCTCCGTGTCTCCGAAGCTTCCCCCCTCCACCATGTGCATTCTCCACCCATGAAGGGGCTTCCTAGTGTATGGAAACATTTCCTCCTTCACAGCTCCCTCCCACTGGTGCAGGTCCCGCCCCTATTCTTTGTCTCTATTTTCTCTTTTTTCTTTTGCCCTACCCAGGTTCGTGGGGAGTTTCTTGCCTTTTGGGAAGTCTGAGTTTTTCTGCCAGCATTCCATAGGTGTCCCGTAGGAGCTGTTCCACATGTAGATGTACTTCGGATGTATTTCTGGAGAGGAAGGTGATGTCCACCTCTTACTCTTCTACCATCTTGAAGCTCCTCTTCTAAATTATTTTTTTTACCATTTCCATTTTAAGATTTGTCAAGTATCCATCATCATTAGCTTACTCAGTAATACACATTGCCAAAGGAGAAATCTTCATCTCTGAAACAGTAAACGAACCTCTGGGTTAGCTCACTCTAATGTGCCCCTATTATAGCTGCTTTTTTTTCCCTTTGTGCTTGCTCATAAGGTGGCGCTCACAGAGGCCTTGCAACTGGCATTTCAGGGCAGAGTTCCTAGTGCCAAATGGTGGTGCCCAACACCTTAGCTCTCAAGTCTTGTATTTTTATCCATTCAGCCAGTCTATGTCTTTTGATTGGAGATTTTAGTTCATTTATATTTAAAATAATTATTGATAGATATGTATTTATTGCCATTGTTGTTCAATGTGTTGTGGCTCTTTTGTAATTCCTTTGTTCTTTTCTGCTTTTCTGGCTCACTTCCTTGTAGTTTGATGATATTCTGTACTGATATGCTTAGATTCCTTTCTGTTTATCTTTTGTTTATCTAGTATAGGTTTTTTTTGTGGTCACCATGAAATATACATAAAACATCTTATAGCAATCAATTTTAAGTTGATAAAATCTTAAGTTTGAACACAGTTAAAGCTGTACATTTTTGTCTTCACCATTTTATGTTTTTGATGTCACAGTTTAACTTTTTATCATGTTCATCCATTAACAAAATATTGTAGTCAGAATTATTTGTAATACTTTTGCCTCTTAGCTTTCATAATAGCTTTATAAATGATTAAACACTACCTTTGCAACACTAATATTGTGAATTGTACTATGTATTTACCTCTATCAGTGAGATTTACACTTTTATATATTTTCCTGTTATTTATTACTGTCCTTTATTTCAGCTTTAGACTTTTCTTCTAACAATTCTTGTAGGTCTAGTCTAGTGATGATAAACTCCTTTAGCATTTCCTTGTTTGGAAAACTCTTTATCTCTCCTTCAATTCTGAAGGTTAAGTGTGCCAAGTAGAATATTCTTGGTTGGAAGTTTGTTTTTTTTGTTTTTCTTTTAGGATGTTGAATATTTCATGCCACTCACTTTTGGCTGACAAAGTTTATCCTGGAAAATTATGATGATCATTTTATGGGAGATTCCTTGTATGTAAAAGGTTGGTTTTCTTTTGCTGATTTTAGTATTGTCTTCTTGTCTTCAACGTTTTTTTTTTTTTTTTTGTAGTACGTGGGCCTCTCAGTTGTGGCCTTTCCAGTTGCAGAGCACAGGCTCCAGATGCACAGGTTCAGTGACCATGGCTCACGTGCCTAGCTGCTCCGCATAATGTGGGATCTTCCCAGACTGGGTCACAAACCCGTGTCCCCTGCATCGGCAGGCAGACTCTCAACCACTGCACCACCAGGGAAGCCCATCTTTTTACATTATAATTATAGTGTGTCTTGGTGTGGGTCTCTTTGGATTCATGTTGTTTGGAAATCTCTGGGCTTCCAGTATCTGGATGTTTGTTTCCACCCCCAGGTTGGGAAAGTTTTGGGGTTTTTTTAGACTAGATCCTTACTCTATCTACAATTTCCCCTTTCTTCTTTGCCTTTAATATTTATTTATTTATTTATTTATTTTGGAGTGTGTTAGGTCTTTGTTTCTGTGTAAGGGCTTTCTCTAGTTGTGCAAGCAGGGGCCACTCTTCACCGCAGTGCGCGGGCCTCTCACTATCGCGGCCTCTCTTGTTGCAGAGCACAGGCTCCAGAAGCGTAGGCTCTGTAGTTGTGGCTCACGGGCCTAGTTGCTCTGCAGCACGTGAGATCTTCCCAGACCAGGGCTCGAACATGTGTCCCTTGCATTGGCAGGCAGATTCTCAGCCACTGCACCACCAGGGAAGCCCCAAGAAAGTTTTTAACCATTATTTCTTCAAATATATTTTCTGCTCCTTTCTCTCTATCTTGTCTTTCTGGGATCCATGTAATCTGAATGTTGGTATACTTGATGTTTTCACATAAGTCCCTTAAGCTTTTTTATTTTTAATTCATTCTTTTCTTCCCTGAGTGAGTCCGTTGAACTTCCCTGTCTTCATATTCACGGGTTCTTTCTTATAGTTCATCTGGTCTGCTGTTGAACCCCTTTAATGTATTTTAGTTTAGTTATGAAATCTTTATCTGTGTAACTTCTATTTGGAAGTTTCTTTTACTTTCTATATCTTTGTTGAAATTCTCATTTTGTTCTTCCATTCTTCTGCAGAGCTCAGTGAGTATTTTTATTTCCATTACTTTGATCCCTTCATCAGGTGAACTATTTACCTTCATTTATTTATTTTTTTCCGTGGGTTTTACTTTGTTCTTTCATTTGGAACATATTACTTTGTGTTTTCATTCTTTTAGCCTCTAGGTAAGTGTTTAATTATAATCCTGCCGTTCTGGCCATAGCTATGAAGATAAGGCTTTAGGCCTCATTCACAGATATTTGCAACCTGGAGCAAATCAGAGGGAGAATGAAAAGATGGTTCTTACTGGCCTCCATCCATAGAGAACACTTCAGTAAGCCACATAATGTGTGCTAATATAGAGGCCCTTTTCACATAAAGACTGGGGCTGATTTTCACTCTGTTCTCTGTGCTATATTTTGGGGATAATAGCTGACCACAAACTGTCTCTGTTTGTTACAGTCCTATGAGACCCATGAATACAAGCCCTGATAGACACCAAAGCCAGGTCCCCTGGAGAGCAGCCTCAAAAACTCAGGGCAGCAGATGCGTGTACAAACTAGGGTATCAGGTGCAGGTACAATCTCCCATCTGGGGGACCTTTGTGTTCTGGAGTGCATCAGAGGGAAACTATAAATATAGCAACTTTGCTGCAAAGTGTCTGGAGAGGATTATAGTCAGCCCTTAGAGGAGTGTTTAATTAGATGCCTATCTCCCAGCCACAGCTATGATAAGCTAATAACCCTCTTTCACAGAAAGACTAAACACTTCAGCCTGTTGAGTCTCTGCCATGACCTTGGGTTGGTAGCCAGTGAGGAACTATTTCTCCATTTGTTAGAGTCCTATAGGATCTGTGAGCATAAGCCTCTCTTGTCACAGAGCAAGGCAGACTAGAGGTGTCTTTTTCGTAACAAATGCAAAGATTGGTGTACCAGAAGAGTGTACAACCTCCTTTCCCAGAAATAGCAGTGACATGAAACAAGGCAGAGAAGGGTTATAAAGATGGGGCCTGCCAGCCTCTGTCTTTTGATGGTATATTAGTATGCTCCTTGATGTGTGTTAAATTAGATACCTGACCCTCAGGCAGAAAGTCTGGGTGCTTTTTAGTTGACTCTCTCTGTGCTGGGCCCTGGGTTGAGTGAGTCTGCCTGTGAGGCCTTTAAGGACTGTTTCTCAGTTTGGTACATCCTGTTAGTCTTGTGGACACAAGGCCCTTTGGCTTTCACAGTCAGATGATTTGGGGACTCATCTCCCAGGTGAAAGTTTTAAAAGTTGAGGTGTTGCATCCTTCACTCCTCATGGAGAAGTTCAGAGTTGTGAGTTCCTTCCTGATTGTGGGTTGTGGTACTATGGATGGAGTTTAGGGTGAAATGTTGTCTCAGCCTATCCTACCCACTTTGATGTGGGTATTTTTCTTGATTGCCCAGTACTTAGGGGTAGCTGTGCTAGTTTTGTTCCCAGAGCAATTTTTTCTTATGTAGATGTAGATTTGATATGTCTATGGGAAGAGGTGATTTCCTACATTTTCATCTTGGATTGGGACTCACTGTAAGGTTTTTATACTTCACTTGAAGTGGTAAATTATGACAACAGTAGACTTGATAAGTTATGTACATATAATATAATGCCTAGAGCAAACACTTAAAAATATACAAAGATACATACTCAAAATTTAACCAACATTTATAGAACACTAAACCCCCAAACAGCAGATGAACACTATTTTCAAGTGCACATAGAACATAAACTAAGATATAGAATATCCTGGGACACAAAACCTCAACATACTTAAAAAGTTGGAATCATGCAGAGTGTATTCTCTGACTGCAATGGAACCAGAATAGAAACCAATAATAAAGTGATAATAGGAAATTCTCCAAACACTTGGAAAATAAACAAAGCGTATCTAAATAATCCATGCATCAAAGAGGATGTCTCAAGGAAAATAAACAAATACAGTGAAATGAATGAAAATAAAATTACAACATATAAAAATTTGTGGTACACAGGTAAAGCAGTGATGAGAGGGACTATTATAGCACTAAATGCATACATTAGAAAAGTGGAAATGTCTGAAATCCATAATCTAAGTTTTCTCCTCAAAAAATTTGAAAAAAAGAGCAAAATTAAACAAAGCAGGTGTAAGAAATAAAAGAAAGAAAATAAAGATAAGTGCAGAAATTGGTGAAACTGAAAACAAGAAACAATAGAGAAAATCAATGAAACAAAGAGCTTGTTCTTTGAAAATATCAATAAAACTAACAAAATTCCAGCAAGACTTATAAAGAAGAAAGAGGGGATATAAGAATAATAGTAGAATTGAACCACATGTCAGTACAGAGCCTGAAAACATGAAAAGGATAATAGAAGGATCAAGATGGTGAAGATTAGGACGTGGAGTTCACTTCTACAAAAATATTAAATATAAAACTACAAGTGGAATGATTTACACAGAACATCTACTGAACGCCAGCAGAAGATCTCAGAATTCTGAAATGGCAGGGAAACCTCCATGTAACTGGGTAAGACAAAAGGAAAAGAAAGCAATCAGGAAAGTACCTGCACCCCAGGGAGGGAGCTGTGAAGGAGCAAAGGTTTGCACACCCTGCAAAGTCCATCACTGGTGCAGTGATCAGCCTGGACAGAGGGGGAGCTTTGGAACCTAGGAGGAGAGTGCAGCAACTGGTTTGTGGAAAGCAAAATGGAGAGGAACCTACACAGAAGGTCGGCACCACTGCCTTACACTCCCCAGCCTGAGACTCTTGTCAGTTGGTGCAGGTGGAGGCTGGGTACTGAAACTCAGGTTTCAGAGGTTAGACCCAGGGAGAGGACTGGGGTTGGCTGCAAGGAGTCAGTCTGAATAGGCTAGACTGGTGCAACTGATGGTGTACTTGGAAGAAGCTTGGGCTCACCAGAGAGGCAGGGTGGCATTATTGGGGGTGCACAAGGAGAGGGGTGGAACCACTGTAAGTGCTTCTTTCCCTGTGAGTGCCCTCAGGCAACAGGACACTGCCTAAATGTGCTCCCGGGGCACAAGTCACTGACACAACTATGAGAACCATGAACAATTGCCAAGCACTGCCTTCACTGTCCTAGGAGTGGGTGGGCTGCAAACATCCCTACTCAACCCTTGAGCAGGCACCAAGCCCTGCTCCTGCTGTCCCAGGAGTGCATGAGCTGCAGCCTCCCCTGCAAAACAATGAGGAGAAGCCAAGTGATGCACCATTGTCCCAGGAGTGCAGAGGTCACAGCTGCCCCTACAAGATCCACTAACAGGTGCCAAGAGCTGTCCATTGTCCCAGGAGTGGGCAGGTTGTAACTGTCCCTACAACACCTGGAGAAGGTGTGAAGCCCTGAGCCTGCTGTCCCGGGAGTGCACAAGTTTCAGCCATCCCTATGAGACCTGTGAGCAGGAGCCAAGCACTGCCCCTGCTATCCCAAAAGCATGAAAGTGCTGTTGCCTCCACACACCCTACATCAAAGGGATAATTGTTAGCACACGCTGAGGAAAGAGGCATCCAAACTAAAAGCAGTACCTCAATTCCAGACAAGATGGCAGAATAGAAGGAATTGAGCTAACCTCTCCAATAGAAAACAGCAAAATCAAAACTAACTGCTGAACAACCTTCAACAGAAAAGACTGGAACCTACCAAAAAAGATATTTTACATTCAAAGACAAAGAAGAAGCCATAATGAGATGGTAGGAGGGATGTTTTCAAAAATTAATCAAGCCCAATACCTGCCAGGTGGGTGACCACAAACTGGAACATGATATATCACAGAGATTCTTCCACAAGAGTGAGAGTTCTGAGTCCCACGTCAGGCACCCCAGCCTGAGGGTCTGGCATTGGGAGGGAGAAGCCCCCAGAGCAGTTATCTTTGAAGACCAGCTGAACTTGAGTGCAGGAGATCCACAGAGCTCGGGAAACAGACATTCCTCTCTTGGAGGGTACACAGAAAGTTTCATGTACACTGGGACCCAGTACCAGCAGTAACTCCATAGGAGCCGGCGCTGGACCTACCTGTGGGTCTTAGAGGGAATCCTGGGGAGATGGGAGTCATCTGTGGCTCACTGGGGGGTTGTGGGGGGCAAGGACACTGGTAGCAGAGGCCCCATGGAATGAGACAGTTATAGCATGAGCTCTCATGGAGAATGCCATTTTGGCACCAAGACATGGCCCTACCCAGCAGACTATAGGATTCAGTGCTGGAGTACCTGAGGCCAAACTACTAGCAAGATAGGAACAAAGCCCCACTAATCAGCAGACAGGCTGCCTAAAACAGAGCTCACAGCCACCTCTAACCACACCCCTTTACATTGCCCTGCCCAACTGAATGTCAAGACCTAGTTCCACTCACCAGAAGACAGGAACCACTCCCTCACACCAGGAAGCTTGAACACGTCCCAGGACCAACCTCACCTACCAGGGGGTAGACACCAGAAGAAAAAGGAGCTACGATCCTGCAGCCTGCACAAAGGAGACCACAAACACAGAAATTTAGACAAAATGAGATGACATAAAAATATGTTTCAAACGAAGGAATAAGATAAAAACACACAAGAACAGATGAATGAAGTGGAGCCAGACAATCTACCAGAAAAAAAATGTAAAGAAATTATAGTAAACATGATCCAAGATCTTGGTAAAAGAATGGAGGCACAGACTGAGAAGATACAAGAAATGTATAACAAAGAGCTAGGATATTTAAAGAACAAACAAAGAGAGATGAAAAATACAATGACTGAAATAAAAAATACATTAGAGGGAAACAATAGCCGAATAAATGAGGCAGAAGAATGAATAAGTGAGCTGGAAGACAGAATGGTGGAAATCACTGCCTTGGAACAGAATAAGGAAAAAAGAATGAAAAGAAGTGAGTGCAGTCTCAGAGACCTCTGGGACAAAATTAAACATAACAATATTAGATTTATTTGGGTCCCAGTAGAATAAGAGGGTCATAAAGGACCTGAGAAAATATTTGAAGAGATTATAGCCAAAAATTTCCCTGTCATGGGAAATGAAACACTCACTGAAGCCCAGGAAGTGCAGAGAGTCCCATACAAGATAAAACTAAGGAGGAACATTCCAATACACATAATAATAATAAATGACAAAAAGTAAAGAAAAAATATTAAAAGCAACAAGCGGGGTTTCCCTGGTGGCGCAGTGGTTGAGAGTTCACCTGCTGATGCAGGGGACATGGGTTCGTGTCCCGGTCCGGGAAGATCTCACATGCCGTGGAGCAGCTGGGCCCGTAGCCATGGCCGCTGAGCCTGCATGTCTGGAGACTGTGCTCAACGGGAGAGACCACAACAGTGAGAGGCCCACGTACTGCACACACACACACACACACACAAAAGCAACAAGGGGAAAACAACAGTTAACATACAAGGGAATCCCCATAAAGTTATCAGCATATTTTTCAGCAGAAACTCTGCAGGCCAGAAAGGGGTGTCACAATATATTTAAAGTGATGATAAGGAAAAACCTAAAACCAAGAATGCTCTACCCAACAAGGCTCTAATTCAGACTTGACAGATAAATCAAAAGCTTTACAGACAAGTAAAAGTTAAGAGAATTCAGCACCACTAAACTAGCTTTACAACAAATCCTAAAGGAACTTGTCTATGTGGAAAAGAAAAGGCCAAAACTTGGAACAAGAAAAGTATGAATGAGAAAGCTCACTGATAAAGGCAAACATAAAATAAATGTCACATATCATCCACACACAAATATATCAAAATGAAAACCAGCAAATAAAAGAGGAGGATAGTAGAAATACAGGATATTGGAAATACATTGGAAATTAACAGAGCAGCAACTTAAAACTATATATATATATATATATATATATATATATATATATATATATAGAGAGAGAGAGAGAGAGAGAGAGAGAGAGAGAGAGAGACTGCTATATCAAAATCTCATGGGGGGGCTTCCCTGGTGGTGCAGTGGTTGAGAGTCCATCTGCCAATGCGGGTTCATGTCCCGATCTGGGAGGATCCCACAGGCTGCGGAGCAGCTGGGCCCGTGAGCCATGGCCGCTAAGCCTGAGCTTCTGGAGCCTGTGCTCCACAGCGGGAGAGGCCACAGCAGTCAGAGGCCTGCATACCACAAAAAAAAAAAAAAAAAATCTCATAGGAACACCAAACCAAAAGCCTACAATAGATACACACACACAAAAGAAAAAGCAATCCAAACACAGCACGAAATGTAGTCATCAAATCAAAAGAGGAAAAGACGTACAAAACAAATCCAAAACAATTAACAAAATGGCAATAAGAGCATACATATTGATAATGACCTTAAATGTAAATGGATTAAAGGCTCCAACCGAAACACATAGACTTGCCGACTGGAAATAAAAACAAGACCCATATATATGCTGTCTACAAGAGACCCACTTCAGATCTAGGGACACATACAGACTGAAAGAGAGGGGATGGAAAGAGGTATTCCATGTAAATGGAAATCAAAAGAAAGTTGGAGTAGCAATACTCATATCAGAAAAAGCAGACATTAAAATAAAAACTGGGAGGAGACCTTCAAGATGAGAGAGGAATAACACATGGAGATCACCTTTCTCCCCACAAATGCAACAAAAATACATCTACATGTGGAAGAACTCCTACAGAGCACCTACAGAAAGCTGGCAGAAGACCTCAGACTTCCCAAAAGGCAAGAAACTCACCACGTACTGGGGTAGGGCAAATGGAAAAAGAAAAGACAGAGAAAAGGAATAGGGACGGGATCTGCACCTCTGGGAGGGAGCTGTGAAGGACAAAATGTTTCCACATAATAGGAGACCCCTTCACTGGTGGAGATGGGGGGTGGGGGGTGGGGGGAAACTTCAGAGCCACAGAGGAAAGCACAACAGGGGTGCAGAGGGAAAAGTGGAGAGATTTCTGCACAGAGGACTGGTGCTGACCAGCACTCACCAGTTGGAGAGACTTGTATGTTCACCAAGCAGGGTTGGAGGGGGCTTGGAGTTGAGTCTCAGGCTTCAATAGTCAGATCCCAGGGAGAGAACTGGGGTTGGCTGCGTGAGCACAGCCTGAAGGGAGCTAGTGTGCCCCAGGTAGCCAGGAGGGAGTCCAGGAAAAAGTCTAGAACTGCCTAAGAGGCAAGAGGCCATTGTTTCAGGGTGTGTGACGAGAAGGGATTTAGAGCACTGCCTAAACGACCTCCAGAGACAGAAGTGAGCCACGGCTATCAGTGCAGACATCAGAGACTGACATAATACTCTAAGGCTTCTGCTGCAGACAGCAAGAAGTCTGCGTGAAAGCACAGGTCACTATCCACACCTCCCTTCCTGGGAGCCTGGGCAGCCCACCACTGCCAGGATCCCGTGTTCCAGGGACACATTACCTGGAGAGCAAACGGGGTGCCACAGGCTGGTGCAATGTCATGCCGGCCTCTGCCATTGCAGGCTTGCCCTACATTCTGTACACCTCCATGCCCCCGGCCTGAATGAACCAGAGCCACCGAATAAGCTGCTCATTTAAACCCGTCCTGTCTGAGCAGGAACTGACGCCCTCAGGCTATCTACAAGAGGAGGCGGGGTCACATCCAAATCTGAAGCCCAGGAGCTAAGTGAACAAAGAAGAGAGAGGGAAATTTTTCCCAGCAGCCACAGGAGCAGCAGATTAAATCTCTACAATCACCTTGATGTACGCAGCATTTCTGGAATACCTGAATAGAATAAGTATCATCCCAAAATTGAGTCAGTAGACGTTGGAAGCAACTGCAGACTTGGGGTTTGCTTTCTGCATCTAATTTGTTTCTGGTTTTATGCTTAACTTAATTTATTATTTAGAGTTTAATATCATGGGTAGATTTGTTTATTGATTTGCTTTCTCTCTTACTCATTTATATATATATACATATATTTTTTTTTCCTTTTTCTCTTATGTAAGTGGGTGTAGATGCTTCTTTGTGTGATTTTGTACAGCCTTGGACTTACCTTTTGTGCTAAGGTTCTGTCTGCCCATTTATTTTTCTTAAGTATAGATTTTAGCCCGTGTTATCACTGGTGGATTTGTTATTTTGGTTTGGTGGCTTGCTCCTTTCCTTTTCTTTTTTATTACTTTTTAATAATTTTTTAAAATTTTCATAATATTTTAATTTTAAATGATATTTTTATAACTTTATATTATTTAAAATTTTTAAAAATTATTTTCATTTTTCTTCTGAGCTATGTGGCTGAAAGTGTCTTGGTGCCCAAGCAAGATTTCAGGCCTGTGCCTCTGAGGTGGGAGAGCTGAGTTCAGGACATTAGCCCACCAGAGACCTTCCAACTCCATGAAATATTAAATAGCAAAAGTTCCCTCAGAGATCACCATTTCAAAGCTAAGACTCAGCTCCACTCAAAGACCAGCAAGCTACAGTGCTGGACAGCCTATAACAAACAACTAGCAGGACAGGAACACAGCACCACTGATTAGCAGAGAGGCTGCCTAAACTCACAAGGTCACAGGCACCCCAAAACACACCATAAGATGTGGGCCTGCCCATCAGAAAGATAAGATGCAGCCTCATTCACCAGAACACAGGCACTAACCTCCTCAACCAGGAAGCCTACAAAACACGCTGAACCAACCTTAGTCACTGGGGGCAGACACCAAAAACAATAGAAACTACAAAACTGCAGTCTGCAAAAAGGAGACCCTAAACACAGTAAGTCCAGTAAAATGAGAAGAGAGAGAAACACACAGCAGATGAAGCACAGGGTAAAAACCCACCAAACAAAAGAAATGAAGAGGAAATAGGCAGTCTACATGAAAAGGAATTCAGAATAATGATAGTAAAGATGACCTAAAATCTTAACTAGAATGGAGAAAATACAAGACATGTTTAACAAGGACCTAGAAGAACTAAAGAGCAAAGAGACAAGGGTAAGCCACACAATAAATTAAATTAAAAATTCTCTAGAAGGAAACAATAGAAGAATAACTGAGGCAGAAGAACGGATAAGTGACCTGGAAGATAAAATAGTGGAAATAACTACTGCAGAGCAGAATAAAGAAAAAAGATGAAAAGAATTGAGGACAGACTTAGAGACTTCTGGGACAATGTTAAACACACCAATATTCAAATTATAGGGATCCCAGAGAAGAAGAGAAAAAGAAAGGGATTGACAAAATATTTGAAGAAATTATAGTTGAAAACTTCCCTTATATGGGAAAGGAAATGATCAATCAAGTCCAGGAAGAGCAGAGAGTCCCATACATGATACATTCAGAGAGAAACACACCAAGACACATAATAATCAAGCTATCAAAAATTATACAGAAAGAAAAGAATAATAAAGGCAGTGAGGGAAAAACAACAAATAACATACAAGGATATGCCCATAAGGTTAACAGCTGATCTTTCAGCAAAAACTGTGCAAGCCAGAAGGGAGTGGCAGGACATATTTAAAGTGATGAAAAGGAGAAACCTACAACGAAGATTACTCTACTCAGCAAGAACCTCATTCAGGTTCAAAGGAGAAATTAAAACCTTTACAGACAATCAAAAGTTAAGAGAATTCAGCAAGACGAAACCAGCTTTACAACAAATGCTAAAGGAACTTTTCTGGGCAGAAAACATTAGAGAAGGAAAAGACCTATGATAACAACTCCCAAAGAATTAAGAAAATGGGAATAGAAACATACATATCGATAACGATATTAAGCATAAATGGAATAAATACTCCAATCAAAAGGCATAGACTAGCTGAATAAATAAAAAAAAAGACACATATATACGCTGTCTACAAGAGACCCACGTCAGACCTAGGGACACATACAGACAGAAAGTGAGGGGATGGAAAAAGATATTCCATACAAATGGAAATCAAAAGAAAACTGAAGTAACAATTCTCATATCAGACAAAATAGACTTTAAAATAAAGACTATTACAAGAGACAAAGAATGACACTATATAATGATCAAGGGATCAATCCAACAAGAAGATATAACAATTGTAAATATTTATTCACCCAACATAGGAACACCTCAATAATTAAGACAGATGCTAACAGCCATAAAAGGGGAAATCAACAGTAACACAATCATAGCAGAGAACATTAACACCCCACTTTCATTAATGGACAGATCATCCAAAATGAAAATAAATAAGGAAATACAAGCTTTCAATGATACATTAAAAAAGATCGATTTAATTGATATTTATAGGACATTCCATACAAAAACAACAGAATACACTTCTTCTCAAGTGCTCATTGGACATTCTCCAGGATAGATCATATCTTGGGTCACAAATCAAGCTTTGGTGAATTTAAGAAAATTGAAATTGTATCAAGTATCTTTTCAGACGACAATGTTATGAGACTGGATGTCAATAACAGGAAAAAACCTGTAAAAAATAGAAACACTTGGAGGTGAAATATTACACTACATAATAATCAAAAGGTCACTGAAGAAATCAAAGAGGAAATTAAAAAATACACAGAAGCAAATGACAAGGAAAACATGATGACACAAAACCTATGGGATGCAGCAAAAGCAGTTCTAAGAGGGAAGTTTATAGAAGTACCATCCTACCTCAAGAAACAAGAAACATCTCAAAAAAAAAAAAAAAAGAAACCTAATGTTACACTTAAAGCAATTAGAGACAGAAGAACGAAAAAAAAAAAAAACTTAGCAGAAGGCAAGAAATCATAAAGATCAGATCAGAGAGAAATGAAAAAGAAATGAAGGAAACAATATAAAAGATCAATAAAACTAAAAGCTGGTTCTTTGAGAAGATAAACAAAATTGATAAACCGTTAGCCAGACTCACCAAGAAAAAAAAAAGGAGAAGACTCAAATCGCTAGAATTAGAAATGAAAAGGGAGAAGTAATGACTGACACTGCAAAAATACAAAGGACCATGTTAGATTACTATAAGCAATTATATACCAATAAAATGGACAACCTGGAAGAAATGGACAAATTCTTAGAAAAGCACAACCTTCTGAGACTGAACGAGGAAGAAATAGAAAATATGAACAGACAAATCACAAGCACTGAAATTGAAACTGTGATTAAAAACCTTCCAACAAATAAAAGCTCAGGACCAGATGGCTTCACAGGTGAATTCTGTCAAACATTTATAGAAGAGTTAACACCTATCCTTCTCAAACTCTTCCAAAACATAGCAAAGGGAGGAACACTCCCAAATTCATACTGCGAGGTCGCCATCACCCTGATACCAAAACCAGAAAAAGATGTCACAAAGAAAGAAAACTACAGGCCAATATCACTGATGAACATAGATGCAAATATCTTCAACACAATACTAGCAAACAGAATCTAGTAGCACATTAAAATGGTCATACACCATGATCAAGTGGGGTTTACCCCAGGAATGCAAGGATTGTTCAATATAAGCAAATCAATCAATGTGATGAACCATACTAACAAATTGAAGTAAAAGAACAATATGATCAGCTCGATAGATGCAGAAAAATCTTTTAACAAAATTCAACACCCATTTATGATAAAAACCCTCCAGAAAGTAGGCATAGAGGGAAATTACTTAGACATAATAAAGGCCATATATGACAACCCCACAGCCATCACAATTCTCAATGGTGAAAAAGTGAAACCATTTCCTCTAAGATCATGAAGAAGACAAGGTTGTCCACTCTCACCACTATTATTCAACATAGTTTTGGAAGTTTTAGCCACAGCAATCAGAGAGGAAAAAGAAATCAAAGCAATTCAAATTGGAAAAGCAGAAATAAATCTCTCACTGTTTGGAGATGACATGATATTATACATAGAGAATCCTAAAGATACTACTAGAAAACCTTTAGAGCTACTCAATGAATTTGGTAAAGTAGCAGGATACAAAATTAATGCACAGAAATCTCTTGCATTCCTACACACTAATGATGAAAAATCTGAAAGTGAAATTAAGAAAACAGTCCCATTTACCACTGCAACAAAAGGAATGAAATACCTAGGAACAAACCTACCTAGGGAGACAAAAGACCTGTATGCAGAAAACTATAAGATACTGATGAAAGGAATTAAAGGTGACACAAAGAGATGGAGAGATATACCATGTTTTTGGACTGGAAGAATCAATACTGTGAAAATGGTTACACTAACCAAAGGAATCTATAATTTCAATGCAATCCTTATCAAACAATCAACGGTATTTTTCACAGAACTAGAATAAAAAAATTGCACAATTTGTATAGAAAAAAACAGACCCTGAATAACCAAAGCAATCTTGAGAAAGAAAAACGGAGCTGGAGGAATCAGGCTCCCTGTCTTCAGACTATACTACAAAGCTACAGTAATAAAGAAAGTATGGTACTGGCAGGAAAGCAGAAATATAGATCAATGGAACAGGATAGAGAGCTGAGAGATAGATCCACACACATATTGTCACCTTACTTTTGATAAAGGAGGCAAGAATATACAATGGAAAAAGACAAGTTCTTCAATATTTGGTGCTAGGAAAACTGGGCAGCTACATATAAAAGAATGAAATTAGAACTCTCCCTAATGCCATGCACAAAAATAAGGTCAAAATGGATTAAAGACCTAAATTAAGGGCAGAAACTATTAAACTCTTAGAGGAAAAATTAGGCAGAACCCTCTATGACATAACTCACAGCAAGATCCTTTTGACCCACGTCCTAGAGAGATGGAAATAAAAAGAAAAACAAAAAAATGGGACCTAATGAAACTTAAAAGCCTTTGCACTGCAATAACTATAAACAAAATGAAAAGACAACCCTCAGAATGGGAGAAAATATTTGAGAATGAAGCAACTGACAAAGGATTAATCTCCAACACTTACAAGAAGCTCATGCAGCTCAATATCAAAGAAACAATCAACCCAAGCCAAAAATGGGCAGAAGAACTAAATAGAGATTTCTCCAAAGAAGATATATAGATTGCCAACCAACAGATGAAAGAATGCTCAACATCATTAATCATTAGAGGAATGAAAATCAAAAGTACAATGAGGCATCACCTCACACCAGTCAGAATGGCCATCACCAAAATATCTACAGACAATAAATCCTGGAGGGGATGTGGGGAAAAGGGAACCCTTTTGCACTGTTGGTGGTAATGTAAATTAACACAGCTATTATGGAGAACAGTGCTTCTTTAGATTTCCTTAAAATCTAAAAGTAGAACTACCATATAACCCAGCAATCCCACTACTGGGTGTATACATTGAGGAAACCATAATTCAAAAAGTGTCATGTACCCCAATGTTCATTGCACCTCTATTTACATTAGCCAGGATATGGAAGCAACCTAAGTGTTCATCGACAGATGAATGGATAAAGAAAATGTGGCACATATATACAATGGGATATTACTCAGCCATAAAAAGAAAGGAAATTGAGTTATTTGTAGTGAGGTGGATGGACCTAGCATCTGTCATGCAGAGTGAAGTAAGTCAGAAAGAGAAAGACAAATACCGTATGCTAACACATATATGTGGAATGAAAAAATAAATGGTTCTGAAGAACCTAGTGGCAAGACAGGAATAAATATGCAGGTGTAGAGAATGGACTAGAGGACATGGGGAGAGGGAATGGTTAGCTGGAACGGAGTGAGAGTGTGGCTTGTATTTATATATACTATCAAATATAAAATAGATAGCTGGTGGGAAGCAGCCACATAGCACAGAGAGATCAGCTTGGTATTTTGTTACTACCTACAGAGGTGAAATAGGGAGTGTGGGAAGGAGATGGAAGAGTGAGGATATATGTGGATATATGTATATTTATAACTGATTCACTTTGTTATAAAGTAGAAACTAACACACCATTGTAAAACATTTATACTCCAATACAGATACTTTTAAAAAGTAATAAAATAAAGACTGTTACAAGAGATAAAGAAGGACACCTTTTAATGATCAAGTGCTCAATACAAAAAGAAGATATAACAACTATAAATATATATGCACCCACGATAGGAGCACCTCAATACATAAAGCAAATACTAATAGCCATAAAAGGAGAAATTGACAGTGACACAATAATAGTGTGGTATTTTTACACCCCACTCTCATCAATGACATACCTTCCAGACAGAAAATCAACAGGCCTTATATGATACATTGGACCAGATGGACTTAATTGATATTTATAGAACACTCCATTCAAAAACATCTGAATAGACTTTCTTCCCAAGTTCCCATGTAACATTCTCCAGGACAGATTACGTCATGGGCCACAAATCAAGCCTTGGTAAACTTAAGAAAATTGAAACCATATTGAGCATCTTTTCTGACCACAATGGTATTCGATTAGAAATCAATTACAGGAAAATAACTGTAAAAAACATAGTAACGTGGAAGCTCAACTATATTTTACTAAACGTACAATGGATCACTGAAGATATCAAAGAATAAATCAAAAGGTACCTAGAGACACATGAGAATGAAAACACAATGAACCAAAACTTATGGGACACAGCAAAAGCAGTTCTAAGAGGGAAGTTTATAGCAATACAGTCTTATCTCAGGAAAGAAAAAAAACCTGACCTGACACAAAGCAACTACAGAAAGAAGAATAAGCAAAACTCAATGTTAGTATAAGGAAATAAATCAGAAAAATCAGTGTAGAAATACGTGAAATAGAGACTAAGAAAACAACAGAAAATATCAATGAAAGTCACTCGGTTCTTTGAAATGATAAATAAAATTGATAAACTTTTTAGGAAAACTCATCAAGAAAAAAAGGGAGTGTGTCCAAACCAATAAAATTAGAAAGAAAAAAGAAGTTACAACTGACATCACAAAAATACAAAAAATTAAGAGACTACTACAAACAACTATGCACCAATAAAATGGATAGCCTAAAAGAAATGGACAAATTATTTGAAAGGTAAAACATTCCAAGACTGAACTAGGAAGAAATAGAAAATGTGAACAGAAAAGTCACAAGTAGGGCTTCCCTGGTGGCACAGTGATTGAGAGTCCGCCTGCTGATACAGGGGACACGGGTTCGTGCCCCCGTCCAGAAAGATCCCACATGCCGCAGAGCAGCTGGGCCCGTGAGCCATGGCTGCTGGGCCTGCAAGTCTGGAGCCTATGCTCTGCAATGGTAGAGGCCACAACAGTGAGAGGCCCGTGTACCACAAAAAAAAAGAAAAGAAAAGAAAAGTCACAAGTACTGAAATTGAAATTGATTTAAAAGTTTTTAAGAAATTAAAGTCCAGGAGTAGATGGATTCACAGGTGAATTTTATCAAATATTTAGAGAACTGTTAATATCTATTGTTCTGAAACTCTTCCAAAAATTTACAGAGAAAGGAAACTCCCAAACTCATTCTATGAATCCAGCATCGCCCTGATACAAAACCAGATACCACAAACAAGCAATTTACAGGCTAATATCACAGATGAACTTAGATGCAAAAATCCTCAGCAAGATACTAAAAAACCAAAATTAAGGAAACAATCCCACTTACCAAAGCATCAAAAAGAATAAAATACCTAAGAATAAACCTACTTAAGGAGACAAAAGCCCTGTACTCTGAAAACTGTAAGAGGCTGATGAAAGTAATCGAATATGACACAAACAGATGGAAAGATATACCTTGTTCTTGGACCGGAAGAATCAATATTTTCAAAATGACTATACTCCTCATGGTAATATACAGATTCAATGAAACCCTTACAAAACAGCAATGGCATTTTTCACAGAACTAGAACAAAATAATTTTAATATTTGTAAGGAATCACAAAAGATCCCAAATATCGAAAGCAATCCTGAGAAAGAAAAATGGGCCTGGAGGAATCAGGCTCCCTGACTTCAGACTATGCTACAAAGCTACAGTAATCAATACAGTATGGTACTGTGCAAAAAAACAAATATAGATTAATGGAACAGGATAGAAAGCCCAGAAATAAACACATACACCTATGGTCTATTAATCTACGACAAAGTAGGCAAGAATATACAGTGGAGAAAAGACAGTCTCTTCAACAACTGGTGCTGGGAAAACTGGACAGCTACATGTAAAAGAAAGAACTTAGAAAATTCTCTATCACCATACACAAAAATAAACACAAAATGGATCAAAGACCTAAATGTAAAGATGGATAATAAAAAACTCTCCAAGGAAAACATAGGCAGAACACACTTTGACATAAATTGCAGCAAGATCTTTTTTGACTCACCTCCTAGAGTAATGAAAATAAAAACAAAAATTAAAAAATGGAACCTCATTAAATTTAAAAGCTTTTGCACAGGAAAGGAAAACATAGTGAAAATACAACCTACAAAACTGGAGAAAATAGTTGCCAACAAAGCAACTGACAAGAGATTAATCTCCAGGATATATAAACAGCTCATGCAGCTCTAAGTCAAAAAAAAAAAAAAAAAAAAAAAAACCAGTCCAATAAAAAATGGGCAGAAGTTCCAACTTAAATAGACATTTCTCCAGAGAAGAAATACAGATGTCCAAAAAGCAAATGAAAAGATGCTCAACATCACAAACTATCAGAGAAATGTAAATCAAAATTACATTGAGGTACTACTTAACACCGGTCAGAATGGCCATCATCAAAATGTCTACAAACAATAAATGCTGGAAGACCTACTAGAGAATGGACTTGAGGACACGGGGAGGGGGAAGGGTAAGCTGGGACAAAGTGAGAGGGTGGTAGTGTATATATGGACATATATATACTACCAAATGTAAAATAGATAGCTAGTGGGAAGCAGTTGCATAGCACAGGGACATCCGCTTGGTGCTTTTTGACCAGCTAGAAGGGTGGGATAGGGAGGGTGGGAGGGATGGAGATGCAACAGAAAAGAGATATGGGGATGTATGTATATGTATAACTGATTCACTTTGTTATAAAGCAGAAACGAACACACCATTATAAAGCAATTATACTCCAATAAAAATGTCAAAAGAAAATACTGGAGAGGATGTAGAGAAAATGGAATCCTCTTACACTCTTGGTCGGAATATAAATTGTCAAAATCAGTAAAGAGAAAAGTAAGGAGCTTCCTTAAAAAACTAAAAATTGAAGTGCTATATGACCCAGCTATCCCACTCCTGGCATATATCTAAAGAAAAGAATAATTCAAAAAGATACATGCACCTCAATATTCATTGCAGCACTGTTTACAATAGCGAAGACATGGAAGCAACCAGAATGTCCATCGACAGATGAATGGATAAAGAAGATGTGGTACATATATACAATGGAATATTACTCAGCCATAGAAAAAGAATAAAATAATGCCATTTGCAGCAACATGGATGGGCCTAGAGGTTATCATACTAAGTGAAAGAAGACAGAGAAAAGCAGTTACCATATTATGTCACCCACATGTGGAACTGAATTTTTAAAAAGGATATAAATGAACTTATTTACAAAACACAAAGAGATTCACAGATTTCAAGCCCAAACTTGTGGTTACCAAAGGGGAAATGTGGAGGGGAGGAATAAATTAAGAACTTGCTATTAACATACACACTACTATATATAAAATATATAACCAACAAGGACCTACAGTATAGCACATGGAACTCTACCCTGTATTAACCTATACGGGAAAGAAGTCTGATGAAGAATGCATATATGTATATTTATAACATCATGCTGTACACCTGAAACTACTGTAAGACTGTAAATCCACTCTATTCCACTAAAATTAAAAAAAACAGAAAATGATAATAAGGGAGTACTATGAACAACTCTAAACACACAATATTAACATGTAGAGAAAAGGACTACTTACTCAAAAAACAGTCTACTACCACTCTCTAAATATGAAATAGGTAATTTGAATAACTATATAATTTAAGATTTAATTAACATTATATTTAAGAAATTCCCTCATAATGAAGTGATCACTGAAGAAATCAAAGAGGAAATAAAAAAATACCTAGAAACAAATGACAATGGAGACAAGATGACTCAAAACCTATGGGATGCAGCAAAAGCAGTTCTAAGAGGGAAGTTTACAGCAATACAAGCCCACCTTAAGAAACAGGAAACATCTCGAATAAACAACCTAACTTTGCACCTAAAGCACTTAGAGAAAGAAGAACAAAAAACCCCCAAAGTTAGCAGAAGGAAAGAAATCATAAAAATCAGATCAGAAATAAAAGAAAAAGAAATGAAGGAGACAATAGCAAAGATCAATAAAACTAAGAGCTGGTTCTTTGAGAAGATAAACAAAATAGATAAACCATTAGCCAGACTTATCAAGAAAAAAATGGAGAAGACTCAAATCAATAGAATTAGAAATGAAAAAGGAGAAGTAACAACTGACACTGCAGAAATACAAAAGATCATGAGAGATTACTACAAGCAACTCTATGCCAATAAAACGGACAACCTGGAAGAAATGGAGAAATGCTTAGAAATGCACAACCTGCCAAGACTGAATCAGGAAGAAATAGAAAATATGAACAGACCAATCACAAGCACTGAAATTGAAACTGTGGTTAAAAACCTTCCAACAAACAAAAGCCCAGGACCAGATGGCTTCACAGGCAAATTCTATCAAACATTTAGAGAAGAGCTAACACCTATCCTTCTCGAACTCTTCCAAAATATAGCAGAGGGAGGAACACTCCCAGCTTCCTTCTACGAGGCCACCATCACCCTGATACCAAAAGCAGACAAGGATGTCACAAAGAAAGAAAACTACAGGCCAATATCACTGATGAACATAGATGCAAAAATCCTCAACAAAATACTAGCAAACAGAATCCAACAGCAGATTAAAAGGATCACGCACCATGACCAAGTGGGGTTTATTCCAGGAATGCAAGGATTCTTCAATATACGCAAATCTGTCAATGTGATAAACCATATTAACAAATTGAAGGAGAAAAACCATATGATCATCTCAATAGATGCAGAGAAAGCTTTTGACAAAATTCAACACCCATCTCTGATAAAATCTCTGCAGAAAGTAGGCATAGAGGGAACTTTCCTCAACATAATAAAGGCCATATATGACAAATCCACAGCCAACATCGCCCGCAATGCTGAAAAACTGAAAGCATTTTCACTAGGATCATGAACAAGACAAGGTTGCCCACCCTCACCACTCTTATTCAATATAGTTTTGGACGTTTCAGCCACAGCAATCAGAGAAGAAATGGAAATAAAAGGAATCCAAATCGGAGAAGAAGAAGTAAACCTGTCAATGTGTGCAGATGACATGATACTATACATAGAGAATCCTAAAGATGCTACCAGAAAACTACTAGAGCTAATCAATGAATTTGGTAAAATTGCAGGATACAAAATTAATTCACAGAAATCTCTTGCATTCCTATACAATAATGATGAAAAATCTGAAAGTGAAATCAAGAGAACACTCCCATTTACCATTGCAACAAAAGCAATAAAATATCTAGGAATAAACCTACCTAAGGAGACAAAAGACCTGTATGCAGAAAATTATAAGACACTGATGAAAGAAATTAAAGATGATACCAATAGATGGAGAGATATACCATGTTCTTGGATTGGAAGAATCAACATTGTGAAAATGACTCTACTATCCAAAGCAATCTACAGATTCAATGCAAACCCTATCAAACTACCACTGGCATTTTTCACAGAACTAGAACAAAAAATTTCACAATTTGTATGGAAACACAAAAGACCCCGAATAGCCAAAGCAATCTTGAGAACGAAAAACGGAGCTGGAGGAATCAGGCTCCCTGACTTCAGAACATACTACAAAGCTACAGTATTCAAGACAGTATGGTACTGGCACAAAAACAGAAAGATAGATCAATGGAACAGGATAGAAAGCCCAGAGATAAACCCACGCACATATGGTCACCTTATGTTTGATAAAGTTGGCAGGAATGTACAGTGAAGAAAGGACAGCCTCTTCAATAAGTGGTGCTGGGAAAACTGGACAGATACATGTAAAAGTATGAGATTAGATCACTCCCTAACACCATACACAAAAATAAGCTCAAAATGGATTAAAGACCTAAATGTAAGGCCAGAAACTATCAAACTCTTAGAGGAAAACATAGCCAGAACACTCTATGACATAAATCACAGCAAGATCCTTTCTGACCCACCTCCTAGAGTAATGGAAATAAAAACAAAAATAAACAAATGGGACCTAATGAAACTTCAAAGCTTTTGCACAGCAAAGGAAACCATAAACATGACCAAAGGACAACCCTCAGAATGGGAGAAAATATTTGCAAATGAAGCAACTGACAAAGGATTAATTTCCAAAATTTACAAGCCCCTCATGCAGGTCAATAACAAAAAAGAAACAACCCAATCCAGAAATGGGCAGAAGACCTAAATAGACATTTCACCAAAGAAAATGTACAGACTGCCAACAAACACATGAAATAATGCTCAACAACATTAATCATTAGGGAAATGCAAATCAAAACTACAATGAGATATCATCTCACACCGTTTAGAATGGCCATCATCAAAAAATCTAGAAATGATAAATGCTGGAGAGGGTGTGGAGTAAAGGGAACACTCCTGCACTGCTGGAGGGAATGTGAAGTGGTACATCCACTATGGAGAACAGTATAGAGGTTCCTTAAAAAACTACAAATAGAACTACCGTATGACCCAGCAATCCCACTACTGGGCATATATCCTGAGAAAACCATAATTCAAAAAGAGTCCTGTATCAAAATATTCATTGCAGCTCTATTTACAATAGCCCAGAGATGGAAACAACCTAAGTGCCCATCATCGGATGAATGGATAAAGAAGATGTGTCACATATATACAATCGAATATTACTCAGCCATAAAAGGAAACGAAATTGAGCTATTTGTAATGAGGTGGATAGACCTGGAGTCTGTCATAGATAGTGAAGTAAGTCAGAAAGAGAAAGACAAATACCATATGCTAACACAAATATATGGAATTTAAGGGGGAAATATGTCATGAAGAACCTAGGGGTAAGACAGGAATAAAGACACAGACCTACTGGAGAACAGACTTGAGGATATGGGGAGGGGGAAGGGTGAGCTGTGACAAGGCGAGAGAGAGGCATGGACATATATACACTACCAAACCTAAGGTAGATAGCTAGTGGGAAGCAGCCACATAGCACAGGGATATCAGCTCGGTGCTTTGTGACCACCTGGAGGGGAGGGATAGGGAGGGTGGGAGGGAGGGAGATGCAAGAGGGCAGAGATATGGGAACATATGTATATGTATAACTGATTCACTTTTTTATAAAGCAGAAACTAACACACCACTGTAAAGCAATTATGCCCCAATAAAGATGTTAAAAAATAAAAAAAAGAATAATGTAAAAGAAGAAAAAATATATATGACAAAACCCATATTTTCTTGGTGGAGAGCATGTGTTCAAATTCTATCATTTCTTCTTTTTTTACTTTTTTTTTTTTTTTACTATTTTTCAAGGCATACAACTTTTTGCCTACCCTAATCAGATGTTTGTGGTTATTAAAATATATGTTTGGTTTTATATAGGTATTTGTGAAAAGACGACTGGAAGATCTTTGATTTTCATAGTTGAGAATGTGTGCATGTCCATCCATGTGTATAGGTTCATATTTTTATTATGAGTATAATGTTTGCTGAAGTGGGTGTATATTTTCATATATAATCTATGGTTTTATCTACATTAGTTGTAGTTGGTTAAGTATTTTGTGTGTATGTGAGAGGGCATAGATTCTGTGAGGAGTGTGCAAACAAAATTATGATGGCTCCATTCATTTATTCACTTAATGAATCAACACTCTTTGAATACGTTCTCTGTTCTAGGCTCTCGTAGTATAGAGGTGACTAAGATAGGGTCCTTACCGTAGAGAATTTCCACTCTTTTGGGGAGGGTGATGTTTAATTACAGTACAGTATGCTGAGTGCCGTGATAGGGCAAAATATGGTGTGCTGGAAATGCAAATGAAGAGTATCTAATCAGATTGGAGATTTTAGTGGTCAGAAAAGTCTTCCTAAAATTATGGTGCCTGAGTTGAGTATTGAGGTTTGAATAGTTGTGTATGTTTTAGGGGAACAGCAAAAAGAAACTGGGCATGGATACCAACTGTAGTTTAGGTTAGGGTCTTCAAGGTTGGAGGGCATGTGTGCAAACACCTCTGGGAGTGCACAAAATAATACTTTGAAGTGTGGAAAAATACTACGACTTTTAAAATGAATCTTATACTTCAATTTCTTTCTTTAGTTTTGTTCTGTAACGTGCATTTCATGTTAATCCATAGGCTATGATCTTAAAATCTGTATTAGCACAGTACAATATAACCTATACATAAGTATATGCAGATACATTAGGGAGCGTGCTAATTATTTTAAATAGCAGTTACAGTTTGAAGACCACTGTTGTAAGGAATTGCAAATAGCTTGGTGTAATTGGAGCAAAGAATGTGTGTGTAAAGAATTGGCAGGAGGTAAAACTAGGACAGACAGCACTGACCATGCCCTAGTGGTCCCAACTCCAGGCAAGCATCTATCTGCATTAGTAGAAAAAAAGAAAATCACAAAAAAGAGAGAAAATTTATGTAAATTTTTAACTGATAAACAGTTGAGAAAAGATACTAAGGATAATATTGGTGAATGTAATGGGAAATTAAACAGACCTTTTTAAAACATACAAATATTTAAAATATCTTTATGTTTTAACAACTTCGAAAAATATTAAAAGGTAGACAACTTACTGGTGAGGATATCATAAATATATAAGATACATAAAAGGTTAAACACTTACTATATTAAGGATTCTTACAAGTTAATTTTTAAAAAGATAAAAATTCAAAGGAGAAGTTACAATCGACGCTACAGAAATACAAAGGACTGTAAGAGAATGCTATGAGCAATAATACACTAGGAAAATGGACAACTTAGAAGAAGACAAATTCTTAGAAATGTACAATCTCTCAAGACTGAATCAGGAAGAAATAGAAAATATTAATAGATCAATGATAACTAGTGAAATTGAATATGTGATTTTAAAAATCCCAAGAAACAAAAGTACAGGACCAGATAGCTTCACAGGCAAATTCTAAAAACATTTAGAGAAGAGTTAACACCTATCCTTCTGAATCTCTTCCAAAAAATTGCAGAGGAGGGAACATTTCCAAACTCATTCTATGAGGTCACAATCACCCTGATACCAAAACCAGACAAAGATACTACAAAAAGAGAAAATTACAGGCCAACATCACTGAAGAATATAGACGCAAAAAATCCGCAACAGAATACTAGAAAACCAAATCCAACAATATATTAAAAGGATCATAAACCAAGATCAAGTGGGATTTATTCCAAGGATGCAAGGGTTATTCAATGTCTGCAAATCAATCAATGTGATACACCACATTAACAAATTGAAGAATAAAAACCATATATCATCTCAATAGATTCAGAAAAAGCTTTTCATAAAATCCAAAATCAAATTATCATAAAACACTCAAGAATATGGGCATAGAGTGAACATACATCAACATAATAAGGGTTATATATGATGAGACCACATACTCAATTGGTGAAAAGTTGAAAGCATTTCCTCTAAGGTAAGAACAAGGCAAGGATGTCCACTCTTGACACTTTTATTTAACATAGTTTTGGAAAACCTAACCATGGCAATCAGAGAAGAAAAGTAAATAAAAGGAATCCAAACTGGAAAAGAAGAAGTAATCTTGTCACTGTTTGCAGATGACATGATACTATACATAGAAACTTCTAAAGACACTACAAGAAAACTACTAGGTCTCATCAGTGAATTTGGTAAAGTTGCAGGATACAAAAATAATACACAGAAATCTGTTGCAGTTCTATACACTAACAAGGAAAGATCAGAAAGAGAAATTAAGGAAGCAACCTCATTTACCATCACATGAAAAAGAATAAAATACCTAGGAATCAACCTACCTAAGGAGACAAAAGACCTGCACTCCAAAAACTATAAGAATTTGATGAAAGGAATCAAAGACACAAACAGATGGAAAGATATACCATGTCCTTGTGTTGGAAGAATCAATATTGTTAAACTGACTATACTACCCAAGGCAATCTACAGATTCAATGCCATCCCAATCAAATTAACAATGACAGTATTCACAGAACTATAACAAAAAAGTTAACATTTGTATGGAAACACAAAAGACCCCGAATAGCCAAAGCAATCTTGAGAAAGAATGGAGCTGGAGGAATCAGTCTTCCTGACTTCAGACTATACTACAATGCTACAGTCATTACACTAGTATGGTGTTGGCACAAAAACAGAAATATAGATCAATGGAGCAGCATAGGAAGCCCAGAAATAAACCCACCCACTTATGGTAAATTAATTTACAAGAAAGGAGGCAAGAATATACAAGAGAGAAAAGCAGTCTCTTCAAGAAATTGTGCTGGGAAAACTGGAAAGCTACATGTAAAAGAATGAAATTAGAACACTAACACTATATACAAAAATAAACTCAAAATGGATTAGAGACCTAAATGAGACCTACTAGATTAGAGACCTACTATAAAACTCCTAGAAAAAAACATAAGGAAACACTCTTTGACATAAATTGCAGCAATATCTTGCTGGATCTGTTTCCTAGAGTAATGGAAATAAAAACAGAAAGAAACAAATGGGACCTAATTAAACTTAAAACTTTTGCACAGCAAAGGAAATGATAAAGAAAATGAAAAGACAGCCTATGGAATGGAAGAAAATATTTGCAAACTATTTGACCAACAAGGGATTCATCTCCAAAATGTACAAACAACTCCTATAGCTCAATATCAAAAAAACAAACAATCAATGCAAAAAATGGGCAGGAGATCTAAATAGACATTTTCCAAAAGAAGACACATACATAGCCAAGAGGCATTTGAAAAAAATGAACAACATAGCTAATTATTAGAGAAATGAAAATCAAAGCTACAATCACCCCACAGTGGCCAGAATGGCCATCCTTAAAAGTCTATAAACAATAAATGCTGGAGAGGGTGTGGATAAAAGGGAACACTCTTGCACTGCTGGTGGGAATGTGAATTGGTACAGCCACTATGGAGAACAGTATGGAGGTTCCTTAAAAAACTACAAACAGAACTACCATATGACCCAGCAATCCCACTACTGGGCATATACCCTGAGAAAACCATAATTCAAAAAGAGTCATGTACCAAAATGTTCATTGCAGCTCTATTTACAAAAGCCTGGAGATGGAAAGAACCTAAGTGTCCATCATTGGATGAATGGATAAAGAAGATGTGGCACATATATACAATGGAATATTACTCAGCCATAAAAAAACCGAAATTGAGCTATTTGTAATGAGGTGGATAGACATACAGTCTGTCATACAGAGTGAAGTAAGTCAGAAACAGAAAGACAAATACCGTATGCTAACACATATATATGGAATTTAAGAAAAAAATGTCATGAAGAGCCTAGGGTTAAGACAGGAAGAAAGACACAGACCTACTAGAGAACGGACTTAAGGATATGGGGAGGAGGAAGGGTGAGCTGTGACAAAGTGAGACAGAGGCATGGACATATATACACTACCAAAAGTAAGGTAGATAGCTAGTGGGAAGCAGCTGCATAGCACAGGGAGATCAGCTTGGTGCTTTGTGACCGCCTGGAGGGGTGGGATAGGGAGGGTGGGAGGGAGGGATACGCAAGAGGGAAGAGATATGGGAACATATGTATATGTATAACTGATTCACTTTGTTATAAAGCAGAAACTAACACACCATTGTAAAGCAATTATACCCCAATAAAGATGTTAAAAAAAGAATGACAGTTGGGGGTTTCCCTGGTGGCACAGTGGTTGAGAGTCCGACTGCCGATGCAGGGAACGTGGGTTTGTGCCCTGGTCTGGGAGGATCCCACATGCCGCGGAGCGGCTGGCCCCATGAGCCATGGCTGCTGAGCCTGCGCATCCGGAGTCTGTGCTCCACAACGGGAGAGGCCACAACAGTGAGAGGCCTGCGTACCGCAAAAAAAAAAAAAAAAAAAAAAAAGAATGACAGTTGGAACTCACAAGAAGTAAGAGTGCTTGTTAAGCAAGTGTTGGTTGAGCTTTTGAAACAATAATGATTACATAGTTGTGAAAAGGGGGTGGGATTTTTTTTTTTAGACGTTGGGGGTAGGAGTTTATTAATTTATTTTATTTATTTTTCCTGTTTTTGGTCTTCGTTTCTGGGCGAGGGCTTTCTCTAGTTGTGGCAAGCAGGGGCCACTCTTCATCACGGTACGTGGCCTCTCTCGTTGCGGAGCACAGGCTCCAGACACGCAGGCTCAGTAGTTGTGGTTCACGGACCTAGTCACTCCGCGGCACATCGGATCCTCCCAGACCAGGGCTCAAACCCGTGTCCACTGCATTAGCGGCAGATTCTCAACCACTTCGCCACAAGGGAAGCCCAGGGGTGGGAATTTTGAAACTACCTGATTGCAGCAAACAGCTGCTGTTTTGAAAATGGCTGGCGGCTGGTGGTGTCCTTGAGTTTGATACAGTTCAGAAAGCTCAAGTTCTCAGTGATGCAGGAATGTCTGAAATAACATCTACAATGCTTACCCTGCTCCATTTTGGCTGCTGGAAACAGTTACTCAATTTTGATTTTTTTTTTGTTTTGTTTTTTTTGCGTTACGCGGGCTTCTCATTGTTGTGGCCTCTCCCGTTGCGGAGCACAGGCTCCGGACGCGCAGGCTTAATGGCCATGGCTCACGGGCCCAGCAGCTCCACGGCATGTGGGATCTTCCCAGACTGAGGCACAAACCCGTGTCCCCTGCATTAGCAGGCAGACTCTCAACCACTGAGCCACCAGGGAAGTCCTCAATTTTGATTTTTAAATGATCTTAAATATGTCATCAACATAGAGGGCAGTTCATGCTTTTTATCTCTAATCATTGTTCAGAGCCTTCTAGTACTGGTGTACTCCTGATTTCTCAGCTTCAAAATAGACAACTTTTACACCCTCCCAGTGGGCTGCACTGGCTAATTCACTGAAGATGTCCCAAATGCAAAGTGATTGATGCACATACCAGACGTTCATTAAATACTTGTTGAATAGATGAATTGTTCAGTAAATAAACACCCACTAACTAAATTGTATTTTTCAGGTGAAATGCATAGATGTTGTTCAGACTTTTATCAACAGAATCAAGGATGTGAACCCAATGTTCAATGGAATTATCAAGTACAGGTGAACATTTTTACTCTCTCAAGCTTTTCATTTATTGCTATTGCCATGCCATCTTGGTGTATTTTCTGGACTCAGTTTCTTGCATTTCCTTCCTTTGATTTCCCACTGGGACCTGCCCTGACTTCTTTTTTTTTTTTTTTTTTTGTGGTATGCAGGCCTCTCACTGTTGTGGCCTCTCCCGTTGCGGAGCACAGACTCTGGATGCACAGGCTCCGCAGCCATGGCTCACGGACCCAGCCGCTCCACAGCATGTGGGATCTTCCTGGACTGGGGCACGAACCCATGTCCCCTGCATCGGCAGGTGGACTCTCAACCACTGCGCCACCTGCGAAGCCCTGCCTTGACTTCTAATTCAGCACTTCCTACCCTTTGTTGAGCTTTTCTATTTATATGTCTGCTTCCTCCAGTCTCCTATTGACTGTAACATGTTTGATGGCAAAGAATACATTTCACTGGATTTTGCATATCTAACATCCAGAAAAACCCTTCATCATTGAAAGCTTACTGACTTAATGAGTCTTTGATAGTGACTCTAATAAGAGAACCCTCCCTTCACCCCACACTTTCCAATGTGGATTTATTATAGTAGATGGTATTTTGAAAAGGTATTATATGTGACTTTTACATTTTTAGTTGCCAAGTCAACCCTTTTTGAGAGCTATGAGGTGTTAAGGGCACAAAACGTGGATTTGTTTTCTATGACATCCTACCCAGTGACTAGAACAGTTCCTATCATATCATGACATAGTGTGGCATTTTCTGGGTCTCAGTCATTCATATACCATCTTTAGGATTTTTGTCTTGTTTGCACAGCAACTCTGTTGTTTTTAATTAATATACTTAATACAATTGAATCACTTGCATTAACTTAATCATTTTTGAATGAAAATTTATATTGCTACAAAAAAGTGAAAACTGTAATCACTTGACATACATGGTTGCTGTATATTGACCTAAAAATAAACAGACAGCCAGATACTTCTCCAGCAAAGGCGGGTTTATTTGGGACCAGGAGAGAATTGCAATTCAAGGTCTGCAACCATGGTTAGCCAAGCGCAAGTCCCTCACAGGACAAGGCTTTTACAGAGAGGAAAAGGAATTTGGGAAGGCTATAGTGAACAAAGAGTCCGTGGCTTTACTTTGGCTGAGTCTTTGCCGGGAAGAAGAGGAGGCTTTCTTCTTCCTGTTGGGCTCTGATATAGTCGCAGGGCATGACAGCTCCCCATTGTAGTCTCCCCACTCTATTTGATTGATGTTTCTGTTTATTAATTTATATATATGAATAAAATGAAAATAGCCAGTATTGTGAAATTATAAACATTTAAAACACACTTATGAAATACAAGCAGCACATCAAATGAATTTGTATCTTACTAGTTACTTTATACATGTTTTCTTATTTAATCATTTCAACTGCTTTTACAAAAATTAATGATTCCAGTGTTATAGATGTGAATAGTATGACCCAGAGAAATTAAATCATTTTCCTACGGTCACACAGCTGGTATGTGACAGAGCCATGATCAAAATATACAGACATCCAATGCCAAAAATCGAAATACATAAAGTCCTTATGTTTCAGGAATTCTCCCTTGTCCCTTTCTTTTTTCTATGGACCAGCATTCCACTGGTCCCATCTTCCAACACTTTCAGCAGCTCCTCACACCAGAGATATTTCCCCAGATTTTGCGCTGTTTTTTTAATTTGACATGTAGTTTAGGGTTAATTTGTTGACAGAATATGTCTTTAAACATTTGAGAACCAGAGGGAAATTCCACTATTTTTATTTCTCTATTACCATTTAAGTAGTATGAGTCATAAGGAGGGAGGTGTTTTGTTGCAAGGCTTGTTTATGTGTGTGAGGATATTAATAAAGTTTTGACAGATTTAAATTATTGTCCTTGTGGAAAATGATGGTTTGGACTTAAAAATAGAGTGGAGAGGTTGCTGGTGGGTAGATAGGAGGGATTGGGCTATCAGAAATTGAAGATTTGGGGGGCAAAGGAAGATGGTGGAATAGGAGGAGGTGGAATTCATCACTCTTAAAAAGTACATCTAGAAATGGAACAATTCTGATAGAGCACTTGCTGAACATTAGCAGAAGACTTCAGACACCTAAAAGGACCAGAAAAATCCCCACACAACTGGGTAGGAAGGAAGAAAGGAGAGAAAAAGAAAAGAGGAATCAAAAAAGGGACCAGCAACCCTGGTGGGAATCTGAAGGTGAGGGGAGGTCCCCACACTCTGAAAAACTCCCTCATAGTGGGGAAATCAGCTGGGACAGCAAGGGACCTTTTGGAGATCTAAGGAAAATGCATCAGATGGTCTGTGGACGGCAGGACAAAGTAAGAACTGCATGCATGCTCTACACCAAAGCTCTGCGCATTCCAGTCTGAGTCATGAGTCTACTGTCATGGAAGGGACTGGGTGCTGGAAAGTTGGGTTTAGAGCATGGACCCATGGAGGGGACAGCTCTTGGCTGTGAAAAGACAGCCTGAAGGGAAAGGAATAAGGAGCTCCACAACAGGAAAGTCTGCAGAAAAAGCTCAGGACACCATAGAAGCAACGTGTCATTGTTGAGTGGTGCACAAATGGTGGAGCTGCCATTACAATCCCTTTCCCTGCCTACTGCCTTCTTGGGCCTCTGTGGGCACTGGGAGGGGCTCTGATTTGAGCAGGCCTGTCCACCCCTCGGGTGGGGTTCTCCTCTTTCCATGGGCTTTGGGGACCTGGGTGCCACTCATCCCAAAACCTCCTTGGGAATCAGCACTGGGCACCCCTACCTGGGACGAGAGTCCACTGATGGTGGCAGGGGCTGAGTGCTAAATCATGGGGGTGGGAGAATTTATCAGGAGAGAGGAGTGCAGTTGACTGCATGGATACAGCAGAGGGCATGAGAGTGAGGGCATGTGCGGCCAGGAGTACTCCTAGAGGAAGTGTGGTCTGCCTAGAAATGAGGCCCGTTATTGAGAGGTACATGGTGGGGGCAGGGCTGCCACCTGCCCCCACATGACAGCTCCTGCCTCGACAGGCACTGGGAGGCACTCCCACCAAAGCAAGTGCACCACAGACTATTACAAGTGCCTTCTGGTTCCACCACCACAGAAAACTTACACACACCCCAACTGTGGCCACCGTACTCCTCCCTGGCTTGAGTGAGTAAGCATGCCCCATGCAGTTGCTGCTTTCCCTCACTCTCACCTAGACAAGGAACAGAAGCCTGAGGGGGTGGTGCACACACAGAGGTGGGATAAAAACCAAAGCTGAGCCCCACAGGTGGTGCGACTAAGGAAGAGGAATTGAAATCTTTCCATGAAGCTGCCCAAGCCATGGATAAAATCCCTGAGATCAGCTTGGTAAATCCTGCATCTCTGGAATACCTGAATAGACAATGAGTGTTCCCACAATTGAGAGCAGTCTAGCCTTTGCAGAAGTGGACTTTGGGTGTAAGTACATGTGGGAGTTGGGCCAGGTCAGTGCCTGAGCTGGTCTTACAGTGCCTGCAGCAGGTCCAGAGACTAACGTAGAGGTATTGGAAGGCCTCCTGAGGAGGGGCAGATTGACTCTGGCACACTGTGGGAGCAAGGACACTGACAGAGGAGGCCCCAGAAAAATATTTCTTACTATTATTCTTTTTTGTTTGTTTCATTTTGTTCAGTTGTTAATGTTGTTGCTTTTATTACTTTTTATCATTTACTTTTTCTTTATATATATATTTTTTACTTTAATTTTTTGTTGTTTTGTGGTTTTATTCTTGTTTTATGTTCTTGTTTATTTTATTTATTTATTTTTATTTTTTGATTGTTTTTATGTTTTCTTCACAACAGAAACAACAGAAAGTTGTTTGTTTGTTTTCTGATTTTGTTTTATTTTTTACTTTTGTTTTTGTTAGTTTAGTCCTTATTGGCTGTTCTCATTTTTGAATTATTTTGTTTGTTCTCTTGTTTTGTTTTGTCTTGTTTTCTCTTTTTTATTTTTTCTATATGTGTGTGTGTTGTATTGCTGTTGCTGCTGTTTGTTTGCTGTTGCTTTTGCTATTTGCCTTGGGTTTTGTTTGTTTGTTTTCTTTTCTTTCCTTTCTTTTTTCTCTGGCCAAACTGTACAGCTTTCGGGCTCTTGGTTTCCTGGTTAGGAGTCAGGCCAGGGCCTCTGGGGTGGGAGCACTGAGTACAAGAAGATGGACTGCCAGAGAATTTCTGGGCCCAGGGAATACTAATTGGTATGCGTGTGTGCTCTTGGAGGTATCTATATCAACACAAAGGCCCAGCCTCACAAAACTGCCTAAAGGCTCCAGTGCTGGAAACCTCATGCCAAACAACAAGCAAGACAGGAGCACAGCCCCACTCATCAGCCGACAGGCTTGCTAAAGTCATACTAAGCTCAAACACATACCAAAACAGAACACATGATGGAGCCTTGCCCTTCAGAGGAAAAAGACTCAGCTCTACCCACCAGGTTGCAGGAACCAGTCCTTCCCACAAGACAGCATACACAAGCCCTTGGACCAACCTCACTCACTAGGGGACAGACAACAGAAGCAAGAGGAACTACAGCCTTGCAGTCTGTGGAAAGGAGACAATAAACACAGCAGGTTAGACAAAATGAAATGACAGAGAAATATGTTGTAGACAAAAGAGCATCGTAAAATCCAAAAAGATCAAATAAATGAAGAGGAAATAGGCAATCTACCTGAAAAAGAATTCAGAGTAATGATAGTAAAGATGATCCAAGATCTTTCAAATAGAATGGAGGCATTGATCAAGAAGATACAAGAAATATTTAACAAGGACCTAGAAGAACTAAAAAACAATCAGTGATGAAAAACACAATAACTAAGTGAAAAATACACTAGAAGGAATCAATAGCAGAATAACTGAGGCAAAAGAATGGATAAGTGAGCTGGAGGATAGAATGGGGGAAATAACTGCCAAGGACCAGACTAAAGAAAAACCAATGAAAAGGAATGAGGATAGTCTCAGGGACAATTGGGACAACATTAAACACACCAACATTTGAATTATAGTTGTCCCAGAAGAGGAAGAGACAGGAGAAGGGCCTGAGAAAATATTTGAAGAGACTGTAGTTTAAAACTTCCATAATATGGGAAGGGAAATAGACAATCAAGTGCAGGAAGCACAGAGAATCTCACACAGGATAAACCCCCAAAATACATGCTGAGACATATATTAATCCATCTATCAAATCTAACTACAAAGAAAAAATATTAAAAGCAATAAGGGAAAATCAAATAATAACATACAAGGGAATCTCCATGAGGTTATCAGTTGATTTTTCACCAGAAGTTCTTCAGGCCAGAAAGCAGTGGAAGGATATATTTAAAGTGACACAAGGGAAAAAGCTACAATGAAGATTACTTTACCCAGTGAGAACCTCATTCAGATTTGATGGAGAAATCAAAAAATTTACAGACAAGCAAAACTAAGAGAATTCACCACCACAAAACCAGCTTTAAAACAAATGCCAAAGGAATTTCTCTAAGTGGGAAACACAAGAGAAGAAAAAGACTTACAAAAACAAATCTAAAACAATTAAGAAGATGGTAATATGAACATTCATATCAATCATTACCTTAGAAGTAAATGGATGAAATGCTCTAACCAAAAGACACAGACTGGCTGAATGGATGCAAATATGAGACCCATATATATATTCTCTACAAGAGACCCACTTCAGACCTAGGGACACATACAGACTGAAACTGAGGGGATGGAAAAAGATATGCCATGCAAGTGGGGATCAAAAGAAAACTGAAGTATCAATACTCATATCAGAAAAGATAGACTTTAAAATAAACACTATTACAAGAGACAAGGAAGGACACTACATAATGATTAAGGGATCCATCCAAGAAGAAGATATAACAATTGTAAATATTTATGCACCTAACGTAAAAGCACTTCAATATATAAGGCAAATGTTAACAGTCATAAAAGGTGAAATAGACATTAACACAATAATTGTGGGGGACATTAACACCCCACTTACACCAATGGACAGATCATCCAGACAGAAAATAAATAAGGAACCACAAGCTTTAAAAGACAAAATAGACCAAGAGTCTTAAGTATAGGACATTCCACCAGAAAGTGACAATACACTTTCTTCTCAAGTGCACACGGAATATTTTCCAAGATAGATCACATCTTGGATCACAAATCAAGCCTCAGTAAATTTAAGAAAATTGAAATCATATCAAGCATTTTTTCCAAACACAGCCCTATGAGGTTAGAAATCAAATACAGAAAACAAAAACTGTAAAAAGTACAAACACATGGGGCTTAAACAATATGCTGCTAAATAAGCAAGAGATCACTGAAGAAATAAAAGAGGAAATTTAAAAATACCTAGAAACAAACGACAATGAAAACACAATGACCCAAAACCTATGGAATGCAGAAAAAGCAGTTCTAATAGGGAACTTTATAGCAATATGATCCTACCGCAAGAAACAAGAAAAATCTCAAATCAACAACCTCACCTTACACCTAAAGCAACTAGAGAAAGAAGACAAAAAACCCCAAATTTAGTAGAAGGAAAGAACTCATAAAGAGTAGAAATGAACAAAGTAGAAACAAAGAAAACAATAGCAAAATTAAAAAAGAACTATATGGAGATACATGTATATCTATAGCTGATTCACTTTGTTAGACAGCAGGAATTAACACAACATTGTACAGCAATTATACTCCAATAAAGATGTTTTTAAAAGCTGGTTCTTTGAGATGATAAACAAAATTGATAAAACTTTCACCACACACATCAAGAAAACAATGGAGAGGACAAAAAGCAATAAAATTAGAAATGAAAAAGGAGAAGTTACAATGGACACCGCAGAAATAAAAAGAATCACAAGAGACTACTACAAGCAATTATGTGCCAATAAAATGGACAACCTGGAAGAAACAGATAAATTATTAGAAAACTATTTTCTATTTCTTCCAAGACTGAACCTGGAAGAAATAGAAAATATGAACAGACCAATCACAAGTATTGAAATTGAAACTGTGATTAAAAATCTTCCAACAAACATAGTTCCGGGACCAGACGGATTCACAGGCAAATGCTATCAAATATTTGGAGAAGAGTTAACATCTATCCTCAAACTCTTCCAAAAAATTGCAGAGGGAGGAACACTCCCAAACTCATTCTACGAGGCCACCATCACCCTGATACCAAAACCAAACAAAGATGTCACTAAGAAAGAAAACTACAGGCCAATATCACTGATGAACATAGATTCAAAAATCCTCAACAAAATACTAGCAAACAGAAGCCAAAAGCATATTAAAAGGATCATACACCATGATCAAGTGTAGTTTACCCCAGGAATGCAAGGATTCTTCACTATATGAAAATCAATCAATGTGATACACCATATTAAAAAATTAAGGAATTAAAACCATTTGATCATCTCAATACATGCAGAGAAAGCTTTCGACAAAATTCAACACCAATTTATGATTTAAAAAACCTCTCCATAAAGTGAACATAGAGGGAAAATACCTCAACATAATAAAGGCCATATATGACACACCAACAGCAAAATTTATTCTCAATGGTGAAAAACTGAAAGCATTTCCGCTAAGATCAGGAAGAAGGCAAAGGTGTCCACTCTCACCACTTTAATTCAACATAGTTTTGGAAGTCCTAACCAAGCAATCAGAGAAGAAAAAGAAATAAAAGGAATACAAATTGGAAAAGTAGAAGTAAAACTGTCACTTTTGGAAGATGGCCTGATACTATACAGAGAAAATCCTAAAGAGCCCACCAGAAAACTACTAGAGCTCATCAATGAATCTGGGAAAGTTGCAGTATACAAAATTAATGCCCAGAAATCTCTTGCATTCTATACACTATCAATGAAAGATCAGAAAGAGAAATTAAGGAGAAAATCACATTCAACACTGCAACAAAAAAACTAAAATACATAGGAATATACCTACTGATGGAGGCTAAAGATCTGCAAGCACAAAACTGTAAGATACTGATGAAAGAATTCAAAGAAGTCACAAACATTTGGAGAGATATGCCATGTTCTTGGATTGGAAGAATCAATATTGTCTAAATGATTCTACTACTGAAAACAATCTACAGGTTCAGTGCAATCCCTATCAAATTACCAATGGCATTTTTCACAGAACTAGAACAAAAATATTTGCAATTTATATGAAAACATAAAAGACCCTGAAATGCCAAAGCAATCTTAAGAAAGAAAAACAGAACTGGAGGAAACAAGTTCCCTACTTCAGACTATACTACAAATCTACAGTAATCAAGAAGGTATGATACTGGCACAAAAACAGTAATATACATAAATGGAACAGGATAGAAAACCCAGAGATAAACACACCCACCTATGATCACCTAATCTATGACAAAGTAGGCTAAAATATACAGTGGAAAAAAGACAGCCTCTTAAATATGCGGTGCTGGGAAAACTGGACAGCTACATGAACACTCCCTAACACCATACAAAAAACGTAACTCGCAATGGATTAAAGACCTACATGTAAGCTCAGACACTGTAAAACTCTTAGTGGAAAACATAGGCAGAATACCCTTTGACATAAATTGTAACAAAATATTTTTGACCCACCTCTTAGAGTAATGAAAATAAAACCAAAAATAAATAAATGGGACCTAATGAAACTTAAAAGCCTTTCCACAGCAAAGGAAACCATAAACAAAACCAAAAGACAACCCTCAACATGGGAGAAAATATTTGCAAAAGAAGCAACAGACAAAGGATTAATCTCCAAAATATACAAGCAGCTCAATCAGCACAATATCAAAGAAACAAGCCCAATCAAAAAATGGACAGAAGACCTAAATAGACCTTTCTCCAAAGAAGATATAGATTGACAACAAACACATGAAAAGATGCTCAATATCACGAATTATTAGAGAAACGGAAATCAAAACTACAATGAGGTATCACCTCACACCTGTCAGACTGGCCATCATCAAAAAATCTACAAACAATAAATGCTGGAGAGGGTGTGGAGAAAAGGGAACCCTCCCCACACTCTTGGTGGGAATACAAATTGATATAGCCACTATGGATAACAGTATGGAGATTCCTTGAAAGCCTAAAAATAGAACTACCATATGACCCAGAAATCCCATTACTGGGCATATTCCCTGAGAAAACCATAATTGAAATATTCACACGCACCCCAATGTTCATTGCAGCACTATTTACAATAGCCATGAAATGGAAGCAACCTAAATGCCCATTGAAAGATGAATGGAAGAAGATGTGGTACATATATACAATGGAATATCGCTCAGACATTAAAAGGAATGAAATTGGGTCCTTTGTAGAGACATGGATGGACCTACAGAGTGTCATACAGAGTGAAGGAAGTCGGAAAGAGAAAAAACAAATATCTTATATTAACATATATGATGAATCTAGAAAAATGGTATAGATGATCCTCTTTGCAAATCAGAAATAGAGACACAGACACAGAGAACAAATGTATGGATACCAAGAGGGAAAGGGGTGTGGAAGGAATTGGGAGATTGGGATTGACCCATATACAGTATTGATAGTACATATTAATAGAGCGCAAATGAGAACATACTCTATCGCACAGGGAACTCTACTTAATGCACTGTAGTGACCTAAATGGGAAGGAAATCCAAAAAAGAGGGGCTATATGAATATGTATAGCTGATTCATTTTTCTGTACAGTACAAATTAACACAACATTGTAAAGCAACTTTACTCCAGTAAAAACTAATTTTTTAAAATTGAAGATTTGGAGACAAGACAATGATGGCTCTAGGAGAGATGTTCAGAAATAATTTTATGAAGTTTATTCATTCTAGGGGTAACATCATTTTTTTGTCCTGTGTCTCTTAAAACACCCAAAAATTGCTAATTATAATGTTTCTATTGTACTAGAAATTAAGAATATTGGCAATAAAATGAAAAAATATACATAAAGCACCTAGCAAACAACCTTAAATCAATCACTCAGTGTTAGCAATTTTTTAAAAACATCATTATTGGAGTATAATTGCTTTACAATGGTGTATTAGCTTCTACTTTAAAAAAAAGTGAATCAGTTACACATATACATATGTTCCCAAATCACTTCCGTCTTGTGTCTCCCTCCCTCCCACCCTCCCTATCCCACGCCTCTAGGTGGACAAAACGCACTGAGATTAGATCACTCCCTAACACCATACACAAAAATAAGCTCAAAATGGATTAAAGACCTAAATGTAAGGCCAGAAACTATCAAACTCTTAGAAGAAAACATAGGAAGAACACTCTATGACATAAATCACAGCAAGATCCTTTCTGACCCACCTCCTAGAGTAATGGAAATAAAAACAAAAATAAACAAATGGGACCTAATGAAACTTCAAAGCTTTTGCACAGCAAAGGAAACGATAACCAAGACCAAAAGACAACCCTCAGAATGGGAGAAAACATTTGCAAATGAAGCAACTGACAAAGGATTAATCTCCAAAATTTACAAGCAGCTCATGCAGCTCAATAACAAAAAAACAAACAACCCCATCCAAAAATGGGCAGAAGACCTAAATAGACATTTCTCCAAAGAAGATATACAGAATGCCAACAAACACATGAAAGAATGCTCAACATCATTAATCATTAGAGAAATGCAAATCAAAACTACAATGAGATATCATCTCACACCAGTCAGAATGGCCATCATCAAAAAATCAAGAAACAATAAATGCTGGAGAGGGTGTGGAGAAAAGGGGACACTCTTGCACTGCTGGTGGGAATGTGAATTGGTTCAGCCACTGTGGAGAACAGTATGGAGGTTCCTTAAAAAACTACAAATAGAATTACCATATGACCCAGCAATCCCACTACTTGGCATATACCCTGAGAAAACCAAAATTCAAAGAGAGTCATGTACCAAAATGTTCATTGCAGCTCTATTTACAATAGCCAGGACATGGAAACAACCTAAGCGCCCATCATCGGATGAATGGATAAAGAAGATGTGGCACATATACACAATGGAATATTACTCAGCCTTAAAAAGAAATGAAATTGAGCTATTTGTAATGAGATGGATAGACCTAGAATCTGTCATACAGAGTGAAGTAAGTCAGAAAGAAAAAGACAAATACCGTATGCTAACACATATATATGGAATTTAAGGGAAAAAAATGTCATGAAGAACCTAGGGGTAAGATAGGAATAAAGACACAGACCTACTGGAGAACGGACTTAAGGATATGGGGAGGGGGAAGGGTGAGTTTTGACAGGGCGAGAGAGAGTCATGGACATATACACACTAACAAACGTAGTAAGGTAGATAGCTGGGGGGAAGCAGCCGCAAGGCACAGGGATATTAGCTCGGTGCTTTGGAACAGCCTGGAAGGGTGGGATGGGGAGAGTGGGAGGAAAGGAGACGCAAGAGGGAAGACATATGGGAACATATGTATATGTATAACTGATTCACTTTGTTATAAAGCAGAAACTAACACACCATTGTAAAGCAATTATACCCCAATAAAGATGTTTAAAAAAAAAAAAAAAAAAAAAAAAAAACGCACTGAGCTGATCTCCCTGTGCTATGCGGCTGCTTCCCACTAGCAATCTATTTTAAGTTTGGTACTGTATATATGTCCATGCCACTCTCTCACTTTGTCACAGCTTACCCTTCACCCTGCCCATATTCTCAAGTCCATTCTCCAGTAGGTCTGTATCTTTTTTTTTTTAAAAACATCTTTATTGGGGTATAATTGCTTTACAATGGTGTGTTCGTTTCTGCTTTATAACAAAGTGAATCAGCTATACATATACTTATGTTCCCATACGTCTTCCCTCTTGCGTCTCCCTCCCTCCCACTCTCCCCATCCCACCCCTCCAGGCTGTCACGAAGCACCAAGCTAATATCCCTGTGCCTTGCGGCTGCTTCCCCCTAGCTATCTACCTTATTACGTTTGTTAGTGTGTATATGTCCATGACTCTCGCTTGCCCTGTCAAAACTCACCCTTCCCCATCCCCATATCATAAAGTCCGTTCTCCAGTAGGTCTGCATCTTTATTCCTGTCTTACCCCTAGGTTCTTCATGACAATTTTTTCCCTTAAATTCCATATATATGTGTTAGCATACGGTATTTGACTTTTTCTTTCTGACTTACTTCACTCTGTATGACTGACTCTAGGTCTATCCATCTCATTACAAATAGCTCAACTTCATTTCTTTTAAAGGCTGAGTAATATTCCATTGTGCATAGGTGCCACATCTTCTTTATCCATTCATCCGATTATGGGCGCTTAGGTTGTTTCCATCTCTGGGCTATTGTAAATAGAGGTGCAATGAACATTTTGGTACATGACTCTTTTTGAATTTTGGTTTTCTCAGGGTATATGCCCAGTAGTGGGATTGCTGGGTCATATGGTAATTCTATTTGGAGTTTTTTAAGAAACCTCCATACTGTTCTCCATAGTAGCTGAATCAATTCACATTCCCCCCAGCAGTGCAAGAGTGTCCCCTTTTCTCCACACCCTTTCCAGCATTTATTGTTTCTAGATTTTTTGATGATGGCCATTCTGACTGGTGTGAGATGATATCTCATTGTAGTTTTGATTTGCATTTCTCTAATGATTAATGATCTTAAGCATTCTTTCATGTGTTTGTTGGCATTCTGTATATCTTCTTTGGAGAAATGTCTATTTAGGTCTTCTGCCCATTTTTGGATGGGGTTGTTTGTTTTTTTGTTATTGAGCTGCATGAGCTGCTTGTAAATTTTGGAGATTAATCCTTTGTCAGTTGCTTCATTTGCAAATGTTTTCTCCCATTCTGAGGGTTGTCTTTTGGTCTTGATTATGGTTTCCTTTGCTGTGCAAAAGCTTTGAAGTTTCATTAGGTCCCATTTGTTTATTTTTGTTTTTATTTCCATTACTCTAGGAGGTGGGTCAGAAAGGATCTTGCTGTGATTTATGTCATAGAGTGTTCTTCCTATGTTTTCCTCTAAGAGTTTGAGAGTTTCTGGCCTTACATTTAGATCTTTAATCCATTTTGAGCTAATTTTTGTGTATGGTGTTAGAGAGTGATCTAATCTCATACTTTTACATGTACCTGTCCAGTTTTCCCAGCACCATTTATTGAAGAGGCTGTCCTTTCTCCACTGTACATTCCTGCCTCCTTTATCAAAGATAAGGTGTCCATATGTGCGTGGGTTTATCTCTGGGCTTTCTATCCTGTTCCACTGATCTATCTTTCTGTTTTTGTGCCAGTACCATACTGTCTTGATACTGTTGCTTTGTAGTATAGTCTGAAGTCCGGGAGCCTGAATCCTCCAGCTCCTTTTTTCCTTCTCAAGATTGCTTTGGCTATTCAGGGTCTTTTGTGTTTCCATACAAATTGCGAAATTTTTTGTTCTAGTTCTGTGAAAAATGCCAGTGGTAGTTTGATAGGGATTGCATTGAATCTGTAGATTGCTTTGGGTAGTAGAGTCATTTTCACAATGTTGATTCTTCCCATCCAAGAACATGGTATATCTCTCCATCTACTTATATCATTTTTAATTTCTTTCATCAGTGTCTTATAATTTTCTGCATACAGGTCTTTCGTCTCCTTTGGTAGCTTTATTCCTAGATATTTTATTGCTTTTGTTGCAATGGTAAATGGGAGTGTTTTCTTGATTTCACTTTCAGATTTTTCATCATTAGTATATACGAATGCCAGAGATTTCTGTGCATTAATTTTGTATCCTGCTACTTTACCAGATTCATTGATTAGCTCTAGTAGTTTTCTGGTAGCATCTTTAGGATTCTCTACGTATAGTATCATGTCATCTGCAAAGAGTGACAGCTTTACTTCTTCTTGTCCGATTTGGATTCCTTTTATTTCCTTTTCTTCTCTGATTGCTGTGGCTAAAACTTCCAAAACTATGTTGAATAAGAGTGGTGAGAGTGGGCAACCTTGTCTTGTTCCTGATCTTAGTGGAAATGCTTTCAGATTTTCACCATTGAGGATGATGTTTGCTGTGGGCTTGTCATATATGGCCTTTATTATGTTGAGGAAAGTTCCCTCTATGCCTACTTTCTGGAGGGTTTTTATCATAAATGGGTGTTGAAGTTTTTCGAAAGCTTTCTCTGCATCTATTGAGATGATCATATGGTTTTTCTCCTTCAATTTGTTAATATGGTTTATCACATTGATAGATTTGCATATATTGAAAAATCCTTGCATTCCTGGAATAAACCCCACTTGATCATGGTGCATGATCCTTTTAATGTGCTGTTGGATTCTGTTTGCTAGTATTTTGTTGAGGATTTTTGCATCTATGTTCATCAGTGATATTGGCCTGTAGTTTTCTTTCTTTGTGACATCCTTGTCTGCTTTTGGTATCAAGGTGATGGTGGCTTCGTAGAAGGAACTTGGGAGTGTTCCTCCCTCTGCTATATTTTGGAAGAGTGTGAGAAGGATAGGTGTTAGCTCTTCTCTAAACTTTTGATAGAATTCACCTGTGAAGCCATCTGGTCCTGGGCTTTTGTTTGTTGGAAGATTTTTAATCACAGTTTCAATTTCAGTGCTTGTGATTGGTCTGTTCATATTTTCTATTTCTTCCTGATTCAGTCTTGGCAGGTTGTGCATTTCTAAGAATTTGTCCATTTCTTGCAGATTGTCCATTTTATTGGCGTAGAGTTGCTTGTATTAATCTCTCATGATTTTTTTTATTTCTGCAGTGTCAGTTGTTACTTCTCCTTTTTCATTTCTAATTCTATTGATTTGAGTCTTCTCCCTTTTTTTCTTGATGAGTCTGGCTAGTGGTTTATCTATTTTGTTTATCTTCTCAAAGAACCAGCTTTTAGTTTTATTGATCTTTGCTATCGTTTCCTTCATTTTTTTCCCTTTATTTCTGATCTGATTTTTATGATTTCTTTCCTTCTGCTAGCTTTGAGGTTTTTTTGTTCTTCTTTCTCTAATTGCTTGCGGTGCAAGGTTAGGTTATTTTTCCGAGATGTTTCCTGCTTCTTTAGGTGGGCTTGTAGTGCTATAAACTTCCCCCTTAGAACTGCTTTTGCTGCATCCCATAGGTTTTGGGTCGTTGTGTCTCCATTGTCATTTGTTTCTAGGTATTTTTTTATTTCCTCTTTGATTTCTTCAGTGATCACTTCATTATTAAGTAGTGTATTGTTTAGCCTCCATGTGTTTGTATATTTTATAGATCTTTTCCTGTAATTGATATCTAGTCTCATGGTGTTGTGGTCAGAAAAGATACTTGATACAATTTCAATTTTCTTAAATTTACCAAGGCTTGATTTGTGACCCAAGATATGATCTATCCTGGAGAATGTTCCATGAGCACTTGAGAAAAATGTGTATTCTGTTGTTTTTGGATGGAGTATCCTATAAATATCAATTAAGTCCATCTTGTTTAATGTATCATTTAAAGCTTGTGATTCTTATTTATTTTCATTTTGGATGATCTGTCCATGGGTGAAAGTGGGGTGGTAAAGTCCCCTACTATGAATGTGTTACTGTCAATTTCCCCTTTTATGGCTCTTAGTATTTGCCTTATGTATTGAGGTGCTCCTATGTTGGGTGCATAAATATTTACAATTGTTATATCTTCTTCTTGGATCGATCCCTTGATCATTATGTAGTGTCCTTCTTTGTCCCTTTTAATAGTCCTTATTTTAAAGTCTATTTTGTCTGATATGAGAATTGCTACTCCAGCTTTCTTTTGGTTTCCATTTGCATGGAATATCTTTTTCCATCCCCTAACTTTCAGTCTGTATATGTCTCTAGGTCTGAGGTGGGTCTCCTGTAGACAGCATATATAAGGGTCTTGTTTTTGTATCCATTCAGCCAATCTGTGTCTTTTGGTGGGAGCATTTAGTCCATTTACATTTAAGGTAATTATTGATATGTATGTTCCTATTCCCATTTTCTATATTGTTTTGGGTTCGTTATTATAGGTCGTTTCCTTCTCTTACATTCCTTATCTAGAGAAGTTCCTTTAGCATTTGTTGTAAAGCTGGTTTGGTGGTGCTGAACTCTCTCAGCTTTTGCTTGTCTGTAAAGGTTTTAATTTCTCCATCAAAACTGAATGAGATCCTTGCTGCGCAGAGTAGTCTTGGTTGCAGCTTTTTCTCCTTCATCACTTTCAGTATGTCCTGCCACTCCCTTCTGGCTTGTAGGGTTTCTGCTGAGAGATCAGCTATTAACCTTATGGGGATTCCCTTGTGTGTTATTTGTTGTTTTTCCCTTGCTGCTTTTAATATGCTTTCTTTGTATTTAATTTTTGATAGTTTGATTAATATGTGTCTTGGCGTATTTCTCCTTGTATTTATCCTGTATGGGACTCTCTCTGCTTCCTGGACTTGATTAACTATTTCCTTTCCCATATTAGGGAAGTTTTCAACTATAATCTCTTCAAACATTTTCTCAGTCCCTTTCTTTTTTTCTTCTTCTTCTGGAACCCCTATAATTCGAAGGTTGGTGCATTTAATGTTGTCCCAGAGGTCTCTGATACTGTCCTCAGTTCTTTTCATTCTTTTTTCTTTATTCTGCTCAGCAGTAGTTATTTCCACTACTTTATCTTCCAGGTCACTTATCCGTTCTTCTGCCTCAGTTATTCTGCTATTGATCCTATCTAGTGTACTTTTAATTTCATTTATTGCGTTGTTCATCGTTGCTTGTTTCATCTTTAGTTCTTGTAGGTCCTTGTTAACTGTTTCTTGCATTTTGTCCATTCTACTTCCAAGATTTCGGATCATCCTTACTATCATTATTCTGAATTCTTTTTCAGGTAGATTGCCTATTTCCTCTTCATTTGTTAGGTCTGGTGGGTTTTTATCTTGCTCCTTCATCTGCTGTGTGTTTTTCTGTCTTCTCATTTTGCTTATCATACTGTGTTTGGGGTCTCCGTTTTGCAGGCTGCACGTTCGTAGTTCCCGTTGTTTTTGATGTCTGTCTCCAGTGGCTAAGTCTGTTTCAGTGGGGTGTGTAGGCTTCCTGGTGGAGGGGACTAGTGCCTGTGTTGTGCTGGATGAGGCTGGATCTTGTCTCTCTAGTGGGCAGGTTCACGTCTGGTGGTGTGTTTTGGGGTGTCTTTGGCCTTGTTATGATTTTAGGCAGCCTCTCTGCTAATGGGTGGGGTTGTGTTCCTGTTTTGCTAGTTGTTTGGCATAGGCTGTCCAGCACTGTGGCTTGCTGGTCGTTGAGTGAAGCTGGGTGCTTGTGTTAAGATGGAGGTCTCTGGGAGATTTCCACCGTTTAATATTACGTGGAGCTGGGAGGTCTCTTTTTTTTTTTTTTAAACATCTTTATTGGGGTAAAATTGCTTTACAATGGTGTGTTAGTTTCTGCTTTATAACAAAGTGAATCAGCTATACATATACATATGTTCCCATATGTCTTCCCTCTTACGTCTCCCTCCCTCCCACTCTCCCCATCCCACACTTCCAGGCTGTCACAAAGCACCGAGCTAATATCCCTGTGCCTTGCGGCTGTTTCCCCCCAGCTATCTACCTTACTACGTTTGTTAGTGTGTATATGTCCATGACTCTCTCTCGCCCTGTCAAAACTCACCCTTCCCCCTCCCTATATCCTCAAGTCCGTTCTCCAGTAGGTCTGCGTCTTTATTCCTATCTTACCCCTAGGTTCTTCATGACATTTTTTCCCTTAAATTCCATATATATGTGTTAGCATACGGTATTTGTCTTTTTCTTTCTGACTTACTTCACTCTGTATGACAGACTCTAGGTCTATCCATCTCATTACAAATAGCTCAATTTCATTTCTTTTTAAGGCTCAGTAATATTCCATTGTGTATATGTGCCACATCTTCTTTATCCATTCATCCGATGATGGGCGCTTAGGTTGTTTCCATGTCCTGGCTATTGTAAATAGAGCTGCAATGAACATTTTGGTACATGACTCTTTTTGAATTTTGGTTTTCTCAGGGTATATGCCAAGTAGTGGGATTGCTGGGCCATACGGTAATTCTATTTGTAGATTTTTAAGGAACCTCCATACTGTTCTCCACAGTGGCTGAACCAATTCACATTCCCACCAGCAGTGCAAGAGTGTCCCCTTTTCTCCACACCCTCTCCAGCATTTATTGTTTCTAGATTTTTTGATGATGGCCATTCTGACTGGTGTGAGATGATATCTCATTGTAGTTTTGATTTGCATTTCTCTAATGATTAATGATGTTGAGCATTCTTTCATGTGTTTGTTGGCATTCTGTATATCTTCTTTGGAGAAATGTCTATTTAGGTCTTCTGCCCATTTTTGGATGGGGTTGTTTGTTTTTTTGTTATTGAGCTGCATGAGCTGCTTGTAAATTTTGGAGATTAATCCTTTGTCAGTTGCTTCATTTGCAAATGTTTCTCCCATTCTGAGGATTGTCTTTTGGTCTTGGTTATGGTTTCCTTTGCTGTGCAAAAGCTTTGAAGTTTCATTAGGTCCCATTTGTTTATTTTTGTTTTTATTTCCATTACTCTAGGAGGTGGGTCAGAAAGGATCTTGCTGTGATTTATGTCATAGAGTGTTCTTCCTATGTTTTCTTCTAAGAGTTTGATAGTTTCTGGCCTTACATTTAGGTCTTTAATCCATTTTGAGCTTATTTTTGTGTATGATGTTAGGGAGTGATCTAATCTCATACTTTTACATGTACCTGTCCAGTTTTCCCAGCACCATTTATTGAAGAGGCTGTCCTTTCTCCACTGTACATTCCTGCCTCCTTTATCAAAGATAAGGTGTCCATATGTGCGTGGGTTTATCTCTGGGCTTTCTATCCTGTTCCACTGATCTATCTTTCTGTTTTTGTGCCAGTACCATACTGTCTTGATTACTGTTGCTTTGTAATATAGTCTAAAGTCAGGGAGCCTTATTCCTCCAGCTCCTTTTTTCGTTCTCAAGATTGCTTTGGCTATTCGGGGTCTTTTGTGTTTCCATACAAATTGCGAAATTTTTTGTTCTAGTTCTGTGAAAAATGCCAGTGGTAGTTTGATAGGGATTGCATTGAATCTGTAGATTGCTTTGGGTAGTAGAGTCATTTTCACAATGCTGATTCTTCCCATCCACGAACATGGTACATCTCTCCATCTTTCTGTATCATCTTTAATTTCTTTCATCAGTGTCTTATAATTTTCTGCATACAGGTCTTTCGTATCCTTAGGTAGGTTTATTTCTAGATATTTTATTCTTTTTGTTGCAATGGTAAATGGGAGTGTTTTCTTGATTTCACTTTCAGATTTTTCATCATTAGTATATAGGAAAGCCAGAGATTTCTGTGCATTAATTTTGTATCCTGCTACTTTACCAAATTCATTGATTAGCTCTAGTAGTTTTCTGGTAGCATCTTTAGGATTCTCTATGTATAGTATCATGTCATCTGCAAACAGTGACAGCTTTACTTCTTCTTTTCCGATTTGGATTCCTTTTATTTCCTTTTCTTCTCTGATTGCTGTGGCTAAAACTTCCAAAACTATGTTGAATAAGAGTGGTGAGAGTGGGCAACCTTGTCTTATTCCTGATCTTAGTGGAAATGCTTTCAGTTTTTCACCATTGAGGATGATGTTTGCTGTGGGCTTGTCATATATGGCTTTTATTATGTTTAGGAAAGTTCCCTCTATGCCTACTTTCTGGAGGGTTTTTATCATAAATAGGTGTTGAATTTTGTCGAAAGCTTTCTCTGCATCTATTGATGGGAGGTCTCTTGTTGACGAGTGACCTGAAGTTGGCTCTCCTACCTCAGAGGCAGAGCCCTGGCTCCTGGGCTGGAGCACCAAGAGCCTTTCATCCACACGGCTCAGAATAAAAGGGAGAAAAAGTAGAGAGAATTATTAGAAGTATGAGGAAAGAAAGAAGGAAAGGAGGAAAGGAAGGAAGGAAGAAAGAAGCAAAGAAGGAAAGAAAGGAGGGAGGGAGGGAGGGAGGAAGGAAGGAGGGAAAGAAGGAGAAAATATAGAGAGAATTAGTATAAGTATGAGGAAAGAAAGAGGGAAAGGAGGAAAGGAAGGAAGGAAGAAAGAAGCAAAGAAGGAAAGAAAGGAGGGCGGGAGGGAGGGAGGAAGGAAGGAATGAAGGAGGGAAAGAAGGAGGAAATGTAGAGAGAATTAGTAGAAGTATGAGGAAAGAAAGAAGGAAAGGAGGAAAGGAAGGAAGGCAGAAAAAAGCAAAGAAGGAAAGAAAGGAGGGAGGGAGGGAGGGAGGAAGGAAGGAAGGAAGGAGGGAAAGAAAGAAAAAAGACAGAAAGAAAGAAGATACAGTAAAAATAAAATAACGTATAATATAGTTATTGTACTAAAAAATATTTAGAAAAAAAAAAAAAAAGGGACGGATAGAACCCTAGGACAAATGTTGGAAACAAAGCTATACAGAGAAAATCTTACACAGAAGCATGCACATACACGTTCACAAAGAGAGGCAAAGGGGGAAAAATCATAAATCCTGCTCCCAGAGACCACCTCCTCAACCTGGGGTGATTCACTGTCTAAAGGAGGGAAGGAAGGAAGGAAAGAAAGAACGAAGGTAAAGTACAATAAAGTTATTACAATTAAAATTAATTATTAAGAAGAAAAATTTTTTTTAAAAAAACCATGGACGGATAGAGCCCTAGGACAAATGTTGGAAGCAAAGCTATACAGAGAAAATCTTACACAGAAGCATACACATACACGTTCACAAAGAGAGGCAAAGGGGGAAAAAATCATAAATCCTGCTCCCAGAGAACACCTCCTCAACCTGGGGTGATTCGCTGTCTAAAGGAGGGAAGGAAGGAAGGAAAGAAAGAAAGAAAGAACGAAGGTAAAGTACAATAAAGTTATTACAATTAAAATTAATTATCAAGAAAAAAAAATTTTTTTTTAAAATAAACCATGGACGGATAGAGCCCTAGGACAAATGGTGGAAGCAAGAGTATACAGACAAGATCTTACACAGAAGCATACACGCACACATTCACAAAAAGAGGAAAAGGGAAAAAAATCACAGATCTCGCTCCTAAATTCCACCTCTTCAATTTGGGATCACTCCCTGTCTATTCAGGTATTCCACAATGCAGGGCACATCAAGTTGATTGTGGAGCTTCAATCCGCCGCCTCCGCAGCTGTCGGGAGAGACCTCCCCCTCTCCTCCCTGCTCTCACAGCTCACAGGAGCTCAGCTTTGTACCCGGCCCTGCCCCTGCGCGCAGGTCACTGGAGGGCGTCTGTTTTTTGCTCAGACAGGATGGGGTTAAAGGAGCCGCTGATTCGGGAGCTCCGGCTCACTCAGGCCGGGGGTTGGGGGATGGGGGAAGGAGGGGCACTGCGTTCGGGGCGTGACGCTGCAGCAGAGGCCGGCGTGACGTTGCACCAGCCTGAGACCCGCCGTGCGTACTCCCGGGGAAGTTGTCCCTGGATCCCGGGAACCTGGCAGTGGCGGCCTGCACAGGCTCCACGGAAGAGGGGCATGGAGAGTGACCTGTGCTCGCACACAGCCCCCCTGTTGGCGGCAGCAGCAGCCCCAGCGTCTCCCGCCCGTCTCTGGGGTCCGCGGTTTTAGCCGCGGCTCGTGCCCGTCTCTGGGGTTCGCGCTTCCCGCCGCGGCTCGCGCCTGTCTCGGGGGCTCGCGCCCATCTCTGGGGTTCGCGCTTTTAGCCGCGGCTCGCGCCCGTCTCTGGGGTTCCTTTAAGCAGTGCTCTTAAACCCCTCTCCTTGCGCACCAGGAAACAAAGAGGGAAGAAAAAGTCTCTTGCCTCTTCGGCCGGTGCAGGCTTTTCCCCGAACTCCCTCCCGGCTAGTCGTGGTGCACCAACCCCTTCAGGCTATGTTCAAGCCGCCAACCCCAGTCCTCTCCCTGCGCTCCGTCCAAAACCGAAACCCGAGCGTCAGCTCGCAGCCCCGCCCGCCCCGGCGGGTGAGCAGACAAGCCTCTCGGGTTGGTGAGTGCCGGTCGGCACCGATCGTCTGTGCAGGAATCTCCCCGCTTTGCCCTCCGCACCCATCGCTGTGCACTACTCCGCGGCCCCGAAGCTCCCCCCTCCGCCTCCTGCAGTCTCCGCCCGCGGAGGGGCTTCCTAGTGTGTGGAAACTTTTCCTCCTTCACAGCTCCCTCCCACTGGTGCAGGTACCGTCCTTATTCTTTTGTCTCTGTTTTTTCTTTTTTTCTTTTGCCCTACCCAGGTACGTGGGGAGTTTCTTGCCTTTTGGGAGCTCTGAGGTCTTCTGCCAGCCTTCAGTAGGTGTTCTGTAGGAGTTGTTCCACGTGTAGATGTATTTCTTGTGTATCCGTGAGGAGGAAGGCGATCTCCACGTCTTACTCTTCCGCCATCTTCCCCCGTCTCCGCAGTGTGTATTCTATAGGAGCAGTTCCACGTGTAGATGTATTTCTGATGTATCTGTTGGGAGGAAGTTGATCTCTGTGTCTTACTCTTCCACTATCTTCCTAGAGGAGCTCATTGTAGATCTGATTTGCATTTCCCTGATGATAAGTGATGCTGAGCATCCTATCATATGTTTGCTGGCAATCTGCATATCTTCTTTGGAGAAATGTCTATTTAGGTCTTCTGCCCATTTCTGGATTGGATTGTTTGATTTTTTTGATATTGATCTGCATGTGCTGCTTGTAAATTTTGGAGATTAATCCTTTGTCATTTGCAAATATATTTTTCCCATTCTGAGTACTGTCATTTCATCTTTTTTATGGTTTCCTTTGCTGTGCAATAGTTTTTAAGTTTCATTACAGTCCCATTTGGGGTTTTTTGCTTTATTTCAAGTTCTCTAGGAGGTGGGTCAAAAAGGATCTTGCTGTGATTTATGTCATAGAGTGTTCTGCCTATGTTTTCCTCTAAGAGTTTTATACTGCCTAGCATTACATTTAGGTCTTTAATCCATTTTGGGTTTGTTTTTGTGTATGGTGTAAGGGAGTGTTATAATTTCATTCTTTTCCATGTAGGTGTCCACTTTTCCAAGCCCACTTACTGAAGAGGCTGTCTTTTCTCCATTGTATATTCTTGCCTCCTTTACCAAAAATAAGGTGACCATATATGCATGTGTTTATCTCTGGGCTTTCTATACTCTTCCATTTATCTATATTTCTGTTTTTGTGCCAGTGCCATACTCTCTTGATTACTGTAGCTTTGTAGTATATTTTGAAGTCAGGGAATCTGATTCCTCCAGCTCCGTTTTTCTTTCTTAACATTGTTTTTGCTCTTTTGGGTCTTTCATGTTTCCATATAAATTGTGAAATTTTTGTTCTAGTTCTCTGAAAAATGTCATTGGTAGTTTAATAAGGATTGCATTGAATCTGTAGATTGCTTTTGGTAGTAGAGTCATTTTTCACAATGTTCATGCTTCCTATACAAGAATATGTCTCTCCATCTGTTTGTGTCATATTCACTTTCTTTCATCAGTGTCTTATAGTTTTCTATATACAGGTCTTTTGTCTCTTTAGGTAGGTTTATTCCTAGGTATTCTATTCTTTTTGTTGCAATGGTAAATGGGAGTTGTGCCTTAAATTCTGTTCCAGATTTTCCATCATTAGTGTATAGGAATGCAAGAGATTTCTGTGCATTAATTTTGTATCTTGCTACTTTACCAAATTCATTGATTAGCTCTATGAGTTTTCTGGTAGCATCTTTGGGATTCTGTATGTATAGTATCATGTCATTTGAAAACAGTGACAGCTTCACTTGTGTTCTAATCTGGACTCATTTTATTTCTTTTTCTTCTATGATTGTTGTGGCAAAAGTTCCAAAACTATGATGAATAATTGTGGTGAGAGTGGGCATCCTTATCTTTTTCCTGATCTTAGTGGAAATGGTTTCAGTTTTTCATGATTGAGAATGATGTTGGTTGTGGGTTTGTCATATATGGCCTTTATTATATTTAGATATCTTCTCTCTACACCTACTATCTGGATGGTGTTTATCGTAAATGGGTGTTGAATTTTGTTGAAAGTTTATCTGCATCTATTGAGAAGATCATATGGCTTTTATTCTTCAATTTGTTAATATGGTGTACCACATTGATTGAATTGTGTATATCAAAGAATCCTTGCATTCATGGGATAAACCTCACTTGATCATGGCGTATAATCATTTTAATGTGCTGTTGGATTCTGTTTGCTAGTATTTTTTGAGGAATTTTACATCTATGTTCATCAGTGATATTGGCCTGTAGTTTTCATTCTTTGTGACATCTTTGCTTGGTTTTGGTATCAGGGTGATGGTGGCCTTGTAGAATGAGTTTGGGAGTGCGCTTCCCTCTGCTATGTTTTGGAAGAGTTTGAGAAGGATAGGTGTTAGCTCTTCTCTAAATGTTTGATAGAATTCGCCTGTGAAGCCTTCCGGTCCTGGGGTTTTGTTTGTTGGAAGATTTTTAATCACAGTTTCAATTTCAGTGCTTGTGATTGGTCTGTTCATATTTTCTATCTCTTCCTGATTCAGTCTTGGCAGGTTGTGCCTTTCTAAGAATTTGTCCATTTCTTCCAGGCTGTCCATTTTATTGGCATAGAGTTGTTTGTTGTTTGTATTTTTTACAGATATTTTCCTGTAATTAATATGGAGTCTGATAGCTTTGTGGTCAGAAAAGATACTTGATACAATTTCAATTTTCTTAAATTTACCAAGGCTTGATTTGTGACCCAAGATATGATCTATCCTGGAGAATGTTCCATGAGCACTTGAGAAAATAGTGTATTCTATTGTTTTTGGATGGAATGTCCTATAAATACCAAGTAAGTTATTTAAAACTTGTGTTTCCTTATTTATTTTCATTTTGGATGATTTGTCCATTGGTGAAATCGGAGTGTTAAAATTCCTAACTATTTTTGTGTTATGATTGATTTCCCGTTGTATGGCTGTGAGCATTTGCCTTATGTATTGTGGTGCTCTTATGGTGGTTGCATAAATATTTACAATTGTTATATCTCCTTCTTAGATTTATCCCTTGATCATTATGTGGTGTCCTTCTTTGTCTCTTGTAGTAGTCTTTATTTTGAAGTCTATTTTTTCTGATATTAGATTTACGACTCCAGCTTTCTTTTGATTTCCACTTGCCTGGAACTCTTCAATTTCAGACTCTATATGTCACTAGGTATGAAGTGGGGCTTGTAGACAGCACATATATGGGTCTTCTTGTATCCATTCAGCCAGTCTATGTCTTTTTGTTGGAGCATTTAATCCATTTATATTTAAGATAATTATTGATATATATGTCCTAATACCATTTTCTTAAATGTTTTGGGTTTGATATTTTAGGTCTTTACCTTCCATTGTTTTTCCTTCCTAGAGAATTTACTTTAGCATTTGTTGTAAAGCTGTTTTTGTGGTGTTGAGTTCTCTTACCTTTTGCTTGTGTGTAAATATTTTAATTTCTCCATCGAATCTGAATGAGATCCTTGCTGGATAGAGTAATCTTGGTTGTACGTTTTTCCCTTTCATCACTTTAAATATGTCCTGCTTCTTCCTTCTGGCTTGCAGAGTTTCTGCTAAAAGATAAGCACTTAAGTTTATGGGGATTCCCTTGTATAATATTTGTTACTTTCCCCTTGCTGCTTTTAATATTTTTCTTTGTATTTAATTTTTCATAGTTTTATTAATATGTGTCTTGCCGTTTTCTCCTTGGATTTATCCTGTATGTGACTCTCTGTGCTTGCTGGAATTGATTAATTATTTCCTTTCCCATATTAGGGAAGTTTTCAACTATGATCTCTTCAAGTATTTTCTCATTCCCATTTTTTTCTCTTCTTCTTCTGGGACCCCTACTATTCGAATGTTGGTGGGTTTAATGTTGTCCCAGAGTTCTCTGAGACTGTCGTCATTTCTTTTCATTTTTCTTTCTTTATTCTGCACTGCAGTAATTTCCACTATTTTATCTTCCAGGTCATTTATCCATTCTTCTCAGTTTTTTTGCTTTTGATTCCTTCTAGAGAATTTTTAATTTCATTTATTGTGTTGTTCATCAATCTTTGTTTGCAGTTTAGTTCTTCTAGGTCCTTGTTAAACGTTTCTTGTATTTTCTCTATTCTATTTCCAAGATTTGGATTGTCTTTACTATCATTACTCTGAATTCTTTTTCAAGTAGACTGCCTACTTCCACTTCATTTGTTTGGTCTGGTGGGTTTTTATCTTCCTCCTTCATCTGCTGTGCGTTTCTCTTCTCATTTTTCTTAACTTACTGTGTTTGGGGTCTCCTTTTTGCAGGCTTCAGGTTCGTAGTTCCTGTTGTTTCTGGTGTCTGCCTCCAGTAGCTAAGATTGGTTCATTGGATTGTATAGGCTTCCTGGTGGAGGGGACTGGTGTCTCTGTTCTGGTGGATGAGGCTGGATCTTTTCTTTCTTTTGGGCAAGAGCACCTCTGGTGGTGTGTTCTATGGTGTCTGTGAACTTTTTATGATTTTAGGCAGCCTCTCTGCTAATGGGTGGCTTTGTGTTACTGTCTTGCTTTTTGTTTGGCATAGGGTGCCCAGCATGTAACTTGCTCATCGTTGAGTGGAGCTGGGTCTTAGCATTGAGATGAATATCTCTGGGAGAGCTTTGCTGTTTGATATTACATGGAGATGGGAGGTCTCTGGTGGACTAATATCCTGATATCAGCTCTCCCACATCAGAAGCTCAGGTCTGAAAACTGGCTGGAGCACCAAGACCCTGTCAGCCACACAGCTCAGAAAAACAGTGAGAAAATAAATAAATAAATAAAATACAGTTATTAAAATAAAATATTAAAAATGAAAAAATTAAAAAGTAATTTAAAAAAGAAAAAAAATGAAACAGAAAGAAAGATAGGAAAAAGGGAGCAACCAAACCAAAAAACCAATCCAGGAAAGGTAACAAGGGCCAATACGTATGCTAAAAAAGAAAAAAGAAAAAAACAAACAAAAAAAAGGACAGAAAGAACCCTAGGACAAATGGTAAAAGCAATGCTCTAGTGACAACATCACACAAAGGAACATACACATACACACTCACAAAAAGAGAAAAAGGAAAAAAAAATATATATGTTTGCTTCCAAAGCCCACCACCTCAATTTTGGGATGATTTGTTGCCTATTCAGGTATTCCACAGATGCATGGTACATCAAGTTGATTGTGGAGATATAATCTACTGCTTCTGAGGCTGCTGGGAGAAATTTCCCTTTCTCTTCTTTGTTTGCACCTTTCCTGGAGTTCAGCTTTGTATTTGGTATTCCTCTGCATGTTGGTTGCCTAAGGGCGTCTGTTCTTCACTCAGACATGACGTGGTTAAAGTAAGAGCTGAATAGGTGGCTCTGGCTCGCTCATGCTTCGGGAGGGAGGGGTACGGAATGAGGGGGGAGCCTGTGGCAGCAGAGGCTGGCATGACGTTGCACCAGCCTGTGGTGCACCCTGTGTTCTCCTGCGGAAGGTGTCCCTGGACCACGGGACCCTGGCAGTGGTGGGTTGCACAGGGTCCCAGGTGTGGATAGTGACCTTTGCAAACAGGCTTCTTGTTGTCTGCAACAGCAGCCTTAGTGTTTCATGGATGCCTCTGGTGTCTGCGCTGATGTCTGAGGCTCACACCCGTCTGTGAAGCTCCTTTAGGCGTTTCCCTGCATCGTCTCTCCTCGTGCACCCCAAAACAATGTTCTCTTGACTCTTTGGCAGTTCCAGACATTTTCCAGGTCTCCCTCCCAGCTAGCTGTGGTGCACTAGCCCCCTTCAGGCTGTGTTCACGCAGCCAACCCAGGTCCTCTCCCTGGGTTCTGAACTCTGAAGGCCGAGCCTCAGCCTGGAACCCACACCCGCCCCAGCGGGTGAGCACACAATCCTCTTGGGCTGGTGAGTGCTGGCTGGTATGATCCTCTGTGCGGGAATTCCTCCTCTTTGCCCTCTGCACCCGTATTGCTGCCCTCTACTCTGTGGTTCCAAAACTTCCCCCGTCACCCCCCTCTCCTCCAGTGAAGGGGCTTCCTAGTGTGTGGAAACTTTTCCTCCTTCACAGCTCCCTCCCCGATGTGCAGGTCCCGTCCGTATTCTTCTGTCTTTTGTCTTTTTTCTTTTTCCCTACCTAGGTACATGGGGAGTTTCTTGCCTTTAGGGAAGTCTAAGGTCTTCTGCCAGCGTTCAGTAGGTGTTGTGTAGGAGTTGTTCCACATGAAGATGTATTTCTGATGTATTTGTGGGGAGGAAGGTGATCTCCACTTCTTATTCTTCACCATCTTGAAGGTCTTCTCTGTATTGTATATTTTTCATTTCAGTTACTATATTCTCCAGCTCTGTGACTTCTATTTGGTACTTTCTTATATTTTCTTTCTCGTTCTTGAAGTTCTCCCTGTGTTCATCCATTCTTCTCTCAATTCGATTAACATTTTTATGACCATTACTTTAAACTTTTTATCAGATAATAACTTTCCTCTGTGGCATTAAGTTTTTCTCTGAGGTTTTATCGTGTTCTTTTTTGGGTACATATCCCTAGGCTTTATCATTTCTCTTGACTCTCTGTGTTTGTTCCTATGTGTTAGATAAAAGAGCTACCTCCCCCAGTATTGGAAGGGTGGCCTTGTATAGGATATAAAATATATCATTCAACCTTGCCCAACTATTTTTTGTCTTTCAAACCTTGGTGATTGTCCAAGTAGCCTATTTTGTTTTTAATATATTTCAGTTGTTCAGGGTGCTCCAAGACTGTCAGAGTCCCAAAGGGAAGAATTTCTGTCAGAACTTAATTTCAGGCTTTATGGAAACTAGACTCTCATGAAGCAATCATTAAAGTATGAAAATATATATAGTCCTCTGGGACTACAAGCACAAGTCCTGCTGACCACCAGACCAGGTAACCAGGACGTGTCATCTGTGGCTGCAGATGAGTGTATAAGCTCCTTCTGGGAGATACCAATGAGTTATAGCTAGGCATATGCAGAGTGCAGAGATAGTGTCCTCTAACTTTCATTCCCCAAGAGTATATCTGTAGGCCTCTAGATTTGTGCTAATTCTGAAGCCTGCCCCTCAGGCCAAAACATTAGGACAAGCAAATAGGCCCCTGTCACAGAAAAGCTGTGGGGTGTGTTTCAGTCTATTGTCTGTGTAGTACCCTGGGGGTGGTAACCTGACAAGAACTGTCTCTTCAATTGTTACATTACTTTGGGACACAGGAACACAAGCCACCCTGACCATCAGAGCCAGGCATTAAAGGGGTGTCCCTTGGGTAGCAGTCACAAAAACCAGGGAACCAGTCATTAAAAACCAAAGCAGCAGATGTGTGTAAAACCTTTCCTCCAGGAGATACTGGCACTGTGAAGTATGGCAGAAGGAGAGTGTGAAGATGTCACCCACCCAGGGTAGAAAAATCTAGAGTTAAAGAAAGCTGTTGGAAGGCAGAAGAAGGACAGAAAAAATTGTGTCTGCCATCACCTCCATCCTCAGAGAGTATCCCTACAGGCCCCTGCCCTTCCAGATGATGATTTAATACTAGCGAATAAATATCTTCACATAAAGTCAGGGATCTTTTCAAAAGGTTGCTTCAGTTTGGGGCCTGGGGTAAGTTAGTCTACATGCAAGCTTTTTAAGAGCTGTTTTCCAGTTCCCTACAACTCTCTGGGTCTCTTGGACAGGAACCTCATTGCTTTTCAAAGTCAAATGTTTTGGGTGCTTATCCTTCAATGCAGGGGTGTCTTAACATTTGGGGTGTCTGATGTGGGAAACACACCCTTCATTCTTTGGAGACCCTTAGGATTTTTGAATTCCCTCCTAATTTGGGATTGCTACACTGGGGATGAGGTTTATGGCAAGAAAACACCCAGCCTCCCCTACCCATCTCAATGTGCCCCTTTTCTCATTTGCTCATGTGAAGGAGCCACTCAGTTACTTTTCAGCTCTTTCTCAGAAGAAATTGTTCCATGTGTATCTGTAGATTTGGTGTGTACATGGGAGGCAGTGAGTTCAAAATCTTCCTATATCAACATTTTGAACAGCTTTAAGTAATCTACATATACTTAAGATACCATCTCAGGGCTCTCCAACACATTAGTGATAGCCTCTGAAATATTCTTGGTCAGGTCTAATGAGGACGAGGTCACTGACATAATTCCAAAACCTAGTTTCTGATGAAATTGCAGGGCAGCTGTCTTTGTCTGTCCACAGAGCCCATGTGCAATCGCAGGGCTATTGAAGTATCTAAAAAGCAATTGGGTAAAGGAATATTATTGATGCTCAAAGGTGAAGGCAATGTGTTGTTGAGTAACCTACACATTTTACAGAATACCATATGCTAGCTAAGTTTATAACTCCAAATTCAAGAGGCCATAGATGCCCTGGATTTAATAAAATGTTTTTGTTGTTTTTAATGGCATCCATTAAGGCAACAATATCTGGTAAAGGCGCTCTAACAACGGGAACAGCATTGCTGAAGTCTCTATAGTCTGTAGTTAGGTTTCACTTACTATTGGTGACTTTTAGCACAGGCCGTATATGGGAATTGAAAGGTGAGATGGTGGGAATCAGTACTCCTTCTTTATCTAAGTCTCCTATGAGAGACTGTACATTTTTATTGCCTTGCCTTAGCTGGTACTGTGGTGTATTTATCACCAGTACTAGTAGAGGAAGGTTAACTGGTTCCCAACAGGAAGTGCTTACCAGTAGTATAAAAGCCTTAATTTTGCTCCATGAATTTACCTCCTTATTGAGGAAGTCCATTAAAATAATAAGAAAATGGATACTCCTGGGGAGGGGCAACCAGAATAGCAGCATCATTTTAGCAAAACCTGGCTGATATTTTAAATTTTCACATTAGAGCAAAATGGTGACATAGGAATTTCTAGCTCTCTTTGCCCCCTTCCAAGAAACATCAATTTGAACAACTATCCATGCATAACAATACCTTTAAAGGACTCGACAGGTTACAGTACCTGGGTGAGGCACAGAAATAAGAAAATAAAAGATGCATAGAAGAGAGTAAGAAATAAAGATTCACTGTCCCCCTTTACCTCTCCCCCAAGCCCAGGCAATCCAGTGCAGAGAGAGACAACTTCTCTATGGGAGGAGAGGGAAGTGAGCACCCAGCTTCACCATGGATGACGGAGCCCATCTGCCACATCACTTTGTTAACACCTGCTACACAGGTAGCTCCCTGTGGGTTCCTGTTAAACAAGGTTCCTAGTTCACCTCAGCACCCTCTGGCTTCAGCAGCTCTAAGCAGTTCCATGGCCCTACCTGGCTACTCCAGCACCAGGCTCATAGTAGGCTCTATGAACACAGCCTCTCAGCTTAGTTTGATACCTGCTGACTCTGGCAGTCCCAGACATCTCCTACAGTTCCAGGTGGCTCTCATGGCACCAGGAAACTCCTGTGGGACCAGTCTCTCAGTGGATTCTCCCAGCCCTAGGCTCTGGAACCACCCTGATGCTCGCTGGCTCTTACAGCCCTGGGCAGTTCCCATGGCACCAGGCTCAAGGAAGGCTCTCAAGAACCCAGGTTTTTGGTTCAACCTATTTCCAGTCAGCTCCCATGGCCATTAGGTACTCTTATGGCAGTAGACTCCAGGTGGAAATCATTGAATACAGGCACCTAGCTGAGTCCAGCAACAGGCTGACTACCACAGACCAAATCTTTTGACCTATCTCAGTACCAGGCAACCCTGGGACCCTAGTGCACTCCAGTACCAAGCTGGCCCCTGTGGACCTAGAATCCAGACTAGCTCCCATGGATCCAGGTTCTCATCATGTCCCAGCATTAAGCTAGCTTCCAAGGCCACAGAGGCTATATCCCAAATAACCAGGTTCTCAACCTGCCATGGCATCAGACCAGCCTCAACAGATCCAACCTCTAGGCTGTCCCCTGAGGCCCCAGGCTCACCCTACCACCAACTTCCATAGGCCCAGCCTCCAGGCCTGCTCCAGCCAAACCAGGCTCCTCTCCCATCCCACTAACAGACTGGCCCTTTAAGATTTAAGAACCAGATGCCAGGCCCACTCCAGTGGTTCCTGGCACTAGGTTGGCCTCTGTAGACTCAGGATCCAGGTCTGCCCATGCAAAACCAGGTCCTAGGCTCATTAATGCAGACCAAGTGCCAGGCTCACCTCTAGTGAACCAAGGCTACAGGCCCAACCCTGTGGACACAAGCAGCAGGTTGATCCTCATGTGCCCAAGCACCAGGCCTCCCCATCAAAAGACTGGCAGTTTTTTTGCTTGAAGGCACCATTAGATGGCCGTCTCAGGATTTCTGGACAGGCTGACTGGTGAAGGGCTTTGCCTGCCAAACCAGTGTGTAAAGACTGGAAGGGGCGCCTGCTTCCTCAAGTGTAGAGATATCTATAAAGGGCCATGCAGATCATGGATGATCAATGAAACGTTACATCACCAAAGAAAAATAGTAAAACTCCAATGACTAAATCTTAAAGAAATGGAGATCTATGAACTGTAAGAAAAAGAATTCATAATAATCATCTTTTAAAAATTCAGTTAATTACCAGAAAACACTGGCGATTAAATAAAATTAGAAAAACAATGCATGAACAAAATGAGTGTTCAACAAAGAAATAGTAAAACATTAAAAATAATTAAATACTAAAGTTGAAGAATAAAATGACTGAAGAATTCAATAGAGAACTTCAAGAGCAGACTCAATCAATGAGGGAAAAGAATTAGTGCAGTAGCAGATGGGTCACTGGAATTACCCAGTCTTAGGAGCAAAAAGAAAAAAAAAAGAATGAAAAGAGTAAAGAAAACTTATGTGAACTATGGGGTACCATAAAAAGGAACAATCTGCTCATTATTGGAGTCCCAGAAGGAGAAGAGTGGGGGAAAGGGACAAAAAAGCTTATTTTTTTTAAAAAATGGCTAAGACCTTCCTAAATCTAGGGAAAGATGTGGACGTCCAAGTTCATGCAGCTAACAGGTCCTCTCAAAATTTCAACCCAAAACAATATTTTCCATGACAAACTATACTAAAACTGCATAACATAAAAAGAATTGTAAAAGCAGCAAGAAAAATAATGTTTATATATAGATAACCCCATAAGCTATAAGTATACTTCTCAGCAGAAATCTTGCAAGCCAAGAGTGTGGTGATATATTCAAAGTGCTGAAAGAAAGAAAAAAACACTGCCAACCAAGAAACAAAAGCAAAAATAAACACGCCAAATCTAATTTAAAACTTTTGTACATCAAAGGAACCCATTGACCAAACAAAAGGAAAACCTACAGACTGGGAGAAAATGTTCGCAAATGATGTGACCAACAAGTGGTTAATATCCAAAATATACAAATAGCTCCTACAACTCAATGTAAAAAACAAAACAAAACAAAACAAAAATGATAAAACAATGGGGAAAAGACCTGAGTAGACATTTTTCCAGTAAGTTGAACAGTTGACTAAGAGGTACATGAAAAGATGCTCAGTATCACTAATGATTAGATAAATGCAAATCAAAACAACAAATGAGATATCATCTCACACCTTTCAGAATGGCTATCATCAAAATGTCTACAAATAGCAAATGTTGGAGAGGACGTGGAGAAAAAAACATAATTGCACCCTGTTGGTGGTAATGTAAATTGATGCAGACACTATGGAAAACAGTATGGAGGTTCCTCACAAAGCTAAAAATAGAACTACCATATGATCCAACAATTCCACTGCTGTGTACATACTTTGAAAAAATGAAAACACTACTTTTAAAAGTTACATGACCCCCAGTGTTCATAACAGAACTATTTAAAATAGTCAAGTAGCCAAGACTGGAAACAACCCAAGTGCCTATCAACAGATGTTTGGATTAAGAAATGTGGTATATATATATATATATATATATATATATATATATATATATAATGTGGTAGATAAATTATATATACATATGATGTGGTATATATATATTAAATATATATGTATATAATGTATACATTATATACATACACACACACATATACACACACACACATATAAACACACACACACACCTACACACAATGGAATATTATTCAACCATAAAAATAGAATGTAATTCTGCGATTTGCAGCAACCTGGTTGGAACTAGAGATTATGCTTACTGAAATAAGTCAAAGTAAACAAAAACTGTATGTATCACTTACGTGTGGAATCTAAAAAATAACACAAGTGAGTGTATATGCAAAACAGAAACAGATTCACAGACATAGAAAACAAACTTGTGGTCATCCAAGGGGTGAGTGGAGGTGGGAGGGACAAATCACGAGCATGGGATTACAGATATAAGCTAAAATGTATAATATAAAATTGGTAAGCAAGAAGGATACACTGTATAGCACAATGAATTATAGCCATTAACTTCTAATTACCTATAATGGAGTATAATCTGCAAAATACTGAATTACTGTGCTGTATACCTGAAACTAATATAATATTTAAATCAGCTATACTTCAATTAAAAATAAACTTTGGGCTTCCCTGGTGGCATAGTGGTTGAGTGTCTGCCTGCTGATGAAGGGGACACAGGTTCATGTCCCAGTCCGGGAAGATCCCACATGCCGCGGAACAGCTGGGCCCATGAGCCATGGTCACTGAGCCTGTGCGTCCGGAGCCTGTGCTCTGCAATGGGTGAGGCCACAACAGTGACAGGCCCGCGTACCACATAAAAAAATAAATAAATAAATAAACGTTAAAACATTTAAAAGACTGACTATATGAAGGCTTCCTGAACATGTGATGGGAGTACATTTGGTTACAGACATTTGGAAACAGTTGGGCAGTTTCTTTTAAAAGTAAACGTATACTTACCATATTGCTACTCTTAAGATTTTAAGTAAAAGACATGAAAGCATAGTTTCACACAAAGACTTGTACATCAATATTAATAGCAGTTTTATATGTAATAGTCCAGAACTGATAACATCCCAAATAGCCATACAAAGAAGCACTACACAAGAAAAAAAATGTTCATTGCTTTAAATAAGAGCATGAAAAAAATCTCAAAATAATAACGCTGAGTTAAAATAGACAAAACGAGTGTATGGTGTATGATTCTATTTATATAAAGTTCAATAAAATTCAAACTACTTTATAGTGAGAGAAAGCAGATCAGTGGTTGCCTAGGTGTAGGGATGGGGAGGTGTAAAGAGGAAAGCAATAAAAAGGGGTATAAAGAAATTTTGGAGGTGATCGACATGGTCACTCTTATGATTGTGGCTAGGGCTTCATGAAAATTTACGCATGGATTGTCTTTATTTTATTTATTTATATACGTATTTATTTATTTAATTTTTAAAATTGAAGCATAGTTGATTTACAAAGTTGTGTTAGTTTCAGGTGTATAGAAAAGTGATTCATATATATATATATATATATATATATGTATGTATATTACTTTTCAGATATTTTTCCTTTATAGGTTGTTACAAAATATTGAGTATAGCTCCCTGTGCTGCACAGTAGGTTCTTGTTGGTTATTTCATATATAGTAGTGTGCATATGTTAACGCCAAACCCCTAATTTGTCCCTCCTCCCTTTCCTCTTTGGTAACCATAAGTTTGTTTTCTATGTCTGTGGGTCTATTTCTGTTTTGTACATAAGTACATTTGTATCATTTTTTTGTAGATTCCACATATAATTGATATCAAATGATATTTGTCTTTGTTTGGCTTATTTCACTCAGTATGAGTATCTCTGGGTCATCCATGTTGCTGCAAATGGCATTATTTCATTCTTTTATATGGCTGAGTAATATTCCATCATATATATGTACCACATCTTCTTTATCCATTCATCTGTTGACGGACATTTAGGTTGCTTCCATGTCTTGGCTATGGTAAATAGTGCTGCAATGAACATTGGGGCACATGATACTTTTCGAATTATGGTTTTCTCTGGATATATGCCCAGGAGTGGGATTGCAGGATCATATGGTAGCTCTATTTTTAGAATTTTTAGGGAACTCACATACTGTTATCCATAGTGGCTGTACCAATTTACTTTCCCAGCAACAGTGCAGGAAGGCTCCTTTTTCTGAACACCCTCTACAGCATTTATTATTTGTAGAAATTTGATGATGGCCATTCTAACCAGCGTGAGGTGATACCTCATTGTAGTTTTCGATTTGCATTTGTCTAACAATTAGTGATATTGAATACCTTTTTTTTTTGTCTCTTGGCCATCTGTATGTCTTCTTTGGAGGAATGCCTATTTAGGTCTTCTACCCATTTTTCAAATTATTTATTTATTTGCTATTTATCTGCATGAGCTGTTTTTATATTTTGGAGATTAATCCCTTGCCAGTCACATCATTTGCAAATATTTTCTCCCATTCTGTAGGTTGTCTTTTCATTTTGTTTATGGTTTCCTTTGCTGTGCAAGAAGCTTTTAAGTTTAATTAGGTCCCATTAGTTTATTTTTGTTTTTATTTCCATTACTCAAGGAGATGGATCCAAAAAGATATCACTGTGATTTATGTCAAAGAGTGTTCTATGTTTTCCTCAAGGAGTTTTATAGTATCTGGTCTTACATTTAGGTCATTAATCCATTTTGACTTCATTTTTGTGTGTGGTGTTAGAAGATGTTCTAATTTCATTCTTTTACTTGTAGCAGTCCAGTTTTCCCAGTACCACTTATTGAAGAGACTGTCTTTTCTCCACTGTATATCCTTGCCTCTTTTGTCATAGATTAATTGACCACAGGTGTGTGGGTGTATTTCTGGGCTTTCTATCCTGTTCCATTTATCTATATTTCTTGGTTGTAGGTTTTTACTTTTTATCACTTTAAATATATTGTGCCACCCCCTTCTGGCCTGCAGACTTACTGCTGAAAACTCAGCTGATAACGTTATGGGGATTCCATTGTATATTATTCGTTGCTTCTCCCTTGCTGCTTTTAATATTTTCTCTTTGTCTTTAATTTTTTCAATTTGATTACTATATGTCTCAGTGTTTTACTCCTTGGGTTAATGCTGCCTGGGACTCTCTGTGCTTCCTGGACTTGGGTGACTATTTCCCTTCCCATGTTATGGAAGTTTTCATCTATTATCATTTCAAATACGTTTTCTCAGGACCTTTCTCTATCTCTTCTCTTCCTGGGACCCCTATAATGCAAATGGTGGAGGATTTGACATTGTTCCAGAGGTCTCTTAAACTGTTCTCATTTCTCATCATCCTTGTTTCATTTATTCTGTGTTGCGGCAGTGATTTCCACCACTCTGTCTTCCAGCTCACTTATCTGTTCTTCTGCCTCGTTTATACTGCTATTGATTCCTTCTGGTGTATTTTTCATTTTACTTACTGTGTTCATCAATTTTGTTTGCTTATTCTTTATATTTTGTAACTCTTTGTTGAAAACTTCTTGTAACTTCTCTCTCTGTGCATCCATTCTTTTCCCAAGTTCTTGGATCATCATTATGATCATTACTCTGGACCGTTTCTCCAGGAGATTGCCTATCTCCATGTCACTTGGCTGTTCTTCTGGGGTTTTATCTTGCTCCTCCATCTTGAACATCTTCATCTGCTGTCTCATTTTGTCTAAATTTCTATTTGTATTTTTATGTAAGTGGAAGATTAGTTATGTTTCTTGACATTGGTGAAGTGGTCCTATATAGAGGATGTCCTATGTGTCCCAACAGTACACTGCCCCCTCGTAACCCAAGGGCCAGGGACCAGATGGCCTGAGGTTAGGTTCTGACCTGCATTTGTGTCCTTGGATCTTCAGGCTGCTGGAACATAGATTTCGTGCTTCTGGTGTCTGCCCCCTGGTGGGTGAAGTGTGTCTGGTGGCTTGTGCAGGTTTCTTGGTGGAAGGGTCCAGTGCCTGCACACAGGTGGGTGGAGTTGGTTCTTGGCCTTCTGGTGTGCAGGGCTTTGTTAAGGGGTGTGTCTAAAGGTGGCTGTAGGCTCAGGAAGTCCTTCGGCAGCCTGTCTTCTGATGGGTTGGGTTGTGTTCCTGTCCTGTCATTGTTTGGCCTGAGGAGTCCCAGCAGTGGCACTTACAGGCTATTGGGTGGGGCCAGGTCTAGGTGCTAATTACCCAAGCAAGATGTCTGCCTCTAGCAAGAGTTCAAGTAGATGAACACTCCCTAATACTTCCACCACCAGCTTTTACGACCCTAGAGAGAACCACAGCCACCCACTGCCTCCCCAGGATCCCCTCCAAGACCAGTGGGTAGGTCTAGGCCAGGACCCTATGAAGTCACTGCATTTGCCCTGAGTCCCAGTGCACATGAGACCTTGTGTGCACCCTCCAAGAGTGGAGTCTCTGTTTCTCCCACTCCTATGGAGGTCCTGCAATGAAGCAATACTGGCCTTCAAAGTCAAATGCTCTGGGAGCTCCTCTTCTTGATGCCAGACCCCCAGGCTGGGGAGACTGAGAGAATTTCTGTGATATAATCATTTTCCTGTTTGTGGGTCACCTACCCGGGGTGTATGGTATTTGATTATATTGCGACTGCTCCCCTCCTACCAGCCCATTGGGTATCTTCTTTATGTCTTTTGTTGTAGAAGATAATTTTTGGTAGGTGCCAGTCTTTTTATTGATGGTTGGTCAGCAGTTAGTTGTGATTTTGGTGTTCTAATGAGACGAGGTGAGCTCAAGGTCCTTTTACTCTGCCATATTTCCTCAAATCCCTTAGAGATTATTTTTAACTTTAAGGAATGTAAAAACATGTTTGGAGTCAAAGAACCTCCAAATAATTTAAGGCCTGCAAAGCGCTTGTCAACTTATTAGCCAATTAGCTTTCCTCTGAAGTGAATAAAAAATCAAAATATTCAAGATTTTTTTTCTATTTGTATTAATGTGATGTTATTATTTTGCATTCTCAGTCATATTTTACAAATATAAATAAATAAATACACTATAAATACACTTTTTTTCTTCAGTATTAGTAATGTGCATCTCAAGTACGGTCCTGATTTTCAGTTTGATGGTCCAGGAGCCTGTCCGATTCTGATGTGAACCACTTCTAGGCACAATTATGGGTCAGAAATCTGATATTTAAGGAACACTCTGGACTAGGAACCTGCTTTTGGGAAAACGTAAAAGCGATGAGCAGTTATTGCAAATATCACTTGATAAGTCAACTACTCAAACACACTAACTGGGTTCTGTTACCAGAAAATTTCAACCAATTTCTGTCCTCAGTTCTTTTTCCCAATACCTCTGCAGTCCTTGAGATCCCACTCTAAGGTTGCATACCAGCCCAGAGTAGACTTGGGGAAGTGCTTCTTTCTTGGAAAGGTAAGTGATGTGCAAAAGTTGCTGAGGCAAAATGCAGCCAGTGGTTGGGAACAATCCTCGGCCTGGGCATGGACAGCCTGGGAGATGCTGAGGAGGAAGAAAACATTTATTTTAGCATTTTTTAGCAATAAAGTATTTTTTATTTAAGGTATGTATATTTTTTAAGGCATAATGCTATTGCACACCTAATAGACTACAGTATAGCGTAAACATAACTTTTATAAGCACTGGGAAACCAACAACTTTGTGTGACTCACTTTATTAATATTTGCTTTATTGTGGTAGTCTGGAACAGAACCTGCAATACCTGCAAAGTACACCTTTATATGGTAAGACAGGTTTGCTCCCTTTTGTGTCAAAGATAGATAGTCAGTGGCAGCTCTAGCCTCATTAAAATTGTCATACATTACTCTGGAGATTCACTATATGAGACCACTTGGCCTTGAAGCAAGCATGTTACGTCTGCATGTGCGGGATAAATGATACGAAAACCAGTGACCCTCCTGCTGAGCAGGCTACAAGGAAAAGATTTCTTTTGACCAAAGTAACAATCTGGCTTGTGAACCTCTTTTCACTCTAGGCTCTGCCCTCTGTGCTGAGCCTGAGTCCAAACTTTACCTCACAGAGAACTCAAATCCAAAGCCCAGACCCATGTGAGGCTGTCTAACTGTGGTGTGGGGCCCTGGGGAGCAAACTCCTAAAAGAGGGATGAGGGAGGTGAGGACAACAGTGAAATGAACAGAAGTTGAAAATAAATGTGGATAGATGGCGATTTCATTTTTTTTTCTTTCCATCGTCACCAGTTCACGAGTGAAATATAGCATGTATCGTTCTGAGAAGCTAAACCATCGTCAGGATATGAAGAGGGTTAAACTTCCAACAGATAAGGAAGACAGAGGGTCAGGTCCTCAATGTTCCCTGCTGAGCAGATAACTAGGACAGTCCCTCTCAGCGATGTCCTCTGTTGGCAGACAGTGAAAATTTTTCCAGAGGAGCACTCAGGCCATCAGTCCCTGGTTCATTTTCTGGTCCCAGAGAGATCCTCTCTAGGGAGAGGATTGCCCCCATAAGTACTTTTCTTGAGATCAAATTCCTCTGAGCCAGTCAGAATGCACCAAGCTTGCAGATGGCAGAGAATCGGGACCTGGGTGAAGTCTTGGAGTGGCCATGCAATCCCTGAGTGTGGTTTGGGGTGTTTGTAGTAAGAAAAAAGGGAGAGTGAATGAAAACTCTCTCACCCATACAATTCTTGAGGGGAAACTGGAGCTTAATATAAGAAAGCCTGGGCATCCTCAGAAACTGTATCATATTCTGAGAGCAGATGCAGGGCATGGGGAAAGTTTCTGTGGTTAAGTAGTTGTCAAGTTTGCCCAAAGCAGAGCTGGCCCCCAGGAGTAAAGACAGAGTGTACCCTGGCACCGTCCTCTCTTCTCTCAGTTGAACCAGGGAGAAACAACTATGTGAATTTTCAGGAACTACTAAAATTCAACTCTTGCTCTGCATCCTCAGCCAGAGCACGGCAGGTTGAAGTGAGGGACAAAGCGAATAAGAATGTATCCTTGAGCGGTTACACAGCAGGGGGACTTTTACTCTTTTGCTGGGGTTCAGGAGTGGGGTCATTCTGGTTGTCAGTGGGAAGATGTGAGTCTTGATGGGTCCCTCCCAGCCTATGCCTCGTGGGGAGCTCCCAAGTTGTTCAACTTCCTCCTGCAGGGAGAGACACAGCAGCTGCAGCTACACAGCCCACCTTCAGAAACCACAGACTAGAGGTGTGTTATCTCCACAAAACCTGGTTCTCAGTGATTTCTACCAAGTGAGAATGCCTGCTTGGATGCCTGGTGGTGACAGCTTCCCAAGTGGCAGGCCTAGAGAGCTGCTCCTCTTGTTAGTGAGCAGGTTTCAGATTTCACATTTGTGTTTCATCATTGTCAGGGTGGCAGTTAAGAGAGCCCGGGCAGCAGGTCCAACCAGCATTTAAAGGATAAACTTGCTGTTCATATTCAGGTCCTCCTGTTCAAGATCTCAGGGTGCCGGGGATAGGAGGCCAGCCCAGTCCTGTGTGAGAACAGGAGGCTGTGGGTTAATTTGTCTTGTGTGGCTTCTGAACAGAAGTGAATATGCTTTATACATTGGAAGTACTAGGAAGAGAGTACAAGATTCCAAGGGTGAGCAACTATTATTAGAAAAAATAATAATTATTAAAAAAAGTATTTTTCCTCTGGATTTAGTGGTATCTTATTCTATCTATTGAATATGGACACACTGAAAGAAAAAGTTTTAAAAAAAATTAAATTGTCTCTCCTTCCCAGTATAAGATGCCACTCCAACCACTAAAGAATAGATCATTTGTCACTTAGGAATGGCAAAATTATGTGCCATTTTCCCCCATCAATTATTGTCCATTTTGGAGCCTAAAGGCAATCGAGAAAAGTGCAATTAAAGCACTCAAATTGCCAACACTGGTAAACACGTACACTTTGTAAGACTAACACAGGAATCTTTTGCCTTGCTCCTCCATGGACAGGGCTCTGATGAGCATGGCTTTAAATGGAATCCAAGCATCTTCATCTTGGTAGGTACAGCTACCAAGAGAGCAGAGCAACATTTCAGGTATAAACTAGTCTATTCCTGAGGAGATCATGTGATATTCACACTCATGGTGGAAGATTCCTGAGGAGAACACGTGATATGCACACTCATGGTGGAAGAGGCAATCTCACCACACACCAAGGCTCTCCTTGCAGGTAGAGCAGACAAGCCCTGGGTAGGACTAGAATGCGGAGTTCACAGGCTCTCTGCCCTACCCCCATGACACCCTTTTGTGCCAGAGCCTGGGTTTTGCAGCAAAACTCATTTCAGGCCAGGGAACCGTGGGTCCACCAAGAATTGTAAGCAGTCTATTAAAACGCTGGAAGTGGCCAGTCCTGCTGCTTTAATCATTAATTCACCAGAGAAACAATATGATGATAGATAGGGTACCTACCATTCATGCAAGGTAACAATAGAAGGGACCCCCCTAAACTGATAAAGGATATGAAGCCAGTTGTTAATGTTCTCCCTGTTCTAAATTCACCCTTTAATATATTGTCTCTGATAATGGATGAATTACTTTAAGCATCTCTCCTTCAAAGTGATCACAATGTTACTGAAGGAGAAAGTGGCTCTCCTGTGACTTTTGGCTGTCAGAAGTGTGGGTGTAAGGATATCCTAGGTGCTCGGCCCCAAGCATGTACCCAGAACAACTGTCCTATCGAGTGTGGCCTGGTCATTGGCTTTCTGTGGCCCTCTTTGTAGGGACATCCTGTGCTCCAAGCCAGCCACCTACCTGCTGATTTCCTCTAATTGATTGCGCTCCCGACCCACCCCACCTCACCACTAACGTTACCTCCTGTACTTCTCCCAAGGCTGCAGCCCTTACAACACCAAGGCCCTCCGGATCCTATGTACAGGACATTGTTAGCTCCAGGCCTCCAACTCCACCAGGACCCTTGCTCCTACTACACGTCTACATGCTGGCCACCAGCAGTGGCTTGTCCACACTGATGTGCTCCAGAGGGTACCTTCCTGCTTACCTTGCAACTGTAGACCAGCTGTGGTTCTGCAGACCTGCTCTGGCGCTGGCAAACCAGAAAACTTCTCTGCCATCCAGTAGGTTCTCCTACACCTTCTCCAATGAGGTGTGACCTCCAGTCTTGGGGAGGGACCCGCATTCCAAGTTTGTCTTTCCTTGGGTATGCTCCCTCAGGCCCAGGATACCATATCGAGTTTTCCTATATCTTATATATTCTACATTTGTCATAGTTTAATAATTCTTTATGTTAAACATTATGCTTCACTTTATGTTAAAATTCCCCTGTCCACTGTGTACTTTCCATATCCTGATTGGATCCAGATTGCTACAGAACACAACACCTACAGCAAATATCATTCCTGGAATTACTGAAAGCCTTCTTTTGAGAGCTGCATCAAGTAAGAATGTCCACTAACACCCAGAAAGAGTAGTAAGGGGAAAAAGAAGGAATAAAATGCTTGGAAAAGAAGAAGTAAGACTGGCATTGTTTGCAGATGACATGATTGTGTACACTATATTCTACAGGTATTTTCAAATTGGTAGAATCAATAAAAGAGTTTAGATAGCTGTTTGTAGGATAAAATATCAATATACAGAAGCCAATTGTATTCTATTTACCAGCAACAAATTTACAAAATGAACGTTTCAAAGGCAGTATTTGCAAAATATGAAATACCTAGGATAAAATGTCCTCTCATAGGAAAAATATGAAGTATTATTGGGACACATTAAGGAAGTTCTTATTAAAAGGAGAGATAGACCATATCTATTCAATAACATTCCATATTATTGACAAGGAGTCAAATCTAAATGTTCAACGCAATCTTAATTAGAACCTCAAACAAGATTTTGGTTGAAACTTTTCTGATGAATTGATAATATAAGTGGAGTTGAGACAGGCCAAAAATAACCTAGACATTCTTGAAGAACAAGGCAGAATTGAGTGGTCTTATTCAAAGATCAGAATTGTTTATAGATCTGTAGTAATTAATATTGATATGTGGTATTTAAAATGGACAGATAAATAGAGCCATGGTACTTAATAGAGAGTATACAAACTAGCCCATACATAGGTAGAGGTGTGATTTATGACACATGTGGCACTGCAAATCAAGAGTAAAAGGGCAGACTTTTCAATAAGTGGTTCACTGAGACAATCAGATATCCACATGAAGAAAAAAAATGAAACCCTACTCAACGCTATACACAAACATCACTTGTAGGTGGATTATGACCTAACCGTGAAAGGCAAAACCACAAATATTTCAGAAGGAAATATAGAGAATATTTTCATTGCCCCAGGCCAGGGACAGATTTCTTGAAACAGAAAAGCACTAACCACAGGAAAAGAATGATAAATTTGACTATGTAATAATTAAGTATGTTATAACTAAGATTTGTTCACAAAGCACGGCATAAAGCAAGAGAAAATACAAACAACAAAGCAAAGGACTATTTTGGCCACACATATAACCACCAATGGACTGGTATTTAAAACACAAAAAACTCATTGGATCAGTAAGGACAAGATGGAAAATAAAATAGAAAAATGGTGAAAGAGTTGAACATAAACAGGCTTTTCACAGAAGAGAAAATCCAAGAGGTTCATAAACATGAGAATGTGCCCAAACTTAATAGTAGTGGTTAAAAACAGTAAATTAAATTCTGGCAATACTTGGTGTAGATGAAGATGTGCAGGAGCAGGAACTCTCTGTGTTACTGGTGGGATTGTAAATTGGTACAACCACTACAGAAAACAATTTGGCATCGTGTAGAAAAGCTGAAGATATGCATACTCTGTGGGCCAGTGATTCTGTTCTTGCATGTATACCCAAGAGACTTTTAAACATGAGTCCCATGAAAAATGTCCAAGAATGTTCATTGTACCATTGTTCATAATAAAAAGCTAAAAACAACCCTGGATGAACCCAGTGTTCATCCAGTGTAGAATGAAATAATCATATCATAATCACTTTGCTAAAATCATGCACTGGAATGCTAGTCAACAATGGAGACAAAAGATCTACAGCTACTAGGAACAACATGATGAGTCTCTCAAATAAATATGATACACAGTGAAAGAGGCAGGCCATAAAAGGGAGCATGCAGCATGATTCTGTTGATATAACTTCATATAAACTGTATTGTTTAGGGATGCATACAAAAGTTGTAAAGTCATATTTAAAAAAAGCACAGAAATGATTATCACAAAGTCAAGATAACGACTATATCTATAGGGGAGGGTATGGTTTGTGATTGAGAGGAATACGGTGGATGTATTCTGGAAGGCTGGCAATGGTCTATTTCTTGACCTTCGTCCTGGTTACACGGGTGTTTGCTTTTATAAATTATCTAAACCTGGCAGATATATTTTATGCATCCCTCTATACCTCAGATTTGAAAAAAATGTTTCCTCCAAAAAATGTAATAGAAAGAAAAATATGTGATGTAGAAATTTTGATGAGGTTTGAATTTTTATGGATGAAAAACTTGATCTTTTAATCAAGAGATCAGCAAGTGTCCATTATCATTAAAAGAGGGGAAAGAAGGGATTACTTAAACTATAGGTATCCCATAATCTAGTCATCACTCTAAACCTTTCTCTTGCCAGATTAATTCACCCTGTATTTATATCAATTCCCAACTCACTGATGACAGACAAACTGAAGGATCATCATCAACATTAATAAGATCATTAGGCATCACAGGCCAAATACATTACAGTGAGACTAGGCCACCACACTTAAATGCAAGCAGGCACATTGGGGCTATTGGGCATGCAAAAGGCATCTGTGCCTTGTTCTCAGGAGAGTCCACTGCAGTAACTTAGGGTTTAACCTTTTCACATTTAACTAGTACTCTTGTCCAGAGACCTCCGTGTGCTGGAGAATCTAGAGTAAGCTGAGGAATGTCCTCTTCATGATGTGAGATTGGACATAAAATTTACCATGGTGCAACCAATGGTGGAAGAGCCAAGAGTTGGTTTAGGTTGTGTACCTTATAGGGAGAACCCAGGAGTGGGTTGGGTTCTCCAGATTTCAATATAAATTGTTTCATCCTCCAGGCTTTGCATTTCTAGGCTGAACAGTGCTAATCTGCTTCGGCCCCACTCAATCTAGTCTCTGCACCAGCAGGACAAAAAATTTAACTATGCGACAAATTTTCCTAAAGACATTGCTCAAGACAGTTCTGAATATGGAAGCTTTCCAGGAAATTTTTTTAAAAGACAACCTTTTCAGTAGGAATTCGTGGCACTATGGTTGCTTAATCTTGACACATAGTGTATTCTCTCAGGAATTTTCTGTCATCCATTAATCCAGCCATCCATCCAGTAAACAATGTTTAATACAGGGTAAGTGCTAACCACCATGTTTAGCACTGGGAGGGGCTGGGGGTGTGTTTATTTTGGTACATAAATCGGTAGTGAGGTACCGATTTATGTTGCATTTAGCAGATAGATAGCTAAGGTATTCATTCCAGCACCATTTACCCTGTACCTGGGAAGACCTCCTTGATTTCCTACTAATATTAACTGTGGGACTTATTTATGTATACGAGGCTCTGCCCCTGGGCTTTCTATTCTGTTCTAGACACCCAGTACCAGAATATTTAAATCACGGTGGCGTTAAACACGTTTTAATATCTGATAGGGCCAGTTTCTGCGCATTGCACATTTTTTTTTTTTTTTCCTTTCAGGAACGAGTTCGGGCCCGCGGCAGGGGGCGGGGTCGCGCCTCCTCCGCGATTCTGGTTCCAGCGGAGCCTCATGGACGCGGAGATGGAAATCCCGAGGCTGCTCCCGGCTCGCGGGTCGCGACAGGGCGGCGGCGCTGGCAGCCCCGGGGGCGGCGGCCGGATCCACGGAGGTCCTGACCCGCGGGCCGGCCAGGCTCCCGCGCGCCGCCTCCTGCTGCTCCGGGGCCCCCAAGATGGCGGGCCCGGGCGGCAGCGTGAGGTGGCCCGCGCGGCCTCCCCGGGCCCGGGCCCTAGCCCGTTGGTGCCGAGGCCCGATCACGGCGGCGGCGGCGGCGGCGGCGGCGGCGGCTGCGATGGCGATGACTTCTTCCTGGTGCTGCTGGACCCGGTGGGTGGAGACGTAGATTCCACGGGCGCCAGCCAGGCCGCAGGGCCCCTATGGAGGGAGGAGGCTGGGCTGGGCCCACGGTTCCATGGGCACGAAAGCGGCGCGAACCCCGAGGGCCGCCCTGCGCTGGGCCCCAGCTCCCTGTCCGCTATCCGCGCCCCAGTCCCGGCCCTGGCCCCGATTCCCGCCCCAGTCCTGAGCCCCGCGGCGGCCTTCGCGGGCACCGTCACCATTCACAAACAAAACCTGCTGTTGCGCTTCGAGAACGGCTTCCTCACCCTGGCCACGCCCCCGCCGCCAGCCTGGGCGCCTGGGGTCGCCCCTGCCCCGCAGCCCGGGGGTCTGATCGCCCCGCCAGCGGGGATCCCGCACGCCGCGCAGCCTGGGGACTGTCCCGAGCTGCTGCCCGACCTCCTGCTGGCCGAGCGGGCCGAACCCGCGCCCGCCCCAGCTCCCGAGGAGGAGGCGGAGGGCCCGGTTGCTGCTGAGGGTCGCCGCGGGCCGCTAGGCCCGGGCCAGGGCGTGGTGCTGTACCTGTGTCCTGAGGCGCAGTGCGGACAAACCTTTGCCAAGAAGCACCAACTGAAGGTGCACCTGCTGACGCACAGCAGCAGCCAGGGCCAGCGGCCCTTCAAGTGCCCCCTGGGCGGTTGCGGCTGGACCTTCACCACCTCGTACAAGCTCAAGAGGCACCTGCAGTCACATGACAAACTGAGGCCCTTTGGCTGCCCAGCAGAGGGCTGTGGCAAGAGCTTCACCACGGTGTATAACCTCAAAGCACACATGAAAGGCCATGAGCAGGAGAACTCATTCAAATGCGAGGTGTGTGAGGAGACCTTCCCAACGCAGGCCAAACTCAGCGCCCACCAGCGCAGCCACTTCGAGCCTGAGAGACCCTACCAGTGTGCATTTTCGGGCTGCAAGAAGACGTTTATCACAGTGAGTGCCCTGTTTTCCCATAACCGCGCCCACTTCAGGGAACAGGAACTCTTTTCCTGCTCCTTTCCTGGCTGCAGCAAACAGTACGACAAGGCTTGTAGGTTGAAAATTCACCTTCGGAGCCACACTGGTGAGAGACCTTTCCTTTGTGACTTTGAGGGCTGTGGCTGGAACTTCACCAGCATGTCCAAACTCCTTAGGCACAAAAGGAAGCACGACGATGACCGGAGGTTCATGTGTCCTGTAGAAGGCTGTGGGAAATCTTTCACGAGGGCCGAACATCTGAAAGGCCACAGCATAACCCACCTGGGCACAAAGCCTTTTGTGTGCCCCGTGGAAGGCTGCTGTGCCAGGTTCTCTGCTCGCAGTAGTCTCTACATTCACTCCAAGAAACACTTGCAGGATGTGGACACTGGGAAAAGCCGATGCCCAGTCTCCACTTGTAATAAACTCTTCACATCCAAGCACAGCATGAAGACCCACATGGCCAAAAGGCACAACCTGCGCCAGGATCTCTTAGCTCAGCTAGAAGCTGCAAATTCTCTTACACCCAGCAGTGAACTTACCAGCCAAGGGCAGAATGACCTCAGTGATGCAGAGCTTGTGTCTCTCTTCTCTGATGTGCCCAGTAATAGTTCTGCTGCAGTATTGGACACTGCATTGGTGAACTCTGGGATCTTGACTATTGATGTGGCTTCTGTGAACTCAACTCTGGCAGGGAAGCTCCCTGTTAATAATAATAATAATTCCTTAGGGCAGGCGGTGGACCCTCAGACCTTGATGGCCACCAGTGACCTTCCTCAAAGTCTGGATACCTCACTCTTCTTTGGAACGACAGCCGCTGGTTTTCAGCAGAGTCCCTTAGATACAGATGATGTCTCAAGTCTAAGTGCGGGGCCGTTGGGATCTCTGAGCTCTTTGGCTATGAAAACCTCGAGTCAAGAGCCCCAAGCTTTGACCCCCAGCAGTAAGCTAACAGTAGACACAGACGCTCTGACTCCTTCAAGCACCCTTTGTGAAAACAGTGTCTCGGAACTACTGCCGCCAACCAAAACGGAATGGAACGTACATCCTGACTCTGACTTCTTTGGACAGGAGGAAGAAACCCAGTTTGCATTCTCCAATCCTGCAGGAAATCATGGGTCTCAGAAAGAAACAGATCTTATCACAGTGACTGGCAGCTCATTTTTGGTATGAACTAAACTCTATTCATTCCTTGCCACATGGCTTACTTTTATTGATGACACTCAATTTTAAGAGTATTCTGGACTAAATGTTTAAATGCAGTCATTTCTTATAGGTTTGAAAAAGAACAGAGCCCTGGGCTACAAGTTTGGAGATTTAAATTCTGATCTTGAGTCTGGAACTGACAGGTTGTGTGACCCTGAGCAAGTCACTTATCCTATCTGAGCCTTAATTTCCTTATTTATAAAATGAGGTGGTTTGAATAGATTGTTTCTAAGGTCTTTTCAACTGTATGATTCCTTGATAATATGTTTCTTTCCTTGAAAAAAATTAGGACATTTTTCAGTGATGTTGCATGTGCTTTTCTTCAAACATGCATAAACTATACATAATAGTAGAATGAACATTCATGTATATGACACCCAACTTCAGCTATTGTCAATTCATGTACATTTTTGTTTATATAATCTCCATTCTCACCCTCTCCCAGTATTATTTTGAAATAAATACCAGATATCACATCATTTCAACCATAAATATGCAGTATATGTTTCTATAAAGCATGGGCTCTTTTGGAAAAATCTTCAGTTCCATTATCATACTTAAAGTTAACAGTAGTTCTTTGATACTGTCAGGGTTCCAACTTATAATTGTCTCATAAATGCTATTTGTTTTAATATTTTTAACAATTAGAATCCCAGTAAGCCTCTTAACTGTCTTTTTAATCTGTATGTTACCCTGTTGTCTTTTTTCTTGCAATTTTATTCGTTGAAGAAAGGAAGTTGTTTCACATGTAGCATTTGCCACAGTCTTAAGTTTTGATAATTACATCCCTGTGGTGTTAAGTTCCCCTACCCTCTGTTTCCTTAATTTGGTAGTTGGATCTAGAGACTTGATCAGAATGGAAATATGATTTTGGGGATAGGAATGTTTCATATGTCGTGTTGTGTTCTTTTAGCAGGTGGCACATAATGTCTGGTTTTCTCTCGTGATATTTGCAGCTGCTGGTGATTGGTGCATTAATTCATGATTACCTGTGCTTCTGATATCATGAATTGTTCTTGTAGAGTTACTATTAATGGAGGAAGAAATGCTGTTGAAGGCATGTATAAAAGTTTGTTAGAAATATTATTCAATGCCAAAATAGTTTCTTAAAGGTAGAACTAACAAGAAAAGAAAAAAGTAGCAAAAATGTTTTGACTCTGCTCCCCATTTATCTTCCTCACCTCTTTTGATGATGGGAGGCTTTGCTGTTGTAGAAATTGTCAGCCAGGACTTTGACATGAAACAGACCCATGGTCAAATTCATGTTGGATAAGTGGCCTTGAATAAATTAATTTCACTAAGCCTCAGTTTCTTAGCTGTCAAAGGATCATAGCAATGCACACACATAGCTAACACACCTGAGACTTTTAATCTTTTTCCAGTTTTTAATATGTAAAGAAAAATACTATGTGCTTTGACATATTTTGATGAATTTATGTAATCCTTTTACCATCTCAATCCTTCCTACTGTAAAGAAGAAATTGGGATAATTTAATCCTGTTCATGTCCAGACAAGGTTTGTGAGAGTTAGGGTGTAGCAAGATAGGGAATCTCTTTATTCCCTCCACTGAATTATTTCCCCCCAGGAATTTCTGTGGCTAATGCCAGGAGTGGAAATATTGCTCACAGGTATATCTGCATCCCTGTTCATTAGACCAATTTGTCACCATCTTTGCTCTGATTCCAGAGTTAGACTTTGCTGTAACTGCAGAGTCTGCTGTTGCAAGAAACTGATAATGGAGTAGAGAAGGTTTCCTACTCTCTGTGGTCTGGAGAACTCATTGTTTGCATTTTCCCAGAGTTGGAAGGAAAGATTGAAGCTGAAAATTGTGTGAAATGTCTGTCTTATATGAGTGTAGCATTTTGAATTTTGTGGAACATCTTCACAACTGTTGTTCAGAGCAACCCTATGTGGTAGTTTTGGCAGTTTGTTCTGTGGCTCATGGCATTTTAGCAAATGCACATTCTAAATGGACTTTGGCTAGTGACTGACAGTTCTATATATATCAGTAGCTTAAAACAAAGAAGATAAATTATTTTCACCTCTCACTTCCCACCCATCCAACTTTCATGATTTATCCCTGTGTCATAACTAGCTGCTGTTTTCCACTTTAATTGGTTTCTGTTACTTTCTGTTTACTTTCTCCCCAGTCCACTCCCATGTATGTGCATTCCAGCCCTTACCATGCCTTACTTTTTATTTTTTAATGGATAGATCTCTTCCTGCTACTATTCCTCAGATCTCCTCATAGCCCATTTTCTTCCAATGATAACATTTGCTGAGTGTACACTGCAGTTGTGTGTATAGTAAGAAGTTATTTTCTGAGCTTAGATAATACTGTGTGTATATATGACTCAGATGGCAAAAGACATTATTTTCTATATTGTTCAGATGAGAAGTAGATTTCTGTTTTATTATTTCCATTTTTTAGAAGTTTTTGCCAAGGAGTTCAGCTAAAACTCGTGTTTGCTGTAGTGTACTAGCCCAGTAGTGTTTGCATGTGAATGCCTATGGATGACAGTTATTGTAGCTCTTTGGCAGTGCACTAAAAACTTGTCACTTTGAAATGTTTATGTACTGTGTGTATGGAAGTATACACACACATACACACACATATATTTTTAAAGTGGTTTTATTCATTTAGTGATAAACAAAAACTAGGCATACTTTTGTAAATCAGAGAAATGCTCAGAATTTCATTGTGTCTACACATTCAATTGTTTTCTGTCTTTGCTTTGGAAATATTTGTATTCATAAAGCACATTTCAAAAATATTGTCACTCATTAAGGCCTCTTAGATTGAGCACTGTTTTTCATGTCTGGCAGTTAACGTGCGTCGAGGATTGAAATGAACACACAAGTAGCGAACATCAAATAAATTACTTAAACATGAAGAGAATTTATACTGTGACTTCTTTTTTGAATTCTTTAAACCAACTTCCGTCCAATAAAAAATCATTAACTATATTTTTTCTACTCATTGCTTGAATTTTCAAAGGACAAATGTTACTTATCTCATGGATTCACAGGATTTCATTGAACAAATTTGTTCAAATTATTCCTCTTTCAACTCCATTTTCCAGAAAAATGGTGAAACTTTTTATAGTTTCAAGGTACGAAGTTAAACTTCTGTTGATGGTGGTTTAAAATTGCCATCACTCCTTTTGAATAATTGTACATGTTTTAATTTAATCCTATTTCCTTTCTGCTTCTCCTCAGTCGTTGGTTTATTTAAAAATCTTGCCAATTGGAAGCATAATAACACGATGGCTTAAAAAGAAGTTTCTTTCCAGATACTCTGTTGATCATGTTGATCATAAGTTCAAAATATATTGGCCTTGGCATTTTTACCAAGTAGTATAATTAATATAAATCAATACTGAGTAGCAGGAGTTAATTATGGGTAGATTGCTAAGTTTATTTTTCTCTTCATGTTCTTATCCAGGAGACATATGAGAAGGCAGGCAGGAGCAGGCAGGAATAGAATCGTCAAAGTCCAATATCCCTGGAGATCTGTGTGAAATTGGCTTTTGGCTCCTTAGCCAGAGTCACTTCTGTCACTAGAGAAAATTGTGAGGCAAGTGGTGGCATAAAAACTTAGTCATGAGAACCCCTATTATAGTCTCTCCATTTTATAATTCCCCTGTCCACTAAAAGAGATAACCCTAGAAGGAGTGGAAGAAAAAAAAAGTGAAAAATTAAAGAAGGAGCATGAATAACTCTCCAGGAATTATGCTGTATTTAATGGTAAATTTGATAGAAATCCTACATTGTCAACTAAAATATTTTTTCATTCTTATTAATTGCTGACATTTAAAAATATATAAAACCCTTAATTGTCAATTTTTCTAAAGAAAACATCCTAACAGTATTTTAAAAGGAAGCATACAGTGATCTAAGAGCACCAACAATCTCTGAGTCCCTTAATACCATCCTTTATACTTATTTACCAAGGTACCAATCAGCCGGTATGTACTGAGCATGTAATATGTGAAGCAGTCTGAGGTATTACACCTAGGTATACTTCATTAATCCATTAACCAGTGTTTTACCTCTTATGTACCACTTATGTGACAGGTATTGTCCTTATGTTCAAAGACATCATCTAGATGGGAAACTATTAAAACCAATGTATTGCAGAATTCTATGAGGTACTTTATAGATTTTACTAGAGTAAAAGTTATTTTCTGTGAGTGGACATAATTTTGATAAGGGTAAATCAATTTACAGAATATCATCAAATATTTATTTCATTATAATATTTCATTTAATGTATAAACATTAGAACAAAATTATTCTAAACTATAATTTTGACAGGTATCTTAGATTTGATAAAGTGTAGCAAAAAATATGACAATCAAGTATGAAGTAGGCTTTATTTTGATTCATTTCTAGATTACAGTCTTTGATTTGAGATGTGTAGAACTGATTCTAGAGATTTTATACTTTGTCATTTTATCAATGAGAAAAAATATTAAAGCCTACGGTTTTTGTATGTGAAATTTATTTTCCTATTATATGACATAATCGCAAAATTTACTTTCTCCTATAGATACACTAGCTGGAACGAAGGATATGGTAATTAATTTCATGCAACATATGAGGCTGAGAGTTAGACTTTAACATGAAGGAACCTAAAAGTTCACCAGTGCTCTGGATTGGGGGTGGAAGTGTCCAAGTAAACAAGCAAGCATGCAGTTTGATTTCTAGGTAAGAGACAGCAGCTTAACACTTTCTGTTACAGAATAGCAAAATAAAACTTTCTTTAATGATAATCAATTTTGTGTCTAAGATGTAGAAAAACCAGAAAAGTTAACAAAAAAACAAGGTTTCAGATATTCTGCTTATAGCATAATTGTAAAAGAATGCCATTTATTTTAAACAGAATTAACCTCCCTCTTCTGTTAACAATGTAGAGTGGGAAGTTACCTTCAGGGTGAAATTTGGTTTACATGACAGAAGGAAACTGGCCACCTGTCTGCTTGGAAATTGGCCAGAACAGAGAACCCTGGAACCCTGGAAAGTCCAGTGAATGTAGCAGCAGCAGTTCATCCCAGGCTGGTTCCAACTTTAGTGATGCCACACTGAGTCCTTTACTGTCAAAAGTACCTGCATCAGTTAGGTGACACGTACTACAGTCAAACCTTAACACTTACTACTTCTAACAAGATTTAGCATTTTCCCCTTAAATTCACATATTTTGTGGCTTCCTGGCACTAGTTATTAATTATTTAGTTATAACTTTAACAATGATTCAATCAGAATCATAATTGTTAAAATTATGTTAAATTTTAACAAGCCTCATAATTGTTAAAAAGCAAGTGTCAATATTTAGTATTTTATCTCCATTTAAAAATTGTTTTGACTAAATTAGTTTTTTCACACAGGGCATGTTTTCCAACATTATTTGAGTATGTCTCAACCACCTTTGTATGTTGGCAGCAATAAAACTTAGAGATCTGTTAGGATAAATATTTAGAAATATGGCTGCTTTGAAAATGGAAAAAGTTAGGCTGGCTTCCTCACTTTCATAGATCAGTGATAGAGCTCTTGGAAAAGTTGAGGAGTAAGACAGTAAGTAATCTTGTAGCTAAGATCAACGTCATGGGGAAAAAAAGCTATTTGAGTCTATCATTTAAAATTATCCATTTATATTTATCAAGTTTTCTGCTGAATATAATCTTACATGTTTTATGAACATATAGAAGCCTATTTTTTAAAACTCCATCTAAAACATTGTCCTTAATTTAGACTTAAAAAAATTGACTAGTATTTTATTTTTATGAAGGGCATTTTATAGAACTTAAAACATAGGAATCCAAATACAAAATATACACAGTCCTTAAATATAATAATACTTCATAGTATTTATTTGGAAGACATTTCTGACTATGATTCATAATATATTCTGTTGCAACCACAACAAAAATATTTCATAAAGGTGAAATATAACATGGATTTGCAGCTAACATTGAACTAACTTTCCATACCGTAATAATGGTAGTAATAAAGAGCATTGAAATTTACTTGCAAAGGTTAAAAAATATGATATACTATGGTTAAAAAAAATACGAAAGAACATTTTTACAATTGAGTCACGTGTTTTTTACTTTCTTAAAAGTCTTTGATCAACAATGCCTGGGTAGATATTTCAGCCACACTTTTTTTTTTTTAACATCTTTATTGGGGTATAATTGCTTTACAATGGTGTGTTAGTTTCTGCTTTATAACAAAGTGAATCAGTTATACATATACATATGTTCCCATATCTCTTCCCTCTTGTGTCTCCCTCCCTCCCACCCTCCCTATCCCACCCCTCCAGGTGGTCACAAAACACCGAGCTGATCTCCCTCAGCCACACTTTTTGTACAATACTATTTTCTGTATTTTCCAGTTACAGATAACAATATAAAGCCATAAAATAGACATTATTACAGAATTTAATGATTGTCTCTTTAATACTAGTTACATAAAGAATCATCCAGAATACAAAGCAACCAATGAAGAGAGCAGTTTCCTTAATTTAGACCCTCATATGAAATGCCAAAATATAGTCAAATTAGATGTTTATTATTTTACTTGACATTCTTAGTAGATGGTGCTTTCCACAAGAAATACTATGTAAAGGAGTTCTCTTCCCCTTACAATGGCTATTTGAACCAGATCCTTTTACTTATTTGGAGTTTGTTGATTATTCTTTTCAGTATACTGCCTATATGTAAACATTTTTGAAACTATATGTTTTTATTATTTCTTGTTCTATTTTATTTCAAGCAACCACATAGCATTTCATATGTTTTTTCATTTATAGGATGTATATTTAAATGTTTATTGAAGTATAACATGTGCAGAAAAGCACCCAAATATGAATGTATAGCTTGATGAATTTTCACAAACATGAAAAAAAGAACTATGTAAACACCACCATGCTCAAGAAACAGAATCCTACCAGCTCCTCAGCTACGCCTCTTAGATCCTCTCCCTTTCAAAGTTCCCACTTTTCCCCAATGATAACCACTATATTATACATATAGTGGTTCTGATATTATAGATTACTAATATTCTTCTAATATTCTAATATTATAGATTCTTCTAATATTATAGATTATTTGCCTATTTTATAAATTTATATAAATTGAACTATATAGTAAGTATTATTCTGTGCCTGAATTCATTTGCTCAACATTATGTTTGTGAGATTCATTCGTGTTATTCAGTGTAGCAGTTCATTTTATTTTCTATATAGAATCACATGCTATGCATCCAAAAGTTGATGGGCATTTGGATTGTTTCTAGATTTTGGCTACTTCAAATAATGCTATTCTTGTGTATATATTTCAGCGCACTTGCATATAAATTTCTGTTAGTTAAATACGTAGGAGTAGAATGGTAAGATCATATGATAGCATGTGTTTAAAATTCATTAGTTTCCCAAAATAGTTTATAAACATAGTGTGTAAGAGTTCCAGTTGCTTCATTCCTTGACAACCACTGGTATTTTCAACTTAAAAAAAATTAGCCATTCTGATTGGTTGTCTAGTAGTACTTCATTTTGTTCTTAAATTTGCATCTCTCTGATGACTAATGAGCTTGAAATATTTTATTGGATATTTGGACATCTTCTTTTGAAAGTACCTGTTCCAGTCTTGTGCTTATTTAAGTGAGTGTTTTGTCTTTTTTTCTTACTGATTTTTAGGAGTTCTTTATATGTTCAAGACAAGAGCACTTATTGGTTGAATATATGGCAAAGATATTATCCTTCTCTTTTCCGTCTTGTGAATAATGTCTTTAGATGAAGAGAAGCTTTAATTTTAATGTAGTCCAGTTTTACAGTGTTTTGCTTTGTGCTTTTTGTCCTTAATAACACTGTTGCATACCCCAAGATTATGAAGATATTCTATGTTACTACTTTCTAGAAACTTTTTTCTCTTATCACATTTATATCCATAATCTACCTGGAATTAATTTTTGCAAATGGCCTAAGGTAAGCTGCAACAATATTCAGTTTTTCTCCATTTGGGTATCCAGTTTACTCTGATTCATTTATTAAAAACACTACCCTGTCATCATTGTTCTGCAGTGCCCATTTTGTCGCATATATTGTGTCTATAAATGTTTGAGTCTGTTTCTGTGCTATTTTGTTCCATCTGTGTTTGTCCTTGCACCAGTACTACATAGTCTTACACAGTTTAGTTTTATAATAAGCTTTAATATTCGGTAGTGTAAATTTCCCTCTTTGTTCTTCTTTAAGATTATCTTCACCATTATGGGCCCTTTGCCTTTTCATATGCACTTAGAATCAGCTTGTCAATTTTCACAACAAAAGTGCTTGGATTTTATTTGGGATTCAATATCAAGTCTTCTAATCCTTAAACATGGCATATTCCCTCCATTTAGGTTTTTTAAGTTTCCGTATATATATACATATATATTTCTGTGTAGAGATTTGCATGAATCTGAATGACTCTAAAGCCCCTTTTTCTCCTATTACAGTATATTATTTGGTTTTGACACATATCAATATTAACTCTTTTTTTCACAATTTCTTTTACCTTTTTTTACATTCTTTGATTCAAATCCATATCTTCAAGACCATTTGTGAAATTGTGTTTATTTGGTGTTTTGATTAGAATTTTTCCAAAGTTTTGGTTAAATGCTGAATAGCAATGAACACTTTGCCTATTTTTCTGAATATATCTGTTAATGTATTTAAATATCCAATTCATATTTTGTGGAAATAATTTTGATAAACTATTGATACTTTTTACACATCTTTCTAGTCCTTTTTTTCCTTTTTTATGGAATATAGTGTTTGACAAAGTAAGTCTTCCCTAAATCTGTAGATGATATTAATAAGACGTATGTAAGTTCCTTTTCACTTGAAATTTTCATATGCTACATTACATTTAAGGAAAATGTGGTCTTGAAGATGTGAGCAAAGATTCTGGCAAAATCATTCTCTTTGTGTAACAACACAACGATTCCTTAAACTGGAAGAACTGATTTTTATTGTGATGTTTTTTAATTTCCGGAAATAGCAGTGCTTCTTGTTTAAATGTAATGAGAGAGAATTGTTTACAAGTGTGTTCTAAGTGGTATATTAAAATTAAATTATTACATAAAATATTATTAACTAAAGCACGTTCAGAAAAACTCCATTTTCATCCTACTCTGTATAACCTTGGAATGTATGGCCAAGACACCTGGCTGTTCTATAATCTACGTTCTAATCTTAGGGAATATCTCAGGATGTTTGCTATATAAATAAACCAAAGAAACATAACTGTTTTCCTGTTTTAAGTATTCAGATTAATAGTTACCTCTTTCCTTTGTTAGAAGATTGTAGCATTCTGGGCTTTCCCAGGCTCCTGGTTAAAGATGAATAAAGTAGACATGTTTAGCATCTTAGATTTTAGCCAAGATAAATGACTGCTGAATTAATCAAATTTCATTTAAATGAAAGCTCAGTGTTTACTAAACTTCTACCCATTTAATTATTATCAACTAATGTCCAATAGATTCTTTTGCATATATTATTTTTACCAGCTAAAATATGTAATTCTTTAATATTTTCTACTTTTCAACATTATCATTTTAACATACATTAATTCTTTAGAATAGGCCACATTTCTACCATCTGTTACAATGCAGATTTTAGCGAGTACCTGAAGTCAATAGTTTGTACTTTTTATCCTGGAATGTTCAGAAACAAATATGATCGTGTGTACAAACATAAAGAGTGAAAGAATAAAAATTTGGAGCCAAAATACATTTAACTTTATTTGTTAGATTAGCTGAAGAGATTTTAGGCTCCATCAAATGAGCTTGAATAAATACCAGTACTGACATAATGGAATGATTCTATGATATATATATTGAGAATATCTGTATACAAGTTTACCAAATTTTTCTGTAATTCTGAATATTTTTACCAACTTAACTTTCTGAAATAATGAGTTCTTTGAATTAATACATTTTGTTTTGCCTTGCCAGTGTCATTTATCTAAGCCCAGATGTTCCACAGATACCTCAAATTAGCATGTGTAAAATGAACGTGTCCTACTCAAATATTTTTATTTTATTTAATGTAATATTAATTATGTCTCCCAGTTGACCAAGCCAAAAATCTGTACATTACCATTGCCTGACTTCCTCTCCATCTACCCACACAGTCAGTCATCACCATGTTCTGTTAATTAACCTCATAACCATTTCTAGAAAGTGTCCATAATTCTTCATGCTTAATGCCATATTCTTGAGTCAATGTACTATTTTCCTTAGGCTGGATTCCTACCATACGTTCTTTTTTTTTTTTTTTTTAAACATCTTTATTGGGGTATAATTGCTTTACAATGGTGTGTTAGTTTCTGCTTTATAACAAAGTGAATCAGCTATACATATACTTATGTTCCCATATGTCTTCCCTCTTGCGTCTCCCTCCCTCGCACTCTCCCCATCCCACCCTTCCAGGCTGTCACAAAGCACCGAGCTAATATCCCTGTGCCTTGCGGCTGCTTCCCCCCAGTTATCTACCTTACTACGTTTGTTAGTGTGTATATGTCCATGACTCTCTCTCGCCCTGTCAAAACTCACCATTCCCCCTCCCCATATCCTCAAGTCCGTTCTCCAGTAGGTCTGCGTCTTTATTCCTGTCTTACCCCTAGGTTCTTCATGACATTTTTTTCCCTTAAATTCCATATATATGTGTTAGCATACGGTATTTGTCCTTTTCTTTCTGACTTACTTCACTCTGTATGACAGACTCTAGGTCTATCCATCTCATTACAAATAGCTCAATTTCATTTCTTTTTATGGCTGAGTAATATTCCATTGTGTATATGTGCCACATCTTCTTTATCCATTCATCCGATGATGGGCGCTTAGGTTGTTTCCATCTCCGGGCTATTGTAAATAGAGTTGCAATGAACATTTTGGTACATGACTCTTTTTGAATTTTGGTTTTCTCAGGGTATATGCCCAGTAGTGGGATTGCTGGGTCATATGGTAATTCTATTTGTAGTTTTTTAAGGAACCTCCAGACTGTTCTCCATAGTGGCTGAACCATTTCACATTCCCACCAGCAGTGCAACAGTGTCCCCTTTTCTCCACACCCTCTCCAGCATTTATTGTTTATAGATTTTTTGATGATGGCCATTCTGACTGGTGTGAGATGATATCTCATTGTAGTTTTGATTTGCATTTCTCTAATGATTAATGATGTTGAGCATTCTTTCATGTGTTTGTTGGCATTCTGTATATCTTCTTTGGAGAAATGTCTATTTAGGTCTTCTGCCCATTTTTGGATGGGGTTGTTTGTTCTTTTGTTATTGAGCTGCATGAGCTGCTTGTAAATTTTGGAGATTAATCCTTTGTCAGTTGCTTCATTTGCAAATGTTTTCTCCCATTCTGAGGGTTGTCTTTTGGTCTTGGTTATGGTTTCCTTTGCTGTGCAAAAGCTTTGAAGTTTCATTAGGTCCCATTTGTTTATTTTTGTTTTTATTTCCATTACTCTAGGAGGTGGGTCAGAAAGGATCTTGCTGTGATTTATGTCATAGAGTGTTCTTCCTATGTTTTCTTCTAAGAGTTTGATAGTTTCTGGCCTTACATTTAGGTCTTTAATCCATTTTGAGCTTATTTTTGTGTATGGTGTTAGGGAGTGATCTAATCTCATACTTTTACATGTACCTGTCCAGTTTTCCCAGCACCATTTATTGAAGAGGCTGTCCTTTCTCCACTGTACATTCCTGCCTCCTTTATCAAAGATAAGGTGTCCATATGTGCGTGGGTTTATCTCTGGGCTTTCTATCCTGTTCCACTGATCTATCTTTCTGTTTTTGTGCCAGTACCATACTGTCTTGATTACTGTTGGTTTGTAATATAGTCTGAAGTCAGGGAGCCTGATTCCTCCAGCTCCTTTTTTCGTTCTCAAGATTGCTTTCGCTATTCGGGGTCTTTTGTGTTTCCATACAAATTGCGAAATTTTTTGTTCTAGTTCTGTGAAAAATGCCAGTGGTAGTTTGATAGGGATTGCATTGAATCTGTAGATTGCTTTGGGTAGTAGAGTCATTTTCACAATGTTGATTCTTCCCATCCAAGAACATGGTATATCTCTCCATCTATTTGTATCATCTTTAATTTCTTTCATCAGTGTCTTATAATTTTCTGCATACAGGTCTTTCGTCTCCTTAGGTAGGTTTATTCCAAGATATTTTATTCTTTTTGTTGCAATGGTAAATGGGAGTGTTTTCTTGATTTCACTTTCAGATTTTTCATCATTAGTATATAGGAATGTCAGAGATTTCTGTGCATTAATTTTGTATCCTGCTACTTTACCAAATTCATTGATTAGCTCTAGTAGTTTTCTGGTAGCATCTTTCGGATTCCCTATGTAGAGTATCATGTCATCTGCAAACAGTGACAGCTTTACTTCTTCTTTTCCGTTTTGGATTCCTTTTATTTCCTTTTCTTCTCTGATTGCTGTGGCTGAAACTTCCAAAACTATGTTGGATAAGAGTGGTGAGAGTGGGCAACCTTGTCTTGTTCCTGATCTTAGTGGAAATGCTTTCAGTTTTTCACCATTGAGGATGATGTTTGCTGTGGGCTTGTCATATATGGCCTTTATTATGTTGAGGAAAGTTCCCTCTATGCCTACTTTCTGGAGGGTTTTTATCAAAAATGGGTGTTGAATTTTGTCGAAAGCTTTCTCTGCATCTATTGAGATGATCATATGGTTTTTCTCCTTCAATTAGTTAATATGGTTTATCACATTGATAGATTTGCGTATACTGAAGAATCCTTGCATTCCTGGAATAAACCCCACTTGATCATGGTGTATGATCCTTTTAATGTGCTGTTGGATTCTGTTTGCTAGTATTTTGTTGAGGATTTTTGCATCTATGTTCATCAGTGATATTGGCCTGTAGTTTTCTTTCTTTGTGGCGTCCTTGTCTGGTTTTGGTATCAAGGTGATTGTGGCCTCGTAGAAGGAATTTGGGAGTGTTCCTCCCTCTGCTATATTTTGGAAGAGTTCGAGAAGGATAGTTGTTAGCTCTTCTCTAAACGTTTGATAGAATTCACCTGTGAAGCCATCTGGTCCTGGGCTTTTGTTTGTTGGAAGATTTTTAATCACAGTTTCAATTTCAGTGCTTGTGATTGGTCTGTTCATATTTTCTATTTCTTCCTGATTCAGTCTTGGCAGATTGTGCATTTCTAAGAATTTGTCCATTTCTTCCAGATTGTCCATTTTATTGGCATAGAGTTGCTTGTAGTAATCTCTCATGATTTTTTTTATTTCTGCAGTGTCAGTTGTTACTTCTCCTTTTTCATTTCTAATTCTATTGATGTGAGTCTTCTCCTTTTTTTCTTGATGAGTCTGGCTAGTGGTTTATCTATTTTGTTTATCTTCTCAAAGAACCAGCTTTTAGAGTTATTGATCTTTGCTATTGTTTCCTTCATTTCTTTTTCATTTATTTCTGAGCTGATTTTATGATTTCTTTCCTTCTGCTAGCTTTGGGCTTTTTTTTGTTCTTCTTTCTCTAATTGCTTGAGGTGCAAGGTTAGGTTGTTTATTCGAGATGTTTCCTGCTTCTTAATGTGGGCGTGTATTGCTATAAACTTCCCCCTTAGAATTGCTTTTGGTGCATCCCATAGGTTTTGGGTCGTTGTATCTCCATTGTCATTTGTTTCTAGGTATTTTTTTATTTCCTCTTTGATTTCTTCAGTGATCACTTCATTATTGAGTAGTGTATTGTTTAGCCTCCATGTGTTTGTATTTTTTACAGACATTTTCCTGTAATTGGTATCTAGTCTCATGGCGTTGTGGTCAGAAAAGATACTTGATACAATTTCAGTTTTCTTAAATTTACCAAGCCTTGATTTGTGACCCAAGATATGATCTATCCTGGAGAATGTTCCATGAGCACTTGAGAAAAATGTGTATTCTGTTGTTTTTGGATGCAGTGTCCTATAAATATCAATTACGTCCGTCTTGTTTAATGTATCATTTAAAGCTTGTGTTTCCTTATTTATTTTCATTTTGGATGATCTGTCCATGGGTGAAAGTGGGGTGTTAAAGTCCCCTACTATGAATGTGTTACTGTCGATCTCCCCTTTTATGGCTGTTAGTATTTGCCTTATGTATTGAGGTGCTCCTATGTTGGGTGCATAAATATTTACAACTGTTATATCTTCTTCTTGGATCGATCCCTTGATCATTATGTAGTGTCCTTCTTTGTCCCTTTTAATAGTCCTTATTTTAAAGTCTATTTTGTCTGATATGAGAATTGCTACTCCAGCTTTCTTTTGGTTTCCATTTGCATGCAATATCTTTTTCCATCCCCTAACTTTCAGTCTGTATGTGTCTCTAGGTCTGAAGTGGGTCTCTTGTAGACAGCATATATAAGGGTCTTGTTTTTGTATATATTCAGCCAATCTGTGTCTTTTGGTGGGAGCATTTAGGCCATTTACATTTAAGGTAATTATCGATATGTATGTTCCTATTCCCATTTTCTACATTGTTTTGCGTTCGTTATTATAGGTCATTTCCTTCTTTTACGTTCCTTGTCTAGAGAAGTTCCTTTAGCATTTGTTGTAAAGCTGGTTTTGTGGTGCTGAACTCTCTCAGCTTTTGCTTGTCTGTAAAGGTTTTAATTTCTCCATCAAATCTGAATGAGATCCTTGCTGGGTAGAGTAGTCTTTGTTGCAGGTTTTTCTCCTTCATCACTTTCAGTATGTCCTGCCACTGCCTTCTGGCTTGTAGGGTTTCTGCTGAGAGATCAGCTGTTAACCTTATGGGGATTCCCTTGTGTGTTATTTGTTGTTTTTCCCTTGCTGCTTTTAATATGCTTTCTTTGTATTTAATTTTTGACAGTTTGATTAATATGTGTCTTGGCGTGTTTCTCCTTGTATTTATCCTGTATGGGACTCTCTGTGCTTCCTGGACTTGATTAACTATTTCCTTTCCCATATTAGGGAAGTTTTCAACTATAATCTCTTCAAATATTTTCTTAGTCCCTTTCTTTTTTTCTTCTTCTTCTGGAACCCCTATAATTCAAATGTTGGTGAATTTAATGTTGTCCCAGAGGTCTCTGAGACTGTCCTCAGTTCTTTTCATTCTTTTTTCTTTATCTGCTCTGCAGTAGTTATTTCCACTACTTTATCTTCCAGGTCACTTATCCGTTCTTCTGCCTCAGTTATTCTGCTATTGATCCTATCTAGAGTAATTTTAATTTCATTTATTGCGTTGTTCATCGTTGCTTGTTTCATCTTTAGTTCTTGTAGGTCCTTGTTAACTGTTTCTTGCATTTTGTCCATTCTACTTCCAAGATTTCGCATCATCCTTACTATCATTATTCTGAATTCTTTTTCAGGTAGATTGCCTATTTCCTCTTCATTTGTTAGGTCTGGTGGGTTTTTATCTTGCTCCTTCATCTGCTGTGTGTTTTTCTGTCTTCTCATTTTGCTTATCTTACTGTGTTTGGGGTCTCCTTTTTGCAGGCTGCACGTTCGTAGTTCCCGTTGTTTTTGATGTCTGTCTCCAGTGGCTAAGGTTGTTTCAGTGGGTTGTGTAGGCTTCCTGGTGGAGGGGACTAGTGCCTGTGTTGTGCTGGATGAGGCTTGATGTTGTCTCTCTAGTGGGCAGGTTCACGTCTGGTGGTGTGTTTTGGGGTGTCTGTGGCCTTGTTATGATTTTAGGCAGCCTCTCTGCTAATGGGTGGGGTTGTGTTCCTGTTTTGCTAGTTGTTTGGCATAGGTTGTCCAGCACTGTGGCTTGCTGGTCGTTGAGTGAAGCTGGGTGCTGGTGTTAAGATGGAGGTCTCTGGGAGATTTCCACCGTTTAATTTTATGTGGAGCTGGGAGGTCTGTTGTTGACCAGTGTCCTGAAGTTGGCTCTCCCACCTCAGAGGCAGAGCCCTGACTCCTGGGCTGGAGCACCAAGATCCTTTCATCCACACGGTCAGAATAAAAGGGAGAAAAAGTAGAGATAATTAGCAGAAGTATGAGGAAAGAAAGAAGGAAAGGAGGAAATGAAGGAAGGATGAAAGAAGCAAAGAAGGAAAGAAAGGAGGGAGGGAGGAAGAAAGGAAGGAAGGAGGGAAAGAAGGAGAAAATGTAGAGAGAATTAGTACAAGTATGAGGAAAGAAAGAAGGAAAGGAGGAAAGGAAGGAAGGAAGAAAGAAGCAAAGAAGGAAAGAAAGGAGGGAGGGAAGGAGGGAGGAAGGAAGGAAGGAGGGAAAGAAGGAAAAAAGACAGAAAGAAAGAAGATACAGTAAAAATAAATTAAAGTATAATATAGTTATTGTACTAAAAAATATTTAGAAAAAAAAAAGGGATGGATAGAACCCTAGGACAAATGTTGGAAGCAAAGCTATACAGAGAAAATCTTACACAGAAGCATACACATACACGTTCACAAAAAGCGGCAAATAGGTAAAGTCATAAATCCTGCTCCCAGAGACCACCTCCTCAACCTGGGGTAATTCGCTGTCTAAAGGAGGGAAGGAAGGAAGGAAAGAAAGAAAGAAAGAACGAAGGTAAAGTACAATAAAGTTATTAAAATTAATTATTAAGAAAAACAATTTTTTTAGAAAAAACCATGGACGGATAGAGCCCTAGGACAAGTGGTGGAAGCAAGAGTATACAGACAAGATCTCACACAGAAGCATACACGCACACATTCACAAAAAGAGAAAAAAATCACAGATCTCGCTCCTAAATTCCACCTCTTCAATTTGGGATCACTCCCTGTCTATTCAGGTATTCCACAGATGCAGGGCACATCAAGTTGATTGTGGAGCTTCAATCCGCCGCCTCCGCGGCTGCCGGAAGAGACCTCCCCCTCTCCTCCCTGCTCTCACAGCTCACAGGAGCTCAGCTTTGTACCCGGCCCTGCGCCTGCACGCAGGTCGCTGGAGGGTGTCTGTTTTTTGCTCAGACAGGACGGGGTTAAAGGAGCCGCTGATTCGGGGGCTCCGGCTCACTCAGGCCGGGGGTTTGGGATGGGGGAAGGAGGGGCACTGCGTGCGCGGCGGGCCTGCGGCGGCAGAGGCGGCGTGACGCTGCGGCAGAGGTCGGCGTGACGTTGCACCAGCCTGAGACCCGCCGTGCGTACTCCCGGGGAAGTTGTCCCTTGATCCCGGGAACCCGGCAGTGGCGGCCTGCACAGGCTCCGTGGAAGAGGGGCGCAGAGAGTGACCTGTGCTCGCACACAGCCCCCCTGGTGGTGGCAGCAGCAGCCCTAGCGTCTCCCGCCCGTCTCTGGGGTTCGCGCTTCCAGCCGCGGCTCGCGCCCGTCTTGGGGGCTCGCGCCCTCAGCCGCGGCTCGCGCCCATCTCTGGGGTTCGCAATTTTAGCCGCGGCTCGCGCCCGTCTCTGGAGTTCCTTAAGCAGCACTCTTAAACCCCTCTCCTCACACACCAGGAAACAAAGAGGGAAGAAAAAGTCTCTTGCCTCTTCGGCAGGTGCAGGCTTTTCCCGGAACTCCGTCTCGGCTAGTCGTGGCGCACCAACCCCTTCAGGCTATGTTCAAGCCACCAACCCCAGTCCTCTCACTGTGCTCCGTCCAAAACCGAAACCCGAGCGTCAGCTCGCAGCCCCGCCCGCCCCGGCGGGTGAGCAGACAAGCCTCTCGGGTTGGTGAATGCCGGTTGGCACCGATCGTCTGTGCAGGAATCTCCCCGCTTTGCCCTCCGCACCCATCACTGTGCACTACTCCGCGGTCCCGAAGCTCCCCCCTCCGCCTCCCGCAGTCTCCGCCCGCGGAGGGGCTTCCTAGTGTGTGGAAACTTTTCCTCCTTCACAGCTCCCTCCCACTGGTGCAGGTGCTGTCCTTATTCTTTTGTCTCTGTTTTTTCTTTTTTTCTTTTGCCCTACCCAGGTACGTGGGGAGTTTCTTGCCTTTTGGGAGCTCTGAGGTCTTCTGCCAGCCTTCAGTAGGTGTTCTGTAGGAGTTGTTCCACGTGTAGATGTATTTCTGGTGTATCTGTGAGGAGGAAGGCGATCTCCACGTCTTACTCTTCCGCCATCTTCCAACCCATCCCTATAGTTGGAAACTTTAACACCCCTTTCTCAGAAATGGACAGATCCAGCAGAAACTCAGTAAGGAGATAGTTGAACTCAACTCTGTTAATCAACTAGAAATAATTGACATCTTTAGAATACTTCATCCCAAACCAGAATACACATTTTTCTCAAGCTCACATGGAAAACTCATCAATATAGAACACATTCTCAGCTATAAAACACATCTTAACAAATTAAAAATAATAGAAATCATATAATCTCTGCTCTCAGACTACCAGGGAGGAGACGTTAACAAGGGAGCTAAACTAGAATTAAAAACATAAAGATCGGTGTAAAATTCCAAAGCATGTGGAGATTAAACAACACACTTCGAAAAAAAAAAGAATTAAAGAGGAAATATCAAAAGAAATGTAACGATATTTTGAGCCACATGAATATAAAAACACAACTTATCAAAATTAGTGGCATGCAGTGACAGTGGTACCTAGAAGGAAATTTAGAGCATTGAAGGCATATATGAGAAAGGAAGAAAGACCTAAAATCAATAATCTAAGTTTCTATGCTGTATGACTAGAAAAAGGATAAATTAAGTTAAAGTTAGCATTAGAAATAAGAATTAGAGTAGAAATCAATGAAATTCAAAGCAAGAAATCAATAGAAAAATCAAAGAAGTAAGAAGCTTGGTCTTTGAAAAGATCAATAGAGCTGATAAGCCTCTAGTCAGGTCAAGTAATAAAAAAAGTTAGAGCACAAATTATTAGTATCAGAAATGAAAAGGACATAAACACTAAAAGTATGGGCATTAAAAGGAGAAAAAATACTATGCACATCTTTATGCCCACAATTATGATAACTTAGGTTAAATGGACCAATACTTTAAAGAATGTAACTTACCAAAATTCACAAAAAAATAAACAATCTGAATAGGCCTATATCTATTAATGAATAAAATAAATAAATAATAAATTTCCAATACAGAAAGCACCTGGACCAGAAAGGTTCACTGGTTAATTCTACCAAACATTTAAGAAAGAAATTATACTGGGTCTCTTAAATCTATTTCAGAGTATAGAAGCTGAGAGAATATATATTTTTACTCATTTTAGGAGAACAGCATTATCCTAACCCCAAAATCAGACAAAGATATTAGAAATAAAGAAAACTACAAACCAATATTTTTCACGAACGTGAAATTCTCAGCAAAATATTAGCAAGTGAAATCCAAAAGAGGCTAAAAAGAATTATACACCAAGACAGAGTGTGATTTGTCCCAGGTATGCAAAGCTGGTTCAACATTCTAAAATCAATTAATGTAATCTACCATATCAAGAGACTAAACAAGAATAATAATATGATCATATCAATAGATGAAGAAAAAAACATTTGAGCAAATTCCATACCCATTTATGATAAAACTCTCAGAAGATCAGAATACAGCTTTCACAGCTTGATAAAGACCACAAAATACATACAACTAACATACTTAATGATGAGTAAAGGGAAGCTTTCCAACTAAGATCACATACAAGAAAAAGATGTCCCCTTACCATTTCTTATTTTTCTTTTACATCTTTATTGGAGTATAAAAGCTTTACAGTGGTGTGTTAGTTTCTGATTTATAACAAAGTGAATCAGTTATACATATACATATGTTCCCTTATATCTAAACTCTTGAGTCTCCCTCCCTCTCACCCTCCCTATCCAACCCCTCCAGGTGGTCACAAAGCACCAAGCTGATCTCCCTGTGCTATGCGGCTGCTTCCCACTAGCTATCTACCTTACGTTTGGTAGTGTATATATGTCCATGCCTCGCTCTCGCTTCGTCACAGCTTACCCTTCCCCCTCCCCTATCCTCAAGACCATTCTCTACTAGGTCTGTGTCTTTCTTCCTGGCTTACACCTAGGTTTTCATGACATTTTTTTTCTTAAATTCCATAATATATTGTTAGCATACGGTATTTTTCTTTCTCTTTCTGACTTACTTCATTCTGTATGACAGACACTGAGGTCTGTATGACAGACAATGAGGTCGATCCACCTCATTACAAAGAGCACAATTTCTTTTTTTATGGCTGAGTAATATTCCATTATATATATGTGCCATATCTTCCTTATCCATTCATCTGATAATGGACATTTAGGTTGTTTCCATATCCGGACTATTGTAAATAGAGCTGCAATGAACATTTTCGTACATGACTCTTTTTGAATTTTGGTTTTCTCAGGGTATATGCCCAGTAGTGGGATTGCTGGATCATATGGTAGTTCTATTTGTAGTTTTCTAGGGAACCTCCATATTGTTCTCCATAGTGGCTGAACCAATTCACATTCCCGCCAACAGGGCAAGAGTGTTCCCTTTTCTCCACACCCTCTCCAGCATTTATTCTGACTGGTATGAGATGATATCTCATTGTAGTTTTGATTTGCATTTCTCTAATGCTTAATGAAGTTGAGCATTCTTTCATGTGTTTGTTGGCAGTCTGTATATCTTCTTTGGAGAAATGTCTATTTAGGTCTTCTGCCCATTTCTGGATTGGGTTGTTTGTTTTTTTGTTATTGAGCTGCATGAGCTGCTTATGAATTTTGGTGATTAATCCTTTGTCAGTTGCTTCATTTGAAAATATTTTCTCCCATTCTGAGGGTTGTCTTTTGGACTTGTTTATGGTTTCTTTTGCTGTGCAAAAGCTTTGAAGTTTCATTAGGTCCCATTTGTTTATTTTTGGTTTTATTTCCATTTCTCTAGGAAGTGGGTCAAAAAGGATCTTGCTGTGATTTATGTAACAGTGTTCTGCTTTTATTTTTCTCTAAGAGTTTGAGAGTTTCTGACCTTACATTTAGGTCTTTGATCCAGTGTGAGCTTATTTTTGTGTATGGTGTTAGGGAGTGACCTAATCTCATACATTTACATGTATCTGTCCAGTTTTCCAAGCACCACTTACTGAAGAAGCTGTCCTTTCTCCACTGTACATTCCTGCCTCCTTTATCAAAGATAAGGTGACCGACCATATGTGCGTGGGTTTATCTCTGGGCTTTCTATCATGTTCCATTGATCTATCTTTCTGTTTTTGTGTCAGTACCATACTGTCTTGATTACTGTAGCTTTGTAGTATTGTCTGAAGTCAGGGAGCTTGATTCCTCAAGCTCCATTTTTCGTTCTCAAGATTGCTTTGGCTATTCGGGGTCTTTTGTGTTTCCATACAAATTGTGAAATTTTTTGTTCTGATTCTGTGAAAAATTCCAGTGGTGGTTTGATAGGGATTGCATTGAACCTGTTGGTTGCTTTGGGTACTAGAGTCATTTTCACTATGTTGATTTTTCCAGTCCAAGAACATGGCATATCTCTCCATTAATTTTTATGATCTTTAATTTGTTTCATCAGTGTCTTATAATTTTCTGCATACAGGTCTCTTGTCTCCTTAGGTAGGTTTACTCCTAGATATTTTATTCCATTTGTTGCAGTGGTAAATGGGAATGTTTTCTTGATTTCACTTTCAGATTTTTCATCATTAGTGTATAGGAGTTCCAGAGATTTCTGTGCATTAATTTTGTATCCTGCTACTTTACCAGATTCATTGATTAGCTCTAGTAGTTTTCTGGTAGCATCTTTGGGATTCTCTATGTATAGTATCATGTCATCTGCAAACAGTGACAGCTTTACTTCTTCTTTTCCAATTTGGATTGCTTTTATTTCCTTTTCTTCTCTGTTTGCTGTGGCTAAAACTTCCAGAACTATGTTGAATAAGACTGATGAGAATGGGAAACCTTGTCTTGTTCCTAATCTTTGTGGAAATGCTTTCAGTTTTTCACCACTGAGGACGATGTTTGCTGTGGGTTTGTCATATATGGCCTTTATTATGTTGAGGCAAGTTCCCTCTATGCCTATTTTCTCCAGGTTTTTTTTTATCATAAATGGGTGCTGAATTTTGTCGAAAGCTTTCTCTGCATCTATTGAGATGATCATATGGTTTTTCTCCTTAATTTGTTAATATGGTTTATCACATTGATTGTTTTGCATATATTGAAGAATCCTTGCATTCCTGGAATAAACCCCACTTGATCATGGTGCATGATCCTTTTAATGTGCTGTTGGATTCTGTTTGCTAGTATTTTGTTGAGGATTTTTGCATCTATGTTCATCACTGATATTGGTCTGTAGCTTTCTTTCTTTGTGACATCCTTGTCTGGTTTTGGTATTAGGGTGATGGCTGCCTCGTACAATGAGTTTGGGAGTGTTCCTCCCTCTGCTATATTTTGGAAGAGTTTGAGAAGGATAGGTGCTTGCTCTTCTCTAAATGTTTGATAGAATTCACCTGTGAAGCCATCTTGTCCTGAGCTTTAGTTTGTTGGAAAAATTTTAATGACAGTTTCAATTTCAGTGCTTATGGTTGGTCTGTTCATATTTTCTATGTCTTCCTGATTCACTCCTGGAATGTTGTGCATTTCTAAGAATGTGTCAATTTCTTCCAGGTTGTCCATTTTATTGGCATAGAGTTGCTTGCAGTAATCTCTCCTGATCTTTTGTACTTCTGCAGTGTCAGTTGTTACTTCTCCTTTTTCATTTCTATTTCTATTGATGTGAGTCTTCTCCCTTTTTTTCTTGATGAGTCTGGCTAATGGTTTATCAATTTTGTTTATCTTCTCAAAGAACCAGCTTTTAGTTTTATTGATCTTTGCTATCGTTTCCTTCATTTCTTTTTCATTTATTTCTGAACGGACTTTTACGATTTCTTTCCTTCTGCTAATTTTGGGTTTTTTTTGTTCTTCTTTCTCTAATTGTTTTAGGTTAGGGTGTTTTTTCGAGATGTTTCCTGTTTCTTAAGGTAGGATTTTATTGCTATAAACTTCCCTCTTAGAACTGCTTTTTCTGCATCCCATAGATTTTTGGGTCATTGTGTCTCCATTGTCATTTGTTCCTAGGTATTTTTTTATTTCCTCTTTGATTTCTTCAGTGATCACTTCATTTTTAAATAGTGTATTGTTTAGCCTCCATGTGTTTGTATTTTTTACAGATCTTTTTCTGTAATTGATATCTAGTCTCATAGCATTGTGGTTGGAAATGATACTTGAAACAATTTCAATTTTCTTAAATTTACCAAGGCTTGACTTGTGACTGAAGATATGATCTATCCTGGAGAATGTTCCATGAGCAGTAGAGTAAAATGTGTATTCTATTGTTTTTGGGTGGAATGTCCTATAAATATCAATTAAGTCCGTCTTGTTTAATGTATCATTTAAAACTTGTGTTTTCACATTTATTTTCATTTTGAATGATCTGTCCATTGCTGAAAGTGGGGTGTTAAAGTCCCCTGTTATGAATGTGTTACTGTCGATTTCCCCTTTTATGGCTGTTACTATTTACCTTATGTATTGAGGTGTTCCTATTTTGGGTGCATAAATATTTACAATTTTTATATATTCCTCTTGGATCGATCCCTTGATCATTATGTAGTGTCCTTCTTTTTCTCTTCTAATAGTCTTTGTTTTATAGTCTATTTTGTCTGATATGAGAATTGCTACTCCAGCTTTCTTTTGGTTTCCAATAGCATGAAATATCTTTTTCCATCCCCTTACTTAGTCTGTATGTGTCTCTAGGTCTAAAGTGGGTCTCTTGTAGATGTCAAATATATAGGTCTTGTTTTTATTTCCATTCAGCCAATCTGTGCCTTTTGGTGGGAGCATTTAGTCCATTTACATTTGAGGTAATTATTGATATGTATGTTCCTATTCCCATTTCCTTAATTGTTTTGGGTTCGGTATTGTAGGTCTTTTACTTCTCTTGTGTTTCTTGCCTAGAGAATTTCCTTTAGCATTTGTTTTCAAGCTGGTTTGGTCTCGCTGAACTCTCTCAGCTTTTGCTTGTTCATAAATGTTTTAATTTCTCCATCAAATCTGAATGAGATCCTTGATGGGTAGAGTAATCTTAGTTTTAGGTTTTTCTCATTCATCACTTTAAATATGTCCTGCCAGTCCCTTCTGATTTGCAGAGTTTCTGCTGAAAGATCTGCTGTTAACCTTATGGGGATTCCCTTGTGTGTTATTTGTTGTTTTTCCCTTGCTGTTTTTAATATGTTTTCTTTGTATTTAATTTTTGACAGTTTGATTAATATGTTTCTTGGCGTGTTTCCCCTTGGATTTATCCTGTATGGGACTCTCTGTGCTTCCTGGACTTGATTAACTATTTCCTTTCCCATATTAGAGAAGTTTTCATCTATAATCTCTTCAAATATTTTCTCAGTCCCTTTCTTTTCCTCTTCTTCTTCTGGAAGCCCTATAATTCGAATGTTGGTGTGTTTCATGTTGTCCCAGAGGTCTCTGAGACTGTCCACAGTTCTTTTCATTCTTTTTTCTTTATTCTGCTCTGCAGTACTTATTTCCACTATTTTATCTTCCAGGTCACTTATCCGTTCTTCTGCTTCAGTTATTCTGCTATTGATCCCATCTAGAGTATTTTTTACTTTCATTTATTGTGTTGTTCATTGTTGTTTGTTTCATCTTTAGTTCTTCTGTGTCCTTGTTAAATGTTTCTTGCATTTTCTCTATTCTATTTCCAAGATTTTGGATCATCTTTACTATAATTATTCTGAGTTGTTTTTCAGGTTGACTGCTTATTTCCTCTTCATTTGTTAGGTCTGGTGGGTTTTTATCTTGCTCCTTCATCTGCTGTGTGTTTTTCTGTCTTCTCATTTTGCTTATCTTACTGTGTTTGGGGTCTCCTTTTTGCCTGCTGCAGGTTTGTAGTTTCCGTTGTGTTCGGTGTCTGTCCCCAGTGGCTAAGATTGCTTCAGTGGGTTGTGTAGGCTTCCTGCTGGAGGGGAATAGTGCCTGTGTTCTGGTGGATGAGGCTAGATCTTGTGTTTCTGGTGAGTAGTTCCACATCTGTTGGTGTGTTTTGGGGTATCTGTGGACTTATTATGATTTTAGGCAGCCTCTCTGCTAATGGGTGGTGTTGTATTCCTGTCTTGCTAGTTGTTTGGCATAGTGTGTCCAGCACTGTAGCTTGCTGGTCCTTGAGTGAAGCTAGGTGCTGGTGTTGAGATGGAGTTCCCTGGGAGATTTTCACCATTTGATATTTTGTGGAGGTGGGAGGTCTCTTGTGGACCAGTGTCCTGAAGTTAACTCTCCCACGTCAGAAGCACAGCACTAACTCCTGGCCGGAGCACCAAGAGCCTTTCATCCACATGGCTCAGAATAAAAGGGAGAAAAAGTAGAATGAAAGAATTAGTAGAAGTAGAAAAAAAGAAAGAAAGAAAGAATGGAGGGAGGGAGAGAGGGAGGAAGGAGGGAAGGAAGGAAAAAAGAAAGAAAGAAGATAAAGTAAAATAAAATAAAGTAAGATAAAATATAATAGAGTTGTTAAAATAAAAGAATAATTATTAAGAGAAAAAAAAATTTTTAAATATGGGCAGATAGAACCTTAGGACAAATGGTGGAGGCAAAGCTATACAGACAAAGTCTCACACAGAAGCATACACATACACACTCACAAAAAGAGGAAAAGGGGAAAAATTCATAAATCTTGCTCTCAAAGTCCACCTCCTCAATTGGGATGATTCGTTTTCTATTCATGTATTCCACAGATGCAGGGTACATCAAATTGATTGTGGAGCTTTAATCCGCTTCTTCTGAGGCTGCTGGGAGAGACTTCCCTTTCTCTTCTTTGTTCTCACAGCTCCCAGGGGCTCAGCTTTGGATTTGGCCCCGCCTCTGCGTGTAGGTCGCCAGAGGGCGTCTGTTCTTTACTCAGAGAAGACGGGGTTAAAGGAGCCGCTGATTCGGGGGCTCTGGCTCACTCAGGCGGGGGGAGGGAGGGGCACAGAGTGCGGGGCAAGCCTGCTGCAGCAGAGGCCACTGTGACGTTGCACCAGCTTGAGGCGTGCCGTACGTTCTCCTGGGGGAGTTGTCCCTGGATCCTGGGACCCTGGCAGTGGCGGGCTGCACAGGCTCCCTGGAAGGCAGTGTGTGGATAGTAACCTATGCTCGCACACAGGCTTCTTGGTGGCGACATCAGCATCCTTAGCATCTCCTGCTTGTCTCTGGTGTCTGTGCTTTTAGCCGCGGCTCACGCCCACCTCTGCAGCTCCTTTAAGCACCGCTCTTAATTCCCTCTCCTTGTGCACCAGGAAACAAAGAGGGAAGAAAAATTCTGTTGCCTCTTCAGCAGGTCCAGACTTTTCGCCATACTCCCTCCTGGCTAACCGTGGTGCACTAACCCCCTGCAGGCTGTGTTCACGCCACCAACCTCAGTCCTCTCCCAGCACTCTGACTGAAGCTCGAGCCTCAACTTTCACCCCTGCCTACCCCGGTGGGTGAGAGGACAAGCCTCTCGTGCTGGTGAGTGCCATTCTGCCCTGATCCTCTGTGCTGGAATATCTCCGCTTTGCCCTCCGCACCCCTGTTGCTGTGCTCTCCTCCGTGGCTCCGAAGCTTTCCCTCTCCACCGCCCGCAGTCTCCGCCTGTGAAGGGGCTTCCTAGTGTGTGGAAGCCTTTCCTCCTTCACAGCTCCCTCCCACTGGTGCAGGTCCCGTCCCTATCCTTTTGTCTCTGTTTATTCTTTTCCCTACCCAGGTACCTTGGGGGTTTATTGCTGTTGGGGTGGTCTGAGGTCTTCTGCCAGCGTTCAGTAGGTGCTCTGTACGAGTTGTTCCAAGTGTACATGTATTTCTGGTGTATCTGTGGGGAGGAAGGTGATCTCCGCATCTTACTCTTCCGCCATCTTCCACCATTTCTTTTCAATACTGCACTTATGACCTTGGTAATGAAATAAAGGAAGAAAATGAAATAAATGTTATACAGATTGGAAAGGAAGACAAAAATTGTCTTTGATTACAGATGATAAGTTCATCTATAAGAATATACAAAAGAGATAGGAAATAAACAATTACAGAAAGCTTGCAGGACACAAGGTTATTATATAAAGCTAAATTGCTTTCCTATATACCAATTAAGAACAAGCGAACTTTGAAATTAAAACAAAATACTATTTACATTAATACACACAAAAATGAGATACTGTGGTAGAAGTCTAACATAATATGTACAAGATCTATATGAGAAAAACTACAAAAGTCTGACAAAGAAAATAAAAAAGAACTAAATAAATGGAGAGATATTCCATGTTCAAGGATAGGAAGACACTATTATCAATATGTTATTGCTTTTCAACTGGCCCTATATATTCAGTGTATCCCCAATCCAAATCTCAGCAAAGTATTTTATGGATTTTGACAAGCTGAATCTAAAGTTTACACAGAAAGGCAAAATACACAAAATAGCCAACACCTTATTAAAGAAGCACAAAGTTAGAGTGCTGACATTCCTGACTTAAAGATTTACAATAAAGCAAAAGTATTTATGACAATATGGTATTGGGGGAAAGTAGACAAAGAAATCTGTGGAACAAAATAGAAAGTCCAGAAATAGACCCCATAAATATGGTCAGCTTATCTTTGACAAAGGAGCAAAGGCAATATAAAGGAGAAAAGGGAATTATAATTGTAGTGGAACAACTAGACATCCACATGCAAAAAAGAAAAAAGAATCTAGAAACAGACCTTATACATTTCACAGAAATTAACTCAAAATAGATTGTAGACTTAAGTGTGAAATGCAAAATTATAAAACTCCTAAAAGTTAATATAAGATAAAACCAAAATGATCTTGTGTATGGTGATGCCTTTTTGGATACAATACAAAAGAGACAATGGATAAACAAAATAATTGATAAGCTGTACTTTGTTTAAATTAAAATCTTCTGCTCTGCAAATGACACTATCAAGAGGACTAGAGAATAAGCCACAAGTTAAGTAGGAATATTAGGAAAATACACATTTTATAAAGAACTATTATCCAAAGAACTCTTGAAACCAAGCAATGAGAAAACAAACACCTTGATTAAAAATGGACCAAAAATCAACAGGGATTTATATTATAAGATGGAAAGACTTATGGAACTTAGGGAAAGAGACAAGTCCAAAAGTATTGTCACTGACCTCAAAACCGCCCTCTCAACAATTGTTAGAACTAGTATTAAGATAATCATATATTATTAACATACAAAAATGTCATATTTCTGTTTACCAGAATTACATATGTGGAAATTAAAATTAAAATGGAAAACAATACTATAAAATGCACAAAAATAAAATATTAGGTATGATTCTAGCAAACCACATATGGAATATGTAAGCTGAGAACTACAAAATGCTTATGAAGTAAAACAAAGAACATACATTGATAAATAAATGGAGACACGCACTGTGGTCAAGGATTGGAATGGTCAATATTATAAAAAAAGTTAATATTCTCCAAATTGATCTATATATTTAGGTTCAGTTTCTACCAAAATCCCAACCAAATTTTTTTTAGATATAGAAAAGTTTATTATAAAATATATAGAGAAATTCAACATAGGTAAAATAATTTTGAAAAAGAATAAAGTGTAAGGAATCACTCTTATCAATGATTGGCTTATTCTATAGCTGCAACAATCAAGACATTTAGGTATTGGAGGATGAATAAACACAAGGATGAATAAAACACACTAACCAAAAAATAGACCTACATAAATATGACCACCTGATTTTGCAAAGGTGCAAAAAGCAATTTATTAAAGACAGTTTTTTTTTTCAACTTAGGGTATTACAGATAAGTAACCATAGGTAAGAAAATTTAAAAAATCTGTCTTATTCAAAATTTAACTATCAAATTGATCATAGGTTTATGTATAAATGTAAAACTATAAAACACTTTTTTTGTTTTTTGTGGTACGCGGGCCTCTCACTGTTGTGGTCTCTCCCTGTTGCGGAGCACAGGCTCCAGACGCACAGGCTCAGTGGCCATGGCTCACAGGTCCAGCCGCTCTGCGGCATGTGGGATCTTCCCCGACCAGGGCATGAACCCGTGTCACCTGCATCGGCAGGCAGACTTTCAACCACCGCACCACCAGGGAAGCCCTAAAACACTTTTTTAAATAAGAGAAAATCTTACTAACTTAGAACAAAGTGAAAAGTTCTTACATAAGACACCAATGCAACCTACAACCCTTAAAAGGAAAATTTGAGAATTTGGACATCAAAATAAAAACTTTTTCTCTGTAAGAGATCAAGTTATGAGGATGAAAAGACAAGCTACAAACATGGGGAAATTTTTGTAAAGCACATATCTGACAAAGGAGTAATATATGGAATATATAAAGAACTCTCCAAACACAAAAGTTAGAAACTCAAAGAAAAAAAACAAAAAACAAATAGCAAGTAGTCAAAAGACATGAACAAGTGGAGTAATATGGAAAATGGAAAATGGTGGTGTAGGGGAATACAAATTTCCATCTGCCCAATGCTGGAAAAACCAATCAGAATAAAAAGTTTTGGAGCCCTAGAATGTACTCAAAGCCTTGCAACAATGCTTACTGAAGATAGAAACTGTTAAATTTCAGTAAGATAGTGTTGTGTCACTTTAACTTACCTACCTACCATCCCTTACTCACCAGCTCAGAGCTGGCTGTGAGGAGAGTGGCCCCCATTCAATGTGTGACTTGCTGCTACCAGAGGGGTTAATAAAGACCTTGTTGTCAATGAATTGTTATTTTTTAATAAACCCAAATTGGAAATTCCCTAGATCCCCTTTAATATATGAATGGTTTAAGCAAACTGTAATGTGTATATATATGTACCATGTAATAATGACAGTGCAAAGGAGCAAGATTTTGATGCATGCAACAACTTGGATTAATATCCATGGAATTTTGTTGAGTGAAAAAGTGCAATCCAAAAAATGTATATTTTCTGTGATTACATTTACAAAACATCTAAGAAATTACAAAATAATAGAAATGAAGAACAAATTAGGAGTGCCAGTGGTAGAAAGGAAGGTTGTGGAGGAAACAGGGTGATTGACTATAAAAGGGAAACAGGAGGGTTCCTTGTGATGATGGAAATATTGTGTATCTGGGCTGTATCAATGTCAAAATCCTGATTGTGATATTGTATTGCAGTTTTGCAAGATATTATCACTGGTGAAACCGGGCAAAAAGTGAATTGGGACTCGCTATCATTTCTTACAACTGCATGTGAAATTGTAATTATCTCAAAAAAATTTTAAGTTTAATTTAAAAACGTTACATAGTATATAAGAACATTTATATAACATTCTTAATGGCAGAATTGTGGAAATGGAGAGTACATTAGTGGATACCACAGGATAGAGATTGATGTGGGGAAGTGAGCGTGACTATAAAAAGGGTAACATGAGCCAATTCTTTTGTAGTGACTGACCAGTTGTGTATCTTTTTGTGTCTTGATTGCTATGGTAGTTACACAAATTATACATGTAAACAAATCACACAACTATACACACACACACAAGTGTATGCAAAATGTATGAAAACTGAGTAAAGGTTTTAGTGTAGCTAATGACATTGTGTCAATGTCAATTTCTAGGTTTTTATATTGTATTACAAGTTATATGTCACCACTGAGGGAAGCTCAAGGAAGTGTTTGCAGAGCTCTATGTGCTATTTTTACAACATCCTATGTGTTCGGTTTATGAATTATTTCAAAGTAAAAATTAAATGAATGTGAAGGCTGGTTAACGTAGGTAAATGGGAGTTTGGCAAATAAACAACTTGATTCTAGCATTCTAGAATAGTGGTTAAAAGAACAAATTCTGGAGCTAGACCACCAGAGTTCAAACCTTAACTTTTCCACTTACTGCATTGTGACTTTTGGCAAGTAACTTTCACCTCTCTGTCCATAGTTTTCTCATTTCTACAGAGAACAATGAATAGGCCATCAATTTACAGGCCGAATAAAACATACCTAAGTGTTATGTTTGGCCCACAGAATGACAGTTTGCAACCTCTGCTAAGGGCAGGTGGTTAGTATTTCTAGAAAAGTAAATTTTAGACTAATTCAGATAACAATTTATTCTATAGTGCAGTGCTAAACATCTTCTCTACTGCTTATTAGTAATTTTTTCAGCACCTCTCTACTGGTAAAAAAAGTATATTTATCAAGGTTTTTTCCCTACAGTTTATATTAAAGGCAAAAATGATACATTGCATACTCCTTTTTTTCAATCTATGTTCTCCTACTATGGCAGAGATTACAATAAGCACCATAAGGATTAGTAGGTTGTTGATTCTCTCTCTTTCTCTCTCTCTTTCACACACACACACACACACACACACACACACACACTCCAAATTGCTGTTAGAAGTAGGTATCAATAGAATGTTTATATTTTGTTTTTATTTTAAAATTATAACAAAATTTACAAAAATGTTACAAAAATAGAAAAAAAAACTTACGAACACTCTTTATCTACATCCCCCAAATGTGAACATTTTACTACATTTGCTTTATCTCTTATAAGCACCCATTTACCCACCACACACACACACACACACACACACACACACACACGCATAATTTGTTTCTGAACCGTTCAGAGGAAATTTCAGATGAGTTTGTCCCAGGACCCCTCAGAAACCTAGAATTAGGCATTTGTCCAAAGATCTCTTTTTCCTTTTAGTGGAAAATGACTTTTAGAACCAAAATTTTGGTTGCTACTTTTTTTTTTTTTTTTTTTTTTTGCGGTACACGGGCCTCTCACTGTTGTAGCCTCTCCCATTGCGGAGCGCAGGCTCAGCGGCCATGGCTCACGGGCCCAGACGCTTCGCGGCATGTGGGATCTTCCTGGACCAGGGCACGAACCCGTGTCCCCTGCATCGGCAGGCGGACTCTCAACCACCGCGCCACCAGGGAAGCCCCTTGGTTGCTACTTTTATTCATTGTCCCTAAGATGTAAGTACTTCTGGGCTCTCTTAGAACCCAAGGCTAGGAAATAGACATTTAAACACACACACACATATATATTTCTATATCAAACAATTTGTATATATTTAAAAAACAGTTTACGCTGATACCTTTTATTTCAATCCAAGACCACAGGGTTTGTTCTAACATTCCTCCTTCCCATATTGATAAACTCTTTCTCTAACAGAAAGAAACCTGTCTTTCAGTATACATAACATTTTTACTGATCTCCTCAATGCTAAAATTAATATATAATCCTCCTGTGGTATCCCTGTCAAAACTGCACATAATTTCAAGCTCCTACAAAAAATATATGAAGACACCATGTGTAATGAAATAAACCAAAACAAATTTAAAAGAATTGAAATCATTCACACTGTTATCTGACTGCAATAGAGTATAACTAAAAATCAATAAAATAAAGATAAAAGGAAGATATTCAGATACGTGGAAACTAAACATTATACTTCTAAATAATCATGATTTGAAGAGAAAGTCTAATGGTAAACATAAAATAAAATTTGAATTAAATGTAAGTGAAATAAAATATATCAAAATTTGTAGAATAAGATAAAGCTAGGCTGAGAGGAAACATTATAATTAAATTCTATCATTAATAAAGGAAGTTTCAAAATAATATTTTAAGAAGGAAGTGGGATCAAAATGGCAGAGTAAGAGGATGTGGAGCTCACCTCCCACCACAAACACATCAAAAATACATCTAATGTGAAATAATTCTCATTTAAAACTAACTGGAAATGGTCAGAATGACTACTGTAGAAACAAGTCTGTAAGAAAGATACACAAGTAATTGGGTAGGAGAGAAGAAAAGTGATTGGATGTTAACTGGGCACCTGGCCGGGGACTCAGAGAGAAAGGGAGATTACATGGGTGGACACCTGCCCTGGGAAGTGAGTGGTTTGAGCTACAGATTAGGCACCTCAGTCCTGGCGTCCTACACAGAAATGACAAGCTCACTTGGCTGGTTGGAGGAGCACTAGGATTAAAGAAGGGCTGTGGAATGCCTGTACTCTGCTAGTGAGGAGCCTGTGCACACTGGCTATTACACAAGGCAGAGCAGAGAGGGGTCTGCACTAACAGCTGCTGAGTATCCTGAAACAACCTCACTGAGTGGTCCAGCACAAGCTGAGTGAACACTCCAGCCCCAAGCACTTCATGTCACAGCATAGCACTGAATCTGCTGTGGTCACGATCAGGGAAAAGACTCAACAGTGGGACAAAGAGGCTACTCAGTCCTGGGGCAGAACCTGTGGGGGCAGCAGCAGCCATTGTGCTTACTCAAACAGTGCTTCATAAGCAGCCCAGATTTCTGACAGCAGCCCACTCCACCACAGCTCACCACCCCCTATGCACTAAGAAGACCTGCAAGCTTTGCCTGCCCTGCTGAGTGGTTCCCCAACAGGGTGAAGGCTACAGAGGCAGGTGGCAGTGATTGACTATAAAGGAAAAAGGGAGCTTGAGGCAGCATTTGAGCAGAGCAGTGGGCAACTTCACAGGCAGTGCATCAGTCTTCTGTCTATGGAGAGCCCCACTTGCTTAAGCCCTTCTTCACTCTGGGGCAAGTGTCACAGTTCAAAGAGAGAGGAAAACACACACTTAATGGGAACAAAACCAGCTCTAGACTGACCATCAGGGTTTCTTCTCCAGCAACTTGGGATCACATCCCACACATGATAGGGCAGTGACAGTCACTGACCAGAGGGTAAGTCCCACCTCACCCCTGGCACCAGTTTTAGCCAGCCCCATCCCATACCAAGTGGATAGCTGCCAGCATAACTTGAAGAAATACATGACTTGCATCCATATCAAATCCAGCTATCTCACCAAAGATATTAGGCATATGCAATCTGTACAGGAATGCTCCAACATCAAATCACTCCTTCAAGACCACAGTAAGGAACTGTTTCACATAAGCTCACAAAGGGAGATAAACTTAACCAAAATGAAAAGGCAGAAGAACTGTCGTCAATTGAAAGAACAATATAAAACCCTCGAAAAAATAATGAAGCATTAATAAATAACTTACTAGGTAAAAATTCAAAACATTGGAAATAAAAAGGTTAACTTAATTAGGGACAGGAATTGAAGTACACAGTGAACACTTTAACAAGGAACTAAAAAATAAAAAAGACCCAATCAGAAATAAAGAATTCAATAGCTGAAAAATAAAAAGAAAAACACAATAGAAAGAATGAATAGCAGACTAAACAATACAGAAAAACACATAAGATCTAGAAGAAAGAATAATGGAAATCACCAAATCAGAAGAGCAAAAAGAAAAACAAATTTTAAAGAATGGAAACAAGTTAAGGGATCTCTTGGGTAACATTAAGCATACAACATTCATATATTATAGGGTCACAGAAGGAAAAGGGAGAGAAAGGGATCAAAAAGGTATTTTTAAAAATCTGTGCTGAAAACTTCCCTAAACTAAAGAAGGAAACAGACATCCTTCAGGTACAAGAAACTCAGAGGGTCCCAAGCAAGATGAACCAAAAGAGACCCAAAGACATATCAAAATTAAAATGGCAAAAGTTAAAGCCATCAAGACAAATACAAAGAGTCATATACAAGGGAATCCCCAAAAGGCTATCAACTGATTTCTCTGCAGAAACTTTGCAGGCCAGAGGGAGTGACATGATGTATTCAAAGTGGTGAAAGCTGAAAACCTGCAACCTAGAATACTCTATCCAGCAAGATACCATTTAGAGTAGAAGGAGAGATAAAGAACTTCTCAGACAAGAAAAAACTGGAAGAGTTCATCAATTCTAAACCTACCTTAAAAGTGATGTTGAATGGTCTCCTCTAAGTTGACAACAAGTAAGAACATATATAAAAGAGAAAATCCCACTAGGAAAGGCAAAGATGTACTAAGAACTGAGGATCAACTACTTAAATAAGACAGTATAACAACTAAAAGATTTTAAAAATTGTAAAAAACACGAAAGATGTAAATTATGACATCAAAAATACAAAATGTGGGGAAGCAAGTAAAGAAGGTAGTTATTTTCAAATGTGTTTTAACTTAAATGGCCAACAGTTTAAAACAGGTAGATACAGTTGTAGATGAACATACATAAACTCCATGGTAATCAGACATCAAAAACCTATAATGTTTCATTAGGTCCCATTTTTTTTTTAGGTCCCATTTTTTAATTTTTGTTTTTATTTCCATTTCTCTAGGAAGTGGGTCAAAAAGGATCTTGCTGTGATTTATGTCATAGAGTGTTCTGCCTATGTTTTCCTCTAAGAGTTTTATAGTGTCTGGCCTTACATTTAGGTCTTTGATCCATTTTGAGTTTATTTTTGTGTGTGGTGTTAGGAAGTGTTATAATTTCATTCTTTTACATGTAGCTGTCCAGTTTTTCCAGCACCACTTATTGACAGGCTGCCTTTCTCCATTGTATATTCTTGCATCCTTTGTCAAAGAAAAGTTGACCATATGTGGTGGGATTATCTCTGGGCTTTCAATCCTGTTCCATTGATCTATATTTTTGTTTTTGTGCCAGTACCATACTGTCTGGATTACTGTAGCTTTGTGGTACAGTTTGAAGTCAGAGAACCTGATTCCTCCAGCTCCGTTTTTCTTTCTCAAGATTGCTTTGGCCATTCAGGGTCTTTTGTGTTTCAATACAAATTGCGAAATTTTTTGTTCTAGTTCTGTGAAAATGCCATTGGTAGTTTGATAGGGATTGCATTGAATCTATAGATTGCTTTGAAATGGAAAAAGGTACAAGCAAGATTATTCTACCCTGGAAGGATCTCATTCAGATTTGATGGAGAAATTAAAATATTTACAGGCAAGCAAAAGCTAAGAGAATTCAGCACCACCAAACCAGCTTTACAATAAATGCTAAAGGGACTTCTCTAGGCAAGAAACACAAGAGAAGGAAGAGATCTACAAAAACAAACCTAAAACAATTAGGAAAATGACAATAGGAATATACACATTGATAATTACCTTAAATGTAAATGCATTAAATGCTCCAAACAAAAGGCACAGACTGGCTGAATGGATACAAAAATAAGACCTGTAAATATGCTGTCTACAAGAGACCCACTTCAGACCTAGGGACACATGCAGACTGAAAGTGAAGGGATGGAAAAAGATATTCCATGCATATGGAAATCATAATAAAGCTAGACTAGCAATACTCATGTCAGGCAAAATAGACTTTAAAATGAAGACTGTTACGTGAGACAAGGAAGGAGATTATATAATGATCAAGAGATCAAGCCAAGAAGAAGACATAACAATTGTAAATATATATGCACCCAACATACTAGATCCTCAATATATAAGGCAAATGCTAACAGGCATAAAAAGGGAAAGCAGTAGTAACACAATAATAGTGGGAGATTTTAACACCCCAGTTACACCAATAAATAGATCACCCAAACAGAAAATTTAAAAGGGAACAGAAGACTTAAATGACACATTAGACCAGGTAGACTTAATTGATATTTATAGGACATTCCATCCAAAAGCAGCAGAATACACTTTCTTGTCAAGTGCACATGGAACATTCTCTATGATAGATCATATCTTGGGTCACAAATCAAGCCTCGGAAAATTTTAAAAAAATTGAAATCATATCAAGCATCTTTTCTGACCACAATGTTATGAGATTAGAAATCAATTATAGGGAAAAAACTGTAAAAAACAAAAACACATGGGCAATATGTTACTAAATAATCAATGGATCAATGAAGAAAACAAAGAGAAAATCAAAAAATAACCAGAGAAAAATGAGAACAAAAATACTATGATCAAAAACCTATGGGATGCAGCAAAAGCAGTTATATGAGAAAAATTTATAGCAATACAACCTTACCTCAAGAAACAAGAGAAATCTCAAACAACCTATCTTTACACCTAAAGCAACTAGAGAAGGAAGAACAAGCAAATGCCAAAGTTAGTAGAAGAAAAGAAATCATAAAGATCAGAGCATAAATGAATGAAATAGAGACAAAGCAAACAACAACAAAGATCAATGAAACTAAAAGGTGTATATTTCAGAAGATAAACAAAATTGATAAACTTTTAGCCAGACTCATCAAAAGAAAAAGGGAGGGAGCTTCAATCAACAAGATTAGAAATGAAAAAGAAGTTACAACAGACACCACAGCAATACAAAGAATCATAAGAGATTACTGCAAGCAACTATACACCAATAAAATGGACAACCTAGAACAAATGGACAAATTCTTAGAAAGATACAACCTTCCAAGACTGAACCAAGAAGAAATAGAAAATATGGACAGAAAAATCACAATTACTGAAATTGAGACTGTGAATAAAAATCTTCCAACAAACAAAAGTCCAGGACCAAATGTCTTTACAGGTAAATTCAATTAAACTTGTAGAAAAGAATTAACACCTACCCCTTTGAAACTCTTCCAAAAACTTGCAGAGGAAGAAACACACCCAAGGTCATTCTATGAAGCCAGCATCACCCTGATACCAAAACCAGACAAAGTTATCACAAGAAAAGAAAGTTACAGGCTAACATCACTGATGAACATAAACCAAGTACTATCAAACCAAATCCAGCAACACATTAATAGGATCATCCCAACCATGATCAAGTGGGATTTAGCCCAGGGATGCAAGGATTTTTTAATATCTGCAAATCAATCAGTGTGATACTCCTCATCAACAAATTGAGGAATAAAAATCATATGATCATCTCAATAGATACAGAAAAAGATGTTGACAAATTTCCACATCCACTTATTATAAAAACTCCCCAGAAAGTGGGCATAGAGGGAACTTTGTTCAACATAATAAAGGCCATATATGACAAATCCACAGGTAGCATCATTCTCAATGGTGAAAGACTGAAGGCATTTCCTCTAAGATCAGGACAAAGACGAAGATGTCCACTCTCACCACCATTATTCAACATAGTTTTGGAAGTCCTAGCCATGACAATCAGAGAAGAAAAAGAAATAAAATGAATCCAAATTGGAAAAGAAGAAGTAAAACTGTCAGTGTTTCCCAATAACATAGAAACATAGAAAACCCTAAAGATACTACCAGAAATCTAATAGAGTTCATCAATGAATTTGGTAAAGTTGCAGGGTACAAAATTAATACATAGAAGTCTCTTGCATTTCTATACAATAACAACAAAATTTAAGAAAAAGAAATCAAGGAAACAATCTCATTTACCATCGCATCATAAAGAATAAAATACCTAGGAATAAACCTAACTAAGGAGGCAAAAGACCTATACTCAGAAAACTATACAATGCTGATGAAAGGAATAAAAGATTACACATATAGATGGAAAGATATTCCATATCCTTGGATTGGAAGATTCAATATTGTGAAAATGACTATACTACCCAAAGCAATCTACAGATTCAATGCAATCTCTATCAAATTACCAATGGTGTTTTTCACAGGATTAGACAAAAAAAATTACAATTATATAGAAACACAAAATACCATAAATAGTCAAAGCAATCTTATGAAAGAAAAATGGAGCTGGAGGAATCAGGTTCCGTGACTTCAGACTTCAAGCTACAGCCATCAATATGGTATGGTACAGGCACAAAAGCAGAAATATAAATCAGAGGAACAGGATAGAAAGTCCAGAGATAAACCCACGCATCTATTGTCACGTAATCTATGACAAAGGAGGCAAGAATATACAATGGAAGACAGTGTCTTCAATAAGTGGTGTTGGGAAAATTGGACAGCTATAAGTAAAGGAGTGAAATTAGAACACACACTAACAGATACACAAAAATAAACTCAAAATAAAGACTTAAATGTAAGCTCAGATACTACAAATCTCCTAGAGAAAAACATAGGCAGAACACTCTCTGACATAAATCGCAAAAAGATCTTTTTTGATCCACCTACTAGAGTAAAGAAAATAAAACCAAAAATATAAAAATGGGGCCTAATTAAACTTAAAAACTCTTACACAACAAAGGAAACCATGAAAAAGCACAAACAAAAGCTAAGGGAGTTCATTATCAGTGAACCAGTCATACAAGACATAATACAGGGAATTCTTCAAGTTAAAATGAAATAATGTTAAAAAGAAACATAAAAGCAAATTAAAGTATAAAACTCACTAGTAAAGGTAAATATATAGACAAATACAGAATACTGTAATACAGTAATGGTATTAAAGTTAAAACTGTTAAAACATCTATAACTACAAATCTATGTTTATATATACAATATGACAAGTTGTAAATTGTGACATCAATGTCAAAAAGTGGAGGTGGTGTAAAAGTGTAGAGTTTTTGTATGTAAATGAACTTAAGTTGTGCTCAGCTAAAATTCACCACATTAACAAAATGAAGGATAAACATTTCGTGAATATCTCAATAGATGCAGAAAAAGCATCTGACAAAATTTAACACCAATTTATGATAAAAAAATCTCTCAATAAATTGGTACAGAGGAAATGTACCTCAACATAATAAAGGACATATATGACAAACTTATAGCTAATATTGTATTTAATGATGAAAAACTGAAAGCTTTTTACCTAAGATCAGAAACAAGACCAAGATGCCTACTCTCACCACTCTTATTCACCATGGTATTGTAAGTCTTAGCCACAGTAATTAAGGAAGAAAAATAAATAAAATGCACCTAAGTCAGAAAAGAAAATGTAAAACTGTATGTGCAGATTTAAGTAATATCATGTATAGAAAATCTTAAAGACAAATTAAAAAAAATGTTATAACTGATAAATGAATTCAGTAAAATGACAGGATACAAAATTAATATGCATAAACATTTGGCTTTTCTGTACACTAATAAACTCTGAGAAATAGAAACTAAGAAAACAATCCCAATTAGAGTTGCATCAAAAAGAAGTAAATGACCAGAAATGAATTTATCCAAGGAGGTGAAAGAACTGACAAAGGAGCACAGAATATAAATGGAGGAAGGATAGTCTCTTCAATAAATGATTTTGGGAGAACTGGAAAGACACATGCAAAAGAATGTAATTAGACCACTATCTTATCCCATACACAAAATTAACTCAAAATTGTTTAAATAGTTGACTATAAGATCTGAAATCATAAAATTCCTGGAAGAAAACATAGACAGTAATGTCAGTGACATCAGTCTGTCTTAGCAATGTTTTTGTGGATCTGACTTCAAAGGTAGGAGAAACTAAAGCAAAATAAACAAATGGGACTATAACAAACTAAAAAGCTTCTGCACAGTGAAAGAAACCATTATCAAATGAAAAAGCAACCTATTTAATGAGAGAAGATATTTTCAAATCATATATCTCATAAGGGGTTAATATCCAATATATATAAAAAGCTCATACAACTCAACAACAACAACAAAACTAACAACCGGACTAAAAAATGGGCAGAGGGTCTGAATAGACATTTTCCAAAGAAAATATACAAATGGCCAACAGGCACATGAAAAGATGCTCAACATCACTAATTATCAGGTAAATTCCAATGAAAACCACAATGGGATATGATCTCACACTTGTTAGAATGGCTATCATCAAAGAGACAAGGAATAACAAATTTGGAGAGAATGTGGAAAAAAGGGAACCCTTGTACAGTCACAGAAACAATATGGTGATTCCTCAAAAATTAATTATAGAACTCATATGATCCAGCTATTCCATTTTGGGTATTTATCCAAAGAACAGGAAAACACTAATTTAAAAAGATATGTGTACCCCTTTGTTTATTGCAGCATTATTTACAATAGTCAAGATATGGAAACATTTAACTGGCCATTGATGGGTGAATGGTTAAAGAAGATATGATAAATATACATATTACTCAGCCATAAAAAAGAATAAAATCCTGTCATTATAAACAACATGGATGAACCTTGACTGTGTTATGCTAAATGAAATAAGTCAGACAGAGATAGACAAGTACTGTATGATTTCACTTATATACGGAATCTAAGGAACAAATAAACATTAAACAAAACCAATGAACAACAGCAAAAAAAACAAACAAACAAACAAACAAAAAAACCTCATAGATGCAGAGAACAGATTGTTGGTTACCAGAGGGGAAGGGGGTTAGTTTCAGGTGAAATGGTTTTGAAGGGGATCAACTGTATGGTGATGGATGGTAACAGCATTGTGGTGGTGTCACTCTGTGGTGCATACAGGTATTGAACTATAATGTTATACCTGAAATATATAACTTTTTAAAAAAAACAATAATAAATAAAACAAAATCTTGCTAATCTGGACTAGAAAAAAGGGATCGTATACCATGAAAATAGGATTTATTCCTGGAATGTAAAAATGTTTCAACCTATGAAAATCACTGCAGTACACTACGTTCATAGTAGGTATGAAAGCATCACATAATCATCTCAATAGAACTAGGAGAAGCATTTGACAAAATTCAGCAGACTTTCATAACAAAAACACTCAACAAACTAGGAAAAGGAGACTTCATAAACATATGTTCATATATGAAAAGCTCACAACTAATATTTTATTAAATTATAGTTAATGAAGAAAGACTGAAAGATTTTTCTCTAAGATCAGGAACAAGACACAGGTGCTTGCTTTCACCACTTCTAATCCAAATAATATTGGAAGTTCTAGCCAGAGAAACTAGGTAAGAAAAAGAAATTAATGACATAGAATTTGAAAAGAAGTAGTTAAATTATCTCTATTCATAGATGGCACAATATTTTATGTAGAAAATCCTGAAGACTCCACACACAAAATTATTTTAGAATGAAGGAGTTCAGCAAATTTGTACAATACAGTATCAACACACAAAAATCAGTTTCGTTCTTATGCAGTGACTATGGATAAATTGAAAAAAATTAAAAACAATTACACTTACAATTATATCAAGAGAATAAAATTATTAGGAATAAACAACCAAGGAGGTAAAAGAATTGTACAATAAAAACTATAAAACATTGCTAAAAGAAATTAAAGACACAAATATATGGGGACACATCTTGTGTTTGTGGATTGGAAGACTTCATATTGTTAAAATGAAAATACTACCCAAAGAAAGCTAAACATTCAATGTAATCCCTGTCAAAATCACAACATCTTTTTCAGAATCAGAAAAAAAAACCCATCTAAAAGTTCACATGGAATCTCATGGGACCCCAAATAGTCAAAAATATCTTGAAAAATAAAAACAAAGTTGGAAGAGTCACACTTCCTGATTTTAAAACTTACTATGAATCTACAACAATAAAAACAGTACTGGCTAAAGTACAGACATATAAACCAGTGGAACGTGAAAGAGAGTACAGTACCAAACAATTATATGGTCAAATGAGTTTTGACAATGGTGCCAAGAACATTGAATGGGGAACAAAAGCAATCTTTTCAATAAAAGGTGCTATATCTTCATGTGAAAGAGTGATGTTGCATCTTTATCTTACAACATATTGAAAAATTAACCAAAAATGGATCAAAGACCTCAATGTAAGAGATACAACTATAAAATTCTTAGAAGAAAACATAGGAAGAAGTTTTCATGATGTTGGATTTGGCAATTATTATATTTCTTTCCTAATCTTGTTGCATAGGCAACAAAAGTAAAATAAAGATTCAACTTCTCTCCAAATTGAAAACTTTTGTGTATATAAGGGCAATAATATGAGCTTGAAAAGGAAATGGAAGATAATATTTGCAAATCCTATATTTGAAAAGGGATTAATATCCAGAATATTTAAAGAACACATACAACTCAACAATAACAACTAAAACCAGACAACCCAACTAAAAAATGGTCAAAGCACATCAATGACATTTTTACAAAGAAATGGTAACTAAGCACATGAAAAGATACTCAACATCAGTAATTACTAGAGAAATGCAAATCAAAATTACAATTAAAAGCATCACACCCGTTATCACATCTATTATTTTAAACTTTTTTTTTTTTTTTTTTTTTTTTGGTACGCAGGCCTCTCACTGTTGTGGCCTCTCCCGTTGCGGAGCACAGGCTCCGGACGCGCAGGCTCAGCGGCCATGGCTCATGGGCCCAGCTGCTCCGCGGCACGCGGGATCCTCCCGGACCGGGGCACAAACCCATGTCCCCTGCATCGGCAGGCGGACTCTCAACCACTGTGCCACCAGGGAAGCCCACATCTATTATTTCAAAAATGTGCTTGTGAGGATGTGGAGAAGTTGAAACCCTTGTGCATTGCTGGCCAAAGATGCATCTGCAGTGGAAACAGTATGGTGGCTCCTCAAAAAAATTAAACATAGAATTACATTATATAAAAATTCCACTTCTAAGTATATACTCAAAAAATTTGAAAGCAGGAACTCAAATATTTGTACATCAATCTTCATAGAAGCCCTACTCACAATAGCCAAAATGTGGGAACCACCTAAATCTGTCAACAGATAAATGGATAAACACAATGTAGACAAGGATATACAAAATGTAAATAAAACACAAAATCAAAAATTATTCAGCCTTAAAATGAAATGATATTCTGATATATGATACAACATGGATGAAACTTCAAAGTATGCTAAGTCAGACAAAAAAGAGCAAATATTGTATTACTACACTTATATGAGGTACCTAGAATAAGTAAATTTATAGAGACAGAAAGTAGAATCATGGTAACCAGTGCCTGGGGGAGGAGGGAATGTGGAGCTATTGTTTAATAGGTATGGAGTTACAGCTTGTGATGATGAAAATGTTCTAAATATGAATAGTGCATATGGTTTCATAAAGAAGTAAAGTATTTAATGCCATTGAATTTTACAGTTGAAAATAATTAAAATGGTAAATCTATATATTTTATAAACTGCTGTTACCAAATTAAATGTTTCACCCACTTTGGAAAATAGTTTGGCAGTTTCTTTAAATATTTAATATATGATTACTATATTACCTGGCAATTGTATTTCTAGGCATATACCCAAGAGAAATTCAAACATTTCTAAACAAAGATATATATGCAAATGTGCATAGCTGTATATTTCATAATAGCCAAAAACTAGAAAAATAATCCAAAAGTACATCAACTGGAGAATGGATAAACAAAATGTGGTATATCCATATAGTGCAATAATGTGTAAGGCTGAATAATGACCCCCAAGAATATCCAGGTCACCTTATATGTAAAAATGGACTTTGCAAATGTGATGTTAAAGTTCTCCAGATGGGAGATTATTCTAAATCGCCCAACTTAGATTATTCTGAATCTAAGTTGAGCCTTAAATGTAATCACAAGTATCCTTATAAGAGGAAGGCAGAGGAAGCTTTGATACAGAAGAAGAAGGCAATGTGAAGATTAAAGCAAGCAATTTGCAAAAAGTATTAACCAAATTATTAAAAAGGTTTGTAAGGCATCTATAAAAAGAGCATTTTGTGATTTATCTAGCACTGGATAATGCTATATTCACTGACTTAGGCAGTCAGTAGAGAGGCATACTCTAGTATGGAAGCTGGGATACCTTATCGGTGCCAATGTATTTTGATAAAACAGTCCTCAAGTATATCCATTTGCATTAAAATTGATTTCCAAGAAATTGTCTGATTGAAAATCTGGCCTCCAAGAATAACTGAGTTGGATATTCTATAAAAGTAAATTTACTCAGTTTAATCATCAGATATTGAGTATTGGTTTTCATGACTTATGTCTACTTATTCACCTCTGCATGCCCTGATATAATTGTGCTCCCAGGCATATGAATCAGAGGCTTTGACCAATAGTGATGAGATTATGGTAAGCAGATTCAGGTTCTCCTCCTCTGAAAAATCCAATATCCTGATCTGCCTGCCATCATCTCAGTTTAATGACTTCCATAAAAGAGAAATTGGTGTCAGAGAAAGCCAAAGGAGAAAAGTTATAAACAGAAAAGACTGGTTATAAAGTCACATGACACTGGTCACAGAGTGATGGGGATTATATTTTTTCCACTATATTTGGCAATCAATCAGGCAATTAGTGATGATTCTGATAAACAGTTCCAATGTAGTTGTTATCTTCAGATTAACTGCAAATAACAAATTTAAAATGTTAACATTAAGAATAGTTAAGGATTCTGGTTCAGATTGGTAATATAGAAGGATCCTGAACTAACCTCTTCCCATATATATACCAAATCTACAGCCAAATTGGAAACAATTACCTCTGAAAGAAACCTAAAAACTAGCTGAGAGGGCTTCCGTGGTGGCGCAGTGGTTGGGAGTCTGCCTGCCGATGCAGGGGACACGGGTTCGTGCCCCGGTTCGGGGGGATCCCACATGCCGCGGAGCAGCTGGGCCCGTAAGCCATGGCCGCTGAGCCTGCGCGTCTGGAGCCTGTGCTCCGCAACGGGAGAGGCCACAGCGGTGAGAGGCCCGCGTACCGCAAAAAAAAAAAAAAAAAAAAAAAAAAAAAAACTAGCTGAGAGACTCCTACACATCAGGCAAACAAGAAAAATACATGTCAAAATGGGTCTTGGCTCAAAGCTAACTATTGTGAGCAACAAAGAATAAAGTAGGGTGTTTGTAAAATCAAAAAGATTTGAAAGACAACAAAGAGCTAGGGCAAGGTTGAATGATAAGGTTTATCCACAACATGAGACCACTCTTTCAATGCTAGAAAGGAGTATTTTATGTAATGCATAGAAACCAACACAGAGAATCAAGGAAAATGAAAAAGCAGAGAAATCTGTTTCAAACAAAAGGACAAGAGTTCAAAGATAATGATCACAAAGATGTTCAGAACTCAGGAGAACAATGCATGAACTGAGAATTGCAACAGAGAGATCAAAAATACAAAAAAAGAAGTCACACAGAAGATTAATAAAATAATATAACTGAAAAAATACAATAGAGGAATACAGTAGCAGACTAATTGAAATGGAAGAAAGGATCAGTGAACTGGAGTACAAGGCAGTGGAACTTATCCAATCAAAGCAGCAAAATGAAAAATAAAAAGTAAAAACAAGTTAGGGAATTTATGGAAAAACATCAAGAGGACCAACATTTGCAGATGAGGAGTTCCAAAAAGAGAATAAAAAGAAAGGGACATAAAACTTATTTAAAGAATTAATGACTGAAACCTTCCCTAACCTGGTGAAGGAAACAGACATCCAGATCCAGGAAGACCAGGGAGTTCCAAAGAAGATGAAGCCAAAGAGACCCACATCAAGACGCGTTATAATTAAATCTTAAAAGTGGCAAGAGAAAAACAACTTGTTTCATACAAGGGAACCCCCATAAGATTATCAACAGTTTTTTTCAACAGAAATATTTCAGGCCAGAGAGAGTAGCACATACACTCAAAGTGCTGAAAGGAAAAAAATACTGCCAACCAAGAATACTCTATCTAGCAAAGCTTTCCTCAGAAAGAAGAAATAGTGTTTTCCAGACAAGTTCATCACCAACAGACTGATCTTACAAGAAATTTTAAAGAGACTTCTTTAAGCTGAGAAAAAAACGGCATTAATTAGTAACAGGAAAATATATAAAAGTATAAATCTCACTGGCAAGTGTAAATATATATTTAAATTCAGAACATCCTAATGTTGAAAATGTGTTGGGTTAATCACTTATAAATCTACTAGGAAAGTTAAAAGAACAAAAGGTGTAAAATAACTAAAACTACAATAATTTGTTAATGGATATACACAATTAAGATATGTAAATTGGATATTTAAAACTATGTTTCTAATGTGTTCAAAGTTACATTATTGTCACTTAAAATATTTTTTTTAATGTAAGAATCATGGCAATCACAAAGGAAATGCCTATGGTGGGTATGCAAAAGATAAGGAGAATGAAATTTTTGCACACCACTACAGAAAATCATCAAATCATATAGGAAGAGAACAAAAGAAGAAAAGTAAAAACAAAGGAATTACAAAAGAGCCAAAAATCAATTAAGAAAATGGCAATAAATACATACCTATCAATAATTACTTTAAATATAAAATGACTAAATTCTCCAAATGATAAAGAGGATGAATGGATAAAAAACAAGACATATCTATATGCTGCCTTCTTCGTATGTAAGAACATACACTGACTGAAAGTGAAGGGGTGGAAAAAGATATTCCATGCAAATGAAAACCAAAAGAAAGCAGGGGTACTTATATCAGACAAAATAGACCTTAAGATAAAAACTGTAGTAAGAGATAAAGGAGGTCATTACATAATTATAAAGGGGCAAAATACAACAAGAGTATATCACATTTGTAAATATTTATGCCACCAACATAGGAGTACCTAAATATATAAAGCATATATTAACAGACATAAAAGGAGAGGTAGATTGCAAAACAAAAACAGTAGGGGACTTTAATACTACATTTACATCAATAGATAGATCAATGAGACAGAAAATCAGTAAGTAAACATTGGCTTTAAACAACATGTTAGACCAAATGGACTTAGACATATACAGAACATTTTATCCAAAAGCAAAAGAATACACATTCTTCTCAACAGCACATGAAATATTATCCTGGATAATCATATATTAGGCAACTAAGGAAGTCTTAATAAGAAGACTGAATTCATATCAAGCATTTTTCCCACCAAAACAGTATGAAACTAGAAATCAAATACAAAAAGAAAACTTGAAAATTCACAAATATGCAGAGATTAAGCAACATGCTACCGAACAACCAAATGAGTCAAAGAAGAAATTGAAACTGAAATTAAAAGTACCTTGAAACAAATACAAATAGAAATGCAACATACCAATATATGGGATGCAGCTAAAGCAGTCATATTGAACCGAGTCCAAGCTCGTATCACTTGCCACATGAGAGGCTAATATGTTGAGAGAAAAGATGTTGGGGCAAGGAAAAGCGACTTTATTTAGAAAGTCAGCAAACTGAGAAGATGGAGGATTAATGTCCTAAAGAAACATCTTGCTCAGGTTAGAATTCAAGCTTCCTTTATGCTAAGAAAAGGGGGAAGCAGAAGGAGGTGAAGTCAGGAGGTAAGCAACTGGGCTCCAGCTGCAGTAGGAGGGAGGTTACAAGTTCTTTGTTCTTGATCAGTTGACCCTGGTTGACATTAATCCGATCTGGTCACGAGTTCCTGCAGAACTCAACAAGACAAATGTTAAATTTTCTTGTTCATGTTTTTTTTAATCAACATGGGAGAGGTAAGGTTTCTTCAAAATGGGGCTATGTGCTTATGTGCAGAGCTAGCATGACTAAGCAACAGCAACTAACAACAGAATACAAAGGTTAGAATTAAAATAGGTTCAATATGGAGTCAGAGTAGTTCTTCCCTGTTATAATTCCCCACTGTCAATATCCATTCCACAGTCTTGTGGGGAAAGGGGATATGACTGTTCTGGCTATTTCCGGCTGATGAGCCAAAGAAGGGGTGATTGTGGAATGGAATTGATCAACCTGGGACTGGAAGTATTCTTGAGTTCCAAGCTGGGCATAAACATTTTGCATTGTGAGGACATTGCTCCCCTTTTTGATGTCCCTGTCATAACACTTAGATAAGCACTTAAAAACTAGTAGACATACAGTAATAAGGATGAGGATTAAAATGCACGCTTGTAGAATTCCCCAGAAAAGTCCCCCTACCCAGGACAGTAACCATGAATACATATCTTGTAGTGGATTTTCCTTTTGTACCTGTAAACAAGTGGCTTTTTGGAATTTTCTATCTACCTGAGTTTAGACTTCTACTGAAGTACTTATGTAGGGGCAGCACATGGTGTGGCCACTGTACATGCCCCTCCTTGTTTTTACCTGGAGAAAATCCAGGGAAACACTATTATCAAAGGCAATCCAAGCCAATGAATCTAGAGATGTCTCTTGGGGCATGATGCTTTTATCAGTGTCTTCAGCGATTTGTTCAATTGTCACAGACAGATTTTGTATATCTCAGTTGACATAAACTCCAGCATTTGGGATGAGGATACCAGGAATGCTTTGTACTATGCTGTCCTGATAGCCAGCCAACATCTCTCTTTTAAGACACACATAATTCCTAGAGAGATAAGTGTAATTTCCTGAGTTATGTCAGAAAGGGGGATTATAAAATGTCCCAATAGGCAAGATTCTTCAAGTTTCCAGCTATCTAGACATTGGTGTGCACACCTCATGTTGGTGGGTCACTTCCTATACCACAGACAAAACTATAACCTGGAGGAGTACAAGTTATCTTCCCATGGTAGTATCATTAATATCTTCATTTTTAGAGAGTGCAGATATTAATTTCTCCAGCCAGGGGTGGGATCCATTGCAGACTTTCCATATTCCATTAACATGATACCTTACCTGATTAATTTTTGGCACAATCTGGTGTCAATCTTACTTCTTGAACATTTAGCGAGCATACATTTGGGGAGGTTTGATGCAGCATATTTATTCATGAGAAAAGCAAGTGATTGTGGGGGACCAGTAGTCTACTGTCCCACAGTGGAGATTATTGCAGATAGATTAAGGCAAGGAACTGGAGCAATTTGAGATACCCCAGTTAACTGAACCTAAAAAGTGAGGTTCGTGGGAGCAACATTATGTGAAGTCTCAGGTTCTGGTACTATGTCAAAATGAACTATTGGAACCACTGAGGGGAAATATTGTCCATGAAAGATTTTGGGAAGCATATGACATATATAAAAATCACTTAAGTTTTGTCATGTGGCCATATTTTGGGATAGTTTGAATAAAGTGTTTTCTTGCCAGGAACTAGCTGTCATCTGTGCAGTGAGAAAAAAAGAGGAGAAAAAAAAGTCATTATTACTTATTTGGTAGGAGGCTTTGTTTGAAACAGCAGCTAAAGATCCTCTTACGGCTCAAAAAACCAAGTTGTTTTTTTCTCATCTTGCCCAATATCTGGAGGAGTGAGTTTTATTCAAGTGTGGTGAATCCACAGATGTTTTTATCCTGGCTAATTTGACAGGAGAGTGAGTGTTCAGCAGCATCTCATATGGTCTTATCCACTTAGTGACAAGTTGATATTTAGGTGTCTTTTCAGGTTTTGAGAAGGACTCAATTCCTGGTTCAAAAAGGGTGCAGGGATATTTCAATGGGATAGGCAGACTTGTTAGAATCAAATTCATGAACAGAATTTAGTATAGTGTCTAAAGTTTTAACATAGTTGGCAATTTCCAGGTCTTTTAAAGCATCTATAGACTCTCCCATTCGAGCAGACACTTGGAATACCTACCATACCATATATCAAAAGATGTGCTTTGGGGAGCCACTCTAATCTGTAGCAGGGCAACCAGCAAGGCCTTATCCCAAGTTAAATTAGTCTCCTGATATATTTTAGCAATGCTCTTTTTCAATATATGATTCATTTTCTGTCTTTCCCATTGATTGTGGCCTCCAAGATGAATAGTTTCCAATTAATATGTAACACTTTGGACAATTTTGTGTTATGTTAAAGTACAAGCCCATTATCAATTTGAAGGGTGTTAGGCAATCCAAAATGAGGAATAATTTCCTTAAGGAGGGCTTTAACCACCTCGGAGGCTTTCTCTGTCCTGATGAGATATGCTTCCACCCATCCTGAAAAAGTTTCCATGAACACTAGCACATACCTATCTGCCAATTCTCAGTAGGGTAGGTTCCTAAGTGCTGACTCCCCACCTTTAGGGGGTGTTTAGTAGCAGCCTTTGGGTTATTTTTAACACAAGTCATGTAATTCTGAGTGACCTCTCAGATGGCCTTTTATAGATTGCGCCCCATTATATACTTTTTGAATCCATTGTAAAGTGGTATCTCTCCCATAATGGGTGAGTGTGAGTGCACCATAACAGAGTGACCAAGAGTATCTCAGGGGGATGAGGGGAAGATGGCGGAAGAGTAAGACGTGGAGATAACCTGCCTCCTCACAGATGCACCAGAAATACTACTACACATGGAACAACTCCTACAGAAAACCTACTGGACGCTGGCAGAAAACCTCAGACCTCCCAAAAGGCAAGAAACTCCCCATGTACCTGGGTAGGGCAAAAGAAAAAAGAAGAAACAGAGACAAAAGAATAGGGATGGGACCTGCACCAGTGGGAGGAAGCTGTGAAGGAGGAAAGGCTTCGACACACTAGGAAGACCCTTCACGGGCGGAGACTGAAGGTAGCGGAGGGGGAAAGCTTTGGAGCCACGGAGGAGAGCACAGCAACAGGGGTGTGGAGGGCAAAGTGGAGAGATTCCCGCACAGAGGATTGATGTCGACTAGCACTCACCAGCCTGAGAGGTTTGTGTGCTCATCCGCGGGAGCAGGCGGGGTTGAGAGCTGAGGCTGGGGCTTCGGTCGGAGCACAGGGAGAGGACTGGGGTTGGCGGCGTGAACACAGCCTGCAGCGGGTTAGTGCACCACAGATAGCCGGGAGGGAGTCTGGGAAAATGTCTGCAGCTGCCGAAGAGACAAGAGACTTCTTCTTGCCTCTTTGTTTCCTGGCGCGTGAGGAGAGGGAATTAAGAACACTGCTTAAAGGAGCTCCAGAGACAGACGCGAGCCGCGGCTAAAAGCACGGACAACAGAGACGGGCATGAGAGGCTAAGGCTTCTGCTGCTGCTACCAAGAAGCCTGTGTGTGAGCTCCCTTCCGGGGATCGTGGGCAGCCCGCCGCTGCCAGGGTCCCGGGATCCAGGGATAACTTCCCGGGAGAATGCACGGCGCGCCTCAGGCTGGTGCAACGTCCTGCCGGCCTCTGCCACCTCAGGCTCACCACGCACTCCCGTACCCCTTCCTCCCCCCGGCCTGAGTGAGCCAGAGTCCCCGAAGCAGCTGTTCCTTTAATCCCGTTCTGTCTGAGCAAGGAAAAAATGCCCTCCAGTGATCTACATGCAGAGACGGGGCCAAATCCAAATCTGAGCACCTGGGAACTGTGCAAACAAAGAAGAGAAAGGGAAATCTCTCCCAGCAGCCTCAGAGGAGCGGATTAAAGCTCGACAATCAACTTGATGTACCCTGTATCTGTGGAATACATGAATAGACAACGAATCATTCCAAATTGAGGAGGTGGACTCTGAGAGCAAGATTTATGATTTTTTTCTACTTTTCCTCTTTTTATGAGTGTGTATGTGTATGCTTCTGTGTGAGATTTTGTCTGTATAACCTTGCTTCCATGATTTCTCCTAGGGTTCTATCCATCCGTTTTTTAAAAATATTTTTTCTTAATAATTATTTTTTATTTTAATGAATTTATTATATCTTACTTTATTTTATTTTGCTTTATCTTCTTTCTTTCTTTCTTTGCCTTCCTTCCTTACATCTTCCCCCTCCATCCCTCCCCCTTCCTTTCTTTCTTTCTTTCCTTCTTTCTTTCCTTCTTACCTTTTTCTTTCTTTCTTTCTTTCTTTACTTCTTTCCTTCTTTCTTTCTACTTCTACTAATTCTTTCTTTCTACTTTTCCTCCCTTTTATTCCAAGCTGTGCGGATGAAAGGCTCTTGGTGTTGCAGCCAGAGGTCAGTGCTGTGCCTCCGAGGTGGGAGAGCCAACTTCAGGTTCACAAGAGACCTCCCAGCTCCACATAATATCAAATGGTGAAAATCTCCCAGAGATCTCCATCTCAACACCAGCACCCAGCTTCACTCAACGACCAGCAAGCTACAGTGCTGGACACATTATGCCAAACAACAAGCAAGACGGGAACACAACACATTAGCAGAAAGGCTGCCTAAAATAATAATAAGTCCACAGACACCCCAAAACACACCACCAGGTGTGGAACTGCCCACCAGAAAGACAAGATCCAGCCTCATCCACCAGAAAAGAGGCACTAGACCCCTCCACCAGGAAGCCTACACAACCCACTGAAACATTCTTAGCTACCAGGGACAGAAACCAAAAGCAATGGGAACTACGAACCTGCAGTCTGCAAAAAGGAGACCCAAAACACAGTAAGATAAGCAAAATAAGTAGAGAGAAAAACACACAGCAGATGAAGAAGCAAGATAAAAACCCACCAGACCTAACAAAGGAAGAGGAAATAGGCAGTCTACCTGAAAAAGAATTCAGAATAATGATAGTAAAGATGGCCCAAGATCTTGGAAATAGAATAGACAAAACGCAAGAGACATTTAACACGGAACTAGAAGAACTAAAAATGAAACAAACAATGATGAACAACACAATAAAGAAAATCAAAAATTATCTAGATAGGATCAATAGCAAAAAACTGAGGCAGAAGAACGGATAAGTGACCTGGAAGATAAAATAGTGGAAATAACTACTGCAGAGCAGAATAAAGTAAAAAGAATAAAAATAACTGAGGACAGTCTCAGAGACATCTGGGACAACATTAAACACACCAACATTCGAATTATAGGCGTTCCAGAGGAAGAAGAGAAAAAGAAAGGGACTGAGAAAATATTTGAAGAGATTATAGTTGAAAATTTCCCTAATATGGGAAAGGAAATAGTTAATCAAGTCCAGGAAGCACAGAGAGTCCCATACAGGATAAATCCAAGGAGAAATACGCCAAGACAAATATTTATCAAACTGGCAAAAATTAAATACAAAGAAAATAATTAAAAGCAGCAAGGGAAAAACAAATAACACACAAGGGAATCCCCATAAGGTTAACAGCTGATCTTTCAACAGAAACTCTGCAAACCAGAAGGGACTGGCAGGGCATATTTAAAGTGATGAAGGAGAAAAACCTGCAAGCAAGATTTTTCTACACAGCAAGGTTCTCATTCAGATTTGATGGAGAAATCAAAAACTGTACAAACAATCAAAATCTGAGAGAGTTCAGCACCATCAAACCAGCTTTACAACAAATGCGAAAGGAACTTCTCTAGGCAAGAAACACAAGAGAAGAGAAAGACCTACAATAACGAACACAAAACAAGTAAGAAAACGGGAATAGGACCATACATATCAATAATTACCTTAAATGTAAATGGACTAAATGCTCCCAGCAAAAGACACAGATTGGCTGAATGGATACAAAAACAAGACCCATATATATGCTGTCTACAAGAGACCCACTTCACACCTAGAGACACATATAGACTGAAAGTAAGGGGATGGAAAAAGATAGTCCATGCAAATGGAAACCAAAAGAAAGCTGGAGTAGCAATTCTCATATCAGACAAAATAGACTTAAAAATAAAGACTATTAGAAGAGACAAAGAAGGACACTACATAATGATCAAGGGATTGATCCAAGAAGAAGATATAACAATTGTAAATATTTATGCACTCAACATAGAAGCCCCTCAATACATAAGGCAAATACTGACAGCCATAAAAGAGGATATCAACAGTAACACATTCATAGAAGGGGAATTTAGCACCCCACTTTCACCAATGGACAGATCATCGAAAATGAAAATAAATAAGGAAACACAAGCTTTAAATGATACATTAAACAAGATGGACTTAATTGTTATTTATAGGACATTCCATCCAAAAACAACAGACCACACATTTTTCTCAAGTGCTCATGGAACATTCTCCAGGATAGTTCATATCTTGTGTCACAACTCAAGCCTTAGAAAGTTTAAGAAAACGGCAATAGTATGAGGTATCGTTTCCAACCACAACGCTATGAGACTACATATCAATTACAGGAAAAGACCTGTAAAAAATACAAGCACATGTAGGCTAAACAATACATTACTTAATAATGAAGTGATCACTGAAGAAATCAAAGAGGAAGTAAAAAAATACCTAGAAAGAAATGACAATGGAGACATGACAACCCAAATCCTATAGGATGCCAAAAAAGAAGTTCTAAGAGGGAAGTTTATAGCAATACAATCGTACCTTAAGAAACAGAAAATATCTCAAATAAACAACCTAATCTTGCACCTAAAGCAATTAGAGAAAGAATAACAAAAAAAACCCAAAGTTAGCAGAAGGAAAGAAATAATAAAAATCAGATCAGAAATCAATGAAAAAGAAATGAAGGAAACGATAGCAAAGATCAATAAAACTAAAAGCTAGTTTTTTGAAAAGATAAACACAATTGATAAACCATTAGTGAGACTCATCAAGAAAAAAAGGGAGAAGACTCAACTCAATAGAATTAGAAATGAAAAAGGAGAAGTAACAACTGACACTGCAGAAATACAAAAGATGTTGAGAGATTACTACAGGCAACTCTATGCCAATAAAATGGACAACCTGGAAGAAATGGACAAATTCTTAGAAATGCACAACCTGCCAAGACCGAAACAGGAGGAAAGAGAAAATATGAACAGACCAATCACAAGCACTGAAATTGAAACTGTGATTAAAAATCTTGCAACAAACAAAAGCCCAGGACCAGATGGCTTCACAGGCGAATTCTATCAAACATTTAGAGAAGAGCTAACACCTATCCTTCTCAAACTCTTCCAAAATATAGCAGAGTGAGGAACACTCCCAAACTCATTCTACGAGGCCACCATCACCTTGATAACAAAACCAGTTAAGGATGTCACAAAGAAAGAAAACTACAAGCCAATATCCCTGGTGAACATAGATGCAAAAATCCTCAACAAAATACTAGCGAACAGAATCCAACAGCACATTAAAAGGACAATACATCATGATCAAGTGGGGTTTATTCCAGGAATGCAAGGATTCTTCAATATATGCAAATCAATCAATGTGATAAACCATCTTAACAAACTGAAGGAGAAAAACCATATGATCATCTCAATAGATTCAGAGAAAGCTTTTGACACAATTCAACACCCAATTATGATAAAATCCTTGCAGAAAGTAAGCATAGAGGGAACTTTCCTCAACATAATAAAGGCTATATTTGACACACCCACAGCCAACATCGTCCTCAATGGTTAAAAATTGAAAGAATTTCCACTAAGATCAGGAAGAAGACAAGGTTGCCCACTCTCACCACTCTTATTCAACATAGTTTTGAAAGTTTTAGCCACAGCAATCAGAGAAGAAAAGGAAATAAAAGGAATCCAAATCGGAAAAGAAGAAGTAAAGCTGTCACTGTTTGCAGATGACATGATACTATACATAGAGAATCCTAAAGATGCTACCAGGAAACTACTAGAGCTAATTAATGAATTTGGTAAAGTAGCAGGATACAAAATTAATGCATAGGAATCTTTGGCATTCCTATACACTAATAATGAAATATCTGAAAGTGAAATCAAGGAAACACTCCCATTTACCATTTCAACAAAAATAATAAAATATCTAGCCATAAACCTACCTAAGGAGACAAGAGACCTGTATGCAGAAAATTATAAGACACTGATGAAAGAAATTAAAGATGATACACATAGATGGAGAGATATACCATGTTCTTGGATTGGAAGAATCAACATTGTGAAAATGACTCTACTACCCAAAGCAATCTACAGATACATAGCAATCCCTATCAAACTACCGCTGGCATTTTTCACAGAACTAGAACAAAAACTTTCACAATTTGTATGGAAACACAAAAGACCCCGAATAGACAAAGCAATCTTGAGAAGGAAAAACGGAGCTGGAGGAATCAGGCTCCCTGACTTCAGACTATATTATAAAGCTACAGTAATCAAGACAATATGGTACTGGCAGGAAAACAGAAAGATAGGTCAGTGGAACAGATAGGAAACCCAGAGATAAACCCACACACATGTGGTCACCTTACCTTTGATAAAGGAGGCAGGAATGTACAGTGGAGAAAGGACAGCCTCTTCAATAAGTGGTGCTGGGAAAACTGGACAGTTACATGTAAAAGTATGAGATTAGATCACTCCCTAACTCCATACACAAAAGTAAGCTCAAAATGGATTAAAGACCTAAATGTAAGGTCAGAAACTATCAAACTCTTAGAGGAAATCATAGGCAGAACACTCTATGATGTAAATGAAAGCAAGATCCTTTTTGATCCACCTCTTAGAGAAATGGAAATAAAAACAAAAATAAACAAATGGGACCTAATGAAACTTCAAAGCTTTTGCACAGCAAAGGAAACCATAAACAAGACCAAAAGACAACCTCAGAATGGGAGAAAATATTTCCAAATGAAGCAACAGACAATGGATTAATCTCCAAAATTTACAAGCAGCTCATGTAGCTCAATAACAAAAAAACAAACAACCCAACCCAAAAATGGGCAGAAGACCTAAATAGAGATTTCTCCAAAGAAGATATATAGATTTCCAACAAGCACATGAAAGGGTGTTCAACATCACTAATCAGTAGAGAAATTCAAAGCAAAACTACAATGAGATATCATCTCACACCAGTCAGAATGGCCATCATCAAAAAATCTGGAAACCATAAATGCTGGAGAGGGTGTGGAGAAAAGGGAACACTCTTGCACTGCTGGTGGGAATGTGAATTGGTACAGCCACTTTGGAGGACAGTATGGAGGTTCCTTAAAAATCTACAAAGAGAACTACCATATGACCCAGCAATCCCACTACTGGGCATTTTCCCTGAGAAAACCGGAATTCAAAAATAGTCATGTACCAAAATGTTCATTGCAGATCTATTTACAATAGCCTGGAGATGGAAGCAACCTAAGTGTCCATCATCGGATGAATGGATAAAGAAGATGTGGCACATATATACAGTGGAATATTACTCAGCCATAAAAAGAAACAAAATTGAGCTATTTTTAATGAGGTGGGTAGACATAGAGTCTCTCATACAGAGTGAAGTAAGTCAGAAAGAGAGAGACAAATACCGTATGCTAACACATATATATGGAATTTAAGAAAAAAATAAGTCATGAAGAACCTAGTGGTAAGACAGGAATAAAGACACAGACCTACTAGAGAATGGAACTGAGGATATGGGGAGGGGGAAGGGTAAACTGTGACAAAGCAAGAGAGAGGCATGGACATATATACACTACCAAACGTATGGTAGATAGGTAGTGGGAAGCAACTGCATAGCACAGGTAGATCAGCTCGGTGCTTTGTGACCGCCTGGAGGGGTGGTTTCGGGAGGGTGGGAAGGAGGGAGACGCAAGAGGGGGGAGATATGGGGACATATGTATATGTATGACTGATTCACTTTGTTGTAAAGCAGAAACTAACACACCATTGTAAAGCAATTATACTCCAATAAAGATGTAAAAATAAGTAAAAGTGTATCTCAGGGATCAAAACAATTCCTTGCCTGTTACATTTCCAGCCAGGTAAGAGTTTATCAAAGGTAAAACCCCTCACTTTGGCCCTTTCTTTGTCATTTTCTAAATACTGTTTGGTATTTTTACAGGTCAGTCTGTGGGGAAAGTTATTCTGTCATGGCTTGGTAGTCACCTTCCTTTGCTTCCCTCTTTGCATCTTGGTCAGCTAATTGATTGCATTTTATTATATGAGCTTTGCCCTTTTTATGGCCCTGGAAATGTATTTTAGCCACTTGTGAGGTCTTAGGGACTGCTTCTAGCAGAGATAAGATATCAGAAGCATGATTTTTGTTCTTATTATTTGAAGTAAGGCAGGCGATTTCTTTCAGATTGCCCCATGAGTGTGCACCATGGAGAATGCAGAGCAAGAGTCTATGTATGTATTTACTCACTTCTCTTCAGTTAGAAGAAGAACCCGTGTCAGAACAATGCTTTCTTCCTTTTGAGCTGAGTTCCCTGGGGCAAGGCTTTTGCCTCAATGGTTTTTCTCGGGTTACAACTGGGTACCCAGCACATGTCCGTCCTTGGTCCATGAAACTGCTGCCATTGGTAAATAGTTCCAAATCTGGCTCAGCTAAGTCCTGTCTGCTAGAGTACACTAGCTCAATGGCATGCAGGAAATCATGCTCTGGGGTTTGCACAACGTCAATCGGGAGCAGTGTGGCCAGACTTAGGGCTGAAGTGACTTGAAGTTTTATGTTGGGATTGTCCAGAAAAATGGTTTGATATTTTCCGATTCTATCAGAAGTCAGCCAATAGCCCCCTTTTTGCTCCAGTAAGAAAAGGACATGGTGAGGGACACATATGGTGGTGGGTTACTCCAGGGTGAATTTCTTGGCTTCCTGAAGTATGTAACAAGTAGCAGGTACAGCTCAAAGGCAAGGGTATGTCTAGTTGCTTTGAGAAGTAGACAACAAGCCAAGGAATATTTCCCAGAGTTTGGATTAATACCCCTAGAATTATGGCTTGTCTTTCATGGACATACAATTTAAAAGGTTTCTTGATATCTGGCAGTCTCAAAGCTGGGGCTGATATTAACTTTGTTTTAATTGTCTCAAATGCTGTTTGACATTCTTTAATCCAAGTAAGGGGCTTGAGGTCATGCACCTTCAAAGCCTCATGCACGGGTTTTACTATAAGCTCATAGTTTGAGATCCAAATCTGACAGAATTCTGCCATTCCCAGAAACCCCTTCAGTTGCCTCTGGGTTGTAGGTACACCTAAGCCTGCAATTGCCTGTTTCCTACCAGGCAGTAGATCTCAGCATCCTTGAGAGAGAGTAAAACCCATATATGTGACTTGTTCCTTGCCTATTTTGACCTTTTTCTAGGAGGTCTTATATCCAGACTCAGCCAAATAGCTCAGGGTCCTGATGGTATTATGTAGACATTTGTCATAGGTGGTGCTCGCTATGAGTAAGTCATCCATATACTGGAGTAAAAGTTCTTCATCTAACATCAAATTCCTGAGGTCTCTGGTCAAAATTTCTCCAAACAGGGTGGAAGAGTTCTTAAATCCTTGGGGCAGGACCACCCAACAATATTGCTGGGTCACTTGTATCTCTGGATCCTGCCACTCAAAAGCAAACAGCTGTTGTGAGTCTTCTACAATGGGGAGACAGGAAAAAAGTGTTTCAGATCTAATGCTGAAAGTCAGCCATATTTTTTTGGAATATTTGTGAACAAAGTATATGGGTTGGGCACCATGGGGTGCAAGTTGTCCTATTTTGTTTTTAGTTCTCACATCTTGAACGAAGAGATATTCTCAGTTTGGTTTTTTAAACAGGAGAATAGGGGTGTTATAGAAAGGTCTGAAAGGTCTGATTAGTCCTGTTTTTAGAAAGTTTCCAAGAATTAGCAGTATTCCTTTTTGAGCTTCTTGTCTCAGTAGATATTGTTTCAAATTAGGGGTCCCAGCATCTTTTTCTAGTGGGATCAATATTGCATTCTTAACCCTCCCATGCATACCATAAGCCCACACTGTTGATCTTAACTCTTTTCAGACTTCAGGATGAAAGATTTCACCTTCCTTTCCAGGGGTTTCCATGAGGGCTGGGTTCAAAGTGTGTTCTGCTGAGATGCTAAAGTTGAGCTGACCTGGTGAAAAAGTCACTTGAACATTTAATTTGCAAAGAAAATCTCAGCCCCAAAGAGGGATTGGGCACTCTGGCATGTAAAGAAAGCTATATTTTATGTCATCCGATTGACATTCCAAAGTTTGTAAAACAGAAGTGTTCTGGGATTCCCTGGTGGCGCAGTGGTTGAGAGTCCACCTACCGATGCAGGAGACACGGGTTCGTGCCCTGGTCCGGGAGGATCCCGCATTCCCCGGAGTGGCTGGGCCTGTGAGCCATGGCCGCTGGGCCTGCGCGTCCGGGGCCTGTGCTCCGCGGCGGGAGAGACCACGAGAGTGAGAGGCCCGCGTACTGCAAAAAAAAAAAAATACTGTTCTTTTCTTCCCCATACATGCCAGTGACTGGAGTAGATTGGGAGGTTTTTCATGCCAGTTTAGTATTTATCACAGAATAAGTTGCACCTGTATCCACCAGGAAGTCAATTAACATGTTCCCTATTGTCAATTTTACCTGGGGCTCCAGTGAGGAAATTTGAATTGTGTGTTTTAAATCTAGGGGAGCCCTTAGACCTCTTCCTTCATCATCTGAGTGTTCCTCTCTACCATCTGGGAAACTTTCACCTTCTTGTTTTCCTTTCTTTTGTTTTCTAGTTTAGGGCAATCCTTTTCCCAGTGTCTTTTCTCCTTGCAGTAAGCACACTGTTTTTTCCTCAGTGGTGGCTTACCTTTTTCAGGTTATCTGTCTTCCAAGATTCTAAGGCTGAAGTCAAAAAGATGGAATTTCATTTGGCATTTTCAGTCTCTGTCACTGTTTCCTATTATTTAACAACTTAAAAGCAATATATACCAATTGAGAGGATTAATTCCAAAAACTCCATCCAATTTCTATAATTTTATTTTTATATCTCAGGCACTTTGTCCAATAAAGGTCATATTTACTATTATTACATTTTGGGGGGCCTCAAGATTTGCATCAATGTAACTTTTGTAAGACTGATAAATTCTTTCTAAAAATTCTGATGGGTTCTCATTAGATTTTTGTTGTATCTCCTAAATTTTGTTCAAACTCTTTTGTTTAGGCACCACCTTTCATTCTTTATTTTTTTGAATCAGGGCTTTCATTTATTATGAAAATTTTTTAACATAAATCAACAAGAATACTTGGTATCTAATTTCTTGACTGATGCTTATTGATTTTTGTCATAGTGGGTTTTTTGACAGTGCATAAAAGATATTAGTATTTATTTTATTTATTTAATTATGTTTAGCTTAGTTATCTTGTTTCCTTTTCTTAAGATACAGAAGAGGGACTTCCCTGGTGGTCCAGTGGTTAAGACTCCACGCTCCCAATGCAGGGGGATGGGGTTTGATTCCTGGTCAGGGAACTAGAGCCCACACACAAGCCACAACTAAGAGTTCACTTGCCACAAAGAAGATCCCATATGCAGTAACGAAGATTCCCACATGCTGCAACGACCCGGCACAGCCAAATAAACAAATATTTTTAAAAAAGATACAGCAAAAGTATAATATTCTGATATTTGGAAAGTTTATTTTTTAACATTGCTGGAAATGTTTTATTTTATTTAATTTTTAATGCAATTTTAAAAGTTACTTTCGATTTACAGTTATTACAAAATATTGGCCATATTTGTTGTGTTGTACAATACATCCTTGAGTGAATCTACACCCAATAGTTTGTCCCTAACCCTCAATGGTAACCACTAGTTTTTTCTCTATATCTGTGAGTCTGCTTCTTTCTCAGTTATATTCACTAGTTTCCTGTATTTTTTAGATTCCACATAGAAGTGATATAATACTGTGCTTGTCTTTCTCTGTCTGACTTATTTCACTTAGCATAATGCCCTCCAAGTCCATCCATGTCACTAAAAATGGCAAAATTTCATTCTTTTTTTATGGCTGAGTAGTATTCCATTGTATATATATACAGCATATATTCTTTACCCACTCATCTGTTGATGGACACTTAGGTTGTTTCCATGTCTTGGCAATTGTATATAAATAATGCTGCCTTGAATACTGGGGTTCATGTATCTTTTTGAATTTTTGTTTTTTGGGGGTATATACCCAATAGTGAAATTGTTGCATTATATTGTATCTCTATTTGTAGTATTCTGAGAAACCTCCATACTCTTTTCCACATTGGCTGCACCAATTTACATTCCTACCAAGAGTGTACAAGCATTCACTTTTCTCCATATCCTTGCCAACAATTGTTATTTGCAGACATTTTGATGATAGCCATTCTGACAGGTGTGAGGTGATATGTCATTGTGGTTTTGATTTGCATTTCCCTGATGATTAGTGATCTTGAGCTTCTTTGCATGTGCCCATCTGCAATTCCTCTTTGGAAAAATGTCTATGAAGTTCTTCTTCCCATTTTTTGATTGGGTTGTTTTCTTGACATTTAGTTGTATGAGTTGTTTATATATGTTAGATATTCATCCCTTATTGGTCATAACATTTGCAAATATTTTCTCCCATACAGTATGTTGTCTTTTCTTTTTGTGGATGATTTCTTTTGCTGTGCAAAAGCTTTTAAGTTTAATTAGGTCCCATTTGTTTATTTTTGCTTTTATTTGCTTTACTTTAGGAGACAGATCCAAAAAAATATTGCTGCAATTAACGTCAAAGTGTGTTCTGCCTGTTTTCCTCTAGGAGCTTTATGAACAGTATCCAGTCTTACATTTAGGTCTTTAATCCATTTTGACCTTATTTTTATGCATGGTTTTATAGAATGTCTTAATTTTATTCTTCTAAATGTACCTGTCCAGAATTCCCAGCACTACTTGCTGAAGACACTGCCTTTTCTCCATTGTATATTCTTGCCTCCTTTGTCAGATTAATTGACCATAAATGTGTGGGTTTATTTCTGAGCTTTCTATCCTATTCCATTGATCTACATGTACAATTTTGTGTCAATACCACACAGTTTTGATGACTGTAGCATTGTATTATTGTCTGAATTCAGGAAGCGTGATTCATCCATCTCTGTTCTTCTTTCTCAAGATTGCTTTGGCTATTTGAGATCTTTTGTGTTTCAATACAAATTTTTAAATTATTTGTTCTAGTTCTGTGAAAAATGCCATTGACATTTTGATAGAGATTCCATTGAATCTGTAGATTGCCTTGGATAGTATGGTCATTTATACAATATTGATTCTTCCATTCCAAGAACATGGTATACCTTTCCATCTGTTTATGTTATCTTCAATTTCTTTCATGGATGTCTTATAGTTTTCAGAGTACAGGTCTTTTACCTCCTTAGGTAGGTTTATTCTTAGGTATTTTATTCTTTTTATGCGATGGTAAATGAAATTGTTTCATTAATTTCTCTTTCTGGTATTTTGTTGTTAGTGTATAGAAATGAGACAGATTTCTGTATATGAATTCTGTATCCTGCATTTTACTGAATTAATTGATGTGATTTAGTAGTTTTCTGGTGGCCTTTTTAGTATTTTTCTCTGTATAGTGTCATGTCATCAGCAAATAGTGACAGTTTGGGGCTCCCCTGGTGGCGCAGTGGTTGAGAGTCCGCCTGCTGATGCGGGGGACATGGGTTGGTGCCCCAGTCCGGGAGGATCCCACATGCTGCGGAGTGGCTGGGCCTATGAGCCATGGCTGCTGAGCCTGCGCGTCCAGAGCCTGTGCTCCACAATGGGAGAGACCACAGCAGTGAGAGGCCCGCGTACCGCAAAAAAAAAAAAAAAAAAAATGACAGTTTTACTTCTTCCTTTCCAATTTAAATTCCATTTATGTCTTTTTCTGCTCTGATTGCTGTGGCTAGGACTTCCAAAACTATGTTGAATAAAAGTGGTGAGAGTGGACATCCTTGTCTTTTTCCGGATCTTAAAGAAAATGCTTTCATCTTTTCACCATTGAGTATGATATTAAATGTGGGTTTGTGATATATGGCCTTTACAATTTCAAGGTATGTTCCCTCTATGACCACTTTCTGGAGAGCTTTTATCATAAATGGATGTTGAATTTTGTTGAAAGGTTTCTCTGCATATATTGAGATGATCACATAGTATTTTATTCTTCAATTTTTTAATTTGGTGTATCATATGGATTTATTTGTGAATATTGAAAAATCCTTGCATCCCTGGGATAAATCCCACTTGACCATTGTGTATGTGCCCTTTAATATATTGTTGGATTCCGTTTGTTAGTATTTGTTGAGGATTTTTTCATCTATATTCATCAGTGCTATTGACCTGTAATTTTCTTATTTTGTGATATTTTCATCTAGTTTTGTCGTGAGGGTGATGGTGGGCTCAGAGAATTGGTTTGAAAGTGTTCCATCCTCTGCAACTTTTTTCAACAGTTGTAGACGTGTAGGTGCTAGCTCTTCTCTAAATATTTGGTAGAATTCACCCATGAAGCCATCTCATCCTGGGTTTTTAGTTGTTGGGAGTTTTTAAATTACTGATTCAATTTCACTACTGATAATTAGTCTGTTCATATTTTCTACTTCTTTCTGGTTCAGCCTTGGGAGATTGAACCTATCTAATAGTTTTTCCATTTTCTCTAAGTTGTCCATTTTATTGGCACATAGTTGTTCATAGCAATCTCTTAAGGCCCTTCTTATTTCTGTGGTGTTGCTTGTAACTTCTTTTTCATTTCTGATTTTATTGATTTGGACCTTTTCCCTTTTCTTCCTGGTGAGTCTGGCTAATATTTTATCAGTTTTGTATATCTTTTCAGATAACCAGCTTTTAGTGTTATTGATTTTTTCATTGTTTTTTTAGTCTCTCATTTATTTCTGCTCTGATCTTTATGATTTCTTTCTTTCTACCTACTTTGGGTTTTGTTTGTTCTTGTTTCTCTAGTGACTTTAGGTATAAGAAAAGTTTGTTTATTTGAGATTTTTCTTGTTCCCTGAGGTAAGCTTATATCACTATAAACTTCCCTCTTAGAACTGCTTTTGCTGTGTCCCACAGGTTTTGGATCATCATATTTTCCTTTTCATTTGTCTCTAGGTATTTTTTATTTCCTCTTTGATTTCTTCAGTGTTCCATTGGTTTTTAAGTAGCATATTTTTTAGCCTCCACGTGTTTATGTTTTTTGCAGTTTTATTCTTGTAGTTGATTTCTAGTCTCATACTATTGCAGTTGGGAAGGATGCTTGATATAATTTACATTTTCTTAAATTTACTGATGCTAGTTTTGTGGTCTAGCATGTGATCCATCCTGCAGAATGTTCCAGGGGCACTTGAAAAGAATGCATATTCTTCTGATTGAGAATGGGATACTATCTATCTATCTATCTATCTATAAATCAATTAAGTCAATTTGGTCTAATGTGTTATTTAAGGCCAATGTTTCCTTCCTTATTGATTTTCTTTCTGGATGATCTGTCCATCTAATGTAAGTGAGGTGTTAAAGTCCCCTTATTATTGTGTTACTGTATATTTCTCCTTTTATGTCTGTTAATATTTGCCTTATATTTTGAGGTGCTCCTGTATTGGATGCATATATATTCACAATTATTGTATCTTCCTTTTTGATTGATCCCTTGATGATTTTGTAGTGTTCTTCTTTATCTCTTCTAACAGTCTTTATTTTAAAGTCTACTTTGTGTGATATAAGTATTGCTACTCGACTTTCTTTTGGTTTCCATTTGCATGGAATAACTTTTCTCATCCCCTCACTTTCAGTCTGTATTTGTCTCTAGATTCGAAGTGAGTCTCTTGTAGGCAACATATGTATGGGTCTTGTTTTTGTATCCAGTCAGCCACTCTATGTATTTTGGTTAGAGCATTTAGTCCGCTTACATTTAAGGTAATAATTGATATATATGTTCTTACTGACACTGTGTTAATTGATTTGGATTTGTTTTTGCAGGTCTTTTTTTCCCCATCTTTTATTCTTTTTTATTGGGATTTGATTATTATCTTTAGTGTTATGTTTGTTTCCCTCTTCCTTTTTTGTGTGTATATCTATTATAGATTTTTGTTTTGCAATATATTGGGTTGGCCAAACTATATATACATATATATATATGATTAAGTTGCTGATCTCTTAATTTCAAATGCATGTAATAAACCCTGCATTGTTACTGTCCTCTTTTCACTATTACTGTTTTTGATATCATAAATTACAACTAACTGTTTTGAGTATCCCTTAACTGCTATTGTGGATATTGATTTTACTACTTTTGTCTTTTAACCTCTGTATTAGCATTGTGTGGATGATTTTCTACCTTTATTGTATTTTTCCTTTACTGATGAGATTTTTCATTTCATAATTTTCTTGTTTATTGCTGTGAATTTTTGGGGCCTAGAAAAATTCCTTTAACGTTTGTTGTAAAGTTGGTTTATTGGTGCTGAACTCTTTTAGCTTTTGCTTGTGTGTAAAAGTTATGATTTCTCCATCAAGTCTGAATGAGGATCTTGCTGGATAGTATATTCTTGGTTGTAGGTTTTTCCTTTTCATCACTTTAAATATATTGTGCCACTTCCTTCTGGCCTGCAGAGTTTCTGCTGGAAAATCTGCTAATAGCATTATGGAACTTCCCTTGTATGCTATTTGTTGCTTTTCCCTTGTTGCTTTTATTATTTTCTCTTTCATTTTTGTCATTTTGATTGCAATGTGTCTTGGTGTGTTCCTTTTTGGCTTAAGCACTCTCTACGCTTCCTGGATTTGGGTGACTGTTTCCTTTCCCAGGTTAGGGAAGTTTTTAACTATTATATCCTCACATATTTTCTCAGGACCTTTCCTTCTTCTCCTTCTGGGACCCCTATAATTCCAATATAGTAATGTTGTCCCAGAGGCCTTTTAAACTGTCCTCATTTCATTTCATTCTTTTTTTCTGATCAGTGGCAGTGCTTTCCACTATTCTGTCTTCCAGCTCACTGATCCATTCCTCCGTGTCATTTATAATACTATTAATTTCTTCTATTGTATTTTTCATGTCAGTTATTGCATTCTTCATCTTTGTTTGTTCTTTATGTTTTCTAACTCTCTGTTAAAGCTTCTAACTTACTCTCTCTGCACATCCATTTCTCCCCCCAACTTCTTTGATCTTTATGATCATTACTCTAAACTCTTTCTTGGGTAGATTGCCTATCTCCACTTGGCATAGTTCTTCTTCTGAGGTTTTATCTTGTTCCTTCATCTGGAACATATTTCTCTGCTGCCTTATCTTGTCTAAGTTGCTATTTGTATTTTTATGTATGTGGTAGATAGTTATGTTTCTCAATCATGGAGAAGTGGTCTTCTATATGAGATGTTCTATATGTCCCAGCAGTGCACTTCCCTCTCATCACCCAAGTTATATTCTCTAGGGATTCCCCCTAAGAGTGCTGTGTGGGTCTTTCTGTTCTGGCAAGCTGACTATGGAAGTGGTCAGCTAGGCTTTGTTGGTCCTTAGCCCAGTTGGTTGCCAGGCCCTGCCTCATGTGGATGCTGCTGGCTGTTGTTTAGTGAAGAGTGGTCACAAGGTGGCTGGTTGCAGAATCCTACATGGCCCTGTGGCTAGTGAGACTCAATAGTGAGTGGAGTCATGGTCCCAAAGACTCTGGGGTTGTTCCTGCACCACTGACAGGTGAAGCAATGTCCTGGGATTAGTCCTGGACTACTGGAAGGGAAAGCTGTTTCTTGGAGTCTGGCTGCAAGGCCCAAGGATCTCAGAGCACTTTTCAGATGGTTGGGGGGGGCTGGTCTCTGACAAAGTTCTGTATGGGATATCGTGTGTCCCACTGATTGTGTTGGTCTGCTAGTTGGCAGGGTCTGGTCCCAGTTTGGTCCAAGAGTAGGGTCTGGCCTGTTGTGGGCAGGCTGGGTACCCAGGCTGTGGGATCATAATTTTTTGTTTTGGTGTCTGCTCCCTCGTGGGTGTGGCTGACCTAGGGGCTAGTGCAGGCTTCCTGGAAATAAGGGCTTTTGTTTGCCCACTGGCGGGTAGAGCTAGTTTTTGGCCCTCTTTTGGGCAGGGCTGTGTCTAGGGGCATGTCTAGTAGTGAATATGGGCTCAGGAATTCTTTAAGCAGCCTGTCTGCTGATAGGTGGGGTTGTGTACCTGCCCAGTTAAGGTTTTGACTTGAGGCGTCCCAGAAGTTGTGCCTACAGGCTGTTGGGTGGGGCCAAGTCTTTTCTTTAATGAACCAAAATGGAAGTCACCAACAGCAGTTTTAATTTAGTTGAATGTTTCCAAATATGGCTGCCACCAGTCTATGTCCCTAGGGTGAGCTGCATCTGTTCTCTGACTCTCCAGGAGCCTTTCCAACACCAACAGGTAGGTCTGGTCTAGGATCCTATCAAATTACTGCTTTTGACGTGGGTTCCAGTGTGCAGAAGCTTCTGTGTGCACCCTTTAAGAGTGAAATCTCTATTTCCCCCATTCTTTGGGGCTTCTCATATTAAGCCCCACTGGCCTTCAAAGCCAAATCCTTTGGGGGCTCATCTTCCTAATGCAGGACCCGGAGCTGGGGATCCTGATTTGGGGTTCAGAACTCTCACTCCTATGGGAGAGCCATTGAAATATAAGTACACACCAGGTTGTGGGTCACACACACAGGGGTTATGTGATTTGATTATATCACATTTCCACCCCTCCTATTTGTCTCATTGTGGTTCCTTCTTTATATCTTTAATTGTAGAAGATCTTTTCTAGTAGTTTCCAGTCTCTTTTGTCAATTGTTGTTCTGCAGATAGTTGTGGTTTTATTTGCTTATGAGAGGAAGTGAGCTCAGGGTCTTTCTGCTCCACCCTTGGCCACTGTTCTAGACATCAACTTTTGAAAACTAGCCAATATACACTCTCAATAGTGTTCTAGAAAAGGCATTCCCCTTTCACTGGAATCCCAATTGAACTCTGCTTTAAGAACAGCCTGGTTTTCACCTGGGACTCCGTTTGTATCTGCCAGATGAATGTGATGAGTTTGCTCTCAAATTCTGTCTATAACCATTCTTCTCTCATCCCCAGCAGGCATCATATTTGTGAGAATGTGTATGTCTGCTCATGAGGAGTACTGCATGACAAAAATGGAAGTGAACAGCTCAGTCATGCAAAGGCAGTCCTCTCTGACAGAGGAATTACTGTTCTCCCAATTGAACAAATCTGAAGTTAAAAGAGATCATGCATCCATAGATAACTGACTGGCTAGCTATATGCATTGAGACCCCCTATGGGATATCAGCTTAATGGAAATTGTGCTGCTCAAGGGGTGGTTCCCAGACCAAATTCAATACACTGGCATATCTTAGGCAGTGATTCCAAACCACGTCCCTGTGTCCTAAAGGGGAATTCAGGGAGAATCACTGTTCCCCATATAAGGGAGCAGGCCAGATCTCTTGGGACATTTCCAATGTCCTGACTGTGAGAACACAGGTAAGAGTTAGACATGCCAGTGTACCTGATGGCAGTGCAGGGATGGAAGGAAGCAAAGAGGAGGAGGCTGCAAATGTAGTTTCATAGGCAAAGCCAGAGATAGATTTAAAGCTTTAAGTAACATGCCCTTATCTCCATCTTCCAACTTTCCCTCTTGCAATACAGGATTTCCCTCTGGTTACCTCTTGCTGTTTGTACCATAAAATGGCAGCCATTCTGTTTCTTTTCATCTTGGTCCATGAGCACCTGTATATATAGGAATTCATCATCCTTTCCTGCTTTTTTACAAAATGATTCTAGCTGTAAAATGGTATAGTAATTTAGTGAGCAATTTAGAGGCCACCACTCTTTCAACCCCAACATGTACTGAGAGCATACAGTATTGCAATAAAATATCATATTTTTCTTAGTCATAGGTTCTTATCTGTACTCTGACCATTTATTTAAGATGCATCCCAAGGGAATCTCTTTGGGATAGATGAAGTTTTTCCCATTTATAAGATGAAAGTACAAAGAGAACACAAGAAGCACAAACAAAGGCAAACAAAGCACAAAAAAGGCAAGCAAAAGCAAACAAATGCAAATGAACAAGTTCACAAATCAGGTGGAAGTCCAACAACTATTGCCTTCTCCAATATGGAATCCCACATAAATACAAAACAAACTTGCTTATTCCAGAGAGGAAAAGCTCAAAGAGAAGGAAAGGGAGTTTCCAGGTGTACACATCAGAGTGATTCATCCTATGTCAGAAGTCAAGCCAGTCATCTACTCACAGAGGTTTGTCCATTCTTTGCACCAACAGCCAGGCTCTAGGGCAGCTGGTGTCACTCCAGGCAATTAAAGAGAAAGTTCTCAGAACAAATGGCCCTGGCTGCTGATAGGGAATTCCCACCCCCACCCCAGCTCATTGGAACCAGCTGGCCACAAGCAGTCAGATCCTGGCTGGTACACCAAATTTTGTACCCAAGTCTAAATTCATAACATTCATCACATGAAGACCAACACATCAAGAGACAAGGTGCTGTGACAAGGAAAAGTGACCTTATTCAGGAAACCAGAAAAGTGAGAAGATTAATGTCTTAAAGAATTTTATTGCTTAGGTTAGAATTCAAGCTTCTTTTACACTAAGAAAAGGTGGAAGTGGAAGGAGCTGAGGTCAGCAGGAGACAGCTGCAAACAGCTGCGTGCCAGCCCTAGTCCGAGGGAGGTTACAAAAGATCTTTGTTCTTAGTCAGTTGACTTTGGTTGATGTTAATCTGACCTGGTCATGATGTTCCTGAAGAACTCAATAACACAAATGTTATTTTGTTGTTGTTGTTCATGTTCCTTATCACCAAAGGGCAAGTAACTTTCCTTTAAAAGGAGCTTATTACAAAAACCCCAAGCTGCAGCAAAATTTCTTCAGTGAGTAATGTGGCTATATGCTGAACTAGCATGACTAGCAAAGGCAAGTAACAATAGAACACAAAGATTAGAAATAAAGTAGGTTCAATATGGAGTTAGAGCTGTTCTTCCCTGTTACAATATGAAGGAAGATTATAGCAATAAGTACCTACATTTGGGGTTTCCCTGGTGGTGCAGTGGTTAAGAATCTGTCTGCCAACACAGGGGACATGAGTTTGAGCCCTGGTCCAGGAAGATCCTACATGCAAGGGAGCAACTAAGCCCATGCACCACAACTACTGAGTCTGAGCTCTAGAGCCCACAAGCCACAACTACTGGATCCCACGTGTCTAGAGCCCATACTCCACAACAAGAGAAGGCACCACAATGAGAAGCCTGTGCACCACAATGAAGAGAAGGCACTGCAATGAGAATCCTGTGCACCCACTTGCCACAACTAGAGAAAGACCGCACACAGCAACAAAGACACAACACAGCCAAAAATAAATAAATAAATAAATAGATAGATAAATAAATACCTACATTAAGGAATACAAAAGATCGCAAATAACCACCCTAAATTAACATCTCAAGGAACTAGAAAAAAGACTAAGTCCAAAGTTAGTAACTCAAAGAAAAAAATCAGAGCAGAAATAAATGAAATAGAGACCAGAAAGCAATAGAAAGGATGAATAAAACTTTTACTTTTACTTTTCAGAAAAGCTGCTTTCTTATAAAGTAAAATAATTATAGACAAATCTTTAGGTAAACTCATCAAGAAAAAAAGAGAAGACTCAAAAAACATAAAATAAAATTGGCTGGTGAGATGCTGGAGTAGAAGGACACGAGCTCACCCTTTCTTACAAAAGCACCAAAATCACAACTTACCGCTGAACAGCCACTGACAAAAAACAACACTGGAACCTACCAAAAAGGGTTCCTTACTCCCAAAGACAAAGAAGAATCCACAACGAGTTGGTAGGAGGATCACAATCATGATAAAATCAAATCTCATACTTGCTGGGTGGGTGACACACAAACTGGAAAATAATTATACAATAGAAGTTCTGCCACAGAAGTGACAGTCCTGAGCCTCATGTCAGGCTTCCCAGCCTGGGCGTCTGACACCAGGAGGAGGAGTTCCCAGGGAATCTGGCTTTGAAAGTCAGCAGGATTTGATGGCAGAAATTCCACAGGACTGAAGGGGAAAGAAACTCCACTCTCAGAGGGTGCACACAAGGCGCCATGTGAACAAGGACCCAGGGAAAAAAGCAATGACCTCATAAAAGACTGGGCCACACCTACATGCTAGTATTGGAGGGTCACCTGCAGAGGTAGGGAGTGGCTGTTGGTCACGGCTGGGACAAAGACATTGACAGTGGAAGTTATGCAGAGTACTCGTTGATGTGAGCCCTCCAAGGGGCCTCCATTTACTTCCCAAGACCTAGCCGCACCCAACAGTCTGTAGATTCCAGCGCTGGGATGCCTCAGGCTAAACAAACAACAGGACGGAAACACAGCCCCACCCATCAGCAGACTGGGCAGTAAAACTCTTTCTGAGCACAGCCCTGCCCACCAGATGGGCAAGATGCAGCTCCACCCGCCAGTAGGCAACAATCCTCCCACCAGGAAGCCAGCGCAAGCCACATAGAGAGCTTCACCTACCAGAGTGCAGACAGCAGAAGGAAGAACTACAATCCTGCAGCCTGTGGAACAGAAACCACAATCACAGAAAGGAAGACAAAATGAGACAGCAGAGGAATATGTCCCAGATGAAGGATCAACTCAAGAAGAACAACTAAGTGACGTGGAAATAGACAATCTACTAGAAAAAGAATTCAGAGTAATGATACTGAAGCTGATCCAAGATCTCAGAAAAGAATGGAGGCACAGATGGAGAGGATGCAACAAATGTTTAACAAAGAGCTAGAAGAACTAAGAAACAAACAGACATGAACAATACAATAACTGAAATGAAAAATACACTAGAAGAAATCAATAGCAGAGTAACTGAGGCAGAAGAAAGGTTAAGTGATCTGGAAGGCAGAATGGCGAAACTGACTGCCACAGAACAGATTAAAGAAAAAAGAATGAAAATAAATGAAAATAGTCTAAGCGACCTCTGGGAAGACATTAATTGCACCAACATTCGCATTATAGGAGTCCCAGAAGGAGAAGAGAGAGAGAGAAAGTACCTGAGAAAATATTTGAAGAGATAATAGCTGAAACTTCCCTAACTTAAGAAGGAAAACAGTTATCCAATCCAAGAAATGCAGAGAATCCCAGGCAGGATAAACTCAAGGAGGAAGAAGCCAAGAAACATAATAAGAAAACTGATAAAAATTAAAGACAAAATATATTAAAAGCAACAAGGGAAAAGGAACAAATAACATACAAGGGAACTCCAATAAGGCTATCAGCTGATTCCTCAGCATAACGTCTACAGGCCAGAAGGGAGTGGCATGATATATTTAAAGTGATGAAAGGGAAGGACGTACAACCAAGAATAATCTATCCAGCAAGTCTCTTCTTCAGATTTGATGGAGAAATTGAAAACTTTACAGACAAGCGAAAGCTAACAGAAATCAGTACCAACTGACCAGCTTGGCAACAAATGCTAAAGGAGGGCTTCTAAGTGAAAAAGAAAAAGCCACTACTAGAAACAGGAAAATTTCCAATGGAAAAGCTCACCAGTAAATGCACATATAAAGTGAATGTAGAAAATCATCTGCACAAAAAAATGATATCAAAATCAGCCACCGTGTGAAGAGGAGAGCAGAAATATAGGATATTGTAAATGCATTTAAAATTAAAGGACCAGCTACTTAAAATAACCTTGTTTATATATAGACTGCTATATCAAAACCTCATGATAACTGCAAATCAAAAATCTACAATACATACACACAGAAAAAAGAAAAAGGAAGCCAAACACAACACTAAAGTTGGTCATCAAATGACAAGAGAATAGACCAAAAGAGGAAGGGAAGAGAAAAAGTGACAAAAACAAATCCAAAACAAGTAAGAAAATGGCAGTAGGAATATACATATCTATAATTACCTGAAATGTAAATGAATTAAAAGATATAGACTGGCTGGATGGATACAAAAAACAAGACTTGTGTATATGCTGTCTACAAGATACCCACTTCAGATCTAGGAACACATACAGACTGAAAGTTTAGGGATGGAAAAAAGTACTCCATGCAAATGGAAATCAAAAGGAAGCTGGAGTAGCAATACATATATCAGATGAAATAGGTTTTAAAATAAAGACTGTTACAAGAAACAAAGAAGGACACTACGAAATGATCAAGGGAACAATCCAAGAAGAAGAGAAAACAATTGTAAATATATAAACAACAAACATAGGAGCACACCAGTATATAAGGCAAACACTTACAGCCTTAAAAGGAGAAAATAACAGTAACACAATAATAGTAGGGGCCTTTAACACTAAATTTTCATCAATAGACAGATCATCAAGACAGTAGATCAATAAGGAAACACAGGTCTTAAATGATACATTAGACCAGATCAACTTAACTGATATTTACAGAGTATTCCATTCAACAGCAGCAGAATATAAATTCTTCTCAAATGCAGATGGAACATTCCCCAGGATTGATCACATTCTGGGCCACAAAGCAAGCCTTGATAAATTTAAGAAAATTGAAATCATATCAAGCATCTTTTCCAACCACGACATTATGAGATTAGATAACTACTAGAAAAAAGTGTAAGAAACACAAACACAAGGAGGGAAAACTATATGCTACTAAACAACCAATGGATGACTGAAGAAATCAAAGAGGAAATAAAAAATACCTACAGACAAATGAAAATGAAAGCAAAATGATCCAAAATCTATGGGACATGTAAAAATATGTTCTCAGAGGGTAGTTTATAGCAATACAATCTTACCTTAAGAAATGAGAAAAATCACAAATAAACAACCTAACCTTACACCTAAAGCAGCTAGAGAAAGAAGAACAAGCAAAACCTAAAATTTTTATAAAGAAAGAAATCATAAAAATCAGAGCAGAAATAAAGAAAATAGAAATAAAGAAAAAGATAGAAAAGATTGATGAAATAAAAGCTGATTCTTGAAAAGATAAACAAAATTGATAAACCTTTAGCCAGAGTGATCAAGAAAAAAACAGAGGGCTCCAATCAAAATTAGAAATGAAAAAGGAGAAGATAGTATGGACACCACAGAAATACAAAGGATCATAAGAGACTACTACAAGCAACTATATGTCAACAAAATGGAAACCTTGGAAGAAATGCACGAATTCTTAGAAAGGTACAATCTCCCAAGATTGAACCAACAAGAAGCAGAAAATATAAACAAACCAATCACAAGTACTGAAATTGAAACTCTGATTTAAAAACTCCCAATAAACAACAGTTCAGGGTCAGATGGCTTCATAGGCAAATTCTATCAAACATTCAGAGAAGAGTTAACACTTATCCTTCTGAAACTCTTCCAAAAAATTGCAGAGGAAAGAACACTCCCAAGCTCATTCTACGAGGCCATGACCACTCTAATCCCAAAAGCAGACAAAGGTATATCTTAAAAAAAAAGAAAAAGAAAGAAAGAAAAGAGAAAATTACAGGCCAATATCACTGATGAACATAGATGCAAAATTCCTCAACAAAATGCTAGCAACCTGAATCCAACATACATTAAATGATGATACACCATGATCAAGTGGGATTTATCCCAAGGATGCAAGGATTTTTCAATATTTGCAAATCATTCAGGGTGACACTGCATCAAAAAAAAAAGAAGAATAAAAACCATATGTTCATCTCAGTAGATGAAGAAAAAGCTTTTCACAAAATTCAGCACCCGTTTATGATAAAGACTCTCCAGAAAGTGAACACAGAGGGAACCTACTTCAACATAATAAAGGCCATATACGACAAGCCCACAGCAAGCATCATTCTCAATGGTGAAAAACTGAAAGCATTTCCTCTAATATCAGGAACAAGACAAGGATGTCCACTCTCACCACTATTATTCAACATAGTTTTGGAAGTCCTAGCCATGGCAATCAGAAAAGAAAAAGAAATAAAAGTAATCCAAATTGGAGAAGAAGAAGTAAAACTGTCACTGTTTGCACATGATATGATACTATACATAGAAAATCCTAAAGATGCCACCAGAATACTACTAGCGTTCATCAATGAATTCAGGAATGTGGCAGCATACAAAATTAATATGTGGAAATCTGTTGCATTTCTATACACTAACTATGAAATATCAGGAATAGAAATTCAAGAAACAATCCAATTTACCATCGCATCATAAAGAATGAAATACCTAGATATAAACCTACCTAAGGAGACAAAAGACCTGTACTCCAAAAACTATAAGACACTATGAAAGAAATCGAAGATGACAGAAACTGATAGAAAGATATATCCTGTTCTTGGATTGTCAAATTATTCATTCATTTGAGATTCATTATTGTCAAAATGACTATATTAACCAAGGCACAATCCCTATCAAATTACCAAGGGCATTTTTCACAGAGACAGAACAAAAAATCTAAAAATTTGTATGGAGACACAAAGGACCCCTTCTGTGTCTCAATAGCAATCTTGAGAAAGAAAAATGGAGAGGGTGGAATTGGGCTCCCTGACAGATTATACATCAAAACAGTATGGTACTCACACAAAAACAGAAATATAGATCAATGGAGCAGGGTAGAAAGCCCAGAAATAAGCCCATGCAGCTATGGTCAATTAATCTATGACAAAGGAGGCAACAATACACAGTGGAGGGAAGACAGTCTCTTCAATAAATGGTGCTGGGAAAACTGGACAGCTACATGTTTAAAAATGAAATTAGAACATTCTTTAACACTGTACACAAAAATAAACTCAAAATGGATAAAAGAACTAAATGTAAGACCGGATACTATAAAACTATTAGAGAAAAACATAGTCAGAACACTCTTATATACAAATCACAGCAATATCCTTTCCGAGCCATCTCCTACAATAATGGAAATAAAACAAAAATAAACAAATGGGACCTAATTGAATTCAAAGGCTTTTGCACAGCAAATGAAACTATAAACAAAAAAACCCCACAACCCACAGATTGTGAGAAAACATTTGCAAATGATGTGACAAACAAGGGATTAGTGTCCAAAATTTACAAACATCTCATGTGGCTCAATATCAAAAAACCAAACAACCCATTTCAGAATATTGGCAGAAGACCTAAATCAACATTTCTCTGAAGAAGACATACAGATGGCCAGGACAGACATGAAAAGCTGCTCAACATTGCTAATTATTAAAGAAATGCAAATCAAAACCACAGTGAGATTTCATCTCACACCAGTCAGAATGGCCATCATCAAAATATCTACAAACAATAAATGTTGGGGGTGGTGTGAAGAAAAGGGAACTCTCCTAGACATTGGTGGGAATGTACATTTGCACAGCCACTACAGTGAAGAGTATGGAGTTTTCTTAGGAAACTAAAAAGAGATCTATCATATGATCCAGCAATCCCACTCATGAGCATATATTCAGACAAAAACATGGTTCAAAAGGATATATGCACCCGACTCTTCATTGCAGTGCTGTTTACAATAACCAAGACATGTATGCAACCTAAAAGTTCATCAACAGATGAATGGATAAAGAAGATGTGGTAATGTACACAATGGAATATTACTCAGCCATTCCAATATTAAATAATTCCATTTGCAGCAACATGGATCAACCTGGAGATTATCAAATTAAATGAAGTTAATCAGAGTAAAACAAATATCATATGACATTACTTATATATGGAATCTAAAATATATATATACAAATGAACTTATTTTCAAAATGGAAACAGACTCACAGATTTAGAGAACTAATTTATGGTTACCAGTGGGATAACAGGGTAGGGGAGGGATAGATTGATAGTTTGGGATTGACGTGTATGCACTACTATATTTAAAATAGATAACCCACAAGAACCTACTTTATAGCAAAGGTAACTCTGCCTTATATTCCGAAATACCTAAATGGGAAAGGAATTTGAAAAAGAATAGATACATGTATATGTATAACTGAATACCTTTGCTGTACACCTGAAACTAACAGAACATTGTTAATAAACTATTCTCCAATATAAGATAAAAAATTTTTTTAAATTAAAATTAAAATCAGAAATGAAAAAGGAGATATTAAAACTGATACCAGAGAATACAAATGATTATAAGATAATACTGTGAACAAGTATATGCAAATAAGCTGAACAACGTAGAAGTAATTGACAAACTTTTAGAAATATACAACTTACCAAGAAATAGAAAATCTGAATACAACAATCACTACTTAGAAGATTAAACATGTAATAAAAAAACCTCACAACAAAACAAAATACAGGAACAGATAGCATCATTGTTATATTTTAACAATCATTTAAACAACACCAATCCTTTTTTTTTACATCTTTATTACAGTAAAATTGCTTTACAACGGTGTGCTGGTTTCTGCTTTATAAAGTGAATCAGTTTTACATATACATATGTTCCCATACCTCTTCCCACTTGCGTCTCCCTCCCTCACAACCTTCATATCCCACCCTTCCAGGAAGTCACAAATCACCGAGCTCATATCCCTGTGCTATGGGGCTGCTTCCCACTAGCTATCTACCTTACATATGAGAGTGTATATATGTCCATGCCTCTCTCTCGCTTTGTCACAGCTTACCCTTCCCCCTCCCCATATCCTCAAGTCCATTCTCTAGTAGGTTTGTGTCTTTATTCCTGCCTTACCCCTAGGTTTTTCATGACATTTTTTTTTCAAATTCCATATATATGTGTTAGCATATGGTATTTGTCTTTCTCTTTCTGACTTACTTCACTCTGTATGACAGACTCTAGGTCTATCCACCTCATTACAAATAGCATAATTTCATTTCTTTATATGGCTGAGTAATATTCCGTTGTATATATGTGCCACATCTTCTTTTTCCATTCATCCGATGATGGACATTTAGTTGTTTCCATCTCTGGGCTATTGGAAATAGAGCTGCAATGAACATTTCGGTACATGACTCTTTTTGAATGATGGTTTATTGAGGGTATATGCCCAGTAGTGGGATTGCTGGGTCATATGGTAGTTCTATTTGCAGTTTTTTAAGGAGCCTGCATACTGTACTCCATAGTGGCTGTACCAATTCACATTCCCACCAGCAGTGCAACAGTATTGCCTTTTCTCCACATCCTCTCCAGCATTTACTGTTTCTAGATTTTTTGATGATGGTCATTCTGACTGGTGTGAGATGATATCTCATTGCCGTTTTGATTTGCATTTCTCTAATGATTAATGATGTTGAGCATTGTTTCATGTGTTTGTTGGCAGTCTGTATGTCTTCTTTGGAGAAATGTCTCTTTAGGTCTGCCCATTTTTGGATTGGGTTGTTTGTTTTTGGTAGTGAGCTGCATGAGCTTCTTATAAATTTTGGAGATTAATCCTCTGTCAGTTTCTTTATTTGCAAATGTTTTCTCCCATTCTGAGGGTTGTCTTTTGGTCTTGTTTATGGTTTCCATTGCTGTGCAAAAGCTTTGAAGTTTTATTAGGTCCCATCTGTTTATTTTTGTTTTTATTTCCATTTCTCTAGGAGGTGGGTCAAAAAGGATCTAAATGTGATTTATGTCATAGAGTGCTCTGCCTATGTTTTCCTCTAGCAGGTTGATAGTTTCTGGCCTTACATTTAGGTCCTTAATCTATTTTGAGCTTATTTTTGCGTATGGTGTTAGGGAGTGATCTAATATACTTTTACATGTACCTGTCCAGTTTTCCCAGCACCACTTATTAAAGAGGCTGTCCTTTCTCTACTGTACATTCCTGCCTCCTTTATCAAATATAAGGTGAGCATATGTGTGTGGGTTTATCTCTGGGCTTTCTATCCTGTTCCATTGATCTATCTTTCTGTTTTCATGCCAGTACCATACTGTCTTGATTATTGTAGCTTTGTAGTATAGTCTGAAGCCAGGGAGCCTGATTCCTCCAGCTCCGTTTTTCATTCTCAAGGTTGCTTTGGCTATTCGGGGTCTTTTGTGTTTCCATACAAATTGTGAAATTTTTTGTTCTAGTTCTCTGAAAAATGCCAGTGGATTGCATTGAATCTGTAGATTGCTTTGGGTAGTACAGTCATTTTCACAATGTTGATTCTTCCAATACAGGAACATGGTATATCTCTCCATCTATTTGTCTCATCTTTAATTTCTTTCATCAGTGTCGTATAATTTTCTGCATATAGGACTTTTGTATCCTTAGGTAGGTTTATTCCTAGATATTTTATTCTTTTTGTTGCAATGGTAAATGGCAGTGTTTCCTTGATTACACTTTCAGATATTTCATTATTAGTGTATAGGAATGCCAGAGATTTCTGTGCATTAATTTTGTATCCTGCTACTTTACCAAGTTCATTAATTAGCTCTAGTAGTTTTCTGGTAGCATCTTTAGGATTCTCTATGTATAGTATCATGTCATCTGCAAACAGTGACAGCTTTACCTCTTCTTTTCTGATGTGGATTCGTTTTATTTCTTTTTCTTCTCTGATTGCTGTGGCTAAAATTTCCAAAACTATGTTGAAGAAGAGTGGTGAGTGTGGGCAACCTTGTCTTGTTCCTGATCTTAGTGGGAAAGTTTCAGTTTTTCACCATTGAGGATGATGTTGCCTGTGGGTTAGTCATATATGGCCTTTATTATGTTAAGGAAAGTTTCCTCTATGCCTACTTTCTGCAAGGTTTTTATCATAAATCGGTGTTGAATTTTGTCAAAAGCTTTCACTGCATCTATTGAGATGATCATATGGTTTTAATCCTTCAATTTTTAATATGGTGTATCACATTGATTGATTTGCATATATTGAAGAATCCTTGCATTCCGGCAATAAACCTCACTTGATCATGCTGTATGATCCTTTTAATGTGCTGTTGGATTCTGTGTGCTAGTATTTTGTTGAGGATTTTTGCATCTATGTTCATCAGTGATATTGGCCTGTAGTTTTCTTTCTTTGTGACATCATTGTCTGGTTTTGTTATCAAGGTGATGGTGGCCTCGTTGAATGAGTTTGGGAATGTTCCTCCCTCTGCTATATTTTGGAAGAGTTTGAGAAGGATAGGTGTTAACTCTACTCTAAATGTTTGATAGAATTCGCCTGTGAAGCCATATGGTCCTGGGCTTTTGTTTGTTGGAAGATATTTAATCACAGTTTCAATTTCAGTGCTTGTGATCGGTCTGTTCATATTTTCTATTTCGTCCTGATTTGGTCTTGGCAGGTTGTGCGTTTCTACGAATTTGTCCATTTCTTACAGGATGTCCATTTTATTGGCATAGAGTTGCTTGTAGTAATCTCTCATGATCTTATGTATTTCTGCAATGTTACTTCTCCTTTTTCATTTCTAATTCTATTGTTTTGAGTCTTCTCCCTTTTTTTCTTGATGAGTCTGGCTAATGGTTTATCAATTGTGTTTATCTTCTCAAAGAACCAGCTTTTACTGTTATTGATATTTGCTATTATTGCCTTCATATATTTTTCATTTATTTCTTATCTTATTTTTATGATTTCTTTCCTTCTGCTAACTTTGGGGATTTTGGTCTTCTATCTCTAATTGCTTTAGGTGCAAGGTTAGGTTGTTTGTTCGACTTGTTTCCTGTTTCTTAAGGTAGGATTCTATTGCTATAAACTTCGCTCTTAGAACTGCTTTTGCTGCATCCCATAGGTTTTGTGTTGTTGTGTCTTCATTGTCATTTGTTTCTTGGTATTTTATAATTTCCTCTTTGATTTCTTCATTGATCACTTCGTTATTAAGTAGTGCATTGTTTAGCCTCTATGTGTTTGTATTTTTTACAGATCTTTTCCTGTAATTGATATCTAGTCTCATAGATTTGTAGTCAGGAAAGACACTTGATACAGTTTCAATTTTCTTAACTTTACCAAGGCTTGATTTGTGACCCAAGATATGATCTATCCTGGAGAATGTTCCATGAGCACTTGAGGAAAATGTGTATTCTGTTGTTTATGGATGGAATGTCCTATAAATACCAATTAAGTCCAACTAGTTTAGTATATCATTTAAAGCTTGTGTTTCCTTATTTATTTTCATTTTGGATGATCTGTCCATGGGTGAAAGTGGGGTGTTAAAGTCCCCTACTATGAATGTGCTACTGTCGATCTCCCCTTTTACGGCTGTTAGTATTTGCCTTATGTATTGAGGTGCTCCTATGTTGGGTGCATAAATATTTACAATTGTTATATCTTCTTCTTGGATTAATCCCTTGATCATTATGTAGTGTCCTTCTTTGTCCCTTTTAATAGTCCTTATTTTAAAGTCTATATTGTCTGATATGAGAATTGCTACTCCAGCTTTCTTTTGGTTTCCATTTGCATGGAATATCTTTTTCCATCTGCTTACTTTCAGCCTGTATGTCTCTCTAGGTCTGAAGTGGGTCTCTTGTAGACAACATATATAAGGGTCTTGTTTTTGTATCCATTCAGCCAATCTGTGTCTTTTGGTGGGAGCATTTTGTGCACTTACATTTAAGGTAATTATCGATATGTATGTTCCTATTCCCATTTTATATATTGTTTTGGAGTCGTTATTATAGGTCTTTTCCTTCTCTTGTGTTTCTTGTCTAGATAAGTTCCTTTAGCATTTGTTGTAAAGCTGGTTTGGTGGTGCTGAACTCTCTCAGCTTTTCTTGTCTGTAAAGGTTTTAATTTCTCCATCAAATCTGAATGAGATCCTTGCTGGGTAGAGTAGTCTTGGTTGCAGGTTTTTCTCCTTCATCACTTTCAGTATGTCCTGCCACTCCCTTCTGGCTTGTAGGGTTTCTGCTGAGAGATCAGCTGTTAACCTAATGGGGATTCCCTTGTGTGTTATTTGTTGTTTTTCCCTTGCTGCTTTTAATATGCTTTCTTTGTATTTAATTTTTGACAGTTTGATTAATATGTGTCTTGGTGTATTTCTTCTTGTATTTATCCTGTATGGGACTCTCTGTGCTTCCTGGACTTGATTAACTATTTCCTTTCCCATATTAGGGAAGTTTTCAACTATAATCTCTTCAAATATTTTCTCAGTCCCTTTCTTTTTCTCTCTTCTTCTGGAACCCCTATAATTCAAATGTTGCTGTGCTTAATGTTGTCCCAGAGGTCTCTGAGACTGTCCTCAGTTCTTTTCATTCTTTTTTCTTTATTCTGCTCTGCAGTAGTTATTTCCACTATTTTACCTTCCAGGTCACTTATCCGTTCTTCTGCCTCAATTATTCTGCTATTGATCCCATCTAGAGTACTTTTAATTTCATTTATTTTGTTGTTCACCATTGCTTGTTTCATCTTTAGTTCTTCTATGTGCTTGTTAAATGTTTCTTCCATTTTGTCGATTCAATTCCAAGATTTTGTATCATCTTTACTATCATTATTCCGAATTCTTTTTCAGGTAGACTGCCTACTTACTCTTCATTGGTTAGGTCTGCTGGGTTTTTATCTTGCTCCTTCATCTGCTGTGTGTTTTTCTGTCTTCTCATTTTGCTTATCTTACTGTGTTTGGGGTCTCCTTTCTGCAGGCTGCTGGTTCGTAGTGCCCATTGTTTTTGGTGTCTTTCCCCAATGACTAAATTTGGTTCAGTGGATTGTGTAGGCTTCCTGGTGGAGGGGACTCGTGTCTGTGTTCTGGTGGATGAGGCTAGATCTTGTCTTTCTTGTGGGCAGGTCCACGTCTGATGGTGTGTTTTGGGGTGTCTGTGGACTTATTATGATTTTAGGCAGCCTCTCTGCTAATGGGTGGGTTTGTGTTTCTGTCATGCTACTTGTTTGTTATAGGATGTCCAGCACTGTAGTTTGCTGGTCATTGAGTGAAGCTGCTGCTGGTGTTGAGATGGAGATCTCTGGGAGATTTTCACTGTTTGATATTTTGTGGAGCTGGGACGTCTCTTGTGGACCAGTGTCCTGAATTTCGCTCTCCCACCTCAGAAGCACAGCACTGACTCCTGGCTGCAGCACCAAGAGCCTTTCATCCACATGGCTCAGAATAAAAGGCAGAAAAAGTAGAAAGAAAGAATTAGTAGAAGAAGAAAGAAAGAAAGAAAGAAAGAAAGAAAGAAAGAAAGAAAGAAAAATAAAGAAAGAAAGAAAGAAAAAAGGAGGGAGGGAGGGAGGAAGGAAGGAAAGAAGGAGGGAAGAAAGGAAGGAAAAGAAGATAGAAAGAACGAAGATAAAGTAAAATAAAGTAAGATAAAATATAAGAAAGTTATTAAAATAGAAAATAATTATTAAGAAAAAATTTTTTAAAACAAACAAAAAAACAGATGGATAGAAACCAAGGACTAATGGTGGAAGCAAAGCTATACAGAAAAAATTTCACACAGGTGCTTCCCTGGTGGCGCAGTGGTTGAGAGTCACGCCTGCCAATGCAGGGGAACTGGGTTCGTGCCACTGTCTGGGAAGTTCCCACATGCCGCAGAGCAGCTGGGCCCGTGAGCCATGGCCTCTGAGCCTGTGCATCTGTAGCCTGTGCTCTGCAATGGGAGAGGCCATAACAGTGAGAGGCCCACGTACCACACACAAAAAATATATATACATAAATAATCTCACATAGGAGCATACACATACACACTCACAAAAAGAGGAAAAGGGGAAAAAATCATAAATTTTTCTCTTGAAGTCCCCTTTCTCAGTTTGGGATGATTTGTTGTCTAAAGGAGGGAAGGTATGAAAGAAAGGAAGTAGATAAAGTAAAATAAAATAAAGTTATTAAAATAAAAAATAATTATTAAGAAAAAATTTTTTAAAAAAACGGACGGATAGAACCCTAGGGCAAATGGTGGAAGCAAAGCTATACAGAAAAAATCTCACCCAGAAGCATACACATACACACTCACAAAAAGAGGAAAAGGGGAAAAAAATCATAAGTCTTGCTCTCAAAGTCCACCTCCTCAATTTGGGATGATTCGTTGTCTATTCAAGTATTCCACAGATGCAGGGTGCACCAAGTTGATTTTGGAGATTTAATCCGCTGCTTCTGAGCCTGCTGGGAGAGATTTCCCTTTCTCTTCTTTGTTCTTACAGCTCCCAGGGGCTCAGATTTGGATTTGGCCCCACCTCTGCATGTAGGTCGCTGGAGGGCATCTGTTCTTCGCTCTGACAGGATGGGGTTAAAGGAGCAGCAGCTTCGGTCACCCTGGCTCACCCAGCCCGGGGGGGGAGGGCGGGGCACAGAGTGCGGGGCCGTCCTTCAGCGGCAGAGGCCGGAGAGACGTTGCAGCAGCCTGAGGCGCCCCGTGCATTCTCCCGGTAAAGTTGTCCCTCGATCATGGGACCCTGGCAGTGGCGAGCTGCACAGGCTTCCCAGAAGAGGGGTGTGTATAATGACCTGTGCTTGCACACAGCCTTCTTGGTGGCAGCAGCAGCAGCCTTAGCATCTCCTGCCCGTCTCTGGGGTCCACACTTTTAGCCATGACTTGCGCCCGTCTCTGGAGCTCCTTTAAGCAGTGCTCTTAATCCCCTCTCCTCACACATCAGGAAACAAAGAGGGAAGAAAAAGCCTCTTGCCTCTTCGGCAGGTCCAGACTTTTCCCTGTACTGCCTCCCAGATAGTCGTGGTGCACTAACCCTCTGCAGGCTTTGTTCATGTCTCCAAAGCCAGTCCTCTCCCTGAGCTCCGACCGAAGCCAGAGCCTCAGATCCCAGCCCTGCCCACCCCGGTGGGTGAGCAGACAAGCCTCTCAGGCTGGTGAGTGCCGGTCAGCACTGCTCCTCTGTGCGGGAATCTCTCCACTTTGCCCTCCACACCACTGTTGCTGTGCTCTCCTCCACGGCTCTGAGGCTCCGAAGCTTTCCCCCTCTGCCACCTGTAGTCTCCACTCACGAAGGGGCTTCCTAGTGTGTGGAAACCTTTCCTCCTTCACAGCTCCCTCCCACTGGTGCAGGTGCCGTCCCTGTTCTTTTGTCTCTGTTTATTCTTTTTTCTTTTGCCCTACCCAGAGTCGTGTGGAGTTTCTTGCCTTTTGGGAGGTGTGAGGTCTTCTGCCAGCATTCAGTAGGTGTTCTGTAGGAGTTGTTCCACGTGTAGATGTATTTCTGGTGTATCTGTGTGGAGGGAGGTGATCTCCGCATCTTACTCTTCTGCCATCTTCCCCTCGTCCCCCATCAATCCTTTTAAACTCTTCCAAAAAGTAGAAGAGGAAGGAATACTTTGACACCCATTTTATGAAGTCAGCATCACCCAGTTACAAAAACCAGACAAGAACACTACAAGAAAATAAAATTACACATCACTTTTCCTGATGAATATAGATGTAAAATTCTGAACAACGTATTATCAAACCAAATTCAACAATACATTAAAAAATCAGACACCATGATCAAGTGAGTTTTATTCTGGGGATGCAAGAATATTTCAACACTTACAAATCAATTAATGTAATACATCACATGAACACAATGAATATAAACTATCATATAATCATCTCAATAAATGTAGAAAAGCATTACATAAAATTCAACATCCATTTATAATGAAAACTCTCAACAAAATGGACATAGAGAAAATGTACTTCAACATAATAAAAGCAATATATGACAATCCCACAGCTAACATCATATACAAAGGTGAACAGTTGATACTTCCTCTAGTATAAATATCAAAACAAATATGCCTGTTCTCACCATTTTATTCACCATAATATTGGCAATCCCAGACAGGGTAATTGGGCAAGAGAAAGAAATGAAGTCTTCCAATTTGGAAAAGAAGAAGTAAAACTGTCACTGTAGATGACATGATAGAAACCCTAAAGACTCCACCAAAAAAAAACGTGTTAGAACTAATCAGCTAATTAAGTTGCAGGATAGAAATTCAATATACAGAAAAACTGTGTTTTTCTACATACTACTAAGAACTATCAGAAAGAGAAATTAAGAAATCAATCTCATTTACAATTTCGTCAAAAGGATAACGTATCTAGAAAATAATTTAGCCAAGGAGATGAAAAACTTGTACTCCAGGACTGTAAGACAATGAATAAAATTGAAAAGAAACAAATAAATTGAAAGGTATTCCATGTTTGCAGATTGGACGAATTGATATGTTAAACTGTCCATACTACTCAGAGCACTCTACATATTCAATGCAATCCTTATCAAAATTCCAATAGAATTTTTTACAGAAAAAGAATGAACAATTTAAAAATGTGTATGGATCCCAAAAGCCCTGGAATAGCAAAAGCAGTTTTGAGGGAAAAATAACTGCTGGAAGCGTCATGCTTTCTGATTTTATTAAAAAATTACACAGCTGAATAGCAGATAATAATCAAAACAGTATGATATTGTCATAAAAATAAACACATATATTATTGGAGCAGAATAGAGGCCCCAGAAATAGATTCATGCATGTATTGTCAATTAATTTGCAACAAAAAAAGCCAAGAAGTACCATGGCGAAAGGAAAGTCTCTTCAGTAAATGGTGTTGGGAAAACTAGACAGCCACATGCAAAAGAATGAAACTAGAACACAATCTTATACCATACACAAGAAGAAAATCAAAATGAATTAAAGACTTTAACCTAAGCCCTAAAAACATAATAATTCGAGGAGAAATCATAGGAAGTCAGCTCCTTGACATTGGTTTGTCAATGATTCTTTTGGATTGTACACAAAAAGCAAAGGTAATAAAAGCAAAAACAAACAAGTGTGACTACATAACAGTAAAATGATTCTACACAGTAAAAGGAATGATCAACAAAATATGAAGCAACCTACAGACTGGGAGAAAATGTATGGACGTTATATATCTGATAAGGAATATTAATATCCAAAATATATAAAGAATTCATAAACTCAATAGCAGAAGGAAAGAAAGAAAGAAAGAGGGGGGAGAGAGAGAGAAGAAGAGGAAAGAAAAGAAAAATTTAAAAATCATTTTTGCCTCTCCAAGATGGCAGAGGAGTAGGAGGACTTGGAGTTCATCTCTCACCACAAACGCATCAAGAATACAACTACAAATGGAACAATTCTCACAGAGCACTTGCTGAACACTAGCAGAGGACCTTGGACACATAAAAGGACAAGAAAGACCACCACATAACCAGATAAGATGAAAGAAAGAAGGTAAAAAGAAGAGGAGAGGAAGCAGAATGGGACCTGCACCCCTGGAGGACAGCTGAGGATGAGAAGAGGTTTCTGCATCTGGGGAAGTCCCCTCAATGGTGAGGTCATCTGGGACAGAATGGGAGCCTTGGGGGCTCAGAGGAGAGCCCAACAATGGGTCTGCAGTAGGCAAGACAGAGTGAGAACTACACAGATGGTCCATGCCACAGCCCTGCATGCTCCCGCCTGAGACTGGTGTCCAGTGCACAGGGGGGCTGGGTGTGGGAACATGGGGTTTGGGAAGCAGACCTGGAGAGGAGATGGCTCTTGGCTGTGAGGAGACATCCTGAGGGGATGGGAGAGAGGAACTCCACAACTGGGAGTGCTCATGGATGAAGCCCAGACCTCCACAGAAGTGAAGCACCATTGCTGAGTGATGCACAAAAGGCAGTGTCGCCATTGTAGCCTCTCTCCTCCACAGGCACTAGGGAAGACTCCCACGGAGCCGGCTCACATGCTCCTGCCATCACCTCCTCCACACCCTTCTACCCGCCTGGGTGACCCACTCTCCCTGATCCCCTGTTGCTGCCTGACTGTCTTGCACATTCCAATTGCTAACCTAGCAACCTCCCACCTGGGTGGCCTGCTCACCCAATTGCTACCTCAGCCCCTTCCTCTCTGAAGGGCTTTGTGTGCTCCAGCAATCTCTGGTGCAGAGTTTGGTGGGGGGCGGTAGGGACACATGCAGCAGTGGGGCTGAAACCACAGCTGAGCCCTGGGGGCCGCGTGACTAAGGAAGAAGAGCTGTAATCTCTCCTCACAGCTGCGTGAATCATGGAGTTACATCTCCGCTGATGGCTTCCTAAATTCAGCATCTGTGAAACATCTGAAAGGACAAGTGCTCCTGCATCTGGGATGGGTCTTGCTTTTGCAACTGTGGGCTTTGTGGGCATATACATGCAGGGGTTGGGACAGGCCAGAGTCTGAGCTGCCTCCATAGCTCCCACAAAGGGTCCAGGTGCATTACTGTTGCAGTCCTGGGACCTGATTTGCACCACTGACCTGGTGAAAACAGCACCTGTGAGTCCCCAGGGCCAATTGCTGGCATACCCACAGTTAAGGTGGGACTAAGAGCAGTGCCAGCGACAGTGTACTTTGTGAGCCCAAATGATGGGAGAAAGGGGACACAACAAAGCACATTCACAGTTGAACACATCCAGAGGAGGAATACTCAGTGGCTTCTCTCCGAGGGAGTGCTCCAATCCCACTTACCTCACACTGCAGATCAGAAACACAGCTAAGAAACAGACCTGGGGGTCTCTGCTCCAACAACTAGGGAGAGAACCCCACCTGTGAGAGGGCAGTGAAAATTGCAGAGCAAAGGGGAGGCCCTCCTCCATATCCAGGACATGCTCTGGTCACCACAACACCAATCAAACCCCCCATCAGGGGGAATAACAGTACAAACCTCTGGACCAAACTTACCCAACAGGGGGCAGACACCAGAAGCAAGAGGAACTACAATCCTGCAGCCTACAGAAAGGATACCAGAAACACAGTAAGTCTGACAAAATGAGAAGACAAAGAAATACCTTGCAGATGAAGGAGCAAGATAAAAACCTACAAGAACAACTAAGTTAAGAGGAGATAGGCAATCTACCTGAAAAAAAGAATTCAGAGTGATGACAATAAAGATGATCCAAGATCTCAGAAAAAGAATGGAAGCTAGTTCAAGAATATACAAAAAATATTTAACAAAGACCTAGAAGAAATAAAGAACAAACAAATAGAGATGAACAATACAGTAACTGAAATGAAAAATACACAAGAAGGAATCAATAGCAGAATAACTGAGGTAGAAGAATGTATACGTGAGCTGGAAGACAGAATGGTGAAAATCTCTGACACAGAACAGAATAAAGAAAAAAGACTGAAAAGGGATAAGGGCAGTCACACGAACCTCTGCGACAACATTAAATGCACCAACATTCAAATTATAGGGGTTCCAGAAGAAGAAGAGAAAGGACCTTATAAAATATTTGAAGAGATTATAGTTGAAAACTTCCTAACATGGGAAAGAAAATAGTCACCCAAGTCCAGGAAGCATAGAGAGTCCCATACAAGATAAACCCAATGAGAAACATGACTAGACATATATTAATCAAGCTAACAAAAATTAAATACAAATAAAAATATTAAAAGCAACACGAGAAAAGCAACAAATAACACACAAGGGAATCCCCATAAGGTTATCAGCTGATTTTTCAGCAGAAACTCTGCAGGCCAGAAGGGAGTGGCTAGATGATATATTTAAAGGGATGAAAGGGGAAAACCTGCAACCAAGCATACTCTCCCAGCAAGGCTCTCATTCAGATTCGATGGAGAAATCAAGAGCTTTACAGAGAAGCAAAAGCTAAGAGAATTCAGCACCACCAAACCAGCTTTACAATGAATGCTAAAGGGACTTCTCTAGGCGGGAAATACAAGAGAAGAGAACAAAAGAGGAAGGGAAGAAAAAAGACCTACAAAAACAAGCCCAAAACAATTAAGAAAATGGCAATAGGAACATACATTATCGATAATTACTTTAACAATTTATTCACCAGAGACTTACCCAAACGTTATTGACTGGAGATGTATCAATACATTTTTAGCCAGTGATAAATTTAACATCTTTGTGCGAAGTTGTTAGAGCTTAAAATTGATCAAGGGTTCATTATACAACTTATGATTGTCATTATCATTCACTTTTTCTCTGTTAGGTTTTTGTTCCAACCTTGTGTATATTATAAATGCAAGTTTATTATTATAAAGTTTTCAAAAATGACTCATCATGAAATTTTGAGTGAAGAAGAATTATTTGGTGAATTTTATGCAGAAACTTTCTCTGATTGTCGGAGCGACATATATACTAGTGTCTCAGAAGATAATAGTTCTTCAGAATATAGTTCTGATTCAGATGATGTGACTATCAGACCAAGAAAAAGACAAAAAAAACTTAGTGAATGATTCTGAAACGGAAAGTGAAAATGTAACTCATGGTGCTGGAGAATGGTCCTTTGCTTCTACAGAAGAGTGGCTTGAAGAAAACATTTCATGAAAATTAGAAGACTTTATAAGTGTGTCAGGTGTAACTATTGAATGTAAAAACCTGCCAAGTGTTAGTGAAATAACAGAATTAATTTTTGGTAACTACTTTTTCAAGTTGGTCACTTCTCAAACAAACCTGTATCACAAACAGAATGAAAAATCATATGAAAAGTATGATAAGGCTTTAAAATGGACTGATGTAACCAATAGTGACATGAAGAAGGTTCTTAGATTAATAATTTTGATGGGACAAATAAGAAAGTCATAATGGAAATAATATTGGTCGATTGGTCCCTTACTTGAAGCACCTATCTTTACAAAGATTATCATGAGAAGAAGGTTTGAACAAATAATGATACTTCTTCAATTTAATGATAACTCAGAAACTCCACTTCCTGCAGACAGAATTTCAGAAGTTAAACCTATTTTGGATTATTTTCTACCGAAATTTCTATTGATCTATATACCCAAACAAGAGCTATCACCTGAGGAGGCAACGATAAAGTGGAGAGGACGATTGAGATTCAAAACCTATAATCCTGGAAAACTTACAAAATATGGAATTTTGGTCAGGACGGTTAGTGAAAGTGAAACTGGATATATATGCAACCTTGAGATTTATACATAGGTGAAGGAAAGAAACTGCAGGAAACAATGTTATCGGTCCTACAATCTTGGTTCATGGCACCATATTTACCAAGACAATTATTACAACAGTGTGTCCACATATGAAATGTTGTTGAAAAATAAAACCAGAGTTTGTGGGACTATAAAAGAGAATCATGGTCTACCAAACCAGTTAAAGGAGAAATATAAAAATCTACAGAGGGGATAAATGACATCCTTATGGAAGGGAGAAGAGATTCTTCTTATATGGAAAGATGTGAGGCTAATCCGCATGGTGACAACTATTCATGACATTTCCTTAGCATATACAGGAAAGGAAGACAAGAGGACTGGCCATCAGATAGCTAAGCCAACTTGTATATTAGAGTATAATAAATATAGGAAAGGAGTTGGTCAGACTGATCAATACCTGGCAAACTTCAATATCCTCCAGAAAACTCGTGATGGTGCACTGAGTCTAAGCTTGCTCTGCTCACTGCACGACAGGGTAATGAATAAGAGATGAGGTGTTGAGGCAAGGAATATGACTATATTGGAAAGCTAGCAGACTGAGAAGATGGCAGACTAGTGTCTCTGAAAAATGATCTTATCGGGGTTTGGATGCCAGTTTCTTTTATAACACAGAGAGGAGGAGAAGATGAGGAAGTAAAGCAAAAAGTGCAGAAATTTTCCAAATACCCCCTGGAATGGCCAGCCTCGGGGAGGGGATGTGGCAAATTTCTTCTTTCTTGGAGCCATCCACAGGTGGACAGGGTCCGGATGTTTCCCAGAACAAAGACACTTTGGTTTAACATTCAGGCAGAGGGGCAGTGTTCCCCAATGCAGGCCATTATGTATAGAAAGTATCCTTTCAGTGAACAAAAGCAATGGGAATCAAAGGTTAAAGTAAGAGAAACAGATTGAACATGTAGTCAGACTTGGCTCTTCCCTGTTAAAATGGTATAAGAAAGTGGGTCTATATTTAACTAATTGTGGTTTATCCAATGCATTTAAAATTTATTCTACCCCAAGTGAAGGATCTTCAAGATGGTGAAGGAGTAAGACTTGGAGATCACCTTCCTCCCCACAAATATGTCAAAACTACATCTACATGTGGAACAACTCCTACGGAACACCTACTGAACGCTGGCAGAAGACCTCAGACCTCCCAAAAGGCAAGAAAATCCCAAAGTACATGGATAGGGCAAAAGAAAAAACAGAGACAAAAGAATAGGGATAGGACCTGCGCCTCTGGGAGGGAGCTGTGAAGGAGGAAAAGTTTCCACACACTAGGAAGCCCCTTCCCTGTGGGAAATATGGAGTGGGCATGAGGGAAGCTTTGGAGCCACAGAGAACAGTGCAGCAACAGTGGTGCAGAAGGCAAAGTGGAGAGATTCCTGCACAGAGGATCAGGCCTGACCAGCACTCACCAGCCTGAGAGGCTTCTCTGCTCACCCGCTGGGGCTGGCAAGGGCTGGAAGCTGACACTCAGGCTTTGGAGTTTCAGATCCCAGGGAGAGGACTGGGTTGGCTGCATGAACACAGCTTGAAGGGGACTACTGCACCAAAGCTAACTGGGAGGGTGTCTGCGGAAAAGTCTGGAAATGCCTAAGAGTCAAGAGACCATTGTTTCAGGGTGTTCTAGGAGAGGAAATTCAGAACACTGCTTAAACGAGATTCAGAGACTGGTGTGAGCTACGGCTATGAGCATGGACACCACTGACGGACATGAAATGCTAAGGCTGCTACTGCAGCCACCAAGAATCCTGTGTGCAAGCACAGGTCACTATCCGCAACTCCCCTCCTGGGAGCCTGTACAGCCCGCCACTGCCAGGGTCCCGTGATCCATGGACAACTTCCCTGGGAGTAGACAAAGCATGTCTCAAGCTGTTGCAACGTCACGCCAGCCTCTGCCACCGCAGGCTCGCCCTGCATTCTGTACCCCTCCCTCCCCCTGGCCTGAGTGAGCCAGAGTCCCTTAATCAGCAATCTCCTTTAACCTCCTCCTGTCTCGGTGAAGAACAGATGCCAGAGGGCGACCTATATGCAGAGGCAGGGTCAAATCCAAAGCTGAACCACAGGAGCTGTGCAAAGAAGAGAAAGGGAAATTTCACAGTGCAGCCTCAGGAGTGGCAGATCAAAGTCCCACAATCAACTTGATGTACCTTGCAATTGTGGAATACCTGAATAGATAAGGAATCATCCCAAAATTGAGGCAGTGGACTTTGGAGTCAACTGTAGACATGGAGTTTACTGTAGGCGGCTGACTAGTTCCTGATTTTTATGTTTATCTTAGTATAGTTTATAGCACTTGTTATCATTGGTGGATTTCTTTATTGGTTTGGTTGTACTCCTCTTTATTTAATATTTTAAAAGTTTTTATTTTAATACTCTTTCGTTTTTTATTTTAATTAATTTAATTAATTTTGTTTCTTTTTCTCCCTTTTCTTCTGAGCTGTGTGGCAGACAAAGTTTTGGTGCTATAGCCAGGTGTCAGGCCTGAGGCACTGAGGTGGGAGAGCTGTGTTCAGGACATTGGACCACTGAGACCTCTCGGCCCCATGTAATATCAATTGGTGACAGCTCTCCCAGAGATCACCGTCTCAATGCTAACACACAGCCCCACTCAATGACCAGCAAGCTCCAGTGCTACACATCCCATGACAAACAACTAGGAAGACATGAACACAAACCCACCCATTAGCAGAGAGGCTGCTTAAAATCATAATAAGTTCACAGACACCCAAAAACACATGAACAGATGCGGCCATGTCCACCAGAAATACAAGATCCAGCCTCATCCAACAGAACACAGGCACCAGTCCCTTCCACCAGGAAGTCTACACAACCCACTGAACGAACCTTACCCACTGGGGGCAGAAACAAAAAACAAAGGGAACAACGAACTTTCAACTTGTGAGAAGAAGACGCTAAACACAGTAAGTGAAGTAAAATGAGAACAGAAAAATATGCAGCAGATGAAGGAGTACAGTGAAAACCCACCAGAACAAACAAATGAAGAGGAAATAGGCAGCCTACCTGAAAAAAAATTCAGAATAATGATAGTAAAGATAATCCAAAACTTGGAAATAGAATGGAGAAAATACAAAAAACGTTTAACAAGGACTGAGAAAAACTAAAGGGCAAATAAACAGTGATGAACAACACAATAAATGCAATTAAAAATTCTCTAGAAGGAATCAATAGCATACTAACTGAGACAGAAGAAAGGATAAGTGACCTGGAAGATAAAATAGTGGAAATAACTACCACAGAGTAGAATAAAGAAAAAAGAATGCAAAGATTTGACGACAGTCTCAGAGACCTATGGGACAACATTAAAATCACCAACATTCGAATTATAGGGGTCCCAGAAGAAGAAGAGAAAAAGAATAGACTGAGAAAATATTTGAAGAGATTATAGTTGAAAACTTCCCTAATATGGGAAAGGAAATAGTTAATCAAGTCAGGGAAGCACAGAGAGTGCCATACAATATAAAGCCAAGGAGAAACATGCCAAGACACATATTAATCAAAATATCAAAAATTAAGTGCAAAGAAAAAATATTAAAAGCAGAAAGGTAAAAGCAACAAATAACATAAAATGGAATCCCCATAAGGTTAACAGCTGATCTTTCAGCAGAAATTCTCCAAGCCAGAAGGGAGTGCCAGGACATATCTAAAGGGATGAAAGGTAAAATCCTACAACCAAGATTACCGTACCCAGCAAGGATCTCATTCACATTCAATGGAGAAATTAAGACCTTTACAGACAAGGAAAAGTGAAGAGAATTCTGCAACACCAAACCAGCTTTACAACATATGCTAAAGGAACTTCTCTGGGCAGGAAACACAAGAGAAGGAAAAGATCTACAAAATCACAGACAAAACAATTAAGAAAATCTTAATAGGATCATACATATTGATAATAACGTTAAATGTAAATGGTTAAATGCTCCAACCAAAAGACATAGACTGGCTGAGTGGATACAGAAACAAGACCTGTATTTATGCTGTCTAGAAGAGACTCACTTCACACCTAGGGAAACATACAGACTGAAAGTGATGGGATGAAAAATGATTTTCCATGGAAATCAAAACAAAGCTGGAGTAGCAATTCTCATATCAGTCAAAATAGACTTTAAAATAAAGGGTATTAAAAGAGACAAAAAATGACATTAATGATCTAGTGATCAACTGAAGAAGATATAACACTTGTAAATAACTATACACCCAACTTAGGAGTACCTTAATACATAGGCAAATGTTAACAGCCATAAAAGGGGAAAATGAGAGTAACACAATCATAGTAGGGGACTTTAACACTCCACTTTCACCAATGGACAGATCATCCAAAATGAAAATAAAAAAGGAGACACAACCTTTAAATGGCACATTAAACAAGATGGACTTAATTGATATTTATAGGACATTCCATCCAAAAACAACAGATTACAATTTCTCCTCAAGTGCTCATGGAACATTCTCTAGGACGGATCATGTCTTGAGTCACAAATCACGCCTTGGTAAATTTAAGAAAATTGAAATTGCATCAAGTGTCTTTCCATCCACAATGCCCTAAGACTAGATATCAATTACAGGAAAAAAATAGTATAAAAAAAGAAAACACATGGAGGCAAAAAAATACACTATGCAAAACCAAAGAGATCACTTAAGAAATCAAAGAGGAATTCAAAAAATATGTAGAACAAATAACAATGAAAACGCGATGACCCAAAACCTAAGGGATACAGCAAAACCAGTTCTAAGAGGGAATTTTATAGCAATACAAGCCTACATTAAGAAACAATAAACATCTCAAATAAAAAACCTAACCTTACAACTAAAGCAGTTAGAGAAAGAAGAACATGAAAAACACCAAAGTTAGCAGAAAGAAAGAAATCATAAATATCAGATCAGAAATAAATGAAGGAAACAAGAGCTAAGATCAATAAAACTAAAAGCTGGTTCTTTCAAAAGTTAAACAAAATTGGCAAACCACTAGCCAGACTCATCAAGAAAAACAGAGGAGACTCAAATCAATAGAATTAGAAATGAAAAAGGAGAAGTAACAACTGACACTGCAGAAATACAAAGGATCATGAGAGATTACTATAAGCAACTATATGCGAATAAAATGGACATCCTGGAAGGAATGAGCAAACTCTTAGGAAAGCACAACCTTCCAAGACTTAACTGGGAAGAAATAGAAAATATGAACAGACTAATCACAAGCACTGAAATTGAAACTGTGATTAAAAATCTTCCAAATAACAAAGGCCAGGATCAGATGGCTTCATAGGCAAATTCTATCAAACATTTAGAGAAGACCTAGCATCTATTCGTCTCAAACTCTTCCAAAATATAGCAGAGGGAGGAACCCTCCCACCTCATTCTTCGAGTTCACCATCACCCTGATACCAAAATCAGACAAAGATGTCACAGAGAAAGAAAACTACAAGCCAATATCACTGATGAAGGTAGATGCATAAATCCTCAACCCAATACCAGCAAACAGAAGCCAACAGCACATTAAAAGGACCATACAACATGATCAAGTGGGGTTTATCCCAGGAATGCAAGAATTCTTCAATATATGCAAATCAATCAATGCGATAAACCACATTAACAAACTGAAGGAGAAAAACCATATGATCACCTCAGTAGATGCAGAAAAGCTTTCAACAAAATTCAACAGCGATTTATGATAATAACCGTCCAGAAACTTGGCATACAGGGAACTTACCTCAACATAATAAAGGCCATATATGACAAACCCACAGCCAACACCCTTCTCAATGGTGAAAAACTGAAAATATTTTCACTAAGATCAGGAATAAGACAAGGGCACTCTGTCACCACTATTATTCAATTTTGGGAGTTTTAACAACAGCAATCAGAGAACAAAAGGAATTCAATTGGGAAAAGAAGTAAAGATGTCACTGTTTGCAGATGACCTGATACTATACATAGAGAATCCTAAAGATGTTACCAGAAAACCCCTAGAGCTAATCAATGAATTTGGTAAAGTAGCAGAATACAAAATTAAAGCACAGAATTCTCTTGCATTCCTATACACTAATGATGAAAAATCTGAAAGAGAAATTAAGGAAACGTTCCCATTTACAACTGCAACAGAAAGAAAAAGAAAGCCAGGAATAAACCTACCTAAGGAGACAGAAGACCCGTATGCAGAAAACTATGACACTGATGAAAGAAATTAGAGATGATACAAACAGATGGAGATATATACCATGTTCATGGAATGGAAGAATCAACATTGTGAAAATGACTCTACTACCCAAAGCAATCTACAGATTCAATGCAATCCCTATCAAACTACCACTGACATTTTTCACAGAACAAGAAAAAAAAGTTTCACAATTTGTATGGAAACACAAAAGACCACGAATACTGAAAACCATCTTGAGAAAGAAAAATGGAGCTGGAGGAATCAGGCTCCCTGACTTCAGACTATACTACCAAGCTAGAGTAATCAAGACAGTATGGTACTGGCACAAAAACAGAAATATAGTCAATGGAATGGGGCAGAAAGCCCAGAGATAAACCCACGCACATATGTTACCATATCTTTGATAAAGGATGCAAGAATATATAATGTAGAAAAGACAGCCTCTTGGATAACTGGTGTTGTGAAAACTGGACAGTTACATGTAAAAGAATGAAATTAGAACACTCCCTAACAGCATACACAAAAATAAACTCAAAATGGATCAAAGACCTAAATGTAAGGCCAGACACTATAAAACTCTTAGAGGAAAACATAGGCAGAACACTCTATGACATAAGTCACAGCAAGATCCTTCATGACCCACCTCCTAGAGAACTTGACATAAAAACGGGAATAAATAAATGGGACCTAATGAAACTTTAAAGCATTTACACAGCAAAGGAAACCATAAACAAGATGAAAAGACAACCCTCAAAATGGGAGAAAATATTTGCAAATGGAGCAACTGACAAAGGATTAATCTCCAAAATATATAAGCAGCCCATGCAGCTCAATATCAAAAAAACCAACAACCCAATCCAAAAAAGGGAAGAAGACCTAATTAGACATCTCTCCAAAGAAGATATAAAGATTGCCAATGAACACATGAAAGGATGCACAACATCACTAATCATTAGAGAAATGCAAATCAAAACTACAATGAAGTATCACCTCACACCAGTCAGAATGGCCATCATCAAAAAATCTTCAAACAATAAATGCTGGAGAGTTTGTGGAGAAAAGGGAACCCTCTTACACTGTTGGTGGGAATGTAAATTGGCCCAGCCACTATGGAGAACAGTATGGAGGCTTTTTATAAAACTAAAAACAGAACTACCATACAACCCAGCAATCCCACTACTGAACATATTCCCTGATAAAACCATAATTCAAAAAGAGTCATGTACGACATTGTTCATTGTAGCACGATTTACAATAGCCAGGACATGGATGCAACCTACATCTCCATCAACAGATAAATGGATAAAGAAGTTGTGGCTCATATATACAATGGAATATTACTCAGCCATAAAAAGAAACAAAATTGAGTTATTTGTAGTGAGGTGGATGGACATAGAGTCTCTCATACAGAGTGAAGTAAGTCAGAAAGAGAGAAACAAATACCATGTGTTAACACATATATATGGAAAGTAAAAAAGTTTTTTTTTAAACTTATTTTGAAGAACCTAGGGGCAGAACAGGAATAAAGACGCTGACATACAGAATGCACTTGAGGACCCCAGGAAGGGGAAGTGTAAGTTGGGACGAAGTGAGAGAGTGGCTTTTATATACATACACTACCAAATGTAAAATAGCTAGTGGGAAGCATTCACTTAGGACAAGGAGGTCTGCTCAGTGCTTTGTGACCACCTAGAGGGGTGGGATAGGGAATGTGAGAGGGAGACATAAGAGGGAGTAGATATGGAGATATATGTTTACATATAGCTGATTCACTTTGTTATACAGCAGAAACTAACACAACACTGTAAAGCAATTTTACTCCATTAAAGATGTTAAAAATAAAATAAAATTTATTTGATCCTTAATGCACAGAATAAAATAACTTACAAGCAATTTTTGTTAGCAGTAGTAAAGAATGGGTAACTGACCTTTCTGGTGAGTGTAGTGGTAGTTCCCCACCTGGTCCTTCTTGTAACATCTAAAAGAGCCCCCTCAAAGTCCATCTTGTCTGCTATCAGGTAAAATCAAAAACGTATTCTAGAAGAATTAATACCCAAAGGAAAAAAAATGCTGCCATAAAGTGTAGAATCCACTCTTTTCAGGGAAAGCACCATGAAACATGATATATTTGTAGTAGATATTCTGTTCCCCTGCACATAGGTGCCTGCTATACTGCCTATCACATGCAAACGAAATATTAGAATCCTTTATTAAGACATGTACAAAGTTTCAAATAAATGCATTAAGTGCAAAAAAAGTTGTTGATATTTACCAAAACATGGTGTATCAATATTCACTTACATAACAAATCACCTGTCACAGGTGGTAGTTTCTGCAAAAAAATCCCACAGTCAATAATGTGTTAAATGTAAATGGATTAAATGCTCCAACCAAATGACATAGACTGGTTGAATGGATACAAAAACATGACCTGTATATATGCTGTCTACAAGAGAGTGAAGAGGAGTTGGTCACTGTAGACTTCTGGGCAGAACTTAGTGGCAGAATCCTAAATCTCACCATCTGAGGGTCATTCCTCACTGTAGTTATTTTTCCTCCCAAGGATGGAATGTTCTGGTAGGTTTCACCCAAACAAGCCATGTCATTTATTAGGCAAAAACTTCCTATACAGGACAAAAGGTACATTATATTCAGCACTGTCATATTTTTACTGAGATATATTTTGCTACAACTGTTATTCTAATGTCAAGTCCAATTTGAGGAAGTGCAATATTTTATATTAGTATTAGAGGAGTACAGGGACGTTCCCATTTCTTAAACTGCAACATTGCTGAATACAATTATAATACAATTTTCATTACTCAGCCATAAAAGAGAATGAAATTTTGCCATTTGGAACAACATGGATGGACTTGGAGGGTCTTATGCTAAGTGAAATAAGTCAGACAGAGAAAGACAAATACTGTATGATATCACTTATATGTGGAATCTAAAAAATGAAACAAACTAGTGACTATAACAAAAAACAAGCACACTCACAGATACAAAGAACAAACTAGAGACTACCAGTGGTGAGACAGAAAGCAGAGGGGCAATATAAGTGTAGGAGATTAAAGGTAAAACTACAATGAGGTATCACTTCACACCAGTGAGAATGGCCATCACCAAAAAATCTACAAATAATAAATGCTGGAGAGGTTGTGGAGAAAAGGGAAACCTTTTGTACTGTTGGTGGAAATATAAATTGATACAGCCACTATGGAGAAGAGTATGGAGGTTCATTAAAAAGCTAAAAATAGTACTACCATGTCACCCAGCAACACCACTACTGGGCATATAGCCAGAGGAAACCATAATTCAAAAAGACACATGCACCCCAATGTTCACTGCAGCACTATTTACAATAGCCAGGACATGGAAACAGCCTAATTGTCCATCAATGGAAGAATGGATAAAGAAAATGTGGTACATATAAACAATGGAATATTACTCAACCATAAAAGGAAATGAAACTGAGTTATTTGTAGTGAGGTGGATGGATCTAGAGCCTGTCATACAGAGTGAAGTAATTCAGAAAAAGAAAAACAAATACCATATGCTAACACATATATATGGAATCTAAAAAAAAATGGTCAGATGAACCTAGTGGCAGGACAGTAATAATGATGCAAACATAAAGTAGGGACTTGAGGACATAGGGAGGTGGAAGGGGAAGCTGGGACAAAGTGAGAGAGTAGCATTGACATATATACACTACCAAATGTAAAATTGATAGCTAGTGTGAAGCAGCTGCATAGCACAGGGAGATCAGCTCGGTGCTTTGTTACCAACTAGAGGGGTGGGATAGGGAGCGTGGGAGGGAGGCACAAGAGGGAGGGGATATGGGGATATATGTATACCTATAGCTGATTCACTTTGTTATCCAGCAGAAACTAACACAACATTGTAAAGCAATTATACACCAATCAAGATGTTAAAAAAAATTTTAAATAACTATGTAAAACAACAAAAAAAACAAAGAAGATATCCAAATTGTCAACAAGTATTTGAAAATATGCTCAACATCACTAGTCTTTAGGGAAATGCAAATCTAAACAACAGTTAGCAATCACTTCACACCTGTTAAGATTGCTATTATCAAAATGTCAAGAGGTAACAAATGATGGAGAGAATGTGTAGAAAAGTGAACCATTATACACTGTTGGTGAGAATGGAAAAGGTATAGCCTGTATGGAAAACAGTATGGAGGGGCCTTATAAAATTAAAAATAGAACTACCATATGATCTAGTAATCCCACTTTTGTGTGTATATCCAAATGAAATAAAATCACCATCTCCAAGAGGTATCTGCACATCCATATTCATTGCAGCATTATTCACAGTAGAAAAGATTTGGAAACAGCTAAATGTCCATCAGGCAATAAACAAATAAAGAATATATATATAAACACACACACACATATACAGGAATATTATTCAGCCATAAAAAGGAACTCTTTCCTTTGTGACAATATGGATAAACCTAGAAGACATCATGGTAAACGAGATAAGCCAGACACAGAAAGATAAATATTACATGATCTCATGAGGGATCTTCATACGAACAGAGTGGTGGTTACCTTAGTCTGGGGATGGTGTGGGAAAATGTGGAGGTATTAATCAAATGGTACAAATTTTCAATTATAAGATTTACAAATACTGTATACCTAATGTACAGAAAGTGACTATAGTCTATAATAATTTATATAACAATTATTTGTATATTTTTATATAAATTATTATAGACTATGGTATATAATGGCTATTTTAATTAGTTTGTGTTTATCATCTCACAATATCTACATATTTTTAAAACTTCACATTGTGTACCTTAAACATATACAATTTTTTGCCAAAAATAACCCCACAAAAAGTGTAAAGTCAGTTTCTTGCAGACAAAAACAAGCAAAAAAAAAGAAAAAAGAAAAAAATACTTTAAAGAATGAGTGATGTGATTATGACCTGAAAATAACTCTTGTCATAAAATAAAGATTAAGCTTCATATGAATTTACAGATGGATTCTCCTCAGGTCTGAGGCTAAAATTAGAGTTGTTATGCCTCCTTATTCTCTCCCAGTCTGTGACACAGTCTTTCCTTGTCTTTAATTAATGTTGTCGCTTTTGGAGAGTGCAGGACCATAATTTTTTAGAGGATTGTTTGTAATTTGATATTTCCTCATGGAAAATTCAAGAACATAATGGTTAAAATAGCATTTTCTAAATTTCTATGGGGTATTGGACCATTTCAAGTAATCTTTTTCTTAGATCATTAGCTTCCACATGTGGTGTTCATTGCTATATTTGAGAAAACATGTAATTGTTCATGAGAGAATTCCAAAACTAACTGAAAATAAGGAAGGAAGGAAGGAAGAAGGAAGGGAGGGAAGGAGGGGAGAGGAGGAAGAGAGGGAGGGGAGGGAGGGAGGGAGAGAGGGAACAGAGACAGAGGAAGGTAGAGAAAGAAGGAAACAGACAAAACAGAGATAGAGAAAGAGGGAGAGATAAAAATAAAGGTAGAGGAGAGAGAGAGTGAAAGCGGGGATTGAACACAACACAAATTCTCAAGCTATCATTATTTTCGTCAACAACTGTACTCAGAATAATCGCTGGCATCTTTCAAATAGATTATTCTTAAGGATGACATATTTCTTTCGTATTTCAAAGTGAAAACAGCTTTGTAAATCTGCAAAGTTTAATTGAAGATGGCTCACCCTACTCCCCTATACTTTCATTCATACTTTTCTACATAGAATTATCTTTTAATTACTTGAGATAACATTGAATATTAACATTGAAACAAACTCAGAAGTTGGATATTTAACTTCCTGTAGGTTATAGGAACTATCTCTATCTTAGGACTCTATTTATACCAGCCACTGGTCTAAAATAAGTCTATGAGCACAACTTGATGAGCTTGCGCTTCCAAGAAATCAGATGGCCTGTAACTTGTCAAGTAAAAGAAATTTAGACTTTGATAGAGAGTTACTTTATTCAGAAGAATGTCTGTGGTAATAAGAGGAACGTTCCAATCTCAGAAATCTAAAAGTGTCTCAAAATCAAACAGAAAAATATTTTCCTTTTATAGGTTAAGGAAGGGTAAGCAAAGATTAGTAGAAAGTTTTAAGGAAAATTTGGACAAACAAGGGGAAATGACCAGTGGGATCTGACAGGAAGTGTCTCACTGTAGTCAGCTGATTATTAGGATAAACTTATAAGGGAGAATATTCTAAATTTTAGTGCTTGCTCAGCCTTGAGAGCAAACAGAGCTCAGGAGTCTGAAAGAAGGAGAGAAAAGTGACTCAAGTTTGGTCAAGAAAAAGCAGAGGGTAAGAAATGAGCAATTGCAAACACTTGGTTAGTTCCGCTGTTGTTAAGACAGGTAAAGTCTACCCTTAAACACTATTCTGGGTGGAATAAGAGTCATTGCAAATTTGAGGTTTCGCAAGTAGTTTTCAGCAGTGGATTAGCCTTCAAGCTCTAATTGACCTTAAAGAACTAGCTTTGTTATCTTTTGAGTGTGCTGTTAGACTGACAGCTGTTGCAGAGTCTTAGAGACCAGACATTTAATGAGAAGTATACCTTAGAATATAATAAAATAATAATTATTAAAGGTTGACTAAAGGAGTTAAACCACGATTTGAGGTTTAAATGAGTCAATCGAGAAGATTCCTGGACACTGGACTTGAAGAATCCTTACATGGTAGAATAAAGACAGAAGTGGTGATCTGATGGATTTATTGTTCTGAAATCTGAAAACTTTTGGTGGTGGTATACACATTAGAGAGTTTTCTGAGAACATATGAACAGCAGTCACTTTACACTACTGTACCAGTGCCCTCTCTGGAAATCACATCATGTCCAACGTCACATAACACTAGAGAACTGCTCACTGCAAGTTCTGTAGTCCTTTGGCAGTGATGATAATTTTGGCATGATGGTCCACAGTCCTGGTTATTTTCTGGAGAAGAGCATAGAAATTGTGGGAGTTCTAGAGAAATTTTTGAGTGGCTTACACATCAGCAGCTTTAGGCACAGAGGTTGCCCAGACATGATCTATTGAATCAGTCAAATATTTTTGGTCTACTTCCAATATTTTAAACTCTTGTTCAAAGTTTCTTGAGGACCTTGTGAGAAATAAAGATCACAACCTCCTTCTTGTGCTAGTATTCTGTACCTGAACTTGTCATACCATGTGTTACCAGAACTTTTGGGTCATCTAGTATTGAAAAACTTAAATCAGGGTTAATAGAGTAGTTAAGGTGAGAAAAGGGAGGCACTGGATTAAATATATGATAAGGGCTAATAAGATTAGATCAATAAAATGATACAATCCAGTTAACAGGCAGATACCAATAAGTATGGATACAACATAGAAAATACGTTTTATTAGAAGCTAGCTAGGATTCTGGAAATAATTGCCCTATGGATTTGCATTTTAGAGTTTATATAAACCCTTTTTTGAGAAGTACCGAGATTGAAGGAAGTCTCTTTGAAGTTTATGGAGAAAGGCAAAAGGGCCGGCCAAGTGTTAAAGGCTGTCCTTAGATTTTCTGATGATGGCCATTCTGAAAGGTGTGAGGTCATACCTCATTGTAGCTTTGATTTGCATTTCTCTAATATTTAGTGATGTTAAGCATCTTTTTATGTGCTTTTAAACCATCTACATGTCTTCTTTGGAGAAATGTGTATTTAGATCTTCTTCCCATTTCTGGATGGGGTTGTTGTTTTTCAGATATTGAGCTGCATGAGCTGCCTGTATATTTTGGAGGTTAAGCCTTTGTCAGTTGCTTCATTTGCAAATATTTTCTCCCTTCCTGAGGGTTATCTTTTCATCTTCCTTATGGTTTCCTTCGCTGTGCAACTAGTTTTCATTTTCCTTAGGTCCCATTTGTTTATTTTTGTTTTTATTTCCATTTCTCTAGGAGGTGAGGAAAAAAGGATCTTGCTGCGATGTATATCACACAGTGCTGTGCCTATGTTTTCCTCTAAGAGTTTTATACTCTCCGTCCTTACATTTAATTCTTTAATCCATTTTGAGTTTACTTTTATGTATGGTGTCAGTGAGTGTTCTAATTTCATTTTTTACATGTAGCTGTCCAGTATTCCCAGCACCATTTATTGAAGAGGATGTCTTCTCTCCATTGTTTATTCTTGCATCCGTTACCAAAGATAAGGTGACCATATGTGGGTGGGGTTATCTCTGGGCTTTCTATCCTGTTCCATTGATCTATCTTTCTGTTTTTGTGCCAGTACCATACTCTCTTGATTAGTTTAGCTTGTAATATATTCTGAAGCCAAGGAGGCTGATTCCTCCAGCTCCAGTTTTCTTTCTCAAGATTGCTTTGGCTATTTGGGGTCTTTGTGTTTCCATAAAAATTGTGAATTTTTTTTTTTTGTAGTTCTGTGAAAAATGCCATTGGTAGTTTGATAGGGATTGCATTGAATCTGTAGATTGCTTTGGGTAGTAGAGTCATTTTCACAATGTTCATTCTTCTTATCCAAGAACATGGTATATCTCTCCATATGTTTGTACCATCTTTAATTTGTTTCATCAGTGTCTTATAGATTTCTGTATGCAGGTCTTTTGTTTCCTTAGGTAGGTTTATTCCTACATATTTTATTCTTTTTATTGCAATGGTAAATGGGAGTGTTTCCTGAATTTCTCTTTCAGATTTTTCATCATTAGTTCATAGGAATGCAAGAGATTTCTGTGCATTAATTTTATATCCTGCTACTTTACCATATTCATTGATTAGGTCTAGTAGTTTCTGTTACCATCTTTGAAATTCTCTTTGTATAATATCATGCCATATGCAAACACTGACAGCTTTACTTCTTCTTTTCTGATTTGGATTCCTTTTATTTCTTTTTCTTCCCTGATTGCTGTGGCTGAAACTTCCAGAAGTATGTTCAGTAATAGTGGTGAGAGTGGGTAACCTTGTCTTGTTCCTGATCTTAGTGGAAATGGCTTCCATTTTTCACCATTGAGAAAGATGTTGGCTGTCGGTTTGTCATATATGGTCTTTATTATGTTGAGGTAAGTTTCCTCTTTGTCAACATTCTGGAGAGTTTTTATCATAAATGGGTGTTGAATTTTGTCAAGAGCTTTTGCTGCATCTACTGAGATGATCATATGGTTTTTCCCTTTCAATATGTTTCTATGGTTTATCATATTAATTGATTTGCATATATTGAAGAATCCTTGCATTCCTGGGATAAACCCCACTTGATCATGTTGTATGATGCTTTTTTTTCTTTTTCTGTGGTATGTGGGCCTCTCACCATTGTGGCCTCTCCCGCCATGGAGCAACAGGCTCCGGACATGCAGGCCCAGCGGCCATGGCCCACGGGCGCAGCCGCTCCGCGGCATGCGGGATTCTCCAGGACTGGGGCATGAACCCACATCCCCCGCATCAGCAGGTGGATTCTCAACCACTGCGCCACCAGGGAAGCCCTGTATGGTGCTATAAATATGTTGTTGGATTCTGTTTGCCAGTATTTTGTTGAGAATTTTTGCATCTATGTTCATCAGGGTTACTGGCCTGTAGTTTTCTTTCTTTGTCACATCTTTGTCAGGTTTTGGTATCAGGGTGGGATGATAGTGGGCTCGTAGAATGAGTTTGAGAGTGTTCCTCGCTCTGCTGTATTTTGGAAGAGTTTGATAAGGTTAGGTGTTAGCTCTTCTCTAAATGTTTGATAGAATTCGCCTGTCAGCCTTCTGGCCCTGGGCTTTTTGTGTTGGAAGATTTTTTTTTCTTGCAGTACACGGGCCTCTCACTGCTGTGGCCTCTCCCATTGTGGAGCACAGGCTCCGGATGCTCAGGCTCAGTGGCCATGGTTCATGGGTCCAGCCACTCCACGGCATGTGGGATCTTCCCAGACTGGGGCACGAACCCGTGTTCCCTGCATCAGCAGGCGGACTCCCAACCACTGCGCCACCAGGGAAGCCCCTGTTGGAAGATTTCTAATCATAGTTTCAATTTCAGTGCTTGTGATTTGGTTGTTTATATTTTCTATTTCTCCTAGTTCAGTCTCAGAAGGTTGTGCTTTTCTAAGAATTTGTCCATTTCTTCCAGGTTGTCCATTTTATTTGCATACAGTTGCTTATAGTAATCTCTCAAGATCCTTTGTATTTCTGCAGTGTCAGTTGTTACTTCTCCTTTTTCATTTCTAATTATATTGATTTGAGTCTTCTCCCTTAATTTCTTGATGAGGCTGGCTAGTGGTTTATCAATATTGTTTATCTTCTCAAAGAACCAGCTTTTAGTTTTATTGATCTTATTTATTGTTTCCTTCATTTCTTTTTCATTTATTTTCGATCTGATCTTTATGATTTCTTTCATTCTGCTAACTTTTGGGGATTTTTGTTGTTGTTCTTTTTCTAATGGGTTTAGGTGTAAGATTAGGTTGTTTATTTGAAATGTTTCTTGTTTCTTGAGGTAGGATTGTGTTGCTACACACTTTCCTCTTAGAATTGTTTTACTGCATCCCATAGGTTTTGGGTCGCTGTGTTTTCATTGTCATTTGTTTCTAGGTATTTTTTTATTTCCTCTTTGATTTCTTCAGTGATCTCTTGGTTATTTAGCAGTGTATTGTTTAGCCTCCATGTGTTTACATTTTTCACTTTTTTCCTGTAATTGATATCTAGTCTCATAGTGTTGTGGTCAGAAAAGATACTTGATAAGATTTCAATTCTCTTAAATTTACCAAGGTTTGATTTATGACCCAAGATATGATCTATCCTGGAGAATGTTCCATGAGCACTTGAGAAAAATGTGTATTCTGTTGTTTTTGGATGCAGTGTCCTATAAATATTAATTACGTCCGTCTTGTTTAATGTATCATTTAAAGCTTGTGTTTCCTTATTTATTTTCATTTTGGATGATCTGTCCATGGGTGAAAGTGCGGTGTTAAAGTCCCCTACTATGAATGTGTTACTGTCTATTTCCCCTTTTATGGCTGTTAGTATTTGCCTTATGTATTGAGGTGCTCCTATGTTGGGTGCATAAATATTTACAACTGTTATATCTTCTTCTTGGATCGATCCCTTGATCATTATGTAGTGTCCTTCTTTATCCCTTTTAATAGTCCTTATTTTAAAGTCTATTTTGTCTGATATGAGAATTGCTACTCCAGCTTTGTTTTGATTTCCATTTTCATCGACAATCTTTTTCCATTCCCTCACTTTCAGTCTGTATGTGTCCCTAGGTCTGAAGTGGGTCTCTTGTAGATAGCATATATATGGGTCTTGTTTGTGTATCAATTCAGCCAGTCTATGTCTTTTCTTTGCAGCATTTAATCCATTTATATTGAAAGTAGTTATCAATACATATGATCCTATTACCATTTTCTTAATTGTTTTGGGATTTTTATTGTCGGTCTTTTCCTTTTCTTGTGTTTCCTGCCTAGAGAAGTTCTTTTAGCATTTGTTGCAATGCTGGCTTGGTGGTGCTGAATTCTCTTTGCTTTTGCTTCTCTGTGAAAGTTGTAATTCCTCATCGAATCTGAATGAGATCCTTGCTGGCTAGAGTAATGTGGGTTGTAGGCTTTTCCCTTTCATCACTTTACATATGTCCTGCCACTCACTTGTGGCTTGCAGAGTTTCTGCTGAAAGATCAGCTCTTAATCTTATCGGGGTTCCCTTGTATATTATCTGTTGTTTTTCCCTTGCTGATTTTAATATTTTTTTCTTTGTATTTAATTTTTGATAGTTTGATTAATATATATCTTGGCATGTTTCTCCTTGGATTTATCCTATATGGGACTCTCTGTGCTTCCTGGACTTGATTGACTATTTCCTTTCCCATATTAGGGAAGTTTTCAACTATAATCTCTTCAAATATTTTTCAGTCCTTTCTCTTTCTCTTCTTCTTCTGAGACCCCTATAATTCGAATGTTGGTGAGTTTAATGGTGTCCCAGAAGTCTCTGAGACTTTCCTCAATTCTTTTCATGCTTTTTATTTTCAGCCCTGTGGTAGTTATTTCTACTATTTTGTTTTTAATTTAATAAAAAATATATTATTAAAAATAAAAAATTAAAAAAATATAAAGAAAGAAAGAAAAGATCAACCAAACCAAAAAACAAATGCAGCAATAATAACAAGTGCTAAAATCTATACTCAGAAAAAAAACAACAGCCAATCCCTAGGACAAATGGTAAAAGCAAAGCTATACAGACAAAATCACACAAAGAAGCACACACATACACACTCAACAAAGGAGAAAATGGGAAAATATATATATATATAAAGGAAGAGAGCAACAAAATCAATAAACAAATCTACCAATGATAATAAGCTCTAAATACTAAACTAAGAAAAACCTAAAACCAGAAACAAATTAGATGTAGAAAGCAAACCCCAAGCCTACAGTTTCTCTCAATGTCCACTGCCTCAATTTTGGGAGGATTCATTGTCTGTTCAGTTATTCCACATATGCAGGGTACATCAATTCAGTTGTGGAGATTTAATCTTCTGCTCCTGAGGCTGCATGGAGAGATTTCCCTTTCTCTTCTTTGTTTGCACAGCTCCTGGGATTCAGCTTTGGATTTGGCCTGCCTCTGCATGTAGGTCACCTGAGGGCATCTGTTCCCCACGCAGACAGGACAGGGTTAACATTGCAGCTGATTAGGGGACTCTGGGTCACTCAGGGCAGAGGGAGGGAGGGTTACAGAATGCAGGGCAAGCCTGTAGTGACAGAGGCCAGTGTGACATTGCACCAGCCTGAAACGCACCTTGTGTTCTCCTGCGGAGGTTGTCCCTGGATCACAGGACACTGGCAGTGGTGTGCTGCACAGGCTTCAGGGAGGGGAGGTGTGGATAGTGACCTGTACTTGCACGCAGGCCTCTTGGTGACAGCAGCAGCAGCCTTAGCATCTCATGCCCATCTCTGGGGTCCACATTGATAGCTGCAGCTCATGCCCATCTCTGGATCTCGTTTAGGTGGTGCTCTGAATCCCCTCTCCTCACACACCCTGAAACAATGGGCTCTTGCCTCTTAGGCAGTTCCAGACATTTCTGCAGACTCCCTGCTGGCTAGTTGTGGTACACTAGCCCCCTTCAGGCTGTGTTCACGCAGCCAACCTCAGTCCTTTCCCTGGGATCTGACCAAATCCCAAGTCTCAGCTCCCAGTCCCCACCAACACCAGTGGGTCAGCAGACAAGCTTCACAGGCTGGTGAGTGCTGGTTGGCAGTGATCCTCTGTGTGGGAACCACTCCACTTTACCCTGCACTCTCCTCCATGGCTCCAAAGATTTTCCCCTCTCCCACCCACCCCCAGTCTCCTCCAGTGAAGCGGTTTCCTGGTGTGGAGAAACGTTTCCTCCTTCACAGCTCCCTCCCAGATGTGAGGTCCCATCCCTATTCTTTTGTCTCTGTTCTTTTTCTCTTTTGCCCTACCCATGTATGTGGGGAGTTGCTTGCCTTTTGGGAAGTCTGAGGTCTTCTGCCAGCGTTCAGTAGGTGTTCTATAGGAGCTGTTCCTCATGTAGATGTATTTTTGATGTATTTGTAGGGAGGAAGGTGATCTCCATGTCTTACTCCTCTGCCAGCTTGAAGCTATATGCTCTGGATGTCATTTTAAACACTGAAATTTGTGGTAATTTGATATACAGCAATAGGAAATTCACATAATCATGAAATCAATTTAGTGAGTCATGCCTAGCATGTCTTTTAAATAGAATAGAGTAGAGTAATATAGAATAGAATAGAATATCATAAACATTTAAGAGTGGCTGGGTTTTGGAAAAGTCAAATATTGTTTCATAAAACTATTGTTTGTGTGAGTATGCTTTGGGTTTCTATGCAAATTTAGTTTTTACCTGAAAACAGCAGCAGTATATATCGCATCTCCATGGATAGTACCTGGGGTTTAAGTGGTTTCAGGCTGTAGAGAGTTAATAATCATATCACATATCAGGGAGTCAGAGAGCCTGGGATTGCACTCTTGTTCTGTCACCAAATAATTATATGAACTCAAGTCTTATCCTTTGATGTCTCCTTGCCTCAATTTATTCACTGTTAATTCGGAATTAATATTTAATTAATATTTGTTTATCTACCTGAAACAATTATCATTAGGTAAAAGTTTGTGTTCATTAAGTTCATTAAATGCTCTTTAGTTTTAAATAAATAAAAGTTGCCAGTCCATACATATGTATATATAGATAGATTTGTACTGAGGTGTATGTATTTGTACTACATATTTTGGTAAAAGTATTTGGAAAAAATTTTATCTGAATATTTGTCTTATTATAACCCCAACCTGATCATAAATATTCATCTAATCCTGATTCTAATGTAGTCTGCCCTTTTATTTACATTAAAATTTTGCTATTTTTCATTCTAAATTAGGGTTTTGCAAAGTTTATGGAGTCTAAAATTGGATATAAGAATTCCTTAGTTTTAGGTTTCCCTTTACATCTGTGTACTACCTCACAATATTCAAAGACTTTTATATACATCCAAACCTTATTGACTCTGCAAAACCAGGTTTCATTACCTGGTTTTGCACATGGGGGAATTGAGGCTTAGAAAGTTGGAGTGATTTGTTCAAGGTCCCATTATGAGTGAGAAGCAGAACTGGGATTTGAACCCATGTCAATAGGTACCCAAGGCTTGGTTATAAGAGTGTGATAAAAAAAAAAAAGTTTGAGAGCTTTAGGTCCAGGCACTAGTGCTACCTCAACTAAGCAAAAAATGTTTCCAAAAATAAATATACTAATGAATTGAAAATATGAACACTTTAAATAAAATCACTTTTGGAGGAGCTTCAAGATGGTGGAAGAGTAAGATGGGGAGATCACCTTCCTCTCCACAAATACATCTAAAATACACCTACATGTGGAACAATTCCTACAGAACACCTACTGAACGCTGACAGAAGACCTCAGACTTCCCCAAAGGCAAGAAAGTCCCCATGTACCTGGGTAGGGCAAAAGAAAAAAGAAAAACCAAAGACAAAAGAATAGGGATGGGACCTTCACTACAGGGAGGGAGCTGTGAAGGAGGAAAGGTTTCCACACACTAGGAAGACCCTTCACTGGCGGAGACTGGGTGGCGAGGAGAAAGCTTCAGAGCCACAGAGGAGAGCACAGCAACAGTGCTGTGGAGGGCAAAGTGGAGAGATTCCCGCACAGAATATCAGTGCCAACCATCTAGCCCAAGAGGCTTGTCTGCTCACCCACCGGGGTGGGGGTGGGGCTGGGAGCTGAGGTTCCAGCTTTGGTTGGATCCCAGGGAGAGGACAGATGTTGGCTGCCTGAACACAGCCTGAAGGGGGCTAGTGCATGACAGCTGGCTGGGAGAGAGTCCAAGAAAAAGTCTGGAGCTGCCGAAGAGGCAAGAGAATTTTTCTTGCCTCTTTGTTTCCTGGTGTGCGAGGAGAGGGGACTAAGAGTGTCACTTAAAGGAGCTCCAGAGATGGGCGCGAGCTGCAGCTATCAGCGCAGACACTAGAGATGGGCATGAGACGCTAAGTTTGCTGCTGCAACCACCAAGAAGCCTGTGTGCAAGCAAAGGTCACCATCCACACCTCCCCTCCTGGGAGCCTGTACAGGGCACCACTGCCAGTGTCTTGTGATCCAGAGACAAATTCCCTGGGAGAACACAGCGTGCCTAACACTGGTGCAATGTCATGTTGGCCTCTGCCACCGCAGGCACGCACCACATCCATACGCCTCCCTCCCACAGGCCTGAGTGAGCCAGAGCCCACGACTCACCTGCTCCTTTAACCCCATGCTGTCTGTGTGAAGAACAGACGCCCTCAAGCGACCTACACTCAAAGGTGGGTGAAAATCCAAAGCTGAACCCCAGGAGCTGTGCAAACAAAGAAGAGAAAGGAAAATCTCTCCCAGCAGCCTCAGGAGCAGAGGATTAAATCTCCACAATCAACTTGATGTACCCTGAATCTGTGGAATACCTGAATACACAACGAATCATCCACAATTGAGGAGGCGGACTTTGGGAGCAATGACAAATATATTTCTTTCCCTTTATAACTTTTTGTGAGTGTGTATGTGTATGCTTCTGTGTGTAATTTTGTCTGTATAGCTTTGTTTTACCATTTGTCCAAGGGTTCTGTCTGTCTTTTTTTTGCTCAAAAAAATTTTTAATAGATATTTTCTTTATTTTAATAACATTATATTATTTTTTTACTTTATTATACTTTTTTATCTTCTTCTTCCTTTCCTTCTTTTTATTCTCCATTTTATTCTGAGCCCTGGGGATGACAGGCTCTTGGTGCTCCAGCTGTGCTTGGTTCTTCAGAGCTGTGCCTCTGAGGTGGGAGAGCCAAGTTCAGGACACTGGTCCACAAGAGACCTCCCAGCTCCACATAATATCAAATGAAGATTATCTCCCAGAGATCTCAATCTCAATGCCAAGACCCAGCTCCACTCAATGACCAGCAAGCTACAGTGCTGGACACCATATGCCAAACAACAAGCAAGACACGAACTCAACCTTAATCATTAGCAGAGAGGCTGCCAAAAATCATAAGGCCACAGACACCCAAAAACACACCAACAGATGTGGACCTGCCCACCAGAAAGTCAAGATTCAGACTCATCCACCAGAAAACAGGCACTACTCCCCTCCACCAGGAAGCCTACATAATCCACTGAACCAACCTTAGCCACTGAGGACAGGCACCAAAAACAATGGGAACTACAAACTTGCAGCCTGTGAAAAGGAGACCCAAACACAGTAAGTTAAGCAAAATGAGAAGACAGAGAAACACACAGCAGATGAAGGAGCAAGGCAAAAAAAAACACTGGACATAACAAATGAAGAGGAAATAGGCAGTCTACCTGAAAAAGAATTCAGAATAATGATAGTAAAGATGATCGAAAATCTTGGAAATGGAATGGGGAAAATACAGGAAACGTTTCACAAGGACCTAGAAGAACTAAACAGCAAACAAACAGTGATGAACAATACAATAAATGAAATTAAAAATTCTCTAGAAGGGATCAATAACAGAATAACAGGCAAAAGAACGGATAAGTGACCTGGAAGATAAAATAGTGGAAATAAGTACTGCAGAGCAAAATAAAGAAAAGAGAATGAAAAGAATTGAGGACAGTCTCAGAGACCTCTGACACATTAACATTTGAAATACAGGAGTCCAAAGAAGAAGAGAAAAAGAAAGAGACTGAGAAAATATTTCAAAACATTACAGATGAAAACATCCCTAATATGAGAAAGGAAACAGTTAGACAAGTCCTGGAAGCACAGAGAGTCCCATACACGATAAATCCAAAGAGAAACATGGGAAGACACATATTAATCAAACTATCAAAAATTAAATAAAAAGAAATTATTCAAAGCAGCAAGGGAAAACAACAAATAACACACAAGGGAAACCCCATAAGATTAACAGCTGAACTTTCAGGAGAAACTCTCCAAGGCAGCAGGGAGTGGCAGGACATATTTAAAGTGATGAAGGAGAAAAAACTACAACCAAGATTACTCTACACAGCAAGGATCTCATTCAGATTTGACAGAGAAATTAAAACCTTAACAGACAAGCAAAAGCTAAGAGAATTCAGCACCACCAAACCAGCTTTACAACAAATGCTAAAGGAACTTCTCTAGGCAGGAAACGCAAGAGAAGGAAAAGACCTACAAAAACAAAGCGAAAACAGTTAAGAAAATGGTAATAGGAATATAAATAATGATAATTACCTTAAATGTAAACATATTAAATGCTCCAACTAAAGAAACAGACTGGCTGAATGGATACAAAAACAAGACCCGTAGATATGCTGTCTACAAGAGACCCAGTTCAGACCTAGGGACACATACAGACTTACAGTGAGGGGATGGAAAAAGATATTCCATGCAAATGGAAATCAAAAGAAAGCTGGAATAGCAATTCTCATATCAGAAACAATAGGGTTTGAAACAAAGACTATTACAAGAGACAAAGAAGAACACTACATAATGATCAAAGGATCAATCCAAGAAGAAGATATAAAAATTGTAAATATTTATGCACCCAACATAGGAGCACCTCAATACGTAAGGCAAATACTAACAGCCATAAAAGGGGAAATCGACAGTAACAAAATCATAGTAGGGGACTTTAATAGCCCACTTTCACCGGTGGACAGATGATGCAAAATGAAAATCAATAAGGAAACACAAGCTTTAAATGGTACATTAAACAAGATAGACTTAATTGATATTTATAGGACATTCCATCCCAAAACAACAGAATACACATTATTCTCAAGTGCTCATGGAACATTCTCCAGGATAGATCATATCTTGGGTCACAAATCAAGCCTTGGTAAATTTAAGAAAACTGCAATCATATCAAGTAACTTTTCTGACCACAACGCTATGAGACTAGGTATCAATTACAGGAGAAAAATATGTGAAAAATGCAAACACATAGAGGCTAAACAATACACTACTAAATAACTCAAATATCAGTAAAGAAGTCGAAGAGGAAATCAATAAATACCTAGAAACAAATGACAATGAAAACACAATGACCCAAAGCCTACGAGATGCAGCAAAAGCAGTTCTAACAGCGAAGTTTATAGCAATACAATCCTACCTTAAGAAACAGGAAACATCTCAAATAAACAACCTAAACTTACTCCTAAAGCAAATAGAGAAAGAAGAACAAGAAACCCCAAAGGTAGCAGAAGTAAAGAAATCATAAAGATCAGATCAAAATAAATGAAAAAGAAATGAAGGAAATGATAGCAAAGATCAATAAAAGTAAAAACTGGTTGTTTGAGAAGATAAACAAAATTGATAAACTGTTTACTAGACTCATCAACAAAAAAAAGGGAAAAGACTCAAACCAATAGGATTAGAATATAAAAAGAAGTAACAACTGACACTGCAGAAATACAAAGGATCATGAGAGATTGCTACAAGAAATTATATGCCAATAAAAGGGACAACCTGGAAGAAATGTACAAATTCTTAGAGATGCACAACCTTCTGGCATTGAACCAGGAAGAAATAGAAAATATGAACAGACGAATCACAAGCAATGAAATTGAAACTGTGATGAGAAATCTTCCAAAAAACAGAAGCCCAAGACCTGATGGCTGACAGGCAGATTCTGTCAAACATTTAGAGAAGAGTTAACACGTATCCATCTCAAACTCTTCCAAAATATAGCAGAGGAAGGAACACTCCCAAACTCATTCTATGAGGCCACCATCACCCTGATACCAAAACTAGACAAAGATGTCACAAAGAAAGAAAACTACAGGCCAATATCGTTGATGAACATAGTTGTAAAAATACTAGCAAACAAATCCAACAGCACGTTAAAAGGATCATACACCATTATGAAGTTGGATTTATCCCAGGAATGCAAGGATTCTTCAATATATGCAAATCAATCAATGTGAAACAGCATATTAACAAATGGAAGGAGAAAAACCAGATGATCATCTCAATAAATGCAGAGAAAGATTTCAACAAAATTAAACACCCATTTATGATAAAAACTCTCCAGAAAGTAAGCATAGAGGGACCTTTCCACAACATAATAAAGGATATATATGACAAACCCACAGCCAACATCGTCTTCAATGTTGAAAAATTGAAACCATTTCCACTAAGATCAGGAACAAGACAAGGTTGTCCACTCTCACCACTATTATTTAACATAGTTTTGGAAGTTTTAGCCACAGCAATAAGACAAGAAAAAGAAATAAAAGGAATCCTTAATTGGAAAAGAACAAGTAAAGCTATCAGTGTTTGCAGATGACATGATACTATACATAGAGAATCCTAAAGGTGCTACCAGAACACTACTAGAGTTAATCAATGAATGTGGTAAAGTAGTAGGATACAAAATTAATGCACAGAAATCTCTGGCATTCCTATACACTAATGATGAAACATCTGAAAATGAAATTAAGAAAACACTCCCACTTACCATTGCAACAAAAAGAATAAAATACCAGGGAATAAACCTACCTAAGGAGACAAAAGATCTGTATGCAGAAAATTAGAAGACACTGATGAAAGAAATTAAAGGTGATACCAATAGATGGAGAGATATACCATGTTCTTGGATTGGAAGAATCAACATTGTGAAAATGAATCTACTACCCAAAGCAATCTACAGATTCAATGCAATCCCTATCAAAGTACCACTGGCAAACTACCACTAGAACAAAAAATTTCACAATTTGTATGGAAACACAAAACCCCCGAATAGCCAAGGCAATCTTGAGAATGAAAAACGGAGCTGGAGGAATCAGGCTCCCGGACTTCAGACTATACTACAAAGCTACAGTAATCAAGACAGTATGGTACTGGCCCAAATACAGAAATATAGATCAGTGGAACAGGATAGAAAGCCCAGAGATAAACCCATGCACTTATGGCCACCTTATCTTTGATAAAGGAGGCAGAGTATACAGTGGAGAAAAGACAGCCTCTTCAATAAGTTGCACTGGGAAAACTGGACAGCTACATGTAAAAGAATGAAATTAGAACACTTTCTAACACCGTACACAAAAATAAATTCAAAATGGATTAAAGACCTAAATGTAAGGCCAGACACTATCAAACTTTTAGAGGAAAACATAGGCAGAACACTCTATGTCATAAATCACAGCAAGATCCTTTTTGACCCACCTCCTAGAGAAATCAAAATAAAAACAAAAATAAACAAATGGGAAGTAATGAAACTTAAAAGCTTTTCAAAGCAAACCATAAACAAGACGAAAAGACAACCCTCAGAATGTGAGCAAATATTTGCAAATGAAGAAACTGACAAAGATTAATCTCCAAAATATACAAGCAGCTCATGCAGCTCAATATCAAAAAAACAAACAACCCAATCCAAAAATAGGCAGAAGACCTAAATAGACATTTCTCCAAAGAAGATATATAGAATGCCAACAAACACATGAAAGAATGCTCAACATCATTAATCATTAGAGAAATGCAAGTCAAAACTACTATGAGATATCATCTCACCCCGCTCAGAATGGCTATCATCAAAAAATCTATGAAAGATAAATGCTGGAGAGGGAGTGGAGAAAAGGGAACCCTCTTCCACTGCTGGTGGGAATGTAAATTTATACAGCCACTATGGAGAACCGTATGGAGGATCCTTAAAAATCTACAAATAAAACTGCCATATGACCCATCAATCCCACTACTGGGCATATACCCTGTGAAAACCATAATTCAAAACGAGTAATATACCAAAATGTTCATTGCAGCTCTTTTCACAATAGCCAGGACATGGAAGCAACCTAAATGTCCAACAACAGATAAATGAATAAAGCAGATGTGGCACATATATACCATGGAATATTACTCAGCCATAAAAGGAAGTGAAATGTTATTTGTAGTGAGGTGGATGGACCTAGAGTCTGTAATACAGAGTGAAGAAAGTCAGGAAGAGAAAAACAAATACTATTCTTACACATATACATGCAATCCAAAAAAAAAAAAATGGTCACGAAGAACCTAGGGGCAAGATGGGAATAAAGACACAGACCTACTAGAGAGTGGAGTTGATGATATGGGGAGGGGAAAAGGTAAGCTGGGACAAAATGAGAGAGTTGCATGGACATATATGCACTATCAAACGTAAAATAGATAGCTAGTGGGAAGCAGCCTCATAGCACATGGAGATCAGTTTGGTGCTTTGTGACCACCTGGAAGGGTGGGATAGGGAGGGTGGGAGGGAGGGAGATGCAAGAGGGAACAGATATGGGGACATATGTATATGTATAGTTGATTTACTTTGTTATAAAGCAGAAACTAACACACCATTGTAAATCAATTATACTCCAATAAAGATGTTAAAAAAAGTTTCTAACTTATTTATATTTTCCTTTAAACTGTAATTACTGCTGTCAAGGAAATGTCTTCTTTGTTGAATTTCTTTATTTACATAGGAATTAATCTTCATTTTGGAGCTGTTTTGAAACTTTGGTTTGAAACACACGGTATTCTCTGTATGGACAAAAAACTGCTGCCTGCCATTTCAGTAAATATAAAATGTTGCTTGACATTCCCTTAAACAAAAGATGTTTTGACCATCACGCCATCAGCCACTGATCCACCCCTGACAGTGCACTCTGAGGGAAGTTCAGGATGGAGAAAAGGAGGATACTGGCCCTAGATAGTTAAGATGCATACGAGAGGAATAATTTCAATGAGCCCAGACTCTTGCATCTTACCATACATGGAAAAGCACTAAAATCATTAACTTGAGATGTCTGTCTTTCTTGATCAGCAATAATCTTTTGATGTTTTACTACACTTTTTTCAGCAAAAATTCCTATATTACCTGACTCCTCACTTACCTCTTTGGTATAGTCTCTCAGAAGTATCTGAGAGGATCTATAGTGGGCTAGAGTCTTCAGGAGGCCATTGAATAAAACATAAATCTCAACTTTTAGGTAGAGCTTTTATTCAGTCAGCAGTTTTGGTAACCATAAAGGGATTCAGAGCATACTTCTCTCCTTCACCTGAACTCCATGAAGAATCAGCACTTTGGTACCAGGAGAGGGCCCCTTGTGCCTGGTCACCTCCTTGGAGAGTCCAAATGAATTTGGGTGAGTCTCTCCTTGATCTTGGATCTCCCATTATTGGCTGTTGATCTTAAGTTTTATTCAGTGGTGTTAAACTCCTCACTGGAGGAGTAGGTGTTCCTTGAAAGTTAGTTTCAAGAAGAGGTACCTGAGTACCACTGAATGAGGTCCCTCGGTTGAAAGATGCTGGGAAGATTTTGCTCAGTTGAAAGACACGGAGTCGGTTATCCTCAGTTGAGAGGCACTCGGAAGATTTTATTATGTGCATAAAGAATGTATACTTATATGTACTTGCTTAATTGATAATTAAAGGAAATCTCACTTAAAAATAGCCTAATTGGAGTTCTTTTGACATACCAAAATTACTTCTTTGTTTGCATGAGCAGCTAGAAAAATCCAGCTTGATAAAATGTCTTCAGAATTCTGATCCTAAAGGAACAAAAGCCCTTCTAGGGCGAATTTGCATTTCTCTCCCTGTGTCATTGACATGTTGATGTTCTAACTGATCTTCTTAGGCATTTTTTCCGTTTTGTTTGAGAGCTTGGCCTCTGCCATCCAGAAGGTACATATCCTGTGTATTTGGCAGCCAGTCAAATAGACTGGGATTCTGAGCAGTCTTTTTCCTGTCTGTGCCAACTCTCAGGGTCCTTTGCCATCTTAACCTTCGTGTATCTGCCTGTACAATGAGGCCCTTTACTTTCTTAGACTCTTTTGGGGAGTAAACTTTCTAGATCTTGTGAAGGCTATATCCTTTGCGCTGTCTTGTGAGGATGCCTCTTGAGTATTATTGGTCTGAGTCGTCAGTGGTCAGATGATGGATCCTTTAAATTGGAGAAACTTCTAAACTGGTAAATTTTTAGAGAGTTCTCATTATGAACAGCTGTTTTATTGGTACCTATTTTTAAAAGGAAAAAACAAATTAGAAGGTGAGTAAAAAAAGCATATAACAGCTAACCTAAGAACTACCTTAGGTTAAAACAAACAACAACAAGAAAAAAATGGTTTGGGAAGCCTTATTTGCCGTCTTGGCTTCATCTCTATGGGTCTTAGAGATGCTAATAAAAACATTGGTTAGTTGCAGCTCATGCAGCTCAATATCAAAAAAACAAATAGTCCAATAAAAAAATGGGGGGAAGATCTAAATAGACATTTCTCAAAGAAGACATACACATGGCCAAAAAGCACATGAAAGGATGCTCAACATCACTAATTGTTAGAGAAATGCAAATCAAAATTACAATGAGGTATCACTTCACACCAGTCAGAATGGCTATCACCAAAAACTCTACAAACAATAAATGCTGGAGAGGGTGTGGAGAAAAGGGAACCCTTTTGTACTGTTGGTAGGAATGTAAATTGGGACAGCCACTATGGAGAACAGTGTGGAGGTTCCTTAAAAAACTAAAAATAGAACTACCTTATGACCCAGCAATCCCACTGCTGGGCATATTCCTGGAGGAAACCATAATTCAAAAAAGATACATGCACCCCAATGTTCATTGCAGCACTATTTATAATATCCAGGACAAGGAAGCAACCTAAATGTCCATCAACAAAGGAATGAATAAAGAAGGTGTGGTGTGGTACATATATACAATGGAACATTACTCAGCAATAAAGAAGAACAAAATAATGCCATTTGCAGCAACACGGATGGACCTAGAGATTGTCATACTGAGGGAAGTAAGTCAGACACAGAAAAACAAATATCGTATGATATCACTAATATGTAGAAACAAAAAAACGGGAGGTACAAGTGAACTTATTTATAAAACAGAAGTAGAGTCACGGATGTAGAAAACAATCTTCTGGTTACTAGGGGATAAGTGGGGGAGGGATAAATTGTGAGATTGAGACTGACTTATACACACTACTATATATAAAATAAATCACTAACTGTAACCTGCTCTATAGCACAGGGAACTCTATTCGATACTCTGTAATGGCCTATATGGGAAAAGAACCTAAATAAAAAAGTGGATATATGTATATGTATAACTGATTCACTTTGCCGTACACCTGAAACTAACAACAACATTTTAAATCAACTATACTCCAATAAAAATTTTTAAAAATTGGTTAATTAATGTTAGTTAGATTGATTAACAGAAAAAAAAGTTGAGGGAAAGACTAGAGACTTCTTCCCAACAAGATAGAAATATTTTAATTGAAATATAGTTAATTTACAATATTGTGTTAGTTTCAGGTATACAGCAAAGTGATTTGGTTATATATATATGTATATATCTGTAATCTTTTTTCCATTCTTTTCCATTATAGTTTACTATAAGATATTGAATATAGGTTCCTGTTCTATGCAGTAAAATCTCATTGTTTATCCATTTTATATATAATAGTATGTATCTGTTAAACCCATTCTCAATTTATCCCTCCCCCTCTTCCCCATTGGTAACCATGTTTGTTTTCTGTGTCTGTGAGTTTGTTTTGTGTCTGTGAGTTTGTTTCTGTTTGGCAAATAAGTTCATTTTTACTATTTTTTAAATTCTACATATAAGTGATATTATATGATATTTGTCCTTGTCTGACTTACTTCACTTAATATGATAATTTCTAGGTCCATCCATGTTGCTGCAAATGGCATTATTTCATTCTTTTTTTTAAGGCTGCATAAGAAGGAAATGCTAAAGGGAATCTCTCAACTGGATAGAAATCTTTAGATAGTATTAAGAAATTGGATAAATAAAACCGATGTTAATGGGATTAAAGCAAAAGGTTTTGATACAACATTACCTAAGGTTAGATGGGCCAAATGGACACACTATTGGTTCCCAAGGTTAAAAGGCCCCGAATAAGTCCACTCTATCTACCCCAGTTTAATACATATATTTAAAAGGGTGGAAGAAAATTACACTGAGATACCTGACTAACAATTGCTTGGGGCAACAGGCCAATTAATCAAGTTAAAGATTGACAAAAGGGCCGGAGTCCCTTGGTTCAACCCCTCACTGGGGACCCCGAAGCTTTTGTATAAACATAGATAAAATGGCTGGGGGGTGGGTAAAAAGGACTTCTAGGACTTCTTATGAGACCAAAGCTTGTTGATGGGTTCTTAATGGAAACTAAAGTTAAAGCTATAAAAGTTGATAGGATTGAGATGAAAGATTATATAAATTGGTATATTGGGCTTTGTATAAGATGGTTACATCTCTTTTGTCAATTATATTGTGGGATAGACATTATGTCTCACTGGGGAATGCTTCCCCTGCCTGTTATTATAAGACAAGGCATATAAATCTGTCCCTTAGAAAATATTAATTAAACATACTAAAAGAAGCCAACAGGGTTACTTGAGCCCACACAATATGAAATAAAAACTGAGTTAACATCCAGGGGCTAATAAAAATATTAATAGAGATTTTTGTGCTGGGTATAACCTGTGCACTCAGAAAGAGGGACTTTGTTGAATGCCTTGTGTAAACTTTTGAAAACATGGTAAATTGAACCCTAAAGTTCCTGAACATAAAACACTTGATTTCCAGTTTTGTTGGAAATCTCATTGATATAAAAAAAGCAAATTAAGGAAAATTCAGTTGGGCAAATCAACCTTTTAGCATCAATTAGGTGGCAGACCAGGTCATTGGGGAATTCAAAGGAAATGTCTGTGTCTTACAAATCTCTACAAACCAGAAATGTAACTAACAGCCGATAATGACCTGAAACTGTGCCTAATTAGCCCAATCATGTAAAACCTGAAATCAAAATGGGGAGGGGTGAATAAAGAAATAAAGTGGCCTTTTAACACTCAAACCACTGGATAGGCTCCTTCAACCAAAATCTAATTCAAAGCTTCCTTAAGGATTTATCAAGGACAAATACAAATCTTGAAGTCTTTTCCACAAATACTAAAGCCTTAATCATCGAAGCAAATAAATTTAACTTATTCCAACTGTTATTTATAAACTAGTAAGTTTATATTGTACTACCTGATTCAAAACTAAGTCTTAAAGTGAAGCCATGAGATCTTGAGTTTTGTCTGTTTATATGTCTGTGTGTACACTATACATATAATACATCTCTACCTCTGGATAATATTATCAAAATTAAATTTATGAAAAAGCTCCATTTAATTGACTGAAAAGCAAGCATTTACAAATTAAATATTTCTAAATATAAAGAAAACTGACAAGAATGAATTTCAGGTTCACATGATCTAGGAAATATTCAACATTAAATTAACATCTGGTATTAAAACCAGCTTAAGCTTTTTGGTTTAATCAATACAGTCATGTCTTTTATTGTAAATAAGTTTACTGAAGGTCAATAAGTTTATGTTATTTGTGTTGTAGACTGTCAGCAAGGAAAATCAACTTGGTATGATGATATTTTCGTAAGTTATGAAATAAAAGTAAGTGAGATAAGAGTTTTCAAGTGAACTCGTTAGGAATAATTATGTTTTGGGTATGTCTATCTAAAATAGTTTCTCAAGATTTTTGGTAACTTGAAACTTTAGAGTTTTGCTAAGTTAAATTATAGAATTCATTAAATATCAGTTCATTTTAAATAAGATAAGATACTGGAACATTGACTGCTAAACACGTCTAAGTTTACCTACTTTTGTCTCCTTATGAGAGGGAAACTAAAGATGTTTGGGTTTATTAAACCCATAGTTTGTACCACACAGAGGGAAAAATGTGCTATGAGAAGATATATGTTTCCAAATGTTGTGGAATAGTCCTATGTTTGCCAATCAGGAAATTCTGATATGACAAAGAGTTCACAATTACTTGCTAGTCAGTTTTCACTGGAGATTAAGGTTTTTAAGAATTCAAATTGTGATATAGGTATTGGGTTGGCCAAAAAGTTCCTTTGGGTTTTTCTGTAAGATGTTACAGAAAAACCCTAACTAACTTTTTGGCCAACCCAATAATTAAAGCTACTGGGATAATAAGGGAAATATTTAAGTGTGCAAGGAAAGTAGGATGTGTATTTTCATCAAAAGAAGGTATAAAGAATGGAAATGAACTTTGTTAAGGGAAAGGAAAGTGATTTTGTCTTAAAGCTTGTTGTTTCTGGATGGGAAAGAAAATAAGGGAAAAACTAATACAGACACAGAAAGTTGTAGAAGGTTTGTAAAAGGAAACCCTGAGAAAAGCTTTGTACAAGGTCAAGCTGGGATTGGGTCGAATTTAATTAGGTAAATGATTTTTGTTACTGAGGGTGAACTAGTGCAGGATTGGAGTTTGGTTTTCTCTCTGTGTTACAAGAACAAAGTTTTCTTGGAATGTTAAGCTACTTTTAATAACAGATTGTAAGTTTCTTTGCCTTCTAGATGATCTGTATTTGCCTTAAAAATATTTTGTCACTTTGGTTGAATGAATAAGTATTGGATTGTTTCATAGGGACCCATGATCTTATTTGACCAAGTGTTTAAAAACATTTTTATATCTTTGACAAATTTCCCAAATATCAAATTCTAATTAAGGTTATTTTGACCTCCAACTAACTTTGGGATGCTTCAAAGGGCCCCTGAAACATCCCAAAGAGAAACATTAAACTAATTAGGTTTATTGGGTATGTTAAATTACGTGGGAAACATTGTCAAATAAACAGTGATAAAACCTTCTTAGGTTATATTGTATGGGTAAATGTCATTAATACAGATATGCCAAAAGTTATATGGAATTCCTAAAAATCTGATATGTCCTGGTATAATGTTATCAGTCATCACTCTAGTTAGTATCTTAAAATGTTGTATGTTACAGAAATAACCAAGTTTCTTGTCAATTGCATTGTAATCAGATCTTTAACCATGGCACTTTAAGTTTTTACTTTATATACAATCATTATTTTACTCTGATGCTTTTATAAAATGAGTATCTTCAAGAAGATACTCCTGTCAGGTATCTCAGTGTAATTTTCTTCCACCCTTTTAAAATATATATATATTAAACTGGGGTAGAGTGGACTTGTTCGGGGCCCTTTAACCTTGGGGACCAATAGTGTGTCCATTTGGCCCATCCAACCTTAGGTAATGTATCAACCTACAACAAATTGATAAAGTATGCCGTTGTAAATGAAGATGGAACATTTACCTTTTTCTCTTGACCTGATCCCTCCATAATTTGGCTTCTGCACCTGGCTCCCCTGTGGACTTAATGGCTTATTGTGACTAGATTACAACTAGTTATACTAATCATTGTTTTAGTTTGTTTTCTCTTGTTTTCAAATTATTTATGATTTGTGCCTCTCTCTGCTGTACTATGACTTTATTAATGTTACCAGCTGTATTACTTATATCCTGTCTATTTTATAAGATTATTATCTCTTGCATTACCCAAAGGGTAACCAGGCCTCCAACAAAATTATTGATGGCTAAACATCTTGAGCCAGTCGATTATATATATAACTCTACATAGAATAATTATAATAGTTCAACTCTAGATATGAGAAGAAGAAACAAGGGAAAACATTTTCTGGATCATAATAGGCTAGTAAAACTGGCAAACCAGAGAAGTTTAGGTTATCAATAGGGCTTAATCCAAAGACTAGCACATAGTGTCTATCAAGAGAAGCCTCATCTGATCCTGGAATAAGTCTTTCTAGTACTGTGGGACAAATGGGTCAGGAAATGTCTCAAACCTTGGTTGAATTTATGACCGAGAGGAGTTGCTATAGACAAAGTGTTGCCTACAATTTCAGTAAACAAAGAATGCTGCATGCCATTCTGGTAAACAACAAATGTTGCCTGTCGTCAAGCCATCAGCCACTGCAGCCATCCTTGAAGGTGTGACCTGAGAGGAATTCAGGATGGTCCTAGACAGTAAAGATGCAAATGAAAGGAATAATTTCAATGACCCCAGACTCTTGCATCTTACTATATATAAACAGGCACTAAAATCATTAACTTGAGATGTCTGTTTTCTGTGATTAGCAGTAGTCTTATGATCTTCATCTACATGTTTGTTTTTCAGCAAAAACTATATATCCTGGCTCCTCCTGTAACTCCTTTGACCAACTTCTCAGAAATATATGAGCAGCTGTATCCTGGGCTATAGTCCTGAGTAAGTCCTGAATAAAACATAACTCTTAACTTTAAGGTTGAGATATTTTTTAAGTTGACCTCTGAAGTTGTTTCACGTCTGTCTTACAATTAATGACTGTGTTTGGTTTCTACCTTGCTTTATTTTTAGGGGCTTTCATCTATAGATGGCATGGAATGTTTTCAGGCAAACTATGTGCTGTATACTAATAGGGAAACATTTCCATCACAAAGAAACGTGTGACCTATGCACATATTTCAACCATTCTATATTAAATTGCTGTTTTTCTCCTAATCTCAGAAGTAAATTTAAAACCACAAGCCAAGGGTTTCTGGGAAGATGGCGAAAGAGTAAGAGGCGGAGATCACCTTCCTCCTCACAGATACACCAGAAATACATCTACACGTGGAACAACTCCTACAGAACACCTACTGAACGCTGGCAGAAGACCTCAGACCACCCAAAAGGCAAGAAACCCCCCCACCACGTACCTGGGTAGGGCAAAAGAAAACAGAGTAAACAGAGACAAAAGGATAGGGATGGGACTTGCACCAGTGGGAGGGAGCTGTGAAGGAGGAAAGGTTTCCACACACTAGGGAGCCCCTTCTCGGGCAGAGACTGCGGGTGGCAGAAGGGGAAAGATTTGGAGCCGTGGAGGACAGCACAGCAACAGGGGTGCGGGGGGCAAAGCAGAGAGATTCCCACACAGAGGATCAGTGCCGAGCGGCACTCAGCAGCCCGAGAGGCTTGTCTGCTCACCCGCCGGGGTGGGCGAGGCTGAGAGCTGAGGCTCGGGCTTCGGTCGGAGCGCAGGGAGAGGACTGGGGTTGGTGACGTGAACACAGCCTGCAGGGGATTAGTGAGCCACTGCTGGCCAGGAGGGAGTCCTGGGAAAAGTCTGGACCTGCCAAAGAGGCAAGAGACTTTTTCTTCCCTCTTTGTTTCCTGGTGCACGAGGAGAGGGGATTAAGAGTGCTGCTTAAAGAAGATCCAGAGACAGGCACAAGCTGCGGCTAAAAGCACGGACCCCAGAGACAGGCATGAGATGCTAAGTCTGCTGCTGCCGCTACTAAGAAGTCTGTGTGCGAGCACAGGTCACTATCCACACCCCCCCCCCTTATGGAGAGCCTGTGCAGCCCGCTACTGCCAGGGTCCCAGGAACCAGGGACAACTCCCCCGGGAGAATGCATGGCATGCCTCAGGCTGGTGCAATGTCAGGCCAGCCTCTGCCGCTGCAGGCTCGCCCCGCACTCCGTGCCCCTCCCTCCCCCTGGGCTGAGTGAGCCACAGCCCCCGAATCAGCTACCCCTTTAATCCCATCCTTTCTGAGCAAAGAAGAGACGCCCTCGGGCGCCCTATACGCAGAGGCGGGGCCGAATCCAAAACTGAGCCCCTGGGAGCTGTAAGAACAAAGAAGAGAAAGGGAAATCTCTCCCAGCAGCCTCAGAAGCAGCGGATTAAAGCTCCACAATCAATTTGATGTACCCTGCATCTGTGGAATACATGAATAGACAACGAATCATCCCAAATTAAGGAGGTGGACTTTGAGAGCAAGATTTATTATTTTTTCCCCTTTTCCTTTTTTTGTGAGTGTGTATGTGCATGGTTCTGTGTGAGATTTTGTCTGTATAGCTTTGCTTCCACCATTTGTCCAAGAGTTCTATCTGTCCATTTAAAAAAATTTTTTTAATAATTACTTTTTATTTTAATAACTTTATTTTATTTTACTTTATCTTCGTTCTTTCTTTCCTTCCTTCCCTCCTTTAGACAACGAATCATCCCAAATTGAGGAGGTGGACTTTGAGAGCAAGATTTATGATATTTTCCCCTTTCCCTCTTTTTCTGAATGTGTATGTGTATGCTTCTGTGTGAGATTTTGTCTGTATAGCTTTGTTTCCACCATTTGTCCTAGGGCACTATACGTCCATATTTTTCTCTTAATAATTATATTTTTATTTTAATAATTTTATTATATTTTATCTTACTTTATTTTATTTTACTTTATCTTCTTTCTTTCTTTTTTCTTTCTTTCCCTCCTTCCTCCCTCTCTCCTGCCCTCCATTCTTTCTTTCTTTCTTTTTTTCTACTTCTACTAATTATTTCTTTCTACTTTTTCTCCCTTTTATTCTGAGCCATGTGGATGAAAGGCCCTTGGTGCTGCAACCAGGAGTTAGTGCTGTGCCTCTGACGTGGGAGAGTTAACTCAGGACACTGGTGCACAAGAGACTTCCCACCTCCACAAAATATCAAATGGTGAAAATCTCCCAGAGAACTCCATCTCAACAAGAGCACCCAGCTTCACTCAACGACCAGCAAGTTACAGTAATGAACATCCTATGCCAAACAACAAGCAAGACAGAAACACAACCCCACCCATTACCAGAGAGGTTGCCTAAAACCATAATAAGTCCCCAGACACCACAAAACACACCAACAGACGTAGACCAGTCCACCATAAAGACAAGATCCAGCCTCATCCACCAGAACACAGTCACTAGTCCCAACCACAAGGAAGCCTACACAACCCACTGAACCAACGTTAGCCACTGGGGACAGACACCAAACACAATGGGAACTATGAACCTGCAGCCTGCAAAAAGGAGACCCCAAACACAGTAAGATAAGCAAAATGAAAAGACAGAAAAACACACAGCAGATGAAGGAGCAAGATAAAAACCCACCAGACCTAAAAAATGAAGAGAAAATAGGCAATCTACCTGAAGAAGAATTCAGAATAATGATAGTAAAGATGACACAAAATCTTGGAAATAGAACAGACAAAATGCAATAAACATTTAACAAGGACCTAGAAGAACTAAAGATGAAACAAGCAATGATGAACAACACAATAAATGAAACGAAAACTACTCTACATGGGACCACTAGCAGAATAACTGAGGCAGAAGAACGGATAAGTGACATGGAAGATAAAATAGTGGAAATAACTACTGCAGAGCAGAATAAAGAAAAAAGAATGAAAAGAACTGAGGACAGTCTCAAAGACCTCTGGGACAACATTAAATGCACCAACATTCAAATTATAGGGGTTCCAGAAGAAGAAGAAGAAAAGAAAGTGACTGATAAAATATTTGAACACATTATATTTGCAAACTTCCCTAATATGGGAAAGAAAACAGTTAATCAAGTCCAGGAAGCACAGAGAGTCCCATACAGGGGACTCCAAGGAGAAATACGCCAAGACACATATTAATCAAACTGTCAAAAATTAAATACAAAGAAAACATATTAAAAGTAGCAAGGGAAAAACAACAAATAACACACAAGGGAATCCCCATAAGGTTAACAGCTGATCTTTCAGCAGAAACTCTGCAAGCCAGAAGGGACTGGCAGGACATATTGAAAGTGATGAAGGAGGAAAATCTGCAACCAAGATTACTCTACCCAGCAAGGACCTCATTCAGATTTGATGGAGAAATTAAAACCTTTACAGACAAGCAAAAGCTGAGAGAGTTCAGCACTACCAAACCAGGTCTACAACTACTACTAAAGAAACTTCACTAGGCAAGAGACACAAGAAAAGGAAAAGACCTACAATAACGAACCCAAAACAATTAAGAAAATGGGAACAGGAATATACATATGGATAATTACCTTAAATGTAAATGGACTAAATGCTCCCAGCAAAAGACACAGATTGGCTGAATGGATACTAAAACAAGACCCATATATTTACTGTCTACAAGAGACTCATTTCAGACATAGGGACACATACAGACTGAAAGTAAGGGTATGGAAAAAGATATTTCATGCAAAGGAAACGAAAAGAAAGCTGGAGTAGCAATTTTCATATCAGACAAAATAGACTTTAAAATAAATACTATTAGAAGAGACAAAGAAGGACACTACATAATGATCAAGGGATCAATCCAAGAAGAAGGTATAACAATTATAAATATTTATGCACCCAACATAGGAGCACCTCAATACATAAGGCAAATACTAACAGCCATAAAAGGGGAAATCGACAGTAACATATTCATAGTACGAGATTTTAATACCCCACTTTCACCAAAGGACAGATCATCCAAAATGAAAATAAATAAGGAAACAAAGCTTTATATGATACATTAAACAAGATGGACTTAATTGATATTTATAGGACATTCCATCCAAACACAACAGAATACACATTTTTCTCTACTGCTCATGGAACATTCTCCAGGATAGATCATATCTTGTGTCACACACAAAGCCTTGGTAAATTAAAGAAAATTGAAATTGGAAGAATTGTTGATTGGAAGAATCAACATTGTGAAAACGGTTGTACTACGAAAAGCTAAGTACAGATTCAATGCAATCCCTATCAAACTACCACTGGCATTTTTCACAGAACTAGAATAAAAAATTTCACAATTTGTATGTGAACACATAAGACCCCGAATAGACAAGGCAATCTTGAGAACGAAAACGGAGCCTTAGGAATCAGGCTCCCTGACTGCAGACTATACTACAAAGCTACAGTAATCAAGACAGTATGGTACTGGCCCAAATACAGAAATATTGATCAGTGGAACAGGATAGAAAGCCCAGAGATAAACCCACGCAAATATGGTCACCTTATCTTTAATAAAGGAGGCAGGAATGTACAATGGAGAAAGGACAGTCTCTTCAACAGGTGGTGCTGGGAAAACTGGACAGTTACATGTAAAAGTATGAGATTAGATCACTCCCTAACACCATACACAAAAATAAGCTCAAAATGGATTAAAGACCTAAATGTAAGGCCAGAAAATATCAAACTCTCAGAGGAAAACATAGGCAGAACACTCTATGACATAAATCACAGCAAGACCCTTTTAGACCCACCTCCTAGAGAAATGGAAATAAAAACAAACATAAACAAATCAGATGTAAGGAAATTTAAAAGCTTTTGCACAGCAAAGGAAACCAAAAAGAAGACCAAAAAACAACCCTAAGAATGGGAGAAAATATTTGCAAATGAAGCAACTGACAAAGGATCAATTTCCAAAATTTACAAGCAGCTCATGCAGCTCAATACCAAAAAAACAAACAGCCACAGCAATGAGAGAAGAAAAGGAAATAAAAGGAATCCAAATCGGAAAAGAAGAAGTAAGGCTGTCACTGTTCGCAGATGACATGACACTATACACAGAGAATCCTAAAGATGCTACCAGAAAACTACTAGAGATCAACAATGAATTTTGTAAAGTACCAGTGTACAAAATTAAGGCACAGAAATCTCTGGCATTCCTATACACTAATGATGAAAAACCTGAAAGTGAAATCAAGAAAACACTCCCCTTAAACACTGCAACAAAAAGAATAAAATATCTAGGAATAAACCTACCTAAGGAGACAAAAGACCTGTATGCAGAAAATTATAAGACACTGATGAAAGAAATTAAAGATGATACAAGTAGATGGAGAGATATACCATGTTCTTCAATTGGAAGAATCAACATTTTGAAAATCACTCTACTACCCAAAGCAATCTACAGATTCCATGCAATCCCTATCAAACTACCACTGGCATTTTTCACAGAACTACAACAAAAATTTCACAATTTGTATGGAAACACAAAAGACCCCGAATAGGCAAAGGAACCTTGAGAACGGAAAACGGAGCTGGAGGAATCAGGCTCCCTGACTTCAGACTATACTACAAAGCTACAGTAATCAAGACAGTATGGTACTGGCACAAAAACAGAAAGATAGATCAATGGAACGGGATAGAAAGCCCAGAGATAAACCCACACACATATTGACACCTTATCTTTGATAAAGGTGTCAGGAATGTACAGTAGAGAAAGGACAGCCTCTTCAATAAGTGGTGCTGGGAAAACTGGACAGGTACATGTAAAAGTATGAGATTAGATCACTCCCTAACACCATACACAAAAATAAGCTCAAAACGGATTAAAGACCTAAATATAAGGCCAGAAACTATCAAACTCTTAGAGGAAAACATAGGCAGAGCACTCTATGACATAAATCACAGCAAGATCCTTTTTGACCTACCTCCTACATAAATGGAAATAAAAACAAAAATAAACAAATGGGACCTAATAAAACTTCAGAGATTTTGCACAGCAAAGGAAACCAAAAACAAGACCAAAAAACAACCCTAAGAATGGGAGAAAATATTTGCAAATGAAGCAACTGACAAAGGATCAATTTCCAAAATTTACAAGCAGCTCATGCAGCTCAATACCAAAAAAACAAACAGCCACAGCAATGAGAGAAGAAAAGGAAATAAAAGGAATCCAAATCGGAAAAGAAGAAGTAAGGCTGTCACTGTTCGCAGATGACATGACACTATACACAGAGAATCCTAAAGATGCTACCAGAAAACTACTAGAGATCAACAATGAATTTTGTAAAGTACCAGTGTACAAAATTAAGGCACAGAAATCTCTGGCATTCCTATACACTAATGATGAAAAAACTGAAAGTGAAATCAAGAAAACACTCCCATTTACCATTGCAACAAAAAGAATAAAATATCTAGGAATAAACCTACCGAAGGAGAAAAAGGACCTGTATGCAGAAAATTATAAGACACTGATGAAAGAAATTAAAGATGATACAAGTAGATGGAGAGATATACCATGTTCTTCAATTGGAAGAATCAACATTCTGAAAATGACTCTACTTACCCAAAGCAATCTACAGATTCAATGCAATCCCTGTCAAACTACCACTGGCATTTTCCACAGAACTAGAACAAAACATTTCACAATTTGTATGGAAACACAAAAGACCCCGAATAGGCAAAGGAACCTTGAGAACGGAAAACGGAGCTGGAGGAATCAGGCTCCCTGACTTCAGACCATACTACGAAGCTACAGTAATCAAGACAGTATGGTACTGGCACAACAACAGAAAGATAGATCAATGGAATGGGATAGAAAGCCCAGAGATAAACCCACGCACATATGGTCACCTTATCTTTGATAAAGGAGGCAGGAATGTACAGTGGAGAAAGGACAGCCTCTTCAATATGTGGTCCTGGGAAAACTGGACAGGTACATGTAAAAGTATGAATTAGATCACTCCCTAACATCATACACAAAAGTAAGCTCAGAATGGATTAAAGACCTAAATGTAAGGCCAGAAGCTATCAAACTCTTAGAGGAAAACATAGGCAGAACACTCTAGACATAAATCACAGCAAGATCCTTTTTGACCCACCTCCTAGAGAAATGGAAATAAAAACATAAATAAACACATGGGACCTAATGAAACTTCAAAGCTTTTGCACAGCAAAGGAAACCATAAACAAGACCAAAAGACAACCCTCAGAATGGGAGACAATATTTGCAAATGAAGCAACTGACAAAGGATTAATCTCCAAAAATTATAAGCAGCTCATGCAGCTCAATAAGAAAAAAACAAACAACCCAATCCAAAAATGGGCAGAAGACCTAAATAGACATTTCTCCAAAGAAGATATTCAGAATACCAACAAACACATTAAAGAATGCTCAACATCACTAATCATTAGAGAAATGCAAATCAAAACTACATTGAGATATCATCTCACACCAGTCAGAATGGCCATCATCAAAAAATCTAGAAACAGTAAATGCTGGAGAGGGTGTGGAGAAAAGGGAATCCTCTTGCACTGTTGCTGGGAAGGTAAATTGATACAGCCACTGTGGAGAACAGTATGGAGGTTCCTTAAAAAACTACAAATAGAACTACCATATGACCCAGCAATCCCACTACTGGGCATATACCCTGAGAAAACCAAAATTCAAAAAGAGTCATGTACCAATATGTTCATTGCAGCTCTATTTGCAATAGCCTGGAGATGGAAACAACCTAAGTGTCCAACATCAGATGAATGGATAAAGATGTGGCACATATATACAATGAAATATTACTCAGCCATAAAAAAAAACGAAATTGAGCTATTTGTCATGAGGTGGATAGACCTGGAGTCTGTCATACAGAGTGAAGTAAGTCAGAAAGAGAGAGACAAATACCATGTGCTAACACATATATGTGTAATTTAAGAAAAAATATGTCATGAAGAACCTAGGGGTAAGACAGGAATAAAGACACAGACTTACTAGAGAATGGACTTCAGGATATGGGGAGGGGGAAGGGTAAGTTGTGACAAAGCGAGAGAGAGGCATGGACATATATACACTACCAAACATAAGGTAAATAGCTAGTGGGAAGCAGCCGCATAGCACAGGGAGATTAGCTCGGTGCTATGTGATCACCTGGAGGGGTCGGATAGGGAGTGTGGGAGGGAGGGAGACGCAAGAGGGAAGAGATATGGGAATATATGTATATATATAACTGATTCATTTTGTTGTAAAGCAGAAGCTAACACATCATTGTAAAGCAATTATACTCCAATAAATATGTTAAAAAAAAACAAGCCAAGTTCAATTTATCTCCATATTTTTCCAATAATTTTTATCTAAACACTTTACCAACATGAATTAATAGCAGCAGCAATATACAGAGATACAGTTAAAAAGTCTCTATGTCAATTTACAACGTGATTTTTATTAATAACTAAAGGTACATACTATGCATTTCTTTGGCATTCTATTTCTCTGAAACACAGAAACTTCCAGAAAATTCACTATAAAGCAGATTTCAAATAAATTGCTACATCTAAAATTTTTAAAATAAGCTTAAGCTTTCTTCTCTAATTACCTAGGCAACAATTCCTGATTTTAGTTGAGAAACGTAAATTAAAACTACAATGCTATTCCAGTAAACACACTCTAGAATGATTAAATGAAAAAGTCAAACATTACCAGTCCTGGTCAGGTTGAGGAATAACTAGACCATTCATAACTGCTGGTAGGAGTGTAAATTAGTACAAGAACCTTTGGAAACTGTTTGACAGTATTTACTAAAACTAGACATATCAAGCTCCACTTCTTGGTATATAACTCATAGAAATGAATACATATCCTCACCAAAAAAAGGTATATTTGAATGCTCATAGCAGCATAATTAATACTTGCCCAAACCTGAAAACATTAATGCCCATAAACAGAATGTAAAAGTAATTATGATATAGGCATACAATAAAACTCTGTACAAGAAAAAAGTGAACTATTTCTACATGCAAACATGGCTGAATCTTACAAACTGTTGAGTAATATTTTACTTATTTTGACTTATTAGTCAAACACAAAAGGAATACACATCATAAAACTTAAAAATAAGCAAAACTAATCTACAGTTTTAATATATTCATACAAAAATTTGTACACAAATGTTCATAGCAGCATTATTCATAATAGCCCAAAAGTGGAGACAACCCAAAACTCCATTAACTGATGAATGAATAAACAAAATGTGGTATACCCATACAATGGAACATTATTCAGCCACAAAGAGAATGAAGTACTGATACATGCTATAACACAGACAAACATTGAAAACAGTATTATATTAAGTAAAATAATCCAGACACAATAGGTCACATATTGTATAATTCCATTCAGATGAAATATGCAGAATAGGCAAATCCATAGATACAGAAAGTAAATTAGTAGTTTCTAGGGGGTGGGAGGAATGGGGGATTGCTGCTTAGTGGGTATGGGGTTTCTTTTTGAATAATGAAATATTCTGGAAATGGCCGTCTGTGATGATTCCACAACATTGTGAATGTACTAAAACCCACTGAATGGTACACATTAAAATGGATAAAATAGTGAATGTTATGTTGCATGAATTTTATCTCAATAATAATAAATAATAACAAAGAAACAAACAAAGGCCTGAGTTTATGGTTTTAGAAGCCAAGATATTTTTTTGGTTCAGGATAATTGTGTCTGGAAGAGGACGTGAAGGAACTTAGATTCTGGTAGTATTCTAGTTCTTGATCTGGGTAGTGGTTACATGGATGTACTCACTCTGTGAAAATTCATGTAGCTACATATTCTTATGATCTGTATGTAATATATGTTGTTTCAATTAAAATATAAAAAGCAATAAATTTTACAAAGAAAATACTTCATAGACCCAGTTATGATTCAATATATGGTAGCTTAAAATTTAACGCAAGGAATGATTAAAATATATAATGCAGTTTCAAAACAGATAATCTATAGTTTGTTATCTGAATGTTTACTGAATTCAACAATGCATCAATTTTGCAAAGTAAAATCAATAAAAATGAATTATCAACTTTAATGTCATGAATCAAATACTCACATTTAGTTTTAAAATACTTTTTCAACTATTTGGAGTAGAAATAGTTGAAAGCACCAAACACTAATATGTCAAACATGTAAAATAAACAGCATCTAATTTGACCACATTTTGGCATTTCAATAGGCAAGCCTAAATTTGGAAAACTTTTCTCTTCACTTCTTACTATCCTCATGGAATTTCTGAAAGTCAGATAGTATTAGATAGACAGATGACCAATGTTACAATAACATCTATTTGAAGGTTTTATATTGCTAACTGTAACTGGAAAATACTGGGTGTGTTTTAAAATCGCCATTGTGCTTTTATACAGATGTTGTAGACCTGAGACACTTAGGAAAAGCCAAACACTTGGCTATAGAGAAAACTTATCTTCTTTTTTTGTTGTTTAAATTTTATTTTCATTTCTGTTTTGGGGAAGAATCCTTAACAATTTTTGCAAGTCCAGATAACATTTTATCTTTGAGGAATTTTTTGCCCCAAAATAATCTAAGGTGAAGGACAACCAGAATCACTTTGCAAACAAGATCCTATGCAGCAAGTCTTTACAATATTCAGTAGATTTGGTACATAGATTTAGTAGTGAAAAGGACTATCTAATGTCTACTATAGATCCAGAAAACAAACTGGTAGTTGCCAGAGGGGAGGCAGGTGGGGGAACAGGCGAAACGGGTGAAGGGGATTAAGAGGTACAAACTTCCAGCTATAAGTCACGGGGATGTAATGCACAGCATAGTGAATATGGTCAATAATATTGTAACAACTTTGTATGGTGACAGATGATAACTAGACTTATTGTGGTAATCATTTCATAATGTATAAAAGTATCAAATCACTATGGCATACACCTGAAACCAACATTATATTGTTATGTCAAATATAATTCGATAAAAATTAAATATAAAACAAATCAATTTTTTAAGGTCTCATCTAAAGAAAGACTCAGTGCTGTATATGGAGTCTTCTAAAAGCAGACTATAATATGCTGTAAAAATGTACAAGATTAATCAGTAAGATTGATAAATACAAAGTCTGATTTAATAGCAGAAATGAATCTCTTTTTTCTCAATGAATTTGTCCTTCATTCCTTTCCATAAGCCCTCTGTTATTTAGGAAAGTAGTACATCTAGCCTAGGCTTCTCCAATTTTCAAGGTAGTCAAATTACTAAGGTTATAATTGCAAACACTTATTTAACAATGCTCCCAAGTCTTATTGCTCTCTAAGTACATAAACAATGACATACCCATGGGAAAGTGAATCTTCAAAGAAAAAAAAATAGAAAAATAAGTTTTACTTAATCAACATTTTGGAAAGTGAGGCAAAAATAATAAATATATGACATTTTTTTCTATTAGTATGTCATGGCCTCTGACGACACTTCTTATTGATATTATTGATAATTAACAAAAAAAATTTAGCTCTAAGGAGCACAGGAACGTAAGGTGACTTTAAGGGGCAAAAATGTTGCATTTATTTAGAAACATCAAGTGCTATGTTTGGCATTAATTAATTAATACCAACATGAATCAGGAGGAAAAAAATATCTGTCCAGCAGCACACATTCTAAAATTGGAACTAGCCTGGATTGAACTGCTGCTCTATTCACTGAGTCATTGCCTGAGGAATTTCCACTTCAGCTCTCTGTTTTGGCTAATTTCCCCACAAACAGATATGTGACCAGCTTCCTTCTTCCACATCCAGTGTAATGTAGTCTCATACTGCAGTTATATCCCTCCATTGTATTGTGTAAACAGGAAAGGGAAGTAGGTCCTGATAAAGATTAATAATTTCTTGGCTTCATTCCAAAGTGAGAATGCCTAGAGTTGAAATACCTTTGTTTTTGCTACCATTTGTAATTGCTTTGCATCGTGGAAATGTAGTGTTGCTTGTCACTAAAGAGAGTTTTATTTTGCTATGGTGGACTTTGTTCCCCTTTCCAAATATGTTAAGCTACTTATATTTTATTCATAATCTTAAATTCTTGCTTGATGACTAATCTGACCCTCACCACATAATTGGTGAATTCTCAGGGTTCACCATGCTAAATTCCAGTTCTCAGTCCTAAATATCACATGAAATTTATATACTCTTCTTTTCAACTAGTGTACCTATATGAAATAGTTACATTAAAATTAAAGTCCTTGTTTTTTATTTCAGAAAATTAAAATTTGCTATTATGTGTAATATAAGGAAAGGAAATTTTATTTATCTTAACACCATTTATTTATATTCTATAGTTTTCTCTTTCAAAATAACATTTATTCTATATGATCACTTTCATATAACTACATCCAGGATTCCAATTTAGAATAAATAAAAATAAAGCATAATTTAAAAGTTATTTACCAAAGAATTTTGCTATAATTATTTAAGCTATCACTCAAATTTTTGTTTAAATTTTAATTTAGGATAGTTTAATCTAACTGCTGTATGCCAGATTAAATTTTAGATTCTTAGAATTTTTGGAAATACCTTTGATAATCTGTGCATTGAATTTTTCCTTATCACGATTTTTAGTCCATACTCTAAGAATGACAGCTAATATTTAATCCTTTATTATTCCAAAATGTAACCATTTAGAACTTGATTATATATTATTTTTCATTGCTTGAGATTTTCTTTCTCTGTCTGGATAATAATGTTTGTGAGCATAACAACAGAAATTGTCAAATATGTGCTCAAAAATGTTTGTTTGAATGAATTGATAGAATATGCTTTTGTCTTAAACCTTATAGTATCTCACACAGAGTAGGCACTCAATAATTACCAGCTTCTTAATAAGCTGATAACAATACGAGATATTCCTAAGGGATTCACACTTTATTAGTGTTAAGAATCATTGTCTGGCTTTGTTTAAAACGATGAATTGTTTTCTGTAGGCCAAGTGTTTTTCAGGTCCATAAATGTCAGCAGAAAATTAGAATGAGATGAAGCCTTCTGTCGACAATGCAGGACAGCAAAATTCACCATCAAAAAAATGTAATTGTTAGGTAGTTATTTATGCTACTTATTTACTCTCTCACTCTTTCTTTGGACTCCATTCCTTCTGAGTTATCACCATTAGTGGTAAGAGTAACAAGAAATAGGAGAAAATATGCTAGGGTATGTAAATAAGAGAGGATGTGATCCCTGTGACTGAGTTCCCACACCACATTAGTTAGTCACAGAGGGGATTATGAGTAAGGAGACCCAAGGATCACATGGAAGTTATTTTTGGACGATTCTAGCCCTGTCACTTCCAATCTGAGAAAAATACAGGTAAAATTCAATTTTGCAGTTTATATTGAGGAACTATTGAAATTAATGACTAAGCAGCATTTCCCAAATTCTGGAGAAATGATTTATTATATTACTAAGTACCACATAAAACATCCGTTGAATATCCATAGTAGGGAAGAGAGTAGTAGTAAGAAAGAACTGTCAGACAAAGGTGACATAGCTCATTTTGATGCAGTGTATTCTGGGAGGATATTGTATGAGGTTGAAGAGGCCTGTAAATACTCAAAGGCAAACAAGAGTACAAACGTTGAATATAAATCTGAGAATACATGAGGGAGCCAAGGGAGATGAAATGGCACTCACTGTCTAGTGGTGTGTATAATCCACAATATATATAATTCATTCAGGGATAACTGATTTATCACTTCCCAATAAATTAAACATGGCCTGAACTAATTATCTTTCAATATATATTCCTGAAAAGACTTCAATACCCAACCTATTGTTCATGTTAAAGAAATGTAATTTTTAGTTTCAACAAAAAAAATCTTTAGAGTCATTTCTGATCTTCCTTTTTCTCATAAATGTTTCATATATTCAGTGAGTCACCAAGTTATATTTGTTTCTCCAATTTAGAAACATCTCCAATCTGTCCTTTTCTGCCACAACCCCAGTCCAAACCTTCATCACAGAACCCTGAAATTATTACAATAGACTCCTAAATGATTTTCCTATCATCTCTCCTCATCAAATTCACATTGTACATGTCTACTATATTAAACTTTCTATATATTCATCATTTGACTTCTCTTCTTAAATATCTTCACTGACTCTTAACCATGTCCAGAATAAAGTCCTATCCACTGTGACTGGTTTTCTTAACTCTTCAGATTGGCTCCATATTGGCAGTCTAAGCCTAACACTTAGCACTTATCAAACAGGCGTCCTGCATTTGAGCTAGGTTGTCTTTCCGTGTTGTGTGGCCAATTCCATTTCAAATTCTTTCCTTGTGCTTTTTTTTTCCTGGCTGGAATTCACCTATTCTTTTATCTATGTAACTAAATCTAACCATCCATTAAAGCATAGCTACTGCCCCTCCTTTCCCTCCAAACCATTAAGTTAGTGTCTGAAAACATGCTTGCTGATATTGTTTAGATGTGAAATATTTAATTCCTATGTCCTCTCCATTTTATACCTCTTATCTACATCCCTAGTACTCTTCTACCTTGTATTTTTGTATATAGTCAGTAAATTAACTCGGAATATACAATGAGGTCCCTAGCTTAAAAATTGTTACCAAATCAAATCAGATTTGAAAAATATAAAAAATTCATTTGTAATGAGTGCTTTGCTTTTAATATATAGTTGTGGTCTGACAAAGTGCTTGATAACCTGTTCTCTAAATGTGCAAAACACATTTCACTTTCTAAAAAATTGCTAAACAAATCTTTTGTTCAAAAACATAAATTACATAAATTTCAGCTCAGCCTTATATTTCAATTATCACTATTATCAATATTTTGAATGAGCTGCATCTAAATTAGGTTTTATTATTACCGAATCATCAAATGGATCTGTTTGATATCAGTAATTACTAAGGGATTATGGATATTCCCAAACAGGCAATTAATCAATGCTTTATCTGGAATCAAGGAACAGTCATAAATACCCTTCTCTCATTTTTGCTGGATGGGAATATGAAGTATTTAATCCAGAGAAAAATGACCCTCATATTCTATCAAGTTTCACTTCTACTACTCAAGCCTTTCAATTATGTAATACTATAATGAGACCAGGGTAAAAATGTCAAAATAAAGGTATTTTAACTCATGATGAATATGTTCAAGAGTCCCCTGGATGCAAACCTTCCTGCAAAGTATTTTGTTACTGTGTTTTAAATTGGCAAAATTTTAATAAACCAAGGACTGAAGAAGCACAAAAAGCAAGTGAGATAACATTAAACCATACCCCATTTTTCTAAATGGCAAATTTATGCCAACACTAACAAAAATGTAACCATTATGTTTGTACTGATATTTTTGACTGTAATTTCATGCTATTTTCACCATCATGTTGGAAAAATGGTATTGAATGGGAAATCTTTTGAACAAATTGACTGAAAGAAACCATGTGGGTCCATAAATAATTACAAGATTTTTATCTTCAAGAAAAGTAAAATCTTTCCTTTGACAATTCCACAGAATAGAACAAAAGCATGATTGTTTTTAATGAAGGATTGAAGAAACAAAATGACAGGATTTTAAAATATTTTTATGGTTATATATATTAACAGATGCTTAAGACCTGCATGTTCACCTGGGATTTCTGCATTCCTATCTGTAGGAAAAGAAGAATAACTTATTTAAGAGGACTTAACTAATGACAACACATTTCTAAAATGGGCTTAAAAATCCTTCCAAAATGCTGAGGGAGAACTGTTAAACGGTTACAAAAAATCACACTCTGACCATTTCTTTGGATTTCAAATTTATGTATACTTTTTGCTTTTTCACTGAATGAGTACAACCAATTTAAAAATTAGACAGTACAGATGCATTTCAAAATGGCAAATTATAAAGTGCACTGCCAAACTGCTATAATTGTTATCGACAAATGTACATACAAACAGTACTGGATTAGAATATTTCACAGCAACTAATAGTGTTTGCTAGCTGAACTACGTTAAAAATTTTAGAAGAATAGAAGAACTACATGTCTCATAAAACCTTATATAAAACATTTCCATTATTATTTGATTCATATATAAACACACTGACCTCTAAATCCAGAAAATAATTTCTTAATGCACACTCAGACTTGCAGTAAATATTGGGACTGAAAAATGGGCCATGTCCTGAATGGCTGAGAGATGGTGACCATGAAAAAGGCTTACCTAATTAAAAAAAAAAGAGATCAAGGCAAGGAATGGAGTGGACATGCTAGAGAATAGGTTGGAGAGGGAGAAGAGCTGGCAGAAGGTAAGAGACATATGTTAATGTGGAATGGAACAAGTGGTTATAAACAAAGTCATCATGAAACTCAGAAGAGTATAATGAAAGTTGATGTGCATACACACACACACACACACACACACACACACACACACACAAGAGTTACTAAGCAAGAGTTAGGTAAATTTTAATATGTCTTATAGTTGAAATTTTGCCATAACTATCTTAAAATATTGTGAAGATCAAATATAACAGTTGTGAAAGTGCTACATAAACTGTAAAATGCTATACTCAAGTAAGACAGACAATATTTACTCAAAATGCAAAGTAAAACTCTCATTCCAACTCTGGGAGAAGGCAAACAATGAGCTCTCCAGGGCACAGAGGGGAGAAAAACCTTACTCTGGCCTATTCCCAGATTTCCTTGGAACCACAGGCTCTCCGGTCACTCTATAGGATGGCTTTGAATGCAAGAGTAAAGACACTGGCAAAGTTGGCAAAGTCAGAGAATAGTGTGGAGAAAAATCCTTAATCTGTGGAAGAAAGAGATTCCCTTTTCTGTTTCTTAACCTGCATAAAGCATTAGTGCCTGCACATGAGCATGGTGTTAAATTATGCTAATTTCTTTGAGGAAAGTAATAAGAGAGACAGGAAAGGTGTAAAAATTCACTAAAACAGCCAAAATACAAAACATTTTTCTCTCCATACCTAACTACTAGGAGAGAAGAAGTCTACAATGCATCAGGTATGTGTAAATTAAAATAACAGCTTTACACCTAGGGAACTGAGGGTTAGTAAGAGGAAATGACTTAATAAGGCCACTTATTCACCACAAAGTCAGTATTTCTGAGCCTGAGTCTCATCAAATTACTCGGACTTTCCCCAACACAGCCTTCCATCAAAAAAAAAAAAAAAAAAAAAAAAGAGGCTACAAAGATAAACAGGTAAAAAGAACCAACCCAGATTTTCAGCTTTCTTCCTTTTTAAGCTCACCACAAGATTTTAGAAATATTTTAGCACTGTGTAAAATTTTCATTAAATTGTTAAAGTTAAACACCAGTTACATCTTCTCATATCATTAACTCTCAATGCATTTTTCATTACATTAGGAGCACATGCAATTGCTAATCATTTTAAAAGGTCTTAAAATTTTCAAGGAAGAGCACAAAATGATGAAAATAGAGCTGGAATGACCTTAGAAACAATCTATTCAAACCACCTCATTTTATAAATAAGGAAATTAAGGCTCAGATAGGATAAGTGACTTGCTCAGGGTCACACAATCTGTCAGTTCCAGACTCAAGATCAGAATTTAAACCTCCAAACTTGTAGCCTAGGGCTCTGTTCTTTTTCAAACCTATAAGAAATGACTGCATTTAAACATTTAGTCCAGAATACTCTTAAAATTGAGTGTCATCAATAAAAGTAAGCCATGTGGCAAAGAATGGATAGAGTTTAGTTCATACCAAAAATGAGCTGCCAGTCACTGTAATAAGATCTGTTTCTTTCTGAGACCCATGATTTCCTGCAGGATTGGAGAATGCAAACTGGGTTTCTTCCTCCTGTCCAAAGAAGTCAGAATCAGGATGTACGTTCCATTCCGTTTTGGTTGGCGGCAGTAGTTCTGAGACACTGTTTTCAAAAAGGGTGCTTGAAGGAGTCAGAGCATCTGTGTCTACTGTTAGCTTACTGCTGGGGGTCAAAGCTTGGGGCTCTTGACTCGAGGTTTTCATAGTCAAAGAGCTCAGAGATCCTGAAGGCCCCACACTTAGACTTGAGACACCATCCGTATCTAAAGGACTCTGCTGAAAACCAGCGGCTGTCGTTCCAAAGAAGAGTGAGGTATCCAGACTTTGAGGAAGGTCACTGGTGGCCATCAAGGCCTGAGGGTCCACCGCCTGCCCTAAGGAATTATTATTAACAGGGAGGTTCCCTGCCAGAGTTGAGTTCACAGAAGCCACATCAATAGTCAAGATCCCAGAGTTCACCAATGCGGTGTCCAACACTGCAGCAGAAGTATTACTGGGCACATCAGAGAAGAAAGACACAAGCTCTGCATCACCGAGGTCATTCTGCCCTTGGCTGGTAAGTTCACTGCTGGGCGTAAGAGAATTTGCAGCTTCTAGCTGAGCTAAGAGATCCTGGCGCAGGTTGTGCCTTTTGGCCATGTGGGTCTTCATGCTGTGCTTGGATGTGAAGAGTTTATTACAAGTGGAGACTGGGCATCGGCTTTTCCCAGTGTCCACATCCTGCAAGTGTTTCTTGGAGTGAATGTAGAGACTACTGCGAGCAGAGAACCTGGCACAGCAGCCTTCCACGGGGCACACAAAAGGCTTTGTGCCCAGGTGGGTTATGCTGTGGCCTTTCAGATGTTCGGCCCTCGTGAAAGATTTCCCACAGCCTTCTACAGGACACATGAACCTCCGGTCATCGTCGTGCTTCCTTTTGTGCCTAAGGAGTTTGGACATGCTGGTGAAGTTCCAGCCACAGCCCTCAAAGTCACAAAGGAAAGGTCTCTCACCAGTGTGGCTCCGAAGGTGAATTTTCAACCTACAAGCCTTGTCGTACTGTTTGCTGCAGCCAGGAAAGGAGCAGGAAAAGAGTTCCTGTTCCCTGAAGTGGGCGCGGTTATGGGAAAACAGGGCACTCACTGTGATAAACGTCTTCTTGCAGCCCGAAAATGCACACTGGTAGGGTCTCTCAGGCTCGAAGTGGCTGCGCTGGTGGGCGCTGAGTTTGGCCTGCGTGGGGAAGGTCTCCTCACACACCTCGCATTTGAATGAGTTCTCCTGCTCATGGCCTTTCATGTGTGCTTTGAGGTTATACACCGTGGTGAAGCTCTTGCCACAGCCCTCTGCTGGGCAGCCAAAGGGCCTCAGTTTGTCGTGTGACTGCAGGTGCCTCTTGAGCTTGTACGAGGTGGTGAAGGTCCAGCCGCAACCGCCCAGGGGGCACTTGAAGGGCCGCTGGCCCTGGCTGCTGCTGTGCGTCAGCAGGTGCACCTTCAGTTGGTGCTTCTTGGTAAAGGTTTGTCCGCACTGCGCCTCAGGACACAGGTACAGCACCACGCCCTGGCCCGGGCCCAGCGGCCCGCGGGGACTCTCAGCAGCAACCGGGCCCTCCGCCTCCTCCTCGGGAGATGGGGCGGGCGCGGGTTCGGCCCGCTCGGCCAGCAGGAGGTCGGGCAGCAGCTCGGGACAGTCCTCAGGCTGCGCGGCGTGCGGGATCCCCGCTGGCGGGGCGATCAGACCCCCGGGCTGCGGGGCAGGGGCGACCCCAGGCGCCCAGGTTGGCGGCGGGGGCGTGGCCAGGGTGAGGAAGCCGTTCTCGAAGCGCAACAGCAGGTTTTGTTTGTGAATGGTGACGGTGCCCGCGAAGGCCGCGGCGGGGCTCAGGACTGGGGCGCGAATCGGGGCCAGGGCCGGGACTGGGGCGCGGATAGCGGACAGGGAGCTGGGGCCCAGCGCAGGGCGGCCCTCGGGGTTCGCGCCGCTTTCGTGCCCATGGAATCGTGGTCCCAGCCCGGCCTCCTCCCTCCATAGGGGCCCTGCGGCCTGGCTGGCGCCCGTGGAATCTACGTCTCCACCCACCGGGTCCAGCAGCACCAAGAAGAAGTCATCGCCATCGCCGCCGCCGCCGCTGCCGCAGCCGCCGCCGCCGCCGCCGCCGCCGCCGCCACCGCCGCCGCCAGCGTGATCGGGCCTTGGCACCAACGGGCTAGGGCCCGGGCCCGGGGAGGCCGCGCGGGCCACCTCACGCTGCCGCCCGGGCCCGCCATCTTGGGGGCCCCGGAGCAGCAGGAGGCGGCGCGCGGGGGCCTGGCCGGCCCGCGGGTCAGGACCTCCATGGATCCGGCCGCCGCCCCCGGGGCTGCCAGCGCCGCCGCCCTGTCGCGACCCGCGAGCCGGGAGCAGCCTCGGGATTTCCATCTCCGCGTCCATGAGGCTCCGCTGGAACCAGAATCGCGGAGGAGGCGCGACCCCGCCCCCTGCCGCGGGCCCGAACACGTTCCTGAAAGGAAAAAAAAAAAAAATGTGCAATGCGCAGAAACTGGCCCTATCAGATATAAAAGCGTGTTTAACGCCACCGTGATTTAAATATTCTGGCACTGGGTGTCTAGAACAGAATAGAAAGCCCAGGGGCAGAGCCTCGTATACGTAAATAAGTTCCACAGTTAATATTAGTAGGAAATCAAGGAGGTCTTCCCAGATACAGGGGAAATGGTGTTGGAATGAATACCTTAGCTATGTATCTGCTAAATGCAACATAAATCGGTACCTCACTACCGATTTATGTACCAAAATAAACACACCCCCAGCCCCTCCCAGTGCTAAACATGGTGGTTAGCACTTATCCTGTATTAAACATTGTTTACTGGATGGATGGCTGGATTAATGGATGACAGAAAATTCCTGAGAGAATACGCTATGTGTCAAGATTAAACAACCATAGTGCCACCAATTCCTACTGAAAAGGTTGTCTTTTAAAAAAATTTCCTGGAAAGCTTCCATATCCAGAACTGTCTTGAGCAATGTCTTTAGGAAAATTTGTCGCATAGTTAAATTTTTTGTCCTGCTGGTGCAGAGACTAGATTGAGTGGGGCCGAAGCAGATTAGCACTGTTCAGCCTAGAAATGCAAAGCCTGGAGGATGAAACAATTTATATTGAAATCTGGAGAACCCAACCCACTGCTGGATTCTCCCTATAAGGTACACAACCTAAACCAACTCTTTGCTCTTCCACCATTGGTTGCACCATGGTAAATTTTATGTCCAATCTCACAGCATGAAGAGGACATTCTACAGCTTACTCTAGATTCTCCAGCACACGGAGGTCTCTGGACAAGAGTACTAGTTAAATGTGATAAAGTTAAACCCTAAGTTACTGCAGTGGACTCTCCTGAGAACAAGGCACAGATGCCTTTTGCTAGCCCAATAGCCCCAATGTGCCTGCTTGCATTTAAGTGTGGTGGCCTAGTCTCACTATAATGTATTTGGCCTGTGATGCCTAATGATCTTATTAATGTTGATGATGATCCTTCAATTTGTCTGTCATCAGTGAGTTGGGAATTGATATAAATACAGGGTGAATTAATCTGGCAAGAGAAAGGTTTAGAGTGATGACTAGATTATGGGATACCTATAGTTTAAGTAATCCCTTCTTTCCCCTCTTTTAATGATAATGGACACTTGCTGATCTCTTGATTAAAAGATCAAGTTTTTCATCCATAACAATTCAAACCTCATCAAAATTTCTACATCACATATTTTTCTTTCTATTACATTTTTTGGAGGAAACTTTTTTTCAAATCTGAGGTATAGAGGAATGCATAAAATATATCTGCCAGGTTTAGATAATTTATAAAAGCAAACACCCGTGTAACCAGGACGAAGGTCAAGAAATAGACCATTGCCAGCCTTCCAGAATACATCCACCATATTCCTCTCAATCACAAACCATACCCTCCCCTATAGATATAGTCATTATCTTGACTTTGTGATAATCATTTCAGTGCTTTTTTTTAATATGACTTTACAACTTTTGTATGCATCCCTAAACAATACAGTTTATATGAAGTTATATCAACAGAATCATGCTGCATGCTCCCTTTTATGGCCTGCCTCTTTCACTGTGTATCATATTTATTTGAGAGACTCATCATGTTGTTCCTAGTAGCTGTAGATCTTTTGTCTCCATTGTTGACTAGCATTCCAGGGCATGATTTTAGCAAAGTGATTATGATATGATTATTTCATTCTACACTGGATGAACACTGGGTTCATCCAGGGTTGTTTTTAGCTTTTTATTATGAACAATGGTACAGTGAACATTCTTGGACATTTTTCATGGGACTCATGTTTAAAAGTCTCTTGGGTATACATGCAAGAACAGAATCACTGGTCCACAGAGTATGCATATCTTCAGCTTTTCTACACGATGCCAAATTGTTTTCTATAGTGGTTGTACCAATTTACAATCCCACCAGTAACACAGAGAGTTCCTGCTCCTGCACATCTTCATCTACACCAAGTATTGCCAGAATTTAATTTACTGTTTTTTACCACTACTATTAAGTTTGGGCACATTCTCATGTTTATGAACCTCTTGGATTTTCTCTTCTGTGAAAAGCCTGTTTATGTTCAACTCTTTCACCATTTTTCTATTCTATTTTCCATCTTGTCCTTACTGATCCAATGAGTTTTTTGTGTTTTAAATACCAGTCCAGGGCTTCCCTGGTGGCGCAGTGGTTGAGAGTCCGCCTGCCGATGCAGGGGACACCGGTTCGTGCCCCGGTCCGGGAGGATCCCGCATGCCGCGGAGCGGCTGGGCCCGTGAGCCATGGCCGCTGGGCCTGCGCGTCCGGAGCCTGTGCTCTGCAACGGGAGAGGCCACAACAGTGAGAGGCCCGCATACCGCAAAAAAAAAAAAAAAAAAAAAAAAAAAATACCAGTCCATTGGTGGTTATATGTGTGGCCAAAATAGTCCTTTGCTTTGTTGTTTGTATTTTCTCTTGCTTTATGCCGTGCTTTGTGAACAAATCTTAGTTATAACATACTTAATTATTACATAGTCAAATTTATCATTCTTATCCTGTGGTTAGTGCTTTTCTGTTTCAAGAAATCTGTCTCTGCCCTGGGGCAATGAAAATATTCTCTATATTTCCTTCTGAAATATTTGTGGTTTTGCCTTTCACGGTTAGGTCATAATCCACCTACAAGTGATGTTTGTGTATAGTGTTGAGTAGGGTTTCATTTTTTTTCTTCATGTGGATATCTGATTGTCTCAGTGAACCACTTATTGAAAAGTCTGCCCTTTTACTCTTGATTTGCAGTGCCACATGTGTCATAAATCACGCCTCTACCTATGTATGGGCTAGTTTGTGTACTCTCTATTAAGTACCATGGCTCTACTTATCTGTCCATTTTAAATACCACATATCAATATTAATTACTACAGATCTATAAACAATTCTGATCTTTGAATAAGGCCACTCAATTCTGCCTTGTTCTTCAAGAATGTCTAGGTTATTTTTGGCCTGTCTCAACTCCACTTATATTATCAATTCATCAGAAAAGTTTCAACCAAAATCTTGTTTGAGGTTCTAATTAAGATTGCGTTGAACTTTTAGATTTGACTCCTTGTCAATAATATGGAATGTTATTGAATAGACATGGTCTATCTCTCCTTTTAATAAGAGCTTCCTTAATGTGTCCCAATAATACTTCATATTTTTCCTATAAGAGGACATTTTATCCTAGGTACTTCATATTTTGCAAATACTGCCTTTGAAACGTTCATTTTGTAAATTTGTTGCTGGTAAATAGAATACAATTGGCTTCTGTATATTGATATTTTATCCTACAAACAGCTATCTAAACTCTTTTATTGATTCTACCAATTTGAAAATACCTGTAGAATATAGTGTACACAATCATGTCATCTGCAAACAATGCCAGTCTTACTTCTTCTTTTCCAAGCATTTTATTCCTTCTTTTTCCCCTTACTACTCTTTCTGGGTGTTAGTGGACATTCTTACTTGATGCAGCTCTCAAAAGAAGGCTTTCAGTAATTCCAGGAATGATATTTGCTGTAGGTGTTGTGTTCTGTAGCAATCTGGATCCAATCAGGATATGGAAAGTACACAGTGGACAGGGGAATTTTAACATAAAGTGAAGCATAATGTTTAACATAAAGAATTATTAAACTATGACAAATGTAGAATATATAAGATATAGGAAAACTCGATATGGTATCCTGGGCCTGAGGGAGCATACCCAAGGAAAGACAAACTTGGAATGCGGGTCCCTCCCCAAGACTGGAGGTCACACCTCATTGGAGAAGGTGTAGGAGAACCTACTGGATGGCAGAGAAGTTTTCTGGTTTGCCAGCGCCAGAGCAGGTCTGCAGAACCACAGCTGGTCTACAGTTGCAAGGTAAGCAGGAAGGTAGCCTCTGGAGCACATCAGTGTGGACAAGCCACTGCTGGTGGCCAGCATGTAGACGTGTAGTAGGAGCAAGGGTCCTGGTGGAGTTGGAGGCCTGGAGCTAACAATGTCCTGTACATAGGATCCGGAGGGCCTTGGTGTTGTAAGGGCTGCAGCCTTGGGAGAAGTACAGGAGGTAACGTTAGTGGTGAGGTGGGGTGGGTCGGGAGAGCAATCAATTAGAGGAAATCAGCAGGTAGGTGGCTGGCTTGGAGCACAGGATGTCCCTACGAAGAGGGCCACAGAAAGACAACGACCAGGCCACACTCGATAGGACAGTTGTTCTGGGTACATGCTTGGGGCCGAGCACCTAAGATATCCTTACACCCACACTTCTGACAGCCAAAAGTCACAGGAGAGCCACTTTCTCCTTCAGTAACATTGTGATCACTTTGAAGGAGAGATGCTTAAAGTAATTCATCCATTATCAGAGACAATATATTAAAGGGTGAATTTAGAACAGGGAGAACATTAACAACTGGCTTCATATCCTTTATCAGTTTAGGGGGGTCCCTTCTATTGTTACCTTGCATGAATGGTAGGTACCCTATCTATCATCATATTGTTTCTCTGGTGAATTAATGATTAAAGCAGCAGGACTGGCCACTTCCAGAGTTTTAATAGACTGCTTACAATTCTTGGTGGACCCATGGTTCCCTGGCCTGAAATGAGTTTTGCTGCAAAACCCAGGCTCTGGCACAAAAGGGTGTCATGGGGGTAGGGCAGAGAGCCTGTGAACTCCACATTCTAGTCCTACCCAGGGCTTGTCTGCTCTACCTGCAAGGAGAGCCTTGGTGTGTGGTGAGATTGCCTCTTCCACCATGAGTGTGCATATCACATGTTCTCCTCAGGAATCTTCCACCATGAGTGTGAATATCACATGATCGCCTCAGGAATAGACTAGTTTATACCTGAAATGTTGCTCTACTCTCTTGGTAGCTGTACCTACCAAGATGAAGATGCTTGGATTCCATTTAAAGCCATGCTCATCAGAGCCCTGTCCATGGAGGAGCGGGGCAAAAGATTCTTGTGTTAGTCTTAAAAAGCGTACCTGTTTACCAGTGTTGGCAATTTGAGTGCTTTAATTGCACTTTTCTCGATTGCCTTTAGGCTCCAAAATGGACAAAAATTGATGGGGGAAAATGGCACATAATTTTGCCATTCCTAAGTGACAAATGATCTATTCTTTAGTGGTTGGACTGGCATCTTATACTGGGAAGGAGAGACAATTTAATTTTTTTTAAACTTTTTCTTTCAGTGTGTCCATATTCAATAGATAGAATAAGATACCACTAAATCCAGAAGAAAAATACTTTTTAAAATAATTATTATTTTTTCTAATAATAGTTGCTCACCCTTGGAATCTTGTACTCTCTTCCTAGTACTTCCAATGTATAAAGCATATTCACTTCTGTTCAGAAGCCACACAAGACAAATTAACCCACAGCCTCCTGTTCTCACACAGGACTGGGCTGGCCTCCTATCCCCGGCACCCTGAGATCTTGAACAGGAGGACCTGAATATGAACAGCAAGTTTATCCTTTAAATGCTGGTTGGACCTGCTGCCCGGGCTCTCTTAACTGCCACCCTGACAATGATGAGACACAAATGTGAAATCTGAAACCTGCTCACTAACAAGAGGAGCAGCTCTCTAGGCCTGCCACTTGGGAAGCTGTCACCACCAGGCATCCAAGCAGGCACTCTCACTTGGTAGAAATCACTGAGAACCAGGTTTTGTGGAGATAACACACCTCTAGTCTGTGGTTTCTGAAGGTGGGCTGTGTAGCTGCAGCTGCTGTGTCTCTCCCTGCAGGAGGAAGTTGAACTTGGGAGCTCCCCACGAGGCATAGGCTGGGAGGGACCCATCAAGACTCACATCTTCCCACTGACAACCAGAATGACCCCACTCCTGAACCCCAGCAAAAGAGTAAAAGTCCCCCTGCTGTGTAACCGCTCAAGGATACATTCTTATTCGCTTTGTCCCTCACTTCAACCTGCCGTGCTCTGGCTGAGGATGCAGAGCAAGAGTTGAATTTTAGTAGTTCCTGAAAATTCACATAGTTGTTTCTCCCTGGTTCAACTGAGAGAAGAGAGGACGGTGCCAGGGTACACTCTGTCTTTACTCCTGGGGGCCAGCTCTGCTTTGGGAAAACTTGACAACTACTTAACCACAGAAACTTTCCCCATGCCCTGCATCTTCTCTCAGAATATAATACAGTTTCTGAGGATGCCCAGGCTTCCTTACATTAAGCTCCAGTTTCCCCTCAAGAATTGTATGGGTGAGAGAGTTTTCATTCACTCTCCCTTTTTTCTTACTACAAACACCCCAAACCACACTCAGGGATTGCATGGCCACTCCAAGACTTCACCCAGGTCCCGATTCTCTGCCATCTGCAAGCTTGGTGCATTCTGACTGGCTCAGAGGAATTTGATCTCAAGAAAAGTACTTATGGGGGCAATCCTCTCCCTAGAGAGGGTCTCTCTGGGACCAGAAAATGAACCAGGGACTGATGGCCTGAGTGCTCCTCTGGAAAAATTTTCACTGTCTGCCAACAGAGGACATCGCTGAGAGGGACTGTCCTAGTTATCTGCTCAGCAGGGAACATTGAGGACCTGACCCTCTGTCTTCCTTATCTGTTGGAAGTTTAACCCTCTTCATATCCTGACGATGGTTTAGCTTCTCAGAACGATACATGCTATATTTCACTCGTGAACTGGTGACGATGGAAAGAAAAAAAAATGAAATCGCCATCTATCCACATTTATTTTCAACTTCTGTTCATTTCACTGTTGTCCTCACCTCCCTCATCCCTCTTTTAGGAGTTTGCTCCCCAGGGCCCCACACCACAGTTAGACAGCCTCACATGGGTCTGGGCTTTGGATTTGAGTTCTCTGTGAGGTAAAGTTTGGACTCAGGCTCAGCACAGAGGGCAGAGCCTAGAGTGAAAAGAGGTTCACAAGCCAGATTGTTACTTTGGTCAAAAGAAATCTTTTCCTTGTAGCCTGCTCAGCAGGAGGGTCACTGGTTTTCGTATCATTTATCCCGCACATGCAGACGTAACATGCTTGCTTCAAGGCCAAGTGGTCTCATATAGTGAATCTCCAGAGTAATGTATGACAATTTTAATGAGGCTAGAGCTGCCACTGACTATCTATCTTTGACACAACAGGGAGCAAACCTGTCTTACCATATAAAGGTGTACTTTGCAGGTATTGCAGGTTCTGTTCCAGACTACCACAATAAAGCAAATATTAATAAAGTGAGTCACACAAAGTTGTTGGTTTCCCAGTGCTTATAAAAGTTATGTTTACGCTATACTGTAGTCTATTAAGTGTGCAATAGCATTATGCCTTAAAAAATATACATACCTTAAATAAAAAATACTTTATTGCTAAAAAATGCTAAAATAAATGTTTTCTTCCTCCTCAGCATCTCCCAGGCTGTCCATGCCCAGGCCGAGGATTGTTCCCAACCACTGGCTGCATTTTGCCTCAGCAACTTTTGCACATCACTTACCTTTCCAAGAAAGAAGCACTTCCCCAAGTCTACTCTGGGCTGGTATGCAACCTTAGAGTGGGATCTCAAGGACTGCAGAGGTATTGGGAAAAAGAACTGAGGACAGAAATTGGTTGAAATTTTCTGGTAACAGAACCCAGTTAGTGTGTTTGAGTAGTTGACTTATCAAGTGATATTTGCAATAACTGCTCATCGCTTTTACGTTTTCCCAAAAGCAGGTTCCTAGTCCAGAGTGTTCCTTAAATATCAGATTTCTGACCCATAATTGTGCCTAGAAGTGGTTCACATCAGAATCGGACAGGCTCCTGGACCATCAAACTGAAAATCAGGACCGTACTTGAGATGCACATTACTAATACTGAAGAAAAAAAGTGTATTTATAGTGTATTTATTTATTTATATTTGTAAAATATGACTGAGAATGCAAAATAACAACATCACATTAATACAAATAGAAAAAAATCTTGAATATTTTGATTTTTTATTCACTTCAGAGGAAAGCTAATTGGCTAATAAGTTGACAAGCGCTTTGCAGGCCTTAAATTATTTGGAGGTTCTTTGACTCCAAACATGTTTTTACATTCCTTAAAGTTAAAAATAATCTCTAAGGGATTTGAGGAAATATGGCAGAGTAAAAGGACCTTGAGCTCACCTCGTCTCATTAGAACACCAAAATCACAACTAACTGCTGACCAACCATCAATAAAAAGACTGGCACCTACCAAAAATTATCTTCTACAACAAAAGACATAAAGAAGATACCCAATGGGCTGGTAGGAGGGGAGCAGTCGCAATATAATCAAATACCATACACCCCGGGTAGGTGACCCACAAACAGGAAAATGATTATATCACAGAAATTCTCTCAGTCTCCCCAGCCTGGGGGTCTGGCATCAAGAAGAGGAGCTCCCAGAGCATTTGACTTTGAAGGCCAGTATTGCTTCATTGCAGGACCTCCATAGGAGTGGGAGAAACAGAGACTCCACTCTTGGAGGGTGCACACAAGGTCTCATGTGCACTGGGACTCAGGGCAAATGCAGTGACTTCATAGGGTCCTGGCCTAGACCTACCCACTGGTCTTGGAGGGGATCCTGGGGAGGCAGTGGGTGGCTGTGGTTCTCTCTAGGGTCGTAAAAGCTGGTGGTGGAAGTATTAGGGAGTGTTCATCTACTTGAACTCTTGCTAGAGGCAGACATCTTGCTTGGGTAATTAGCACCTAGACCTGGCCCCACCCAATAGCCTGTAAGTGCCACTGCTGGGACTCCTCAGGCCAAACAATGACAGGACAGGAACACAACCCAACCCATCAGAAGACAGGCTGCCGAAGGACTTCCTGAGCCTACAGCCACCTTTAGACACACCCCTTAACAAAGCCCTGCACACCAGAAGGCCAAGAACCAACTCCACCCACCTGTGTGCAGGCACTGGACCCTTCCACCAAGAAACCTGCACAAGCCACCAGACACACTTCACCCACCAGGGGGCAGACACCAGAAGCACGAAATCTATGTTCCAGCAGCCTGAAGATCCAAGGACACAAATGCAGGTCAGAACCTAACCTCAGGCCATCTGGTCCCTGGCCCTTGGGTTACGAGGGGGCAGTGTACTGTTGGGACACATAGGACATCCTCTATATAGGACCACTTCACCAATGTCAAGAAACATAACTAATCTTCCACTTACATAAAAATACAAATAGAAATTTAGACAAAATGAGACAGCAGATGAAGATGTTCAAGATGGAGGAGCAAGATAAAACCCCAGAAGAACAGCCAAGTGACATGGAGATAGGCAATCTCCTGGAGAAACGGTCCAGAGTAATGATCATAATGATGATCCAAGAACTTGGGAAAAGAATGGATGCACAGAGAGAGAAGTTACAAGAAGTTTTCAACAAAGAGTTACAAAATATAAAGAATAAGCAAACAAAATTGATGAACACAGTAAGTAAAATGAAAAATACACCAGAAGGAATCAATAGCAGTATAAACGAGGCAGAAGAACAGATAAGTGAGCTGGAAGACAGAGTGGTGGAAATCACTGCCGCAACACAGAATAAATGAAACAAGGATGATGAGAAATGAGAACAGTTTAAGAGACCTCTGGAACAATGTCAAATCCTCCACCATTTGCATTATAGGGGTCCCAGGAAGAGAAGAGATAGAGAAAGGTCCTGAGAAAACGTATTTGAAATGATAATAGATGAAAACTTCCATAACATGGGAAAGGAAATAGTCACCCAAGTCCAGGAAGCACAGAGAGTCCCAGGCAGCATTAACCCAAGGAGTAAAACACTGAGACATATAGTAATCAAATTGAAAAAATTAAAGACAAAGAGAAAATATTAAAAGCAGCAAGGGAGAAGCAACGAATAATATACAATGGAATCCCCATAACGTTATCAGCTGAGTTTTCAGCAGTAAGTCTGCAGGCCAGAAGTGGGTGGCACAATATATTTAAAGTGATAAAAAGTAAAAACCTACAACCAAGAAATATAGATAAATGGAACAGGATAGAAAGCCCAGAAATACACCCACACACCTGTGGTCAATTAATCTATGACAAAGGAGGCAAGGATATACAGTGGAGAAAAGACAGTCTCTTCAATAAGTGGTACTGGGAAAACTGGACTGCTACAAGTAAAAGAATGCAATTAGAACATCTTCTAACACCACACACAAAAATGAAGTCAAAATGGATTAATGACCTAAATGTAAGACCAGATACTATAAAACTCCTTGAGGAAAACATAGAACACTCTTTGACATAAATCACAGTGATATCTTTTTGGATCCATCTCCTTGAGTAATGGAAATAAAAACAAAAATAAACTAATGGGACCTAATTAAACTTAAAAGCTTCTTGCACAGCAAAGGAAACCATAAACAAAATGAAAAGACAACCTACAGAATGGGAGAAAATATTTGCAAATGATGTGACTGGCAAGGGATTAATCTCCAAAATATAAAAACAGCTCATGCAGATAAATAGCAAATAAATAAATAATTTGAAAAATGGGTAGAAGACCTAAATAGGCATTCCTCCAAAGAAGACATACAGATGGCCAAGAGACAAAAAAAAAAGGTATTCAATATCACTAATTGTTAGACAAATGCAAATCGAAAACTACAATGAGGTATCACCTCACACTGGTTAGAATGGCCATCATCAAATTTCTACAAATAATAAATGCTGTAGAGGGTGTTCAGAAAAAGGAGCCTTCCTGCACTGTTGCTGGGAAAGTAAATTGGTACAGCCACTATGGATAACAGTATGTGAGTTCCCTAAAAATTCTAAAAATAGAGCTACCATATGATCCTGCAATCCCACTCCTGGGCATATATCCAGAGAAAACCATAATTCGAAAAGTATCATGTGCCCCAATGTTCATTGCAGCACTATTTACCATAGCCAGGACATGGAAGCAACCTAAATGTCCGTCAACAGATGAATGGATAAAAAAGATGTGGTACATATATATGATGGAATATTACTCAGCCATATAAAAGAATGAAATAATGTCATTTGCAGCAACATGGATGACCCAGAGATAATGATACTGAGTGAAGTAAGCCAGACAAAGACAAATATCATTTGATATCAATTATATGTTGAATCTACAAAAAAAATGATACAAATGTACTTATGTACAAAACAGAAATAGACCCACAGACACAGAAAACAAACTTATTGTTACCAAAGAGGAAAGGGGCGAGGGACAAATTAGGGGTTTGGCATTAACATATTCTATATAAAAAACTGCTATATATGAAATAACCAACAAGAACCTACTGTGTAGCACAGGGAACTATACTCAATATTTTGTAATAACCTATAAGGGAAAATAATCTGAAAAGTAATATATATACATATATACATATATATATATATATATATATATATAACTGAATCACTTTTCTATACACCTGAAACTAACACAACTTTGTAAATCAACTATGCTTCAATTTTAAAAATTAAATAAATAAATACATATATAAATAAATAAAATAAAGACAATCCATACGTAAATTTTCATGAAGCCCTAACCACAATCATAAGAGTGACCATGTCGATCACCTCCAAAAGATTTTTATACCCCTTTTTATTGCTTTCCTCTCTACACCTCCCCATCCCTACACCTAGGCAACCACTGATCTGCTTTCTCTCACTATAAAGTAGTTTGAATTTTATTGAACTTTATATAAATAGAATCATACACAATACACTCGTTTTGTCTTTTTTAACTCAGCATAATTATTTTGAGATTTTTTTCATGCTGTTATTTAAAGCAATGAACTTTTATTTTCTTGTTGTGTAGTGTTTCTTCGTATGGCTATTTGGGATGTTTTCAGTTCTTGACTATTACACATAAAACTGCTATTAATATTGATGTACAAGCCTTTGTGTCAAACTATGCTTTCATGTCTCTTAGTTAAAATCTTAAGAGTAGCAATATGGTAAGTATATGTTTAACGTTAAAAGAAACTGTCCAGGGGGGTACCTTGAAGATGCCGGAAGAGTAAGATGCGGAGATCACCTTCCTCCCCACGGATACACCAGAAATACATCTACACGTGGAACAAATCCTACAGAACACCTACTGAAGGCTGGCAGAAGACCTCAGACCTCCTAAAAGGAAAGAAACTCCCCACGTACCTGGGTAGGGCAAAAGAAAAAAAGAAAAAGCAGAGACAAAAGAACAAGGACGGCACCTGCACCAGTGGGAAGGAGCTGTGAAGGAGGAAAAGTTTCCACACACTAGGAAGCCCCTCCGTGGGCGGAGACTGCGGGAGGCGGAGGGGGGAGCTTCGGGGCCACGGAGGAGAGCACAGCAACAGGTGCCGAGGGCAAAGCGGCGAGATTCCCGCACAGAGGATCGGTGCCAACCAGCACTCACCAGCCCGAGAGGCTTGTCTGCTCACCCGCCGGGGCAGGCGGGGCTGCGAGCTGAGGCTCGGTTTCGGTTTTGGACGGAGCGCAAGGAGAGGACTGGGGTTGGTGGCTTGAACATAGCCTGAAGGGTTTAAGTGCACCATGACTAGCCAGGAGGGAGTTCGGGGAAAAGCCTGCACCTGCCAAAGAGGCAAGAGACTTTTTCTTCCCTCTTTGTTTCCTGGTGTGCGAGGAGAGGGGTTTAAGAGCGCTGCTTAAAGGCACTCCAGAGACGGGCGCGAGCCGCGGCTAAAAGCGCGAACTCCAGAGACGGGCGGGAGACGCTAGGGCTGCTGCTGCTGCCACCAGGGGCCCTGTGTGCGAGCGCAGGTCACTCTACACACCACTCTTCCGTGGAGCCTGTGCAGGCCGCCATAGCCAGGTTCCCGGGATCCAGGGACAATTTCCCCGGGAGAACGCACGGCGGGCCTCAGGCTGGTGCAACGTCACGCCGGCCTCTGCTGCAACGTCACGTCGCCTCTGACGCTGCAGGCCCGCCCCGCACGCAGTGCCCCTCCTTCCCCCCCCCACCCCCGGCCTGAGTGAGCCGGAGCCCCCGAATCAGCGGCCCCTTTAACCCCATCCTGTCTGAGCAAAAAACAGACGCCCTCCAGCTACCTACACGCAGAGGCAGGGCCAAATCCAAAGTTGAGCTCCTGTGAGCTGTGAGAACAAAGAAGAGAAAGGGAAATCTCTCCCAGCAGCCTCAGAAGAAGCGGATTAAAGCTGAACAATCAACTTGATATACCCTGAATCTGTGGAATACCTGAATAGACAAGGAATGATCCCAAATTGAAGAGGTGGAATTTAGGAGCAAGATCTATGATTTTTTTCCCTTTTCCTCTTTTTGTGAATGTGTACGTGTATGCTTCTGTGTGAGATCTTGTCTGTATACTCTTGCTTCCACCATTTGTCCTAGGGCTCTATCCGTCTATGGTTTTTTTTAAATTTTTTTTTCTTAATAATTAATTTTAATTGTAATAACTTTATTATACTTTACCTTCGTTATTTCTTTCTTTCTTTCCTTCCTTCCTTCCCTCCTTTAGACAACGAATCACCCCAAATTAAGGAGGTGGTCTCTGAGAGCAAGATTTATGATTTTTCCCCCTTTACCTCTTTTTGTGAACGTGTATGTGTATGCTTCTGTGTAAGATTTTCTCTGTATAGCTTTGCTTCCAACACTTGTCCTAAGGTTCTATCTGTCCCTTTTTTTTTCTAAATATTTTTTAATTCAATAACTATATTATACTTTATTTTATTTTTACTGTATCTTCTTTCTGTCTGTCTTTTTTCCTTCTTTCCCTCATTCCTTCCTTGCTTCCGCCCTCCCTCTCTCCCTCCCTCCATTCTTTCCTTCATAGCTTCTTTCTTCCTTCCTGCTTTCCTTCTTTCTTGCCCCATACTTGTACTAAATCTCTCTACTTTTTCTCCCTTTTATTCTGAGCCATGTGGATGAAAGGCTCTTGGTGCTCCAGCCAGGAGTCAGGGCTCTGCCTCTGAGGTAGGAGAGCCAACTTCAGGACACTGGTCAACAAGAGACCTCCCAGTTCCACATAATATTAAATGGCGGAAATCTCCCAGAGATCTCCATCTTAACACCAGCACCCAGCTTCACTCAAAGACCAGCAAGCCACAGTGCTGGACAACCTATGCCAAACAACTAGCAAAACAGGAACACAACCCCACACATTAGCAGACAGGCTGCCTAAAATCATAAAAAGGCCACAGACACCCCAAAACACACCACCAGACGTGAACCTGCCCAGTAGAGAGACAAGATCCAGCCTCATCCACCACAACACAGGCACTAGTCCCCTCCACCAGGAAGCCTACACAACCCACTGAAACAACCTTAGCCACTGGAGACAGACATCAAAAACAACGGGAACTACGAACCTGCAGCTGGCAAAAAGGAGACCCCAAACAGAGTAAGATAAGCAAAATGAGAAGACAGAAAAACACACAGCTGATGAAGGAGCAAGATAAAAATGCACCAGACCTAACACATGAAGAGAAAATAGGCAGTCTACCTGAAAAAGAATTCAGAATAATGATAGTAAGGATGATCCGAAATCTTGGAAGTAGAATGGACAAAATGCAAGAAACAGTTAACAAGGACCTAGAAGAAATAAAGATGAAACAAGCAACGATGAACAACGCAATAAATGAAATTAAAAGTACTCTAGATGGGATCAATAGCAGAATAACTGAGGCAGAAGAACGTATCAGTGACCTGGAAGATAAAATAGTGAAAATTACTACTGCAGAGCAGAATAAAGAAAAAAGAATGGGGCTTCCCTGGTGGCGCAGTGGTTGAGAGTCTGCCTGCCGATGCAGGGGACGCGGGTTCGTGTCCCGGTCTGGGAGGATCCCATATGCTGTGGAGTGGCTGGGCCCGTGAGCCATGGCCGCTGGGCCTGTGCGTCTGGAGCCTGTGCTCCTCAACGGGAGAGGCCACAGCAGTGAGAGGCCCGCGTACCGCAAAAAAGAAAAAAAAAAAAAAAAAAAAAAGAAAAAAGAATGAAAAAACTGAGGACATTCTCAGAGACCTCTGGGACAACATTAAACGCACCAACATTCGAATTATAGGGGTACCAGAAGAAGAAGAGAAAAAGAAAGGGACTGAGAAAATATTTGAAGAGATTATAGTTGAAAACTTCCCTAATATGGGAAAGGAAATAGTTAAACAAGTCCAGGAAGCACAGAGAGTCCCATACAGGATAAATACAAGAAGAAATACACCAAGACACATATTAATCAAACTGTCAAAAATTAAATACAAAGAAAGCATATTAAAAGCAGCAAGGGAAAAACAACAAATAACACACAAGGGAATCCCCATTATGTTAAAAGCTGATCTCTCAGCAGAAACCCTACAAGCCAGAAGGGAGTGGCAGGACATACTGAAAGTGATGAAGGAGAAAAACCTGCAACCAAGACTACTCTACCCAGCAAGGATCTCATTCAGATTTGATGGAGAAATTAAAACCTTTACAGACAAGAAAAGCTGAGAGAGTTCAGCACCACCAAACCAGCTTTACAACAAATGCTAAAGGAACTTATCTAGACAAGAAACACAAGAGAAGGAAAAGACCTAAAATAAGGAATCCAAAACAATATATAAAATGGGAATAGGAACATACATATCGATAATTACCTTAAATGTAAGTGCACAAAATGCTCCCACCAAAAGACACAGATTGGCTGAATGGATACAAAAACAAGACCCTTATATATGTTGTCTACAAGAGACCCACTTCAGACCTAGAGAGACATACAGGCTGAAAGTAAGCAGATGGAAAAAGATATTCCATGCAAATCGAAACCAAAAGAAAGCTGGAGTAGCAATTCTCATATCAGACAAAATAGACTTTAAAATAAGGACTATTAAAAGGGACAAAGAAGGACACTACATAATGATCAAGGGATCAATCCAAGAAGAAGATATAACAATTGTAAATATTTATGCACCCAACATAGGAGCACCTCAATACATAAGGCAAATACTAACAGCCGTAAAAGGGGAGATCGACAGTAACACATTCATAGTAGGGGACTTTAACACCCCACTTTCACCCATGGACAGATCATCCAAAATGAAAATAAATAAGGAAACACAAGCTTTAAATGATACATTAAACAAGATGGACTTAATTGATATTTATAGGACACTCCATCCGAAAACAACAAAATACGCATTTTTCTCAAGTGCTCATGGAACATTCTCCAGGGTAGATCATATCTTGAGTCACAAATCAAGCCTTGGTAAATTTAAGAAAATTGAAATTGTATCAAGTATCTTTTCTGACCACAACACCATGAGACTAGATATCAATTACAGGAAAAGATCTGTAAAAAATACAAACACATGGAGGCTAAACAATACACTACTTAATAATGAAGTGATCACTGAAGAAATCAAAGAGGAAATAAAAAAATACCTAGAAACAAATGACAATGGAGACACATCGACCGAAAACCTATGGGATGCAGCAAAAGCAGTTCTAAGGGGGAAGTTTATAGCACTACAAGCCCACCTTAAGAAGCAGGAATCATTGCGAATAAACAACCTGACCTTGCACCTCAAGAAATTAGAGAAAGAAGAACAAAAAAACCCCAAAGCAGCAGAAGGAAAGAAATCATAAATATCACATCAGAAATAACTGAAAAAGAAATGAAGGAAATGATAGCAAAGATCAATAAAACTAAAAGCTGGTTCTTTGAGAAGATAAACAAAATAGATAAACCACTAGCCAGACTCATCAAGAAAAAAAGGGAGAAGACTCAAATCAATAGAATTGGAAATGAAAAAGGAGAAGTAACAACTGACACTGCAGAAATAAAAAAAAAATCATGACAGATTACTACAAGCAACTCTATTCCAATAAAATGGACAATCTGGAAGAAATGGACAAATTCTTAGAAATGCACAACCTGCCAAGACTGAATCAGGAAGAAATAGAAAATATGAACAGACCAATCACAAGCACTGAAATTGAAACTGTGATTAAAAATCTTCCAACAAACAAAAGCCCAGGACCAGATGGCTTCACAGGTGAATTCTACCAAATGTTTAGAGAAGAGCTAACACCTATCTTTCTCGAACTCTTCCAAAATATAGCAGAGGGAGCAAAACTCCCAAATTCCTTCTACGAGGCCACCATCACCTTGATACCAAAACCAGACAAGGATGTCACAAAGAAAGAAAACTACAGGCCAATATCACTGATGAACATAGATGCAAAAATGCTCAACAAAATACTAGCAAACAGAATCCAACAGCACATTAAAAGGATCATGCACCATGATCAAGTGGGGTTTATTCCAGGAATGCAAGGATTCTTCAATATACCAAAATCTATCAATGTGATAAACCATATTAACAAATTGAATGAGAAAAACCATATGATCATCTCAATAGATGCAGAGAAAGCTTTCGACAATATTCAACACCCATTTATGATAAAAACCCTGCAGAAAGTAGGCATAGAGGGAACTTTCCTCAACATAATAAAGGCCATATATGACAAGCCCACAGCAAACATCATCCTCAATGGTGAAAAACTGAAAGCATTTCCACTAATATCAGGAACAAGACAAGGTTGCCCACTCTCACCACTCTTATTCAACATAGTTTTGGAAGTTTTAGCCACAGCAATCAGAGAAGAAAAGGAAATAAAAGGAATCCAAATCGGAAAAGAAGAAGTAAAGCTGTCACTCTTTGCAGATGACATGATACTATACATAGAGAATCCTAAAGATGCTACCAGAAAACTACTAGAGCTAATCAATGAATTTAGTAAAGTAGCAGGATACAAAATTAAAGCACAGAAATCTCTGGCATTCCTATATACTAATGATGAAAAATCTGAAAGTGAAATCAAGAAAACACTCACATTTACCATTGCAACAAAAAGAATAAAATATCTAGGAATAAACCTACCTAAGGAGACGAAAGACCTGTATGCAGAAAATTATAAGACACTGATGAAAGAAATTAAAGATGATACAAATAGATGGAGAGATATACCATGTTCTTGGATGGGAAGAATCAACATTGTGAAAATGACTCTACTACCCAAAGCAATCTACAGATTCAATGCAATCCCTATCAAACTACCACTGGCATTTTTCACAGAACTAGAAAAAAAATTTCACAATTTGTATGGAAACACAAAAGACCCCGAATAGCCAAAGCAATCTTGAGAGCAAAAAAAGGAGCTGGCAGAATCAGGCACCCTGACTTCTGACTATACTACAAAGCTACAGTAATCAAGACAGTATGGTACTGGCACAAAAACAGGAAGATAGATCAATGGAACAGGATAGAAAGCCCAGAGATAAACCCACGCATATATGGACACCTTATCTTTGATAAAGGTGGCAGGAATGTACAGTGGAGACAAGACAGCCTCTTCAATAAATGGTGCTGGGAAAACTGGACAGGTACATGTGAAAGTATGAGATTAGATCACTCCCTAACACCATACACAAAAATAAGCTCAAAATGGATTAAAGACCTAAATGTAAGGCCAGAAACTATCAAACTCTTAGAGGAAAACATAGGCAGAACACTCTATGACATCAATCACAGCAAGATCCTTTCTGACCCACCTCCTAGAGTAATGGATACAAAAACAAAAATAAACAAATGGGACCTAATGAAACTTCAAAGCTTTTGCACAGCAAAGGAAATCATAATCAAGACCAAAAGACAACCCTCAGAATGGGAGAAAATATTTGCAAATGAAGCAACTGAAAAAGGATTAATCTCCAAAATCTACAAGCAGCTCATGCAGCTCAATAAGAAAAAAACAAACAACCGAATCCAAAAATGGGCAGAAGACCTAAATAGACATTTCTCCAAAGAAGATATACAGAATGCCAACAAACACATGAAAGAATGCTCAACATCATTAATCATTAGAGAAACGCAAATCAAAACTACAATGAGATATCATCTCACACCAGTCAGAATGGCCATCATCAAAAAATCTAGAAACAATAAATGCTGGAGAGGATGTGGAGAAAAGGGAACACTCTTGCACTGCTGGTGGGAATGTGATTTGGTTCAGGCACTATGGAGAACAGTATGGAGGTTCCTTAGAAAACTACAAATAGAATTACCATATGACCCAGCAATCCCACTACTGGGCATATACCCTGAGAAGACCAAAATTCAAAAAGAGTCATGTACCAAAATGTTCATTGCAGCTCTACTTACAATAGCCCGGAGATGGAAACCACCTAAGTGCCCATCATTGGATGAATGGGTAAAGAAGATGTGGCACATATATACAGTGGAATATTACTCAGCCTTAAAAAGAAATGAAATTGAGCTATTTGTAATGAGATGGGTAGCCCTAGAGTCTGTCATACAGAGTGAAGTAAGTCAGAAAGAAAAAGACAAATACCGTATGCTAACACATATATATGGAATTTAAGGGGAAAAAATGTCATGAAGAACCTAGGGGTAAGACAGGAATAAAGACGCAGACCTACTGGAGAACGGACTTGAGGATATGGGGAGGGGGAAAGGTGAGCTTTGACAGGGCGAGAGAGAGTCATGGACATATACACACTAACAAACGTAGTAAGGTAGATAGCTAGGGGGAAGCAGCCGCAAGGCACAGGGATATTAACTCGGTGCTTTGTGACAGCCTGGAGGGGTGAGATAGGGAGACTGGGAGGGAGAGAGATGCAAGACGGAAGACATATGGGAACATATGTATATGTATAACTGATTCACTTTGTTATAAAGCAGAAACTAACACACCATTGTAAAGCAATTATACCCCAATAAAGATGTATAAAAAAAAAAAAAAAAGAAACTGCCCAACTGTTTCCAAATGTCTGTAACCAAATGTACTCCCATCACATGTTCACGAAGCCTTCATATGTTCAGTCTTTAAATATGTTTTAACGTTTATTTTTATTTATTTATTTTTTTGTGGTACGTGGGCCTCTCACTGTTGTGGCCTCTCCCATTGCGGAGCACAGGCTCCAGTCGCGCAGGCTCAGCAGCCATGGCTCACGGGCCCAGCGGCTCCGTGGCATGTGGCATCTTCCAGACTGGGGCACGAACCCGTGTCCCCTGCATCGGCAGGTGGACTCTCAACCACTGTGCCACCAGGGAAGCCCAACGTTTATTTTTAATTGAAGTATAGCAGATTTAAATATTATATTAGTTTCAGGTATACAGCACAGTAATTCAGTATTTTGCAGATTATACTCCGTTATAGGTAATTAGAAGATAATGGCTATAATTCCTTGTGCTATACAGTGTATCCTTCTTGCTTATCAATTTTATATTATACATTTTAGTTTATATCTGTAATCCCGTGCTTGTGATTTGTCCCTCCCACCTCCACTCACCCCTTGGATGACCACAAGTTTGTTTTCTATATCGGTGAGTCTGTTTCTGTTTTGCATATACATTCACTTGTGTTATTTTTTAGATTCCACATGTAAGTGATACATACAGTTTTTGCTTTACTTTGACTTATTTCAGTAACCGTAATCTCTAATTCCATCCAGGTTGATGCAAATCACAGAATTTCATTCTATTTTTGTGGTTGAATAATGTTCCATGTGTGTATGTGTGTGTGTGTGTATATATCAACAGATGTTTGGATTAAGAAATGTGGTATATATATATATATATACATATATATATACCACATTATATACTTTTTTTTTTCGGTTCGCGGGCCTCTCACTGCTGTGGCCTCTCCCGTTGCAGAGCACAGGCTCTGGATGCACAGGCTCAGCAACCATGGCTCACGGGCCTAGCTGCTCAGTGGTATGTGGGATCTTCCCAGACCGGGGCACAAACCTGTGTCCCCTGCATCGGCAGGCGGACTCTCAACCACTGCACCACCATGGAAGCCCACATATATATTTAATATATATATACCATATCATATGTATATATAATATATCTACCACATTTTATATATATATATATATATATATATATATATATATATATATATATATATATATCACATTTCTTAATCCCAACGTCTGTTGATAGGCACTTGGGCTGTTTCCAGTCTTGGCTATTTTAAATAGTGCTGTTATGAACACTGGGGGTCATGTAACTTTTAAAATTAGTGTTTTCATTTTTTCAAAGTATGTACACAGCAGTGGAATTGTTGGATCATATGGTAGTTCTATTTTTAGTTTTTTGAGGAACCTCCATACTGTTTTCCATAGTGTCTGCATCAGTTTACATTACCACCAACAGTGTGCAAGTATGTTTTTTTCTCCACATCCTCTCCAACATTTGCTATTTGTAGACATTTTGATGATAGTCATTCTGAAAGGTGTGAGATGATATCTTATTTGTTGTTTTGATTTGCATTTATCTAATCATTAGTGATACTGAGCATCTTTTCATGTGCCTCCTAACCATCTGTACAACTTACTGGAAAAATGTCTACTCAGGTCTTTTCACCATTGTTTTATCATTTTTGTTTTGTTTTGTTTTTTACATTTAGCTGTAGGAGCTATTTGTATATTTTGGATATTAACCACTTGTTGGTCACATCATTTGCAAACATCTTCTCCCAGTCTGTAGGTTTTCTTTTTGTTTTGTCAATGGGTTCCTTTGATGTACAAAAGTTTTTAATTTTAATTAGATCTGGCATGTTTAGTTTTGCTTTTGTTCCTTGGTTGGCAGTGTTTTTTTCTTTCTTTCAGCACTTTGAATATATCACCACACTCTTAGCTTGCAAGATTTCTGCTGAGAAGTATACTTATAGCTTATGGGGTTATCTATATGTAAACATTTTTTTCTTGCTGCTTTTACAATTCTTTTTATGTTACGCAGTTTTAGTATAGTTTGTCCTGGAAAATATTGTTTTGGGTTGAAATTTTGAGAGGACCTATTAGCTGCATGAACTTGGATATCCACATCTTTCCCTAGATTTAGGAAGGTCTTAGCCATTTTATTTTTAAATAAGCTTTCTGTCCCTTTCCCCCTCTCTTCTCCTTCTGGGACTCCAATAATGAGCAGATTGTTCCTTTTTATGGTATTCCATAATTCACATAAGTTTTCTTTACTCTTATCATTCTTTTTTTTTTCTTTTTGCTCCTAAGACTGGGTAATTCCAGTGACCCATCTGCTACTGCACTAATTCTTTTCCCTCATTGATTGAGTCTGCTCTTGAAGTTCTCTATTGAATTCTTCAGTCATTTTATTCTTTAACTTTAGTATTTAACTATTTTTAATGCTTTACTATTTCTTTGCTGAACACTCATTTTGTTCATGCATTGTTTTTCTAATTTTATTTAATCGTCAATGTTTTCTGGTAATTAACTGAATTTTTAAAAGATGATTATTATGAATTCTTTTTCTTACAGTTCATAGATCTCCATTTCTTTAAGACTTAGTCATTGGAGTTTTACTATTTTCCTTTGGTGTTGTCACGTTTCATTGATTATCCATGATCTGTTTGGCCCTTTGTAGATATCTGCACACTTGAGTAAGTAGGCACCTCTTCCAGTCTTTACACACTGGTTTGGCAGGCAAAGCCCTTCACCAGTCAGCCTGTCCAGAAATCCTGAGACGGCCATCTAATGGTGTCTTCAAGCAAAAATACTGCCAGTCTTTTGATGGGGAAGCCTGGTGCTTGGGCACCTGAGGATCAACCTGCTGCTTGTGTCCGCAGGGTTGGGCCTGTAGCCTTGGTTCACTGGAGGTAAGCCTGGCACTTGGTCTGCATTAATGAGCCTAGGACCTGGTTCTGCATGGGCAGACCTGGATCCTGAGTCTACAGAGGCCAACCCAGTGCCAGGGACCACTGGAGTGGGCCTGGCATCTGGTTCTTAAATCTTAAAGGGCCAGTCTGTTTGTGGGATGGGACAGAAGCCTGATTTGGCAGGAGCAGGCCTGGAGGCTGGACCTATAGGAGTTGGTGGCAAGGTGAGCCTGGAGTCTGGAGCTACAGAAGTTAACTTGTAACCTGGGGCCTCAGGGGACAGCCTAGAGGTTGGATCTGTTGAGGTTGGTCTGATGCCATGGCAGGTTGAGAACCTGGTTATTTGGGATCTAGATTCAAGTCTGGGGCCTTGGAAGCTAGCTTAATGCTGGGGCATGATGGGAACCTGGTTCCATGGGAGCTAGTCTGGATTCTAGGTCCTCAGGGGCCAGCTTCGAACTGGAGTGTACTAGGGTCCCAGGGTTGCCTGGTACTGAGATAGGTCAAAAGATTGGGTCTGTGGTAGACATCCTGTTGCTGGACTCAGCTAGGAGCCTGGATTCAAGGGTTTCCACCTGGAGTCTACTGCCATAAGAGTACCTAATGGCCATGGGAGCTGACTGGAAATCCTGGGTTCTTGAGGGCCTTCTTTGAGCCTGGTACCACGGGAACTGCCCAGGGCTGTAAGAGCCAGCAAGCATCAGGGTGGTTCCAGGGCCTGGGGCTGTGGGAATCCACTGAGAGACTGGTCCCACAGGAGTTTCCTGGTGCCATGAGAGCCACCTGGAGCTGTACGAGATGTCTGGGACTGCCAGTGTCAGCAGGTACCAAACTAAGCTGAGAGGCTGCGTTCATAGAGCCTACCCGGAGCTAGGTGCTGCAGTAGCCAGGTAGGGCCATGGAACTGCTTAGAGCTGCTGAAGCCAGAGGGTGCTGAGGTGAGCTAGGAACCTTGTTTAACAGGAACCCACAAAGAGCTACCTAGGATTGCAGGAGTTAACAATGTGTGGTGGCAGATGGGCTCCGTCATCCATGGTGAAGCTGGGTGCTCACTTCCCTCTCCTCCCATAGAGAAGGTGTCTCTCTCTGCACTGGATTGCCTGGGTAAAGGGGGACAGTGGATCTATATTTCTTACTCTCTTCTATGCATCTTTTATTTTCTTATTTCTGTACCTCACCCAGGTACTGTAACCTGTCGAGTCTTTTAAAGGTATTTTTATGCGTGGATAGTTGTTCAAATTGATGTTTCTTGGAAGGGGGAAAAGAGAGCTAGAAATTCCTATGTCACCATTTTGCTCTAATGTGAAAATTTAAAATATCAGCCATGTTTTGCTAACATGACGCTTCTATCCTGGTTGCCCCTCCCCAGGAGTATCTATTTTCTTATTATTTGAATGGACTTCCTCAATAAGTACATAAGTTCATGGAGCAAAATTAAGGCTTCTATACTACTGGTGAGCACTTCCTTGGGAACCAGTTAACCTTCCTCTACTAATGCTGGTGATAAATACACCACAGTACCAGCTAAGGCAAGGCACTAAAAATGCACAGTCTGTCATAGGGGACTTAGATAGAGAATGAGTACTGATTTCCACCATCTCACCTTTCAATTACCCTATACGGCCTGTGCGAAAAATCACCAATAATAAGTGAAACCTAACTACAGACTATAGAGACTCCAGTAATGCTGTTCCCTTTGTTAGAGCAAATTTATCAGATATTGTTGCCTTAATGGATGCCATTAAAAACAACAAAAAAATTTATTAAATGCAGGGCATCTATGGCCTCTTGAATTTGGAGTTATAAACTTAGCTAGCATATGCTATTCTGTAAAATGTGTAGGTTATTCAACCACACATTGTCTTCACCTTTGAGCATCAATAATACTCCTTTATCCAATTGCTTTTTAGATACTTCAATAGCCCTCCGATTGCACATGGGCTTTTTGGACAGACAAAGACAGATGCCCTGCAATTTCATCAGAAACTAGGTTTTGGAATTATGTCAGTGACCTCCTCCTCATTAGACCTGACCAAGAATATTTCAGAGGCTATCACTAATGTGTTGGAGAGCCCTGAGATGGTATCTTAAGAATATGTAGATTACATAAAGCTGTTCAAAATGTTGATATAGGAAGATTTTGAACTCACTGCCTCCCATGTACATACCAAATCTACAGATACACATGGAACAATTTCTTCTGAGAAAGAGCTGAAAAGTAACTGAGTGGCGCCTTCACATGAGCAAATGAGAAAAGGGCCACATTGAGATGGGTAGGGGAGGCTGGGTTTCTTCTTACCATAAACCCCATCCCCAGTGTAGCAATTCCCAATTAGGAGGGAATTCACAAACCCTAAGCATCTCCGAAGAATGAAGGATTGTGTCCCACATCTAACACCCCAAATGTTAAGATCTGCACCTGAAGGACAAGCACCCAAAACATTTGACTTTGAAAAGCAATGAGGTTCCTGTGCAAGAGACCCAGAGAGTTGTAAGGAACTGGAAAACAGCTCTTAAAAAGCTTGCATGTAGACTAAATTACCCCAGGCCCCAAAACTGAAGCAAACTTTTGAAAAGATCCCTGACTTTATGTGAAGATATTTATTCGCGAGTAGTAAATCATCACCTGGAAGGGTAGGGGCTGTAGGGATACTCTCTGAGGATGGAGCTGATGTCAGACACAATTTTTTCTGCCCTCCCTATGCCTTCCAACAGCTTTCTTTAACTCTAGATTTTTCCACCCTGGGTGGGTGACATCTTCACACTCTCCTTCTGCCATGCTTCACGTTGCCAGTATCTCCCGGAGGAAGGGTTTTACACGCATCTGCTGTTTTGGTTTTTAATGACTGGTTCCCTGGTTTTTGTGACTGCTACCCAAGGGACACCCCTTTAATGTCTTGCTTGTGTTCCTGTGTCCCACAGTACTGTAACAATTGAAGAGACCGTTCTTGTCATGTTACCACACCCAGGGTGCTACACAGACAAAAGACTGAAACACACTCCACAGTTTTTCTGTGACAGAGGTCTATTTGCTTGTCCTGATGTTTTGGCCTGAGGGACAGGTTTCAGAATTAGCACAAATCTAGAGGCCTACAGATATGTTCTTTGGAAATGTTAGAGGACACTCTCTCTGCACTATACACATGCCTAGCTATAACTCATTGGTATCTCCCAGAAAGGAGCTTATACACTCATCTGCAGCCACTGATGACACGTCCCGATCACGTGGTCTGATGGTCAGCAGGACTTGTGAATGTGGTCCCAGAGTACTATATATATTTTCATACTTTAAAAGTTGCTTCATGAGAGTCTAGCTTCCATAAAGCCTGAAACTGAGTTCTGACAGAAATCCCTCCCTTTGGGACTCTGAGAGTCTTGGAACACCCTCAACAACTGAGATATATTAAAAACAAAATAGGCTACTTGAACAATCACCAAGGTTTGAAAGACAAAAAATAGTTGTGAAAGGTTGAATGATATATTTTATATCCTATACAAGGCCAACCTTCCAATAATGGGGGAGGTAGCTCTTTTATCTAACACATAGAAACAAACACAGAGAGTCAAGAAAAATGATAAAACCTAGGGATATGTACCCAAAAAGGAACACGATAAAACCTCAGAGAAAAACTTAATGCCATAGAGGAAAGTTACTATCTGATAAAAAGTTTAAAGTAATGGTCATAAAAATGTTAATCGAACTTGAGAGAAGAATGGATGAACACAGGGAGAACTTCAAGAACGAGAAAGAAAATATAAGAAAGTACCAAATAGAAGTCACAGAGCTGGAGAATATAGTAACTGAACTGAAAAATATACAATACAGAGAAGACCTTCAAGATGGCGAAGAGTGAGAAGTGGAGATCACCTTCCTCCCCACAAATACATCAGAAATACATCTTCATGTGGAACAATTCCTACAGAACACCTACTGAACACTGGCAGAAGACCTCAGACTTCCCAAAAGGCAAGAAACTCCCCACATACCTGGGTAAGGCAAAAGAAGAAAGAAAAAACAAAGACAAAAGAATAGGAATGGGACTTGCACATCAGGGAGGGAGCTGTGAAGGAGGAAAATTTTCCACACTCTAGGAAGCCCCTTCACTGGAGGAGGGGGTGCGGTGGTAGGGGAAGCTTTGGCGCCACGCAGGAGAGGACAGCAACAGGGGTGCAGAGGGCAAAGTGGAGAGATTCCCGCACAGAGGATCATGCCAACCAGCACTCACCAGCCCAAGAGGCTTGTCTGCTCATCCGCTGGGGCGGGTGTGGACTGCAGGCTGAGGCTTGGGCTTCAGAGTTCAGACCCCAGGGAGAGGACCAGGGCTGGCTGTGTGAACAGAGGCTAAAGGGGGCTAGTGCGCCAAAGCTAGGTGGGAGAGAGTCTGGGAAAAAGTATGGAACTGCCAAAGAGGAAAGAGAACATTGTTTCAGGGTGCACGAGGTGAGGGGATTCAGAGCAACACCTAAAAGAGCTCCAGAGATGCGCGCGAGCCTCAGCAATCAGCACGGACACCAGTGACGGCCATGAAAAGCTAAGGCTGCTCTTGCAGACACTAAGAAGCCTGTTTGCAAGCAAAGGTCACCGTCCACACCTACATGCCCGAGAGCCAGTGCAGCCCACCACTGCCAGGGTCCTGTGATCCAGGGACAACTTCCACGGGAGAACACAGGGTGTGCCTTCGGCTGGTGCAATGTCACACCATCCTCTGCTGCCGCATACAAACCCTCGCATTCCGTACCCCTCCCTCCCCTGACCTGAGTGAGCCAGAACCCCCTAATCAGCTGTTACTTTAACCCCATCATGTCTGAATGAAGAACAGATGCCCTCAGACAACCTACACGCAGAGGAGGGCCAAATCCAAAGCTGAACCCCAGGAACTGTGCAAACAAGGAAGGGAAAGGGAAATTTCTCCCAGCAGCCTCAGAAGCAGAAGATTAACTCTCCACAATCAACTTGATGTACCCTGTATCTGTGTAATACCTGAATAGGCAACGAATAATCCCAAAACTGAGGCAGTGGACTTTGGGAAAATATATATATATTTTTCCTTTTTCTCTTTTTGTGACTGTGTATGTGTATGCTTCTTTGTGTGGTTTTGCCTCTAGAGCTTGGCTTTTACCATTTGTCTTAGAGTTCTGTCTGTCCTTTTTGTTTTTGTTTTTTTTTTTAGTGTAGATTTTAGTGCCTGTTATCATTGCTGGATATGGTTTTTGGTATGGTAGCTCTCTTTTTTTCTTTCTTTCTTTTTCTTTTTTTTTCTTTATTACTTTTGAGTTTTTTATATTTAATATATACTTTAGTTTAATAACTTTATTTTATTTATCTATCGTTCTTTCTTTTTTTCCTCCCTTTTCTTCTGAGCCATGTGGTTGACCGGGTCTTGGTCTTCCTGCCAGGTGTCAGGCCTGTACTTCTGAGGTGGGACAACTGAGATCAGGACATTGGTCCACCAGAGAGTTCCTGGCTACACCTAATATCAAATGGCAAAAGCTTCCCAGAGACCTCCATCTGAATGCTAAGACCAGGCTCCACTCAACGATGAGCAAGCTCCAGGCCTGGACACCCTATGCCAAACAACAAGACAGGAGCACAACCCCACCCATTAGCAGAAAGGCTGCCTAAAGTCATAATAAGGCCCCAGACACCCAAAACACACCACTGGACATAGACCTGCCCACCAGAAAGACAAAATCCAGCCTCATCCACCAGAACAAAGGCACTAGTCCCCTTCACCAGGAAGCCTACACAACCCACTGAACCAACCTTAGCCACTGGGGGCAGACAACAGAAACAACAAGAAATACAAACCTGCAGCCCGTGAAAAGGAGACTCCAAACACAGTAAATTAAGCAAAATGATAAGACAGTGAAATGCACATCACATTAAGAAGCAAGTTAGAAAAATACCAGACTAAATAAATGAAGAGGAAATAGGCAGTCTACCTAAAAAATATTTCAGAGAAATGATAGTAGAGATGATCCAAAATCATGGAAATAGAATAGAGAAAATACAAGAAACGTTTAACAAGGATCTAGAAAACTAAAGAGCAAACAAACAATGATGAACAACACAATAAATGAAATTTAAAATTATCTAGAAGGAATCAATAGCAGAATAACTGAGGCAGAAGAATGGATAAACGACCTGTAAGATAAAATAGTGGAAATAACGACTGCAGAATGGAATAAGGAAAAAGGAATGAAAAGAACTGAGGACAGTCTCAGAGACTTCTGAGACAACAATAAATGCACGAACATTCGAAATATAGGGGCCCAGAAGAAGAAGAGAAAAAGAAAGGGACAGAGAAAGTATTCGAAGAGATTATAGTTGAAAATGTCCCAAGGGGTCCTTGAAGATGGCGGAAGAGTAACACGCGGAGATCACCTTCCTCCCCACAGATACACGAGAAATACATCTACATGTGGAACAACTCCTACAGAACACCTACTGAAGGTTGGCAGAAGACCTCAGACCTCCGAAAAGGCAAGAAAATCCCCACGTACCTGGGTAGGGCAAAAGAAAAAAAGAAAAAACAGAGACAAAAGTATAGGCATGGCACCTGCACCAGTGGGAGGGAGCTGTGAAGGAGGAAAAGTTTCCACACACTAGGAAGCTCCTTCGCGGGCAGAGACTGCGGGAGGCGGAGGGGGGAGCTTCGGAGCTGCGGAGGAGTGCACAGCAACAGGGGTTGTGGAGGGCAAAACGGGGAGATTCCCGCACAGAGGATTGGTGCCGACCAGCACTCACCAGCCCGAGAAGCTTGTCCACTCACCTGCCAGGGCGGGCGGGGCTGCGAGCTGAGGCTCCGGTTTCGGTCGGAGCGCAGGGAGAGGACTGGGGTTGGCGGCTTGAACATAGCCTGAAGGGGTTAGTTCACCACGGCTAGCCGGGAGGGAGTCTGGGGAAAAGTCTGCACCTGCCGAAGAGGCAAGAGACTTTTTCTTCCTTCTTTGTTAACTGGAGCATGAGGAGAGGGGTTTAAGAGCACTGCTTAAAGGAACTCCAGAGACGGGCGCAGGTCGCGGCTAAAAGAACGAACCCCAGAGACAGGCGCGAGCCGCGGCTAAAAGCGCGGACCCCAGAGACAGGCAGGAGACATTAAGGCTACTGCTGCCGCCACAAAGGGGCCTGTGTGCAAGCACAGGTCACTATCCACACCTCTCTTCCGCGGAGCCTGTGCAGCCCGCCACTGCCAGGTTCCCGGGATCCAGAGACAACTTCCCGGGGAGAATGCATGGTGGGCCTCAGGCTGGTGCAACGTCACGCCAGCCTCTGCAACCGCAGGCCCACCCCGCACACAGTGCCCCTTCCTCCCCCCGGCCTGAGTGCGCCAGAGCCCCCGAATCAGCAGCTCCTTTAACCCCGTCCTGTCTGAGCAAACAACAGACGCCCTCAAGCGACCTACACACAGAGGCAGGGCCAAATCCAAAGCTGAGCCCCTGTGAGCTGTGAGAACAAAGAACAGAAAGGGAAATCTCTCCCAGTAGCCGCAGAAACAGAGGATTAAAGTGCCACATTCAACTTGATGTACCCTGCATCTGTGGAATATATGAATAGACAACGAATCATACCAAACTGAGGAGCCGTGTGGATGAAAGGCTCTTGGTGCTCCAGCCAGGAGTCAGGGCTCTGCCTCTGAGGTGGGAGAGCCAACTTCAGGACACTGGTCAACAAGAGACCTCCCAGCTCCACATAATATCAAACGGCGAAAATCTCCCAGAGACCTCCATCTTAACACCAGCACCCAGCTTCACTCAACGACCAGCAAGCTACAGTGCTGGACAACCTATGCCAAACAACTAGCAAAACAGGAACACAACCCCACCCATTAGCAGAGAGGCTGCCTAAAATCATAATAAGGCCACAGACACCCCAAAACACACCACCAGATGTGAACCAGCCCAGTAGAGAGACAAGATCCAGCCTCATCCACCACAACACAGGCACTATTCCCCTCCACCAGGAAGCCTACACAACCCACTGAACCAACCTTAGCCACTGGAGACAGACATCAAAAATAGCAGGAACTACGAACCTGCAGTCTACAAAAAGGAGACCCCAAACACAGTAAGATAAGCAAAATGAGAAGACAGAAAAACACACAGCAGATGAAGGAGCAAGATAAAAATGCACCAGACCTAACAAATTAAGAGGAAATAGGCAGTCTACCTGAAAAAGAATTCAGAATAATGATAGTAAGGATGATCCAAAATCTTGGAAATAGAATGGACAAAATGCAAGAAACAGTTAACAAGGACCTAGAAGAAATAAAGATGAAACAAGCAACGTTGAACAACACAATAAATGAAATTAAAACTATTCTAGGTGGGATCAGTAGCAGAATAACTGGGGCAGAAGAACAGATAAGTAACCTGGAAGATAAAATGGTGGAAATAACTACTGCAGAGCAGAATAAAGAAAAAAGAATGAAAAGAAATGAGCACAGTCTCAGAGACCTCTGAGACAACATTAGGCACAGCAACATTTGAATTATAGGGGTTCCACAAGAAGAAGAGAAAAAGAAAGGGACAGAGAAAATATTTGAAGAGATTATAGTTGAAAACTTCCCTAATATGGGAAAGGAAATAGTTAAACAAGTCCAGGAAGCACAGAGAGTCCCATACAGGATAAATCCAAAAAGAAATACGCCAAGACACATATTAATCAAACTGTCAAAAATTAAATACAAAGAAAACATATTAAAAGTAGCAAGGGAAAAACAACAAATAACACACAAGGGAATCCCCATAAGGTTAACAGCTGATCTCTCAGCAGAAACCATACAAGCCAGAAGGGAGTGGCAGGAAACACTGAAAGTGATGAAGGAGAAAAACCTGCAACCAAGACTACTCTACGCAGCAAGGATCTCATTCAGAATTGATGGAGAAATTAAAACCTTTACAGACAAGCAAAAGCTGAGAGAGTTTAGCACCACCAAACCAGCTTTACAACAAATGATAAAGGAACTTCTCTAGGCAAGAAACACAAGAGAAGGAAAAGACCTATAATAACGAACCCAAAACAATTTAGAAAATGGGAATAGGAACATACATATCGATAATTACCTTAAATGTAAGTGCACAAAATGCTCCCACCAAAAGACACAGATTGGCTGAATGGATACAAAAACAAGACCTTTATATATGCTGTCTACAAGAGACCCACTTCAGACCTAGAGACACATACAGACTGAAAGTAAGGGCATGGAAGAAGATATTCCATGCAAATCGAAACCAAAGGAAAGCTGGAGTAGCAATTCTCATATCAGACAAAATAGACTTTAAAATAAGGACTATTAGAAGAGACAAAGACGGACACTACATAATGAACAAGGGATCGATCCAAGAAGAGGATATAACAATTGTAAACATTTATGCACCCAACATAGGAGCACCACAATACATAACGCAAGTACTAACAGCCATAAAAGGGGAAATCGACAGTAACACATTCATAGTAGGGGACTTTAACACCCCACTTTCACCCATGGACAGATCATCCAAAATGAAAATAAATAAGGAAACACAAGCTTTAAATGATACATTAAACAAGATGGACATAATTGATGTTTATAGGGCACTCCATCCAAAAAAAACAGAATACACATTTTTCTCAAGTGCTCATGGAACATTCTCCAGGATAGATCATACCTTGGGTCACAAATCAAGCCTTGGTAAATTTAAGAAAACTTGAAATTGTATGTTTTCCGACCACAACGCCATGAGACTAGATATCAGTTACAGGAAAAGATCTGTAAAAAATACAAACACATGGAGGCTAAACAATACACTACTGGATAATGCAGTGATCACTGAAGAAATCAAAGAGGAAATTTAAAAATACCCAGAAACGAATGACAAGGGAGACACAACAACCCAAATCCTATGGGATGCAGCAAAAGCAGTTCTAGGGGGAAGTTTATAGCAATGTAAGCCCACCTTGAGAAGCAGGAAACATCTCAAATAAGCAACCTAACCATTCATCTCAAGCAATTAGAGAAAGAAGAAAAAAAAAACCCAAAGCTAGCAGAAGGCAACAAATCATGAAAATCAGATCAGAAATAAATGAAAAAGAAATGAAGGAAACAATAGCAAAGATCAATAAAACTAAAAGCTGGTTCTTTGAGAAGATAAACAAATTAGATAAACCACTAGCCAGACTCATCAAGAAAAAAAGGGAGAAGACACAAATCAATAGAATTAGAAATGAAAAAGGAGAACTAACAACTGACACTGCAGAAATAAAAAAGATCATGCGAGATTACCACAAGCAACTCTATGCCAAAAAAATGGACAATCTGGAAGAAATGGACAAATGCTTAGAAATGCACAACCTGCCAAGACTGAATCAGGAAGAAATAGAAAATATGAACAGACCAATCACAAGCACTGAAACTGAGACTGTGATTAAAAATCTTCCAACAAACAAAAGCCCAGGACCAGATGGCTTCACAGGCAAATTCTATCAAACAGTAAGAGAAGAGCTAACACCTACCCTTCTCAAACTCTTCCAAAATATAGCAGAGGGAGGAACACTCCCAAATTCCTTCTACAAGGCCACCATCACTTTGATACCAAAACCAGCCAAGGATGTCACAAAGAAAGAAAACTACAGGCCAATATCAGTGATGAATATAGATGCAAAAATCCTCAACAAAACACTAGCAAACAGAATCCAACAGCACATTAAAAGGATCATACACCATGATCAAATGGGGTTTATTCCAGGAATGCAAGGATTCTTCAATATATGCATATCTATCAATGTGATAAACCATATTAACAAATTGAAGGGGAAAAACCATATGATCCTCTTAATAGATGCAGAGAAAGCTTTTGACAAAATTGAACACCAATTTATGATAAAAACCCTGCAGAAAGTAGGCATAGCAGGAACTTTCCTCAACATAATAAAGGCCATATATGACAAGCCCACATCCAACATCATCCTCAATGGTGAAAAACTGAAAGCATTTCCACTAATATCAGGAACAAGACAAGGTTGCCCACTCTCACCACTCTTATTCAACATAATATTGGAAGGTTTAGCCACAGCAATCAGAGAAGAAAAGAAAATAAAAGGAATCCAAATCGGAAAAGAAGTAAAGCTGTCACTGTTTGCAGATGACATGATACTATACATAGAGAATTCTAAAGATGCTACCAGAAAACTACTAGAGATTAACAATGAATTTGGTAAAGTAGCAGGATACAAAAATAATGCACAGAAATCTCTGGCATTCCTATATACTAATGATGAAAAATCTGAAAGTGAAATCAAGAAAACACTCCCATTTACCACTGCAACAAACAGAATAAAATATCTAGGAATAAACCTACTTAAGGAGACAAAAGACCTGTATGCAGAAAATTATAAGACACTGATGAAAGAAATTAAAGATGATACAAATAGATGGAGAGATATACCATGTTCTTGGATGGGAAGAATCAACATTGTGAAAATGACTCTTCTACCCAAAGCAATCTATAGATTCAATGCAATCCCTATCAAACTACCACTGGCATTTTTCACAGAGCTAGAACAAAAAATTTTGCAACTTGTATGGAAACACAAAAGACCCCGAATAGTCAGAGCAATCTTGAGAACGAAAAAAGGAGCTGGAGGAATCAGGCTCCCTGACTTCAGACTATACTACAAAGCTACAGTAGTCAAGACAGTATGGTATTAGCACAAAAACAGAAAGATAGATCAATGGAACAGGATAGAAAGCCCAGAGATAAATCCACGCACATATGGACACCTTATCTTTGATAAAGGAGGCAGGAATGTACAGTGGAGAAAGGACAGCCTCTTCAATAAGTGGTGCTGGGAAAACCAGACAGGCACATGTGAAAGTATGAGATTAGATCACTCCCTAACACCATACACAAAAATAAGCTCAAAGTGGATTAAAGATCTTAATGTAAGGCCAGAAACTCTCAAACTCTTACAGGAAAAGATAGGCAAAACACTCTATGACATAAATCACAGCAAGATCCTTTCTAATCCACCTCCTAGAGTAATGTAAATAAAAACAAAAATAAACGAATGGGACCTAATGAAACTTCAAAGCTTTTGCACAGCAAAGGAAACCATAATCAAGACCAAAAGACAACCCTCAGAATGGGAGAAAATATTTGCAAATGAAGCAACTGACAAAGGATTCATCTCCAAAGTTTACAAGCAGATCATGCAGCTCAGTAACAAAAAACAAACAACCCAACCCATAAATGGACAGAAGACCTAAATAGACATTTCTCCAGAGAAGATATACAGACTGCCAACAAACACATGAAAGAATGCTCAACATCATTAATCATTAGAGAAATGCAAATCAAAACTACCATGAGATATCATCTCACACCAGTCAGAATAGCCATCATCAAAATATCTAGAAACAATAAATGCTGGAGAGGGTGTGGAGAAAAGGGAACACTCTTGCACTGCTGGTGGTAATGTGAATTGGTTCAGCCACTATGGAGAACAGTATGGAGGTTCCTTAAAAAACTACAAATAGAACTACCATATGACCCTGCCATCCCACTATTGGGCATATACCCTGAGGAAACCAAAATTCAAAAAGAGTCATGGACCAAAATATTCATTGCAGCTCTATTTACAAGAGCCCAGAGATGGAAAAAACCTAAGTGCCCATCATCGGATGAATGGATAAAGAACATGTGGCACATATATACAATGGAATGTTACTCAGCCATAAAATGAAACGAAATTGAGCTATTTGTAATGAGGTGGATAGACCTAGAGTCCGTCATACAGAGTTAAGTAAGTCAGACAGAAAAAGACAAATACCATATGCTAACACATATATATGGAATTTAAGGAAAAAAATGTCATGAAGAACCTAGGGGTAAGACAGGAATAAAGACACAGACCTACTGGAGGATATGGGGATAGCCTTGAGGGTATGGGCATAGCCTTGAGGATATGCGGAGGGGAAAGGGTGAGCTGCGACAGGGCGGGAGAGAGTCATGGACATATACACACTAACAAACGTAAGGTAGATAGTGGGAAGCAGCTGCATGCACAGGGATATGCACAGGGATATCGGCTCGGTGCTTTGTGACTGCCTGGAGTGGTGGGATAGGGAGGGTGGGAGGGAGGGAGACGCATGAGGGAAGAGATATGGGAACATATGTATATGTATAACTGATTCACTTTGTTATAAAGCAGAAACTAACACACCATTGTAAAGCAATTATACCTCAATAAAGATGTTAAAAAAAAAAAGAAAATGTCCCTAATATGGGAAAGGAAATAGTTAGTCAATTCCAGGAAGCACAATGAACCCCATACAGTATAAATCTAAGGAGAAACATGCCAAGACACATATTAATCAAACTATCAAAAATTAAATACAAAGAAAAATTATTAAAAGCAGCAAGGGAAAAACAACAAATAACATACAAGGGCATCCCCATAATGTTAACAGCTGATCATTCAGCAGAAACTGCAAGCCAGAGGGAGTGGCAGGACATACTTAAGGTGATGAAAAGAAAACCTACAACCAAGATTACTCTACGCAGCAAAGAACTCATTCATATTCGATGGAGAAATTAAAATCTTTACATACAAGCAAATGCTGAGAAAATTCAGCACCACCAAACCAGCTTTTCAGTAAATGCTAAGGGAACTTCCCTAGGCAGGAAACATAAGAGAAGGAGAAGACCTACATTAACAAACCCAAAACAATTAAGAACATGATACTAGGAACATACATAGTGATAATTACCTTAAATGTAAATGGATTAAATGCTTCAACCAAAAACATAGACGGGCTGAATGAATACAAAAAAAAATCTGTATATATGCTGTATACAAGAGACCCGCTTCAGACCTAAGGACACAGACAGACTGAAAGTGAGGGAATGGCAAAAGATATTCCGTGCAAATGGAAATCAAAAGAAAGCTGGAGTAGCAATTCTCATATCAGAAAAAATAGACTTTAAAAGAAGACTATTACAAGAGACAGAAAAGGACACTACATAATGATCAAGGGATCCATCGAAGGAGAAGACAAAACAATTGTAAATATTTCTGCAGCCAAAATAAGAGCCTCACAATATATAAGGGAAATGCTAACAGCCATAAAAGGGAAAATAGACCATAGCACAATAATAGTAGGGAAGTTTAACACCCAACTTTCACCAATGGACAGCTATTCCAAAATTAAAATAAATAAAGAAACACAAGTTTTAAATAATACATTAAACAACATGGACTTAATTGATATTTGTCAGACATTCCATCCAAAAACAGCACAATACACCTCTTCTTAAGGGCTTATGGAATATTTTCCAGGGTAAGTCATATCTTGGGTCAAAAATCAAGCCTTGGTAAATTTAAGAAATTGAAAATGTATCAAGCATATTTTCTGACCTCAATGCTGTCAGGCTTGATATCAATTAGAGGAAAAAAATCTGTAAAAATTACAAACACATGGAGGCTAAACAATACACTATTAAATAACCAACAAATCATTGAGGAAATCAAAGAGGAAATCAAAAAATACCTGGAAACAAATGACAATGAAAACATGGTGACCCAAAACCTATGGGGTGCAGCAACAGAAGTTCCAAGAGGGAAGTGTATAGCAATACAATCCTACCTTAAGAAACAGGAAACATCTCGAATAAACAACCTAACCTTGCACCTAAAGCAATTACAGAAAGAAGAACAAAAAAACCCCAAAGTTAGCAGAACGAAAGAAATCATAAAGATCAGCTCAGAAATGAAGGAAACAATAGTAAAGATCAATAAAATGAGAAGCTGTTTCTTTCAGAAGAAGAACAAAATTGATAAATCATTAGCCAGACTCATAAAGAAAACATGGGGGATGACTCAAATCAATAGAATTAGAAATGAAAAAGGAGAAGTAATAACTGACATATCAGGAATACAAAGGATCATGAGAGATTTCTAAAAGCAACTATATGCCAAAAAAAAAATGGGTAACCTGGAAGAACTGGAAAAATTCTTAGTAAAGCACAACCTTCCAAGACTGAACCAGGAGGAAATATAAAATCTAAACAGACCAATCACAAGCACTGAAATTGAGACTTTGTTTAAAAATTTTCCAACACACAAAAGCCCAGGACCAGATGGCTTCACAGGCGAATTCTATCAAACATTTAAGAAGAGCTAACACCTATCCTTCTCAAACTCTACCAAAACATGCCAGAGAGAGAAACAGTTCCAAACTCATTCTACAAGGCCACTATCACCCTCATACCAAAAACAGGCAAAGTTGTCACAAAAAAAGAAAACGACAGACCAATAACACTGTTGAATATATATGCAAAAATCCTCCACAAAATACTAGCAAACACAGTCCAACAGCACATTAAAAGCATCATACACCATGATCAATGGTGTTTATCTCAGGAATGTAAGGTTTCTTCAGTATACACAAATCAATGAATATGATACACCATATTAACAAATTGAAGGATAAAAGTCATATGATTAACTCAATACATGGAAAAAAAAACTTTTGACAAAATTCAACATCCAATTATGATAAAAACCTGCCAGAAAGTAGGCATAGAGGGAACTTAACTAACATAATAAAGTTGATATATGACAAACCCACAGCCAACAGCATTCTCAATGGTGAAAAACTGAAACCATGTCCAATGAGATCAGGAACAAGGCAAAGTTGCCTACACTCACCACTATTATTCAACATAGATTTGGAAGTTTTAGTCTCAGCAATCAGAGAAGAAAAGGAAATAAAAGCAATCCAAACCAGAAAAGAAGAAATAAAGCGGTCACTGTTTGCAGATGACATGATACAATACATAGAAAACCCTAAAGATGATACAAGGAAACTACTAGAGCTAATCAATGAATTTGATAAAGTAGCAAGATACAAAATTAATGCACAGAAATCTCTTGCATTCCTATACAATAATGATGAAAAATGTGAAAGAGAAATTAAGGAAACACTCGATTTACCATTGCAACAAAAAGAATAAAAAACCTAGGATTCAACCTAGTTAAGGAGAAAAGAGACCTGTATGCAGAAAACTATAAGACACTGATGAAAGAAATTAAAGATGATACAAACAGATGGAGAGATATACCATGTTCCTGGATTGGAAGAATCAACATTGTGAAAATGACTCTAGTACCTAAAGCGATCTACAGATTCAATGCAATCCTTATCAAACTACCACTGGCATTTTTCACAGAACTAGAACAAAAAATTTCACAGTTTCTTATGGGAAAACAAAAGACCCTGTATAGTTTACCAACAAACACATGAAAGAATGCTCAACATCATTAATCATTAGAGAAATGCAAATCAGAGCTACAATGAGATAACATCTCACACTGGTCAGAATGGCCATCATCAAAAAATCTACAAACAATAAATGCTGGAGAGGGTGTGGAGAAAAGGGAACACTCTTGCACTGTTGGTGGGAATGTAAATTGTTACAGCCACTATGGAAAACAGTATGGAGGTTCCTTAAAAACTAAAAATAAAACTACCATATGACCCAGAAATCCCACTACTGGGCATATACGCTGAGAAAAACATAATTCAAAAGAGTCATATACCAAAATGTTTATTGCTGCTCTATTTACAATAGCCAGGACATGGAAGCAACCTAAGTGTCCATCAGCAGATGAATGAATAAAGAAGATGTGGCACATATGTACAATGGAATATTAATCAGCCATAAAGGAACAAAATTGAGTTATTTGTAGTGAGGTAGATGGACTTAGAGACTGTCATACAGAGTGAAGTAACTCAGAAAGAGAAAAACAAATAGTGTATGCTAACACATATATATGAAATCTAAAAATAAGAAAAAAATATGGTCAGAAGAACCTAGGGCCAAGATGGGAATAAAGATGCAGACCTACTAGAGAATGGACTTGAGGATACGAGGAGGGGGAAGGGTAACCTGGGACAAAGTGAGAGAGTGGCATGGACATAGATACACTACCAAACCTAAAATTGATAGCTAGTTGGAAGCATCTGCATAGCACATGGAGATGAAGTTAGTGCTTTGTGACCACCTAGAGGGGTAGGATAGGGAGGGAGGGAGGGAGGGAGATGCAAGAGGAAAGAGATATGGGGACATATGTATATGTATAACTGATTCATTTGTTATAAAGCAGAAACTAACACACCATTGTAAAGCAATTATACTGCAATAAAGATGTTTAAAAAAAAAAAAAAGACCCTGTATAGCCAAAGGAATCTTGAGAAAGCAAAACGGATCTGGAGGAATCAGGCTCCTGGACTTCAGACTAAACTACAAAGTTACAATAATCCAGACAGTATGGAGCTGACACAAAAACAGACATATAGATCTATGGAACAGGATAGAAGCCCAGAGATAAACTCACGCACATATGGTCACCTTATCTTTGATAAAAGAGTCAGAACTCTACAATGGAGAAAAGATAGCCTCTTCAGTAAGTGGTGATGGAAAACTGGACAGCTACATGTTATAAATGAAATTAGAATACTCCCTAACACCATATATAAAAATAAACTCAAAATGGATTAAAAGCCTAAATGTAAGGCCAGACACTATCACACTCTTAGAGGAAAACATCGACAGAACACTGTATGATATAAAGCACAGCAATATCCTTTTTGACCCACCTCGTAGAGAAATGGAAATAAAAGCAAAAATAAACAAATGGGACCTAAAGAACCTCAAAAGCTTTTTCACAGCAAAGGAAACCTTAAACAACACGAAAAGAAAACCCTCAGAATGGGAGAAAATATTTGCAAATGAAGCAACTGACAAAGGACTAATCCCCATAATTTACAAGCAGCCCATGCAGCTCCATATCAAGAAAACAAACAACCCAATCCAAAAAGAGAAGACCTAAATAGACATTTCTCCAAAGAAGATATACAGGCAGCCAACAAACACATGAAAGAATGCTCAACATCAGTAATCATTAGGGAAATGCAAATCAAAACTACAATGAGATAACATCTCACACTGGTCAGAATGGATATCATCAAAAAATCTCCAAACAATAAATGCTGGAGAGGGTGTGGAGAAAAGGGAACCCTCTTGCACTGTTGGTCGGAATGTAAGTTGATACAGCCACTATGGAGAACAGTTTGGAGCTTCCATAAAAACTAAAAATAATACTGCCATACGACCCAGCAATCCCACTACTGGACATGTACCCTCAGAAAACCATAATTCAAAAGAGTCATGTATCACAATGTTCACTGCAGCTTTATTTATAATAGCCAGTACATGGAAGCAACCTACTTGTCCATCAACAGATGAATGGATAAAGAAATTGTGGCACATATATACAATGGAATATTACTCAGCCATAAAAAGAAACAAAATTGAGTTATTTGTAGTGAGGTGCATGGAACTAGTGTCTGTCATACAGAGTGAAGTAAGTCAGAAAGAGAAAAACAAATACTGTATGCTAACATATATATATGGAATCTAAAGAAACAAAAGGTTATGAAGAACGTAGGGACATGACAGGAATAAAGAAACAGACGTAAAGAATGGACTTGAGGATATGGGTGGGGGAAGGGTAAGTTGGGACAAAGTGAGAGAGTGACATGGACTTATATACACTACCAAATGTAAAATAGATAGCTAATGAGAAGCAGCCATATGCAACAGGGTGAACAGCTCGGTGCTTTGTGACCACCTAGAGGGGTGGGATATGGATGGTGTTAGGGAGACACAAGAGGGAGAAGATAAGGGGATATATGTATACATATAACTGATTCACTTTGTTATAAAACAGAAACTAACACAATGATGTAAAGCAATTATACTCCAATAAACATGTTTTAAAAAAAACAAAAAAAAATGGCGGAAGAGTAAGACATGGAGTTCACCTTCCTCCTCACAAATACATCAGACATACATCAACATGTGGAACAACTCCTACAGAACACGTACCGAACGCTGGCAGAATACCTCAGACTTCCCCAAAAGCAAGAAACTCCCCATGTACCTGGGTAGGGCAAAAGAAAAGAGATGAAACAGAGACAAAATAATAGGGACAGGACCTGCACCTCAGGGAGGGAGCTGTGAAGAAGGAAATGTTTCCACTCACTAGGAAGCCCCTTCACTGCTGGAGTGTTGGAGTGGCGGCGGGAAGCTTTGGAGCTACGGAGGAGAGGGCAAAAATATGTGTGTAGAGGGCAAAGCAGAGATGTTCCTGCACAGAGAATCATGCCGACCAGGACTCAACAGCCAAAGAGCATTGTCTGCTCACCCGCTGGGGTGGGTTAAGGCTGGGAGCTTTGGCTCAGGCTTCAGAGTTCAGAACCCAGGGAAAGGACTGAGGTTGGCTTCATGAACACAGCCTGAAGTTGGCTAGTTCACCACACCTAGCTGGGATGGAGTATGGGAAAATGTCTGGAACTGCCTAAGAGGAAAGAGACCATTGTTTTAGGGTGTGCAAGGACAGGGGATTCAGGCATAGCCTAACTGAGGTCCAGAGATGGGCGCGAGCTGCAGCTATCATAGCAGACACCAGAGACAGGCATGAAATGCTAAGGCTGCTATTGCAGCCAACAAGAAGCCTGTGTGCAAGCACAGGTCACTATTCCCACCTCCCCTCTGAAGAGTCTGTGTATCCTGCCACTGCAAGTGTCCTGTGATCCAGGGACAACTTCCCTGGAAGAACACACAGTGCACCTCAGGCTGTTGCAATGTCATGCTGGCCTTTGCCACCACTGGCTCACCCTGCATTCTGTATCGCTCCCTCTCCTGGCCTGAGTAAGCCAGAGTCCCTAATCAGCTGCTCCTTTAACCCCGTCCTGTCTGAGTGAAGAATGGATGGCCTCAGGCAACCTATACCCAGAGGCAGGGCCAAATCAAAAGCTGAAGCCCAAGAGCTGTGCAAACAAAGAAGAGAAAGGGAAATTTCTCCCAGAAGCCTCAGGAGCAGAAGATTAAATCTCCACAATCAACTTGATGTACCTGTATCTGTGTAATACCTGAATAGGCAACGAATAATCCCAAAACTGAGGCAGTGGACTTTGGGAACAAAGATATAATTTTTTTTCCTTTTTCTCTTTTTGTGAGTGTGTATGTGTATGCTTCTTTGTGTGATTTTTCTTTAATTTTGCCTTAACAATTTTACCTAAGTTTCTGTCTGTCTGCTTTATTTATTGTATTTTTAGTATAGGTTTTAGCACCTGTTATCATTGGTGGATTTGTTTTTTGGTTTGGTTGCTCCCTTTTTTCTTTTTCTTTCTTTCTTCCTTTCTTATTTTATTTTTTATTACTTTTAAAATTTTTTAAATTTAAAAATTATTTTTTTACTTTAATAACTTTATTTTTTCTTTTCTTTTTTTTCACCCGATTCTTCTCAGCCGTGTGGCTGACACGGTCTTTGTGCTCTGGTGGGGTGTCAGGCCTCTGCCTCTGAGGTGGGAAAGCTGAGAACAGGACATTGGTCCACCAAAGACCTCCCATCTCCACATAAAATCAAACAGAAAAAGCTATCCCAGAGATGTCCAACTCAATGCTAAGACATACATATACTCAATGACCAGCAAGCTACAGTGCTGGACACCCTAGGCCAAACAACTACCAAGACAGGAACACAAACCCACCCATTAGCAGAGAGGCTGCCTAAAATCAAAATAAAGCGACAGAAACCCCAAAACACACTAACGGATGTGGAACTGCCCAACAGTAAGACAAGATCCAGCCTCATCAACCAGAACACAGGCACTAGTCCCTTCCACCAAGAAGCCTACAAAACCTAAAGAACCAAAAGTAGCTACTGGGGGCAGGCACCAAAACAACAGGAACTACAAACCTGCAGCCTGCAAAATGGAAACCCCAAACAGAGTAAGTTAAGCAAAATGAGAAGACAGATAGACAGCAGATGAAGGAACAAGGTTAAAGCCCACCAGGACAAAAAAATGAAGAGGAAATAAGCAGTCTACCTGAAATAGAATTCAGAGTAATGATAGTAAAGTTGATCCAAACTTTTCTGTATAGAATAAAGAAATACAAGAAACGTTTAACAAGGACCTAGAAGAGCTAAAGACCAAACAAACAATGATGAACAACACAATAAACGAAATTAAAAATTCTCTAGAAGGAATCAATAGCAGAATAACTGAGACAGAAATTCAGAGAAGTGACCTGGAGGATAAAAAAGTGGAAATAACTACTGCAGAGCAGAATAAAGAAAAAAGAATGAGAAGAACTGAGGACAGTCTCAGAGACCTCTGGGAAGACATTAAATGCACCAATATTCAAATTACAGGGATCCCAGAAGAAGAAGAGAAAAAGAAAGTGACTGAGAAAACATTTGAAGAGATTACAGTTGAAAAATTCTCTAATAAAGGAAAGGAAATATTTAATCAAGTACAGGAAGTGAAGAGAGTCCAATACAGGATAAATCTAAGGAGAAATATGCCAAGACACATATTAATCAAACTATCAAAAATTAATACAATGGTAAACTATTAAAAGCAGCTAGGAAAATACAATAAATAATATACAAGGGAATGCCCATCAGGTTAACAGTTGATGTTTTAGCAGAAATTCTGCAAGCCAGAAGGGAGTGGCAGGAGATAGTTAAAGTGATAAAATGGAAAAACCTAAACCAAGATGACACTACCCAGCAAGGAACTCATTCAGATTCGATGGAGAAATTAAAACATTTACAGACAGGCAAAAGCTAGGAAAATTCAGCCTATGAAACCACCTTTACAACATATGCTAAAGGAATGTCTCTAGGTTGGAAACACAAGAGAGGGAAAAGACCACCTACAATAACGAACCCAAAACAAGTAAGAAAATGGTAATAGGAAAAGACATATTGATAACTACCTTACATGTAGATGGATTAAATGCTCCAACAAAAAGACATACACTGGCTGAATGGATACAAAGACAAGACCCATATATAAGCTGTCTACAGGAGACCCATTTCTGACTTGGGAAACATACAGACTAAAAGTGATGGGATGGAAAAAGATATTCCATGCAAATGGAAATCAAAAGAAAACTGGAGTAGCAAATCTCATATCAGAGAAAATAGACTTTAAAACAAAGACTGTTCCAAGAGACAAAGAAGGACACTACATAATGATCAAGGGATCAATCCAAGAAGATACAACTGTAAATATTTATGAACCCAACATAAGAGCACCTCAATACCTACGGCAAATGGTAAGAACCATAAAAGGGGAAATCGAGAGTAACACAATTGCACTAGGGGACTTTAACACCCCACTTTCACCAGTGAACAGATCATCCAAAATGAAAATAAATAAGGAAACACAAGCTTTAAATGACACATTAAAAAAGATGGACTTAATTGATATTTATAGGACATTCCATCCAAAAACAACAGAATACACATTCTTCTCAAGTGCTCATGGAATATTCTCCAGGATAGATCATATGTTGGGTCACAAATCAAGCCTTGGTAAATATAAGAAAATTGAAATCATATCAAGTATCTTTTCTGACAGCAATGCTATCAGACTCGATATAAATTTCAGGACAAAATCTGTAAAAAATACAAACACATGGAGGCTAAACAATACTTAATAACCAAGAGATCACTAAATAAATCAAAGTGGAAATCAAAAAATATCTAGAAACAAATGACAATGAAAACAAAACGACCCAAAACCTATGGGATGTAGCAAAAGAAGTTGTAAGAGGGAAGATTATAGTAATACTGCCCCACCTCAAGAAACAAGAAACATCTTAAATAAACAACCTAACTTACACCTAAAGAAATTAGAGAAAGAACAACAAGAAAAAAACCTCAGTTAGCAGAAGGAAAGAAATCATAAAGATCAGTTCAGAAATAAATGAAAAAAGAATGAAGAAAACAATAGCAAAGATCAATAAAACTAGAAACTCATTATATAAGAAGATAAACAAAATTGATAAACCATTAGCCAGACTTATCAAAGAAATAAGGGGGAAGACACAGATCATTAGAAATGAAAAAGCAGAAGTAACAATTGACACTGCAGAAATACAAAAGATCATGAGAGATTGGTACAAGCATCCGTATGCAAATGAAATGGACAACCTGGAAGAAATGGAAAAATTCTGAGGAAAGTACAACATTCTGAGACTGAACCAGGAAGAAATAGAACATATAAACAGACCAATCACAAGCACTGAAATTGAGACTGTGATTTAAAATCTTCCAACAAACAGAAAGCTCAGGAATAGAGGGCTTCACAGGTGAATTCTATCAAACATTTAGAAAAGAGTTAACACCTATCCTGCTCAAACTCTACCAAAATATAGCAGAGAGACAAACACTTCCAAACTCATACTAATAGGCCACTATCACGCTGACACCAAAACCAAAGATGTCACAAAGAAAAAGAACTGTAGGCCAATATCCCTGATGAACATAGATGCAAAACTCCTCAAGAAAATAGTAGCAAACAGAATCCAACAGCATATTAAAAGCATCATACACCATGATCAAGTGGGGTTTATCCCAGGAATGCAAGGATTCTTCAATATATGCAGATCAATCAATGTGATAGACATTAACAAACTGGAGGATAAAACCATATTATCATCTCAATAGATACAGAAAAAGCTTTCAGCAAAATTCAACACATAATTACGATAAAAACCCTCCGAAAAGTAGGCATAGAGGGAACTTACCTCAACATAATAAAGGCCATATATGACAAACACACAGCCAACATCATTCTCAATGGTGAAAAACTGAAAACATTTCCACTAAGATCAGGATCAAGAAAAAGTTGCCCCCTATCACCAATATCATTCAACATAGTTTTGGAAGTTTCAGCCACTAGCAATCAGAGAAAAAGAAATAAAAGGAATCCAAATTGGAAGAGAAGAAGTAAAGCTGTCACTCTTTTCAGATGACATGATACTATACATAGAAAATCCTAAAGACGTTACCAGAAATCTCCTAGAGCTAATCAATGAATTTGGTAAAGTGGCAGGAAACAAAATTAATGCACAGAAATTTCTAGCATTCCTATACACGAATGATGAAAATTCTGAAAGAGAAATTAAGGAAACACTCCTATTTATCACTGCAACAAAAAGAATAAAATACCTAAGATTAAACCTACCTAAGGAGCCAAAAGACCTGTATGCAGAAAATTATAAGACACTGATGAAAGAAATTAAAGTTGTTACAAACAGATGGAGACATATACCATGTTCTTGCATGGGAAGAATCAAAATTGTGAAAATGACTATACTACCCAAAGCAATCTACAGATTCAATGCAATCCCTATGAAACTATTAATGGCCGTTTTCACAGAACTAGAACAAAAAATTTCACAACTTGTATGGAAACACAAAAGACCCTGAATAACAAAAGCAATCTTGAGAAGGAAAAACGGAGCTGGAGGAATCAGGCTCCTGGAGTTCATACTATACTACAAAGCTACAGTAATCAAGAGAGTATGGTACTGCCACAAAAACAGAAACATAGATCAATGGACCAGGATAGAAAGCACAGAGATAAACTCATGCACATATGCTCACCTTATTTTTGGTAAAGGAGGCAAGACTATACAATGCAGAAAAAACGGCCTCTTCAATAAGTGGTACTGGGAAAACTGGACAGCTACATGTAAAAGAATGAAATTAGAACACTCCCTAATACCATACACAAAAATAAACTCAAAATGGATTAAAGGCCTAAATATAAGTCCAGACACTCTAAAACTCTTAGAGGAAAACAAAGGCAGAACACTCTATGATATAAATCACAGCAAGATCCTTTTTGACCCGCCTCCTATAGAAATGGAAATAAAAGCAAAAATAAACAAATGGGACCTAATGAAACTTAAAAGCTTTGCACAGCAAAGGAAACCATAAACAACAGGAAAAGAAAAACCTCAGAATGGTAGAAAATATTTGCAAATGAAGCACCTGAGAAAGGACTAATCTCTAAAATTTACAAGCAGCTCATACAGCTCAATATTAAAAAACAAACATCCCAGCGCAAAATGGGCAGAAGACCTACATAGACATTTCTCCAAAGGAGATATACAGACAGCCAACAAACACATGAAGGAATGCTCAACATCACTAATCATTAGAGAAATGCAATGAAAAGTACAATGAGGTATCACCTCACACCAGTCGGAATGACCATAATCAAAAAAGCTCTATGCAATAAATACTGGAGTGGTTGTGGAGAAAAGGAAACCCTCTTACGGTGTTGATGGGGATGTAAATTGATACAGCCACTATGGAAAACAGTGTGGAGCTTCCTTAAAAAAAACAAAAATAGAGTTACCCAGCAATCCCACTACTGTGCATATACACTGAGAAAACCACAATTCAAAAAGAGACATGTACCACAATGTTCATTACAACACCACTTATTTTAGCCCAGACATGGAAGCAACCTAAATGTTCATTGAGAGATAAATGGATAAAGAAGATGTGGCACATATATACAATGGAATATTACTCAGCTATAGAAAGGAACAAAATTGAGTTATTTGTAATAAGATGGATGAACCTAGAGTCTATCATACACAGTGAAGTAAGTCAGAAAATGAAAAACAAATACTGTATGGTAACGCATATATATGGAATCTAGCAATGGACGTGAGGACACAGAGGGGAAGAGGAGGCTGGGCCGAATTGAGAGAGTCGCATTGATATATATACAGTACCAAATGTAAAAAAGATAGCTAGTGAGAAGCTGCTGCATAGCACAGGGAGATCAGCTCAGTGCTTTGTCATGACCTAGAGGGGTGAGATAGGGGGTGTGGGAGGGAAGCTCAAGAGAGAGAGGATATACTGATATCTGTATTCATATAGCCGATTCACTTTTTTGTACAGCAGAAACTAACACAACATTTTAAAGCAATTATACTCCAATAAAGATGTAAAAAAAGTAAAGTCATAGAACAAAATACAGTAAAATAAAAAACATAAGACCCATCTATATGTTGCTTACAAGAGACCCACTTTAAATATAAGAATACCCACAGACTGAAAAAGAAGGAAAAATATGTTCCATGCAAGTAGATATCAAAGAAAGATGGGGTAGCTTTATATATATATATATATATATATATATATATATATATATATATATATATATATATATATGGAATAGAAAATTAAATTTAAGCCAAAGACTGTTATAAAAAGCCAAGAAAGTCATTATAGAAGAATCTAAATATAGAAAGCAAATATTAACAGACCTATAGGGAGAAACTGACAGGAATGCAATTATAGTAGTGTACTTTAATGCCAACTTACATCAATGGATGTATCATCAAGACAGAAAATCAATAAGAAAATATTGCCCTTAAATGACAGGTTAGACCAAGGGTACTGAACATATATATAAAGAACATTCCATCCAAAAGCAGCATAATACACCTTATTTTCAAGTTCACATGGAACATTCTTCAGGATATATTTTCTGTTAGACCATAAAACAATTCTTAATATATTTACTAAGATTGAATTCATATCAAGCATCTTTTCCGACCACAATGGCATAAAGCTAGAAATCAATTATAGAAAGAAAACTTCAAATTTCACAAATATGTGGAGACAATCACATGCTACTAAACCAAAATTGGTCAATCAATAAAGCAAAAGAGAGATCAATAAATACCTTGAGCCAAATCAAAGTGGAAATTCAACATACCAAAATTATGAGATACAACAAAACCTGTGTAAGAAGAAAGTCAAAACAACAAATGCCTACTTCAAGAAACAAAGAAATCTCAAACAAGCAACCTACCTTTACACCTCAAGGAACTGTAAAAAGAAGAAAAGGAAACAATGCCCAAAGGTAGTAAAATGAAGGAAATAATAAAGACGAGAGCAGAAATAAATAAAATAGAAACTAAAAACAATAGAAAAATCAATAAAACTAAGTTCTGTTTCTTCGAAAAGATAAACAAATTTGATGCCCCTTTAGCTAGACTCGGCAAGAAAAGACAGAGAGAGGTCTCAAGTAAATAATATAAGAAATGAAAGAGGGTATATTACAATTGATGCCACATAACTACAATGAATAATAAGAGATTATTATAGATAATTATACTCCAACAAATTGGACAATCTCGAGAAAAATGGGTAAAATCTTAGAAATATGCAATCTTCTGATACTGAATCATGAAATAAAAACATCTGAATAGCCCATTTACTAGTAAGGAGATTGAATCAGTAACCAGAAACCTCCTAACAAAGAAAATTCCAGGACCAGATGGTTTCAATGGTGAATTCTACCAAATTCCAAAGAAGGATTTATGCCAATCTTTCTCAAGATTTTTCAAAAAGCAAGAGGAAAGAATACTTCCTAAGTAATTTTTCCATGCAAGCATTGCCGTGATACAAGGACATCACAAGAAAAGAAAATTACAGGCCAATACCCCTAATGAACAAAGACACAAAAATGTTCAACAAAATGTTAACAAACTGAATTCAACAATACATTAAAAGGATCATACACCATGATCAAGTGGGATTTTTGCCAGGGATACAAGAATGGTTCTAAATTAGCAAATGAATCAACGTGGTACACAAAACTAACAAAATGAAGGATAAAATAATATGATGATCTTAATAGATGAAGAAAAAAAGCATTTGACAAAATTCAACATCCATTCATGATTTAAAAAAAAACTCTCAACAAGGTGAGGTATAGCAAGAACATACATCTCATACTAATGGCCATATATGACAAGTCCACATTTATCATCGTATTTAACAGTGAAAAACTGAAATCTTTTTCTCTAAGATCAGGAACAAGTCAAGGATGCTCACATTCACCATTTTTATTCAACATGGTATTGGAAATCCTAATCAGAGCAGTTAGGCAAGAGAATGACCTGAAAAGCATTTATTCTGGAAAGGAAGAAGTAAAACTGTCACACTTTGTAGATGACATAATATTATCTATAAAGACTCCACCAAAAAAACTGTTAGAATTAATAAATTCAGTAAAGTTTCAGAATAAATATTCAATATACAGAAATATGTTGCATTTCAGAACACAATAACAAGCTATCAGAAAAGAAATTAAGAAAAAATCCTGTTTACAATTGCATCCAAACAAACAAAAAAACCCTAGGAATAAATTTAACCAAGAAAAGGAAAGACCTGTACACCAAAAACTATGTCATTGACTAAAGAAATTGAAGAAGACACAAATAAATGGAAAGATAGTTCATGTTTATGGATTGGAAGAGTCAATATTGTTAAAATATCCATTATATCCAGAACAATCTATATGTTCATTGCAATCCCTATCAAAATTCCAATGGCATTTTTCCCCCAAAATAGAAGAAAACATCCTAAAATTTGTATGTAACTACAAAAGACCCTGAATGACCACAGCAATCTTGAGAAAGAACTACAAAGCTGGCACCATCATTCTTTCTGATTTCAATCTATATTACAAAACTATGGTAATCAAAACAACATGGTGTTGGCATAAAAATATATACATAGATCAATAGGACAGAATAGAGATCCAGAAAATAAACCCACATACGTATGTTCAAGTAATTTTCCACAAAGGAGCCAAGAATATATAATGGGGAAAGAACAGTTTCTTCAATAAGTGATGTCAGAAAAAAATTGACAGCCACATGCAAAAGAATGAAACTGGACCACTATCTTACACCACACACAAACATTAAATCAAAATGGACTAAAGACTAGAATCTAAAGCCTGAAACCATAAACCTCTTAGAAGAAATTATAGGTGGTAAGCTCCTTGGCATACGTCTTGGTAATGGTGTTTTGTATCTGACTCCAAAAGCAAAGGCAACAAAAACAGTAATAGACAAGTAGGACTACATCAAACTAAAAAGCTATGCACAGTGAAGAAAATCATCAATAAAACGAAAAGGCAACCTACTGAGTGGGAGAAAATATTTGCAAATCAGATATCTGATAAGCAGTTTATATCCAAAATATATAAAGAACTCACAACTCAATAGCAAAAAACAATACAATTTCTGATTAAAAAATGAGCAGAGAATCTGAATAGATATGTTTCCATAAAGGACATACAGTTGGCCCACAGGTATGTAAAAAGATGCTCAACATCTCTAATTATGACGGAAACGCAAATCAAAACCACAATGAGATATCATCTCACACCAGTTAGAATGGCTATTATCCAAAAGATAAGAAATAAATGAGTGTTGGTGAGGATGTGGAGGAAAGGCAACCCTTGTACACTATTGGTGATAAAATAAATTAGTGCTACCTCTATGGAAAACACTATGGAGGCTCCACAAAAATTAAGAATAGAACTATGATATGATCCAGCTATTCCACTTCTGGGTATTTATCCAAGAATATGAAAACACTAATCCAAAAAGATATATGCAGCCCCCTGTTCATCACATTTTTTTCAATAGCCAAGATATGGAAATAACTGATATCCATCAACAGATGAATGGATTAAGAAGGTGTGGGATATATATATGCTGGATATTATTTAGACAATGGACATTACATATACACAAAGGAATTCTATTCAGCCATAAGAAAGAAATTTTGCCATTTGTAACAATGTGGATGGACCTTGAGGGCATTATGCAAAGTGAAATAAGTCAGGCAGAGAAAGACAAATACCGTATGATCTCATTTCTCACTTTTATCTGGAATTAAAAAATAAAAACCAAGCTCATCAATACAGAGAACATATTGTTGGCTTCCAGAGGCAGGAGGATGGGCAAAATTTGTGAAGGGGGTCAAATGTACAGACTTCTAATTATAAAATAAATAAGTCATGGGGATGTAATGTACAACATGATGACTATATTCAATAGTACTGTATTGCATACTTGAAAGTTGCTAAAATAGTATATCTTAAATGTCCTCATCACAAGAAAAAAATTTGTCACTATATATGTTCACAGATGTTAACAAGACTTATTGTGGTAATCATATATATATATATATATATATATATATATATATATATATATAAAACAAATCATGTTACACAACTGAATTTTTTAAATAAAGTCATTTTATTTTTTATTTATTTACCTTTGGCTGCATTGGGTCTTCACTGCTGTGCAAGGGCTTTCTCTAGTTGCGGCGAATGGGGGCTACTCTTCATTGTGGTTCATGGGCTTCTCATTGTGATGGCTTCTCTTGCTGTGGAGAACAGGCTCTAGGCATGCGGGCTTCAGTAGTTGTGGTATGTGGGCTCAGTAGTTGTGGTTCGTGGGCTTAGTTGCTCCACAGTATATGGGATCATTCCAGACTAGGGATCGAACCCATGTCCCCTGCATCGGCAGGCGGATTCTTAAGCACTGTGCCACCAGGGAAGTCCCACACAGCTGAAATTTATATGTCAATATACCTCAACAAAAATCATGCAGGTTATGACCTGCTGAATGAGAATGTACAAAGCCACACACAAGGGGCTGGCAGTTGGCACCACCAGCATCTCAGCTCCCACTTTAAGTAAGTGAAAACCCAGAGGATGTTTTGATTCAAGGTACAGTTTCCACACACTCACATAAAGGAAATAAAGTCACAAGGTTTATTACATACAGTTGCCAAATGGGGGTACAGTGAGTCAGGGGGTGGTCAGTTCTCTGTCCCAGGTCACAAGCGAGCAGAAAAGAGAGAGCAAACGAGCATAATAGCACCTATTTTTTATAAAGTGGTTGTAATAATGGTCTAGTTTTCACACACTTAACTAATTTTCACAGACTTAACTCTTAGTGGTCATTTTTAAAATTGAGGTATACTTGATTTATTATATTATATTAGGTTCAGATGTACAGCATAATGATTTAGTATTTTACAGATTATACTTTATTAAAACTTATTACAAGATAATGGCTATAAATTCCCTGTGCTATATAATATATCCTTGTTGCTTATCTATTTTATACATAGTAGTTTGTATCTCTTAATCCTATACCTCTAATGTAACCCTCCCCCTTCCCTCTCCCCACCAATAACCACTAGCTTGTTTTCTATATATGTGAGTCTATTTTGCTACATATATCCATTTGTATTATTTTTTAGATTGCACATATAAGTGATATCATACAATATTTTTCTTTCTCTTTCTGACATTTCACTAAGCATAATATTATGTATATCCATCCCCATTCCTTTAAATGGCAGAATTTAATTCTTTTCTATGGTTGAGTAATATTCCATTATATATATATATATATATATATATATATATCCATTCATATTTTGATGCACACTTGGGTTGCTTTCTTACCTTTGACTATTGTAAATACTGCTGCTATGAACATTGAGGTGCATGTATCTTTTGAATTATTCTTTTGTTTTCTTTGATATATACCCAGGAGTGGAATTGCTGGATCATATGGTAGTTTCCCATAAAAGAACACAAACAGACCCACATATCATAATTAAAACGACAAAATTTAAAGATCAAGAGAGAATTCTAAAGGCAGCAAGAGAAAAACAGTCGTATAAAAAGGAACCCCCATATGGCTATCAGCAGATTTCTCTGCAGAAATTTGCAGGCCAGAAGGGATTGGAATAGTATATTAAAAGTTCTGAAAAGGGAAAACCTGCAATCTAGGATACTCTACCCAGCAAGACTATCATTTAGGATAGAAGGAGAGGTAAAGAACTTCTCAGACAAGCAAAAACTAAAAGATTTCATCAATACTAATCCTACCCTAAAAGAAATGTAAAGGGGCTTCTCTAAGTGGAAAGGAAGTAAGAATCTATAGGAAAAGAAAAATCCCACTAGGAAAGGCAAGTACTTAGTGGTCATCTTAAAAGATGACCCAGGAAAAGTAAGGTGAAACTTGTGGCCGAACTCCTGCTTAGGTCCTTACATAAACGTCCAGACTTTGGATGTGATCAGGGTTGTCATAATGTTAAATGCCAAGGCAGCAACTTAAAATGGTTCTTTTCTCATTACAACTACCCTGAGTAAACATCTCACTAGAAGAGATAAGCTATTAAACATCTCACTAGAAGAGATAAGCTATTACACTGCATGTGACACAAGGCCCCTACCACTCTCTTAAATTTTATGGCTACATCTGGAATTCAAAAGAGTGAACTATTTTGTCTGTTAAAAGACAAATTCCTAGTTCTCAGACATTCACATTGGCAAAGAAGCACCAACATTTTATAGGAATGATCTGATTCTGACACCAACACATTCTTCACATCCAATATCTGCTAACCCTATTAAGGTGTCTATTGAGACACCTGTAAATCCACTTTACAGTGGGGAGCTGAGCCACAACAGGCAGTAGATAAACTAAAAGAGGCGATTACTTTGGCTCTCCCACCAGTGTCTTCAAGCACAGAACATACAATTAGAAGTTCTGTCACCCCCAAATTTGCATTCTGGAGTCTCTGGACCAAATGGACAGGTAGATGTCTACCCATGGGCTTTTGCTATAAGTGGCTTCCAGACTCAGCTTAAAGTATTCACTACTAGAGAGGTACCTCCTGGCAGCTTATGGGGCACTTATAGAAACTGAAGCCTTTACTGAGACAGAGCCAATTACCCTAAGGACCAATATTCTTATTATGACCTAGGTGGTGGAAAAAGCTCCCCATAAAATTTAATTGACAACAGAAGCCTCTTTATTAAAATGGCATCTATAGGATAGATAAACCTGACCCTACTGAAGTGTTATTACTCCATGAAGAAATGCCCTGCTACTGAGGTTAAGTTGACAAAACCCCCAGAAATGCCTCTGGCTCTTTCTCAATAAGAACCAGAGGGATAGGGGGGATCTTGAAGATGGCGGAAGAGTAAGACGCGGAGATCGCCTTCCTCCCCACGGATACACCAGAAATACATCTACACATGGAACAACTCCTACAGAACACCTACTGAAGGCTGGCAGAAGACCTCAGACCTCCCAAAAGGCAAGAAACTCCCCACGTACCTGGGTAGGGCAAAAGAAAAAACAGAGACAAAAGGATAAGGACGGCACCTGCACCAGTGGGAGGGAGCTTTGAAGGAGGAAAAGTTTCCACACACTAGGAAGCCCCTCCGCGGGCAGAGACTGCGGGAGGCGGAGGGGGGAGCTTCGGGACCGCGGAGTAGTGCACAGCGACGGGTGCGGAGGGCAAAGCGGGGAGATTCCTGCACAGACGATCGGTGCCGACCGGCACTCACCAACCCGAGAGGCTTGTCTGCTCACCCGACAGGGCAGGCGGAGCTGCGAGCTGAGGCTCGGGTTTCGGTTTTGGACGGAGCGCAGGGAGAGGACTGGGATTGGCGGCTTGAACATAGCCTGAAGGGGTTAGTGCACCACGACTAGCCGAGAGGGAGTTCGGGGAAAAGCCTGCACCTGCCGAAGAGGCAAGAGACTTTTTCTTCCCTCTTTGTTTCCTGGTGCGCGAGGAGAGGGGTTTAAAAGCGCTGCTTAAAGGAACTCGAGAGACGGGCGCAAGCCACGGCTAAAAGCGCGAACCCCAGAGACGGGCGGGAGACGCTAAGGCTGCTGCTGCCGCCACCAAGGGGCCCGTGTGCGAGCACAGGTTACTCTCCACACCCCTCTTCGATGGAGCCTGTGCAGCCCGCCACTGCCAGGTTCCCGGGATCCAGGGACAACTTCCCCGGGAGTACGCACGGCGGGCCTCAGGCTTGTGCAACGTCATGCCGGCCTCTGCCGCAACGTCACGCCGCCTCTGCCGCCGCAGGCCCGCCCCGCACGCAGTGCCCCTCCTTCCCCCATCCCCCAACCCCCGGCCTGAGTGAGCCGGAGCCCCCGAATCAGCGGCTCCTTTAACCCCGTCCTGTCTGAGCAAAAAACAGACGCCCTCCAGCTACCTACACGCAGAGGCAGGGCCAAATCCAAAGCTGAGCTCCTGTGAGCTGTGAGAACAAAGAAGAGAAAGGGAAATCTCTCCCAGCAGCCTCAGAAGAAACGGGTTAAAGCTGCAAAATCAACTTAATATACCCTGCATCTGTGGAATACCTGAATAGACAAGGAATGATCCCAAATTGAAGAGGTGGAATTTAGGAGCGAGATCTATGATTTTTTTTTTCCCTTTTCCTCTTTTTGTGAATGTGTACGTGTATGCTTCTGTGTGAGACCTTGTCTGTATACTCTTGCTTCCACCATTTGTCCTAGGGCTCTATCCGTCCATGGTTTTTTTAAAAAATTTTTTCCTTAATAATTAATTTTAATTGTAATAACTTTATTATACTTTACCTTCGTTCTTTCTTTCTTTCCTTCCTTCCTTCCTTCCCTCCTTTAGACAACGAAACACCCGAAATTGACCAGGTGGTCTCTGAGAGCAAGATTTATGATTTATCCCCCTTTACCACTTTTTGTGAACGTGTATGTGTATGCTTCTGTGTAAGATTTTCTCTGTATAGCTTTGCTTCCAACATTTGTCCTAAGGTTATATCCGTCCCCTTTTTTTTTTCTAAACATATTTTTAATTCAATAACTATATTATACTTTATTTTATTTTTACTGTATCTTTTTTCTGTCTTTTTTCCTTCTTTCCCTCCTTCCTTCTTTCCTTCCTCCCTCCCTCCCTCCCTCCTTTCTTTCCTTCTTTGCTTCTTTCTTCCTTCCTTCCTTTCCTCCTTTCCTTCTTTCTGTCCTCATACTTCTATTAATTCTCTCTACATTTCTCCCTTTTATTCTGAGTCATGTGGATGAAAGGCTCTTGGTGCTCCAGCCCAGGAGTCAGGGCTCTACCTCTGAGGTAGGAGAGCCAACTTCAGGACACTGGTCAACAAGAGATCTCCCAGCTCCACATAATATTAAACGGTGGAAATCTCCCAGAGACCTCCATCTTGACACCAGCACCCAGCTTCACTCAACGACCAGCAAGCCACAGTGCTGGACAACCTATGCCAAACAACTAGCAAAACAGGAACACAACCCTACCCATTAGCAGAGAGGCTGCCTAAAATCATAATAAGGCCACAGACACCCAAAAACACACCACCAGACGTGAACCTGCCCACTAGAGAGACAAGATCCAGCCTCATCCAGCACAACACAGGCACTAGTCCCCTCCATCAGGAAGCCTACACAACCCACTGAAACAACCTTAGCCACTGGAGACAGACATCAAAAACAACGGGAACTACGAACGTGCAGCCTGCAAAAAGGAGACCCCAAACACAGTAAGATAAGCAAAATGAGAAGACAGAAAAACACACAGCAGATGAAGGAGCAAGATAAAAACCCACCAGACCTAACAAATGAAGAGGAAATAGGCAATCTACCTGAAAAAGAATTCAGAATAATGATAGTAAGGATGATCCGAAATCTTGGAAGTAGAATGGACAAAATGCAAGAAACAGTTAACAAGGACCTAGAAGAAATAAAGATGAAACAAGCAACGATGAACAACACAATAAATGAAATTAAAAGTACTCTAGATGGGATCAATAGCAGAATAACTGAGGCAGAAGAACGGATAAGTGACCTGGAAGATAAAGTAGTGGAAATAACAACTGCAGAGCAGAATAAAGAAAAAAGAATGAAAAGAACTGAGGACATTCTCAGAGACCTCTGGGACAACATTAAACGCACCAATATTCGAATTATAGGGGTTCCAGAAGAAGAAGAAGAAAAGAAAGGGACTGAGAAAATATTTGAAGAGATTATAGTTGAAAACTTCCCTAATATGGGAAAGGAAATAGTTAATCAAGTCCAGGAAGCACAGAGAGTCCCATACAAGATAAATACAAGGAGAAATACGCCAAGACACATATTAATCAAACTGTCAAAAATTAAATACAAAGAAAGCATATTAAAAGCAGCAAGGGAAAAAAAACAAATAACACACAAGGGAATCCCCATAAGGTTAACAGCTGATCTCTCAGCAGAAACCCTACAAGCCAGAAGGGAGTGACAGGACATACTGAAAGTGATGAAGGAGAAAAACCTGCAACCAAGACTTCTCTGCCCAGCAAGGATCTCATTCAGATTTGATGGAGAAATTAAAACCTTTACAGACAAGAAAAAGCTGAGAGAGTTCAGCACCACCAAACCAGCTTTACAACAAATGCTAAAGGAACTTCTCTAGACAAGAAACACAAGAGAAGGAAACGACCTATAATAACGAACCCAAAACAATATATAAAATGGGAATAGGAACATACATATCGATAATTACCTTAAATGTAAATGGACTAAATGCTCCCAGCAAAAGACACAGATTGGCTGAATGGATACAAAAACAAGACCCTTATATATGCTGTCTACAAGAGACCCACTTCAGACCTAGAGACACATACAGACTGAAAGTTAGGGGATGGAAAAAGATACTCCATGCAAATGGAAACCAAAAGAAAGCTGGAGTAGCAATTCTCATATAAGACAAAATAGACTTTAAAATAAGGATTATTAAAAGGGACAAAGAAGGACACTACATAGTGATCAAGGGATCGATCCAAGAAGAAGATATAACAATTGTAAATATTTATGCACCCAACATAGGAGCACCTCAATACATAAGGCAAATATTGACATCCATAAAGGGGGAGATTGACAGTAACACATTCATAGTAGGGGACTTTAACACCCCACTTTCACCCATGGACAGATCATCCAAAATGAAAATAAATAAGGAAACACAAGCTTTAATTGATACATTAAACAAGATGGACTTAATTGATATTTATAGGACACTCCATCCGAAAACAACAAAATACGCATTTTTCTCAAGTGCTCATGGAACATTCTCCAGGGTAGATCATATCTTGAGTCACAAATCAAGCCTTGGTAAATTTAAGAAATTTGAAATTGTATCAGGTATCTTTTCTGACCACAACACCATGAGACTAGATATCAATTACAGGAAAAGATCTGTAAAAAATACAAACACATGGAGGCTAAACAATACACTACTTAATAATGAAGTGATCACTGAAGAAATCAAAGAGGAAATAAAAAAATACCTAGAAACAAATGACAATGGAGGCACAACGACACAAAACCTATGGGATGCAGCAAAAGCAGTTCTAAGGGGGAAGTTTATAGCACTACAAGCCCACCTTAAGAAGCAGGAAACATCTCGGAAAAATAACCTGACCTTGCACCTGAAGCAATTAGAGAAAGAAGAACAAAAAAAACCCAAAGCTAGCAGAAGGAAAGAAATCATAAAAATCAGATCAGAAATAAATGAAAAAGAAATGAAGGAAACGATAGCAAAGATCAATAAAACTAAAAGCTGGTTCTTTGAGAAGATAAACAAAATAGATAAACCACTAGCCAGACTCATCAAGAAAAAAAGGGAGAAGACTCAAATCAATAGAATTAGAAATGAAAAAGGAGAAGTAACAACTGACACTGCAGAAATAAAAAAAATCATGCGAGATTACTACAAGCAACTCTACGCCAATAAAATGGACAATCTGGAAGAAATGGACAAATTCTTAGAAACGCACAACCTGCCAAGACTGAATCAGGAAGAAATAGAAAATATGAACACACCAATCACAAGCACTGAAATTGAAACTGTGATTAAAAATCTTCCAACAAACAAAAGCCCAGGACCAGATGGCTTCACAGGTGAATTCTACCAAACGTTTAGAGAAGAGCTAACACCTATCCTTCTCGAACTCTTCTAAAATATAGCAGAGGGAGGAACACTCCCAAATTCCTTCTACGAGGCCACCATCACCTTGATACCAAAACCAGACAAGGATGTCGCAAAGAAAGAAAACTACAGGCCAATATCACTGATGAACATAGAGGCAAAAATCCTCAACAAAATACTAGCAAACAGAATCCAACAGCACATTAAAAGGATCATACACCATGATCAAGTGGGGTTTATTCCAGGAATGCAAGGATTCTTCAATATACACAAATCTATCAATGTGATAAACCATATTAACAAATTGAAGGAGAAAAACCATATGATCATCTCAATAGATGCAGAGAAAGCTTTCGACAAAATTCAACACCCATTTATGATAAAAACCCTCCAGAAAGTAGGCATAGAGGGAACTTTCCTCAACATAATAAAGGCCATATATGACAAGCCCACAGCAAACATCATCCTCAATGGTGAAAAACTGAAAGCATTTCCACTAAGATCAGGAACAAGACAAGGTTGCCCACTCTCACCACTCTTATTCAACATAGTTTTGGAAGTTTTAGCCACAGCAATCAGAGAAGAAAAGGAAATAAAAGGAATCCAAATCAGACAAGAAGAAGTAAAGCTGTCACTGTTTGCAGATGACATGATACTATACATAGAGAATCCTAAAGATGCTACCAGAAAACTACTAGAGCTAATCAATGAATTTGGTAAAGTAGCAGGATACAAAATTAATGCACAGAAATCTCTGGCATTCCTATATACTAATGATGAAAAATCTGAAAGTGAAATCAAGAAAACACTCCCATTTACCATTGCAACAAAAAGAATAAAATATCTAGGAATAAACCTACCTAAGGATACGAAAGACCTGTATGCAGAAAATTATAAGACACTGATGAAAGAAATTAAAGATGATACAAATAGATGGAGAGATATACCATGTTCTTGGATGGGAAGAATCAACATTGTGAAAATGACTCTACTACCCAAAGCAATCTACAGATTCAATGCAATCCCTATCAAACTACCACTGGCATTTTTCACAGAACTAGAACAAGAAATTTTGCAATTTGTATGGAAACACAAAAGACCCCGAATAGCCAAAGCAATCTTGAGAACGAGAAAAGGAGCTGGAGGAATCAGGCTCCCTGACTTCAGACTATACTACAAAGCAACAGTAATCAAGACAGTATGGTACTGGCACAAAAACAGAAAGATAGATCAGTGGAACAGGATAGAAAACCCAGAGATAAACCCACGCACATATGGACACCTTATCTTTGATAAAGGAGGCAGGAATGTACAGTGGAGAAAGGACAGCCTCTTCAATAAGTGGTGCTGGGAAAACCAGACAGGTACATGTGAAAGTATGAGATTAGATCACTCCCTAACACCATACACAAAAATAAGCTCAAAATGGATTAAAGACCTAAATGTAAGGCCAGAAACTATCAAACTCTTAGAGGAAAACATAGCCAGAACACTCTATGACATAAATCACAGCAAGATCCTTTCTGACCCACCTCCTAGAGTAATGGAAATAAAAACAAAAGTAAACAAATGGGACCTAATGAAACTTCAAAGCTTCTGCACAGCAAAGGGAACCATAATCAAGACCAAAAGACAACCCTCAGAATGGGAGAAAATATTTGCAAATGATGCAACTGACAAAGGATTAATCTCCAAAATTTACAAGCAGCTCATGCAGCTCAATAACAAAAAATCAAACAACCCCATCCAAAAATGGGCAAAAGACGTAAATAGACATTTCTCCAAAAAAGATATACAGAATGCCAACAAACACATGAAAGAATGCTCAACATCATTAATCATTAGAGAAATGCAAATCAAAACTACAATGAGATATCATCTCACACCAGTCAGAATGGCCATCATCAAAAAATCTAGAAACAATAAATGCTGGAGAGGGTGTGGAGAAAAGGGGACACTCTTGCACTGCTGGTGGGAATGTGAATTGGTTCAGCCACTATGGAGAACAGTACGGAGGTTCCTTAAAAAACTACAAATAGAATTACCATATGACCCAGCAATCCCACTACTGGGCATATACCCTGAGAAAACCAAAATTCAAAAAGAGTCATGTACCAAAATGTTCATTGCAGCTCTATTTACAATAGCCCGGAAATGGAAACAACCTAAGCGCCCATCATCGGATGAATGGATAAAGAAGATGTGGCACCTATACACAATGGAACATTACTCAGCCTTAAAAAGAAATGAAATTGAAAAGAAATGAAACTAGAGAGTTTGTGTTGAAAAGAAAAAGTAAACCTGTCATTGGTTGCAGTTGACATGATATGATATGTAGAAAAATCCTAAAACGCTACTAGAAAACTACAAGAACTCAGTGAATTTCACAAAGTAGCAAGATTCAAAACTAATACACAGAAATCCCTTGCATTCCAATAAACTAACAACGAAATATCAGAAAGAGAAATTAAGGAAATAATCCCATTTACAATCTCAACAAAAAGAAAAAAAATACCTAGGAATAAACCTACCTAAGGAGGCAAAAGACCTATACTGAGAAAACTATAAGATACTGATGAAGGTCATCAAAGATGACACAGATAGAGAGATATACCATGTTCTTAGATTGGAAGAATCAATATTGTGAAAATGACTATACAGCCCAAAGCAATCTACAGATTCAGTGCAATCTCTATCAAATTACCAATGGCATTTTTCTCAGAATTAGAACCAAATTTTTACAATATATATGGAAACACAAAAGACCCCAAATAGGCAAAGCAATCTTGCAGAAGAAAAATGTACCTTGAGGAATCAGGTTCCCTGACTTCAAACTTTACTACAAAGCTACAGTAATCAGACTGTATGGTACTGGCACAAAAATAGAAATATAGATCAATGGAATTTGATAGAAAACCCAGAGATAAGCCCATGCACCTATGGTCACCTAATCTATGAAAAAGGGGGTGAGAATATACAGTGGAGGAATGACAGCAGCTTCAATAAATGGTGATGGGAAAACTGGACAGCTACATGTAAAAGAATGAAATTAGAACACTCCCAAACACCATACACAACAATAAACTCAAAATGGATTAAAGACCCAAATGTAAAACCAGATACTATAAAACTCTTAGAGGAAAACATAGGCAGAACACTCTTTGACATAAATGGCAAGATCTCTTTTGATGCACTTCCTAGAATTATGAAAATAAAAACAAAAATTTACAAATGGAATCTAATTCAACTTAAAATCTTTTCAACAACAAAGAAAATGATAAAGAAAACAAAAAGACAACCCTCAGAATGGGAGAAAGTATTTCTAAAAGAAACAGCTGACAGGGGATTAATCTCCAAATTATATTGTACAAACAGCTCATACAGCTCAATATCAACAAAATCAAATAACACAATCCAAAAGTGGGTAGAAGATCTAAATAGACATTTCTCCAAAGAGGACATACAGATGGCAAAAAAGCACATGAAAAGATGTTCATCACTACTTATTAGAGAAATGCAAATCAAAACTACAATGAGGTATCACCTCACACCAGTCAGAATGGGCATCAGCAAAAAATCTACTAACAATAAATGCTGGAGAGGGTGTGGAAGAAAGGGAACTCTCCTGTGCTGTTGGTGGGAATGTAAGCTGGTGCAGCCACTATGGAGAATAGTATGTAAGTTCCTTAAAAAACTAAAAACAGAGCTACCATATGATTCAGCAATCCCACCCCTGGGCATATAGCCAATGAAAACCGTAATTTAAAAAGATACATGCACCCTAATTTTCATTGCAACACTATTTACAATAGACAGGATATGGAAGCAACCTAAATGTCCATCAACAGAGATATGGATAAAGGAGATGTGGTACATATATAGAATGGAATATTACTCAGCCATAAGAAAGAATGAAATAGGATCATGAGGAGGAAGATGGCGGAAGAGTAAGACACGGAGATCACTTTTCTCTGCACAGATATATCAGAAATACATCTACAAGTGGAACTGCTACTATAGAACACCCACTGAACGCTGGCAGACCTCAGACCTCCCAAAAGGCAAGAAATTCCCCACTTACCTGGGTAGGGCAAAAGAAAAAATTAATAAACAGAGACAAAAGAATAGGGACAGGGACCTGCACCAGTGGGAGGGAGCTGTGAAAGAGGAAATGTTTCCACACACTAGGAAGCACCTTCATGGGTGGCGACTGCAGGTGGCGGAGGGGGGAAGCTTCGGAGCTGCACAGGAGAGCACAGCAACAGGGGTGCGGAGGGCAAAGAGGAGAGATTACCGCACAGAGAATCCTTGCCGACTGGCACTCACCAGCCTGAGAGGTGTGTCTGCTCACATGCCGGGGCGGGCAGGGGCTGGGAGCTGAGGCTCAGGCTTAGGTTGAATTGCAGGGAGAGGCCTGGCGGTGTGAACACAGCCTGAAGGGGTTAGTGCACCATGGCTAGCCCTGAGGGAGTCAGGGAAAATGTCTGGACCTGCCGAAGAGGCAAGAGACTTTGTCTTCCCTCTTTGTTTCCTGATGCAGAAGGAGAGGGGATTAAAAACGCTGCTTCAAGGAGCTCCAGAGACGGGAGTGAGCTGTGGCTAACAGCGCAGACCACAGAGACGGGCATGAGATGCTAAGGCTACTGCTGCCACCACCAAGAGCCTCTGTGCGAGCACAGGTTACTATCCACACTTGCCCTCCTTGGAGCATGTGCAGCCAGCCACTGCCAGAGGAGTCCCATGATCCAGGGACAACTTCCCCGGGAGAACGAACAGCACGTCTCAGGCTGGTGCAACGTCACGCCGGCCTCTGCCGCTGCAGGCTCACGACATACTCCTCTCTCCCCGCATCGTGAGTGAGCCAGAGACACTGAATGAGCTGCTCCTTTAACCCCGTCCTGTCTGAGGGAAGAACAGACGCCTTCAGGCGACATACATGTAGAGGCGGGGTCATATCCAAAGCTGAAATCCGGGAGCTGTGCGAACAAAGAAGAGAAAGGGAAATTTCTCCCAGCAGCCTCAGGAGCAGTGGATTAAATCTCCACAATCAACTTGATGTACCCTGCATCTGTGGAATACATGAATATACAATGAATCATCCCAAATTTAAGAGGTGGACAGTGAGAACAAGATATATTATTTTTTCCCCTTTTCCTCTTATTGTGAATGTGTATGTGTATGCTTCTGTGTGAGATTTTGTCTGTATAGCTTTGCTTTCACCATTTGTCCAAGGGTTCTGTCCGTTCCTTTTATTTTATTTATTTATTTATTTACATTAAAAATATGTTTTTCTTAAAAAAATATGTTTTTCTTAATAATTATTTCTAATTTAAATAACTTTATTTTTTTATCTTACCTTATTGTATTTTATCCAATTTCTTTCTTTCTTTCCTATATCTCTCCCTTTTATTCTGAGCTGTGTGGATGAAAGGCTCTTTGTGCTCCAGATAGGAGTCAGTGCTCTGCCTCTGAGGTGGGAGACCCAACTTCAGGACACTGGTCCACAAGAAACCTCCCAGATCCACATAATATCAAATGGCAAAAATCTCCCAAAGACCTCCATCTCAATGCCAAGACCCAGCTTCACTCAATGATCAGCAAGATACAGTGCTGGACACCCTATGCCAAACAACTAGCATGACAGGACCACAGCCACATCTATTAGGAGAGAGGCTGCCTAAAATCATAATAAGACCACAGACACCCCAAAAAACACCACCAGATGGGGAACTGCCCACCAGAAACACAAGATACAGCCTCATCCACCAGAACACAGGCACTAGTCCCCTCCACCAAGAAGCCTACACAACCCACTGAAACAAACTTAGCCGGGGGAGAGACACCAAAAACAACAGGAATTACGAACATGCATCCTGCAAAAATAACACCGCAAACACAATAAGATAAGCAAAATGAGACGACAGAAAAACACACAGCAGATGAAGGAGCAAGGTAAAAAAAACCAACAAACCTAACAAATGAAGAGGAAATTAGCAGTCTACCTGAAAAAATATTCAGAATAATGATAGTAAAGACGATCCAAAATCTTGGAAATAAAATAGAGAAAATGCAAGAAACATATAACAAGGAACTAGAAGAAGTAAAGAGGAAAGAAGCAATGATGAACAGCACAATAAATGTAAGAAAAATACTCTAGAAGGGATTAATAGCAGAATAACTCAGGCAGAATAATGGATGAGTGACCTGGAAGGTAAAATAGTGAAAATAACTACTGCAGAGCAGAATAAAGAAAAAAGAATGAAAAGAACTGAGGAGTCTCAGAGACCTCTGGGACAACATTAAATGCACCAACATTCGAATTATAGGGGATCCAGAAGAGGAAGAGAAAAAGAAAGGGACTGAGAAAATATTTGAAGAGATTATAGTTGAAAACTTCCCTAATATGGGAAAGGAAGAAGTTAATCAAGTCCAGGAAGCACAGAGAGTCCCATACAGGATAAATCCAAGGAGAAACATGTCAAGACGCATATTAATCAAACTGTCAAATATTAAATACAAAGAAAGCATATTAAAAGAAGCAAGGGAAAAATAACACACAAGGGAATCCCCATGTTAACAGCTGATCTTTCAACACAAACTCTGCAATCTAGAAGGGACTGGCAGGACATTTTTAAAGTGATGAATGAGAAAAACCTAAAACTAAGATTACTCTACCCAGCAAGGATCTCATTCAGATTTGATGGAGAAATTAAACCCTCTACAGGCAAGCAAAAGCTGAGAGAGTTCAACACCACAAAACCAGCTTTACAACAAATACTAAAGGAATCTATCTAGGCAAGAAACACAACAGAAGGAAAAGACCTACAATAAAAAACCCAAAACAATTAAGAAAATGGGAATAGGAACATACATATCGATAATTTTCGTAAATGAAAATGGATTAAATGCTCCCACTAAAAGACACACACTGGCTGAATGGACACAAAAACATGACCCATATATATGCTGCCTACAAGAGACCCACTTCAGACCAAGAGACACATACAGACTGAGAGTGAGGTGATGGAAAACGATAATCCATGCAAATCGAAACCAAAAGAAAGCTGGAGTAGCAATTATCATATCAGACAAAATAGACTTTAAAATAAAGACTATTAGAAGAGACAAAGAAGAACACTACATAGTGATCAAGGGATCGATCCAAGAAGAAGATATAACAATTGTAAATATTTATGCACCCAACATATGAGCACCTCAATACATAAGGCAAATACTAACAGCCATAAAAGTGGGAAACGACAGTAGCACATTCATATTAGGGGACTTAACACCCCACTTTCACCAAGGACAGATCATCAAAAATGAAAATAAATAATGAAACACAAGCTTTAAATGATACATTAAACAAGATGGATTTAATTGATATTTATAGGACATTCCATCCAAAAACAACAGAATACACATTTTTCTCAAGTGCTCATGGAACATTCTCCAGGATAGATCATATCTTGGGTCACAAATCAAGCCTTGGTTAATTTAAGAAAACTGAAATTATATCAAGTTTCTTTTTGGACAACAATGCTATGAAACTAGATATCAATTACAAGAAAAGATCTGTAAAAAATACAAACACATGGGGGCTAATCAATACACTACTTAATAACGAAGGGGTCACTGAAGAAATAAAAGAGACAATCAGCAAATTCCTGGAAACAGATGACAATGGAGACACGATGATGCAAAACCTATGGGATGCAGCAAAAGCAGCTCTAAGAGGGAAGTTTATAGCAATACAATCTTACCTTAAGAAACAGGAAACATCTCGAATAAACAACCTAAACTTGCACCTAAAGCAATTAGAGAAAGAACAAAAATACCACAAAGTTAGCAGAAGAAAAGAAACCATAAAGAAAAGTTCAGAAATAAATGTAAAAGAAATGAAGGAAACGATAGCAAAGACCAATAAAACTAAAAGCTGTTTCTCTGAGAAGAAAAACAAAATTGATAAACCATTAGCCAGATTCATCAAGAAAAAAAGAGAGAAGACCCGAATCAATAGTATGAGAAATGAAAAAGAGTAACAACGGACTGCAGAAATACAAAAGATGATGAGATATTACTACAAGAACCCTATGCCAATAAACTGGACAACCTGGAAGAAATGGACAAATTCTTAGAAACGCACAACCTGCCGAGACTGAATCAGGAAGAAATAGAAGATATGAATAGACCAATCACAAGCACTGAAATTGAAACTGTGATTAAAAACCTTCCAACAAACAAAAGCCCAGAACCAGATGGCTTCACAGGCGAATTCTATTGAATATTTAGAGAAGAGCTAAGACCTATCCTTCTCAAACTCTTCCAAAATATAGCAGAGGGAAGAACACTCCCAAACTCATTCTACGAGGTAAACACCACCATGATACCAAAACCAGACAAGGATGTCACAAAGAAAGAAAGCTAAAAGCCAATATCATTGATGAAAATAGACGCCAAAATTCTCAACAAAATACTAGCAAACAGAATCGAACAGCACATTAAAAGGATCATACACCATGATCAAGTAGGGTTTATTCCAGGAATGCAAGGAATCTTCAATATACGCAAACAATCAATGTGATACACCATATTAACAAATTGAAGGGGAAAAACCATATGGTGATCCCAATTGATGCAGAGAAATATTCTGACAAAATTCAACACCCATTTATGGTAAAAGCCCTGTAGAAAGTAGGAATAGAGAGAACTTTCCTCAACATAAAAAAGGCCTTATATGACAAACCGACAGCCAACATCATCCTCAATGGTAAAAAACTGAAAGCATTTCCACTAAGATCAGGAACAAGACAAGATTGTCCACTCTCACCACTCTTATTCAACATAGTTTTGGAAGTTTTAGCCACAGCAATCAGAGGAGAAAAGGAAAGAAAAGGACTCCAAATCGGAAAAGACGAAATAAGCTGTCACTCTTTGCAGATGACATGATACTATACATAGAGAATCCTAAAGATGCTACCAGAAAACTCCCAGAGCTAATCAATGAATTTGGTAAAGTAGTAGGATACAAAATTAATGCACAGAAATCTCTGGCATTCCTATACAATAATGATGAAAAATCCGAAAGTGAAATCAAGAAAACACTCCCATTTACCATTGCAACAAAAAGAATAAAATATCTAGGATTAATCCTACCTAAGGAGACAAAAGACCTGTATGCAGAAAATTATAAGACACTGATGAAAGAAATTAAGGATGATACAAATAGATGGAGAGATATACCATGTTCTTGGATTGGAAGAATCAACATTGTGAAAATGACTCTGCTCTCCAAAGCAATCTACAGATTCAGTGCAATCCCTATCAAACTACCACTGGCATTTTTCACAGAACTAGAACAAAAAAATTCAGAATTTGGAAACACAAAAGACCCTGAATAGCCAAAGCAATCTTCAGAATGAAAAACGGAGCTGGAGGAATTGGGCTCTCTGACTTCAGCCTATACTACGAAACTACAGTAATCAAGAGACTATGGTACTTGAACAAAAGCAGATATATAGATCAATGGAACAGGATAGAAAGCCCAGAGAAAAACCCACGCACATATGGTCACTTTATTCTGATAAAGGAGGCAGGAATGTACAGTGGAGAAAGGACAGCCTCTTCAATAAGTGGTGCTGGGAAAACTGGACAGGTACATGTAAAAGTACGAGATTAGAACACTCCCTAAAAACATACAGAAAAATAAGCTCAGAATGTATTAAAGATGTAAATGTAAGGCCAGAAACTATCAAACTCTTAGAGGAAAACCTAGGCAGAACACTCTATGCCATAAATCATACCAAGATCCTTTTTGACCCACCTCCTAGAGAAATGGAAATAAAAACAAAAATAAACAAATGTGACCTAATGAAATTTGAAGCCTTTTGCACAGCAAAGGAAACCATAAACCATACCAAAAGACTACCCTCAGAATGGGAGAATATATTTGCAAATGACGCAACTGACAAAGGATTAATCTCCAAATTTTACCGGCAGAGCATGCAGCTCAATAACAAAAAAACAAACAACCCAATCCAAAAATGGGCAGAAGACCTAAATAGACATTTCTCCAAAGATGATATACTGACTGCCAACAAAGACATGAAAGAATGCTCAGCATCATTAATCATTAGAGAAATGCAAATCAGAGCTACAATGAGATATCATCTCACAACTGTCCTAATGGCCATCAAAAACTCTAGAAACAATAAATGCTGGAGAGGGTGTGGAGAAAAGGGAACACTCTTGCACTGCTGGTGGGAATGTTAATTGGTACAGCCACTATGGAGAAAAGTATGGAGGATCCTGAAAAAACTACAAATAGAACTACCATATGACCCAGCAATCCCACTACTGGGCATATACCCTGAGAAAAACATAATTCAAAAAGAGTCATGTACCAAAATGTTCATTGCAGCTCTATTTACAATAGCCTGGAGATGGAAACAACCTAAGTGTCCATCATTGGATGAAAGGATGAAGAATGTGTGGCCCATATATACAATGGAATATTACTCAGCCTTAAAAAGAAATGAAATTGAGATATTTGTATTGAGGTGGATGGACCTAGAGTCTCTCATACAGAGTGAAGTAAGTCAGAAAGGCAAATACCATATGCTAACACATATATATGGAATTTAAGAAAAAGTGTCATGAAGAACCTAGGGGTAAGACCAGAAGAAAGACACAGACCTACTAGAGAATGAACTTGAGGATATGGGGAGGGGGAAGGGTAAGGTGTGACAAAGAGAGAGAGTGGCGTGGACATATATACACTACCAAACATAAAATAGATAGCTAGGCTGAAGCAGCAGCATAGCACATGGAGACCAGCTTGGTACTTTGTAACCACCTAGAGTGGTGGAATAGGGAGGGTGGGAGGGCGGGAAACGGAAGAGGGAAGAGATATGGGAACATATGTATAATTGGTCCACTTTATTATAAAGCAGAAACTAACACACCATTGTAAAGCAATCATACATCAATAAAGATGTTAAAAAAAAAAAAAAAGAGTCATGTACCAAACTGTTCATTGTAGCTCTATTTACAATAGCCAGGATATGGAAACAGCATAAGTGCCCATCATTGGGTGACTGGATTAAGAAAATGTGGAACATATATACAATGGAATATTAGCCACAAAAAGAAAAGAAATTGAGTTACTTGTAGTGAGGTGGATGGACCTAGAATCTCTCATACAGAGTGAAGTAAGTCAGAAATAAAAAGACAAATATGGTATGCTAACACATATATATGGAATCTAAGAAATAAAATGTCATGAAGAACCTTGGGGTAAGACAGGATAATAGATACAGACATACTAGAGAACAGACTTGAGGATATGGGGAAGGGGAAGGGTAAGCTGTGACAAAGCAAGAGAGAGGCATGAACATATATACACTACCAAACGTAAAATAGATAGCTAGAGGGAAGCAGCCGCTTAGCACAGGGAGATCAGCTCGGTGCTTTGTGACCACCTAGAGTGATGGGATAGGGAGAGTGGGAGGGAGGGAGACACAAGAGAGAAGAGATATGGGAACATATGTATATTAATAACTGATTCACTTTGTTATAAAGCAGAAACGAACACACCATTGTAGAACAATTATACCCCAATAAAGATGTTAAAAAAAAAAGATATGGCACATATATACAATGGAATATTACTCAGCCATAAAAAGAAACAAAATTGAGTTATTTGTAGTGAGGTGGATGGAAGTAGAGTCTGTCATACAGAGTGAAGTAAGTCAGAAAGAGAAAATCAAATACCTTATGCTAACACATATATATGGACTGCAAGAAAAAAAAATGATCATGAAGAACCTAGGGGTAAGATGGGAATAAAGATACAGACTTTCTAGAGAATGGACTTGAGGATATCGAGAGGGGGAAGGGTAAGCTATGACAAAGTGAGAGAGTGCCGTGGACATATATACACTACCAAACGTAAAATAGATAGCTAGGGGGAAGCAGCCACATAGCACAGGGAGATCTGCCTGGTGCTTTGTGACCACGTAGGTGGGTGGGATAGCGAGGGTGGGAGGGAGGGAGACACAAGAGGGAAGAGATATGGGAACATATGTATATTTATAACTGATTCACTTTGTTGTAAAGCAGAAACTAATACAAAATTGTTAAGCAATTAAAGTCCAATAAAGGTGTTAAAATAAGAAAGAAAAAATATTTTTTAAAATAAAAATGATTAAAAATTAATAAAAAAAGAAAGAAAGAAGAGAAAACCAAACCAAGAAACAAATCCACCAATGATAACAAGCGCTATAATCTATACTAAAATTTAAAAAAAGACCGACAGACAGAACCCTAGGAGAAATGGTAAAAGCAATGCTATGCAGACAAATCACACAAAGAAACATACACATACACACTCACAAAAAGAGAAAAAGGGAAAAATATATATGTCTATATAAAAGGAAGAGAGCAAGCAAATCAATAAACAAATCTACCAATGATAATAAACTCTAAAAACAAAACTAAGATAAACATAAAAGCAGAAATAAATTAGATGCAGAAAGCAAACCTCAAGTCTAGAGTTGCTCTCAAATTCCACTGCCTCAATTTTCAGATGATTCATTGTCTATTCAGTTATTCCAGTGATGCAGGTACATCAAGTTGATTGTGGAGATTTAATCCACTGCTCCTGAGGCTGCTGGGAGAAACTTCCTTTTCTCTTCTTTGTTTCCACAGCTCCTGGGTTTCAGCTTTGGATTTTGTCCCACCTCTTCGTGTAGGTCTCTTGAGGGCATCTGTTCCCCACCTAGACAGTACGGGTTAAAGGTATTTTATTCTTTAGAATAAACCATGCTTTTCTTTTACTCTTTATGTTCTGTGATTTATTTTTTGCCTGAAAATTGGGCATTATAATATGGTAAATCTGGAAATAATATTCTCTCTCTTCCCCTGAGTTTACTGTTATATTTTTTAGATTACTTAAGACTGCAGTACTCAATTATTTTTATCATTTTCACACACATTTTTCGAAGACTATTTCTTGTCAGGGTGATCATTGATCTCTGTTTCATTAGCTTGGCTTCAACTCTTTTGACAGATATTTCCCTGAGGTAAGGAATCAAGAAAAACAAAAGGAAACAAAGAAAAGAATACAACATAGAGATTGATAGATGATAGATGAGAGAGAGAAAGAATGAGAGAGCGAGATACAGCAGCCACATCTTCCAGTCTTTAGAGAAAAACTGTTTCAGGATACTCATTCAGCACTTCACTAGGCGTTCACTGAATTTAGGAATATGCTATCAGTGGAAAAAAACTTCTAAGTATTTTCTAAAACGTGTATTTGTTGGACATGTACATATTCCATCAAAAGTGTGGCTGCTACTGAATGGACTAAATTCAACAAAATTCTTATTCCAGACTCTTCTTAAGACTTAGGTAGTATAATCTTTGCCTTCACCTGGAATCTTCACTCAGTTGTCTATGGGTCTGTATGCATCTTGTATTATTTAGGGCATTACCCATAACTTCCAGAGTGGAGGGTTAATTATACAAAACAAATATTAGTGGTTTGTTCCCAATTCAGGTAGCCCCTAAGACAGACTGGAACATAATAATTTACAAAACGAAATTAACAAAAATTTATGAATGACAAGTGATTTGGTTCTGCAGGGTAGAGATACTGCAAACAGCTACTACCAGCTCAAGAACAGGTTTGAAAGACATGAGAATAGTAAGAGCTACGTGGGAAGGGCAAAATCTGTCAGGCCATCTGAAAGGTAACCCTTGCAAAGGACATGACAACTCACTGTCAAGAACAGGTTTCTAGGTTCCCTCCTGTGATCTAACAGCATTGTATAAGCACGAGTCACCACACACCTCAGTCTTTAAGGACTTCCTGCACTCCAGGAACAAACTCCATCCAGGATCATCTTAGCGCACACTGCAACAAACAAATACCTGCATTTCTTGTAAGAACAGCATCTTCCAAGTAGCCGTCACATTGAACATGCATCTTTAAGCTCCACTTACATAGAGCATATACAATCGATAGGTTTGAAACTCACACCACTCATCACTGCAGGTGTCGCAACACTCGGTATGACCTCCTATTGCTGACAGAACCCCCTTGGGAGAAACGCTTTCAGACCCATATCTGTCTGCATAGGGCTTCATGTTGGAAATTGGTAAGGCTTAATTGTGATGTGCATCGACCTGCTAGATTGCTGCTAATCTCCTGAGATTGCTCCATGTGTGGAGACTGTTTTAAGGGAAGTTACACCCCACATTGGCAGGGGAAGAATGGGACAGAAAACACTATGTGTTCCCCCAAACCAGGGTCAAGTTCCCTATATACAGAACGAAGAAAGCACTTGGAATTTCCTTAATCTAGCTGTCAGGTACACAAACCATTTACCCTGTGAGAAAATGCCTTTGCATGCAGTCTGAAATGCTGTCATTCCATATCACCTTGAGAAACATGGAGCTTAGCACTATTTGAACGAACTGGTGATTGGCATGCTGGGAAAAGGGGCACAAACCTTTCAGAACCTGCTTGGAACAAGCTGGATAAGAACTGGACAATCCCGAAAGAATCATGGGTATCACATTGCTTCCATCTAGCTCGTCAGCTGGACGTGCACATCCCGTCAAGGGAATGAGCATGGCCATTCTTTCCGCACAAAGCTTCATTTATTCCCTTTCGAATATGGAACACCAAACTTGGGGCAGCAGGAAGGCACTTTTGAGAAAGTGCTATTTCCAGGTGTCCCAAATAATTGGCTCCTTGTCTGGAACTCTGTAGCTAAACTCCAAATCCAGAAATGGCCAAATGCGTAACCTACAGTTCACCAGCTTGAAGGGCACATACCAATTTCCTATAAGGAGGACACTTTTGCCAGGTCATCAGTAAGGTTTTGCCAAACACGTGGCTTCACACATACCGCCAGGCACAGGGGCACATGTTGGTTACCCAAACGTGGAGTTCGGGTGTGTAGAAGAAGCCACCCAGTGCATGACACATTCAGTATGGGAGCACTCCAGGTATTTCTAACAGCCTGCATCACTTTTCTCTCCTATAGCCCGTAACAGACTTCTGCACTCTTCTAGGAGCAACACATTTCAACATGCACTCTGTTGAAGGCATGAGCCTCTTTTTGCCCACTGGACTAGAGCCCATTTTGTTAACTTCGATCAGTTCCCAAAGCCCTAAGAGAGAGTGTGTCTGGGTTTGGAAGGTTCGACAGTAATCACTGCATTTGTTCCACAGGAAGGATTGCTTCTGGTCACTAAAAAAGCACTCTCAAGAAACCTTGATTCCAAGGGCTGACATCAAAGGAATCCTGTTCTTTAGGAAAGTTTTCATGGTATGAGGGTGGAGAAAGCACAGCTGTCTCTGGACCTGAAGTCCCTGCCTGTGTGGAGCTTCAAGTCAAAGGCAGGCACATCTCCAAAAGCTCGGTGGATAAACCTCTGAAATGACCCAGATTTTGCCTTGGTCACTAGGCTCAGAGGTCAAGGACTGAACAAAATTTTTGTTCCACGTGGGCCGTCCACCTATAGAGTGAAATAAACACACTTTGCAGAGGTTGGCAATCAACACCTGGCCAAGTGCCTTGAAAACTTTTAGCACCCTGTGGGTTTCAGAACCAAGACCTTAGTGTCTTGGGAGGCTCTGTGCAAACCAGGTACCACAGTTCGCACATAGGATTCACTACATTCTAGACACTTGGCCTATGCGTTTACTGCACGGAAAGCAAGATAGTATACCATTGCTTCTGCACGGCCCACCTCGGTCATATGAATTTCTGAGCTGGGGAGAAAATCGTTTCCCATAGCCCATGGGAAAGGCCTCCCTTGCAATGGACTTGAGGACACAATACCAAGAAGAGTTTTCAGTGTTCCCGCCTGTGATCTGAACCATTTGTGTGAACACAAGTAACCACAAGCCTCAGTCCATAGGACTTATCTCTTCCAAGGAACAAACACGAACCAAGGTTTCCTTTCCCGCATGCAGCAATGAAAAATCCCCTGCTTTCAATGTAGGAGCAGCACCTTCCAACTTGCTTTTAAAAGGCTTTCTAGACCTGTACCCTTGAGGAACATTTGCTACACTCCACTTCCAAGAAGCATGTACAAATGATAAGTTTTAACTCACAGCACTCATCAACGCAGGAGTCACTGCACTTGGTATGACCTTCTATTGTTGAAGGGACCCTCTTGGGCAAAAAGCTTGCAGAACCATCTGTCTCCATAGGCCTTCATATTGGAAATCTGCAAGGCTTCTTTGTGAAGTGTGTCAACCTGCTTTCTCCTGCTATTCTCTTTAGATGACTCTATGTGAGCAAAGTGTTTTAAGAGAACCAATGCACCACAGTGAGAGAGGATGTCTGTGAAAAAAGACACTACGTGCTCACCCGACCTGGGTCTTATTCACCATAAACTGAATGAAATCTGCATATGAAATTTTCTTCATCTAGACTGTCAGGTACACAACCAATTTGCTCTGTGAGAAACTTCCTTCCTATGCAGTCTGAAAGGCTGTCATACCATATCACCTTGAGAAACATGGTACATAGCACTGTTTGAATGAATTGGTGGTTGGTGTGTTGGCAAAAGGGGCGAAAACTTTTCAGAACCTCCTTGGAACAAGCTGGATGAGAACTGGCCAATCCCAAAAGAATCATGGGTATCACATTGTTTTCCTCTGTCTCATCAGTTGCACTTGCACATCCCATCGTGGGAACGAGAATGGCTGTGCTTTCCGCATAAGGCTTCTTTTGTTCCATTCTGAATATGGAACACAGTGCTCAGGGCAGCATGAAGGTGCCTCTGTGATACTGATATTTCCAGGTCTCACAAATAATTTGATCCTTGTCTGGAACTCCATGGCTAAACTCCAAATCCAGAAAGGGCTAAATGCATAACATACCTTTCACCTAGCTTTAAGGACACATACCAATTTCCCATAAGGGGAACACATTTGTGAGGGCAGCAGTAAGGTTTTGCCAAACATGAGGATTCACAAAGCCTGCCAGACCCAGGGGTACATGTCTATTCTGATACGTGGGTTTGGGTATGTAGAAGAAACCGCCCAATGCATGACATTTTAGGTATGGGACAACTCCAGGGATTTCTACCAGCCTGCGTCATGTTTCTATCCTATAACCTGTAATGGACTTCTGCAATCCTTCTAGGAGAAACACGTTTCTACATGACCTCTGTTGAGAGGCACGAGCCTCTTTTCACCCGTGGGACCTGAGCCCACTTTGTTAGCTTCGCTCAGTTTCAAAAGACCTAAGAGATAGAGTGTCTGGGTTTGGAAGGTATGAAAGTAATCGCTGCATGTGTCCCACACGAGGGATAGATTCTGATCACTGAAGGAGCACTCTCGGGAAACTGTTCTTTCGAGAGCTGACATCAAAACGATCCCATTCCTAAGGACAGTCTTTATGGTATGAGGGTGGAGAAAGCAAAAGATTCCCCTGGGCCTGAGGCCCCTACATTTGAGGAGCTTAAAGTCAATGGTTGGCGCCTCTCCAGAAGCTTGGTGGAGAAGCCTCTGAAATGACCCAGTTTCTGCCTCTGCCACTAGGCTCAGGAGTCAAGGAGTGAATGAAATTTTTGTTCCACATGGGTCGACCACCTACAGAGTGAAATTACTGTACTTTGCAGAGGGGGGCAACCAGGACATGGCCAAGTGCCTTTAAAAACATTTGCACCATGTGGGCTTCAGAACCAAGTCCTTAGCACAACTTATGGAATCCCCGTTGCAAACCGGGTACCACAATTCTTGCATAGGTTTCACTACATTCTAGACACTTGACCTATGTATTTCCAGCACGGAAAGCATCATAGATTTACTATTGCTTCCATCTGGCCCACCTCAGTCATATGTATTTCTGAGCTGGGGAAAACTCGTTTCCCATGCCACGGGGAAGTCATCCTTTGCAATGGACTTGAGCACACAGTGCCAAGAAAAGTTTGCAACGTTCCCTCCTGTGATGGGAACCGCTTTGTGTAAACAAAGGTCACCTCAAACCTCACTCAGTAAGGACCGCCTGCATTCAAGGAACAAACACGAACCCAAGATTTCTTTCTCACACACAGCAATGAACCTACCCCTGCCTTCAATGTAGGAGCAGTACCCTGCAACTTGTTGTTGAAAGGCTTTCTCGTCCCGTCCACTTGAGCACCCTTTGCTACACTCCACTTCCAAGAAGCATGTACAAATGATGTGTTTTTAACTCACAGCACTCATCACCAAAGTTGTCACTCCACTCCGTATGACCCTCTATTTCTGAAGGAACTCTCTTAGGTGATATGCTTGCAGACCCATTTGTCTCCACAGGCCTTCATATTGGAAATCTGCAAGCTTTCTTTGTGATGTGCGTCAACCTGCTTTCTCCTGCTATTCTCTTTAGATGGCTCTATGTAAGCAAAGTGTTTTAAGGGAGCCGATGCACCACAGTGCCAGAGGATGTCTGTGAAAAGAGACACAATGGGCTCTCCCAATCTGGGTCCATTTCCCCATACACTGAACGATATCTACATATGAAATTTTCTTCATCTAGCCTGTCAGGTACACATCCCATTTGCCCTGTGAGAAACTTCCTTCCTATGCAGAATGAAAGGCTGTCATTTCATATCACCTTGAGAGACACGAGTGTAGCATTGTTTGAATGAACTCGTGGTTGGCGTGTTGGGAAAAGAAGCGGAAATCTTTTACAACCTGCTTGGAACAAGTTGTATGAGAACTGGCCAATCCCAAAAGAATCGTGAGTATAAACTTGCTTTCCTCTGGCTCATGAGTTGCACATTCACATGGCATTAGGGGAATGAGCTTAGCCATGCTTTCTGCACAAGGCTTCCTTTATTCCCTTTCGAATATGGAATATGGTGCTTAGGGCAGCATAAAAGCACCTCTGTGCTATTTCCAGGTCTCCTAATAGTTTGCTGCTTGTCTTGAACTCCGTTGCTAAAGTCCAAATCCAGAAAGGGCCAAATGCGTAACATACAGCTCACCTAGCTTGAAGGGCACATATCCATTTCGCATAAGGGGGACACTTTTGCCAGACCAACAGTAAGATTTTGCCAAACACGTGGCTTCACACACCATGCCAGGCGCATGGCCACATGTCTGTTACCAATACGTGGGGTTCAGGTATGTAGAAGAATGTACCTAGTGCATGACACTTTCGTTTTGGGATCACTCCAGAGATTTTTCAGCCTGCATCACGTTTCTATCCTATAGCCCATAACGGACTTCTGCACTCCTTCCAGGATCAACATGTTTCCACATGCCCTCTGTTGTGAGGCATCAGCCTCTTTTCACCCATGGGAATTGAGGCCACATTGTTAGCTTCACTCAGCTTCCAAAGAGCTAAGAGAAAACGTGTCTAGGTTTGGAAGGTTCGAAAGTAATCGCTGCATGTGTTCCACAAGAAGGATAGCTTCTGGTCACTAAAGGAGCAGTCTCCAGAAAACTTGGTTGCGAGAGGTGACATCAAAGTGATCCCCTTCCTTAGGAAACTGTTCATGGTATGAGGGTGGCAAACAGCGGCCCCTGGACCTGAAGTTCCTGCTTGTGTGGGACATCAGGTCAGTGGCCAGTGCCTTGGCCAAAGCGTGGTGGAGAAGCCTCTGAAATGACCCAGTTTTTGCCTCTGCCAGTAGGCTCAGGGGTCAAGGAGTGAACAAAATTTGTGTTGCAAGTGAGCAGTCCAACTACAGAGTAAAATTACCATACTTTGCAGAGGTGGGCAACCAGCATGTGGCCAAGTGCCTTTAAAAGCTTTTGCACCATGTGGGCTTCAGAACCGAGCCCTTATCGTGACTTATGGGAGCCCCTGTGCAAACCGGGTACCATAATTCTCGCATAGGTTTCACTACGTTCTAGACCCTTGGCCTATGTGTTTCCTGCACGGAAAGCAACATGGATTTACTATTGCTTCCATCCAGGCCAACTCAGTCATACGCATTTTTGAGTTGGGGAGAACCTCATTTCCGATGCCATGGGCAAGGCATTCCTTGCAAGGGACTTGAGGATCCAGTGCCAAGAATAGTCTGCAATGTTCCCTCCTGTGATAGTACACGCTTTGTGTGAACACAGGTCACCTCAAGCCTCACTCAGTAAGGACATCACACACTGCACAAACAAACACGAACCCAGGATTTCTTTCACGCACACAGCAGTGAACCAACCCGTGCCTTTAATGTAGGAGCAGCACTTTGCAACTTGTTTTTGTAAAGCTTTCTCATCCCGTCCTCTTGAGCATGCTTTGCTACAGTCCACTTCCAAGAAGCATGTACAAACGATTCGTTTTTTACTCACAGCACTCATCAGCTCAGGTGTCACTGAACTCGGTATGACTTTCTACTTTTGAAGGAAACTTCTTGGGTGATACACTTGCAAACCCATTTGTCTCCACATGCCTTCGTATTGGAAATCTGCAAGGCTGCTCTGTGATGTGAGTCAGCTGCTTTCTCCTGCTATTCTCTTTAGGTGTCTCAATGTGAGCAAAGCGTTTTAATGAAGCCGATGCACCACAGTGCCGGAGGATGTCTGTGACAAAAGATACTATGTGCTCGTCCGACCGGGGTCCTCTTCCCCATACACTGATAAAAATTTGCATATGAACTATTCTTCACTTAGTGTGTCAGGTACACATCCCATTTGCCTGGTGAGAAACTTCCTTCCAATGCAGTCTAAAAGGTTGTCATTCCATATCACCGTCAGAAACATGGACTGTAGCACTGTTTGAACGAACAGCTGGTAGGCGTGTTAAGAAAGGGGGCACAAACCTTTCAGACCCTTTTTGGAAGAAGCTGGATGAGAACTGGCCAATGCCGAAAGAATCGTGCGTATCACATTGCTTTCTTCTGGCTTGTCAGTTGCACATGCACATATCATCTGGGGAATGAGTATGGCCATGCTTTCAACACAAGGCTTCTTTTATTCCCTTTCAAATATGGAAGACTGAACTCGGTGCAGCATGAAGGCACCTCTGCGAAAGTGCAAGTTCCAGGTGTCCCAAAAAATGTGCTCCTTGTCTGGGACTCCATGGCTAAACTCCAAATCCAGAAAGGGCCAAATGTGTAACATACCTTTCACGTAGCTTGAAGGGCACATACCAGTTTCCCATAAGGGAGACACTTTTGCCAGGCCATCAGTAAGGTTTTGCCAAACACGTGACTTCACACACCCCAACAGGTGCAGGGGAACATGTCCGTTACGGATACGTGTGGTACGGGTATGTAGAAGAAACCACCCAATGAATGACACTTTCAGTATTTGACCATTCCACGGATTTTTATTAGCCTGCATCACATTTCTATCCTATAGCCCGTAACGGACTTCTGCACTCCTTCTAGGAGAAAAGCGTTTCAGTCTGCCTTCTGTCGTGAGTCATGAGCATATTTTCACCCATGGGATTTAAGCCCAGTGTGTTAGCTTCTTTCAGCTTCAAAAGACCTAAGAGATAGAGTGTCTGGGTTTGGAAGTTTCAAAAATAATCGCTGCATGTGTTGCACATGAGGGATAACTTCTAGTCACTAAATGAGCCATCTTGGGAAACCGTGGTTCCGAGAGCTGACATCAAAGGTATCCCGTTCCTTAGGATATGTTCATGGTATGAGGGTGGAGAAAGCATAAGCTGCCCCTGTGCCTGAGATCCCTGCTTTTATGGAGCTGCAAGGCAATGTCCAGGGCCTCGCAAAACTCTTGGTGGAGAAGCCTCTGAAATGACCCAGATTTTCCTCTGCCACTATGCTCAGGGGTCAAGGAGTGAACGAAATTTGTGTTCCATCTGGGCGATCCACCTACAGAGTGAAATTACCATACTTTGCAGAGGTGGGCAACAGGAACATGGTCAAGTGCCTTTAAAAGCTTTTGCACCATGTGAGCTTCAGAACTAAGCCCTTAGTGCGACATATGGGAGCCATGTGCAAACCAGGTACCACAATTCTCCCATAGGTTTCACTGCGATCTAGCTCCTTTGCCTATGTGTTTCCTGCATGGAAAACATCATGGATTTACCATTGCTTCCATCCAGCCGACTTCAGTCATATGCATTTCTGAGCTGGTGAGAAACTCATTCCCCATGCCATGGGGATCACGTCCCTTGCAATGGACTTGAGGACCCAGTGCCCAGGAGAGTTTGCAAAGTTCCCTCCTGTGATAGGAACCACTATTTGTGAACAGAGGTCACCACAAGCCTCACTCAGTAAGGACCTTTCGCCCTCAAGGAATAAACACGAACCCAGGATTTATTTCCCGCACACAGCAGTGAAGCAACCCCTGCCATCAGTATAAGAGCAGCATCTTGCAACATGTTTTTGAAAGGCTTTCTCATCCCATCAACTTGAGCACCCTTTAGTACCCTCCAATTTCAAGAAGCATGTACAAATGATACGTTTTTAACTCACAGCACTCATCACCGCAGGTGTCACTGCACTCGACATGACCTTCCGTTGTTGAAGGAACCCTCTTGGGCAAAACACTTGCTGACACATCTGTCTCCACAGGCCTTCATATTGGATATCTGCAAGGTTCTTTGTAATGTGCATTAACCTGCTTTCTCATGATATTGTCTTTTGATGACTTTATGTGAGAAAAAAGTTTTAAGGGAACTGATGCATCACAGTGCCAGAGGATGTCTATGACAAAAGACTCTATGTGCTCACCCAACCTTGGTCCTATTCACCATACACTGAACAAAACATGCATGTAAAATTTTCTTCATCTATCCTGTCAGGTACACATGCCATTTGACCTGTGAGAAACCTCCTTCCTATGCAGTCTGAAAGGTTGTCATTCCATATCACATTGAGAAAACACAGTGTGTAGCACTATTGAACAAACTAGTGGATGGTGTGTTGGGGAAAGGGGCACAAACCTTTCAGGACTGCTTGGAATAAGCTGGATGAGAACTGGCCAATCCTGAAAGAATCGTGGGTATCACAATGCTTTCCTCTGGCTCGTAAGGTGCACGTGCACATCGAATCAGGGCCATGCTTTCTGAAAAAGGCTTCATTTATTCCATTTCGAATATGGAACACAGAGCTTGGGGCAACATGAAGGCACATCTCGAAAGTGCTATTTCCACGTTTCCCAAATAATTTGCTCATTGTCTGGAACTCCGGGGCTAAACTCCAAATACAGAAAGGGCCAAATGGATAACGTACATTTCACCTAGCTTGAAGGGCACATACTGATTTCTCATAAGGGAGACACTTTTGCCAGGCCATCAATAAGGTTTTACCAAACACGTGTCTTCACACACCCTGCCAGGCACAGGGGCACATGTCCATTACCAATACATGCGGTTCGGGTATGTAGAAGGAACCACCCAGTGCATGACACACTAAGTATGGGACCACTCCAGGGATTTCTATCAGCCTGTATCACGATTCTATCCTACAGCTCGTAATGATCTTCTGCACTCTTTCTAGGAGCAACACATCTCAGCATGCACACTGTTGAGTGGCATGAGCCTCTTTTCACCTGTGGGTATTGAACCCACTTTTTTAGCTTCGCTCAGCTTAAAGAGAACTAAGAGATAGAGTGTCTGGGTTTGGAAGATTTGAAAGTAATTGCTGTATATGTCCCACACGAGGGATAGTTTTTGGTCACAAAAGGAGCGTGCTCGGGAGACCGTGGTTCCGAGACCTGTCATCAAATGGATCCCGTTCCTTAGGAGAGGTTTCATGGTATGAGGGTGGAGAAAGCACAAGCTCCCCCTGGGCCTGTGACCCCTGCTTTTTTGGAGCTTCAAGTCAGTGATGGGTGCCTCGCCAAAAGCTCATTTGAAAACCCTCTGAAATGACCCAGATTTTGCCTCTGCCACTAGGCTCAGGGGTCAAGGAGTGAAAGAAATTTGTGTTCTACCTGGGCCGGCCACTTACATGTGAAATTACCATACTCTGCAGAGCTGGGCAAACAGCTCTTAGCCAAGTGCATTTAAAAGCTTTTGCACCGTGTGGGCTTCAAAACCAAGCCCTTATCGCAACTTATGGTAACCCCAATTCAAACCGGGACCACCAATCTCGCATAGGTTTCACTACGTTCTAGACACAAGGAAAGCAACATGGATTTGCCATTTCTTCCATCCGGCCCACCTCAGTCATATGCATTTCTGATCTAGGGAGAAACTCCTTTCCCATGGCACTGGGAAGGTTTCCCCTGTAATGGACTTGAGGACACAGTACTAAGAAGAATTTGCACTGTTCCCTCCTGTGATCGGAACTGCTTTGTGTGAACACAGGTCAACTCAAGCCTCACTCAACAAGGACTTCCCACACTCAAGGAACAAACACAAAGAAGGATTTCTTTCCCACACACAGCAATGAACCATAGCCCACCTGCACTGTAGGAGCAGCACCTTGCAACTTGTTTTTGAAAGGTTTTCTCCTCCCAGCCACTTGAGAACCCTATTCTATGCTCCACTTCCAAGAAGCATGTGCAAGTGATACGCTTTAAACTCACAGCACTCATCACCGAAGGTGTCACTCCACTCCGTATGACCTTCTATTGTTGCAGCAACCCTCTTAGGAGAAAGTCTTGCAGATCCATCTGTCTCCACAGGCCTTCATATTGGAAATCTGAAAGGCTTCTTTGTGATGTTCGTCAACCTGCTTTCTCCTGCTATTCTCTTTAGATGGCTCTATGTGAGCAAAGAGTTTTAAGGTAGCCGATGCACAACAGTGCCAGAGGATGTCTGTGACAAAAGACTTATGTGCTAGCCTGCCCTGTGACCTGTTCTCCATGCACTGGACAAAACCTGCATATGAAATTTTCTTCATCTATCCTGTCAGGTACACATCCCTTTTGCCCTGTGAGAAACTTCCTTCCTATGCAGTCTGAAAGGTTGTCATTCCAGGTCACCTTGAGAAACAGTGCGGAGAACTGTTTGAATGAACTGGTGGTTGGTGTGTTGGGGGAAGGGTTGGAAACATTTATGAACCTTCTTGGAGCAAGCTGGCTGAGAACTGGCCAATCCTGAAAGAATCGTGAGTATCATATTGCTTTCCTCTGTCTCGTCAATTGCACGTGCACATCCCATCTGGGGAACAAGCCTCGCCTTGCTTTCCAAACAAGGCTTCTTTTATTCCATTTCAAATATGGAACACAGAGCTCAGGGCAGCATGAAGTCACCTCTGCGAAAGTGCTATTTCCAGGGCTTCCAAATAATTTGCTCCTTGTCTGGAACTCCATGGCTAAACTCCATATCCAGAAAGGTCATGTATAACTTACCTTTTACCTAGCATGAAGGGAACATACACATTTCCCATAGGGAGACAATTTTCCAGTACATCAGATAGGTTTTGCCAAACAGGTGGCTTCACACACACCACCAGGTGCAGGGGTACATATCTGTTACAGATACGTGTGATTTGGGGATGTAGAAGTAACCACCCAGTGCATGACATTTTCAGTAAGAGACACTTCGGGACTTTCTATCAGCCTGCATCACATTTCTATCCTATAGCCCATAATGGACATTTGCACTCCTTCAAGGCGGAATATGTTTCAGCATGCCCACTGTTGAGAGGCATGAGCTTCTTTTCACCAGTGGGACATGAGACCAATTTCTTAGCTTCACTCAGCTTCCAAACACCTAAGAGATAGAGTGTCTGGGTTTGGAAGTTTTGAAAGTAATCACTGCATTTGTCCCACATGAGGGATATATTCTGGTCACTAAAGGAACACTCTCGGGATACCTTGGCTCTGAGAGCTGACATCAAATTGTTCCCTTTGTTTAGGGAAGTCATGGTATGAGGGTTGAGAAAGCACAAGCTGTCCCTGTATCTGAGGTCCCTGCTTGTGTGGAGCTTCAAGTCAATGGCAGGGGCCTCTCCAAAACTTGGTGAGGAAGCCACTCAAATGACACAGCTTTTGCTTCTGTCTCTAGGCCCAGAGGTCAAGGAGTGAATGAAATATTTGTTCGACCTCAGCGGTCCACCTACATAGTGAAATTACCATACTTTGCCTATGTGGGCAACCAGCGCATCACCAAGAGCCTTCAAAGGCTTTTACAATGGGTGGGCTTCAGAACCGAGCTCTTACCGTGACTTATGGGAGCCCCTGTGCAAACCGGGTACCACAATTCTCGCATAGGTTTCACAACGTTCTAGACCTTGGCTTATGTTTTTCTCATTTGGAAGGCAACATGGATTTACCATTGCTTCCTTCAGGCCCACCTCAGTATTATGCATTTCTAAGCTCCAGAGAAACTTGTTTCCCATGCCATGGTGATGGCATCCCTTGCGATGGACTTGGGAACACAGTGCTAAGAAGGGTAAGCAATGGTCCCTCCTGTGATCGGAATCGTTTGTGTGAACACAGGTCACCTCAAGGCTCACTCAATAAGGACTTGCCGAACTCAAGGAACAAACACAAACCCAGTATTTCTTTCTTGCACACAGCAATGAACAAACCCCGGAATTAAATGAAGGAGCAGCACCCTGCAACTCGGTTTGGGAAGGCTTTCTCGTCCTGTCCACTTGAGCACCCTTTTGTACACTACACTCCCAAGAAGCATGTACAAATGATATGTTATTAACTCGCAGAACTCACCACCACAGGTGTCACTACACTCAGATGACCTTCCATTGTTAAAAGAACTCTTGTACGAAACGCTTGCAGACCTATCTATGTCCACTGGCCTTCATTTTGAAAACCTTGAAGGTTCTTTGTGATGTGAGTCAACCTGCTTTCTCCTGCTATTCTCTTTAGATGGCTCTATGTGATCAAAGCCTTGTAAGGGAGCCGAGGCACCACAGTGCCACAGGATGTCTGTGGCAAAAGACACTATGTGCTCGCCCGACCTGGGTCCTGTCCCTGATACACTGAAAGAAAGCTTCCTATGAAATTTTCTTCATCTAGCCTGTAGGTACACACCCCATTTAGCCTGTGAGAAAATTCCTTCCTATGCATTCTGAAAGGCTGTCATTCCATATCACTTTAGAAAAATGGTGCGTAGAACTTTTTGAATGAACTGGTGGTTGGAGTATTGGGAAAAGGGCACAAATCTTTCAGAACCCCCTTGGAACAAGCTGGATGAGAACTGGCCAATCCTGAAAGAATCGTGGCTATCACATTACTTTTCTCTGGCTTGTCAGTTGCACATGCACATCCCATCTGGGGAACGAGTCAGCCATGCATTCTCCAAAAGGCTTCTTTTATTTTATTTTGCATATGGAGCACAGAACTCGGGACAGCATGAAGGCACCTCTGTGAAAGTGCTATTTCTAGGTCTCCCAAATAATTTGCTCCTTGTCTGGAACTCCGGGGCTAAACTCCAAATCCAGAAAGGACCAATGTGTAACATACCTTTCAGCTAGCTTGAAGGGCACATATTTCCAATAAGGGGGATACTTTTGCCAGGCCATTAGTCAGTGTTTGCCAAACACGTGGGTTCACACACCTCGCCAGGTGCAGGGGCACATGTCCATTACTGATAAGTGCAGTTCGGGTATGCAGAAGAAATCGCCCAGTGCATGACAATTTAAGAATGGGAACACTCCAGGGATTTCTATCAGCCTGCATCACGTTTCTGTCCTAGAGCCCGTAATGGATTTCTGCACTCCCTCTAGGCGCAACACGTTTCAGCATGCCCGCTGTTGAGAGGCATGAGTCCCTTTTCACCCGTGAGACTTGAGCCCACTTTGTTAGCTTTGCTCAGCTTCCAAAGACCTAAGAGATACAGTGTCTGGGTTTGGAAGGTACGTAAGTAATTGCTGCATGTGTCGCAAACGAGGAAGAGCTTCTGGTCACTGAAGGAGGGCTCTCGTAAATCCGTGGTTCTGAGAGCTGACATCAAAGGAATCCCGTTCCTTAGGACAGTCTTCATGGTATGATGGTGGAGAAACCACAAGCTGCCCCTGGGCCTGAGGTCCCTGCTTTTGTGGAGCTTGAAGTCAAGGTCAGCGTCTTGCCTAAAGCTACGTGGAGAAGCCTCTGCATGACCCAGATTTTTCCTCTGCCACTAGACTCAGGGGTCAAGGAGTGAACAAAATTTGTGTTCCATGTGGGCCACCCACCTACAAAGGGAAATTACCATACTTTGCAGAGGTGGGCAACATGCACGTAGCCAAGTGCCTTTAAAAGATTTTGCACCGTGTGGACTTCAGAGCCGTGCTCTTACCGCAACTTGTGGGAGCCCCTGTGTTAACCGGGTACCAGAGTACTCGCATAGGTTTCACTACATTCTGGAAACTTGGCCTATGTGTTTCCTGCATGGAAAGCAACATGCATTTACCATTGCTACCCTCCAGCCCACTGCAGTCATATGCATTTATTTTTTTTTATTTATTTATTTTTTTGCGGTACATGGGCCTCTCCCTGCTGTGGCATCTCCCGTTGCAGAGCACAGGTTCCGGACGCGCAGGCTCAGTGGCCATGGCTCACGGGCCCAGCTGCTCCGTGGCACGTGGGATCTTCCCGGACCGGGGCACGAACCCGTGTCCCCTGCATTGGAAGGTGGACTCTCAACCACTGCGCCACCAGGGAAACCCAGTCATATGCATTTCTGAGCTGCGGAGAAACTCTTATCCCATGCCATGGGGAAGGTGACCCTTGCAATGAACTTGAGGACACAGTGCCAAGAAGATTTTGCAATGTTCCTCCCTGTGATCGGAACAGCTTTGTGTGAACACAGGCCACCACAAGCGTCACTGAATAAGGACCTCCCACACTCACGGAACAAACACGAACTCAGGGTTTCTCTCCCACATGCAGCAATTAATCAACTCCTGCCTTCAATATAGGAGCAGCACCTTGCAACTTCTTTTTGAAAAGCTTTCTTCTCCCGTCCTCTTGAGCACCATTTGCTCTGCTCCACATCCAAGAAGCATGTACAGATGATAGGTTTTTAACTCACATCAGTCATCACCGCAGGTGCCACTGCACACGGTATGACCTTCCATTGTTCAAGGAACCCACTTGGGCAAAATGCTTGCAGACACATCTGTCGGCACAAGCCTTCATATTGGAAATCTACAAAGCTTCTTTTTGATGTGCATCAACCTGCTTTCTCCTGCTATTCTCTTTAGATGGCTCTATGTGAGCCAAGCATTTTAAGGGAGCTGATGCACCACAGTGCCAGAGGACGTCTGTGACAAAGACAGGATGTGCTCAACCAACCTTGGTCCTGTTTCCCATACACTGAATGTAATGTGAATGTGAAATTATCTTCATCTAGCCTTTCAGGTACACATCCCATTTGCCCTGGAAGAAACTTCATTCCTATGCAGTCTGAAAGGCTGGCATTCCATATCACCTTGAGAAACAGTGCATAGCACTGTTTGAATGAACTGGTGGTTGGTGTGTTGGGAAAAGGGGAGCAAACCTTTAAGAACCGGCATGGAACAAGCAGGATGAGAAGTGGCCAATGCCAAAAGAATCATGGGTATCACATTGCTTTCCTCTGGCTCGTCAATTACCCATGCACATCCCATCTAGGGAACGAGCCTGGCCGTGCTTTCCACACAAGGTTTCTTTTATTCCATTTCGATTATGGAACACAGATCTTGGGGCAGCATGAAGGCACCTCTGCTAAAGTGCTATTTCAAGGTCTCCCAAATAATTTGCTCTGTCTCTGGAACTCTGTGGCTAAACTCTAAATCCTGGAAGGGCCAGATGGGTAGCATACAATTCACCTAGATTGAAGGGCACATACATATTTCCATAAGGGTTACACTTTTGCCAGGCCATCAGTAAGGTTTTGTCAAACACGTGGCTTCACACACCCAACCAGGTGCAGGGGCACATGTCCGATACAATTACGTGCCTTTCAGGTATGTAGAAAAAACTACCCACTGCATGACACTTTCAGTATGGGACCACTCAAGAGATTTCTATCAGCCTGTATCACGTTTCTATCCTATAACCCGTAAACGGATTTCTGCACTCCTTTTAGGAGAAACACGTCTCAGCATGCCCTCTGCGGAGAGGCATAAGGCCCTTTTCACCTGTGGGACTTGAGCCCACTTTGTTAGCTTCGCTCAGGTGCAAAAGTCATAAGAGCAACAGTGTGTGGGTTTGGAAGTTTTGAAAGTATCGCGACATGTGTCCAACACGAGGGATAGCTTCCTGTCACTAAAGGAGACCTCTCGGGAAACTGTAGTTCCAAGTGCTGACATCAGAAGGATCCCGTTCCTTAGGACAGTCTTCATGGTATGAGGATGGAGAAAGCAGAAGCTCCCCCTGGGCCTGAGGTACTTGCTTTAGTGGAGCTCCAAGTCATAGGTCAGCTCTTCGCCAAAAACTTGGTAGAGAAGCCGCTTAAATGACCCAGATTTTGCCCCTGCCACTAGACTCAGGAATCAAGGAGTGAATGAAATTTGTGTTCCACATGGGCCATCCACCTACAGAGTGAAATTACCATATGTTGCAAAGGGGGGCAACCAGCACGTGGCCAAGTGCCTTGAAAAGCTTCTGCACCGTGTGGGCTTCAGTACCTTGCCCTTAGCGCAAATTATGGGAGCCCCTGTGCAAACCGGGTACCACAATTCTCGCATAGGTTTCACTACTTTCTAGATCCTTGACCTATGTATTTCGTTCACGGAAAACAACAAAGATTTAACATTGCTTCTATCCAGTCACCTCAGTCTTATGCATTTCTGAGCTGGGGAGAAAGACATTTCCCATGTCATGGGGAAGGCAGCCCTTGCAATGGACATGACAACACAGTGCCAAGAAGAGTCTGAAATGTTCCCCCATGTTATCAGGACCGCTTAGTATGAACACAGGTCACTTCAAGCCTCACTCAGTAAGGACCCTCTGCCCGGAAAGAACAAACATGAACCCAGGATTTCTTTCCCGCATGCAACAATGAACCAACCCCTGCCTTTAATGTAGGAGCAGAAAATTGCAACTTGTTTTTGAAAGGTTTTCTCCTCCCGTCATTTGAGCAACCTCTGTTAAGCTCCACTTACAAGAAGCATGTACAAACGATATGTTTTTTAACTCACAGCACTCATCACCACAGGTGTCACTACACCCGGTATGACCATCCATTGCTGAAAGAATACTCTTGGGAAAAACGCTTGCAGATTCATCTGTCGCCATAAGCTTTCGTATTAGAAATCTGCAAGGCTTCTTTGTAATGTGTTCAACCTGCTTTCTCCTGCTATTCTCTTTAGGTAGCACTAGGTGAGCAAAGCGTTTTTTCCTTTTTTTTAACTTTAACTCCCACACCCTCTTTAGGAAGTGGATTTTTTTTTTATCTTTATTGGAGTATAATTGCTTTACAATGGTGTGTTAGTTTCTGCATTACAACAAAGTGAATCCATTATACATATACATATGTTCCCATATCTCTTCCCTCTTGCGTCTCCCTCCCTCCCACCCTCCCTATCTCACCCCTCCAGGTGGTCACAAAGCACCAAGCTGATCTCCCTGTGCTATGCGGCTGCTTCCCACTAGCTATCTATCTTACCATTGATAGTGTATATATGTCCATGCCTCTCTCTCGCTTTTTCACAGCTTACCCTTCCCCTCCCCATATCCTCAAACCCATTCTCTAGTAGGTCTGTGTCTTTATTCCTGTCTTACCCTAGGTTTTTCATGACTTTTTTCTCTTAAATTCCATAATATATGTATTAGCATACGGTACTTGTCTTTCTCCTTTTGACGTACTCACTCTGTATGACAGACTCTAGGTCCATCCACCTCACTACAAATAACTCAATTTCATTTAATATATGTGTCACATCTTCTTTATGCATTCATCTGATGATGGACACTTAGGTTGTTTCCATCTGTGGGCTATTGTAAATAGAGCTGCAATGAACATTTTGGTACATGACTCTTTTTGAATTATGGTTTTCTCAGGATATAGGCCCAGTAGTGGGATTGCTGGGACATATGGTAGTTCTATTTGTAGTTTTTTAAGGAACCTCCATACTGTTCTCCATAGTGGCTGTACCAATTCACATTCCCACCAGCAGTGCAAGAGTGTTCCCTTTTCTCCACACCCTCTCCAGCATTTATTGTTTCTAGATTTTTTGATGATGGCCATTCTGACTGGTGTGAGATGATATCTCATTGTAGTTTTCATTTGCAGTTCTCTAATGATTAATGATGTTGAGCATTAATTCATGTATTTGTTGGCAGTCTACATATCTTCTTTGTAGAAAACTCTATCTAGGTCTTCTGCCCATTTTTGGATTGGGTTGTTTGTTTTCTTGTTATTGAGCTGCATGGGCTGCTTATAAATTTCGGAGATTAATCCTTTTACAATTGCTTCATTAGCAAATATTCTCTCCCATTCTGAGGGCTGTCTTTGGGTCTTGTTTATGGTTTCCTTTGCTGTGAAAAAGCTTTGACGTTTCATTAGGTCCCATTTACTTATTTTGTTTTTATTTCCATTTCTCTAGGAGTTGGGTCAAAAAAGATCTTGCTGTGATTTATGTCATATTCTGTTCTGCCTATGTTTTCCTCTGAGAGTTTGATAGTTTCTGGCCTTACATTTAGGTCTTTCATCCATTTTGAGCTTATTTTTGTGTATGGCGTTAGGGAGTATTCTAATCTCATACTTTTACATACACGTGTCCAGTTTTCCCAGCAGCACTTACTGAAGAGGCTGTCCTTTCTCCACTTTACATTCTTGACTCCTTCATCAGAGATAAGGTGACCACATGTGCGTGGATTTATCTCTGGGCTTTTTATCCTGTTTCATTGATCCTTATTTCTGTTTTTGTACCAGTACCATAAGGTCTTGATTACTGTAGCTTTGTAGTATAGTCTGAAGTCAGGGAGCCTTATTCCTCCAGCTCAGTTTTTCAATCTCAAGATTGCCTTGGCTATTCGGGGTCTTTTGTGTTTCCATACAAATTGTGAAATTTTTTGTTGTAGTTCTGTGAAAAATGCCAGTGGTAATTTGATAGGGATTACATTGAATCTGTAGATTGCTTTCGGTAGTAGAGTCATTTTCACAATGTTGATTCTTCCAATCCAAGAACATGGCATAACTCTCCATCTATTTGGATCATCTTTAATTTCTTTCATCAGTGTCATAATTTTCTGCATACAGGTCTTTTGTCTCCTTAGGTAGGTTTATTTCTAGATATTTTATTATTTTTGTTGCAATGGTAAATGGGAGTGTTTTCTTAATTTCACTTTCAAATTTTTCATCATTAGTGTATAGGAATGCCAGAGATTTCTGTGCATTAATTTTGTATCCTGCTACTTTACCAAATTCATTGATTAGTTCAGGTAGTTTTCTGGTAGCATCTTTAGGATTCTCTTTGTATCGTATCACGTCATCTGCAAAGAGTGACAGCTTTACTTCTTCTTTTCCGATTTGGATTCCTTTTCTTTCCTTTTCTTCTCTGATTGCTGTGGCTAAAACTTCCAAAACTATGTTGAATGAGAGTGGTAAGAATGGGCAACCTTGTCTTGTTCCTGATCTTAGTGGAAATGCTTTAAGTTTTTCACCATTGAGGATGATATTGGCTGTAGGTTTGTCACATATGACCTTTTTTATGTTGAGGAAAGTTCCCTCTATGCCCACGTTCTGCAATGTTTTTATCATAAAATGGTGTTGAATTTTGTGGAAAGTTTTCTCTGCATCTATTGAGATGATCATATGGTTTTTCTCCTTCAGTATTTTAATATAGTTTATCACATTGAATGATTTCTGTATATTGAAGAATCCTTGCATTCCTGGAATAAACCCCACTTGATCATGGTGTATGATCCTTTTAATGTGCTGTTGGATTCTGTTTCCTAGTGTTTTGTTCAGGATTTTTGCATCTATGTTCATCAGTGATATTGGCCTTTAGTTTCCTTTCTTTGTGACATCCTTGTCTGGTTTTGGTATCAAGGTGATGGTGGCCTTGTAGAATGAGTTTGGGAGTGTTCCTGCCTCTGCTATGCTTTGGAAGAGTTTGAGAAGGATAGATGTTAGCTCTTCTCTAAATGATAGAATTTGCCTGTGAAGCCATCTGGTCCTGGGCTTTTGTTTGTTGGAAGATTTTTTAATCACAGTTTCGATTTCAGTGCTTGTGATTGGTCTATTCATATTTTCTATTTATTTTGATTCACTCTTGGCAGGTTGTGCATTTCTAAGAATTTGTTGATTTCGTCCAGGTTGTCCATTTTATTGGCATAGAGTTTCTTGTAGTAATCTCTCATGATCTTTTGTATTTCTGCAGTTTCAGTTGTTAATTCTCCTTTTTCATTTCTAATTCTATTGATTTGAGTCTTCTCCCTTTCTTTCTTGATGAGTCTGGCTAAAGGTTTATCAATTTTATCTTCTCAAAGAACCAGCTTTAAGTTTTACTGATCTTTGCTATCATGTCCTTCATTTCTTTTTCATTTATTCCTTATCTGATTGTTATGATTTATTTCCTTCTGCTACCTTTGGGGTTTTTTCTTCTTCTGTCTCTAATTGCTTTAGGTGCAAGTTTAGGTTGTTTCTTCCAGATATTTCCTGTTTCTTAAGGTATGATTGTATTGCTATAAACTTCCCTCGTAGAACTGCTTTTGCTGCATCCCACAGGTTTTGGGTCATGGTGTCTCCAGTGTCATTTCTTTCTAGGTATTTCTTTTATTTCCTCTTTGATTTCTTCAGTGATCACTTCATTACTAAGTAGTGTATTTTTTAGCCTCCATGTGTTTGTAGTTTTTACAGATCTATTCCTGTAATTCATATCTAGTCTCATAGCATTGTGGTCGGAAAAGATACTTGATACGATTTCAATTTTCTTAAATTTACCAAGGCTTGACTTGTGACCCAAAATATGATCTCTCCTAGAGAATGTTCTGGGAACACTTGAGAAAAATGTGTATTCTGTTGTTTTTGGATGGAATGTTCTATAAATACCATCTTGTTTAATGTATCATTTAAAGCTTGTGTTTCCTTATTTATTTTCATTTTGGATGATCTGTCCATTTCTGAAAGTGTGGTGTTAAAGTCCCATACTATGAATGTGTTACTGTCGATTTCCCCTTTTATGGCTGTTAGTATTTGCCTAATGTATTGAGGTGCTCCTATGTTGGGGCATAAATATTTTAAATTGTTATATCCTCTTCTTGGATCGATCCCTTGTTCATTATGTAGTGTCCGTCTTTGTCTCTTCTAATAGTCCTTATTTTAAAGTCTATTTTGTCTGATATGAGAATTGCTACTCCAGCTTTCCTTTGGTTTCCATTTGCATGGATTATCTTCTTCCATGCCCTTACTTTCAGCCTGTATGTCTCTCTAGGTCTGAAGTGTGTCTCTTGTAGACAGCATATATAAAGGTCTTGTTTTTGTATCCATTCAGCCAATCTGTGTCTTTTGGTGGGAGCATTTAGTGCACTTACATTTAAGGTAATTATCGATATGTATGTTCCTATTCCCATTTTCTAAATTGTTTTGGGTTCGTTATTCTAGGTCTTTTCCTTCTCTTGTGTTTCTTGCCTAGAGAAGTTCCTTTAGCATTTGTTGTAAAGCTGGTTTGATGGTGCTGAACTCTCTCAGCTGTTGCTTGTCTGTAAAATTTTTAATTTCTCCATCAAATCTGAATGTGATCCTTGCTGGGTAGCGTAATCTTGGTTGCAGGTTTTTATCCTTTATCTCTTTAAATATTTCCTACCATTGTCTTCTGGCTTGCAGAGTTTCTGCTGAAAGATCAGCTGTTAACTTTATGGGGATTCCCTTGTGTGTTATTTGTTATTTTTCCCCTGCTGCTTTTAATATGTTTTCTTTGTATTTAATTTTTGACAGTTTGATTAATATGTGTCTTGGCGTATTTCTTCTGGATTTATCTTGTTTGGGACTCTCTGTGCTTCCTGGACTTGATTAACTATTTCCTTTCCCATATTAGGAAAATATTCAACTATAATCTCTTTAAATATTTTCTCAGTCCCTTTCTTTTTCTCTTCTTCTTCTGGAACCCCTATAATTCGAGTGTTGGTGCATTTAATATTGTCCCAGAGGTCTCTGAGACTGTCCTTAGTTCTTTTCATTCTTTTTTCTTTATTCTGCTCTGCAGTAGTTATTTCCACTATTTTATCTTCTAGGTCACTTATACGTTCTTCTGCCTCAGTTATTCTACTATAGATCACATCTGGAGCATTTTAATTTTCATTTATTGTGCTGTTCATCGTTGTTTGTTTCATCTTAATTCTTCTATGTCCTTAAGTGTTTCTTGCATTTTGTCTATTCTAGTTCCAAGATTTTGGATCGTCTTTACTATCATTATTCTGAATTCCTTTTTAGGTAGACGGCCTATTTCCTCTTCATTTGTTAGGTCTGGTGGGTTTTTATCTTGCTCCCTCATCTGCTGTGTGTTTTTCTGTCTTCTTATTTTGCTTATCTTACTGTGTTTGGTGTCTCCTCTTTGCAGGCTGCAGGTTCGTAGTTCCCGTTGTTTTTGGTGTCTGTCCCCAGGGCTAAGGTTGTTTCAGTGGGTTGTGTAGGCTTCCTGCTGGAGGGAACTAGTGCCTGTGTTCTGGTGGATAAGGCTAGATCTGGTCTTTCTGGTGGGCAGGGTCACGTCTGGTGGTGTGTTTTGGGGTGTCTGTGGACTTACTATGATTTTAGGCAGCCTCTCTGCTAATGTGTGGGTTTGTTCCTGTCTTGCTAGTTGTTTGGCTTAGGGTGTCCAGCACTGTAGCCTGTTGGTCGTTGAGTGAAGCTGGGTGCTGGTGTTGAGCTGGAGATCTCTGCGACATTTTCGTTATTTGATATTATCTGGACCTGGGTGGTCTCTTGTGGACCAGTGTCCTGAAGTTGGCTCTCCCACCTCAGAGGCACAGCACTGACTCCTGGCTGCAGCACCAAGAGCCTTTCATCCGCATGGCTCAAAATAAAATGGAGAAACAGTAGAAAGAATTAGTAGAAATAGAAAGAAAGAAGAAAGAAAGAAACAAAGAAAGAAAGAAAGTAGGGAGGGATGGAGGGAGGGAAGGAGGGAAGGAGGAGGGAAGTAAGGAAGGAGGGAAGGAACAAAAAAGAGAAAGAAAGCAAGGAGATAAAGTAAAATAAAATAAAGTGAGGTAATATAATAAAGTTATTAAAATAAAACAATAATTATTAAGGAAAAAAACCGGACAGATAGAACCCTAGGACAAATGGTGGAAGCAAAACTATACAGACAAAATCTCACACAGAAGCATACACATACACACTCACAAAAAGAAGAAAGGGGGGAAAAAATCATAAATCTTGCTCTCAAAGTCCACCTCCTCAGTTTGGGAAGATTCGTTGTGTAAAGGAGGGAAGGAAGGAAAGAAAGAAAGAAGATGAAGTAAAATAAAATAATGTTATTAAAATAAATAATAATTACTAAGAAAGAAAACAAATAAAAAATACGAATGGACAGAATCCTAGGACGCATGGTTGAAGCAAGTCTATACAGACAAAATCTCACACAGAAGAATACACATACACATTCACAAAAAGAGAAAAGGGGAAAAAATTATAAATCTTGTTCTCAAAGTCCACCTCCTCAATTTGGGATGATTCGTTGTCTATTCATGTATTCCACAGATACAGGGTCCATCAAGTAGATTTTGGAATTTTAATCTACTGCTTCTCAGGCTGCTGGGAGAAATTTCCCTTTCTCTTCTTTGCTCTCACAGCTCCCAGGGGCTCAGCTTTGGATTTGGCCCCACCTCTGAGTGTAGGTCGCCGGAGGGCGTCTGTTCTTCGCTCAGACAGGAAGGGTTTAAAGGAGCAGCTGCTTCGGGAACTCTGGCTCACTCAGGTGGGGGGAGGGAGGGGCACGGAGGGCGGGGCGAGACTGTGGTGACAGAGGCCGGTGTGACGTTGCACCAGGCTGAGGCGTGCTGTGCGTTCACTTGGGGAAGTTTTCCCTGGATCCCGGGACCCTGGCACTGGTGGGCTGCACAGGCTCCCCGGAATGGGGGTGTGGATAGAGACCTGTGCTCACACACAGGCTTCTTGGTGGCGGCAGCAGCCTTAGCATCTTATGCCCGTCTCTGGGGTCCGCGCTTTTAGCCGCATCTCACACCCATCTCTGGAGCTCCTTTAAGCAGTGCTCTTAATCCCCTCTCCTCACGCACCAGGAAACAAAGAGGGAAGTCTCTTGCCTCTTCAGCAGGTCCAGACTTTTCCCTGGACTCCCTCCCTGCTAGCCATGGTGCACTAACTCCCTGCATGCTGTGTTCACGCTGCCAAACCCAGTCCTCTCCCTGTGCTCCAACTGAAGCTGGAGCCTCAGCTCCCAGCCCCACCCGTCCCGGCAGTCAGCAGACAAGCCTCTTGGTCTGGTGAGTTCCGGTCAGCACCAATCCTCTGTGCAGGAATCTCTCCACTCTGCCCTCCGCACCCCTGTTGCTGCGCTCTTCTCTGCAGCTCCAAAGCTTCCTCCTCTGCCACCCGCAGTCTCCACCCGCTCAGGGGCTTTCTAGTGTGTGGAAACCTTTCCTCCTTCACAGTTCCCTCCCACTGGTGCAGGTCCGGTCCCTATCCTTTTGCCTCTGTTTATTCTTTTTGCTTTTCCCCTACCCAGGTACGTGGGGAGTTTCTTGCCTTTTGGGAGGTCTGAGGTCTTCTGCCAGCGTTCAATACGTGTTCTGTAGGAGTTGTTCCACGTGTAGATGTATTTATGGTGTATCTGTGGGGAGGAAGGTGATTTTCGCATCTTACTCTTCTGCCATCTTCCCCTCATCCCCCAAGCAAAGCCTTTTAAGAGAGGCAATGCACCACAGTGCCAGAGGATGTCTGTGACAAACGACACTAAGGGCTCGCCCGACTGCATCCTGTTCCCCATACAGTGAGCACAATCTGCATGTGAAATTTTCTTCATCTAGCCTGTCAGATGCACAACACTTTTGCCCTGAGAGAAACTTCCTTCCTATGCAGTCTGAAAGGGTGTCATTCCACATCACCTTGAGAAACACAGTATGGAGTCCAGTTTGAATGTGAACTGGTGGTTAGCATTTTGGGAATGGGCCAAACCTTTAAGAACTTGCTAGGAACAAGCTGGATGAGAACTGGTCACTCCCAATAGTGTCGTTGGTGTCACATGCTTTCCTCTGGCTCGTCAGTTGTACGAGCACATCCCATCTGGGGAACAAACCTGGCCATGCTTTCCGCCCTAGGTTTCCTTTAGTCCATTTCGAATATGGAACACAGAGTGTGGGGCAACATGAAGGCGTCTCTACGAAAGTGTTATTTCCAGGTCTCCCAAATAATTTGCTCCCATTTCTGGAACTCTGGGGCTAAACTCCAAATCCAGAAAGGTCCAAAGGTCCATACATTTCACCCAGCTTGAAGGACACGTACCCATTTCCCATAAGGGGCAAACTTTTACCAGGTCATCAGTAAGGTTTTGCCAAACACGTGGCTTCAGGCGTAAGAGCACTTGACGGTTACCGATACGTGCAGTTCGGGTATGTAGAAGAAACCAGCCAGTGCATGACACTTTCAGTATGGGACCACTCCAGGCATTTCTATCAGCCTGCATCACGTTTCTATCCTATAACCCATTATGGACTTCGGCATTCCTTCTAGGAGCAACACATCTCAATATGCCCTCTGTTGTGAAGCATGAACCTGTTTTCACCTGTGGGACTTGATCCAAATTTCTTAGCTTTGCTCAGCTTCGACAGACAATAAAGATAGAGTGTCTTGGTTTGGAAAGTTCGAAAGTAATTGCTTCATATGTGCCACATGAGGGATAGCTTCTGGTCACTATAGGAGTCCTCTTGGGACACTGTGTTTCCAAGAGCTTACATCAAAGGATCCCGTTCCTTTGGACAGTCTTCATGGCATGAGGGTGGAGAAAGCACAAGCTGCCCCTAGGCCTGACATCCCTGCTTTTGTGGAGCTCCAAGTCAAAGGTCGGCACCTCCCCAAAAGCTCTTTGGAAAAGCCTCTGAAATGACCCAAATTTTTCCTCTGCCACAAGTCTCAAGGGTCAAGGTGCACGAAAATTTGTTCCACCTGGGCTGACCATGTATAGAGTGAAATTAGCATACTTTACAGAGGTGGGCAACCAGCACATCCCCAAGTGCCTTAAAAGTTCTTGCACTGTGTATGCTTCAGAACAGAGCTCTGAGCACGAATTATTTGCTTCCCTGTGCAAACTAACTACCACTATTCTCGCATAGGTTTCACTACTTTATAGACCCTTGGACTATGGGTTTCCTGCACGGAAAGCAACATGGATTTACCATTGCTTTCATCTGGCCCACCTCAGTCATATGCATTTCTGAGCTGGTGAGAAACGCGTTTCCCATGTCACAGGGAAGGCATTCCTTGCAATACACTAGTGGCCACAGTGCCAAGAAGAGTTTGCAATGTTCCCTCCTATGATCAGAACCTCTTTGTGTGAGTACAAGCTTCACTCAATAAGGACGTCCTGCACTCAAGAAACAAACACGAACCCAGGATTTCTTTCCGGCACGCAGCAATGAACCAACCCCTACCTTCAATATAAGAGCAGCACCTTGTCACTTGTTTTTGAAAGGCTTTATCCTCCCGTCCACTTGAACGCCCTTTGCTACTCTCCACTTCAAATAAGCAGGTAAAATGATACGTTTTTATCTCACAGTTCTCATCACTGCAGGTTCACTGCACTTGGTATGACCTTCTGTTGTTGAAGAAACCCTCTTGGGCGAAATGTTGCAGACCTATCTGTATCCACAGTCTTTATTGGAAACCTGCAAGGCTTCTTTGTGATGTACATCAACCTGCTTTCTCCTACTATTCTCTTTAGATGGCTCTATATGAGCAAAGCATTTTAAGTGAACCGATGCACCACAGTGCCAGAGGATGTCTGAGACAAAAGACAATATGTGCTCGCCCAACCTGCGTCCAGTTCCATATACACTGAATGAATTCTGCATATGAAATTTTCTTCACGTAGTCTGTCAGGTACACATCCCATTTGCCCTATGAGAAACTTCCTTCCTATGCAGCCAGAAAGACTGTCATTCCCTATTACCTTGAGAAACATGGTGCATAACATTGTCTCCATGAAATGGTGGTCGGGGTAGTGGGAAAAGGGGCACAAAGCTTTCAGAAGCTGCTTGGAAAAAGCTGGATTAGAACTGGACAATTGCGATAAGATAATGGGTATCAAATTGCTTTCCTCTGGCTCAAAAGTTGCATGTGCACATCCCATGTGGGGAACCAGCCTGGCCGTGCTTTCTGCACAGGGATTCTTTTATTCCATTTCGAATATGGAACACAGAGCTTGGGTCAACATGAAGCCACCTCTGAGAAAGTGCTTTTTCCAGATTTCCCAAATAATTTCCACCTTGTCTGGAACTCTGTGGCTAAACTCCAAATCCTGAAAGGGCCAAATGCGTAACATACTTTTCAGTTACCTTGAAGGGCACATACCCATTTCCCGTAATGGGGACACTTTTGCCAGGACATCAGTAAGGTTTTGTGAAGTACATGGCTTCACACACCCCACCAGGCGCAGGGGCACATGTCCGTTACCGATACGTTCTCTATGGGTATGTAGAAGAAACCACCGAGTGCATGACACTTTTAGTATAACACCACTCCAGGGATTTCTATCAGCCTGCATCACCTTTCTATCCTATACCACGTAACGGACTTCTGCACTCCTTCTAGGAGCAAAACATCTCAGCATGCCCTCTTTGGAAAGCATGAGCTTTTTTTCACCCGTGGGACTTCAGTCCACTTTGTTAGCTTGACTCAGCTTTGAAAGACTTAAGAGATAAAGCGTCTGGGTTTGGAAGTTTCGAAAGTTTCCCTGTGTGTGGCCACATGAGAGATAGATTCTGGTCATTAAAGAAGCTCTCTCGAGAAATAGTGCTTCCGAGCAGTGACATCAAAGGGATCCTGTTCCTTAGGATAGTCTTCATCATATGAGGGTAGAGAGAGCAGAAGCTGCCCCTGGGCCTGAAGTCCGTGCTATTGTGGGGCTCCAAGTCAAAGGTCAGCACCTCGCCAAATGCGTCGTGGTGAAGCCTCTGAAATGACCCATATTTTGCCTCTGCCACTAGGTTCAAGGTTCAAGGAGTGAATGAAATTTGTGTTCTACGTGAGCTGTCCACCTACAGAGAAAATGACCATACTTTGCAGAGGTGGGCAACCAGCACGGGGCCAAGTGCCTTTAAAAGCTTTAGCACCATGTAGGCTTCAGAAACGAGCCCTTAGCGCGACTTAGGAGAGCCCCTGTGCAAACCGGGTACGACAGTTCTCACATATTTTTGACTACGTTCTAGACCATTCTGATATTTTCCTGCATGGAAAGCAACATGGATTTACCATTGTTTCTATCCGGCCCACCACAGTCATTTGCATTTCTGAGCTGGGGAGAAAATTGTTTCTGATTCCCTGGGGAAGGCATCCCTTGCAATGGACTTGAGGACACAGTGCCAAGAAGAGTTTTCAATGTTCCCTCCTGTGATCAGAACAAATTTGTGTGAACCCAGGTCACCTCAAGCCTCACTCAATAAGGACTTCCCACACTTAAGGAACAAACACGAACCCAGGATTTCTTTCTCGTACGCAGCAATGAACCAACCCCTGCCTTCAATGTAGGAGCAGCACTTTGAAACAAGGATTTGAAAGGCTTTCTCGACCTGTCCACTTCAACACCATTGGCTTGTCTCCGCTTCTAAGAAGCATGTACAAATGATATGTTTTTCACTCACAGCATTCATCACCACAGGTGCCACTGAACTCTGTATGACCTTCCATTGTTGAAGGAACCCTCTTGTGTGAAACACTTGCAGACCCATCTGTCTCCACAGGCGTTCATATAGGAAATCTGCACGCCTTCCTTGTGATGTGCATCAACCTGATTACTCCTGTTATGCTCTTTCGATGGTTCTATGTGAGCAAAACATTTTAAGGGAGCTGATGTACCACTGTGCCAGAGGATGTCTGTGAAAAAAACACTATGTACTCGCCTGACCTGGATCTATTCCCCATACACTGAACGAAATCTGTATATGACTCTTTCATCTAAGCTGGCAGGTACACATCCCACTTGCCATTAGAGAATCTACTTTCCTATGCAGTCTCAAAGGCTGTCATTCCATAGCACCTTGAATAACACAGAGCGTAGCACTGTTTGAAGGAATTTGTGGTTGACATGTTGGGAAAAGGGGCAAAAACCTTTCAGAACCCTCTTGGAAAAGCTGGATGAGAACTGGCCAATCCTGAAATTATCTTGGGTATCACATTGCTTTCCTCTGGTCTTCAGTTGCACATGCACATCCCATTTGGGGAACGAGCCTGGATGTGGTTTCCAAACAAGACTTCTTTTATTCCATTTTGCATATGGAATACAGTGCTCAGGGCAGCATGAAGACCCCTTTGAGAAAGTGATATTTCCAGGTCTCCCAAATAATTTGCTCCATGTCTGTTACTCCGTGGCTAAACACCAAATCCAGAAAGGGCTAAATGGTTAACATGCCTTTTACTTAGCTTCAAGGGCACATGCCCATTTCCCATAAGGGTGACACATTTACCAGGCCATCATAAGATTTTGTCAAACATGTGGCTTCACACAACCCGTGCAACACAGTGGTACATGTCCGGTACTGATACGTGCTGCTCAGGTATGTAGAAGAAACCACCCAGTGCATGACACTTTCAGTATGGGACCACTTCAGGATTTCTATCAACCTCCATCACGTTTATATCCTATAGCCCGTAAGGGACTTCTGCACTCCTTCGAGGAGAAAAACGTTTCCACATGCTCTCTGTGGAGAGGCATGAGCATCTTTTCGCCCGTGAGACTTGAGCCCACTTTTTTTAGCTTTGCTCAGCTTCCAAAGACCTAGGTGATAGAGTGTCTGGGTTTGTAAGGTTCAAAAGTAATTGCTGCATGTGTCCCTCATGTGGGATTTCTTCTGGTCTCTAAAGGAGCACTCTCGGGAAACCGTAGTTCTGAGAGCTGACATCAAAGTGATCCCTTTCCTTATGAAAGTCTTCATGGTATGAGGGTGGAAACCAGCTACTCATGGGCCTGAAGTCCCTACTTGTGTGATGCTTCATATCAATGCCGGCGCCTCTCCTAATGCTCGGTAGAGAAGCCTCTGAAATGACCCAGTTTTTGCCTCTGCCAATAGGCTTAGAGGTAAACGAGTGAACGAAAATTGTGTTTCACATCGGCTGTCCACCTAGAGAGTGAAATAACCATACTTTGTAGAGGTGGGCAACCAGCACGAGACCAAATGTCTTTCAAAGCTTTTTGCACCTTGTGGTCTTTAGAACCAAGCCCATAGCGCAACTTATGGGAGGCCCGGTGCAAACTGCGTACCAAAATTTTCACATAGGTTTCACTATGTTCTACACCCTTGGCCTATGTGTTTCCTGAATGGAAAGCAACATAGATTTACCATTTCTTCCATCCGGCCCACCTCAGTTATATTCATTTCTTAGCTGTGGAGAAACTCATTTCCCAAGCCACCAGGAAGCCGTTCCTTGCAATGAATTTGAGGATGCAGTGCCAAGACTTGTTTGCAATGTTCCCGCCTGTGATCGGAACTGCTTTGTGAGAACACAGGTCACCTCAAGCCTCACTCAATAAGGACCTCCCACATTCAAGGAACAAACACAAACGCAGGATTTCTTTCCCGCTTGCATCGATGAACCAACATCTGTCTTCAATGTAGGAGCAGCCACTTGCAACTTTTTTAGAAAGGCTTTCTTGTCCAGTCCACTTGAGTCCACTTTGCTAATCTTCAATTCCAAGAAGCATGTACAAATGATACGTTTTTAACTCACAGCACTCCTCACCACAGGTTTCACTGCACTTGGTATGACCTTCTTGATTTTAAAGAACCCTCTTGTGTGTAACGTTTGCACACCAATCTGTCTCCACCGGCCTTCGTATTGGGAATCTGCAGGTCTTCTATGTGATGTGTGTCAACTTGCTTTCTTTAGATAGCTGGCGTGGTTGGCATTTTGAGCAAAGGGGTGCAAAACTTTCAGAACATGCTTGGAGTAAACTGGATGAGAAATGGCAAATCCGGAAAGAATTGTGGTATCACGTTGAGTTCCTCTGGCTCGTCAGTAGCACACGCACATCCCATATCGGGAATGAGCCTGGCCGTGCTTTCCGCACAAGGTTTCTCATTCCATTTCAAATATGGAACACAGACGTAAGGGCAGCATGAAGGCACCTCTGCAAATGTGCCATTTCCAGGTCTACCAAATAATTGGCTCCTTTTCTGGTACTCCATGGCTAAACTCTAAAGCCAGAAACGGCAAAAAAATAACATACCTTTCACCGAGCTAGAAGGGCATAGACATATTTCCCATAAGGGGGACAATACTGCCATAACAGCAGTAAGGTTTTGAGAAACAAGTGGCTTCAAACAACCAGCCAGCCCTTACATTTAGACTTTTAATCCACCCTGAGGTTATTTTTCTGTACGGTGTTAAGGGGTGTTCTAATTTCATTCTTTTACATCTAGCTGTCCAGATTTCCCAACACCACTTCTTGAAGAGGCTGTCTTTTCTCCACTGTATATTCTTGCCTCCTTTATCAAAGATTAGGTGACCATATGTGCGTGGGTTTATCTCTGGGCTTTCTATCCTGTTCCATTGATCTGTATTTCTGTTTCTGTGCCAGTACCATACTGACTTGATTACTGTAGCTTTGTAGTACAGCCTGAAGTCAGGGAGCCTGATTCCTCCAGCTCCATTTTTTGTTCTCAAGATTGCTTTGGCTATTCGGGGTCATTTGTGTTTCCATACAAATTGTGAACTTTTTTGTTCTCATTCCGTGAAAAACGCCAGTAGTAGTTTGATAGGGATTGCATTGAATCTGTAGATTGCTTTGGGTAGTAGAGTCATTTTCATAATGTTGATTCTTCCCATCCAAGAACATGCTATATCTCTCCATCTATTTGTATCATCTTTAATTTTTTTCATCAGTGTCTTATAATTTTCTGCATACAGGTCTTTCGTCTCCTTACGTAGGTTTATTCCTAGATATTTTATTCTTTTTGTTGCAATGGTAAATGGGAGTGTTTTCTTGATTTCACTTTCAGATTTTTCATCATTAGTATATAGGAATGCCAGAGATTTCTGTGCATTAATTTTGTATCCTGCTACTTTACCAAATTCATTGATTAGCTCTAGTAGTTTTCTGGTAGCATCTTTAGGATTCTCTATGTATAGTATCATGTCATCTGCAAACAGTGACAGCTTTACTTCTTCTTGTCCGATTTGGATTCCTTTTATTTCCTTTTCTTCTCTGACTGCTGTGGCTAAAACTTCCAAAACTATGTTGAATAAGAGTGGTGAGAGTGGGCAACCTTGTCTTCTTCCTGATCTTAGTGGAAATGCTTTCAGTTTTTCACCATTGAGGATGATGTTTGCTGTGGGCTTGTCATATATGGCCTTTATTATGTTGAGGAAAGTTCTCTCTATGCCTACTTTCTGGAGGGTTTTTATCATAAATGGGTGTTGAATTTTGTCGAAAGCTTTCTCTGCATCTATTGAGATGATCATATGGTTTTTCTCCTTCAATTTGTTAATATGGTTTATCACATTGATAGATTTGCGCATATTAAAGAATCCTTGCATTCCTGGAATAAACCCCACTTGATCACGGTGTATGATCCTTTTAATGTGCTGTTGGATTCTGTTTGCTAGTGTTTTGTTGAGGATTTTTGCATCTATGTTCATCAGTGATATTGGCCTGTAGTTTTCTTTCTTTGTGACATCCTTGTCTGGTATTGGTATCAAGGTGATGGTGGCCTTGTAGAAGGAATTTGGGAGTGTTCCTCCCTCTGCTATATTTTGGAAGAGTGTGAGAAGGATAGGTGTTAGCTCTTCTCTAAACGTTTGATAGAATTCACCTGTGAAGCCATCTGGTCCTAGGCTTTTGTTTGTTGGAAGATTTTTAATCACAGTTTCAATTTCAGTGCTTGTGATTGGTCTGTTCATATTTTCTATTTCTTCCTGATTCAGTCTTGGCGGGCTGTGCATTTTTAAGAATTTGTCCATTTCTTCCAGATTGTCCATTTTATTGGCGTAGAGTTGCTTGTAGTAATCTCTCATGACTTTTTTTATTTCTGCAGTGTCAGTTGTTACTTCTCCTTTTTCATTTCTAATTCTATTGATTTGAGTCTTCTCCTTTTTTTTCTTGATGAGTCTGGCTAGTGGTTTATCTATTTTGTTTATCTTCTCAAAGAACCAGCTTTTAGTTTTATTGATCTTTGCTATTGTTTCCTTCATTTATTTTTCATTTACTTCTGATCTGATTTTTATGATTTCTTTCCTTCTGCTAGCTTTGGGGTTTTTTGTTCTTCTTTCTCTAATTGCTTGAGGTGCAAGGTTAGGTTGTTTATTCGAGATGTTTCCTGCTTCTTAAGGTGGGCTTGTATTGCTACAAACTTCCCCCTTAGAACTGTTTTTGCTGAATCCCATAGGTTTTGGGTCGTTGTGTCTCCATTGTCATTTGTTTCTAGGTATTTTTTAATTTCCTCTTTGATTTCTTCAGTGATCACTTCATTATTAAGTAGTGTATTGTTTAGCCTCCATGTGTTTGTATTTTTTACAGATCTTTTCCTGTAACTGATATCTAGTCTCATGGCGTTGTGGTCAGAAAAGATACTTGATAAAATTTCAGTTTTCTTAAATTTACCAAGGCTTGATTTGTGACCCAAGATATGATCTATCCTGGAGAATGTTCCATGAGCACTTGAGAAAAATGTGTATTCTGTTGTTTTTGGATGGAGTGTCCTATAAATATCAATTAAGTCTATCTTGTTTAATGTATCATTTAAAGCTTGTGTTTCCTTATTTATTTTCATTTTGGATGATCTGTCCATGGGTGAAAGTGGGGTGTTAAAGTCCCCTACTATGAATGTGTTACTGTCGATCTCCCCTTTTATGGCTGTTGGTATTTGCCTTATGTATTGAGGTGCTCCTATGTTGGGTGCATAAATATTTACAATTGTTATATCTTCTTCTTGGATCGATCCCTTGATCATTATGTAGTGTCCTTCTTTATCCCTTTTAATAGTCCTTATTTTAAAGTCTATTTTGTCTGATATGAGAATTGCTACTCCAGCTTTCTTTTGGTTTCCATTTGCATGGAATATCTTTTTCCATCCCCTTACTTTCAGTCTGTATGTGTCTCTAGGTCTGAAGTGGGTCTCTTGTAGACAGCATATATAAGGGTCTTGTTTTTGTATCCATTCAGCCAATCTGTGTCTTTTGGTGGGAGCATTTATTCCATTTACATTTAAGGTAATTATCGATATGTATGTTCCTATTCCCATTTTCTATATTGTTTTGGGTTCGTTATTATAGGTCGTTTCCTTCTCTTGCGTTTCTTGTCTAGAGAAGTTCCTTTAGCATTTGTTGTAAAGCTGGTTTGGTGGTGCTGAACTCTCTCACCTTTTTCTTGTCTGTAAAGGTTTAAATTTCTCCATCAAATCTGAATGAGATCCTTGCTGGGTAGAGTAGTCTTGGTTGCAGGTTTTTCTCCTTCATCACTTTCAGTATGTCCTGCCACTCCCTTCTGGCTTGTAGGGTTTCTGTTGAGAGATCAGCTGTTAACCTTATGGGGATTCCCTTGTGTGTTATTTGTTGTTTTTCCCTTGCTGCTTTTAATATGCTTTCTTTGTATTTAAGTTTTGATGGTTTGATTAATATGTGTCTTGGCGTATTTCTCCTTGTATTTATCCTGTATGGGACTCTCTGTGCTTCCTGGACTTGATTAAATATTTCCTTTCCCATATTAGGGAAGTTGTCAACTATAATCTCTTCAAATGTTTTCTCAGTCCCATTCTTTTTTTCTTCTTCTTCTGGAACCCCTATAATTCGAATGTTGGTGCATTTAATGTTGTCCCAGAGGTCTCTGAGACTGTCCTCAGTTCTTTTCATTCTTTTTTCTTTATTCTGCTCTGCAGTAGTTATTTCCAGTACTTTATCTTCCAGGTCACTTATCCGTTCTTCTGCCTCAGTTATTCTGCTATTGATCCTATCTAGAGTACTTTTAATTTCATTTATTGCATTGTTCATCGTTGCTTGTTTCATCTTTATGTCTTCTAGGTCCTTGTTACCTGTTTCTTGCATTTTGTCCATTCTACTTCCAAGATTTCAGATCATCCTTACTATCATTATTCTGAATTCTTTTTCAGGTAGATTGCCTATTTCCTCTTCATTTGTTAGGTCTGGTGGGTTTTTATCTTGCTCTATCAACTACTGTGTGTTTTTCTGTCTTCTCATTTTGCTTATCTTACTGTGTTTGGGGTCTCCTTTTTGCAGGCTGCACGTTCGTAGTTCCCGTTGTTTTTGATGTCTGTCTCCAGTGGCTAAGGTTGTTTCAGTGGGTTGTGTAGGCTTCCTGATGGAGGGGACTAGTGCCTGTGTTGTGCTGGATGAGGCTGGATCTTGTCTCTCTAGTGGGCAGGTTCACGTCTGGTGGTGTGTTTTGGGGTGTCTGTGGCCTTGTTATGATTATAGGCAGCCACTCTGCTAATGGGTGGGGTTGTGTTCCTGTTTTGCTAGTTGTTTGGCATAGGTTGTCCAGCACTGTGGCTTGCTGGTCGTTGAGTGAAGCTGGGTGCTGGTGTTAAGATGGAGGTCTCTGGGAGATTTCCACCGTTTAATATTATGTGGAGCTGGGAGGTCTCTTGTTGACCAGTGTCCTGAAGTTGGCTCTCCTACCTCAGAGGCAGAGCCCTGACTCTTGGGCTGGAGCACCAAGTGCCTTTCATCCACGTGGCTCAGAATAAAAGGGAGAAAAAGTAGAGAGAATTAATAGAAGTATGAGGAAAGAAAGAAGGAAAGCAGGAAAGGAAGGAAGGAAGAAAGAAGCAAAGAAGGAAAGAAAGGAGGGAGGGAGGGAGGGAGGAAGGAAGGAAGGAAAGAAGGGAAGGAGGAGAAAATGTAGAGAGAATTAGTACAAGTATGAGGAAAGAAAGAAGGAAAGGAGGAAAGGAAGGAAGGAGGAAAGAAGCAAAGAAGGAAAGAAAGGAGGGAGGGAGGGAGGAAGGAAGGAAGGAAGGAAGGAGGGAAAGAAGGAAAAAAGACAGAAAGAAAGAAGATACAGTAAAAATAAAAAGTATAATATAGTTATTGAACTAAAAAATATTTAGAAAAAAAAAAGGGACGGATAGAACCCTAGGACAAATGTTGGAAGCAAAGCTATACAGAGAAAATCTTACACAGAAGCATACACATACACGTTCACAAAAAGAGGCAAAGGGGGAAAAATCATAAATCCTGCTCCCAGAGAACACCTCCTCAACCTGGGGTGATTCGCTGTCTATTGGAGGGAAGGAAGGAAGGAAAGAAAGAAAGAAAGAACGAAGGTAAAGTACAATACCGTTATTACAATTAAAATTAATTATTAACAAAAAAAATTATTTTTTAAAAAAACCATGGACGGATAGAGCCCTAGGACAAATGGTGGAAGCAAGAGTATACAGACAAGATCTCACACAGAAGCATACACGCACACATTCACAAAAAGAGGAAAAGGGGAAAAAAATCACAGAGCTCGCTCCTAAATTCCACCTCTTCAATTTGGGATCACTCCCTGTCTATTCAGGTATTCAACAGATGCAGGGCACATCAAGTTGATTGTGGAGCTTCAATCCGCCACCTCCGCAGCTGCCGGGAGAGACCTCCCCCTCTCCTCCCTGCTCTCACAGCTCACAGGAGCTCAGATTTGTACCCGGCCCTGCCCCTGCGCGCAGGTCGCTGGAGGGCGTCTGTTTTTTGCTCAGACAGGACGGGGTTAAAGGAGCCGCTGATTCGGGGGCTCCGGCTCACTCAGGCCGGGGGTTGGGGGATGGGGGAAGGAGGGGCACTGCGTGCGGGGCGGGCCTGCGGGGGCAGAGGCGGCGTGACGCTGCGGCAGAGGCCGGCGTGACGTTGCACCAGCCTGAGACCCGCTGTGCGTACTCCCGGGGAAGTTGTCCCTGGATCCCGGGAACCTGGCAGTGGCGGCCTGCACAGGCTCTGCGGAAGAGGGGCGTGGAGAGTGACCTGTACTCGCACACAGCCCGCCTGGTGGCGGCAGCAGCAGCCCTAGCGTCTACCACCCGTCTCTGGGGTCCGCGGTTCTAGCCGCGGCTCGCGCCCATCTCTGGGGTTTGCGCTTCCAGCTGCGGCTCGCGCCCGTCTCTGGGGTTCGTGCTTTTAGCCGCGGCTCGCGCCCGTCTCTGGAGTTCCTTTAAGCAGCTCTCTTAAACCCCTCTCCTCGCGCACCAGGAAACAAAGAGGGAAGAAAAAGTCTCTTGCCTCTTCGGCAGGTGCAGGCTTTTCCCTGAACTCCCTCCTGGCTAGTCGTGGAGCACCAAACCCTTCAGGCTATTTACAAGCCGCCAACCCCAGTCCTCTCCCTGCGCTCCGTCCAAAACCGAAACCCGAGCCTCAGCTCGCGGCCCCGCCCGCCTCGGCGGGTGAGCAGACAAGCCTCTCGGGTTGGTGAGTGCCGGTCGGCACCGATCGTCTGTGCAGGAATCTCCCCGCTTTGCCCTCCGCACCCGTCGCTGTGCACTACTCCGCGGTCCCGAAGCTCTCCCCTCCACCTCCCACAGTCTCTGCCCGCAGAGGGGCTTCCTAGTGTGTGGAAACTTTTCCTCCTTCACAGCTCCCTCCCACTGGTGCAGGTGCCGTCCTTATTCTTTTGTCTCTGTTTTTTCTTTTTTTCTTTTGCCCTACCCAGGTACGTGGGGAGTTTCTTTCCTTTTGGGAGGTCTGAGGTCTTCTGCCAGCCTTCAGTAGGTGTTCTGTAGGAGTTGTTCCACGTGTAGATGTATTTCTGGTGTATCTGTGAGGAGGAAGGCGATCTCCATGTCTTACTCTTCCGCCATCTTCCAACCCTACTGCTTGTAGATTTTTGATGATGGCCATTCTGACCAGTGTGAGATGATATCTCATTGTAGTTTTGATTTGCATTTCTCTAATGATTAATGATGTTGAGCATTCTTTCATGTGTTTGTTGGCAGTCTATATCTTCTTTAGAGAAATATCTATTTAGGTCTTCTGCCCATTCTTGGATTTGGTTGTTTGTTTTTTGATATTGAGCTGCATGAGCTGCCTGTAAGTTTTGGAGATTAATCCTTTGTCAGTTGCTTCATTTGCAAATATTTTCTCCCATTCTGAATGTTGTCTTTTCGTCTTATTTGTAGTTTCCTTTGCTGTGCAAAAGGTTTAAGTTTCATTAAGTCAAATTTATTTTTGTTTCTCTAGCCATTTCTCTAGGAGGTGGGTCAAAAAGGATCTTGCTGTGGTTTATGTCATCGAGTGTTCTGCCTATGTTTTCCTCTAATTGTTTGATAGTGTCTGGCCTTACATTTAGGTCTTTAATCTATTTTGAGTTTATTTTTGTGTATGGTGTTAAGGAGTGTTCTAATTTCATTCTTTTACATGTAGTTGTCCACTTTTCCCAACACCACGCACTGAAATGTCTGTCTTTGCTCCACTGTATATTATTGCCTGCTTTATCAAAGATAAGGTGAGAGTATATGCGTGGATGTATCTCTGGGCTTTGAGCCCTGTTCCATTGATCTATATTTCTGGTTTTCAGCAAGTACCATGCTGTCTGGGTTACTGTAGCTTTGTAGTATATTCTGAAGTCAGGGAGACAGATTCCTCTAGCTCCGTTTTTCTTCCTCAAGTTTTCTTTGTCTATTCAGGGTTTCTTATATTTCCATAAAAATTGTGAAATTTTTTGTTCTAGTTTTGTGAAAAATGCCAGTGGTAATTTGATAGGGATTGCATTGAATTTGTAGATTGCTTTGGGTAGTAGAGTCATTTTCACAATTTTGATTCTTCCAATCCAAGAACATGGTATAACTCTCCATCTATTTGTATCATCATTAATTAATTTCAGTAGTATCTTATAATTTTCTGCATACAAGTCTTCTGTCTCCTTAGGTAGGTTTATTCCTAGGTATTATATTCTTTTTGTTGCAATGCTAAATGAGAGTGTTCTCTTAATTTCACTTTCAGATTTTTCATCATTGGTGTATAGGAATGCAAGAGATTTCTGTGTATTAATTTTGTATCCTGCTACTTTACCAAATACATTGATTAGTTCTAATAGTTTTCTGGTAACATCATTAGGATTCTCTATGTATAGTATTATGTCACCTGCAAACAGTGACAGATTTATTTCTTCTTTTCCTATTTGGAATTCTTTTATTGCTTTGTCTTCTCTGATTGCTGTGGCTAAAACTTCCAAATCTATGTTGAATATTAGTGGTGAGAGTGGGCAACATTTTCTTCTTTCTGATCTGAGTGGAAATGGTTTCAATATTCACCATTGAAGGCGATGTTGGCTGTGGGTTTGTCCTGTATGGCCTTTGTTATGTTGAGGAAAGTTCCCTCCATGTCTACTCTCTGGAGGCCTTTTATCATAAATCAGTGTTGAATTTTGTCGGAAGCTTGCTCTGCATCTATTGTGATGACCATGTTTTCTCTGCTTCAATTTGTTAATATGGTGTACCACATTTATTGTTTATGCATATATTGAAGAATCCTTGCATTATTGGGATAAACCCAACTTCATCATGGTGTATGATACTTTTAATGTGCTGTTGGATTCTGTTTGCTAGTATTTGGTTGAGAATTTTTGCATCTATGTTCATCAGTGATATTGGCCTGTAGTTTTCTTTCTTTGTGACATATTTGTCTGGTTTTGGTATAAGGGTGATGGTAGCCTCGTAGAATGAGTTTGGGAGTGTTCCTCCCTCTGCTATATTTTGGAAGAGTTTGAGAAGGATAGGTGTTAACTCTTCTCTAAATGATAGAATTTGCCTGTGAAGCCATCTGGTCCTGGGCTTTTGTTTGTTGGAAGACTTTTTGATTTTTTTTTGTGTGTGTGTGTGGTATGCGGGCCTGTCACTGCTGTGGCCTATCCCATTGCGGAGCACAGGCTCTGTACGCGCAGGCTCAGCGGCCATGGCTCATGGGCCCCGCTGCTCCACGGCATGTGGGATCTTCCCGGACCGGGGCACGAACCCGTATCCCCTGCATCAGCAGGCGGACTCTCAACAACTGCGCCACCAGGGAAGCCCTGTTGGAAGATTTTTAATCACAGTTTCAATTTCAGTGCTTGTGATTGGTCTGTTCATATTTTCATGTTCTTCCTTGTTCAGTCTCGGAAGACAGTGCATTTCTAAGAATTTGTCCATTTCTTCCAGGTTGTCCATTTTATTGACATATAGTTGCTTGTAGTAATCTCTCATGATCCTTTGTATTTCTGCAGTGTCAGTTGTTACTTTTCCTTTCTTATTTCTAATTCTATTCATTTGAGTCGTCTCCCTTTTTTTGATGAGTCTGGCTAATGGTTTATCAATTTTGTTTATCTTCTCAAAGAACCCAGCTTTTAGTTTTATTGATCTTTGCTATTGTTTCCTTCATTTCTTTTTCATTTATTTCTGAACTGATTTTTATGATTTCTTTCCTTCTGCTAACTTTGGGGTTTTTTTGTTCTTTCTCTAATTGCTTTAGGTGTAAGTTTAGCTTTTTATTTGAGATGTTTCTTGTGTGTTAAGGCAGGATTGTATTGCTCTAAACGTCCCTCTTAGAACTGCTTTTGCTGCATCCTATAGGTTTTAGGTCATCGTGTTTTCATTCTCATTTGCTTCTAGGTATTTCTTGATTTCTTCTTTGATTTCTTCTGTGTTCTCTTGGTTAATTAAGAAGTGTATTTTTTACCATCCACGTGGTTGAATTTTTTGCAGATTTTTTTCCTGTAATTGATATCTAGTCTCATAACGTTGTGCTCGGAAAAGATACTTGAAATGATTTCAATTTTCTTAAATTTACCAAGGCTTGATTTGTGACTCAAGATATGATCTATCCTGGAGAATGTTCCATGAGCACTTGAGAAGAATGTGTGTTCTGTTCTTTTAGGATTGAATGTCCTATAAATATCAATTAAATCCATCTGGTTTAAGGTAACATTTAGAGCTTGTATTTCCTTATTTATTTTCATTTTGGATGATCTGTCCATTGGTGAAGGTGGGGTGTTAAATTCCGCTACTATGATGGTGTTACTGATGATTTCCCCTTTTATGGCTGTTAATATTTGCCTTATGTATTGAGGTGCTCTTATGTTGGGTCCATAAGTGTTACAATTGCTATATCTTCTTGGATCGATCCCTTGATCATTATGTAGTGTCCTTCTTTGTCTCTTGTAATAGTCTGTTTTAAAGTCTGTTTTGTCTGATATGAGAATTGCTACTCCAGATTTCTTTTGATATCCATTTGCATGGAATATATTTTTCCACCCCCTCACTTTCAGTTTGTATGTGTCCCTAGGTCTGAAGTGGGTCTTTTGTAGACAGCATATATACACATCTTGTTTTTGTATCCATTCAACCAGTCTATGTCTTTTGACTGGAGCATTTAATCAGTTTACATTTAAGGTAATTATCAATATGTATGTTCCTATTACCAATTTCTGAATTGTTTTGGGTTTATTATTTTAGGTCTTTTCTATCTCTTGTGTTTCCTGCCTAGAGTTGTTCCTTTAGCATTTGTTATAAAGCTGGTTTTGTGGTGCTGAATTCTCTTAGCTTTTGCTTTTCTGTAAAGGTTTTACTTTCTCCATCAAATCTCAATATGATCGTTGAAGGGTAGAGTAATCTTGGTTGTAGGTTTTTCTCCTTCATCACTTTAAACATGTCCTGCCACTCCCTTCTGGCTTGCACATTATGTGCTGAAAGGTCAGCTGCTAATCTTATGGGGATCCCCTTCTATGTTACTTGATGATTTTCCCCTACTGCTTTTAATAATTTTTCTGTGTATTTAATTTTTGATAGTTTAAATAATATGTGACTTGGCATGTATCTCCTTGGATGTATCTTGTATGGGACTCTGTGCTTGTTGGACTTCATTAACTATTTTCTTTCCCATATTAGGGAAGTTTTCTACTATAATCTCTTCAAATATTTTCTCATTCCCTTTTTTTTCTCTTCTTTTTCTGGGAACCCTATAAATCGGATGTTGGTGTGTTTAATGTTGTGCCAGAAGTTTCTGAGACTGCCCTCATTTCTTTTAATTCTTTTTTCTATATCTTGCTCTGCAGTAATTATTTCCATTATTTATTATTCCAGGTCACTTTTCCATTCTTCTGCTTCAGTGATTCTGCTACTGATGTCTTTAATTTCATTTATTGTGCTGTTCATCACTATTTGTTTGCTCTTTAGTTCTTCTAGGTCCTTGTTAAAGCTTTCTTGTATTTTGTCCATTCTCTTTCCAAAATTTTTGAGCATCTTTACTCTCTTTATTCTGAATTCTTTTTCAGGTAGACTGCCTATTTCTTCTTCGTTTGTTAGGTCTGGTGGGTTTGGGCTTGCTCCTTCATCTGCTGTGTGATTATCTGTCTTCTCATTTTGCTTATCTTACTGTGTTTCAGGTCTCCTTTTTGCAGGCTGCAGGTTCGTACTTGCCATTGTTTTTGGTGTCTGTCCCCAGTGGTTAAGGTTTGGTCACTGGTTGGTGTAGGCTTTCTGGTAGAGGGGACTAGTGCCTGTGTCCTGGTGGATGAGGCTGGATCTTGTCTCTCTGTTGAACAGGTCCACATCTGGTGGTGTGTTTTGGGGTGTCTGTGGTCTTATGAATCTAGGCACCATCCCTGCTAATGGATGGGGTTGTGTTCCTGTCTGCTAGTTGTTTGGCCTAGGGTATCCAGTACGGTAGCTTGCGGTCGTTTAGTGGAGCTAGGTCTTGGCATTGAAATACAGATCTCTGGGAGGCACACCATGTTTTCTCACGGGGAAGTTGTCCCTGGATCTTGGCGTTGAAATGAAGATCTCTGGGAGATTTTCACCATTTGATATTATGTGGAGCTGGGAGGTCTCTTGTGGATCAGTGTCCTGAACTTGGGTTTCCCACCTCAGAAGCACGGCCTTGACACCTGGCTGGAGCATCAAGAGCATTTTAGCCACAAGGCTCAGAATAAAAGAGAAACAAATGAGAGAAAGAAAGAAGAAGATAAAATAAAATAAAGTAAAATAAAATAAAGTTTTTAAAATAAAAAGTAATTATTGGGCTTCTGGGAAGATGGCAGAAGAGTAAGACGTGGAGATCACCTCCCTCCCCACAGATACACCTGAAATACATCTACATGGGGAACAACTCCAACAGAACACCTACTGAATGCTGGCAGAAGACCTCAGACCTCCCAAAAGGCAAGAACTCCCCACCTACCTGGGTAGAGCAAAAGAAAAAATAATAAACAAAGACAAAAGGATAGGGACAGGACTGCACCAGTGGGAGAGAGTTGTGAAGGAGGAAAAGTTTCCACACACTAGGAAGCCCCTTTGTAGGCAGAGAATATGGGTGGCGGATGGGGGAAGATTCGGAGCCGCGGAGGAGAGCACAGCAACAGGGGTGTGGATGGCAAAAAGGAGAGATTCCCGCACAGAGGATTGGTGCCGACTGGCACTAACCAGCCCAAGAGGATTGTCTGCTCACCCGCCAGGGTGGGCGGGGCTGGGAGCTGAGGCTCAGGCTTCGGTTGGAGCGCAGGGAGAGGACTTGTGTTGGCAGCATGAACACAACCTGCAACGGGTCAGTGCACCAGGGCTAGCCGGGAGTGAGTCTGGGGAAAACTCTGGATGTGCCGAAGAGGCAAGAGCGTTGTTCTTCCCTCTTTGTTTCCTGGTGCGTGAGGAGAGGGGATTAAGAGTGCTGTTTAAAGGAGCTCCAGAGACAGACACGAGCTGCAGCTAAAAGTGCGGACCCCAGAGACAGGCCTAAGATGCTAAGGCTGTTGCAACTGCCAAGAAGAAGCCTGTGTGCAAGCACAGGTCACTATCCACACCACCCTTCCTGGGAGCCTGTGCAGCCCACCACTGCCAGGGTCCCGAAATCCAGGGACAACTTCCCCAAGAGAACGCACGGCATGCCTCAAGCTGGGGTAGTGTCCAGCTGGCCTCTGCTGCCGCAGCCTCGCCACGCATTCCATGCCCCTCCCTCTCCCTCCCCGGCCTGAGTGACCAGAGTCCCCAAAGCAGCTGCTCCTTTAACCCTGTCCTTTCTGAGCGAAGAACAGATATGCTCCGGCGACCTACATGCAGAGGCAGAGCCAAATCCAAAGCTGAGCCCCAGGATCTGTGAGAAGAAAGAAGAGAAAGAGAAATCTCTCCCAGCAGCCTCAGAAGCATCGGATTAAAGCTCCACAATCAACTTGATGTACCCGGCATCTTTGGAATACCTGAATAGACAACGAATCATCCCAAATTGAGGAGGAGGACTTTGAGAGCGAGATTAATGAATTTTTCCCCTTTTCCTCTTTTTGTGAGTGTGTATGTGTATGCTTCTGTGAGAGATTTTTGTCTGTATAGCTTTGCATCCACCATTAGTCCTAGGGTTCTATCCATCCGTTTTTTAAAATTTTTTTCTTAATAATTTTCTTTTCTTATTTTATCTTCTTTCTGTCTTTCTTTCTTTCTTTCCTTCCTCCCTCCCTCCCTCCCTCTCTCCCTCCTTTCTTTCTTTCTCTTTCTTTCTTTCTTTCTTTCTTTCTTCTTCAACTAATTCTTTCTTTCTACTTTTTCTCCGTTTTATTCTGAGCCATGTGGATGAAAGGCCCTTGGTGCTGCAACCAGGAGTCAGCGCTATGCCTCTGAGGTGGGAGAGCCAACTTCAGGACACTGGTCCATAAGTTACCTCCCAGCTCCATATAATATCAATGGCAAAAATCTCCCAGAGATCTCCATCTCAACACCAGCACTCAGCTTCACTCAACGACCTGCAAGCTACAGTGCTGGACACCCTATGCCAAACAACTAGCAAAACAGGAACACAACCCCACCCATTAGCAAAGAGGCTGCCTAAAATCATAATAAGTCCACAGACACCCCAAAACACCCCAAGAGACGTGGACCTGCCCACCAGAAAGACAAGATCCAACCTCATCCACCAGAACACCGGCATTAGTCCCCTCCACCAGGAAGCCTACACAACCCACTGAACAAACCTCAGCCAATGGGGACAGACAGCAAAAACAACGGGAACTGCAAACCAGCAGCTTGCAAAAAGGAGACGGCAAACACAGTAAGCTAAGCAAAATCAGAAGACAGAAAAACACACAGTAGTTGATGGAGCAAGATAAAATTACCCCAGACCTAATAAATGAAGAGGAAATAGGCAGTCTACCTGAAAAAGAATTCAGAATAATGATAGTAAAGATGATCCAAAATCTTGGAAATAGAATAGACAAAATGCACGAAACATTTAACAAGGACATAGAAGAATGAAAGACGAAACAAGCAATGATGAACAACACAACAAATGAAATTAAAATTACTCTTGATGGGATCAATAGCAGAATAACTGAGGCAGAAGAACGGATAAGTGACCTGGAAGATAAAATAGTGGAAATAACTACTGCAGAGCAGAATAAAGAAAAAAGAATGGAAAGAACTGAGGACAGTCTCAGAGACCTCTGGGACAACATTAAAGACACCAACATTCAAATTATAGGGGTTCCAGAAGAAGAAGAGGAAAAGAAAGGGACTTAGAAAATATTTGAAGAGATTATAGTTGAAAACTTCCCTAATATGGGAAAGCAAATAGTTAATCAACTCCAGGAAGCACAGAGAGTCCGATACAGGATAAATCCAAGAAGAAATACGCCAAGACACATATTAATCAAACTGTCAAAACTGAAATACAAACAAAACATATTAAAAGTAGCAAGGGAAAAATAACAACACACAAGTGAATCCCCATAAGGTTAACCGCTGACCTTTCAGCAGAAACTCTACAAACCAGAAGGGACTGGCAGGACATATTTAAAGTAAAGAAGGAGAAAAACCTGAAACCAAGATTACCGTACCCAGCATGATCTCATTCAGATTTGATGGGGAAATTAAAACCTTTACAGACAAGCAAAAGCTGAGACAATTCAGCACCACCAAACCAGCTTTACAACAAATGCTAAAGTAACTTCTCTAGGCAAGAAACACAAGAGAAGGAAAACACCTACAATAACGAACCCAAAACAATTATGAAAATGGGAATAGGAACATACATATCAATAATTACCTTAAATGTAAATGGACTAAATGCTCCCACTGAAAGACACAGATTGGCTGAATTGCTACAAAACCAAGACAGAAAGATATATGCTATCTACAAGAGAACCACTTCAGACCTGCAGATACAGACTGCAAGTGAGGAGACAGAAAATATATTCCATGCAAATGGAAGCCAAAATAAAGCTAGAGTAGCAAGTCTCATATCAGGCAAAATAGACTTTAAAATAAAGACTATTAGAAGAGACAAAGAAAGACACTACATAATGATCAAGGGATGGATCCAAGAAGAAGATATAACAATTGTAAATATTTATGCACCCAACATACATAAATATTTGAGCACCTCAATACATAAGGAAAATACTAACAGCCATAAAAGGGGAAATTGACAGTAACACATTCACAGTAGGGGACTTTAACACGCCACTTTCACAAGTGGATGGATCATCCAAAATGAAAATAAATAAGGAAACACAAGCTTTAAATGATACATTAAACAAGATGGAGTTAATTGATATTTATAGGACATTCCATCCAAAAACAACAGAATACACCTTTTTCTCAAGTGCTCACAGAACATTCTCCAGGATAGATCATAGCTTGGGTCACAAATCAAGCCTTGGTAAATTTAAGAAAATTGAAATTGTATCACGTTTCTTTTCTGACCACAACGCTATGAGACTAGATATCAATTACAAGAAAATATCTGTAAAAAATACAAACACATGGAGGCTAAACAATACACTACTTAATAATGAAGTGATCACTGAAGAAATCAAAGAGGAAATGAAAAAATACCTAGAAACAAATGACAATGGAGACACAACGACCCAAAACCTATGGGATGCAGCAAAAGCAGTTCTAATAGGGAAGTTTATAGCAATACAATCATACCTTAAGAAACGGGAAACATCTCTAATAGACAACCTAACCTTGCACCTAAAGCAATTAGTGAAGGAAGAACAAATAATCCCCAATGTTAGCAAAAGGAAAGAAATCATAAAGATCAGATCAAAAATAAGTGAAAAAGAAATGAAGGAAACGATAGCAAAGATCAATAAAACTAAAAGCTGGTTCTTTGAGAAGATAAACAAAATTGGTAAACCATTAGCCAGACTCATCAAGAAAAAAAGGGAGAAGACTCAAATCAATAGAACTAGAAATGAAAAAGGAGAAGTAAAAACTGACACTGCAGAAATACAAAAGATCATGAGCGATTACTACAAGCAACTCTATGCCTGTAAAATGGACAACCTGGAAGAAATGGACAAATTCTTAGAAATGCACAAACTTCCAAGACTGAATCAGGAAGGAATAGAACATATGAACAGACTAATCACTGAAATTGCAACTGTGATTAAGAATCTTCCAACAAACAAATGTCCATGACCAGATGGCTTCACAGACGAATTCTATCAAACATTTAGAGGAGAGCTAACACTTATCCTTCGCAAACTCTTCCAAAATTTAGCAGAGGGAGGAACACTCCCAAACTCATTCTACAAGCCCACCATCACCCTGATACCAAAACCAGTCAAGGATGTCACAAAGATAGCTATATGCCAATATCACTGATGAACATAGATGTAAAAATCCTGCACAAAATACTAGCAAACAGAATCCAACATCACATTAAAAGGATCATACACCATGACCAAGTGGGTTTTATGCCAGGAATGCAAGGATTCTTCAATATATGCAAATCAATTAATGAGATACACCATATTTACAAATTGAAGGAGAAAAACCATATTATCATCTCAATCGATGCAGAGAAAGCTTTCAACAAAATTCAACACCCATTTATGATAAAAACCCTGTAGAAAGTAGGCATAGAGGGAACTTTCCTCAACAGAGTAAATGCTATATATGACAAACCCACAGCCAACCTCATCCTCAATGGTGAATAACTGAAAGCATTTCCACTAAGATCAGGAACAAGACAAAGTTGCCCACTCTCACCACTCTTATTCCACACAGTTTTGGAAGCTTTAGCCAAAGCAATCAGAGAAGAAAAGGAAATACATGGAATCCAAATAGGAAAAGAAGTAAAGATGTCACTGTTTGCAGATGACATGATACTATACATAGAGAATCCTAAAAATGCTAGCAGAAAACTACTAGAGATAATCAATGAATTTGGTAAAGTTGCAGGATACAAAATTAATGCACAGATATCTCTGGCATTCCTATACACTAATGATGAAAAATCTGCAAGAGAAATCAAGAAAACAGTCCAATTTACCATTGCAACAAGAAGAATAAAATATCTAGGAATAAACCTACCTAAGGAGACAAAAAACCTGTATGCAGAAAATTATAAGACACTGATGAAAAAAATTAAGGATGATACAAATTGATGGAGGGAAATGCCTTGTTCTTGGATTGGAAGAATCAACTTTGTGAGAATGACACTACTAGCCAAAGCAATCTGCAGATTCAATGCAGTACCTGTCAAACTACCACTGGCATTTTTCACAGAACTACAACAAAAAATTTCACAATTTGTATGGAAACACAAAAGACCCCGAATAGCCAAAGCAGTCTTGAGAACAAAACACGGAGCTGGAGGAATCAGGCTCCTTAACTTCAGACTATACTCCAAAGCTACAGTAATCAAGACAGTATGGTACTGGCACAAAAACAGAAAGACAGATCAATGGAACTGGATAGAAAGCCCAGAGATAAACCCACTCACATATGGTCACCTTATCTTTGATAAAGGAGGCAGGAATGTACAGTGGAGAAAGGACAGCCTCTTCAATAAATGGTGCTGGGAAAACTGGACAGGTACATGTAAAATTATGAAATTAGATCACTCCCTAACACCATACACAAAAATAAGCTCAAAATGGATTAAAGACCTAAATGTAAGGCCAGAAACTATCAACTCTTAGAGGAAAACATAGGCAGTACACTCTATGACATAAATCACAGCAAGATCCTTTTTGACCCACCTCCTAGAGAAATGGAAATAAAAACAAAAATAAACAAATGGGACCTAATGAAACTTCAAAGCTTTTGCACTGCAAAGGGAACCATAAACAAGACCAAAAGACAACCTTCAGAATGGGAGAAAATATTTGGAAATGAAGCAACTGACAAAGGATTAATCTCCAAAATTTATAAGTAGCTCATGCAGCTCAATAACAAAAAAACAAACAACCCAATCCAAAAATGGGCAGAAGAGCTAAATAGACATTTCTCCAAAGAAGGTATACAGACTGCCAACAAACACATGAAAGAATGCTCGACATCATTAATCATTAGAGAAATGCAAATCAAAACTACAATGAGATATCATCTCACACCAGTCAGAATGGTCATCATAAAAAATCTAGAAACAATAAATGCTGGAGAGGATGTGGAGAAAAGGGAACACTCTTGCACTGCTGGTGGGAATGTAAATTGGTACAGCCACTATGGAGAACAGTATGGAGGTTCCTTAAAAAACTACAAATAAAACTACCATATGACCCAGCAATCCTACTACTGGGCATGTACCCCGAGAAAACCATAATTCAAAAAGAGTCATGTACCAAAATGTTCATTGCAGCTCTATTTACAATAGCCTGGAGATGGAAATAACCTAAGTGTCCATCATTGGATGAATGGATAAAGAATATGTGGCCCATATATACAATGGAATATTACTCAGCCATAAAAAGAAACGAAATTGAGCTATTTGTAATGAGGTGGATGGACCTAGAGTCTGTCATACAGAGTGAAGTAAGTCAGAAAGAGAAAGACAAATACCATATGCTAACACATGAATATGGAATTTAAGGAAAAAATGTCATGGAGAACCTACGGGTAAGACCGGAATAAAGACACAGACCTACTAGCGAATGGACTTGAGGATATGGGGAAGGGAAAGGATAAGCTGTGGCAAAGTGAGAGAGAGTCATGGACATTTATACGCTACCATACTTAAGGTAGATAGCTAGTGGGAAGCAGCCGCATAGCACAGGGAGTTCAGCTCGGTGCTTTGTGACTGCCTGGAGGGGTAGGATGGGGGGGAGGGAAGGAGGGATATGCAAGAGGGTAGAGAGATGGGAACATATGTATATGTATAACTGATTCACTTTGTTATAAAGCAGAAACTAACACACCATTGTAAAGCAATTATACTCCAATAAAGATGTAAAAAAAAAAAAGCAGAGCTGAGATGCAAAAAAACAAAAAATAGTGATTATTAAAAAAAATTTAAACTAATTTAAAAAAAAGAAAGAAAAGACAGAGCAGCCAAACCATAAAACAAATCCACCAATGATAACAAGTGCTAAAAAACTATGCAAACAAACAAGCAAACAACGGAGAAACAGAACCGTAGGACAAATGGTAAAAGCAAAGCTATACAGACAAAATCACACACAGGTGTCCACATACACGCTCACAAAAAGAGAAAAAGTGAAAATAATTTATGTATATATCTTTGCTCCCAATGTCCACCTCCTCAATATGGGATGATTCCTTTTCTATTCAGGTATTCCTCAGATGCAGGGTACATTGAGTTGATTGTGGAGACTTAATCCACTGTTCCTGAGGCTGCTGGGAGAAATTTCCCTTTCTCTTCCTTCTTCGCAAAGCTCCTGGGTTTCAGCTTTGGATTTGGACCAGCCTCTGCGTGTAGGTCGCCTGAGGGCATGTCTTTTTCCCTCAGACAGGATGGGGTTAAAGGAGCAGCTTAATCTGCAGCTCTGACTAACTCAGCCTGGGGGGAGGGAGGGGTACAGAGGGCAGTGGGAGCCTGAGGTGGCAGAGCCTGGTGTAACGTCGCACCAGCCTGAGGTATGCCATGTTTTCTTCCGGGGAATTTGTCCCTGGATCATGAGACCCTGGCAGTGGCGGACTGCACAGGCTGCTGGGAGGGGTGGTGTGGATAGTGACCCGTGCTTGCACACAGGCTTCTTAGTGGCTGCAGCAGCAGTCTTAGCATCTCATGCCCGTCTCTGGGATCCCTGTTGATAACCGCGGCTCACGCCCATCTCTGGAGCTCTTTGAACCTGCACTCTTAATCTCCTCTCCTCGCACACCAGGAAACAAAGAGGGAAGAAAATGTCTCTTGCTCCTTCGGCAGCCCCAGAATTTTCCCCAGTCTCCCTCCAGTCTCCCTCCAGCTAGCCGTGGTGCACTAACCACCTTCAGGCTGTGTTCAGGCAGCCAACCCCAGTCCTCTTCTTGGAATCTGACCTCCGAAGCCCGAGCCTCAGCTCCCAGCCACCACTCGCCCTGGCGGTTGAGCAGACAAGCCTCTGGGGCTGGTGAGTGCTGGTCGGAACTGATCCTCTGTGTGGCAGTCTCTCTGCTTTGCCCTCTGCACCCCTGTTGCTGTGCTCTCCTCCATGGCTCTGAAGCTTTCCCACTCCACCACACACAGTCTCAGCCTGAGAAGGGAATTCCTAGTGTGTGGAAACATTTCCTCCTTCACAGCTCCCTTCCATTTGTGCAGGTCCCATGGCTTTTCTTTTGTCTCTGTTTTTTTCTGTTTTCTTTTGCCCTACCCATGTACGTGGGGAGTTTCTTGCCTTTTGCGAGGTCTGAGCTCTTCTGCCAGCATTCAGTAGGTGTTCTGTAGGAGTTGTCCCACATGTAGATGTATTTCTGATGCATTTGTGGGGAGGAAGGTGATCTCCTCATCTTAATCTTCCCCCATCTTGGAGCTCTACTTAGCAAAGCTTTTTCAGGGAACCAATGCACCACAGTGCCAGAGGATGTCTGGGACCAAAGACACTATGTGTTCTCTCGACCTGGGTCGTGTTCCCAATACACCGAATGACAACTGCATATGAAATTTTCTCCAATTGCCTGTCATGTACACATCCTATTTATGCTGTGAGAAATGACATTCCTATGAAGTCGAAAGGTTTCATAACATATCGCCTTGAGAAACAGAGAGCATAGCATTGTTTGAATGAACTCGTGAATGGCATGTTGAGAAAAGGGGTGCAACCTTCCAAAACATGCTTGGAACAAGCCGGATGAGACATTGCCAATCCGGAAAGAATTGTGGGTATAACACTGCTCTCCTGTAACTCATCAGTTGCACATGCACATCCCATCTAGGGCCAGGCTGGCTGAGCTTTTGCACAAGGCTTTTTTTAGTCCATTTAGAATATGGAACACATAGCTCGGGACAGGATGAAGGCACCTCTGCAAAGGTGCTATCTTCAGGTCTCGAAAATAATTGACTCCTTCCCTTGAACTCAATCACAAAACTCCAAATCCAGAAAGGGCAAAAACGTAACATACCTTTCAGCTATCTAGAAGGTCACATGACCATTTCCCAAAACGGGGACATATTAGCCAGGCCACCAGTAAGGTTTTGCCAAACACGTGGCATCACACACTGCCAGGACCAGGAGCACATGTCCGTTATAGGTTCGTGAGGTTCGGTTATGTAGATGAAACCACCTGGTGCATGACACTTTCAGTATGGGACCACTCCAGGCATTTTTATCAGCATTCATCCCGTTTGTATCCAGTAGCCCAAAACGGATTTCTGCATTCCTTCGAGGAACAACACGTTTCAACATGAACTCTGTTGAGAGGCATGAGCCTCTATTCGCCCATGGGACTTGAACCCACTTTGTTAGCTTCACTCAGCTTCTAAACACCAAAGAGATGAGTGTCTGAGTTTAGATGTTTTGAAATTAATCGCTTCTTGTGGCCCACATGAGGGACAGCTTCTGGTCACTAAAGGAGCACCCTCAGGAAACCTTGGTTCCAATAACTGACATCAAAAGGATCCTGTTCCTTAGAAAATTCTTCATGGTATGAGGGTGGAGACACCACAGTCTTTCCTGGGCCTAAGGTACCAGCTTGTGTGGATCTTCAAGTCAAAGGCAGGCACCTTTACAAAAATTCGGTGGAGAAGCCTCTGAAAAGACACAGCTTCTGCCTCTGCCACTAGGCTCAGGGGCGAAGTGTGAATGAAATTTGTGTTCCCAGTGGGACGACCCCCTACAGAGTGAAATTACCATACTTTTGCAGAGATGGACAAGCAGCCCATGGACAAGCGCGTTTAAAAGATTTGCATCATATAGGCTTCAGACCCGAGCCCTTAGCGTCATTTATGGGAGCCCCTGTGCAAACCGGATACCACAGTTCTTGCAGAGATTACAATATGTTCTACAACCTTAGACTATGTGTTTCCTGCAGGGAAAGCAACATGGTATACCCATGATTCCATGTGACCCACCTCGTCATGAGCATTTCTGAGCTGGGGAGCAACTCATTTCCCATGCCTTGGCAAAGGCCTCCTTTGCAAAGGACTTGAGGCCACAATGCCAAGAAGCGTTTGCAGTGTTCCCTCCTGTGATGGGAACAGATTTATGTGAACACAGATCACCTGAAGCCTCACTCAATAAGGACTTCCCGCACTCAAGGAACAAACAGGAAAACAGGATTTCTTTCTTGCACAGAGCAATGAACAAACCCCTGAATTCCATGTAAGAGCAGCACCCTGCAGCTTGTTTTGGGAAGGCTTTCTGGTCCTTTCCACTTGACCACTTTTGCCACACTCCATTTCCAAGAAGCAAGTAGAAATTATACGTTTTTCACACACAGCACTCTTCACCACAGGCACCACTGCACATGGTAGGGCATCTAGTGTTAAAGGAACCCTCTTGGGGGAAACGCTTACAGACCCATCTGTCTCCTCAGGGCTTGGTATTGTAAATCTGCAAGGCTTCTTTGTGATGTGCGTCAACCTGCTTTCTACAGCGATTCTTTTATATATATATATAATTTTTAAAACATCTTTATTAGAGTATAATTGCTTTACAATGGTGTGTCAGTTTCTGCCTTATAACAAAGTGAATCAGGTATACATATGTCCCCATACCTCTACCCTCTTGCATCTCCCTCCCTCCCACCCCTCTAGGTGTTCACAAAGCATCGAGCTGATCTCCCTGTGCTATGCGGCTGCTTCCCCCTAGCTATCTATTTTACGTTTGGTAGTGTATATATGTCCATGTCACTCTCTCACTTTGTCCCAGCTTACCCTTCCCCCTCACCGTATCCTCAAGTCCATTCTCTAGTAGGTCTGCATCTTTATTCCCATCTTGCCCCTAGGTTCTCCTGACCATTTTCTTTTCTTTCTTTCTTTTTTTAGGTTCCATATATATGTTTTAGCATGTGGTATTTATTTTTCTCTTTCTGACTTACTTCACTCTGTATGACAGCCCCTACGTCCATCAACCTCACTACAAATAACTCAGTTTCATTCTTTTTTATGGCTGAGAAATATTCCATTGTATATATGTGCCACATCTTCTTTATCCATTCATCTGTTGATCGACACTTAGGTTGCTTCCATGTCCTGAATATTGTAAATAGAGATGCAATGAACGTTTCGGTACATGATGCTTTTTGAATTATGGTCTTCTCAGGGAATATGCCCAGTAGTAGGATTGCTGGGTCATATGGTAGTTCTACTTTTAGTTTTCTGAGGAAACTCCATACAGTTCTCCGTAGTGGCTGTATCAATTTACATTCCCACCAACAGTGCAAGAGGGCTGCCTTTACTCCACACCCTCCCCAACATTTATTCTTTGTAGATTTTTTGACGATGGCCATTCTGACTGGTGTGAGATGATATCTCATTGTAGTTTTGATTTGCATTTCTCTAATGATTAATGATGTTGAGCATTCTTTCATGTGTTTGTTGGCAATCTGTATATCTTCTGTGAAGAAATGTGTACTTAGGTCTTCTGTCCACTTTTGGATTGGGTTGTTTGTTTGTTTTTTTATATTGAGCTGCATGAGTTGCTTGTATGTATTGGATATTAATTCTTAGGGAGTTGCTTTATTTGCAAACATTTTCTCCCTTTATAAAGTTGCTTTTCATCTTTTTTATGGTTTCCTTTGCTGTTTGAAAGCTTTAAGATTTGTTGGTCTCATTTGTTTATTTTTCTTTTTATTTCCATTTCTCTAGGAGGTAGGTCAAAAAGGACCTTGCTGTGATTTATGTCATAGAGTGTCCCGCATATGATTTCCTCTAAGAATTTTATGGTGTCTGGCCTTACATTTAGGTCTTTAATCCATTTTGAGCTTATTTATGTGTATGGTTTTAGGGAATGTTCTAATTTCATTCTTTTACATGTAGCTGTCCAGTTGCCACAGCACCACTTATTGAAGAGACTGTCTCCTCTCCACTGTATATTCTTGCCTCCTTTATCAAAGATTAGGTGACCAAATGTGTGTGTGTATATCTCCGTGCTTTCTCTCCTGTTCCATTGATCTATATTTCTGTTTTTGTGCCAGTACCATACTGTCTTGATTACTGTAGCTTTGTAGTGTACTCTGAAGTCAGGGAACCTGATTCCTCCAGCTCCGTTTCTCTTTCTCAAGATGGTTTTCAGTATTCGTGGTCTTTTGTGTTTCCATACAAAATGTGAATTTTTTTTGTTTCAGTTCTGTGAAAAATGCCAGTGGTAGTTTGATAGGGATTGCATTGAATCCTTAGATTGCTTTGGGTAGTATAGTCATTTTCACAAAGTTGATTCTTCCAATCCAAAAACATGGCATATCTCTCGATCTGCTGGTATCATTTTAATTTCTTTCATTAGTGTCATAATTTTCTGCATACAGGTCTTTTGTCTCCTTAGGTAGGTTTATTCCTAGATATTTTATTCTTTTGGTTGCAGTGGTAAATGGGAGGGTTTTCTTAATATCACTTTCAGATTTTTCATCATTAGTGTATAGGAATGCAAGAGATTCCTGTGCTTTAATTTTATATCCCACTAGTTTACCAAATTCATTGATTACCTCTAGTAGTTTTATGGTAGCATCTTTACGATTCTCTATGTATGGTATCATGTCATCTGCAAACAGTGACATCTTTACTTCTTCTTTTCCAATATGTATTCTTTTTATTTCTTTTTCTTCTCTGATTCCTGTGGCTAAAACTTCCAAAGCTATGTTGAAAAATAGTTGTGAGAGTGGGCAACCTTGTCTTGTTCCTGATCATAATGGAAATGGTTTCAATTTTCACCACTGAGGACGATGTTGGATGTGGGTTTGTCACAATAGCCTTTATTATGTTGAGGAAAGTTCCCTCCATGCCTACTTTCTGGAGTATTTTTACCATAAATGGGTGTTGGATTTTGTTGAAAGCTTTCTCTGCATGTTTTTTTTTTTTTTTTTTTGCGGTACGTGGGCCTCTCGTTGTGGACTCTCCCGTTGCAGAGCACAGGCTCTGGATGTGAAGGCTCAGTGTCCATGGCTCACGGGCCTAGCTGCTCTGTGGCATGTGGGATCTTCCCGGACCAGGGCATGAACCTACCTCCACTGTATTGGCAGGCGGACTCTCAACCACTGCGCCACCAGGGAAGCCCTCTCTGCATCTACTGAGATGATCTTATGGTTTTTCTTCTTCAATTTATTAATATGGTGTATCACGTTGATTGATTTGTGTATATTGAACAATCCTTGAATTCCTGGGATAAACCCCACTTGATCATTATGTATGATCCTTTTAATGTGCTGCTGGATTATGTTTCCTAGTATTTTGTTGAGGATTTTCATCTATATTCATCAGTGATATTGGCTGTAGATTTCTTTCTTTGGGACAGCTTTGTCTGGTTTTGGTATCAGAGTGATGGTGGCTTCGTAGAATGAGATTGAGAGTGTTCATTCCTCTGCTATATTCTGGAACAGATTGAGATAGATAGATGTTAGCTCTTGTCTAAATGTTTGATAGAATTCGCCCCTGTGAAGCCATCTGGTCCTGGGCTTTTTTTTGTTGGAAGATTTTTATTCACAGTTTCGTTTTCAGTGCTTGTGATTGTTCTTTTCATATTATCTATTTCTTCCTGGTTCAGTCTCGGAAAGTTGTGCACTTCTAAGAATTTGTCCATTTCTTCCAGGTTGTCCATTTTTTGGCATATAGTTTTAGTAGTCTCTCATGATCTTTGTTATTTCTGCAGCGTCAGATGTTACTTCTCCTTTTTCATTTCTAATTTCATTGATTTGAGTCTTCTCCCTGTTTTTCATCATAATCTGGCTAATGGTTTATCAATTATGTTTATCTTCTCAAAGAACCAGCTTTTCATTTTGTTCATTTTTGCTATCATTTCCTTTCATTTTTTTGTGATCTGATCTTTATGATTTCTTTCCTTCTGCTATCTTCGGGGTTTTTCAGTTCTTCTTTCCCTAATTGTTTTAGGTGTAAGGATAGGTTTTCTATTTGATATGTTTCTTATTTCTTAAGGTAAGCTTGTATATCTATAAGCTTCCCTCTTAGAACTGCTTTTGCTGCATCCCATAGGTTTTGGGTCATTTTGTTTTCATTGTCCTTTGTTTCTAGGTATTTTTTTATTTCCTCTTTGATTTCTTCAGTGATGTCTTTGTTATTAAGTAGTGTGTTGTTTAGCCTCCATGTGTTTATATTTCTTACATATTTTTTCCTGTAATTGACATCTAGTCTCATAGCATTGTGGTCGGAAAAGATGCTTGATACAATTTCAATTTTCTTAAATTTACCAAGGCTTGATTTGTGACCTAAGATATGATCTATCCTGGAGAATGTTCCATGAGCACTTGAGAAAAAGGTGTATTCTGTAGTTTTTGGATGGGATGTCCTATAAATATCAATTAAGTCCATCTTGTTTAGTGTATCATTTAAAGCTTTTGTTTCCTTATTTTCACTTTGGATGATCTGTCCATTGGTGAAAGTGGGGTGTTAAATTCCCCTACTCTGATTGTGTTACTGTCAATTTCCCCTTTCATGGCTGTTAGTATTTGCCTTATATATTGTGCTCCTATGTTGGGTGCATAAATATTTACAATTGTTGTATCTTCTTGTTGGATTGATCCCTTGATCATTATGTAGTGTACTTCTTTGTCTCCTATAACAGTCTTCGTTTTAAAGTCTATTTTGTCTGATATGAGAATTGCTACTCCAGCTTTTTGTGATTTCCATTTGCATGGAATATCTTTTTCCATCCCCTCACTTTCAGTCTTTATGTGTCCCTAGGTCTGAAGTGGGTCTCGTGTAGACAGCATTATATACGGGTGTTGTTTTTGTATACATTCAGCCGGTCTATGGCTTTCAATTGGAACATTTAATCCATTTACATTTAAGGTAATTATCTATATGTGTATTCCTATTACAATTTTCTGAATTGTTTGGGGTTAATTAATGTAGACCATTTCCTTCTTTTGTGTTTCCCGCCTAGAGAAGTTCCATTAAATTTTGTTGTAAAGCTGGTGTTTTGGTGCTGAATTCTCTTAGCCTTTGATTGTCTCTAAACGTTTAAATTTTTCCATCAAATCTGAATGAGATCCTTACTGGGTAGAGGAATCTTGAATGTAGGTTTTTCTTTTTCATCACTTTAAATATGTCCTGCCATTCCCTTCTGGTTTGTAGAGTTCCTGCTGAAAGATCAGCTGTTAACCATATGGGGATTCCCTTGTGTGTTATTTGTTATTTTTCCCTTGCTGCTTTTAATATGTTTTCTTTATATTTAATTTTTGACAGTTTGATTTATATGTGTCTTGGCGTATTTCTCCTTGGATTTATCCTGTATGGGCCTCTCTGTGCTTCCTCGACTTGATTAACTAATTCCTTTCTCATATTAGGGATATTTTCAACTGTAATCTCTTCAAATATTTTCTCAGTCCCTTTCTTTTACTCTTCTTCTTCTGGGACCCCTTAATTTGAGAGTTGGTGTTTTTAACCTTGTCCCAGAGGTCTCTGAAACTGTCCTCAATTCTTTATATTCTTTTTTATTTATTCTTCTTCTGCAGTAGTTATTTACAATATTTTATCTTCCAGGTCACTTATCCGTTCTTATGTCTCAATTATTCTGCTATTGTTCCCTTCTAGAGAATTTTCAATTTCATTTATTGTGTTGTTCATCTCTCTTTGTCTGCTCTGTAGTTCTTATAGATCCTTGTTAAATGTTTCTTTTATTTTCTCCATTCTAGCCAAGATTTTGGATCACCTTTACTATCATTATTCGGAATTCTTTTTCAGGTAGAATACCTATTTCCTCTTCATCTGTTAGATCTGGTGGGTTTTTGCCTTGCTCCTTCATCTGCTGTGTTTCTCTGTCTTCTCATTTTGCTTAACTTACTGTGCTTGGGGTCTCCTGGGCTGCAGGTTCATAGATTCTTTTTTTGTGTGTCTATCCTCAAAGGCTAAGTTTGGTTCAGTTTGTTGTGTAGGCTTCCTGGTGGATGGGAGTAGTGCCTGTGCTCTGGTGGATGAGGCTGGATCTTGTCTTTCTGGTGGGCAGGTACACGTCTTGTGGTGTGTTTTGGGGTGTCTGTGGCCTTATTATGATTTTAGGCAGCCTCTGTGCTAATGGATGGGTTTGTGTTCCTGTCTTGCTAGTTGTTTGACATAGGGTGTCCAGCAGTGTAGATTGCTGGTCTTTGAGTGGATCTGGGTCTTGTTGTTGAGATAGAGGTCTCTGGGAGATTTTTCGCCTTTTGATATTACATGGAGCTTGGAGGTCTCTTGTGGACTAGTGTCCTGAATTTGGCTCTCCGACTTCAGTGGCACAGCCGTCATGCCTGTATGGAGCACCAAAAGTCTTTCCTCCATATGGCTCAGAAGAAAAGGGAGGAAAAAAAAGAAAGAAGATAAAATAAAATATAACGTAAATTTATTAAAATAAAAATAATTATTGAAATAAATTTTTAAGTAAAAACAAAGAAACCAAAAAAGAAACACCGATGTAGAGAACCCTAGGATAAATGGTAAAAGCAAATCTATACAAACAAATCACACACAGAAGCACATACATGCACACTCACAAAAAGAGAAAAAGTGGGAAAAAATATATATATCATTGCTCCCAAAGTCCACTTCCTCAATTGGGGATGATTCATTGTCTATTCATGTATTCAACAGATGAAGCGAGTTGGTTTTAGAGATTTAATCCACTGCTTGTCATGCTGCTGGGAGAAATTTCCCTTTCTCTTCTTTCTTCACACAACTCCCATGGTTCAGCTTTGGATTTGGTTACACCCTTGCATGTAGGTCACCTGAAAACGTCTGTTCTTCTCTCACACAGGATGGGGATAAAGGAGCAGCTGATTTGGCCTGGGGAGGTAGCGGTACGGATGTGAGGTGAGACTGTGGTGGAAGAGGCCCACGTGAGGTTGCAAGAGCCTGAGGCACTCTGTGTTTTCTCCCAGGGAAATTCCCCCTGGATCACGGGCCCTGACAGTGGCCGACTGCACAGGCTCCCAGGAGGGGAGGTGTGGATAGTGACATGTACTTGCACACAGTCTACTTGGTGACTGCAGCAGCAGCCTTAGCATTTCATGCCCGTCTCTGGGATCCATGCTGATAGCCCCAGCTCACGCCCGTCTCTGGATCTCCTTTAATCAGAGTTCTTAATCCCCTCTCCAAGTGCACCAGGAAACAAGAGGTAAGAATAAGTCTCTTGTCTCTTCAGCAGCTCCAGAGTTTTCCCGGACTCCCTCCCGGCTAGCTATGGTGCACTAGTCCCTTCAGGCTGTGTTCACACAACCAACCCCAGTCTTCTCCCTTGGATCCGAATGAAGCTGGAGTCTAAGCTCCCAACCCACACCTGTCCCAGAGGGTGTGCAGACAAGCCTCTCCGGCTGGTGAGTGCTTGTCGGCACAGATCCTCTGTGCGGGAAACTCTCTGCTTTTCCCTCAGAACCCCTGTTTCTGCGCTGTCCTCTGTGGCTCCAAAGTTCCCACCCTCCACCATCAGCAGTCTCTGCCATGAAGGCGTTTCCTAGTGTGTGGAAACCTTTCTTCTTTCACAGCTTCCTCTCACTGGTGCAGGTCCCGTCCCTATTATTTTTCTGTGTTTTTCTTTTTTCTTTTACCCTACCCAGGTACATGGGGAGTTTCTTCCCTTTTGGGAGGTCTGAGGACTTCTTCCTGCATTCAGTATGTGTTCTGTAGGAGTTTTTCCACATGTACATCTATTTCTGATGTATTTGTGGGGAGGAAGGTGATCTTCACGTCTCATTCTTCTGTCATCTGGAAGCTCCTCCTACAGTTTTTCTTTTATGTGGCTCTATGTTAGCAAAGTGTTTTAAGAGAACTGATGCCCCACAGTGGCAGAGGATGTCTGGGAACAAAGCCACTAAATGCTCATCTGACCTGCGTCCTTTTCCCAATACACTGAATGACAACTGTATATGAAATTTTCTTCATCCAACCTGTCAGGTACACGTCCCACTTACCCTGTGAGAAACTGCCTTCCCATGCAGTCTGAAAGGTGTCATTCCAAATCATGTTGAGAAACAAGGAGCATAGCACTGTGTGAACGAACTCGTGGTTGGCCTGTTGAGAAAAGGTGTTCAAACCTTTCATAACCTGCTCAGAACAAGCTGGATGAAAACTGTTCAATCCCAAAGAATTGTGGGTATCACATTGCTCTCCTCTATCTTGTCAGTTGCACGTGCTCATCCCATCTGGGGCCAGCCTGACAGAGTTTTCTACCCAAGGCTTAATTTACTCCATTTCGAATACGAAACACAGAGATCAGGGCAGCATGAAGGCACCTCTGCAAAAGTGCTATTTCCAGATATCCAAAATAATTGGCTCCTTGTCTTGAACTCCGTGGCAAAACTCCAAATCCAGCAATCGCAAAGTGCATAGCATACATTCACCTAGCTATAAGGGAACATAAACATTTTCCATAAGGGGGACACGTTAGCCAGGCCATCAGTAGCGTTTTGCCAAACACGTGGCTTCACACATCCTGCCAGGCACAGGAGCACATGTCCGTTACCTATACACGTGGTTCAGTTATGTAGAAGAAACCCCACGGTTCATGACACTTTCACTCTGGTACCACTCCAGGGATTTCTATCAGCATCCATAACGTTTCTAACCTATAGCCAGAGACAGACTTCTGAATCCTTCCAGCAGCAAAACGCTACAAAATGCCCTCTGTTGAGAGGCATGACCTTCTTTTCATCCACTGCATTTAGTCCATGTTTTTATCTTCATTCACCATTCAAAGACCAAAGAGATAGAGTTTCTGTGTTTGGAAGTTTCAATAGTAATCACTTCATGTGTCCCACTCTGTCATACAGAGTGAAGTAAGTTTAGTGACCAGATACCTTCTGGTCACTAAACGAACACTGTCGGGAAATCATGATTCCAAGAATTGACATCAAAGTGATCCCGTTCCTTAAGAAATACTTCATGTTATGAGGGTGGAGACACCACAGTCTGCCCTTGGCCCGAGGTCCCTGCTTGTGTGGAGCTTCAAGTCAAAGACAGGCGCCTCTCCAAAACTTCGGTCAAGAACCCTCTGAAATGACCCAGCTTTTGCTTCTGCCACTAGGCTCAGGGGCGAACATGTGAACAAAATTTGTGTTTCTAGTGGGAGGACCCCCTGGAGAGTGAAATTACAATATTTTGCAGAGGTGGGCAACCAGCACATGGCCAAGTGCATTTAAAGATTTACATCCTTTGGGCTTCAGAACCGAGTGCTTAGCACCACTTATGGGAGCCCCCGTGCAAACCGGGTACTACAGATCTCGTAGAGATTACACTATATTTTAGAAGTTTAGGCTATGTGTTTCCTGCAGGGAAAGCAACATTGTATACCCATGCTTCCATCTGGCCCACCTCGTCATGAACATTGTTGAGCTGGAGAACAACTCGTTTCCCATACCTCGGCAAACACCACCTTTGCAACGGATTTGAGGCCAGTGCCAAGAAGTGTTTGCAATGTTCCAATTGATTGGAACTGGTTGGTGTGAACACAGGTCAAATCAAGCCTCACTCAGTAAAGACTTCCAGCACTCAAGGCAAAACTCGAACCCATGAATTCTTTCTCGCACACAGCAATGAACAAACCCCAGAATTCCATGTAGGTGCAGCACCCTGCAACTCGTTTTGGGAAAGCTTCCTCGTCCCATCCACTTGAGCATCCTTTGCCACATACTACTTCCAAGAAGCATGTACAAATGATAGGTTTTTCACTCACAGCACTCTTCACTGCTGGCGTCACTGCACTCGGTATGACCTCTAGTGTTGAAGGAACCCTCTGGGGAGAAAAGCTTGCAGACACATCTGTCTCCACAGAGCATGGTATTGGACCTCTGCAAGGTTTCTTTGTGATGTGCGTCAACCTGCTTTCTACTGCTATTCTCTTTATGTGGCTCTATGTTAACAAAGCCTTTTAAGGGAGCTGATGCACAAAAGTGCCAGAGGACGTTTAGGTCAAAAGACACTAGGTGCTCGCCCAACCTGTGTCCTGTTCCCAATACACTGAATGACAACAGCATATCGAATTTTTTTTTTTTAACATCCTCATTGGGGTATAATTTCTTTACAACGGTGTGTTAGTTTCTGCTTTATAACAAAGTGAATCAGTTATACAAATACATATCTTCCCATATCTCTTCCCTCTTGGTCTCCTTCCCTCCCACCCTCCCTATCCCACCCTTCCAGGAGGTCACAAAACACCGAGCTGATCTCCCTGTGCTATGCGGCTGCTTCCCATTAGCTATCTACCTTACGTTTGGTACTGTATATATGTCCATACCTCTCTTTCGCTTTGAAACAGCTCGCCATTCCCACTCCTCATATCTTCAAGCCCGTTCTCTAGAAGGTTTGTGCCTTTATTCCTGTCTTACCCCTAGGTTCTTCATGACATTTTTTTCTTAAATTCCATATATGTTAGCATACGGTATTTGTCTTTCTCTTTCTGACTTACTTCACTCTGTATGACAGACTCTAGGTCAATCCACCTCATTACAAATAGCTCAATTTCGTTTCTTTTTATGGCTGAGTAATATTCCATTGTATATATGTGCCACATATTCTTTATCCATTCATTCGATGGATACTTAGGTTGTTTCCATCTCCTGACTATTGTAAATAGAGCTGCAGTGAACATTTTGGTACATGACTCTTTTTGAATTATGGTTTTCTCAGGGTATATGCCCAGGAGTGGGATTGCTGGGTCATATGGTAGTTCTATTTGTAGTTTTTTAAGGAACTTCCATACTGTTCTCCATAGTGGCTGAACCAATTCACATTCCCACCAGCAGTGCAAGAATGTTCCCCTTTCTCCACACCCTCTCCAGCATTTATTGTTTCTAGATTTTTTGATGATGGGTATTTTGACTGGTGTGAGATGATATCTCATTGTAGTTTTGATTTGCATTTCTCTAAGGATTAATGATGTTGAGCATTCTTTCATGTGCTTGTTGGCAGTCTGTATATCTTCTTTGGGGAAATGTCTATTTTGGTCTTCTCCCCATTTTTGGATTGGGTTGTTTGTTTTTTTGTTATTGAGCTGCTTGTAGATTTTGGAGATTAATCCTTTGTCAGTTGCTTCATTTGCAAATATTTTCTCCCATTCTGAGGGTTGCCTTTTGGTCTTGTTTATGGTTTCCTTTGCTGTGCAAAAGCTTTGAAGTTTCATTAGGTCCCATTTGTTTATTTTTGTTTTTATTTCCATTTCTCTAGGAGGTGGGTCAAAAAGGATCTTGCTGTGATTTATGTCATAGAGTGTTCTGCCTATGCTTTCCTCTAAGAGGTTGATAGTTTCTGGCCTTACATTTAGGTCTTTAATCCATTTTGAGCTTATTTTTGTGTATGGTGTTAGGGAGTGATCTAATCTCATACTTTTACATGTACCTGTACAGTTTTCCCAGCGCCACTTAATGAAGAGGCTGTCCTTTCTCCACTGTACATTCCTGCCTCCTTTATGAAAGATAAGGTGACCATATGTGCGTGGGTTTATCTCTGGGCTTTCTATCCTGTTCCATTGATTTGTCTTTCTGTTTTTTTGCCAGTATCATACTGTCTTGATTACTGTAGCTTTGGAGTATAGTCTGAAGTCAGGGAGCCTGATTCCTCCAGCTCCTTTTTTCGTTCTCAAGATTGCTTTGGCTATTCGGGGCCTTTTGTGTTTCCATACAAATTGTGAAATTTGTTGTTGTAGTTCTGTGAAAAATGCCAGTGGTAGTTTGATAGGGATTGCATTGAATCTATAGATTGCTTTGGGTAGTAGTTATTTTCACAATGTTGATTCTTCCAACCCAAGAACATGGTGTATCTCTCCAACTATTTGTATCATCTTTAATTTCTTTCATCAGTGTCTTATAATTTTCTGCATACAGGTCTTTTGTCTCCTTAGGTAGGTTTATTCCTAGATATTTTATTCTTTTGTTGCAATGGTAAATTGAAGTGTTTTCTTGATTTCACTTTCAGATTTTTCATCATTAGAGTATAGGAATGCCAGAGATATTTGTGCATTAATTTTGTATCCTGCAACTTTACCAAATTCATTTATTAGCTGTAGTAGTTTTCTGGTAGCAACTTTAGTATTTATGGAATTTTCTTTATCTAGCCTGTCACGTACACATCCCACTTACCCTCTAAGAAACTCGCTTCTTATGCAGTCAGAAAGGCTGTTATTCCAAATCACATAGAGAAACACAGAGGGTAGCACTGTGTGAATGAACTCGTGGATCCTGTGTTGAGAAGAGGGGTGCAAACCTTTCAAAATCTGCTTGGAACAAGCTAGATGAGAACTGGCCAAGCCCCCAAAATTTTTGGTTATCACATTGCTCTCCTCTAGCTGGTCATACATGAGCACATACAGTCTGGTGCCAGCCCGGCCATGTATTCGTCACAAGTCTTCTTTTACTACATTTTGAATAGAGAATACATACCTCGGAGCATCATGAAGGCATCTTGCTGAAAGTGATATTTTCAGGTGTCCAAAATAATTGGCTCATTTACTGAACTCCGTGGCAAGATCTTAAATCCAAAATGGCAAGTGCGTAACATACATTTCCCTTAGTCACTTACATTTCACGTTTCTTGGGAGAGGGAGACATATGCCAGAAAATCATTAAGGTTATCACGTGGCTTCAAACACCATGCCAGGTGCAGGGGCAGATGTTCATTACTGATACATGCAGTTTGGTTGTGTAGAAGAAACCACCCGGTGCATGACACTTTAACTATGGGAACACTCCCGCGACTTCTATCACCGTGCATCACCTTTCTTTCCGATAGAACAAAAGACTTCTGCATTCCTTCTAGCAGGAACACGACACAAACCGCCCTCTGTTGAGAGGCAGGAGCCTCTTTTTGTCCATGCGACTTGAGCTCACTTTATTAACTTAGCTCAGATTCCAAAGAGCAAAGAGATAGAGTGTCTGGGTGATAGAGTGACTGACTTCTGCAGCTTATACTATTTACGTGGCGCAACGTCAACACAGCATTGTAAGGGAACTGATGCAGCACACTGCCCAAGAATGTGTGGGACCAAAGACATTATGCGCTCGCTTGACCTGGGTCCTGTTCCCGGTCCACTGGAAGACAACTGCATATGAAATTTTGTTCAACTAGCCTCTCCGGTACACATCCCATTTCCCCGGTGAGAAACTCCATTCCGATGCAGTCTGTAAAGCTGTCCCTCCCAGTACCCTTGAGAAACTCAGAGTGTAGTACTGTGTGAATGAACTCCTGTTCGACGTGTTGAGAAAAGGCTCCCAGATGGTTCAGAAATTGATTTCGCAATTAGCTGGGTGAGAACTGGCCTATCCCGAAGAAATGTGGGTATCCCATTTCTCACCTCAGTCTTGTCGGTTGCACGTGCACATACCTTCCAGGGCCAGACGGTCCGTGCATTGCACCCCAGGCTTCCTTTACTCCAAGATGAATATGCAGCCCAGAGCTCAGGGCAGCATGAAGATACCTCTGCGAAAGTGCTATTTCCCAGCCCCGAAACACTTGGATCTTTGTGTTGCATTCCATGGCAGAACGACAAATCCAGAAACGACAATGCTCGAAACTTTTTGGGTACTGGACTTGAGCCCACTTTGTTAAATTCGCGCAGCTTCCAAACGCCCTAGAGGTAGAGGGTCTGAGGTGGCAACGTCCGAAAGTAACCGCTGCACGTGTCCCGCCTGAGCCATAGATTCTTGTCACAAAAGGAGCACTCTCACGAAATCTTGGATCCCAGGGCTGACATAAAAGTGACCCTGTTCCTTAGGAAAATCTATATGCTATGTGGGTGGACACCGCTCAGTCGGCCCTGTGCCTGGGGTCCCTGCTTCTGTGTAGCTTCAAGTCCAAGGCAGGCGCCTCTGCAAACATCTGGTGGAAGAGCCTCGGAAGTGACCCAGCTTTGGCCTCTGCCACTAGGCTCAGGATGGAAGATGCGAACGAAATCAGTGTCCCCGGAGGGAAGACCTGCTACAGAGTTACATTCCAATACATTGCAGAGGGGGGCAACCAGCACGCGGGCCAGCAGCCAAGTGCATTTAAATGATTGGCATCGTACGGGCTTCAGAATGAGCCCTTAGCGCCCCGTGTTGGAGCCACCGAGCATCCCGGGCACCACGGTCCTCCCATAGATAACGGTATGGTCTAGAACCTTGTAGTATGTTTCTCCTGCAATGAAAGCAGCGTGGTACCCCCACGCTTCCATCCGGCCCACCTCATCATGGGCATCTGTGAGCTGGGGAGCAACCCGTTTCCCGTGCCTCGGCGAAGGCTTACTTTGCAATGGACCTGAGGCCACAGCGCCCCAAGAAGTGTGTGCGATGCTCCGTCCCGTGATCGGAACCGATATGTATGAACACTGGACACCTCAAGCCTCCCTCAACGAGGACTTCCCGCACTCAAGGAACAAACACGAAGCCAGGATTTCTTTTTCTCAAACAGCAGTGAACAAACCCCGGGATTCCATGTAACAACAACAACAGCACCCGGCAACGTGATTTGGGCAGGCTTTGCCCTACCGTCCACTTGGGCATGCTTTGTCACACTCCACGTCCAAGGGGCACGGCCGAACGATATGTTTCACGCTCACAGCCCTCTTCACCGCAGTCCTCCCTGCAACTCACAATGACCCGGAGTTTTCGAAGAGCCGTCGTGGGTGAAACGTTTTCAGGCCCGTCTGTCTCCACAGGGCTTGGGATTGGAACTCTGCACGTCTACCCTGGCATATGCGTCAGACTGCCTACCGCAGCTTATTCTATTTACGTGGCTGAATGTCAACGCAGCCTTGTAAGGGAGCTGAGGCGGCACAATGCCCCAGAATGTGTAGGATCAAAGACACTATGCGCTCGCCTGACCTGGGTCCTCTTCCCGGTCCACTGGAGGACAACTGCATATGAAATTTTATTCACCTAGCCTGTAAGGTACACATCCCATTTCCCCTGTGAGGAACTCCGTTCCTATGCAATGCAGTCTGAAAAGCTGCCACTCCAAGTACCCTTGAGAAACTCGGAATGTGGTACTGTGTGAATGAACTCCTGTTCGACGTGTTGAGAAAAGGCTCCCAAGCCTTTCAGTAGCTGTTTTAGCGACGAGCTGGATGAGAACAGACCTATCCCGAAGAGCTGTGGGTATCTCTCCTCTAGCTCGTCTGTTGCAAGTGCACATCCCGTCCGGGACCAGATGGTCCGTGCATTGCACCCCAGGCTTCCTTCACTCCAAGTTGAATACGGAGCCCAGAGCTCGGGGCAGCATGAAGATACCTCCGCCAAAGTGCTATTTCCCTGTCCCCCAAACACTTGGTTCTTTGTGTTGCACTCCACGGCAGAGCTCCAAATCCAGACAGGGCAATGCTCGTAACGTACCTTTCATCAAACTGGAAAGGAACATAACAATTTCCCGTAAACGGGACACATTTGCCAGGCCACCCGTAGGGTTTGCCCAAACAGGTGGCTCCACGCACTCTGCCCCGCGCAGGGGAACATGTATGTGGCCGGTACGTGTGGTTTGGTTATGTGGAATAGACCACCAGGTGCGTGACACTATGACTACGGGCCGCTGCCGGCATTTCTATCAGCGGGCATCACGTTTCTATCCTTATAGCCCGAAACAGACTTCTGCAGTCCTTCTGCAGCAGCAGGAGACACGCTGCCCTCTGTCGACAGGCAGTAGACACTTTTCGGGTACTGGACTTGAACCCACTTTGTTACATTCGCGCAGCTTCCGAACGCCCCTGAGGTAGAGTGTCTGAGGTGGCAAGGTCCGAAAGTAACCGCTTCACGTGTCCCGCCTGAGCCATAGATTCTGGTCACAAAAGGAGCACTCTCACGAAATGTTGGATCCCAGGGCTGACATCAAAGTGACCCTGTTCCTTAGGAAAATCTATATGCTATGAGGGTGGACACCGCTCATTCGGCCCTGTGCCTGGGGTCCCTGCTTCTGTGTAGCTTCAAGTCCAAGGCAGGCGCCTCTGCAAACATCTGGTGGAAGAGCCTCTGAAGTGACCCAGCGTTGGCCTCTGCCACTAGGCTCAGGGTCGAAGATGCGAACGATATCAGTGTCCCCGGTGGGAAGACCTGCTACAGAGTTAAATTCCCATACATTGCAGAGGGGGGCAACCAGCACGCGGGCCAGCAGCCAAGTGCATTTAAATGATTGGTATTGTACCGGCTTCAGAATGAGCCCTTAGCGCCCCGTGTTGGAGCCACCGAGCATCCCGGGCACCACGGTCCTCCCATAGATAACGGTATGGTCTAGAACCTTGTAGTATGTTTCTCCTGCAGGGAAAGCAGCCTGGTACCCCCACGCTTCCATCCGGCCCACCTCATCACGGGCATTTGTGAGCTGGGGAGCAACCCGTTTCCCGTGCCTCGGCGAAGGCTTACTTTGCAATGGACCTGAGGCCACAGCGCCCCAAGAAGTGTGTGCGATGTTCCGTCCCGTGATCGGAACCGATATGTGTGAACACTGGACACCTCAAGCCTCCCTCTACGAGGACTTCCCGCACTCAAGGAACAAACACGAAGCCAGGATTTCGTTTTCTCAAACAGCAGTGAACAAACCCCGGGATTCCATGTAACAGCAACAACAGCACCCGGCAACGTGATTTGGGCAGGCTTTGCCCTACCGTCCACTTGGGCACGCTTTGCCACACTCCACGTCCAAGGGGCATGGCCGAACGATATGTTTCACGCTCACAGCCTTCTTCACCGCAGTCTTCCCTGCAAATCGCAATGACCCGGAGATTTCGAAGAGCCGTCGTGGGTGAAACGTTTTCAGGCCCGTCTGTCTCCACAGGGCTTGGGATTGGAACTCTGCACGGCTACCCTGGGATGTGCGTCAGATTGCCTACCGCAGCTTATTCTATTTACGTGGCTGAATGTCAACGCAGCCTTGTAAGGGAGCTGATGCGGCACACTGCCCCAGAATGTGTGGGATCAAAGACACTATGCGCTCGCCGGACCTGGGTCCTCTTCCCGGTCCACTGGAGGACAACTGCATATGAAATTTTGTTCACCTAGCCTGTCAGGTACACATCCCATTTCCCCTGTGAGGAACTCCGTTCCTATGCAATGCAGTCTGAAAAGCTGCCCCTCCAAGTACCCTTGAGAAACTCGGAGTGTGGTACTGTGTGAATGAACTCCTGTTCGACGTGTTGAGAAAAGGCTCCCAAGCCTTTCAGAAGCTGCTTTCACGACGAGCTGGATGAGAACAGACCTATCCCGAAGAGCTGTGGGTATCTCGTTTCTCTCCTCTAGCTCATCTGTTGCACGTGCACATCCCGTCCGGGACCAGATGGTCCTTGCATTGCACCCCAGGCTTCCTTCACTCCAAGTTGAATACGGAGCCCAGAGCTCGGGGCAGCATGAAGATACCTCCGCCAAAGTTCTATTTCCCTGTCCCCCAAACACTTGTTTTTTTGTGCTGCACTCCACGGCAGAGCTCCAAATCCAGAGAGGGCAATGCTCGTAACGTAGCTTTCATCAAACTGGAAAGGAACATAACAATTTCCCGTAAACGGGACACATTTGCCAGGCCACCCGTAGGGTTTGCCCAAACAGGTGGCTCCACGCACTCTGCCCCGCGCAGGGGAACATGTATGTGGCCGGTACGTGTGGTTTGGTTATGTGGAATAGACCACCAAGTGCGTGAGACTATGACTACGGGCCGCTGCCAGCATTTCTATCAGCGGGCATCACGTTTCTATCCTTATAGCCCGAAACAGACTTCTGCAGTCCTTCTGCAGCACCAGGAGACACGCTGCCCTCTGTCGACAGGCATGAGACACTTTTCGGGTACTGAACTTGAGCCCACTTTGGTACATTCGCGCAGCTTCCGAACGCCCCTGAGGTAGAGTATTTGAGGTGGCAAGGTCCGAAAGTTACCGCTGCACGTGTCCCGCCGGAGCCATAGATTCTGGTCACAAAAGGAGCACTCTCACGAGATCTTGGATCCCAGGGCTGACATTAAAGTGACCCTGTTCCTTAGGAAAATCTATATGCCATGAGGTTGGACACGGCTCATTCGGCCCTGTGCCTGGGGTCCCTGCTTCTGTGTAGCTTCAAGTGCAAGGCAGGCGCCTCTGCAAACATCTGGTGGAAGAGCCTCGGAAGTGACCCAGCGTTGGCCTCTGCCACTAGGCTCAGCGTCGAAGATGCGAACGAAATCAGTGTCCCCGGTGGGAAGACCTGCTACAGAGTTAAATTCCCATACATTGCAGACGGGGGCAACCAGCACGCGGGCCAGCAGCCAAGTGTATTTAAATGGTTGGCATCGTACGGGCTTCAGAATGAGCCCTTAGCGCCCCGTGTTGGAGTCACCGAGCATCCCGGGCACCACGGTCCTCCCATAGATAACGGTATGGTCTAGAACCTTGTAGTATGTTTCTCCTGCAGGGAAAGCAGCCTGGTACCCCCACGCTTCCATCCGGCCCACCTCATCACGGGCATTTGTGAGCTGGGGAGCAACCCGTTTCCCGTGCCTCGGCGAAGGCTTACTTTGCAATGGACCTGAGGCCACAGCGCCCCAAGAAGTGTGTGCGATGTTCCGTCCCGTGATCGGAACCGATATGTGTGAACACTGGACACCTCAAGCCTCCCTCTACGAGGACTTCCCGCACTCAAGGAACAAACACGAAGCCAGGATTTCGTTTTCTCAAACAGCAGTGAACAAACCCCGGGATTCCATGTAACAGCAACAACAGCACCCGGCAACTTGATTTGGGCAGGCTTTGCCCTACCGTCCACTTGGGCACGCTTTGCCACACTCCACGTCCAAGGGGCACGGCCGAACGATATGTTTCACGCTCACAGCCTTCTTCACCGCAGTCTTCCCTGCAAATCGCAATGACCCGGAGATTTCGAAGAGCCGTCGTGGGTGAAACGTTTTCAGGCCCGTCTGTCTCCACAGGGCTTGGGATTGGAACTCTGCACGTCTACCCTGGCATGTGCGTCAGATTGCCTACCGCAGCTTATTCTATTTACGTGGCTGAATGTCAACGCAGCCTTGTAAGGGAGCTGATGCGGCACACTGCCCCAGAATGTGTGGGATCAAAGACATTATGCGCTCGCCGGACCTGGGTCCTCTTCCCGGTCCACTGGAGGACAACTGCATATGAAATTTTGTTCACCTAGCCTGTCAGGTACACATCCCATTTCCCCTGTGAGGAACTCCGTTCCTATGCAATGCAGTCTGAAAAGCTGCCCCTCCAAGTACCCTTGAGAAACTCGGAGTGTGGTACTGTGTGAATGAACTCCTGTTCGACGTGTTGAGAAAAGGCTCCCAGCCTTTCAGAAGCTGCTTTCGCGACGAGCTGGATGAGAACAGACCTATCCCGAAGAGCTGTGGGTATCTCGTTTCTCTCCTCTAGCTCATCTGTTGCACGTGCACATCCCGTCCGGGACCAGATGGTCCTTGCATTGCACCCCAGGCTTCCTTCACTCCAAGTTGAATACGGAGCCCAGAGCTCGGGGCAGCATGAAGATACCTCCGCCAAAGTTCTATTTCCCTGTCCCCCAAACACTTGTTTTTTTGTGCTGCATTCCACGGCAGAGCTCCAAATCCAGACAGGGCAATGCTCGTAACGTACCTTTCATCAAACTGGAAAAGAACATAACAATTTCCCGTAAACGGGACACATTTGCCAGGCCACCCGTAGGGTGTGCCCAAACAGGTGGCTCCACGCACCCTGCCCCGCGCAGGGAAACATATATGTGGCCGGTACGTGTGGTTTGGTTATGTGGAATAGACCACCAGGTGCGTGACACTTTGACTACGGGACGCTGCAGGCATTTCTATCAGCGGGCATCACGTTTCTATCCTTATAGCCCGAAACAGACTTCTGCAGTCCTTCTGCAGCAGCAGGAGACACGCTGCACTCTGTCGACAGGCATGAGACACTTTTCGGGTACTGGACTTGAGCCCTCTTTGTTACATTCGCGCAGCTTCCGAACGCCTCTGAGGTAGAGTGTCTGAGGTGGCAAGGTCCGAAAGTTACCGCTGCACGTGTCTCGCCTGAGCCATAGATTCTGGTCACAAAAGGAGCACTCTCACGAGATCTTGGATCCCAGGGCTGACATCAAAGTGACCCTGTTCCTTAGGAAAATCTATATGCTATGAGGGTGGACACCGCTCATTCGGCCCTGTGCCTGGGGTCCCTGCTTCTGTGTAGCTTCAAGTGCAAGGCAGGCGCCTCTGCAAACATCTGCTGGAAGAGCCTCGGAAGTGACCCAGCGTTGGCCTCTGCCACTAGGCTCAGGGTCCAAGATGCGAACGAAATCAGTGTCCCCGGTTGGAAGACCTGTTACAGAGTTAAATTCCCATACATTGCAGACGGGGGCAACCAGCACGCGGGCCAGCAGCCAAGTGTATTTAAATGGTTGGCATCGTACGGGCTTCAGAATGAGCCCTTAGCGCCCCGTTTTGGAGCCACCGAGCATCCCGGGCACCACGGTCCTCCCATAGATAACGGTATGGTCTAGAACCTTGTAGTATGTTTCTCCTGCAGGGAAAGCAGCCTGGTACCCCCACGCTTCCATCCGGCCCACCTCATCACGGGCATTTGTGAGCTGGGGAGCAACCCGTTTCCCGTGCCTCGGCGAAGGCTTACTTTGCAATGGACCTGAGGCCACAGCGCCCCAAGAAGTGTGTGCGATGTTCCGTACCGTGATCGGAACCGATATGTGTGAACGCTGGACACCTCAAGCCTCCCTCTACGAGGACTTCCCGCATTCAAGGAACAAACACGAAGCCAGGATTTCTTTTTCTCAAACAGCAGTGAACAAACCCCGGGATTCCATGTAACAGCAACAACAGCACCCGGCAACTTGATTTGGGCAGGCTTTGCCCTACCGTCCACTTGGGCACGCTTTGCCACACTCCACGTATAAGGGGCACGGCCGAACGATATGTTTCACGCTCACAGCCCTCTTCACCGCAGTCCTCCCTGCAACTCGCAGTGACCCGGAGTTTTCCAAGAGCCTTCGTGGGTGAAAGGTTTTCAGGCCCGTCTGTCTCCTCAGGGCTTGGGATTGGAACTCTGCACGGCTACCCTGGGATGTGCGTCAGACTGCCTACCGCAGCTTATTCTATTTACGTGGCTGAATGTCAGCGCAGCCTTGTAAGGGAGCTGATGCGGCACACTGCCCCAGAATGTGTGGAATCAAAGACACTATGCGCTCGCCTGACCTGCGTCCTGTTCCCGGTCCACTGGAGGACAACTGCATATGAAATGTTGTTCACCTAGCCTGTCAGGTACACATCCCATTTCCCCTGTGAGGAACTCCGTTCCTATGCAATGCAGTCTGGAAAGCTGCCCCTCCAAGTACCCTTGAGAAACTCGGAGTGTGGTACTGTGTGAATGAACTCCTGTTCGACGTGTTGAGAAAAGGCTCCCAAGCCTTTCAGAAGCTGCTTTCGCGACGAGCTGGATGAGAACAGGCCTATCCCGAAGAGCTTTGGGTATCCCGTTTCTCTCCTCTAGCTCGTCTGTTGCACGTGCACATCCCGTCCGGGACCAGATGGTCCGTGCATTGCACCCCAGGCTTCCTTCACTCCAAGTTGAATACGGAGCCCAGAGCTCGGGGCAGCATGAAGATACCTCTGCCAAAGTGCTATTTCCCTGTCCCCCAAACACTTGGTTCTTTGTGTTGCACTCCACGGCAGAGCTCCAAATCCAGACAGGGCAATGCTCCTAACGTACCTTTCATCAAACTGGAAAGGAACATAACAATTTCCCGTAAACGGGACACATTTGCCAGGTCACCCGTAGGGTTTGCCCAAACAGGTGGCTCCACGCACCCTGCCCCGCACAGGGGCACACGTATGTGGCCGGTACGTGTGGTTGGGTTATGTCGAAGAGACCACCAGGTGCGTGACACTATGATTACGGGCCGCTGCCGGTATTTCTATCAGCGGGCATCACGTTTCTATCCTTAGAGCCCGAAACAGACTTCTGCAGTCCTTCTGCAGCAGCAGGAGACACGCTGCCCTCTGTCGACAGGCATTAGACACTTTTCGGGTACTGGACTTGAGCCCACTTTGTTACATTCGCGCAGCCTACGAACTCCCCTGAGGTAGAGTGTCTGAGGTGGCAAGGTCCGAAAGTAACCGCTGCACGTGTCCCGCCTGAGCCACAGATTCTGGTCACAAAAGGAGCACTCTCACGAGATCTTGGATCCCAGGGCTGACATCAAAGTGACCCTGTTCCTTAGGAAAATCTATATGCTATGAGGGTGGACACCGCTAAATGGGCCCTGTGCCTGTGGTCCCTGCTTCTGTGTAGCTTCAAGTGCAAGGCAGGCGCCTCTGCAAACATCTGGTGGAAGAGCCTCGGAAGTGACCCAGCGTTGGCCTCTGCCACTAGGCTCAGGGTCCAAGATGCGAACGAAATCAGTGTCCCCGGTGGGAAGACCTGCTACAGAGTTAAATTCCCATACATTGCAGAGGGGGGCAACCAGCACGCGGGCCAGCAGCCAAGTGCATTTAAATGATTGGCATCGTACGGGCTTCAGAATGAGCCCTTAGCGCCCCGGGTTGGAGCCACCGAGCATCCCGGGCACCACGGTCCTCCCATAGATAACGGTATGGTCTAGAACCTTGTAGTATGTTTCTCCTGCAGGGAAAGCAGCGTGGTACCCCCACGCTTCCATCCGGCCCACCTCATCACGGGCATTTGTGAGCTGGGGAGCAACCCGTTTCCCGTGCCTCGGCGAAGGCTTACTTTGCAATGGACCTGAGGCCACAGCGCCCCAAGAAGTGTGTGCGATGTTCCGTCCCGTGATCGGAACCGATATGTGTGAACGCTAGACACCTCAAGCCTCCCTCTACGAGGACTTCCCGCATTCAAGGAACAAACACGAAGCCAGGATTTCTTTTTCTCAAACAGCAGTGAACAAACCCCGGGATTCCATGTAACAGCAACAACAGCACCCGGCAACTTGATTTGGGCAGGCTTTGCCCTACCGTCCACTTGGGCACGCTTTGCCACACTCCACGTATAAGGGGCACGGCCGAACGATATGTTTCACGCTCACAGCCCTCTTCACCGCAGTCCTCCCTGCAACTCGCAGTGACCCGGAGTTTTCCAAGAGCCTTCGTGGGTGAAAGGTTTTCAGGCCCGTCTGTCTCCTCAGGGCTTGGGATTGGAACTCTGCACGGCTACCCTGGGATGTGCGTCAGACTGCCTACCGCAGCTTATTCTATTTACGTGGCTGAATGTCAGCGCAGCCTTGTAAGGGAGCTGATGCGGCACACTGCCCCAGAATGTGTGGAATCAAAGACACTATGCGCTCGCCTGACCTGCGTCCTGTTCCCGGTCCACTGGAGGACAACTGCATATGAAATGTTGTTCACCTAGCCTGTCAGGTACACATCCCATTTCCCCTGTGAGGAACTCCGTTCCTATGCAATGCAGTCTGGAAAGCTGCCCCTCCAAGTACCCTTGAGAAACTCGGAGTGTGGTACTGTGTGAATGAACTCCTGTTCGACGTGTTGAGAAAAGGCTCCCAAGCCTTTCAGAAGCTGCTTTCGCGACGAGCTGGATGAGAACAGGCCTATCCCGAAGAGCTTTGGGTATCCCGTTTCTCTCCTCTAGCTCGTCTGTTGCACGTGCACATCCCGTCCGGGACCAGATGGTCCGTGCATTGCACCCCAGGCTTCCTTCACTCCAAGTTGAATACGGAGCCCAGAGCTCGGGGCAGCATGAAGATACCTCCGCCAAAGTGCTATTTCCCTGTCCCCCAAACACTTGGTTCTTTGTGTTGCACTCCACGGCAGAGCTCCAAATCCAGACAGGGCAATGCTCCTAACGTACCTTTCATCAAACTGGAAAGGAACATAACAATTTCCCGTAAACGGGACACATTTGCCAGGCCACCCGTAGGGTTTGCCCAAACAGGTGGCTCCACGCACCCTGCCCCGCACAGGGGCACACGTATGTGGCCGGTACGTGTGGTTGGGTTATGTCGAAGAGACCACCAGGTGCGTGACACTATGATTACGGGCCGCTGCCGGCATTTCTATCAGCGGGCATCACGTTTCTATCCTTAGAGCCCGAAACAGACTTCTGCAGTCCTTCTGCAGCAGCAGGAGACACGCTGCCCTCTGTCGACAGGCATTAGACACTTTTCGGGTACTGGACTTGAGCCCACTTTGTTACATTCGCGCAGCCTACGAACTCCCCTGAGGTAGAGTGTCTGAGGTGGCAAGGTCCGAAAGTAACCGCTGCACGTGTCCCGCCTGAGCCACAGATTCTGGTCACAAAAGGAGCACTCTCACGAGATCTTGGATCCCAGGGCTGACATCAAAGTGACCCTGTTCCTTAGGAAAATCTATATGCTATGAGGGTGGACACCGCTAAATGGGCCCTGGGCCTGTGGTCCCTGCTTCTGTGTAGCTTCAAGTGCAAGGCAGGCGCCTCTGCAAACATCTGGTGGAAGAGCCTCGGAAGTGACCCAGCGTTGGCCTCTGCCACTAGGCTCAGGGTCCAAGATGCGAACGAAATCAGTGTCCCCGGTGGGAAGACCTGCTACAGAGTTAAATTCCCATACATTGCAGAGGGGGGCAACCAGCACGCGGGCCAGCAGCCAAGTGCATTTAAATGATTGGCATCGCACGGGCTTCAGAATGAGCCCTTAGCGCCCCGGGTTGGAGCCACCGAGCATCCCGGGCACCACGGTCCTCCCATAGATAACGGTATGGTCTAGAACCTTGTAGTATGTTTCTCCTGCAGGGAAAGCAGCGTGGTACCCCCACGCTTCCATCCGGCCCACCTCATCACGGGCATTTGTGAGCTGGGGAGCAACCCGTTTCCCGTGCCTCGGCGAAGGCTTACTTTGCAATGGACCTGAGGCCACAGCGCCCCAAGAAGTGTGTGCGATGTTCCGTCCCATGATCGGAACCGATATGTGTGAACGCTAGACACCTCAAGCCTCCCTCTACGAGGACTTCCCGCATTCAAGGAACAAACACGAAGCCAGGATTTCTTTTTCTCAAACAGCAGTGAACAAACCCCGGGATTCCATGTAACAGCAACAACAGCACCCGGCAACTTGATTTGGGCAGGCTTTGCCCTACCGTCCACTTGGGCACGCTTTGCCACACTCCACGTATAAGGGGCACGGCCGAACGATATGTTTCACGCTCACAGCCCTCTTCACCGCAGTCCTCCCTGCAACTCGCAGTGACCCGGAGTTTTCCAAGAGCCTTCGTGGGTGAAAGGTTTTCAGGCCCGTCTGTCTCCTCAGGGCTTGGGATTGGAACTCTGCACGGCTACCCTGGGATGTGCGTCAGACTGCCTACCGCAGCTTATTCTATTTACGTGGCTGAATGTCAGCGCAGCCTTGTAAGGGAGCTGATGCGGCACACTGCCCCAGAATGTGTGGAATCAAAGACACTATGCGCTCGCCTGACCTGCGTCCTGTTCCCGGTCCACTGGAGGACAACTGCATATGAAATGTTGTTCACCTAGCCTGTCAGGTACACATCCCATTTCCCCTGTGAGGAACTCCGTTCCTATGCAATGCAGTCTGGAAAGCTGCCCCTCCAAGTACCCTTGAGAAACTCGGAGTGTGGTACTGTGTGAATGAACTCCTGTTCGACGTGTTGAGAAAAGGCTCCCAAGCCTTTCAGAAGCTGCTTTCGCGACGAGCTGGATGAGAACAGGCCTATCCCGAAGAGCTTTGGGTATCCCGTTTCTCTCCTCTAGCTCGTCTGTTGCACGTGCACATCCCGTCCGGGACCAGATGGTCCGTGCATTGCACCCAAGGCTTCCTTCACTCCAAGTTGAATACGGAGCCCAGAGCTCGGGGCAGCATGAAGATACCTCCGCCAAAGTGCTATTTCCCTGTCCCCCAAACACTTGGTTCTTTGTGTTGCACTCCACGGCAGAGCTCCAAATCCAGACAGGGCAATGCTCCTAACGTACCTTTCATCAAACTGGAAAGGAACATAACAATTTCCCGTAAACGGGACACATTTGCCAGGTCACCCGTAGGGTTTGCCCAAACAGGTGGCTCCACGCACCCTGCCCCGCACAGGGGCACACGTATGTGGCCGGTACGTGTGGTTGGGTTATGTCGAAGAGACCACCAGGTGCGTGACACTATGATTACGGGCCGCTGCCGGTATTTCTATCAGCGGGCATCACGTTTCTATCCTTAGAGCCCGAAACAGACTTCTGCAGTCCTTCTGCAGCAGCAGGAGACACGCTGCCCTCTGTCGACAGGCATTAGACACTTTTCGGGTACTGGACTTGAGCCCACTTTGTTACATTCGCGCAGCCTACGAACTCCCCTGAGGTAGAGTGTCTGAGGTGGCAAGGTCCGAAAGTAACCGCTGCACGTGTCCCGCCTGAGCCACAGATTCTGGTCACAAAAGGAGCACTCTCACGAGATCTTGGATCCCAGGGCTGACATCAAAGTGACCCTGTTCCTTAGGAAAATCTATATGCTATGAGGGTGGACACCGCTAAATGGGCCCTGTGCCTGTGGTCCCTGCTTCTGTGTAGCTTCAAGTGCAAGGCAGGCGCCTCTGCAAACATCTGGTGGAAGAGCCTCGGAAGTGACCCAGCGTTGGCCTCTGCCACTAGGCTCAGGGTCCAAGATGCGAACGAAATCAGTGTCCCCGGTGGGAAGACCTGCTACAGAGTTAAATTCCCATACATTGCAGAGGGGGGCAACCAGCACGCGGGCCAGCAGCCAAGTGCATTTAAATGATTGGCATCGTACGGGCTTCAGAATGAGCCCTTAGCGCCCCGGGTTGGAGCCACCGAGCATCCCGGGCACCACGGTCCTCCCATAGATAACGGTATGGTCTAGAACCTTGTAGTATGTTTCTCCTGCAGGGAAAGCAGCGTGGTACCCCCACGCTTCCATCCGGCCCACCTCATCACGGGCATTTGTGAGCTGGGGAGCAACCCGTTTCCCGTGCCTCGGCGAAGGCTTACTTTGCAATGGACCTGAGGCCACAGCGCCCCAAGAAGTGTGTGCGATGTTCCGTCCCGTGATCGGAACCGATATGTGTGAACGCTAGACACCTCAAGCCTCCCTCTACGAGGACTTCCCGCATTCAAGGAACAAACACGAAGCCAGGATTTCTTTTTCTCAAACAGCAGTGAACAAACCCCGGGATTCCATGTAACAGCAACAACAGCACCCGGCAACTTGATTTGGGCAGGCTTTGCCCTACCGTCCACTTGGGCACGCTTTGCCACACTCCACGTATAAGGGGCACGGCCGAACGATATGTTTCACGCTCACAGCCCTCTTCACCGCAGTCCTCCCTGCAACTCGCAGTGACCCGGAGTTTTCCAAGAGCCTTCGTGGGTGAAAGGTTTTCAGGCCCGTCTGTCTCCTCAGGGCTTGGGATTGGAACTCTGCACGGCTACCCTGGGATGTGCGTCAGACTGCCTACCGCAGCTTATTCTATTTACGTGGCTGAATGTCAGCGCAGCCTTGTAAGGGAGCTGATGCGGCACACTGCCCCAGAATGTGTGGAATCAAAGACACTATGCGCTCGCCTGACCTGCGTCCTGTTCCCGGTCCACTGGAGGACAACTGCATATGAAATGTTGTTCACCTAGCCTGTCAGGTACACATCCCATTTCCCCTGTGAGGAACTCCGTTCCTATGCAATGCAGTCTGGAAAGCTGCCCCTCCAAGTACCCTTGAGAAACTCGGAGTGTGGTACTGTGTGAATGAACTCCTGTTCGACGTGTTGAGAAAAGGCTCCCAAGCCTTTCAGAAGCTGCTTTCGCGACGAGCTGGATGAGAACAGGCCTATCCCGAAGAGCTTTGGGTATCCCGTTTCTCTCCTCTAGCTCGTCTGTTGCACGTGCACATCCCGTCCGGGACCAGATGGTCCGTGCATTGCACCCCAGGCTTCCTTCACTCCAAGTTGAATACGGAGCCCAGAGCTCGGGGCAGCATGAAGATACCTCCGCCAAAGTGCTATTTCCCTGTCCCCCAAACACTTGGTTCTTTGTGTTGCACTCCACGGCAGAGCTCCAAATCCAGACAGGGCAATGCTCCTAACGTACCTTTCATCAAACTGGAAAGGAACATAACAATTTCCCGTAAACGGGACACATTTGCCAGGCCACCCGTAGGGTTTGCCCAAACAGGTGGCTCCACGCACCCTGCCCCGCACAGGGGCACACGTATGTGGCCGGTACGTGTGGTTGGGTTATGTCGAAGAGACCACCAGGTGCGTGACACTATGATTACGGGCCGCTGCCGGCATTTCTATCAGCGGGCATCACGTTTCTATCCTTAGAGCCCGAAACAGACTTCTGCAGTCCTTCTGCAGCAGCAGGAGACACGCTGCCCTCTGTCGACAGGCATTAGACACTTTTCGGGTACTGGACTTGAGCCCACTTTGTTACATTCGCGCAGCCTACGAACTCCCCTGAGGTAGAGTGTCTGAGGTGGCAAGGTCCGAAAGTAACCGCTGCACGTGTCCCGCCTGAGCCACAGATTCTGGTCACAAAAGGAGCACTCTCACGAGATCTTGGATCCCAGGGCTGACATCAAAGTGACCCTGTTCCTTAGGAAAATCTATATGCTATGAGGGTGGACACCGCTAAATGGGCCCTGGGCCTGTGGTCCCTGCTTCTGTGTAGCTTCAAGTGCAAGGCAGGCGCCTCTGCAAACATCTGGTGGAAGAGCCTCGGAAGTGACCCAGCGTTGGCCTCTGCCACTAGGCTCAGGGTCCAAGATGCGAACGAAATCAGTGTCCCCGGTGGGAAGACCTGCTACAGAGTTAAATTCCCATACATTGCAGAGGGGGGCAACCAGCACGCGGGCCAGCAGCCAAGTGCATTTAAATGATTGGCATCGTACGGGCTTCAGAATGAGCCCTTAGCGCCCCGGGTTGGAGCCACCGAGCATCCCGGGCACCACGGTCCTCCCATAGATAACGGTATGGTCTAGAACCTTGTAGTATGTTTCTCCTGCAGGGAAAGCAGCGTGGTACCCCCACGCTTCCATCCGGCCCACCTCATCACGGGCATTTGTGAGCTGGGGAGCAACCCGTTTCCCGTGCCTCGGCGAAGGCTTACTTTGCAATGGACCTGAGGCCACAGCGCCCCAAGAAGTGTGTGCGATGTTCCGTCCCATGATCGGAACCGATATGTGTGAACGCTAGACACCTCAAGCCTCCCTCTACGAGGACTTCCCGCATTCAAGGAACAAACACGAAGCCAGGATTTCTTTTTCTCAAACAGCAGTGAACAAACCCCGGGATTCCATGTAACAGCAACAACAGCACCCGGCAACTTGATTTGGGCAGGCTTTGCCCTACCGTCCACTTGGGCACGCTTTGCCACACTCCACGTATAAGGGGCACGGCCGAACGATATGTTTCACGCTCACAGCCCTCTTCACCGCAGTCCTCCCTGCAACTCGCAGTGACCCGGAGTTTTCCAAGAGCCTTCGTGGGTGAAAGGTTTTCAGGCCCGTCTGTCTCCTCAGGGCTTGGGATTGGAACTCTGCACGGCTACCCTGGGATGTGCGTCAGACTGCCTACCGCAGCTTATTCTATTTACGTGGCTGAATGTCAGCGCAGCCTTGTAAGGGAGCTGATGCGGCACACTGCCCCAGAATGTGTGGAATCAAAGACACTATGCGCTCGCCTGACCTGCGTCCTGTTCCCGGTCCACTGGAGGACAACTGCATATGAAATGTTGTTCACCTAGCCTGTCAGGTACACATCCCATTTCCCCTGTGAGGAACTCCGTTCCTATGCAATGCAGTCTGGAAAGCTGCCCCTCCAAGTACCCTTGAGAAACTCGGAGTGTGGTACTGTGTGAATGAACTCCTGTTCGACGTGTTGAGAAAAGGCTCCCAAGCCTTTCAGAAGCTGCTTTCGCGACGAGCTGGATGAGAACAGGCCTATCCCGAAGAGCTTTGGGTATCCCGTTTCTCTCCTCTAGCTCGTCTGTTGCACGTGCACATCCCGTCCGGGACCAGATGGTCCGTGCATTGCACCCCAGGCTTCCTTCACTCCAAGTTGAATACGGAGCCCAGAGCTCGGGGCAGCATGAAGATACCTCCGCCAAAGTGCTATTTCCCTGTCCCCCAAACACTTGGTTCTTTGTGTTGCACTCCACGGCAGAGCTCCAAATCCAGACAGGGCAATGCTCCTAACGTACCTTTCATCAAACTGGAAAGGAACATAACAATTTCCCGTAAACGGGACACATTTGCCAGGTCACCCGTAGGGTTTGCCCAAACAGGTGGCTCCACGCACCCTGCCCCGCACAGGGGCACACGTATGTGGCCGGTACGTGTGGTTGGGTTATGTCGAAGAGACCACCAGGTGCGTGACACTATGATTACGGGCCGCTGCCGGTATTTCTATCAGCGGGCATCACGTTTCTATCCTTAGAGCCCGAAACAGACTTCTGCAGTCCTTCTGCAGCAGCAGGAGACACGCTGCCCTCTGTCGACAGGCATTAGACACTTTTCGGGTACTGGACTTGAGCCCACTTTGTTACATTCGCGCAGCCTACGAACTCCCCTGAGGTAGAGTGTCTGAGGTGGCAAGGTCCGAAAGTAACCGCTGCACGTGTCCCGCCTGAGCCACAGATTCTGGTCACAAAAGGAGCACTCTCACGAGATCTTGGATCCCAGGGCTGACATCAAAGTGACCCTGTTCCTTAGGAAAATCTATATGCTATGAGGGTGGACACCGCTAAATGGGCCCTGGGCCTGTGGTCCCTGCTTCTGTGTAGCTTCAAGTGCAAGGCAGGCGCCTCTGCAAACATCTGGTGGAAGAGCCTCGGAAGTGACCCAGCGTTGGCCTCTGCCACTAGGCTCAGGGTCCAAGATGCGAACGAAATCAGTGTCCCCGGTGGGAAGACCTGCTACAGAGTTAAATTCCCATACATTGCAGAGGGGGGCAACCAGCACGCGGGCCAGCAGCCAAGTGCATTTAAATGATTGGCATCGTACGGGCTTCAGAATGAGCCCTTAGCGCCCCGGGTTGGAGCCACCGAGCATCCCGGGCACCACGGTCCTCCCATAGATAACGGTATGGTCTAGAACCTTGTAGTATGTTTCTCCTGCAGGGAAAGCAGCGTGGTACCCCCACGCTTCCATCCGGCCCACCTCATCACGGGCATTTGTGAGCTGGGGAGCAACCCGTTTCCCGTGCCTCGGCGAAGGCTTACTTTGCAATGGACCTGAGGCCACAGCGCCCCAAGAAGTGTGTGCGATGTTCCGTCCCGTGATCGGAACCGATATGTGTGAACGCTAGACACCTCAAGCCTCCCTCTACGAGGACTTCCCGCATTCAAGGAACAAACACGAAGCCAGGATTTCTTTTTCTCAAACAGCAGTGAACAAACCCCGGGATTCCATGTAACAGCAACAACAGCACCCGGCAACTTGATTTGGGCAGGCTTTGCCCTACCGTCCACTTGGGCACGCTTTGCCACACTCCACGTATAAGGGGCACGGCCGAACGATATGTTTCACGCTCACAGCCCTCTTCATCGCAGTCCTCCCTGCAACTCGCAGTGACCCGGAGTTTTCCAAGAGCCTTCGTGGGTGAAAGGTTTTCAGGCCCGTCTGTCTCCTCAGGGCTTGGGATTGGAACTCTGCACGGCTACCCTGGGATGTGCGTCAGACTGCCTACCGCAGCTTATTCTATTTACGTGGCTGAATGTCAGCGCAGCCTTGTAAGGGAGCTGATGCGGCACACTGCCCCAGAATGTGTGGAATCAAAGACACTATGCGCTCGCCTGACCTGCGTCCTGTTCCCGGTCCACTGGAGGACAACTGCATATGAAATGTTGTTCACCTAGCCTGTCAGGTACACATCCCATTTCCCCTGTGAGGAACTCCGTTCCTATGCAATGCAGTCTGGAAAGCTGCCCCTCCAAGTACCCTTGAGAAACTCGGAGTGTGGTACTGTGTGAATGAACTCCTGTTCGACGTGTTGAGAAAAGGCTCCCAAGCCTTTCAGAAGCTGCTTTCGCGACGAGCTGGATGAGAACAGGCCTATCCCGAAGAGCTTTGGGTATCCCGTTTCTCTCCTCTAGCTCGTCTGTTGCACGTGCACATCCCGTCCGGGACCAGATGGTCCGTGCATTGCACCCCAGGCTTCCTTCACTCCAAGTTGAATACGGAGCCCAGAGCTCGGGGCAGCATGAAGATACCTCCGCCAAAGTGCTATTTCCCTGTCCCCCAAACACTTGGTTCTTTGTGTTGCACTCCACGGCAGAGCTCCAAATCCAGACAGGGCAATGCTCCTAACGTACCTTTCATCAAACTGGAAAGGAACATAACAATTTCCCGTAAACGGGACACATTTGCCAGGCCACCCGTAGGGTTTGCCCAAACAGGTGGCTCCACGCACCCTGCCCCGCACAGGGGCACACGTATGTGGCCGGTACGTGTGGTTGGGTTATGTCGAAGAGACCACCAGGTGCGTGACACTATGATTACGGGCCGCTGCCGGCATTTCTATCAGCGGGCATCACGTTTCTATCCTTAGAGCCCGAAACAGACTTCTGCAGTCCTTCTGCAGCAGCAGGAGACACGCTGCCCTCTGTCGACAGGCATTAGACACTTTTCGGGTACTGGACTTGAGCCCACTTTGTTACATTCGCGCAGCCTACGAACTCCCCTGAGGTAGAGTGTCTGAGGTGGCAAGGTCCGAAAGTAACCGCTGCACGTGTCCCGCCTGAGCCACAGATTCTGGTCACAAAAGGAGCACTCTCACGAGATCTTGGATCCCAGGGCTGACATCAAAGTGACCCTGTTCCTTAGGAAAATCTATATGCTATGAGGGTGGACACCGCTAAATGGGCCCTGTGCCTGTGGTCCCTGCTTCTGTGTAGCTTCAAGTGCAAGGCAGGCGCCTCTGCAAACATCTGGTGGAAGAGCCTCGGAAGTGACCCAGCGTTGGCCTCTGCCACTAGGCTCAGGGTCCAAGATGCGAACGAAATCAGTGTCCCCGGTGGGAAGACCTGCTACAGAGTTAAATTCCCATACATTGCAGAGGGGGGCAACCAGCACGCGGGCCAGCAGCCAAGTGCATTTAAATGATTGGCATCGCACGGGCTTCAGAATGAGCCCTTAGCGCCCCGGGTTGGAGCCACCGAGCATCCCGGGCACCACGGTCCTCCCATAGATAACGGTATGGTCTAGAACCTTGTAGTATGTTTCTCCTGCAGGGAAAGCAGCGTGGTACCCCCACGCTTCCATCCGGCCCACCTCATCACGGGCATTTGTGAGCTGGGGAGCAACCCGTTTCCCGTGCCTCGGCGAAGGCTTACTTTGCAATGGACCTGAGGCCACAGCGCCCCAAGAAGTGTGTGCGATGTTCCGTCCCATGATCGGAACCGATATGTGTGAACGCTAGACACCTCAAGCCTCCCTCTACGAGGACTTCCCGCATTCAAGGAACAAACACGAAGCCAGGATTTCTTTTTCTCAAACAGCAGTGAACAAACCCCGGGATTCCATGTAACAGCAACAACAGCACCCGGCAACTTGATTTGGGCAGGCTTTGCCCTACCGTCCACTTGGGCACGCTTTGCCACACTCCACGTATAAGGGGCACGGCCGAACGATATGTTTCACGCTCACAGCCCTCTTCACCGCAGTCCTCCCTGCAACTCGCAGTGACCCGGAGTTTTCCAAGAGCCTTCGTGGGTGAAAGGTTTTCAGGCCCGTCTGTCTCCTCAGGGCTTGGGATTGGAACTCTGCACGGCTACCCTGGGATGTGCGTCAGACTGCCTACCGCAGCTTATTCTATTTACGTGGCTGAATGTCAGCGCAGCCTTGTAAGGGAGCTGATGCGGCACACTGCCCCAGAATGTGTGGAATCAAAGACACTATGCGCTCGCCTGACCTGCGTCCTGTTCCCGGTCCACTGGAGGACAACTGCATATGAAATGTTGTTCACCTAGCCTGTCAGGTACACATCCCATTTCCCCTGTGAGGAACTCCGTTCCTATGCAATGCAGTCTGGAAAGCTGCCCCTCCAAGTACCCTTGAGAAACTCGGAGTGTGGTACTGTGTGAATGAACTCCTGTTCGACGTGTTGAGAAAAGGCTCCCAAGCCTTTCAGAAGCTGCTTTCGCGACGAGCTGGATGAGAACAGGCCTATCCCGAAGAGCTTTGGGTATCCCGTTTCTCTCCTCTAGCTCGTCTGTTGCACGTGCACATCCCGTCCGGGACCAGATGGTCCGTGCATTGCACCCCAGGCTTCCTTCACTCCAAGTTGAATACGGAGCCCAGAGCTCGGGGCAGCATGAAGATACCTCCGCCAAAGTGCTATTTCCCTGTCCCCCAAACACTTGGTTCTTTGTGTTGCACTCCACGGCAGAGCTCCAAATCCAGACAGGGCAATGCTCCTAACGTACCTTTCATCAAACTGGAAAGGAACATAACAATTTCCCGTAAACGGGACACATTTGCCAGGTCACCCGTAGGGTTTGCCCAAACAGGTGGCTCCACGCACCCTGCCCCGCACAGGGGCACACGTATGTGGCCGGTACGTGTGGTTGGGTTATGTCGAAGAGACCACCAGGTGCGTGACACTATGATTACGGGCCGCTGCCGGCATTTCTATCAGCGGGCATCACGTTTCTATCCTTAGAGCCCGAAACAGACTTCTGCAGTCCTTCTGCAGCAGCAGGAGACACGCTGCCCTCTGTCGACAGGCATTAGACACTTTTCGGGTACTGGACTTGAGCCCACTTTGTTACATTCGCGCAGCCTACGAACTCCCCTGAGGTAGAGTGTCTGAGGTGGCAAGGTCCGAAAGTAACCGCTGCACGTGTCCCGCCTGAGCCACAGATTCTGGTCACAAAAGGAGCACTCTCACGAGATCTTGGATCCCAGGGCTGACATCAAAGTGACCCTGTTCCTTAGGAAAATCTATATGCTATGAGGGTGGACACCGCTAAATGGGCCCTGGGCCTGTGGTCCCTGCTTCTGTGTAGCTTCAAGTGCAAGGCAGGCGCCTCTGCAAACATCTGGTGGAAGAGCCTCGGAAGTGACCCAGCGTTGGCCTCTGCCACTAGGCTCAGGGTCCAAGATGCGAACGAAATCAGTGTCCCCGGTGGGAAGACCTGCTACAGAGTTAAATTCCCATACATTGCAGAGGGGGGCAACCAGCACGCGGGCCAGCAGCCAAGTGCATTTAAATGATTGGCATCGTACGGGCTTCAGAATGAGCCCTTAGCGCCCCGGGTTGGAGCCACCGAGCATCCCGGGCACCACGGTCCTCCCATAGATAACGGTATGGTCTAGAACCTTGTAGTATGTTTCTCCTGCAGGGAAAGCAGCGTGGTACCCCCACGCTTCCATCCGGCCCACCTCATCACGGGCATTTGTGAGCTGGGGAGCAACCCGTTTCCCGTGCCTCGGCGAAGGCTTACTTTGCAATGGACCTGAGGCCACAGCGCCCCAAGAAGTGTGTGCGATGTTCCGTCCCGTGATCGGAACCGATATGTGTGAACGCTAGACACCTCAAGCCTCCCTCTACGAGGACTTCCCGCATTCAAGGAACAAACACGAAGCCAGGATTTCTTTTTCTCAAACAGCAGTGAACAAACCCCGGGATTCCATGTAACAGCAACAACAGCACCCGGCAACTTGATTTGGGCAGGCTTTGCCCTACCGTCCACTTGGGCACGCTTTGCCACACTCCACGTATAAGGGGCACGGCCGAACGATATGTTTCACGCTCACAGCCCTCTTCACCGCAGTCCTCCCTGCAACTCGCAGTGACCCGGAGTTTTCCAAGAGCCTTCGTGGGTGAAAGGTTTTCAGGCCCGTCTGTCTCCTCAGGGCTTGGGATTGGAACTCTGCACGGCTACCCTGGGATGTGCGTCAGACTGCCTACCGCAGCTTATTCTATTTACGTGGCTGAATGTCAGCGCAGCCTTGTAAGGGAGCTGATGCGGCACACTGCCCCAGAATGTGTGGAATCAAAGACACTATGCGCTCGCCTGACCTGCGTCCTGTTCCCGGTCCACTGGAGGACAACTGCATATGAAATGTTGTTCACCTAGCCTGTCAGGTACACATCCCATTTCCCCTGTGAGGAACTCCGTTCCTATGCAATGCAGTCTGGAAAGCTGCCCCTCCAAGTACCCTTGAGAAACTCGGAGTGTGGTACTGTGTGAATGAACTCCTGTTCGACGTGTTGAGAAAAGGCTCCCAAGCCTTTCAGAAGCTGCTTTCGCGACGAGCTGGATGAGAACAGGCCTATCCCGAAGAGCTTTGGGTATCCCGTTTCTCTCCTCTAGCTCGTCTGTTGCACGTGCACATCCCGTCCGGGACCAGATGGTCCGTGCATTGCACCCCAGGCTTCCTTCACTCCAAGTTGAATACGGAGCCCAGAGCTCGGGGCAGCATGAAGATACCTCCGCCAAAGTGCTATTTCCCTGTCCCCCAAACACTTGGTTCTTTGTGTTGCACTCCACGGCAGAGCTCCAAATCCAGACAGGGCAATGCTCCTAACGTACCTTTCATCAAACTGGAAAGGAACATAACAATTTCCCGTAAACGGGACACATTTGCCAGGCCACCCGTAGGGTTTGCCCAAACAGGTGGCTCCACGCACCCTGCCCCGCACAGGGGCACACGTATGTGGCCGGTACGTGTGGTTGGGTTATGTCGAAGAGACCACCAGGTGCGTGACACTATGATTACGGGCCGCTGCCGGCATTTCTATCAGCGGGCATCACGTTTCTATCCTTAGAGCCCGAAACAGACTTCTGCAGTCCTTCTGCAGCAGCAGGAGACACGCTGCCCTCTGTCGACAGGCATTAGACACTTTTCGGGTACTGGACTTGAGCCCACTTTGTTACATTCGCGCAGCCTACGAACTCCCCTGAGGTAGAGTGTCTGAGGTGGCAAGGTCCGAAAGTAACCGCTGCACGTGTCCCGCCTGAGCCACAGATTCTGGTCACAAAAGGAGCACTCTCACGAGATCTTGGATCCCAGGGCTGACATCAAAGTGACCCTGTTCCTTAGGAAAATCTATATGCTATGAGGGTGGACACCGCTAAATGGGCCCTGGGCCTGTGGTCCCTGCTTCTGTGTAGCTTCAAGTGCAAGGCAGGCGCCTCTGCAAACATCTGGTGGAAGAGCCTCGGAAGTGACCCAGCGTTGGCCTCTGCCACTAGGCTCAGGGTCCAAGATGCGAACGAAATCAGTGTCCCCGGTGGGAAGACCTGCTACAGAGTTAAATTCCCATACATTGCAGAGGGGGGCAACCAGCACGCGGGCCAGCAGCCAAGTGCATTTAACTGATTGGCATCGTACGGGCTTCAGAATGAGCCCTTAGCGCCCCGGGTTGGAGCCACCGAGCATCCCGGGCACCACGGTCCTCCCATAGATAACGGTATGGTCTAGAACCTTGTAGTATGTTTCTCCTGCAGGGAAAGCAGCGTGGTACCCCCACGCTTCCATCCGGCCCACCTCATCACGGGCATTTGTGAGCTGGGGAGCAACCCGTTTCCCGTGCCTCGGCGAAGGCTTACTTTGCAATGGACCTGAGGCCACAGCGCCCCAAGAAGTGTGTGCGATGTTCCGTCCCGTGATCGGAACCGATATGTGTGAACGCTAGACACCTCAAGCCTCCCTCTACGAGGACTTCCCGCATTCAAGGAACAAACACGAAGCCAGGATTTCTTTTTCTCAAACAGCAGTGAACAAACCCCGGGATTCCATGTAACAGCAACAACAGCACCCGGCAACTTGATTTGGGCAGGCTTTGCCCTACCGTCCACTTGGGCACGCTTTGCCACACTCCACGTATAAGGGGCACGGCCGAACGATATGTTTCACGCTCACAGCCCTCTTCACCGCAGTCCTCCCTGCAACTCGCAGTGACCCGGAGTTTTCCAAGAGCCTTCGTGGGTGAAAGGTTTTCAGGCCCGTCTGTCTCCTCAGGGCTTGGGATTGGAACTCTGCACGGCTACCCTGGGATGTGCGTCAGACTGCCTACCGCAGCTTATTCTATTTACGTGGCTGAATGTCAGCGCAGCCTTGTAAGGGAGCTGATGCGGCACACTGCCCCAGAATGTGTGGAATCAAAGACACTATGCGCTCGCCTGACCTGCGTCCTGTTCCCGGTCCACTGGAGGACAACTGCATATGAAATGTTGTTCACCTAGCCTGTCAGGTACACATCCCATTTCCCCTGTGAGGAACTCCGTTCCTATGCAATGCAGTCTGGAAAGCTGCCCCTCCAAGTACCCTTGAGAAACTCGGAGTGTGGTACTGTGTGAATGAACTCCTGTTCGACGTGTTGAGAAAAGGCTCCCAAGCCTTTCAGAAGCTGCTTTCGCGACGAGCTGGATGAGAACAGGCCTATCCCGAAGAGCTTTGGGTATCCCGTTTCTCTCCTCTAGCTCGTCTGTTGCACGTGCACATCCCGTCCGGGACCAGATGGTCCGTGCATTGCACCCCAGGCTTCCTTCACTCCAAGTTGAATACGGAGCCCAGAGCTCGGGGCAGCATGAAGATACCTCCGCCAAAGTGCTATTTCCCTGTCCCCCAAACACTTGGTTCTTTGTGTTGCACTCCACGGCAGAGCTCCAAATCCAGACAGGGCAATGCTCCTAACGTACCTTTCATCAAACTGGAAAGGAACATAACAATTTCCCGTAAACGGGACACATTTGCCAGGCCACCCGTAGGGTTTGCCCAAACAGGTGGCTCCACGCACCCTGCCCCGCACAGGGGCACACGTATGTGGCCGGTACGTGTGGTTGGGTTATGTCGAAGAGACCACCAGGTGCGTGACACTATGATTACGGGCCGCTGCCGGCATTTCTATCAGCGGGCATCACGTTTCTATCCTTAGAGCCCGAAACAGACTTCTGCAGTCCTTCTGCAGCAGCAGGAGACACGCTGCCCTCTGTCGACAGGCATTAGACACTTTTCGGGTACTGGACTTGAGCCCACTTTGTTACATTCGCGCAGCCTACGAACTCCCCTGAGGTAGAGTGTCTGAGGTGGCAAGGTCCGAAAGTAACCGCTGCACGTGTCCCGCCTGAGCCACAGATTCTGGTCACAAAAGGAGCACTCTCACGAGATCTTGGATCCCAGGGCTGACATCAAAGTGACCCTGTTCCTTAGGAAAATCTATATGCTATGAGGGTGGACACCGCTAAATGGGCCCTGTGCCTGTGGTCCCTGCTTCTGTGTAGCTTCAAGTGCAAGGCAGGCGCCTCTGCAAACATCTGGTGGAAGAGCCTCGGAAGTGACCCAGCGTTGGCCTCTGCCACTAGGCTCAGGGTCCAAGATGCGAACGAAATCAGTGTCCCCGGTGGGAAGACCTGCTACAGAGTTAAATTCCCATACATTGCAGAGGGGGGCAACCAGCACGCGGGCCAGCAGCCAAGTGCATTTAAATGATTGGCATCGTACGGGCTTCAGAATGAGCCCTTAGCGCCCCGGGTTGGAGCCACCGAGCATCCCGGGCACCACGGTCCTCCCATAGATAACGGTATGGTCTAGAACCTTGTAGTATGTTTCTCCTGCAGGGAAAGCAGCGTGGTACCCCCACGCTTCCATCCGGCCCACCTCATCACGGGCATTTGTGAGCTGGGGAGCAACCCGTTTCCCGTGCCTCGGCGAAGGCTTACTTTGCAATGGACCTGAGGCCACAGCGCCCCAAGAAGTGTGTGCGATGTTCCGTCCCGTGATCGGAACCGATATGTGTGAACGCTAGACACCTCAAGCCTCCCTCTACGAGGACTTCCCGCATTCAAGGAACAAACACGAAGCCAGGATTTCTTTTTCTCAAACAGCAGTGAACAAACCCCGGGATTCCATGTAACAGCAACAACAGCACCCGGCAACTTGATTTGGGCAGGCTTTGCCCTACCGTCCACTTGGGCACGCTTTGCCACACTCCACGTATAAGGGGCACGGCCGAACGATATGTTTCACGCTCACAGCCCTCTTCACCGCAGTCCTCCCTGCAACTCGCAGTGACCCGGAGTTTTCCAAGAGCCTTCGTGGGTGAAAGGTTTTCAGGCCCGTCTGTCTCCTCAGGGCTTGGGATTGGAACTCTGCACGGCTACCCTGGGATGTGCGTCAGACTGCCTACCGCAGCTTATTCTATTTACGTGGCTGAATGTCAGCGCAGCCTTGTAAGGGAGCTGATGCGGCACACTGCCCCAGAATGTGTGGAATCAAAGACACTATGCGCTCGCCTGACCTGCGTCCTGTTCCCGGTCCACTGGAGGACAACTGCATATGAAATGTTGTTCACCTAGCCTGTCAGGTACACATCCCATTTCCCCTGTGAGGAACTCCGTTCCTATGCAATGCAGTCTGGAAAGCTGCCCCTCCAAGTACCCTTGAGAAACTCGGAGTGTGGTACTGTGTGAATGAACTCCTGTTCGACGTGTTGAGAAAAGGCTCCCAAGCCTTTCAGAAGCTGCTTTCGCGACGAGCTGGATGAGAACAGGCCTATCCCGAAGAGCTTTGGGTATCCCGTTTCTCTCCTCTAGCTCGTCTGTTGCACGTGCACATCCCGTCCGGGACCAGATGGTCCGTGCATTGCACCCCAGGCTTCCTTCACTCCAAGTTGAATACGGAGCCCAGAGCTCGGGGCAGCATGAAGATACCTCCGCCAAAGTGCTATTTCCCTGTCCCCCAAACACTTGGTTCTTTGTGTTGCACTCCACGGCAGAGCTCCAAATCCAGACAGGGCAATGCTCCTAACGTACCTTTCATCAAACTGGAAAGGAACATAACAATTTCCCGTAAACGGGACACATTTGCCAGGCCACCCGTAGGGTTTGCCCAAACAGGTGGCTCCACGCACCCTGCCCCGCACAGGGGCACACGTATGTGGCCGGTACGTGTGGTTGGGTTATGTCGAAGAGACCACCAGGTGCGTGACACTATGATTACGGGCCGCTGCCGGCATTTCTATCAGCGGGCATCACGTTTCTATCCTTAGAGCCCGAAACAGACTTCTGCAGTCCTTCTGCAGCAGCAGGAGACACGCTGCCCTCTGTCGACAGGCATTAGACACTTTTCGGGTACTGGACTTGAGCCCACTTTGTTACATTCGCGCAGCCTACGAACTCCCCTGAGGTAGAGTGTCTGAGGTGGCAAGGTCCGAAAGTAACCGCTGCACGTGTCCCGCCTGAGCCACAGATTCTGGTCACAAAAGGAGCACTCTCACGAGATCTTGGATCCCAGGGCTGACATCAAAGTGACCCTGTTCCTTAGGAAAATCTATATGCTATGAGGGTGGACACCGCTAAATGGGCCCTGGGCCTGTGGTCCCTGCTTCTGTGTAGCTTCAAGTGCAAGGCAGGCGCCTCTGCAAACATCTGGTGGAAGAGCCTCGGAAGTGACCCAGCGTTGGCCTCTGCCACTAGGCTCAGGGTCCAAGATGCGAACGAAATCAGTGTCCCCGGTGGGAAGACCTGCTACAGAGTTAAATTCCCATACATTGCAGAGGGGGGCAACCAGCACGCGGGCCAGCAGCCAAGTGCATTTAAATGATTGGCATCGTACGGGCTTCAGAATGAGCCCTTAGCGCCCCGGGTTGGAGCCACCGAGCATCCCGGGCACCACGGTCCTCCCATAGATAACGGTATGGTCTAGAACCTTGTAGTATGTTTCTCCTGCAGGGAAAGCAGCGTGGTACCCCCACGCTTCCATCCGGCCCACCTCATCACGGGCATTTGTGAGCTGGGGAGCAACCCGTTTCCCGTGCCTCGGCGAAGGCTTACTTTGCAATGGACCTGAGGCCACAGCGCCCCAAGAAGTGTGTGCGATGTTCCGTCCCATGATCGGAACCGATATGTGTGAACGCTAGACACCTCAAGCCTCCCTCTACGAGGACTTCCCGCATTCAAGGAACAAACACGAAGCCAGGATTTCTTTTTCTCAAACAGCAGTGAACAAACCCCGGGATTCCATGTAACAGCAACAACAGCACCCGGCAACTTGATTTGGGCAGGCTTTGCCCTACCGTCCACTTGGGCACGCTTTGCCACACTCCACGTATAAGGGGCACGGCCGAACGATATGTTTCACGCTCACAGCCCTCTTCACCGCAGTCCTCCCTGCAACTCGCAGTGACCCGGAGTTTTCCAAGAGCCTTCGTGGGTGAAAGGTTTTCAGGCCCGTCTGTCTCCTCAGGGCTTGGGATTGGAACTCTGCACGGCTACCCTGGGATGTGCGTCAGACTGCCTACCGCAGCTTATTCTATTTACGTGGCTGAATGTCAGCGCAGCCTTGTAAGGGAGCTGATGCGGCACACTGCCCCAGAATGTGTGGAATCAAAGACACTATGCGCTCGCCTGACCTGCGTCCTGTTCCCGGTCCACTGGAGGACAACTGCATATGAAATGTTGTTCACCTAGCCTGTCAGGTACACATCCCATTTCCCCTGTGAGGAACTCCGTTCCTATGCAATGCAGTCTGGAAAGCTGCCCCTCCAAGTACCCTTGAGAAACTCGGAGTGTGGTACTGTGTGAATGAACTCCTGTTCGACGTGTTGAGAAAAGGCTCCCAAGCCTTTCAGAAGCTGCTTTCGCGACGAGCTGGATGAGAACAGGCCTATCCCGAAGAGCTTTGGGTATCCCGTTTCTCTCCTCTAGCTCGTCTGTTGCACGTGCACATCCCGTCCGGGACCAGATGGTCCGTGCATTGCACCCCAGGCTTCCTTCACTCCAAGTTGAATACGGAGCCCAGAGCTCGGGGCAGCATGAAGATACCTCCGCCAAAGTGCTATTTCCCTGTCCCCCAAACACTTGGTTCTTTGTGTTGCACTCCACGGCAGAGCTCCAAATCCAGACAGGGCAATGCTCCTAACGTACCTTTCATCAAACTGGAAAGGAACATAACAATTTCCCGTAAACGGGACACATTTGCCAGGTCACCCGTAGGGTTTGCCCAAACAGGTGGCTCCACGCACCCTGCCCCGCACAGGGGCACACGTATGTGGCCGGTACGTGTGGTTGGGTTATGTCGAAGAGACCACCAGGTGCGTGACACTATGATTACGGGCCGCTCCCGGTATTTCTATCAGCGGGCATCACGTTTCTATCCTTAGAGCCCGAAACAGACTTCTGCAGTCCTTCTGCAGCAGCAGGAGACACGCTGCCCTCTGTCGACAGGCATTAGACACTTTTCGGGTACTGGACTTGAGCCCACTTTGTTACATTCGCGCAGCCTACGAACTCCCCTGAGGTAGAGTGTCTGAGGTGGCAAGGTCCGAAAGTAACCGCTGCACGTGTCCCGCCTGAGCCACAGATTCTGGTCACAAAAGGAGCACTCTCACGAGATCTTGGATCCCAGGGCTGACATCAAAGTGACCCTGTTCCTTAGGAAAATCTATATGCTATGAGGGTGGACACCGCTAAATGGGCCCTGGGCCTGTGGTCCCTGCTTCTGTGTAGCTTCAAGTGCAAGGCAGGCGCCTCTGCAAACATCTGGTGGAAGAGCCTCGGAAGTGACCCAGCGTTGGCCTCTGCCACTAGGCTCAGGGTCCAAGATGCGAACGAAATCAGTGTCCCCGGTGGGAAGACCTGCTACAGAGTTAAATTCCCATACATTGCAGAGGGGGGCAACCAGCACGCGGGCCAGCAGCCAAGTGCATTTAAATGATTGGCATCGTACGGGCTTCAGAATGAGCCCTTAGCGCCCCGGGTTGGAGCCACCGAGCATCCCGGGCACCACGGTCCTCCCATAGATAACGGTATGGTCTAGAACCTTGTAGTATGTTTCTCCTGCAGGGAAAGCAGCGTGGTACCCCCACGCTTCCATCCGGCCCACCTCATCACGGGCATTTGTGAGCTGGGGAGCAACCCGTTTCCCGTGCCTCGGCGAAGGCTTACTTTGCAATGGACCTGAGGCCACAGCGCCCCAAGAAGTGTGTGCGATGTTCCGTCCCATGATCGGAACCGATATGTGTGAACGCTAGACACTTCAAGCCTCCCTCTACGAGGACTTCCCGCATTCAAGGAACAAACACGAAGCCAGGATTTCTTTTTCTCAAACAGCAGTGAACAAACCCCGGGATTCCATGTAACAGCAACAACAGCACCCGGCAACTTGATTTGGGCAGGCTTTGCCCTACCGTCCACTTGGGCACGCTTTGCCACACTCCACGTATAAGGGGCACGGCCGAACGATATGTTTCACGCTCACAGCCCTCTTCACCGCAGTCCTCCCTGCAACTCGCAGTGACCCGGAGTTTTCCAAGAGCCTTCGTGGGTGAAAGGTTTTCAGGCCCGTCTGTCTCCTCAGGGCTTGGGATTGGAACTCTGCACGGCTACCCTGGGATGTGCGTCAGACTGCCTACCGCAGCTTATTCTATTTACGTGGCTGAATGTCAGCGCAGCCTTGTAAGGGAGCTGATGCGGCACACTGCCCCAGAATGTGTGGAATCAAAGACACTATGCGCTCGCCTGACCTGCGTCCTGTTCCCGGTCCACTGGAGGACAACTGCATATGAAATGTTGTTCACCTAGCCTGTCAGGTACACATCCCATTTCCCCTGTGAGGAACTCCGTTCCTATGCAATGCAGTCTGGAAAGCTGCCCCTCCAAGTACCCTTGAGAAACTCGGAGTGTGGTACTGTGTGAATGAACTCCTGTTCGACGTGTTGAGAAAAGGCTCCCAAGCCTTTCAGAAGCTGCTTTCGCGACGAGCTGGATGAGAACAGGCCTATCCCGAAGAGCTTTGGGTATCCCGTTTCTCTCCTCTAGCTCGTCTGTTGCACGTGCACATCCCGTCCGGGACCAGATGGTCCGTGCATTGCACCCCAGGCTTCCTTCACTCCAAGTTGAATACAGAGCCCAGAGCTCGGGGCAGCATGAAGATACCTCCGCCAAAGTGTTATTTCCCTGTCCCCCAAACACTTGGTTCTTTGTGTTGCACTCCACGGCAGAGCTCCAAATCCAGACAGGGCAATGCTCCTAACGTACCTTTCATCAAACTGGAAAGGAACATAACAATTTCCCGTAAACGGGACACATTTGCCAGGTCACCCGTAGGGTTTGCCCAAACAGGTGGCTCCACGCACCCTGCCCCGCACAGGGGCACACGTATGTGGCCGGTACGTGTGGTTGGGTTATGTCGAAGAGACCACCAGGTGCGTGACACTATGATTACGGGCCGCTCCCGGTATTTCTATCAGCGGGCATCACGTTTCTATCCTTAGAGCCCGAAACAGACTTCTGCAGTCCTTCTGCAGCAGCAGGAGACACGCTGCCCTCTGTCGACAGGCATTAGACACTTTTCGGGTACTGGACTTGAGCCCACTTTGTTACATTCGCGCAGCCTACGAACTCCCCTGAGGTAGAGTGTCTGAGGTGGCAAGGTCCGAAAGTAACCGCTGCACGTGTCCCGCCTGAGCCACAGATTCTGGTCACAAAAGGAGCACTCTCACGAGATCTTGGATCCCAGGGCTGACATCAAAGTGACCCTGTTCCTTAGGAAAATCTATATGCTATGAGGGTGGACACCGCTAAATGGGCCCTGGGCCTGTGGTCCCTGCTTCTGTGTAGCTTCAAGTGCAAGGCAGGCGCCTCTGCAAACATCTGGTGGAAGAGCCTCGGAAGTGACCCAGCGTTGGCCTCTGCCACTAGGCTCAGGGTCCAAGATGCGAACGAAATCAGTGTCCCCGGTGGGAAGACCTGCTACAGAGTTAAATTCCCATACATTGCAGAGGGGGGCAACCAGCACGCGGGCCAGCAGCCAAGTGCATTTAAATGATTGGCATCGTACGGGCTTCAGAATGAGCCCTTAGCGCCCCGGGTTGGAGCCACCGAGCATCCCGGGCACCACGGTCCTCCCATAGATAACGGTATGGTCTAGAACCTTGTAGTATGTTTCTCCTGCAGGGAAAGCAGCGTGGTACCCCCACGCTTCCATCCGGCCCACCTCATCACGGGCATTTGTGAGCTGGGGAGCAACCCGTTTCCCGTGCCTCGGCGAAGGCTTACTTTGCAATGGACCTGAGGCCACAGCGCCCCAAGAAGTGTGTGCGATGTTCCGTCCCATGATCGGAACCGATATGTGTGAACGCTAGACACCTCAAGCCTCCCTCTACGAGGACTTCCCGCATTCAAGGAACAAACACGAAGCCAGGATTTCTTTTTCTCAAACAGCAGTGAACAAACCCCGGGATTCCATGTAACAGCAACAACAGCACCCGGCAACTTGATTTGGGCAGGCTTTGCCCTACCGTCCACTTGGGCACGCTTTGCCACACTCCACGTATAAGGGGCACGGCCGAACGATATGTTTCACGCTCACAGCCCTCTTCACCGCAGTCCTCCCTGCAACTCGCAGTGACCCGGAGTTTTCCAAGAGCCTTCGTGGGTGAAAGGTTTTCAGGCCCGTCTGTCTCCTCAGGGCTTGGGATTGGAACTCTGCACGGCTACCCTGGGATGTGCGTCAGACTGCCTACCGCAGCTTATTCTATTTACGTGGCTGAATGTCAGCGCAGCCTTGTAAGGGAGCTGATGCGGCACACTGCCCCAGAATGTGTGGAATCAAAGACACTATGCGCTCGCCTGACCTGCGTCCTGTTCCCGGTCCACTGGAGGACAACTGCATATGAAATTTTGTTCACCTAGCCTGTCAGGTACACATCCCATTTCCCCTGTGAGGAACTCCGTTCCTATGCAATACAGTCTGGAAAGCTGCCCCTCCAAGTACCCTTGAGAAACTCGGAGTGTGGTACTGTGTGAATGAACTCCTGTTCGACGTGTTGAGAAAAGGCTCCCAAGCCTTTCAGAAGCTGCTTTCGCGACGAGCTGGATGAGAACAGGCCTATCCCGAAGAGCTGTGGGTATCCCGTTTCTCTCCTCTAGCTCGTCTGTTGCACGTGCACATCCCGTCCGGGACCAGATGGTCCGTGCATTGCACCCCAGGCTTCCTTCACTCCAAGTTGAATACGGAGCCCAGAGCTCGGGGCAGCATGAAGATACCTCCGCCAAAGTGCTATTTCCCTGTCCCCCAAACACTTGGTTCTTTGTGTTGCACTCCACGGCAGAGCTCCAAATCCAGACAGGGCAATGCTCCTAACGTACCTTTCATCAAACTGGAAAGGAACATAACAATTTCCCGTAAACGGGACACATTTGCCAGGCCACCCGTAGGGTTTGCCCAAACAGGTGGCTCCACGCACCCTGCCCCGCACAGGGGCACACGTATGTGGCCGGTACGTGTGGTTGGGTTATGTCGAAGAGACCACCAGGTGCGTGACACTATGACTACGGGCCGCTGCCGGCATTTCTATCAGCGGGCATCACGTTTCTATCCTTAGAGCCCGAAACAGACTTCTGCAGTCCTTCTGCAGCAGCAGGAAACACGCTGCCCTCTGCGACAGGCATTAGACACTTTTCGGGTACTGGACTTGAGCCCACTTTGTTACATTAGCGCAGCTTCCGAACTCCCCTGAGGTAGAGTGTCTGAGGTGGCAAGGTCCGAAAGTAACCGCTGCACGTGTCCCGCCTGAGCCATAGATTCTGGTCACAAAAGGAGCACTCTCACGAGATCTTGGATCCCAGGGCTGACATCAAAGTGACCCGGTTCCTTAGGAAAATCTATATGCTATGTGGATGGACACCGCTCATTCGGCCCTGTGCCTGGGTTCCCTGCTTCTGTGTAGCTTCAAGTGCAAGGCAGGCGCCTCTGCAAACATCTGGTGGAAGAGCCTCGGAAGTGACCCAGCGTTGGCCTCTGCCACTAGGCTCAGGGTCGAAGATGCGAACGAAATCAGTGTCCCCGGTGGGAAGACCTGCTACAGAGTTAAATTCCCATACATTGCAGAGGGGGGCAACCAGCACGCGGGACAGCAGCCAAGTGCATTTAAATGATTGGCATCGCACGGGCTTCAGAATGAGCCCTTAGCGCCCCGTGTTGGAGCCACCGAGCATCCCGGGCACCACGGTCCTCCCATAGATAACGGTATGGTCTAGAACCTCGTAGTATGTTTCTCCTGCAGGGAAAGCAGCCTGGTACCCCCACGCTTCCATCCGGCCCACCTCATCACGGGCATTTGTGAGCTGGGGAGCAACCCGTTTCCCGTGCCTCGGCGAAGGCTTACTTTGCAATGGACCTGAGGCCACAGCGCCCCAAGAAGTGTGTGCGATGTTCCGTCCCGTGATCGGAACCGATATGTGTGAACACTGGACACCTCAAGCCTCCCTCTACGAGGACTTCCCGCATTCAAGGAACAAACACGAAGCCAGGATTTCTTTTTCTCAAACAGCAGTGAACAAACCCCGGGATTCCATGTAACAGCAACAACAGCACCCGGCAACGTGATTTGGGCAGGCTTTGCCCTACCGTCCACTTGGGCATGCTTTGCCACACTCCACGTCCAAGGGGCACGGCCGAACGATATGTTTCACGCTCACAGCCCTCTTCACCGCAGTCCTCCCTGCAACTCGCAGTTTCCCGGAGTTTTCGAAGAGCCGTCGTGGGTGAAACGTTTTCAGGCCCGTCTGTCTACACAGGGCTTGGGATTGGAACTCTGCACGGCTACCCTGGGATGTGCGTCAGACTGCCTACCACAGCTTATTCTATTTACGTGGCTGAATGTCAGCGCAGCCTTGTAAGGGGGCTGATGCGGCACACTGCCCCAGAATGTGTGGGATCAAAGACACTATGCGCTCGCCTGACCTGCGTCCTGTTCCCGGTCCACTGGAGGACAACTGCATATGAAATTTTGTTCACCTAGCCTGTCAGGTACACATCCCATTTCCCCTGTGAGGAACTCCGTTCCTATGCAATGCAGTCTGGAAAGCTGCCCCTCCAAGTACCCTTGAGAAACTCGGAGTGTGGTACTGTGTGAATGAACTCCTGTTCGACGTGTTGAGAAAAGGCTCCCAAGCCTTTCAGAAGCTGCTTTCGCGACGAGCTGGATGAGAACAGGCCTATCCCGAAGAGCTTTGGGTATCCCGTTTCTCTCCTCTAGCTCGTCTGTTGCACGTGCACATCCCGTCCGGGACCAGATGGTCCGTGCATTGCACCCCAGGCTTCCTTCACTCCAAGTTGAATACGGAGCCCAGAGCTCGGGGCAGCATGAAGATACCTCCGCCAAAGTGCTATTTCCCTGTCCCCCAAACACTTGGTTCTTTGTGTTGCACTCCACGGCAGAGCTCCAAATCCAGACAGGGCAATGCTCCTAACGTACCTTTCATCAAACTGGAAAGGAACATAACAATTTCCCGTAAACGGGACACATTTGCCAGGTCACCCGTAGGGTTTGCCCAAACAGGTGGCTCCACGCACCCTGCCCCGCACAGGGGCACACGTATGTGGCCGGTACGTGTGGTTGGGTTATGTCGAAGAGACCACCAGGTGCGTGACACTATGATTACGGGCCGCTCCCGGTATTTCTATCAGCGGGCATCACGTTTCTATCCTTAGAGCCCGAAACAGACTTCTGCAGTCCTTCTGCAGCAGCAGGAGACACGCTGCCCTCTGTCGACAGGCATTAGACACTTTTCGGGTACTGGACTTGAGCCCACTTTGTTACATTCGCGCAGCCTACGAACTCCCCTGAGGTAGAGTGTCTGAGGTGGCAAGGTCCGAAAGTAACCGCTGCACGTGTCCCGCCTGAGCCATAGATTCTGGTCACGAAAGGAGCACTCTCACGAGATCTTGGATCCCACGGCTGACATCAAAGTGACCCTGTTCCTTAGGAAAATCTATATGCTATGTGGGTGTACACCGCTCATTCGGCCCTGTGCCTGGGTTCCCTGCTTCTGTGTAACTTCAAGTGCAAGGCAGGCGCCTCTGCAAACATCTGGTGGAAGAGCCTCGGAAGTGACCCAGCGTTGGCCTCTGCCACTAGGCTCAGGGTCCAAGATGCAAACGAAATCAGTGTCCCCGGTGGGAAGACCTGCTACAGAGTTAAATTCCCATACATTGCAGAGGGGGGCAACCAGCACGCGGGCCAGCAGCCAAGTGCATTTAAATGATTGGCATCGTACGGGCTTCAGAATGAGCCCTTAGCGCCCCGGGTTGGAGCCACCGAGCATCCCGGGCACCACGGTCCTCCCATAGATAACGGTATGGTCTAGAACCTTGTAGTATGTTTCTCCTGCAGGGAAAGCAGCGTGGTACCCCCACGCTTCCATCCGGCCCACCTCATCACGGGCATTTGTGAGCTGGGGAGCAACCCGTTTCCCGTGCCTCGGCGAAGGCTTACTTTGCAATGGACCTGAGGCCACAGCGCCCCAAGAAGTGTGTGCGATGTTCCGTCCCGTGATCGGAACCGATATGTGTGAACGCTGGACACCTCAAGCCTCCCTCTACGAGGACTTCCCGCATTCAAGGAACAAACACGAAGCCAGGATTTCTTTTTCTCAAACAGCAGTGAACAAACCCCGGGATTCCATGTAACAGCAACAACAGCACCCGGCAACTTGATTTGGGCAGGCTTTGCCCTACCGTCCACTTGGGCACGCTTTGCCACACTCCACGTATAAGGGGCACGGCCGAACGATATGTTTCACGCTCACAGCCCTCTTCACCGCAGTCCTCCCTGCAACTCGCAGTGACCCGGAGTTTTCCAAGAGCCTTCGTGGGTGAAAGGTTTTCAGGCCCGTCTGTCTCCTCAGGGCTTGGGATTGGAACTCTGCACGGCTACCCTGGGATGTGCGTCAGACTGCCTACCGCAGCTTATTCTATTTACGTGGCTGAATGTCAGCGCAGCCTTGTAAGGGAGCTGATGCGGCACACTGCCCCAGAATGTGTGGGATCAAAGACACTATGCGCTCGCCTGACCTGCGTCCTGTTCCCGGTCCACTGGAGGACAACTGCATATGACATTTTGTTCACCTAGCCTGTCAGGTACACATCCCATTTCCCCTGTGAGGAACTCCGTTCCTATGCAATGCAGTCTGGAAAGCTGCCCCTCCAAGTACCCTTGAGAAACTCGGAGTGTGGTACTGTGTGAATGAACTCCTGTTCGACGTGTTGAGAAAAGGCTCCCAAGCCTTTCAGAAGCTGCTTTCGCGACGAGCTGGATGAGAACAGGCCTATCCCGAAGAGCTGTGGGTATCCCGTTTCTCTCCTCTAGCTCGTCTGTTGCACGTGCACATCCCGTCCAGGACCAGATGCTCCGTGCATTGCACCCCAGGCTTCCTGCACTCCAAGTTGAATACGGAGCCCAGAGCTCGGGGCAGCATGAAGATACCTCCGCCAAAGTGCTATTTCCCTGTCCCCCAAACACTTGGTTCTTTGTGTTGCACTCCACGGCAGAGCTCCAAATCCAGACAGGGCAATGCTCCTAACGTACCTTTCATCAAACTGGAAAGGAACATAACAATTTCCCGTAAACGGGACACATTTGCCAGGCCACCCGTAGGGTTTGCCCAAACAGGTGGCTCCACGCACCCTGCCCCGCACAGGGGCACACGTATGTGGCCGGTACGTGTGGTTGGGTTATGTCGAAGAGACCACCAGGTGCGTGACACTATGATTACGGGCCGCTGCCGGCATTTCTATCAGCGGGCATCACGTTTCTATCCTTAGAGCCCGAAACAGACTTCTGCAGTCCTTCTGCAGCAGCAGGAGACACGCTGCCCTCTGTCGACAGGCATTAGACACTTTTCGGGTACTGGACTTGAGCCCACTTTGTTACATTCGCGCAGCCTACGAACTCCCCTGAGGTAGAGTGTCTGAGGTGGCAAGGTCCGAAAGTAACCGCTGCACGTGTCCCGCCTGAGCCACAGATTCTGGTCACAAAAGGAGCACTCTCACGAGATCTTGGATCCCAGGGCTGACATCAAAGTGACCCTGTTCCTTAGGAAAATCTATATGCTATGAGGGTGGACACCGCTAAATGGGCCCTGGGCCTGTGGTCCCTGCTTCTGTGTAGCTTCAAGTGCAAGGCAGGCGCCTCTGCAAACATCTGGTGGAAGAGCCTCGGAAGTGACCCAGCGTTGGCCTCTGCCACTAGGCTCAGGGTCCAAGATGCGAACGAAATCAGTGTCCCCGGTGGGAAGACCTGCTACAGAGTTAAATTCCCATACATTGCAGAGGGGGGCAACCAGCACGCGGGCCAGCAGCCAAGTGCATTTAAATGATTGGCATCGTACGGGCTTCAGAATGAGCCCTTAGCGCCCCGGGTTGGAGCCACCGAGCATCCCGGGCACCACGGTCCTCCCATAGATAACGGTATGGTCTAGAACCTTGTAGTATGTTTCTCCTGCAGGGAAAGCAGCGTGGTACCCCCACGCTTCCATCCGGCCCACCTCATCACGGGCATTTGTGAGCTGGGGAGCAACCCGTTTCCCGTGCCTCGGCGAAGGCTTACTTTGCAATGGACCTGAGGCCACAGCGCCCCAAGAAGTGTGTGCGATGTTCCGTCCCGTGATCGGAACCGATATGTGTGAACGCTAGACACCTCAAGCCTCCCTCTACGAGGACTTCCCGCATTCAAGGAACAAACACGAAGCCAGGATTTCTTTTTCTCAAACAGCAGTGAACAAACCCCGGGATTCCATGTAACAGCAACAACAGCACCCGGCAACTTGATTTGGGCAGGCTTTGCCCTACCGTCCACTTGGGCACGCTTTGCCACACTCCACGTATAAGGGGCACGGCCGAACGATATGTTTCACGCTCACAGCCCTCTTCACCGCAGTCCTCCCTGCAACTCGCAGTTTCCCGGAGTTTTCGAAGAGCCGTCGTGGGTGAAACGTTTTCAGGCCCGTCTGTCTCCTCAGGGCTTGGGATTGGAACTCTGCACGGCTACCCTGGGATGTGCGTCAGACTGCCTACCACAGCTTATTCTATTTACGTGGCTGAATGTCCGCGCAGCCTTGTAAGGGAGCTGATGCGGCACACTGCCCCAGAATGTGTGGGATCAAAGACACTATGCGCTCGCCTGACCTGCGTCCTGTTCCCGGTCCACTGGAGGACAACTGCATATGACATTTTGTTCACCTAGCCTGTCAGGTACACATCCCATTTCCCCTGTGAGGAACTCCGTTCCTATGCAATGCAGTCTGGAAAGCTGCCCCTCCAAGTACCCTTGAGAACCTCGGAGTGTGGTACTGTGTGAATGAACTCCTGTTCGACGTGTTGAGAAAAGGCTCCCAAGCCTTTCAGAAGCTGCTTTCGCGACGAGCTGGATGAGAACAGGCCTATCCCGAAGAGCTGTGGGTATCCCGTTTCTCTCCTCTAGCTCGTCTGTTGCACGTGCACATCCCGTCCGGGACCAGATGGTCCGTGCATTGCACCCCAGGCTTCCTTCACTCCAAGTTGAATACGGAGCCCAGAGCTCGGGGCAGCATGAAGATACCTCCGCCAAAGTGCTATTTCCCTGTCCCCCAAACACTTGGTTCTTTGTGTTGCACTCCACGGCAGAGCTCCAAATCCAGACAGGGCAATGCTCCTAACGTACCTTTCATCAAACTGGAAAGGAACATAACAATTTCCCGTAAACGGGACACATTTGCCAGGCCACCCGTAGGGTTTGCCCAAACAGGTGGCTCCACGCACCCTGCCCCGCACAGGGGCACACGTATGTGGCCGGTACGTGTGGTTGGGTTATGTCGAAGAGACCACCAGGTGCGTGACACTATGATTACGGGCCGCTGCCGGCATTTCTATCAGCGGGCATCACGTTTCTATCCTTAGAGCCCGAAACAGACTTCTGCAGTCCTTCTGCAGCAGCAGGAGACACGCTGCCCTCTGTCGACAGGCATTAGACACTTTTCGGGTACTGGACTTGAGCCCACTTTGTTACATTCGCGCAGCCTACGAACTCCCCTGAGGTAGAGTGTCTCAGGTGGCAAGGTCCGAAAGTAACCGCTGCACGTGTCCCGCCTGAGCCACAGATTCTGGTCACAAAAGGAGCACTCTCACGAGATCTTGGATCCCAGGGCTGACATCAAAGTGACCCTGTTCCTTAGGAAAATCTATATGCTATGAGGGTGGACACCGCTCAGTGGGCCCTGTGCCTGTGGTCCCTGCTTCTGTGTAGCTTCAAGTGCAAGGCAGGCGCCTCTGCAAACATCTGGTGGAAGAGCCTCGGAAGTGACCCAGCGTTGGCCTCTGCCACTAGGCTCAGGGTCCAAGATGCGAACGAAATCAGTGTCCCCGGTGGGAAGACCTGCTACAGAGTTAAATTCCCATACATTGCAGAGGGGGGCAACCAGCACGCGGGCCAGCAGCCAAGTGCATTTAAATGATTGGCATCGTACGGGCTTCAGAATGAGCCCTTAGCGCCCCGGGTTGGAGCCACCGAGCATCCCGGGCACCACGGTCCTCCCATAGATAACGGTATGGTCTAGAACCTTGTAGTATGTTTCTCCTGCAGGGAAAGCAGCGTGGTACCCCCACGCTTCCATCCGGCCCACCTCATCACGGGCATTTGTGAGCTGGGGAGCAACCCGTTTCCCGTGCCTCGGCGAAGGCTTACTTTGCAATGGACCTGAGGCCACAGCGCCCCAAGAAGTGTGTGCGATGTTCCGTCCCGTGATCGGAACCGATATGTGTGAACGCTAGACACCTCAAGCCTCCCTCTACGAGGACTTCCCGCATTCAAGGAACAAACACGAAGCCAGGATTTCTTTTTCTCAAACAGCAGTGAACAAACCCCGGGATTCCATGTAACAGCAACAACAGCACCCGGCAACTTGATTTGGGCAGGCTTTGCCCTACCGTCCACTTGGGCACGCTTTGCCACACTCCACGTATAAGGGGCACGGCCGAACGATATGTTTCACGCTCACAGCCCTCTTCACCGCAGTCCTCCCTGCAACTCGCAGTTTCCCGGAGTTTTCGAAGAGCCGTCGTGGGTGAAACGTTTTCAGGCCCGTCTGTCTCCACAGGGCTTGGGATTGGAACTCTGCACGGCTACCCTGGGATGTGCGTCAGACTGCCTACCACAGCTTATTCTATTTACGTGGCTGAATGTCCGCGCAGCCTTGTAAGGGAGCTGATGCGGCACACTGCCCCAGAATGTGTGGGATCAAAGACACTATGCGCTCGCCTGACCTGCGTCCTGTTCCCGGTCCACTGGAGGACAACTGCATATGAAATTTTGTTCACCTAGCCTGTCAGATACACATCCCATTTCCCCTGTGAGGAACTCCGTTCCTATGCAATGCAGTCTGGAAAGCTGCCCCTCCAAGTACCCTTGAGAAACTCGGAGTGTGGTACTGTGTGAATGAACTCCTGTTCGACGTGTTGAGAAAAGGCTCCCAAGCCTTTCAGAAGCTGCTTTCGCGACGAGCTGGATGAGAACAGGCCTATCCCGAAGAGCTGTGGGTATCCCGTTTCTCTCCTCTAGCTCGTCTGTTGCACGTGCACATCCCGTCCGGGACCAGATGGTCCGTGCATTGTACCCCAGGCTTCCTTCACTCCAAGTTGAATACGGAGCCCAGAGCTCGGGGCAGCATGAAGATACCTCCGCCAAAGTGCTATTTCCCTGTCCCCCAAACACTTGGTTCTTTGTGTTGCACTCCACGGCAGAGCTCCAAATCCAGACAGGGCAATGCTCCTAACGTACCTTTCATCAAACTGGAAAGGAACATAACAATTTCCCGTAAACGGGACACATTTGCCAGGCCACCCGTAGGGTTTGCCCAAACAGGTGGCTCCACGCACCCTGCTCCGCACAGGGGCACACGTATGTTGCCGCTACGTGTGGTTGGGTTATGTCGAAGAGACCACCAGGTGCGTGACACTATGACTACGGGCCGCTGCCGGCATTTCTATCAGCGGGCATCACGTTTCTATACTTATAGCCCGAAACAGACTTCTGCAGTCCTTCTGCAGCAGCAGGAAACACGCTGCCCTCTGTCGACAGGCATTAGACACTTTTCGGGTACTGGACTTGAGCCCACTTTGTTACATTCGCGCAGCTTCCGAACTCCCCTGAGGTAGAGTGTCTGAGGTGGCAAGGTCCGAAAGTAACCGCTGCACGTGTCCCGCCTGAGCCATAGATTCTGGTCAAAAAAGGAGCACTCTCACGAGATCTTGGATCCCAGGGCTGACATCAAAGTGACCCTGTTCCTTAGGAAAATCTATATGCTATGAGGGTGGACACCGCTAAATGGGCCCTGTGCCTGTGGTCCCTGCTTCTGTGTAGCTTCAAGTGCAAGGCAGGCGCCTCTGCAAACATCTGGTGGAAGAGCCTCGGAAGTGACCCAGCGTTGGCCTCTGCCACTAGGCTCAGGGTCCAAGATGCAAACGAAATCAGTGTCCCCGGTGGGAAGACCTGCTACAGAGTTAAATTCCCATACATTGCAGAGGGGGGCAACCAGCACGCGGGCCAGCAGCCAAGTGCATTTAAATGATTGGCATCGTACGGGCTTCAGAATGAGCCCTTAGCGCCCCGGGTTGGAGCCACCGAGCATCCCGGGCACCACGGTCCTCCCATAGATAACGGTATGGTCTAGAACCTTGTAGTATGTTTCTCCTGCAGGGAAAGCAGCGTGGTACCCCCACGCTTCCATCCGGCCCACCTCATCACGGGCATTTGTGAGCTGGGGAGCAACCCGTTTCCCGTGCCTCGGCGAAGGCTTACTTTGCAATGGACCTGAGGCCACAGCGCCCCAAGAAGTGTGTGCGATGTTCCGTCCCGTGATCGGAACCGATATGTGTGAACGCTAGACACCTCAAGCCTCCCTCTACGAGGACTTCCCGCATTCAAGGAACAGACACGAAGCCAGGATTTCTTTTTCTCAAACAGCAGTGAACAAACCCCGGGATTCCATGTAACAGCAACAACAGCACCCGGCAACTTGATTTGGGCAGGCTTTGCCCTACCGTCCACTTGGGCACGCTTTGCCACACTCCACGTATAAGGGGCACGGCCGAACGATATGTTTCACGCTCACAGCCCTCTTCACCGCAGTCCTCCCTGCAACTCGCAGTGACCCGGAGTTTTCCAAGAGCCTTCGTGGGTGAAACGTTTTCAGGTCCATCTGTCTCCACAGGGCTTGGGATTGGAACTCTGCACGGCTACCCTGGGATGTGCGTCAGATTGCCTACCGCAGCTTATTCTATTTACGTGGCTGAATGTCAGCGCAGACTTGTAAGGGAGCTGATGCTGCACACTGCCCCAGAATGTGTGGGATCAAAGACACTATGCACTCGCCTGACCTGGGTCCTGTTCCCGGTCCACTGGAGGACAACTGCATATGAAATTTTGTTCACCTAGCCTGTCAGGTACACATCCCATTGCCCCTGTGAGGAACTCCGTTCCTATGCAATGCAGTCTGAAAAGCTGCCCCTCCAAGTACCCTTGAGAAACTCGGAGTGTGGTACTGTGTGAATGACCTCCTGTTCGACGTGTTGAGAAAAGGCTCCCAAGCCTTTCAGAAGCTGCTTTCGCGACGAGCTGGATGAGAACAGGCCTCTCCCGAAGAGCTGTGTGTATCTCGTTTCTCTCCTCTAGCTCGTCTGTTGCACGTGCACATCCCGTCCAGGACCAGATGGTCCGTGCATTGCGCCCCAGGCTTCCTTCACTCCAAGTTGAATACGGAGCCCAGAGGACGGGGCAGCATGAAGATACCTCCGCCAAAGTGCTATTTCCCTGTCCCCCAAACACTTGTTTCTTTGTATTGCACTCCACGGCAGAGCTCCAAATCCAGACAGGGCAATGCTCGTAACGTACCTTTCATCAAACTGGAAAGGAACCTAACAATTTCCCGTAAACGGGACACATTTGCCAGGGCACCCGTAGGGTTTGCCCAAACAGGTGGCTCCACGCACCCTGCCCCGCGCAGGGGCACACGTCTGTGGCCGGTACGTGTGGTTCGGTTATGTGGAAGAAACCACCAGGTGCGTGACACTATGACTACGGGACGCTGCCGGCATTTCTATCAGCGGGCATCACGTTTCTATCCTTATAGCCTGAAACAGACTTCTGCAGTCCTTCTGCAGCAGCAGGAGACACGCTGCCCTCTGTCGACAGGCATGAGACACTTTTCGGGTACTGGACTTGAGCCCACTTTGTTACATTCGCGCAGCCTACGAACTCCCCTGAGGTAGAGTGTCTGAGGTGGCAAGGTCCGAAAGTAACCGCTGCACGTGTCCCGCCTGAGCCACAGATTCTGGTCACAAAAGGAGCACTCTCACGAGATCTTGGATCCCAGGGCTGACATCAAAGTGACCCTGTTCCTTAGGAAAATCTATATGCTATGAGGGTGGACACCGCTAAATGGGCCCTGTGCCTGTGGTCCCTGCTTCTGTGTAGCTTCAAGTGCAAGGCAGGCGCCTCTGCAAACATCTGGTGGAAGAGCCTCGGAAGTGACCCAGCGTTGGCCTCTGCCACTAGGCTCAGCGTCCAAGATGCGAACGAAATCAGTGTCCCCGGTGGGAAGACCTGGTACAGAGTTAAATTCCCATACATTGCAGAGGGGGGCAACCAGCACGCGGGCCAGCAGCCAAGTGCATTTAAATGATTGGCATCGTACGGGCTTCAGAATGAGCCCTTAGCGCCCCGGGTTGGAGCCACCGAGCATCCCGGGCACCACGGTCCTCCCATAGATAACGGTATGGTCTAGAACCTTGTAGTATGTTTCTCCTGCAGGGAAAGCAGCGTGGTACCCCCACGCTTCCATCCGGCCCACCTCATCACGGGCATTTGTGAGCTGGGGAGCAACCCGTTTCCCGTGCCTCGGCGAAGGCTTACTTTGCAATGGACCTGAGGCCACAGCGCCCCAAGAAGTGTGTGCGATGTTCCGTCCCGTGATCGGAACCGATATGTGTGAACGCTAGACACCTCAAGCCTCCCTCTACGAGGACTTCCCGCATTCAAGGAACAAACACGAAGCCAGGATTTCTTTTTCTCAAACAGCAGTGAACAAACCCCGGGATTCCATGTAACAGCAACAACAGCACCCGGCAACTTGATTTGGGCAGGCTTTGCCCTACCGTCCACTTGGGCACGCTTTGCCACACTACACGTATAAGGGGCACGGCCGAACGATATGTTTCACGCTCACAGCCCTCTTCACCGCAGTCCTCCCTGCAACTCGCAGTGACCCGGAGTTTTCCAAGAGCCTTCGTGGGTGAAACGTTTTCAGGCCCATCTGTCTCCACAGGGCTTGGGATTGGAACTCTGCACGGCTACCCTGGGATGTGCGTCAGATTGCCTACCGCAGCTTATTCTATTTACGTGGCTGAATGTCAGCGCAGACTTGTAAGGGAGCTGATGCTGCACACTGCCCCAGAATGTGTGGGATCAAAGACACTATGCACTCGCCTGACCTGGGTCCTGTTCCCGGTCCACTGGAGGACAACTGCATATGAAATTTTGTTCACCTAGCCTGTCAGGTACACATCCCATTGCCCCTGTGAGGAACTCCGTTCCTATGCAATGCAGTCTGAAAAGCTGCCCCTCCAAGTACCCTTGAGAAACTCGGAGTGTGGTACTGTGTGAATGACCTCCTGTTCGACGTGTTGAGAAAAGGCTCCCAAGCCTTTCAGAAGCTGCTTTCGCGACGAGCTGGATGGGAACAGGCCTCTCCCGAAGAGCTGTGTGTATCTCGTTTCTCTCCTCTAGCTCGTCTGTTGCACGTGCACATCCCGTCCGGGACCAGATGGTCCGTGCATTGCACCCCAGGCTTCCTTCACTCCAAGTTGAATACGGAGCCCAGAGCTCGGGGCAGCATGAAGATACCTCCGCCAAAGTGCTATTTCCCTGTCCCCCAAACACTTGGTTCTTTGTGTTGCACTCCACGGCAGAGCTCCAAATCCAGACAGGGCAATGCTCCTAACGTACCTTTCATCAAACTGGAAAGGAACATAACAATTTCCCGTAAACGGGACACATTTGCCAGGCCACCCGTAGGGTTTGCCCAAACAGGTGGCTCCACGCACCCTGCCCCGCACAGGGGCACACGTATGTGGCCGGTACGTGTGGTTGGGTTATGTCGAAGAGACCACCAGGTGCGTGACACTATGACTACGGGCCGCTGCCGACATTTCTATCAGCGGGCATCACGTTTCTATCCTTAGAGCCCGAAACAGACTTCTGCAGTCCTTCTGCAGCAGCAGGAGACACGCTGCCCTCTGTCGACAGGCATTAGACACTTTTCGGCTACTGGACTTGAGCCCACTTTGTTACATTCGCGCAGCTTCCGAACGCCCCTGAGGTAGAGTGTCTGAGGTGGCAAGGTCCGAAAGTTACCGCTGCACGTGTCCCGCTTGAGCCATAGGTTCTGGTCACAAAAGGAGCACTCTCAGGTGATGTTGGATCCCAAGGCGGACATCAAAGTGACCCTGTTCCTTAGGAAAATCTATATGCTATGAGGGTGGACACCGCTCAGTGGGCCCTGTGCCTAGGGTCCCTGCTTCTGTGTAGCTTCAAGTCCAAGGCAGGCGCCACTGCAAACATCTGATGGAAGAGCCTCGGAAGTGACCCAGCGTTGGCCTCTGCCACTAGGCTCAGGGTCGAAGATGCGAACGAAATCAGTGTCCCCGGTGGGAAGACCTGCTACAGAGTTAAATTCCCATACATGGCAGAGGGGGGCAACCAGCACGCGGGCCAGCAGCCAAGTGCATTTAAATGATTGGCATCGCACGGGCTTCAGAATGAGCCCTTAGCGCCCCGTGTTGGAGCCACCAAGCATCCCGGGCACCACGGTCCTCCCATAGATAACGGTATGGTCTAGAACCTTGTAGTATGTTTCTCCTGCAGGGAAAGCAGCCTGGTACCCCCACGCTTCCATCCGGCCCACCTCATCACGGGCATTTGTGAGCTGGGGAGCAACCCGTTTCCCGTGCCTCGGCGAAGGCTTACTTTGCAATGGACCTGAGGCCACAGCGCCCCAAGAAGTGTGTGCGATGTTCCGTCCCGTGATCGGAACCGATATGTGTGAACGCTAGACACCTCAAGCCTCCCTCTACGAGGACTTCCCGCATTCAAGGAACAAACACGAAGCCAGGATTTCTTTTTCTCAAACAGCAGTGAACAAACCCCGGGATTCCATGTAACAGCAACAACAGCACCCGGCAACTTGATTTGGGCAGGCTTTGCCCTACCGTCCACTTGGGCACGCTTTGCCACACTCCACGTATAAGGGGCACGGCCGAACGATATGTTTCACGCTCACAGCCCTCTTCACCGCAGTCCTCCCTGCAACTCGCAGTGACCCGGAGTTTTCCAAGAGCCTTCGTGGGTGAAAGGTTTTCAGGCCCGTCTGTCTCCTCAGGGCTTGGGATTGGAACTCTGCACGGCTACCCTGGGATGTGCGTCAGACTGCCTACCGCAGCTTATTCTATTTACGTGGCTGAATGTCAGCGCAGCCTTGTAAGGGAGCTGATGCGGCACACTGCCCCACAATGTGTGGGATCAAAGACACTATGCGCTCGCCTGACCTGCGTCCTGTTCCCGGTCCACTGGAGGACAACTGCATATGAAATGTTGTTCACCTAGCCTGTCAGGTACACATCCCATTTCCCCTGTGAGGAACTCCGTTCCTATGCAATGCAGTCTGGAAAGCTGCCCCTCCAAGTACCCTTGAGAAACTCGGAGTGTGGTACTGTGTGAATGAACTCCTGTTCGACGTGTTGAGAAAAGGCTCCCAAGCCTTTCAGAAGCTGCTTTCGCGACGAGCTGGATGAGAACAGGCCTATCCCGAAGAGCTTTGGGTATCCCGTTTCTCTCCTCTAGCTCGTCTGTTGCACGTGCACATCCCGTCCGGGACCAGATGGTCCGTGCATTGCACCCCAGGCTTCCTTCACTCCAAGTTGAATACGGAGCCCAGAGCTCGGGGCAGCATGAAGATACCTCCGCCAAAGTGCTATTTCCCTGTCCCCCAAACACTTGGTTCTTTGTGTTGCACTCCACGGCAGAGCTCCAAATCCAGACAGGGCAATGCTCCTAACGTACCTTTCATCAAACTGGAAAGGAACATAACAATTTCCCGTAAACGGGACACATTTGCCAGGCCACCCGTAGGGTTTGCCCAAACAGGTGGCTCCACGCACCCTGCCCCGCACAGGGGCACACGTATGTGGCCGGTACGTGTGGTTGGGTTATGTCGAAGAGACCACCAGGTGCGTGACACTATGATTACGGGCCGCTGCCGGCATTTCTATCAGCGGGCATCACGTTTCTATCCTTAGAGCCCGAAACAGACTTCTGCAGTCCTTCTGCAGCAGCAGGAGACACGCTGCCCTCTGTCGACAGGCATGAGACACTTTTCGGGTACTGGACTTGAGCCCACTTTGTTACATTCGCGCAGCCTACGAACTCCCCTGAGGTAGAGTGTCTGAGGTGGCAAGGTCCGAAAGTAACCGCTGCACGTGTCCCGCCTGAGCCACAGATTCTGGTCACAAAAGGAGCACTCTCACGAGATCTTGGATCCCAGGGCTGACATCAAAGTGACCCTGTTCCTTAGGAAAATCTATATGCTATGAGGGTGGACACCGCTAAATGGGCCCTGTGCCTGTGGTCCCTGCTTCTGTGTAGCTTCAAGTGCAAGGCAGGCGCCTCTGCAAACATCTGGTGGAAGAGCCTCGGAAGTGACCCAGCGTTGGCCTCTGCCACTAGGCTCAGGGTCCAAGATGCGAACGAAATCAGTGTCCCCGGTGGGAAGACCTGCTACAGAGTTAAATTCCCATACATTGCAGAGGGGGGCAACCAGCACGCGGGCCAGCAGCCAAGTGCATTTAAATGATTGGCATCGTACGGGCTTCAGAATGAGCCCTTAGCGCCCCGGGTTGGAGCCACCGAGCATCCCGGGCACCACGGTCCTCCCATAGATAACGGTATGGTCTAGAACCTTGTAGTATGTTTCTCCTGCAGGGAAAGCAGCGTGGTACCCCCACGCTTCCATCCGGCCCACCTCATCACGGGCATTTGTGAGCTGGGGAGCAACCCGTTTCCCGTGCCTCGGCGAAGGCTTACTTTGCAATGGACCTGAGGCCACAGCGCCCCAAGAAGTGTGTGCGATGTTCCGTCCCGTGATCGGAACCGATATGTGTGAACGCTAGACACCTCAAGCCTCCCTCTACGAGGACTTCCCGCATTCAAGGAACAAACACGAAGCCAGGATTTCTTTTTCTCAAACAGCAGTGAACAAACCCCGGGATTCCATGTAACAGCAACAACAGCACCCGGCAACTTGATTTGGGCAGGCTTTGCCCTACCGTCCACTTGGGCACGCTTTGCCACACTCCACGTATAAGGGGCACGGCCGAACGATATGTTTCACGCTCACAGCCCTCTTCACCGCAGTCCTCCCTGCAACTCGCAGTGACCCGGAGTTTTCCAAGAGCCTTCGTGGGTGAAACGTTTTCAGGCCCATCTGTCTCCACAGGGCTTGGGATTGGAACTCTGCACGGCTACCCTGGGATGTGCGTCAGATTGCCTACCGCAGCTTATTCTATTTACGTGGCTGAATGTCAGCGCAGACTTGTAAGGGAGCTGATGCTGCACACTGCCCCAGAATGTGTGGGATCAAAGACACTATGCACTCGCCTGACCTGGGTCCTGTTCCCGGTCCACTGGAGGACAACTGCATATGAAATTTTGTTCACCTAGCCTGTCAGGTACACATCCCATTGCCCCTGTGAGGAACTCCGTTCCTATGCAATGCAGTCTGAAAAGCTGCCCCTCCAAGTACCCTTGAGAAACTCGGAGTGTGGTACTGTGTGAATGACCTCCTGTTCGACGTGTTCAGAAAAGGCTCCCAAGCCTTTCAGAAGCTGCTTTCGCGACGAGCTGGATGAGAACAGGCCTCTCCCGAAGAGCTGTGGGTATCCCGTTTCTCTCCTCTAGCTCGTCTGTTGCACGTGCACATCCCGTCCGGGACCAGATGGTCCGTGCATTGCACCCCAGGCTTCCTTCACTCCAAGTTGAATACGGAGCCCAGAGCTCGGGGCAGCATGAAGATACCTCCGCCAAAGTGCTATTTCCCTGTCCCCCAAACACTTGGTTCTTTGTGTTGCACTCCACGGCAGAGCTCCAAATCCAGACAGGGCAATGCTCCTAACGTACCTTTCATCAAACTGGAAAGGAACATAACAATTTCCCGTAAACGGGACACATTTGCCAGGCCACCCGTAGGGTTTGCCCAAACAGGTGGCTCCACGCACCCTGCCCCGCACAGGGGCACACGTATGTGGCCGGTACGTGTGGTTGGGTTATGTCGAAGAGACCACCAGGTGCGTGACACTATGACTACGGGCCGCTGCCGACATTTCTATCAGCGGGCATCACGTTTCTATCCTTAGAGCCCGAAACAGACTTCTGCAGTCCTTCTGCAGCAGCAGGAGACACGCTGCCCTCTGTCGACAGGCATTAGACACTTTTCGGCTACTGGACTTGAGCCCACTTTGTTACATTCGCGCAGCTTCCGAACGCCCCTGAGGTAGAGTGTCTGAGGTGGCAAGGTCCGAAAGTTACCGCTGCACGTGTCCCGCTTGAGCCATAGGTTCTGGTCACAAAAGGAGCACTCTCAGGTGATGTTGGATCCCAAGGCGGACATCAAAGTGACCCTGTTCCTTAGGAAAATCTATATGCTATGAGGGTGGACACCGCTCAGTGGGCCCTGTGCCTAGGGTCCCTGCTTCTGTGTAGCTTCAAGTCCAAGGCAGGCGCCACTGCAAACATCTGATGGAAGAGCCTCGGAAGTGACCCAGCGTTGGCCTCTGCCACTAGGCTCAGGGTCGAAGATGCGAACGAAATCAGTGTCCCCGGTGGGAAGACCTGCTACAGAGTTAAATTCCCATACATGGCAGAGGGGGGCAACCAGCACGCGGGCCAGCAGCCAAGTGCATTTAAATGATTGGCATCGCACGGGCTTCAGAATGAGCCCTTAGCGCCCCGTGTTGGAGCCACCGAGCATCCCGGGCACCACGGTCCTCCCATAGATAACGGTATGGTCTAGAACCTTGTAGTATGTTTCTCCTGCAGGGAAAGCAGCGTGGTACCCCCACGCTTCCATCCGGCCCACCTCATCACGGGCATTTGTGAGCTGGGGAGCAACCCGTTTCCCGTGCCTCGGCGAAGGCTTACTTTGCAATGGACCTGAGGCCACAGCGCCCCAAGAAGTGTGTGCGATGTTCCGTCCCGTGATCGGAACCGATATGTGTGAACACTGGACACCTCAAGCCTCCCTCTACGAGGACTTCCCGCATTCAAGGAACAAACACGAAGCCAGGATTTCTTTTTCTCAAACAGCAGTGAACAAACCCCGGGATTCCATGTAACAGCAACAACAGCACCCGGCAACTTGATTTGGGCAGGCTTTGCCCTACCGTCCACTTGGGCACGCTTTGCCACACTCCACGTATAAGGGGCACGGCCGAACGATATGTTTCACGCTCACAGCCCTCTTCACCGCAGTCCTCCCTGCAACTCGCAGTTTCCCGGAGTTTTCGAAGAGCCGTCGTGGGTGAAACGTTTTCAGGCCCGTCTGTCTCCACAGGGCTTCGGATTGGAACTCTGCACGGCTACCCTGGGATGTGCGTCAGACTGCCTACCACAGCTTATTCTATTTACGTGGCTGAATGTCAGCGCAGCCTTGTAAGGGAGCTGATGCGGCACACTGCCCCAGAATGTGTGGGATCAAAGACACTATGCGCTCGCCTGAACTGGGTCCTGTTCCCGGTCCACTGGAGGACAACTGCATATGAAATTTTCTTCACCTAGCCTGTCAGGTACACATCCCATTTCCCCTGTGAGGAACTCCGTTCCTATGCAATGCAGTCTGGAAAGCTGCCCCTCCAAGTACCCTTGAGAAACTCGGAGTGTGGTACTGTGTGAATGAACTCCTGTTCGACGTGTTGAGAAAAGGCTCCCAAGCCTTTCAGAAGCTGCTTTCGCGACGAGCTGGATGAGAACAGGCCTATCCCGAAGAGCTTTGGGTATCCCGTTTCTCTCCTCTAGCTCGTCTGTTGCACGTGCACATCCCGTCCGGGACCAGATGGTCCGTGCATTGCACCCCAGGCTTCCTTCACTCCAAGTTGAATACGGAGCCCAGAGCTCGGGGCAGCATGAAGATACCTCCGCCAAAGTGCTATTTCCCTGTCCCCCAAACACTTGGTTCTTTGTGTTGCACTCCACGGCAGAGCTCCAAATCCAGACAGGGCAATGCTCCTAACGTACCTTTCATCAAACTGGAAAGGAACATAACAATTTCCCGTAAACGGGACACATTTGCCAGGCCACCCGTAGGGTTTGCCCAAACAGGTGGCTCCACGCACCCTGCCCCGCACAGGGGCACACGTATGTGGCCGGTACGTGTGGTTGGGTTATGTCGAAGAGACCACCAGGTGCGTGACACTATGATTACGGGCCGCTGCCGGCATTTCTATCAGCGGGCATCACGTTTCTATCCTTAGAGCCCGAAACAGACTTCTGCAGTCCTTCTGCAGCAGCAGGAGACACGCTGCCCTCTGTCGACAGGCATGAGACACTTTTCGGGTACTGGACTTGAGCCCACTTTGTTACATTCGCGCAGCCTACGAACTCCCCTGAGGTAGAGTGTCTGAGGTGGCAAGGTCCGAAAGTAACCGCTGCACGTGTCCCGCCTGAGCCACAGATTCTGGTCACAAAAGGAGCACTCTCACGAGATCTTGGATCCCAGGGCTGACATCAAAGTGACCCTGTTCCTTAGGAAAATCTATATGCTATGAGGGTGGACACCGCTAAATGGGCCCTGTGCCTGTGGTCCCTGCTTCTGTGTAGCTTCAAGTGCAAGGCAGGCGCCTCTGCAAACATCTGGTGGAAGAGCCTCGGAAGTGACCCAGCGTTGGCCTCTGCCACTAGGCTCAGGGTCCAAGATGCGAACGAAATCAGTGTCCCCGGTGGGAAGACCTGCTACAGAGTTAAATTCCCATACATTGCAGAGGGGGGCAACCAGCACGCGGGCCAGCAGCCAAGTGCATTTAAATGATTGGCATCGTACGGGCTTCAGAATGAGCCCTTAGCGCCCCGGGTTGGAGCCACCGAGCATCCCGGGCACCACGGTCCTCCCATAGATAACGGTATGGTCTAGAACCTTGTAGTATGTTTCTCCTGCAGGGAAAGCAGCGTGGTACCCCCACGCTTCCATCCGGCCCACCTCATCACGGGCATTTGTGAGCTGGGGAGCAACCCGTTTCCCGTGCCTCGGCGAAGGCTTACTTTGCAATGGACCTGAGGCCACAGCGCCCCAAGAAGTGTGTGCGATGTTCCGTCCCGTGATCGGAACCGATATGTGTGAACGCTAGACACCTCAAGCCTCCCTCTACGAGGACTTCCCGCATTCAAGGAACAAACACGAAGCCAGGATTTCTTTTTCTCAAACAGCAGTGAACAAACCCCGGGATTCCATGTAACAGCAACAACAGCACCCGGCAACTTGATTTGGGCAGGCTTTGCCCTACCGTCCACTTGGGCACGCTTTGCCACACTCCACGTATAAGGGGCACGGCCGAACGATATGTTTCACGCTCACAGCCCTCTTCACCGCAGTCCTCCCTGCAACTCGCAGTTTCCCGGAGTTTTCGAAGAGCCGTCGTGGATGAAACGTTTTCAGGCCCGTCTGTCTCCACAGGGCTTCGGATTGGAACTCTGCACGGCTACCCTGGGATGTGCGTCAGACTGCCTACCACAGCTTATTCTATTTACGTGGCTGAATGTCAGCGCAGCCTTGTAAGGGAGCTGATGCGGCACACTGCCCCAGAATGTGTGGGATCAAAGACACTATGCGCTCGCCTGACCTGCGTCCTGTTCCCGGTCCACTGGAGGACAACTGCATATGAAATTTTGTTCACCTAGCCTGTCAGGTACACATCCCATTTCCCCTGTGAGGAACTCTGTTCCTATGCAAGGCAGTCTGGAAAGCTGCCCCTCCAAGTACCCTTGAGAAACTCGGAGTGTGGTACTGTGTGAATGAACTCCTGTTCGACGTGTTGAGAAAAGGCTCCCAAGCCTTTCAGAAGCTGCTTTCGCGACGAGCTGGATGAGAACAGGCCTATCCCGAAGAGCTGTGGGTATCCCGTTTCTCTCCTCTAGCTCGTCTGTTGCACGTGCACATCCCGTCCGGGACCAGATGGTCCGTGCATTGCACCCCAGGCTTCCTACACTCCAAGTTGAATACAGAGCCCAGTGCTCGGGGCAGCATGAAGATACCTCCGCCAAAGTGCTATTTCCCTGTCCCCCAAACACTTGGTTATTTGTGTTGCACTCCACGGCAGAGCTCCAAATCCAGACAGGGCAATGCTCCTAACGTACCTTTCATCAAACTGGAAAGGAACATAACAATTTCCCGTAAACGGGACACATTTGCCAGGCCACCCGTAGGGTTTGCCCAAACAGGTGGCTCCACGCACCCTGCCCCGCACAGGGGCACACGTATGTGGCCGGTACGTGTGGTTGGGTTATGTCGAAGAGACCACCAGGTGCGTGACACTATGACTACGGGCCGCTGCCGGCATTTCTATCAGCGGGCATCACGTTTCTATACTTATAGCCCGAAACAGACTTCTGCAGTCCTTCTGCAGCAGCAGGAGACACGCTGCCCTCTGTCGACAGGCATTAGACACTTTTCGGGTACTGGACTTGAGCCCACTTTGTTACATTCGCGCAGCTTCCGAACGCCCCTGAGGCAGAGTGTCTGAGGTGGAAAGGTCCGAAAGTTACCGCTGCACGTGTCCCGCCTGAGCCATAGATTCTGGTCACAAAAGGAGCACTCTCAGGTGATGTTGGATCCCAAGGCGGACATCAAAGTGACCCTGTTCCTTAGGAAAATCTATATGCTATGAGGGTGGACACCGCTCAGTGGGCCCTGTGCCTAGGGTCCCTGCTTCTGTGTAGCTTCAAGTCCAAGGCAGGCGCCACTGCAAACATCTGATGGAAGAGCCTCGGAAGTGACCCAGCGTTGGCCTCTGCCACTAGGCTCAGGGTCGAAGATGCGAACGAAATCAGTGTCCCCGGTGGGAAGACCTGCTACAGAGTTAAATTCCCATACATTGCAGAGGGGGGCAACCAGCACGCGGGCCAGCAGCCAAGTGCATTTAAATGATTGGCATCGCACGGGCTTCAGAATGAGCCCTTAGCGCCCCGGGTTGGAGCCACCGAGCATCCCGGGCACCACGGTCCTCCCATAGATAACGGTATGGTCTAGAACCTTGTAGTATGTTTCTCCTGCAGGGAAAGCAGCCTGGTACCCCCACGCTTCCATCCGGCCCACCTCATCACGGGCATTTGTGAGCTGGGGAGCAACCCGTTTCCCATGCCTCGGCGAAGGCTTACTTTGCAATGGTCCTCAGGCCACAGCGCCCCAAGAAGTGTGTGCGATGTTCCGTCCCGTGATCGGAACCGATATGTGTGAACACTGGACACCTCAAGCCTCCCTCTACGAGGACTTCCCGCACTCAAGGAACAAACACGAAGCCAGGATTTCTTTTTCTCAAACAGCAGTGAACAAACCCCGGGATTCCATGTAACAGCAACAACAGCACCCGGCAACGTGATTTGGGCAGGCTTTGCCCTACCGTCCACTTGGGCATGCTTTGCCACACTCCACGTCCAAGGGGCACGGCCGAACGATATGTTTCACGCTCACAGCCCTCTTCACCGCAGTCCTCCCTGCAACTCGCAGTTTCCCGGAGTTTTCGAAGAGCCGTCGTGGGTGAAACGTTTTCAGGCCCGTCTGTCTCCACAGGGCTTCGGATTGGAACTCTGCACGGCTACCCTGGGATGTGCGTCAGACTGCCTACCACAGCTTATTCTATTTACGTGGCTGAATGTCAGCGCAGCCTTGTAAGGGAGCTGATGCGGCACACTGCCCCAGAATGTGTGGGATCAAAGACACTATGCGCTCGCCTGACCTGCGTCCTGTTCCCGGTCCACTGGAGGACAACTGCATATGAAATTTTGTTCACCTAGCCTGTCAGGTACACATCCCATTTCCCCTGTGAGGAACTCTGTTCCTATGCAATGCAGTCTGGAAAGCTGCCCCTCCAAGTACCCTTGAGAAACTCGGAGTGTGGTACTGTGTGAATGAACTCCTGTTCGACGTGTTGAGAAAAGGCTCCCAAGCCTTTCAGAAGCTGCTTTCGCGACGAGCTGGATGAGAACAGGCCTATCCCGAAGAGCTGTGGGTATCCCGTTTCTCTCCTCTAGCTCGTCTGTTGCACGTGCACATCCCGTCCGGGACCAGATGGTCCGTGCATTGCACCCCAGGCTTCCTACACTCCAAGTTGAATACAGAGCCCAGTGCTCGGGGCAGCATGAAGATACCTCCGCCAAAGTGCTATTTCCCTGTCCCCCAAACACTTGGTTCTTTGTGTTGCACTCCACGGCAGAGCTCCAAATCCAGACAGGGCAATGCTCCTAACGTACCTTTCATCAAACTGGAAAGGAACATAACAATTTCCCGTAAACGGGACACATTTGCCAGGCCACCCGTAGGGTTTGCCCAAACAGGTGGCTCCACGCACCCTGCCCCGCACAGGGGCACACGTATGTGGCCGGTACGTGTGGTTGGGTTATGTCGAAGAGACCACCAGGTGCGTGACACTATGACTACGGGCCGCTGCCGGCATTTCTATCAGCGGGCATCACGTTTCTATCCTTAGAGCCCGAAACAGACTTCTGCAGTCCTTCTGCAGCAGCAGGAGACACGCTGCCCTCTGTCGACAGGCATTAGACACTTTTCGGGTACTGGACTTGAGCCCACTTTGTTACATTCGCGCAGCTTCCGAACGCCCCTGAGGCAGAGTGTCTGAGGTGGAAAGGTCCGAAAGTTACCGCTGCACGTGTCCCGCCTGAGCCATAGATTCTGGTCACAAAAGGAGCACTCTCAGGTGATGTTGGATCCCAAGGCGGACATCAAAGTGACCCTGTTCCTTAGGAAAATCAATATGCTATGAGGGTGGACACCGCTCAGTGGGCCCTGTGCCTAGGGTCCCTGCTTCTGTGTAGCTTCAAGTCCAAGGCAGGCGCCACTGCAAACATCTGATGGAAGAGCCTCGGAAGTGACCCAGCGTTGGCCTCTGCCACTAGGCTCAGGGTCGAAGATGCGAACGAAATCAGTGTCCCCGGTGGGAAGACCTGCTACAGAGTTAAATTCCCATACATTGCAGAGGGGGGCAACCAGCACGCGGGCCAGCAGCCAAGTGCATTTAAATGATTGGCATTGCACGGGCTTCAGAATGAGCCCTTAGCGCCCCGGGTTGGAGCCACCGAGCATCCCGGGCACCACGGTCCTCCCATAGATAACGGTATGGTCTAGAACCTTGTAGTATGTTTCTCCTGCAGGGAAAGCAGCCTGGTACCCCCACGCTTCCATCCGGCCCACCTCATCACGGGCATTTGTGAGCTGGGGAGCAACCCGTTTCCCATGCCTCGGCGAAGGCTTACTTTGCAATGGTCCTCAGGCCACAGCGCCCCAAGAAGTGTGTGCGATGTTCCGTCCCGTGATCGGAACCGATATGTGTGAACACTGGACACCTCAAGCCTCCCTCTACGAGGACTTCCCGCACTCAAGGAACAAACACGAAGCCAGGATTTCTTTTTCTCAAACAGCAGTGAACAAACCCCGGGATTCCATGTAACAGCAACAACAGCACCCGGCAACGTGATTTGGGCAGGCTTTGCCCTACCGTCCACTTGGGCATGCTTTGCCACACTCCACGTCCAAGGGGCACGGCCGAACGATATGTTTCACGCTCACAGCCCTCTTCACCGCAGTCCTCCCTGCAACTCGCAGTTTCCCGGAGTTTTCGAAGAGCCGTCGTGGGTGAAACGTTTTCAGGCCCGTCTGTCTCCACAGGGCTTCGGATTGGAACTCTGCACGGCTACCCTGGGATGTGCGTCAGACTGCCTACCACAGCTTATTCTATTTACGTGGCTGAATGTCAGCGCAGCCTTGTAAGGGAGCTGATGCGGCACACTGCCCCAGAATGTGTGGGATCAAAGACACTATGCGCTCGCCTGACCTGCGTCCTGTTCCCGGTCCACTGGAGGACAACTGCATATGAAATTTTGTTCACCTAGCCTGTCAGGTACACATCCCATTTCCCCTGTGAGGAACTCCGTTCCTATGCAATGCAGTCTGGAAAGCTGCCCCTCCAAGTACCCTTGAGAAACTCGGAGTGTGGTACTGTGTGAATGAACTCCTGTTCGACGTGTTGAGAAAAGGCTCCCAAGCCTTTCAGAAGCTGCTTTCGCGACGAGCTGGATGAGGACAGGCCTATCCCGAAGAGCTGTGGGTATCCCGTTTCTCTCCTCTAGCTCGTCTGTTGCACGTGCACATCCCGTCCGGGACCAGATGGTCCGTGCATTGCACCCCAGGCTTCCTAAACTCCAAGTTGAATACGGAGCCCAGAGCTCGGGGCAGCATGAAGATACCTCCGCCAAAGTGCTATTTCCCTGTCCCCCAAACACTTGGTTCTTTGTGTTGCACTCCACGGCAGAGCTCCAAATCCAGACAGGGCAATGCTCCTAACGTACCTTTCATCAAACTGGAAAGGAACATAACAATTTCCCGTAAACGGGACACATTTGCCAGGCCACCCGTAGGGTTTGCCCAAACAGGTGGCTCTACGCACCCTGCTCCGCACAGGGGCACAGGTATGTTGCCGGTACGTGTGGTTGGGTTATGTCGAAGAGACCACCAGGTGCGTGACACTATGACTACGGGCCGCTGCCGGCATTTCTATCAGCGGGCATCACGTTTCTATACTTATAGCCCGAAACAGACTTCTGCAGTCCTTCTGCAGCAGCAGGAGACACGCTGCCCTCTGTCGACAGGCATGAGACACTTTTCGGGTACTGGACTTGAGCCCACTTTGTTACATTCGCGCAGCTTCTGAACTCCCCTGAGGTAGAGTGTCTGAGGTGGCAAGGTCCGAAAGTAACCGCTGCACGTGTCCCGCCTGAGCCATAGATTCTGGTCACAAAAGGAGCACTCTCACGAGATCTTGGATCCCAGGGCTGACATCAAAGTGACCCTGTTCCTTAGGAAAATCTATATGCTATGAGGGTGGACACCGCTAAATGGGCCCTGTGCCTGTGGTCCCTGCTTCTGTGTAGCTTCAAGTGCAAGGCAGGCGCCTCTGCAAACATCTGTTGGAAGAGCCTCGGAAGTGACCCAGCGTTGGCCTCTGCCACTAGGCTCAGGGTCCAAGATGCGAACGAAATCAGTGTCCCCGGTGGGAAGACCTGCTACAGAGTTAAATTCCCATACATTGCAGAGGGGGGCAACCAGCACGCGGGCCAGCAGCCAAGTGCATTTAAATGATTGGCATCGTACGGGCTTCAGAATGAGCCCTTAGCGCCCCGGGTTGGAGCCACCGAGCATCCCGGGCACCACGGTCCTCCCATAGATAACGGTATGGTCTAGAACCTTGTAGTATGTTTCTCCTGCAGGGAAAGCAGCGTGGTACCCCCACGCTTCCATCCGGCCCACCTCATCACGGGCATTTGTGAGCTGGGGAGCAACCCGTTTCCCGTGCCTCGGCGAAGGCTTACTTTGCAATGGACCTGAGGCCACAGCGCCCCAAGAAGTGTGTGCGATGTTCCGTCCCATGATCGGAACCGATATGTGTGAACGCTAGACACCTCAAGCCTCCCTCTACGAGGACTTCCCGCATTCAAGGAACAAACACGAAGCCAGGATTTCTTTTTCTCAAACAGCAGTGAACAAACCCCGGGATTCCATGTAACAGCAACAATAGCACCCGGCAACTTGATTTGGGCAGGCTTTGCCCTACCGTCCACTTGGGCACGCTTTGCCACACTCCACGTATAAGGGGCATGGCCGAACGATATGTTTCACGCTCACAGCCCTCTTCACCGCAGTCCTCCCTGCAACTCGCAGTGACCCGGAGTTTTCCAAGAGCCTTCGTGGGTGAAAGGTTTTCAGGCCCGTCTGTCTCCTCAGGGCTTGGGATTGGAACTCTGCACGGCTACCCTGGGATGTGCGTCAGACTGCCTACCGCAGCTTATTCTATTTATGTGGCTGAATGTCAGCGCAGCCTTGTAAGGGAGCTGATGCGGCACACTGCCCCAGAATGTGTGGGATCAAAGACACTATGCGCTCGCCTGACCTGCGTCCTGTTCCCGGTCCACTGGAGGACAACTGCATATGAAATGTTGTTCACCTAGCCTGTCAGGTACACATCCCATTTCCCCTGTGAGGAACTCCGTTCCTATGCAATGCAGTCTGGAAAGCTGCCCCTCCAAGTACCCTTGAGAAACTCGGAGTGTGGTACTGTGTGAATGAACTCCTGTTCGACGTGTTGAGAAAAGGCTCCCAAGCCTTTCAGAAGCTGCTTTCGCGACGAGCTGGATGAGAACAGACCTATCCCGAAGAGCTTTGGGTATCCCGTTTCTCTCCTCTAGCTCGTCTGTTGCACGTGCACATCCCGTCCGGGACCAGATGGTCCGTGCATTGCACCCCAGGCTTCCTTCACTCCAAGTTGAATACGGAGCCCAGAGCTCGGGGCAGCATGAAGATACCTCCGCCAAAGTGCTATTTCCCTGTCCCCCAAACACTTGGTTCTTTGTGTTGCACTCCACGGCAGAGCTCCAAATCCAGACAGGGCAATGCTCCTAACGTACCTTTCATCAAACTGGAAAGGAACATAACAATTTCCCGTAAACGGGACACATTTGCCAGGCCACCCGTAGGGTTTGCCCAAACAGGTGGCTCCACGCACCCTGCCCCGCACAGGGGCACACGTATGTGGCCGGTACGTGTGGTTGGGTTATGTCGAAGAGACCACCAGGTGCGTGACACTATGATTACGGGCCGCTGCCGGCATTTCTATCAGCGGGCATCACGTTTCTATCCTTAGAGCCCGAAACAGACTTCTGCAGTCCTTCTGCAGCAGCAGGAGACACGCTGCCCTCTGTCGACAGGCATTAGACACTTTTCGGGTACTGGACTTGAGCCCACTTTGTTACATTCGCGCAGCCTACGAACTCCCCTAAGGTAGAGTGTCTCAGGTGGCAAGGTCCGAAAGTAACCGCTGCACGTGTCCCGCCTGAGCCACAGATTCTGGTCACAAAAGGAGCACTCTCACGAGATCTTGGATCCCAGGGCTGACATCAAAGTGACCCTGTTCCTTAGGAAAATCTATATGCTATGAGGGTGGACACCGCTAAATGGGCCCTGTGCCTGTGGTCCCTGCTTCTGTGTAGCTTCAAGTGCAAGGCAGGCGCCTCTGCAAACATCTGGTGGAAGAGCCTCGGAAGTGACCCAGCGTTGGCCTCTGCCACTAGGCTCAGGGTCCAAGATGCGAACGAAATCAGTGTCCCCGGTGGGAAGACCTGCTACAGAGTTAAATTCCCATACATTGCAGAGGGGGGCAACCAGCACGCGGGCCAGCAGCCAAGTGCATTTAAATGATTGGCATCGTACGGGCTTCAGAATGAGCCCTTAGCGCCCCGGGTTGGAGCCACCGAGCATCCCGGGCACCACGGTCCTCCCATAGATAACGGTATGGTCTAGAACCTTGTAGTATGTTTCTCCTGCAGGGAAAGCAGCGTGGTACCCCCACGCTTCCATCCGGCCCACCTCATCACGGGCATTTGTGAGCTGGGGAGCAACCCGTTTCCCGTGCCTCGGCGAAGGCTTACTTTGCAATGGACCTGAGGCCACAGCGCCCCAAGAAGTGTGTGCGATGTTCCGTCCCGTGATCGGAACCGATATGTGTGAACGCTAGACACCTCAAGCCTCCCTCTACGAGGACTTCCCGCATTCAAGGAACAAACACGAAGCCAGGATTTCTTTTTCTCAAACAGCAGTGAACAAACCCCGGGATTCCATGTAACAGCAACAACAGCACCCGGCAATGTGATTTGGGCAGGCTTTGCCCTACCGTCCACTTGGGCATGCTTTGCCACACTCCACGTCCAAGGGGCACGGCCGAACGATATGTTTCACGCTCACAGCCCTCTTCACCGCAGTCCTCCCTGCAACTCGCAGTTTCCCGGAGTTTTCGAAGAGCCGTCGTGGGTGAAACGTTTTCAGGCCCGTCTGTCTCCACAGGGCTTGGGATTGGAACTCTGCACAGCTACCCTGGGATGTGCGTCAGACTGCCTACCACAGCTTATTCTATTTACGTGGCTGAATGTCAGCGCAGCCTTGTAAGGGAGCTGATGCGGCACACTGCCCCAGAATGTGTGGAATCAAAGACACTATGCGCTCGCCTGACCTGCGTCCTGTTCCCGGTCCACTGGAGGACAACTGCATATGAAATTTTGTTCACCTAGCCTGTCAGGTACACATCCCATTTCCCCTGTGAGGAACTCCGTTCCTATGCAATGCAGTCTGGAAAGCTGCCCCTCCAAGTACCCTTGAGAAACTCGGAGTGTGGTACTGTGTGAATGAACTCCTGTTCGACGTGTTGAGAAAAGGCTCCCAAGCCTTTCAGAAGCTGCTTTCGCGACGAGCTGGATGAGAACAGGCCTATCCCGAAGAGCTGTGGGTATCCCGTTTCTCTCCTCTAGCTCGTCTGTTGCACGTGCACATCCCGTCCGGGACCAGATGGTCCGTGCATTGCACCCCAGGCTTCCTAAACTCCAAGTTGAATACGGAGCCCAGAGCTCGGGGCAGCATGAAGATACCTCCGCCAAAGTGCTATTTCCCTGTCCCCCAAACACTTGGTTCTTTGTGTTGCACTCCACGGCAGAGCTCCAAATCCAGACAGGGCAATGCTCCTAACGTACCTTTCATCAAACTGGAAAGGAACATAACAATTTCCCGTAAACGGGACACATTTGCCAGGCCACCCGTAGGGTTTGCCCAAACAGGTGGCTCCACGCACCCTGCTCCGCACAGGGGCACACGTATGTTGCCGGTACGTGTGGTTGGGTTATGTCGAAGAGACCACCAGGTGCGTTACACTATGACTACGGGCCGCTGCCGGCATTTCTATCAGCGGGCATCACGTTTCTATACTTATAGCCCGAAACAGACTTCTGCAGTCCTTCTGCAGCAGCAGGAAACAAGCTGCCCTCTGTCGACAGGCATTAGAAAGTTTTCGGGTACTGGACTTGAGCCCACTTTGTTACATTCGCGCAGCTTCCGAACTCCCCTGAGGTAGAGTGTCTGAGGTGGCAAGGTCCGAAAGTAACCGCTGCACGTGTCCCGCCTGAGCCATAGATTCTGGTCACAAAAGGAGCACTCTCACGAGATCTTGGATCCCAGGGCTGACATCAAAGTGACCCTGTTCCTTAGGAAAATCTATATGCTATGAGGGTGGACACCGCTAAATGGGCCCTGTGCCTGTGGTCCCTGCTTCTGTGTAGCTTCAAGTGCAAGGCAGGCGCCTCTGCAAACATCTGGTGGAAGAGCCTCGGAAGTGACCCAGCGTTGGCCTCTGCCACTAGGCTCAGGGTCCAAGATGCGAACGAAATCAGTGTCCCCGGTGGGAAGACCTGCTACAGAGTTAAATTCCCATACATTGCAGAGGGGGGCAACCAGCACGCGGGCCAGCAGCCAAGTGCATTTAAATGATTGGCATCGTACGGGCTTCAGAATGAGCCCTTAGCGCCCCGGGTTGGAGCCACCGAGCATCCCGGGCACCACGGTCCTCCCATAGATAACGGTATGGTCTAGAACCTTGTAGTATGTTTCTCCTGCAGGGAAAGCAGCGTGGTACCCCCACGCTTCCATCCGGCCCACCTCATCACGGGCATTTGTGAGCTGGGGAGCAACCCGTTTCCCGTGCCTCGGCGAAGGCTTACTTTGCAATGGACCTGAGGCCACAGCGCCCCAAGAAGTGTGTGCGATGTTCCGTCCCGTGATCGGAACCGATATGTGTGAACGCTAGACACCTCAAGCCTCCCTCTACGAGGACTTCCCGCATTCAAGGAACAAACACGAAGCCAGGATTTCTTTTTCTCAAACAGCAGTGAACAAACCCCGGGATTCCATGTAACAGCAACAATAGCACCCGGCAACTTGATTTGGGCAGGCTTTGCCCTACCGTCCACTTGGGCACGCTTTGCCACACTCCACGTATAAGGGGCACGGCCGAACGATATGTTTCACGCTCACAGCCCTCTTCACCGCAGTCCTCCCTGCAACTCGCAGTGACCCGGAGTTTTCCAAGAGCCTTCGTGGGTGAAAGGTTTTCAGGCCCGTCTGTCTCCTCAGGGCTTGGGATTGGAACTCTGCACGGCTACCCTGGGATGTGCGTCAGACTGCCTACCGCAGCTTATTCTATTTATGTGGCTGAATGTCAGCGCAGCCTTGTAAGGGAGCTGATGCGGCACACTGCCCCAGAATGTGTGGGATCAAAGACACTATGCGCTCGCCTGACCTGCGTCCTGTTCCCGGTCCACTGGAGGACAACTGCATATGAAATGTTGTTCACCTAGCCTGTCAGGTACACATCCCATTTCCCCTGTGAGGAACTCCGTTCCTATGCAATGCAGTCTGGAAAGCTGCCCCTCCAAGTACCCTTGAGAAACTCGGAGTGTGGTACTGTGTGAATGAACTCCTGTTCGACGTGTTGAGAAAAGGCTCCCAAGCCTTTCAGAAGCTGCTTTCGCGACGAGCTGGATGAGAACAGACCTATCCCGAAGAGCTGTGGGTATCCCGTTTCTCTCCTCTAGCTCGTCTGTTGCACGTGCACATCCCGTCCGGGACCAGATGGTCCGTGCATTGCACACCAGGCTTCCTTCACTCCAAGTTGAATACGGAGCCCAGAGCTCGGGGCAGCATGAAGATACCTCCGCCAAAGTGCTATTTCCCTGTCCCCCAAACACTTGGTTCTTTGTGTTGCACTCCACGGCAGAGCTCCAAATCCAGACAGGGCAATGCTCCTAACGTACCTTTCATCAAACTGGAAAGGAACATAACAATTTCCCGTAAACGGGACACATTTGCCAGGCCACCCGTAGGGTTTGCCCAAACAGGTGGCTCCACGCACCCTGCCCCGCACAGGGGCACACGTATGTGGCCGGTACGTGTGGTTGGGTTATGTCGAAGAGACCACCAGGTGCGTGACACTATGATTACGGGCCGCTGCCGGCATTTCTATCAGCGGGCATCACGTTTCTATCCTTAGAGCCCGAAACAGACTTCTGCAGTCCTTCTGCAGCAGCAGGAGACACGCTGCCCTCTGTCGACAGGCATTAGACACTTTTCGGGTACTGGACTTGAGCCCACTTTGTTACATTCGCGCAGCCTACGAACTCCCCTGAGGTAGAGTGTCTGAGGTGGCAAGGTCCGAAAGTAACCGCTGCACGTGTCCCGCCTGAGCCACAGATTCTGGTCACAAAAGGAGCACTCTCACGAGATCTTGGATCCCAGGGCGGACATCAAAGTGACCCTGTTCCTTAGGAAAATCTATATGCTATGAGGGTGGACACCGCTAAATGGGCCCTGTGCCTGTGGTCCCTGCTTCTGTGTAGCTTCAAGTGCAAGGCAGGCGCCTCTGCAAACATCTGGTGGAAGAGCCTCGGAAGTGACCCAGCGTTGGCCTCTGCCACTAGGCTCAGGGTCCAAGATGCGAACGAAATCAGTGTCCCCGGTGGGAAGACCTGCTACAGAGTTAAATTCCCATACATTGCAGAGGGGGGCAACCAGCACGCGGGCCAGCAGCCAAGTGCATTTAAATGATTGGCATCGTACGGGCTTCAGAATGAGCCCTTAGCGCCCCGGGTTGGAGCCACCGAGCATCCCGGGCACCACGGTCCTCCCATAGATAACGGTATGGTCTAGAACCTTGTAGTATGTTTCTCCTGCAGGGAAAGCAGCGTGGTACCCCCACGCTTCCATCCGGCCCACCTCATCACGGGCATTTGTGAGCTGGGGAGCAACCCGTTTCCCGTGCCTCGGCGAAGGCTTACTTTGCAATGGACCTGAGGCCACAGCGCCCCAAGAAGTGTGTGCGATGTTCCGTCCCGTGATCGGAACCGATATGTGTGAACGCTAGACACCTCAAGCCTCCCTCTACGAGGACTTCCCGCATTCAAGGAACAAACACGAAGCCAGGATTTCTTTTTCTCAAACAGCAGTGAACAAACCCCGGGATTCCATGTAACAGCAACAACAGCACCCGGCAACGTGATTTGGGCAGGCTTTGCCCTACCGTCCACTTGGGCATGCTTTGCCACACTCCACGTCCAAGGGGCACGGCCGAACGATATGTTTCACGCTCACAGCCCTCTTCACCGCAGTCCTCCCTGCAACTCGCAGTTTCCCGGAGTTTTCGAAGAGCCGTCGTGGGTGAAACGTTTTCAGGCCCGTCTGTCTCCACAGGGCTTGGGATTGGAACTCTGCACAGCTACCCTGGGATGTGCGTCAGACTGCCTACCACAGCTTATTCTGTTTACGTGGCTGAATGTCAGCGCAGCCTTGTAAGGGAGCTGATGCGGCACACTGCCCCAGAATGTGTGGGATCAAAGACACTATGCGCTCGCCTGACCTGCGTCCTGTTCCCGGTCCACTGGAGGACAACTGCATATGAAATTTTGTTCACCTAGCCTGTCAGGTACACATCCCATTTCCCCTGTGAGGAACTCCGTTCCTATGCAATGCAGTCTGGAAAGCTGCCCCTCCAAGTACCCTTGAGAAACTCGGAGTGTGGTACTGTGTGAATGAACTCCTGTTCGACGTGTTGAGAAAAGGCTCCCAAGCCTTTCAGAAGCTGCTTTCGCGACGAGCTGGATGAGAACAGGCCTATCCCGAAGAGCTGTGGGTATCCCGTTTCTCTCCTCTAGCTCGTCTGTTGCACGTGCACATCCCGTCCGGGACCAGATGGTCCGTGCATTGCACCCCAGGCTTCCTTCACTCCAAGTTGAATACGGAGCCCAGAGCTCGGGGCAGCATGAAGATACCTCTGCCAAAGTGCTATTTCCCTGTCCCCCAAACACTTGGTTCTTTGTGTTGCACTCCACGGCAGAGCTCCAAATCCAGACAGGGCAATGCTCCTAACGTACCTTTCATCAAACTGGAAAGGAACATAACAATTTCCCGTAAACGGGACACATTTGCCAGGCCACCCGTAGGGTTTGCCCAAACAGGTGGCTCCACGCACCCTGCCCCGCACAGGGGCACACGTATGTGGCCGGTACGTGTGGTTGGGTTATGTCGAAGAGACCACCAGGTGCGTGACACTATGATTACGGGCCGCTGCCGGCATTTCTATCAGCGGGCATCACGTTTCTATCCTTAGAGCCCGAAACAGACTTCTGCAGTCCTTCTGCAGCAGCAGGAGACACGCTGCCCTCTGTCGACAGGCATTAGACAATTTTCGGGTACTGGACTTGAGCCCACTTTGTTACATTCGCGCAGCCTACGAACTCCCCTGAGGTAGAGTGTCTCAGGTGGCAAGGTCCGAAAGTAACCGCTGCACGTGTCCCGCCTGAGCCACAGATTCTGGTCACAAAAGGAGCACTCTCACGAGATCTTGGATCCCAGGGCTGACATCAAAGTGACCCTGTTCCTTAGGAAAATCTATATGCTATGAGGGTGGACACCGCTAAATGGGCCCTGTGCCTGTGGTCCCTGCTTCTGTGTAGCTTCAAGTGCAAGGCAGGCGCCTCTGCAAACATCTGGTGGAAGAGCCTCGGAAGTGACCCAGCGTTGGCCTCTGCCACTAGGCTCAGGGTCCAAGATGCGAACGAAATCAGTGTCCCCGGTGGGAAGACCTGCTACAGAGTTAAATTCCCATACATTGCAGAGGGGGGCAACCAGCACGCGGGCCAGCAGCCAAGTGCATTTAAATGATTGGCATCGTACGGGCTTCAGAATGAGCCCTTAGCGCCCCGGGTTGGAGCCACCGAGCATCCCGGGCACCACGGTCCTCCCATAGATAACGGTATGGTCTAGAACCTTGTAGTATGTTTCTCCTGCAGGGAAAGCAGCGTGGTACCCCCACGCTTCCATCCGGCCCACCTCATCACGGGCATTTGTGAGCTGGGGAGCAACCCGTTTCCCGTGCCTCGGCGAAGGCTTACTTTGCAATGGACCTGAGGCCACAGCGCCCCAAGAAGTGTGTGCGATGTTCCGTCCCGTGATCGGAACCGATATGTGTGAACGCTAGACACCTCAAGCCTCCCTCTACGAGGACTTCCCGCATTCAAGGAACAAACACGAAGCCAGGATTTCTTTTTCTCAAACAGCAGTGAACAAACCCCGGGATTCCATGTAACAGCAACAACAGCACCCGGCAACTTGATTTGGGCAGGCTTTGCCCTACCGTCCACTTGGGCACGCTTTGCCACACTCCACGTATAAGGGGCACGGCCGAACGATATGTTTCACGCTCACAGCCCTCTTCACCGCAGTCCTCCCTGCAACTCGCAGTGACCCGGAGTTTTCCAAGAGCCTTCGTGGGTGAAAGGTTTTCAGGCCCGTCTGTCTCCTCAGGGCTTGGGATTGGAACTCTGCACGGCTACCCTGGGATGTGCCTCAGACTGCCTACCGCAGCTTATTCTATTTACGTGGCTGAATGTCAGCGCAGCCTTGTAAGGGAGCTGATGCGGCACACTGCCCCAGAATGTGTGGGATCAAAGACACTATGCGCTCGCCTGACCTGCGTCCTGTTCCCGGTCCACTGGAGGACAACTGCATATGAAATGTTGTTCACCTAGCCTGTCAGGTACACATCCCATTTCCCCTGTGAGGAACTCCGTTCCTATGCAATGCAGTCTGGAAAGCTGCCCCTCCAAGTACCCTTGAGAAACTCGGAGTGTGGTACTGTGTGAATGAACTCCTGTTCGACGTGTTGAGAAAAGGCTCCCAAGCCTTTCAGAAGCTGTTTTCGCGACGAGCTGGATGAGAACAGGCCTATCCCGAAGAGCTGTGGGTATCCCGTTTCTCTCCTCTAGCTCGTCTGTTGCACGTGCACATCCCGTCCGGGACCAGATGGTCCGTGCATTGCACCCCAGGCTTCCTAAACTCCAAGTTGAATACGGAGCCCAGAGCTCGGGGCAGCATGAAGATACCTCCGCCAAAGTGCTATTTCCCTGTCCCCCAAACACTTGTTTCTTTGTGTTGCACTCCACGGCAGAGCTCCAAATCCAGACAGGGCAATGCTCCTAACGTACCTTTCATCAAACTGGAAAGGAACATAACAATTTCCCGTAAACGGGACACATTTGCCAGGCCACCCGTAGGGTTTGCCCAAACAGGTGGCTCTACGCACCCTGCTCCGCACAGGGGCACAGGTATGTTGCCGGTACGTGTGGTTGGGTTATGTCGAAGAGACCACCAGGTGTGTGACACTATGACTACGGGCCGCTGCCGGCATTTCTATCAGCGGGCATCACGTTTCTATACTTATAGCCCGAAACAGACTTCTGCAGTCCTTCTGCAGCAGCAGGAGACACGCTGCCCTCTGTCGACAGGCATGAGACACTTTTCGGGTACTGGACTTGAGCCCACTTTGTTACATTCGCGCAGCTTCCGAACTCCCCTGAGGTAGAGTGTCTGAGGTGGCAAGGTCCGAAAGTAACCGCTGCACGTGTCCCGCCTGAGCCATAGATTCTGGTCACAAAAGGAGCACTCTCACGAGATCTTGGATCCCAGGGCTGACATCAAAGTGACCCTGTTCCTTAGGAAAATCTATATGCTATGAGGGTGGACACCGCTAAATGGGCCCTGTGCCTGTGGTCCCTGCTTCTGTGTAGCTTCAAGTGCAAGGCAGGCGCCTCTGCAAACATCTGGTGGAAGAGCCTCGGAAGTGACCCAGCGTTGGCCTCTGCCACTAGGCTCAGGGTCCAAGATGCGAACGAAATCAGTGTCCCCGGTGGGAAGACCTGCTACAGAGTTAAATTCCCATACATTGCAGAGGGGGGCAACCAGCACGCGGGCCAGCAGCCAAGTGCATTTAAATGATTGGCATCGTACGGGCTTCAGAATGAGCCCTTAGCGCCCCGGGTTGGAGCCACCGAGCATCCCGGGCACCACGGTCCTCCCATAGATAACGGTATGGTCTAGAACCTTGTAGTATGTTTCTCCTGCAGGGAAAGCAGCGTGGTACCCCCACGCTTCCATCCGGCCCACCTCATCACGGGCATTTGTGAGCTGGGGAGCAACCCGTTTCCCGTGCCTCGGCGAAGGCTTACTTTGCAATGGACCTGAGGCCACAGCGCCCCAAGAAGTGTGTGCGATGTTCCGTCCCGTGATCGGAACCGATATGTGTGAACGCTAGACACCTCAAGCCTCCCTCTACGAGGACTTCCCGCATTCAAGGAACAAACACGAAGCCAGGATTTCTTTTTCTCAAACAGCAGTGAACAAACCCCGGGATTCCATGTAACAGCAACAACAGCACCCGGCAACGTGATTTGGGCAGGCTTTGCCCTACCGTCCACTTGGGCATGCTTTGCCACACTCCACGTCCAAGGGGCACGGCCGAACGATATGTTTCACGCTCACAGCCCTCTTCACCGCAGTCCTCCCTGCAACTCGCAGTTTCCCGGAGTTTTCGAAGAGCCGTCGTGGGTGAAACGTTTTCAGGCCCGTCTGTCTCCACAGGGCTTGGGATTGGAACTCTGCACGGCTACCCTGGGATGTGCGTCAGACTGCCTACCACAGCTTATTCTATTTACGTGGCTGAATGTCAGCGCAGCCTTGTAAGGGAGCTGATGCGGCACACTGCCCCAGAATGTGTGGGATCAAAGACACTATGCGCTCGCCTGACCTGCGTCCTGTTCCCGGTCCACTGGAGGACAACTGCATATGAAATTTTGTTCACCTAGCCTGTCAGGTACACATCCCATTTCCCCTGTGAGGAACTCCGTTCCTATGCAATGCAGTCTGGAAAGCTGCCCCTCCAAGTACCCTTGAGAAACTCGGAGTGTGGTACTGTGTGAATGAACTCCTGTTCGACGTGTTGAGAAAAGGCTCCCAAGCCTTTCAGAAGCTGCTTTCGCGACGAGCTGGATGAGAACAGGCCTATCCCGAAGAGCTGTGGGTATCCCGTTTCTCTCCTCTAGCTCGTCTGTTGCACGTGCACATCCCGTCCGGGACCAGATGGTCCGTGCATTGCACCCCAGGCTTCCTTCACTCCAAGTTGAATACGGAGCCCAGAGCTCGGGGCAGCATGAAGATACCTCCGCCAAAGTGCTATTTCCCTGTCCCCCAAACACTTGGTTCTTTGTGTTGCACTCCACGGCAGAGCTCCAAATCCAGACAGGGCAATGCTCCTAACGTACCTTTCATCAAACTGGAAAGGAACATAACAATTTCCCGTAAACGGGACACATTTGCCAGGCCACCCGTAGGGTTTGCCCAAACAGGTGGCTCCACGCACCCTGCCCCGCACAGGGGCACACGTATGTGGCCGGTACGTGTGGTTGGGTTATGTCGAAGAGACCACCAGGTGCGTGACACTATGATTACGGGCCGCTGCCGGCATTTCTATCAGCGGGCATCACGTTTCTATCCTTAGAGCCCGAAACAGACTTCTGCAGTCCTTCTGCAGCAGCAGGAGACACGCTGCCCTCTGTCGACAGGCATTAGACAATTTTCGGGTACTGGACTTGAGCCCACTTTGTTACATTCGCGCAGCCTACGAACTCCCCTGAGGTAGAGTGTCTCAGGTGGCAAGGTCCGAAAGTAACCGCTGCACGTGTCCCGCCTGAGCCACAGATTCTGGTCACAAAAGGAGCACTCTCACGAGATCTTGGATCCCAGGGCTGACATCAAAGTGACCCTGTTCCTTAGGAAAATCTATATGCTATGAGGGTGGACACCGCTAAATGGGCCCTGTGCCTGTGGTCCCTGCTTCTGTGTAGCTTCAAGTGCAAGGCAGGCGCCTCTGCAAACATCTGGTGGAAGAGCCTCGGAAGTGACCCAGCGTTGGCCTCTGCCACTAGGCTCAGGGTCCAAGATGCGAACGAAATCAGTGTCCCCGGTGGGAAGACCTGCTACAGAGTTAAATTCCCATACATTGCAGAGGGGGGCAACCAGCACGCGGGCCAGCAGCCAAGTGCATTTAAATGATTGGCATCGTACGGGCTTCAGAATGAGCCCTTAGCGCCCCGGGTTGGAGCCACCGAGCATCCCGGGCACCACGGTCCTCCCATAGATAACGGTATGGTCTAGAACCTTGTAGTATGTTTCTCCTGCAGGGAAAGCAGCGTGGTACCCCCACGCTTCCATCCGGCCCACCTCATCACGGGCATTTGTGAGCTGGGGAGCAACCCGTTTCCCGTGCCTCGGCGAAGGCTTACTTTGCAATGGACCTGAGGCCACAGCGCCCCAAGAAGTGTGTGCGATGTTCCGTCCCGTGATCGGAACCGATATGTGTGAACGCTAGACACCTCAAGCCTCCCTCTACGAGGACTTCCCGCATTCAAGGAACAAACACGAAGCCAGGATTTCTTTTTCTCAAACAGCAGTGAACAAACCCCGGGATTCCATGTAACAGCAACAACAGCACCCGGCAACTTGATTTGGGCAGGCTTTGCCCTACCGTCCACTTGGGCACGCTTTGCCACACTCCACGTATAAGGGGCACGGCCGAACGATATGTTTCACGCTCACAGCCCTCTTCACCGCAGTCCTCCCTGCAACTCGCAGTGACCCGGAGTTTTCCAAGAGCCTTCGTGGGTGAAAGGTTTTCAGGCCCGTCTGTCTCCTCAGGGCTTGGGATTGGAACTCTGCACGGCTACCCTGGGATGTGCCTCAGACTGCCTACCGCAGCTTATTCTATTTACGTGGCTGAATGTCAGCGCAGCCTTGTAAGGGAGCTGATGCGGCACACTGCCCCAGAATGTGTGGGATCAAAGACACTATGCGCTCGCCTGACCTGCGTCCTGTTCCCGGTCCACTGGAGGACAACTGCATATGAAATGTTGTTCACCTAGCCTGTCAGGTACACATCCCATTTCCCCTGTGAGGAACTCCGTTCCTATGCAATGCAGTCTGGAAAGCTGCCCCTCCAAGTACCCTTGAGAAACTCGGAGTGTGGTACTGTGTGAATGAACTCCTGTTCGACGTGTTGAGAAAAGGCTCCCAAGCCTTTCAGAAGCTGCTTTCGCGACGAGCTGGATGAGAACAGGCCTATCCCGAAGAGCTGTGGGTATCCCGTTTCTCTCCTCTAGCTCGTCTGTTGCACGTGCACATCCCGTCCGGGACCAGATGGTCCGTGCATTGCACCCCAGGCTTCCTAAACTCCAAGTTGAATACGGAGCCCAGAGCTCGGGGCAGCATGAAGATACCTCCGCCAAAGTGCTATTTCCCTGTCCCCCAAACACTTGTTTCTTTGTGTTGCACTCCACGGCAGAGCTCCAAATCCAGACAGGGCAATGCTCCTAACGTACCTTTCATCAAACTGGAAAGGAACATAACAATTTCCCGTAAACGGGACACATTTGCCAGGCCACCCGTAGGGTTTGCCCAAACAGGTGGCTCTACGCACCCTGCTCCGCACAGGGGCACAGGTATGTTGCCGGTACGTGTGGTTGGGTTATGTCGAAGAGACCACCAGGTGTGTGACACTATGACTACGGGCCGCTGCCGGCATTTCTATCAGCGGGCATCACGTTTCTATACTTATAGCCCGAAACAGACTTCTGCAGTCCTTCTGCAGCAGCAGGAGACACGCTGCCCTCTGTCGACAGGCATGAGACACTTTTCGGGTACTGGACTTGAGCCCACTTTGTTACATTCGCGCAGCTTCCGAACTCCCCTGAGGTAGAGTGTCTGAGGTGGCAAGGTCCGAAAGTAACCGCTGCACGTGTCCCGCCTGAGCCATAGATTCTGGTCACAAAAGGAGCACTCTCACGAGATCTTGGATCCCAGGGCTGACATCAAAGTGACCCTGTTCCTTAGGAAAATCTATATGCTATGAGGGTGGACACCGCTAAATGGGCCCTGTGCCTGTGGTCCCTGCTTCTGTGTAGCTTCAAGTGCAAGGCAGGCGCCTCTGCAAACATCTGGTGGAAGAGCCTCGGAAGTGACCCAGCGTTGGCCTCTGCCACTAGGCTCAGGGTCCAAGATGCGAACGAAATCAGTGTCCCCGGTGGGAAGACCTGCTACAGAGTTAAATTCCCATACATTGCAGAGGGGGGCAACCAGCACGCGGGCCAGCAGCCAAGTGCATTTAAATGATTGGCATCGTACGGGCTTCAGAATGAGCCCTTAGCGCCCCGGGTTGGAGCCACCGAGCATCCCGGGCACCACGGTCCTCCCATAGATAACGGTATGGTCTAGAACCTTGTAGTATGTTTCTCCTGCAGGGAAAGCAGCGTGGTACCCCCACGCTTCCATCCGGCCCACTTCATCACGGGCATTTGTGAGCTGGGGAGCAACCCGTTTCCCGTGCCTCGGCGAAGGCTTACTTTGCAATGGACCTGAGGCCACAGCGCCCCAAGAAGTGTGTGCGATGTTCCGTCCCGTGATCGGAACCGATATGTGTGAACGCTAGACACCTCAAGCCTCCCTCTACGAGGACTTCCCGCATTCAAGGAACAAACACGAAGCCAGGATTTCTTTTTCTCAAACAGCAGTGAACAAACCCCGGGATTCCATGTAACAGCAACAACAGCACCCGGCAACGTGATTTGGGCAGGCTTTGCCCTACCGTCCACTTGGGCATGCTTTGCCACACTCCACGTCCAAGGGGCACGGCCGAACGATATGTTTCACGCTCACAGCCCTCTTCACCGCAGTCCTCCCTGCAACTCGCAGTTTCCCGGAGTTTTCGAAGAGCCGTCGTGGGTGAAACGTTTTCAGGCCCGTCTGTCTCCACAGGGCTTGGGATTGGAACTCTGCACAGCTACCCTGGGATGTGCGTCAGACTGCCTACCACAGCTTATTCTATTTACGTGGCTGAATGTCAGCGCAGCCTTGTAAGGGAGCTGATGCGGCACACTGCCCCAGAATGTGTGGGATCAAAGACACTATGCGCTCGCCTGACCTGCGTCCTGTTCCCGGTCCACTGGAGGACAACTGCATATGAAATGTTGTTCACCTAGCCTGTCAGGTACACATCCCATTTCCCCTGTGAGGAACTCCGTTCCTATGCAATGCAGTCTGGAAAGCTGCCCCTCCAAGTACCCTTGAGAAACTCGGAGTGTGGTACTGTGTGAATGAACTCCTGTTCGACGTGTTGAGAAAAGGCTCCCAAGCCTTTCAGAAGCTGCTTTCGCGACGAGCTGGATGAGAACAGGCCTATCCCGAAGAGCTGTGGGTATCCCGTTTCTCTCCTCTAGCTCGTCTGTTGCACGTGCACATCCCGTCCGGGACCAGATGGTCCGTGCATTGCACCCCAGGCTTCCTTCACTCCAAGTTGAATACGGAGCCCAGAGCTCGGGGCAGCATGAAGATACCTCCGCCAAAGTGCTATTTCCCTGTCCCCCAAACACTTGGTTCTTTGTGTTGCACTCCACGGCAGAGCTCCAAATCCAGACAGGGCAATGCTCCTAACGTACCTTTCATCAAACTGGAAAGGAACATAACAATTTCCCGTAAACGGGACACATTTGCCAGGCCACCCGTAGGGTTTGCCCAAACAGGTGGCTCCACGCACCCTGCCCCGCACAGGGGCACACGTATGTGGCCGGTACGTGTGGTTGGGTTATGTCGAAGAGACCACCAGGTGCGTGACACTATGATTACGGGCCGGTGCCGGCATTTCTATCAGCGGGCATCACGTTTCTATCCTTAGAGCCCGAAACAGACTTCTGCAGTCCTTCCGCAGCAGCAGGAGACACGCTGCCCTCTGTCGACAGGCATTAGACAATTTTCGGGTACTGGACTTGAGCCCACTTTGTTACATTCGCGCAGCCTACGAACTCCCCTGAGGTAGAGTGTCTCAGGTGGCAAGGTCCGAAAGTAACCGCTGCACGTGTCCCGCCTGAGCCACAGATTCTGGTCACAAAAGGAGCACTCTCACGAGATCTTGGATCCCAGGGCTGACATCAAAGTGACCCTGTTCCTTAGGAAAATCTATATGCTATGAGGGTGGACACCGCTAAATGGGCCCTGTGCCTGTGGTCCCTGCTTCTGTGTAGCTCCAAGTGCAAGGCAGGCGCCTCTGCAAACATCTGGTGGAAGAGCCTCGGAAGTGACCCAGCGTTGGCCTCTGCCACTAGGCTCAGGGTCCAAGATGCGAACGAAATCAGTGTCCCCGGTGGGAAGACCTGCTACAGAGTTAAATTCCCATACATTGCAGAGGGGGGCAACCAGCACGCGGGCCAGCAGCCAAGTGCATTTAAATGATTGGCATCGTACGGGCTTCAGAATGAGCCCTTAGCGCCCCGGGTTGGAGCCACCGAGCATCCCGGGCACCACGGTCCTCCCATAGATAACGGTATGGTCTAGAACCTTGTAGTATGTTTCTCCTGCAGGGAAAGCAGCGTGGTACCCCCACGCTTCCATCCGGCCCACCTCATCACGGGCATTTGTGAGCTGGGGAGCAACCCGTTTCCCGTGCCTCGGCGAAGGCTTACTTTGCAATGGACCTGAGGCCACAGCGCCCCAAGAAGTGTGTGCGATGTTCCGTCCCGTGATCGGAACCGATATGTGTGAACGCTAGACACCTCAAGCCTCCCTCTACGAGGACTTCCCGCATTCAAGGAACAAACACGAAGCCAGGATTTCTTTTTCTCAAACAGCAGTGAACAAACCCCGGGATTCCATGTAACAGCAACAACAGCACCCGGCAACTTGATTTGGGCAGGCTTTGCCCTACCGTCCACTTGGGCACGCTTTGCCACACTCCACGTATAAGGGGCACGGCCGAACGATATGTTTCACGCTCACAGCCCTCTTCACCGCAGTCCTCCCTGCAACTCGCAGTGACCCGGAGTTTTCCAAGAGCCTTCGTGGGTGAAAGGTTTTCAGGCCCGTCTGTCTCCTCAGGGCTTGGGATTGGAACTCTGCACGGCTACCCTGGGATATGCCTCAGACTGCCTACCGCAGCTTATTCTATTTACGTGGCTGAATGTCAGCGCAGCCTTGTAAGGGAGCTGATGCGGCACACTGCCCCAGAATGTGTGGGATCAAAGACACTATGCGCTCGCCTGACCTGCGTCCTGTTCCCGGTCCACTGGAGGACAACTGCATATGAAATGTTGTTCACCTAGCCTGTCAGGTACACATCCCATTTCCCCTGTGAGGAACTCCGTTCCTATGCAATGCAGTCTGGAAAGCTGCCCCTCCAAGTACCCTTGAGAAACTCGGAGTGTGGTACTGTGTGAATGAACTCCTGTTCGACGTGTTGAGAAAAGGCTCCCAAGCCTTTCAGAAGCTGCTTTCGCGACGAGCTGGATGAGAACAGGCCTATCCCGAAGAGCTGTGGGTATCCCGTTTCTCTCCTCTAGCTCGTCTGTTGCACGTGCACATCCCGTCCGGGACCAGATGGTCCGTGCATTGCACCCCAGGCTTCCTAAACTCCAAGTTGAATACGGAGCCCAGAGCTCGGGGCAGCATGAAGATACCTCCGCCAAAGTGCTATTTCCCTGTCCCCCAAACACTTGTTTCTTTGTGTTGCACTCCACGGCAGAGCTCCAAATCCAGACAGGGCAATGCTCCTAACGTACCTTTCATCAAACTGGAAAGGAACATAACAATTTCCCGTAAACGGGACACATTTGCCAGGCCACCCGTAGGGTTTGCCCAAACAGGTGGCTCTACGCACCCTGCTCCGCACAGGGGCACAGGTATGTTGCCGGTACGTGTGGTTGGGTTATGTCGAAGAGACCACCAGGTGTGTGACACTATGACTACGGGCCGCTGCCGGCATTTCTATCAGCGGGCATCACGTTTCTATACTTATAGCCCGAAACAGACTTCTGCAGTCCTTCTGCAGCAGCAGGAGACACGCTGCCCTCTGTCGACAGGCATGAGACACTTTTCGGGTACTGGACTTGAGCCCACTTTGTTACATTCGCGCAGCTTCCGAACTCCCCTGAGGTAGAGTGTCTGAGGTGGCAAGGTCCGAAAGTAACCGCTGCACGTGTCCCGCCTGAGCCATAGATTCTGGTCACAAAAGGAGCACTCTCACGAGATCTTGGATCCCAGGGCTGACATCAAAGTGACCCTGTTCCTTAGGAAAATCTATATGCTATGAGGGTGGACACCGCTAAATGGGCCCTGTGCCTGTGGTCCCTGCTTCTGTGTAGCTTCAAGTGCAAGGCAGGCGCCTCTGCAAACATCTGGTGGAAGAGCCTCGGAAGTGACCCAGCGTTGGCCTCTGCCACTAGGCTCAGGGTCCAAGATGCGAACGAAATCAGTGTCCCCGGTGGGAAGACCTGCTACAGAGTTAAATTCCCATACATTGCAGAGGGGGGCAACCAGCACGCGGGCCAGCAGCCAAGTGCATTTAAATGATTGGCATCGTACGGGCTTCAGAATGAGCCCTTAGCGCCCCGGGTTGGAGCCACCGAGCATCCCGGGCACCACGGTCCTCCCATAGATAACGGTATGGTCTAGAACCTTGTAGTATGTTTCTCCTGCAGGGAAAGCAGCGTGGTACCCCCACGCTTCCATCCGGCCCACTTCATCACGGGCATTTGTGAGCTGGGGAGCAACCCGTTTCCCGTGCCTCGGCGAAGGCTTACTTTGCAATGGACCTGAGGCCACAGCGCCCCAAGAAGTGTGTGCGATGTTCCGTCCCGTGATCGGAACCGATATGTGTGAACGCTAGACACCTCAAGCCTCCCTCTACGAGGACTTCCCGCATTCAAGGAACAAACACGAAGCCAGGATTTCTTTTTCTCAAACAGCAGTGAACAAACCCCGGGATTCCATGTAACAGCAACAACAGCACCCGGCAACGTGATTTGGGCAGGCTTTGCCCTACCGTCCACTTGGGCATGCTTTGCCACACTCCACGTCCAAGGGGCACGGCCGAACGATATGTTTCACGCTCACAGCCCTCTTCACCGCAGTCCTCCCTGCAACTCGCAGTTTCCCGGAGTTTTCGAAGAGCCGTCGTGGGTGAAACGTTTTCAGGCCCGTCTGTCTCCACAGGGCTTGGGATTGGAACTCTGCACAGCTACCCTGGGATGTGCGTCAGACTGCCTACCACAGCTTATTCTATTTACGTGGCTGAATGTCAGCGCAGCCTTGTAAGGGAGCTGATGCGGCACACTGCCCCAGAATGTGTGGGATCAAAGACACTATGCGCTCGCCTGACCTGCGTCCTGTTCCCGGTCCACTGGAGGACAACTGCATATGAAATGTTGTTCACCTAGCCTGTCAGGTACACATCCCATTTCCCCTGTGAGGAACTCCGTTCCTATGCAATGCAGTCTGGAAAG